>NW_024871210.1:4968110-7452166 GCF_019054845.1 Dipodomys spectabilis | reverse complement strand
ACTCCAAATATACCAGACCAGAATAGGACATCCCACCATCACATTATAATCCACACAGGACCAACTCAGACCATGAAAAATATCCTTAAAGCTGTCAAGGAGAAAAGATTAATCACCTATAAAGGGAAACAAATTAGAATCACCTCAGATTTCTCAGCAGAGAAAATCAACACAAGAAGAGCCTGGAATGATGTATGCCATGCCCTAAAAACAAACATCTATCAACCAAGAATACTGTACCCAGCTAAACTCTCCTTCATAACTGAAGGCCAAATAAAACCTTCCATAGCAAAGAAAAATTGAAACAATACAACTCCACCAAACCAGCATTACAAAAGATTCTTAAAAATGTCCTACACATAGAAAACCAACAAGAACACAATAAAGGCCAAGAAACTGCACCCAAACTGAGAATCCAAGAACCATAGGAAGAACCCAGTTTTCGCAGCCCCCAAGAAGGTGGATAACATGGCAGGAACTCCCAAATACCTCTCAGTCCTATCTCTTAACGTAACGGACTGAACTCTCCAATTAAGCGACATAGACTGTCTAGTTGGATTAAAAAACAAGACCCTTCTATCTGCTGCCTTCAGGAGTCACATCTTGCCCGTAAAACAAACATATTTTCAATGTTAAAGTCTGGAACAAAACTACCGAGCAAACGGCCCCCCATAAACAGGTGGGAGTTACAATCCTAATATCAGAAAAAATAGACTTCAAATTAAAATTCGTGAGAAGAGATAAGAAAGTCGCTACATACTAATTAAGGGATTTTTCCTTCAGGAGGATATTACAATTCTAAATATCTATTCGCCAAACAATGGAACACCCAAATTTTCAAAGAAACACTACTTTCCCTCAATTCCCATATAGATCCAAAGACATTAATTGTTGGGGATTTCAACACACCACTCTCCCCACTAGATGGATCAACTCGGCAAAAACTCAACAGAGAAACCGATAATCTAAACAGCTGCATAGATCAACTAGATTTAACAGACATCTACCGAACATTTCACCCAGCAGCATCAGAATACACATTTTTCACAGCAGCACATGGAACATTTTCTAAAAAAGACCACATTTTGGACAACAAAGCAAACTTGTCTAAATTCAGAAACATTGAAGTTATACCTTGCATTCTCTCTGACCACAAGGGAATAAAATTAGAACTCAACACTAAAAGCCACCAAAGAAAGTCCGGTATCAGATGCAGGTTGAACAACACACTGCTGAATCACGAGTGGGTCATGGAAGAGATTAGAAAGGAAATTCAAATGTTCATGATATTCAACAAAAATTAGCACACAAATTACCAGCTCCTCTGGGACACAGGAAAAGCAGTACTCAGAGACAAGTTTATAGCTCTGAGCTCCTACATCAACAAGTTGGAGAGATCTGAAACCAACAATTTAATGACACATCTGAACCTCCTTGAAAAAGAGCAGCAAGATAAACCCAAATACAGTAGACAGAAAGAAATAATTACAATTATATCAGAATTAAATGAATTAGAATCCAAAAGAACTATAGAAAGAATGACAAAACAAAGAGTTGGTTCTTCGAAAAAATTAACAAAATTGACAGACCCTTAGCAAATCATATCAGAAAAAGAAAAGAACACACCCAAATAAATAAACACAGAGATGAGAATGGAAACATCACCATGGAAACAACCAAGATTGAGAACATTATAAGAGAATAATTCTCAAAACTTTATGTTACAAAGTTTGAGAACTTGACAGAAATGGACCTTTTCCAAGAAAATATTGACATGCCAAAACTAAACCAAGATGAGTTAAACTATCTTAACAGGCCCATATCAAGCATTGAAATAGAAACAGCAATAAGAGATCTCCCAGCTAAGAAAAGTCCAGGACCAGATGGTTTTACAGGGGAATTTTAAGAGGCCTTCAAAGCAGAGCTCACACCAATACTCCTCCAACTACTCAATGAAATTGAAAGAGAAATTTCACTACCAAACACATGCTATAAAGCCATCATACCTCTCATCCAAAAACCAGGCAGGGACTCATCAAAGAAAGAGAACTATAGACCCATTTCTTTGATGAACATTAAGGCAAAACTTCTCAACAAAATTTTGGCCAATCTACTTGAACAACTCATCCAAAAAATCATAAACTACAATCAAACAGGATTCATTCAGGTATGCAAAGCTGGTTCAATATCACAAATCAATTATTATTATTCATCACATCAACAGAAGCAAGGATAAGAATCACATGATTATCTCAATAGTTGCAGAAAAATCATTCGACAATATCCAATACCACTTTATGATGGAGGTTTGGAAAAATTAGGAATCCATGCAACATTCCTCAATACAATAAAGGCTGCATATGCCAAACCTACAGCCAGCATTATACTTAATGGTGAAAAACTGAAGCCATTTCTCTTAACTCAGGAACAAGGCAAGGATGTCCACTCCTCTCCACTTCTCTTCAGTCTAGTATTAGAATGCCTAGCTACAGCAATAAGACAAGATACAGACATAAAGGGGATCCAAATAGGGAAAGAAGAAATAAAACTCTCCCTCTTTGCAGATGACATGCTCTTATATTTAAAGAATCCCATAGACTCCACCCAAATTACTCAAGCTGATTCAAAACTTTGGCAAAGTAGCAGGGCATAAAATTCACCCCCAAAAATGACTGCCTTTTCTGTATGTCAACAATGAGAAAAGTGTGGCTGAAACTAGGAAAGGAACTCCATTTGTAATAGCACCACAAAAAATAAAATACCTAGGAATTAATTTAACCAAAGAAGTGAAGGACCTCTATGATGAAAACTTTAACATCTTGAAAAAGAAATCAAACAGAATTTAGAAAATGGGAAAACCTCCCATGCTCCTGGATTGGAAAGATTAACATCGTGAAAATTACAATACTTCCCAAGGCCCTCTACAAATTCAACGGGTATACCTATCAAAATTCCAAAATTCATGCTTCAAGGAAAGAGAAGAGGCAATCCAAATATTCATATGGAACAGGAAAAGACAACGAATAGCAAAACCACTCCTCAACGGAACGAACACTGCTGGAGGAATTTCAATACCAAATTTCAAACTCTACTTTAAAGGCATAGTAATCAAAACAGCTTGGTATTGGCATAAGAACAGACCTCAGGACCAATGGAATAGAATTGAAAACCCAGAAATGAACCTACAGACAGATAGCATCTAATCTTCGATAAGGGAGCTAAAAAAATAGAATGGAAGAATGACAACCTCTTCAGTAAATGCTGCTGGCAAAATTGGTTAACTACTTGTAAAAAACTAAAGCTAGATCCTTATATATCACCCTGCACCAGATCAATTCCAAATGAATCAAAAACCTCGAGGTAAAAAGCAGACACTCTGAAAGCATTACTGGATGGAATAGGAGAAACCCAAGTCTCCTTGGCTCAGGCCGAAATTTTCTGAATAGAGACCCGGAAACACAACAAATCAAAGAAAGGTTGGACAAATGGGATTACATGAAGTTTCAGAGCTTCTGCATGGCAAAGGACATAGCTAACAAGATCAATAGAAAGCCATGGATGGGAGAAGATCTTCACTAGCCATACAACAGACAAGGGTCTCATATCTAAAATATACTTGAACTCGAACAATTAAATCCCCCAACAACAAATCCTCAAAGAAACAACTACCCAAAAATAAGTGGGCTAAAGACTTAGAGACTTCTCTGAAAAAGAAAGAAGGATGGCCAATAGACACATGAAGAAATGCTCAACATCCCTAGCCATAAAAGAAATGCAAATCAAAACAACATTGACATACCACCTCACTCCAGTTAGAATGGCAAAAATCAAGTACTCCAACAACAAGAGAAGCTGGAGGGGTTGGAGACAGAAGGGAACCTTACTTCATTGTGGGTGGGAATGTAAACTTGTTCAACCACTGTGGAAAGCATTATGGAGGTTCCTCAAAAGACTCCATATAGAGCTCCCCTATGACCCAGCAATCCCACTTTTGGGCATTTACCTAATGTTTACAAACAAGACCACACTAAAGCTACCAGCACAACTATGTTTATTGTAGCATTATTTACCATAGCTAAGATATGGAACCAACCCAGATGCCCCTCAGTAGATGAATGGATCAAGAAAATATGGAATTCTCTGCCTCCATCAGAAAGAATGACATTGCCCCATTTGTTAGAAAATGGAAAAACTTGGAAAAAATTATATTAAGTGAAGTAATCCAGGCCCAAAGAAACATAGGTCCCATGGTTTCCCTTATTTGCAATATCTAGTATATGTATGAGTCAAGCCGAAAAGGTCAAATAATGTGATGTTAGGAAAATGAACCCTTAGATATGTATTTTAATGTTTTTTTTTCTTTCATACATTTGTTTCTAACGCATTTATAAGATTATCTCTTTGTTGCTTTGTATGTCTATGCCCCACAGTATAACCCCTCCTTCACTCTATTTGATGTCATTATAACTTGTGGAGGAGATGGGGAAAAAAAAGTCGTTTAAGGATAC
Organism: Dipodomys spectabilis; assembly: GCF_019054845.1. Lineage (NCBI taxonomy): Eukaryota > Metazoa > Chordata > Mammalia > Rodentia > Heteromyidae > Dipodomys > Dipodomys spectabilis. The sequence continues at coordinate 7,447,658 of NW_024871210.1, read as the reverse complement.
AGGTGGACCTGTTGCAACAATGAGAAGAACAAGTTGTCACGTCGAAAACCAGCTTCACATCATTGGTGGGGGGGAGGAGGATTGGGCGGAGGGGTTGGGGGAGGAGGCTGGGAAGGGATGTGAAGGGTAAACAAAGGAGGAGGCTGCAATGGTTGATAAGAAATGTACGCATTATCCTGCCCATGTAATTTTAACCCCTCTTAATAGTATGTTCACAAAAAAAACCATAAAATTAAAGTAAAAACAAAATATAAAACATTAAGGATTTTAAAACTGTTTGATTGAGCCAACATGGAGAACTCACCCCACAAGCACTATATTATTGCTTAGTTCAGGCCTTCTACCAAGTTCTCTCTCACAAAAAAGTAGGAAAAAAGAGAGTAAGAAAGAGAGAGAGGGAGAGAGATGAAGAAACGAAAATAGACATGAAGGAGGGAGGGAGGGAGAAAAGACAAAAACAATGTATGTCTGTTGATTGTGTATTAAAAGGATATGATATAAAGAGTTCAGGTAGAAATGTCTTCCAGAAAATGTATGTTGTTATTTGGGAATATTTTTCTACTTTCAATTTTTTTTCAGACGTCATGAATCATATTCTTCTGTCTTCCCTCAATCATTATTTGCTTTTATTCTTTGTGACAGGAAGTTTCCATTTTAACTTTAATATATCCATTTCCTTCCTAGTATCTTCCACTCATGTGTAGTCTTATTTTCCATGAGAGCCTCCTGAACTATCAAGGCTGCATCTCTGAAAAGATGAATTTTAGTTCAGTTTGTTTCTTTCTTTCTTCTTAACTTATATATTCCCCCACATTCTTATACTTGTATCTAGAACATGCTGGAAGGCAGATCTGTGTTATTTGTAACTGTTTCATCAATTCCTACCAAATTTTCCTCTATGAAGTTTTCTCAGCTCAATCCTTGTGTCAAAGTAATTTAAAAAATATCTGCGATTTTTATCGTTTAATCTTCATAGTACAGTTATTTACAAGAAAAGCATCGCCAGTGATCAAATAAATGCACATTAAAAATAAAATGACATCACAAAACATGTATGATAATTGCTTCACATAATATAACAATGACCATGTTAAATGCAAGAAACAGACAAACTGGATGCTGGAAGGAATGTCAAATTAGAAACCCACTTCTGAAAATAGTTTGACAGGGTCCTAGAATATGAAATATGCAACCACTGTATACCACAGGAATTGAGGTCTTCAGGCTTTCTGGCATATAAATAAAATGTAACATTTAGCAAAAGGCCAAAACAGGTTTATAAACAGGTTTATATAGCATTATTTCCTCTAGACAAAGAAACGGAAATCAATTCAGCCTTTCTTCAGGTGAATGGGAAGTGAATTGTGCTACATTCCCTAATAACAGAACCAAAAAGCAACTCGTGTTGCCTTAGGCATACAACTGAGAATAATCTATCATAGATTTGAAGACAATCCTAAAAACTTATTTACTGCATGACCTAGAAGTTGGAGAAAAGCTATTGATTTCCAGGATAAAATAAGTTTTAGATGGGACCAAGATAAGAAATGGGTTTAATTATAAAAGGGGAGCATGAGAGAGACTTATTTTTGGGAAAAATAAAATATCTGAAAATATAGAGTTGATACAAAATTATATAGGACTTAATATGTGCAAAAAATAAAACAACTGAAATCTGCATAGGTACTTGTGAAATATTAATGTCCTCCTTCTGATATCATACTATGAACATTTAAAGAAACTCGAAAAAATATTCAAGGGATTTCTCTATGCTCTTCTGCTAACATCAGAAAAATTCAGATTAACCTCAATAGAATTTAAGGATATCTAGAAAACAGATGTCAATATTGAATGTTTCATTGAAAAATATTCTGGGTCCAAGCTTGAGATGAAATATGCCTTCCTAATTAGAAGGCAGAGATTTAGAAGACTGTGATCCAGGGCCAGTTCTGACCAAAAATAGGGAGAAACTATAACAACAGAGAAAGCTAGATTTAGTGTAATTTCCTGTTATATCACATTTGTGGAAGCCATAGGTAAGATATTATTAAGGGAGGCTTGACAAAAAAATAAGACCTCATCAGAAATAGTCTAAAGTATTCTGAGCCCTAGCAACTTCAAGCACCAGTAATGACAAAGGAAAGAAAGAAAGAAAGAAGGAAACAGAAAAGGAAAAGAAAGAATAGAAAAGGCAAACTATTTCCTCTACATTCTGGCAGGTTCATGTCATAGGGTACAAGAGTTGATATTATTTTGTTTACTGTTTGAGGATTCAGGCCTCTCTAATATAAAAGCATTTATCCCAAGTAATATTTTTATTTATTCTCACTATTTATTAACTGATTATTTGGCTTTCTTTGGGATTGAACCCATGGCTTTGTACATATTAGATAATTCTACAACTAAGCTTCAACCCAGCTCTTGGTATAGTTTTGGAAATTGATAATGAATTCTTCAATAGTTAGCAATTCTACCTTTCATCATTTCTCTCCCACAATTTCCTCTAGGTATTTTAGTTCATGTTTTGAAAAATTTCCTCAATTACGTCTATTAAACTTAGAAGTTTGCTTTTGAATTTATATGGAATCTGCTTATTTTCATTAACTCTTTTAAAATTATATATTGATATATGTATTTTACATGTATAATTGATTCTTAGAGTTCATTGCAATAACTATGATTTTATATGGTCATATGCACATAGCTATTGAGCCATTGTGATCCTCTCCTAAGAATAGTTTCCCTTGTTCTCAACATGTGAATGCTTAAAGTTCTGTAGTTAATCATGTCCAATTGTATTTATTTTTATTTTACTAAATATTGGATTAAGTTGTAGATTTATGAGCATATTCTAGTTATTACAAATGAGGAAAACCATGGAGTATATATTTCTTTGGCTGAGCTTATTCAGTTAATATTTTTCTCAAGTGTTTCCATTTCCTCAGGAATGCGGGATTGCCATTCTTTCTGATGGAAGCACAGAATTCTACCCATAAAACAGAACTATAGACGCAGAAATGAATTCACTCCTGTACGCATATAATCCTTGAAAAGGGAGCCAAAAACACAGGATGGAAGAAACAGCCTCTTCAAAAATTGTATTGGTGAAATTGGCTTTATGCAGAAAACTGGCATTAGAACCTTAAACATCCCCCTGCACCAGAAAAATCCAAATGGATCAAAGACCTTAATTTCAGCCTTGACAATATTACAGGAATTGTTAGGGGAAGCACGAGGGCTTCCCCTAACATGTTAAAACTTCCAAAAAACTTGAATCACAAAACTCAGAGTAAATCTGGATAAATGGGATTACATCAAACTAAATCAATCAGTGTTTAGACTCTAAAACCATGGAGAAAAAAAAGTGATTGTGTAGCACAGATTTACTAGGGAGTAAACCTACACATGAGAGCCTCGGCCAATGCTAAACCTTTACTCGCTTTTATAACTAGGATATTTATAGTGGGTTTACATAAACATAAGAGTTTTCCGGCGGGTATTAGTAAGAAAATAACTGATAGTAAGACATAAATAACATGTGAAATGATTTGAAGCACGAGAAAGGAGAGATTAAGGCAGGGGGTGAAGCTCGAAGCCTTGCTAGGTGCCAGCTAAGGAAAGTATAGTTACACAAGGAAAGGGCAGTAAATCAGGCGTGTTTATCAACAAAAGTATTGGTCTGAAGCCTCAAAATAAGGACCTGTGTCTATGTGCACTGACGAGTCTCCAACATGACGTTTCATTTAAATTAAGAAGCACGGTTTGAGATTTTTGCAGTATGGGATGGTGCATAGTCACAGGCAATATCTGCTATATCAGCTAATTAAATCTACTCATTCATGTGTAACCTAATAGCCAGGTTTCAACAAAAACCAGTACAATGAGATTGTACAAATGAAACACTGACTTTTCCCTCTGATGAATGAAAATTCTGTGAAATAATTTATCTTTCATGTATTTACAAAACATTTCTCATGATCTTTTCTACTATTTTGGCTTGATTACTGATGTTCATAGTACTTTGCTTTGGGGGTGGGGTCCGATTGTGGGGCCTGAACTGCGACTGGGCCATGTCCCTCAGCTCTTCAGCTCAAGGCTAGAGCTCTACCCCTTTAACCACATCGCCACTTCTGGCTTTTTTCTTTCTGCTTATGTGGTGCTGAGAAATCGAACCCAGGGCCTCATGCATGCAAGGCAAGTGCTGTACCACTGAACCACATTTGTGGGGCTTAAACTCAGTGTTTCATGGTCTCCTTAGATTATTTTGCTAATGAATGATGACACTCTATTCTTTGCGCCATATCCTCACATTCTTCAACTTGAGGGATAATTGGAGATGTTTTCACAATTTTGTCTGTTTAGGCTGACATTGAAACAAAATCTTCAAGTCTTAGCCTCCTGATTTTCTAGGATTCTACACAAGAGACCACTGACATCAAGCTTTGCGTTATTATGTAGTAGAAGAATGTGGACTTATGTTTGTGTTAAGTATGTAATTTTCAAAAACAAGTTTGAATCAACTTGTTATAATGTAACTGTTACCAATTTTAACTGTTATACCAATTAATGTTTCACATTCCCACAGAAATATAATTGAAAACAAAAGGTATATTTGTTTTCTTAAAACATGTATTGGACCATGAATTTCTTTCACTCTACATTCATGTTTTATACCTTAATTAGCAGTCTTCAATGAATAAAATAAATATATTAATTTTATACCACAATAAGCATAGTGATTATAGTTAAGAATAGATATTTCAACACAGCCAAAAGACAAGTTTTTTGAGCATTCTCCTAAAAATGTAACGTTACTTAAAGCAACTAATGGATATGATGTAGTTTGATCATTACACAACATATAAATGTATGGGACTACCACTAAATTCTTCATAACTATGTAAAAAATAATTATGTAGCTAAGGGCCATTGGCTAATGCTTGTAAACTTAGCTACTATAGGGGCTCAGTTCTGGAAAGGCCTAGGCTAGAAAGTCCATGAGACTCTTATCTCCAATGAACCACCAAAAAACTGGCAGTGGCTTAAGTGGTAGAGCAGTAGCCTTGAGCTGAAAACCTGAGGGAGAGCATCCAGTCGCAGATTTCAAGCCCCATGACTAAAAAAATAAAAATTAAACAATTAAAAATAAACTAATATTTTGACATGAATGTTAAAATATATATTCTAAAATAATTAAATCCTCACTAGATATACTAGTTTATACAAATATAGAGATGTGTTTTCCGATTTTAGTTGTCAGTGAATTGTGTAAATCAAACAACTCTCACTCAATTCATATTTATATGTTTATATGCCATAAGTATAATTGTTAAGTGATAGGCAGTGCTGTTTTAGGAATCTCCCTTCGCTTTCTAACATTAACACTTCTAAGCTAAAATTGATATATCCTCCAACCTTCACAGGGTTTTCATTCACAGTAGTCACTCATCTCATTGGAGTAGGAAAGTATAAGCCAAAATCATTGTTTGGAACAACTGTCACATTTTACATGCTTTTCAATTCTTTTCAGATCTAAAACATTAAAGTCATCTTAACCATGCCAGTAATAGCAAAATGTCTTCTGAGCCTTTCAATCTCTTAAGAGATGAAACTTTTTAGTTATACATGTATTTTTTACCCTCGCTAACATCCTATTACTTAGGATAATCTTTTTATTTAAGCCATTCCTGATTAGAAGACTGGAGCGAAGGCAATAATGAAAATAGCCAAGGAAATACTTGAAACCAATTGAAAAGCAATCACAGAACCACCTGATTTCACTGACAATATATGGTAAAATATTACCTTTTGGTTATCATTTAAAGAACAACAAATAAACTTTAATTAGCAGTGAAGAAGTGAAAAGAAAATATTTGAAGAAAGTATGACTTTGAAAATTTTAACGTAAGCATACTATATCTATCTGGTTTTTCTAAGTAGTTGCCAACATAATAGAGGTACAACACCCAAAGGGAGGAAAGCACCTAAATCACAGCAGTAAAATTTTCTCTATAAAATAAATGTGAGGGTGTGACTCTTTCAAAGATCAGGCTTACAAAGAGGAAATATGTATTTGCTTTAATGTAAACAACAAAATATAAAAATCATTTATTAAAGTTTTACATATCTTGATTAGGATTTCTCATGTTGGAGAAGAGGAAAGATATGAAAAAGTTCAGTATTATTTTTACTATTTCCCAATATCTTTCTTATTTATCAGCTATAGCAACAGAAGTAGTCTTGGTTACTCTTAGTGTCATGCTTGTTTACATCTAGAAACATTATTTGTTGCTTGAGTACAGGGTACAAATACTTACATATAAATAAAGAGTCATTTCCTTAGGAAGGCAAGTTGTGGTGTAAAGAAATCTAAAAAATAAAAGAGAACATACTGGAAACTATTTTCTAGCAATATCAGTCTGTAGGTGTAGATTTTGTTTCCCATTGTTTCAGGGGGCCTATTTTTGTTATCTTCCTTTTCTCCACCTAGTGATCCTATAATATCTAATAACATCTTGGAATTGTTGTATCTTTAGTAGATTCTCTCATTTCTGTTGGAAGGGCCGGAAGGATAAAAAATTGAATTTCTGTTTTGGTTTTACCTTTTTTTTATTATTTTAGGAACTGTCACTCAAAATGATATATAATATCAGCAGACAGATTTCAATTCCATTTTCCTACCCTAGTCTTTGGTACTTAGTGATCCCCAAATGTGAAAATAAAGATAGGGAGCTGCTTATTTAGATATTCTTTAGAATTTCAAGAATTCATTAATGCAAACCTCTTAGTATGTACATCATACATGTGTACAAAACTGGTGGCAATTTTTACTTATTCTCAGAAACTACGATATGTGGTGTCCCTGTAGTTGCATCAGGAAAACTGTGTAGTTGAGTTTAGTTTAATAAAGCAAGACTGCTGTAACAAATTTCTTCTAGTTTAATGGATTGCATTATCCCTATTTATAATTTTACAGTTCTAAAGGACAGATAGCTAAAAGAAGTCTCCCTAGATTAAAATCTAGCCACAAACAGAGCTGAAATATTTTCAGATGATTCTAGGGGAAAAGCCACTAACTTTTTTTTCTTTTTTTTTTAATTGTGAGAATATCATACAGAGGAGTGACCATTACATGGGCAAGATAATGAGGAGATTTCTTATCAAGCATTGTTGCCTCCTCTTTGTTTCCCCTTTCAATTCCTTTCCATACTCTCCCTACGTCCCCACACTCGGTCCTACCCCCGACACCAAAGTTGTAGTTGATATTGGTATAATTTGTGGAGGGAAAGGGCAAAAACAAATCACTTAACTAGGAATACAGGTGGACCGATTGCAACAATGACATGTACAAGTCGTAATGTCGAAAAATACACTTTACAAGGCGTTTACTTTCTGATCCACTTTCCAGAAATTTCACAATATGGTTGTTGTCTTTTCCTTTATTTTCGATTTCACAATCTGGTTGTTCTCTTTTCCTTCATTTTCTAATGTATCATCTTTACAACTTTCTGATGGTTAGGCCCCAATAATTGCCCTTTCCAACTAAAATTGGGACATTTAAGTAGCGATTTGAGTATGGTTCCTCCATGTGATAATTATTCAAATTTGCATTCCTTTGGTAAGTAAATGTGATTATTTTACTGATAACCCAAATCTACGTTTGAGGGATTACATATTTGGGGATAATAGATGTTTTGGGAAGGTATTTTTCTGCCTACCACAATGAATGTATAGCATTCTTTCTACTATGTCCTGTTATACTTCCATTAGATTGGAACAACGTATTTCTTCAATGAAATCTAACTAAAAAAATTAAAATTATTCCCTGAAAATAATACTGATTAAAATATAGTCACCTCCTAGAAACTTTAAATACCAGAGAGCAGCTCCTGAAACAATTCTGGCACTGTCACTTTTTATACACTGTTTATTTTTTTTTAATTTAATTTAATTTTATTTGTGAACATACTGTACAGAGGGGTTGCAATTACATGGGCAGGATAATGCGTACATTTCTTACCAAGCATTGCAGCCTCCTCCTTTGGTTTACCCTTCACATCCCTTCCCAGCCTCTCCACTCCCCCCAATCCCAATCCTTCTCCTTCCCCCCCTTCCCCCCCCCCCACCAACGTTGTAAAGCTCGTTTTCCACCTGACAACTTGTACTTCCCATTTTTGCAACAGGTCCACCTGTATCCTTAAACAACTGTTTTTTCCCCATCTCCTCCACAAGTTATACTGACATCAAATATAGTGCAAGCAGGGGTTATATTGTGGGGGAGGGACATACAAAGCAACAAAGAGATAATCTTATAAATGCGTTAGTAACACATGCATGAAAGAAAAAAACATTAAAATACATATCTAAGGGTTCATTTTCCTGACATCACATTATCTGACCTTTTTCGCTTGACTCACTGTTTAAAAGGTTGCTCTTTTCAAGAGCATTCGACTGCTATTTTTGGTAATAAGGTTTATATTTATTTGACTGCTATTTTTAAAGAATGCATCACCCAATGCTTATTCTCTTTTTCTACCGTTCTTGTGCCTAATCTATTTCTCACAGAAACACAATCATTTGAATTATTTGAATTGCTTATTGAAGTTGAATCAGTATGGAGAGGAAAAGAAAAAATATGTCTCTTTGCATATGTCCCGTTCAAAATGTACCTACAAGCTATTTATCTTAAAATCATCTATCTTTCATTATGTTTAGATTCTGAAAAATTTAGCCTCTCCACACAAAATGTATTGCAACATTATTTCAGGTCCCTCAAAAGCAAACAAAAAATTCCTATTTATTCCTTTTAAAAACTTAGCCAAAGCAAATGGTTTATTAGATATTTAGAGTCATGTTGAAACACTATGGTGGAAACCAGAGAAGGAAAGAAAATCATGTTTTTATTCTTCTATGAGCCAATGTCATTTACTTAAGCGATTTCTGAAAGAATGAAATTCTTGCATGGATGCCTTTTGCTTAATATCCACAATGAGTCATTCATCCTTTATTAATAGGAGATTTTAGAGAAAGGATGAAAATTCATATTAGAAAAAGGAGAACGTGAATATGAAGGAGAAATGTAGGCATTTTGTTTCTCAATCACAATGTCTGGATAATGATTGTGGATATTAGATATCATGCTCAAGAGTGATTAAACTAATCTATAGAAAAGATAACCCCACATGCAAGTGACCACATGGAGAATGCTTAATGATAGAAAAAATGTAATAGCACCAATCACAAAATGTTATCTATTTGTTTACTTCTTGTTTGGAATTTGCCAAATCTGGTGTTCTATATTCAATTCTTACGAAGGTATACAAGGATGGTATGAAACTAACATGGTAATATTATGTTCTAATATTAACTTAGTTTTTGCTGTGTTATATGAGGCTGCATTTGAGATTTGCCTTTATTTCATGTTTTAGTCTTCCAGAATATAATTAGAAGGAAGACTCCCTCTGGAAATGTGCTACTTTTATTTATTTATTTATTTTTATTTTGGGTGCGGTCATGGGCCTGAACTATGAGCCTGGGCGCTGCCCCTCAGGTCTACAGCTCAAGGGTAGCACACTACCATTTGACCCACAAAATATGCTACTTTTATAAATATGGGAAAACAATCATCTGTTAGGAACAGACAAGGGGAAAAAATCTTCCTCTAGAAATAGTTTTTCAGTGCTTGCTTCTGGTTCAGTTTTGTAAGATGAAGTAAGTCACATGACCTATTTTGACATTCCAGTTTAGAGGGAAATCTCCCTTACAGGAAGCTGATGTAGGTCATACAGTTATTTGCAAGAATATGTAACACTTGAGAAAAAGAGATAAAAGAAGAGTATTATAATACAATCAACAATACTTTCCATCACATGTCTCTGCAGGAAGGAAGCTATTATGTACCTTTATTTATAGAGGAGGCTACAATCCTTGATAAGAAATGTACTCACTATCTTGCTCATGTAATTGTAATCCCTCTGTACAGTATTTTCACAATAACAAAAAATAGTAAGGGGAGAGATTGGTAAAAGGAGTGACATCAATAAAGATGCCTTGTATTCATAAAAAAACTGTTAGAATTTCAAATTATGTTTTCATGACTTGAATGTTACCGGAATTAGAGAATATTGTGATACTGACTTCGTAAAATCTCAAAGAAAATGAGCAATCTTTTCAATACTAGAAGAAGTTTATACTTTGTAATGTAGTATCTTTTCTTTTTATATAAATATATTTTGTTAACTATATGTGACTATCCACAAGAATAAATTTCTACATTTATCTGCGTCTTGTGCAGAGAGCATAGTCAATTAGATAAAAATGGGAGTTAATAAGTAGCACTTTTTAAAATGCGAAATAAGTGGAGAGTAAGCTAATACCCATATTTTTCCACTATCGCCTTCTACCTCCTCCTCCTTCCTTCCAAGGAAACATTCTCAACCTTAAAAAAAGCTTAGGTATTTGGCTCTTGGCCTTAAAAGTGGAAGCAGAATGGTATGGATGTTGGAGCTGACTCTTTATGCTGTTTTACATAATAATGCTCCATGTAACAGTTCTATGAGTCCTGCAGGTGATATGACATTAATGTCAGCCTTACTGGACTTAGTATAGTTTTCTACTTCCTTTTCAGCACCTGGCCAAAATTGTGATACCATGTAATGGAATAAAAATGTAATACTATCTTAAGAAAGTCATTTAGTACTAAGGAAATGTGGCTTCGTGGTACAGTGATTGCCTCGCATGCCAGGAACCCTGAAATCAATTCCTCAGTACCACATAAACAGAAAAAGAAACACTGGAAGTGGTGCTGTGGCTCAAGTGGTAGATTGCTAGCCTTGAGGGGGGAAAAAGCCTTGAATTCAAACCCCAGGACTGGCAGAAAAAGGTTATTTAATTAGTAAATGCAAAATAAAGAACTCATACTTGGAATATATAATTGCTCCAACCATACTGATACCTGACAAGAGTTCCTAATTCATGTGCTTACCTATATTAGGATACTGTGTTGAAAAAAAGTATTGTTCATTAGGTCATGGCAATTAATGCCAGGAATGTGCTTAGATAATAGGTGAAGATTAATCCTAGAAATCCAAAGATTCCAGGTTTTTGAATGGTCACTTCTAATTACAGTGAAAAGGTTAATCCCAGTGAGATTTAGAAATCTTTTTGTTCAGGCACAGCACCAAAAACGCAGAGGGTAGTTAATAGTTATGACAAAAGAGAATGAATAATTCCAGCTGGATGGTATAAATGATAGTAAGTAAGGTATACTAGAAACTGTTCCATGGTGCCATTTTTGGATATTGAAGCATTAGTGTTATTTATCTAGGCTTAGCCCTCATTGCTTTTGGCATTCTAAATTTCTTATGCTAGATCTTAACCTCTGTGTACCAAGTTATATCTCCTTCTATGCTGATCTTTCATACCCGGTTTCCTTATCTTTCTAAAAATCTCAGTATTTCTCTATTTTTCTATGAACATTTTTTGATATGAAGTCCACCTATGTAGTAGGCAGAGGATGATAATGTAAGGGTCTCATAGCTAATCAGTCATTAAGTTCACACCGAAAAAGAGGACATATTTATTGCTATTTTAATTATTCTGAATAGATGCAATGTCATTATTTGATTCAAATTTCCATGATTTGTTTACATAGTGTCATTAAGTGCACACAAATCCAAATATGAGGTAGGTGCCAGTGACTCATGTCTGTAATCCTAACTAATCAGGAGTGTGAGACCAGAGGATTGAGGTTCAAATTCCCCCTGGGATGGAAAGTCCATGAGAATCTTATCTTCATTTAGGTAAGCACCAGAAAACTGGAAGCAGTGAGGCACATAAAGTGATAGAGCAATCATCTTGAGCTGAAGATTTGAGGGATAATGCTCAGGACCAGAGTTCAAGCCCTAAGACCAAAAATTTAAAAAAGAAAATATGACTTTGGGTATCCCCAAGAGAAACTATGATGTCAATAGTAATCTCCCAAAGCAGAAAAAAATAATTTAGTTCACCTACTTTTGCTGAGTTAAAGATATGGCTTCTTTGCTGGACATATTCTCTTTCTAAAATTGTCAAATATAGCTTTATAATAAATTTCTACTAATATTTCTCAGTTCAAAATAGAACTTTTGATACAATTGGTGTCACTTGTCTTAGTTCATATCTCATTTGACAGCCAACTCAGGATGGAGAGACTGTCAAACTCATACTTGTAATTAGTACCAAAAAACCTTAAGTGGAGTTGTTGCTCAAGCAGTAGAGTACTAACTTTGGGGGCAGGAGGACAGAGAAGTCAACTATTCTGTGACAGGGTCCAGAGTCTGAGTTTAAGCCCCAGAATTAGCACAAACTAAACAATCAAACAAAAACAAAAACAAAAACCCAACAGATATATCTTTGTGACCCTACTTAAAGCAGCACTTGTCTGAGCAGAGTCTCCATTTGCTAATTATATTCACTGGATCCTGCTTTTTTGGAATCCTTGTTGCTTTGGAGAACCCAGGGCCAGACTATAGGAATTAATAACTGATTCCTGCCACAAGAGAATCATTTCAGGAGTGAAATATCCACCCAAAGGCACTTTCAAACCTCCATGTTTTTGTTTTTCTGCAGTAGAACACTTTCAAAACAAACTTATTTCCTTTTTTTCGATGTTGGCATTCAATTTGCATAAAGTTTCCTTTTGTAATACTCTCAACTAGAAGTTTACAGACAAGTTTTATATGAGTAATGAACACACTCGAACAAGTCAGGAACAAAGTTTCCTTTAATCCTTTGATTCTTTTCTTGTACAGTAGAAAGGAGAGCACAAATGACCTTGAACTTTGTCATCTACTGTGTTCAATTCCTCTCCTTGATCAGTTTCCACTTCCAGTAACAGTTTCTTCCAGCTACTTCCAATAAAAATCTATGGTGCTGATCTTTTAAAGGTGTTAATATACAATGAATGTTTTCCTGCTTCACTGAAATAGCACAATGATATCTTTGGACATGAGATAACATGTGTTTCAGAGACAACTTAATAAAGAGAAAATATGAAATTTAAATGGCTTATAAAAACATTAATCAGGAATACATTGACTTCAAATTTTGTAAGTGCTCTGTAAAGGCAATTTTAAGTAGGAAGAAGATTCTCAGAAAATTGTGTGTGTGTGTGTGTGTGTTGTGCATTATTTCCCAAGTGTACATGAGTTAACATTAGGGAAACAAGAGGAATAAAAGAAAGAGAAGTACTGTCGTTAAATATAAGGGTTCAATACTATAGAAGGCTCTAAAAATAAGACAACATTGAAACAGTAAAGTCAAGGCCAGTATGTTATTCTACAGGAGTGATGTAGAGAAAGCATTACTAAGTGGAACATGAAGGATGAAGCCACCCTCTTTCATCTCCTGGCTCTAAATCATGGTTGCTAATCACACAAATTGTTAAAAAGTAGGAAGGAAGAATAATTCTGGTTCCAAAGAAAGTCAGATATAAGAGCATGAACTTAACTGGAAAAATGCCATATTGAGAAAGCTGGGATTATACTAGCAATGAGTTGGTGGCAAAGATCATATTTCCTTTTCTTTTCTTCTCTTTCCTTTTCTTTTCTTTTGTTGGTTCTGGGGCCTGAAGTCGGGCTTATATGTTTTCCCTCAGCACTGCAGCTCAATGCCAAAGTCCTGCCATTTGAGCCACAGTGCCACTTCTAGGTTTCCTTGTGATTAACTGGAGATAACAGTCTCATTCATCTGGGGACCAGTGGTTCACGCCTTTAATCCTAGCTACTTAGGAGGCTGAGAAGTGGGGATCTTGGTCCAAAGCCTGACCGAGCAGGAAAATCTGTGAAACTCTTATATCCAATAAACCACTTAGAAAATCGGAAGTAGCACTGAGGCTCAAGTGGTAGAGTGAGGCCTCAAGCTGAAGAGCTGAGGGGCAGTACCCAAGCCCAGAGTTCAAGCCACAAGACTGACCAAGGAAAAACAAATAGAAAAACAAAAATAAAAAAACAAACAAACAAAAAAACAAAAAGAAGTCTCAAGGACTTTTCTAACCGAGATGGCTTTGAACTCCAATTCTCAAAACTCAGTCTTTTGCATACATAGGATTACAAGCATGAGCCACTAACACCTGGTTTAAGGTCTCATTTTGAACAGTGTACATTCAGGATATGTAATGTGTATGAACATCTTTATTTGTATGAATTCTGGGGTTTAAAATTAGGGGCTACAACTTACACTTCACACTCACAGTGTAAAAATTGATACTCCTGGAAAAATTAAATCTAAGTATGTATAGGGGTATGGGAAATGCAGTTTGCAGGCAGCGTTTGCAGAAAAGTGTTTGAGACACTACCTATAATTAACCAGTCAAAAGCTGCTTTGGAAGAATGGCTCAAGTGATGGAATACTAGTCATGAGCACGATTGCTTAATAAGAGATTGAGGCTTTTGCTTACGTAATACAAACCTACACATACACACAGAGGGACCTGATATGTGCAAACACACATACACAAATGATACAACTCAGAATGTGTAGAAATGTTAGAGAAAAGCAGGAAATATGTCCTGACTAAGACTGGAATCAATTGATAATTTTTAATACTAGAAAGTCCTCACGTGAACTGTCCTCCAAAAAGTTTGAGAATATTACATAGGTAGGGAGCAGAGATAGTCAAAAATTTAAGTAATGGTTATTAAAGGAATCAGATCCATGGATGAATCAATCACAGACCACTGCTAGTACATCTGAAAATATTCATTTGCTGTGTCCAATGTTAGAATATCTTTGAAAATAATACATACAGCCTAAACAGTCATTCTAGTGGATAAGATCATAGGAAAAGTTCAGAATTGCTATTCTGTATCTAGATTAAATAACAACAACAAACTATGGCAGGGCAATGTAATACAAGCCTGGAATTCTAGAAGTCAGTCTGAGACAGGAGATTAGAGATTGGAATTACATAGTGATACCTTCCCTGGAAAAGGTAGTATAATTTTGTCTCAATAAAAGAAACCAAACAACAAGAAAGGGATACAGAGTTGGAAGGTCGGGTTCATTTTGTCATAATGTTTTGGGAAGTCAAGTTTCCTATTGAAATGCAGTTCATATGTAATCCTCATTTGTGTTTTAAATGCTCTCTTCATTAGCGAATATTTGTAGATGTAATATCGCTCATGGTTACCAACCAAATTGGGAAAACCTAAGCACCCTTCTGTTGTACTTAATTAAATGATGGATTACAGAAGCTGAAGCCTGGAGAAATAGCAAAGTTCATCTAATATAGGACTTTGTAGACCTTCCTAAGTTAGAATATAGATTTAAATAAATATTGGGTTTTGTTTGTAATTGGGTATTATATAGGACACTACAAAATTCTTTTTAAGTAGCATATTTAATTTACAAATTCAAAAATGATTCGGGCATGCTGTTTGTCTAGAATATTCTTTCAAGAGAGGAGAAATTAGAACTTAGTTAATAGATAATTTAAATAGTTCATGTAAGAATTGATAATGTAAATAATCTAGACAGAGTTTCAAATACGTGGATATTAATTTATAAATTTAGAAAAAGGGTAATATTTCAGGGATTGTATGAAGGGAGTATTTGTGTGAAATCGTGGTTCTTCTACAAATATGTAACACAGGAAGAAATTTCCTTAAATACATGATGCTATATACAATAAGAAAAATGCTAGGTATGGGGTTGTTTTTATTTTTGTTCTTGTGTTTTGTTTGGTCCTAAGGCTGCAGTTCAGCCTGGACGTTGTCCTTGAGTTTTTTTGTGCTAATTCTAATGATCTACCACTGGAATGGCAGTGGACTTTGGTCTAGCTTTTCCTGAGCAGTTATTGGAGATAAGAGACTCAGAAAACTTCCTTCCTGGGTGGGCTGTGAGCCATAATCTTCAGATCTTAGTCCCCTGAATATCTAAGATATTTAAAACTATAAATATAAATAATATTTTGCAATTGTTCTCATCTCAAGAATACCACAGGGGAAAAATGATGCAGCAAAGTTAGTGCAGTATTTTTTCCATAATTGGACGGTCATCACATTAGCAGAGGTGTAGTATTTTTTAACAATAGTGATAAGCTAGTATTGATGTGAATTAAGGGAATATACAGGTGCAGCTTACAAGTTGGAAATTGTTGAGCTAAAATGAGATTATGGCATAAAAGCTTGGGATTGATTTTCATAGATATAATAGTTTATTCTTTCACTAGCCATACAAGGGACAAGGATCTTATATCTAAAATATACCTGTAACTCAAAAAATTAAATCACCCAACAACAAATCCTCAAAGAAACAACTGCCCAATAAATAAGCGGGCTAAAGACTTAAAGAGAAACTTCTCTGAAGAGGAAAGAAGGATGGCCAATAGACATATGAAGAAATGCTCACCTCTCTAACTATAAAAGAAATGCAAATCAAAACAACATTGAGATATCACCTCACCCCAGTAAGAATGTCTATAATTAAGAAATCTAATAACAACAGATGCTAGTGGGGATGTGGACAGAAGGGAACCATAATGTATTGTTGGTGGGAATGTAAACTTGTTCAACCACTTTGGAAAATAGTAAGGAGGTTCCTCAAAAATCTCCAGATATAGCTACCCTATAACCCAGCAATCCCACTTGTGGGCATTTACCCAAATGATCACAAACAAGACCATTCTAAAGCTCCCAGCACAACTATGTTTACTATAGTATTATATACCATAGCTAAGATATGGAAACAACCCAGATGCCCCTCAGTAGATGAATGGATCAAGAAAATATGGTATATATACAAAATGGAATTCTAAGCCTCCATCAGAAAGAATGGCATTACCACATTTGTTAGAAAATGGAAAGACTTGGAAAAAGTTATATTAAGAGAAATGAGCCAGGCCCAAAGTAAGATAGGTTTCATGGTTTCCCTTATTTGCAATTACCAGTGTATGTCTGAGTCAATCAGAAAAGGTCAGATAAGTTGATGTTAGGGAAATGAACCCCAAAATAAGTATTCAATCTTTTTTGTCTCCAACATGTTTTTAAGATTATTTCTTTGTTGCTTTATATGTCCCTTCCCCATTGTATAACCCATGCTTTCACTTTATTTGATGGTGGCATAATTTGTGGAGGGGAAGGGAAAAACAACTCGTTTACATAGGGATACTGGTGGACCTATTGCAACAATGAAATGTGCAAGTCGTTATTTCCAAAAACGAACTTTACAACTTTGGTGGTGGGGATGATCGAGGAGGGTGGCAGAGGCGGGAATAATTGGAAGGGATGGGAAGGAGAAAGAAAGGAGGAGGCAACAATGCTGGATAAGAAATGTACTCATTATTTTTCCCATGTAATTGTATCTCCTATGTATGGTAGTTTCACAATTTAAAAAAAGATAAATAATAGCTTATTCTAATGAACAAGAGCTTACTCTTGAGGAATTATTGCATATGGTTCAGAGTTTTATCCTCTACGAGAATGTGGCTATTTTTCCATTGAATTCTCAATATGTAACACCTGATGGGAAACAGCATCTATTGCAGAATTACATAACATGCAAACAGGTGGTGTTTTGTACCTTTCTGGTATGAAATGTGGAGAATTTGAAAGTAAGTAGTTAGTAGTTAAAGGAATTTTGAAGAAAACATATATTCTGCCCTCTTAACAACTTATCTACTTTTTAAAGTTATGAATTTCTAAAGAATTAAACTGTTTTCTGGTTTACAATGAGACAATACTAAAATAATCATTTTTTTCAAAATAATGTCAAATATGAAAATATTGTATAGTTTGATAAATTCAAGTTGAGCCTGTGATAAAGAAGGGGTGATTAATTCAAATTACATGGCAAATAGTATTAATTTTTAATACGTAATACAATTAGAATAATATTTATTAATCCAATAGATTGAAATTATATTTTATGTACACAATTTTTTAACTTTAATTTTATTGTCAAGGTGATGTACAGAGGGGTTACAGTAAGAAATTTTGTGAATACATAACTTTTTAAATTTGTTACCCCATCATCATTTTTCACACTTTTCCTTCACCCTAAGACCCCTCAGAATTTCTACAGTAAATTTCCAACATATTGTCTTCAGAATATTGTTATTGCATTGCTTTCCCCTTTTTCCTTTTCTCACCATTTTGTTGTTCTTCTTCCCTTCTCTAATTAAGATCAATGTACATCCCATACACAGTGCACCAAAATCAAATACTGCAGAGAATAAAGCAAAGGGGGAATGCACACACACACACAAACACATACACACAAACACACACACACACACACACACACACACACACACACACACACACACACAATCACCTATTACATAAAAAACAACTGCAAAGAAAAACCTCGGTTAACCTATATTGGAGTTCATTTTGCTCAGAATTATCTTATCGAATCATATATACATAGGTATGGAGCCATTCAGCTCATCTGACAGACTCTCTTAAACATTTCTTAATTAATATAGGAAAACCATGCAATCTGTTTCTTTGTGTCTTGCTTGTTTTATTCAATGGGATTTTTCCATGTCTTTCCATTTCCTTATGAATGGTGCAATATCATTCTTTCTGATGGAAGCATAGAATTACACTGTGAATATATATACCACATTTTCAAGATTCATCCATTGAGAGGCAGATGAGTTTTAAAGATGGTTCCGTGAAATTATCACTTAGGAACATTCAAAAATTCCAGATGCCAATTTCACAGACATTCTAAAAACATGATTTCTAAGTAAGATAGGATTATGTGTTGGTAGAAGCATTGAGATATCTGAACAATTCTAATGTATATGTTGCACTGAATTACACAAGAAGATATCAAATATAAAATAGGATAAAAATTGAAGTGATAAAATAGTCACTTAAGAAAGATATAAGAGCCTGCCAAAAGGGTAAATTTCATATAATATTGAAGAATTTAGAAATGAAAGCTCAACTATGTCTCTTTAAAAAAAATCATGAATACGAAAGGGCAAAAGATGGGAAGGAGCAGAAAATAACGGATAGCAGATAATTTTCCCTAATTAGAGTATAAAAAACAAACAAATATAATTTATAGCTTCCAGGTTAAAAATAGACCAATATAATATATCCCCCTTAATTTAGGTACATGTGAAATATTTACTTGGTTTTCCCAAAATAAATGAATACATATAAATAAAATAAATGAAGACATAAAAATATTTTTTTTCCAAATCTTTCCCTTTCCTAACGAATGGAGCAATGTCATAGAAGTCATTAGAATTCCATTGTGTATATATAGCACATTTTCTTGATCCAATCATCTACTGAGGGGCATCTGGGTTGGTTCCATATCTTAGCTCTGGTAAATAAAGCTGAAATAAATATAGTTGTCCTGGTAGATTTAGTGTGGTCTTGTTTGTGAACATTTGGATAAATATCCAAAAGTGGGATTGCTGCATCATAGGGGAGCTCTCTGCGTCTTTTGAGGAAACTCCATACTGCTTTCCAAAGTGGTTGAACAAGTTTACAATCCCACCAACAATGCAGTAAAGTTCCGTTCTGTCCACATCCCTTCCAGCCGCTGTTATGCTTAGAGTTCTTGATTTTAGCCATTCTAACTGGTTTCTGTGATTTGCATTTCTTTTATGGCTAGAGAGGTTGAGCATTTCTTCATGTGTCTATTGGCCATTCATCTTTCCTCTTCAGAGAAGTTTCTCTTTAAGTCTTTAGACCACTTATTTATTGGGCAATTTCTTTGAAGATTTGTAGTTGGGGGGTTTTAATTTTTTGGGTTGCAGGTATATTTTAGATATGAGATCCTTGTTTGTTGTAAGGCTAGTGAAGATCTTTTCCAAATCCGTGGGCTTTCTATTGATCTTGTAAGCTATGTCCTTTGCCATTCAGAAACTCTGTAATTTCATGCAATCCCATTTGGCCAACCTTGCTTTGATTTGCTGTGTTTCTGTTTCACTCTTAAGAAATTTTCAGCCTTTGCCAAGGATACCTAGGGTTTCCCCTCTTCCATTCTGTAATGCTTTCAGAGTGTCTGTTTGACTCCGAGGTCTTTGATCCATTTCGATTTGATTCTGGTGCAGGGTGATATATAAGGATCTAGCTGTAGTTTTCTACAAGTAGTTAACCAATTTTGCCAGCACCATTTACTGAAGAGGCTGTCTTTCTGATATTCTGGGTTTTTTAGCTCCCTTATCGAAGACTAGTTGGCTATAGGTTTGTAGGTTCATTTCTTCGCTTTCAAGAATATTCCATTGGTCCTAAGGTCTATTCTTGTGCCAGTAATAAGCTATTTTGATTACTATGGCTTTGTAGTAGAGTTTGAAATTTGGTATTGATATTCTTCCAGCATAGTTCCTTATGTTGAGGATCGTTTTTGCTATTCAGGGAATTTTATTGTTCCATATTTATTTTTGGATTGCCTCTTCTATTTCCTTGAAGAATGAGGTTGTAAGATTGATTAGTATCGCAGTGAATTTGCAGATAGCCTCCAGAACTATTGCCATTTTCACGATGGTGAGCCTTCCAATGCAGGTGCATGGGAGGTTTTGCCAGTTTCTAAATTCTATTGATTTCCTTTTTCAGGTTTTTAAAGTTTTCATCGTAGAGTTCCTTCATTTCTTTGGTTAAGTTGATTGCTAGGTATTTTATTTTTTGTTGAAAGATTACGAATAGAGTTTCCAGATTTCAGCCATGCTATACTCATTGTTGGTATACAGAAAAGCCACTGATTTTTGAGGGTTAATGTTATATCTTGCCATTTACCAAAGTTTTGAATCAGCTTGAGTAATATGGGAGTGGAGTCCCTGGGATTGTTTAAATGCAAAATCATGTCATCTGCAAAGAGGGAGAGTTTTAGTTCATCTTTCCCTATTTGGAACCCTTTTATGTTCACTTATTTTCTTATTGGTGTAGATAGGCATTCTGATATTAGATTGAAGAGAAATGGAAAGAGAGGACATACTTGTCTTGGTCCTGAGTTAAGAGGAAATTGCGTTAGTTGTTCACCTTGAAGCATAATACTTGCAGCAATTTTGTCATATACAGCTTTTATTTTATTGAGGAATGTTCCCTGGATTCCTAATTTTTCCAGAACCTTCATCATAAAAGGGTGCTGGATCTTGTCAAATGTTTTTTTTTTTTTTTTTTTTTTTCTGAATCTATTGAGATAACCATGTGATTCTTATCCTTGCTCTTGTTGATGTGATGGATTATATTAATTGATTTGTGTATATTGAACCAGCTTTGCTTCCCTGAAATGAATTCTGTTTTATCGTGGTGTATGATTTTCTCGATGAGTTTTTGAAGTCGATTGGCCAAAATTTTGTTGAAAAGTTTTGCATCAATGTTCATAAAACAAATGGGTCAATATTTCTCTTTCTTTTCTGAGTCCCTGCCTGGATTTGGGTTGAGGGTTATGATGGTGTTATAGAATGTGTTCGGTATGAACTTTCTCTTCAATTTCATTGAAGAGTTGGAGGAGTATTGGTTTGAGCTCTGCTTTGAAGGCCTTGTAGAATTCCGCTGTAAAACCATCTGGTCCTGGACTTTTCTTAGCTGTGAAGTCTCCTATTGCTGTTTCTATTTGAATGCTTGATATGGGCCTGTTAAGATGGTTTAACTCATCTTGGTTTAGTTTGGCATGTCAATATATGCTAGGAAAAGGTCCATTTCTGCCAAGTTGCCAAACTTATTAGCATAAAGTTTTCAGAAGTATTTCCTTATAATGTTCTGAATCTTGGTTGTTTCTGTGGTGATGTTTTCATTCTCATCTCTGAGTTTATTTATTTGGGTGTGTTCTCTTCTTTTTCTGATAAGATTTGCTAAGGGTCTGTCAATTTTGTTATTTTTCCAAACAACCAACTCTTGGTTTTGTTGATTCTTTCTGTGTATTTTTTTTAAATTCTAGTTCATGTAATTCTGATTGATTTTTAAATATTTCTTTCCGGGTACAGGCTTGGGGTTTATTTAGCGGCTCTATTTCAAGGAGGTTCAGATGTCTCATTAAGTTGGTGGTTTCAGATCTCTCCAATTTGTTGATGTAGGAACTCAGAGCTACAAACTTGTCTTTGTTGTGTCCCAGAGGAGCTGGTAATTTGTTTGTTCATTTTTATTGAATATCATGAACAGTTGAATTTCTTTCTAATCACTTCTATGACCCACTCTTGATTCAGCAATGTGTTATTAAGCCTCCATATAATACAAGACTTTCTTTGTTGGCTTTTTCTCTTGAGTTCGAACTTTATTTCCTTATGGTGTGAGAGAATACAAGGTATAACTTCAATGTTCCTTAATTTGGACAACATTGCTTTGTGACCTAAAATGTGGTATATTTTGGGAAATGTTCCATGTGCTGTAGAGAAAAACGTGTATTTTGATGCTGCTGGGTGAAATATTCGTTAGAAGTCTGTTAAATCTAGTCGATCTGTGCAGTTGTTTAGATTTGCAGTTTTTCTGTTTAGTTTTTGCTGAGTTGATTTAGCTAGTGGGGATAGTGGTGTGTTAACGTCCCCAACAATTAATGTTTTTGGATGTATGTGAAGTTTGAGGGAACATCGTGTTTCTTGTATAAATCTCAGTGTGCCAGTGTTTGGCAAATAGAAATATAGAATTGTAATATCCTCCTTAAGGACAGATCCCTTAATTATTATGTAGCGACCTTCTTTATCTCTTCTCACTAATTTTAATTTGAAGTCTATTTTATCTGATATTAGGATTGCAACTCCTCCCTGTTTATGGGGGCGATTTGCTTGATTGATTTTTTTTCTTACCTTTCACTTTCAAAATGTGTTTGTTTTATGGGCAAGGTGTAACTTCTGAATGCAGCAGATAGAAGAATCTGGTTTTTAATCCAACTAGACAGTATATGTCGTTTAATTGGCGTGTTGTCAGTTTATATTGAGAGATAGGACTGAGAGGTATTTGGAAGTTCCAGCCATTTTATCCACCTTCTTGGGGCTGTGGCAACTGGCTTCTTCCTATGGCTCTTGGATTCTCAGTTTGAGTGTGATTTCTTGGCCTTTAGTGTGGTATTGTTGGTTTTCTAAGTGTAGGACATCTGTATATCTTTTGTAGGATGTTTGCTTGAGATACGTGGTTTCACTTTTTCTTTGCTATGGAAGATTTTTATTTTACTTTTGTTTATGAAGGAGAGTTTAGCTGGGTACATTATTCGTTGTTTATAGTTGTTTATCTTTAGGGCATTCTATACATCATTCCAGGCACTTAATTGTCTCTGCTGAGAAATCTGAGGTGATTATAATTGGTTTCCCTTTCTATGTGATTGATGTTTTCCTACTGATATTTTTAAGCATCTTTTCCTTGGTCTGAAGTGATCTTTATAATGTGACAGTGGGATGTCCTCTTTTGGTCTGGTCTCTTTGGATTCCCAAAAGCTTCTTAGATGTGAATAGGCTTATCATTTTGCATGTTTGGGAAGTTCTCTACTAGGATCCTGCTAAACAAACTTCCTAGACAATTG
This sequence comes from Dipodomys spectabilis, assembly GCF_019054845.1. Classification (NCBI taxonomy): domain Eukaryota; kingdom Metazoa; phylum Chordata; class Mammalia; order Rodentia; family Heteromyidae; genus Dipodomys; species Dipodomys spectabilis. The sequence continues at coordinate 7,424,201 of NW_024871210.1, read as the reverse complement.
ACTTCGGTCTCTAGGTGCTCCCCTACACCAATTATCCTCAGATTATGCCTTCTGATGGTGTCTTTCAAATGTTGAATAGATCTATTATATTTCTTGAATTTGTCTTGGATACCAGTATGTTCTTCCTCTATCTAGACTGTCTTCAATCCCCAAGATTTGATCTTCTGCATGGTCACCTACTGTCAAGACTTTATACTTTGTTTTTTTTTTTTTTTATTTCTTTTCCTTCTAATTGGTGATTTTGATGGCTTCTTTTTTTTGTAACTTTGTTTTAGATCTTGTGTGAACTTCTATACTTCCTTAATTTGGTGTTAAATGTTTATTCTAAAATCACTTAGTTGATTGGTTATGGTTTCCTTGGACTACAATTTCTTCTGTCTTGCTCCATTCAGCATTCCCTTTGTGGTCTCCCTGAATTCTTTCGTCTGTCTGTTTATGGATCCCATGAATGCCTCTATTGATCTTTGCCTATTCTCATCCTGCTCTTGCAGATCTTGTATTACTCTTTGATTAGCTTCCTCACGTTCACCCAATTCCTGTAGTTCTTGACTGTTCTCAGTCTGCTCATGCTATTCCTGACTTTCTACATGTTTGTTCTCAGGTGGCTCATATATTTCTGGTCTATCTGTTTGTCTGTTCTCAGACTGCTCACGCAATTCCTTTAGTTCTCTTTGAGTCTTCTTAAACTCCTCACACAATTCCTGTATCAAACTTGGAGAAGCTTCCCTCACACTCATGATATTCCTTTATTGACCTTTGATTTGCCTCCTCTCTCTCCCTATTATGCTCACACTGAGTCCTTTATGGGTTTTCAATCTTTTCATTGACCATGTTTACCATTAGTGTTTCTAGAGCTTTTGGGGAACTCTTCTCTGGGTTATTCATTATCTGTTCTGTCCCCTGATTATCATGCGTTGGAGTTGAGATACCCTTACTTGCCATTTTTCTTGTGTTTTTCCAGCTTGTTCTGTCCAATTGTTATGACACTAACACCAGTTTTTGCTAGCAAACTATTTTAAGGCAAGTTTCAACCAAAGTCCTGTAGTTACACAGATAAAGGGCTGCAGATTAAATAGACTTCAACAGATACCAATCTATTCAACATCAGACAACTATGTATTAATGGGCTAAGAACAACAAAGAAGATTGTAGCAAACTAGAAATTATTAGGTTAGGGAGAAATCAGAAGAATAGGATTAGAGGGATGTGGAGGGGTAAAAGGAGAGTGAAATTAACCAAGCCCTCATCTCAAAGAGGGAAATGGTTTGGACAGAATGATCGAGAGAGAAGCAAAGAAACAAGAAAAAAAATGGAATAATAAAAATTTAAATATAAAAAAATGAAACAAAGATTTTCTAATTTTAAAGATGAAATTGAGAGAAGAGCAGGGATTGGATGAGAGTAGGGGAGGGATAAAAGGTGACATTAAAAACTAAAAAAATGGTACTGGGGTCGGTTCTTGTGCCAGTACCAAGCTGTTTTGATTACTGTCTTTACAGTAGAGTTTGAAGTTCGGTATAGATATTCCTCCAGGACTGTTCTTTCTGTTAAGGATCGTTTTTTGCTATTTGGGGACTTTTATTGTTCCATATAAATCCCGTAATGAACCTACAGACCTATAGCCATCTAATCTTCAATAAGGGAGCTAAAAATGTAGAATGGAAGGAAGACAGGCCCTTCAGGAAATGATGCTGGCAAAATTAGTTAACTACTTTTAGAAAACTAAGCTAGATTCGTATGCATCCCCTTGCATCAGAATCAACTCCAAATGGATTAAAAGCTCAGAGTCAAAGCAGAGAATCTGAAAACATTAGAAAATGGAATAGGAGAAACCCTAGGTCTCCTTGACACAGGCCAAATTTTTCTTAATAGAGACCCAGTAATACAACAAATCAAAGAATGTTGGAAAAATGGGATTGCATGAAATTGCAGAGCTTCTGCATGGCAAAAGACATAGCTAGCAAGATCAATAGAAAGCCCACGGATTTGGAGAAGATCTTCACTAGCCATACAACAAGGGTCTCATATCTAAAATATACCTGCAACCCAAAAAATTAAAACCCCCCAACAACAAATCTTCAAAGAAACAACTACCCAATAAATAAGTGGGCTAAAGACTTAAAGAGAAACTTCTCTGCAGAGGAAAGAATGATGGCCAATAGACACATGAAGAAATGCTCAACCTCTTTAGCCATAAAAGAAATGCAAATCAAAACAACAAGTTAGAATGGCTAAAATCAAATAACTCTAACAACAGTGGCTGGAGGGGATGTGGAGAGAAGGTAACTTTACTGCATTGTTGGTGGGAATGTAATCTGGTTCAACCACTTTGGAATGCAGTATGGAGTTTCCTCAGAAGACACAGAGAGCTCCCCTATGATGCAGCAATCACACTTTTGGATATTTATCCAAATGTTCACAAACAAGACCACACTAAATCTACCAGCACAACTATATTTATTTCAGCTTTATTTACCAGAGCTAAGATATGGAACCAACCCAGATGCCCCTCAGTAGATGACTGAATGAACAAAATGTGTTATGTATACACAATGGAATTCTAATGACTTCTATGACATTGCTCCATTCGTTAGGAAAGGGAAAGATTTGAAAAAAAATTACTTTTATGTCCTCATTTATTTTTATATTTTATGTATTCATTTATTTTGGGAAAACCAAGTAAATATTTCACATTTACCTAAATTAAGGGGGATATATTATATTGGTCTCTTTTTTAGCTATAGATTATGTTTATTTGTTTTTTATACTCTAATTAGGGACAATGATCTGCTGTCCATTATTTTCTTCTCCTCCTCCTCTTCTGCCCTTTCATGTACATGATTTTTATTTAAAGAGACATATTTGAGCTTTCATTTCTAAATTCTTCAATATTATATGAAATTTATCCTTCTGGAAGCCTCCTATATCTTTCCCATATGAATATTTTATCACTTCAATTTTTATCCTATATTGTATTGGATATCTACTTGTGTATTTCAGTGCAACATATACATTAGAATTGTTCAGATATCTCAATGCTTCTACCAACACATAATCCTATCTTACTTAGAAATCATGTTTTTAGAATGTCTGTGAAATTGGCTTCTGTAATTTTTGAATGTTCCTAAGTGATAATTTCACGGAACCATCTGTAAAACTCATCTGCCTCTCAATGGATGAATCGAGAAAATGTGGTATATATATTCACAGTGTAATTCTATGCTTCCATCAGAAATAATGATATCGCACCATTCATAAAGAAATGGAAAGACATGGAAAAATCCTATTGAATAAAACAAGCAAGACACAAAGAAACAGATTGTATGGTTTTCCACATTTGTATTAATTGGGAAAAGTCTAAGAGAGTCTCGGAAATGACTCCATACCTATGTTTATATGATGCAATAAGTTGATGCTCAGCAAAACGAACTCCAAGATAGGTTAACTGAGGTTTTTCTTTGCAGTTTTTTTGATGTAATATGTGATTGCGTGTGTATGTGTGTGTGTCTGTGTGTGTGTGTGTGTGTGTGTGTTTTCCCCATTTGCTTTATCCTCTGCTGAATTTGATTTTGGTACACTGTGTATGGTATATGCATTGATCTTAATTATAGAGTGGAAAAACAACAACAAAACCGTGAGAAAAGGAAAAAGGAGAAAGCAATGCAATAATAATAGTCAGAAGACAATATGTTGGAAATTTACTATAGAAATTCTGAGGATGAAGGAAAAGTGTGAAAAATGAGGATGGGGGAAACAAATTTAAAAAGTTATGTATTCACAAACTTTCTTACTGTAACCCCTCTGTAATCACCTTGAAAATAAAATTATAGTTAAAAAATTAGGTACATAAAATATAATTTCACTCTTTTGGTTTAGTAAATATTATTCTAAGTGTATTACTATTAAAAATCAATACTATTTGCCATATAATTTGAAGTACTCACCCCTTCTTTATCAGAGACTCACAAATTGAATTGTATCAAACTATACAATATTTTCACATTTGACATTATTTTGAAAAAAAAAAAACGATTATTTTAGTATTGTCTCATTGTAAACCAGAAAACAGTTTAATTCTTTGGAAATTTCATCTTTAAAATGTAGAGAAGTTGTTAAGAGGACAGAATACATGTTTTCTTCAAAATTCCTTTAACTACTAAATACTTATTTTCAAATTCTCCACATTCCATACCAGAAAGATACAAAACATCAACTGTTTGAATGTTATGTAATTCTGCAACAGATGCTGTTTCCCATCAGATGTTATATATTGAGAATTCGATCGAAAAATAGCCACAATCTGGTAGAGTTTAAAACTCTGAAACATCTGTAATAGTTCCTCAAGAGTAAGCTCTTGTTCATTAGAATAAGCTATTATTTATCTTTTTAATTGTGAAAATACCATACATAGGAGTTACAATTACATGGGAAAAATAATGAGTACATTTCTTATCCAGCATTGTTGCCTCCTACTTTGTTTCTCCTTCCCATCTCTTCCCATTATCCCCGCCCCCCCAACCTCCTACTAGATCATCCCCCCCACCAAAGTTGTAAAGTTCATTTTTCGAAATAACGACTTGTACATTTCATTGTTGCAATAGGTCCACCAGTATCCCTATGTAAACGAATTGTTTTTTCCTGTCACCTCCACAAATTATGTCAACATCAAATAAAGTGAAAGCAGGGGTTATACCATGGAGGAGGGACACACAAAGCAACCAAGAAATCATCTTAAAAACATGTTAGAGACAATTGGATGAAAGAAAAAACATTGAATATTTATTTTGGGGTTCATTTCCCTAACATCAACTTATCTGACCTTTTCTGCTTAATTCAGACATACATTGGTTATTGCAAATAAGGGAAAACATGAGACCTATCTTTTTTTGGGCCTGGCTCACTTCTCTTAACATAATATTTTCCAAGTCTTTCCATTTCCTAACAAATGATGTAATGCCATTCTTCCTGATGGAGGTTTAGAAATCCATTGTATGTGTGTGTGTGTGCGTACATATATATATATATATATGTATATATATATATATATATACATACATATACACATGTATATATAGTATGTATACATATATAGTGTATATATATATATATATATAATGGAATTCTATATATACGGTATATATATATATATATATATATATATATATATATATATATATATATTGAGCCATTCACCTACTGAGGGGCTGGTTCCATATCTTAGCTAAGGTATATATATAATGCTACAATAAACATAGTTGTGCTGGGAGGTTTAGTATGGTCTTTTTTGTGATCATTTGAGTAAATGCCCACTAGTGGGAATGCTGGGTCATAGGGGAGCTCTATGTGGAGATTTTTGAGGCACCTCCTTACTACTTTCCAAAGTGGTTGAACAAGTTTACACTCCCACAAACAATGCACTATGGTTCCATTCTGTCCACATCCCCACTATCATCACTTGTTATTAGATTTCTTAATTATAGACATTCTTACTGGGGTGAGGTGATATCTCAATGTTGTTTTGATTTGCATTTCTTTTATAGTTAGAGAGGTGAGCATTTCTTCATATGTCTATTGGCCATCCTTCTTTCTTCTTCAGATAAGTTTCTCTTTAAGTCTTTTGCCCGCTTATTTATTGTGCAGTTGTTTCTTTGAGGACTTGTTGTTGGTCGATTTAATTTTTTTGAGTTACAGGTATATTTTAGATATAAGATCCTTGCCTGTTTTATGGCTAGTGAAAAAATGCTATTATTTCTATGAAAATCAATCCCATGCTTTTATACCATAATCTCATCTTAGCTCATCAATTTCCAACTTGTAAGCTACACCTTTAAATTCCCTTAATTCACATCATTACTAGCTTATCACTATTGTTAAAAAATACTACATCTCTGCTAATGTGATGATCTTACAATTATGGAAAGAAAACTGCACTAACTTTGTTGCATCATTTTTCCCCTGTGGTATTCTTGAGATGACAACAATTGCAAAATATTATTTATATTTATAGTTTTAAATATCTTAGGTATTCTGGGGTCCAAGATCTGAATATTATGGTTCGAAGCCTACCCAGGAAGGAAGTTTTCTGAGATTATCTCCAATAACTGCTCAGAAAAAGCTAGACCAAACTGGCACTGCCATTCCAGTGGTAGATCATTAGAATTGAGCAGAAAAAGACTTAAGGGTATCGTCCTGGCCGTGCCCAAGCCTTAGCACCAAACAAAACACAAAAACAAAAAAACAAACAAACCCCATACCTAGCACATTTCTAATTGTATATAGAGTCACGTTATTAAGTAAATTTCTTCCTGTGTTACAAATTGATAGAAGAACCACGATTTCACACAAATACTCCCTTTATACCATATTATAACAAACCCTGAAATATTACCCTTTTTCTAAATTTATAAATTAATATCCATGTGTTGGAAACTCTGTCTAGATTCTTCACATTATCAATTCTTACATGAAGTATTTAAATTATCTACTAAGTTCTAATTTCTCCTCTCTTGAAAGAATATGCTAGGCAAACAGCATGCCAGAATAATTTTTGAATTTGTAAATTGAATCTGCTACTTAAAAGAATTTTGTAGTGTCCTATATAATACCCAATTACAAATAAAATCAAAATATTTATTTAAATCTAAATTCTAATTCAGGAAAGTCTACAAAGTACTACATTAGATGAATTTTGCCATTTTTCCAGGCTTCAGCTTCTGTAATCCATCATTTATTTAAATACAACAAAAAAGTGCTTAGGTTTTCCCAATTTGGTTGGTAACCACGAGCGATATTACATCTACAAATATTCTCTAATGAAGCGAGCATTTAAAACAGAAATGAGGATTACATATGAATTGCATTTCAATAGGAAACTTGACTTCCCAAAACATAATGATAACATTACCCCAAACTTCCAACTCTTCATCCCTTTTTTGTTGTTTGGTTTATTTTATTGAGACAAAATTATACTACCCTTTCAAGCGAAGGTAACACTATGTAATTCCAATCTCTAATCTCCTGTCTGAGACTGACTGCTAGAATTCCATGTTGTATTGAATTGCCCTGCCATAGTTTGTTGGTTTATTTAATCTAGATACAGAGTTGTAATTCTGAACTTCTCCTATGATCTATCCAGTAGAATGATTTTTCAGGCTGTATGTATTATTTTCAAAGATATTCTAACATTGGACACAGCATATGAATATTTTCAGATGCACCAGCAGTGGTCTCTGATTAATTCCTCCATGGATCTGATACCCTTAATAACCATTACTCGAATTTCTGACTATCTCTGCTCTCTACCTATGTAATATTCTCAAACTTTTTGGAGGACAGTTCACATGAGGACTTTCTAGTATTAAAAATTATCAATTGATTCTAGTCTTACTGGGAACATATTTCCTACTGTTTTCTAACATGTCTACACATTCTGAGTTATATTATTTGTGTATGTGTGTTTGCACATATCAGGTCCCTCTGTGTGTATGTGTAGGTTTGCAGGTACGTAAACAAAAGCCTCAAGCTCTTATTAAGCAATTTTGCTCATGACTAGTATTCCATCACTTGAGCCATTCTTCCAAAGTAGCTTTTGACTGGTTAATTATAGGTAGTGTCTCAAAGTCTGTTCTGCCAACGCTGCCTGCACACTGCATTTCCCACCCCCCTATACATACTTAGGTTTAATTTTCCCAGGAGTGTCAATTTTTAAACTGTGAGTGTGAAGTGTAAGTTGTAACCCCTAATTTTAAACCCCAGAATTCATACAAATAAAGATAATCATACACATTACATATCTTGAGTGTACACTGTTCAAAATGAGTTATTATACTGGGTGTCAGTGGCTCATGCTTGTAAGCCTATCTACACAAAAGATTGAGTTCAAAGCCATCTCGGATAGAAAAGTCCTTGAGACTTGTTTTTGTTTTTTTTAATTTTTTTATTTTTGTTTTTGTTTTTGTTTTCCCTTGGTCAGTCGTGGGGCTTGAACTCTGGGCTTGGGCACTGCCCCTCAGCTCTTCAGCTTGAGGCATCACTCTACCACTTGAACCTCAGTGCTACTTCCGGTTTGTCTAAGTGGTTTATTGGAGGTAAGAGTTTCACAGACTTTCTTGCAGAGGCAGGCTTTGGACCGAGATCCTCACTTCTCAGCCTCCTAATTAGCTAGGATTAAAGGCATGAGCCACCGGTGCCCAGCTCAATGAGACTGTTATACAATTAATCAAAAGAAATCTGTAAGTGGCACTATGGCCCAAATGGTTGGACCTTGGCCTTGAGCTGCAGATCTGAGGGACAACATCTAAGCCCAGACTTCAGGCCCCAGAACCAACAAAAGGAAAGGAAAGAAAGGAAAGGAAAGAAAATGTGATCTTTGCCACCAACTCATTGCTAGTATAATCCCTGCTTTCTCAATATGGCCTTTTTTCCATGCTTAAGTGCATGCTCTTATATCTGACTTGCTTTCGAACCAAAAATATTCTTCCTTTTTACTTTTTACTAATTTGTGTGATTAGCAACCATGATTTAGAGCCAAGAGATGAAAGAGGGTGGCTTCATCCTTCATGTTCCACTTAGTAATGCTTTCTCTATATCACCCCCATAGATGAACATGCTGGCCCTTGCTTTATTGTTTCAATATATTCTTATTTATAGAGCCTTCTATAGTGTATTGAACCCTTATACTTAAAGACAGTACTTCTCTTTCTTTTATTCCTCTTGTTCCCCTACTATTAACTCATGTACACTTGGGAAATAATGCACAACACACAAACTCACACACACACACACACACACACACACACACACAATTTTCTGAGAATCTTCTTCCTACTTATGGAGCACTTACAAAATTTGAAATCAATGTACTCCTGGTTAATGTTTTATAAGCCATTTAAATTTCATATTTTCTCTTTATTAGGTTGTCTCTGAAACACATGTTATCTCATGTCCAAAGATATCCTTGTGCTATTTCAGTGAAGCAAGAAAACATTCGTTGTACATTAACACCTTTAAAAGAGCAGCACCATAGATTCTTATTGGAAGTATCTGGAAGGAACTCTTACTGGAAGTGGAAACTGATCAAAGAGAGGAATTGAACATAGAGGATGACAAAGTTCAAGGAAATGTCTGCTCTCCTTTTTACTGTACAAGAAAAGAATCAAAGGCTTAAAGGAAACTTTGTTCCTGACTTGTTCGAATGTGTTCATTACTTGTCTGTAAACTTCTAGTTGAGAGTATTACAAAGGGAAACATTATGCAATTTGAAGGCCAACATCAAAAAAAAGGAAATTACTTTGTTTTCAAAGTGTTCTACTGCAGAGAAACAAAAACATGGATCCTTTAAAGTGCCTTCTGTATTCTAGATATAATTAAATTCTATTGAGGTTAATCTGTATTTTTCTGATGTTAGCAGAAGAGCATATAGAAATGCCTTGAATATTTTTTCCAGTTTCTTTAAATGTTTATAGTATGATATCAGGAGGAGGACATTAATATTTCACAAGTACCTATGCAGACTTCAGTTGTTTTATTTTGTGCACATATTAATTCCTATATAATTTTGTATCAGCTCCATATTTTCAGATACTTTATTTTTCCCAAAAACATGTCTCTCTCATGCTCCCCTTTTATAATTAAACCCATTTCTTCTCTTGGTCCCTTCTAAAACTTATTTCGTCCTGGCAACCGATAGCTTTTCTCCAACTTCTAGGTCATGCAGTAAATAAGTTTTTAGGATTGCCTTCAAATCCATGATAGATTATTCTCAGTTGTATGCCTTAAGGCAACTCGAGTTGCTTTTTGGTTCTGTTATTAGGGAATGTAGCACAATTCACTTCCCATTCACCTGAAGAAAGGCTGAATTGACTTCCATTTCTTTGTCTAGAGGAAATAATGCTCTATAAACCTGTTTATAAACCTGCTTTTGGCCTTTTGCTGAATGTTACATTTTATTTATATGAGAGAAAGCCTGAAGAGCTCAATTCCTGTGGTATGCAGTGGTTGCATATTTCATATTCTAGAACTCTGTCAAACTGTTTTCAGAAGTGGGTTTTCTATTTGACATTCCTGCTAGCATCCAGTTTGTCTGTTTCTTGCATTTAACATGGTCAGTGTTATATTATGTGAAGTAATTATCATACAGGTTTTGTGATGTCATTTTATTTTTAATGTGCATTTATATGATCACTGGCGATGCTTTTCTTGTAAATAACTGTACTATGAAGATTAAACGATAAAAATTGCAGATATTTTTTAAATTACTTTGACACAGGGATTGAGCTGAGAGAACTTCATGGAGGTAAATTTGGTAGGAATTGATGAAACAGTTACAAATAACACAGATGTGCCTTCCAGCAAGTTGTAGATACAAGTGTGAGAATGTGAGGGAATATCTAATTTGAGAAGAAAGGAAAAAACAAACTAAACTAAAATTCATCCTTTCAGAGATGCAGCCTTGATAATTCAGGAGGCTATCATGGAAAATAAGACTACACATGAGTGGAAGCTGCTAGGAAGGAAATGGAGGTATTAGAGTTAAAATGGAAACTGCCTGTCACAAAGAGTAAAAGCAAATAATGATTGAGGGAAGACAGAAGAATATGATTCATGAAGTCTGTAGAAAAATTGAAAGTAGAAAAATATTCCCAAATAACAACATACATTTTCTGGAAGACATTTCCATCTGAACTATTTATATCATATCTTTTTAATACACAATCAACAGAGATACGTTGTTTTTGTCTTTTCTCCCTCCCTCCCTCCTTCCTATTTTCATTTCTTCACCTCTCTCTCTCTCTCTCTCTTTCTTTCTCTCTTTTTCCCTTCCTTTTTGTGTCTAAGGAGAACATGTAGAAGGCCTCAACTAAGCTATACTATAGTGCTTGCGGGGTAAGTTCTTTATGGTGGCTGAATCAAACAGTTTTAAAATACTTAAAGTTTCATATTTTTTACATTGTCTTATTTCTTTTCAATAAAAGCATAACTAAGACAATTTTTAATATAAACTCGTGATTTTGATATTTTACATAATACATTTACCATGACTTGACATTCCCATTCAGAGTACGGAAATAGTAAGAAATAAGTGACCTGCCTTTCTGGCATCTCACAACTTTCCCTCATGCATCTCTACTAACCAGAAGATGCTTTTAAGTACTGACTCCAATGGTAAGGATGTTTGGTGCCAGACTCCTTCGGACATGAGTTTGAATTAGCCAGTGTTGATTTCCAATGCAAGATATCCCAGCTAGTGATTTCTTTCCCTCATTTTTAGATTGACTGGGCTTCCTAATTTTTCATTTGCTGAATCACATATAATGACTGAATGCCTATTCCTTCTTAGAAACTTTCATACAGTGAGAAAACTGAGAAGCCATATTTTGAGATGTTAAACCTCAGTCTCTATTAAAAGGCCAGTGATTGAATGGTGGACTAATGTCTCAAAGACAAGCAGGAAGCAAATGTACTTAACACTGAGCCTTGAAGGAAGGAGAGGAACAAAAAAACAAAAACAATACCATCAAACCAATTCAGGATCCAATTGGGAACTGATTTCGGACTCCAGGGTGACCAGAGAATGCACGGAGCCATTAACCAGGACACAGAACACAAACACTGAAGCACATGGAATGACATAAGGCACCTGAGCTGGTCCAGGTCAAGGAGCAGAGTCACAGGAGACTCCCAGTTCCAGGGACTGGGCCTAAAAGGTTTGGTAAAATATCATTCAGATCCCAGCCCCTGCCTCCAGGAATTCAAGATTGCACATCATCTAGGAGTTAGGGGGTGCTCCTTCCTTCACCATGAAGACGAGAATCCAGACCCTCCCATCCACCACGTGGCCAAGATGTCTCTGACCAGACCTACTCTCTCCACTTCAGAATGAATTAATAAATTTGCATCTTTCTCCTCAATCATACTACTTGAGGTAATATTTAGTAAGCTTTTTGGTAACTTTATGTGATGTAAACAAAAGCCATATTTGACTGATCTTTTCTGTGTTTATCACAGTAGTGTTTAAGTATGTCAATGTATCACATACTATCCCATAGTTCATAATAAAACATTGTTGATATACTAAATGCATTATAGTACTGGCACCCTCATTTACCATCTTCCATATTACTTTTAAAAAGCTTGCTGGCTATGGAAAATGTTTTAAAAATGTACAGTTTCATGGTGTATATTTGTAAAATGCATTAAAAAAATACAAAGTTATTTGTGACAAAAACAGATTACATTAATTGAAGCCTGAGTGTGATTAGTTTGTTGACAAAAGCATCTTATGGTGATTTACAGTAGAGATTTTGAAATTAAATCTTCAAATTCTGAATCCTACCACTTACTATCTGGTATAAATTAGTCTACATGTCTGGATATCAATTTAGGTTTTCTGGAAAATGGTGCTCATAATTTTAGCTGCTCATTGCTGGTTTGTTATAGGATCTGGAGGGTTTGGATTTCCAAAAGCAATATTTTCTTAGCTTTATAAAATTGTCAGAGTGAACATAGATTATTATCTTTCAATAGTAATCCTAAATTTGAATTGAACAATTTCTAATTTTCCCCAAAATATTAGAGTCTCTCTACCTCTCCTTCTCAATTCTTTTCTCACTATCATCTGTGTCAATTTGTCCTCCATTATCTCCCTTTCCTCTGTCTTTCTCTCTATCTCTGTCTTTTTCCATACCCCTTTGATCCATAACAGATTCAAAACAATAATCAGTTTATGGGATTTCTTAATAACTGTAAAGTCTGTGAAAGCCCAGACTAATTTGTGATTAATTTTATTTTCAGGAACACAGAAAGTCTGGTACAACCTGGATTTATAATAAAGGGTTACATTGACATAAATAATATTCTCTCTTATATCTAAAACATGTCCATTCCTGTTTTTGGTTTATGTCTTGAGTATGTCATAGCATAATTTCCCATTCTGGATTTTTTTATTGTGTTGTTTCTTTTAGATAACCAGAGGTCCTTAACCTATTAAGGGCTTTTTGGTAAATATATGAATGGAAATATCAAATTTGTAACCAATATAATTTTAATATCTTATGTTTACGTCTTTCAATTTCCAAATTTTGTGAATTTGGGCAGTATTGGAACTAATGAAATTAAGAGAAGAAAGGTCAGACATTAATTAAGCTTCCCCATTTAAGAATAAGCAAAGTTTTTGAAAACTTGATTCAGCATTTTCCCATCAACCAATTTCCCTCTTTGTGTCTAAATTTTTCTAGAGGAATTTCTGAGTTATTTTAGACAGGGAAGGCAACAGCAGCAAGCTTACCAATAATTTTAAATGTGGTTTATATTAGGTGTCAGCAATAACCAATTAATTGTTTATCCATGCTAAGAAGCGTGTTAAGAAATAATATAGGTGTGCAAAGTTAGAACAGGGGGTAGCATGTTTTACTTACAAAGTAGCTAGTATACTTTAAATAGGAAAGTGAATGAATTTTGACTAATTGGGAAGTTATTTCAAAAGTCATAATTTTTTGAATTATGTGAAAAAGGTTTAAGCAAAGACTTGATCTATTCTGGACTTCTGTTAGTGAAGGTTCAAAGCGAAAACTCAAGTAATTATATACATAGAGACAAGAACCTACGTCAAGTGGTTATTCTGGAATTGCATGATGTGAAAAGAGAAGAGCACAGAGTGCAGAGACAATGAACATTTTATAGAGGATGCAGACTGTAAAAAATCTAGGGATGGCAGGCCACATAGTCTCTTACCTGCACCTCAGTCTCGAACATTGTGGTGCTAAATCAGCTACAGACAACCTGAAAGAGGATAAAGCTGGGCATGGTAAAATGTATTAAAAGATACAGATTCCCTATAGTTTACAATGATTAGTACTTTCGGTTATTTGTCCTTATTTCCATCACTTAAAACAGTAGAAAAATATTCTTAGCTCCAGATCAAAGCACGATATAAAGATCATAGATTAGTATTTGCAGATTCCTGGTCAAGAAAATTAACCTCTGAATAAAAGAATCCAAACAGGAAATGACAGGTGTTGTTTCTGAAAGAGGAAAAAGAATATTCAGAGCTTTGCATAAAAAGTCATATAATTTGAGTGGGCTGGGAAGGTGGCTCAGTGGTAAATGCTTGCCTTGCATGCCTGAGGCCCTGGGTTCGATTCCTCAGCACCACATGAGCAAAAAAGAAAAAAGCCGGGAGTGGCGCTGTGGCTCAAGTGGTAGAGCGCTAGCCTTGAGCTGAAGAGCTGAGGGACAGTGCCCAGGCCCAGAGTTCAGTCCCCACGACTGGACCAAAAAAAAAAAGTCATATAATTTGAGCAAATTATCTCTGACATTCATGGGAGCTGGCTGCCAAGAGTTAAAAATCTATACTGATTGAGATGTATAAGGTTTTATGAAACATAGCCCTTTCATTATTATACAAGCAATAGAATTTAGAGTTGCTTAAAAAAAGAAGCCACCTCTTTCTACCAATGATTCTTACACTTGCCCACCCCTCCCAACGTAATATCTTGATTTTAGTGGTTCTACAAACCTAAGTTCTATTCTTGGCCCTCTCATGATTGCCAGTTTACTAGCTTTTTCCATCTCAGTTTAATCTTCCATGAAATAAAGGAATCTTGGTGGAGCAAGAAAGATGTGAGAAAGAAAGTCTTTATATGAAAGCATTTAGCAGAATATGCATCTATTCAAATACTTTTTAAATTTCTCTCCTCAAAATGATTGCAATTTGATGTTCTATGTGGATTTCTGATAGTTGTCAATGGTATTATGTGTTTCCTAATTCCAGATTTGGTGATATACAATACTATACAATACCACTATCAATGAGTATTTTCTGATAGGAGTATTGCTTGAGCTTTTATAAATATGCTTATATTGCATGGATTGTTGATGATCTGCAAATATGTCTGAAAATTACCATGTATATCTCACGTGAATGCAAGGATGGGTGATACTTTCATTGGACTCTCTTTCCATCTGCTGGGTTTCATTCAAAATACCTTTTCTGGTTTCGGATTCTTCCAGATTTCTGATTGTGAACTCCATGAATGCGCTATTAATTTGCATTTATTCCCATCCCACCTGAACAATTCCTCAATTAATCTTTGATTAGCCTCATCATGCTCATGAATTTTCCTATCACACTCACGCCTTTTCTTATCACCTTTATACAGTCTTTTGCAGGTGTTCAATCTTTTTATTTAGCATTTTAATTAGTTTTTATCAGTGTTGTAGAACATTTGTGGAACTCCCCTTGAATTATTAATTGCTCTATTGGCTGAATAACATGAGTGGGAGTTTCTCTAGTGGCATTGATTTTTTGAAACAGTCAAAATGAATACATGTATATTCAAGTTCAGTAGATACGTCTAGTTCAACAACAAATAACTAGGGACTAAGAAAATCAAAGAATATGTCAGCAGACCAGAAATGGATAGGTTTAGGGAGAATTGTGTGAAGAAAATGAGATTAGACTAATGTGAAGATGGGATGGGAGACAACCAAGATATATGGAGAGAAAGGCAAAGGATACAAAGAAAGCAGAGAGATACAGACAAAGGAAAATGAAAAATAAAATATTTAAAAGTGAAACAAAAAATTATATAAATTGTTAAACAAAAACAAGAAAAGAAAACATATGAATCCTTACCTTGTTCATGTAATTGTAACCACTCTGTACTTTCACAATTACAAAAATCTTACTAATAAAAAAATAATGACATTGGAACATGAAAAAAATTATATAAGCATAAGGAAATAATACTACAGTTAAAGGAGTCATGGCTGAGGGTTTGTGAATTAAATAATTGAGATCTGAATTAAGCATGCATACACAATGAAGGAAATGGTCTTATATAAGATGTGTGTGTACTTGGGAATGAATAGAACAGCAATTATATAAAGCCAAAAAATACAAAGTACCAATAGTAAATATAGAAAAAGAATTCAAAAGTTCAATAAAAATGATGAAAAAATTTGAAAGCAATTTAATTTTAAAAAATCACATAGATCTTTTTGGGGACATATTGTGTCTCTAAGAGATCATAACAGGTTTCGGGTGTCACCATGTGCTTCGGATATAACAATGGCAATGTGATCACACAATGGGTTTGTCATACCACAGTGATGATGCACTGACAATAGCTGTGAGGTCACAATGCATTTGTAGTATCAATAAGTATATGAATTCACAAAGGGACCATGATGTCTTAAAATACATGTGTTGTCACAACTGTGATGAAGTCCTGTGAGGTTTGTGATGTCACCATGTGATACAATGGTCATGAAATCTGGCAGTGTAATGTCAGTGTGGTCAAGACATCTCAGTGGATTTCTGATATCACATAGGCAGTATGTCATAAAAGTTATGAGGAGAGACAGGTTTGTGATGTCACGGTGTGTTAGTTGTAACATATTTGCACTGTGATATCACAATAGTTGTGATGTCACACTGCATTTCTGATATCAAAATATATGCCACATTTGAACTAGAATGAAATCACAGAATAGGCATGCTCAATGTGTCTATGGCATCATAATGACACTGCGATGTGAGAATGCAATGATGTCACTGTAGTTTTTTGATGTCCCAATGAGCTGATTTTGTCATAACTAAAATGTGATGTTATACTGGTGATGATGACACAAATGGGTTGTGATGTTACCATGGCATGACATGACATCTCAATTATCATTAGATCACAAAGAGGATAATGGTAAAGTTAGGGATTGTGATGTTACAAAGGCAATGTGTTTTTTCAAAGAAGCTAACAGTTCATAGTAAGTTTGCAATCTCACAATGTGATTGTGAAAGCACAATGGCAATGTGATTGTGAAAGCACAATGGCAATGTGATTTCACAATGTGTTTGAAATGTTACAGCGCTGATGCAATGGGGATATCAAAAAGAAATTGTGATGTGACAATGATTATGGGGACACAATGCGTTTCTGCTATCAACCCACATGGAAATGTGAAATGGAATGAAATCACAGAATATGCATTCACAATGTGCCTATCACATCCCAACAAAAATATGTGATAATGCTGTCACAATAGTTCAGTGATTCACAATGACCTGTTGATAGCATATTAATAATTTGATGTCACTCTGAAGATGATGTCAAAATGTCATCACATTGTGATGATACCTTTAAAATGTGATCTTAAGTCCGGTCAAAATGAAGATATGGATACACAGACCATGAAGTCACAAAAACCATGTGTTTTTTCAAAACTGCTAGGGGGTCAAAATAAGTTTGATGTGTCACAATGTGATCATGATGTCACAATGTCAGTGTGATTTCACAGTGGGTTTGTGAATGACAGTGAGCTCACATTGGGTTTGTAATATCACATGAGTTTGTAATATCACAATGACATTTCCAATATCAATATCACAAGCAATGTTATAACTGAAACATTATAAGGTGTAAAACAGATAATCAGATTATGAGCTTACAAAAGTCCTAAGATATCACAGTGATGGCTTCTCATGGAAGCTCCAAATGACCTCCTGAGGAGGTCAGAGATAAAATAACAGCCAAATTCTCCAGGAGGACCCCGATCACTTCCCAAGGAAGCCCAAATGACCTCTCGATGAGGTCATAGATGACATCTCAAGAAAGCCCCAAATGACCTCCAGAAAAGGTCCGCAAAACAGGCTATCATGCTTACCAAGACCCAACACTAGAGTATTTCTAAATGAGTCTCAACTTTGTTGGTCCTTGGCAAACAAACACTAAAGGGAGACTTTCAGTTCTGAGGCCTGAGAAACTTACCTAAGAGGGGTTTCCTTGAGTACAGCCCAAGGCCATCTCACTGGAGCCTCCAAAAAATTATAACCTCTAAATCAAAAAACAGTGCATAGAGGCACTTTGAAGAGAATAAACAAATTTATTTACGCAAAAAGGGCCTGAGAATGCCTGATTGTGTGCTGGATATCCAGAAACAAAAGCATCCTTGACCACCAAACCTCTGACCTCCAATGGGCAGTCCCACCCTTTGTTAATTGGTCGGCAAATCACCACCCCCCCACAATTATGATCTCCAAATCTCCATACTTCAAAAGGCAAGGCTTTTTACTTTTATCTGCCTCCCTTCCTCTCTACTGAATTGTCCTTCCTTGCAAGGTCTTTCTCTTTTTCCTATCTTCTTTTTAGGACTTTCCACATTCCACAGGATTGCCTTGTTGCCCCAGTGGCCAGTTGCCTCTTTTGCCCTACGGCTTTCCTTCAATTCCTCTCATCCCAGGTCTTTCCCCTCCTGCTGTCTCCTCATGTCCTTCCTTCCAGGTATTACCCCACATTTACTCCTATTCAGTTGCTCAGAACACATAGCCTGTACCCCTACCCAACACCAACCAGTCTCTTTTCCAAGATATGCCAAGGTCACTTCCCAAACTGACCACTGCCCAGTCACTACTTGATTGCTAAACATGTGGAGCTTGATATCCCACCCCCTCCAGCAGAATGCCTATCTGCCTATAGCAACATGTCCTGCCCCCTCCAGACAGCTAGAACAAAGGGCCATGATGATTTTCAGTTTCTGCAGAAGTGAGATACTCCCTTGGTTATCATTGTGGCCTCATTTTGAACTAGAACGTATTGAATTTGGAAATGTCATTGTGATATTACTAACTTGTCATAAAAAGTTTATAATATCACTAGTTGTGACTAACCCATTAACACCTCAGCAAAACTGACCTCATAAACACATTTTGAAATCACATTGCCTTTGTGACACCACGACTAAATTGTGACAATCCAAACTTTATATGACTTCTTAGCAACTTTGAAAAAAACACATGTTCTTTGTGATATCTTAGTTACTTTGTTTACCCACATATTCATGGTGAAGTAAGGACATGCCATTGTAATATCACAAAACTTTTGTGACATCATTATCAGTGCCAAATTGCATTGTCATTATGACACCATCAACTCATTGTGACATCGCCCAATGTAATGAGATCATACCATTATGACATCTAGTTGTCATTGTGAGATCATAGACTAACTGTGAATACCTGTTCTGTAAGTTCATTCTGTTTTAAATGTAATGCATATTTGGTTGATATTACAAACCCATTGTGACCTCATAACCATTGTGACATCAAAATCTCTTTGTGATATTACAAGCCATTGTGATATCACTAACACACTGTGATGTCATAAACCTGTCCTGTCCACATATCTTTTTTGACATGGTTCCATTATGATATCTTAGGCCTTTTTGAGCTCCTAATCTGTTTTCAGCCTCATAACATTCTGATATGCTATGTGATTTCAGAAATCCACTGTAACATCATGCCCACTGTGACTCCACACTGTCAGACATTATCACTGTGCCACTTAGTGCATCACACACTTGTTAGGACTTCATCACATCTGTAACAAAACATGTCTTTAGAGACATCAGAGACCATTTTTGAACCCATGCACTCATTGTAAATTAATGAAAATTGAGATCCAGAATGCCATTTTGACATCAACACATTGTTACTTCACAAACCTATTGTAACTTCATCACCATTAGGGCATTACTAACTCATTATGACATAAAAACATTATTATAAAATGATATTTTGACAACTTGCCATCATGATATCACTGTCCCTTTGTGATTTCATGAATTATGAACTTATAATCTTATAGAAAATTCGCCATTGGGACTTCAAGGTCCTTTTGTGAACTTGTATCCTCATAGCAATTGAATTTGGACATGTAATTGTGATATTTCAAAGTTATTTGTGACATCACAAAACCATTGTGACATCCCATTGCTGTTATCACATCATGGACCCATTGTGATATCCTAAACCTATTATGACCTATTAGCACCTGTAAATACACAAATATCCTTTGTGACATCACAGTCCCTTTGCATTCCATTGTAAGCTCACCTTTCCTTTGTGACAGCACCATTTTGAGATCATAGTGTCATTTTTGCACCATCAACTCATAGTTACATCACTAAACTAAAATGACATCATACATTAGGAATTTCTATTCTCTGAGTTCATTCCATTTCAAATGTGGCATGTGTGTTGAAATGAGAAACCCATTATGAGTTCATAACCATTGTGAAATTACAATGCTTTCTGACATCATTTTGCCATTATGATATCACTGTGATATCACAAACCTGCCTTGTCCTCAAAACTTATATGACATGCTGCCATTGTGATTTCTTATGCCATTTTTGAACTCATGATCTGTTTTGACCTTATCATATGTTAGATATGACATGATAGGAGAAATCCCCAGTGACAATATGACCAATATGATATCACACTGCCAGACATTATGACCATTTTGTCATATTGTGACATCACAAACCTGTTAGGACTTCCTCCCATTTGTAACATCACATGACTTTGGGACATAACCTTCCCTTTTTGAACACATGTACTCATTTAGAGTTAAGGATAATTGATATACACCATGCCATAGTGACATCACCAACTCATTGTGATCTCCCAAAATTATTGTGACAGTATCTTCATTATGGATCACCAACTGTGTCATCAAAATATTTCTATGACATGATTTTGTGACATCACATTTCCATTAGGATATTATTGTCCTAATGTGTTTTCACAATTCTATTTTGACTTCATAACATTTTACAAAATCCATGGTCCTTGGACTTCAAGCTCTTTCTATGAACTAGTATCCTCATTGTAAAACATTCTCAAATGATATCGGACTTGAGATGATCATATTCCAAACTCATGGTGACATCACTTTCACATCATGAACTCATTACCACTGTGACATTACAAACCCACTGTGACATCACATTGCCATTGTGATATCACTATGATGTTGTGATATCCCAAACCTTGTTTTACCTCTTAGCACCTTTGACACAACTCAGAGCCTTTGTGACATCACAGTCCCTTTGTGTACCATATCCTGGTGTGATCCTAGGACAATTTATATCAGACATGCCTTTTAACATAACATACACTCTGGGTCATCACTAGTGAGACATCACATTGTCATTATGAAACTATCAGCTTACAGTGATATCACCAAACTATAATGAATTCATAGCATCTTGACATCACATTATCATATTGATACCCATATTTCAGGCTTTACCTCTATGAATCCACTTCTCCAAATTAACCATGTGAGGTGACTTGCATAAACACTCTCTCCATGAGTTCAAGTTTTCCAGCATTTACCTGTTGGGAAATTTCTACGTACATTACATATGCTTGTAAGGCTGAGGACAACTGTTTTAGGCATTGGCCTGGAACAATTTACCAGAGAGCCTGATAACCAGATATAAACAGATAGAAGGCTTGAGCCTATAACCATTTTACAGAAATTGTGTCCACACTTGCACACTTGATATCACTATTTTTCCTCCTTCTTTCAATCATAATGATCAGTAGCTGGCTGTAGACACTTCACTGTGTTTAGAGTGGTCTCCCGAGCTACCTGATAATCTCAGTTGTTTCTCTGAACCTCAGGGATCTCTATTTTCTTTAACTCCTATTTAGTACTCTGACCTCAGTCTGGGATTGGAATCCTCTTCCCTTGTATCCTCCTCCTTTTCTTTGAAGCTAGCTTTCATGATCCCAATCTCCATGTCAAAGTCCTCGTTATGCTGCAAGTGTTCTTCCAGGAGCACACAATTCCTTCCACTCTCCAACTGCTGCTCCTTATAACACCTCTAACTGGTCTTCAGCTCCTCCTTTAAGTTTGAAATGGTGCTATTAAGAGGCTTTTTTTCCACCTCCAAAAATTCCATTGACACCTGCTACTTCTGCATTATATTTTTGGTGAGATCTCAAAAGTCTCTTTGGCCTTTTCCTCTAATAGCTTCTATTTCTTTTCTCTTTAGTGTATTTTGTGACAGACCTTTTAACTGTTTAACTGTTCTGTTTTTCTGCCTAATGCTCTTTCCCTTTCCTGGGCATTCGCCATCAGAGAATGCCTGTCCTTTATCTTTTTCTGAAGAATAACAATCTCTTTCTTGATTCTTATATTTTGCTGTTCAGTTTTCATGGCCTCTTCTTCTATGACATGGCACCTCTAGTCAGCCCCATCAGCTGCTCTTTCTATTCTTTGTGGAATTTCAGCTCATACGCTTCATAGCTTATAATTACTATGCACTTCATCCTAATACATTTTTGCATCATGTTCAGCTCCTTTCTCTGGGCCTTGATATCCATGTAGAGTGTCAGGATATTCTCCTGCCCTATTTGTAGTCAGCAAGGATGGCAGCATTGCATCCTGTGCGTTCTTCAACCTCTGATATGTGGTCCCCCTTTATTCCTAAACTTGGGAAAGCTATATCAACAGTAATGTCTAACCACAATCTGTACAGTCCCTGCAATCTTTGCAACATGTTTTTTGCTTATCCGCTGGCCTCCTTAGGAAATCTCCACCACTCTTTCTTTCCTGGAGAGCTGGTCTGGTTAAAAAGGCATCATGCTTCTAAACTTGAGCCCATTTGGAAAGAAACTTACTTGGTGTTGCTAATTACATCATCGGCTATTAATGCTGCAGGAAAAGAACCACACTGGATCCATCATTCTCAAGTGGAACAATATCCAGAGAAGGCTGCACAATGTACAGTTCAGAGAAATTCAAAGAATCCATTCGGGAAAAATTTACCAAGTGTTAGTTAGTGCTAACTATTGTGTTTTTATGGTTTACTCCTTATTATTTGTTATAATTGTATTTTAAATCTTTTGAGGGCAGGAGAGAGAAGGGAAAGTTTAGGATTTTTTCCAGAAGGAATCAATGATTGGATTGTACATGAAAACCAATGGGGAATATACTAACCAGTGGGGCCCCAATGGTCACCACGGCCCAATAATCAGTGTAGCCCCTTGGCTTGATATGCTGGAGTGGACAAGGCTTTCCACCAAATGGGACAGAGCATGCTGCTGGAGGGGATAGTGTGTCAAGCCCGACATGGTGACCTGTCACATAGTGACTGGGCAGTGTGCAGTTTGTGATTGTTTAAAATTGTATGGCAGGAGAGCCATTGATGTGACAGAGGGGTACAACCTATTTATAGGCTGTGTGTTCAGAACCATAGACCAGGAGAGAAAGAGGAGAAAGTCCTGGAAGGAAGATAGTGGTGAGACAGTAGGATGGAAAAGCCCTGAGAGGAGACGGAGTTGAGAAAGAGTAGGAGG
Organism: Dipodomys spectabilis; assembly: GCF_019054845.1. Classification (NCBI taxonomy): domain Eukaryota; kingdom Metazoa; phylum Chordata; class Mammalia; order Rodentia; family Heteromyidae; genus Dipodomys; species Dipodomys spectabilis. Next base: position 7,401,052 of record NW_024871210.1, on the reverse strand, counting down.
GGAAGCATGACAATTGGCCACTAGGGTAGAGCAGGTCAATCGTGTGGAGGGTGGAGGAGCCTGAAGAGAAGGCTGTGGTGGAAGGGGAAAGGAGAAGAACCTGGAAGATAGGAGAGGTGTGCAGAAAAGGTGGGAGGAAGGCAAAAGTAAAAAAGCTTGCCCTTTGAAGTTTGGGGCTTTGGAGATTTTAATTTGGGGGGTCTTGTTTTGCTGACCAATTAATAAAGGACAGGCCTGACCATTAGTGGTCTAGGTGGTCGAGGCTGCTCATGTCTCTGGGTATGTAGTCCAGTACAAGGTAGCTGCAGGTCCTTTTCTATTGTAAATAAATTTGTTTGTTATCTTAAATGTGTCTCGATGGATTGTCTTGATTTTATGGATCATAATATGCAAGTTCATATGGAGCTTAAAGTCCCAAAGCCTATGAATTTTCTAAAATGTTATAAAGTCATTAGGTTTGTGAAAACCCAATGGAACAGAAATATCACAATGGCAATATGTTATGTCATGATTATGTAATGTTGTCACAATTATTTGTTGATGTCATAATGTTGACGATGTCACAAGAATTTTGTGATGTCCCTATGGGTTGTCTAACTGTCAATGATTATATGAGCTCAGAAAGGGATTGTGAGCTCTCCACAGTCATATGTTGGCAGGAATTTGATGAATTCCTAACAAGATTATGATGGTCAAAATGTGGCAAAGTGGCCATGACTACTGACAATGTTTTGTCACAATTTTCATGATGTCACAATGTTTTTATAATATCACATGTCATAAATATTATGTGCTTGAAAAGAGAATATGAGTTCACAAAGGGCCTAAGTTTCACACTGGCAGCATTTCAAATGTTATGATGAGGGGACAAGCTTGTGATGTCATACTGATGATGAGGTAACTATAGGTTTCTGATGTTGCAATGGATGGTGTGTTGACCTTAATCCACAATGAGGATATAAGTAAATAAAGGGATTTTTGATATCACAAAGGCGGTCTTGTGTTATTTTCAATGGTTCTGAGAGGTCATAACAGGTTGGAATGTCTCAATGTGATAATCTTGTCACAATGTGATATCACAATGTTTTTGTGGTGTCACAGTGGTTATGACATCAGCAATAGTATAATGATGTGACCACACTTGTAATATTTCAATCATAGGTCTGATTTCAATTGCTACTGTTTTACAATGAGGATCTGCTTTCAAGGAAGGAGTTAGAATGTTTTGATGTCATAAATAGTTTTTAATGCCATAATTGTGATGAGGTCACGGTAGGCTTCTGAGGTCACAATGGGATGCTAAATTCAAGATGTCATGGTAGATTCCTATTGTCATTTATTCTAAATAAATGCATAAGTTAAAAAAGGGATTGGGATATCTCCAAATGCAGGTATCAACACAAATGCGAGAAAGTTCAAAGAGGTTTGTGATGTCGCTATGTAACACAATATTCATGACATCTGGCAGTGTGATGTTACAGCAGTCATGTGGTCACAGTGGTTTTCTATGACAGGTCATACATGAATTATTAGTAAGTTGAAAACAGATAATGAGCTCACAAATGGCCTAAGATATCACAAAGGTAACATTTTACCAAAATTATGAGAACAGGAGTTTGTGATGTCACATTGGATTATTGATACCACAACGGTTATGCAGTCACAATGGATTTCTGATAACAAGACACATGTCACATTTGAAATAAAAGGATTTCATATGATACACATCCATATTGGATGTTTGATGTAACAATGCATATGTAATATCATAATACTATTATGAAATTGTAGTATTGTGTGGCCAAAATGAGCTGATGGTGTCATACCAGGAATGTGATGTACAAATAGTGACGATGTAACCAGAGGTTTGTGATATTACCATGGCATATCTGATCTCAATTGTCACTAGTTCACAATGAGAATATGGGTAGAAAAAGGGATTGTGATGTCACAATGGACTTGTGTTTATTTCAAGGAGCTAAGAAATATTTATATCCTAAGAAGTAATCATGACATGATATTGTGACATCACATTGTCAGGGTGATATTCCTGTCCCATGGGGTTTTCACAAATCTATAATCGTCACAATGTGATCATGATTTCAAAATGGCAATATAACATCATAATGGGTTTGTTATATGAGAGGGGTGATTAGGTCAAATTGTGTTTTCGATTTAAAAAAAGGGAGATTGAAATAACACACGTACTTCTTCAATTTTATTTGCTCCTAGTACAGGAGTACAGGAGTTCAAGGAAGAGCTGGTAGTCTCAAAGGCCAAGGATTTTCTAAAATATTATGAGAAATACTAGGTGTTTGAAAACACAATTGGCAATTATATCATAATGGCAATGTCATGTAAAGATAGGATGTAATAATGTTTTAATGTCACAATTAGTTGGTGGTGCCACAAGCATGTTGAAATCACTATACATTTGTGAAGCCACAATTGTTTGGCGATGTCACAATGGAATGCCAAAACTCAATTGTCATTAATGCACAAATGTTCACAAAAGAGCTGTGATGTCTCCAAAGTCATGGGTTGTAAGCAAAGTTATCAAGTCCTAAGTTATTTCTTATATACTTCATTGTTAAGGTACTGTCCTAAGAGATTTATTCTATTTTATTAATTAATTAATTTATTTATTTTTACTGTGACAATTCTGTACACAGGAGTTACAATTACATGGGCAAGGTAATGAGTATCTTTCTTATCAAGCATTGTTGCTTCCTCCTTTGTTTCAACTTCCCATCCCTTCCCACTTCTCATCCCCACTCCCTGACTCAGCTCTCCTGCCTAGCTGACCCCTTCTCCACCACCACCCTTACCCCCACGCCTGGCCAAAGTCATAAAATTCATTTTTTTCCACATAACATCTTGCACATCTCATTGCAATGGTTCCACCTGTAATCCTATTTAAACACTTTTTCCTTTCTCCTCAAAAAATAGCAACAACAAATACAATGAAAACAGGGGTGATGTCATGGGGGAGGGACATACAAAACAAAAAAATCATCTTATAAATGTGTTAGAAACAATTGCAAAAAAGAAAAAAAAAAACATTTGGGTCCTTATCTTGCACTTCATTTCACCTAACATCAACTTATTTGACCATTTCTGTTTCTCTTAGAAATGTACTAGTTATTACACATAAGGGAAACCATGGGACCTACGTTTTTTGGCCCTGGCTTACTTCACTTTATATAATTTATTCTAACTCTTTCTATTTCGTAACAAATAGGGCATTGACATTCTTTCTAGACCCCAAAAAACAATAAACCAAAGATGTTGGAGTTACATGAATAAAATAATGAGTACACTGTCTCTTAAGAATTATTATTACAATATATAATGTATGCATATATATGAAATGTATATTATATGTAAACATATATATATAAAACATATATATAAACATATATATTATATGTTTATAAAACTATATAATAAATATTTTATATATAAATATATATATATATATATACCTACATATATATAGGTATATACATGTATGTACCTATATGATAAGTATTGTAAAGGTATATATGTAATTTATTAAATAAAATTCATAAATATGTAATGTAATTTATGAAATATATAATATATATAACATGTATATATAGATAAATACATAATACGAATACATATAATATGTATATATACATATATTACATATGTCATATATAGTATATGGGTATATATACAGACATATACATATAAAAATTTGGCATATATGTTAATATAAAGGAATATATACAAATGTATAATTATACAATTTAGGTATATATAGGCAGATATATATAGGTATATATGGTAAATAAATGTACAGAATATATTACATATTATATATTAAATAAAATATATAATATAAAAATATATAACTATATGACACATTTATATTTATTATATATACTTACAAATACATAACATACATATTATATATAATATATATGCTTATATATTATATGTGTATATCCATATATATACCTATGTATTATATTATATATTACATATTATATATTACATGTATTTATATATATAAATATGCATATATAAATGATAATATGTTTATTATGTATTTTGTATGATATATTTGATGTTATAATATTATTTATAATAACATAATATATATTACATATTGTATATATAAATATATGTATATATATGAATATTGTATATATCATATATACAAATATAAAGAAATATATATTATACATATTATATATACTTATATACTAAATATACAATGTATACAGTATATGAATATATATATCTATATAATATAAATAATGTATTTAATACATATATGCATATATATACATACACATATGCATACACACACATATACATATATATGTGTGTGTATGCATATATGTATGTATATGAATATATGTATAAACATGTATGTATGTGTATACATACATGTTTATACATTCGAACCATATATTCAATAAAATATATTCTCCTGCTCTCTTTATCTGTCACATTTTTTTGATCAGTTCATCTACTGAGGTTTTGGATAAACATTCTTATGCTGATTGCTGTTTTATGGCCTTGTTTGTGATCATGTGTGCCAATGGCCAAACATAGGATTGCTGGATGATGCATGAGGTCTGTGCATTGTCCTTTGAGTAGCTAACATACTCCTTTCCAAAGTGTTTCAACAAGTTAATGCTCCCACCAAAATGAACTCTGGTATACATTTGACCACATGCATTCCAGGATCTTTTATTAGATTTCTTGATCATTTTAACTGAGGTGATGTGGAATCTCAATGTTGTGTTGATTTGCATGTCTTTTGTGGCTAGACAAGTTGAGCATTTCTTCATGTGTCTGTTGGCCATTCTTATTTCCTCTTCAGAGATGTCTCTCTTGAAGTCTTTATAAATAAGTTTTTTATTGTAAGAATACTGTATATATCTTAGCTATGGTAAATAATGCTTCAGTATACATAGTTGTACTGGTAGATTTAGTATTGTCTTGATTGTGATCATTTGGGAAAATGCCCAAAAGTGGGATTGCTGGGTCATAGAGGAGTTCTACATGAAGTCTTTTGAGGAACCTCCATACTGTATTCCAAAGTAGATGCTTCTCAGTAGATGAATGGATCAAGAAAATGTGGTATATATATATATATATATATATATATACACACACACACATAAATGTATATATACATATACATATTATATGTATATGCATATATACATATATATGTATATATGTATATATATATATGTGTGTGTGTGTGTGTATATATATATATATATATATATATATATATATACAATGGAATTCAATGCCTCCATCAGAAAAGCTGACATTGTCCCATTTGCTAGGAAATGCAAAGACTTGGAAAAAAATTATATTAAGTGAAGTAAGCCAGGCCCCAAAAAAGTAGGTCCCATTGTTTCCCATATTTGTCATACCTAGTATATCTGAAACAAGCAGAAACGTTAAGTGAAGTTGATGTTAGGCAAAATGAACCCCAAGATAAGGACCTAAATGTTTTTATTTTTCTTGCTTGCTATTGTTTCTAACGTTTTTTTTATAGATATTACTTTGTTGTTTTGTTGTTACCATGCAGACGGTATCACCCCTGTTTTCACTGTATTTGATGTTAGTATAATTTGTGGAGGGAAAGAGAAAAACAAATTGTTTAAATTGGAATACACGAGGACCCATTGCAACAACGAGATGTACAAGATATTTGGTCGGAAAACGAACTTTTCAACTTTGTCAAGGGGATATGCAGGGTATTGTGGGAGGAAATGTGAAGGGGTAGTAAAGGGAAACAAACAAGAATGCAACAATGCTTAAGTAGAAATGCACCCATTTCATTGCCCATGTAATTGTTATCCCTCTGTACGGTATTTAAACAATAAAAAAAATTGTACAGAGGGGTAACAGTTACCAGAGCAAGGTAATGAGTACATTTCCTATCAAGCATTGCCTCTTCCTTTGATTTTCCCCTACCATCCCTTCCGCCTCCACAACTACATTCTCCCCCTCCACACACACACACCTATTGTAAAGTTCCTTTTTCAACAAATTGTCTTGTAGATGTCATTGTTACAATGGGCAACCTGTATCCCTATATAAACCTTTTTTTCTCTTTCTCTCCCCAAATTAGAGAAGTGTATATACAAGAGGCAAGGCACTGACATTATATACAGTGAAAACAGGAGTTATACTGTAGGGGAGGAACATACAAAGCAAAAAAAAAAAAAGTTATTTGCTATGACTAGTATATGTCTGCACAAGCAGAAAAAGTCAAATGCTATGTACATATTGACCAGATAAGATAATGTTAAGTGAAAGCAACACCAAGGTAACAAAACAAATGGATTTTTTCTTTCTTGCTATGGTTTCTCTGCAAGTCTTTAACCCATTTATTAGTGGGGCGGCTGTTTCTTTGAGAATTTGTTGGTGTTGGGTTCAATTTTGTAAGTTCTAATTATAGTTTAGGTAAGAGACTCTTGTCTGTTGGATGGGTAATGAAGATTTGTTCCCAATCTCTGGGCTTTCCTTTGATCTTGGTAGCTATGACTTTCCCCTGCAGAAGTATGCTGTTTCACGAAATCCCTTTTGTCCAAACTTTTCTTTGAGTTTTTGTGTTTTTAGGTCTTTCTTCAGAAAAATTTGTCCATTGTCAAGGAACCCTAGAATAACTCCTATTCCTTCCTCTAATGTTTCCATGTGTCTGCTTTCATAGTGAAGTCATTGATCCATTTGGAGTTGATTCTGGTACAGGGTGATATATAAGAATTTAGGTTCAGTTTTTTTGTTTACTAAATTTGGAAAGCAGCATTTACAGAAGAGGCTGTCTTTCGTCCATTCTATTGTTTTAGCTCCCTAATGTAAGTTTAGGCAGCTACAGGTCTGTGGGTTCATTTCTGGGTCTTCAGTTCAATTCCATTGTACCTCAGGTCTATTCTTGTGCCAGGAAAAAGCTGCTTTGATTACTATAGCTTTGTATTGGAGTTTGAAATTTTGTATTGATATTCTACCAGTACTGGTCTTTCTGCTAAATATTGCTTTTGTTATTCAGTGTTGCATGTGAATTTGGGAGTTGCTTCTTCTATTTCATTGATGAATGAGGTTGAAATGTTCATAGGTATTGCATTAACTTTGTAGATAGCCCTTGGCAGAATTGTCAAATTATTGATTTTCAAATCTCTCCAATTTGTTGGTATATGGACTCAGCTATAAACTTGCATCTGAGTACTAGATTTGCTGTGTCCTGGAGGAGCTGGTAATTTGTGTGTTAATTTTTGTTAAATATCATGAGCATTTGAATGTCCATTCTAATGTGTTCCATGACCCACTGGTGGTTCAACAATGTGTTGTTCGGCCTCCATGTGTTACAGGATTTTCTTGGGTGGCTTTTGGTGTTGAATTGTCCTTTTATTCCCTTGTGGTTTGAAAGAATGCAGGGGATAATTTTAATGTCTCTGAATTTGGGCAAATTTTCTTTGTGACCTAAAATGTGATCTATTTTGGAGAATGTTCCATGAGCTGCTGAGAAAAATATGTATTCAAATGCTGATGGGTGTTATATTCTGTACATATCTGTTAAGTCTAGTTGATCTATGTAGTTCTTTGTATCTGAGGTTTCTCTCTTGAGTTTTGTTGTGTTGTTCTATCCAGCTAGGATAGTGGTGATTTAAAGTCCCCAACAGTTAATGTCTTTCGATCTGTATGAGATTTTAGGGCAATTAGTGTTCCTTCGGTTAATTTGGGTCCTCTGATTTTTTGGTGAACAGATATTTAAAATTGTAATATACTCCTGAAAGAGAAATCCCTTAATGAAGATGTAATGATATTCTTTATCTCTTCTTGCTAATTTTAACTTGAAGTCAATTTTACCTGACATTTGGATTTCAACTCCCACCTATTTATGATGGCTGTTCATTTGCTAGACTTTATTCCATCCTTCCATTTTCACAAGACGTTTGTTTTTGTGGACAAGGTATGTTTCTTGAAGGCAGATTTTTTTTTTATCCAAGTAGACAATCTATGTCACTTAATTGGAGAGTTGACTCCATTTAAAACTGAGAATTAGGACTGAGGTGTTTGGTAATTGCTGCCATGGTATCCATCTTGTTTGGGGTTGTGACCACTGGATTCTTCCTATGATTCTTAGACTCTCTGTTCGGGGGCTGATTCTTGGCTTTTATTGTGCTCTTGCTGGTTTTCTATGTGTAGGATACATTTTCATGTCTTTTATAATGCTATTTGTTGGAGATATATGGTTTCAATGTTTGTTTTTTCTGAAAGATTTTTATTTTTCCTGATGTTATGAATGAGAATTTATCCGAGTGGTGTATACTTAGTTGATAGTTATTTGTCTTTAGGATGTGGCATGCATCATTCCAGGCCCTTTATTTTTTTGGAGGGGGGGCAGTCGTGGGTCCTGAACTCTGGGCCTGAGCGCTGTCCCTCAGCTCTTCAGCACAAGGCTAGCGCTCTACCACTTGAGCCACAGAGCCACTTCCGGCTTTTTTCTTTTTGCTTATGTGGTACTGAGGAATCAAACCCAGGACCTGAACCATCTTCCCTGCCCATTCCAGGCCCTTTTACTTTCATTGACTCTGCTGAGAATTCTGAAATTATTCCGATTGCTTTCTCCCTGAAAGCTTTAATCAGCCTTTGCTTTGTCTCAATTGATCCTGTGTGGATTACAATGTGAAAGTGGGATGATCCATTCTGGTCTGTTCTATCTGGTGTTCTAAAGTCTTCTTGTGTCTGAATGGACCTATCATTTTGCATGTTTGGGAAGTTCTCTGCTAGGATCCTGTTAAATAAATATCCTAGATGTTTCACTTCTATTAGCCTTCCTCTACAACCATTAGCCATAAATTAGGCCTTTTGTTGGTCTCTTCTATTGAATAGATCTATCATATTACTTAGACTTGTACTTTTTTTTATAGTGTCAAGGCTGTCTTCAGTCCCAGAGATTGGATCCCTTGCACAGATTAACCTACTTCCAAGGCTTTCTATTGTGTTCTTACTTCCTTTGCTTCTGATTGATCAGATTTGATGGCTTCAGATTCTTTGTTGGAGCTTTATTTTATGTCTTGGATGGACTTCTTTACCTTCTTAATTTGGTTTTAAGTATGTATTCTAAAATCTCTTGATTGATTATAAGTTAATTGGACAAACTTTCCTTTCATTGGGCTTCACCCAGCATTTCCTTTGTAACCTCGAGGGATTGCCAAAGTTTTCTGTTTATGGATTCCATTAATGCATCTATTAATCATTTTTTTTCTCATCTTGCTTATGCAATTCCTCAATTACTCTTTGATCAGCTTCTTAGGCTCGTTAATTCCTGTATTAATCTATCCTTGGCCTGATCATGCTCTTGCATTTCCCTATCACGTTGACACAGGGTCTTTTGCAGGATTTCAAACTTTTCATTCAACATATGTACCAGTAGTGTTTGTAGAGCATTTTGGGAACTCTCCTCGATTATTATATTTATTTATTATATTATTTTTATTGTGAAAATATTATACAGAGGGGTTACAATTACATAAGCAATTAAAGAGTATATTTCTTATCAATCATTATTGCCTCCTCCTTTTTTTCATCTTCCCATATCTTCCCATCCCACCAATACTTCTGCACTAATGTTGTAAAATTCGTTTTCCGACATTAGGTCTTGTACATCTCATTGTTGCAATGGGTCCACCTGTATCCCTATTTAGACAATTGGTTTTTCCCTTCCCTTGCACAAATACAATAAAAACAGGGGTTATTCCTTGTGGGGGGCATGCAAATCACCAAAAAATAATCATAAATATGATAAAAAAATATTTGAAACCTTGTCTTGTAAATTTGTTCAACAAATTTGGAAAGTAGTATTGCAGGTTCCTCAAAAGACTCCATATAGACCTCCCCTTGACCCAGCAATACCACTTTTGGGCATTTACCTGAACAATCACAAACAAGACCAAGACCATATTACAGCTACCGGCAAAACTATTTTTATTACAGCATTATTTATGATATCTAAGATATGGAACCACCTCAGATGCCTCTTAATAGATGAATGGACCAAGAAAATGTGGTATATAGACACAATGGAATTCTCTGCCTCCCTCAGAAAGAATGGCATTGCCCCATTTGTTAGGAAATGGAAGAACTTGGAAAAAAATTATATTAAGTGAAGCAAGCCAGGCTCAAAGAAAAATAGGTCTCATGGTTTTCCTTATTTGCAATAACTAGTATATGTCTGAAACAAGCAGAAACAGTCAGATAAGTTGAAGTTAGGCGAAATGAACCCCAAGATAAGGACTCCCACTCATTTTTAGTGGGAGTAAAGATACCTGGCCATACCATTTTTCTTGTCTTTCTCCACCGGGTTCTGCCAATTTTTGTATGAAGGCAAAACCAATACTGTGCTAGCACACTGTTTTAGGAAATCATCAACCTAAGCTCTGTAGTTGCACAAATTATTTAACACAGTCAAAATATGTACATATACAATCCAGTTCATTAGATACAATCTAGTTCAACAACAAACAACTAGGGATACATAGACTAAGAAAATCAAACATGAAGTCAGAAGACCAGAAATTAGTAAGTTCAGGGACAATTGTGAGGAGAAAATAAAATTAGAGATATATGGGGATGAAAAGGGAGAGAGATAACATAATACATAAATGCTGAGAGAGGTAATGGATAGAAAGAAAGGAGAAGGGAGATACAGAAAAAGGAAAAAGGAAACATTTTTACATGAAACACTTAAAAATGTATAAAGGAATAATACAACTAAGGGAGTTAATGATGAGTGTTTGTGAATTAAGTAATCAATACACTAATTAGTATGTGCACAATTATGAATAAGGTCAAATAATTGAATATGAATATATATCGGGAGATGAATTGAATGGCTATTAAATATAGCAAAGGAAGCACAAAAGTACCAAGAGACAAAAGCAAAAACAAAAAACTAAAATAAAAATGATGAAAAAGTAGAAAAAAAAAAAAAAACACCTAGACAAAAGTGTTCTTCCATTTTTTTTCAGGCAGGATCATCTATCTCCCCTGAGACCTTAACCAGTTCATTGGTGCTCTGGTTTGCTTAGAGTGTTTGATATTCCTGTGGCTTCATTGATTTCTTAAATCAGTTTGTTTCAGCAGGCAGAACAACGCTCTTCCTTACTAGAGATTTTATAACACCTTCCCAAGTTAATTCAATGGGATGGTGATTTCCTTTGAGTATCACAAAAGAGAGAGATGGCTGTTTCTTCTATCTTGGAGTTTCTCTGATTGGGCTAGGCTTAGGATAATGTTGAGGCCTGTCAAAATGTGCAGCTTTTCCATGAGGGGCTAGCTCCTGATACACTAATATAGCCCAGCATGGAGCCATTGTCAGGATTTATATTTATTGAGTTTCCAATTTTTTTTCTTTTACTCTCAGGCAGCTAGGTCTGCTGATTGTGCTACATTGTGGTGAGGTAGCCTCTTACCCAGTGATGAAAGTCTGTCATCTACGGGCAGAGATTCCTCTGCCTGGAAAGTAAAACTTTCTCCTTGCCTGGATCTGAACCGGGTATGTCAGTTTCCTTTGATCTGTTAAATGGCTCATACTGGTTTCTTCAAAGGTATTAGTATGGGGTGTTCTGCTATGTCTTTCTCAGTATCAAGGATGGAGTTCTCCTCTTGTGGTTGGGGAGTATCTACTTTCCCACTCTTGCTCTGTGGAAAGGATTAACAAAGTCTTGCTTGTGTGGTACTCACGCCTTTCCATGGGTTTCCAGGCCATCTATGGTCTGCAAATGTCTGTGCTGAGCAGGATGAAGATGTTTGTTCCTTGTCAGTTTTTGCTGGTGGTGACTATAATCTGCTCACACATCACTTCTGGTGACTGTGTTCGGGGCTGTATTCGTTGCTGAGGTGGCAATGGTAGCAGCTGCTGTAGCTACTGCTAAGGACAATTTTGAGAGCACAAGTCTGTCTCCATAACCAAGCTGCATGTATTTTTCCCATCTGACCAAGCTCTCTTTACTATTATGGCACGTCATGTGAGTCTAAAGTCATGGACTTTGCACTGGATCAATAAAACTGGTTTATATGAGAGATGTTGATTAAAACTATTAGGACCGCTAAAGCACTTTTAAAAAACACATGTCCTTTGTGACACAATAGTCTCTAGTATACCCATACATACATTGTGAATTACAGACAATTGAGATTCAACCTGCCATTGTAACATCAAAACCTTTTGTGACACCAACTGTGTCACATTGTCCTTATGATAGCATCAGATCATTGTGATATCACAAAACTTACAATCATATCATACTCTATGATATCACATTGCATTGTGACATCATAGATACAATCTAAATGCCTATTCTGCAATGTCATCCTATTTCAAATGTGGCATGTGTGTTATCAGAAACCCATTGTGAACTAAGCACCATTGTGACATCACATTGCCATAATGATACCAGTAACCCACTGTGCCAGAACAAACCTGTCTTCTCCACAAACTTTCTTTGCCATATGATACTTTAGGCTAATAATTTGTTTTCAATTTGTGAACTAATAATTTGTTTTCAAACATAATATTTCAGATATGACATGTTATAAAAGACATCTTCTGTGATATCAAGGCCACTCTGACATCACACTGCCAGATGTCATGACCATTCTGCAACATAGTGAAATCAGAAACCTGCTAGCACTTCATCACATTTTTTCACAATGCATACTTTAGAGACATCACAGTTCTTCTGTGAACTCATATATTCATTATGAGTTAGTGAAAATTCTGATCCTGTATACCATTTTGCTATCCAGACCTCTTTATGACATCTCAAACCTACTGTGATCTTATCACAGTAGGCATCAACAGCTAATGTTGACTTCAAACATTATTATGATATGATATTTCGACCATATTTTCATTGTGATATCACTGTCCCATAGTGTTTTCAGAACACTTTAATTGCTGTAAGGGAAATCATCCCAGAAGCCTCATTTTGAAATATAGTATATTGTAATATTTATAATAGAGTTTACAGGTTGAAGGTAGGCAATTGTTACAAAGACCTACAGCAAACAAATAAAAGTAACACAGCTAGGAAACATACTAAAGAGGAACAAAAACAAAAACCATGCCAACAATGCTATGGATAGCTTATTTGGACTGCAATGATGATCGAAGCTGAGCCAGGAGACAGGACACAGGATATGATCAGTGAGACAATTGGCATGACATAATGATGTCTAAGCTGGTTCAGACCTAAGTAGGTCGGTGCAGAGGTCAGATCATCAGGAAATTCCCAGTCCAAGCAAATTCAGTTACCTATCAGCCAAGAACCCACACCTGTCTCCAGGAATATGGTCATGCACATTACCTTGGAGTTAGGTGATAGGCAGGGGGTTTTCTTCAGCCAGCATGAAAGCAAGATGCTAGACCCCACAAAAACTATGTGGCCAATAAGATGATGGCCAGAACTGACCTCCATACTTCATCATGACCTCATAACATTTTAGATATAAAGCTCCTTCGTTGAACATTGTGAACATTGAATTCATTGTGAACTAGTAGCAACTGAAGTCAGACATATCATTGTGATATTACAAGCTCATTGTGACATCCCAAATCCATTGGGACCTCATCAGCACTGTGATATCTAATTGCTGATGTGACATCATGATCATATTGTGACTTAAAGTTCCTTCTGATAACTACATGTTGGAGCTTTCCAGAATTTACCTGTTGGCAACTTTCCATATACAAGTTTGTCAGGAAGCGGCCCTAATGGTTTTCAAGATAGTTCTGGCAGTGGCTGGTGGCAAATTACCAGCACGTCAAATAACCAGATACAGACAGAAGGTTTGAGCATGTAATTCTTTTCACAAGATCAGTATCCACATTTACACAGTTGTTACCACTCTTTTTTGCTCCATTCTTTAATCTAGTACGACTAGTAGCTCTAGAAACACCACTAATTTTAGCGTCGTCTCCTGAGCTATCTGATCAGCTCAGTTGTTTCCCTGCACCTACGTGTTCTCTAGTTTCTTTAACTCCTTTTTATTATTCTGAACCTGTTTGGAGATTGGAGACTTCTTCCATTTATCCTCCTCCATTTCACTCTTTAAATCTTGCTTTTATGATCCCAATCTCCTTTTTAAACTCCTCCTGACTTTGTAGGTGTTCTGCCAGGGTCACAGGAAAATTCCTTTGAATGTTCAACTGCTGCTCTTTCAGCAGCACCTTTGCTTGCTCCTCATCTCCTCCACTCAATTCTCAGTGATGCTATTGAGAGAGTTTTTTTTCACCTTCCTCTGTTTCATTGGGACATGCTACTTCTGCATTACATTTATGGTGATGATCTTGTCATTGTCTTTGGTTTTCCTCTAGTAGCTCCTCTTTCTTGTTTTACACTTCCTTGCATTTTTATGACAAGTCTTTCAACTGTTTAACTCTTGTTTTTTTTTGTGCCTAATGCTGTATTTCCCGAGTATTCCTCATCAAAATATGAGTGTCCTTGACTCTTTCTAAAGAGTAACAATCCGTATTTTGACCCATTTATTATTCTGCTCACATTTCTTGGCCTCTTCTTCAATGACACAGGAATTTTGGGTCTATTCTTCTAACTGGCCTTTCAGTTCTTCCTCTGGTGCTTTGAATTTTTGCTCACACCCCTCAAAGGTAAAAGCTTAATGCACTCTTGTATCATGACCAGCTCCTTTTACCTGGCCTTGATTTCACGTACAGTGTCAGGATCTTCTCCCTGCTTTGCTTGTAGTCAGCAAGGATGGAAGCCTTGGTGTCCTTGTCCTCCTCAGCCTGTGACTGATGGGCTCCAACTTTGCATCTGGCTCACCTTTTCTGATGTACTTGGATTTGATTTGATTCTGTGTTTTTCTCAGTTTCATTTTGTGAATTTTTGTTATTTTTGACTCTCACAATTTTATGATTTATGTCTTCAAATCTTTTCTTCACATCTGATAATACTTTCTTTTCTCCACTGTACTGTTTAATGCACTTTTAACCTATTGTGGGTTTTGATTGGCATGTATTTGAGATTTAGAATAGTTTTTAGCCTCTGTTTTCAAATGTGTGAAATTTTTCATCACCACATTTTTTCTTAAATTCAATGGGCTGATTTTTAAGTTTACCACAGTTGGATTTCAGACTCCCGAGCTCGTTTGCCATGTTCTCTGGAGATATAATCACAGTTTCCTAGTGGCAACCGCCTACTTAACATGTCATTTTTAATCCTTCTCTTCCTTGGAAATTCCTTTTTCCCTTGCTGTTTACTTCCAGTAAGCACACAGATCTAGTCCTAGAGGTTCCCTATTGATATTTGCAAGTGAATTAAACTGTCTTCACCCTGAGTCTCTTGATCCCTGTCATGGTGCTGCTATGTGAAACCCCTTCTTGGACTGTTTTTTCTTCCACTGTATAACTGTTATGAAACACCTGTTGGGCAACTGCTAACAACTCAGATAATACCTTTTCTCAAATCCTTCTAAATTGTGAATCTTTTTTCCTAATATCTGGGTTGACGGTGTAGTGAAAGCCATATTTAGGGCTCTTCAATTATCCTGGGCCTCAGGATCTATAGGCATATAGTTCCTATAGGCCTCTTGGAGGATTTCTAGAAAAGCATTAGGGGATTCATTGGGGAACTATAGTGTCATTCATCTTAATTAAATTAGTTGTCTTCCTAACCCTTACCCTTACCCTGCTAACAGACATGCAATATGCTAAGCACATCCTTACCTTGATTGATGTTCTACTCCCAGGTTGGTTGAGTCTGGGGAAAGACTTGCTCCAATACGAATAGGTCTTCACTGGGGGAATGATCTGGTCCAAGGACCAACTTCAAGCCACTGTGCCGGATTGTCTCCTTTCCTCCGAGGTGGAAAGCAGCTGTAAAAGTTGCCCTCAGTCATCCCAGGTGGGCTGATGTAAAGAGATGTGGCCCTGGGATTTTTCAGAAAAGGACGGATTTTGCTATTTCCCCTTATACATGACACTAATGGTAAAAGGTACATTCATTAGAAAGTTGGTTTGCCCACCATCTCCCCAATGTGCCTGTTGTGTACCACTTCAGGCTGGTTCAAGAAACTAATTCTGTTATGGAGGGACTGAACATCCGAGATGCTGATGGCACAGATTAGGAGGATGTGTCTTCTTCTGGGGGATCCTGTAACACCAGAAGGAAGATATTTCAGTTACAGGAACTTTAACATATCGTACACCCGTCCTGGCAATAAAGGAGTAAGCAGAGGTTTATACAGGAAACAGAACTATCAGCACACACAAATAGCCATAAACCCTAAACCCACATGTCCCATATCTCTCAGTGGTGTCCACTTGAAGTGGTATGATATGACCTCTGGAGGAGATCCCATAAGGGCTACTGAGGAGATCCTAGATGACCTCTGGAGAAGGTCCCAGATGGCCTTTCAAGGAGGCTACAAAAGACCACTCAAGGAGGTCTCTGATGACTTTAAAGGACCCACCAGATGACATCTTGAAGTCTCCAGTTGACCTCCAGAAGAGATCCCATATGGCCTCATGATGAGGTGCCAATTAATTTACTGAGGACATCTGAGATGACCTGTTGAGAAGGCCTGACATGACCATTGGAGAGGTCCCATTTCCCTTCTCACTTTAGTGCCCAGATGACCTGTGGAGGAATACCCAAATGGCCTCTTCAGGGACCCCAAATGATCTCTAGATGAATTCCAAGGTAAACTATAGAAGAGTTCCCACATAGCCTCTCGAAGAAGTCCCAAATTTCCACTGGAGTCAGTCCCAGATGTCCTACCAATAAAACCCCAGATGATTGGAGGAAGACCTAGATGAGCATCTCGAGGAGGGCTAAGATAACCTCCAGATTAGGTCACAGATGGCTTCTAAAGGAAGCCCAAGTTGAACTCTCAGGAAGGCCCCAGATTGCCTTCAAAGGATGGCCTCTTGAGATTACCCAAAATATCCTTCAAAGGAGGTCCAAATGGCCTCTTGAGAATGCCACAGATGAGCTCCAGTAGAGGTTTCAAAATCAGGCTTACAGGTTTGCTGAGACAATCACTATTAAATGGGTCTGAAATAACTCTTGTGTTTTGTCTTTTGGTGTTTTTTTTTTTTTTTTTTTGGCTGGTCATGGGGCCTGAACTCTGGACCTGGGCCCTGTCCCTCAGCTCATGTACTCAAGGCAAGCAGTCTACCACTTGAGCCACAGGGCCACTTCTAGCTTTTTCTGCTTATGTGGTTTTGAGGAATGGAACCCAGGGCCTCAGGAAGCAAGCACTCTATCACTGAGCTACCTTCCTAGCCCTGAAATGACTCTTTTCCCTGTTGGTCCACAGGAAACAACAACTCTAGGGAGGCTTTCACCCCTGAGGAATGAGAAACTCACATACAAGGAGGTTTTCCCAGAGTCCAAGGCCCAGTTCCATCCATATGGATTATCTCTATGGGGCCTCCAAAATTTAAGTCCTATAAAGCATGAAATAATCCATCAAGGTATGATTAAGATAATAAAATTATTTACACTACAAAGGGGCCTGTGTTTGTCTTGTCCTGGGCTGGATATTCAGTCCAAGAGCAGCATTGAACACCAAACCTCAGACATCGAATGGGCAGCAATGCCCTTTGTTAATTCATCTGCAAACCACCAATACCAAAATTATGATCTCCAAAGCTCCAAATTTCAAAAGACAAGGTTGTTCTTTTCCGTTCCTCACTCCTCTACAGATCTGTCCTTTCTTCTAGGTTTCCCCTATTCCCGTTGCACGAGTTCCTTCTTCTTTATAGGCCTCTCTATTCTGCACAGGGCTGTGCCCCATTGGTGAGTTGCCATCCTTACCCTCCTGCTCTCACTCAACTTCCTCTTGTCAGGTCTTGCCCTCCTGCTGTCTCACCACTTTCTTCCCTCCAGTTATTTCCCCTCTTTCTCTCCCCTTCGTTTGGTAAGAACACAGCCTATATAAGGGCTGTACATTTCCAGCACTCCAACAGATCTCTTGCCTAAGTTTTCAATTGTCACTTCTCAAACTGCACAATGCCCAATCCCTTCTTGACATATCTCCGTGTGTTATATGACAGCTCAAACCCTTCAGAAGCATAAACCACCATCTCCTATAAGCCAGGCCATAGGGGCAAGATGATGATTAGGTCGCACAAATGATTGGGGCCCAGGTGCATATTCCAGCATCCTCATTGATAACAAGTATCAATTGAAATTGATATTACAAACTCATTATGACAGCACCAAACAATTGTGACCTCATCATCAATATGACATCACTCATGCATTTAGCCACGATCACATTGTGACATCTCAAATCTATTATGACCTCTTACAATCATTGAAAAACACATGGCCTTTGTGACATCACAGTCCCTTTGTGTACCTCTATCCTCATTGTGTACCTCTATCCTCATTGTGTACTATGACAATTGAGATCAGACATGCCATTGTATCATCACAAATCCTTTCTGAGATCATCATCAGTGTAACTTCATATTGCTCATTGTGATATCACCAACCTACCTTGTCACCATACCATTATTACTTCACATTGTCATTGTGAGGTCATAGGCAGATTGTGAATGCCTATTCTCTTATTTCATTCTATTTCAAATGTGGACTCTGGGTTGATAGCAGAAATCCTTATGATGCAGTAACCAGTGAGACAGCATATCATATTTGGTATATAACTCCCATTGTGTTTTTGAAAAACTAATATAACTTCATTACATTTTTCAAAATCATGGCCTTTGTGACTTCAAGCTCCTTTTGTGAACCCCTATCCTTATTTCTAAGAGCAATTGAAATGGAATATGTAATCTATATTACTAATATTATGAAATGACCTCATTACATCTGTTAAAGCACAGTCCTATAGTGACATCACATTGCTGTTGTGACATCAAAATCAAATTGTGATACCTCAAACCTATTATGGCCTCTGAGCATCTTTGAAAAAACACATTATTTTTGTGATATCACAGTCCCATTTTTTTTAATCCATATCTTCATTGTGAACTAATGACTACTGCAACAGATAGGCCAGTGTAATTCCACAAACCATTATGACACCATAATTGTCATTTTGATATCATCACGTTATTTTGATATCACCAAAGTACAATGACATTAACTATTACTACATCATATAGCTAATGTGAAATTATAGACACATTGTGAATGACTATGTTGTGATTTCTTTCTTTCAAATGAGGCGTGTGGTTGATATCAGAAACCCATTTTGACTTCATAACCATTGTGACATGACAATCCCTTTGTGACCTCACATTGCCATTTTGATATCATTAACCCATTATGACATCACAAATTGGTCCTGTCCTATTAATTTTTGTGACACGTTGCCATTTTGACATCTTAGATTCTAGGTAAGTTCATAATCTGTTTTTCACATAATAATATTTCAGGAATGAGGGTTCCGGGAAGATGGCAGAGAAGTTGGAAGCTAAACAAGCTCTCGCATAGAAAGCAGTTTTAGAGTTCCAGTGAACAATCCTAAGCCAGATAATCACAACAAGTGTGCCATCAGAGGCCAGAGAGGCCAGAGAGGGAATATCCAGGCAAGGAGACAGATCTGAGCTCTTGCCAGCAGCTGCCGCTGCAGCAGCAGCAATGGTGGGGGTGGCCGTACTGCCATACCTGAAACAGAGTGAGTCCGGGAAGAAGGAGCCAGACGTGGCAGGAGAGCGGATTCTACTCAAGACCAAGAACTGACAATGAGTGGGCATCTAAATCCGGCAGTTCACAGACCAGACACGACCTAGGAACCAAGACTCAGCGTGAGTAGAAGCCTGACATCCTCACTCTTTCACAGGGAGCAGAGCAGGGAAGGTCATCCCTACTCCCCCAGTACCGGAGATCTCCATCTTAGATCCCGACAAAGCTCAGGGGAACTGCTAACTCCAACTCAGGCCTTGGGATAAAAATACAGTCATGTAGCAGATCACAAGAGCCTAACCTGACCTGCCAGACTCAGCTCCACCCAGGGAAAATCACCCAGCTCAGGCGCCAGCCCCAGGAATGGCTTTCTTCACAGGGTAATCAGACCAGAGGCTGCCCCTCCCTTTAGCAGCCTTGACAATCAATTGAAATTCAGTAAACAGAAACCCTGAGAGTGGCTCCAGGCTGGGCTCTGTGAGTTTCTCACAAACTAGCCCCCGGGAAAAGCTACTGTTTGCTGAAAGGCCTCAACTTTACCCAGAACCTAGCCTCATCACATCATCTCCAAACTTGAGGAAAAAGCCATCTCCCTCTTTTGTGATACTCAAAGCAGACTTCCCTCCCATTCAACTAGCCTGGTAGGAGGATCCCAAAATCCTGGGTAAAGCAGAGCATTTTTCTGGCTGTTTGAACAAACTGAATTAAGAAACCAACCAAGGCACAGGACCACAAGCAGACGAGAGACTCCAACAAGAGGCTGGTTACAGACACTAGGGAGATACAAGATTTTTCCCACTCCTCCACAAAAAATTAAAGAACTTCTTCTTCTTCTTCTTCTTCTTCTTCTTCTTCTTCTTCTTCTTCTTCTTCTTCTTCTTCTTCTTCTTCTTCTTCTTCTTCTTCTTCTTCTTCTTCTTCTTCTTCTTCTTCTTCTTCTTCTTCTTCTTCTTCTTCTTCTTCTTCTTCTTCTTCTTCTTCTTCTTCTTCTTCTTCTTCTTCTTCTTCTTCTTCTTCTTCTTCTTCTTCTTCTTCTTCTTCTCCTTCTCCTTCTCCTTCTTCTTCTTCTCCTTCTCCTTCTTCTCCTCCTCCTCCTCCTCCTCCTCCTCCTCCTCCTCCTCCTCCTCCTCCTCCTCCTCCTCCTCCTCCTCCTCCTCCTCCTCCTCCTCCTTCTTCTTCTTCTTCTTCTTCTTCTTCTTCTTCTTGTACATTTTATAAATTTTTTTTCCTTTTCTAAAACTTTTTTTAATTTTAAATTTTTACCTTTTTTGAAAAAAATTGTTTTCTAGTAACTTTGTTTTCCTCTTATACTTTTTATTTTAGGGATGCATGTGTGTGTGCTTTTTTCTTTCTTTTTTTTGTAAAAAATTTTTTTTTTGTTTTTTGTTTAGCTGTACTGAACTTCTGATCTTTTTCTTCCATTCTTATCCTTTTTGTCTTTTCTTCAATTTCGTTCTTCTTTAAGTGACATAATTGTTGTCCTGCACATCCTCAGATAAACCCGTAGTTGAATATTAGACTCTGTCCCCCAATGTGTACAAACTTAATCCAACTCAAAATCTCTGAGACTTAAATTCCTTAATAGGAGTACTACCTCTTTATACCTATATAATATTTTAAGGAATTTTATTTTTAAGTTTTTCAGTTCTTTATATACCTCCACTTCTCTCATTATATTCACATTCTTCTCTGAATAGCTGGTTTTCGATTGCATATTATTAATTTTTACTTTTCTAGTTTTTCTCTTTTCTTTTCCCTTTCTTTTTCTTCTCTTTTTCTCTCTCTCTACTTTCATCCTATCCAACCTATTTCCTGCTTTGAGATTAGGACTAGTTAAGTAACCTCTCCCAGTGCCTTCCTACATTACTCTATTCCTATTTTTTACCCAACATCTCTCCCTAACCCTAATAATTTCTGGTTTTCCAAATTCTTCTTTGCGGTCCGTAGCCCATTAATATATAGTTGTTTGATGTTGAATAGATGTATCAGTTGAACTAGATTGTATCTGCAGACAATTGACTGTGTAAATTCAGACTTTGGTTGATGCTTGCCTTAAGTTAGTGTTCTAGCACAAAACTGGTGTTATTTTCATCCCAAATGGGCAGAGTAAGCCGGAAAAACACGAGAAAAATGGCAAGTCTGGGTATTTCAACTCCCACTCCACAAAATCAAGGGACAGAACAGATAATGAATAATCCAGAGGAGAGTTCCCAAATAGCTCTACAAACACTGCTGGCAAACACGATAAATGAAAAGATTGAAAACATACAAAAGATTCTGTATGAACGTGATGGGGAGAGAGAGGAGGCAATCCAAAAGTTTATGCAGGAATATCATGAGCTTGAGGAAGCTACTCAAAAACTGATACAGGATTTGCATGAGCAGCTTGAGAATACTCAAAGAGAAAGGCAGGAATGACGTGAACAGGCTGAGAACACTCAAAGAGAACTACAGGAATGGCATGAACAGGAGCGGGAAGAAGCTAAGCAAAGAGTAATACAGGAATTGAGAGAGCAGGATGAGAATACACAAAGATCACTAAAGGAATTCATGGAATCCATTAGCAAAGACCTGAAGGAACTCAGGGAAACTACAAAGGGAATGCCTAATGGAACCCAACAGAAGGAATGGGAGTCCAAGGAAACCATAACCAATTAACTAACTGATTTGAGAATAAACACTGAACACCAAATTAAGGAAGTAAAGAAGTTCATACAAGATCTAAAACAAAGCTTCAACAAAGAATTTGAAGCCATCAAAGCTGACCAATTCAAAGGAAAAGAAATAAAAAACAAAGTAGAAAGTCTTGACAACAGGTTAGACCATGCAGAAGATCGAATTTCGGGAATTGAAGACAGCATAGATATTATAGAGAAAGAACATAAAACCATCCAAGACAAGTCTATGAAATATGGTAGATTTATTGAACACTTGGAAGACACCAGCCGAAGGCGTAATCTGAGGATAATGGGTGTAGAGGAGCACCTAGAAACAGAAGTTAATGGTCTAGGAAATTTGTTCAACAGGATCCTAGCAGAGAACTTCCCAAACAGGCAAAAAGACAGGCCTATTCAGATATAAGAAGCTTTTAGAACTCCAAATAGACCAGACCAGAATAGGACATCCCACGTCACATTATAATCGGAACAGCATCAACTCAGACCAAGGAAAATATCCTTAAAGCTGTCAAGGAGAAAAAATTAATCAACTATGAAGGGAAACTAATTAGAATCACCTCAGATTTCTCAGCAGAGACAAAGCAAGAAGAGCCTGGAATGATGTATGCCATGCCCTAAAAACAAACATCTATCAACCAAGAATACTGTACCCAGCTAAACTCTCCTTCATAACTGAAGGCCAAATAAAAACCTTCCATAGCAAAGAAAAATTGAAACAATACATCTCCACCAAACCAGCCCTACAAAAGAATCTTAAAGATGTCCTACACATAGAAAACCAATAAGAACACAATAAAGGCCGAGAAATTGCACCCAAACTGAGAATCCAAGAACCATAGGAAGAACCCAATTTTCGCAGCCCCCAAGAATGTGGCAGGAACTCCGAAATACCTCTCAGTCCTTTCTATCAACATTAACGAACTGAAGTCTCCAATTAAGTGACATAGACTGTCTAATTGGATTAAAAAAAAAGATCCTTCCATCTGCTGCCTTCAGGAGGCACATCAAGCCTGAAAAAACAAACACATTTTCAATGTTAAATGCTGGAGCAAAATCTACCAAGCAAATGACCCCCATAAACAGGCGGGAGTTGCAATCCTAACATCAGATAAAATAGATGTCAAATTAAAATTCGTGAGAAGAGATAAAGAAGGTCGCTACATACTAATTAAGGGATCTCTCCTTCAGGATGATTTTACAATTCTAAACATCTATTTGCCAAACAATGGAGCACCCAAATTTATCCAAATAACACTACTTTCCCTCAAATCCCAGATAGATCAAAAGACATTAATTGTTGGGGATTTTAACACAGCACTCTCTCCACTAGATAGATCAACTCGGCAAAAACTCAACAGAGAAACTGCAGATCTAAACAGCTGCATAGATCAACTAGATTTAACATACATCTACCGAATATTTCACCCAGCAACATCACATTTTTATCAGCAGCACATGGAACAATTTCTAAAATAGACCACATTTTAGGTCACAAAGCAAACTTGTCCAAATTCAGAAACATTGAAGTTATAGCTTGCATTCTCTCTGACCACAGGGAATAAAATTAGAACTCAACACCAAAAGCCACCAAAGAAAGTCCGGTAACACATGGAGGCCAAAACACACTGCTTAATCACTAGTGGGTCATGGAAGAGATTAGAAAGGAAATTCAAATGTTCATGATAGTCAACAAAAATGAGCACACAAATTACCAGCACCTCTGGAACTGAGCAAAGGCAGTACTCAGAGGCAAGTTTATAGCTTTGAGTTCCTACATTAACAAATTGAAGAGATCTGAAACCAACAATTTAATGACACATCTAAACCTCATTGAAACAGAGCAGCAAAATAAACCACAATCTAGTAGACAGAAAGAAATAATTAAAATTAAATGAACAAGAATCCAAAAAAACTATAGAAAGAATCAACAAAACCAAGAGGTTGTTCTTAGAAAAAATTAAAATTGACTGATCCTTAGCAAATCTTATCAGAAAAAGAAGAGAACACACTCAAATAAATAAACTCAGAGATGAGAATGGAAACATCATCACGCTCCTAACCGGAAAGAACACTGCTGGAGGAATATCAATACCAAATTTCAAACTACTATAAAGCCATAGTAATCAAAACAGCGTGGTACTGGCACAAGAACAGATCTCAGGACCAATAGAATAGAAGTGAAAACCCAGAAATGAACCTACAGACCTATAGCCATCTAATCTTCGATAAGGGAGCTAAAAAAAATAGAATGAAAGAAAGAGAGTTTGGAAAGCAGTATGGAGGTTCCTCATAAGACTTCACATAGAGCTCTTCTATGACCCAGCAATCCCACTTTTGGGCATTTACCCAAATGTTTACAAACAAGACCACGCTAAAGCTACCAGCACAACTATATTTATTGCAGCATTATTTAACATAGCTAAGATATGGAACCAACTCACATGCCACTCAGTAGATGAATGGATCAAGAAAGTGTGGTATATATACACAATGGAATTCTATGCCTATTTCAGAAAGAATTACATTTCCCCATTTGTTAGGAAATGGAAAGGCTTGGAAAAAATTATATGAAGTGAAGTAATCCAAGCCCAAAGAAACTTAGGTCCTTATTTGCAATATCTAGTATATGTATGAGTCAAGCAGAAAAGGTCAGATAATGTGATTTTAGGAAGATGAACTCTTAGATATGTATTTAAAAGGTATTTTTCTTTCATGCATTTGTTTCTAATGCATTTATAAGATTATTTCTTTGCTGCTTTGTATGTCCCTCCACCACAGTATAACCCCTGCTTTCACTATATTTGAAGTCGGTATAATTTGTAGAGGAGTTGGGGAAAAACAAGTTGTTTAAGTATACAGGTGGACCCGCTGGAACAATGAGAAGTACAAGTTGTCTTGTCGAAAACGAAATTTACAACTTTGGTGCAGGGCGGAGCATGGGAGGGGAGAATTGGGTAGAGGGAGAGGAGAGGCTCTGAAAGGATGTGAAGGGTAAACAAAGGAGGAGGCTGCAGTGCTTGGTAAGACATGTACTCATTATCTTGTCCATGTAAGTGTAATCCCTCTGTAGAGTATGTTCCCCAAAAAATAAAAATAAAATAAAATAAAAAGAAATGTGCTCATTACCTTGCTCATGTAATTGTAACCCTCTGTACGGTATTTGCCCAATAAAAAACAGTTATTAATAATAAAAAAAGAAAAGAGAAATATATTTCAGGAATTTATGTTATCAGATATCCACTCTAACATCACACAGCTAGATGCCAGTGACCACTGTGTTATATTGTGCCATCACAACCCTATCAACTATTGTGACAACTCATACCTTTGGAGACATCACAGTCTTTTGAGAACTCATAATCATTGTTATTTAATGATAATTGAGATCCACCATGCCATTGTGACATCATCTACCCACAGTGATATTACAAATCTATTGTGAGCTCCTCAACACTGTGTTATAACCAACTAATTTTGACATCAAACATAATTATGGAAGGGGTTACCAAGATGGTGCTGAAACAGTAGGGAAACACCACAGCTCTCTCCAAACAAAGAGAGAGTTCCAAAGCTCAATTTTCTCAAAAGACCCATGACTGAAAAGATGACCACCCAGATAAAAAGAGGTGAAATAAAAAGTAAAGGAAAAAAATTACAATGGAAAAAAACGAAGACCCTTCCTCAACCATTGATGTCCTTGTAAATCTATGCCAAACCAGAGCCCAGTCCAGAGCCCCCAGAACCACAGTAGGCTATGTGAAGTATGCCCACGAAGAACATACACAAATTGCTGGTGCCAGAATCAGTGATTGTTAAAAGAGGAACCTCAGAGCTTGGAACCTTCACAAAGAGCTTTCACCAACCCCTCATCGGTAGAGCAACCTTGCATAATCTTACCAAATTCCCCAGGCCTCACAACAGTGGTGGGAAACCAAGAACTACAGGGGTCCATCCACAGAGGGCCAGTGGAGGAGGCTCCAAGGTGCCTGTGCTGATATGGACATTGCAAATAGAGACAAAAACATCGGAGCTCAGAACATGCAGAAAGATCCTCTTGTACGCCTCAAAGGCAAAGTTGTTCGATGGCATCCTGCCAAAACTCCTGGGCCCCCAGAACTACAGTAACCCATATGAAGCCAATGCAAAACACCCATGATGCTTACCAGGACAGCATAAACAGAGTCAGAGATGGTGTAAAACACAGGCCCTGAGCCACCACCATCACCCAGCCCAGCCCACAATCATCTCAATACAATGCTAACCCTGGTAGCAATCTGCCATCTACAGTGCATATAGACAATGATCTGTTACAGCACCATGCGACAGCTCTCAACCAGTTCTAGCTAAGTACCCCAACAGGAACAGCCTTACCCCATTCCAAGAGAGACCAGTGCTGGCAGTAACCTCCAGAGCTTGACCCATACCCTTCTCCCTACAACCTGGACAACAGGTCCCACTAAAACTGTGCAAGTTCCCCATCAGCCTTTGGAGCACACCTAGCCCACCAGACTTGGAAAAAAGCAACCCAGAAAGGGAGCTTAAACAGTCAAGCTGGGAAGAGCACCAGTGTGCCACAGGAGCCAGCAGAAGAAGAAATCCAACGTGGGAAACCCAGCAGCACAGGTCCCACCTAATCCCAAAGAGTGTGTCTCAGGATGGTGACAGAAAGACAGGACCAGGCAGGGGGATCGGTGACTGAGCTACATAAACGACCTTTCCTGATTGAAGTCAGAGGCTGAGCACAGGTTTCGAAAGAGGCTGGAAAGAAAGGCACAGCAGCCCTCAGGAACCAACCCATGACAGTAAAAGGTTTGTGTGTGTTCAGGGAGCCCAACTCAAGAGCCTAACTTGCGTATCCCAGACTGGTTATTGAACACCTCAGGCCACCAGCACCTAATTATAGTCAGGAATCGATGGAAAATGGCTCAATGGTAAAGTGTATGCCTTGCATGCATTGGGACCTGGTTCAATTCCTCAACACCACATAAGCAGATAAAAACAGATGTGGAAATGTGGCTCAAGTGGTAGAGTGCTATCCTTGATCTGAAGATCTGAGGGACAACACTAAGGCCCACAGTTTAGACCCTACAACAGACAAAAAAAAAGAACTACATGATTATCTCCATTGATGTGGAAAATTCTTTTGATAAAATACAAATTTATTTATGTTAAAGGCTCTGAAGAGAATAGTAGAGGAATATTCATAAAACTCTATAAGCCATATATGATAGAGCAATAGCCAATATTATACTTAATGGGGAGATACTACAACAAATTCTCCAAAAATTAAGAACAAAGCAAATATGCCCACTCTAACCACTCCTCTTCAATATAGTCCTGGAATGCTTAGCCAGAGTAATAAGGCAAGAGAAAGACTTTAAAGGGATCTGCATTGGGAAGGAAGAAGTTAAACTATCCTTTTTTAAAGATGAAACCGTATTATACTTAAATGATCCTAAAAACTCTACCCTAAAACAGTTTATAAACCACTTTGGCAAAGTAGCAGGATACAAAAACCCAAAAAATCAGTTCTCTGTAAGTACACCAACAACAAATAAGCTGAAAAGAAAATCAAGGAAATAAAACCATTCACAAAATGACCTCAAAAATTAAAATATTTTGGAATTAATCTAACCAAAGATGGAAACGATATCTATTTAAATAAATGTATAAAACCATAACATATCAGAACACCAGGAAATGGTGCCAAAAAATTCTAGGCAAAAAAGGGGAGGGTTCTCTTTGCTGTACTTCAAACTCTACTATAGAGCCATAATAACAAAGACAATTTGGCATTGCATAAAAGAAAAAAATGGAATTGATTAGAAGATCCAGAAATAAAACCACATGCTTACAATCATCTGATATTTGACAACTCAAAATGGATAAAAGACACTAACATCAATCGCGAAAATCTAAATCTACTCCAGCACAGACCAAGAGAGACACTTAAATTTATAGGCACAGGCAGGAACTTTTTTAGCAGAGTCCCAAGGTCACAACAAATTGGGGAGAGACTCAACAAATGGGACTACTTTAAAACAAAACGATTCTGGCAGCTAAAGTCATAGCAACCAAACTAGAAAAAACCAATTGGGAAAAATATTTACCAGCAATATATCAGACAAAACCCTATATCCAGTATATACACTAATCTCTCCCAAACCTAATGAACCAATTACTAAATGGTCAAAGGAACTAAAAAGAGATTTCTCAGAAGAGATATAAATGGCAAAGAAGCACATTTGGAAATGCTATTCATCAGTGGTTGTAAAGGAAATGCAAACAAAAACAATCCTGAGGTATCACCTTTTTCCATTCAGCATGGTCTGCATCCTAAGGTCAAACAAAAACAAAGGCTGGAGGGGAGCCATTGACAAATGCAGAGAAAGGAACTCTATTGCATTGCTGCTGGGAATGGACACTAAAACAACCACTTTGGAAAGCAGTCTGGAGGTACCTCAGAAAACTAAATATAGACCTTCCCAATGACCCAGCCATACCACTCCTAGGCATCTATGCTGAACAACAGGAACCAGGATACAAGTACACATGCACTTCTATGTTTATTGCAGCACTGCTCACAATAGTCAAGATATGCAAGTAACCCAGATGTCCTACTGGATGATCCTAATGGATAAATAGATCCAAAAATGGTGGTACCAATATACAATGGAATATTATGCAGCCATTAGAAAAAACAAAATATTGGCTTTTGCAGGGATATGGATAGAACTAGAAAAATAATTTTGAGTGAAGTAAGCCAAAAGAGACAAATGGACAACGATCTCTTTGATATGTGCATATTAAATACAACATGTAAAGATATACAACAAAGTAAACAGGAATGGACAAAGAACTTCCAGTCATATTGTTTCATTACAAAATAACCCAAAGCTACTGACCACATTTAAGATATATATGCACACATCTGAGGGAAACTAAGAAGAGGACACAGAATCAGAGATAGATAGAGGAAAACACACCACAAGGATCCATCAGCTGCATTGGACATTAATGAAAATGAAATAAGCAACTCAAGGGCAGTAACGGGAGGGAGGGAATGAGGAAGATAGAGGGAAAAGCTGACAGTAGAAAAAGGAAAGAAATTTACATATCATTTGTTTTTTAAAATTAACTAATTTATTTATTTATTTATTTAATGTACATACTGTACAGAGGGGTTACAATTAAATGGGCAAGATAATGAGTACATTTCTAATCAAGAATTGCAGTCTCCTCCTTTGTTTATCCTTCATTCACATGTCTTCCTAGCCTCCCCCGTCCCCAACTCAACCCTCCCCCCCACCAAAATTGTGAAGTTCGTTTTCGACATGACAACTTGTACTTCTCATTGTTGCAACGGGTCCATCTGTATCCTTAAATGACTTATTTTTCCCCATCTCCTCCACAAATTATACCGACATCAAATATAATGAAAGCAGTGGTTATACTGTGGGGGATGGACATACAAAGCAACAAAGAAATAATCTTATAAATGTGTTAGAAACAAATGCATGGAAAAAAAAATTAAATATGTATCTAAGCGTTCATTTCCTAAAATCACCTTATCTGATATTTGCTGCTTGACTCATACATATACTAGATATTGAAAATAAGGGAAACCATGGGACCTATGTTTCCTTAGGCTTGGCTTACTTCACTTCATATAATTTTTTCCAAGCCTTTCCATTTCCTAACAAATGGGGCAATGTCGTTCTTTCTGATGGAGGCATAGAATTCCACTGGGTATTATACCACATTTTCTTGATCCATTCATCTACTGAGGGGCCTCTGGGTTGGTTCCATATCTTAGCTATGTTAAATAATGCTGCAATAAACATAGTTGTGCTGGTAGCTTTAGTGTGGTCGTGTTTGTAAACCTTTGGGTAAATGCCCAAAAGTGGGATTGCTGGGTCATAGGGGAGCTCTATGTGAAGTCTTATGAGGAACCTCCATACTGCTTTCCAAAGTGGTTGAACAAGTTTATACACCCACCAACAATGCAGTGAGGTTCTCTTCTGTCCACATCCCCTCCAGCATCTGTTTTGTTAGAGTTCTTGATTTTTGCCATTCTAACTGGGGTAAGGTTGAGTCTCAGTATTGTTTTGATTTTCATTTCTTTTATGGCTAGGGAGGTTGAGCATTTCTTCATGTGTCTATTGGCCATCCTTCTTTCTTCTTCTGAGAAGTTTCTCTTTAAGTCTTTATCCCACATATTTATAGGGAAATTGTTTCTTTGAGGATTTGTTGTTGGGGGACTTAATTTTTTGGTTTCCAAGTATATTTTAGATATGAGACCCTTGAACATTGTATGGCTAGTGTAGATATTCTATCAATCCGTGGGCTTTCTATTGATCTTGCTAACTATGTCCTTTCCCATGCAGAAGCTCTGCAATTTCATGCAATCCCATTTGTCCAATCTTTCTTTGATTTGTTGTGTTTCCGGTTCTCTATTCAGAAAATTTCGGCCTGAGCCAAGGAGACCTAGGGTTTCTCCTATTCCATCCTGTAATGTTTTCAGAGTGTGTGTTTTGACTCCGAGGTCTTTGATTCATTTGGAGTTGTTTCTGGTGCAGTGTGATATATAAGGATCTAGCTTTAGTTTTCTACAAGTAGTTAACCAATTTTGCCACCACCGTTTATTGAAGAGGCTGTCTTTCTTCCATTCTATTTTTTAGCTCCCTTATCGAAGATTAGATGGCTATAGGTCTCTAGGTTCATTTCTGGGATTTCAATTCTGTTCCATTGGTCCTGAGGTCGGTTCTTGTGCCAGTAACAAGCTGTTTTGATTACCATGGCTTTATAGTAGAGTTTGAAATTTGGTATTGATATTCCTCCAGCAGTGTTCTTTCTGTTGAGGAGGGTTTTTGCTATTCGGGGTCTTTTATTGTTCCATATGAATTTTTCGATTGCCTCTTCTATTTCCTTGAAGAATGAAGTTGGAATTTTGATAGGTATGGCATTGAATTTGTAGATAGCCTTGGGAAGTATTGCCATTTTCACAGTGTTAATCTTTCCAATCCAGGAGCATGGCAGGTTTTGCCATTTTCTAAGTTCAGTTTTGATTTCCTTTTTCAAATTTTTAAAGTTTTCATCATAGAGGTCCTTCACTTCTTAGGTAATTATTTTTTGTTGGACTATTACAAATGGAGTTACTTTCCTAATTTCAGCCACACTTTTCTCATTGTTGGAATACAGAAAATCCATTGATTGTGGGGGGATTAATTTTATACCTTGCTACTTTGCCAATGTTTTGAATCAGCTTGAGTAATTTGGGAATGGAATCTATGGGATTTTTTAAATACAAGATCATGTCATCTCCCTCTTTGCAAAGAGGGAAAATTTTATTTCTTCTTTCCCTATTTGGATCCCCTTTATGTCTGCATCTTGTCTGATTGCTGTAGCTAGGAATTCTAATACTAGATTGAAGAGAAGTGGAGAGAGTGGACTTTCTTGTCTTGTTCTTGAATTAAGAGGAAATGGCTTCATTTTTTCACCATTAAGTATAATGCTGGCTGTAGGTTTGTCATATACAGCCTTTATTGTATTGAGGAATGTTCCATGGATTTCTTATTTTTCCAAAACCTTCTTCATAAATGGGTGTTGAATCTTGTCAAATGCTTTGTCTGCATCTATTGAGATAACTTTGTGGTTCTTATCCTTAGTCCTGTTAAAGTGATGAATAATATTAATTGATTTGCATATATTGAACCAGCTTTGCATCCCTGAAATGAAACCTGTTTGATCATGGTGTATGATTATTTGGATGAGTTGTTGAAGTCGATTGGCCAAAATTTTGTTGAGAAATTTTGCATCAATGTTCCTCAAAGAAATGGATCGATAATCCTCTTTCTTTGATGAGTCCCTGTCTGGTTTTGGGATGAGGATTATGATGACTTCATAGAATGTGTTTGGTAGTGAACTTTCTCTTTCAATTTCATTGAAGAGTTGGAGGATTATTGGTGTGAGCTTAGCTTTAAAGGCCTTGTAGAATTCCGCTGTAAAACCTTTTGGTCCTGGACTTTTCTTAGATAGGAGGACTCTTATTGCTCATTCTATTTCAATGCTTGATATGGGCCTGTTAAGATGGTTTAACTCATCTTGGTTTAGATATGGGAAGTCAATATTTGCTAGGAAAAGATCCATTTCTGCCAAGTTCTCAAACTTATTAGCATAATGTTTTTAGAAGTATTCCCTTATACAGTTTTGAATCTTAGTTGTTTCTGTGGTGATGTTTCTATTATCATCTCTGAGTTTATTTATTTGGGTGTGTTCTCTTCTTTTTCTGTTAAGATTTGCTAAGGGTCTGTCAATTTTGTTAATTTTGTCGAAGAACAAACCTTTGTTTGTTTATTCTTTCTATAGTTTTTTGGATTCTTACTCACTTAATTCTGACGTAATTTTAATTATTTCTTTCCATCTACTGGTTTGAGGTTTATATTGCTGTTATTTTTGAAGGAGGTTCATATGTCTTATTAGCTTCTTGGTTTCTGATTTCTAAAATTTGTTGATGTAGGGGACCAGAGTTATAAACTTGCCTCTGAGTACTACCTATGCTGTGTCCCAGAGGAGCTGGTAATTTGTGTGCTCATGTTTTTGAATAGCATGAACATTTGAATTTCCTTTCTAATCTCTTCTATGACCAACTCATGATTCAGCAGGGTGTTGTTCAGCCTCCAAGTGTTACCGGACTTTCTTTGGTCGCTTTTGGTGTTGAGTTCTAATTTTATTCCAATATGGTAAGAGAGAATGCCAGGTATAAATTCAATGTTTCTGAATTTGGACAAGTTTGCTTTGTGGCTTAAATGTGGTCTATTTTAGAAAATGTTCCATGTGCTGCTGAAAAAACCGTGTATTCTGAGGTTGCTTGGTGAAATATTCGGTAGATGTATGTTAAATCCAGTTGATCTATGCAGCTGTTTAGATCTGCAGTTTCTCTGTTGAGTTTTTGCTGACATGATCTATCTAGTGGGAGAGTGGTGTGTTAAAATCCCCAAAAATTAATGTCTTTGGATCAATGTGTGATTGGAGGGAAAATAGTGTTTCTTGGATAAATTTGTGTGCACCGTTGTGTGGGCAATAGATATTTAGAATTGTAATATCCTCCTGAAGGAGAGATCCATTAATTAGTATGAGGCAACCTTCTGTATCCCTTCTCACGAATTTTAATTTGAAGTCTATTTGATTTGATATTAGGATTGCAACTTCCACCTGTTTATGGGGACCGTTTACTTGGTAAATTTTGTTCCAGCCTTCAACATTGAAAATTTGTTTGTTTTTCGGGTAAGATGTGACTCCTGAAGGAGGTAGATAGAAGGAACTTGCTTTTTAATCCAACTAGAGAGTCTATGTTGCTTAACTGGAGAGTTAAGTCCGTTAATGTTGATAGAGAGGACTGAGAGGTATTTGATAGGTCCTGCCATGTTATCCACCTTCTTGGGGGCTGTAAAAACTGGGTTCTTCCTATGGTTCTTGGGTTCTCAGTTTGGGTGCAGTTTCTTGCCCTTTATTGTGGTCTTGTTGGTTTTCTATATGAAGGACATGTTTAAGAATCTTTTGTAGGGATGGTGGAGATATATTGTTTTAATTTTTCTTTGCTATGGAAGTTTTTTATTTGGCCTTCAGTTATGAAGGAGAGTTTAGCTGGGTACAGTATTCTTGGTTGATAGTTGTTTGTTTTTAGGGTATGGCATACATCATTCCAGGCTCTTCTTGCTTTGATTGTCTCTGCTGAGAAATCTGAGGTGATTCTAATTGTTTTCCCTTTATAGGTGATTAATCTTTTCTCCTTGACAGCTTTAAGGATCTTTTCCTTGGTCTGAGTTGATCCTGTGTGGATTATAATGTGATGGTGGGATGTTCTATTCTGGTCTGGTGTATTTGGAGTTCTAAAAGCTTCTTGTATCTGAATAGGCCTAGTTTTTGTATGTTTGGGAAGTTCTCTGCTAGAATCCTGTTAAACAAATTTCCTAGACCATTAACTTCTGTTTCTAGGTGCCCCTCTACATCCATTACCCTTAGATTAGGCCTTCTGTTGGAATATTCCAACTGTTGGATAGATCTATCGTATTTCTTATACTTGTCTTGGATGGTTGTATGTTCTTTCTCTATAATATCTACGCTGTCTTCAATCCCTAACATTCAATCTTCTGCATGGTCTAACCTGCTGTCAAGACTTTCTTACTTTGTTTTATTTCTTTTCCTTCTAATTGGTCAATTTTGATGGCTTCAAATTCTTTGTTGAAGCTTTGTTTTAGATCTTGTATGAACTTCTTTACTTCCTTAATTTGGGGTTCAGTCATTATTCTCAAGTTACTGAATTGATTGGTTATGGTTTCCTTGGACTATCATTCCTTCTGTTGGGTTCCATTCAGCATTCGTTTTGTGGTCTCCCTGACTTCCTTCAGCTCTTTGTTAATGGATTCCATGAATGCCTTTAGTGATCTTTATGTATTCTCATCCTGCTCACTCAATTCCTGTGTTACTCTTTGCTTAGCTTCCTCATGTTCATGCCATTCCTGTTGTTCTCTTTGAGTGTTCTCAGCCAGCTCATGCCATTCCTGCCTTTCTCTTTGAGTATTTTCAAGCATTTCACTAAAATCCTTTAGCAGTTTTGAGTAGCTTCCTCATGCTCATGATATTCCTGTATAAACCTTTGGATTGCCTCCTCTCTCTCCCTATCAGGCTCATACAGAGTCCTTTGTACGTTTTCAATCTTTTCATTTATCATGTTTGCCAGCAGTGTTTGTAGAGCTATTTGGGAACTCTCCTCTGGATTATTCATTATCTGTTCTGTCCCATGATTATCATGAATGCAGTTGAGATACCCGGACTTGCCATTTTTCTTGTGTTTTTTCCAGCTTACTCAGCTCAATTGTGATGAAAATAACACATTTTTTTGCTAGAATACTAACTTAAGGCAAGCATTATCCAGTCAATAGTCTGCAGATATAATCTGGTTCAACAGATACAGCTGTTCAACATCAAACAACTATATATTGATGGGATAATGACCACAAAGAAGAATTTTGGTAAACCAGAAATTATTAGGTTTAAGGAGAGATGTGGGTAAAAAATAGGAATAGAGTGATGTGGGAAGGCACAGGGAGAGTTAACTAAGTACTAATCTCAAAGCAGGTAATAGGTTGTATAGGATGTAAGCAGAGAGAGAGAAAAAAAGAAGAAAGCAAAGGTAAAAAAAAGAGACCAGAAAAAATAGAAAAGTAATAAATAAAAATATTATACAGAATCGAAAAAAAAAATATTCAGAGAACGTGGATATAGTGAGAGAAGGGAAGGAATATAGAGGAAATGTGAAAAATTTTAAAATAAAAGTACTTAAAATATTATAGAGGTATAAAGAGGTAGTACTGCTATTAATGAATGTAAGTATAAGAGGTTTTGAATTGAGTAATAAATTTGAGGATGAAGTGTGTACACAATGGGGGATAAGGTCTAATAATCGACTACGGGTTTATCTGAGGATGTGAAGAACAACAAGTCACATAAATAAGAACGAAAGAGAAGAAAAGGTGAAATGGATAAGAAAGAAAGAAAAAAGATCATAAGTTCAGTAGAGCTAGACAAAAAACAAAAAATTTGTTTTTTGAAAATCGATAAAAAAGAAAGAAAGAAAAACGAACACACACATATAAACCCAAAATAAAATTTTAAGAGGAAAAAAAAGTTACTAGAAAACAATATTTTTCAAAAAAGTTAAAATTTAAAAAAACGTTTTTGAAAAACAAGTTCTTTTAAAAGGTGATTTTTTTTTTTTTTTTTGTGGAGGAGGTGTGGGAAAAATCCTGCATCTCCCTTGTGTCCATAACCAGCCTCTTGTTGGAGTCTCTGATCTGCTTGTGGTGTTTGATTTTTCTGTGGCTTGGTTGGTTTCTTAAGTCAGTTAGTTTGAACAGGCAAAAAAATGCTCTGCTTAACCAAGGATTATGTGATCCTCTTTCCAGGCTAGTTCAATGAGAGGGAGATCTGCTTTGAGTATCACAAAAGAGGGTGATGGCTTTTTTCTCAAGCTTGGAGATGCTGTGATGAGGCTAGGTTCTGGGTAGAGTTGAGGCCTTTCAGCAAACAGTAGCTTTTCCCGGGGACTAGTTTGTGCAAACTCACAGAGCCCAGCCAGGAGCCACTCTCAGGGTTTATGTTTACCAAATTTCAATTGATTGTCAAGGCTGCTAAAGGGAGGGGTAGCCTCTGGCTCTGAATACGCAGTGAAGAAAGCCACTCCTGGGGCTGGCGCCCTAGCTGAGTGAATTTTCCCTGGGTGGAGCTGAGTCTGGCGGGTCAGGTTAGGTTCTTGTGACCTGCTAAATGACTCTAGTTTTCTTCCAAGGCCTGATTTGGAATAAGCAGTTCTGCGGAACTTTGTCAGTATCAAAGATGGAGATATCCAGTAGTGGGGGGGAGGGGTAGCCTTCCCTCCTCTACTCCCTGAGTAGGAGTGAGGATGTCAGGATTCTACTCATGCTATACTCTTGGTTTCTGGATCGTCTCTTGTCTGGGTTCTGCAGAATGAAGATGTCTGCTCCTTGTCAGCTCTTGCTGGTGTTGAGTAGAATATGCTCACCTGCTCTGGCTGGAGCCTTTGACCCGGACTCTCTGTGTTGTAGGTATGGCGGCCATTTGAGTCACCGTCTCCACAGCTGTGGCTAGTGCTAATTGCTCAGAACTGTCTTCTTGCCTGGATTTTCCCTCTCTGGCCAAACTCTCTGTACTGTGATGGCACACTTGGTGTATTTCTCTGGAACACCAAACTGCTTTCTATTGGAG
Organism: Dipodomys spectabilis; assembly: GCF_019054845.1. Lineage (NCBI taxonomy): Eukaryota > Metazoa > Chordata > Mammalia > Rodentia > Heteromyidae > Dipodomys > Dipodomys spectabilis. Next base: position 7,363,902 of record NW_024871210.1, on the reverse strand, counting down.
AGGTTGTTTAGCTTCCAACTTCTTCCCTGCCATCTTCCCAGTACTCCCTACACATCCTATATTCTTATATCAGGAATTTTTTATTCTCCTATCTCATCATTACATAAATCGACACACAACATGGAACCAAAATCAAATACAGTGACAACAGGAGGAAGAACATGATGTAGAGACAAAAATAATTGTATGCTATATTAAAATCCAGAAGTATAAGGATAAACGGTTCTGAAGCTATCTTGATATTCATTTCCTGGAGCATCATTTTATAAAATAATATATTCTCTCTCTCTCTGTCTCTCTGTCTCTGTCTCTCTGTCTCTGTCTCTCTCTCTCTCTTTACCAAAGTATAGAGCTTTGGAGATTTTCTACTAATCTGATAAAATTATCATAGATATATGCTAATTATAGCAAATAAATGGTCAGTTTTATACTGATGGGATGGAAGTGACACTCAAAATAAATTTGAACACAAGGGACAAAAACTACAGAATTCACACTAAGAAGTGATAAAACTTATCTCAAGAAATACATTCATTACTTACCCTTAAGCCTTAGTGATATAAAATTATTACCTGGTGAAATACAACTGTCATATAATTTGATTGACAATCGGAAAATCATACATTTCACCTTATTTTCATATATTTTGATATCATTTATTTCCTGTCCTTTTCAGATGATGAGAACTATGAACATTATTCAAAACCAGTTGACCAAAAAAAATGAACTGTGAAGAAGAAAAGCAGTCATGGAAGACACTGCATCTTTTTATCTCTTTCAGAGAATGATAAGAAAATTTAAAAAAAATACATTTGTTCATTTTTTCTTAAGTCAAAGAAAAATAGCAATCACTTGTGTACAACTTTGATAAATGCTAAGAACTCTATTAGCTATTTTGGAATTATGGAAGTGCAGTAAGCACAAGCTACCTAAGGTCATATCAATTTTAACAATTTTACACATGAGTTCAATCACTAATTATTACTTCTTTTCCACATAGTATCTTTTTTTGTTCACACAAACCGGTGTAATGCTTGTCTTTCTTTCTGAAAATAGAATTTGTTTTCAGACAATATTGCACATGAATACATAATACACTGAATAGAGCACTGTTTCTAACTGGACTGGTATATCAAGCATTTTTTTCTGAAGATCTACCATGTGAAAGAAAGATGGAACAGTGCAGTTAGAGTATAGTATAGATAGGTGAATTCAGAAGATGATCAGCAGACATGTTGGTTTTGAAAACAGGTTGTTTTTGATGATGTGCATATTTATACAGCAATATTTACTTATTGAATAATATCAAAAATTGGCTACAATTTCTCAATATGTTTGTTTTCGTGAAAATACATACAGAGGGGTTACAATTACACGAGCAAGGAAATAAATACCTTTCTTATCAAGCATCGTTGCCTCTCCCTTTGTATTTTTCCCTACCATCAATGCCCTCCAATTTTTGAAGCAAACTTTGAACATGAATAAAATTCTTTGGATTGATTCAACACTAATACTTACATTAAATCCTGGGAAAGATCCTTCTCCTGTTCCTCCTCCTCCTCACCCTCCCTCTCTTTTCCCAATCCTCATCCTCTTGCTCTTCTTCCTTTCACTATTCGTCCTTCTCTTTCCACTCCTTCTACACTTCCTTACTACTTCCCATTCTTCTTCTCTTCTTCTCCCCCTCTTTTCTTTCCCTCCCTCCCTCTCTATCTTTCTCGCTCCTGCCCTGTATTTCTCCCTTCCTCTATCCCTCCCTCCCTTCTTCCCTTCCTTCCTTCCTTCGTTCCTTCCTTCCTTCCTTCCTTAGTTCCTTCCTTCCTTCTTTACTTCCTTCCTTCCAGTTTTCTCTTCTCCCTTTCTATACTTCCTTTTTTCTTCCTACTCTCATTTAACCTCCATCTCCTACCATCCATCCTAAATCATTTCAATTTTTCCTTTCACCTCACCCTCCCTAACTCACCCAAGCATGAAGATCTGAAGTTAAACTCCTGGCCTGGGAGTTGAAATTGGGCTTGAGATTGGAACTAATACCCTCGTCCTTTAACTCAAAGGTTGGACTTGTACTCTTGAGCTGGAATTCGAACTCCTATCCTGGGCCAGAAACTCTGGGCCTGAGCATTGAATTCACAATGTGGGCTTTGAACCCAGGCCTGCACTTCAGTTCGTGGCCTGTGAATAGAATTCACGGCCTGTTCCTAGAACTAGTGCTTAGGAACTGAACTTGGATCCTAGGCATTTAACCCGTAGCTGGGCATTGAAATCAGATGTTAGCCTTAAGCTCACAGTCCGGGTTTGAATTCATGTCTTGACATGAACTCGTCACCTGAGAGTGAAAAATAGGGAAATGGGACCTGAACAGAGATCCATGTCTGAGCTCATTGCCTGGGAATTGAACTCACAGCTGGGGCTTTGAAATTGGTTCCTAGGCCTTCAACTCAACCTGGGTCTTGAACTCCAATCTGTTCATTGATCTAATTGTCTATGCCTTGACTGTTGGCCCAGGAACTTGATCTCATCTGGGCCTTGAATTTGTAGCATCGGCCCTGAATATGGGACCTAGAAATTGAACTCACAGCCAGTGCCTTGAACTAGGAGCCTGGAGCTTGAACTCAGTTCTGGATCTTGAACAAGTTACCTAAACCTTGAATATGATTCCGGGGTCTTAAATTTGGAAACTCAACAAAGTTCCTGAGCTTCTCTGTGCTCAATACTGGTGCTCAACTACTGGAGACTCAACAGTTTTTCTGAGTTTGTTCCATGACTGGAGAAAGAATTTTAGTTTTAGTTTTAGAATCACAAATGTACTTTTTGCTACAAGAGAAGTCAATCCATCTGGTTCCATATTTCTCACATTTGGTTTATTTGCTTCTGCTTTATATGTAAATAGTTCCCTTTATGTGAAAGAGGAGGGGCTGGGCTGGGAGGCAGAGAGCGTGTAATGTGTGTGTGGGGAGGTGCTCTACACTTATATGCTTTCAATAGAAAGGGGAGAGAGGGCATTATCAGGCCTTCCAGAATGTTGGGAGATAAGTAGGTGGACAGGGTACAGAGACAACTGTGCAAAAAAATAATTAATTGCAAGACAAAAGTATGAAGCACACAGGAATAGAGTTGCACATATGTGCAGACACAGAGGGTTGGGAGAAGTTTCACGAACCAGGCACCGCTTTTCATCAGGTGTTCTCTACCTTGCCAGCTGCTTTTTCCTTCAGGTTAGGGTTGAGGGATTGATATTGATCCCAGATTTTTCTACATTCACATCACCCTCTCATGTCCAGAGGACCACCTGCCCTGCTGTGGGAAGATTAAAGCTCCCAAAATTAGACCACAGGACTTGTTATGTTGTTTTGTTTGTTGTTGTTTACATGTTTTGTTCAATATCAAGAAAGACCATGGTTTCCTGAGACAGGCCCTTTGTGAAGTAAAAGAATCTCCTAAATTCGTTTCTATTTCTGTCTCCTCTTCCTATCCTTCCCCTCCTTTTCTTTGTCCTGCTGTTCCCTGGATGGGAAGGCCTCAACATGATCCTTTGTTTGATGGAACTGTTTTCCTAAGGATCTGCTTCTTGCTTGGAACACCCAGGTTCATTCTTTAGCCAAGCTGTGTGAATTGTGATAGCAGATGGTGGGCAGAGAACCAGGGATGAAGGTGGCAAAGGGAGAGAGGGAGTGGGGCAATGAAGGTGGGAAAAAGGAGGCCATAAGAGAAAAGAGAATCAAGGAAGGGAAGGGGGATAGAAAAATAGAAGAAGAAAGGAAGTATGGACCAGGCTAAGAAAGTGGAGTTGGCAAAGAAGTAGGGAAGGAGGCAAGGAAAGGCCTAAGGATTAAGGGAATAGAAAGGGGCAAAGGAAGAAATGTACACGGAGTGAGAGAAGAAGGAAGGAAGGGAGGGAGCATGTAAGGGAAGAAGGAAGGCAGACATAAAGAGGGAGGGCAGAGAGAAAAGAAGGTAGAAGGGAAGGAGGGAAGAAGGAGGTAGGAAAGGATGCGAGGAAGAAAGAAAAATGGAAGTAAGCGAGGGGAGAGAGGGGATGAAGGGAGGAAAGTAGACAGCAAGGAATAGACGAAGTCGGGAAAGGAAGACCGAAGACAGGAAAGAAGACGGGAAGAAAGAAAGGAGGGACAAGGAACGTAGGAACGAGGAAGAGAAAGGAAGAAGGAAGGTAGTAATGGAGGAGGTAAGTGGAAAGGAAGAAGGGAATAAAAATGAGAGTGAGGAAAGGAATAGAAAGAAAGGAAGGAAGGGATGAAGAAGGGGAAAAGAAGGGTAAGCTGGAACTAAGGGAAGTAAAGGATGAGGGAGGAGTTGTGACCATGTTACACACATCCCTCGTAGCTGGGGTGTCTGAATTGGCTTGGTTTCCCTCCTGGGTGTCGCCATCCATGTGGGATGTCCAGGGAACTGGATTCTGACCTTGGGGATGGCGGGGCTAGTGGCTGGCAAATAACTGTTATCCTGGCCATGTACTTGTGTGAGGGAATTTAAAGGCAATGGGTCCCATGTTCAACTCCAAGCTATTATGTATTGCCAGTTCAAGGCTACCCGGGCTTGATCCAGCCCCAAACACTTTTTGGGCCTGAGGGTTGGCCGGAATATATTTACATAAATGCCAAGGAGAGGAAAGGGAAAATAGGCTACTAGTGGTCAGCGTTTGTTGATTATTTCCTCCACAGTGTGCTCAGAGCCTCGTTAGAATTATCCATCATGCCCCAGGTAGGTGTGTGGGGGTAGGTGTCAGGGAGCAGCTGCTCTACTCCTCCTTGTCGTCCTCTTCCTCTTCCTCTTCCTTTACCTCCATCAACCCCAAGGAAGGAATGGACAAGCATTGGATGAGCATTGGGCAAAGGCATAGCACCATGCTGCATTCAGTTCAGCCATAGAAGTACAGGGACAGCAGGAAGTCCTGCAATAGTATCAGGAATCGCTGGGGAAGATGGATGCAGGGAGGTTCAGGGAGTAGGGAGTCTAAGAAATAGAAAGCATTCACAGAGAAGTAGGGTTTGGGATAGCATCCCAGGAAAAATTATGTTTGTGATGACCTCTGGCAAAGATCTGACCTCACTCAGAAAAGATGGGTTGGACGACTGGTTGGATGGTGGGTTATGTGGTTGGTTGTTGGGATGATTGAGTGGTTGATGGTTGGCTCGGTAGGTTGGTTAGTTGGCAAGGAAATTTTTTTCTCATTTGATTACTCATGTAAGAGTTTCTATGAAACTTGTGTCCAGGCTTGTTTCAAAAAATGATACTTGGACTCAAACTCCTTCACTGAGATGATTTCATACATGGAGAACCAGTGCGAAACTCCATGAAATATTTTTTATCATGCATGCGAAACGTAAGTATATTTAAAATTTTGGCCTCTGTGTATGCAAATAATGTTTATTTGTATGTATTTGATGAATGTATGTAAAATGTGATAGAAAGGATATATAAAAACATCCCTGGTGTTTTTATTACAAAACACAACAGCAGAAACTGTCTCTCCTACAGTTCTAGAACTTACTGTAGTAATGATGAATTAAGAAAAAAAAATAATTTCCACACACAGTTTTCTTAGCATTCATCCACTCTGAAATTATTTTTTTTAATCAAACTAAGCGCATTTTTAAAATCATTATCCTAGATATAGAAAAAATGCAATGAGTCCCTCAAAGTTATCAGTTTATAACCATGGCCTGAAATCTAAAGAATTCAAGCTAAATTCAGGTCACATGATAATAGAGTGGATGTCTTAACATATTGAAATTTAACCGTTAATAATGTCATTAATTTACATTTTCACCATTAGGTAATACTGAGTAAAAACCTTCTCCAAAGTAAATGAAATCTGGCAAACACAGTTTAAAATAATTGTCCAACCCACAACATCACACCTATGCCCTTTTCTAGAAGTACACAATTTGAACTTCCAATGTCATAATTTCCTTTGAATTCTACTGAGATTTCAGAGGATATACAAAAGTCTGATCCATGACATTAATTCCCACACACTCTCTCACATAATCGACTTATTTTTCCAACATTTACCTGTAAAGATACCAAAATTCATCCATGAAATGAAGACTTTATGTCGTACCAACCTTTTCCACTGAAACATTACCTTTCTACATTTTGCCAGATGGTATAAGAATCAGGTGAACCTAATTTTAAGCTTTTGATCATAGGGACATTGCAATGAAATCTCATGATCAACAGATTCCTCCAAAAAGGAAAAAAAAAAAAAAACTGTATTGGAGAAAAAAACAGTATATTGCAGAAAATACATATCTTTGCTGTTATTCACTTTTACACCTATAGAATACCCTAGAACTCCCTATTAGGAGAAGGAATATTAAACTATGACACAGTATTACTGTGGAAATTAGCTTCTGTTGTACTCTCACATGTTTAAAATTTCAGAGTCCATAAGAACTAATGCTATCTAACCTGTACTTCTGCTCTTGTGAGTATAATTTCTGTGAATCAATAAATGAAGAAAATAAGGTGAACTCGACCAAGAAAATAAATTCTTAAAACATGTGTACCTTCTTTCATTGGGACAGGCAAGTAAATGTCAACAAGTCCTATAGGGAGAGAAAATTTTCAAGAAAAATTGTGATTACATATTTCAAAATTAGATATCATATATGTGATTTCTTTAATGAAAGGAAAAGCTAACAGTAGAATGTATTCAATTCTAAATCTTTTTGTAGCTAGACACATGTGAACTGAAATAAATTGATTTCTGTATTTCACAGATTAGGGTTACATATAGCAAGCAACAGAAATTAAACCTTTTGTACTCAACAAATTTAATAATTTTTAAGCTTTTGTTTCTTCATCATGGATAACCATTAAAGGAACAATGATTAAAAGGGCAACTTTTGAACGAATTTGGAAAAAAAATTTCTAAATTATGGATGTCCGTATTAACCAATTCCATTAACCCTTTAAAAATATCAAACACCTATTAAAATATAAACTCATCTGAAAGAGGATTAGCTATTCTTTTACATCTATCTTGATTACTACTATGGTTATAAGATCAGTAGGAAGAATCATTCAGGTAACTGTTTCTTAGAGATGATATATATCACAAAGCAATGCAAACATTTTGAATCATGAGAGTCAAAGTTTGAGACTGGGGCTGTTGTTCAATAAGAATTAAATTTCAGTAGAACAGTGTTTAGTAGGCCATGAAGCAGAGCCAGAAGACATTGAAACATAGGACCTACATAAAAGTGACAGGAGTAGAAGTAAATTTCAAGATCACTAGAATGGAAATTGCTATTTCCTGAAGTGTTGTGAAGTAAAGTATTTTGATACTTTTATCAGTACTTTTGAACAATAGTGCCCACTTGGAGAAAATTTTAGTAAATATAACTTGGCATGTCATTTGTAGAAAGAAAACAAGCCATTAAAAGAGAAATGTACCAGTGACAGTCACGAGCCAAATAGATAGTATGTATATGTTAGATGGGGAAGAAGGAAATGATGGAAAGGAACTGTGACCTGTTTCACAAAGTTAACTGAATTCACCAAAAACGTTCAGTATCCCTTCCTTCCAACGATGGATGATATCCCACTGGTCATTTTCTACAACAATCAATACTTCGGTGTAGAGTCTTCTGCGGTTGGGGACACAGTTACTGTGATGTAATCATTAATCCTCATTTGTTTTTAACCATCAGAGGAAAGTCAGCCCTCTTTCCATATATGAAAACAGAAATGGCTACTGCTGGCCAGAACCTGGGAGACCACATCTCACTTTCTCTTACTTTTCATTGTTGGATTATAATTCTGTGGAAGAGAAATGCATGAGCACTCAATAGTCAAACACTGTGAATTCATTTCCCACACTTTTCTTGTGTGTGTGTGTGTGTGTGTGTGTGTGTCAATTAGATACTCTGCAGAGGGGTTGCAATTACATGAGCAAGATGAATCCATTTCTATAGAGCACTGTTAACCTTCCTTGATTTTCCCTTACCATCCCTATCTGCCCTACCTCCCCAACCGTTTCCTCCCCCACCCAATGTTGTAAGGTTCGTTTTCAACATAGTATATCATACATCTCATTGTTAAAATAGGTCATCCAGAATTTTGATATTTCTAATCCCCTTCCCAAATTAGAAAAATGTGTATACAAAATGCAAGACCCTAAAAGCAAATATAGTGACAATCGGAGTTATTCCATTCCATGAGGGAAGAACATACAAAGAAAGAACAGCAACTACTAAAATTACATAGTAAATTTTAAGTACATTAAAAAGAAGAGTAAGAAAGTTAAAAATTTCTATCTCTTTATGGGGTTAATTTCATTTAGCATCAGCTTACCTGGTGAAATGTACATAGCTTTAGAACTCTTTTACTTATCCTAAACATATGCTATTTATTTTAGATAAGGGAAAACATGGACTTCTGTTTCTTTGGGTTTGATTCATTTCATTTAATATATTTTTTTCTAGTCTTTCCATTTCCTAACAAATGGTACCATGTCATTCTTTTTGATGGAGATATAGAATTCATGTATATTCCTTGATCAATTCATTTACTGAGGGGCAGTTGGGTTGGATCCATATCTTAGCTATGGTAAGTAACGCTGCAATAAACATACGTGTGCTGGTAGCTTTAATACAGCCTTATTTGTTATCATTTGGGTAAATGATTCAAAGTTGAATTGCTTGGTAATAAGGGAACTCTCTGTGTAGTTTTTGAGGAACCTCTACACTTTACAAAGTGGTTGAACATGTTTACATTGCCACCAACAATGCAGTAGTGTTACCTTTTTTCCACATCCCCTCCAGCATCCGTTGGTAGTGTTTCTTGTGTAAATTTTGTTGCTCCACTGTTTGGCAAATGGAGATTTAGAATTATAATATCCTCCTGAGGGACAGATCCCTTAATTATTATGCAGTGATTTTCTTTATCTCTTCTCACTAATTTTAATTTGAAGTCTATTATATCTGATTTTATGATTGCAACTCCTGCTTGTTTATAGGGGTGATTGGCTTGGTAGATTTTATTCCAGCCTTTCACTTTCAAAATGTGTTTGCTTTTATGGGCAAGGTGTGACTCCTGAAGACAGTATATAGGAGAATCTTGGTTTTTAATCCAACTAGTCAGTTTATGTCGCTTAATTGGAGAGTTAAATTTGTTAATGTTGAGAGATAGGACTGAGAGGTATTTGGGATATTAAGCCATTTTATCCACTATCTTGGGACCTGTGGCAACTGGATTCTTCCTATGGTTCTTGAATTCTCAGTTTGGGTGCGGTTTCTTGGCCTTTAGTGTGGTCTTGTTGGTTTTCTACGTGTAGGACGTCTTTAAGTATCTTTTGTAGGGGCTTTTTCTTTGCTATGGAAGGTTTTTTATTTGACCTTGGCTGATGAAAGAGAGTTTACTGAGTACAGTATTCTTGGCTGATAATTGTTTGGCTTTAGGGCAGGGCCTACCTAATTCCAAGATCATCTTGCTTTCATTGTCTTTTGTGAGAAATCTGAGGTGATTCTAATTACTTTCCCTTTATAGGTGATTTATCTTGTCTCTTTGACAGCTTTAAGGATCTTTTCCTTGGTCTGAATTGATCCTGTGCAGATTATACTGTGATGGTGGGATGTCCTGTTATGGTCTGATCTATTATGGATTCAAAAACTTCTTGTATATGAATCTATTAATTATCATTAATATAAAAAGATTATCATTAATATAAAAGTATCATTATTATAAAATTAATACATTATTAATATATTAATACAAAATTAATATATAATTATTATTAATATAAAAAGATTAAATTCAATACAAGGTGAATCAAAGAGGATAAAAAAATTAAGGTTACATTGATAAAAATCAACTGTGAGGAAAGAATAATTATCAGCCATCGTACTCAAAACAGTACTCTTGAATTTTGGGTTGAACAAATATCTTACCAAATTAAAAAACCATGATCCAAAGAGAATTGAAGATGTGTCACTATATTAATGTGTCTTACAGCCATAAAACAAAGTCGTTTTTCTTATCAGATTTAACATACAGAAATTCATGGTGATTGAAGCTGCAGAGCTTCTGCATGGCAAAGGATATAGAGAGTAAATCAATAGAAAGCCCACGGCTTGTGAGAAGATTTTTACTAGCCATTCAAAGGACAGGGGTCTCATATCTAAAATACACTTAGAACTCAAAAAGCTAAATCCTCCAACAACAAGTCCACAAAGAAAGAACTGCCTTTCCAAAGTGGTTGAACAAGGTTACATTCCCACTAACAATGCAGCAGGGTTACCTTCTGTCCACATCACCTCCAGCATCTGTTGTTATTAGAGTTCTTGATTATAGTCATTGTAACTGGAGTGAGGGGGAATCTCAATGTTGTTTTGAGTTCCATTTCTTTTATGGTAGAAAGGTTCATCATATCTTCATGTGTCTTTTTGCCATTAATATTTCCCCGTCAGAGATGTTTCTCTTTCAGTCTTTAGCCCACTTATTTATTTGGCAGTTGTTTCTTTGAGGATTTGTTCTTAGGGGATTTAATTATTACAGTTTCATGTGTATTTTATATTTGAGACCCTTATCTGTTTTATGGCTAGTGAAAATCTTTGCCCAATGCGTGGGCTTTCTATTGATCTTGCTAGGTATATCCTTTGCCATGCAGAAGCACTGCAGCTTCATGCAATTCCATTTGTCCAAAAATTATTTGATTTGTTGTTTTTCAGAGTCTGTATTAAGAAAATATTGGCCTGGGCCAAGGAAATCAAAGGTTTCTCCTATTACATCCTGTAATATTCTCAGGGTGTCTATTTTACTCCAAGGTCTTTAATCCATTTGAAGTTGATTCTGGTACAAAGTGGTATACAAGTATCTACCTTTAGCATTCTACAAGTGATAAACCAATTTTGCCAGAACCATTTACTGAAAAGGCAATCGTTCCATTGTATTTTTTTTTAGGTCCCCTATCAAAATTATGTGGCCATAGGTCTGTGGTTTGTTTTTTGTGTTTTCAATTCTATCCCATCGGTCGTGAGGTTTCTTCTTGTGCCAGTATCAAGTTGATTTGATTACTATGGCTTTGTAATCGAGTTTGAAAGTTGGTATTTATATTCCGCTAGCATTTTTCTTTCTGGTAAGAATTGTTTTTGCTATTCAGGGTCATTTATTGTTCCATATAAATTTGTGGATTGTTTCTTCTATTTCTTTGAAAATGAGGTTGGAATATTGATAGCTATTGCATGGAATTTGTAGATAGCTTTTGGAAGTATTGCCATTTTCATGATTTTGATCCGTCCATGGGAGGAAGGGAGGTTTGCCACGTTCTAAGTTCTGTGTTGATTTTCATTTTCAGATTTTAAAGTATTCATCATAAAGTTCTTTCACTTCTTTGGTTAATTCCTAGGTATTTTATTTTTGGGGAAGCTATTACGAATGGAGTTGCTTTCCTTATTTCAGCTGCTCTATTCTCATTGTTGACATACAGAAAAGTCATTGATTTTTGAAGGTTAATTTTATAACCTGCTACTTTGCCAAAGTTTTGAATCAGCTCAAGTAATTTGGGAGTGCAGTCCATCGGATTTTTTAAATACAAGATCATGTCCTCTGCAAAGAGGGAGAGTTTTCCATCATTTTATCGTATTTGGATCCCTGTATATTTGCATTTTGTCTTATTGCTGTAGCTAGTCATTCTACTTTTAAATTGAAGACCAGTGGAGATAGTGGGCATCCTTGTCTCCTTCCTGAAGTTAGAGGAAAAGGCTTTAGTTTTTCATCATTGATTAAAATAATGAGCCTTTAGTGTTTTGAGGAATGTTCCATGGATTCCTAGTTTTTCCAAAACCTTCATCATAAAGGAGTGTTGGATCTTGTCAAATGCTATTTCTGCATTTATTGAGATAACAATGTGGTTCTTATCTTTGGTCTTGTTGATGTGATGAATTACATTAATTAATTTGTGTGTATTGACCCAGCTATGCATCCCTGAAATGAATCCTGTTTGATCGTGGTGTATGATATTTTGGATGAATAGTTGAAGTTAATTGACCAAAATTTTGTTGAGAAATTTTGCATTGATGTTCATCAAAGAAATGGGCCTACAGTTCTCTTTCTTGGATGAGTTCCTGCCTGGTTTTGCGATGAGGGTTACGATGGCTTCATAGAAAGTGTTTGGTAGTGTACTTTCTTTTTCAAATTCATTAAAGAATTGGAGAAGTATTGGTGTGAGTAGTCATTTGAAGGCATTGTAGAATTCCTCTGGAAATCCATTTGGTCCTGGGCTTTTTTTAGCTGGGAGGTCTCTTATTGCTGTTTCTATTTCAATGCTTGATATGTGCTTGTTAAGATGATTTAACTCACCTTGGTTTAGTTTCGGTATGTTGATATTTGCTAGGAAAAGGTCCATTTCTGCCAAGTTCTCAAACTTATTAGCATAAAGTTTTGAGTATTCCCTCATAATGTTCTGAATCTTGGTTATTTCTGTGGTGATATTTCCATTCACATCTTTGAGTTTATTTATTACGGGTGTATTTCTTTCTTTTTCGGGGATGATTTGCTAAGGGTCTGTCAATTTTGTTAATTTTTTCGAAGAACCAACTCTTTTTTTTGTTAATTCTTTCTATTTTTTTTTTTTTGGATTCTATCTCATTTAACTCTAATTTAATCTCAATTATTTCTTTCCATCTACTGGATTGGGGTTTATCTTGCTGCTCTTTTTCTAAAAGCTTCAAGTACCTCATTGAATTGTTGGTTTCAGATCTCTCCAATTTGTTGATGTAGAAACTCACAGCCATAAACTTGCTTCTGACTATAGCCTTTGCTGTATCCCAGGGGATCTTGTGATTTTTGTGTTCATTTTTGTTAAATATCCTGAATATTTGAATTTCCTTTCTAATCTCTTCCATGACCCACTGGTGGTTCAACAGTGTGTTGTTCTGCTTCCATGTATTGTAGGATTTTCTTTGGAGGCATTTGGTGTTCAATTCTAATTTTGTTCCCTTTTGGTCTGAGAGAATGCAGGGCATAAATTCAATGTTTCTGAATTTGGATAAATTTGCTTTGTGACCTAAAATGTGGGTTATTTTTGAGCATGTTCCATGTGCTGGTGAGAAGAATGTGTATTCTGATGCTGCTGGGTGAAATATTTGGTAGATTTGTATTATGTCTATTTGATCTATGCAGTTGTGTAGATATGAGGTTTCTCAGTTGAGTTTTGCTGTGATGATCTATCCAGTTGGGATTGTGATGTGTTAAATTCTTCAGGAATTAATATCTTTGGAATTATATGAGATTAATTTGGGTGCTCTGGTTTTTGATGAATAGATATTAATAATTGTCGTATCTTATGAAATGATTGATTCATTAGTATTTAGCGACCTTCTTTGTCTCTTTTTACTTATTTTAATTTGAAATCTATTTTATCTGCTATTTAGGATTGCAACTCTGGCCTGTTTATTCCAGCCTTTTACTTTCTGAATATGTTTGTTCTTGTGGGAAGTGAGTGTCTATTGAAGGCAGCAGATAGAAGCATCTTGCTTTTTGATCTAACTAGACAATCTACATTGCTTACTTGGGAGTTCAGTCCACTAATATTGAGAATTAGAACTGAGGTTTTTGGTAGTTCCTGCCACGATATTCATTGTTATGCGTCCTGTCCCAACTAGGTTCTTCTTATTCTTAGATTCTCTCTTTCAGAGTTATTTCATTGCCTTTATCATGTTCTTATTTGATTTCTATATGTGGGATATTTCAAGGATCTTTTGCAGGGCTGCATTGGTGGAGATATATTGTTTGAATTTTTCTTTGCTGTGGAAGATAGTTTATTTGACATTATCTTTGAAGGATACTTAGCTGGATACATTATTCTTGGTTCCTAGTTGTTTGTAGGACATTTGATGTATTATTCCAGTCTGTTCTTGTTTTAATTAACTCTGGCTGGAAATCTGAAGATATTCTGATTGTTTCCCCTTTATAGTGATTGATCTTAACTCTGTAACAGCTTTAAGGATCCTTTCTTGAATCTCATTTGATCCTGTGCAGATTAAAATGTGATAATGGGATGTCCTGTTCTGGACCAGTTTATTTGTGGTTCTAAAAGCATCGTGTGTTAGAATGGCTCTATCTTTTAGCAAATTTGGGATGTTCACTGCTAGGGTCCTATTAACTAAACTTCCTAGACTTTTAATTTTGTCTATAATCCTTTGTCTACATCCATAAGTCATAAATTAGTTCTTGTGATGATATCTTCTCAATATGAAATTGATCTATCACTTTTCTTGGATTTGTCTTGAAAACTTGTCTGTTCTTCGTAATGTCTAGGCTCTTTCAATCCCAGAAATTCGGTCTATTAGCTAACATACTGTCAAGGCTTTTTTTCTTTTTCTTTTTTTTAAATTTTCTTTCCTTCTAAACATTCATATTCCATCACTTTGAATTCTTTACTGGAACATTGTTTAAGATCTTGAATGGACTCCTTTATTACTTGATTTGCTTTTTAGTGTTCATTCTCCAATTCCTTAGTTCAGTTCTTATAATTTCATTGGACTCCCTTTTCTTATGTTGGGCTTCATTCAGGATTTCCTTTGTGGCCTCTTTGGATTTTCCTAGCCTTTGTGGATGCCATGAATGTCTCTATTAATCTTTGCTTATTCTCATCCTTCTCATGAAATACCTGTATTTATCTTTGATTAACTTCCTCATGCTAATGAAATTTTTTATTAATATTTAGTTAGCCTAATCACACTCCCATAATTCCTGTAATAATCTTTGGTTAGGATCAATATGCAAACAGCTTTTGCAAGCTTGCAATCTTTTCATTCAGCATGTTTACCAGTAGTGTTTGTAGAGCATTTTGAGAACTCTCGTCTGGATTGTTCATTTAGAGTTCTGTTGCTGATTATCGTGAGTGGAGTTGAGTATCCTGGACAACATTTTTCTTGTGTTCCTCTGATTTGTTCTTCTTCTTCGGGTATGAAAAGAAAATCAATTCCATTCTAGAACACTATTTTAAGGCAAGTATCCACCACAGACCTTTAGTTGCCCAGATTTTTTGATGCAGTCAATATGAGTACAGATACAATCTAGCTCAACAGATACAATCTAGTGCAACAACAACAACAACAACAAAAAAAAAAAACAGGTATGGATCAATGATCTAGGAAACTCAAAGACATCATTGTCTTGTTCCTGAGTTAAGAGGAAATGGCTTAAGTTTTTCACCATTAAGTATAATGCTGGCTGTAGGTTTCTCATATACAGCCTATATTGTGTTGAGGAATGTTCCATGCATTCCTAATTTTTCCAAAACCTTCATCAAAAAGGGGTGTTGGATCTTGTGAAAAGCTTTTTCTGCATCTATTGAGATAACCATGTGGTTCTTATCCTTGCTCCTTTTGATGTGATGAATTATATTAATTGATTTGAATATATTGAAGCAGCTTTGAAACCCTGAAATGAATCCTGTTTGATCGTGGTGTATGATTTTTTGGATGAATTGCTGAAGTCGATTGACCAAAATTTTGTTGAGAAGTTTTGTCTCAATATTTATCAAAAAATGGGTCTATAGTTCTCTTTCTTTGATGAGTTCCTGCCTGGTTTTGGAATGAGGGTTATGATGGCCTCATAGAATGTGTTCGGTAGTGAACTTTCTCTTTCAATTCCATTGAAGAGTTGGAGCAGTATTGGTGTGAGCTCTGTTTGAAGGCCTTGTAGAATTCTGCTGTAAAACCATCTGGTCCTGGACTTTTCTGAGATGAGATATCTCTTATTGCTGATTCTATTTCAATGCTTGATATAGGCATATTAACTCATCCTGGTTTAGTTTTGGCATGTCAATATTTGCTAGGAAAAGGTCCTTTTCTGCCAAGTTCTCAAACTTGTTAGCATAAATTTTTGAGAAGTATTCCCTTATAATGTTCTGAATCGTGGTTGTTTCTGTGTTTCCATTCTCATCTCTGAGTTTATTTATTTGGGTGTGTTCTCTTCTTTTTCTGATAAGATTTTAGAAGATTCCACATAGAGCTCCCCTATGACCCAGCAATCCCACTTTTGGGTATTTACCCAAATGTTTACAAACAAGACCACACTAAAACTACCAGCACAACTATGTTTATTGCAGCATTATTTACTATAGCTAAGATATGCAACCAACCCACATGCCCCTCAGTAGATGAACGGATCAAGAAAATGTCGTATATATACACAATAGTATTTTATGCCTCCATCAGAAAAAATGACATTGCCCCTTTTGTTAGGAAATGGAAAGGCTTTGAAAAAATTATATGAAGTGATGTAAGCCAAGCCCAAAGAAACATAGGTTTGCCTTATTTGCAATATCTTGTATATGTCTGAGTCAAGCAGCAAAGGTCAGATAAGGTGATGTTAGGGAAATGAACCCTAAGTTATGCATTCATTTTTTTTCTTTCATGCCATAACACATTTATAAGGTTATTTCTATGTTGCTTTGTATGTCCCTCTCCCACAGTATAACCCCTGCTTTCACTATATTTGATGTTGGTATAATTTGTGGAGGGGAAGGGGAAAAACCAGTTGTTTATATAAGGATACAGTGGACTCGTTGCAACACTGAGAAGTAGAAGTCGTTATGTTGCAAACGTACTTTACAACTTTGGTCGAGGGGTCAGGGAGGACTGGGTGGGAGGTGCACGGGGAGGATGGGAAGGGATGGGAAGGGGAACAAAGGAGGAAGCTACACTGCTTGATAAGAAATGTACTCATTATCTTGCCCATGTAATTTTAACCCCTCTCTACAGTATTTTCACAATAGAAAATAAATAAAAATTAAAAAAAGAATAATATTCTTAAAAAAAAAGTCAAAGGAGGAGTCAGCAGACCATTAATATGTGTAGGGAGAATTGTGGTAAGAAAGAAAGATTAGAGGAATGTGGAGGGAAAAGGAGAGCAGAAAATATAAGGCAAGGAGGAGAGAAAGAAAAAAGGAAATAAAAATACAAAATTTAAAAATAAAACAGCCAAAAATTATATAAGTATAATGTAATAATAGTTCAATTAAATAAATTAAATCAGAGAGGTTGGGAATTTAGGGATTGATATCTGAAGTAAGTATGAACACAATCAAAGAGAAGGCCTAATATTAGAAGTTGCATATATACCTGTGGATGAATACAAAAGTCATGTAAAAAGTGATGAATACTAAGTGATGTGAAAAACACAAAAAAAGAAAACAAAAGAGAAAAGTATAAAAATAATTTTAAAAACACACACCTAAAATAAAAATGATTAAAAGAAAAAAGAAAACGATAATATTTTTTTAATTAGGTAGTAAAGAGTTACTCGAATTTTTAGTGGGGGGAGGGAGGTAACATGTGTGTACCCTGTGTTTGTAAGCAGCCTCTTGGTGGAGTCTCTGGTTTCTTGTTCTGTTTGGATGTCTTGTGGCTTGAATGGTTTCTTAATCAATTTCAGCATACCCAAAGAAACTTTGCCTTCTCAAAGACTATATGACTCTCTATCGAAAGCAGTTCAATGGGAGGTACATCTGATTTGATCATCACAAAAGAGGGAGATGCCTGTTTCCTCTAACTTGGAGTTGCTGTGGTGGGGCTAGGTTGTGCGTAGGGTTGAGACCTTTCAACAATCAATAGCTTTTCCCTGAGGGTCTAGCTCTTGAGACACTCATACAAGCCAGATTGGAACCATTCTCAGAATTTTTGTTTCCTTAGTTAGTTTAAATTCCATTTCTTTTATGACTTCTGCCACCAGGTCTGCTGCCTATGCTGCAGAGTGGTAGCCTCTGGCTTTGTTTACCCAGTAAAGAAAGTTACTTCTCCATGTTGCCTCCTTCTTTGGCTTTCCCCTGCCATTCTTTTCTCCCATCTCCTGAACTACACCCCCGTACTATCCTGCTTAAATTATAAAGTTCATTTTTGACATATCATATTTTTTAAATAATTTTAATTGTGAAAATACTGTACCGAGGGGTTACAATTAATGAGTGTTCTTATCCAAAATTGTTGCCTCCTCCTTTGTTTCCCCCTACAATACTGTCATTTTCAACTCTTCAACTACACCCCCTCACTCCCATCCACACCCCTGCCTAAATTGTAAAGTTCGTTTTTCAAAATAGCGTCTTTTACATCTCATTGTTGAAATGGGTCAATCTGTATCCCTATTGAAGCATTTTGTTATTTCACTTTCCCTCCCCAAATTATACCAACATCAAATACAGTGAAAACAGAGCTTATACCATGGGGTGAGGGAAATACATAAAAACAAATTAATCACATGGCCTTTATAAATACATTAGAAACATTAGCAAGGGAGGAAAAAAACAGGAACCTGTGTCCCTGTCTTGGGTTCATTTTGGTTAACATCATCTTATCTGACCTTTGCTGCTGTCCCAGATATATACTAATTATTGCAAATAAAGGGAACTATGGGCCCTATGTTTCTTTGGGCCTGGTTGACTTCACTTAATATGATTCTTTTTTTTCCAACTCTTTCCATTTCCTAACAAATGGGGCAGTGTCATTCATTCTCATGGAGGCATAGAATTCCATTGTGTATATGTACCTCATTTTCTTGATCCATTCATCTACTGAGGGGCAGTTGGGTTGGTTCCATATCTTAGCTATAGTAAATAATGCCGCAATAAACATAGTTGTGCTGGTAGTTTTAGTGTGGTCTTGTTGGTAAACATTAGGGTAAATGCCCCAAAGTGGGATTGCTGGGCCATAGGAGAGCTCTGTGTGGAGTCTTTTCAGGAAACTCCATAATAGTTTCCAAAATGGTTGAACAAGTTTACACTCACACCAACAATGTAGTAGGATTCTCTTCTGCCACATTTCCTCAAACATTCCTTCAAGAATTTAATTCTTATGAATTTTTAATTCTTTATAAATTCATTAATGATCTTTAATTGAATGTCATTCTTTAATTGTCATTCTTTGAAAAATAAATTCCTGGATTAAGAAAGAATTAAATTCATTTAATTTAAGAAGTTATTAAAGATTTAATGGAATTAAAATGCATGAATTCATTTTAATTCATACATTCTAATTCAAACATTCCCTCAAGCATTTTACTTTATATAGAAATTAAATAATATGTCTAATTATCTATCTATTTGTCTGTCTATATCAATCTGTGTTACTTTTAAGGTTTTCTGATCATAGTATAGACATAAGCTAATTATTGCAAATAAATGATCAGTTTGTGTTGATCCTTTGGAAGTGATAATCCAAATAAATCTGAACAGAAGTGACTCTAATAGGATTTTGAAACTTACTATATCAGTCTCATCAAGAAGACATAAAATTTGTCTCATAAAATATTCGGTAGATTCTGCTCAGGTATAGTGAGATAAATTATTGCCTGTTCAAATACAACCTCATACAATTCGGTTGAAGATTGCAAAATCATACATTTCAACATATTTTCATTAATTTTGATATCAAGTTTTCCTGTCCTTCTGGGATGATTAAAATTGGAAACCTGGACTTGTGTTCAAAAACTAAAAGGAAACAATCATTGTTTCACTGCTGGATTGCAAACTCTCAGTATATCAAATCTATATCAAAAGTTCAAAGTCTCCACTTCAAATACACTTCATTTTGCTTAATTTCACAAGATAGTCCTCAGTGCCAATCCTCTGAGATTTTTAGTACCCTAGTAATAAATGCATAAAGAAAAACTGGAATTTGCTTATTCAACATTAACAAAATATGCCAACAAACAAAATAAATAAAATATGAATAATAAAGGTAATCAAGGAAGACTCTTTATCATTCTATCTCTTTCGTAGAACAACAGGAAAATAAATACCTAGTAACATTTTGCTTGAGATCAATGCAATCTTTGTTTTTCAAATATTTCCTCATTGGGATTTCAGGAAAAAAAAAACATTTTCATCATTATTTCTTACTTGAGTCGCCGAAAAATTACAGGCTTCTAATATACAATTAGGACAAAAACTAAGAACTCATTACCTGCACATTTTGAAAGTACTGATATGCCAGAAGCACATGCTACCAAAGTTCACATTTTAGCAATTTTACAACTTGTTTTCCAGATAATGTATTTCATTGTTCATACTAACCAGTGTTATGCCTATCATTTTTTCTGGAATTACAATTTTCAGTTTTCAGACAGTATTGCCCATGAATAAATAATCATGAATAAATTACATAGTGGAAACAGTCCTGTTGCTCATTGGACTGGTTATTCAAGCATATTTTATGAATTTCTACTTGTGAAAGAAATTGGAACTGTGTAGTTAGTGTGTAGGTTAGATAGGTGAATTCTGAATTTGATCACCAGATATGGTGGTTTTGAAAACAGGTTGTTTCTGGTGATGTGCATAATTTTCATCAGTATATATCCTATTGAATAATATAACATATTGGCTGCAATCTGCAGAAATTTTGAACATGAGCACGATCTCTAGGATTTATTAAAAAATATTATTTACTTGAAATCCTGGAAGAGAGAGTCTAAGGTAACCTTAAGCATTTTCTTTACATATTGGATAGTGTGAAGGCTGTAGAAGGATCAAGGAAACAACGAGAAACCTATTGCATGGCATATTAAAATGGGTAAAAAAAGTGACAATATAAAGACATTGAGTAATTCTGCCCTTCCAGACAGAAGCCCACACAAACCCAGAAAGAAATTATATTATATAAATTTCTATGCATTTCCATAAGTGTTCAGGTCAGGAAAATGGAAGCCTGTTTGTGTTGAGCAGAACAATTATAATATTTATATTTTCTGATGCTGTGTTAGGCTGTTGTCCAGGCATGAAAACCAATTAAAGCCACTATAGACATTGAGAATTGTATAAACTCCTCAATTTTAGACGAACCATAATTTCTGTATTATGAATCAATTCATAGATGTTTACCTCAGAACACTGTTTTGTGAGAATCCGTTTTGGGATAGTTTTTGAGATTGTGCCTTACCATTCCAACTACAATATTGCCAAGAAGGAAAGAGTTCTTTGAATCATTTCCTTGTTATTTATCCTGTATTTACATTTGCCTCAATGTTCTTAGAACAAATTCCAAATGTTCATAAATCCTTGAATTTTACTGACTAGAATACAACTTCAGTGATTTTTTCTATTGCTTCATGTCACACTGTCCTATCAAATTATCTATTACCAACACATACTATGTGCACTATTAGAAATTGTAGCTATCGGTAGATTAATTTTATGAAGTAAACCAATTGAAGCCTATCCCATCTGTGCATAATGCTTAGTTATTTCAAATGAAGTTTCTAAATTTATTTCTATTATTTTCATTGAAAATGGTATAAACAAAATATGTTGTGTGTGTAGCCTACAGTGCACTAGCCTATATAATAGAGACAGAGGAAACAGCGCTGCCTTAGTAGAAGGAATTGGATTGAGGATCAGATTGCAGGATGGTCAATAACAGTGAGGGATCCATCTACAGACCAAAGTACTAAATTTTAATAGAGTTGAAATAAATTGTACTTCATTGAAGCATTTAAAAAGTTGGATGTTTTCTTACACATTTACTCAATTGACAGAAGCCCATGGAAATCTGGAGGTCCTGATTCTTACATGAGGTCGAGTTCTCCTATCACAAGGATGATGAACACATCCACAATAAACCTCATCTTTGCTCCTGAGACACCATCAGATGAGAATCATTTCTATCTACTTCAGAGAGGGCTAACGCTCTGCTTCATGAGATATCAAGCATTCCCATACCATCCTTTCTTTTATCAGTTCCTAAGTGTCCATGTTTTTGGTTTTGCTTAGGGATGTTGCCAGATTCCCCATTTAAAGTCAAATCATGGCTTTGTAATAATTTTCTCCCTTTGTGGTTTTTTTTTTTTTTTTAATAATTGTCTCAACATGTTCTATAAAAAGCAATATTTAAATTCCTCAGTTCTTCACTTTCACAAAACAGCAATTCCAAACATGGAGATTTGAAAACCCACATTTTCCCCTCCTTATTATTTTCATACCGATTCCTTATATTTCCAGTACTTTCTTTAGATACACTAGATATTTAATGAAGGAACGTGACACAGAGTAATACATACACACTACCAATATCCCTAAGTTTTTATACTCTCAAAATTTTTAGAATATTAACCCAAAATATTTGGTAGAAGAATTTTAAATAAAATTACTGGTATTTATGAAATCTATGGCTAGGGAATCTACCTAATATTAGAAGAGTGACATATACAGTGGACCACCTGCTATTTGTCATTACACGTTTTAATTCTACTTTTAGATCTTTGAATAATAACTATTTTTAATAATACCTAATTTAATTTCATGTGTAATTAAATTACTCATGGATGAGCCTGTCAACCGAGGCTTTAAGTGAAAATTATAAAATTCAAGTGATATTGCAGGTAATTTCCAAATACTTTCTATCACAATGTTTTTGCATTATGTTATATACTATCTGTAATATCTGTATAAATATATATGTATATGTGTGTATATGTACGTATGTATGTATATAAATATATATATATATGTGTGTATGCATATTGTGTATATGAATGATAGACAAATTCACAGAAATATTAAGATGGTGTTTACAACCAAATTTAGTATAAAATTTATTTCAATATATGTATTTTCTTTACTGAATTTCCTAATGCTTTTATACATTGTGGATCACAGTTCAAAGTTATGCCTGAAAATTCTCTGGAAACTACGGAAAATATATTTTCATAGGAAAGTTCATCGGGACGGATAACGTCATTTTTCCAAAGTATACTTTAATACTTACCTGCCTTCTATTAAGAATTGTTAGGAAAGACTACAGCATAAATTTCCTGAGTTGATAGATTATTGGGACAAAATTTAGTGATTGGTGCTATCATTCCATGATTCAAAAATGCTTCAGAGAGTAGTGTCCTGGCATTTCAATAAAACCTACAAAATTAGACATGACAAAGAAGACAACAGATGATATTCAGAAAAAGCTCTAAATATGAGTAATGTTTAGATCTAAGAATAAAAGCAGTAACATAAATGGGAAGAATGAAAAGAATTTTTTGCACATTAAGGTATCTGCTAAAGATAAGTAGACCCACCAAAGATAACAGCAAGCCCTTCCATCAAATAGACATATCATTTGCAGTGGTCACGTCCAATGTCTTCTGTTTGGTTCCATACTTAATGTAACAATGATGTAATCATTTCATGTTGAGGATTTAGGGTCCGTCATCATCGCGCCAGGTGTCTCAATTGAAATGCTCTCTTCTGGCCCAAAGTCCGAAGGGAAGATTCCATTTCTGAGTGCTATGCTTTTCATCATAGAATTCACTGGAATTGTGCTCGGCTTTGATAGAAGTGAGCTGCTGGTTTCTTCTTAGTATCTAACTCACCAGAACAATGATCAAACTTTCTATAACTACACAGAATTTTTTTGACTAATTGTGTTTTTTATTTTTATTTAACAAATACTTCATTCTAGTGAAAACTATGCTGCATTGTACAACAACAACAACAAAAACACCATTGCTAGTTACCCAGAAAGTAGAGTTATTCTTACTGGCCTAAGAATAAAAATACAGCACTCAGGATCTTCACTGTAATAAATCTGAAGACTAAGCAATTCTATTTTGCTATATAATGTTTCCTTTTTTTCATTTTTTATTGTGAAAAAAACTGTACAGAAGGGTTACAATTACATGGGCAAGATAATGAGTACATTTCTTATCACGCAATGTAGCCTCCTCCTTTGTTTCCCCTTCCCATCCCTTCTAAGCCTTCTCCCCCACCCAATTCTCCCCCAACCACCAACCAAAGTTGTAAAGTTCGTTTTCGACTTGACAACTTGTACTTCTCATTGTTGCAACGGGTCCACCTGTATCCTTATTTAAACGACTTGTTTAATGTTTACTTTTTTATTAATTCAAATTTTAAAGTATTGGTACAGTTGTGTAATATTTTATTTGAATTTAAAAATTTTAGCTACTTTATTTGTAGAGTCCTAGAGATTTAACCCAGGAACTTGCATATACTAAGCATCATACAATAGTACATCAACCACACTCTAATCCTTTTGTTTGTGCTTTGTTTTTGGCATGGAGTCTTGTTAATTTTTACCAATGTGGGCCTGGAAGTTCTTATCTCTCTGCTTCTAATTCCTATTCTTTGGGAAGAATGCATGTGTGTGTGTGTGTTCCATATGCACTGTGGAACATTTTTTGTATATTCTACAGTATGTCTCATGGAATAATGCTGAAGATATTTATAAATGTTTTGATTCATAGTAAAGATTTTAAAGCTCTATTGTACAGCATTATATCATAAAAATTAATATTAGTTTTAATTATATTGTGTGAAATGCAATGTGTGTAGACCTCAGAGACAGCTGTTGTAAATTTTGAATCTAACATTGCAGTTAATTTCCTGGGTAATTTAACAAAATTATGTCATAGGTTAGATATAGCTTTCAATTTTTCTTTTTTTTTTTTTAAAACATTTTCTTCAAAAGATGCTGTATAAAAAACTACATTCATGTCAGTAATGAATGCATTTCTTGTCTTGTTCTTTCTTTTTTAATTCTATCCTTTCCCTCCTCCATCTTCACCAATCTTGCCCCACCCCAAAGCTGAAAAGTTTATTTCCTACAGAGTGTCTTGAGAATATCATTATTCCAATGGGTCATCTTGTGTTCTTTTTTTTTTTTTTTTTTTTTTTTAAATTTTGAAAATACCCTATAGAGGGGTTACAATTACATGGGCAAGATAATGAGTACATTTCTTATCAAGCATTGTTGCCTCCCCCTGTGTTTTCCCTTCCCATCCCTTCCTATCTCCAAACCCCAATGCCACCCTCTCCCACCCCGCCCCCACTGCCCCGGCCAAAGTAGTAAAGTTTGGCTTTTGACATAAGGACTGGTACCTCTCATTGTTGTATTGTATCCATCTGTAACCCTATTAGAACGATTTGTTTTTTCCCATCCCCTCCACAATTATACCAACATCAAATACTGTGAAAGTATGGGTTATAACGTGGGGGACGGACAAACAAAGCAACAAAGAAATCATCCTAATATCATAGAAACAATCACATGAAAGCAAAAAGATTTTAATATTTATATTGGGGTACATTTCACATAACATCAACTTATGTGACCTTTTATGCTTGACTCAGACATATCCTAGTTATTGCAAATAAAGAAAACCATGGGACCTATGTTCTTTGGGCCAGGCTTACTTCACTTCACATAAATTTTTCCAAATCTTTCCATTTTCTAACAAATAGGACAATATCATTCTTTCTGATGGAGGCATAGAATTTCATTGTGTGTGTGTGTGTGTGTGTGTGTGTGTGTGTGTGTGTGTGTGTGTGTGTAAATACATATATATACCACATTTTCTTTATCCATTCATCTCCTGAGGGGCATCTGGGTTGGTTCCATATCTTATCTATGGTAAATAATGCTGCAATAAACATAGTTGTGCTGGTAGCTTTAGTATGGTCTTGTTTGTGATCATTTGGGTAAATGCCCAAAAGTGGGATTGCTGGGTCATAGGGGAGCTCTATATGGAGTCTTTTGAGGAACCTCCATACTCTTTTCCAAAGTGGTAGAACAAGTTACACTCCCACCAACAATGAAATAAGGTTTCCTTCTGTCCACATCCCCTCCAGCATCTGTTGTTATTAGAGTTCTTGATTATAGCCATTCTAACTGGGGTGAGGTGGCATCTCAATGTTGTTTTGAGTTGCATTTCTTTTATTGCCAGGGAGGTTGAGCATTTCTTCGTGTGTCTATTGACCATCCTTCTTTCCCCTTCAGAGAAGTTTCTCTTTAAGTCTTTAGCCCATTTATTTATTGGACAGTTGTTTCTTTGAAGATTTTTTGTTATGAGATTTAATTTTTTAAGTTCCAGGTATATTTTATTTATGAGGCCCTTTTCTGTTGTATAGCTAGTGAAGATGTTCTCCCAATCCTTGGGCTTTCTATTGATCTGGGAGCTATGTCCTTTGCCATGCAGAAGCTCTGCCATTTCAGGCAATCTAATTTGTCCAACCTTTCTTTGATTTCTTGTGTTTCTGGGTCACTATTAAGAAAATTTCAGCTGTGCCAAGGAGACCTAGGGTTCTCCTATCCATCTGATAATGTTTTCAGAATGTCTACTTTGACTCCGAGGTCTTTTATCCATTTGGAGTTGATTCTGGTGCTTGGTGATATATAAGGTCTAGCTTTAGTTTTCTATAAGTAGTTAAACACTTTTGCCAGTACCATTTACTGAAGAGGCTGTCTTTCTTCCAGTCTATTCTAGGCATTCTAATACTAGGTTGAAGATCAGTGGAGAGAGTGGGCATCCTTGTTCCTGAGTTTAAGGGAAATGGCTTTAGTTTTTCACACTTGAGTATAACACTGGCTGTAGGTTTGTCATATACAGCCTTTATTGTACTGAGGATGGTTCCATGATTTCCTAGTTTTTCCAGAACCTGGTGTTGGATCTTGTCAAGTGCTTTTTCTGCATCTATTGAGATAGCCATGTGGTTATTATCCTTGTTCTTGTTGATGTGATGAATTATGTTAATTGATTTGTGTATATTGAACCAGCTTTGCATCCCTGAAATGAATCCTGTTTCATCGTGGTATATGATTTTTTTGGATGAATTGTTGAAGTCGATTGGCCAAAATTTTCTTGAGAAGTTTTGCATCAATGTTCATCAAAGAGATATGGGTCTATGGTTCTCTTTCTTTGATGAGTCCCTGCTGGGTTGTGGAATTAGGGTTATTATATTCATTCAAATGATGAATTTGGTAGTCAACTTTCTCTTTCAATTTCATTGAAGAGTTGAAGGATTATTGATGTGAGTTCTGCTTTGAAGACCTTGTAGATTCCACTGTAAAACCATATAGTCCTCGGCTTTTCTTAGATAAGTGGTCTGTTATTGGTCTATTTCAGTGCTTGATATGTGCCTGTTAAGCTGGTTTAACTCATCTTGGTTTAGTTTTGTCATGTCGATATTTGCTAGGAAAAGTTTCTGCCAAGTTCTCAAACGTATTAGCACAAAGTTTTGAGGAGTATTCGCTTATAATGTTCTGAATCTTGGTTGTTTCTTTGGTGATGTTTCCATTCTCAGCTCTGAGTTTATTTATTTAGGTGTGTTCTCTTCTTTTTCTGATAAGATTTGCTAAGGGTCTGTCTATTTTGTTAATTTTTTGAAGAATCAATTCTTTTTTTTGTTGAATATATCTATGGTTTTGTTTGGATTCTAATTCATTTTTCTCTGATTTAATTTTAATTATTTCTTTCCATCTCCTGGACTGGGCTTTATCTTGGTGCTCTTTTTCAAGGATGTTCAGATGTCTAATTAAATTCGTGGTTTCAGATCTGTCCAATTTATTGACATATGAACTCAGACCTATAAACTTTCCTGTGAATACTGCCTTTGCTGTGTCCCAGAGGACCTGGTAATTTTTGTGTTCATTTTTATTGAATATCATGAACATTTGAATTTCCTTTATAATCTGTTACAGGACTTTTCTAATCTGCTACAGGACTTTCTTTGGTGGCTTTTGGTGTTGAGTTCTAATTTTATTCTCTTGTGGTCTAAGACAATGCAAGATATAACTTCAATGTTTCTGAATTTGGACAAGTTGGCTTTGTGAACTAAAATGTGGTCTATTTTGGAAAAAAATGTTCCATGTGCTGCTGAGCAAAGCGTGTATTCTATTGCTGTTGGGTGAATTATTTGGTAGATATCTGTTAAATCGAGTTGATCTATGCAGTTGTTTAGATCTCTGATTTCTCTGTTGAGATTTTGCCGAGTTGATCGATCTAGTGGGGATAGTGGTGTGTTAAAGTCTCCAACAATTCATGTCGTTGGAACTATATGAGATTTGAGAGAAAGTAGCGTTTCTTCGATAAATTTGGGTGCTCCATTGTTTGGCGAATGGAAATTTAGCATTGTAATATCCTCCTTAAGCAGAGATCCCTTAATTAGTATGTAGCGATCTTCTTTATCTTTTCTAACTGATTTTAATTTGAAGTCTATTTTATCTGATATTAGTTTTGCAACTCCTGCCTATTTATGGGGGCCGTTTGTTTGGTAGATTTTGTTCTAGCCTTTCATATTCAAAAATGTGTTTGTTTTTATGGGCAAGGTGGGACTCCTGAAGGCAACAGATAGAAGGATGTTGCTTTTTAATCCAACTAGACAGTCTATTGGAGAGTTAATTGGAGAGTTAAGCACATTAATGTTAAGAGATATGACTGAGAGGTATTTGGGATTTCCTGCCATTTTATCTACCTTCTTAGGGGCTGTGGCAACTGGGTTCCTACTATGGTTATTGGATTCTCAGTTTGGGTGTGGTTTCTTGGCCTTTATTGTGGTCTTCTTGGTTTTCAATGTGTAGGACATCTTTAACTATCTTTTGTAGGGCTGGTTTGGTGGAGATATATTGTTTCAATGTTTCTTTGCGATGGAAGGTTTTTATTTGACCTTTGGTTGTGAAGGAGAGTTCAGCTGGGTACAGTATTCTTGGTTGATAGTTGTTTGTTTTTAGGGCATGGCATACATCATTCCAGGCTCTTCTTGCTTTGATTGACTCTGCTGAGAAATCTGAGGTGATTCTAATTGGTTTCCTTTTATAGGTGATTGATCTTTTCTCCTTGACAGCTTTAAGGATGTTTTCCTTGGCCTGAATTGATCCTGTGTGGATTATGATGTGATAGCAGGATGTCTTGTTCTGGTCTGGTCTATTTGGAGTTCTAAAAGCTTCTTGTATCTGAATAGCCCTATCTTTTTGCATGTTTGGGAAGTTCTCTGCTAGGATCCTTTTAAACAAATTTCCTAGACCATTAACTTCTGTCTCTACAGGGTCCTCTACATCCATTATTCTCAGATTAGGCCCTCTTATGGTGTCTTCCTAATGTTGAATAGATCTATCATGTTTCTTGGATTTGTCTTGGATGGTTGTATGTTCTTTTTCTTTAATATCTAGGCTGTCTTCAATCCCCGAATTTCGATCTTCTGCATGGTCTAACCTATTGTCAAGACTTTCAACTTTGCTTTTAACTTTCTTTTCCTTCTAATTGGTCAGCTTTGATGGCTTCAAATTCTGTTTTAACTTTGTTCTAGATCTTGTAAAAATTTCTTTACTTCCTTAATTTTGTGTTCCGTGTTTATTCTCAAATCACTTAGTTGATTTGTAATGGTTTCTTTGGACTCCCTTTCCGTATGTTGGGCTCCACTGAGCATTTCGTTTGTGGTCTCCCTGATTTCTTTCAGCTCTCTGTTTATGGATTCCATGAATGCCTCCATTGATCTTTGTCTATTCTCATCCTGATCTCTCAGTTCCCGTATTTCTCTTTGGTTAGCATCCTTACATTCGCGCATTTCCTGTACCTCTCTTTGAGTGTTCTCAGCCTGTTCACATTATTCCTGACTTTCTCTTTGTCTGTTGTCTGCTAGCTCAAACAATTCCTTTCTATCTCTTTGACTTATCTCAATCTGCTCACGCAATTCCTGTCTCTTTGACTGATTTCAACCTGCTCACGCAATTCCTTTATTTCCCTTTGAGTGCTCTCAATCTGCTCACGAAATTCCTGTATCAATCTTTGAATAACTTTTCCTGACACTCATGATATCCCTGTATTAACCTTTGGTTTGCTTCCTCTCTCTCCTTATCATGCTCACCCTGAGTCCTTTGCAGGTTTTCAATTTTTTCATTCACCATGTTTACCAGTAGTGTATGT
This sequence comes from Dipodomys spectabilis, assembly GCF_019054845.1. NCBI lineage: Eukaryota > Metazoa > Chordata > Mammalia > Rodentia > Heteromyidae > Dipodomys > Dipodomys spectabilis. Next base: position 7,334,229 of record NW_024871210.1, on the reverse strand, counting down.
ATAGCTTTTTGGGAACTCTCCCCTCAGTTATTCATTATCTGTTCTCTCCTCTGATTGTCATGAGTGGGAGTTGAGATCCCCGGGCTTGCCATTTTTCTTGTATTTTTCGGTTTGTTCTGCCCATTTGGGATGAGAATAACACCAGTTTTGTGCTAGAACACTATTTTAAGGTAAGCATCAAACACAGTCGTTAGTTGTGCAGTCAAAAACCTGCAGAAACCATCTGGTTCAAGAGATACAATCTATTGAACATCAAACAACTAACTATGTCTTAATGGCCTAAGAATAACAAAGGCGAATTTGACAACCAGAAATTATTAGATTTAGGGAAAATATTGGGGAAAATAGGATTAAAGGGATGTGGGAAGTGAGTGCGAGTGGAATTGACCATGTCTTAATCTCAAAGAGAGAAATGGATTGGACAGAATGATCGCAGAGAGAGAGAAAAAAAGAAAAATAAAGGAAAAAATAACAAGAAAAAGAGAAGAAAAAGAAGGAAAGGAATAAGAAAAAATGAAAACAAAAATTAAAATTAAAAAGTGAAACCCTTAAAAATTGCAAGTTTGAAGATGTACTATTCAGAGAAGAATGGGGATGGCATGAGAGGAGGGGAGGTATAGAATGGAGACATGAAAAACTAGAAAAATAAAAATGTTTTAATATATTATATGGGTATACGGAAGTAATACTACTATTAAGGAATTTAAGTATAATAGGTTTTGAGTTGAGTGATAAATTTCTGGATAAGTGTGTACACAATGGAGGATAATATCTAGTAATCGATGATGGGTATATTTGAGGGTGAGCAGAACAGCATTTAAATCATGCAGAAAAGAATGAAAGAGAAAAAGTGAAAAAAATGAGAAAAGAAAGAGAAAAAAAGGATCAAAAGGTCAGTAGGATTTTTAAAAAGCACAAACATATACACCTAAAATAAAAATTATATGAGGAAGAAAAGAAAAAATAATAGAAAACAAATATTAAAAATTAAATAAAAAAAAAATATATATAAGGTACAAAAAAAAACAAGTTCTTCGACCTTTTTTTGGGGGGGGGGTGATGGGATGGGAAGATTCTCTATCTCCCTTGTGTCTGTAACGTGTCTCTTGGTGGAGTCTCTGGTCTTCTGGTCTGGTGTGTGGTTTTCCTGGTTTTCTTTCGTTTTTTAAGTCAGTTTGTTTGGGCAAGCAAAAAAATTCTGAGCTTTATTCAGGATTGTGTGACTCTCTTCACAGCTTTTTGAAGCTTTTTAAAAAAGAGCAATAAGTTAACCCCAATCCACTAGATGGAAAGAAATTATTAAAATTAAATTAGAATTAAATGAATCCGAGTCCAAAAATAACCTAGAAAGAATCAAGAAAACAAAGAGTTGGTTCTTTGAAAAAAATAACAAAATTGACAGACCCTTAGCAAATCTTATCAGGAATAGAAGAGAACACAGCAATGTAAACAAATTCAGAGATGAAAATGGAAACATCAACACTGAAATAATCAAGATTCAGAACATTATAAGGAAATACTTCTTATAACTGTATGTTAATACGTTTGAGAATCTGGAAGAAATGAACACATTTGTACCTAATATCGATAGGCCCCAACTCAACAAGTTGATTTAAAGCAACTTAATCCACTTATAACAAGCGTTGAATTAGAAACAGCAATAACAGTCCTCTTATCCAAGGAAAGCACTGGACCAGATGAATTTACAAGTCCTTCAATATAGAACTCACATGAATATTCCAACTCTTCAATGAAATTGAAGTGAAAGTTCAGTACCAAACTCTATGAAACCATCATAACCCTCATCCCCAAACCAGGCACAGACTCACCAAAGAAAGAAATATAGAACCATTACTTTGATTACTATCGATGACAAACTCCTCAACAAATTTATGGCTAATTGTCCTCTACAACTCACCAAAGAATGATACACCATATCAACAGGATTGGTTTCAGGGATCCAAAGCTGTGTCAATATATGCAAATCAATTAATATAATATATCATGTCAACAAAAGAAAAGATAAGAACTACAGGATTATGTCAATGGATGCAGAAAAAGCATTTGACACAGTCCAACACTTCTTTATTATGAATGTTCTGGAAAAACTTGGAATTCATTGAACATTGCTCAATATAATAAAGCCTGTGTATGATTAACCTACAGCAAGGATTATACTTACTAACAAAAAGCTACTTATTTCCTGACTCTTAGAAAGGAGACAAGGATGTCCACTGTCTCCACTTCTCGTTAAATAGAAGGCATAGAAAGATGTAAATATAAAGGGGTCTATACAGGGAAAAAAGAGGTAAAACTCTCCTTCTTTCCATATGGCATGATTTTGTATTTAAAGAATCCTATGTTATCTATTTCCAAATTACTTGAGCTGATCAGAAATTTTGGCAAAGTAGTAGGATACAAAATTAACTCTCAAAATCAATGTCTTTTCTATATGCCAGCAATTAGAAGAGTCCGGCTGAAATCAGGAAAAAATAAAACTCCTTCTGTAATAGCCCCATAAAAATAAAGTACCTAGGAGTTGAGTTAAATGAAGAAGTGAAGGATCTCTATGATGAAAACTTTAAAAACCTGAAAAAGGGAATTAAAGAAGAAGTAAGGAAGTGGAAAAAATCCTTTCATGCTCCACAATTGGGAAGGTTAATGTGAAATGGCAATACTCTCAAAGGCAATCTACAAGTTAAATGCAATACTGGTCATTGTTCCAACTTCAATTCATTCTTCAATCGAAGAAGCAACCGGAAAATTCATATGGAATAATAAAAAAAATAAAAACTCTGAATAGCAAAAACAATCCTTAGAAAAAACAACAGTGCTGGAGGAATAACAAAACCAAAAATCAGTCTTTACAACAATGCCATAGTAATGAAAATAGCTTGGTACTGGCACAAGAACCAACCTGAGGACCAATAAAATAGACCTGAAGACACAGAAATAAACTCACATACCTGCTAACTAAATTTCTTAAGGGAGAAAAAAGTACAATGGAAGGAAGACCGTATCTTCTGTAAATGGTGCTGACAAAGTTGATTAAACATCTTAGAAAACTGAAGCTAGATGCCCATATGTTACCCTTCAATAGAAACAACTGCAAATGGTCAAAGACCTTGAAATCAAAGAAACAATCTGAAAACATTGGAGTAAGAAGTAGGAGAAACTCTAGGGCTCTTTGGCACAGGCTGAAAATTTTTTAACAAAAATCCAGAAATTCAAATAAATCAAAAAAAGGTTGGACATGAAACTACAGAGCTTCTGAATGGCCAAGGACATAGTAAGAAAGTTCAATAGAAAGCCAACGAACTAGAAGATTTTCACTAGCAATACAATTGACAGGGGGTTTCAAACCTAAAATATACTTAGAAGCTAGATGCCAATGACTCAGTCTTTATTCCTAGCTATTCAGGAGGCTGTGATTTGAGGATCACAGTTCAAAACCAGCCTGGTCAGTAAAGTCTGTGAGACTTATCTCCAAAACCACTATAAAAATCGGCAGTGACACTGTGGCTCAAGTAGCCTGCCTTGAGCTGAAGAGCGCAGAGACAGGGTCCAAGCCCAGAGATAAAATCCCATGACCGACCAATAAATAAATACATAAAAGAATGAAATATATTAGAAGTAAAAATTAAAACCCCAGCAAAGATCCTCAAATAAATAATTTCCCATAAATAAGTGGGGTAAAGTCTGAAAGAGAATCATCTCTTAAGCAGAAATAAGAATGGCCAATAGACACTGGAATAAATCCTCAACTTCTCTAACTATAAAAGAAATATAAATCTAGACAACATTAAGATTCCACCTCATCCTAGGTAGAATTTCTATAATCAAGAAATCTATTAACAACAGATTCTGGAGGGGATGTGGTCAAAAGGGAAAAGGGAACCCTGATGCATTTTTGTTGTTAGAAAGCTTGTACAATCACTTAGGAAAACATTATTGAGGTTCCTCAAAAGATTAAATATACAGTCCCCTTTGACCCTGCAATCCCACTTTTGGGCATTTAACCAAATGAGCACAAACAAAGATATAGTAAAGCTGCTAACAAACCGATGTTATCACAGTATTATTTACCATACCTAAGATACGGAATCAACAACAACAACAAAAATACTTTCAGGAAGAAGCATTTTTGAAAATGTATCCTTGCAAAATAATATCATATATTCATATGGCCTGTCACATTCTGAAAGACATAGAATTATAGCCTTCCTTGACTCCCGTTCTCCTTCATATTTCTTATCATTTTTTGTGTTGACATATTTTGTTAATATTCAATAAGCAATTTCCATTTGTTATTTATGCTTTTATTACTATGCTAGTAGAAATCTCAGCATATTGCCATTGATGACTTTCACCTCATATGAAGCATAGAGAATATCTGAAAGGAAAAATAGAAATATTAATATAGATGCTTAGATTCAAAATCATTCCTGTTATTACATTGTCAAATTCATTATTTCATACTACAATCAACCAAACAATGTTTGTTTCCCTTTCGTCAATTTGTTTTGAACCAAACAGATTTGAAAAAATCTTAAAGAATTTCACGACTTCAAGTAGCATCCAGAGTAAAAAAACTTTAGGCCCTATTATGTTTTGATACTGTCATTTGACAATTCTCATAAAAAGGACTGTTTATTGAATGTTTATCTCCATACATGAATGTTTATCTCCATACATTATTTTTGGATGCTAAACTATGTTCAAACTTTTTTTGTATTTCTTGCTCTGAGAAATGCTACTAACATACTGTAGAATTACTTCTGATTTTATTAATACATATAAAATGGAAGAGAATAAAACAGTGCTTTAGATACATGATCAAAGAATAATGAGAAGAAAGATATAATATCCATTTGGAGAATTTTGCAGAATACAGAAAATTACAAAAAGGCGCATATTTTCTAATACTAAGATAATTTTCATGAAATTCATTAAATAAAAGAATAGTAGAAGGATGTTAAACCTGCTGGGTAGTGTGTTCCATTATTATCTGTTTCAGTTGACATAAGTTGATCTGAGAGTCCTTGTGTCAGGAACTGAAATTGAGCAATCTTTGCCCTATCACCTTAACAAAGACTCAAATCAAGGGAGACATTCTAAAAGGTGACAATTGTTGGTTAAAACCCAACTATTGGGGATGTTTCCTTCCTTCTTATGGAAGGTATCCTGCTTTATTTTATTGACTCCGATTTACTTTAGAAGATATAAAAGATATACGTTTTTCCACCCTTCCTAACATTTTCTGTAAGTTTGTCTTTTAGATGTTTCTAGATTATGCAATAATGAACACATAATACCGTTCTATGTCCACTGTTCCATGCCTATTTACATCGTATATGCTCAAAATTTCATGGTATATGTAACAGTATCAGAAGGCTTCTCTTCCATCATAAATGCAAAACTTACTGATATTCATGTTATAATTTTGAACACCAGAAAATATTTATATTTCCTCTCTTTCTTCTTTTCTTTGGTTAAGTTAATTCTTATATATTTTATTTTTTGTGTGGCTATTAGGAATGGAGTTTCCTAATTTCTGCCACACTTTTCTCATTTTTGGCATACAGAAAAACCAATGATTTTTGAGGGTTAATTTCATACCCTGGTGCTTTGCTAAAGTTTTGAATCAGCTTGAGTAATTTGGGAGTGGAGTCCGTTGGATTCTTTAAATACAAAATCATGTCATCTGCAAAGAGGGAGAGTTTTACTTCATCTTTCCCTATTTGGAACCCTATTAGGTTTGCATCTTGTCTTATTGCTGTAGCTAGGCATTCTAGTGGAGAATGTGGGCATCCTTGTCTCATTCTTGAGTTAAGAGAAAATGGCTTTAGTTTTACACCTTTGAGTATAATGCTGGCTCTAGGTTTGTCATATACAGCCTTTATTGTATTGAGGAATGTTCCATGGATTCCTAATTTTTCCAGAACCTTCATAATAAAGGGGTGTTGGATCTTGTCAAGTGCTTTTTCTGAAGTATTTAGTCATGTTCTCTCAGAATGTTTTTATCCGCAGTATTTGCTGATATTTATCTGTCTATCACAATGGAAAAATGTTTACACATTTGTTCAGGGAAATTATTTTAAATGACCTAGTTCATGCTATTTTTTTTTTTCATTTGGAATCACAGAAAGTATATTGACAGGAACTTAGAGAATAGGATAGTAGGATTCATCCTTATTGAATCTGAAACTTTAGATGTTTTGATTTATTCTTTGAGTAATAAATTTCTGGATTAAGTGTGTACACAATGGGGGATAAGGTCTAATAATCGACTACGTTATATCTGAGGATGAACAGGACAGTAATTAAGTCATGTAAAAAAGAAAAAATGAGAATAAAAATGAAAATAATGAGAAAGAAAAGAAAAAAAGACCAAAAATTTAATAGATATAAAAGAAAAAAAGCCAACATATGTATATACATAAAATAAAAATTATAAGAAGGAAAAAATAAAGATAAATAGAAAAAAATTATTTTTTTAAAAAATTTACATGAAGAAAGTTCTTTTTTTGTGGAGGGATGGATAGGAAGATCCTTTATCTCCTTTGTCACCCGTCTCTTGGTGGAGTTTCTGTGCTGATCTGGTATTTGGTTATCCTGTGGCTTGTTTGGTTTTTTAAGTCCGTTTGTTTTAGCAGGCAGAAAAATGCTCAGCTTTACCCAGGATTTTGTGATCCTTCTCCTAGGCTAGTTCAATGGGTGTGAGATCTGCTTTGAGTATCCTAAAGAGGGAGATGGTTGTTTCCTCTAGTTTGGAGTTGCTGTGATGAGGCTATGTTCTAGGTAGAGTTGAAGCCTTTCAGCAAACAGTAGCTGTTCCCTGAGGGGCTAGCTTCTGAGACACTCACAGAGCCCAGCCTGGAGCCATTCTCTGGGTTTATGTTTATGGAATTTCAATTGTCTAGGCTGTTGTGGGGCAAGGCAGCCTCTGGCTCTGTTTACTCAGTGATGAAAGACACTCCTCCAGGGGTGGATTTGTTTCTGCCTGGGCTGGGTGACTTTCCCTTGGGTGGAACTGAGTTTGGCAGATCAGGTCAGGTTCCTGTGACCAAATAAATTACTCTTTTGTTTTATTCTAAGGCCTGAGTTGGAGCTAGCTGCTCAACCAGCCTCTGTCAGTATCATATAAGGAGAGCTCCAGTAGTTGGGGGGGGGGGGGGAAGGGATGGCCTTCCCTCCTCTGCTCCCTGAGGTAGGAGTGGGGATGTCAGGGTTCTACTCTTTCCAGAGTCTTGGTTCCTGGGCTGTATCTAGTCTTTCATCTGCACAATAAAAATATTGGCTGCTTGTCAGTTCTTACTGGTATTGAGTAGAATCTGCTCGCCCGCAGCATCTGGCGCCTTTGTCCCGGACTCTCTGTGTTGCATGTATGGTGGCCATTGCAGCCGCCACTACCACTGCTGATGCCATGGCAACCATGGCTACCGGCAAGTGCTCAGATTTGTCTCCTTGCCTGGATTTTCCCTCTCTAGCCAAACTCTCTTTACTGTGATGACACAGTTGGTGTAATTCTCTGCCTACAACTGATCACTGGAACACCAAAACTGCTTTCTATGGAAGAGGTTGTTTCACCTCCAGCGTCTCCTCCACGATCTTGCCAGTACTTCTAACTCATCCTGTGTTCTTCTATAAGGAATTTGTTTACTCTCTTGCCCCCCCATTACAAAAATTGACATATAACATGGAATCAAAATCAAATACCGTGACAACAGGAATATACCATAGCAGGAAGAATATAAAGTATAAACAAAAAATCATATGCTATATTAAAATCTAGAAGTATAAATATATACTATTATAAACCTATCTTGATGTTCACTTCCTGTGGCTTCATTTTATTTAACAATATATTATCTCTCTCTCTATTTCTCTCTATCGATGTATTTTTAACAAAGTATAGAGCTTTGGAGCTTTTCTACTCATCTGATAAAACTATCATAAATATATGCTAATTATAGCAAATAAATGATCAGTTTTGCTTTGATGGGACGGAAGGGACAATCAAAATAAATTTGAACACAAGAGACAAAAACTGAATTTTAATAATTACTATACAATTCACACTAAGAAAAGATAAAAGTTATCTCAAAAAATATATGCAGTAGATACTGTTAAGGCTTAGTGAGATAAAATTATTACCTGTTGAATTACAACTGTCATATATTTTGGTTGAAAATTGCAGAATCATACATTTCATCTTATTTTCATGTATTTTGATATCAATTATTTCCTGTACTTTTCAGATGATGGGAAATCTGAACATTTATTCAAAACCAGTTGACTAAAAAAAATGCATGCACTGTGAAGAAGATAGGGAGTCAGGGAAGACACTGTATCTTTCATTCTCTTTCAGAGAATGATGAGAAAAATAAATATCTGATTCATTTTCCTTCAGGTCAGTTTCAAAAACGTTTCTTGATGAGAATTTAAGAAAAATACTTTTGTTCATTTTTTTCTTAAATCAAAGGAAAATAACAATCTCCTTGTGTACAATTTGGATGAATGCTAAGAACTCTATTAGCTATTTTGAAAGTAGAGAAGTGCAGTAAGCACAAGCTACCTATCATATCAATTCTAACAATTTTAACATGAGTTCAATCACTAATTATTACTTCTTTTCACACAAACCCGTTATATCTGTCTTTCTTTCTGAAAATAGAATTTGTTTTCAGACAGTATTGCACATGAATAAATGATACCCTGAATACAGCTCTGTTTCTAATTGGACTGGTACATCAAGCATTTTTTCTGAAGATCTACCATGTGAAAGAAAAATGGAACAGTGTAGTTAGAGTATAGATTAGATATGTGAATTCAGAAGATGATCAGTAGACATGGTGGTTTTGAAAACAGGTTGTTTCTGATGATTTGCATATTTATAGAGTAACATTTTACCTATTCAATAATATCAAAAATTGGCAACAATTTTTCAATTTTTTTATTGAGAAAATACCTTACAGAGGACTTTCAATTACATGAGCAAGGTAATAAGTACATTTTTTCCTACCATCTCTACCTCAAATTTATTTTTTTGGGGGAGGCCCAGTTGTGGGTCCCGAACTCTGGACCCAGGTGCTGTCCCTCAGCTCTTCAGCTCAAGGCTAGCGCTCTAACACTGGAGCCATAGTGCCACGTTCATTTTTTTCTTTTTTCTAATGTGGTGCTGAGGAATCAAACCCAGGGCCATATGCATGGGAGGCAAGCACTCTACCACTGAGCCATCTTCCCACCCTCTGCCCTCCAATTTTTGAAGCAAACGTTGAACATGAATAAAATTCTTTGGATTGATTCAACACTAATATTTACAGGAAATCCTGGAAAAGATCCTTGCCTCCTGTTCCTCTTTCTCCTCACCCTCCCTCTCTTTTCCCGCTCCTCATCTCTTCCTCTTCTTACTCCTCCTCCTTTTGCTGTTCCTCCGTCTCTTCCCCCTCTTCCTACTTGCTCCTCCGTCTTGCTTTACTTATTCCCATTCTTTCCTTTTCCCTTCTCTTTCTCTCTCCCTCTTTTCCTTCCCTCCATCCCTCTCTACCTTCCTTGAACCTGCCCTGTCTTCCTCCCTTCCTCTTATCCTCCCTCCCATTCTTCCTTCCTTCTTCCCTTCCTTCCTTCCCTCTTCCCTCCTTCCTTCCTTCCTTCCTTCCTTCCTTCCTTCATTCCTTCCTTCCTTTCTCTTCTTTCCTTCCTTCCTTCCAGTTTTCTTTTCTCCCTTTCTATACTTCTTTCTTCCTACTCTTATTTAACGTCTATCTCCTAGCAACCATCCACATATCATTTCCTTCTTTCCTTTTACCTTACCCTCCCTGACTCAAATTGGGGTTGAGATTGGAACTAATACCCTGGCCCTTTAACTCAAAGGCCTGGACTTGTGCTCTTGAGTTGGAATTTGAACACCTATGCTGGTCAAGAAACTCTGGGCCTGAGCCTTGAATTCACAATGTGGGCTTTGAACTCAGGGCCTACACTTTAATTCGTGACCTGGGAATAGAATTCACGGCCTGTTCCTAGAACTAGTGCTTAGGACCTGAAATCTGATCCTAGGTATTTAACTCATAGCTGGACATTGAAGTCAGGTGTAAGCCATAAACTCACAGCCTGGGTCTTGAATTCACGTCCTGACATGAACTTGTGACCTGAGATAGAAATAGGTCTGGGAACTGAACTGGAATCCTTGCATTGAACTCATTACCTGGGACTTGAACTCACAGCTTGGGCTTTGAAGGTGGTTCCTGGGCCTTCAACTCACAGCCTGGGTCTTGAACACCAAGCTGGTTCCTTGACCTAACTGCCTATGCCTTGAATGTTGGACCGGGTACTTGAATTCATTTCTGGGCCTTGAATTCATGACTTGGACCCTGAATATGGGGCCTAGAAAATTGAACTCACAGCCTGTGCCTGGAACTAGGAACCTGGGGCTTGAACTCAGTTCTGGGTCTTGAACGAGTGACCTAAACCTTGAATATGGGTCCGGGACCTTGAATTTGGAGACTCGATAATGTTCCTGAGCTTCTCTGTCCTCAATGCTGGTGCTCAACTACTGGAGATTCAACTGTTTTTCTGTATTTGTTCTATGGCTGGAGAAGGATTTTTAGTTTTAATTTTAGTTTGTGAATCACGAGTCTACTTTTTGCTCCAAGAAAAGTCCATCCATCTGTATCCATATTTCTCACATTTGGTTTGTTTGCTTCCCCGTTATATGTAAATATTTCCCTTTATGTGAAAGTGGAGGAGTTGTGCTGGGGGCAGGGAGTGTGTAATGTGTGTGTGGTGAGGCAATCTACACTTGTATGCTTTCTACAGAAAGGCAGGAGTGGCCATTAACAGGATTTGCAGGTGCACAGTAGGTGGACAGGTTACAGAGACAGGTGTGCACAAAAAAGAAATAGTGGTAAGGCCAAAGTATGAACCACACAGGAATAGAATTGCACGCATGTGCACACACAGGGCTGAGAAAAGTACCTAGAAACAGGCCCAGCTTTTCATAAGGTGTTTTCTACCATGCCAGCTGCTTTTTCCTTCAGGTTAGGGTTGAGGGATTGATATTTATCCCAGACCATTTCCACCTACACCTCACCTTCCACATGTCCAGAGGCCACCCTGCCCTGCTGTGGGAAGATCAAACAGTTCCCAAAATGACACCACAGAATTTGTTATGTTGTTGTTTTGTTGTTATTTACCTGTTTTGTTCAATATCAAGAAATATCATGGTTTCCTGAGACAGTTCTTTTGTGAAGTGGAAGAATCACCAACTATATTTGCTTCTTTTTCTGCCTCCTCTTCCCTTCCATCGCCTCCTGTTCTTTGTCCTGCTGCTCTCCGGGTGGGAAGGCCTGTTTGTTTGTTGGAACTGTTTTCCTAAGGATTTGCTTCTTGCATGGAACACCCAGGTTCCTCCCTTAGTAAAGCTAAGAGAATAATAGATGCCAATGATGGCAGGATAATTATATTCTTTTAGATTCCTTTCCAGGGCATGGATCAGGCTTGGCATGGTTGTCTCTCTCTTCCCTAGGCTAATGGAGCCTCAAGGAGAAGAAAAGAACTCAAGGAAGGAGAAAGAAGAAGTAAAGGAGGAGGGAAGAGGGAAGGGATGAAGGCACAAAGGTTGGGGGGTAAGGAAGGAGGGATGAAGGTGGCAAAGAGAGAGGACAGAGTGAGACAATGAAGGTGGGGGAAAAAGAGGCCAGAAGGGAAAAGAGAAGCAAGGAAGGAGAGAAGGAAGAGAAAAGGGAAGGGGGAGGGGAAAAGGAAGATGAAAGGAAGGATGGACCAGTTTAGAAAGGTGAAGGGGGCACGGCATAGAAAATGAGAGAAGGTAGGGAGTAAGGATTAAGAGAATAGAAAAGGGCAAAGGAAGAAATGTAGGCAGAGAGATAGCAGAAGGAAGGAAGGGAGGGAGCATGGAAGGAAAGCAGGAAGGCAAAGATAAAGAAAGGAGAGCAGAGAGAAAAGAAGGAAGAAGGGAAAGAGGGAGGAAGGAACGACGAAATGATGGGAAGAAAAAGGAAGACAAAGTAAGAGAGGAAGGAAGGTGGGCATGGAGGGAGGGAGGAAAGTAGGCAGCAAGGAAGAGAAGAAGTAGGGAAAGGAGGACAGAAGCAGGAAGGAAGAAGGGAAGAAAGAAGCGAGGGACAAGGAAGGTAGCAACGAGAAAGAGAAAGGAAAAAGGAAGCTAGTAATGGAAAAAGGTAAGTGGAAGGAAGGAGGTAATTAAAAATGAGAATGAGGAAGGAAAAAGAAAGAAAGGAAGGGAGCAAGAATAGGAAAAGAAGGGCAAGCTGGAAGAAAGGAAGAAGGAAAATGAAGTATGAGGGAGGTGTTGTGATCATGTTACACTGTGGAGGGAGTTCTTTTCTTCACACATTCCTCGGAGCTGGGGTGTCTGAACTGACGGTTGTCCTCCTGGATCATGATAGCCATGTGGGATGTCCAGGGAACTGGATTTTGACAGTGGGAATGCGGGGGGTGTGTGTGGGGGGGAGGATGTGGCTAGTGGCTGGCAAATAACGGTTATCCTGGCCCTGTATTTGTGTGAGGGAATTTAAAGGCAATGGATCACACGTTCAACTCCAGGCTCTTCTGTATTGCCAGTTCAAGGCTAGCCAGTACTTGATCCAGCCCCAGACACTTTCTGGGCCTGAAGGTGGGCCGGAATATATTTACATAAATGCCAAGGAGAGGCAAGGAAAACAGGCTGGTAGTGGTTAGCGTTTGTTGGTTATCTACTCCAGAGTGTGCTCAGAGCCTCATTTGAATTATCCATAGTGCCCCAGGTAGGTGTGGGGGGGGGAGGGGACCAGTATAAGCTTCCCTCCTCGTCATTGTATTCCTCTTCCTCTTCCTTTACCTCCATCGACCCCAAAGAGATAATGGACAACCATTGGATTACCATTAGGGAAAGGCATAGTACCATGCTGCAGCCAGTTTAGCCCTAGGAGGCCAGGGACAACAGGAAGTCCTGCACCAGTATCAGGAATCGCTGGGGAAGATGGGTGGAGCGAGGTGCAGGGAGTAGGGAGTTTAAGAAATAGATGGCATTCACAGAGATTTAGGGCCTTGTATAATATCTCAGGAAAAAATTCTGTTTGTGATGAGCTGTGGCAAAGATCTGACCTCACTCAGGAAAGATGGGCTGGTCGACTGGTTGGACCGTAGGTTGTTTGGTTTGTTGTTGGGATGATTGGAGGTTGGTGGCTGGCTTGGTAGATTGGTTAGTTAGAAAGAGAAACTCTTTTAATTCTCATTTGATTGCTCATATAAGAGTCTATGAAACTTGTGTCCAGGCTCGTTTAAAAAAATGATACTTGGATCTCAAATTCCTTCACTGATACAATTTCATACATGGAGAATCAGTGAGAAGCTCCAGGAAATATTTTTATCATACTTTAGAAACATACATATATTCTAAATTTTGGCCTTTGTTTATGCAATAATGTTTACATACACATATTTGATGAATACATGCAAAAGGAGATAGAAAAGTATATTTAAAAACATCCAAAACATTGGGACATCCCAGGTGTCTCCTTTACAAAACACAACAGCAGAAACTGTCACTTCTATGCGTCTAGAACTTACTGTAGCAATATTAAATTAATAAAAAGTAATTTCTACACACAGTCTGTCAACCTTCAAATACTGTGAAGTTTTGGGTTTTTTAATCAAACTATGATCAATTTTGTAATGTTCATCCTAGATATAGAAAAAGACACAATGATTCTTTCAGAGTTATGTTTACAATCATGGCCTGAACTCTAAAGAATTCAAGCTAAATTCTAGTCATATGATAATAGAGTGAATGTCTTAACATATTAAAATTTAACCTTTAATAATGTCAGTAATTTACATTTCTGCAATTAGGTAATGGTGAGTAAAAACCACTTCCATAGTTAATGAAATTTGGCAAACACAAGTTAAAATATACTCTTCACTAAAAATACACAAGTTGAACTTCCACTCTCATAATTTCCATTGAATTCTACTGAGATTTCAGAAGATATACAACATTTACTTGTAAATTTACCAACATTTACCTGTAAAGATACCAAAATTTATCCATAAATGGAGAGTTTATGTGGTACCAACATTATCTTTCTACATTTCACCAGATGGTATAACCAGCAGCATCTAATTTTAAGATTTTGATCATAGGGACATTGCAATAAAATCTGATAATGAAAAAAAAACTGTATTGGAGAAAAAGCAGTATATTGCAGAAAATACAAATCTTTGTTGTTATTCAATTTTAGACCTATAGAATATCGTAGGAATCCGTATTAGGAGAGGGAAGTTTAAACCATGACACAGAGTTTTACTGTGGAAATTATTTTCTGATGTACTCTCATATGTTTAAAATTTCAGAGTCCATCAGGACTAATGCTATCTATCCTGTACTGTCTGCTCCTGTGAATTAATTTCTGTGAATCAATAACTGAAGAAAATAAAGTGAACTCGACAAAGAAAATAAATTCTTAAAACGTGTAACTTCTTCCTTTGTGACAGGCAAGTTAATGTCAGCAAGTTTGGTAGGGAGCAAAAATTTTCAAGGAAAATCATAATTACATACTTCAAAATTAGATATCTTAAATGTGATTTCTTTAATGAAAGGAAAAACTAACAGTAGAATATATTTATTTCTAAATCTTTTGGTAGCTAAACACATTTGAACTGAAACACATTGATTTCTGTATTTCACAGAGTATAGTCACATATTGCAAGCAACAGAAATTACAGCTTTTTATTTATTTATTTATTTATTTATTTATTTATTTATTTATTTAATTGTGAGAATACCGTACAGAGGCGTTACTATTACATGGGCAAGCTAAAGAGCACATTTCTTATCAAGCATTATTGCCTCCTCTTTGTTCCCCATTCCCATCCCTTCCCATATACTCCCCACAACCACCACTTGATCCTCCCCACCTCCCTCCAAAGTTGTAAAGTTCGTTTTTCGAATAAAGACTTGTACATCTCATTCTTGTAATGGGTCCACCTGTATCTGTAGTTAAACGATTTGTTTTTGCCCTTCCCCTCCACAAATTATGCCAAAATCAAATACAGTGAAAGCAGGGATTATAATGTGGAGGAGGGACATACAAAGCAACATAAAAATCATCTTATAAATATGTTAGAAACAATTGCATGGAAGCAAAAAAAAAATGAATACTTATGTTTGGGTTCATTCCCCTAACATCAAATTATCTGATCTTTTCTGCTTGACTCAGACATATACTAGTTATTGCAAATAAGGTAAACCATGGGACCTATGTTTCTTTGGGCCTGGTTTACTTCGCTTAATTTCTTTCCAAGAAATTAAAGCTTTTGTACTCAATAAATTTCATAATTTTCAAGCTTTTTTTCTTCATCTTGGTCAACCAATAAAGGAACAATGAGTAAAGGGACAACTTTTGAGTGAATTTGGAAAAGGTTTTCTAAATTATGGATGTCTGTGTTTACCAATTTCCTTAACCCTTTAAAAATATTAAACACCCATTAAAATATACACTCATCTGAAGGAGGATTTCCCATTCTTTTACATCTATCTTTATTTCTACTAGAATTATAAGATCAGTAGGAAGAATCATTCAGGTAACTGCTTCTTAGATATGATATATATCACAAAACAAAGGAATCATTGTAAATCATGTGAGTCAAAGTTTGGGAGTGGGGCTGTTGATCAATAAGTAGTAAATTGCAGTAGAACAGTGTTTAGTTGGCCATTTAGCAAAGACAGTAGACATATAAACATAGGACCCACATAAAAGTGACAGGAGTTGAAGTAAATATCAACATCACCAGAATGGAAATTGCTATTTTCAGAAGTGTGGTGAAGTAAAGTATTTTGATACTTTTATCCATTTTAACAATAGTACCCACTTGGAGAAAATTTTAGTAAATACATCTTGCTCTGTCATTTGTAGAAAGAAAACAAGCCATTAAGAGAGAAATGTCCCAGTGATGGTAACGAGCCAAATAGATAGTATGTATATGTAAGATGTGGAAGAAGGAAATGAGGGCAACTAACTGTTTCCTAAAGTTAACTGGATTCACCAAAAATGTCAGTATCCCTTCCTCCCAAGGATGGAAGATATCCCACTCTTAGTTTTCTACAGCAATCGATACTTCGGTGTAGATTCTTCTCTGGGTGGGGCCACGGTTACTCTGATGCAGCCAGTAATCCTCACTTTTTTTAACCGGCAGGGGATAGTCAGCCTCTTTTCCTATATGAAAACAGAAATGGTTACTGCCGGCCTGAACCCGGGAGATAACATCTCACTTTCTCTTATTATGCATTGCTGGACTATAATTCTGTGGAAGAGAATTGCATGAGCACTCAATAGGGGAACACTGTGAATTGATTTCCCACACTTTTCTTGTGAGTGTGTGTGTGTGTCATATAGATACTGTACACAGGGGTTATGTTTACATGATCAAAATGATGAATCCCTTTCTTCTTGCATATTGTTCACCCTCTTTAATTTCCCCTTAAAATCTCTTTCCTCCTTAGTTCTCCAACTCTTCCCTCCCCCACCCAATGTTGTAAGATTCGTTTTCACCATAGTATATTAGACATCTCATTTTTAAAATTTTGATATTTCTAATCCCCTTCCCAAATAAGAAAAATATATAAACAAAATGCAAGACACTACAATCAAATACAGTGACAACCGAGGTTATTCCATGGGGGAAGAACATACAAAGAAAGAACAACAACAAGTAAAATTACATAGTAATTCATAAGTACATTAAAAAGAAGGGTAAGAAAGTTAAAAACATCTGGGTTGGTTCGATATTTTAGCTGTGGTGAATAATGCTGCAATAAACATACTTGTGCTGGTAGCATTAGTATAGCCTTATTTGTGATCATTTGGGTAAATGACTAAAAGTGGGATTGCTTCATAATAGGGTATCTTTATGTGTAGTTTTTGAGGAACCTCCATACTTTGCAAAATGGTTGAACAAGTTTACACTCCCACCAACAATGCAATAGTGTTCCCTTTTTGCCACATCCCCTCCAGCATCTGTTGGAGGTACATTTCTTGATTATAGCCATTCTGTGTAGGATGTAATCTCAATATAGTTTTTTCTGTTTTAGTTTTTGCTTATTTCTGTATTTTAAATCCATATATATATATATGTATATATATATATATATATATATTATACTGTACAGAATGGTTATAATTACGTGTCTATTGGCCATTATTATTTCTTCTTCAGAGAAGTTTCTCTTTAAGTCTTTAGCCGACTTGCTAATCAATGGTTGTTTCTCTGAGGATTTGTTATTGGGAGATTTAATTTTTTTGAGTTCGAAGTATATTTTAGATATGACACCATTGTCCATTTTATGGGTAGTGAAGATCTTCTCTCAATCTGTTGGCATTCTATAGATCTTGCTTGCTATGTCCTTTGCCATGCAGAAGCTATGCAGTTTCATGCAATCCCACTTGCAAAACATTCATTAATTTGTTGTGTTTCCGAGTCATCCAATGCTTGATAAGAAACGCACTCATTTCCTTGCTCATGTAACTGTAATCCCTCTGTAAAGCATGTTTCACAATAAAAAACTTACTTCAAAAAGGAAAAGAAAAATTACCATTAAAAAATAAGAAAATTTTGGCCCATGCTAAGTAGCCCTAGAGTTTCTGCTGTTCCTTCCTGTAATATTATCAGGGTGTCTTCTTTAACTTTGATGTCTTTGATCTATTTGGAGTTGATTCTGGTGCAGGGTGAGATCTAAAGTTGTAGCAGCAGTTTTCTAGAGGTTTAACCAATTTTGCCAGCACCATTTATTGAAGAGGCTGATTTTCTCTAATATATATATATATATATATATAAGAATATATAAATAAATATATATATATATATATATATATATATATATATATATGCTCATTTATGGAAGATTAGGTAGCTATAGGACTGTGGGTTTACTTCTTTGTGTTCATACTATTTCAGATATGTGCTTGTGCCCATACCAACGTGTTTTGATTACTATGTTTTTGAAGTGGAGTTTGAAGTTTGTTCTAGTGCTTTTCTTTCTGGTAAGAGTTCTTTGGGATATTTTTATTCTTTTATTGTTCCATGCCAATTTATGGATTGTTTCATCTATTTCCTTGAAGAAGGAGGTTGGGATATTGATAGTATTACAATGAATTTGTAGATAGCCTTTGGCACTATTGCCATTTCACGCTGTTAAAACGCTGAATCCAGGAGCATAGGAGCGTTTTTGTTTGTATGTTTGTATATTATTTTGTTTTTTTTTTTTTACTGCTCCTCAAGTCAGGATTTAATTTCCTTTTTCATGTTTTTAAAGTTTTCATTATAGAGGCCCCTCATTTCTTGAGTTAACTCCTAGGTGTTTTATTTTTTGTCGCACCTTTTCATCTAGATATCATCTCCTTTTTTCTAAGTTGTTCTGCCTAATTATAAGCATTCTTTCTATGGCCCTTGCAGCTGCAATAAATCAATCTTTAAATATTATTTTCTTCACTTGTTTAGTATCTTTATTTTATAATGATAGCTAGGAAAAATCAGAAAATGATTTCTTAGTGAAAGAAACGGGCTGTATTTTTGGGGCTTTCAGAAAGTGTTTGTGCTCATGAATGGTGCCTACTGAACAATGATGCAAATACATCACAAATATAAATATTTCTAGTCCAAATTTTCTACTCCAAATTGATTTGGGTTACGTTTGTATGCTGTTTCTACATAAAACTTTGATGCAAATTCTTGATCACCATTCTCACACGAAAGTGACAACATTCTACTAAAGACAGACCTTGCATGAGAAGGACAGTGTTTATTTTTTTATAAGACTGTCAAGTTTTATGTTTATGTTTATTAGAGGGTAATTTAAATAGAAGGCATTTTTAGAAGTTATCCACTTTCTGACACATATGTTGCTTTGCCTGCCTTGTACATATGCTTTATCTTTGTATGTATCTTCTTAATTCACATCTTAAATTCATATTGATTCAAAGTAACAGTAAAACGATCTAAGATTTCTCAAAGCAAGTACTAGCAAATGTTGAATAAAGTAAGCAGGAAAGAGAACGTTTCCCAGAATAGAGAAGGACTTTTTATGTATATATCGGATATTTAATTAAACATTGTTACTATATTACATAAAAATAAATATGGAATATATGGAGATATATCAGTGAATGTGTGGTTTATGCATATACATTAGGGTTTTGCATTGATATTACATTTAATCAAAATTGTATAAATGACTTACAAATATCCTGGAACATAAATAATGATTGAATAATTTTTCAGTAAAGCCTCTGTTGACAGGTTTATGTAGAAGGCATGAAAGTCAATTAGGAATTACTGAAAGTACGACGTAATTATCCAACTTTTTAAAAATGGGAGTAAAATGTCTACTAACATATAGAAGGTATTGTCTAGTATATGTCACTGATTTAGTATTAGGTACATTGCCTATCATTAATTTTAATAAATACCAAGCAATTTTATACCAGAATCTTCAATCAAATATTTTGGGTTTATACTGAAGGAACTTTGGGATTATGGGGAGTTAAATATGGATATTGGAAGTATGTATTATCAGTGGCAAGTTCCTTCATTAAATATCTAGTGTATATGAACAAAGAAATGGTAAAAACTGTTTGACATTACAATAATAAGGACATCTTATTGTGGGTTTCCAAATCTGCCTGTTTGGAATTTCTGTTTTATGAATCCTAAGGAACTGAAGCATTTCAATATTGTTATGCATATGGTTTGAGACGATTTTAACAAGACTGACATGGGAGAGAAGAAATAGAAGTCTGTTTAGTCTTTAACAAACGAAAATCTGTCAAAATTCCTGAGCAATCCAAATAACAAGGGAACAGGTACTGATAAAAGAAGGGATAGTGTGAGAGTACTTGATATCTCCTGAAATTAATCATATACACCATAGCTGAGCAGGAAATAATTCCCATCAGAAAGCTTCTCAGAAGCAATGATCAGATTTTCTCTCTAGTATGGTTGTGTTCATCATTCTTGTGAGCTCAGGTAAGAACCAAGATATCAGAAATTTGAGTCCAACCTGTGCTTTAGTCAACTGAGTCAATGTATAACATAATATCCAATTCCTTCTTCTTATGATAAAATGATTTGAAATTCATTTCACCTGTACTAAAATTCAGATGGAATTTTCCCTGTTATTGACCAGCCTGCAATCGAATCCTCATTCTCATTCTTTCTCTTAAGCCAGAGATATTTTCTCTGTATTCCTTAGTGTTCCTACTGGAACATTTTCATACAACAAGTAGTAAATGTCTGGGACAAGCAGAACAGTTTAAAAGCTATTTGCATATGTCCATGTAACAGGATGTTAAGCTAACTGAACGCCAATATAGGGACACAAGTAGTTTTTTTGCTTTCTTGCTATTGTTCCTAAACTATTTGTAAAGTACCATGTGATTTTTTTTTGTATGTTCCTCCCCCAAGATATAACCCCTGTTTTCATTGTATTTCACGATATAATCCCTGTTTTCATT
The DNA here is from genome assembly GCF_019054845.1 of Dipodomys spectabilis. Classification (NCBI taxonomy): domain Eukaryota; kingdom Metazoa; phylum Chordata; class Mammalia; order Rodentia; family Heteromyidae; genus Dipodomys; species Dipodomys spectabilis. The sequence continues at coordinate 7,313,698 of NW_024871210.1, read as the reverse complement.
GTATTTGCTGTCAGTGCCCTGTATTTTGTACATGCACTTCTCTAATTGGGGAGGGGAAGGAAAAAAACAAAATGCTTAAATGAGAATACAGGTTGACCCATTGTAACAATGAGACGTACAAAACAATATGTTGAAAACAAACTTTATAAATTAGGCTGAGAAGGGAGAGGAAGTATTGTAGTTGCATAGTTGGAGGGAATGGAGCATAGGATAAAAACAAAGGAGGAGATAACAATGCTTGATAGGAAATACACTCATGTCCTTGCTCACGTAACTGTAACCCCTATGTACAATATTTTTAGAATAAAAATGTATTTAAAATGGGATAAGTATGTTAACTTTTGAAAATTTGTATGGGTGATTTAGACCTTATTAAAACAGAAATTTAACAGCATAGAAATCAGGTTGTACAATATCATTACTAGTTCTATTATCATTGAGAACTGAAATTCCATTTCAATTTGCACCTCAAAATGAGATTTCCACATTATGATAATATTATTTTCAAATGAAAAAATTAAAGTTAACAAATGTTGGCCACAGTGTGGATAAAAGGAACTCTTACAGTAATGTGAGTGGGTTTAGAAAACCACAGTGGAAAATAGTCTTATTATCTTAAAGAAATTTATGTGAGAACTATCCTCAGCATAACTTATACATTGGAATAAAAATGTTAATAGAGGGGGAAAGTGGCTCACACCTGTAATCCTAGCTTCTCAGGATGCTGATATCTGAGGATTTGGTTTAAATAGGCCCAGGCAAGTAATTCCATTAGACTCTAATCTCGAATTATTATAAAGAAAAACTCAGAAGTGGATCCTTGGCCCAAGTGATAGAGTGCTAGTCTTGAGCACAAAGAGACTCAGAGACATTGATGAGTTCAAGGCTCAGGACAGGCAAAAAAAAATAGCAGAAGCATGTCTGGAATAACAGTGATTTTGTTTTTAATGCACATGCTAGTATCGGGGATCTTAAAGTAAATCGGTGATTGAAATATCTGTAGTTTTTGAAAGAGTCTATAGTTAAATCTAAAACTGACCCCTAAGAGCTAAAAGTTTTTTATGAAATTTTCTCTAGGCATGTATTTCATTCATTTGGGTTTCAAATTGTTATGCTGAGTCATACAAGCAGTAGTGAGAACAAGAGTGGCTATCAAACAAAAAGTATCCAGAATACTTTTCTACAATAAATATTAAAAAAATAGAAATTGTAGTAGCCTTATAGAGAGGATCATAGATCTGGAATAATGACCTAGCGAGCTATATGCCACTTAGACCAATAGCCACAATTCATAGTTCTAACATGTCATAATATTTTCTGTGTGATCTCCTGGTAGAAACATGCAGTTCTTTGTTACTGGTGGTGATATTATTGCTTTGACATTATCATCTAATGACCCTAATTTTTTTTCTCAATCCTATAATAAAAGCAGCAAGTTCATAAAAATCTTCCCTTGACAAATACATTATGAATTCTTTCTTTAAATGGAGAGGGTGACAAAATGAAATTCAGTGCAGATGAGCTCTCGGAAGCATTTACCACTTTATCATGTAACAAGCCATAGATGTTATGACTCTTCAATGAGTCATGAAAATTTACATCTGTAAGTCATTTTACTTAATAGATTAGCCACAGCCATTCAATCAAACAGAAAAATAACTACACTAATAAAATGTATACACTCTACTTATTAAACATAATTTATACCACCAGAGCTTATCTGAGGATTGGAGCTTAAGTTTTAGGTTATCTGAGGTAGCTTTATCTGTTTCTAAAAATTCCTTCTGCTTTATTATTCTAAATAATTAGCAGGGACACTCTGGGAATGCATAGGAAGTCTTTCAACGACCTTTTAATATGAGAATGCAAAGTAACACATAATATCTGGTAGGGTAAGTTACAGATTCAAAGGTAAAATAATAAAAATATGGTTTATTTTTGTCCTTTTTATTTTAAATTTGTTCAAAAATTATAGAATTCACCTTACTCATCTAACTGTAACCCCTCTGTAAAACATCTTTACAATAAAATAAAATATAAAATAATTACAGAAATCACTTATATGCGAAAGCTAGATCTAAAATACACCGGGGCATAATACATTATACAGTTCTCTAGGCATACATAAAATGTGAGACCAAAAGAGAGGAACACAATGGCAAAATGCCTATGTGCATCAGATCACACAAAATATTTATCAAACAATACTCCCAGTAAATAGAACTTTTTTTCTTTTTTGATTTTTTTTGTTATTTTTTTTAAATTTTTGTCTTCTTAGTTTGTTTATATGTCCTTGGGAGTGTAAGAGGCACAAAGAGTCAAAAAATGTAGCTATGGTTCTCAGTGTTCAGTTTGTTGAAAATGAACAATAAAATGTGTGGTTTGGGCGACAGATAAAATTTTGTAGAGATCAAGGAAAGGGGTGACATTGTCCAAAAGGAAATGTGCACTTCATCTAAATAATTTTAGCCATTTGTTTATAACATTATTAATAGGAGATTACAAAATTAATAATTGAACATTAGAAGAAAATAATATTCTCAAGAAAAGATCCAATATAATAAATATGTCTTACAGAGGTCATCATTATCTTCCTCCTGCGAAAGTGAAATGTATACTGGTAGGTCATAGAAAAGTAGTATAATACAAATTTTTAATTTTTAAGTATACAGCATATAAGCTTCATCATTATTTATGAGAATTCTGAATCATTTCATTCATTTATTTATTGGTCGTGGTGCTGGAATTCTGGGCCTGCGTGCTTTCCCTGCACTCTTCAGCTCAACAGGCGTGCTCTACTCATTGAGCCATATCACCACTTCCGGTTTTCTAGAGGTATATTGAAGACAAAGAGGCTCATGGAGTTTCCTTCCTTGGGCTAACTTTGAACCGTGATTCTCAGATCGCAGGAGGATTTCAGGTGTGAGGAACTGGCGCCGGGCTTGAGAAATCTAAATCATTTCAATGAAGGGTGTTGGGAGAAAATGTAATTTGAAGAGCAGGGCAAAAAACTTAAATGAAGCAATGAAAATTTATAACAATTTATGAATATTGGAGACATTTAATGTAAAGAAAGTCTTCCTGAGCTTCATCTGGGGTTTCTGATGCAGAAAAAAAAAAAAAAAAGAGACAAAAGTCAATAGCTGAAAAGTCAAACAATGAGAGACACAAAATCCTCATTAAAAGTCAGAAACTTAAGATAAGTTCCTTGTGGTATTTATTATCCATAATAAGATATATTTATCAGTGTATCTATGAGATAATAGTGGATTGAGCATCAAGCATAAACTACCAAGAAGGGAGAAGTTTCAATTCTTCAATTCAATAATAAATATTAAAATACTCTAATAGTCTTAATTTATTGAAAAGGATTTTATCTTAGAATAGGCAGACCACGAATATTTTAATAAGTTTAATATATTTATTTTTAGTCTACTTCTCCAAAGAGTTTTCTTTAAAGCTTGTTTAATGATTCAGTGAAAGAAACATTAACTTTCCTACAATGCTGATGAAAATGTAAAATACTACAAATTACAGACAACAACAACAGTATTTTGTCACAGAATTAAATTTGTTATCTTCAAACCAAGAATTTCACAGACAATTGTCCAAACAAAATCTTCTGGGGAGGAATATATGTTAGTGCCTTCTTGTATTCTCTGAATTTGTAGACTGATCAAAAGTTTAACTTCAACCTGAGCAGATCCTCTCTCAAAAGAACACCAAAAAATATAGCAACAACTAAATAGAAACAAAGAATCTAACATATGCTCTGGTTGTTTGGTACTTAATAATCAAATTTAAAACCTAACCAATGTCGACACTAATAGAGAATGGAGAACTATTTTATGACACAATCATACAATGGAATATCACTCTATAAGAAAACATAGTAAAACTAATAATATATACAGAACTATAAACAAATTTAGGGAATCACGCTTATAAGTCTACAACCTATATGATTCAATTTCAATGTCATTCAGGAAGTCAAAATTGTAAGAACAAAAAGTTAATCAGCAGTTTCTAAATTATTAGGTTTGGAGAGAGTCATTAGGACATTTGCAAACTTTATTGAGATGATGAGATTGTTCTATATCTCAAGAGTTTGGTACAATAGTACATACTTAGAGATCATTTACATGCACAACAACAACAGGTAGGTTTGCTTGTTTGGTTGTTTCTTTTATTTTTCTTAGCTTCCTTCCTTCCTTCCTTCTTTCTTTCTTTCTTCCTTCCTTCCTTCCTTTCTTTTCCTTTCTTTCTTTCTTTCTTTTTCTTTCTTTCTTCCTTTCTTTCTTCCTTTCTTACTTTCATTATGGGATTTGAACTCTGGGGTTGCCCCTGAGCTCTTCAGCTCAAGACTAGGGATCTACCATTTTGAGCCATAGCACCACTTCAGCTTTTCCAGTTGTTACTTGGAGAAAGAGTCTCACGGACTTTCTTGCCTGGGAAGGCTTTGAACTCTATTCCTTAGATCTTAGCTACTCCAGAAGAAGTGCCTGTTGCACCTGGTAAAGTTGTATTTTATTACAAATGAATTTTAACTCAAACTAAATTTTATTTTTATTTATTTTATATTTAATTTTATTAAATTAATCATTTTAGTTATTACATTAAGTATTAAATTAATGACATAATATTAACTTAAATATTTATTTATCAAGATGAAGTACAGAGGGGTTAAAGTGCTGAGTACATTTAACCTGAATTTTATAAGGAAAAATATATACAAGAAACTGTAATCACTTATTTTTTGACACTCAGAGACATTTGCTATCAAAATTACTTCTAGCCATTATTTCAGGATTTTATGCATATCGAGATAATTTTTTTAACAAAGGTTCAGTGGCAGTATGTATTTTATTTTATAAATCTCTTCATTTAAGCAAGTTTCTGAATCAAAAAGCACTTTGAGAGCAAATTAGATGCACTATATTTATTTAAATAATTATTACATGTTTAAATTGCTTTTAGATTTTATAATCATGAATGAATATTCTTTTATACATGTATAAATTTTTGTATCTACAAACCAAATACAGTAGCCTAATTATACTTTAGAATAAATTCTTGCATTTTGACATTTAGAATATAGATTGGGCATATTTTTTATATCAATACATATTAGATGTATAAGTGGGAGAATTCTTAGTAACATTTCAATTCTTATATGCAATTTACTCTGAAAAAATTTTCTATTTTCTTACATGCATAGAAAGCATTTCACCCTTATTATTTTCTCTCTATTGACAGTCCCTACTCCTACTCTTATCCACAACTCCACAAAGTCTTCTTTACTTCCTTGTAATATTTTTTTATTTTCTCATTTATTTTATAAAATAATACTTATATGCATATAATCTAGTCAAATTTCGTGGCATGCAGAATCATTGTTATTCTCAATATTATACGAGATTCTACTTTCTCTAACATTTTCATTAATACTAGAGATTATTATTTTCATCCTTACCCAATAATCTTATCTTTATGTATCTTTTAATTAACAAGTTTCAACCACTAAGCCTAGTTCATTGAGAAGGGGAGTGTAGGGTATATTCAGTGCTACATATATCCCACAAAATCATTTGGTACATGACAAGACAGACACATATGCTTTTTGTTGGCTGCTTTGGACTTGTATGTCTGAGGGAAACTTTTGCATATTGCATCATAATGTTGCAAACATCCAAAAATAATTTGTCAGTTCAAAATATTTCCCACTTTGATCACTCAATAGTTGTGATGTATTTGACTTCTTCAATTAGACATTTACTTTTATTTTTTTCTATGACTACTTAGGATAGATTTAAATATTTACATAATTTCTTATTTACTGATAGGGGTATCTTCTTTTTTAGGTTCATTTTTCCACCCTCTATCGCATCTTCCTTGCACTGCACCACCTCAGATTTCCTGCCTTTTGAGTCCACTTAGTATTTTCTGCTAGTACTTAGGGAACAAATTGTTGTTCTCTCTGTATTTTCTCTTACAAGCATTGATGGGGCAGCAGGCACTTTCTTCCTCTAATTCCCATATCATTTGGTGACTTCTCTTTGGATCTCCCTGGCCTCTGCACCATTCTGTTGAGGCAGAGCACTATTAATAACCACAAATTATTTCTATTTCCTGTATCCTTACCCTAGGTAACTGAAGTATATATATTTTTATCAATTTAATTTCATTTAATAATTTGAGTTTTCCATATCATAATAAGTTTTTAAAGTAATGTAAAAAAGGGCAATGAGATAAAACCTAACAACTATTTTACTAATGGGACTTGAACCAGGTTCTCCAGTGTGGGTCTATGAACAAATAGATCAATATTTAGTTACATATCAGATCAATAGCTTAATTTTCTGCAGGTGTTGCCCTTGAGAAATGTTTGTAGTAACAACCACACTAAAGTGGATAGGGGATAGAGGAATCATAGGAATTGTGTCTGAGAGGCATAAATTGGACTGGGTACAATATGAATAAAGAAATAATGATGAAAATTATAAAATGTGATGAACTGAAGTACCAAATTTTTGTTAAATAAATATATAGGATTGTAGATTTAGCAAAAATTAAAAATCACAAAATATCCACTTTAATTTGCATTTCAGATAAACAATATGTAATTTTTAGTAAAGGTATGTTCATCTGAAATGCAAATTCAGCTTGGTATTCCATATTTCATCAGACAATTCATTCCTTGTGCATAATTCATTAAGACACTTTATCACTTTCCAAAATCCTTGTGATCTGTCTACTGAAAAATCAACAAGATACAAGGAACTCAGTGAAAGATTAAGGTTATTGGATCAACAGAATTTAGAAGAAGAGACAGATAAGACATATTAATCAAACACCAAGTTAGAGTCTGAGTGATCCACTTAGAGAAATGAAAGCTGGGAGGGCAGTTGGGAATCTTCACATATAATTATTACATAGAGTTACTAATATTTGAATGAATTTGGAAAATGAGTTCAGCAAGGATTTTACAGCAATGTTAGTAAACAAGAAATGTTACAGTTAAATAGATGGGCTTAAGATTGTTATCAGTAAATGCTGTCCATTATATGTGTGGTCGGAGAACACTGAAACATGTGAAAGCAACCAGAACAAATGTACTTATCACCACATTATTGATTATAGTAAGATATGTAACATATGGATGCATATGTGTGTGTGTTCGTGTGTGTTTATGTGTGTATTTGACCTAGGCAATCTGTCCTTTGTAATCTAGGATTTTAAATGGAATTGAGCTCAGAGAAAAATATAGAACGTTTTGGAGAAAATAAACCTGACCATTAATTCATATCAGGTATAGAAGAAGTAGTTTAATAAACCCTATTGCAGATTAAATTTGGAAGCATATTTTTGGATGAGAATCTGAGTTTTCTGCCCTTTGCTTCTGTTCAGGATATTCTTTCATGTGGGCAAGCAACCAGTAGAAGGTTTTGCATCTTTTTCTAAAAGATAGAACTCTAACACAGAGTAGTGCCACTTATCATAACATAAGTAGACAGGTAAACAAGTTAAGTATTAATTTTAACTGTACACAAGTTAAATTATATCTATTAATTTTCACTAAGGGAAAGAGAAAAAATGTAAACAAAGTTTAGTTGTGAAGAGAGTAAAACCTTTTATAATGGAAGGCATTGAAAACTGGATTAGAAAGACAAGGAAAGCTAAATGTGCCATTGTCCCCCATCTTCATATAATGTAGAAAATGAACTTACAACGTTGGTGGGGAGGGGGAGCGAGGAGGATCAGGTGGGGGAGTAGAGGGAGGATGGGAAGGAAGGGAAGGGGAAACAAAGGAGGAGTCTACAAACCTTGATAAGAAATGTACTCATTATCTTGCCCATGTAATTGTAACCCCTCTGTACAGTATTTTCACAATAAAAAAGATGGAGATTTGTGCTTCTTATTTCCATATTTCGATCCCCTATATGTTTCCACCTTGTCTTCTTTCTGAAGGTAGATTGAAGAGCAGGGAGAGAGTGTACATCCTTGTCTCGTTGCTGAGTTGAGAGGAAATGGCTTCAGTTTTTCACCATTAAATATAGTGCTGGCTGTAGGTTTGTCATATACAGCCTTTATTGTATTGAGGAATGTTCCATGGATTTCTAATTTTTCCAGAACCTTCATCATAAAGGGGTGTTGGATCTTGTCAAATGCTTTTTCTGCATCTATTGAGATAACCATGTGGTTCTTATCCTTGCTCTTGTTGATGTGATGAATTCTATTAATTGATTAGCGTATATTGAACCAGCTTTGCATCCCTGAAATAAATCCTGTTTGGTCGTGGTGTATGATTTTTTGGATGAATTGTTGAAGTCGACAGGCCAAAATTTTCTTAGGAAGTTTTGCTTGAATATTCATCAAAGATATAGGTCTATAGATTTCTTTCTTTGATGAGTCCCTTCCTGGTTTTGGGTTGAGGGTTATGATGGCTTCAGAGAATGAGTTTGGTAGTGAATTTTCTCTTTCAATTTCATTGAAGAGTTGGAGGAGTATTGCTGTGTGCTCTGGTTTGAATGTGTTGTAGAATTCCACTGTAAAACCATCCGGTCCTGTGTTTTTCTTAGATGGGAGGTTTCTTATTGCTGTTTCTACTTCAATACTTGATTTGGGCCTGTTAAGATGATTTTATTCATCTGCGTTGAGTTTCAGCATGTCAAAATTTGCTAGAAAAAGGTCCATTTCTGCCATGTTCTCAAACTTATTCGCATAAAGTTTTGAGAAATATTCCCTTATAATGTTCTGAATCTTGGTTGTTTCTGTGGTGATGTTTCCATTCTCATCTCTGAGTTTATTTATTTGAGTGTGTTCTCTTTTTCTGCTAAGATTTGCTAAGGGTCTGTCAATTTTGTTAATTTTTCGAAGAACCAACTCTTTATTTTATTCATTCTTTCTATGGTTGTTTTTGGATACTAATTAATTTAGTTCTGATTTTATTTTAGTTATTTCTTTCCATCTACTTGATTAGAGTTTATCTTGCTACTCTTTTTCAAGGATGCTCTGATTTATCATTAAATTGTTGGTTTCAGATCTCTCCAATTTGTTATGTAGGAACACAGAGCTAAACTTGTCAATAAATACTGTTTTGCTGTGTCCCAGAGGAGCTGATAGATTGTATGCTAATTTTGTTGAATATCATGAACATTTGAATTTCCTTTCTAATCTCCTCCTTGACCCACTTGTGATTCAGCAGTGTGTTGTTCAGCCTCCATGTGTTACAGGACTTTCTTTGGTGGGTTTTGGTGTTGAGTTCTAATTTTATTCCTTTGTGGTCTGAGAGAATGAAAGGTTTAACTTCAATGTTTTTGAATTTGGACAAGTTTGCTTTTTGACCTAAAATGTGATCTATTTTGGAAAATTTTCCATGTGTTGCTGAGAAGAACGTGTATTCTGATGCTGCTGGGTGAAATATTCAGTAGATGTCTGTTAAATCTAGTTGTTTTTTGCAGTTGTTTAGATCTGCAGTTTCTCTGTTGAGTTTTTGCTGAGTTGATCAATCTAGTGAGGAGAGTGGTGTGTTAAAATCCCTAAGAATTAATTTATGTGGATCTATGTGGGATTTGAGGGAAACTAGTGTTTCTTGGATCAATGTGTGTGCTCTGTTGTTTGGTGAATAGAAATTTAGAATTGTAATATCCTCCTGAAGCAGAGATTCTTAATTAGTATATAGCGACCTTCTTTATTTCTTCTCACTAATTTTAATTTGAAGTCTATTTTATCAGATGTTAGTATTGCAACTTTTGCCTGTTTATGGGGGCCGTTTGCTTGGACTTTTTTTTCCAGCCTTTCACATTGCAAATGTGTTTGTTTTTATGGGCAAATGTGACTCCTGAAGGCAGCAGATAGAAGGATCTTCCTTTTTAATCCAAGTAGACAGTCTAAGTCGCTTAATTGGAGAGTTAATTATGTTAATGTTGAGAGATAGGACTGAGAGATTTTTGGAAGTTCCTGACATTTTATCCACCTTCTTGAGGACTGTGGCAACTGGGTTCTTCCTATGGTTCTTGGATTCTCAGTTTGAGTGTGGTTTCTTGGCCTTTATTGTGGTTCTGTTGGGTTTCTTTTTTTTAATATGTAGGTCATCTTTAAGAATCTTTTGTAGGGCTGCTTTGGTGAAGGTATGATGTTTCAATTTTTCTTTGTTATGGATGGTTTCTATTTGACCTTTGGTTATGAGGGAGAGTTTAGCTGGGAGAAGTATTCTTAGTTGATAATTGTTTGTCTTTAGAGGATGGCATACATCATTCCAGGCTCTTGTTGATTTAATTGTCTCTGCTGAGAAATCTAAGGTGATTTTCTCCTTGACAACTTTAAGGATGTTTTCCTTAGTCTGAATTGATCCGTACAGATTATTATGTGATGGTGGGATCTCCTGTTCTGGTCTGGACTATTTGGAGCTCTAAAAGCTACTTGTATTAGAATAGGCCTATCTTTTTGCATGCTTGGGAAGTTCTCTGTTAGCATTCTGGTAAACTAATTTCCTACACTATTAACTTCTGTCTCTAGGTGCTCCTCTACATCCATTATCATCAGTTTAGTCCTCCTGATGGTGTCTTCCAAGTGTTGAATAGATCTATCATATTTCTTGGATTTGTCTTGGATGTTTGTATGTTCTTTCTCTATAATATCTAGGCTGTCTTCAATACCTGAGATTCGATCTTCTGCAGGATCTAACCTATTATCCATGCTTTCTACTTTGATTTTTATTTCTTTTCCTTCTGTTTGGTCGGCTTTGATGGCTTCAAATTATTTGTTGGAGCTTTGTTCTAGATTTTGTAAGAACTTCTTTACTTCCTTAATTTGGTGTTCAGTGTTATTCTCAAATCACATAGTGGATTGGCTATGGTGCCCTTGGACTCCCATTCCTTCTATTGGGTTCCATTCAGCATTCCATTTGAAGTCTTCCTGACTTCTTTCAGCTTTCTGTTTATGGATTCAGGTATGCCTTTAGTGATCTTTGTCTTTCTCATCCTGCTCTCTCAATTCCTGTATTACTTTTTGATTGTGTCCTGTAGTTCCCTTAGTGTTCTCAGCCTGGTCACATCATTCCTGACTTTGTATATTCTCGGCCAGCTTCCGCAATTCTTGTCTATCTCTTTTAGTGATTTAAGCCTGCTCAAGCCATTCCTTTATTTCTCTTTGAGTGTTCTCAATCTGCTCACGAAATTCTGTATCAATCTTTGAGTAGCTTCCTCACGCTCATGATGTTCCTGTATTGACCTTTGGTTTGCCTCTTCTCTCTCCCTATCACAGAGTCCTTTGTGGGTTTTCAATCTTTTCATTTACCATGTTTACCACTAGTGTTTGTAGAGCTTTTTGGGAGCTCTCCTCTGGATTATTCATTATCTGTTCTGTCCCCTGATTATCATGAGTGGGAGTTGAGATACCCGGACTTGCTATTTTTGTTGTGTTTTTTTTTGGCTTGTTCTGCACATTTGGGATGAAAGTAACACGAGGTTTCTTCAAGAACACTATCTTAAGGCAAGCATCAACTAGTCTGTAATTGCACAGTCAAAAGTCTGCCGATACAATCTAGTTTAACAGATATATTTATTCAAAATCAAACAATTATGTATTAATGGATTATGAACAGCAAAGAAGAATTTGGAAAACCAGAAATTATTAGGTTCAGGGAGAGATGTCATTAAAAATAAGAATAGAGGAATGTGGAAACGTAAAGAGTTAAGTTTACTAAGACCTAATCTCCAAGAGGGAAATAGATTGGATAGAATAATAGTAGGGAGAGAGAGAAAAAGAAGCAAAAAGTAGGAAAAAAGACTAGAAAATAGAAAAATAAAAATTAAAAATTAAGAACTGAGACACTTGAAAATTATGCGAATTTAAATACATAATATTCAGAGAAGAACGGGATAGGATGAGAGAAGGGAAGGGATAGAAAGGAGACATGAAAAACTATAAAATAAAAATGCTTAGAAAATTATATAGGTATAAAGAGGTAGTACTGCTATTAAGGAATTTAAGTCTAGGAGGTTTTGAATTGAGTAATAAATTTCTGGATTAAGTGTGTTCACAATGGGGGATAAGTTCTAATAATCTACTACACGTATATGTGAAGATGAGCAGAACAGCAATTAAGTCACACAAAAAACAATGAAAGAGAAGAGAAAGTGAAAAGAATGAGAAAGGAAAAAAAAAAGATCAAAAGGTCTGTAGAGCTAAAAAATAAAAAAGCACACAAACATATACCCCTAAAATAAAAATTGTAAGAATTGAAGAAAAGTTTAATAGAAAACAATTTTTAAGTTAAAAATTTAAAAGGTTAATTTTTTTTAAGTTAAAAAAAAAACAAAAAAAGAGTTCTTGTATTTTGGGGGAGGGGAGGGGAAGATCCTGTATATCACTTGTGTGCAAAACCAGTCTCTTGTTGGAGTCTCTGGTCTGCTTGTGGTGTTTGATTTTCCTGTGGCTTGAATGGTTTATAAAGACAGTTTGTTTGAGCAGGCAGAAAAATGCTCTACTTTGTTGGGTCTTCGTCCGTCCCACGAAAGAAGGACGGGGTCCGAGGAAAGGTAAGTGCGGCGCTCGCCCGTTCCCTAGCCTCCCTCAGCCCAGGAGACAATCAGACACAGCGGGGAGCCAAATCCAGCAGGTAGAAAAACTCGTTTATTAACAGAGAGCAGCCCCTTTTTACAATGTCGGGGGGGGGGGGAGGGGGGGTATGATTGGGTGGGAGGGAGGGGGGAGGCTGGGAAGGGAGGTGAAGGGTAAACAAAGGAGGAGGCTGCAATGCTTGGTAAGAAATGTATGCATTATCCTGCCCATGTAATTGTAACCCCTCTGTACAGTATGTTCTCAAATAAAATAAAATTAAATTAAAAAAACAAAAAAACAAACAAAAAAAATAAAGACAACAAGGGTGGGTGGTATGGTAAGGGAGGAAGAGGAACCAATCACTGTCAAGGTCACACCCTATCATTCACCTGAGCCCTCACGGGCTGGTTAGGCACTGATCAGAAGATCAATTGGGGTCTGCCCACTCAACCCCTCCCAGAGCCATCTTGGCTGGCCATGTGCTCTCCAGTAAATTAGGCTCTGCCCACTCAACCCCCTCCCAGCGCCATCTTTGCTGCCCATGTGCTCCACAGATTCCCCCTTTTATTTTTGTTTTAATGGCAGACCCACCTAGCACAGTAATAAACATCAGTCCCACCACAGTTAGAAATGTCCGAAGCAGTTCAACTAATTCCTGGGCACCTGGTGTCTTTTAAGTACGCCAGTTCCTTGTATGTGCCTTTAAGCTAGCACAGGAGTCAAGATGACCTTTGAGCTTTACTGTCAGCTCCCAATTGCTCCCAACATCATCTCCCCCCCCCCCCATCTTTGCTTAAAGAAGCGAACCCGCCTGTCTTAGGTTGGGTGGATCGCCTTGTCTGCCTTACCCGTCATCGGGAACTTCTTCAGAGCGAAGCTGAAGGCCCTGTCTTAGGTTGGTCAGACTGACACCCCCTCTTACCCGTCTCTGGCTGCGATTCCTCTCTGGGGGGAAATTCATTCATTTGGAGCTTGATAACTGGCTGGCTAAGCTCATAATGCAAGGAAGGCATAGAAAAAACCATCAGCAAAAGCATTACCAGGCCAGGAAATGTCACTACTAGTCCTTTAACCTTAGTGAAGGATGGGATAGCAGTCTTTGCCACTTCAGAGTCCAGAGGTAGGGATTGTTCTAATCCAGCTATTTGCCTGTGGGGTTGGACAAAATCTAAACTGGAAGCATAACAAAAGGTGGTTGTTTAACAATAAGTATGGATTCAATGCTGCTATACAAGCCATTAGTAGAAGAACAATTAAAGCAGGTAACATTAAAATAATTAACTCCTACAAAAATATTAAACAGTCCATAGGGTGGTGATCAAAATGAAGGTCAGGCCACCAGCTCGAAGGGACAGCTTCTCTTGTGGTGCTCCTGACGATTTCTGCATTGCCAGCATTGATCACTGCCCAGGTCACCCGTTGAGGTTGATGCAGGTTCCGTAGGGATTCGGAGAGTCAGGACAGCCAACAGCTGGAGTATCACCATCTGCAATTGTTAGAGAACACAAGAGCTTCTCAAGGGCTGGTTGCCCTTGGGGATGGTTAATAATTGTCTTTCTGGCTTTTGTCTTTAAAACACAAGCCTCGGCCATGCTTTTTGTTGTTGTTGTTGGTTAGCTTATTCTTGGGCATCCTCCTGTATAGAGGAAATGGGTAAAAACTTAAGGTTCCTGGCAGGGATCCAAATGGGAGCAGACTCCCCTATGGGGAAAACGCATCCAAATCCCCTGCCCATAGTAACTAGGGGGTCAGGTCCTCTCCATTGTTGTGTCAGGGGGTCCCTTCCACCTGACTTTCACTTGGGGCTTAGGGTTCAGTTGCCCCTTTTGAAAAATTTAAAAACAAAGCTATCTGTAACTGTATATGGGGGCTAACTCCCCCTTTTTTGTTTTATAGGCTATCAGAATACAAATTAAAGGGTTTTTGAATGTCCTGAAAGGCCATAATTACGGCTAGCATTTCCTTATATTGTAATTGTAGGGACAGAAACCCATGGCAACAGCCAATTGATTTCCCCTAAAAGACTCTGAAGTTGGGTTATCCAGCAAAGGCTTAAGGGGGCTGGCCTGAGTCAAGGTAAGGTGGGTCCCGAGCACCTTAAAAGGAGCTACCTTTTGAATTTTATTAAGGGCTATGGTAAAACCCCCCTTTTTTAGTATGTCGAGGACCTGGGCCAGAAGGCCCTCCAGGCAGCTTGGGTCTCGGTGCCCCAGAATTATATCATCCATGTAGGCATAGGCAAGGGAGGTATCTGAACCCAGCACAGGCCCTAAAAGTGTGGCCAAGTATTGTTGGCAGAAGGCAGGTCTATTGGCCATACCCTGTGGCAGTACCGTCCATTCAAACCTCTGGTCAGGCTGGGAGAAATTAAGAGAAGGTATAGAGAAAGCAATCTTCTCGCAGTCATCTGGATACAGAGGGATAGAAAAAAAAAACAATCTTTAATATCAATCACAACCAAAGTATATTCTGAAGGTATAGCAGGAGTCCAGGGCATGCCTCTTAGGGGCGTTCCTACTAGCTTTCATTTACCTTCCGTAGATCTTGGAGCATCTGCCAAGCCCCAGAGGCTTTTTGAATAACAAATCCAAGGACTTATACAAGGGCGGATATGCCCGAGGCTTATCTGTTCCTCCACCAGAAGGTGGAGGGCTTCAAGTTTAGGTTTGGTCAATGGCCACTGCTCCACCCAGATTGGGCTTAGGGCGGAGTCCGTCCACTAGGGGGACGGTCCAATGGGCCTGGGTCACCCTGCCACGAGGCTGCCTGGGCCTCACAGCAGGGGGGGTTCCTCCTTGCGTTAAAGGGGCTAGAGGATGCCCCTCCCCAAGTTTAAAGACTTCCCATCTAAATCAAATTTGTATCCCTCCCTGCCCCTGGGGTAGGGTATAGGGGGCGGTTTGCCCACGGGCCAGTTGGCAGGGGATTGTTGTAAACAATCCCTCTTAAAGTGCCCTTCCTGCCCCCATTTAAAACAAGTCTCTCTCCCCGATGGCCTTGGGGTTCCTTGGCCCTGGGCTGCCAGCGCCTGAGTAATGGCCTCAGTCATTGTAGATGCCTGAGCCTGTAAAGCTAAAGCTAGTGATTGGGACTGGTGCTGTTGCGTTCCCACATCCTGTGAGGCCACCACCCATCTGCTCAGGGAACTCTCTCTCAATCCCGTGCAGGCCATGCGGTGGTCTGCATTCATCCCTTCCCAGACCAGCAGCTTTACAAACTGATCTCGGAGGTTCCCTGTCGGCAGCTTGAGGTGAACACTCTGTTGGACTCGGTCTATGAAATCAGGTCGAGGCTCACCCAGTTTTTGTCTCACTTCTGCCATGGGGGACTCAGTAGGCCCATCATCTAGTTTGTACCACACGGCAAGTCCTGCCTGCCTCACCTGGTCACGTTACGGGCCAGGTATTGCGGCCTGTTGGATGCCGGTGGAGTACCCTTCCCCCTTCCCTGCTAGCATGGCATAAGTAATAGGTTTTGCTGGTTGAGCCTGCCGGTTACTCTCCGCTTGCACTCTGCATTCCTCCTTAAAGAAAGCACACCATTTAATAAACTGAGAACTAGTGGTCTGGGCCCAGGGAGAGTTTGGGCCATCCTCCGCCACCGCCTTGCGGAGCTCTTTAAGATCCTTAGCTTCCCATGGATACCATTCCAAGGGCCTGTTAGCCCCTGATGCCACATTGACCGGATACGCTTGGGGAAGCGAATCCTGTGGCCGAGAGTCTGGGCTCTTGGGTGGCCCTTCCTTTCCAGAGCTCTTGGGTGGCCCTTCCTTTCCAGAGGAGGTCTCCGAGTAGGTTACTTCCTCAGCCCTTGGTCCCTCCATGTGGTAGGGGTCTGGGCTTTGCAAGTCCCTCTCGCAGGTCTCGTAGGGCGCCGTACCTCCCGTCCAATCAGGGGAATAGGGAGGGGGCCTAGGACCGTCCGGGGCACCTGAGTAGCTGCCTCCGCCCCTGCATGCACAGATAGTGCGTTCCCGGTTGAATTTGACCTTTTCCTTTTCCTTTTTACTTCCCAAGTCCTCCTGTACTCCTTCTAGGCCTAATGTTGCCTCCTCCTCCTTCTTCTGTGATATAGCATTACCCATATTTAGGGTTTCACTTACCCCGAGAGACCGCTTAGCCTCGGCCGGTATCTTTTCCTTTCGTGCCCCACGTTGGGCGCCAGATGTTGGGTCTTCGTCCGTCCCACGAAAGACGGACGGGGTCCGAGGAAAGGTAAGTGCGGCGCTCGCCCGTTCCCTAGCCTCCCTCAGCCCAGGAGACAATCAGACACAGCGGGGAGCCAAATCCAGCAGGTAGAAAAACTCGTTTATTAACAGAGAGCAGCCCCTTTTAAAGACAACAAGGGTGGGTGGTATGGTAAGGGAGGAAGAGGAACCAATCACTGTCAAGGTCACACCCTATCATTCACCTGAGCCCTCACGGGCTGGTTAGGCACTGATCAGAAGATCAATTGGGGTCTGCCCACTCAACCCCTCCCAGAGCCATCTTGGCTGGCCATGTGCTCTCCAGTAAATTAGGCTCTGCCCACTCAACCCCCTCCCAGCGCCATCTTTGCTGCCCATGTGCTCCACACTACTTAACCCAGGATTTTGTGATCCTCCTCCCATTTAGTTCAATGGGAGGGAGATCTGCTTTGAGTATCACAAAGTGGGAGAAGGCTGTTTCCTCTAGTTTGGAGATGCTGTGATGAGGCTAGGTTCTGGGTAGAGTTGAGGACTTTCAGCAAAGAGTAGCAGGGATTTGTTTTCTTGAGAGCTTGTTTGGAGGTTCTAGCAGGGGAGCGCAGTTACTCGTATACCCTTGACCGAAGACCGGTCCTCCTCTATCGGGGATGGTCGTCCTCTTCGACCGAGCGCGCAGCTTCAGGAGGGACGCACATGGAGCGGTGAGGGAGGAAGGGGACACCCGCCTAGCCAGCCAGATCAGCCCAATCAACCCTGGCGATCAATGGGGTGACAGATGTCGCAGCCAGATCGCCCTCACATCCAGGCATTTGTTTTCTATATAAAGCAAAAACACTTATTTCTTTCAATCACAATGAAGCACAATGCATTTAAACAGAATGTAAAAAAGGTCAGATATGCAGAAGAGACAGAAGTTTTTGTCAATTATTTAGAAAATACATGTAAGAAGGGCAAATTTATTTTTTTTAAAGAAGCCAATTTAAGTAAATGTACTATGAAGACTAAACGATAAAAGTAGAAGATATTGTTTAAATTAGTTTGACATGGGGATTGAGATGAGAGAAACTTTATAGAGCTAAATTTGGTAGGAATTGATGAAATAGTTACAAAGAACACAGACATGCCTCCCAGTAAGTTGCAAATACAAGTGTGAAAATGTGGCAGAAAATCTAAGTTGGGAAGAAATGAACAAATAAACTAAACTTAAATTCATCCTTTCAGAGATACAGCCTTGATAGTTCAGGATATTACCATGGAAAATAAGACTACACATGAGTGGAAGCAGTTAGGAAGGAAATGGAGGTAGTAGATTTAAAATGTAAACTTCCTGTCACAAAGAGTAAAGGCAAATAATGATTGAGGGAAGACAGAGTATGATTCATGAAGTCTGGAGCGAAATTGAAAGTAGAAAAATATTCCCAAATAACAACATAGATTTTCTGGAAGATATTTCCCTCTGAACTCTTTATATCATATCCTTTAAATACACATTCATTAGAGATACATTGTTTTTGTCTTTTCTCTCTCCCTCCTCCTTCCTTCTTTCCTTCCTTCCTTCCTGCCAATTTTTGTTTCTTCATCTCTCTTTCTCCCTTTCTCTCTTCCTTTCTCTCTTCTTTTCCTTCTTTTTTCATTGTGTCTGAGGAAAACATGGTAGAGGGTCTGATCTAAGCAATACTGTAGTACTTGCTAGACAAGTACTTTTTGATGGCTCAGTCAAACACTTTGAAAATACTTAATGTTTTATATTTCTTATATTATCTTATTTCTTTCCAACAATAGGATAACTAAGACAATTTTTAATATAAACCAATGATTTTGATATTTTACATAATACATTTACCATGATTATCCCTTTCAGTGTAATGAAAAACTAGGATATAAGTGACATGCCTTTCTGGCATCTCACATCTTTCACTCATGCATCTCTACTAACCAGAAAATGCATTTAAGCACTCCAATGATAAGCTTGTTTGGAGCCAGACCCCTTCGGGCATGAGTTTGAATTAGCCAGTGTTGATTTCCAAAGGAAGATATCCAAGCTAGTGATATCTTTCCCTCATCTTCAGGTTGACTCTGCTTCCTAATTTTGCATTTGCTGAATCACATATATAGACTGAATGCCTGTTCCTTCTTAGGAGTTTTTATACAGTGAAAAACTGAGAAGCCATATTTTGAGAGGTTAAATCTCAGTCTTTATTAAAAAGCCAATGACTGAATGGTGAATTACTATCTTAAAGTCCAGCAGGCAGCAAATATACATAACACTGAGCCTTGAAGGCTAGAGAGGAACAAAAGAACAAAAACAATACCATCAAACCAATTCAGGCTCCAATTGAGAGCTGAAGTGGGACTTCAGGGTGACCAGAGAATGCAAGGTGCCAGAAACCAGGAAACAGGACACAAACACAGAGCCACATGGAATGACATAAAGGCACCTGAGCTGGTCCATGTCAGAGAGCGGAGTCAAAGGAAATTCCCAGTCCCAGGCACTAGGCTGACAGGTTTAGTAACATATCATATAGGTCCCAGCCCCTGCCTCCAGGAATTCAGGTTTGCACATCATCTAGGATGCAGCGGCTTCTCCTTCCTCCACCATGAAGAGAAGAAGCCAGACCCTACCATGCACCATGTGGCCAGGATGTCTCTGGCCAGACCTACTCTCTCCACTTCAGCGTGAATTAATACATTTGCATCTTTCTCCTCAATCATACTACTTGTGATAATATTTAGTAGGTTTTTTGGAAAAGTAACTTTTTGTGAGGTAAAAGAAAGCCATATTTGACTGATCTTTTCGGTGTTTATCACAGTAGTGTTTAAGTATGTCGCATATGAACCCTTAGTTAATAATAAAATATTGCTGATATCCTAAATGCATTATAGTATTGGTACTCTCGTATACCATCTTCCATATTACTTTTTAAAAAGCTTGCTGGCTCTGGAAAATGTTTTTAAAATGTACAGTTTCATGGTGTATATTTCCAAAATGCATTAAAAATTACAGTTATTTGTGACAAAAACAGATTACATTAATTGAAGCCTGAATATGATTACATTGCTGACAAAGAATCATCTTATGGTGATTTACAGCAGAGATTCTGAAATTAAATCTTCAAATTCTGAACTCTACTACTTACTAGCTGGTGTAAATTAGTCTACATGTCTGGATTTCAATTTATGTTTTCTGCAAAATGGTGCTCAAATTTTACCTGTCATAGTAGGTTTGTTATAGAATTTGGAGGGTTTGGATTTCCAAAAGCAATATTCTGTTAGCTTCATAAAACTGTCAGAATGAAAATAGATTATTATCTTTCAGTAATAATCACAAAATTGAATTGAACATATTTCTAATTTTCCCCCAATTAGTACACTCTCTCTTCCTCTCCTTCTCAACTCTTTTCTCACTATTGTCTTTGTTGCTTTTTTCCTCAATCATCTCCCTTTTCTCTCTGTTTCTCTGCCCCTATCTCTGTCTTTATCCATTCCTCTTTGATCCATAACAGAATCAAATCAAGAATCAGTTCATGGGGTTTCTTAAAAACTGTAAAGCCTCTGAGAGCACAGATTATTTTGTGATTACATTTTTTTTCAGGAACACTCAAACTCTGGTATAACCTGAGTGCTTTTTTGTAAATTTATGAATGGAAATATCAAATTTGTAATCAAAATAATTTTTCATTATCTTATTATGTTTATTATTTCAATTCCCAAATTTTGTGAATTTAGGCAGTATTGGGACTAGGGAAGTTAATAAAGGAAAGTACATATATTAATTAAGCTTCCCCAGTGAAGAACAAGCAACCTTTTTGAAGGCTTGATTCAACGTTCTCCTATCAACCAGTTTCACTCTTTGTGTCTAGAAATTACTAGAGGAATTTCCTTAGTTATTTTAGGCAGGGAAGGCAACAGCAGTAAGCTTACCAATAATTTTAAATGTGGTTTATATTAGGTGTCAGCAACAACCAATTAATTGTGCATCCATGCTAAGAAGTGTTTTAAGAAATATTATAGGTGAGCAAAGTTAGAACGAGAGAAGATCAATTCAGCTCCCAGACCAACACAGACTTGTGAATAATAACATATAAGTGCATGTTTTTATGGGAAGCATGTTTTACTTACACTGTGGCTACTATATTTTAAGCAGGAAAGTGAATGGTTTTACTAAATTTTTAATAAATTGGAAGTTATTTCAAAAGTCATATTTTTCTAATATCGTGTATGAAAAAGGCTTAAGCAAAGATGAACTATTCTGGACTTCTGTTGGTGAAGGTTCTAAGTGAAAACTCAAGCAAACATATACATAGAGACAAGAACCCTGCATCAAGTGATTATTCTAGCATTGCATGGTGTGAAAAGAGAAGAGAACAGAGTGCAGAGACAATGAACTTTTCATAGAAAGAGGCAGATTTTAAAAATTCTAGGGTTTGCAAATCACACAGTCTCTTATCTGCAATTCAGTCTCAAATATTGTGTTGTTAAATCAGGTACAGACAGCATTTAAGAGGATAAAGCTGGACGTGGTAAAATGTATTAAGAGATATCGATTCCCTATAGTTTACAATAATTAGTACTTTCGTTTATGTGTCGATTTTTTCCATCACTAAAAGCCTTAGAAAAGTGTTCTTAGCTCGAGATCAAAGCACAATATAAAGACCATAGGCTACTATTTGCAGATTCCTGGTCAAGAAAATTAACCTCTGAATAAAAGAATCCAAACGGTAAATGACAGGTGTTGTTTCTGAAAGAGGAAAAAGAATATTTAGAGCATTGCATATAAAAACATATAATTTGAGCAAATTATCCCTGACGTTCATGAGAGCTGGCTGCCAAGAATTTAAACTCTACACTGATTGAGATGCATAAGGTTTTATAGAAGATAGCCCTTTCATTATTATACCAGCAATAGAATTTAGAGTTGCTTAAAAAAAGAAGCCATCTATTTCTACCCATGATTCTTACTCTTGCCCACCCCTCCCAATCTCAAAAACACTTGATTTTAGATGTCCTTGAAACCTACGTTCTATTCTTGGCCCTCCCATGATTGCCAGGTAATTAGCTTTTTCAATAACAGTTTACTGTTACATGAAATAAAGGAATTGGTGGATCAAGAAAAGACGTGAGAGAGCAAGCCTTTATATGAAAGCATTTAGCAGAATATACAGAATCTATTCAAATAGCTTTTAAATTTGTCTCTCCTCAAAATGTTTGCAATTTGATGTTCTATGTGGATTTCTGATACTTGTTAATGGAATTATCCGTTTTCTAATTTCAGAATTGATGAAATAGTATAGTCAGTAGCACTATCAATGAGTATTTTCTGATAGAAGAATTATTTGATCCTTTATAAATATGCTTATATTGCATGGATAGCAGATGATCTGCAAATGTGTCAAACAATTCCCCTTTATCTCTCACCTGAACTCTAGGATGGTAGACATGTGAAACCATACTGTCTTAATAGTCATGATGATGTTGCTGGACATTGTACAGACAAGTCAAGGTATTAGGTGGATTTATGCCATTGTAAATGTATCAAATATCACTAATATAGGTAATTTTTCAGGCAGTTGAAAGGAAGAAAGGAAATGGTTTGTGAGCACCTAGTTTTACCATTCATTTGACAAAGAGAAGCTTAAAATAATCCTAAATAAATCTACTTTTCAATTTCTATAAAATATGAATAAAGAAACCTTTGTGATTTACCATGTAACTTATCAAATGAGGGCTTAAGATACTCAATGTATGGACTGGAGTTTACTATTTGTTCAATAAATTTTAGTTTCTCCCTTCCCATTCCCATTATTAAAAATTAAGTATTCTGCTTTATTTCTATTTGATCTGAGTCATTTGTTTTAAAGAACAAACCTAAACTGAAAAACAGAAAAGGATTTTATTCTTATGTGTACAAGTGATATGTGAGATTTGTTAAACTTGAAGTAAATTCAACTTTGATATGAGCATCATGCAAAACTAAGAAGACATCTATAATTTGTTTTATTTAAAACATTAAATTATGATAACTCACTAAATACCTTCAAACTATTGAGCTAAACATGTGCTCAGAAACAGTTTGACATTTAATTATGTAACAGTTTGTTTTCATAAAGCACCGTAAAATAAACATGTTGTTTAGCAAAAAGAATAGTAATTATGATTTCCAAAATTTTAATCTTTTTAAATAAGCAAATTTATTTACATATAGTATTCTGTCAACTAGAACTTTTTATCTCTTAAAAACGCTTGCAACTTTTTTGCAGACCTATCAGTAAAATTAAATTTTACATACAGATTCTTTTCCTGTGCCCAAATTGAAAACACATTAATTTTGTCATTTGAAATAGAACTTTCTGTATGTTTGTCCCAGATGGAGCGTTAATATTTGATAACAGGAAATTACAGAAACAGATAAAAAAAGAGTAGACCAAATCAATGTTTGAGTAAAGCTTGAAATATGTGAGAATCACAATAAGGGATAGCTGCATGATCTCATGCATGTGGTGAGGGAAGAACAGTGAGGATTTTGCAGAAAAACCAGTTTTGGAGTTGTCACTCTTCTCAACTACGGTCACTGTTTCAGTAAAACTACTGATCTGATATTCAATGGTACTGGGGTCAGGAAGATCCTACTTGTAAAGTGAATCAGAAAGGATACATGGTGAATAGATTCTACAAAAGCATGGAAGTTTATAATTACAACATTCTCAACATTTTTGTCTCAGTTCTTTTTAAACTCCAACATATTTGTCAATTTCAGTTAGCATTGTTACTTGTAGCTAAATTAAGCATAGGTTGGGTGCAACAAACACACATTTGATACTGGTGTGCACCAGTACGTATTGTGTTATGGTCTTGGTGTAGTGCAAAAAATATAATGTAGAGGAGAAGGAAAGAAGGAAATTGTTAGGAATGAAAAAGTAAACAGGTGTAATATCATTCTCTTATTATTATACTTACTAACAAAACTTCAGCAGCATTTTCTTCATAAGGCATTCTAGGCACAAGAAAGAATTAGAACTCCCATGTGTGGAATGAGAGCTTTCATGGAGGACAAAGGGATATAAATAATTTTAAAATATAGTCAGAATTATCATTAGAAGACCATTATTTTTTTAATAATGAGGAGCTTTTCTTTTGGTTGGTGCTGTCCAGGAAGGATTGATACGTAGTGGCTGCAATTCAGGATGAACATATGTGTTTCTGTGTGTGTGTGTGTGTGTGTGTTTGAGTGTGTGTGTAAGAGAGTGCTTGTATAATATCAAAAAGGAAATAGATATAAAAGAGAAAGATGATTCAAGCCAAGTTATTGTAAAATTAAGCATCAATATAAGGGAATGGACAAGACATCAAAGGAACATACATATGAATAGTCAACCCTCTTACACACAATTAGTATCTCCATAAAACAACTAGAATAAAAGGAACTCTACAATATCAAGGATTACATTTCTAGTTTTTGGACAAATACACAATTTTTTAGTGTCAGAATTGTTGCTATTTGTTAGTCCCTGGTGAAAAAAGTAATAATAACTTGCTATTTCTAATGAAATACCAAAAGTCAGACAAACGAAAATGAAGTAAATGTAACTGAATATATTTGATCTTCAGTGTAAGTGAAAATTATGGCCAATTTTGAAATGAAATCCATATGCAACCATAGAAACTTAGATTTTACTATACTCAGTAAATGACACATACGGAGTAAACTTTGGTGAATATCTGTCATTATTTCTATAAAATGTACTGGAAACAAAAATCTTAAAATATTTCCCTGAGAAGAAAATGATGAGTATAACTGTGGAAACAATTTAACTCAGTGTTCAAGGAACCAACTCCCAGGCTGTTAATAAGTAGCATTTCCATACCCATTTGTTTCATGTTTCTCCTCTTTCTTAGTAGGTATAATATTAAGAGCAGAGTTATAGTTGATACCTTGTACAATCTCCATTTATTTTTCCATATTTCTATATTTTACAGGTAGTAGAACTTGATCTATATTACTTGTAATGCAGTCATGCAGAATCTTTCATCTTTCACTCTGACAAGTGGTATTGTACTCTGAAGGTTTTTAGTTGTGAGTCATTGCAGATTCTTATGCCATGCATCAAGAGAAAGATACCCTGTTTTAATTCTAAAATCCCAAAATCTAAAAAAAAGGAAAAGAGAGAGAATTTCAGTCTTGGTAAAATGAATACAAAGTGATACATACAAATCATACACAAATTTCAGTAAGTAAATGCTACAGTTCACAATTTAATTCAGTTTTTGGAGTAGGGTATGATTTCCAAATATTCAGGTGAGTTGGAGTATACATTATTATCCTCAGTATTCCTTTTATTTCTCTTTCTATGAATATAGTTTGTTCTCAATGTAAAGATATGTATGTAGTAATAAAAGTTATAGAAGGCTGGGAAGGTGTCTCAGTGGTATAATGTTAGCCCTGCATGTATGAGGCCCTGGGTTTGATTCTTCAGCATCATATAGGCAGAAAAAGAGGGAAGGGGCACTTTGGCTCAAGTGGTAGCACTAGATTTGAGCTGAAGAGCTGAGGGACAACACTCAGGCCCAGAGTTCAGGCCCCATGTATGAAAAAAAAAGTTATAGAATTTAGATCATCTGGTTCCTAGTGAAATCCAAGCCCTTATAATATTGGATGAGTTCAATTACTGATGGTTTTGACGTCTGATCTGAGGTTCTTGTGTTTGCCAAGCAGTTGTTGTACTATATGAGTCACAACATCAGTCTAAAGTCCATTATTCATTAAAACATATTCTAATTGTTTAGTACAAAGGCAGACAAAAAATGTCTATGCATGACAGGAAAATATAAATATGGTTTCTAATTTGGCATAAAAATAATTCTCTCAACTGTGAATAAGTTAAGGACTTTAATAGAGAAATAACCCTGAATTGTCTATTTATGGACAAGGTACTAAGACATGGCCTTAGACATGAAAAGAGAGAAGTCATGTGATGCATTCTAAACTGATCCGAATGGAAATAAAGGACACAGAGGTCAAATCAAACCAAAATCTAAATTTGTTGAGCTGTTGAAAAATGCATAATGGTGCTGTTCACCTGAAATAGCCACTAAACAAATGTGATGTCTTCACTGTAAGCCACAGATTTTCAGAACTTTAAGTCAGTACCAGAATGAACAACGACTATCTTCAATGAAAGGTAAGATCCAGAGAACTTAGGAGTACTGGCCAATGTTTGGAAAGACAGTGGAACCTGTATCAATCTAGGTGCTATCTAAGTGGCATGATTCTGTTCCCCTTCCCTCCCTCACACGGACATTTGACTATACATGGAAGGATTGTATGTGTGTGTTTTTGCCTGTGTGTCTGTGTTTTTGCGTGGGTAATGTTCCCTTAAACAATGCTACGTAGAATGCTTACTGAGTGCTGATCCAGAATAGCAGGTGGGGGGAATGGGATGGGAATGCAGAAAAAGGGAACCAAGTAGGGAAGTGGATGACAGGATGGTGGAGAGTAACGTGGGTTGTAGGATAAAGAAACAGCACATTCAAAGGCACAGTGTTGCTTTAAAACAAATCAGCAGTCAGAACATGGGTTCTAGTGGGGACTGAGTCAAGAAGGAAGAGGAAACCCAAAGGCCCCCCATTAGGTACTACTTCATTCTAAAGACCATGGACTATGGGAATTAGGAAGCTACTGAGCTGCAACATGAAAAACTATTGGAAAAAAAAAACTTAACTAAAATTGAAGATTGAAAATTGAAGGTTGAAACCAGATGGGAACTTCGTCCACATGTAACGTAATGCAAGCCCAGGGAGGGTTGCTCTGGAACTCTAGGTTATAGACTCACTGTCCACTCTGAACTTCTATGTTGGTGTCCTAAGGCCTAAGAGTTCAGATTGTGATAACATTTTGAGACACGGCCTTTGATAAGGTAACAAAAATAAACAGGTATCATATTAAAAATGAGTGAAAAGAAGACAATGAAAGGACGACATGAGGATAGAAGCAGTTTTGAATGAAAATATGTGACAAACCACCAATCACGTGCTCGAGCACTTGAGATAAGACATAAAATGAGCCACAAGTAGCCAAAAATAAACAGGAAGGGTGCAGGAGAGGGAGGAAAGTCAGTCAGGAAGGCAGGAAGGAAAGTAAGAAGGAAGCTACATAATCCAATAAGTTGATATTCTGATATTTTTGTCACTCATTAATGTTTCTCTTGAAAAGTATCAGCATATGCACAAACATAACAGGCAACAGACAAACATGTCAAGTGATTTCTCGATCTGAAAATCAGAAGGCATACTCAAGTATGTGTGGAGGCTTTCCTTTCATATACTATGAAAATAAAATATATGCATTTTGTAATGTCTCAACTATAGAAGTTAAATGTTTAAAATGTTGCAAAAACATTTCTAGAAATTCCTATCATTCAAATAAAATACAGAAAAGGGTGCATATTTCGTGCGCTGGTTTTCAGCATCATGATATCACACAATTACCTTTTTCTTGACAGTGCCAAATATCAGAATTACAGAGTCAAAACAGATTCACATTTCTGCTTACCAATTAAACAGCTAATGAACTGAATTAACACTTTTTCTCCTAACTGGTCCTAAGAATAATTCAACTTAAAAATCCTTCACACATGAATCACATCACATTGTTGCCAGTCAGAGAAACTGAAAATATTTAACCACAGTTAAATATCTTTCCACACACAGAAATCATGGTGGTGTATGTTGGAGAGACATGAGAATTTCATTAAAAACATTGTCTCACATTTTTTACCTTTATAAACAGGAGAAAGATAACTGTAAACATGAAAAACCAATGCAAACTTATAAAAGGAGATCTGTGCTACACTAAAATGAATCAAATCATTACAATATCATCATCTAATAGTATGGATATACTGAGAAATTGAATGTTTCTCTCCTGAGCTTTTTTGTCAAACATTTTATAGAATATACCAGAAGTATATTATTCAATGGAAATATGAAAAGGCCAAATTTTTATAAAATATTACTCCATGGGAATGTTTGGAAATGGAGACACTTGGAAAAAATTATATTAAGTGAAGTTAGACAGGCCAAAGAAACATAGGTCCCATGGTTTCATTTATTTACAATAACTAGTATATGTCTGAGACAAGCAGAAAAGGTAAGCAGGTACGTTGACTTTAGGTGAAATGAACTACAAGATACGTATTAAAATGTTTTTTTTTTCTTTCTTGTGATTGTTTCTAATATATTTATAAGATGATTTCTTTGTTGCTTTGTGTGTCCCTCCCCCACATTATAACCCCTGCTTTCACTGTATTTGATATTGGTATAATTTATGGAGGGGAAGGAAAAAAAACATTTCATTTAAATAGGGATACAAGTGGACCCATTGCAACAATGGGGTGTACAATTCGTTATGTCAAAAAATGAACTTCACAACTTAGGCCAGGGGATAGGGGTGAGGGTGACGGTCGAGAGAAGGGATGGGAAAAGGAAACAAAGGAGGAGACAACAATGCTTGATAAGAAATGTACTCATTATTTTGCCAATGTAATTGTAACCCCTCTGTATGGTATTTTTACAATAACACCAAAAAGTAGGAAGTGGAACTTGGGCTCCCATGGTAGAGAACAAACTTCGAGGAGGGAAAGCTCACAGTTTGTGATCAGGCCTCAGTTCCAGTCTCAGGACCAGCAAACACACCCTGTCCCCAACTCCACCCCACATACATTCAATATAGTGACTGTTAACACTAGGTACACTGTGGCCCAAATACTTTGTCATCCCTCAAGTCACATTAATTATGTCTATTTCCTCAGCTTTCATGATATGGTAGAAGAATTATCCACCGTCTTTTTTGAAAAGAATGGTATCAGGTCATGAAATATTTTTCTGATTAGCATACTTCATCGTGGATGTGAATAAGCAGATATCAGCAAAAACCATGCAGCAACTTTTAGAGTTTGAAAAGTGATAGTTTGTGAGCAGCAGCTCACCTCATTTTTGGATTGCCTTCTTCATCATTTTGTTTTTTGAGCATATGACGAGAACCTAGACATTAAAACAATGCCAATCATTTTTACTATGGGATTTGTGGCCATTGGAGATTGCTTAAGGACATCATTGAGATAAAGAAACGTGTGTGTGTGTGTGTGTGTGTGTGTGTGTGTGTGTGTGTGTGTGTGTGTGTGTAATTAAATTATTTTTGTATCAGAACTTAGGGCCTGGAGCTTGAACTCAGGGTCATTTCTGTTTTTCTTTCTTTCTTTTTCATAAAGACTAGCTATCGAATTTAGTGACATCTCCACTTCAGCAATTTGGTGTATAATTGGACATTAGAGTCTTACAGCTTTTATTGCTCAGGCTAGGTTTGAACCATGATTCTTACCTCTTAACCACCTCCATATTTAGAAGTATAAGCATATGCCACTAATGATAGGAAGCTACTTTTTATTTTATAGAAAAGGGATAGCTTCTGTATAGATTTTGTCTATAGGAAGAGCCTTAACAAATTCCTTTCCACACTCTACTATCCAATCTGTTTATTAAGAATTCCTGCTTGGAGGGAAGCCCTCAAAATAGAAATTTGCCAAGTTGGCAAAACACTATATAAGTGTCTGGCACAAGTTTATTAATTTACAATCTTGAATGCAGAGGAATAAGTATTCATATATTGGCCTCGAGGAAATTGGATTTTATAACTGTTGATATTCCCAAACCTAATTACAATTAAACACATATAACTCATTATCTCCGGCTTTAAGGATGAATTGAATGTTTCCCCATGAATTTCCATAATATTTCCCAACTCTGCTGGCTCAAGTTCTTTCCTTTGCTTGTGAAACATTGATCTCATGTAGTATTCTTTGTTGACTATTAAATGGATAAAATACTTTATAGAAGGTATAATGCTTTGTCATACCCACTAGAAAGAGTAGAGAATTCAGAATGAGACTTGAAGGGTCAACTAATGATCACATTTCTTCAATAAAATATAAAACCAAGTGTCATTTGCTACTCTACTCACCTGAAGAAATTCTTTTCTCAAAAAATGGAAATAATATCCATCTTTACTACTGTTATACTTTAAATCATTTTTCTCAAATCTAAAGTATCTTTTTCAAATTTAGAGTATTTCTTCGAATTATAAGTTTTTTTTAATATTTTCCTCTAAGCCAACTAGATTTTTACTGTATACATTCAATGCGTTTGCACTTTTTGGATATGAGTCCTTTTTTCATTTGTGTAATTCCTTTCATACCTCAAGTTCTAACCACTATTTGTTTCCTTTCAAACTCACTCTGAAGGAGCACTTCAGATTATGCCTTTGAGTTCTAATTATGAGATACTTTGAAGTGTATATATCCCAAAGCATTAATCTGAACAATTTCTCCACAAATAGGTATTGGCAAATTAATATATTAACCAAGATACTTTATTTTACACTTATTTTCTATGCTGGGCTTGTTCTTCATGGAATGGTGTACTTACTACCAGAAGAACAATTAATGTCTCTTTGTATGTCTTCTCTTAAGACGTAGAATATTTTACATGGGATCAATATCTGAGTACTAATTTTACAAAGGGTGACATTCATTGTTTCATACGATTGGTATTGCTACTCTCAAGGAAACATAAGATAACATTAAGGCTATTTATCACTTATGTAATAAAAAAGTTAGATAAATCAAATATTTGATACCAAGTGTTTAAAATATCTATGGTACAGTAATCCTCTTATTATGGCTTTTTTCTGAATTTCAAAATAAGAGAAGGATCAACTGATATATGTTCTCCCAAGCTGGAAGATATAAGGCTACTAGTCTACAGGTTTTCATTTTGTTGTAAAGCCTTTGAGTTTTTTGCATTTAATCTTTTCACGGGCAGCACACCTAAATGGATCTCATTAAAATCCTATCATCTCATAAAGCTGAAAAGAGGCGGTGTGAGACACAACATATGCTTTAGAATGATATCTCCTTTTGCAAAGAGGAGCAAAACACTTTACTCTTAACCAAATGTATCTCAAACCCTCATTTATCTTCAAGAATTTGGTTTTTGATATTGAATATAAAACCTCAGAAAGGTTTTGAAATTAGTTCTGTAATTCTGTTCTGGATGGATCAGCAGGATTTTCATTTTCTGTTTAAATTGCCCTTTTCTTTTCATTTCCTAAGAAAAGATAAAATGCCTTCAAGCACACAAGAAAATAAATGGATTCCTTTCATAAGTGTTTAGACACTCAACACTTACAACTATGACTTAATTCAACTATATACCTAGCACTAAATACTTGGTGACTTTAAAGATAAAATGATCACAATTTATTTCAAGGCTTTCTTTACCAAGTTCCTTCTAATATATTATTCATGGTTTACAAAGTAAACAGATTCCAAACAACTATTTTAAGTCATTCTCATGAAAAATAAAAACAAGGCAGACATGTAGATATGAGAAAGATTGAATCACTTCTTAGCAGAGCAAGAAAGGTGTTATTTCCTACTTGTGAATAATTTTCTAATAGTTTGTCTTTACCCACAGGCAGAGAAGGAATGCTAAATGAAATTATTAAAGCAACGTCTCATTTTCTTGTTGATAATACGATACACATGAAAATATTTTGTATCATAATTAGATAAGAATTGAACTCTCTATCAGAATGTCTCCAGAAACCAATTCTATCCTTTAGAATGGCACTTAAATATAAACATGTTCTCGTGTTTATAACATATATAGATGTAGTAAAGACACAACATGTGACTCATCTTTTGAGCTAAAGCAAACCAAGTATTATTTATTAATTGACAGTTTATGGACATTTCATTCTATAAAATTTACTCATGGAATTATTCACACAATCTAAGTGTTCTAACAGTATTTTCAAAAGTTCTTCATCTCCAATGACCTTGTGCTTACATAGTGCATTCATACTCATGAATACCACAGCTAATGTGTTGTGTATTACTATGAAATTTCACATAACTAAGCTTATTTACAAAATGAAAAATTGTCAGTAGTGTTGCAAGAAGTGAAGCAGCCTTCCAAAAAATACATAAGTGGCAAATCAATGTTTTCTACATAGCAATGCTGATGAAAGTTTCTAAACAATAAGTTGGGCACTGGTTTCTCTCGCCTGTAATCCTAGTTACTCATTAGGCTGAGCTCTGAGGCTCACGGTTCAAAGCCAGGCCAGGCAAGAAAGTCCGTGAGACTCTTCAAAAAAAAACCACTAGATAACCAGAGTGACACTGTGGCTCAAGCAGTAGAGCACTCGCCTTGAGCAGGGACAGATCCCAAGCCCATAGTTCAAGCCCTATGACTGACCAGAAAAAGAAAGAAACAAAAAAGCAAACAAATTCTAAGCAATACTTATTTCCACAATTAACATGTGGAACATGAAGCTAACACTGCTTTCACAAAGTCGCATAGATAGTAAAATTCAGACAGTGGGGAGGAGATGAAGTGAATAGCAGATAAGTTAATTTAGGAAAACAATCCCTGTTTAAACATAAAGAGTTTTTGTGCACATTTTTCTTTCCTCAGCAGCATTCAATATCTCTCAACATCAATATGGATGTGATCATTCAGAAGAAATATTTGACATCCTCCTTTGGTCTCTCATCATTTTAGACATAAGAGAATTTATATTCCCTTACCTCTGAACTGAGTTTTTCAGGTCACTGATACCCTCTGTTAGTTTTATTGTCCTGCTGTATGATGATGTCTTGTTACATAAGTGAAATGGTTATTCCCATTCAGGCTTTTTTATTTTTATTTTATTTTTTGGTGGATCATGGGACTTAGACTCTGGGCTTGAGCACTGCCCTGGTCTCTTCACCTCAAGGTGACCACTCTACAACTTGAGCCACAGCACCACTTCCAGTTTTCTATTGGTTTATTGGAGATAAGTCTTATGGACTTTCCTGCCCGGTCTGGCTTTGAACCACAATCCTCAGATCTCAGATTCCTGAGTTGCCTGAATTACAGGCATGAGCCAATGGAGCCCAGCTTTCATTCAGGTTTTTTAAATTAAAAAAAAAAAAATTAAAAATGGAAATAAATGGAAAAATTCAAAGATAATCAGGGCAATGAATTTGGGAGTATTTTTGTGGGATATAGTATATATACTTAGGTAACTAATGAAAAATGAGGACTGAAAGAAACTCAGTCTTCCTGAGTAGAACCTAATTTTTTAATATTCTCAGCTTATTCTGCAGATTTAAATCCAATGCTCTCTCTTCTGTAAAATATCTACTTTTTTAAATTTCATTTTGTATTTTTAAAAATAGTACTGCAAATAGTTTTAAACTTTTGTGCTTAAGTAGAAATTGGAAAAATATATTTTGATTTAAAATTATTTTTATGTGATAATAACTTGATATTTATTATTTTGCCCTATGTTGGAAGACATTTTTCTTTATCAAAAATAAAACACAACAAAGAAAAAAACAAACAAACAAAAAAAGGTTCTGTAAATGGAGAGTA
Organism: Dipodomys spectabilis; assembly: GCF_019054845.1. Classification (NCBI taxonomy): domain Eukaryota; kingdom Metazoa; phylum Chordata; class Mammalia; order Rodentia; family Heteromyidae; genus Dipodomys; species Dipodomys spectabilis. The sequence continues at coordinate 7,280,478 of NW_024871210.1, read as the reverse complement.
TCACTTTTTTCAACTCTTAGCCTGCACATGGCCTATTGGTTTTTCATTACACTTTTGTCCATTACTCAATTATTTCAGTTTAAATGTTATTTCCCTAAGTCACACCATCTTCTATGCACATAGAGAAGTATAGTCCAATAAATTTAATGGTTATGTACGGTTTTATCTCATATTTATAAGAGCTATTGCTTCAATAATAGTCTCACAAATTCTGATTTATTAACTAACAAGTATCTTGATTTCATGCCATCTGAAAAATGAAGTCCGTCTTTCAATGACAGGATGAGTCACCAATGGTAACTGTGTATTGCTTTATTAAAAAAAGAGTCTTCTTATGAAAATTCCAGAGTAGTTGTGAAAATTATGAATATTGTACATACTAATCAACAAATAAAATGAATAATTTGCCTTTAATTATTTTGCTTTCTGGGTATTTGTATATCGTATGCATATATCTAGCCATAATTATGTATATATAATTTATTAAGACTATAATAACTGTATTGTATATGCTTTGTTCATGTGGAAACATGCAATCTTTAGCACTGAGGTAAACATAATAGATATTGCTTTTATTTTTTATTTATTTTTGTTTCTAGTATCTGAAAGTTGCTGTACAAAGGAGATGCCATTCAACAAAGGAGTTTAGGAACACAGTGTGTCTTGATCAATGTCACCCCTTTTACCATTCTAAGCCTTTCCACCCAAACCACTCCTTACATCACAATTCTTAGTTTTGCAGGATATATATATGTATATATATATAATTATTTTTCCATCTTAAAAAAGTAGTTTATTTTTGACCTTGTCACCCAATTCCACAACGGTAATCACAAAACACTGTTTTGGAAATGAACATGTTTGGGAGGGAGTAAAGTGGAGTGAAGAGGGATAGTAGTAGGAATAGTGCGAACAATGTTTGACAAGATTGTAATTATTACCTTATTTATGTAACTGTAAACCATCTGCACACACCTTTATAACAAAAGAAAATATAATGAAAAAAAGTAGCTTATAAGGTTCTCCTATTTAAATGTTAGAATCAAGTAGTGTTATAACAATCGCAATTTGAATGGTTCTATTGTAGTTGTGTTATTTCTAAGGATTGCAAGAAAGATTGCTTACTCCAGATGTGCTGAACAAAGTTAAATAGACAATTTTTTAAGAAAACAATTGCTACAACGATATTGATTTTTTACTACTTTCTATACCATATATGCTCAAATAAATAGAGATTTATTTGGAAATAATGTCACTGGAGCCCACATAAGTTTTACAATTTATTATCCAAGAAACATGTAGTCCTGTTTATTTTTGTTTGTCTTTACCTTGTTGATTATTACACTTTTTCCCTTACTTTTGACAAACCTAAGCTATTATCTGGGTAATTGGATTTAAGCTTTCTATAAAATCTAAATTTAATGCCTTTCCTGTATTCATTAAATTCATGGAGACAAAGCAGATGGCCACTCGTATAATTGATTATATGTTTATAAAGAAAATAATTTAACAGTACCACTCTGGAACTCTACCTTTTTTCTTCCTTAAATTCTCATAAGCAAATGTATTGATAGAATCATCTTTACTTGGGTGTAGGCTGAAAAATCATCCACACTATTTATGGAGCTCAAAAAGCACCAAGAAAACAGAATGGAGCTTAGGAGACTGGTAGACATGGGGAAAATAAAATATTGTACGCTTTGAAGAAACTGACACCTTTCATTAACCATGAAGGGAGGATTCTTTCAGAGGTGTTGTGTGAAGAAAGTATTTATTGGTTGAAATGCATTACATGTCTGAGGGAAATTCTATGAAATGCATGCAGGAAAGTGATTATTTTGTTTTTCTTTTTGATCCTATGAAAGTTGATCTAATATTAAAATTTCTGTAATCAAGGATCATGGAAATAGGAGGCAGGAAGTTTTTATTTTGAGGAAGCTTCGCCTTGAATCCCACTTGGAAGTTATAGCAGAAAAAAGTTGAGTTTTCAACTCGCCTCTTCTTTTATTTGGACTTATAATAAGGATCAATTTGGTATCTTTGCTCTTAAATGTTAATTGTCACCAAAATATGCTTTGACTACTATTACTACTTTATTTTTTTTCAATACTGGGGCTTGCATTCCGACTTTGTGTTCTTCTTCAGCTCTTGATATCAAGGCTGGTACATTATTACTTGAGCCACAACACCTCCAATTTCTTCAGCTTTATTTATTTATTCAGGTTAAGTGAAAAACCTGTTTTCTGGGTCAGTCTGATCAGTATGGTTTGAATGGTGATAATCAGATCTTAGCCTTCTGATAACTGGGATTAAAGGTATGACCCACTTGTGTCAGGATTCTGCAAAAGCTTTTGAATGAAAGAATATAATTCTTATATAGAATTTAATTACTCATCACTTGAGTAGGTCCAATATGTAAGCACTTAAGAGAACAAACATCTGCAGTTTTTCTCAATTAGAACCAGGTAAATCACACTTACTGACTGTGTTCTATTATTAGCAAACCATTTTATCATTGCATTTCTGGTAAACTCAGTTACACTAAGCAGTTTTGCAAATTAAATATATTTTTATTGTAAATATAATGTACAGAGAGGTTACAGTTACATGAGTAAGGTAATGAGTACTTTTCCTATCAAGCATTGTTACATTCTCCTTTGTTTTTTTTCCTACCATCGATTCCCTCCCCACTTCCTCAACTCCCCACCCATGAAGTTGTAAAGTTCATTTTAAACATAGTGTCTTGTACATTTCATTGTTAAAATGGGTCATCCTGTAACCTTACTTCTGCATTTTGTTATTTCTCTTCCTCTTCTCAAATGAGAAAATTGTAGATACAGGGCAAAATGCAGGGCATATGAATCAAGTAGACTGAAAAAAAGGATTATATCATGGAGGAAGAACAAACAAACAAGCAAAGAAAATCACATAGTACATTATAAGAAAATTAGAAACAATAGTACGAAAGATTAAACTTCTAATGGATCTATCTTGGGGTTAATTTCTCTTTGCATCATTTTCTATAGTCATATGTACATAGCTTTTGACCATTTCAGCTTGTTGCTGACATACGCTAGTTATTGTAAATAAAGAAAACCATGGGACCTATGGGACATTTGAGCATGACTTATTTCACTTAATATAATTTTTTCCAAGTCTTTCCATTTCCTAACAAATTGGGTGATGCCATTCATCTGATGGAGGCATAGAATTACATTATATATGTATTGTGTAATTATATGTAATTATATATTTGAATATATGTGCATAGGCATGTATTTAAATACATACATATAGATGAGATATATGATCACATATAGTATATAGTTTATATATATATATATGTCATTAGTATCATATATAGTAATATATATATAGTAATATATATATATATATATATATATCTCACATATATGATCCATTCATCTATCAAGGGGCATCTGGATTGGTTCCGTTACTTAGCTGTGGTGAATAGTTCTGTGATAAACATAGTTGTGCTGATAGCTTCAGTAAAGCGTTGTTTGTGATCCTTTGGGTAAAAAACCAAACGTGGGATTGCTGGATCATAGGGTATCTCTATGTGTAGTCTTTTGGGGAACCTCCATACTGCTTTCAAAAATGGGTGAACAAAGGTACACTCCCACCAACAATTAAGCACGGTTCCCTTTGGCCACATCTCCTCCCACATCTGTTATTATTAGATATCTGGTGTATAGCCATTCAAACTGTGGTGAGATGGAATCTCAATTTTGTTTTGATTTGCACTTTTTTATTGTGAAAATACCATACAGAGTGGTTACAATTACATGGGCAATGTAATGAGTACATTTCTTATCAAGCGTTGTTGCCTCCCTGTTTCCTCTTACCACCCCTTACCATCTCCCCCCTCGTCGCCGCTACACTCTCCCCCCCATGCCCCAGCCAAAGTTGTAAAATTCGTTTTTCGACATAATTTCTTGGACATCTCATTGTTGCTTTTCTTTTATGGCTAGAGAATTTGAACATTTCTTTGTGTGTCTTTTTGCCATTTTATTTCCTCTTCAGAGAGTCTCTCCTTAGCCCACTTATTCTTTTTGTGGTTGTTTCTTTGAGGATTTGTTGTGGGGATTTAATTTTTTAGTTCTTGGTATATTTTAGATATGAGCCCTTGTCTGTTGCATGGCTAGTGTAGATCTTCTCACATTCCATTGGCTTTCTATCGACATTGCTAGCTATGTCCTTTGTGATGCAGAAGCTCTGAAGTTTTATGCACTCTCATTCATCCAACCCTTCTTTGACTTTTTGTGCTTTTGGGGTTTTTAAAAAAAATTCAGGCTCTACCAAAGAGTTCTAGAGACTCTCCTGTTCCTTCCTGTAAATTTTTCAGGGTATCTGCTTTGTCTTCCAGGTCTTTGGCCCATTTGGAATTGATTCTGTTGTAGGGTGATATATAAGGATCTACATTTAATTTTGCCAGCACCATCTACAGAAGAGGTCATCTGTCTTCCATTCTACTTTTTTAGCTCCCTTATGAAAGCTTAGATGGCAATAAGTCCATGGGTTCATTGCTGGGTATTCAGTTCTATTCCATTGGCCCTCATGTATGATGTTGATCTTCTAAGTACTAAGCTGTTTTGTTTACTATGGCTTTGTAGAGATTGAAATTTGGTGTTGATAGTCCTCCACCACTGTTCTTTCTGCTAAGGATTGTTTTTGCTATTCGGAGTCTTTTATAGTTCCATATGAATTTTTGCATTTTTTTGGTAGATTTCATTGAAAATGAGGTTGGGATAATGATATGTATTACATTGAATTTGTACATAGCCTTTGGCAGTATTGCCATTTCACAATGTTAATCCTCCCCATCCAGGAGCATGGGAGATTTTTCTACATATATTGTTCTGCTTTAATTACCTTTTAAAGGTTTTTAAAGTTTTCATTTTAGAGATCTTCCATTTCTTTAGTTCACTGAACTCCTAGGTATTTTTTTGGAGGGGTGGGGCTATTGCAAAAGTAATTGCTTTCCTGATTTCAGCCATGCTCTTTTCATTGTGGGCATAGAGAAAATAATTGATTTTTCAGGGTTAACTTTATATCTTGCTCCTTTGCCAAAATTTCAGATCAGCTTAAGTAACTTGGGAGTGGAGTCCATGGCATTCTTTAAATACAAGATCTTGTCATCTGCAAAGAGAGAGTGTTTTACTTCATCTTTCCCTATTTGGAATCTATTTTTATTTGTATCTTGTCTTGTTGCTCTTGCTAGGTATTTTAATACAAAATTGAAGAGAAGTAGAGACAGTGGACATGCTTGTCTCATTCCTGAGTTTAGAAGAAATGGCTTTAGCTTTTCAAAATTAAGTATAATACAGGCTGTAGATTTTTTCCTGTTTTTCATTTTTGTTGTTGTTGTTTTGTTACTTTGTTTTTACTTTTTTCTTTTGCTTTTTTTCCCATAGGTTTGTCATAGGCAGCCTTCATTATATTGAAGAATGTTCCATGAATTCCTAATTTTTCCAGACCGTTCATCCTAAAGGGATGTTGGATTTCATTGAATGCTTCTTCTATATCTATTGAGACAATGATATGGTTCTTATCATTACTCTTATTGATGTGTTGAATTATATTAATAGATTTTTGCAGATTGGACTAGCTTTTCATCCCTGTAATGAATCCTGTTTGATCATGTTGTATGATTCTGTTGATGAGTTATTGAATTTGATTGCAAAATTTGTTGAGAAATTTTGCATCAATGTTTATCAAAGAAAGATGTAGAGTACTTTTTCTTTGATGAGTCCCTGCCTGGTTTTGGAATGAGGGTTATGGTGGTTTCATAGAAAGAGTGTGGTATTAATTTTCACTTTTACTTTCATTTAAGGGTTGGGGGAGTATTGGTTTGAGTACTGCTTTGAAGGCCTTATAGAATTCAGATGTAAATTCTTCCCATCCTGGCCTTTGTTTAGGTGGGAAGTCTCTTATTGCTGTTTCTGTTTTGGTGCTTGATATGGGTCTGTTAAGTTGTTTGAAATAACCAACATCAAGCATGTTTATGTCAAAAATATAAACTTCTGTGCTAGCAATAACATTATTCAGGGTATATAATCTATATCTCTACCCGAAAAACTCATTTCTAAGTGTGAAACAAGACATTAGGTTAAATTCTCAGGTTGAATTTGGGCAAACCTCAATTTTTTTCATTTTTCATTTCCATTCCCTTGATAATCAATTGTTTTCTTCTCAGTGTTGTTTTTAGAAATCAATCATTATTAATTTCCCTATTACAAATTAAGAATACACGTAACCTAATAATGTTAATCTTGTACAAATCCTTTCATTTCCTTGAGTATATTAACATGTAGATTGTACAAAGGGGGTGTCATATTGAATTTTTCTTACTCAGAATATGTTTGAATACTGCTCTGTATACCTAAGTACAGAAAGTTCATCTTTTGTGTTCTATATGGTTTTCAAAATATGAAGGTACATATTATTCTATCAGGCATGGCTTTATTATTCTCATGGGAAAAGGTTTGCTTCACAAATAGGATATTTGTATCAATTTAATAATTTTATACTTTAAAATTTCTGATTTAGTTCCAGCAATGTATATTTAAAAGTTCGGTAAGTCTTGTCTTTTTTTTTTTTCTCCCAAGAATATTGTATCATCTTATAAATTCTACCATGACTATGTATATATGCTGATCTCACCAACTCCCATTAGCAGTGTATAGGGAAGAAACATCTTGATTTTAGATCTGTATATAAACCATGATCTTACAAGCCCCTTTTCCACCCTAGACTCTGTTCAAATATTCATATCCATCTTCATGTATGGTCTTAAAAACCATATATATTTCCATCTGCTAATTTTATGTTTTCTTCCTTTGGCCTTCCCCAGCCATGAGGTTTTTGACATTTACTTTTTTTTTTTTTTGTAGTCCAGTCATGGGCCTGAACTTTGTGCATGGGCATTGTCCCTCAGCTCTTCAGCTCAAGGCAAGTGCTTTACCACTTGAACCACAGTGACACTTCCAGCTTTTTCTGCTTATGTGGTGCTGAGGAATCATGCATTCAAGACAAGCACTCTACCACTGAGCTACTTTCCTAGTCCCTAAAAATTTCCTGTTAATACTTTTCATTGTCATAGTTTTAATGCAAACATTGCTTTTCTTATGGGAGAAAGTACCTTGAAACTTTACTTAAATATTTTCTTTTTTGTGTTTTTGTAAGTAAATTAACTTTAAATTTATTTCCTCTTCTTTTTTAATATTAATTTTTATTTTTTTGTGAACATATTGTACAGAGGGTTTACAATTACATGGACAAGATAATGAGTACATTTCTTATCAAGCATTGCAGACTCCTTTGTTTACCCTTCACATCCCTCCCCCTGACCTCCGACCCAATCCGACACCCGTCCCTGCCCCGGCACCAAAGTTGTAAAGTTCATTTTTGATATGACAACTTATATTTCTCATAGTTGCATCGAGTCCACCTGTATCCTAAAACGACTTGTTTTTCCCCATCTCCTTCACAAATTATACCAACATCAAATATAGTGAAAGCAATGGTTAGACTGTGGGGGAGGGAGATACAAAGCTACAAAGAAAAAATCTTATAAATAAGTTAAAAACAAATGCATGATAGAAAAAAAAAACATTTAAATACATATCTAAGGGTTCATTTTCCTAACATCACATTATCTGACCTTTTGCGCTTGACTCATACATATAATAGATATTGCAAATAAGGGAAACCATAGGACCTATGATTCTTTGGGCTTGGCTTACTTCACTTAATATAATTTTTTCCAAGCATTTCCATTTCCTAACAAATGGGACAATGCCATTCTTTCTGATGGAGGCATAGAATTCCATTGTGTATATATATATATATATATATATATATATACCACATTTTCTTGATCCATTCATCTACTGAGAGGTATCTGGGTTGGTTCCAGTTGTGCTGGTAGCTTTAGTGTGGTCTTGTTTGTAAACATTTGTGTAAATGCCCAAAAGTGGGATTGCTGGGTCATAGGGGAGCTCCATGTGGAGTCTTTTGAGGAAACTTCACACTGCTTTCCAAAGTGCTTGAACAAGTTTACACTCCCAACAACAGTTATGAAGTAAGGTTCCCTTCTGTCCACATCCCCTCCAGCATCTGTTGTTGTTAGAGTTCTTGATTATAGCCATTCTAACTGGGGTGAGGTGTTATCCCAATGTTGTTTGATTTGCATTTCTTTTATTGCTAGGGAAGTTGAGTATTTCTTCATGTGTCTATTGGCCATCCTTCTTTCTTCTTCAGAGAAGTTTCTCTTTAAGTCTTTAGGGCACTTAATTATTGGGCAGTTGTTTCTTTGAGTATTTGTTGTTGGGGGACTTAATTTTTTGAGTTCCAAGTATATTTTAGATATGAGACCCTTGTCTGTTGTATGGCTAGTGAAGATATTCTCCCAATCTGTGGGCTTTCTATTGATCTTGCTAGCTACGTCCTTTGCCATGCAGAAGCTCTGAAACTTCATGCAATCCCATTTGTCCAACCTTTCTTTGATTTGTGGTGTTTCCGGGTCTCTATTCAGAAAATTTCAGCCTGAGCCAAGGAGGCATCGGGTTTCTCCTATTCCATCCTGTAAGGTTTTCAGAGTGTCTGCTTTTACACCGAGGTCTTTGATCCGTTTGGAGTTGAATCTGGTGCAGGGTGATATATGATGATCTAGTTTTAGTTTTCTACAAGTAGTTAACCAATTTTTCCAGCACCATTTACTGAAGAGGTTGTCTTTCTTCCATTCTATTACTTTAACTCCGTAATCGAAGATTAGTTGGCTATAGGTCTGCAGGTTCATTTCTGGGTTTTCAATGCTATTCCATTGGTCCTGATATCTGTTTTTATGCCAGTACCAAGCTGTTTTGATTACTATGGCTTTATAGTAGAGTTTGAAATTTGGTATTGATATTCCTCCAGCAGTGTTCTTTCCGTTGAGGAGCATTTTTGCTATTCAGGGTCTTTTATTGTTCCATATGAATTTTTGGATTGCCTCTTCTATTTCCTTGAAGAATGAGGTCGGAATTTTGATAGGTATCACATTGAATTTGTAGATAGCCTTGGGAAGTATTGCCATTTTCACTATGTTAATCTTTCCAATCCAGGAGCATGGAAGGTTTTGCCATTTTCAAAGTTCTGTTTTGATTTCCTTTTTCAAGATTTTAAAGTTTTCATCATAGAGGTCCTTCACTTCTTTGGTTAAGTTATTTCCTAGGTATTTTATTTTTTGAGGGGCTATTACAAATTGAGTTACTTTCCTAATTTCGGCCACACTTTTCTCATTGTTGGCATACAGAAAAGCCATTGATTTTGGGGGGTTAATTTTATAGCCTGCTACTTTGCCAAAGTTTTGAATCAGTTTGAGTACTTTGGGAGTGGAGTCTATGGGATTCTTTAAATACAAGATCATGTCATCTGCAAAGAGGGAGAGTTTTATTTCTTCTTTCCCTATTTGGATCCCCTTTATGTTTGCATCTTGTTTTATTGCTGTAGCTAGGCATTCTAAAACTAGATTGAAGAGAAGTGGAGAGAGTGGACATCCTTCTCTTATTCCTGAGTTAAGAGGAAATGACTTTAGTTTTTCACCAATAAGTATATTGCTGCGTGTAGATGTGTCATATACAGCCTTTCTTGTATTGAGGAATGTTCCATGGATTCCTAATTTTTCCAAAAACTTCATCATAAAGGGGTGTTGAATCTTGTCGAATGCTTTTTCTGCATTTATTGAGATAACCATGTGGTTCTTATCCTTGCTCCTGTTGATTTGATGAATAATATTAATTGTTTTGAGTATATTGAATCAGCTTTGCATCCCTGAAATGAATCCTGTTTGATCGTGGTGTATGATTTTTTGGATGAATTGTTCAAGTCGATTGGCCAATATTTTGTTGAGAAGTTTTGCATCAATGTTCCTCAAAGAAATGAGTCTATAGTTCTCTTTCTTTGATGAGTCCCTGCCTGGTTTTTGGATGAGCGTTGTGATGGCTTATAGAATGTGTTCTGTAGTGAACTTTCTCTTTCAATTTCATTGAAGAGTTGGAGGAGTATTGGTGTTAGCTCTGCTTTGAAGGCCTTGTAGAATTCCGCTGTAAACCATCTGGTCCTGGACTTTTCTTAGCTGGGAGGTCTTTTATTGCTGTTTCTATTTCAGTGCTTGATATGGGCCTGTTAAGCTGGTTTAACTCATCTTTACTTTTGTTTTGGCATGTCAATATTTGCTAGTAAAATGTCCATTTCTGCCATGTTCTCAATCTTATTAGCATAAAGTTTTGAGAAGTATTCCCTTTAATGTTCTGAATCTTGGTTGATTCTGTGGTGATTGTTCCATTCTCATCTCTAAGTTTATTTGGGTGTGTTCTCTTCTTTTTCTGATAAGATTTGCTAAGGGTCTGTCAATTTGTTAAATTTTTCGAAGAACCAACTCTTTGTTTTGTTGATTCTTTCTATAGTTTTTTTGGATTCTAATTCATTTAATTCTGATTTAAATTTTATTATTTCTTTCTATCTACCGGATTGGGGTTTATCTTGCTGGTCTTATTCAAGGAGGTTCAGATGTCTCATTAAATTGTTAGTTCCCGAGCTGTCCAATTTGTTGATGTAGGAGCTCAGAGCTATAAACTTGCCTCTCAGTATAGTCTTTGCTGTGTCCCAGAGGAGCTGGTAATTTGTGTACTCATTTTTGTTGAATAGCATGGACATTTGAATTTCCTTTCTAATCTCTTCCATGACCCACTAGGGATTCAGCAGTGTGTTGTTCAGCCTCCATGTGTTAATGGAGTTTCATTGGTGGCTTTTGGTCTTGAGTTCTAATTTTATTCCCTTGTGGTCAGAGAGAATGCAAGTTATAACTTCAATGTTTCTGAATTTGGACAAGTTTGCTTTGTGGCCTAAAATGTGCTCTATTTTAGAAAATGTTCCATGAGCTGCTGAGAAAAACGTGTATTCTGATGCTGCTGGGTGAAATATTCAGTAGATGTCTGTTAAATCTAGTTGATCTATGCAGCTATTTAGATCTGCGGTCTCTCTGTTGAGTTTTTACCGAGTTGATCTATCTAGTGGGGAGAGTGTTGTGTTAAAATCCCCAACAATTAATGTCTTTGGATCTATGTGGGATTTGAGGGAAAGTCATGTTTCTTGGATAAATTTGGGTGCTCCATTGTTTGGCGAATAGATATTTAGAATTGTAATATCCTCCTGAAGGAGAGATCCCTTAATTAGTATGTGGCAACCTTCTTTATCTCTTTTCACGAATTTTAATTTGAAGTCTATTTTTACTGATATTAGGATTGCAACTCTCGCCTATTTATGGGGGCCGTTTGCTTTGTAGATTTTGCTGCAGCCTTTAACATTGAAAATGTGTTTGTTTTTACGGGCAAGATGTGACTCCTGAAGGCAGCAGAAAGAAGGATCTTGTTTTTTAATCCAACTAGACAGTCTATGTCATTAATTGGAGAGTTAAGTCTGTTAATGTTAAGAGATAGAACTGAGAGGTATTTGGGGGTCCTGCCATGTTATCCACCTTCTTGGGGGTTGGGAACCCTGGTTTCTTCATGTGGTTCTTGGATTCTCAATTTGGGTGCAGTTTCTATGTGTAGGTCATCTTTAAGAATCTTTTGTAGGGCTGGTTTGGTGGATATGTATTGTTTCCATTTTTCTTAGCTAAGGAATGTTTTTATTTGGCCTTCAGTTTGAAGGAGAGTTTAGCTGGGTACAGTATTCTTGGTTGATAGTTGTTTGTTTTTAGGGCATGGCATACATCATTCCAGGCTCTTCTTGCTTTGATTGTCTCTGCTGAGAAATCTGAGGTGATTCTAATTGGTTTCCCTTTATAGGTGATTAACCTTTTCTCTTTCACAGCTTTAAGGAACTTTTCCTTGTTTCTGAGTTGATCCTGTGTGGATTATTTTGTGACGGTGGGATCTCCTATTCTGGTCTGTTGTATTTGGAGTTCTAAAAGCTTCTTGTATCTGAATAGGCCTATCTTTTTGCATGTTTGGGAAGTTCTCTGCTAGGGTCCTGTTAAACCAATTTCCTAGACCATTAACATCTGTTTCTAGGTGCTCCTCTACATCCATTATCCTTAGATTAGGCCTTCTGATGGTGTCTTCCAAGTTTTGTATAGATCTATCATATTTCTTGGACTTGTCTTGGATGGTTTTATGTTCTTTCTCTATTATATCTAGGCTATCGTCAATCCCCGAGATTCGATCTTCTGCATGGTCTAACCAGCTGTCAAGACTTTATACTTTGTTTTTTATTTCTTTTCCTTCTAATTTGTCAGCTTTGATGGCTTCAAATTCTTTGTTGAAGCTTTGTTTTAGAGCCTGTATGGACTTCTTTACTTCCTTAATTTGGTATTCAGTGTTTATTCTCAAATCACTTAGTTGATTGATTATGGTTTCCTTGGACTCCCATTCCTTCTGTTGGGTTCCATTAGGCATTCGCTTTGTAGTCTCCCTGATTTCCTTCAGCTCTTTGTTAATGGATCCCATGAGTGCCTTTATTGAGCTTTGTGCATTCTCATCCTGCTCTCTCAATTCCTGTATTACTCTTTGCTTATCTTCCCCCATTCATGCCATTCTTGTTGTTCTCTTTGAGTGTTCACAGCCTGTTCACGCCATTCCTGCCTTTCTCTTTGAGTATTCTCAAGCTGCTCACACAAATCATGTATCAGTTTTTGAGTAGCTTCCTCACGCTCATGATATTCCTGTATAAACTTTCGGATTGTCTCCTCTCTCTCCCTCTCACACTCATACAGAGTCCTTTATAGGTTTTCAATATTTTCCTGCATTTATCTTTTGTTTGCCTCATCTCTCTCCCTCTCACACTCATACAGAGTTCTTTTTATGTTTTCAATTCTTTCATTTATCATGTTTGCCAGCAGTGTTTGTAGAGCTATTTAGAACTCTCCTCTGGATTATTCATTATCTGTTCTGTCCCTTATCATGAGTGGGAATGGACATACCCAGACTTGCCATTTTTCTTGTGGTTTTCCGGCTTACTCTGCCCATTTTGGATGAAAGTAACACCAGTTTTGTGCTAGAACATTAACTTAAGGCAAGCATCAACCAAAGTCTGAATTTGCACAGTCAATAGTCTGCAGATACAAATTAGTTCAACAGAAAAGGATAAGGAAGAAAGAAAAAAGTGATCAGAAGTTCAGTTGAGCTAAGCAAAAAACAAAAGAAAAAAAAATTTTTAAAGAAGAAAAAAAAAAAAGAAAGATAGAAAAACGCACACACGCACATATCCCTAAAATAAAGATTATAAGGGGGAAAAAGTTCCTAGAAAACAATTTTTTTCAAAAAAGATAAAAATTAAAAATTAGAAAAAGTTTTAGAAAAGAAAAAAATTCTTTTTGGAAAAGGTATAAAAAAAAGAAGAGGGAAAAAAAAGCTCTTTGATTTTTTTGGGAGGGTTGGAAAAAATCCTCTATCTCCCTTGTGTCTCTAATCAGCCTCTGGTTGGAGTCTCTGGTCTTCTTGTGGTCCTGTGGCTTGGTTGGTTTCTTAAGTCAGTTTGTTTGGACAGGCAGCAAAGTGCTCTGCTTTACCCAGGATTTTTCGATCCTCCTCCCAAGTTGGTTCAATGGGAGGGGGTGTGCTTTGAGTACCACAAATGAGGGAGATGGCTTTTTCCTCAAGTTTGGAGATGCTGTGATGAGGCTAGGTTCTGGGTAGACTTGAGGCCTTTCAGCAAACTAGCTTTTCTCCGGGGGCTAGTTTGTAAGAAACTCACAGAGCCCAACCTGGAGCCACTCTCAGGGTTTCTGTTTACTGATATGGAGGCTGCTAAAGGGAGGGGCAACCTCTGGCTCTGATTACCCGATGAAGAAAGCCACTCCTACAGCTGGCGCCTGAACTGGGTGACTTTTCCCTGGGTGGAGCTGAGTCTGGCAGGTCATGCTGTTAAGTTCTTGTGACCTGCTATATGACCCTAGTTTAATTCCAAGGCCTGAGTTGGAGCTAGCACCTCCGCCGAGCTCTGTCAGTATCCAAGATGGAGATCTCTGGTACTGGGGGGTAGGGGTGGCCTTCCCTCCTCTGCTCCCTGAGAAGGAGTGAGGACATCAGGCTTCTACTCAGGCTTCTACTCATGCTGAGTCTTGGTTCCTGGGTCATCTCTGGTCTGTGAACTGCAGGATGAAGATGTCTGCTCCTTGTCGGTTCTTGCTGGTGTTGAGTAGAATCTGCTCGCCTGCCACTTCTGGCTCTTTCATCCTGGACTCTCTCTGTTTCAGGTATGGTGTCTGCAGCCACCACCACCGCCACTGTTGCAGCAGCAGCAGCAGTGGCTGGCAAGAGCTCAGATGTGTCTCCTTGCCTGGATTTTCCCTCTCTGGCCTAACTCTCTGTCCTGTGATGGCACATTTGGTATGATTCTCTGGCTTAGGAATGTTCACTGGAACTCTAAAACTGCTTTCTATGGGAGAACTTGTTTTGCCTCCAGCTTCTCCTCCACCATCTTCCCTGTTACTTAAATATTTTCTTGCCAGACAATTTTTAGATTTTGTAAAGACTCACGCAATGCTAAAAATAATCAATATACTTAAGCTAAAATTTGAATGAGATATTTTGTATTTCACTGGGTAGAAACTTATTTTGGTAGATAGTTCATGGAAATGTCATTACCTCGAAGTAAGAATCATTATTATTGCTAATCCCACCATATTTCCCCCATACATTGATGATTATAGAAGAACCTCACTACATGGCACTTACTTATTTAGTAGGTTCTTGGCCAGGTGGCAAAATTAGGAATAGTGATTCAGTTAATAGAGTGATGTTCAACATTGTCTTTAGACATTATTTTTATCTTAACATAGAGGTGTTTTATAAAGTAAGATTGACTTAAAAAAGGATTTGATGTCATGGTATTTTCCCTTGTTTGCTTATTCAGATTGATTACTCTTATCCATAGTACAAATATAGAAGAACATTTATAGTTTAGTGGCAGCTGTCTAAACAAAGTTTTCTCTTTGTTTTCTGTAAATGTTATGGCCTATGTGAAATCTGGAAGGCAGGATTATATGACCAGACTGGAATTTTTAAGGTTTGAAATATTAATATACTTACTAAAGCATGAAAATTTCTTTTTTACTTGAAACCAGTGTAAACAGCAATGCTTCCTTTTATTGTGAAATGCTACAATAAATACATACATGTGATATATGCATGAGTACATGAGATCAGTGTGCATGTATATAGTGTTATGTTTGTTTGATATTATTTGAACTCATATAAACAGAAACATAGTAATGAGAATATTTGTTGGGCAGCAGGGGTTCATGGCTATAATCCTAGCTACTCAAAAGATCTGAGGATCATGATTCAAAGCCATGTTATGTTTTAAAATCTGATTGAATAGAGAATTAATTTTAGAAAATTTGTATTACATTCAGTCCTTGATTTCTTGTACATTGTTCCTTTCACATGCTTGATGTCAATTAGGTGATTATCAGGAAGGTCACATTTACTGTGGTGAATGAAGTTTTTCAAAACAATTCATAGAACATTTCAATTTGCTCTCATAATTTGTAGCTTGTAGTGTCCCCACTCTACTATGATGATCTCTTATCTTGAGTAAATTTTGTCGTGAAAAAAATGTAGATTAACACACTGATATTTTCATAAAGATTAGAAAGGTTAAAGTGTGTCACTGCAAATATAGTGACAGGTGTCAAGCTAAATAGAAAGCCCAGACAATAGTAGAAGATTGTTTTACCAGCTACACATCAGACAAAGGCCCAACATCCAAAATCTACTTATAGCTTAAAAACATAACCTGCCAAAAGTAAACCTGCAAAGAAACAATAACCTGATTCATAAATGGGCTAAAGAATTTTGTTATTATTATTTTGGATGGGGTCTCATGTTGCCAAGTTGGACTTGAGCCTCTTATACAGCCTCCCAATTTGAGATATGCACAAGCTCATTGAAGGAATTTATGCATTTTATGAATATGTTTCACTAAATAGTAGAGGTGTACTCATGATGATGAAACATTGAGTACAATATACACACAAAGAACTAATATAATTTTTTATTATCATCAAGTAGTCATGGTTCATAATCACATGTGCTATAGCGTACAAAACTGGCATCACCATTTTTAATTAATACTATCATAATCATAAGCTTCTGAATCTTGTTTAATGTATGATGTGTAATGTATGATGCTGTGATGATGAGTGAGACATGATAGAGGTCAGGCTTAAAGATGTAGTCCTTCATGTAATAAAACATTGTAAGGGGCATGTTTGTACTTCCTCAAGGGAATTTAAGAAATTTATGAGTACTAAGATAATTAACGATAAAGAAAGATTCAAAATATCATTAGTTTTACAAATCCAGCATTTGTTTATACATCAATATATGAGACTGTAACATTTGATAGAAGTTTATGTTCTTATTATGTAAAAACTTGAGACACAGAGAGATAACTTAGAGAAAGTATTATTTCTTGCTATTGAGAGCCCATTCCTTTCCTTTTCTTGTTTTTTCTTTTCTTTTTTGTAGACCTGTGGCTTGAACTCTAGGAAAAGGCACAGTCTCTGATCTATTTCTCAAGGTTAGCACACAGTGCTACTTCCAACTTTTTCAGTGATTAATTACGAAAAAAAAGAGTATCATGGACTTTCCTGCCTAGGCTGGTTATAAACCATGATTCTCACATCTTAGCCTTCTGAGTAATTATGATTATGGATGTGAACCACCAGTGCCTGGCTGAGAGTCCATTTCTATACACTGTGTTCAGGCTATGTTAACCATAGCTGTGGTGCAGCTCTCATATATGTACAAGAATGAGGATGATTAAAATTTGGACAAAAGTCCTTCCCATACTTCATACAGGTGTTTCAGAGAGTAAAAAAGTCCTTCACATAGTATAAATCACTTAGAATTAAATACTCACTGGCAATTATTAACTCTAACATTGAAACTATAAATTAACCCAAGTTGCTTCAATGTTTCTTACTGAAAGTTGGGGATGTACAAGATAGCATACATGCAATTCCTGAAAATAAATGTACACTTAATATTTACCAGATCTATTTCTACAAGAGGACAGAAAAATAAACCTCTGCAAATGTTGCCTCCTTTTGTGAGAAGAATTCAGAGGAGAGTACATGGGATTTTTACTGGTATATGGGCAATCCTTACGATAATGGAATTGATTAACACTGTAATAGAGATAAAACTCAGTGCTTGAATTGCCGATTTACATTTTCTTACAAAGCTCAGCATGTTCTAGGTAACTAATATTCCAACTAATTTGAGATAGTATTCTATGTGTTATGTTTTTTTTTTTTAATTCGGAAATTTGGATGAAGCAACAATTAGATCTCATTTCAAAGTTGATGAGAATTTAGAAATAATGTATTTTAAGAGACACAGGTGGGGCTTGGAAGGTGTTTCAGTGGTGAAGTGCTTGCCTTGCATGCCTGAGGATCTGGTTTCGATTACTCAGCAATACATAAACAAAAAAAAGCCGGAAGTGATGCTGTGGTCTATTAGTAGAGTGCTAGCCTTGACTAATGACAAAAGACAGAGAGCCAGCAAGCAAGCAAGAGAGAGAGAGAGAGAGAGAGAGAAAAGAGAGAGGCTTGACACATGATCTATTATATGAAAAATATTTATTGTCACAAATCCATCATTATAATACTACAATAAATAACAAATTGAGTTGCTCTATATACCTATTAAACAATTGAGCAAGCAAAAAGAATTCAATTTTTTGTTTATTACATATTTAAAATTAATCATAGCTAAAATATAAATGAATAATTAGTAAAAATAATAGTTAATAAGGGAAAATTTATACAATACTAAATACATTGCTTTATGACAACATTTATAACTGTTTGAGAAATTTTCTTTAAAAAGCAATCGGGATAATAAAAATGTAATATTTTCTAGTTGTACTCGAATTTCAACTCAATGCTAAGCACCCTACCACTTGAAAGAAATTTCCAGTCTTTGTGGCTATTAATTTTGTTTTCCAACGAGTGTCTCTTAGTTGTGGGAGAGGTGGCTTAGTCCAATATTCTCCTTCTTCCACCTTCCACATAGCTGGGTATATAGGCATGCATCACTAAACTCAACCTGGAGGACTGAAGTGTTTTAAATGAGAGAATTCAAATTCAAATTCATATCAAATTTTATAAGATATGATAGAAATAAAATTTACTTAAAAGTAGACATTTAAATGAGAGCCAATATGAGGATTGTCTCTTCCTGCTTACTCGTACACAGACTCTTCACATTTTTAAAATTTTTCCCTTGGTAATAGTGTAATATGAAAATGCACATATTAATTATAGAAGGTCAATAATCCTGAAAACTAAAATGCATATTCTTATTTACATAATCTCAAAGAAGAAATTTTATTTAAAGAAAACCTACCACATTAGTTTTATATCTGTCTATCCAGCTATTCAGCTAGCTATTTATCTATCAATAGCGAAAGTGAAGCTAAAAGACTGCCCTTAGAAAACTAGGTTCAATGTAAATGCTCTCAGATATTTTTTTTTTATATTTAGAGCAGGTATGGATATTAGCATGTGTCTTCATGCCCACAGAAGTTATCTGGGTCAGCCCTGAACTATTTTCGGTTAATTTTGATTGTGGCCCTGATATGTCGGTATCACCATCTGCTTCAGTGTTCCTTGTTACTTTCGTGATTTTAGGTTAAACAAGAAAATAGTAATGAAGAGAAATATAATAAGAATCCATTAATACTTTTGTGGCTTTTTCATTTCTTTTTTGAGAACCTATATTTTTAATAATTGTACAGAAGTGTAAGGTAATGAGTAGCTTTCTATTGATCATTTAGCATTCATACCTTTAAGAGTGTACCATGCTAAATATAGGATTACCTTACACAAAATAGTTAAAAGTGCACACAGATACACGTTGACAAAGTAAAATAAACATTTTCCAATCTCAGCTATTTTTTGGATTCCTCCTGGTTTCATATCTCTGTGTTCCATTTAAGCTGTTTGTGAAGACATGTCCAGCCTCTGAAATAGGTGGTTGTACTGAAGTATGTGAGGTTATTGGTTACCTAAAGATTATGGAATTAGCCAGTGTAATTTTAGACTAGGCTATGCAGACAAATGACTAATTTTTTTGGTATAAAAATTGCCTGGTTTTCTGACCTATGATGTTTAATTAGCCACATGGAATTCATTCATGATTATAAAACTCTCACTCACTTTTTCCTTTCTTGTATTTAAAACATAAGATTTTATCTCATAGCTGCAATAAAAGTAATTAATTTTTCAGCTGTAGAAATTGGACTTCACTATGCATCTGAGGTCTATGTCTTTCCATTTGTATAGCCCCACATATTCTACTAACCTATAATAATGAGGGATAGAGATAGGTTGAGAGAGATGGGGGATTAAAGAGTGATTAAGATTAATTATATTTATGTAATAATTTTTGAATGGCAATTCCTTAGAACAGCTATTTAAACACTAAAACAAAAGAATGAACCTAAACAGAAACTGTTTGCAATTATGTGAAATTAATGATCTCTAATAGGAAAAAGAGTAAAATTGAAACTGGGATAGGAAAATGAAAATATACTGGTAAATCGGCTGAATGAAAATTTGGACATCATGCATAGGATTATAAGAGAACATAATTAGGCAAACCATCAGCTAATAGATGAATTCATGGCTTCCACAAATAAAAGAATAAAGGAACTCCAGCAGAGTGAGAAAAACTTAATGAAAATTTAGAAACCCAGATAAATGTGTGGAAAAAGAATTCTGAAAAACAACTCCAGGAGGTAAGCCATCTATTCCAGAAAACCTTAGTAAAGAGCTGTCCACCATTAAGAAAGACTAGCAAGAAGGAAAGGATTTAAACAGCAAAATAAAAAGCCTTGAAAGCAGGATGGAGAAGAATATCACAGGCAGAAGACAGTTTAGAGGCAGAAGAAAATATTGGAGGCAGAAAATTGTTTAGAGGGCCTGGGAAAATGACTCAGTGGTAAAGTGTTTGTTTTGCCTGCGGGCGTCCCTGGATTTGATTCCTCAGCAGCACTTTGCATATGTGAGTCCCTGGGTTTGATTCCACAGCAGCACTTAAACAGTAAAAGACAGAAGTGGTTTGGTGACTCAAGTGGTAGAGCACTAGCTTTGAGCTGAAGAGCTGAGGGACAGCCCCAGTTCAAGCCCCATGACCAAAGAAAAACAAACAAACCAAAAAAAAACAAAACAAAACACTGTTTAAACTCACTAGCAAAAGAGCACACAAATATTCATAACAAAACAAGAAATTCAGGATACATTCAGAAAGCCTAATTTGAGATTAATAGATGCACAAAAGGGCCTGGAGAGGTAATCCAATGGATTAGGAAATATATTCAGCAGAATCCTAGCAGACAACTTCCAAAATAGAAAAAAAGAGCAGACCCATCCAGATATTAGAAGCTTTTTTTAACCCCAACAGACCAGACCAGAACAGGTCTTCTCACCACCACATTATAATACATACCAGATCAATAGCCACAGAGAAAAGAATTCTTAAAGCTTCTAGGGAGAAGAGAACAATTACATATAAAGGGACCAAAACAGAATTACCTCAGACTTCTCAGCACACACCATAAAAGCAAGGATGGACTAGAAAGAGGTATGCCACACGCTGAAGTCAAATAACTACCAACCATGAATAATCTACCCTACTAAGCTCTCATTAATAGTAGAAGAAAAAATAAAAACCTTCCACAACAAGGAAATTTGAAGCAATATATCGCTACCAAACCAGCTCTTTAAAAAATTCGCAAAGATATTCTACTTATAGAAAACCAACAAGAACAGAACATAGGAAATGAAGTAGACCACAAAAAGAGAACTATATAATCACAAAGAGAATAGCCAAGGTGCAGCTCCCCCCCCCCATAAAAAGGAAAAAGTATGGACACACAAACTCCTCTCATTCCAACACTTAATATTAATTAAGCAACCGATTGTCCAGTTGGATCAAAAAGAATGATGCTTCTGTCTGCTGCCTTCAAGAGACATAACTTGAGGACAAAAATGAACATATTCTGAAAGTGAAAGTCTGGAATAAAATCTATGAAGTAAAAGGTCCACATAAAAATGCGGGATTTGCAAGCCTAATATGAGAGAAAATAGATTTCAAATTAAATCAATGAGAAGAGATAAAGAAGACCACTATGTACTGAAAATAAGGGATCTCTTCTTCAGGAGGATATTCAATTCTCAGCAAATAACGTACTCACCAAATAACGGGGCACCCAAATTTATCCAAGAAACACTACTTTCGCTCAAATCACACATAGATCCAAAACCAATAATTATTGGTGAATTTAACAAACCACCATCCCACTAGATAGATCCACCTGACAAACTCTCAACAGAGAAAACTTTGATCTTAACATTCGCAATATTAACAAGACTAAACATTTCCCAAATATTACACCCAGCAGTATCAGATTAAACCTTCTACTCAGCAGCACATGGAAGATTCTCCAAAATATACCACATTATAAACCACAAAGTCAATTTGTCAAATGACCTGTATGTCTCTTACTACAAGGAATACAATTAGAATTCAACACCAAAACAGAGCAAAGAAAATCTTGCAACACATGAGGCTGAACAACACACAGTTAAGTCACCAGCAGGTCATCGAAGAGATAGAAAGGAAATTAAAATATTCATGACATTTAACAAGAATGAACTAAAAATCTATCAGCTCTTCTGGGACAGAGCAAAGGCAGTACTGAGGTGCAAATTTATAGCTCTCAGTTCCTACATTAACAAATTGGAGAGATCTGAAACTAACAATTTAAAGAAGTACCTAAAGCTCCTTGAAAAAAGCAACAACTTAAACCCCAATCCAGTAGAGATAAGCAAATAATTAAAACTAAATCAAAATTAAAGGAATTAGAGTCCAAAAAAACTATAGAACGAATTAACAAAACAAAGAGTTGGTTCTTCGAAAAAAATAATAAAATAGACAGACCTTTAGCAAATCTTACTAGAAAAATAGAGAACACAGCCAAATAAAAACTCAGAGATGACAATGGAAACAGAACTACAGAAACAGCCAAGGCTCAGAATATAATAAGGGGATACTTCTCAAACTTTTGCTAACAAGTTTGAGAATCTGAAATACATGGATGAATTTTTATATTGCCATTCCCAAACTAAAAAAAGTTGATTTAAACAAACTTAACAGACACATATCAAGATTCAAAATAGAAGCAGCAATAAAAGGCACCCCACCCAGGAAAAGCGCAGTACTGGACGGATTTATAGCTGAATTATACAAGGTCTTCAAAGCAGAACTCACACCAATACTCCTCTAACTCTTCCATGAAATTGAAAGCAAAAATTCATGATCACCCTCTTTCTTTAAGCCAGCATAATCCTCATTCCATCATGAGGAGACTCATCAAGAAAGAGAACTACAGACCTATTTCTTTGATTAACATTGATGCAAAACTTCTCAATGAAATCTTGGCCAATCGACTTCTGCAACTCATTAAAAATTATATACCATTAACAAACAGGATTCATTTCAGGCATGCAAAGCTGGTCCCATATACACAAAAACATCATTTTTTTAAATTCATCACATCAACAAGAGCAAGGATAAGAACCACATGTTTGTCTCAATAGATGCAGAAATAGCATTTGAGAAGATCCAACACCCCTTTTTGATGAAAGTTCTGGAAAAACGAGGAATTCATAGACCATTCCTCAATATAATAAAAACTGTATATGACAAACCTACAGCCAACATTATACTAAAGGCGAAAATTTAAAGCCATTTCCTGTAAATTCAGGAACAAGAGAAGGATGTCCACTAACTCCACTTCTCTTCAACCTAGTATTTGAATGCCTACCTAGGGAAATGAGAAAAGATGTAAACTTAAAGAAGATCCAAATTTGGAAAGATTAAATAAAACTCTCCCACTTTGCAGATGACATGATTTTCTATTTTGAGAACTCCATGGACTCCACTCCCAAGTTACTTAAGCTGATTTGAAATTTTGGCAAAGAAGATGGGTATACACTTAACTCTCCGAAATCAATGGCTTTAGTGTATACCAATAACCAGAAGAATGTGGCTGAAATTAAGAAAACAACTCCTTTTGTAAAAGAACCACAAAAAATAAACCATAGTTAACAAAAGAGGTGAAAGTCCTCTATCATAAAAAACTTTAAAAACTTGAAAAAGAAAATTAATGCAGAACTGAGGAAGTGTCAAAAATTCTCATGTCCCTGGATTGGAAGAATTATCATTAGGAAAATGACAATACTGCCAAAGGCTATCTATAAACAATGCGATACCTATCAAAAATCCAACCTCATCCTTCAATGCAAAAGAAGAATCAATCCAAAAATTCATGTGGAACAATGAAAGAACCCGAAAAGCAAAAAATAATATCTCCTTATTGGAAAGACCAGCACTGGAGGAATATCGATTCCAAATTTCAAACACTACTACTAAGACATAGTAATCAAAACAGCTTGATACTGGCACAAGGACAGACCTTAGGACTAATGGAATAAAACTGAAGACATAGAAATAAACATACAGACCTCTAACAACCTAATCTTTAATAAGAGAGCTAAAATATTATAATGGAAGAAAAACAGCCTTTTTAATAAATGGTGAAGGCAAAATCGATTAAACACTTGTAGAAATCAAAAGGTAGATCCCTATATATCACCCTGCTCCAGAATCAACTCCAAATCGATCAAAGACCTTGCAATCACAGCAGACTCATTCAAAACATTACAAGAAGAATTAGGAGAAACTCTAGTGCTTCTTGGCACAGGCTGACATTTTTTAATAGAGACCCAAAAACAGAAATTAAAGAGAGGTTGAATAAATGGGATTGCATGAAACTGCATAGATTCTGCAAGGCAAAGGACATAGCTCGCAAGATCAATAGAAAGTCCAAGGACGGGAAAAAGAGCTTCACTAGCCATAAAACAGACAAGGGCCTCAAATCTAAAATATCTGTAAAACTCAAAAATCTAAATCCTCCAACAACAAATCCTCATCGCAACAACTGCCTGATTAATAAGTAGGCTAAGACTTAAATTTAAAGAAAGACTTCTATGAAGAGAAAAAAAAAGAATGGGCAATAGACTGTTTAAGAAATGTTCATTTTCTCTAGCCATAAAAGAAACACAAATCAAGTCTTGGTTGGGAGACTACCTCCCCAAAATTGGAATGGGTATAATCAACAAATCTGATAACAACAGATGCTGGAGGGAATGTGGCCACAAGGGAACCCTACTGCATTGTTGGTGAGAGTGTGAACATGTTCAATGACTCTGGAAAACAGTATGGAAGTTCCTCAAAAGATTCCACATAGAGCTTTCTTTATCACCCAACAATCCCACTTTTGGGCATTTACCCCAACGATTACAAAGAAAGAAACAATAAGGCTTATCACCACAACTATGTTTATCATAGCATTATACACCATAGTTAAGATATGTAACAAACCCTGAAGCCCCTAAGTATATGAATGGATCAAGAAAATGTGAGATATATATACATATATAAATGTATATATATATATATATATATACATATATATATATACATCACAGATAGATAGATATAGATCTATATATAATGGAATTCATGTCTCCATCAGAAAGAATGACATTGCTCTATTTGTTATGAAATGAAAAGACTTGGAAAAAAATATAAGGATTGATGTAAGCCAGGCCCAAAGAAACTTAAGACCCATTCTTTCCCTTTTTTGAAATGACTAGTAAATGTCTAGGACAAGAATAGAGTCAAAGGTCATTGCATATGACTATATGAAATAATGCTAAGGAAATGTATCCCAAGACAGGAGCACAAGCAGTTTCTTTCTTGCTATTGTTTTTAATGTAGTTATTATGCACTGTGTGATTTTATTTTTTATTTTTTATGTGCTTCCCCAATGGTATGACCCCTGTTCTCATGCCAGTGCCTTGCATCTTTTATATATACTTCTCTAATTTGGGGAGGGGAAGGGATATAGCAGAATGCTTAAATGGGGATACAGGTCCCCACTGTGACGATGAGATGTATAGGACACTATGTTGAAAACGACCTTTATAATGTCGGGGGGAGGTAGGAGAAATTGGGGATGTGGGGAGGGAAAAGATGAAAGGGGAAAAACAAAAGAGGAGGTAACAATGTCCCAGAGGAAATGTACATATTACACTACTCATGTAACTGTAAACATTCTGTACAGTACTACAAAAATATATATTAAAATTTTAACATGATGTCAATTATGCTATTGATGATTGAAAAATATTTAACATTCTTTAAAATTTTAGGGTACATTCTTGATGTACTAGGGAGTTTATTCGCATTTCCAGAATGAAATGGCCATAATTATTTACACAATACTATATGGCAAGGCCTTTGCTCTTAAATTCTTTCTTTTCTGCATAAATGAATAATAAAATAGTAGTCTAGAAAGATATTTATTTTCCTTTGGAAATTAATATGGGGAATCTTTGAAAGACTAAAAAGGCCAATTATGAGTAAAAAAAATATCTGTTGTGAACAACTGTGAATCTGTAAGTTATTTGTTACTTGTGGAAATGTAGAGCTGCTCAAAATAGATCTGTAGCTGAATATAAAATGAAGCAGGATTTTAAATTTTCTTTTTGTTTTTCTAGACACAGTGATTCTTGGGTGGCCTTTCATTTGGCAGCTCCTGCTTAAGTCTTATGTAATACCAGTGTAGAAGCCTTGGTCAGACAATAATTTTTAATGGACATGTTGACAAATTAATTGGAAATATACATGTTCTCACTCCTTGGTTTGTTATTATTTATAGTGTTCACATAGAAAATTAAACCTTAATTTTTGTCTGAATTTATTTAGATAAATCTTGCTGTCCTAAGAAAATGTTAATCTCTAATTGATAATATATGTCAACCTTAAAGTTTCCATTTATCATGTGATTATATAATAGGGTTGATAACCATTTAGTCATTTCTATCATACCTTAGGAAATCTAAGCATAATGTTTAAAAAGTGAACTTGAATTTTTTTTAGGGGGGGAGGAATCCGGTCGTGGGTCCTGAATTCTGGGCCTGGGCGCTGTCCCTCAGCTTTTCAGCTCAAGCCTAGAGCTCTACCACTTGAGCCACAGCACCACTCCCGGCTTTTTTCTTTTTGGTTATGTGGTTCAGAGGAATCGAACTGAGGGCCTCAGGCATACAAGGCAAGAGAAATACCACTGAACTACCTACCCAGCCCGGCTTGAATTTTTTTATAGGCCAAAGTAACACAGGCTGTGGTTTTGTAAATTATATAGAGTTAAGGTATGTTTTCCAGAATTGTTGAAATATTGCTCACTTTTAATGTATGCATTACTTAATAACAATGTAGATATTATAAGTACATGAACTTTATATTGAATGTCTTTTAGTCGATTGATGTGTCAGAAGTGTTGTTTTTTTTTTTTTTCCATCAGTTTTTAGAAGGCTTCTCTAAGGAATGCCATTTCAGGTAAATCTTGTTATCATAAATAAGTGAACATCAGAGAGAATTCAAGGAAAGAATTTCAAGTCATTTTAAGATCCGATAGAGACAAAAATCATATCATCATTAACCAATATTTCCCAAATTGGCTTCTCCATTTTTGGAGAACCTTTGCAAATATCAAGCTTTAGAATTTCTTGATATAATCATATCAATTTGTATCTACTATCCCCTTGAATCATCCCAATCTATAGAGAAATCTAAAAAATTCTTAATATATCATTTGATAGAACAATGAAAAGGAGGATAAAAATTGCAAAGGAGAATCTCTGTCTTTATATGTTACAATAAGGAAAAAGAAACTAAGTTCTTCTACCTCTGCATGAATTTTTATAAAGCAATTCAGATATCACCTTGACAAGTAAAAAAATTAATCATTTTTTAGGAACCGCATTTCAATAGTTTGAAATAGGCACCAACTTTTAATAGGCAGAGGTTGTAAAAGCTGTTCTGAATTCAGTACATATAGCTTAGAGAAGTTTTACCAGGATTATTGAAGACACATTGGCCAATTTTTATTGGGACTAGTATTTTTATTGTGCTTCTATTTATTCTGGGACATTCTTCTCAGAACATTTAGAAAAGCAGTAATTTATTTATGGAGTTGGAAGTGATGGGATGGGAGGAGACTAGGGAGGAGGCACAATACTCAGTAAGGATTTTACTCATTACCTTGTTCGTGTACTTGGGGCCGCACTATACAGCATTTTTGCTTTAATATGTACTACTACTACTACTAATAATAATAATTGTTCAACTTTCAGTCCTAATTAGCTCAGCTGTCACCAATGAACACAAATATATAAGAGTTCGTTATTATTATTACCTATATTTTTACAGCACGTTAACCTAAATGATATTTAAATTCTGAGGTTTAATTTTAATCATCATTACTGCAGCTTTGCAAATACCAGTGGATGTTGATTATTGCCATGAAAGGCTTATTACAAGTAGACCTGGCTATAATGTACTGCAGAAATAACTGAAAGTTAAGGCCAAAGTTGTTTATTTTCTGAGGTTAGTTAAGATCTCCTATTATGCAGGAGTAAGGTATTGACATCAGTATAAAAGAATGCAAAAGTAAAGAATTCTTCTTAGCATACATCTCGAAGATACATCTCCTAACAACATTTCTCCATTTATTTTCATGATAAAAATAATCAGTCTTTTTGAAAATTGAGGTGCATTATAATGTTGTAGATGCATTTTAATTTAGACACACAATCTTCATGTGTGGATGATGTGCTGAATATCCTATTTCTAATTTAAAATATATGTTGAGAGGTTTGGAGAAATCTATAACTTAAAAAATCTATATAATATATGTAAAATACAATCTCTTGGCTTTTATATGTCCTCAACATTGTTTTGAGTTGTCTCTCCCATTTTTCAGGGAGCTTTACTGAACTCTAAAATATTTAATGGGCATATCCTTCCACATAGTTCTTAATGTTCAACATTTCTTTTGGTCATTAGCCCTTTTAAAAGGGCAAGATATTGATTTAAATTACAAAGCTAGCCAAATGAAAATATGAAACAAACAAAAAAGAGCCTTTTGCAGATACTTGAAATAAAAAGGACAGTTCTTGAAATTATTCTTATTCTTATTCTTAAAATCACTGACCATTTCTTCATATATTCATATGTATTGTTTCCTTCTTATCCACCTAAGGTAAGCTACAACATCTGGAACATTCCAGTAACAATAATCGGTAGGATTCAGTGTTTTATTTTACATAAGAATGTATTAGTGCTCATACCTATAATTCTTGATATTCAGGAGACTGAGATCCAAGGTTTACTGTTTAAAGCCTGTTCTAGTAGAAAAATACATGATATTCCATTTCAAAAATATTAATCAGAAAATACAGGTCTAGAGGTGTAGCTGATGTTATAGAGCACCAACCTAACAAGAAAGCTATCAAAAATGCGATTAATGCAGTGGCTCATACTTGTAATCCTAGATGCTCAGAGGCTGAGATCTAAGGATTACAGTGTAAATCCAACCTAACTAGAAAGTCCCAAGACTCTATTTCAAATTAACCGAAAAAAGCCAAATTTTGAGATGTGGCTCAAATAGGAAAAAAATGGACTTGAGAACATAAGGCTCTCACAGGCCCTGAATTCAAGTTTCTAGGATTGTCAAATTCAAAAATGATAATTTCTTTCTATATCTAAGGGACAAATAATGCATGAGTTATACACATAAAAAAACACCTGGGTATACATGTATAAAATAACACACACTATTTATCTATGCTTAATCTCTCTGAGGTTTGATGACTGTCCTAGGAGGCTGGAAACAAATCCTTTGCAATGATTTATTTAACAGAGGATTTATTTTCATACATATTTTACCTATTCTACATAATTACCTTTCTTTCCATCTTTTGTTTATGTTTATTCCAATGAAAAGTTTTCTTGGTTACATAAAAGCAATTCTGGCTTCCCAATAAGGAATTACATTAGATAGTGTTCAGTCTTGAAGTGCATTGCAATGAACTTTTATATAATGACTTTGTCAATGACAGGTGTCTGTGACCTGAAACAAATGGCAACTGGTCCTCAGACATGCAGTCTTCACTAACACCATGAAAATTCAGCTACAAAAATAAATGTCCAGGAAAAAATATAAATGAAAAATTAATTTCATAACAGAGATATCAAAGTAGAAGTGATTCTCTAATTGCTTATACATTGAGTGTTGCCAATGGTAGTGAATGTTGCTTGTGACTCAATAATCTCAGTGGGAAAACATATGTTTAGCTATAAACCTAAAAAATATCATTGCATCTATCATATATATCTCAGATATCAATCACCTAAAATATAACTGAGTCCATTTTAAAAAGAAAGGGGAGTAATAAAGGAATACAAGTCCCAGGTGTTTTGAATACTAAGCTAAATACTTGTGTTCCATTTGTGTTAAAAATGTGTTTTATATTTTAACAAACATGAGTTGCTCAAATGTACAATCTATTAAGTAAATTTATTATTCAGAACAAATTTTATATTATTTTCACACGGAATTCAACTAATTGAATTGTTACATGTGCATCATAAGCATTATAATATTCTCAGTAAATATTTTCAATAAAATATTTTAGTCATATTCTACATTATTTATTTATTCATTTATTTATTTGCTTATTTGTGCCAGTACCAGCATTTGAACTCAGGGTCTAATGTTATTTTACTTAGTTTTTTCTCAACTATACAGCTCTACTACTTGAGCCAGATCTTGGCTGACCTTTTCCTGGTTACTTGCAGAAGACTCCTTTGAATTCCAATCCTTCAGAATAGCTAAGATTATAGGAATACGCTACCCGCAGCAGCTGTAATTGGTTTTAAAATTGCCTTTCCCTTGAGTCCATGAAATTTTGTCCTATTTTCTTTCATGTCAATCAAGGAGAATACATTCCTAAACAGTAAAGGCATAATAAACTCTAATGAGGAAAGGGAACTAAAAAATGTCATAAAGAATTATGAGAGAACACAATTTCTCTAAATGAATTCATGGCTTCTCTTTAAAGATAAGTGCATTTCTTTTGACAGGCAAATATTATTTTAGAAACTTTTTATTTTTTGAAGAATTATAACAAGAACCAAAAAAAATGAAAATTTTCAAAATGAAAACTAAAATTACAGTATTAATCAAGTATCTAGATTAGTAAGTGAATGTCTGAAAGCAAACAGTAAGACCATAACTCAGCACCAGACTGCATCTGCTAAAGGCAAGAAGAAGTAAAGATATACTCTAATTCAATCTCATTTCATTTTATCCTGTTAATATATGCTTGGGAGGGAAAGACATACTGTACATATTTCATTATCTTCATATTAACAATTAATTGAATGGATCTCAGTATCTCAAAATAAAAACCCATGAAATACAATAGAATTATTTGATATTATTACTGGTTGAATGGTGTGTTTCTTGTAAAGTTTGCACACTAAAAATCTGTATGATCTTCCTTTTGTGTGTTCTGAAGTGCTATGATTTGTTCACAAATTTTAGTCAAATCAGGTTTGAACATAGTGAGAAAAGTTTCCTTAACCAACAGCCTTTCTATAGCAATTGAACATTTATTACCTTTTATTACATTTTTTTCATCAGACTGTAGGCTTTTCATTAAGTGATGTCAGTAATAAGTGTAAAATGCAAAATCTAGTTATTAATTATTGCAAATGAAATGTAAAAAATGTCATAGTGTGGTCTTGAGAAGTGTGTGACCCAGTTATAAGTGATTTTATATAGGTCAATCTCATATCCATTTTCAGCATGTACTTAATAAATGCTAAACCTTGCATTCCCATATTTAGTAGTAGTTAGTACAGAAATATTTAAAATTTGTGTTTCCAATTATGCTGTGGACAAAACTCTACACTTTTTAGCATATGTCAACAAGCTCGGCATGTTTAAAACTCAACAATCCATTTGTTCACCAGCTCAGGAATATGAAAATGACCAATATTTGGAAAAAAAACAGGGTACTTACACCTGTACATGAAAATATTCAAGAATATAAAATGGGAATCTGTAAGTAGATAAATGTATTTTACTATATTCATGAATAAAACTGCGCAGGATGAATAAATTATCAGAATATGAATATCAGTTAAAAGAACGAGGGCCTCTGTAGTATCTGTGGCCTCACTAGGTAGCATCCACTGTAAGTTACACAGAACAATAAAAAAGGAGAGAGAGAAAAAATAACTCACATAAAATGTCTAAGAGGCTTTTATAGATGTTCATATACACAATCAGGTTTCTCTTACAAGGCAATGGCTACTGCCTAATAAATATTCTTTTCATCACCAAACTCTCACTAAGAGAAAGTGAGACGTTGATTAAGAAAAAAAATCACTGAAACTTCTACACTACTCTTTTCATTTTAAGGCTGAGACCAAAAAAGTTAAGTAACTTCTTTGAAGTCATATCTTCGGGAGAATATGGGACGAATCTGATCTCTGCACTACAGTATATGTCCATGTCTCCTGTATTTCCCTTTCTATCTCTTAGCAGCAGAAGTTGAGGTATTCTACTATTTTTTCCAGATTGGGAATTTTGAAATAGAATTTAAGAATTTAAGTCTTTTGGGCTGGGAAGGTGGCTCAGTGGTAGAGTGCTTGCCTTGCATGCAAGAGGCCCTGGGTTTGATTTCTCAGCACCACATTAGCAGAAAATAAAAAGGCCAGAAGTGGTGCTATGGCTCAGGTGGTAGAGCGCTAGCCTTAAACTGAAGAGATGAGGGACAGTGCCCCGCCCCAGAGTTCAGGCCCCAAGATTGGACACACACACAAACAAAATAGAATTAAGATCTTTTCACTCTTCCAAGCTTGTTGTCACCTCAGGGCTTCCACCTCAGAATCCAAACTTTTTCTCTACCAGAAAAACTTATTATCATGTTACATTCCATTATCTCTTCAGTGCTTCTCTACCTGCTATATGTCTACAGATGTGCCTCTGTCCTCATTTTATTCTAAATCGGTCATCAAAACAGCACTAAGTTCATGGTGTTCTGTCTCTGTAGCTCATCTCCCAGCACTACCTGGAGAATGTGGCAAAGGGTAATGTCCCTATGATGGATAAGCTCCAAAAGCTGGGCTTTTCAGAGAAAGAGCAACATGGAAGAGAATCAGACTACAGCACCCTTTTATTTTTTACCTCCCAGGAATTTTGTATTCAACATATCATTGGGCCCTTCGTTCTGAGTATTTCTAACTTAGGTACTCTCAACAAGAATGAAGAAAAAAGGAAAAAAATAAGGAAAAATGGAGGAAGATCACAGAGAAGCTGGAGGCTAAACAAGCTCTCCAACAGAAAGTAGTTTTAGTGTGCCAATGAGCAGTCTAGGCTAGACAGTCATACCAAGTATGCCATCAAAGTGCAGAGAGTTTGGCCTGAGAGGGAAAATTCGGGCAGCTTGTTTAAGGAGACAAAGCTGAGCACTTGCACCTATCAGCAGCTGTGGTGATGGTGGCTGGAGCCAGAGCTGAGCTACCATATCAACAAAGAGAGCACAGGACAAACGTACCAAATGCAATGTATGCAGATACTATTCACTGTCACCAAGAACTGACAAGGAGCAGAAATATTCACCCTGCTGACCTCAGACCCTGGATGGCTCACAAACCAAGAGACTGCAGTGAGTAACCCTAAGACATCCTCATATTCTTAGAGCAGTGGTCGGAAGGTAGCTCCTCCCCAACCATATTTGATACTGACAAAGACCTGCTCCGAGCAGTGATCTCCAACTCAGGCCTTGGAAGAAAAAAATAGGGGCACTTAAACAGGTCACAGGAACCTCACCTGACATGCTCACTTCCACCCAGGGGGAAGTTGCCCTTCCTAGGCAGAGAAAGCTCTGTCCCCAGAAGGGTGAGTTTCTTCACTATGTAAACAGAGCCAGAGGCTTTCCCTCCCCACTGCAGCCTTGTCTCAGCAGCAGGAGGGGTAAAAGCAATCAATTCAAACTCAGTAAACATGAATCCTGAGAAGATCTCCAAGGTGGGCTCTGCAAGTCTCAGGAGCTAGCCCCTAAATGAAAAGCTCCTGATTGCTGATAAGCTTCAACCCTACCCACAATCTAGCTCCATCACAACACCACCAAGATAGATGAAACAGCCATCTCCCTCTTTTGTCTTACTCATCTAGCTCCATCACAACAGCACCAAGCTAGATGAAACAGCCATCTCCCTCTTTTGCCTTACTCAATACAGATCTCCATCCCACTGAACTAGCCTGGGAGGAGGATCAAGAAGTCCTGGATAAAGCAGCGTTGTCTTCCTGCTCAAACACACTTAGTTTAAAAACCAATCAAGACACAAGTAAACCAAACACTACAAGCCACACAGACTCCACCAAAAGACTGGTCATACAGAAAAGATCAATCACTTAGAAAGGGAAAACAGTTAATGTGACCTAAGATTTCTCAGCAGAGACAATCAAAACAAGAAGAGCCTGGAATGATGTATGCCATGCCCTAAAGACAAATAACTATCAACCATGATTACTGTACCAACCTAAACTTTCCTACATAACAATGTCAACTAAAAATCTTCTATAGCAATGAAAAATTGAAACAATGTATCTCAACCACTCTAGCCCTGCTAATGCTATTTAAAGAGGCCCTACATGTATAAAACCAACAGGAGCATAATAAAGGCCAAGAAACCACCACCCAATTGAGAATCCAAGAACCATAGGAAGAACCCATTTGTCACCACTACCAAGGATGTGGATAACATGACAGGAACATCCAAAAATCTCTCAGTCCTAACTCTTAATATTAATGGAATTAACACCAATATAGTGACATACACTGTCTAGTTGAATTAAGAAGCAAGAATCTTTTAACTGCTGTCTTCAAGAGTGACACTTTGCCAATAAAAAACAAAAGTAATCTGAAATTGAAAGTCTGTCATAAAATATACCAAACAAACAGCCCCCATAAACATACACAGTTGTAATCCTCATATCAGATGAAATAGATTTCAAATTAAAATTAGTAAGAAGAGATAAAGAAAGTTGCTACATACTAATTATGGGATCTCTCTTTCAGGACGATCTTACATTCCTAAATAACTATTCATAAAACAACGAAGCACCCACATTTGTCTAAGAAGTCCTATTTTCCCTCAAATATCACACATATCCAAAGACGTTAATTGTTGGGGAATTTACCACCACCATCTCTACTAGATATATCAATCGTGCAAAAACTCAACAGAGAAAATTCATATTCAAACATTTGCATAGGTCAACAAGATTTAACAGACATCTACAGAATATTTCATTCAGCAGCATCAGAATATGTTTGTCTAAGAAGCACATGGAACTTTTTTCAAAATAGAGCACATTGGAGGTCATAAAGCAAACTTGTCAAATTCAGAATCATTGAACTTTTGCGGTGCATTCTCCCAGTGCACAGGAAAGAAATTAGAACTCAGCAGCAAAAGCCACCAAAGAAAATCTTGTAAAACTTGGACGCTGAAAATACACTGTTGAACCACCAGTGGGTCAAGGAAGAAATTAGAAAGGAAATTAAAATGTTCATGATACTCAACAAAAATGAACACACAAATTAACAGCTACTCTGGGACACAGCAAATGTAGTACTCAGAGGCAAGTTTATAGCTCTGAGGTCCTACATCAATTGGAGAGAGCTGTTACCAAGTTCATGAGACCTCTGAAGCTCCTTTTAAAAGAGAAGCAGGCTAAACCAAAAACCAATAGATGGAATCAATAAAATTTGAATCAAAATTGAATGAATTAGAACTCCCGCAAAAAAGAAAAAAATCACAAAACAGATTTGTTTGTTTGATAAAATTAAGAAAATTGACAGACCTTAGCAAATCTAATCAGAAAAAGAAGAGAAAACAGTCAAATATCCTCATAGAGGAGAATGGAAACGTCACCACAGAAATAACATTGATTCAGAAAATAATGGAATACTTTTCAAACCTTCATTCTAATAAGTTTGAGAATCTGGAATAAATGCATGATTTCCTTGGAAATATCAACATGCCAGAACTAAACCAAGTTGAGTTAAACCAACTTAACAGACCCATATCAAGCATCAAAGTCAAAACAGCAACCAAGAGATATTCCATCTAAGAAAAGTCCAGGGGTGGATGTATTTACAGTGGAATGCTACAAGGCCTTCAAAGCAGAACACACACCAATACTTCTCTAACTATTCAATGAAATTAAAAGAGAAAGTTCTCTACCTTACTCTTTCTATGAAGCCATCATAACCCTCATTGCAAAACCCGGCAGGGACTCATCAAATAAAGAGAATTATACAGCCATTTCTTTGACAAACATCAATGCAAAACTTCTCAATGAAATCTTGGCCAATCAACTTCATACACCACTATCAAACATGATTTGTTTTAGTGATGCAAAGCTAGTTCCATCTATGCAAATCAATTAATATAATTCATCACATCAAAAAGACCATGGATAAGAACTACTTGATTATCTCAATATATGCAGATAAAGCATTTGACAAAATAAAAAACCCCTTTATGATGAAGGGTCTGGAAATATTAGGAATTCATGGCTCATTCCTTAATATAATAATGTCTGTATATGACAAATTGATAGCCAGCATTTTACTAAATGGTGATAATCTAAAGCCATTTCCCCTAAACTCAAGAACAAGACAACGTTGTCACCTACCTCCACTTCTCTTCAATTTACTATGAGAATGCTTAGCTACAGCGAAAAGGCAAGATGTAAATATAAAGGGCAACTAGCACAACTATGTTCCATAGTAAGATATGGAACCAACCCAGATGCCCCTCAGTAGATGAATGGATCAAGAAAATGTGGTATATATACACAATGCAATTCTATGCCTGCATCAGAAAGAATGACAGTTCCCCATTTGTTAGGAAATGGAATGGCTTGGAAAAAATTATATTAAGTGAAGTAAGCCAATCCCAAATAAACAAAGGTCCAATGGTTTCCCTCATTTGCAATATCTAGTATGTGTATGAGTCAAGCAGGAAAGGTCAGATAATGTGATGTTAGGAAAATGGACACTAAGTTATGTATTTTAAAAGGTTTTTTTTTTCTTTCATGCACTTGTTTCTAATGCAATTATAAGATTATTTCTTTGTTGCTTTGTATGTCCCTCCCCCACAGTATAACCCCTGCTTTCACTATATTTGATGTCAGTATAATTTATGCAGGAGAGCGGGATAAACAAATCGTTTAAGGATACAGGTGGACCCGATGCAACAATGAGAAGTACAAGTTGTCATGTCAAAAACGAACTTTCCACTTTGATGCGGGGGGAGGGGTGATTGGGCAGGGGGGTAGGGGGAGGCTAGGAAGGGATGTGAAGGATAAACAAATGAGGAGGCTGCAATGCTTGATTAGAAATGTACTCTTTATCTTGCCCATGTACCCCCTCTGTAGAGTATGTTCACAAAAAATAAAAATTAAAATTAAAAAAAATAAATATAAAGGGCATCCAAATAGGGAAAGATGAAGTAAAACTCTCCCTTTTTGCAGATGATATGAACTTGTATTTTAAGATTCCCACAGACTCCACTCCCAAGTTACTTAAGCTGATCTGAACCTTTGGTAAAGGAGCAAGGTATAAAATTATCCCTTAAAAATCAATGGCTTTTCTGTATACAAACAATGAGAAGAGTGCAGTTGAAATCACCAAAGAAAAGCCTACATTTTTAATAGCCCCACAAAAAATAAAATACCTTAGAGTTAACTAAATAAGTGAAGGAGCTCTTCGATGAAAACATAAATTACCTGAAAAAGGAAATCTATGCAGAATTTAGGAAGTGGAAAAACATACCATACTCCTGGATTAGAAGCATCTTAGGAAATGGAAAAACCTCCCATGCCCCTGGATTAGAAGGATCGACATTGTGAACATAAAAATACTTCCAAAGGATATCTACAAATTCGATGTGATACCTATGAATATGCCAACCTCATTCTTCAATGAAAATGAAGATATCCAAAAATGCATACAGAACAATAAAAGACCCCAAATAGCAAAAACAATCCTTAAAAGAAAGAATAATGCTGGAGGAATATCAATACCAAATTTCAAACTCTATTGCAAACCTATAGTGATAAAAAGAGTTTGGTACTTGCACTACAACTGACCTAAGGACCAATGGAATAGAATTGAAAGCCCAGAAATGAACCCACAGGCCTATAGCCACTTAATCTTAGATAAAGGAGTTAAAAAATAGAATGGAAGAATGACAGCCTCTTCATTAAATGGTGTTGGCAAAATTTGTTAATTACTTGTAGAAAACTAAAGTTAGATCCTTATATATCACCCTGCACCAGAATCAATGCCAAAAATCAAAAACCTTGGAGTCAAAGGAGATATCCTGAAAACATTACAAGAATAAATAGGAGAAATGCTAGGTCCCCATGACACAGACTGAAATTTTCTTAATAGAGACCCAGAAACACAATAAACCAAAGAAGGTTTGTACAAATGGGATTGGATGAAGCTGCAGAGCTTCTGCGTGGGAAAGAACATAGCTAGCAAGATCAATAGAAAGCCCAGGGCTTGGGAGAAGAACTTCACTAGCCATACAACGAACAAGGGTCTCATATCTAAAGTGTACTTGGAAATTAAAAAATTAAATCCGCCAACAACAAATCGACAAATAAACAACTGCCTGATAAACAAGTGGTTCAAAGACTTAAAGAGAAACTACTCTGAAGAGGAAGGAAGAATGGCCAGTAGACACATGAAGAAATGCTTAACCTCTTTAGCCATAATAGAAATACAAATCAAAACAAACATTGAAGCTGGACACTGGTGGCTCACCCTTAAAATCCTATCTACACGGGAGGCTGAGATCTGAGGATCTCGTGGCTCAAAGCCAGCCTGGGCAGGAAAGTCTGTGAGACTCTTATCTCCAAAAAACCATTAGAATACCGGAAGTAGCACTGTGGCTCAAGAGATAGAGCACTTGCCTTATGCTGAAGAGCACAAGGAAAGCGCCCAAGTCCAGAGTTCAAGCCCCATGACCAACCACAAATACACAGAAGAACAAAAAACATTGAAATTCCATCTCATCCCAGTTAGAATGGCTATAATGAAGAACATATGACCATATAAGATGATGGTAGGTAGTGGCGCTGTAGCTCAAGTGGTAGAGCGCTTGCTTTGAGCTGAAGAGCTGAGGGACAGAGCACAAGCCCAGAGTTCAAGCCCAACGACTGACAAAAAAAAAAAAAAAAAAAAAGCTAGTAAGCAAAATGAATCCTAAGATAGGGACACAAATATCTTTTTTTTTTTCCTTTCTTGTTATTGTTTCTAACGTATTTATAACATACCATATGACTATTTCTTTATATGTTCCTCCCCCAAGGTATGCCCCCTAATTTCACTGTATTTGATGTTGGTGACTTACATCTTGTAAATACATTTCTCTAATTCAGGGAGAGGAAGGGAAAATAATGCTTAAATAATGATAGAGTTTGACCCATTTGAACAATGAGATTTACCAAACACTATATTGAATACTAAGGTTACAACTTTGGTGGCGGCAAGAGGGAGGGGGTAGGGAGGGCAGTGGGTAGTTTGTGGACATGGGACAGAGGGATGACGGGGAAAACAAAGGAGGAGTTAACAATGCTCAATGCATAAAGTATTATCTTCCTCATGTAAGTGTAACCCCATATGAGGCCTCTAAAGCTGAATACATTAGACACTTTTATAAGCTTTCCCCGTACTTAGTAGAAATTAAATTTTTAAAAATATTCAACAGTTACTTTCATATTTATTGTGGTTTTAAATAAAGCTCTCTCTCTCTGTCTTTCTCTCTCTCTATACATATATATGTGTGTGTTTCTATGTGTGTGTTTATATATATGTATATATATATATGTATATATATATATATGTGTGAAAAAGTATGAAGCCTATCAACAATATCGATTATTTTTTGTTATCATTTCATATAGTCCTTGGATAGCTTATCATTAAT
Source organism: Dipodomys spectabilis (assembly GCF_019054845.1). Taxonomy (NCBI): domain Eukaryota; kingdom Metazoa; phylum Chordata; class Mammalia; order Rodentia; family Heteromyidae; genus Dipodomys; species Dipodomys spectabilis. Next base: position 7,241,410 of record NW_024871210.1, on the reverse strand, counting down.
ATCGAATTAACAAACAGTTTTCAAGTGAAAAATTAAGCCTATTTTAACTTATTTGCATACATTCGTATTGCAGAAGGTACAATACAGGCATAATTGCACATGGGAAGCATGTTTTCTTTATATGAGGAAAATATAACTGAATTTATTACTTTGTGAATTAAATATATTTGAATTAGTAAGATCAAACAGACATATTGAGTGAATAACCATGGCAATTGGATATGTACAATTGTTTTTATGAAAGTTCAATAAATAACTCAAGAAAGCACCAAATGCAATTTTAATTCTTATTAAGTTTGTAATTAAAAGATGTTCAGTGCATAAAATATGTCATAAATTTTACTTTAGGATAGTAGTGTGAGAAATATGATAATTGTATTATTTTTCTAGAAAATGACAGTTAAACTACTGCCTCATGCCTTATATTCGAGTGGATACAACTCTACTCTGGAATAGAATATTAAAAATTGTGCCACCAAAATACTCAGCTAACAACATAAACACATGCAGTATTAGGAAACAAATATTCAAAAAAGGAAAGAAAAAATGTTTTTTTTACTATTGTCATTTTATAGATTCTGCCTCTGAATTTCATATAAAATTTAATTTTCAAAATGTCAATAGCTAATATGACTTTTATTAAAATAGCCATGAAATACTTAATCTTCCCTTAGCGACTGGTCATATGAAAAGTTTCTGAGCAGTGAAAAACATTAAAAAATCTTAAGCACTTACAAGTCTGTAGATTTGTTGTTCTTAAAACAGGAAGTTTCTGTTAGCAAGAGAAGGCTATGATGGTGCTCCCGAAAGAAACACCAATCATGTGACACTTAAATTGGCAAAAGTAGGGTCTGTACATTGTATTATAAAAGTTAAAAGCAGTTTATATGGAAAAATTGAGAAAGGAGGTAGTCACTTGAATGCAAAATGTCTTTGAGTTGTACTAAGGGAATGTGTAGAAACAAAACCCTTAAGTATCTCCTTCTTAAGGAAGATAAAAAATGCAAATAAAAACAATATTGATATCCCGCCTCACCCAAGCTAGACTGGCTATAATCAAGAACTCTAATAACAACAGATGCTGAATGGGAATGTTTCCCAAGAAGGGAATCTTGCTGCATTGTTGGTGGGAGTGTAACTTGTTCAAAAAAATTGGAAAGCAGTATGGAGCTTCCTTAAAAGACTCCACATAGAGCTCTCTATGACCCCAGCAATCCCATTTTTGGGCATTTACCCTAATGATCACAAAAAAGACCATACAAGAGCCACAAGAACAATTAGGGTTATTGTAGCATGATTTACCATAGCTAAGATAAGGAACCAACTCAGATGCCCCTCAGAAGATGAATGGATCAAGAAAATGTGATATACATACATATGTGTGTATATATATATATATATATATATATACACACATATATGTATATGTATATATATATACATATATATGTATTTATATAGACATATATGTATTAATGTATGTATGCCTCCATCGGAAAGAATGACATCGCCCCATTTGTTAGGAAATATCAAGACTTGTAAAAAATTATATTAATTGAAGTAAGCCAGACCCAAAAAATCTGGGTCTCATGGTTTCCCTTATTTGTAAAAACTGCTATATGTCTGGAACAACCAGAAAAGGTCAACAGCTATGTATATAAGACCATATGAGATAATGTTAAGGAAATGAACCCCAAGATAGGAACACAAGTTTTTTTCTTTTTCTTTCTTGTTATTATTTCCCATATCCCACGTACTTATAATGTAACGAGGTTTTTTTGTTTCTTTGTATGTCCCAGAGACCGTCCTCGCTGCGCCCCCCTCGCACCCTCCCACTGTATAACGCCTGTTCTCACTGTATTTGATATTAGTGACTTCTCTAATTCTGGGAGGGGAAAAATGCTTATATAGGGATACAGACTGACCCTTTGTAACAATGAGACGTAGAAGACACTCTGTAGAAAAACAAAATTTACAATTTAGTCGAGGGGTGGTGAGTGTAGTTATTAATATCGGAGGAAGGGATTGTAGGGGAAAAACAAAGGAGGAGGCAACAATGCTTGATAACAAATGTATTCATTCTCATGCTCATGTAACGATAAGCACTCTACACAGTATTTTTACAATAAAAAAAAGTGTATTAAAAAATAGAAAGACACCAAATACAGTGAAAGCGGGGTTATACTGTGAGGGAGGGACATATAAAGCAACAAAGAAATAATCTTATAAATGTGTTAGAAACAATTGCATAAAAGAAAAAAAAAAAAACCTTTTAACACATATCTTAGTGTTCATTTCCCTAACATCACCTTATCTGAACTTTTCTGCTTGACTCAGACATATACTAGATATAGCAAATAAGGGAAACCATAGGACCTATGTTTTTATGGACCTGGCTTACTACCCTTAATATAATTTTTTCCAAACCTTTCCATTTCCAAACAAATGGGGCAATGTCATTCTTTCTGATGGAGGCAAAGAATTCCATTGTATATATATACCACATTTTCTTGATCCATTCATCTACTGAGGGGCATCTGGGTTAGTTTCATATCTTAGCTATAGTATATAGTGCTACAATAAAGGGGAAAACAAATCGTTTAAATAGTGATACAGGTGGACCCATTGCAACAATGAGATGTACAAGCCGTTATGTCGAAAAATGAACTTTACAACTTTGGTGTGTGTGTGGGGGGGGGGGGGGCTTGTAGCGGGTAGAATTGGGTGGGAGTAGGGGGGAGGGTGGGAAGGGATGGGAAGGGGAAACAAAGAAGGAGGCTACAATGCTTGATAAGAAATGTACTCATTATCTTGCCCATGTAATTGTAACCCTTCTGTGCAGTATTTTCACAATAAAAAATTAAAAATAAATATAAGGAAAAAAAGTAAAGAAAGATGAAATAACTTTCACAAGAAGGTCCCCATGTTGATAACTATTTTTTTAAAATTTTTCTTGGTTTAAGGCTGCCCTAAATTACATCACTTAAGAGTATGAAGGCATGACATTTTGTCCAGTTTAAATAAATGGTAAATGAGTTGAAGAGATGTTAGATGTTGGCTGCCAGTTATTATCTATCATTATTTCACCAATATTGTTACTAGTTACACAAAGAAGTTATTGTTCCCATTGTTTCAAAACTGTGATGAATTTTACACAGAAATTTGTATAAGAAATTTATTTAAAAAATTAAAAGCTACCCTTTGCCACTACTGCTTTCTTTCCAGCTCTGTCATATGATATATTCCCTCCCATCTTGATAGGTAGCCATTGTGATTATTATGATTAACATTATGTATCTACTTATGTCAGATTTCTGACTGAAAATCTTATTCAAACTTTTCTATGTGAATACTGAAGATATAGGACTTGAGCTAAAAATTGATTACGATAATGGAAAAACGCAAAATCAATCACCTAAATAGTAAAAATGCAAAGCATCTATTTATAATACATGTGCAATCTAAGCTGAGTATTAATAAAAAAATCTTAGTACTTTCAAATATGAGCAGTAAAATATGTAAAATGGTGTCATATCTAGAGGCTACAATACTAGTAAAAGGGTCCAAAATTTGTACTTTATTCAGGACCTTAATTTTTGCAGTTTCTATTACTTACAGTTAACTACATTCCAAAATAACTACAGTGAAAATCCTCAAAATAAAAAAAAAATGTTAGAAATCTGTAGTATTCCAACTAAAACAAGACTTTGTCCCATGTCTTTCCATCCTGCCCTAGCTGTGAACCATTCTTTTGCCCAGAATTTGAATGCTAGATATACGACAACCTGTTAGTCACATAGTACCAATCTTTCCAGTGCAGTAATCTGCAATGTCTTTGTTCATATCACTGTTACTATACTTAATCGTGATCCAAAACTGAGTATGATGCTGGTAATGTAATCAAACAAAATATAATTGCTATAAATGAAAAGGTGAAACATCTTGACATAGTAAAAATGTAAAATAAGCACATTCTACAGTTGCTAAATTCCATGACAAGAAGGAGACTTCTGTATGCGTTTATTTGGAGAAAGAAAAATAACTTTCTTGCAAGAGTTTTACATAGTATTAAACTATAAGTATAGTGGAAAGGTGGTTATTTAAAATAAAACATACATCAAATTTAGGGAAGACATAATCATAGCTATTGAAAGCAATGCATTAATGTGTTAAACCAAAAAAAAAAGTCTGTCATCCTCACTGCATTACTTCAAAGACACTTTTGTATATTAACCCATTCACACCAACTTTGAATCCTGCTATTCAGAATGTGCAAATCATGAGGACCTATTTTCAGGCTTAAGCTTAATCTTAACAAGATTCTTTACGAAACATGTTTTTCTAGCTTTTAATCTCAGTTATGTGAGAAGTATATGTGGGAGAATGATAATTCCTGACAGCCCAAGCAAATAGTGTGAACCTTTGTAAAGTTAATCTAAATTAATGTGTCAGAAGTTACAGAGAGTACAAGACCACAAATTCAAACATTTAACCTTGAAATTATGCAATTCACACACATACACACACATATGCAGATATATATTTTGCACACTATACATTTGAACAATAAATATTACATATTTATATATGTGTATGTATATACTCATAAAATAATAGAACAATTGGTAAACAATAATAAATTTAAAGAGAGACCAAATTTATGCAACTTGTATTACAGTATTTCTTTAATCTGGTTGCTGTAACTCACTATTGCTAATCACTTACAGCATTGTGTTTTATTATGTGTATGAACAGAAAACAAAACCTTCTAAGATTCTTCTTTTAATTAAGAAGCAAAGGCTCTATCCCTACTAATGAATTCAGTCATTGAAAAGTAATTGTATCATGAAGTTCCAGCCTAATGAGTATACTAATTCACAAATTGATTCATAATTTGATCGAACATTTGGGAGATGAAGAAAAGAAGTGAAGAAAACATGTCACGGCATTTTTTTCTAAGGGAGCTTCTTCTCCCTCTTTACTTCTGCCTCTCTTGCTCTTCCTTTCCTTCTCCCTCACAATTTCCCTCTTTCTCTTTCTTCTCCTCTTTCTACTTCCTTTCTGTTCTATACGTGTGTAGTTCTGAACTCCCAAGCCTTCTGCCATGTTTTCCTGCCTCACTGCACATAGATCCTGGAGATACATGCACTTACTGACAGTACAACAGTAACTCTGAAGCTATGAGCCAAAATAATTTTTTTCTCTTTTAAAACTGTTTCTCATAAGTATTTCTCACAGTAACGAAAAGTCTGAAGAACAGAGTAGAATTTGTGTACCTGTGCTAAAAAATGCCTTGGAAAGTTCTCTCCCTCAGATAAAGTATGCATATAGGAAATTATTGGTAGACAATCATAGCTAGAGAAAATGTGACTTTGTATGTACCATAAGCAAGAAAATAGATACATAAAAACATTGATATTACAGTACTAATAGTTTTTTACAACCAGGTTCCAGGGCTCCAACCTGCATTTTTAGCTATTCAGGAGGCTGAGATCTAAAGATTGCAGGTGGAATCCAGCCAGGCATCGAAAATTTGTGATAGTCTTATTTGCAATAAATCACAGTAAGAGCCAGACGTGGTGCTATAACTCAATTGGTAGAGCACTAGTCTTGAGCAGAAAAGTTCAAATACAGTGCCCAGGACCAGCATTTAAGCCCTAGAACAATTCATCAAACCATCAGTTAATCAATGAATAAAAGTTTATTCCATAAGGCAGCAGAGTGAAGTTGTCTGATAAAAATAGCTTTATAGAAATATTAACTAATAGTTTTTTTAGAAGTAGAATTTTGACAGCATGCATATATGTGATGAAACTTGTGGAAATTAATTGGCAAGGTAGCAAAAATACTCTGAGTGCAGATCTGACACACTACATGTACGAGTCACAGGAATTAGTGGCAACCTAAGAAAGCTGGCTCCATATTTCTGTCTGTATCTGAAACATTATAGACTGAAATTTCAAGTCAGCAAACATAGCAAGCAATTTGCCTGGAAACCTACCTCTTCAGGAGGCAGAGAGTAGGAGGTTCTTGGTTCAAATCTAGTGGGAAGAAAACAATTCGGTGAAATTTTTTTTCAACTTAACTAACAAAATTTCAGGTTGGAGGTATAGTTCAATGGGTAGAATTCCAGCTATCAGACCAGGGGCCCAGACACACCACAAAGAGTGAAGTAAAAAAAAACCACAAATCACAAACTGATAAAATATTAGGTTTTTGGAACAAAGTGAATCTGGCTTTAGAGAAATTACATTTGAGGAACATGTAGCATATGTGGATCAAATTATAAATGTGTTTGAAAATATGTGTCTGAAACTCATGTGAAAGCAGCCCACACATGTAGTAACTTTCAGGTTCTAGCAACACCTAAACTTGATGACATGGATTTAACACAAAGGAGAATTATTGTACAGCACACTGTTCCAACATGGATACTTATCATAGTTCAATGTTATATCTTTCATTAATTTTATGCATTTTTTACATTCTTTTTTGTTGTGGATGTTTTAGGTGACTATACTGAGTTTGGAACCCTGGGACTCATGTTTGTTTAGCTTTTTATTGCTCAGAGTTGTCATTCTTCCACTTGAAACACATTTACCTTCCTTCCTTCCTTCCATCTTTCCTTCCTTCTTTCCTTCATTCCTTCCTTTCTTCCTTCCTTCTTTTCCACCTCCTGCCTTCCTTTCCTTCCTCCCTCCCTCTCTCCCCTTTCCCCATCTTTATCTATTTGACTCAGTCTTTCTTTCTTTTTCCATTCTTTTTTTTTTCTTTCTTTCCTTCTTCCTTTTTCTGTATCTCTCATTTGTCTGTTCAAACTGGATTTAAAACATGGTGCTCAATATTCACCATCAAAAGTAGCTAGAACTTGAGGTGTGACCAACTGGTACCTGTCTTACATTCCTTAATAGTGAGAAGCTATTCTGTGTCTCCCAAAGGAATATTTCTTATCAGTGAACCTGATGTGTGCAAATAGACCTACTATTCCAGTTCTTAGGAGAAGGGAACAACAATAATTCTCTTGTGTTATACTAAATCAACAGGGCTCATATTAATTAATATTTTAGACACTTAGTTGCTTGGATTAAGGCCAATATTCTACACAATCTTTTCTTTGATCAAAACAGGAAGTAAGTAAAGTCATGGGAAATGATAAGGAAAAGATTCGAAGAATTATACCGTGAATTATTTGAGAAGTTATACACATAAAAGGAATAAGGGAGACCTAGATTTGGGAATTATATTGTTCATAAATATAACAACTGGAATTAGTAGAAAAATTGAAAGTAGGATTTCATAAGAAGAATGTAAGGTGATGAACAGGAGGCTTACAGTTACATTAGAAAGGTAATAAGTACATTTCTTTTATACTGTCACCCCCCTCTATTTATTTTTCCTTCTCACCCCTCCCGACTCCCATCTCTGCCAAATTGTAAAGTTCATTCCAAGATAGTGTCATAGTGTCTAGTGGGTATCATTGTTGCATTGGGTCCTTCTTTGTCCAGCTGTTTCTGTTTCCTTTTCCTATGAGAGTAGGATTTAAATATCATATATTTAAGGTAGAATTATAGAAGGGAGCACTGGAACAAATATAGGAAAATAATTTATATAGGCTAAAAAGATACACACTGCTTTGCAATACATGCTAAAGAAAATAAAGCAGGAAGCATAAATAACTCTCTCAAGATTTAAATATGAAAAAATCTTGAAGGTTGTGGATAAAGGAATAGGAAACTCATGATATACTACACAGTTAATAGGAATATTACTGATAGGTGATATGGGATAGAATATCTAACAAAAACGGGTGAGCTAGCAATGGTTTCATAACTAGGAAGAAGGGAATTTTAGTAGTTGGCTTCTAAGTATGGATTTTTTTTAAGTTTTGGATAGATGATTTATTAGTTGTATTTTAAATGTTTTTTTTTCTTTCATAGATTAGTTTCTAACGCAATTAAAAGATTATTTCTTTGTTGCTTTGTATGTCCCTCCCCCACAGTATAATCCCTACTTTCACTGTATTTGATGTCAGTATAATTTGTGGAGGGGAAGGGGAAAAACAAGTTGTTTAAATAAGGATACAGGTGGACCTGTTTCAACAATGAGAAGTACAAGTTGTCATGTTGAAAACGAACTTTACAACTTGTTGGGGGAGAATTAGGTGGGAGGGAGGGAGGATGGGAAGGGATGGGAAAGGTAAACATAGGAGGAGGCTACAATACTTGATAAGAAATGTACTCACTATCTTGCCTATGTAATTGTAACCCCTCTGTACAGTATTTTCACAATAAAAAAATTAAAAAAAAAGAAATTCCAAAAGAGTAGGCTATAAGCTGGATGTCTTAAGTCCCAACATCAATATTATAAGCAGGTATGATTAAGATAGAATATATATCTGAAACAACAGAACTGTATTGTGTCATAGCTCTGAAGCCTATACTTTTTAGATCACAAGACTGACAGAGCCATGTTGTCTCTAAAGATGATAGAAAGAATCAGTTATCACCTACTCGCGCAATTTAGGCCCGTGACTTAAATCAGAATAAATTCAATCTTTATAGGACATAATTATATGTACACTTCTTTGAGTGCCCTTTTATTGATACTGTTGTTTTTAGAAAGACTAATTATCAGGTTTAAGGACTACCTAACTCTAGTATAACCTCATATCAACTAATTTCTAATCGCAGTTGAGAACATAATCAGGAATATTAGTTTTTATGATTTATTGTGTGAATATTGGGGCTTAACCCCAAACAAATGCCGATTAATGGATGTGAAAAGCATATAAAAGTTAGGGAAAAGAGGATGAAAAATTCACGTCTTTTTTGTTGTTGTTGTTTTTTGCTTTTCAAAGTCAGTACATTAAATAAATCCTAAGTATGAAAAACCCAGCAGGTTTTTTTCCTATCTTCTTGGCCAGATATATCCAGCTTGGTAATAACATGAGATTTCAAATTATTCCACTACCTGAATGATGAATATCTGTATCTATCACATACACTTGTACATCTTTACATAGACTCAAGATGGGAAAATTACACTAAAATGAGTACAGTTAACAGACAAATGGACAAATATAGACCAGTAAAAAGCATGCATATAACGTGTGTTATGTGTGGAGTAAAAATATGTACTGATATAAGCAATGACAAGAAAGAGCTTGAAAATATATGACAACCTTAAAACTGTCTTCAGGCATACAGGAACAAAATAGCCACATCGACTGGGGTAAAATTGGTGTGAGTTGTACTGAGCAGCATTTGGATTTTAAATATCTAAGAACCAGTGGCTGGGAAAACCTAAAATATTAAGTAACACTGCTTGGTACTAAATATTTAGAAAAAAGTCCCTATCTCCAGATAACGTCCATTTCAAGGGCTGCTTTTATCCAGGAAGAGAGATATTTTTTTATAGGCCATGAGTCCCAGGCACATCATTTCTAATAAGAATATTGCACAGATAACGTTCTAATATCTAATCCATCCCCAGCACAAATTTACTATGGGTCTTTATTAGTTGGACCCTGGCTTTAATATACCATATGAAGTGTAACCTCAGTAATTTGGCATTTAAATTGTCTTTCTTTGGGGAAGTTTATGTTCCTTTCTAAAATATTCTTTTATAGCTGCTTAGCTGTCAGATGAGCTACTCATTTTCTCAGTATAAACTGAGTTAATATTCAAGGGTCATTTATCATTTAAAATTTTATATAATGAGCAAATGATGAAAATATTTACTAACTATATGCCTTCCAACATCCTAGTGTACACATTTACTTAAATCTTAAGAATCAATATGTTCAGCAGTGATCGTGTAATATTTACATGGGAAGTAAATTTTGACTATTTTTTTAAATTATCCCATGATAATGATTACCATCATGGCTTATATGACAAGTATAATCTTATGTGAGATGCCTTTAAAGTGCGGCAGCTCATGGCCCTGTCAATCACTACCTTCTAGCAGATTTCCTTTTAAGAAATTTACTTTTTAACTTGATGCTAATTTCTTTTGCCTGCAGTCTGAGCTGTTCAGGAAGCTGACACTAGAGGATTTTTGACTTCAAGCGAGCTCAAGCAGAAAGGTTTTCCAAATTCTAATTAACCAGTAAAAAACAAACAAACAGAAACTAATACTAAAAATTACTACCCAAAATAAAACACGCTAGAGTATATATTAAATTTATCAAGTAATCTGAACATATGCAAAAATAAATAAATGGGTCAGTGCATAGTCAGTTTGGGTAAGGTATAAAGACAATATCTTTACTTCAAGATGTAAACTTATTTCATCTTCCTATCTCAACTCAAATCTTACAAACAAGATTTGAAAGCAGGTAAGAGAAAAAAACAGACCATCTCCAGAAAACAACAGAAATTTAGAATAGTTTGGGTTAGAATTTTATAAGAAGAATTCTGTGAGAGGGGCATGGCATTGATGAAAATATATGCACTGTCTTAATGTACAAATATGTTGGAAAAAAGTTATGGATTGAGGGCTTTGAAAATGACATATTCCAAATAACGCTGATAATTAGAAGTAATCAGTAAATTCTGAAACACATAAAATCACAAAATATTAGTTCTTTTATTTTTGTTTTGTTCCAACGCTGGGTTTAAACTCAGGGTCTGGGCAGCATCCTTGAGCTTTATCTATTCAAAGGCATTGCTCTTTCACTTGAACCATACATTTTCTTCAGGCATTATTGTTTGTTACTTGTAGATAAGTGACTCAGAAGTTATCTAGGCCATGCTGGCTTTGAACTTCAATCTTTCAGATGACATCTTCCTGAATAGCTAGGATTACAGTCATGAGCCACAAGTGATTGACTCCCAGGTCTATTGTTATACATGCCTTCCAACTTCTGAAATTCTCTAAAATTTAATATTGTAATTATGTTTAAAGATTAATATGTTAGAAAGACTAATAATTGCTGTGATTTTTAACTGTGCTCCTTATGTTCATTTCTGTTTAGAAAAATACTAAGGTTTCTGGGCCCTACCTTTTTGGGATTCTGATTGAGTAATGCTTTGGTGAGACCTAGTACCAAGAAGTTTGGGATGTACTCTATGTGGTTCTAGTGAATGATCAAGTGCAAGGACAGAAGAAGGAGAGCTATTCAATAATTATACCTACATTCTCAGTGATGACTATGGAAGTTAAAAATAGGTCATTAAACAATCTAAAAATATAATAATAATAGACAAAGATTAGTATATTCATCAAACAGTTATATGAATATTTGAAATGAGCCTCATTATTTTTCTTTATTTATTGTATGAATTCAAATTAAAACGAGAAATTTTATTATTAACTCATTAAAATATTAGGGAGAAATGATTCTCATTGTTGTCTAAAATATGAAAACTATCTGTTCTCTCCTATTATTAGTAAGAATGCAATATGTTGTATAGCATCAGGCCCAAAGAAACATTGGTCCCATTGTTTCCCTTATTTGCAATAACTAGTATATGTCTGAGTCAAGCTGAAAAGGTCAAATAAGTTGATGTTAGGGAAATGGACCCTAAGAATGTATTCAAATATTTTTTTTTAATTTCATGCTAGTTTCTAACACATTTATAAGATTATTTCTTTGTTGATTTCTATGTCCCTCCCCCACGGTATAGCCCCTGCTTTTACTATATTTGATGTTGGTATAATTTGTGGAGGGGAAGGGAAAAAAACAAATCGTTTAAATAGGGATGTAGGTGGACCCATTGCAACAATGAGACCTACAAGTCATTATGTCGAAAACGAACTTTACAACTTTGGAGTGGGGGAGAGAGGTATGGGGGTATGGGGGGAGGACGGGATGGGAAGGGGAAACAAAGGAGGAGGCTACAATGCTTGATAAGAAGTGTACTTATTATCTTGCCCATGTAATTTTAACCCTCTGTACAGTACTTTCACAATAAAAAATTATTAAATAAAAGTTAAAGTTCCCTGTCCAGGGAACAAAAGAGGTGGGAACGATGCTCAAAAACACATGTACTCATTACCTTACTCCTGTAACTGTAAACCCTCTGTACACTATCTTTACAATAACAATTTTAAAAATTCTTATGAAATCTAATTTAAACGATATAAGAAAATTTTTTAAATATATTTGTGACTGTTTAGAACAATCCTAATATTTGCTAAAATATAAAAATATAAATATTCCTTCAGCCAATGTTCAGGATGAAAACTCTTATACTATGGAATGTTACTGACTGAGCAACAGATGATTGTGGACAGTCATTACACAAAGGAAATTACAAATCCATTAACCTATGTATGAAACCACAATCACATATATGTATGAATAATTTTATACATAAAACAAACATATTGAATTTAAAAATAGCTATTTTCATAGGGGTTTTAGAAAAGGGAAAACGCAAGAAATGGAGATGAGATCAGAGTTGTAGATTTCGGAGGCATTGACAATATTATGATAGTTATAACAAAGAGAAAACCTTGTGATTCGGGTAGCAAAATAATTTCTATATATTCTAGTGGCCTTTGATATGTTTTTCAAACCCACACAACTTTAAACAAAATTTGAGGTTTATATATGCTACATATTTTTAAATGATGTCAGACAAAATATCCCATCTACACTCTTTAAGGTCAAAATTTGTTTTCTGTTGATGGACTAGGACTGACACGTAGACGTGATTTGAATTTAATAAGTAATTGTTACTGAATGCATGAGTGATTAAATGAATTTTAAAAAACTGATATGAATTTATAATTTCTTAGGTTCTATTCTATAATTCATAAGAAGTTGAGATAAAATCCACTCAATTAATATTCAACACAGTAAAATAATCAATTAAAATACAGAAATAAGTGCCAGTAAATGCAAACTATTTAATCTAGAACTTGTTAAACAGACAGCTATACTTAATGAATAAAAGTATAGATTTTTACTTGTCAATAATATAATCACTTTTGTTATGTATTTCAAAGCTTCTAGAATATTATACACCCAAAATATGACATTTTTCCCTTGATATAGACAACTATATACCTTTTTACAGCATTCCTTAACCTACCTGGTTTTAATTTATTAATCTAACTAATAGAAATGCTTCCGTTCTGCTTCTCTGTCAATATGTAATGGTTGTACTACTAAGGAATAAATGGATGTGAATAATTTAGATGAGGGTCTTGTGTGTGTGTGTGCGTGTGTGTGTGTGTGTGTGTGTGCGCACACTCATGTACACGTGCACATGTGTGAATGTTTGTTTGTGTGTAATTGAATAAATAGAGAAAATGAAAATAATACAAGTAAAATTTAGGACTGACAGCTTTCTACTTAATTATCCTGCACCTTTATGAAAATGTGAAATGTCAATACATCTTAATGACATTAGAAATTGGAAGGATGAATTAAACAGTTCACTGGGTCATTTTTGGTTTAGAATTCACATTTGTGCCCCAGTAATGAATATATAAGCAGTCTGACCACTCCTCTGTAGGAAAATGTGATCACATGGTCTCATATATGTAATTCATACTGTGCTCAGAATGCATATGCAAGTTCCTGTCATTTGTTTAATCTGAGAAAGGTGACATTTTGCTATATGGTTTAAATTACAAAATCTTACCTTACTGGTAGAAGTGAATAGATCATTTGCCTGTAGGACCCATAAAAATCATTCTTGGTGTCAACTTGAGAAATTTGGGCTTGATACTCATGTTTCTCTTCCATGTCATAGAAGAAAAGCAACACTTTACATAAGAGAACCAAGATTGAGTCATGAGAAAATATGAAATATAACCCACTCCTGTCCTTAACAGATCCAGAAACTACATACTATAAAGCAGAATCATACTTTTTGTTGGTATATTTGGCCAAGATATGTATTTTAATTTTCCTTGAAGAAACATGGGTTAAACATGAAGCTGAATGATACTCTTCAAACAATTTCCAGAATAAGAGAATTTAAGTTTAGAGGGTTTAGAATAAAATTTAAGTGCAGAATAGGACACTCTCTAATTCCTACTAAAATGTAATATTTGCTACATAACAGATTCTTATTTTTTGTAGCTATAAAATAAATACCAGCTTTACAATTTGAGAATAATATTTTGCTAGCATCAAGCCAAATTTACTAAAATGATTATTTCATTACTCTTATTTTTAATCAGAAATCTGTAGCAATAAGAATATTATGTATATATTATATATATAATATATACATTATATAAATTATTACACATTTACCTATATAATTATGTAGTCATATGTGGTAACATCTACACTTTTATATATGTATATATACATATGCATATACATATATAGCAAATCACAATGAGGAAATCTGCAAGCTGTTATTTATCAAATAAATTCACTCAGTTTGAACTATGTATACTGTGAGGGGGCAAGCTTGTTTCTAAAATCCATCCTTTACAAATGATTAGGTCACCTGGCTTTTTGTTCTTAGCTGTCTTAACTATGTTATGCAATAGGCCTGGAAGTTAATAGGGTGCAACTTGATGGACGCACATGTAAAAATACATCATAACAGATGGGTTCTTTACATAAGAAATGGGAATAAAATTTGAATCAACCTCTTCAAGTGTACATGCTGCCTTGTGGTATAAATGTGGTAGACTTTTGGCAAATTCTAAGGAGCAGATAAACAAAAAAGTGTAAGTGCTTTTGCTGAAAGGATTTTCAAATATTTATCTTTATATTTTAATCTTTATATTTTAATCTTTTGTGTGGGCCAAGAAATTAGGAGAGCGAGTCACCATCTACTTAGTTTCTTCCCCCTTTTCACCCTTGTTGGTGGTGAGATTGACTTATTTAAATTCTAAGTATATTCAGGCAGCAGATTTTGCAAATTATTTAAAATTCCATGTGGTTGATGAAATCTATTTATTCTAGTAATCGTAATTCCACACCTACTTTACTCTGTTAGTAAAACCCATGGACATAGTCTTCATGATGGTAGTGATTTTTCTAAGTATTAATGACAACCAAGTAATTTAATCATCAATTAACTTTCATCTACCCTGTGGGCAGTATATCTGAAGCATACAAAAAAGGTATTTTGGGGGTATAAAAAACTTTAAACCTGAGGTACACACAAATTATTAGATAATACATGACCACCCCAATGGACTCCCCATAATAAACACATTTGAAACTCTTTCAAACAGAGTTAATACTATTTATTTTGCTGTTCTAAGTGTGTCACTGTTTTATCTCAAAATTTTGTTTTTAATGTCTTACTTTTATGTAATGGCATCAATTTGATATGTCATCTAGATGATTGTTACCCCTTTTGCCAATCTCCATCTATCTCAACCCCACATGTCCCCTCAAAATATGGCTGCTTTCACCTTCTTTTAACACAATTGTTATATAATAATGACATATAATAATGACATATAATAATGACATTTTTATGTCATTATCAGATTCTAAGCTCTGATTACCTAGATTCACATTTCTTTCTTAGTAAAATACTTTATTTCCCTTTTTGTTAACTGTGAATGAGTATCAAAAAGGCTCAATATGTGTGTGCATATGCTCATATAAAATGATGTTTGAAATAATGAGACAAAGGACAAAGTTGGTTTGAGATATCACAATGTTATTATGATGCCACAACTGCATTGTTATCTCAGAATGCATTTGTGATGTCACAATGCTCTTGAGCTCCCATTAAGTCAGTTTTGTTACAATACATTGGCATAGTGGATAGCAATTTTCATTAACTCAAAATTAATATATCAGTTAACAAAGGGATTGAGATGTCTGCAAAAGCATGTGTTTTCACAAATTTTATGAAGTGCTAACAGGTTTATGATGTCATTGTGATCTGATATCATATCATTATGATGACACTGTGATATCATTGTCCCACTGGTTTTTCACAAACCTATTACACATTAAAACATTTTAGAATGGCGGGGAGGGGGGACGCTGGGAAGGGATGTGAAGGGTAAACCAAAGGAGAAGGCTGCAATGCTTGGTAAGAAATGTACGCATTATCCTGCTCATGTAATTGTAACCCCTCTGTACAGTATGTTCACAAATAAAATTAAATTAAATTAAAAAAAAACATTTTAGAAAAGTCATGGCCTTTGGGATTTACACTCCTTCTCTGAACTCCTATCCTCATTTTGAACTAGAAGCCATTGCAATTGTACACATGATTGTGATATTACAAAATTTTTGTGATATCACAAAACCAAAGATACATCATTATTGTGTGTTATCATAAACCCATTGTTATCACATTGCAGTTACGATATCATGATCACATTAAGACATTAGCAAACTGTTATGAACTTTTAGCTTCTTTCAAAAAACAAATGTCCTTTCTGACATCACAATCCCTTTGTTTCCCATATTCTCATTGTGACTTCATGACAATTGAGATCAGACATGCCATTGTAACATCACATACTTTTTGACATCATCAGCAGTATGACAGCACATTGTCATCATGATACCATCAACTCATTTGTGACATCACAAAACTATATTTGCATCATAAGATTGTGACATCTCATTGACACTGTAACTATATAGACACATTGTGCATGCCTATTCTGTGATTTCATTCTATCAAATATGTCATGGGAGTTGATGTCAAATGCCATTGTGGCATTTGTGTTGATGCCAGAAGCCCATTTTGACCTCATTACCATTGTAATGACATCACATTGCCATGGTGACATTACTAACCCACGACATCACAAACCTGTCCTCATAACTTTTGTGACATGTAGCCATTGTGATATCTTAGGTCCTTTGTGAACTCATCAGTATTGGACCTCATAATATTTCAGGTATGATATGTCATATCAGAAATACACTGACATAATGAAAAGTGTGTCATCAAACTGCCAGACATCATGACATGTGTCACATTGTGACTTCACAAACCTGTTAGGAGATCATCACATTTGTGACACCGCATGAGTTTGGAGATATCAGAGTCCTTTTGTGAATTCATATAGTCATTGTGAGTAAATGAAAATTGAGATCTAGAATGCCATTGTGACATTAAAACCCATTTTGACATCACAAAACTATTGTAACCTCATCTCCATTATGGCATCACCAATTAATTGTGGCATCAAAACAAGATTATGATGTGATTCTGTGCCATGACATTGCTGTTATAACACTATCACATTGTCATTCCCAAACCTATTAAGATCTTTTAGCACCTTTGAAAAAACACATGGCCTTCGTGACATCACAGTCTCTTTGTGCACCATTATCTTCATTGTGACCTAAGACAATTGAGACCAGACGTGCCACTGTAATATCACAAACACTTTGTGGCATCATCACATGTGACATCAAATTGACTTTGTGACATCATCCATTCATCGGACATCAGCAAAGTACGACATCAAAGCATTAGGTTTTTACACAGTCTTTGTGATATCATACACACATAATAAATGCCTATGCATTGGTTTAATTTTATATCAAATTTGGCATGTGGGTTGACATCAGAAATCCATGTGACTCATAACCATTGTGACCTTACAATCACTATGTGAAATCACATGGCCATTGCAATATCACTAACTCACTGTGACATCACAAGTCTGTATTGTTCTTATATGCTGCCAAAGTGATGTCTAAGTCTATTTGTGACTCATAATCTGTTTTGACCTCATAATATTTCAGATATGACATGTGATAGCAGAAATCCACTCTGATATCATGACCGTTGTGACATCACACTGCCAG
Source organism: Dipodomys spectabilis (assembly GCF_019054845.1). Taxonomy (NCBI): domain Eukaryota; kingdom Metazoa; phylum Chordata; class Mammalia; order Rodentia; family Heteromyidae; genus Dipodomys; species Dipodomys spectabilis. The sequence goes on along the minus strand of NW_024871210.1, from coordinate 7,223,691 downwards.
TCATATGAACCTTGTGTCACATTGTGACATCACCACATTGTTAGGAATTCATTGCATTTGTGACAACACATGTCCAAGGAAACATCTCGGTCTCTGTAAATTAATATACATATTGTGAATTAATGAGCTTTGATATCAGTAATTCCATTCTGACAAACCCAACCTAATTTGACCTCAGAAATTTATTTTGACCTTATCATCAATATGTCATCACCACCTAATTGTAACTTAAATACCTTACTATGATGTGATATTTTAAAATCATAATGACATTGCGATATCTCTGTGTTTTCACAAACCTATTATGACCTCAAAATAATTTAGAATATTCATGAACTTTGAAACATGGAGCTTCTGCTGAGAACTCACATCCTCATTGTGAACTAGTAAAATTGAAAGTGAACATTTAATTTCTATATTACAAACTTGTTGTGACATCACAAACCCCTTGTGATATCACATTACTATTCTGATATCAAAAACCAACTGTGACAAAATGCTGTCTTGTCCTTAAAACATTAGTGACATGCTACCATTTGATATCTTAGGACTTTTGTGAGCTCATAATCTGTTCTGGACCTCTTAACATTTCAGATATGTCATATGATATCATAAATGAACTGTGATATTATGACCTCTATGACATCCCACTGCCAGATTTCATATTGTGATATTGTATCACAAAACAGCTAGGACTTTATTACATTTGTTACAACACTTATCTCTGTAGACATTACAGTCTCTTTGTGAACTCATATACTCATTGTGAGTTAATGATTTTTATGTTTCAGCATGCCATTGTGACACCACCAACTTATTGTGATATCACAAATCTATTATGACTTGTTCATCATTATGGCATCACAAACTAGTTGTGATATTAAAACATTATTATCACATGATGTTGTTACTTAAACATTTCCATTGTGATACCCTTGTCTCGTATTTTCACAGCATGCTGTGGCTTCATAACATTTTAAGAAGTTCATTGACTTGGGACTTCAAGCTCCCTCTGTTAATTCATATCCTCATTGTTAAGTAGTAGCAATTGAAATTGGAGATATCATTGTGATATAACAACTCATAGTGATATCCCAAAAATTTGTAACATCAACACCACTGCAAGATCACAAACTCATTGTGACATCAGATTTCTGTTGTGACATCATGATCACGTGTCATCTCAAACATATGACCTCTTAGCACCTTTTGAAAAACACATGACCTTTGTGGCTTTGTGACATCACAATCCCTATCCATATCCTCATTGTGAACTAATGACAACTGAACCACACATGCCATTGTAATATCACAAGCCCTTTGTGACATCATGTCAACTGTGGCATCTCATTGTCATGAGACCATCAGCTCATTGTAATATCATAAAACAGCAATGGCACCATAATATTATGACATCACATAGTCATTGTGATATCATAGATACACTGAGAATGTCTATTGTGTGATTTCATTCTATTTCAAATGTGGCATATGTGTTATCAGAATCCCATTGTGACCTCATAACCATTGTGATATCACAATCCATTTGGGACTTCACATTGCCATGGTGATATCACTACCACAGTGTAACATCATAAAACTGTCCTCATAACATTGTGACATGCTTTAATCATGATATCTTAGGCCTTTTGTGAGATCGTAATCTCTTTTCAAGCTCATAATATTTCAGGTATGGCATATTTTATCAGAAATCAACTGTGACATCATGACTCCTTTGAAATCACACTTCCAGACATCATGACCATTGTGTCATATTGCAACCTCACAAACCTTTTAGAATGTCATCACATTTGTGTTTAGAGACATCCTATTTATTCTGAGTTAATGATAATTGAGATTTGGCACGTCTTTGTGACATCATCAACCCATTGAATCCTCACAAATCTACTGTGACCTCATCACCAATTTTGCATCACCAACTAATTGTGGCAACAAAATATTATTATGGAAGGAGGGCCAAGATGGCAACAGAACAGTCATGAATCACCACATCTCTCTCCAACCAGAGAGTTCAAGTTCCAACTGTTTACACAAAGAAACCAACCGCAGCAAAATGTTTAACACTCAGAGAAAATAGAAGGTATAAAAAACAAAAGAGTTATATTTCAGAAGAGAAAAACATGAAGACCTTCCGCCACCCATTGAGGGTGGTGCAATCCATGACAAACTGTGGCCATCCCAGCCCAGTGCTGCCAGTGAGCCCAAAGCCACTGTGGATCATCTGCAGAATGCCAGCGCAGTGGACTCCCAAAGTACTGGACCTGGTGATTTTAAACAGAGAATCCTTGGAGTTTGGAACCTGAACAAAGATCCTTCCCACACCCCTCATCGGCAGAGCAACTCCGCATCATCCCACTATGGCCAACCAGCATGACAGACATGGGGGGGAAAACCCCCAAAACAGGGGTCTGTCCAAAGAATGCCAGTACAGAGGACTCCCACGGGTTCAGTTCTAACCCCAAGATTACAAACAGATAGAATCACCGGATCTCAGAACCTGCATGAAGACCCTTCCCCCACCCCTTGCTGGTGGCACAACTCCATGCCATGCTCTAGCATGGTGCAGTCCGGAGTTGCCTGATGATTGTAATCAGAGCAATCTTGGAGCTTGGAACCTACACAAAACCATTCCTACACACCTCATGAGTGGAGCAGTCCTGCACCATCCCACCAAAACCATCGGTCCCCACATCTTTGGGAGGAAACCCAAGAAATACAGAGGTCTATCCACAGAATTCCAGTGCAGAAGACACCCAAGATGCCAGTGCTAACCCAGACAGTGCAGAGAAAGAAACCTTGGAGTTCAGAACCTTCATGAAGACCCTACCCCGTTCCTTGCCAGCAGATGAGCTTCTCACCTTCCCACCAAAGCCCAACACCCCCAGGAGTAGAATGCCCCATGCCATCGCAAAACAAGCCTATGGCCCTGACATGAACAGCATAAACAGGCACAGATGGTGTGAAAATAAGACCCTGATCCACCACTACCATGCGGCCCAGTTCACAATTATCTCAATGGAATTCAGAATATGGTAGCAATCAGTTTCCAACAGCACACAGAAACAGATGTGCCACAGCACTACTAAAGAGCTCCCTACCTGCTCTAGGATAAGTGAGCACTCCACAGACACAGCCTTTCTCCCAAGGGAGACCAGTGCTGGAGGTAACCCCCAAAGTTTGACCTGGATCCCTCCCCCTACCACCTGGACTACAGGCACTATTAAACTTGAGAAACATGCTAGCTCCCCATTAGCCTGTGTAGTAAAACCAGCCCACCAGGCTTGACCAAGTGTGCCCTAGGGAAGGAGATTAAAGGCTCGAGCTAGGAAGAGCACCCATGGGCAACAAGAGTCAGCAGAAGAAATCCAAACTGCATACACCAAGGAGGACATCCAGCACCACAGGTCCCATCTGAAACCAAATAGCCTGTCATAGTCTTAGGACAGGAGCCAGGGCCAGGCTTTGGGAATGAGTTCTTGAGCCCCATATCCCACCTGTCCTGAGTGAAGTGAGAAGTTAAATACATGCCTCAAAAAGGGTGGAAAGTAGGGAAACACAGCCCTTGGGAACCATGTCCATGATGGTAAAAGATCTATGTATCCAGGGAGGTAGAACCAGAAGCACAAATCTCACCAGAGCCAAACCTATATATCGTGGGCTGTGGATTGGACAGCGCAGGGTACCATCACATGAGTATAGTCAGGAATTCCTAGCAGACTCCAGCAACTGGAGCCAAGAGCACCTATAGGAGGGAGCAGGAGCAGTCTAGGCTGCTTAGTCCTTGGTTGAAGATGGGAACTGCCTGTGATCTCCAGAAGACAGGTGAGAGTCCTATGTGCATCAGATTAGAACTTGGAGGTTGGCCTATCTCCCATCAGAACTGAGACCTGGTAAAGACAACCAGGTTGGTCCAGGAACCAACCAAGAACCAAGCCAACTCAGCCAGGTATTGACCAAAGCAGTCAAAGTTTGCAAATGTTCTACAATAATCCCTGAAACCTCATGCAAAAATCAAAGCAAAAAATTATAAAATTTATCAATAGCCAAGATACAAAGCCAAACCCAAATACCAACAGCCACACAGAAAAGAGCCCCAGTGAAATCAACACAGAAATGGAAGACAAATACTACATCCAAGATATTGTAGATACAATGATTCAAGAATTAAAGCAAGACAAAGATCAGAAATTTGAAGAATAAAGAAATGAATTATTAAAAGTGATACAGAATTTTCAAATGGAAGGTGCATCCAAAAATAGATGCAATACTCTGAGAATTAACATTAAAAAAATACAAAGAACAATACTATGTATTAATACAGGGAAAAATTCAAGAAGAGGATAATATTGTTATCGATTTATACTCCCCAAAACTTGATGCACCCAAATATGTTTGGTAAATACTCTCAGACTTACAGAATAAACTAAACCTAGGAGATGTTAATACACCAAAGGACAGATCTACCAACTAGAGAATTGACAAAGAACCCTCTGAATTCAATGATGCCATATCTCTAGCAGAATTCATTGGTATCAATCGTGTTATCCATCCTACAACAATCAAGCAGCCCATGGAACTTTCTCCAAAATAGACCATATCATAATTCATAGAAAGAATTTAAGCAAGTAGAAAACATTACAGGATGGAATAGGAAAAACCCTAGGTCTCCTTGGCTCCAGCCGAAATTTTCTGAATAGAGACCCGGAAACACATCAAATCAAAGAAAGGTTGGACAAATGGGATTGCATGAAATTGCAGAGCTTCTGCATGGCACAGGACATAGCTAGCAAGATCAATAGAAAACCTACGGATTGGGAGAAGAACTTCACTAGCGATACAACAGACAAGGGTCTCATAACTAAAATATATTTGGAACTCAAAAAACTAAATCTCCCAACAAGAAATCCTCAAAGAAACAACTGCCCAATAAATAAGTGGGCTAAAGACTTAAAGAGAAACTTCTCTGAAGAAGAAAGAAGGATGGCCAATAGACCCATGAAGAAATACTCAAACTTCCTAGCATAAAAGAAATGCAAATCTAAATAACATTGAGATACCACACCATTACAGTTAGAATGGCAAAAATCAAGAACTGTAACAACAACAGATGATGGAGGGGATGTGGACAGAAGGGAACCTTATTTCATTGTTGGTGGGAGTGTAAACTTGTTCAACCACTTTAGAAAGAAGTATGGAGGTTCATCAAAAGACTTCACATAGAGCTGTCCTATGACCCAGCAATCCCACTTTTGGGCATTTACCCAAATGATCACAAACAAGACCACACTAAAGCCACCAGCACAACTATGTTTATTGCAGCATTATTTACCATAGCTAAGATATGGAACCAACCCAGATGCCCCTCAGTAGATGAATGGATCAGGAAAATGTGGTATATAAACACCATGGAATTCTGTGCCTCCATCAGAAAGAATGATATTTCCCCATTTGTTAGGAAATGGAAAGGCTTGGAAAAAATTATATTAAGTGAAGTAAGCCAAGCCCAAAGAAACATAGGTCCCATGGTTTCCCTTATTTGCAATATCTAGTATATGTATGAGTCAAGCAGAAAAGGTAAGATAATATGATGTTAGGAAAATGAACCCTTAGATATGTATTTAAATGTTTTATTCATGCATTTGTTTCTAACGCATTTATGATTATTTCTTTGTTGGTTTGTATGTCCCTCCTCCACAGTATTCACTTTATTTCACTATATTTGATGTCGGTATAATTTGTGGAGGAGATGGGGAAAAACAAGTCGCTTAAGGATATAGGTGGACCCGTTGCAAGCAATGAGAAATACAAGTTGTCATGTCGAAAACGAACTTTACAACTTCGGTGCAGGGAGCGGGGGGTGGGGGGGAGAATTTCCTGGGGGATGAGAGGAGGCTGGTAAGGGATGTGAAGGGTAAACAGTGGAGGCTGCAATGCTTGATAAGAAATGTACTCATTATCTTGCCCATGTAATTGTAACCCCTCTGTACAGTATGTTCACAAAAAACAAAAAAAGAAAAAAAGAATTTAAGCAAGTAAACCTAGATGGACATAGTCCACTGTAAGCTATCTGACCATAGTGGAATCAAGACAGTTCTCAATAACAAAGCCCACCATAGAAATTAATCAAATATATGGAAATTGAACATGCACTTCTCAGCAACCCCTGTGTAACAGGAGAAATTAAAGAAGAAAATAAGGGCTGGGAAAGTGGCTCAGTGGTAGAGCGCTTGCCTTGCATATGTAAGGCCCTGGGTTCAATTCCTCAGCACCACATAAAGCAAAAACAAAAAAGCCGGAAGTGGTGCTGTGGCTCAAGTGGTAGAGCACTAGCCTTAAGCTAAAGAGCTGAGGGACAGCGCTCTGGTCCAGAGTTCAGGCCCCACGACCGGACCCCCCCCCCCCCAAAAAAAAGAAGAAAATAAAAGTTTGTAAAATTCAATGAAAATGAATACAAATCACAAAAAAACCTGTGGGACACAGCAAAAGAAGGGTTGAGGGGCAAAATCTTCCTCTCAGTGCGTACATCAGAAAAATAGAGACAGATCAAGTAAATAATGTCATGTTGCAACTAGAACTTCTATCAAAGCATGAACAAATTGGACCTAAAGGTACCAAATGGAGTGAGATAACCAAAATTAACAAAATTCACAGACCCTTAGCAAATCTCATAAAAAACAGAAGAGAACACATCCATATAAACAATTTCAGAGATGAAAATGGAAACATCAACACAGAAATAAGCAAGATTAAGGACATTATAAGGAAATACTTCTTATAACTTTATGCTAATAAGTTTGAGAATCTGGAAAAAATGAACAAATTTTACCTAATATGGACGTGCCCCAACTCAACAAGTTGACTTAAACCAACGTAATAAACTCATAACAAGCATTGAAAGAGATAAAGCAATAACAGTCCTCCCACCCAAGGAAAGCACTGAACCAGATGAATTTACAAGGCCTTCAAAATAGAACTCACATGAATACTCCAACCTTTCAATGAAATTGAAAGTGAAAGTTCAGTACCAAACTCTATGAAACCATAATAAACCTCATCCCAAAACCAGGCATGGACTCATCAAAGAAAGAGAAATATAGAACCATTACTTGATGACTATCGATGAAAAATATCTAACCAAAATTTGGGCCAATCAGCTTCTACAATTCACCAAAGAATGATACACCACTATCAATAGGATTAATTTCAGGGATCCAAAGCTGTTTCAATATATGCAAATCAATTAATGTAATACGTCCTGTCAAAAAGAGAAAGATATGAACAAAGGGATTATGTCAATGGATGCAGGAAAAGCATTTGACAGGTTCCAACACTTCTTTATGATGAAAGTTCTGGAAAAATTAGGAATTCATTGAACATTCCTCAATATAATAAAGCCTGTGTATGTTTAACCTACAGAGAGGATTATACTTAACAGCAAAAAAAGTCATTTCCTTTAATAAAATGAGACAAGGATGTCCTCCACTTCTCTTTAATTACAAGGCGTAGAAAGATGTAAATATAAAAGGAATATATGCAGAGAAAAATGAGGAAACACTCTGATTCTTTCCAGATGACATGATCTTGTATTTAAAAAAAATCCTATGGTATCTACTCAGAAATTACTTGAGCTGATCAGAAATTTTGGCAAAGTAGCAGGATAAAAAAAATTAACCGTCAAAATCAATGGCTTTTCTATATGCCAACAATGAGAAGAGTACGGCTAAAATCAGGGGAAAAAAACAACTCCTTTTGTAATAGCCCCATAAAAATAAAGTACTGAGGTGTTGAGTTAAATGAAGAAGTGAAGGACCTCTACGATGAAAACTTTAAAAACCTGAAAAAGAAAATTAAAACAGAAGTAAGGAAGTGGAAAAAAGCCTTCCATGCCCCAGGATTGTGAAGGTTAATGTGAAATGACAATACTCTCAAAGGCTAGCTACAAGTTAAATGCAATACTGGTCAATGTTCCAACTTCACTTCAATGAAATAGAAGAAGCAACCCAAAAATTCATATGGAATAATAAAAGACTCTGAATAGCAAAAACACTACTTAGAAGAAACAACCATGCTGGAGGAATAACAATACCAAATTTCAAACTTTACAACAATGCCATAATAATGAATACAGCTTGGTACTGGCACAAGAACCCACCTGGGGACCAATACAATAGACCTAAAGACCCAGAAATGAACTCACAAATCTATAGCCAACTAAATTTCCATAACTGAGAAAAAATAGGATGGAAGAAAGACAGTCTTTTCTGTGAAATGTGCTGACAAAAATTGATTAATCACCTGTAGAAAACTAAAGCTGGATGCCTGCAATAGAAAAAATTGCAAATGATCAAAGACCTCGAAGTCAAAGCAAACACTGAAAATATTGGAGTAAGAACTAGGAGAAACTCTAAGGCTCTTTGGCACAGGCGGAATTTTTTTAATAAAAACCCAAAACTCAAAAAATCAAAGAAAGGTTGGACATGAAAATACAGAGCTTCTGCATGGCCAAGAACATAGAAAGACCAATAGAAAGCCCATCAACTAGAAGATCTTCACTAGCTATACAACTGACAGGAGTCTCAAACCTAAATATACTTACAAGCCAGGCCCCGGCGACTCAGACTTTAATCCTAGCTACTCAGGAGGCAATGATTTTAGTATCATAGTTCAAAGCCAACTTGGACAGGAAAGTCTGTGAGACTCTTATGTCGAAAACCAATATAAAAATAGGCAGTGGCCCTGTGGCTCAAGTAGCCCGCCTTGAGCTTAATAGCACAGAGATAGAGTCCAAGCCCAGAGATTAAGCCTTTTGACAGACCAATAAATAAATACAGAAATAAATGAAATATATTAGAATTCAAAAAATTAAAAACCCAACAGAAGATCCTCCAAAAAAAAAACTGCCTAATAAATAAGTGGAGTAAACTCTGAAAGAGAAGCATAATAAGCAGAAATAAAAATGGCCAATACACAGAGGAATAAATGCTCAACTTCTCTAACTATAAAAGAAGACAAAATTAAGATTCCTACTCATCCTAGATAGAATTTCTATAATCAAGAAATCTACGGAACCTTCCTCGATACAATAAAGGCTGTATATGACAAAACCTCAGCCAGCATTATACTCAATCGTGAAAAACTAAAGCCATTTCCTCTTAACTCAGGAACTAGACAAGGATGCCCACTCTCTCCACTGCTCTTCACCCTAGTATTAGAATGCCTAGCTACTGCAATAACACATGATGCAAACATAAAGGGAATCCAAATAGGGAAAGAAGGAAAACGCTCCTTCTTTGCAGGTGACATGATCTTGTATTTAAAGAATCCCATGGACTCTGCTCCCAAATTACTCAAGGCGATTCAAAATTTTGGCAAAGTAACAGGGTACAACATTAACTCTAAAAAATCAATGACTTTTCTGTATGCCAATAAATAGAAAAATGTGGCTGAAATTAGGAAAGCAATTCCATTCATAATAGCCTCACAAAAAATAAAATATCTAGGAATTAACTTAACCAAAGAAGTGAAGGACTTCTATGATAAAAACTTTAAAACCCTGAAAAAGTAAATTAAAACAGAAGGTAGAAAGTGGCAAAAACTCTCATGCTCCTGGATTGGAAAGATCAACATCGTGAAAATGGCAATACTTCCCAAGGCTATCTACAAATTGATGTGATACCTATCAATATTCCAACCTCATTCTTCAAGGAAATAAAAGAGGCAGTACAAAAATTTGTATGGAACAATAAAAGACCCCGGTTAGAAAAGTGATCCTCAACAGAAAGAACAATGCTGGAGGAATATCAATACCAAGTTTCAAACTCTCCTACAAAGCCATAATAATCAAAACAGCTTGGTACTGGCACAAGAACCGACATCAGGACCAATGGAATATTATTGAAATCTCAGAAATAAACCTACGGACCTATAGCCATCTAATTTTCAATTAGGGAACTAAAAAGTAGAATGGAAGAAAGACAGACTCTGCAGTAAATGGTGCAGGCAATATTGGTTAACTGCTTGCAGATAACTAAAGCTAGATCCTTATATATCAACCTATACCAGAATCAACTCCAAATGGATCAAAGATCTCGGAGTCAAAGCAGACACTATGAAACCATTACAGAATGGAATAAGAGAAACCCTATGTCTCCTTGGCACAGGCTGAAATTTTCTTAATAAAGACCCAGAAAAACAACAAATCGAAGGTTGTACAAATGGGAATGCATGAAACTGCAGAGGACATAGCTACCAAGATCAATAGAAAGCCTACGGATTGGGAGAAGATCTTCACTAGCGATACAACAGACGAGAGTCTCATATCTAAAATATACCTGGAACTTAAAAAATTAAATCCCCCCAAAACAATTCTTCAAAGAAACAACTGCCCAATAAATAAAGGAAAACGTCTCTGAAGAAGAAAGAAGGATGGCCAATAGACACATGAAGAAATGCTCAACCTCTCTAGCTATAAAAGAAATGCAAATCAAAACACATTGAGATAACACCTCACCCAGTTAGAATGGCTATAATTAAGAACTCTAATAACAACAGATGCTTGAGGGGATTTGGACAGAAGGGAACCTTACTACATTGTTGGTGGGAGTGTAAACTTGTTCAGCCACTCGGGAAAGCTGTATGGATGTTTCTCAAAAGACTCCACATAGAGCCCCCCTATGACCAATCAATCCCACTTTTGGGTGTTTATCCAAATGATCAAAAACCAGACAGTACTAAACTTATCAGGACAACTATGTTTAGTACAGCATTATTTATCTTAGCTAAGATATGGAACCAACCCAGATGCTCCTCAGTAGATGAATGGTTCAAGAAAATGTGATATATATACACAATGGAATTCTATGCCTCCATCAGAAAGAATGACACTGCCCCATTTGTTAGGAAATGGAAAGACTTGGAAAAAATTATATTAAGTGAGGTAAGTCAAGCCCAAAGAAACATAGGTCCCATGGTTTCCCTTATTTGCAATAACTAGTAGATGTCTGAGTCAAGCAGAAAAGTCCAGATAAGATTATTTTAGAGGAATGAAGCCCAAGATAAGTATTCAAATGTTTTTTTTTCCCTTTCTTTTCATGCAATTGTTTCTAACATATTTATAAGCTGATTTCTATGTTGCTTTGTATGTCCCTCCCCCCAAGGAATAACCTATGCTTTTACTGTGTTTCATGTCGGTATCATTTGTGGCGGGAAAAGGAAAAAAAACAAATCGTTTAATTAGGGATATGGGTGGACCCATGGCAACAATGAGATATACAAGTCATTATGTCGAAAAGTGAACTTTACAACTATGGTGGAGGTGGAGGATCGTGTGCGGGAAGTGGGGGAGTATTGGAAGGGATGGGAAGAGGAAACGAAAAGGAGGCAACAATGCTTGATAAGAAATGTTCTCGTTATCTTGCCCATGTAATTGTAAATCCTCTGTAAGATATTCTCATAATTATTCATCACATCAACAGGAGCAAGAATAAGGACCACATGGTTATCTCAATAGATGCAGAAAAGGCATTCAACAAGATCCAACACCCCTTTATGATGAAGGTTTTGGAAAAATTAGGAATCCATGGAACATTCCTCAATACGATAAAGGCTGTATATGACAAACCTACAGCCAGCATTATACTTAATGGTGAAAAACTAAAGCCATTTGCTCTTAACTCAGGAAGAAGACAAGGATGTCCACTCTCTCCACTTCTCTTCATTCTAGTATTAGAATGCCTAGATACAGCAATAAGACAAGATGCAGATATAAAGGGGATCCAAATAGGGAAAGAAGAAATAAAACTCTCCCTCTTTGCTGATGACATGATCTTATATTTAGAGAATCCCATAGACTCCACTCCCAAATTACTCAAGCTGATTCAAAACTTTGGCAAAGTAGCAGGGTATAAAATTAACTCCCCAAAATCAATAGCATTTATGTATGCCAACAACGAGAAAAGTGTGGCTGAAATTAGGAAAGCAACTCCATTTGTAATAGCCCCACAAAAAATAAAATACCTAGGAATTAACTTAACCAAAGAAGTGAAGAACCTCTATGATGAAAACTTTAAAATCTTGAAAAAGGAAATCAAAACAGAACATAGAAAATGGCAAAACCTCCCATGCTCCTGGATTGGAAAGATTAACATAGTGAAAATGGCAATACTTCCCAAGGCTATTTACAAATTCAACGCGATACCTATCAAAATTCCAATCTCATTCTTCAAGGAAATAGAAGAGGCAATCCAAAAATTCATATGGAACAATAAAAGACTCTGAATAGCAAAAACGCTCCTCAAGGGGAAGAACACTGCTGGAGGAAAATCAATACCAAATTTCAAACTCTACTATAAAGCCATAGTAAACAAAACAGCTTGTTATTGGCATAAGAACAGACCTCAGGACCAATGGAATAGAATTGAAAATCCAGAAATGAACCCACAGACCTATAGCCATCTAATCTTCGATAAGGGAGCTAAAACAATAGAATGGAAGAAAGACAGCCTCTTCAGTAAATGGTGCTGGCAAAATTGGTTAACTACTTGTAGAAAACTGAAGCTAGATCCTTATATATCACCCTGCACCAGAATCAACTCCACATGGATCAAAGACCTCGAAGTCAAAGCAGACACTCTGAAAACATTACAGGATGGAATAGTAGAAACCCAAGGTCTCCTTGGCTCCGGCCGATATTTTCTGAATAGAGACCCGGAAACACAACAAATCAAAGAAAGGTTGGACACATGGGATTGCATGAAGTTGCAGAGCTTCTGCATGGCAAAGGATATAGCTAGCAAGATCATTAGAAAGCCCATAGATTGGGAGAAGATCTTCACTAGCCATACAACAGACAAGGGTCTCATATCTAAAATATACTTGGAACTCAAAACATTAAATCCCCCAACAACAAATCCTCAAAAAAACAACTGCCCAATAAATAAGTGGGCTAAAGACTTGAAGAGAAACTTCTCTGAAGAAGAGAGAAGGATGGCCAATAGACACATGAAGAAATGCTCAACCTCACTAACCATAAAAGAAATGCAAATCAAAACAACATTGAGATACCACCTCAAGCCAGTTAGAATGGCTATAATCAAGAACTCTAACAACAACCGATGCTGGAGGTGATGTGGACAGAAAAGAACCTTACTTCATTGTTGGTGGGAGTGTAAACTTGTTCAAACACTGGAAACCATTGGAAAGCAGTATGGAATTTCCCTAAAAGACTTCACATCGAGCTCCCTTATGACCCAGCAATCCCACTTTTGGGCATTTACTCAAATGTTTACAAACAAGACCACATAAACTACCAGCACAACTATGTTTATTGCAGCATTATTTACCATAGCTAAGATATGGAACCAACCCAGATGCCCCTCAGTAGATGAATGGATCAAGAAAATCTGGTATATATACACAATGGAATTCTATATGTCCATCGGAAAGAATGACACTGCCCCATTTGTTAGGAAATGGAAAAACTTGGAAAAAATTTTATTAAGTGAAGTAAGCCAGGCCCAAAGAAACACAGGTCCCATGGTTTCCCTTATTTTCAATATCTAGCATATGTATGAGTCAAGCAGAAAAGGTCAGATAATGTGATGTTAGGAAAATGAACCCTTAGATATGTATTTTAATGCTTTTTTATTTCATGCATTTGTTTCTAAGACATTTATAAGATTATCTCTTTGTTGCTTTGTCTGTCCCTCCCCCACAGTATAACCCTGCTTTCACTATATTTGATGTCAGTATAACTTGTGGAGGAGATGGGGAAAAACAAGTCTTTTAAGGATACAGGTGGACCTGTTGCAACAATGAGAAGTACAGTTGTCATGTCGAAAACGAGCTTTACAACGTTGGTGGGGGCGGGGGGGGGGGGGGGGGCCGAGGGGGGAGGTTTGGGTGGTGGGGGGGTAGGGAGGAGGTAGAGAAGGGATGTGAAGGGTAAACAAAGGAGGAGGCTGCAATGCTTGATAGGAAATGTACGCATTATCCTGCCCATGTAATTGTAACCCCTCTGTACAGTATGTTCACAAAAAAAAAATTAAATTAAATTTAAAAAATTTAAAAAAAGATATTCTCACAATTAAAAAAATCAGATTCTGGAGGAGATGTGGCCAAAAGGGAACCCTGCTGCATTATTGTTTTGAGTACTCTTGTACAACCACTTTGGAAAACATTATTGAGGTTCCTCAAAAGATTACACATAGAGCTCCCCTCTGATCCTGCAATCCCATTTTGGGGATTTTACCAAATGAGCACAAACAAGGATATATTAAAGCTTACAAAATGATGTTAACACAGTACTATTAACCATACCTAACATATGGATACAACCTAGATGCCCATAAGTAAATGAATCGATCAAGAAAATATGGTACATATATATACATATATAATATATACATATACATAATATACATTATACACGTACAAACACACTATGTATTTCTGCCTCCATTAGAAAGCATTGCAATGCTCCATTTGTTGAAAATGGAAATTGTTGAGAAAAAATTATATTAAATGAAGTAAGCCAGCAACAAAGTAACATAGTTCTCATGGTGTCCTTTATTTTCAATAACTATTGTATGTCTAGGACAAGCAAAAAAATCTCAAAAACTAAGTACATATGACAATATAGGATGATATTAAAAATGAACCCCAAACGAGGGACAAAAGTGCTTTCATTTTTCTTGCTATTTTTTAATAGATTTATAATATATTATGTGATTTTTTGTGTCTTTTGTATATTCTTCCCCTGGCGTTTTAAGTCGAGATTTCACTGAATTTAATGACGGTGCCCTGCATCATATATATATATAATATATATATATATATATATATAATATATATATATAATATATATGTAATATATATATATGTATATGTATGTATATGTATATGTATATATATACATATATATATCATATAATATATATATAATATATATATGTATATGTATGTATATGTATATATATACATATATATATCATATATTATATATATTCTATATTATAGAAGGAAAGAAGGAAGGAAGAAAAGAAGCAAGAAGATCCAGATCCAGATGCTGATGGCTTACACATATATGTTATGTGAAAGTTAAAATAACATCAACAAATATTAAGAAACCAGGCATAGTGGTGATTATCTATAATCCCAGCATTTGAGAATTAGGCAGGAGTATATTGGGTTTAAGTGAATGTGGACTACTTGAAATGTTCAAGATGAACCTGGCATATGAAATGAAGACATTGTTACCCCAAAATTATAACTGAATACCCCTGACTGTTACCTATAATCCAAGGTCCTTTGAAGGCATGGAATGGAAGAATCGAAGTTCACCACAAGTCCAGACAGAAATGTCCTTGAAACAAAATCTTGACCAAGGGAAATTGGAAGTGATGACCTGTGCCTGTCATCCCAGCAACAAAAGGAAACCTATAAAATATAAAATTGTGGTCTCTAGGTGTGTGCCTGAATAGCAAACAGAATCCTTTCAAAAATAAATAGGAAAGCATAGAATGAGATCTACCTCAAAAACAACCAATGGAAAAAGAGGCTGAAGATGTGACTGAGCACATACATATTAAAGGAAAGTGGTAGAGAACTTGTCCAGTAAGTGTGAGGATCTAAATTAACATACAGAAGCATCAAAAGAAAACAAAGAAAGCTGAAACAGGCTGCAGATTATTTTATAAAATTGATTAATTTCACCATATCTCGATGTATTATAATTTTTTGTATTGCTAGTTCCAGTGGAGTTTTGAACAATCACTTTTTAAAATGTTCAGCATACATTTCCTTTTTATGTAGGTCCTTCAATACGAGTAACTACTGGAACATAAATCTTTCATATTATTTGAATCACTTTACTCAATGATCACCTCTTACAGAGTGATTCTGTCACAACTCTGAACAGCAGTGTGTTCATGTCTAAAAATAATCTTGAAAGTGCTCCCTCAATTGTCGTTGTGCATCTTGTGCATGGAGCATATAGATCTCTATAACAGTTCTATATGTTACCAAATTTTCTAATGATTTATTTAGTATTAAAATTTGTATGTAAAGTGAAACATTTAATCACTGGTAAATCTAAAACAGTGAAGACAGTACAATGCTCTTTACTGTACAGCAAAGCATACATATATTACAGTGATTTTATTGAAGATTCGTTACCCTTAAATTACAATTCCCAGGAACAATGAATTAACTTATTGTGAGACAAAAAGAAACGATTTTTGTTTTGAAGCAATTATGAAGAACCATTTTCTGGTTCCCTGCAAATGAGAAGCATGCCCTTTCAAAAAGTTGTTCAGATTGAACAGGAGGAAAAAAATAAAACTCTTCTGATCTTAATCATCACATTTATTTACTAAATCTCAGTTTTGGAAATGAGAAATGTTTCAAATGGCCTAGAGGGGTTCATGCAAAAGATTATGACAAAATCTTATTTATATATTTCCTAAGCAAAAGACCTTAACATACATCCTGTAATGTGGAACTAAAACAATTATACTCAGGAATGATCTAGATATCAGAATTTTACAGATAGCCTTGGCTAATTAACCTAAAATTCTTTTGTTCTCTATTTGTTTTGTATATCCAAAAGGAGCTAATGACACCAGTAGTATTCAAAGAATTACTAATAGATACTATCATTCTCATCTGTTTCAAAGGGAGTTGAATATGGGATATGTACCACTAGTCATCCCATCTTTTTTAGGATTTATCTTTTATTTTTATTTTAATTTTATTGTTATGGTGTTATAGAGAAGGGGTATAATTACATAAGAAAGCTAATGAGCACAATTGATGTTGAACATGCTACCCCTTTCCTCATTTATCTCTCTCTTTCCAATCATAATCCCTTCCCCAAGTTTTACAGGTCATATCCAGCATATTTTCTTGTTAGTGTTTCTAATACATATGTTTCTCCATTGTCATTTCTTACCATTTTCTTGTTATGCGAATCATTGCAGAAGTTCTATAGTTTCAGTCTACTTTTTCCAATTTAATGTCATGGCAAATGAATAACCTCCAAAATTTTTGTAACACTTTTGGAAATACATCTCATTTATTAACCCATGTACGTTCGGGAATTACAGATATTCAAAAATCATCACAGGAAGTGATATAAAAATACAATATAATGTACTAACTTTGGAAATAGTTAATTCATGATTTTATATGAATTCATCACCCATTTTGTTCTCTGTTGCTGTTTTCCTAAACTCTTGCATCTCACAGTGTGATGCAATATGCCTTGTTCTGTTGCGAAGACTAACATGAATTGACAAAAATTATAGCCATATATGCAAAATATCATAGTGATGTAATAAATAATCTTCAGTACAATTACAAAAGAAGTGTCATAGATAAAATTTCACCTATGTTCAAACACAGAATAGTCTTAATTCCATTAGGAAGTGTGAAATATTCAAATGTTTGCAACATAATAACAGTCACAGAAGGTAGTGTTATTAGGGACCAATTCAGAATGATGTGGAATAATCAGTTATCTTTTCATAACTATATAAATGATTCATGCCTGTGAAGAATAGTTCAATTCTACACATCAATAGGAGGAGATTCTAAAGACTGACTCCCGTTAAAAATTGTTTTATCCTATCTGTATCTTGAGAACTCTAGACATCAATATTTGCCATGCGTGCAGATGATAGAGCACTTTTTGGTTATCCAAATTAGGTGATAGGAAAGCAATAGTGTGGGATGGAGTAGGGTACAACTAATTTATATTAAATAGTATTGCAAGGTGCCATATTTCACTTATCTGTGTTTAGGTTAATCCCTTTAAAATAATGAGACCATTGATGATTCCCTAATTAATATAAGAAAATTTTCATTTTTGCAAGTGTGGAGGTATAAGGTGAAACAAGACTGCACTATGTCAAAATAAATATTTCATTCGCAGGCATATGAGACACAAAAAAATTGGCATGAACATAGAAAGGCTTAAGCACACACACATTTACACAGTTCATCACTAAGAAGCAAAACAATGATTTAAAGAGTATATCGAGAAAGAATGGAAAGTATTGATTGGACCTTAATATTTTCAAATGTTCTCTTAAGACAACTCTCTAGAATATTGAAATTTTCCCTTCCAGAAGAATTATAATTTAAACAGCAAGTCATATTCAGTATGAGGTTTAAAGCTTTGAGTTATCATGGAGTAATTAAATGGTGTTGCCTCAGTTTGTAACTTGGAAATATCCTATGTTGACGTGAAAAGAATTGCAATATTATCTCAACATATAGTACAGGAGTAAAACTACTAAATTTGTTTGACATCCTATTTTAGATATGAAGAACTCTCAGAATTTCCTCCATATATATTTTGACCTTAAAAGTGAGTAGTGTTTCCGGAATTAATCCAGTGGTATTGTGTATATGAAGGATATGTAGACAAATTCACAGAAATATTTGATTTATAACCAAATTTTTTATAAAATTTATTTCCATATAAATATTTTGTTTACTGAATTTCATAATGCTTTTACACATTGTGGATCACAGTTCAAAATTATGCCTGAGTATTCTCTGGATGCTCCTGAAAATATATTTTCATAGAAAAGTTCATGGGACTGGATAATGTTATTTTTCCAAAGTATACATTACTACTTACCTGCCTTCTATTAAGGACTGCTGGAGGGACAGTGAAGATTGTTCAGTGGTAGAGCACTTGCCTTGCATGCATGAGGCCCTGGGTTCGATTCCTCAGTACCACATAAGCAAAAAGCAAAACCAGAATGGGGGTTTGGCTCAAGTGGTAGAGCACTAGCCTTGATCTGAAGAGCTAAAGGACATCACCCAGGCCCTCAGTTCAGGACCCAAAACTGGATCACCCCCTCCAAAAAAAAAAAGAAGAAGAACGAACTGAACTGCTAGAAAAAATTGCTGAATAGCATCCTAGAAAAGTCTACAGCGTAAATTTCCTGAGTTGTAGAATATTCAGGAAGAATTAAATGATTGGTGCTGTCATTCCATGATACAAAAAATGCTTCAGAGAGTAGTGTCCAGGCATTTCAATTAAACCTAGAAAACTAGACATAACAAAGAAGCGGTAGGAAGATAGCAGCTGATATTCAGAAAATCTCTGAATATGAGTAATGGTTAGCCCTAAGAATAAAAGCAGTAACATAAATGGGAAGAATGATAAGAATTATGTGCACATTAAGGTATCTGCTAAAGATAAGGAGACCCATCAAAGATAACAGGAAGCCCTTCCATCAATAGGCATATCACTTCCAACGTCTCCTCTGTTTGGTTCCATACTTAATGTAACAATGACGTAATCATTTCACGTTGAGGATTTCAGGTCCTTCATCATCGCGCCAGCTGTCTCAATTGAAATGCTCCCTTCTGGCCCAAAGACCAAAGGGAAGATTCCATTTCTGAGTGCTATCATTTTCGTAATAGAATTCACTGGAATTGTGCTAAGCTTTGATAGAAGTGTTCTGCTGGTGTCTTCTTAGCATCTATTTCATTAGAACTATTATCGTACTTTTTATAACTACATAGAAGTTACTTTATATGACCCTTGTTTCAATGGTCTGTTTGATCTAGGGAAGTATATATCCATGTGCTAAAAATACTTCCAGCAAAAAAATAATAACTGCATTATATTTCAGCCACTGAAATAGGGCTAATGGAGGGCAGTGTACATTTCTCCTCAATGAAGTTTATCCAGCAAGGAATGAAGTAACCACTTGCAAATATAAATATCTTAAAGCTGAAGGTGAGCACTCTACCACTTGAACCACAGCACCACTTCATGTTTCCTAGTGCTTCATTGGAGATGAGTTGCACGGTCTTTCCTGCCCAGGCTGGCTTTGAACCATTATCCTCAGATCTCAGCCTCCTGAATAGCTTAAAAAAGTAACTTAAAAAAGTTACTTGGGCCGGGCACTGGTGGCTCACGACTGTAAACCTAGATACTCAGGAGGCTGAGATCTGAGGATCGTGGTTCAAAGCCAGCCCGGGCAGGAGAGACCGTGAGACTCCTATCTCCAATAAACCACCAGAAAACCGGAAGTGGCGCTGTAGCTCAAGTGGTATAGCGCTCGCCTTGAGCTGAAGAGCTGAGGGACAGCGCCCAGGCCCAGAGTTCAAGCCCCACGACCAACAAAAAAAAAAAAGTTACTTGGTGTTTATGGAAAATAATGATATGAAACCTATATAATACTATAAATGTGCCATATAAATAATGTACCACCTCTTATATGTCACAAACACTTCAATTCATCTTGCAAAACTAGGCATAATAACTTCATATTTCATTAAGACCTAACTGAATTTTATGTGTCCTACATAAACCTGTCAATAGATTCTTGATTTGCAAATTCTATAATCGAAAGTTATAGGGCAGGAAACTTGCATGTAGTTTATATTATTGGTGATTAAATAATGCAAAGGCATTTCTAAAGACATACATTCAAAAGTATTTTTGTATAGCTTTTATATGTTTATTTTATAGTATTTAAAACATTAATATTTGTATAAGTTAAAATATATGATACATAAATGAAGAAATTAATCTGTAAACTTGTTTCTCTGTTGCTGTTTTCATTTAATATTTGTGACTATTTGCTTTGAGAAATCCTAGAGTACATTAATCTTACTTTACATGAATTTTAATAAAAAATGTGAATTAAAAAATATGTACAAAATCAATCATATCTACAAGGAAGGCTAAGGAAAGTTTTTGGCAGAAGGTGATTAATTTCTAGAAGGATCTTTTTGTGAAACTGTCTGCTAATAAAAATATTGATGAGTAAAGAAACTAAACAAGGAAAGAATACTATGTAAAGAATGATTTATTGTGGCTATATAGACCATAGTAAGTGTACAGATGTTTAGGCGGAACATTTTACATAGAACCAGTAGTTGATGTGGAGATCAAATGTGTGACACATCCTTTCACATTATTGCTCTACTGAATACTCCCACATTTCTATTATACTGAATTGGAATCCACCAATGCATACCAAAGAGAAATGGGACTTTGTCTTCCGTGATCAGGCCGGAAGTCAACACTTGCATTATCATATGCGGAAGTACGGCTGAGTTCCATCAGTTGGTAAAATGGAAGTGAGATTTATGAGATACATCACAATAACGGTGGCCCCATGCAGAGAAGTCATTATACAGAAATAGCTGTCGCTGTTTAAAACCTACTAGTGGGACATCGTCTGTCGTGGGGAGGAAAAGATACTGACTTGTTTGGTGAATCCATTTAACTGAACGAGACAGGTCAAAGTCCCTTGCCCTCTTTTCCTACTTTTACATCTTAGACATGGAAATCATCATTTTGGCTCATGTATGTGACTGGGCCATTTCTCGTTGACATCCCAATTTTAGTTCTTATAATTTTCTCCAACTAGTCAGTATTGTTCATTGGTATTATATTGAAAATTCTTCACTTCCTTGGGCTTCAGAAAATGCCTATTTCCATTCTGGGGAATTTAAAATTTACATGTATTTCCATCACTTTTATGTGGGTTAAAATAGTCATAAGTTTAATTCCTTCTGGCTCTGCTTCATGACCCTGGACACTGTAGTACTGAAGTTTACTCCCTATTGAACGACAGCACCCATTTCAAACTTTGACTCTATGGTTTCTCAATGATTCCTTGTCTTTGTGATACATATCTTCTTTAAGAAGCAGTTACCCGAATAATACTCCATACTGATCTTATAATCTGAATAGAAATCACAATGTATCTATGAGAACAGCAAATCCTCCTTCAGATAAGTGCATATTTGCAATAGGTAATACATATTTGTAAAATGGAATTTGGAATTTGTTAATTCAGACATTAATAATTTAGAAAACCTTTTCCACATTTCCTTAAAAGTTGTCATGATACATCAACCTCTGTTTTGGTATGATAAAGAAAAATGCCTGAAAAATATGAAATATTTTGAATTAAAACATATACATTTCTACAGATTGCTATAAGTGACCATAATTTGTGAAGTAGACAGATCAATATATTTCAATTCAAATGTATCTAGCAAAAAAATGTATTAGAGATGAATAGGTTCTACCAAGTTGTTTTTCATATCGCTGATGGAATCACAACGTGTAAGACATGTAGTTTTCAAGTATTTAGTCATGTTTTCTCTCAGAGAATGTTTTAACCTGCAGGACTTGCTGATATTTATCTGTCTATCACAATGGAAAAAGGTAAATATGTTGACACATTTGTTATTGGAAAATATTTTAGAAGATCTAGTTCATGCTATTTCTTTTTCTTGTTTGGAAAACATATTGACAAGAACTTAGAGGATAGGATAGTAGGATTCGTTTTGATTGAAACTGAAACTTTAGACATTTTGATAATTATAATTATGACTTTTGATGTGCTAGATTGAAAGGTGCAAAAGAATGTGAACTATGGACACATTCTTGATTGAAATGTCAGAAAGCAATTAAATCAGAGGTACTCAATGGATGTGTTCTTTCAGAAGATAAAAAAAGAAGCTAACAGTTCCATTTGACTCAAATAAATAATTTTTTAACTAGGATATTTTTCATAATAAAAATTAATAACTACCTAATAGGAACTGAGAGTACATCAGAAGTTAAATTCCAGAGTAATACCCTTTGTCATATTTTGAATCTATATTCCCCAAATAGGGATTCCTGAGCTAAGGTAGAGTTAATATGGGAAGCAACATTGAAGACTTGCATGTTCCCCAATATACTGATTTTCCCAAGGTATTTGTTCTCTTTCAGAGGAATCTGTGGATCCGGAGAGGTTATTGCAGTGTCCTTACGATAAAAATCACAAAATCAAGTCATGCAAGTTCCCATACCATCTTGTGAAATGTAAAGAGGTAATGTTTCATTGGAACATGTTGATATTCCATAACTTCTTTATTTCATGGATAAATTTGAGTATTGTTTTTGTAATAAGTTGTGGGAAATGTATGTGAAAATATGAGAGACACTGTGGGCATAAATGTCATAGTGAGATTTTTGTTTTTCTTCTGATATCTCAGCAGCATGTACTGGAAAGTAAGACAATCGTAGTCCAACTTGTTTATATGTAGAGAGCTGTTTTTAGATCCCTATTCAAAGCAGAACAAAGGCAAGATGTTTTGTGTGGTCAATTATGTCAAACTGTGTGTGCAATATTTCACAAATATTAGAGGTGGTTCCCTTTTTCTCCCTATTGCCTAATGACCAAAATGAATATTAATGGTATTCATAAACGTTAGATTATTTTGTTAAAACACTCACTGTATTATCATATGGCCTATAATTCAGTTTGGGTACTTTAGTTTTCATGCCATAGTTATAAATATAACATGGGAGATGCATTGTCTCTTTTCTATATTGAGGATGTTTATTACAAAATTGCTCTTATTTTCATCAAAAATTTCACAATATTTGAAGGTTCACTGTACTGTTTGTAGAAAATTATTTTTTATGTTCATGTAACACTGCTACATAAGTTCCAAAGCTTTAGGAGAGGCATAGTTTCTGCTATTTTGTTTGTAAAAAGACACATGTGATGACCCTCAATTTTGGATATTTTCAAATATATTTTAAATCACCCAAACAATGCATTGTAAATTCTATATAAAATCATATTTGAGTAAACATAGGTCAAATTGAATATATATGTACGTTTCTACAGGTCCATATACAATTTATGGATCCTGGCACTCTTTCCTCATTAAAGAAATATTATCAACCCAAGAGTTTGAGATCACTGTATCATTTTTTTTTGTAATGCTAGCCCCACAGGAGAGTCATAAACCTTCTTATCTCCACTATCAAATGAGAATAGAAGAATTGCTATGGCTAAAATCATAGAAATCGAGCCCTGTGCGAATGGATGCACTTGTTTTTTCCCTTCCTCACCCCAAATTAGATAAATGTGTATACGATGCAGTGCACTAGAATTAAATATAGTGAAAAGAGGGTTTATATTATGGGGGAGGAACACACCAAAGGAAAAAACGAAATCACACAGTTTATTACAAATACCTTAAAAACTATAGCAAGAAAGTTGAATCCCTATCTTGGTGTTAATTTCATTTAACACCTTTTTTAAAAATAAGTTTTTTATTGTGAAAATACTGTACAGAGTGGTTACAATTGCAGGAGGAAGATAAGGAGTGTTTTTCTTAACAAGCATTGTGGCCTCCTCCCTTAACTTTCCCCTGCCATCCCTTCCAACTTCTCCAGAACCACACTCCTACACTCCCTCCCACTCACTTGCATAAATTATAAAGTTCATTTTTTTGTGTGTGTCTGGTCGTGGGGCTTGAACTCTGGGCCTGGGCACTGTCCCTCAGCTCTTCTGCTCAAGGTTAGTGCTCTACCACTTCCAGCTTTTTTCTTTTTGCTCATGTGGTGCTTAGGAATCGAACCCAGGGCCTCATGCATGCCAGGCAAGCACTCTACCACTGAGCCACCTACCCAGCTCCATAAAATTCATTTTTGACATAACGTATTTTTAAATAAATTTTTTATTGTGAAAATACTGTACCGAGGGATTACAATTGAGTGCATTTCTTATCCAAAATTGATGCCTCCTTCTTTGTTTTTCCCCTGCCATCCTGTCCCTCCAACTCTTCAAGTACACCACCTCTGCCCATCCTTATCCCTGCCTACATTGTAAAGTTCGTTTTTCAAAATAACGTCTTGTACATCTCATTGTTGCAATGGGTCAATCCGTATCCTTATTTAAGCAGTTTGTTATTTCTCTTCCCCTCCCCAAATTATACAAACATTAAATACAGCGAAAACAGGGGGGGGGGACATACAAAACAACAACAAAAAATCACATAGTCCCTTAAAATACGTTAGAGAGAATAGCAAGGAAGAAAACAAAAAACACCCTGTGTCCCTATCTTGGGTTCATTTCGCTTAACATCATCTTATCTGACCTTTGCTGCCTGTCCCAGATATATACTAGTTGTTGTGAATAAAGGAAATTATGGGACTTGTGTTTCTTTGGGCATGGCTTACTTCACTTCATAAAATTTTTTCCAAGTTTTTCCATTTCCTAACAAATGGGGCAATGTAATTCTTTTTGAGGCATAGAATTCCATTGTGTATATATACCACATTTTTTTGATCCATTCATCTACTGAGGGGCATCTGGGTTGGTTTCATATCTTAGTTATGGTAAATAATGCTGTAATAAACATAGTTGTACTTGGAGTTTTAGTATGGTCTTTTTTGTGATCATATGGGTAAATGCCCAAAAGTGGGATTGCTGGGTCATAGGGGAGTTCTGTGTGGAGTCTTTTTGGGAAACTCCATACTAGTTTCCAAAATGGGTGAACAACTTTACACTCGCACCAAGAATGCAGTAGGATTCCCTTCTGGCCCCATCCCCACAAGCATCTTTTGTTATTAGAGTTCTCGATTGTAGCCACTGCAACAGGTGAGGGGGAAATCTAAATGTTGTTCTGATTTGCATTTCTTTTATGGCTAGAGAGGTTGAGCGTATCTTTGTGTGTATTTGCCATTATTATTTCCCCTTCAGAGAACATTTTCTTTCACTCTCTAGCCCACTTATTTATTGGGCAGTTGTTTCTTTGACGATTCGTTGTTGGGGGATTTAATTTTTATAATTTCAAGTATATTTTATATATGAGAACCTTATTCGTTGTATGGCTAGTGAAGATCATTTCCCAATGCTTGGGCTTTCTATTGAAATTGCTAGGAATGTCCTTTGCCTTGCAGAAGCACTGCAGCTTCATGCAGTCCCCTTTGTCCAAACTTTCTTCGATTTGTTGTATTTCTGAGTCTCTATTAAGAAAATTTCGGCCTGGGCCAGGGAGACCAAAGGTTTCTCCAATTACATCATGTAAGGTTCTCTTGGTGTCTGCTTTAACTCCAAGGCCTTTAATCCACTTGGAGTTCATTCTGGTGCAGGGTGTTATTTAAGGATCTACAAAAGCTTTAGTTTTCTACAGGTGATTAACGGATTTTGCCAGAATCGTTTACTGAAAATGTAATCCTTCCATTGTAGTTTATTTAGATCCCTTATCAACGATTATGTGGCTATATGTCTGTGAGTTAATTTTTGCCTTTTCAATTCTATTCTATTTGTCCTGAGATCTCTTCTTGTGCCAGTATCAAGCTGTTTTGATTACTGTCTTTTTAGCAGAGTTTCAAATTTGGTATTGGTATTCCTCCAGCATTGTTCTATCTGTTAAGAGTTGTATTTGCTATTCAGGTTCTTTTATTGTTCCATATAAAATTTTGGATTGTTTCTTCTATTTCCTTGAAGAATGAGGTTGGAATATTGATAGCTATTGCTTTGAATTTGTAGATAACTTTGGGAAGTATTGCCATTTCCATGATGTTAATTCTTCCAATCCGTGAAGATGGGAGGTTTTTCCACTTTCTAAATCCTGTTTAGATTTTCTTTTTCAGACTTTTAAAGTTTTCATTATAGAGTTCCCCCACTTCTATGGTTAATTTCTACGTATTTTATTTTTTGTGGGACTGTTATTAATGGAGTTGCTTTCCTTATTTCAGCTGCTCTCTTCTCATTGATGCTTTGAAGGTTAATTATATAACCTGCTACTCTGCCAAATCTTCAAGTAGCATGAGTAATTTGAGAGTGCAGTCCATGGGATTTTTTTAATTGTGAAAATACTGTACAGAGAGGTTACAATTACATGGGCAAGATAATAAGTACATTTCTTATCAAACATTGAAGCATCCCCCTTTCTTTACCCTTCACATCCCTTCCCAGTCTCCCCCCACCCCCCCACTCAAATCTACCCCCCCCCCCCCCCCCCCGCCCCACACCAAAGTTGTAAAGTTTGTTTTCGACATGACAACTTGTACTTCTCATTGTTGCAACAGGTCCACCTGTATCCTTATTTAAACAACTTGTTTTTCCCTTTCCCCTCCACAAATTATACTGACATCAAATACAGTGAAAGCAGGGGTTAGACTGTGGGGGAGGGACATACAAAGCAACAAACAAATAATCTTATAATTGCATTAGAAACAAATACATGAAGAAAAAAAACATTTCAATACATATCTAAGGGTTCATTTTCCTAACATCATATTATCTGACCTTTTCTGCTTGACTCATACTTATACTAGAAATTGCAAATAAGGGAAACCATGGGACCTATGTTTCTTAAGGCTTGGTTGACTTCACTTAATATAATTTTTTCTAAGACTTTCCATTTCCTAACAAAAGCGGCAATGTCATTCTTTCTGATGGAGGCATAGAATTCCATTATTTATATATACCACATTTTTTTGACCTATTCATCTACTGAGGGGCATCTGGGTTGGTTCCATATCTTAGCTATGGTAAATAATGGTGCATTAAACATAGTTGTGCTGGTAGCTTTAGTGTGGTCTTGTTTGTAAAAATTTGAGTAAATGCCCAAATGTGGGATTGCTGGGTCATAGGGGAGCTCTATGTGGAGACTATTGAGGAGCCTCCATACTACTTTCCACAGTGGTTGAACAAGTTTCCCCCCCCCCCACCAACAAGTAAGTAAGGTTCCCTTCTGTCCACATCCCCTTCAGCATCTGTTGCTATTAGAGATCTTGATTTTTGCAATTCTAACTGGGGTGAGGTGGTATCTCAATGTTGTTTTGAGTTGCATTTTTTTTAATGACTAGGGAGGTTGAGCATTTCTTCATTTGTCTATTGGCCATCCTTCTTTCTTCTTCAGAGAAGTAAGTTTCTCTTTAAGACTTTAGCCCACTTATTTATTGGGCAGTTGTTTCTTTGGAGATTTGTTATTGGAGGATGTAATTTTTTGATTTCCAAGTATATTTTAGATATGAGAACCTTGTCCATTGTATGGCTAGTGAAGATCTTCTCCCAATCCATGAGCTTTCTATTGATCTTGCTAGCTATGTCTTTGCCATGCAGAAGCTCTGCAACTTCATGCAATCCCATCTGTCCAAACTTTCTTTGATTTGGTGTGTTTCCGGGTCTCTATTCAGAAAATTTCGGCCTGCCCAAGGAGACCTAGGGCTTCTCCTATTCCATCATGTAATGTTTTCAGTGTGTCTGCTTTGACTCCGAGGTCTTTGATCCATTGGGAGTTGATCGTGGTGCAGGGTGATATATATATACCTAGCTTTAGTTTTCTACAAGTAGTTAACCAATTTTGCCAGTACCATTTACTGAAGAGGCTGTCTTTTTTCCATTCTATGTTTTTAGCTCTCTTATCGAACTTTCGATGGCTATAGGTCTGTAGGTTCATTTCTGGAATTTCAATTCTATTTCATTTGTGCTGAGGTCTGCTCTTGGGCCAGTACCCACATGCTTTGAATACTATGGCTGTATAGTAGAGTTTGAAATTTGGTATTCATATTCCTCAAGCAGTGTTCTTTCCATTGAGGAGCGTTTTTGCTATTCGGGGTCTTTATTGTTCCATATGAACTTTTGGATTACCTCTTCTATTTCCTTGAAGAATTAGGTTGGAATTTTGATAGGTATTGCATTGAATTTGTAGATAGCCTTGGGAAGTATTGCCATTTTCATGATATTAATCTTTCCAATCCAGGAGCATGGGAGGTTTTGCCATTTTCTAAGTTCTGTTTTGATTTCCTTTTTCAAGATTTTAAAGTTTTCATCATAGAGGTCCATCATTTCTTTGGTTAAGTTAATTCCTGGCTAATTTATTTTTCGTTGGGCTATTACTAATGGAGTTGCGTTCCTAATTTCAGCCACACTTTTCTCATTGTTGGAATACGGAACAGCCATTGATTAATGGGAGTCAATTTTATACCCTGCTACTTTGCAAAGTTTTGAATCAGGTTGAGTAATTTGGGAGTGGAGTCTATGGGATTCTTTAAATACAAGATCATGTCATCTGCAAAGAGGGAGAATTTTATTTATTCTTTCCCTATTTGGATCGCCTTTATGTTTGCATCTTGTCGTATTGTTGTAGCTAGAAATTCTAATACTAGATTGAAGAGAAGTGGAGAGAGTGGACATCCTTGTCTTGTTCCTAAGTTAAGAGGAAATGGCTTTAGTTTTTCACAATTTAGTATAATGATGGCTGTAAGTTTGTCATATACAGCCTTTATTATATTGAGGAATGTTCCATGGATTCCGAATTTTTCCAAAATCATCATAAAGGGGTGATGGATCTTGTCGAATGCTTTTTCTGCATCTATTGAGATAACCATATGGTTCTTATTCTTGCTCCTGTTGATGTGATGAATAATATTAATTGATTTGCGTATATTGAAACAGCTTTGCATCCCTGAAATGAATCCTGTTTGATTGTGGTGTATGATTTTTTGGATGAATTGTTGAAGTCGATTGGCCAAAATTTTGTTGAAAAGTTTTGCATCAATGTTCATCAAAGAAAGGGGTCTATAGTTCTTTTTTTTTGATGAGTCCCTGTCTGGTTTTGGGATGAGGGTTATGATGGCTTCATAGAATGTGTTCGGTAGTGAACTTTCTCTTTCAATTTCATTGAAGAGTTGGAGGAGTATTGGTGTGAGCTCTGCTTTGAAGGCCTTGCAGAATTCCACTGTAAAACCATCTGGCCTTGGCCTTTTCTTAGCTGGGAGGTCTCTTATTGCTGTTTCTATTTCATTGCTTGATATGGGCCTGTTAAGATGGTTTAACTCATCTGGTTTAGTTTTGGCATGTCAATATTTGCTGGGAAAAGGTCCATTTCTGCCTAGTTCTCACACTTATTAGCATAATATTTTTAGAAATATTCCCTTATAATGTTTTGAATCTTGTTTTCTTCTGTGGTGATGTTTCTATTCTCATCTCTGAGTTTATTTTTTTGGGTGTGTTCTCTTCTTTTTCTGATAAGATTTGCTAAGGGTCTGTCCATTTTGTTAATTTTTTCGAAGAACCAACTCTTTGTTTTGTTGATTCTTTCTATAGTTATTTGGATTCTAATTCATTTAATTCTGATTTAATTTTATTTATATCTTTCTATCTACCGGATTGGGGATTATCTTGCTGCTCTCTTTCAAGGAGGTTCAGATGTGTCATTAAATTGTTGGTTTCAGATCTCCACAATTTGTTGATGTAGAAACTAAGAGCTATAAACTTGCCTCTGAGTACTCCCTTTGCTGTGTCCCAGAAGAGCTGGTAATTTGTGTGCTCATTTTTGTTGAATAGCAGGAACATTTGAATTTTCTTTCTAATCTCTTCAATGACCCACTAGTGATTCAGCAGTGTATTGTTCAGCCTCCATGTGTTAATGGAGTTTCATTGGTGGCTTTTGGTATTGAGTGCTAATTTTATTCCCTTGTGGTCAGAGAGAATGCAAGGTATAAGTTCAATGTTTCTGAATTTGGACAAGTTTGCTTTGTGGCCTAAAATGTTGTCTATTTTAGAAAATGTTCCATGTGCTGCTGAGAAAAACGTGTATTCGGATGCTACTGGGTGAAATAATCAGTAGGTGTCTGTTAAATCTAGTTGATCTATGCAGCTGTTCCGATCTGCAGTTTCTCTGTTGACTTTTTGCCGAGTTGGTCTATCTAGTGGGGAGAGTTGTATGTTAAATCCCCAATAATTAATGTCTTTGGATCTATGTGGGATTTGAGGGATAGTAGTGTTTCTTGGATAAATTTGGGTGATCCGTTATTTGGCGAATAAATATTTCGAATTGTAATAGCCTCCTGAAGGAGAGATCCCTTAATTAGTATGTGGTGACCTTCTTTATCTCTTTTCAAAATTTTAATTGGAAGTCTATTTTTTCTAATATTAGGATTGCAACTCCCTCCTGTTCATGGGCGCCGTTTACCTGGTAGATTTTGTTCCAGCCTTTAACATTGAAAATGTGTTTGTTTTTATGGGCAAGATGTGACTCCTGAAGGCAGCAGATAGAAGGATCTTGTTTATTAATCCAACTAGACAGTCTATGTCGCTTAATTGGAGCGTTAAGTACATTAATGTTGATAGATAGGAATGAAAGTTATTTGGGAGTTCTTGCCATGTTATCCACCTTCTTGTGGGCTTCGAAAACTGGGTTCTTCCTAGGGTTCTTGGATTCTCAGTTTGGTGTAGTTTCTTGGCCTTTATTTTTGTCTTGTTGGTTTTCTAGGTGTAGGACATCTTTAAGAATCTTTTGTGGGGCTGGTTTGGTGGAGATGTATTGTTTCAATTTTTCTTTGCTATGGAAGGTTTTTATTTGGCCTTCAGTTATGAAGGAGAGTTTAGCTGGGTACAGTATTCTTGGTTGATAGTTCGTTTTCAGGGCTTGGCATATATCAGTCCAGGCTCTTCTTTCTTTAATTGTCTCTGCTGAGAAATCTGAGGTGATTCTACTTTGTTTCCCTTTATAGGTGATTAATCTTTTCTCCTTAACAGCTTTAAGGATCTTTTCCTTGGTTTGAGTTGATCCTGTGTGGATTATAATGTGATGGTGGGATGTCCTATTCTGGTCTGGTCTATTTGGATTTCTAAAAGTTTCTTGTATCTGAATAGGCCTATATTTTTGCATGTTTGGGAATTTCTCTGCTAGAATCCTGTTAAACAAATTGCCTAGACCATTAACTTCTGTTTCTAGGTGTTCCTCTACAACCATTATACTTAGATTAGGCCTTCTGATGGAGTCTTCCATGTGTTGGATAGGTCTATCATATTTCTTGGACTTGTCTTGGATGGTTGTATGTTCTTTCTCTATAATATCTAGGCTGTCTTCAATCTCTGAGATTTGATCTTCTGCATGGTTTAACCTGCTGTCAAGACTTTATACTTTGTTTTTTTTATTTCTTTTCCTTCTAATTGGTCAGCTTTGATGGCTTCAAATTCTTTGTTGAAGCTTTGTTTTAGATCTTGTATGAACTTCTTTACTTCCTTAATTTGATGTTCAGTGTTTATTCTCAAATCACTTAGTTGATTGGTTATGGTTTCCTTGTACTCCCACTCCTTCTGTTGGGTTCCATTCAGCATTCCCTTTGTGGTTTTCCTAACTTCCTTCAGCTCTTTGTTAATGGATCCCATGAATGCCTTTATTGATCTTTCGGTATTCTCATCCTGCTCTCTCAATTCCTCTATTACTCTTTGCTTAACTTCCTCACATTCATGCCACTCCTGCGGTTCTCCTTGAGTGTTCTCAGCCTGCTCACACCATTCCTGCCTTTCTCTTTGAGTATTGTCAAGCTGCTCATGCAAATCCTGTATGAGTTTTTGAATAGCTTCCTCACGCTCATGATATTCCTGTATAAAACTCTCTCCCTATCACTGTCATACAGAGTCCTTTTTTTGTTTTCAATATTTTCATTTATCATGTTTGCCAGCAGTGTTTGTAGAGCTATTTGGGAACTCTCCTCTGGATTATTCATGATCTGTTCCATTCCCTGATTATCATGACTGGGACTTGAAATATCCGCACTTGCCATTTTTCTTGTGTTTTTCCAGCTTACTCTGCCCATTTGGGATGAAAATAACACCAGTTTTTTGCTATAGCACTATCTTATGGCAAGCATCAACCAAAGTCTGTATTTGCACAGTCAATTGTCTGCAGATACATTCTAGTTCAACAGATACATCTATTCTACATCAAACAACTATATATTAATGGTATACGAACCGCAAAGAAGAATTTTGGAAAACCAGAAATTCTTAGGCTTAGGGAGAGATATGGGTAAAAAATAGGCACGGATTGATGTGGGAAGGCACAGGGAGCTTCTTGCTGGTGTTGAGTAGAATCCGCTCACTTGCCGCGTCTGGCTCCTTCGTCCCAGACTGTTTTTCAGGAACGGCTGCTTTGGCCACCACCGCCACTGCTGCCGCTGCAGCAGTGGTGGCTGCTGGCAAGTGCGCAGATCTGTCTCCTTGCCTGGATTTTCCCTCTCTGGCCTAACTCTCAGTCCTGTGATGGCACACTTTACGTGATTCTCTGGCTTAGGACTGTCCACTGGAACTCTAAAACTGCTTCCTATGGGAGAGCTTTTTTAGCCTCCAGCTTCTCCTCCATCATCTTCCCAGAAGTCTCTTCCATGGGATTTTTTTAAATACAAGACAATGTCCTCTGCAAACAGGGAGAGTTTTACTTCATTTTATACTATTTGATTCCCCTTTATATTTGCATATTTTCTTATTGCTCTAGCTCGGCATTTTAGTATTAAATTGAAGAGAAGTGGAGACAGTGGGCATCCTCTTTTTCCTTCCTGAAGTTAGAGGGAATGGCTTCCATTTTTCACCATTGAGTACAATAAAGAGCCTTTATTGTTTTGAGGAATGTTCCATGGATTCCTAGATTTTCCAGAGCCTTCATCATAAAGGAGTTTTGGATCTTGTCAAAATGCTATTTCTGGATCTATTGAGATAACCAGGTGATTTTAATCCTTGGTCTTGTTGATGTGATGAATTATATTAATTGATTTGTATATATGGAACCAGCTATGCATCTCTGAAATGAATCCTGATTGAGAGTGTTGTATAACTTTTTCAATGAATTATAACTTTTTAAATGAATTGGTGAAGTTGATTGACCAAAATTTTGTTGAGAAATTTAGCATCGATGACAATAAAAAAAAATGGGTCCATAGTTCTCTTTCATTGATGAGTTCCTGCCTGGTTTTGGGATGAGGCTTATGATGGCATTAGAGAAAGAGTTTGGTAGTGTACTTTCTCTTCATATTCATGGAAGAATTGGAGAAGTATTGGTGTGAGTAGTCCTTTGAAGGCCTTTTAGAATTCTTCTGGAAATCCATCCAGTAGTGGGATTTTCTTACATGGGAGGTCTCTTATTGCTGTTTATATTTCAATTCTTCATATATGCCTGCTAAGATGGTTTAACTCATCTTGGTTTAGTTTTGGCATGTCAATATTAACTAAGAATAAGTCTATTTCTGCCAAAATCTCAAGCTTATTAGCATAAAGGTTTGAGAAGTATTCCTTTATAATGTTCTGCATCTTTGTTCTTTCTGTGATTATGATTCCATTCTGATCTCTGAGTTTATTTATTTGGGTGTGTTGTCTTCTTTTCCTGATAAGATTTGCTAAGGGTCTCTCAATTTTGTTCATTTTTTCGAAGAACCAACACTTTGTTTTGTTGATTATATATATATATATATATATGTATATATGTATATACATATATATATATATACATACATACATATATAATATGTTGTAATTCATTTAATTCTGATTTAATTAAAATTATTTCTTTCCATCTACTGGAATGGGGTTTTATCTTGCTGCTCTTTTTCAAGGAAGCTCAGATGTCTCATTGAATTGTTGGTTTCACATCTCCCCAATTTGTTGAAGTAGGAACTCAGAGCTATAAACTTGCCTCTGAGTACTGCCTTAGCTGTGTCCCAGAGGAGCTGGTAATTTCTATGTTCATTTTTGTTGACTATCATGAACATTTGAATTTCCTTTCTAATCTCTTCCATGACGCACTGGTGATTCAATAGTGTGTTGTTTAGTCTCCATGTTACAGGACTTTCCTTGATGGATTTTGATGTTAAGTTCTAATTTTATTCCCTTGAGGTCTGAGATAATGCAGGGTATAATTTCAATGTTTTAGAATTTGGACAAGGTTGCATTGTGATCTAAAATATGGTCTGTTTTTGAAAATGTCCCATGTATTTCAGATAAATGTGGATTCTGATGTTGCTGGTTGAAATATTCAATAGATGTCTTTTAAATCTAGTTGATCTATGCAGTTCTTTAGATAGGCGGTTTCCCTGTTGAGTTTTTGCTAAGTTGATCTATCTAGTAGGGATATTTGTGTGTTAAAGTCCCCTGGAATTAATGTCTTTGGATTTATATGAGACTTGAGGGAAAGTAGTCTTTCTTGGATAAGTTTGGGTACTCTGTTTTTAGGTGAAAATTTAGAATTTTGATCCCTTAACTCATATGTAGCAACCTTCTTTATCTCTTCTCACTAATTTTAGTTTGAAGTCTATTTTATCTGATGTAAGTATTGAAGTTTGGGCCTGTTTGTGTGGGCTCTTTGCTTGGTAGATTTTATTTGAGCCTTTTACTTTCAAAATATGTTTGTTTTTATGGGCAAGGTGTGACTCCTGATGGCAGCAGATATAAGATTCTTGACTTTTAATACAACTAATTAGTCTATGTCCCTTAATTGTAGAGTTAAGTCCATTGATATTGAGAGTTAGGACTGAAAGGTGTTTGGTAGTTCCTGCCATATTATCCACCTTCTTGGGGGCTGTGACAACTGGCTTCTTCCTTTGGTTCTTGGATTCTCAGTATGGGTGCACTTTCTTTACACTTAATTTTGGTCTTCTTGGTTTTCTATGTGTGGGACATCTTTAAGTATCTTTTGTATAGCAGGTTTGGTTGAGATTTATTTGTTCAGTTTATCTTTGTTATGGAAGTATTTTACTTGACCTTCAGTTATGAAGGAGAGTTTACAGCATTCTTGGTTGATAGTTGTTAATTTTAGAGCATGGCATACATCATTTCAGGATCTTCTTGCTTTAATTGTCTCTGCTGAGAAATCTGAGGTTATTCAAATTGGGTGCCTTTATAAGTGATTGTTCCTTTCTCCTTGATAGCTTCAAGTATCTTTTCCTTGGTCTGAATGCATCCTGTATGCATTATAATGTGACAGTAGAATAGCCTGTTCTGGTCTGGTCTATTTGGGGTTCTATCTTTCTGCATGTTAGGGAATTTCTCTTCTAAGATCCTGTTAAATTCCTTAGACCATTAACTTCTGTCGCTAGGTGTTCCTCTACCTCCATTATCCTCAGATAAAGCCTTTTGATGGTGTCTTCCAAATATGGACTAGATCTATCATGTTTCTTGGATTTGTCTTGGTTATTTGTATGCTTTTCTCTCTGTTATGTAGGCTGTCTTCAATCCCTGAGATTCATTCTTTTGCATGCTCTAACCTGTCAAGCTTTTCTACTCTGTTTTAATCGCCTTTTTTCATTTATCGAATTTGAAGGCTTCCAATTCTTTGTTGTAGTTTATTTTTTGATCTTCTTTGAACTTCTTTACTTTTTAAATTTTGTTTACAGTGTTTATTCTCAAATGACTTAGTTGATTGGTTATGGTTTTCTTGTACTCCCTTTCCTTCTGATGGCGTCCATTCAGCATTCACTTTGTGGTTTCCCTGGATTCCTTCAGCTGTCTGTTTATGGATTCCATGAATGCCTCTATTGATCTTTGTCTATGTTCATCCTGCTCATCTAATTCCTGTATTAGAATTTGATTAGCTTCCTCAAGCTCACACTTCCTGTGTTTCTCTTTGGGTGTCCTCAGCCTGCTCAGACAATTCCTGTCTTTCTCTTTGATGTTCTCAACTGTTCACATAATTCCTTTCTCTTTGTCTGTTCTCAGCCTGCTATGCAATTTCTATATTTTCCTTTGACTGTTCTCAGTCTGCTCAAGAAATTCCTGTGTTAAACTCTGAGTGGCTTTCTAACACTCTGGAGATTCCTGTATTAATCTCTGGTTTTCCTCCTCTTGCTCCTTATCTTACCGAGAACTTTGCAGGTTTTCAATCTTTTCATTCACCACATTTACATGTATTGTTTTTAGAGCTTTTTGGGATCTCTCCTCTGAATTATTCATTAAATATTTGTCACCTGCTTATCATGGGTGGAAGTTGCAATACCCGGATTTGCTATTTTTCTTGTGCTTTCCCAGCTTTTTCTACCCATTTTCTATGAAAATAACAATTTTGTGTTAGAGCACTGTCTTAAGGAAAGCATCAACCAAAGTCCTGTAGTTGCACAGACAAAATGGATGTAGATACACTCTAGTTCAACAGATAAAATCTATTCAACATCAAACAACCATGGATTAAAGAACTAAGAAGAAGACAGAGAGATTCAGCAAACCAGAAATTATTAGTTTTAGGGAGAATTGTGGGGAAATATAGGATTAGAGGGATGTAAAGAGGCAAAAGGAGACGGAAGGCAAAGAAGTCCTAATCTTAGAGCAAAAATGGATTGGACAGAATGATAGGAGAGAGATTTAAAAAAAAACAAGAAAAATGGAAAAACAAAAACTTAAATTTAAGAAATAAAACAGTTCAAATTATGTAAGAATAAAGAAATGATAGTAATAGAATAAAAGGACAGGATGAGAGGAGGGAAGAAATAAAAAGCAACATTACAAATTTAAAAAAATAAAATTCTTAAAATTGAAAGTTACATATGTACAAAGAGCTAATACTACTAATAAACAGTTAAGCCTAAGAAGCTGTGAAATGAGTAATACTTTTCTGGATTAAGTATACATAATGAGGGATAAGGTCATATAAACGAATATGGGTATATATCTGGGGATAAGCACAACAGCAATTAAGTCATGAAAAAAAGAGACAGAAGAAAAAAAAAGAAAAAAGAGAAAAATAAAAGGACCAAAACGTCAAAGGAGATTACAAAAACAGCACACACATATACACATAAAATAAAAATTATGAGATTTAAAAATTATAGAAAACATTTTTAAAGAAAATAAGAATAAACAAAATAGAAGCGTTCTGTGATTTTTTTTGTGGGGGGAGGAAAATCTTGTATCTCTCTTGTGTCTGTATCAAGGCTCTTGGTGGAGTCTCTGGTGTGCTTGTGGTGTTTGCTTTTCCTGTTGTTTGGTTTCTTAAGTCAGTTTGCTTGAGCAGGAAAAAAGTGTTCTGCATTGCTCTGGATTTTGTGATCTTCCCCCAGGCTAGTTCAGTGAGAGGGAAATTTGCTTTGAGTATTACAAAAGAGGGAGATAGCTGTTTCCTCTAGCTTGGAGTTGATATGATAAGGTTAGGTTTTGGGTAGAGGTTAGACCTATCAGCAATCAATAGTTTTTCCCTGAGGGACTAGCTCCTGAAAACCTCACAGAGCTCAGCTTGGAGCCATTTTCAGGGTTTATGTTTACTGAGTTTCATTTTTTTTTGTCTAAGCTGCTGTGAGGAGGGGCAGGCTCTGGCTCTGTTTACCTAGTGAAGAAAGACAAGCCTCCGGGGATGAAGTTCCCTCTGCTTGGGCTGGGTGACTTTCACCTGGGTGGAGCAGAGCCTGGCAGGTCAGGTCAGGTTCCTGGGACCTGCTAAATGGCTGTTTTCTATTCTTCCAAGGCCTGAGTTGGAACTAGATGCTTGGCAAGGCCTTTGTCAATATCAAAGATGGAGATCTCATGTGGGGGTAGCGTCAGCCTTTTCACAAGTGCTCCATGAGCAGTGAGGTTGTACTCCTGCCACACTCTTGGTTTCTGGGTCATCTCTGGTCTGCAAACCTCAGAGTGAAGATCTCTGCTCCTTTTCAGTTCTTACTGGTGGTGAGTAGAATCCGCTGGCCCACAGCATCTGATGCCTATATCCAAGCCTCTGTCTGTTGGTATGATAGCCATGGCTGCCACCTCCACTGCAGCCACTGCAGCTGCAGCTACCTGCAAGGGCTCAGATCTGTCTCCTGGCTGGACTTTACCTCTCTTGCCAAAATCTCTGTACTGTAATAGCACACTTGGTGTGATTCTAGCCTAGGACTTTTCACTGGAACACTAAAACTGCACTCTATGCAAGAGCTTGTTCTTCATACAGCTTCTCTTCTGGCATCTTCCTCAGGTCTTCCGACCTACAGGAGTTGTACCATGGGGGAGGGACATTCAAAACAAAAAAAAAAAATTAAAAAACGTGCGGTTCCTAGTATATACATTAGAAACAAGGGCAAGAAAAACAAAACAAAACAAATCTTCTCTCGTTATCTAGGGGTTCATTTCGCTTAATATCATCTTATCTGATCAGACATATACTAGTTATAGGAAAAAGGAAACCGTGGGACCTATGTTTCTTTGGGCCTAGCTTACTTCACTTAATATAATAATTTCCAAGTCTTTCCATTTCCTAACAAATGGGGCACTGTCATTCTTTCTGATGGAGGCAAAGAGCATTGTTGCTTCCTCCTTTATTTTCTCCCTACTATCCCCTCATTCCCACCTCCTCAAATACACTTGACCTCTGCCTTTACCCCCCCTCTTTGATTGTAAGGTTCATTATTTGTGATCCTATGTACATCACTTTTGAGCATTTCTGCTTGTCTTAAATATACACTAGTTATTCCAAATAACTATGTTTCTTTGGGCCTGTTTACTTCAATTAATAAAATTTTTTCTGAGTCTTTCCATTTCCAACAAATTGAGCAGTATTATTCTTTCTGATGGAGGCATAAAATTCCATTTTGTATATATTTACCACATTTTCTTAATCTATTCATCTACTGAGGAACTTCTGGATTGGTTCCATATCTTAGCTATGTCAAATAATGGTGCTAACTTTAGTATGGTCTTGTATGTGTTCATTTGGAAAAATGCACAAAAGTGTAATTGTTGGGTCATAGAGGAGCTCTATATGGAGTCTTTTGAGGAACCTCCATACTGCTTTTGGATACAGGGTGACCCAATGTAAGAATGAGATATACAAGATACTATGTTGAAAATGAACATTACAACTTTAGTATCTTTCAATAAAAAGAAAGGTTTCAAAAAAGGATGTACTAACACAGGACGTATACCGTGGTGTCAAGTCCATGGTAGATTCACTGCCCTACGTAATCTAAAAAGAGAAAATTTGAAAATGTTTCTTCATATTTGAACTTTTGTTATACAGAAACATCCTGATATTGCTGCCAAATTGAAAACTTGTCCCTTAATGCTCACCACCTGGTTCTACGACATCAACTCAGTGAACATATTGCAACTTGTATGGACAAAACTTCCCTAGAAGATGATGTGGTAAGCCTGATAACTAAAACACAATCCAAATCAATGTAGGCCATAGTTTTCTCTTTGTAGGTAACATCATATGGAACGAGTAAGAATGCAAAAGTTCTGAAAGTACAAGGCTATATGTTTTCTCTGAGGAAGACTGGGATAAAGATTAAAAACTTGTTGAATGTTCTGCATTTTCCATTATTAAATCCCAACTTACCTTGTGCTGTAGTATGATTTCTTCCTTTAGGAGTGAAATTAAAAATTCTTTGTTTAACTTGGATTGTCTTGTATGCTAATATCAGTAACATATATGAAAATACGCAGTCTTAGCAGTCTTAGCTGATTAAAAACCATGTCAAACATTTAAATAATACGTTTTTGCACAGGTCTAAGAATTCATTCTTTTCAATCTTTATTATCCAGCTAAAAGTTTCTTGGAAGGCTCTTGAGGCCTTTATCAATGTATAATGTTAGAGCCAATCTAAGCTAGCATCTCAATCAATTATGTAATTTCCCTTTGGCAGAATCCTTGGAAGATCCTAGCCCAAGTTTTGTTTGGGGCACAATCAAATCATCTGGCAACAACAGGCAATGAAAATGGTTTTTTTATGATGTTCTATTGTCTCTTAAAATTCACAGTAAAGAAATAGATAAATGAATAACAAACTTTCTGTTCTATATACCCATATATTTTGTTCACTACAAACGAAGTTTTGGATTGCTTTCTGAACTGGTGAACCTGTGATTGGTGGCAAAATCAAATACAGTTACTCTAGGACCGATAAGAAATGTAACCACCCAAATTATTTCAAATCAGAATTACCTTCTCTGAATGTTCTTCTCATTCTCTTATAATCAATCTAAATCAGTGAAGCCATAGATAACAGTGTTATGTTGGGCCAATTGTTTTATAATCATTTTCATGATTTCAGGATTCACTCGTCACATCAAGTATGAGAGTGTAAATGGTAGTATCTTCAATTGGTAATTGATAAATATGCAGACTTATGGGTAGGTTACCCTATTTTCCTTCTGAAATTCATTTATGAATAATATAGGAATGACTGTCTGATTTAAATTTTCTCCACGAATTAGTAAATATTTAAGGAGATTCTTGAGATGATTTACAATTTGCACTTTGCAAATATACATATTAATAAAATGTATTTAGAATTATTTTTTAGAAGCAATACATACATAGATTTCAAATTTCACATTCTTGTATAAAGTATAAATACACATGGATATTATATAGATTGGAAATTCAAAATTAGATGTGTAACTACAAAAGTTATGCTATCTCTTAGTATTTATGGGATTGTTTAAAGAATTTTAATTGCTAAAATGAACTTGTCTTATAGAGTCACAAAATAGATTATATTTTTGATTTTATGGAATTTGACAACATTAAGTCTCTCTGACATGGTA
Source organism: Dipodomys spectabilis (assembly GCF_019054845.1). Taxonomy (NCBI): domain Eukaryota; kingdom Metazoa; phylum Chordata; class Mammalia; order Rodentia; family Heteromyidae; genus Dipodomys; species Dipodomys spectabilis. The sequence goes on along the minus strand of NW_024871210.1, from coordinate 7,182,601 downwards.
AGATGGAAAATACAGGAAAAAATGAACAGTAATTGGGTTTTCTTGGAATTCTTCTTGAGCATTTAATTTGCAATTATGTAATTCGTCTTGCTTGCCAATATGAGAACTCTTCCTTTTTATAGATTCTAGACGTATTAATAATGTTAGGTATTTTCTTCTCTAATCAGTCTAAAAAAAAACCAAGCTTATTCAACATGAGACCAAGGTGAATTTATGTGAGACTGTCATCATGGTCAGGACTCATATATTCTTCCTGTGGAAAGGTCGTAAGCATACTATGTATTGGTATTCAAATATCTGCTGTACGTCAGACATATTACAATATTATGTGAAGGAGGAATTGACAGTTTATATAGTGAAGAAATTGTTGAGGAGGAGTAATAGTAATAGATAAAATCACCCTTGCATCTGATGACAATTTGCTAATTCATGAAGATGATAGCCAGGACTAAAACTCATCCTGTTTAAAAACTGAACAGATCAATTTAGTATTTGGTCAACAGAATACATTTATTCTTGGGGTTAGGGAGTTTCTCATCCTCTTTCATGCAGAGGAAAAGGAATATGTCATGGGAAACAATTTTGGGTGTAGAAAAACCACACTTGAGTCAGGTGATAATGTTAATTCTAGCATCTCACGTGTTTGAAATATAAGGATTTAATTATAGATTTATGAAGTGAAGGATTTTTTCAGATTCATTTCTGAAATTAATCCCATCAAAATCGAATACTATTGAGAGCATTATCCTTAAAGAAAGCCATGGTTTCTCCTAGACCTGCAGTGTGCATGAATGTTGGGAACAGACAAGCGCAAAAATCATCAGCGCAGTGTCAACAACAGAGAAAAAAAGCCTGAAACAGGTTGCTTAGGGACCTGTAGGAGGCTGAGATCTGAGGCTCAGATCTCAGGAATATTTGTCACATTCTCAACATCAATTAACCATCTCAAAACTGAAAGTGACTCTGTAGCTCATGTGGTAGAGCATTAGAGCTCTGAAGAGCTCAGGGACCATGCCAAGCCCAAAGTTCAAGACCAGTGACTAACAAGAAAAAAACCAAAGAGAGGAATGTAATGCAATATTCATCAACAACGCTCATTCTCACTGGTATTTCCAAAATCTCTGTATTTTTTTTTACCTTCCACATAAGAGCCAGTCAGATTTTATTCACTCCCTACTCGCAATATCATATATTTTCTCTCTGAATTTCAGAGAGTAATGTTTGATGGAGCACTGATATTTCCTTACTTCATTGGTTATTAGATCACTTAATGTGACCCAATGGGATTACTAATTCTGTTCCCTTATGCTAATATGTCTTACTAATGGAATCATAATTTTTCTGGCATCTAAAATGTAGATGATACTAAAGAATCTGTAAATTCATGAGAGAATCTGAGACAGTTTAGGAGACCATGTTACTTGTTGATTGGTCTCTTCAAGATTTATCTAACCCTAGCTTTGTCCATAGATATATTTGTATATAATATATATTGTATAATATGTAACATATAATATATAATTATGTATAATATAATATGTGTGTGTGTGCTGATTTGTGTTTGTGATCAGATATTTCTGTCACGTGTCCATTTGTGGATGTAAATTTTGTGTTTGTGTGTGTACAAACTGAAATGGTGTTCATTTTTTCCTACTCTGTTTCAACAACATAAGTGGATGCTGGGCACATTAATATGTTTTTTGAAATTGAAAAGTGAGGATATTTTTCCTGCCTTCAATTCTAGATTTTAGTCAATCATGATAAAGTTAATCTCAGGTTTTCACGGATTTTTTATGTGTTTTCTTTGGCAATGAGTATTGAAAACTTGATTGGTTCATTGATATTCAATTCCTCTAACCTTGGGCTTGATCTAAGTGATATATTACAAATGGTGGTATGACCCTGGCATAGAATTCTCATAACCATATATATTTGAGAAAGCAGTGTTAATGTAGGAATGTTACCCTAAGTTAATGGAAATTTTCTATGCTCATTTTAAAGTCCAACATTTCAGTGTTCCTACTGAGTGATTACATGCATATGTGTCTTAAAGGTTAATTATTTTTCAGAACTTCTGAATATATTTACCTGATACCACTTCACAATGTAATTATGACTTCACAATAGCATTTATTTTGTCCACACATAAGAATGGAGAAGTCGTTTATTTGTTTGAGCCATGGAGTATTTCTTGTAATTGTACCTGTAGGTATTTGCATGGTATCCCTTCATATTTTACTTTATCCTAAACAATCACTCTTTGTGGTTTGTTTTTATGCATCCGTTCACAAATATGGAAATGGAGTGTTGATTTAAGTTCATTGCAATAACATTATATAGTAAAAACACTATGGATTTTCTTTTCTGTACAACCACGTGAAGTATTTCTTCCTATTTTCCTGGATGCATGATACATCTATAGATATATTACAAGAGTCTGAGTTCAGAAACTGTGCCAATACGTGACTTAGCCTGAATTGGTGACATTAGAATAAATTTTGAAGAACTGAAAAATAATCGCTGAAGTAATGGATTGACTAGGGTCACACTTCAATTGTTCAGTGAAGTTTGAATGTGTGGAGGCAGAGAGTGTCCAAGTGTAATTAGTGTGGTTTGAACACAACTATCAAATTTCAATAGAAATGGAAGTGGAAGTAAGCATGATTTAAAAAAAAAATAATTGATGATGTTCTCTCCGTTTTTGAATATCTCTCAAACTGCTATTGAAGTTCTTGTTCATATGCAGAATACAGAAATACATATTCTAGTGTTTTCCACAGAAAGTAAAATAATATTTTTTTCTATTTCTTTGCAAGTATCAGTCTATGATCAAACCATGAGTTCAAACTATTTCTCATTGTTTCATCTACATTTCACATTAACTAATATATTGTTCATGCTCACTCAACCAAAGAATTCATTTTTTTTTACTACCTTTTCCATCCCTATTCACCCTTACCTTCAATCCAGAAGCAAAGTCGGGTGTTTATGTCCTTATTGGAGTTCACCATGTCACTTTCCACATAAACATGCTAAGGTTGTAATATAGAAACTTCAATAATCAAATTGAAATCTACATTTGTTTCCCAATAGAGAACAAACCATGCTTCCTTATTCACTGTCCTTAAGTTTTCCTGTGAATATCATCTTCCATTTCATATATTGATATAATTGCAAAGCCTCATAAATACATAACAAAACTGTAATGATATTGGAACTCTCATACAAATTTACACCAATGATGTATTCCCATATAGAATGGCCATTAAAATTTCAAAGGGATTTTAACCAACATTCTGATGTATAGTTCTTACTATACAAGCTTCTCATCTATCTCAAGGATTTCCACGTATAATCCCATCTAAACTAGGATTCTGGGAGTTCTTCCCAAAACATGTGGCAGAAAAAAACAGGTTAATGTATATGTACACAAAATAACATTCAAAACTTATTCTTTTGAGGGTCCAAACTACAATTTGTGAAGATAGCATGATTGTGTGCTAAAAATGTGATAAATTTAGGGCAAGACCATCTGCATCATTTGGTATTCTATAATATTCCAAGAAAGAGTGGACTGTAACTGTTGAGTGTAACAAACACACTTTTATGGGACATATTTGAAGACTATCATCATATTCAATTTGGAATTGCCCCACATATATATGCCACCACATATTTATAATTGAATTGGCACTGTGGTTCAAAATATTCCTGATGCAAAATGGAATAATTTTTGAAGCATATTTTAGAAAGATTCACCTTGTAAAAATTGTTGGTAGGACTCATGTGCAATAAATGGAGATAAATCTCTTGGGTACAGATGAGGAAGTTAAAGATGTGAGAATGTGCCTCATATTTATTATTGGTGTTGAAATAGGAGAGTTTCTGATTATGGGCTTATTTGTGTACCTAGTGTATAATTGCAAATGTTTCTTGGCCATCCTTCAGAAATTGTGAGCAGGAAAGAATTCAACATTAATTTGGGAAGGATAGTTTGGAATCTTCAGACTCAGGGAATCCTGAGCCTTTTCTAGTAGGGATATGAAGAGAACAGATCTATCAGCACATGTATGTGTATAGACTGAAAACCAATCTACATACGAATCCATGTGTAAACTTATGAAAATTAAAATAAATATATGTATCAATACTCTTCTTTTTCTTTAAACATATTGTCAGTGTGATGTACAGAGTGATTATAATTATGTATGTAAGGCAGTGAATGGTTTTCTTTTCACATGTTACATTATCCCTCATTTTCCTTACACTTTATTGTGCTTCAAAATTCACCCCCGCCCGCTGTAAAAGCAATTTCCAACATGGCATTGGTTCACCCGTTGTCCTCTATCTCTAAATTTTTTATTACTCTATTTTGCCCTATTCAGATTAAAGTTTATACAGTCCACAAGCTACCAAATTCAAATATAGTGAAAAGAAGGGAGAAAACCTATGAAAAATAAAGGGAAAAAAATCAAGAAAAAAGAAATGGTTTTTCATTGTATTTTTTTAAGAAAACACCAACCATGATAAACCTCATGTTTCTTGGAGTTCATTTTTCTTACCCTAATCTTCTTGTTCATATATACATAGCAATTAAGCTCTTGTACTCCTCTTTGTATGAAACTAAACATATACCAAATAAGACAAAAAGAGAAAGTAGGGCACTTATATTTTAAATGCCACTTAAAAAAATATGACTCTTCATTAGGTAAGTTTAAATAGAGGCAGGGTAAATGCAGTAAAACGAAAAATCAATATTTAATAAATAGTGTTGTGATAAGCATTAAATGACTATAAAAGCTTAAAGTTAGATTATACATCTTCTTGTGTCAAAACACTTTCCTAATGGATCAGACATCGATGTTGAAATTACTCAGAATGGAAGCAGTAGAGAAATACTAGATCTCGTAGAACGGGTTGAAATTTTCTCATATCAGATGCACAACTGCATCAATTCAAAGAAATGCTAGACCTACTATATTGCTTGAACGTGCACAGATTCTTTATAACAAAGGACATAACAAAGCAGGTAAATAAAAAGCCAAAAGACTGAGAGAAGATCACTAGTCCAAGAAAGAAAAAAGGGTCTTAGAGATTAAATATAAAAAAAATTCGACAAGTGAAATACCCCCATAAAAAGAAAACCTGAACAATAACCCCATTCTATGAAAAGAAGTCTAAATATTTAAAGAGAGACTTTACTGATGGCTAATTGAAAATGGCCAAAGGACATAGGAAGAAATGCTCAATGTCTGTGAAAATAAAATCAAGCCAAATTAAGTCAATACTGAAATTCCACCACATTCCATTAGAATGGCAAAGTTACGCTTATTACATAGGGAAAACCAGGAACCTCCCCAGATGCCTGAGAGCAGATTAGTGGATCAGAAAATGTGGGGTATAAACACAATGGAATTCTATTTTCCATTAGAAATAATGACATAGTGCCTTTTGTAAGGAAATGTAAAAACTTACATATATAACATGAATTAAAGGGGGCCAGACCCAAACAAACATAGGCTCCAAGCTTTCTCTTATTTCTAAAAACTGGTATATGTCCATTTTACTCCTAGAATAGTATCACAATAGCTTAATAGTAATATACATATGACCATAGAATATTAGGCTAAAAAAAAAAACTCTGAAATACAGAATCAGTTGGTTTCTCTGTCTTGATTGTTTTAAGAATTTTATTTATTGTGAAAATACTGTACAGAGGGGTTACAATTACTTGGGCAAGACAATGATTATTTTCTAATCAAGCATTGTAGCCTCCTCTTGATTTTTTTTAAAATGTACTATGTGAAGGTATTTCTCTTCACTTGGCTTTTTCCTTTAGTTTCCTATGTTTTGTACAATGTTGTCACTGAATTTGATGTTGGTACACACTGTAAGTTAATGAGAATTAGACACGGGAAGGGCATCAAACAAATCTGAGACAAAGGATAATGGGCTAACCATATAAGAACAATCTCAACAAAGCTACGTTTAGGGAATAAACATCACACCTGTTCAGAGAGGATAAAGATTTTAGGCAAAAAAACAGTAAAAGTGAAAAATGGGTAAAAAAACTATGATGAGATAAGTACACATTCATTGTGTTCATATGTAGTTCAAATCACTCCGTGACATTCCATTAGAAAGAACAGTATTGATACATACACTTTTCTCAATTATCATAAGTTTACATGTAGATAAGTCAATAGGTTTGTACTGCATATACATACACGTGAAAATAGTTTTGATTTCTTGACAGTCCTAAAAGCAGACAGATGTCCCTAGGTCACCAGGTTTCAAGCCAACATTGACAAATTAACGTTGACATCATTTTTGTTCAAATATTTCTGTAGGAATCTAAATAGTCATTTGAAATTGCAAACCTGGAGATCCGGATGCTCAAATATGCTCCAAATCAGAAACCCTCACATTTTCACAACTATCATAAATGTAAGCAAGACTCTCCCATGTGAAACTTCCTCATCGGTAGTCAAATACATCATCTCTTTTGATTACATAGGAATCTAACCTGTAATACATATTTTTTGGCAAGGGAGCTCTTCCTAAAATATATTTGAAAGTTTATCCCATTTAGCAATAGGAATGTTGTGGACCAAGAATGCCAAATGAACTAAAAAATGGTGGGGTGAGGCCATAAGTACGAGGGGCAATTTACACAAAGCTGAAAACAAATATTCATGAGATATGGTTTCATGAGCTGATCTTGAATTACACTCCAAACTTACAGATTTATCTTCCCAGAACATTTTAGTAATATGGTAGAAAATTTATCAAACGATGCAAAAATTCTTGTCTGATAAATCATACATTTTCTGTACAAAATATGATATCTTCAAAGAGTGCATATTGTCCCCCAAAACTAATAAATATCGATTGTTTATACTCCTGCAAGAATCTATTTTTCCATGCCACAGAAAATCAGAAGTCACAGATTTCCCTTGCAGATTAGATGACACATGAAAAATATTGAGATGATTTAGAATCTTGTGTCTTGAGAAATATGTTGCACAATTAGGTGGTTTAAAAAGTGGGTACATTTTTCCTACCCATTCTTCTTTTTGAGACACAGAAAATATTGGGAAATTTGTATTAGGAATCATATATTATATCAGTTTTCTTAAATTTTTCTTATATTCTACATTATTAATAAGTGAAATGGAACATATTATTCCCAGACAAACGTAACTATTGTGAGGGGTAAACTTATATTTAGAAGTTAGGAAACAGTCCTTTCCTCAGGTTTCTTTCTTCACCCAACAAGCTAGGCATGCTAATGGGCACTAGGCTAAATCCAAGGTTTCCCTGAAAACCTTGCATATGACTTGTATGCCCTTCATTCCCATATTTTGTTTGATTGAATGTTCTCCAATTAGGCACAATTATTCATTGTGTAAAATAGTCAAGACTCTTGATTCCTCCTAAGATCAGAAAAAAGCTGATTCTTTTATATCTGCCTGGACAATTCCCTGTAACTCATGTCCCTGTCATTGCAGAACAAAACAGTGTTATAACTTTTGCATTCTCAGGAGATACTTCATTCCCAATTCCATGTTGGCATCTCAATATTCCCAAAGATTCCTTTTTACATTGGTAAATATCTACTGTCAGTAAGACATTCATGGAAGGGTTCATAACACGTTAAGAATCAAGGTATATGTAGGAAAAGGCCATTAATATCATATATTCTACCTCACATGGAAACCCCTTAGTAATGAGATTGAGATATTTTAGAGGGAAATTTTTGAATTGATAGATTCTGAACTTTGGCAAAGCTCTCTATAGAATTCCTACAAAAAAGTAATCTCATCATAAGGCATTGAGTAATTTGAAACACTTCTGCCAAATACTATGCTTTCTAGACATTCAAAATTACACAGAAATATTGCAAATGCTTCTCTTCTGGCTTTTTCTCTTCTGGAGTTTGTACTGTGAGCTTGGGCATTGTCTCTGCACACTTTAGTGCAAGGCTTGAGCTCTGTCCTTTGAGAGAGACCACCACTTTCAGTTTTCTGGTGGTCATTTGGAGAAAAAAAATCTCATGGACTTTACTGCCCATGCTGGCTTTGAAACTGGTCCTCAAATATCGCCATCCTGAGTACTTAGGTTTAAAGGCCTGAGCCACTGGCACTCAGCTGTTCTTACTCTTCTCTAATAAAATACCATAAGAGTAGCATATTATAAGATATTATAATGAAAAACACCTTTACAATTTGGGGGTGTGAGGAAGTTGAGGAGGTGGGGTGGGAAGAGATTGTAGGGGAAAAAAAGAAGCAGGTGATAATGCTCATAGGAAATGTACTCCTTACCTTACTCATTTAATTGTAACCCATCTGTACACTATTTTTACACTAAAATTTTTTAAAGGAACTGAAATAGTTCCTGCTGCCTCATAGTCCAGATGGAAGAGCATGGCAAGTATTGGATGAATTACATGATAGTGATAAAACATTCTTCATTTGTGTACATGTTTTCAGTAGATGCTCAAGAAATTTCAGGGGTCATTATGAAGAAAAGTCTTCTATTATGCTATATGCACACATTTCAGGTCTAATTTATAATATTTGAATTTCTGATTTCCTATTCTTATGAAAACTGCCATAAAAAAGAATAAAATCTGCACTGGCAATTAGTGCACCTATCACACCAGACAGAAGGATAGACACATCAAATAGATATAGACAGTACGATCTTTTTATATGTGAGTTACAAAGGGTCGGAAAGCCACCAAGAGTTCAATTCTACTGAACAATAGCAGAGTTCTCAGAAAATCTAAAAGGGAAAAAATAGAGCATGCTGTATGACCTTTGCTTTTATCATTTATACCTACAGGAAAGCATTGACTTGCAATAAGGTTGAATGACGTTCAATAAACTGAATAATCATGACAAAGATATTATGGTTCTATCAATGATAGAATAACTTTAGTCTCATCCTGATGGCACACTGCAAGCAAGGGACCAATGCTATTGAGACACCTCCTTGATGTTATTCCCTATCTATAAAGAGGGTATGGTTTCCGCCTCTGCTTCGCTGTTTATTTTGACACACATCAGAAAGGCTCGATTTATTTTCAATCTCCTAGCATGTACTAGCTTATATTTTTCACCACGCTCTCATACATAAATAACATAATTTGTCCTGTGTTTTTAAACTCAGTGGTTTAGCTTCTCACAGGTTCCGTGTCCTATTCTATTTCTGATATATTACTGTAAGTCCAAGTAACTAACTACACAATTTAAATGTTTTCTCCCTGTGGAAGTCCATTTGAAATCTCTGAAAGTGAATCTAAATATTCGCTCACTTTCCCCACATTCATACATTAAATCTTTCATAAGAACTTGGTAAGTCGGACTTCTTGCTGTTAATCAAGTTACAAGACTGTGCTATAGTTTGGGTAAATCACATCATACTGGTAAAAGGACCTTCATAGTTCTACTGGTCCACAAGGTGTGATTCAGAATTTTGTGGAGTATTTTCAATGATTTAATGTGTAATCCATAATCTAGACATAAATTTCAATCATCAAAATATAAAATGTTCAATTTCTCTATATGAGAAAATTGGTTGCATAGAATCATGTTGACATTTCTGCAAATTTGGCTTCTGTTTCCTCTCAATGTTCAGCATGGAGTTCTATGGAATCAAACCAATAAGCATATACTATGTTCAATGGAAAAAAGTTTAAAAAGGAAAATGTATTTAAGCTGCGTTTCTAGCACAAGTCCTACAATTTCATATCCCCTTTAGACCGTTACAATACTTGATGATTATTTCCTTGCTCATGTAGTCAACACTTGGTAACATGACAATGTCCTTTCTCTTAAGATGACTGAGTTTAATATAAAGAGCTCCTTTAGTTTCCATTCTTTTATTTTTTTTGCGAAGATACTGTACAGAGGCGTTATTATTACATGAGCAATGTAATGAGTACATTTGTTATCAGGCATTGTTGCGTCCTCCTTTGTTTCCCATTGCCATCCCGTCCCATCTCTCCTCTCGCTTCCCCTTCCCCCCAACCACTGTCCCTGACCCCGGGGGACAAGGTTGTAAAGGTCGTTTTTCGACATACCAATCTCATTTTTGCAATAGGCCCACCTGTATCCCTATTTAAACAATTTGTTTCATGCATAAATCTCCTTTTAAATTATGATGACATCTTTATGTATCATGTTCACTCATTGAATATTTTGCTCAATAATTTTATCTTTACAAGTGCAAATCTCTAAATCTCATCACCCTATTACTTGAAGTCTAGCAATTCTAACCAAATGAACAAAGCATGTCTAAAAGAGGCACTTTTAAATTTTGTTCTTGAAGCTTTACAACTAGTTGTAATTACTTTTTAGTTCCGTGTTTCATGATAATAGTTTAGTTTCTTCAATAAACCTGTTTATATCTTGCTGAAAGTAAAATAAGCAGCAAAGTGCCTGAAATCAGACCTCATCTAGCACCTAAATTCAATATCTGTATCTTAAATAGCAATTATAACTTAGCAATTATACCTTGGGTATACCTTAGCCCCGAAATTTGGGAACACAATGAAATATATTCACAACAGGATACTGAAATGCAGTTTTCATGGGGATATCATTCCTGGGTGAGAAGAAAATAAACAAACTATATAAATGACTAACAAGTGTAATGTTCTCAATAAATGTCTTCCTTCCTAAAAATCAGCACCTTTTTGGATTGAACGCTGATTCCCTAATTAAAGAAAAACAGTCTACGTGGGGTGATGATCACTGTCGCCAGAAGATTTTTAATGCAATGGGTATACAGGAAATCCTTCTCATTCTTGGTTGTACAATTTCTATTTTCAAGAGGGAATATCTACAAATTCCTGTATTTTAAACTCTTTACACTTTTCAATTTTACCCATCAACTCAATGGGAATATAAAATAAACATGGAAATATTTTTCTGATTTTCTCTGATCAATCTTTTTAATCTAGTAGAACCAATGAAATATTGTTCATTTATTTTTGAAAAAATTACTGTGTATTCTAAATAAATGTCTATGCTTTACATATAAAGGAATTTTATTGAATGAAAAATATTCCCATGAACTTGATCACCTTACAGGAGAATACTATTCTCAATTTTGTACTGTGATTAAAAAATTTTAAAGGGAACTATATAATATAAACCCTGGTGATTTGTTGAGGAAGACAATGTCTGAAGATTACTCTTCATTTTCTCATTTGGCAAGTACCAATTTTTCATGGATTAATCAATTGAACAGTGTACATAATTGTTGGAGTATATTTGCCAGTGTCATTTTCTAATTTCATGTACCTTTAGATCAAGCCATGAATATTTAGGTTATTTATTTCCATACTATAGAAATACATTTGACATTATTTTATTTAAAAAAAATCACACACATGTAAATAGGCCTTAATTGAATTCCTTTGTCAAAATGCCTCCATTTGAAAACTTTACCCATGATTTTAACCTGATTTTCATTGACTTAAATGCAATTTAAATAACTGTATGCTGAATGGAATCAGAGGAATCTTTTTTTTTTATTTTCTCTACTAACTCTATCCAATTTACTAAGAATGTATATGAGTTTATAGGTAAGTATATAGATAATTATTCTTAAATAGTTGTTGAAGACACAAACACCTGCAGGTATTTCTGACTTGGTTAAAATCATATATTTCAACTTTGCAAGAATATTATACTATGTTAGGAATTGTTAAAAAAATCATCAAAATATATGCATGGATTGCTTTATGGTAAACAATATTCATTTTATTAAGTTTTGCCCATGAAGAGCATGCTTCATTTTCTGTATACATGTTACATTATGAAATATAGAAGTAGGATATTTGATACCTCATTGGAATTTCACAAGTTCCATAAAGAGAGATGCACAGTGGCTGTGGTATGATAATTTTCAAATCAAGTTCTTTTGTACAAAAATCATCTAATGTTCTAAATAATGAAGGCAACAAAGTATTTTTTCTAATGGTTGTGTATACACTGTCCAATTAGACAATGAACTACTGTAAAACCTAGCCACAACCTGAATCCAAATTCTTTCAATGGGAAAATTTTTTAAAAATCAGCATCAGTCTTCATTGGTTTGGGAGTACATAAAGATTGTGTTGCTTCAACTATATGCACAAATCTATTAGGTCTAAATTTTACATTATCTCAAATGTAAATAAAGTGTCTCGCGTTTTGTTATTTTTCAGTGTTCATCTGTGATAACTGGTCTTCTATAGTTGAATAAGTTTAGTGTAAATCATTCAAGGCAGAAGAAGATGTGAGGGAATGAATGAAAAAAAAATTCAAGCTGGGATTGCTTCCTGGAGCAACTTATGTTAGTAACATGCCACATATATCTTCATTCTTTCAGTGTGACTTTTTGGGAGGCAATGTGAGTGGGTGTCTGTGTTTGTGTGTGTGTCTGTGTGTGTGTGTGTGTGTGTGTGTGTGTATGGCTGAAATCTTCTAATCAGGTACTAGGTTGTGAAATCAAACTAAAATATGTGTACAACATAATTGATCATTTGGTAAAATTATTATATGGTAGACTCAAGAATAAATATTTTTATTCTGGGAAAGTGGCTAAATATTAGAGTTTTGCCAAGTATGCATGAGGCTCTGGGTTTGATTCCTTAGCACCACAGAAGGTGAAAAATCAGGAAGTGGTGATGTGGCTCAAGTGGTAGAAACCTAGCCGTGAGCTGAAGTATTGAAGGACGTGATAAGGTCCAGATTTCAGGCCCAATGACAGACAAAATAATTAGATTTTTTAACAAGGGAAAAACTGATAAATTCGAGCAATAAGTACCAGTCTTTTTTAACATCATCCTCATTACCATATCCACTCCAACCCATTTGGCCTCTAATAGCTTTATGCAATTTATAGGATGTAAATATTTCAAGAAATGGTTATATGCAGTATGCCAAAGGGGACTGATCTACCAGTGTTTGTTCCATTCATTAGCTATATTAAGTAATTATAACAATATTCATAGTCATGTTTGTATGTTTATTGTATCCTAGTATGCGATCCTTTGGGTCAATGCAAAGGAATAGGACTGCTGATTGATACAGGAACTCTGTTTTTAAGATATGAGGAACCTCCAAAATGCTTTCCAAGATGGTTGAATCTTGTCTACATTAATACTACAGACTAGCAGCATTCCCATTTGGTCACATATATGCCAGCTTCTGATATGATTTCTTTTTTTTTAACAGGATGCACTAGGAATCTCAATGTAGTTTTCATTTGAATTCTTTTATTCCTGGAAGTTGTTTCAAATTTGCAGTCAAACTTGATGTTAATGCAAGGAAGTTCCTTTGCTCTATATTATCAATCTTGTAGGGTAAGAAGGATTCATTTGCTACCTGAGCAAGCTAATATCTAACCATTATTATTAGCAACATTGATTCTTTTTTCCTTAGTAGGTATTGGTATTTTACTAGCCACATTCAAGGATAACAGACAATATCAACAGAAAGGATAATAAATTAAAATCTTAAAAGAGACATCATTAATATAAAAATATTAAATTCAATACAAGGTGCATCAAAGAGGACAAACAAATTAAGGTTACATTCATAAAAACCAACTGTGAGGAAAGAATAATTATCATCCATTGTATTCAAAACAGTACACTTGAATTTGGATTGAACAAATATCTTACCAAAATTAAAAGTAAAACATCCAAAGAGCTTGAAGATGTGTCAATATAGTAATGTATCTTACATCCATAAAAAACCTCATATTTCTTAGCAGACTTTATGTATAGAAATTCATGGTGATTCAAACTGCAGAGCTTCTGCATGGCAAAGGATATAGATAGCAAGATCAATAGAAAGCCCAAGTATTGTGAGATCTTTACTAGCCATTCGATGGACAAGGGCCCCATATCTAAAATATACTTACAACTCAAAAAACTAAATCCTCCAACAACAAGTCCTCAAAGAAACAACTGCCTTTCCAAAGTGGTTGAGCAAGGTTATATTCCCACTGAAAATGCAGCAGGGTTTTCTTCTGTCCACATCCCCTCCAGCATCTGTTGTTATTAGAGTTCTTGATTATAGACATTCTAACTGTTGTGAGGTGGTATCTCAATGTTGTTTTGATTTGCATTTCTTTTATGGCTAGAGATATTGAACATTTCTTCATGTGTCTGTTGCCCATCCTTCTTTTCTCTTCAGAGAAGTTTCTCTTTAAGTCTTTAGCCCACTTATTTATCTGGCATTTGTTTCAAAATTAATATGAAGTTTCTTGAAAAGACTGCACGGATTCATACTCATTCCTAATTGTTGTGGAAATGTATTTTCCTTTCACCATTAAGTGTAAGGGAACAGTTGGATTGTCATAGGCAGTCTTTATTATATCGAGCAATATTTCATGGACTTCTTTTTCCTCCATAATTGTCATAATAATGTGGCATGGGAACTTATCGAATGCCTTTGTACAGCTATATGAATGATCCTGTGATTCGTGTGCTTCTTCCTACTGATGTACTGAGAAGGTTTCTGCAAATTGAAATAGAGTTCCGTTGTCAACATTTTAACTTCTGTGAATTCAAAATACACTAAATGTTTTTTATGAAAATTCTCTGAAATTAATGCTCATATAATTCCTTGCAATCACTCAATCAATCATGGGAAGAAAGAAAGATAGAAAGAATGGTGGCCTCAAACTGACAATTTCTCCTACATAGGAATACACATTCACAATAGGGTTTCAGATTTTATTGGATACTTATCAATTTGTAACATTTTTTTTCTTCTGGATGAAGGAGTTATATATTCTAGTCAAAAATTGTAGGCTCAGTATTTTAGATGTCGTCCTAGAGTTTCATGAAACTATACAAAGAATGCCATATATTTTTATGTATATCAGTATGTGATATTATTTTTGTTTATTATTACATTTTAATATGACTTCAGAATAAGACACCTCAGACAATCATCTGCTTTACTAACTTTAAAGAACATTGACATCATTTCACATGAAACAAATATGATTTATTATAACAGAGTATTGACTGATACACATTCAAGGATATAACTCCAAGATAAAAATTATGATGAGCAATAAAATTATATATAGGTATTGATATCATTCCTCTATGGATGCATAGTTGAAAAAAAAGAATATATTTTAAGTTAGTACTTGAAATAAATTAGGTCTTTATTGGCAAGAAGAATGACATATGCAGTGTGAAATATTGCTTGTCAAATTTCATCCAACCATTGTAATTTATATGCTGCCAGATTTGAAGACATGATTTTTATTTTTTCCCATTCTATTCCAGCCACAATAGAGAAATTGAGGATTTCAAGAATCATCCAGAGTACTTAAAACTTGAGGCCCCATTGTTTTCTTTCTCGGTTGGGAAGTTTCATGAAAAGACCATTATTCAAATTATCTCTGTCTACACACACTTTAGGATTCCAAACCATAGTATTCATGCTTATTTTTATTTTTTGCTGTGATAAATGCTATAACACAACTGTAAGTTTTCCTCCCATTTTATTTCTAGACAAAATGTGGAAGAGAATAGAGGGGTGTTCATGGGTGCATAGCAATAAATAATCCAAGGAAAATTGTAATATCTGTTTGGAGAATTGTGGAAAATACAGAAAATTCAAACCAGGCACATATCTCCTAAAAATAGCACAGTTGCCATGAAATTCAATGTATAAAAGAATAGTGACCATAATTTACAAATTGTCAGATTGTTTTATGTTTCAGTTGATCTGAGAATCCTGGAGTCATGAAAAGGAAATGACCAGTCTTTGCCCTATCACAATGAAAAAGATAAATCTCAAGGGACATAGTCAAAAAGGCTACAATTGTTTGTAAAACCAAAACAATGGGGATGTTTTCTTCCTTCTTATGGGAGTATCCTGCTTTACTGAATCCGATTTACTTTAGGTGATATCAAAAATATATCATTTGGGCAC
The DNA here is from genome assembly GCF_019054845.1 of Dipodomys spectabilis. Lineage (NCBI taxonomy): Eukaryota > Metazoa > Chordata > Mammalia > Rodentia > Heteromyidae > Dipodomys > Dipodomys spectabilis. Next base: position 7,166,642 of record NW_024871210.1, on the reverse strand, counting down.
CTTCCAAATACTATTTCTATAGGTCATTTGGATCTTGGTTGTTTGATAATATCATTATAAGATAATGATATTAGTCTTCTATTTCCACTTTCCCATGTGTGTTTTGATGGCAGTTCCTACAAATTGCAGGTTTTGTCCTATATGTGCAGCAACACGACAATGCTTCTGTTTCAATCTGTGTAGAAAATTGCCTCCTCAAACTCGTATAAATGGAAAGAAATGTCACTGATATTAATATTACAGTTTTGAAAACAAAAAGATGTTCATATGTCTTCTCTTTTGCAAATCAGTCACTTCACTTTCATATTAAGAAGGTTGTTAAATTTAAAAGAACGTTCCAACACAAGCTTTTGATTGTCAATATTCCCAAATTTTACTTTTCGTTCATTTAAGGATCTGCATTAAGATATTCTTATGTGCCAAACACCAGTGTCTCATGTCTGTAATTCTAGCTAATCAAGAGGCTGAGATCTCAGGATCCCAGTGCAAAGTGAGGTTGGACAGGATAGTCCCTGAGGCTTTTATCTCCAATAAACCATTCAGAAAAATGGAATTGGTGCAGTGGCTCAAGTGGTAGAGAAATAACCTTAAACTAAAGAACTGAGGGACAGCATTCAGGCCCAAACTTCAAGCTCCATGACAGACAAAAAACAAAAAAGATAGTAGTGTAAAATTTTGTAGCTGAGTCCTGGTGGTTACGCCTCCAATCCTAGTTACTCAGGAGGATGTTGGGTTAAAGCCACCAGGGCAGGAGAGTATATTATAGTCTTATTTTGAATGAAACACCAGAACACAGGAAGCATCACATTGGTTCAAAACAATAGAGTGTTGGACTTGAGTAAAAAGAACTTAGAAATATGGAAGGGTCCTGAGGTCAAGCACAATGACCTCTACAAGCCTATCTGTTATGTATCAGAATGTGCCAGTTGCAAAAAAGGAAATTTCAAAAAATGACATTATTGCTAATGACTATTACACATCAGTAAACATTTCACAAAAAGTTTCACACTACTTGAAATATGATTGTGAATTGTTTTTTTCTTTCATTTGTTATCAAGAAAAGTTCCAAAAAATATGGGTAATACAGTCTAAGCCTGCAAAATTATAAGAACTAACTGCTACTATATATCTTTATTTGACACCTATGTTGAGTACTTCTCTCAAACTTGCTCTTAGTCATCAATAGCTTTGAGAAAACCCGGGATGAGGGTGTTAGCATTATATCTAAACTTGACACTATTTTTCCCTTCACATTAATTCGTTAATTTTTTGAGAACATTTTAATTTTTTTATTTTTTATTGTGAAAATACTGTACGGAGGGATTACAATTACATGGGCAAGATAATGAGTACGTTTCTAATAAAGCATTGCAGCCTCCTCCTTTTTCCCCCTTCCCATCAATTCCTATCCAATCAAAAAGTGTTATATCATATAACTCCATGTCACATTCTTTTTTCTTTCTTCCTTTTTTATGTTTGGTGGTGGGACTTGAACTCTGGGCTTGGGTCCTGTCCTTTTACACTTCAGCTCAAAGCAAGTGCTTTGTCACTTGTGCCACAATGCCACTTGTGGATTTCTAGCGGTTTGTTGGAGATAAGTGTCTCAAAGAATGTCCTGTCAGGACTGGCTTTGGACCTTGATCCTCAGATCTCAGCCTCCTTAGTAGCTAGGATTACAAGCATGAGCCACCAGCATCCAGTTCCATGTCACATTTTAAGGTACAGGATTTACATACTTTTTAAATATAATTAATTTACATCATTCTATATCTTTCCTTATTATAACTACATACGGTGACTGTGATTGTTTTACAATCATTGCACACTTTTTAAGGGAAACAAACTAATTCTCTGTTTAAACATAGGGACAACATTATGTATGACAGTCCTTTTAAAATTATATTCCAGTTTTTTTATCATATCACTTGATAAATTTTTGTAGTTGATATAAGTCTTGAATCAATTAATCGTAGTCTCCTCATCATAGAATATACTCTCCTCATCACACTGTGATGTGCCAGAGGTTTTTCTTGGTTTTGTGAATTGTGGTTCCTGAAATCTGGGTCCCAGCATTATTCCTCACCTTTTCAGCTCAAGGCTAGTCCTCTATTACTTCACCCACAGCACCACCTCCACATTTTTCTGCTTATGTGGTGATGAGAAATCAAACCCATAGCCTCACGCATGCAAGGCAAGAACTCTATCACTGAGCCACTTTCCAAACCAAGACAAGTGCTATTTGCATAATTCTGGTATCGATAATAATCCCTATGAATATACATGCCTGTTATTTCCAGATTACAGAATGTATGTTAAGGTCTTTTGCATAGAAAATATATAAATGAGGTGTTGTTTCCAGTGAATAATATTATCCAATTCAGGTATTTCTTTTTAGTACCAAATAAATCACAAAATCTATTATTCTCCAGAAATTTTATAAGGATATGTATGCTCCAAACACAGGAATGTACACTCACAATGGAAGGAGAACTTTCAAGAAAACTTTTAGACAAGAATCGACTACTGCCAGAGTTTTGACAGAATCATTCTATCACAGGTGATCACTGAGTAAAATGATTAAAGTAGTATGAACTCTTAAGATTGCAGTAGTTACTCCTATTGAAGAAAGACCTACAAAGAAAATCAACACATGCTGAATATTTTAAGAATGTGATTTGTTACTTCATTGAACCCAGCAATATGTAAAATTATACTATGTGTTGATATGGTGAAATTCATAAATTTTAAGAAATATTCCAAAGCATATTACAACTATTGACAAGTTACGCCTACACACACACACACACACACACACACACACACACACATATACACATGACCCCCCAAAAATGTTAATCAAAGCCAAGTTGCTGAGAAGTTCATTTAGCCAAGTTCAAATTCCACTTTTAACTCTAAGTTACTTCCTCTCATTTTCTTGTAACTTGAATGAATTACTACTTATAATAAAGTTGATAAACTATCCCATTTCTTGGTTGGGCATACACTATAATAGAAGTGTGGTGTTTTTATTGTTATTATTTAGTTTTCATTTTATTTTCTTTTTTTTTTTCCAGGATGCTTTCATTTCAAAACCATACTGTATGCATCTTATTTCATGACGTTTGTACTCTTACTTAAAATTACAATGTATTTGACAAGAATTTTTCAGGGGATTAATTCATTCTGAATATCAATATATATGAGGTAAACATTATATTTCACTTTAATTTAACTTTTTACTTTTCTGCCTAAATCAATTGAATTCCACCCTTAATAGAAAAAAAGATGATCATTTTTTTCACACAGCTTTATTTTTGACTTAGCACTTAGGGAATAATACAGTTTAATATCAAATCGTATATTGTCTATAACAACGTTACATCCTGACCATATTTTAAGTACCTTTCAGGAAAGGCTGTTTCCCTTTGAAAACTCAAAAAGAGCAAAAATTCACATTCCAATAGTTGTCATATGTGATAAAACTACCGGTACCACATATAGAGTAATTGAAATATTTTCTTGAAAAAATACTGTGCAGAGGAGTTACAGTTACGTCAGTAATGAGTACATTTCTTGTGTAGCATTGTTATCCCCTCCTTTGTTTTCTCCTACTATACTTTCCCTCCTCCATCTCCACTCCTCCTCCTCCATGCCAAAGCAGTAAAGTTCATTTTCAACACTGTGTCCTCTGAGTATCATTATTCAAATGGATCATCCTGTGTTCTTGTTTCATTATTTTGTCATCATCTTTCCCATCACAAATTAGGCAAATTTATATACAAAATACATACCAAAATCAAATAGAGTTGTAACAGAAATATACCATAGGAGGAAGAAAATAAAGTAGGAACAAAAAATCATATAGTATAATGAAATCAAGAAAAAACAAGAAAAACATCTTCTGTACATATCTTGTGGCTCATTTCATGTAACATCACTACATAGAAATAAACTATGTCTAGTTTCTCTCTCTCTCTCTCTCTCTCTCTCTCTGTCTGTCTGTCTATATCAATCTATGTCACATTTAAGCTTTTCTGAACATCTGATAAAATTAACATATACATATGCTAATTATTGCAAATAAATAATCAGTTTGTGTTGATCGTTTGGACGGGATAATCCAAATAAATCTGAGCAGAAGTGACTATAATAGGATTTAGAAACTTACTATACCAGTAACATCAAGAAGAGATAAAACTTTTCTTGTAAAATATTCAGTAGATACTGCTCAGGTATAGTGAGATAAATTATTACCTGTTCAAATGTTCAAATGTTCATACAATTTGGTTGAAGATTGCAAAATCATATATTTTGACATATTTTCATTAATTTTGATATACATTTTTCCTGTCCTTTGGGATGATTAAAATTGGAGACCTGGACTTGTGTTAAAAAACTAAAGGGACACAAATATTGTTTGACTGATGGATTGCAAACTGTCAGGAACTCAAATTTATATTATAAGTTCAAAGTCTCATTTCAAATACACTTCGTTTAATTCCTTTCTCCAGATAGTCATCAGTGCCAATACTCTGACATTTTCAGTACCCTAGTAATAAATCTACAAAGAAGAAATGGAATTTTCTTATATAATATTAACAAAATATTCCAACAAACAAAATACATGAAATATGAAGAAGAAAGGTAATCAAAGAAGGCTCTTTATCTCTTCATAGAGCAAGGAGAAAAATAAATACCCAGTAAAATTTTGCTTGAGATCAATGCAATCTTGGTTATTCAAATATTTTTTCATTGGGATTTCAGAAAAAAAAATTTTCATCATTCTTACTTGAGTCCCTGAAAAAGTACAGACTTCTAATGTACAGTTAGGATGAACACTAAGAACTCCATTACCTGCATATTTTGAAAGTACTGATGTGCCAGAAGCAGATGCTTCCAAAGTGCAGAAAAATTTTAGTAATTTTACACATGAGTTGAAGCACTAATTGCTACTTGTTTTCCATATAAAATATTTCCTTGCTCATATTATCCGGTATAATGCATATTGGCTGCAATCTGCAGAAATTTTGAACATGAATATGATCCCTAGGATTGATTAAAAAATAATACTTACTTTAAATCCTGGAAAAGAGAGTCTATAGGTAACCCTAAGGACTTTTATTCATAATGGATAGTGTAGAGGCTGTAGAAGGATCAAGGAATCAATAAAGGAGAAAACTATCACATGGCATATTAAAATGGAAAAAGAATGTGAGAATATAAAGTGATTGATTAATTCTGCTCTTCCAGACAGTGGCCAACACAAACGAAGAAATAAATAATTTTGTATAAATTTCTTTGCATTTCCGTAAGTGTTCAGATCAGGAAAATGGAAGCTTGTTTGTGCTGAGCAGAACAGTTATTAATGTTTACATTTTTTGATTCTGTGGTAGGCACTTGCCAAGGCATGAATCACCTGGACAACCAATTAAAGCCATTATAGTCATTGAGAATTGTATAAACTCCTCAATTTTAGAGGTACCATAATTTCTCTATAATCAATCAATTCATAGATGTTTACCTCAGAATACATGATTTGTAAGAATCCATTTTGGGGTAGGTTTTGAGATTGTACCTTACCATTCCAACTACAATATAGCCATGAAGAAAACAGTTCTTTGAATCATGTTCCTTGTTACTTATCCTGTATTCACATTTTGCCCTGATGTTCTTAGAACAAATTCCAACTGTTCATAAATCCTTGAATCTTACTGACTAAAATACAACTTCAGTGATTTTCTTCTATTTCTTCATGAGTCACACTGTCCTACCAAATTATGTTTTACCAACACATACTATGTGCACTAATAATAATTGTAGCTACCAGTAGATTACTTTTATGAAGAAAACCCCCATCTGTGCATAATGCTTAGTCAATTCAAATGAAGTGTCTAAATTTATAACTATTATTTTCATTAAAGATGGTGTTAACAAAAGTGTGTTGTATGCCGTAGCGTACAATGCAGTAGCCTGCACAATAGAGACGGAGGAACCAGCAGTGCCTTAATAGAAGGAATTGGATTGAGGATCAGATTGCAGGCTGTCATTAACAGTGAGGAATCCATCTAGAGATTAAACTACTGATTTTAATACAGTTGAAATAAATTGTACTTCATTGCAGCATTAAAAAATTTTGGATGTTTTCTTACACATTGACTTAATTGATAGAAGCCCTTGTTAGGCCGGAAGTCGAGGGCCTGATTCTTACATGAACTCGAGTTATCCTATCACAAGAATGATGAACACATCCATAACAAACCTCCTCTTTGCTCCTGAGACACCATCTGATTGGAATCATTTCTATCTACTTCAGAGAGAGCTCATGCTGTGCTTCATAAGATATCAAGCCCATACCATCCTTTCTATTATCAGTTCCTATGTGCTCATGTTTTTTGTTTTTGCTTAGGGATGTTGCCAGATTCTCCATTTATAGTCAAATCTTGGCTTTGTAATACTTTTCTCCCTTCATGGTTTTGTTAGAATTGTCTCAAGCATGTTGTTCTATACATAGCAATATTTAAATTATTCCGTTCTACAGGTTCACAAAACAGTAATTCCAAACACGGAGATTTGGAAACCCACATTTTCCTTTCCTTATTATTTTCATACCAACTACTTATATTTCTAGTACTTTCTTCAGATATACTAGATATTTAATGAAGGAACTTTACACTGAGTTATACACACATACTACCAATATTCTTAAGTTTTTATACTCTCAAAGTTTTCTGAATATTAATGCAAAACATTTGGTAGGCGATTTTTAAGTAAAATTACTGGTATTTATGAAAATTATGGCCGGGGAATATACCTAAGACTAGAAGAGTGACATATACGATGGACCACCTGCTATGTCATTACATGTGTCATTACACTATGTCATTACACTTTTTATATCTTTGAATAATAACTATTTTTAATAAAACCTAATTTAATTTCATGTGTTCTGGATGAGCCTGTCAACCGAGGCTTTAAGTGAAAATTCTACAAATTCAAGTTATATTCTAGGAAATTTCCAAATACTTTCTATCACAATGTTTTTGCTTTGTGTTATATATTAGCTATACTATCTGTTTAAATATATATGTATATGTGTGTTTATATATACATATTGCATATTAATATATATGTATATTTATATACATTTTAATATAAATATAAAAATATATATTATTTATACATAGGAAACAAACATTTTCGGAACTTATTTCTTTTTTGCTCTTTTAATTTTACATTTGGAATTAGTTGCTTTCTGAAATCAGCCCATTTTACTTGTACTTCACGTGAATAAGAATTTATGATGTGAATCAAAAAGGTATATAGAAAGTTGAAGCACATCAAGGAGGGCAGAGGAACGTTTTTGGTATGAGTTGAATACATTCTGAAAATGTCTTATTATGAAACTACATTCTAATAAACATTGTTAACTGGCATTCCTGTTTATGAAAATAAATAGACACTCATTCTGAGTGTCTATCTTTAGACAATATGGTCAACTTTTTGTCAGAATGGAAACAAAAAAGAACATGCTGGTTTTATGTATACACAAAATTCAAACTTAACCTTAATTTGCTTTAGTAAATTTGCAGCAGTAAGATTTATTTTTGTGATGTGTTATTATCATTGTTTCTCAGGTCCCATGTATGACCACGAGAATTTTCTTAAGGCTCAAATGATTCATTCTGTGTTTTTGTTTTTGTTTTTTGTTTTGTGTTTTTTACCAAAGGTAACATTTTCAACTCTTTCATAACTCTCAGTAGGAAAAAAGAGAAATACGGAAGTGAAGAAAATGATTATAGAGATTGATTAATTGTGGGTATATGGACCATAGAATATATAATGCTGTCTAAGCAGAAGAAATAACAAATAGGTCTTGAATGTGAGGCTTGCGTAATTAACTTGGGAACCAGTCCTTGAAATGAAGTCCTGGGAAATGAACTCATGGCTTGGGACCTGTATTCAAGGCCTGGGACCAGAACCCATTGCCTTCAACCAATGGCCTGGCTCTTGAATTCAGGACGGGCCTTGAAAATAGGGCCTGGGTTTTTAATTCACATCCCAGAAATTGAAATTACAGCAGGGTCTAAAAGTTGTCTTGGGCCTTAAACTCAGGATCTAGGAGTTGAATTGAGGCCCTGGATGTTGAACTCGGTGCCTGGGACATGAACTGCGGTCATGGGACTTGAACTCATATTTTAGCCAGAAACTCTTGGGCATGGCTCTGAACTCACAGCTTGGTACTTGAACACCTGGCATTTGAACTGGGTCCCTGGACCTTGAACTTGTGGTCTGGGAATTCAAATTGGCAACTTGGCCTTGAACTCTGAGCCTACAATTCGAATTTGGGACCAGAGATTTTGATATATGAGGTGGTATTTGATCTCTTAACCTGGGGATAACTTCAAGGCCTTGGCCTAGCATTCAATACTGGTGTTTGAACTTGAATATTGGGGCTTAAACTGGGGTCTGGGACATGAACATATATTGCGTGTATGAAACTATAGGCTTGGACATTGAATTCACACACTGAACCTTGAACTCATATCCTCGAGTTTCATCTCAAAATGCGATATTTCAACTGGGACCCTGGACCTTGAATTACAGGACTAAGGGGGGATCTGGGACATAGATTCACACCCTTGAACTTGTGCTCATGTATTGAAATCAAAGTCTGGGACTGGGTTTGTAGCCGGAACTTTCAATTCAGAACCTAAGTCATAAACTTTTGCCCTAAGCCTTGAACTCTGGGCTTAGGCCTTGAATTCAGATCTGGAAAATGAATTCCCTGCCTGAGCTTTGAACTTGTCACTGAGGACTTCAAATTTCTGTCTGGCTTTGAATTTAGCTTTAGGACTTGAACTTTCTGCATGAGACTTGAACTCAGGGTCTGAAACTTGGACTCATTCCCGGGGACACAGCCTGGGACATGAAATCTGCCTGGAAGTTGTGCTTGGAATTTGGGAGTTGAACTCAAACATGGGACTGGAACTCACATGCTGAGCCTTTAACTCACAAACTGGGATTTGAACTAGTCCCTGGACCTTGTCCTTAGTGGTCCAGGCCTTGAACTCACAGTGTGTACGTTGAACATGGAGGAGGGGATATTAAAAAGCCTGGGACATGAACTTGGCCTGGGCTTTGAACTCAGGATCTGGGACTTAAACTCATGGTCCAGGCTTAAATGCAGAACCTGAAATTGGAACTCACAGACTGGGGCTTGACCTCATGGGGTAACATGTGAAATGTTTCCCTGGACCTTGAACTCTGAGGATGGTGTTTGAATTCACAGCCTGGGCTATGAATTCACAACCAAGGTCCTGAGCTGGTTGCCTAGAACATGAACATGGAGCCTGGGAATAGAACACATATTAGGGGCTAAAACTCTGGGCCGGGGCCTTGAACAACAAACTGGCCCTTGCATTCACACCCTGTGCCTTGAACTCACAGCTTGTGACTTAAACTCCTTGCCTGAGTCTTCAATTCACAGCCTGGGCCTTAATCTTATTTCCTGGTTCTTGATCTGGGTCCCTGGAACTTGAACTCGACAAGTAGTTGGTTCTGAGATTTCATTTGGGGGCCTAGGCTTTGAACTAATAGTCTGGGCCTTAGTCTCATAGTCTGCGTCTTAAACTGAAAGCTTGGGATTTGATCTCTGGGCCTGGACCTTGCATTTAATGCCTTGCCTTTCAATTTGTAACAGGGGTGATGAACTGTGTGCCTCAGCCTTGAATGGAGACCAGGAACTTGAACTCATAGCCTGGGCCTGAAACTCTGGGCCTGGGTCTTGAACTGACAGTGTACTCCTTGAATTTACAGCTGGGACTTGATCCCAAATGTTGAACTACAGAAGGAAGAGGGAACCTGGGACTCCAACATGGGGCCTAGGACTTAAACTCACAGCATGGGCCTTAAATTTGCACCCAGGCTTTGAAATCCAGGCCTGGGATTTGCATTGCAGCCTGAGCTTTGAACTTGTGGCCTGGACCTTGAATTTTTATCTTCACATTGGAACTGGGTCATAGGTCTTGAATTCAGGGCCTGGGACTTGAATTTGCAACCTCTATCTTGAAGTCCAGGTATGGGCTTTGAACTATCAGACTGAGACTTGAATTTGGGGACTCAAACTTGACCTCTCAACATAGGACTTTAATTCATGGCTTGGGCCTTGAACTCAGTGCCTAGGAATTGAACTGTTGGTCTGGGCATTGAATTATCAGCCTGAGACTTTAATTCCAGGCTTAGGAATGGAATTCCTGTCTTTGGCATTAAACTCAGGAACTAGGCCCTGAACTCATTACCTGGGATTTAAACATTGGACCATGGACATTCAACTCAAGGGCTGGCCCTTGAAATCAGGGACTGCAATTTGAATTCTCAGCTTGGAATTTTTACTCATGGTCTGCTATTTGAAATTTTGGCCTGGGATTTGAACTCTTGGCTTAGACTTTGAATCCTTGGCATGGGATCTGAGCTCTCTGGACCTTGAACTCATTTCTGGGGTATTTAACTCAATGCTGATGACATGAATTCCTAATTTGAGCCTTGAACTCAGGGCCTGAGACTTGAATTCATGGCTTGAGCCTTGAACTCAGTACCAAGGCCTTAAGATGTGCTCCTGGGACCTAAACTGATAGTCTCATCCTAATATGCTGGACTTGGGTATTGAACTTCTAGACTGGGCCTAAAACACACAACCTGGGCCTTGAATTTATGGACTGGTATTTGAACTGGGGCCCTGGATTTTGAACTTTGTGGGAAAGGGGGCACTGGGACTTTAAATTGAGGAGGGGCTTTTAGCTGATGAGCAGGGCCTTACACTCATGGGCCCTGGTATCAACTTCTGGGCCTGGAACTCAAAGTTTGGGATTTAAATTCAGGGTCTGGGTATTAAACTTGTGTCCTGAGTCTTGAACTTGGGGCTTGGACCTTGAATTCAAAGGCTAGAACTTAAACTCAGAAACTGAGCCATGAACTCTCAGCCTGGCATTTTTACTTGGGCCCTGGACCTAGAATTCAGAACCTGTGACTTAATCTCAGGGCTTGGACTTTGATCTCACAACCCCACCCTCAAACTGCTGTTTAGTCCTTGAACTGTTTTCCTGGGACTTGAACTAAAAGTTGGGCCTGAAACTCTGGGCCTGGGCCTTTAGTCACAGCCTAGGCCTTGAACTCATAGTCTGGGCATGAACTCATGGGCTAGTAGGTTAACAGGGGCTCAGGACCTTGTAATAAGAGACTGAGGATTGAAATCATAGTCTGGGCCTTGATCTCAAGGCTTGCAACTTGATGTACAGACCTGGAATTTTTACTGTGGAGTCCTTGGGTCTTTAGCTTGGGCAGGCCTGCTCAGGCATAAGCATCCTCTATACTGTGGGCTCCTGGCACTGTGCATGCTTATCCTGGGATCCTTTGTTCTGTCAGTGCTGTTTATCCTACTACTGCACTTGCATCGTTGGTATTGAGGGCTCTGAGTACAGTTTATGTGTACCCTGAAATGCTTGGGTTTGTTAGTACGAGTGAACCTGCTGACATATAAAATACTCTGGATGCACATCCATGCTGTTTAATCATGTGCTCTTTTGCTATGACACACTGTTGTCTGTCAAAATCAAAAGAAAAGAAATAGGATAAGTGAATAACAAACTTTCTTTTCTCCTAACCCATAACATTTCTTCACTTCAATGTAAGTTTTACATATAAGGCTCTCATTATAAATCAATAAAGTCAAGGATTTTTCTCAGCTTCATTTAGGGAATGAAGCCCCTCAAAATGAAATACTATAGGGCATTATCCTTGAGGAAAATCATGGTTGCTCGTAGACGTCCAGAAGGCATGAAAGTTGGAAACAAAACTAGCAAAAAATGCTATCAACACAGTATGTGTAACAGAGAAAAGAATCCTGATACATGTCATTTAGAAACCTGTAGGAGGCTGAAATCTGAGGATCAGATTTCATGGCAGTCGACCAGGAGCCTCTAGGAGATTCTCATCACTCATTCATCACCTCAGAATTTGAAGTGGAATTGTTGATCAATTGGTAGATCATTAGCCTTGAGGTGAATAGGTCTGGGCTTGCACCCAAGCCCAGAGTTAAAGCCTAATGACCACCACCACCAACAAGCAGAAAAAAATTATGAAAAAAATATTAATCAGCAATGTTCCAAACTCATGGTATTACCAAAATCTGAATTATTTTCACCGTAAAAATGCCATTGAATTTTTATTCACTTTCTATTTGGATCATCTTGCATTTTCTCTTTAAAACTCAGAGAGTAATGTTTGATGGGGAGGTGTTATTTCCCTAACTACTTCTAGCTAGAACTGAATATGACTCCATGGTAATATGAGTCCTGTTTCCTTATGCTTTATATATCTAAGAGAATCATATTTTTCTCAAAAGTGGATGATACTAGAGAATTAATGAGAAAATCTGTGGCAATATAGGAGATCATGTTACTGGCTGATTTGTCTCGAAGTTTTAATCAACAACACCATATTTATCATTATATAAATATGTGAGCAGATTTATATGTGTAATCAGATATTTTTGTTGCCTGTCCATTTGTAGATGCATATCTTTCCCTATGTGTGTGTGTGTGTGTGTGTATGTGTACAACTTGGAATGTCATAATTATTCCCTACTCTATTTCAGCACCCATAAATTGAAAGAGGGAAAATTACTATGATGTTTGGAATTTAAAACTGTGGAGATTTTGCCTGCCTACAATTCTTGATTTTATTCAATCATGATAAACATTAATCATAGTTTTTCCAGGATATTTTTCTTATATTTCTGCCTTGAAGATTAAAACCATGATTGCACCATTGGTTTCAACCTCTTACCCTGGCCTTGATCAAGTGTTGGTGGATCTCTGGGATAGAATTCTCTGAGTTAAACATATTTGAGAAAATAATGTTAACAATTACATGCTGATTGCAATCTTTTCAATATTCATAGCAAAGCCCAATATTTCCATGTTCATTCTGGCAGGTGGCATGCATATATTCCTTAAATATTAATTAGTTTTCTGGCCTGAGGAACATGTTTACCTGATAACACCTCACAATGTGATTGTCACTTCACAATGAAATTTGTCTATAAAAAAGAATAAAAAAAGTTCATTGGTTTAAGCAATAGCACATTGCTTTTTGTTGTACCTGAAGGTATTTGCATGCTCTCTTTTCATATTTTAGTTGCCTAACATTAAGCATGTATCTTTGTTATGATACACCTAATGAAGTAATAACCCTTCATGCTTGGTTTTTATGCATTCCTCACAAATGTTGAAATGGAGATCTAAAAGACATTAGAGATATTGGAAGGGTTCTAAGTTCAAGCCAAATTACCTTTGCATAAGACTATCTGGTATATACCAGAAGATGCTAGTTGCAAAAGAGAATTCGGGGAAACAAAGTCATTATGGCTAGTGGCTATTACACATCAGTAAGCATTTCACAGTTTCAGACAATTTCAAATATTCATGAGAATTGTTTTTTTCTTTCAGCTGTTATAAAAAAAAAAGGTCTACCAAATATGGGTAATACATTCTAGGCATAGAAAATTATAAGAATTAACTGCCACTTTATATGTTTTTGTTTGATTTAATATAAAATAAACAACCATATTGAGGCCTTCCTTCTGACTACTACTGAGTAAGTAGTAGTTTGATAAAACCACAGGAAGTTTGGCATTATATGAGAACATATCATTTTCCTTTCACAATCCTAAATTTCTCAGAATAGTTTTACATGTACAAGTATATCATATACCTCGATGTCATAGTCTAAGGCACAGGTTTTACATATTTTATACATGTTACACAGCATAAAATATTTCCTAACTAGATACACATTTATTAAAATATATATGTATATATTCTAACTAAGGTATACTTATAAAGATGTATATATATATATATATATATATATATATATATATATATATATTCCAAGCAAGTAATTCATTCCTTGCTGCATAAAATTCATTAATAAGAAAATATTCTGCACTCCAGTCACCTTGTTTCAGGGGCTGAAATGTTACAATCCAGGTATTTTTGCAGAGGATGGGAATATTTTAGAAAAGAGAAAAATTCCCTACAACAAACTAACCTTCAAAACAAGAGTGATATAATGCACTTCTACTAGGTATAAACACTATGATCCTGGTTCACATGAGTTAGAGGTGAAGAAAATACCAGCAGCACCCTTCTGTGGAAATATAGCACAATTTCAGTGAATTTTATGATGAAAATCATAGTACTCAGAAATGGAACCTTCCCTTCTGTCTTTGGTCCAGAAGGCAGCATTTCACTGGACACAGGCTGACTTGCTGATGAAAGACCTAAGATCATGAAAGGGAATGATTATATCAGTACAATAATAATTAACACCCCACATAGAGAAAACAGTGAATGTGACCAGTGCAAATAACATGTCTATTTGATGGACGGGCTTCCAGCTATCTTTGCTGTGTCTATTTATCTTTCACACACACCATTTTCTGGAAATCATGTCGTAAATAAAGTGGAAAACAAAAAAAGTAGGACACAAGTCACAGTAATTAAGGAAAAATCAATTAGGGGGGTTTAAACTAAATAAGGATTCACAATCAATTAATTTGTGAAAAACTACGTAATCATCAATAACAAAATATCCATTGGCAATTCTGAAAAAGGAAACATATTTCAAGTATAAACATGATATTAGAAACCACTCCCCGAATAATCTTGTGTTAACTAAATATTGAAAAAGTAGTGCCATTTTACATTACCTGTATTATTTTTTGAATTGAGTTATTTATCCATTCAATTAATTTCTTGCCTGGGAATGGGTTATGATTAACTGTTTGTCCTCCAATAGGATCAACGTTTCATGCAACCAATAGGAATTATACTCACATATTCTCTTTTTAGGTGTACACGTTATGTGCATCTGACCTAACAAGAACAAAAATATATGAGTGAATACAAAATTACCAGCTACTTTTATTTTCAAATAAAGGTAAATTTAATCAGGAAAATTTATTCAAACTTCTAAGAGTTGTTTAATTTGAGGCAGGCCCCTATTTCCTGAATCTGAAATAATATATCTCTGAATTTCCTAGAGACAAAATCCCCAAAGACTGTTTGCTTGGGGATTATATATATAATATAAATATATAAATAGTTATTATATAATATAAATATATAAATAATATTATATATCTTTCATAAAATTTCCCAACGATTAACTTAGGCAACAATTTAATGTGACTCCATGACAATTCAAATATTTTACCTGCTGCTGAAAATAATTGGCAGCTTAAATTATATTTTGGGGGGATCGGTGTGCTGAGAGAACATGAGAAAATATAAAGACCAAATTAATGTTTTCTGTTTTTTATCAAATATTTTTTAAATCATTGATTTGCTTCTTTGTGATGAACTGGGTTAATGAGTATATATTCAAACCTTTCTATGTGTCAGTTTTTTCATGTGATTCTCTCTTATGCATGTTTCTGAAGCATTTGGTTGGACAAGATGAAATCTTGTTTCAACTTATGCCTCCTTGGTTGTAAAAATGAAATTTTTGTTACATTAATTTGGGAAGCACATGAATGTTCCCATTATTTTAATGTGATTAACCCAAACATACATATATGTCATTTGACACCTTGCCATAAAGTTTAAAATAAATCATTTTTTGCATGACTTCTGCCTATACTCCTCACTTCTTATCATGCAATTAGGATAACTATTAATTTTTCTAACATATAGAGAGCTTAAAAATACTGATATTCCCTTTCACCAGAGTTCTGATGATACAGGTGAATTAAAAACAATTTTTAACAAGAGTCAGTCTTTAGAAACTCCTAATGTTTCACTGTCAAATTGCAATATTCACATCGACAGTTATTAATATGTTTATGAAAATAAAACTAATTCAAAACCGTTATATATCTCTCCCTATTATTACTATGTACTGTGACAGTTAATACTTTACAAAAATGTGCATGTTTCACATGTATAATGATTAAACATAGGGACATCGTTATGCATGACACATCTTTTGTTATTATGTTAAAGAATTTGGATCATATCACTTCAAAATTTTTTGAATATTAATATAATTCTTGATGAATTAATCTTAGTATTCTCATCCAAGAACACAGATCGCTTCACATTATAATGTGCAAGAGCATAGGAAATGAGCAAATGAGTACAGTAGTAACATAAAAT
Organism: Dipodomys spectabilis; assembly: GCF_019054845.1. Classification (NCBI taxonomy): domain Eukaryota; kingdom Metazoa; phylum Chordata; class Mammalia; order Rodentia; family Heteromyidae; genus Dipodomys; species Dipodomys spectabilis. The sequence continues at coordinate 7,150,425 of NW_024871210.1, read as the reverse complement.
CACGAATAAAGTATTTCCAAAGATAGTAAAATTGTATTTCTTAAACAGAGCCTGATTTTTGAAAGTCTGTAATTCCTGATAGTACTGTCAGTTTTAACAATGTGATATATTTCCAAAAGTTTTATGAAACTCTGTGGAGACTTGTGTGTTCACCATGATACTAGTGTGAAAAGTTAGACCTAAAACACAGAACTTAGGCAATGACTAGTGAAAATAATATTGTATTACAAATAAAAAACGGGGGATCCTTGTTACAGCAATACTCACAAGACAATGTATTGGATAGGATCTGTACAACATTAGAGGTTAATGGGAAAGAGAGAAAAATGAGGAAAAGGGTAACAATTTCAACAAGGATTGGACACATTATTTGTGTAACTATACCCCATTTAGGTCACTATGACAATAAAATTTAAATAAGAAAGAAAAACGATTTAAACAATATAATTGATGGAAACACTAGTGTTACATATCACATCGTTACACTTAGATACAGATGATTATAACAATATATATCAGTTCTTTGAATTCCAATTTTGCAATTAGCTTCTTTTGGCATATACAAAATGAACAGAGGAGAAAAGAATTTTAGGCTAATTAGACAACTGTTATTTTTAGAATTCTTGTATCTATAACAATCTCTATGAATATCCTTGTCAGTTATTTCCTGATCACAGAAGTTATGGTAAGGTTTTTTGTACAGAAAATGTATAAATATGGTTTTGTTAGAAGTGAATCGTATTCTTCCATTTATGTATTACTTTTTAGTACCAAATTAACCATTAAAAAATATGATGTTCTACAGAAATTTCATATTGACATGTATGCTCCACTCACAAGGCACACTGAAAATATAACGAAAACTTTCAACACAAGTTTTAAACATGAAGAAACTACTGCAAGACTTTTGATAGAATTATTCTATTACAGGTGATCACTGAGTAAATGGTGAAAGTTGTATGATAGCTTTAGATTGCAGTAATTACTCGTAGTAAAATAAGAGCTACATATAGAACACTTGTTAAATCTTTTAATACGGTGATTTGTCAAAACCTCTATTGAACCTAGCAATATATATAATTATACTATGTGGTGAAATTCATAAATTTTAGGAAATATTTTACAGCCCAACACAACTATGAGGAAGCTCAACTTCCACTCACACCACACACAAAAAAAAGATAGTTATATAAAGCAAAGTTCCTGAGAAGTTCTTTAGCCAAGAATGAATCACAGTTTTAACACTCTCTCTCTTACTTTCTTTCATTTTATTGTCACTTGAATGAATTACTGCTTATATTAAAGTTGATAAGCTGTACCAACTTTTGAATGAACATTCCACTATAAAAAAACATTCCACTGTTGCTGTTAGTATTAGTATAGTTTTTATCTTGTTCTTTTTGCCTTAGGCCAATTTTGTTTCCAAACAACAATGTAATCTTCTTATTTCATAACATTTGTTTTGTATTTCAAATCAGAATGTATTCGACAAGAAGTTTTCAGGGGATTAAGTTTTCAGGGATTAAGGTGAAGGTAACATTATATTTAACTTAATTGCTTTTCACTTTTCTTCAAAATCAAATTACACATTTGAGAATATAAAATAAGATCATCATTCTTAGCACAATTTGCTCAACTTAACATTTAGTAAGTAATACAGTATAATGTCAAACAGTATATTGTCTATATCAAAGGTACTTCCTGCTCATATTTTCAGTATACTTCAGGAAATGCTAATTTCCTTGGAGAACATAAAAAGAAAAAAAACTCACATAGCAATGATAGTCACATTTCATAAATCTACCTCAACCTCATACAGATAATAGGGCATTTGGATACCATAATCAATTAGTTTTTTTCTTTTCTGTTGCTATTTTTGCCTCTTTTTTTAAAAAATCATTTTCTTCAAAAGATGCTGTATACAAAAACTACATTCATGTCAGTAATGAGTGCAATTCTTGTCAAGCACTATTATCACCTCTTTCTTTTGTTCACCTATCCTTTCCCTCCTCCAACTTCACCACTCTTCCTCCACCCCAAAGCTGCAAAGTTTTTTTTACCACATAGGGTCTTGTGAATATCTTTATTCCAATGGGTCATCCTGTGTGTGTGTGTGTGTGTGTGTGTGTGTGTGTGTGTGTGTGTGTGTGTGTGTTAATTGTGAAAATACCGTATAGAGGGGTTACAATTACATGGGAAAGGTAATGAGTATATTTCTTATCAAGCCTCCTCCTTTGTTTCCCCTTCCCATCTAACCACTCCCAACAACAATGAAGTAAGGTTCCCTTCTGTCCACATCCCCTCCAGCATCTGTTGGCATTAAAATTCTTGATTATAGCCATTCTAACTGGAGTGAAGTGGTATCTCAATGTTGTTTTGATTTGCATTTCTTCTATGGCTAGGGAGGTTGAGCATTTCTTCATGTGTCTATCGGTCTCCTTCTTTTCTATTCAGAAAAGTTTCTCTTTAAGTCTTGAGCCCACTTATTTATTGGGAAATTGTTTCCTTGAGGATATGCTGTTGGGGATTTAATTTTTTGAGTTCCAGGTATATTTTAGAAATGAGACGCTTGTCCACTGTATGGCTAGTGAAGATCTTTTCCCGATCGTGGTCTTTCTATTGATCTTGCAAGCTATGTCCTTTGCCATGCAGAAGTTCTGTAATTTCATGCAATCCTATTTGTCCAACCTTTCTTTGATTTGTTGTGTTTCTGGGTCTCTATTAAGAAATATTTGCCTTGTGCCAAGGAGACATAGGGTTTCTCCTACTCCATCCTGTAATGTTTTCAGAGTTTCTGTTTGACTCCGAGGTCTTTGATCCATTTGGAGTTGATTCTGGTGCTAGGTGATATATAGGGATCCATAGCTTTAGTTTTCTACAAGTAAATAACCAATATTGCCAGCACCATTTACTGAAGAGGCTGTCTTTCTTCCATTCTATGTCTTTAGCTCCCTTATCGAAGACTCGATGGCTATAGGTCTGTAGGTTCATTTCTTGTCTTTCAAGGCTATTCCATTGGTCCTGAGGTCTGTTCTTGTGCCAGTAATAAGGTATTTTGATTGCTATGGCTTTGTAGTAGAGTTTGAAATTTGTTATTAATATTCTTTCAGCAATGTACTTTCTTATGAGGATCGTTTTTGCTATTCATGGTCTTTTATTATTCCAAATGAATTTTTGGATTGGATCTTCTATTTCCTTGAATAATGAGGTTGGGATATTGATAAGTATCGCACTGAATTTGTAGATAGCCTTGGGAAGTATTGCCATTTCACTATGTTGATCCTTCCAATCCTGGTGCATGGGAGGTGTTGCCACCTTTGAAGTTCTGTTCTGATTTCCTTTTACAAGTTTTTAAAGTTTTCATCATAGAGGTCCTTAACTATTTTGGTTAAGTTAATTCCTAGGTATTTTATATTTTGTGGGGCTATTATGAATGGAGTTGCTTTAATAACTTCAGCCACACTTTTCTCATTGTTGGCATACAGAAAAGCCATTGATATTTGAGGGTTAATTTTATACCTTGCTACTTTGCCAAAGTTTCAAATCAGCTTGAGTAACATGAGAGTGGAGTCCCTGGGATTGTTTAAGTACAAAATCATTTCATCTGCAAAGAGGGAGAGTTTTACTTCATCTTTCCCTATTTGGAACCCTTTTATGTTTGCATATTGTCTTTTTGCTTTCTAATGTAGTTCGCATTCTAATATTAGATTGAAGAGAAGAGGAAAGAGTGGACACCCATGTCTCTTTCATGAGTTAAGATTAAATAGCTTCAATTTTTCACCATTGAGTATAATACTTTCTGCAGTTTTGATATATACTGCCTCTATTTTATTGAGGAATGTTCCCTGGATTCCTAAGTTTTCCAGAACCTTCATCATAAGGGAATGTTGGATCTTGTCAATTTTTTTTTTTTGCATCTATGGAGATAACCATGTGGTTCTTATCCTTCTCTTGTTGATATGACGAATTATATTAATTGATTTGAGTATATTGAACCAGCTTTCCATCCCTGAAATTAATCCCGTTTGATCGTGGTGGGTTATCTTTTGAATGAATTCTTGAAAACTACTGGCCAAAATGGTGTTGAGAAGTTTTGCAACAATGTGCATCAAAGGAATAGGTCTATACTCCTCTTTCTATGATGAGTCCCTGCCTGGTTTTGGGATGAGGGCTATGATGGCTTCCCAGATTGAGTTCAGTAGCGAACTTTCTCTTTCAATTTCCTTGAAGAATGGGAGAAGTGTTGGTGTGAGCTCTGCTTTGAATGCCTTATAGAATTCTGGTGTAAAACCATCTGGTCCTGGGCTTTCATTAGATGGAAGGTTTTTTATAGTTGTTTCTATTTCAATGCTTGATAAGGGGCTGTAAGGATGCTTTAACTCATCTTGGTTATGTCGATATTTGCTAGGAAATGGTCCACTTGTGCTAAGTTCTGAAACTTACTACCATGAAGTTTTGAGAAATAGTCCTTATAATGTTCTGAATTTTGTTTTTTTCTGTGGTGATGGTTCCACTTTCATCTCTGAGTTTATTTATATGTGTGTGTTTTCTTCTTTTTCTGATAAGATTTGCTAGAGGTCTGTCAATTTTGTTAATTTTTCTGAAGAGTCAACTCTTGGTTTTGTTGGTTCATTTTATGTTTTTTTTATTAGTCTAGTTCATTTAATTCTGATTGAATTTTAATTATTTCTTTCCAGGTACTGGATTGGGGTTTATCTTGCTGCTCTTTTTCAAGGAGGTTCAAATGTCTCATTAACTTATTGGTTTCAGATCTCTCCAATTTGTTGATGTAGGAACTCAGAGCTATAAACTTGCCTCTATGTACTGCCTTTGCTCTGTCCCAGAGGACCTGGTAATTTGTGCATTCATTTTTGTTGACTATTATGAACATTTGAATTTACTTTCTAATCTCTTCCATGACCCACTTGTGATTCAGCAGTATGTTGTTCAGCCTCTATGTGTTACAAGACGTTCTTTGGTGGCCTTTTGTGTTGAGTTTGAATTTATCTCCTTGTGGTGTGAGACAATGCAAGGTGTAAATTCAGTGTTTCTGAATTTGGAAAAATTTGCTTTGTGACCGAAAATGTGGTCTATTTTGGAAAATGTTCCAGGTGCTGCTGAGAAAAACGTGTATTTTGATGCTGCTGGATGAAATATTTGGTAGAAGTCTATTAAATCTAGTTGATCTATGTAGTTGTTTAGATCTTTGGTTTTTCTGTTGAGTTTTGGCAAAGTTGATCTATCTAGTGGGGATAGTGATGTGTTAAAGTCCCCAACAATTAATGTCTTTGGATCTATGTGAGGTTTCTAGGGAACATCCTGTTTTTTGGATAAATCTCAGTGCTCTATTGTTTGGCTGATAGAGATATAGAATTATAATATCCTCCTGAGGGAGATATCCCTTAATTAGTATATAGTGGCTTTCTTTATGTATTCTCATAAATTTTAATTTGAACTCTATTTTATCTGATATTAGGATTGTAACTCCTGCCTTTTATGGGGCCATTTGCTTGATAGATTTTGTTCTTACCTTTCACTTTCAAAATGTTATTGTTTTTATGGGCAAGGTGTGATTCCCGAATGCAGCAGATAGAAGGATCTTAGTTTTTAATCCAAATAGAGAGTCTATGTCGCTTAATTGGAGAGTTAAGTCCGTTAATGTTGAGAGATAGGATGAGAGGTATTTGTAAGTTACAGCCATTTTATTCACCTTCTTGGGGCTGTGGCAACTGGCTTCTTCCTGTGGTTCTTGGATTCTCAGTTTGGGTGTGATTTCTTGGCCTTTATTGTGGTGTTGTTGGTTTTCTATGTGTAGGACATCTTTAAGTATCTTTTGTAGGATGTTTGGTTGAGATATATTCTTCTACTTTTTCTTTGCTATGGAAGGTTTTTTGTGTTATGAAGGAGAGTTTAGCTGGGTACAGTATTCTTGGTTGATAGTTATTTGTCTTTAGGGGATGGTATACATCATTTCAGGCACTTCTTGCTTTAGTTGTCTCTGCTGAGAAATATGAGGTGATTCAAATGGGTTTCCTTTTATATGTGATTGATCTTTTCTCATTGACATCTTTAGGGATATTTTCCTCGGTCTGAATTGATCTTTATAATTTGACGGTGAGATGTCCTGTTCTGGTCTGGTCTCCTTGGGTTCCCAAAAGGTTCTTGTACATTAATAGGCCTATCATTTTGCCTATTTGGGAAGTTCTCTGCTAAGATCCTGTTAAACAAATAACCAAGACCATGAACTTCTGTCTCTAGGTGCTCCTCTACACCCATTATCCACAGATTATGCGTTCTGATGGTGTCTTCCAAATTTTGAATAGATCTATCATATTTCTTGGATTTGTCTTGGATAGCTGTACGTACTTCCTCTATTATATCTAGACTCTCTTCAATTCCCAAGATTCGATCTTCTGCATGGTCTCACCTACTCTCAAGACTTTCTACTTTGCTTTTTTTGTAATTTCTTTTCCTTCTAATTGGTCAGCTTTGATGGCTTCAGTTTTTTTTTTAGGTGGGTGAGTAGCTTTGTTTGAGAACTTGTGTGAGCTTCTATACTTCCTTAAGTTTGTTTTCAATGTTCATTCTCAAATCATTTAGTTGATTGGTTATTGTTTCCTTGGACTCCCATTTCTTCTATCGGGATCCATTCAGCATTCCCATTGTGTTTCCCTGAAATCTTTTCTCTGTGTGTTTATAGATCTATTGATCTTTGTCTATTCCCATCCTGCTCTTGAAAATCCTGTATTACTCTTTGATTAGCTTCCTCACGTTCATGCAATTCCTGTAGTTCTCCTTGGCTGTTCTCAGCTGGCTCATGCCAGTCCTGACTTTTTCTTTGTCTGTTCTCAGCCTGCTCACGCAATTCTTGTCTATCTCTTTGTCTGTTCTCAGCCTGCTCATACAATTCCTTTCATTCTCTTTGAGTGTTCTCAACCTCCTCACACAATTCCTTTAGCAATCTTTGAGAAGCTTCCTCATGCTCATGAGATTCCTGTATTGATCTTTGGTTTGCCTCCTCTCTCTCCTTATCACTCTCACACTGAGACCATTATGGGTTTTCAATATTTTCATGCACCATGTTTACCAGTAGTGTTTGTAGAGATTTTTGGGAACTCTCCTCTGGATTATTCATTATCTGTTCTGTCCCCAGATTATCATGAGTTGGAGTTGAGATACCCTGAATTGCCATTTTTCTTGTGTTTTTCCATCTTATTCTGTCCACTTGGTATGAAACTAACACAAGTTTTTGCTAGCAAAGTACTTTAAGGCAAGTTTCAACAAAAGTCCTGTAATTGCAGTTAAAGGGCTATAGTTACAATCTAGTTCAACAGATACCAATCTATTCAACATCAGACAACTATGTATTAATGGGCTAAGAACAACAAAGAAGAATTTGGCAAATCAGAAATTATTAGGTTTGGGGAGAAATCAGAAAAATATATAAGACGGACGTGGAAAGGTAAAAGGAGAGTGAAATTAACCAAGTCCTATCTCAAAGAGGGAAATGGATTGGACAGAAGGACAGGAGAGAGAGAAAAAAAGAGAAGAAAACATGGAAAAACAAAAATTTAAATGTAAAAAGTGAAAGATAAAAATTATCTTATTTTAAAGGTGAAACTGAAAGAACAGGGATAGGAACAGTAGGGGAGTGATAGAAAGGAGACATTAAAAACTAAAATATAAAAATTCTTAAATTATGTAGGTATAAATAGATAATACTGTTATTAAGAAATTTAAGCCTAAGAGGTTTTGAACTAAGTAATAAATTTCTGAGTAATAAATTTCTGGATTCAGTGTGTACACATGGGGCATAAGGTCTAATAACCAATAATGGGAATATCTGAGTAATGAAATCATGCGAAAAAGAAAGAAAGAAGAAAAAATTAAAAGATTGAGGAAGAAAAGAAAAGAAAACGGTCCAAAAGGTTAGTAGAGCTGGAAAGCTCACAATCATACACCTAAAATATTTTTTTTTAATTTTTTATTGTGAACATACTGTACAGAGGGGTTACAATTACATGAGCAAGATAATGAGTACATTTCTTATCAAGCATTGTAGCCTCCTCCTTAACAGCCCTTCCCAGCCTCCCCCCACCTCCCACCCAATCCCCACCACCAAATTTGTAAAGTTCATTTTCGACATGACAACTTGTACTTCTCATTGTTGCAACGGGTCCACCTGTATCCTTATTTAAATGACTTGTTTTTCCCCTTCCCCTCCACAAATTGTACAAACATCAAATTCAGTGAAAGCAGGGTTATACTGTAGGGGAGGGACATACAAAGCAACAAAAAAATAATCTTATAAATGCATTAGAAACAAATGCATGAAAAAAAACATTTAAATACATACCTAAGGGTTCATTTTCCTATCATCACATTATCTGACCTTTTCTGCTTGACTCACACATATACTAGATATTGCAAATAAGGGAAACCATGGGACCTATGTTTTTGTGGCTTGGCTTACTTCACTTAATATAATTTTTTCCAAGTCTTTCCATTTCCTAACAAATGGGGCAATATCATTCTTTCTGATGGAGGTATAGAACTCCATTTGTATATATACCAAATTTTCTTGATCCATTCATCTACTGAGGGGCTTCTGGGTTGGTTCCATATCTTAGCTATGGTAAATAAGGCTGCATTAAACATAGTTGTGCTGGTAGCTTTAGTGTGGTCTTGTTTGTAAACATTTGGGTAAATGTCCAAAAGTAGGAATGCTGGGTCATAGGAGAGCTCTATGTGAAGTCTTTTGAGGAACCTCCATACTGCTTTCCAAAGTGGTTGAACAAGTTTACACTCCCACCAACAATGAAGTAAGGTTCCCTTCTCTCCACATCCCCTCCAGCATCTGTTTTTATTAGAGTTCTTGATTTTTGCCATTCTAACTGGGTGTAGTGGTATCTCAATGTTTTGATTTGCATTTCTTTTTTTTTTTTTTTAATTTTATTTTATTTTATTTGAGAACATACTGTACAGAGGGGTTACAATTACATGGGCAGGATAATGCATATATTTCTTACCGAGCATTGCATCCTCCTCCTTTGTTTACCCTTCACCTCCCTTCCCAGCCTCCCCCCTCCCTCCCACCCAATCATACCCCCCCTCCTCCCCCCCCCACCGACATTGTAAAGCTGGTTTTGACCTGACATTTTGTACTTCTCATTGTTGCAACAGGTCCACCTGAATCCTTAAACGACTTGTTTGTCCCCGTCTCCTCCACATGTTATACTGACATCAAATATAGTGAAAGCAGGGGTTACACTGTGGGGGAGGGACATACAAAGCATTTCTTTTATGGCTAGGGAGGTTGAGCATTTCTTCATGTTTCTATTGGCCATCCTTCTTTCTTCTTCAGAGAAGTTTCTCTTCAAGTCTTTAGCCCACTTATTTATTTGGCAGTTGTTTCTTTGAGGATTTGTTGTTGGGAGATTTAATTTTTTGAGTTCCAAGTATATTTTAGATATGAGACCCTTGTCCATTGTTTGGCTAGTGAAGGTCTTCTCCCAATCCGTGGGCTTTCTATTGATCTTGCTAGCTATGTCCTTTGCCATGCAGAAACTCTGCAACTTCATGCAATTCCATTTGTCCAACCTTTCTTTGATTTGTTGTGTTTCCGGGTCTCTATTAAGAAAATTTGGGCCTGAGCCAAGGAGACCTAGGGTCTAAAATAAAATTATAAGTGGGAAAAAAGATTAATAGAAGACAGTTTTTTAAATTAAAAATTAAAAATTTAAAAAGGTACAAAAAGAATTCTTTGATTTTTTTTTAGGGGGGGGAAGGGAGTGGATGGGAAGATCCTTTATCTCCCTTGTGTCTGTAACCAGTCTCTTGGTGGAGTCTCTGGTCTACTTGTGGTGTTTGGTTTTCCTGTGGCTTGATTGGTTTCTTAAGTCAGTTTGTTCGAGCAGGCAGAAAAAATGTTTTGCTTTACCCACGATTTTGTGATCCTCCTCCCAGGCTAGTTCAGTGGGAGGGAGATCCGCTTTGAGTATCACAAAGGAAGGAGATGGCTCTTACTTTTAGTTTGGAGATGCTGTTATGAGGCTAGTTTCTGGGTAGTGTTTAGGCCTTACAGCAAACAGTAGCTTTTCCCTGAGGAGCTAGCTTCTGAAACATTCAGAGATCCCAGCCTGGAACTATTCTCAGGGTTTATGTTAATGAATTTCAATTGATTGTCTAGGCTCTTGTAGGAAGGGGAAGCCTCTGGTTCTGTTTACCTCAGTGAAAATAGCCCCTCCTCTAGAGGTGGATTTACCTCTGCCTGGGCTAGGTGACTTTCCCCTTTGTGGAGCCTGTCAGGTTCCTGTGACCTTCTAAATTAAGCTTCTGTTTTATTCAAAGTCCTGGGTTGGAGCTACCTGATAATCTGGACCTTTGTCAATATCAATGATGGAGATCACTGGTACTGGGTGGGAAGGGGCAGCCTTCCCTCCTCTGCTCCCTGAGAAGGAGTGAGGAGGTTAGGGTTCTACTCAAGCTGTGCTCTTGTTTCCTGGAACGTCTCTAGTCTGGGATCGGCAGAAGAAAGATATCTGCTCCTTGTCAGTTCTTGTTAGTGTTGAGTAGAATCCTCTCTTCCACTGGGTCTGGTGCCTTTGTGCCGGACTTTCTGTGTTGTACATATGGTGGCCATTGCAGTAGCCGGTACCATAGCTGCGTCTACCAGCAAGTGTTCAGATCTGTCTGGTTGCCTGGATTTTCCATCTCTGGCCAAACTTTCTGTACTGTGATGTCACAATTGGTGTAATTCTCTGGCCTAGGACTGATAACTGGAACACCAAAACTGCTTTCTATGAGTGCTTGTTTAGCCTCCAGCTTCTCTTCCACCATCTTTCTGGAACTCCCAAATCATCCTGTGTTCTCATGTCAGGAATTTTTTATCTCCTGCCCCTCCATTACAAAAATCGATATACAACATGAAACCAAAATCAAATACAGTGATAACAGGAATTTGCAATAGGAGAAAGAACATAAAGTAGAAACAAAAACAATCATATGTTATATTGAAATCCAGAAGTATAAGGATATACTCTATTGAAACTATCTTGATGCTCATTTCCTGGAGCTTTATTTTATATAATAATATATTCTCTCTCTCTCTTTCTCTCCCTCTCCCTTTCCTTCTCTCTCTCTCTCTCTGTCTCTCTCTCTCTCGCTCGCTTGCTCGCTTTTTACCAAAGTATAGAGCTTTGGAGCTTTTCTACTCGTCTGATAATATTATAATAGATATATGCTAATTATAGCAAATAAATGAGTTTGTGTTCATGGGATGGAAGGGACAATCAAAATAAATTGGAGCACAAAGAACAAAACTGAATTTTAATAATTACTATACAATTCTCATTAAGAAGAGATAAAAATTATCTCGAGAAAAACATTCAGTAGATACTGTTAAGGCTTAGTGAGATAAAATTATTACCTGTTGAATTACAACAGTCATAACATTTGGTTGAAAATTTAAAAATTATGCATTTCAATTTATTTTCTTGTATTTTGATACTTGTTTCCTGCCCTTTTGAGAAATCTGAATATTTATTCAAAACCAGTTGACTAAACAAAATGCATAAACTGTGAAAATGAAAAGGAGTCATGGAAGACACTGTATCTTTCATACTCTTACAGAGAATGACAAGAAAAATAAATATCTGATATCATTTTCCTTAAGATCAATTTCAAAAACCTTTTTCAGTGAGAATTAAAAAAATACTTTTCATTTTTTCTTGAGTCAAAGAAAAATAACAATATCTTTGAGTACAAGTTGGATAAATGCTAAGAATTCTTTTAGTTATTTTGAAAGTAGAGAAGGGAAGGAAGCACAAGATACCTAAGGTCATATCAATTTTAACAATTTTAACATGAGTTCAATCACTAATTATTACTTCTTTTCCACATAGAAACATTCATTATTCACACAAACCTTTGTTATGCCTGTCTTTCTTTCTGAAAATAGAATTTGTTTTCAGACAGTATTACACATGAATAAATAATACACTGAATACAGCCCTGTTTCTAATTGGACTGGTATGTCAGCATTTTTCTGAAGATTTACCATGTGAAACAAAGATGGAACAGTGTAGTTAGAGTATAGTTTAGATATGTGATTTCAGAAGATGATCAGCAGACATGGTGGTTTTGAAAACAGGTTGTTTCTGATGATGTGCCTGTTTATACAGCAACATTTTACCTATTGAATAATATCAAACATTGGTTTAAGCAAATTTTGATCATGAATAAAATTGTTTGGATTGATTCAAGATTAATACTTACATGTAATCCTAAAAAAGATCCTTCTCCTTCTCCTGTTACTCCTCCTCCTCACCCTCCCACTCTTTTCCTACTCCTCATCCTCTCTCTTCTTCCTTTTGCTGTTCCTCCCCTCTTTCCCCGCCTCCTACTCCTCCTTCTTGCCTTACTTCTTCCCATTCTTCCCTTTTCTCTTCTCCTCTTCCTCTCTCCCTCTTTTCCTTCTGTCCCTCCCTCTCTACCTTCCTCGCTCCTGATCTGTCTTCTTCCCTTTCTCTTTCCCTTCCTTCCTTGCTTCCTTCCTTCCTTCCTTCCTTCTTTCCTTCCTGCCTTCCTTACAGTTTTTTCTCCCTTTCTACACTTCCTTCTTTTTCCTACTCTTATTTAACCTCCATCTCCTACCATCCATCCACCTCATTTCCTACTTTCCTTTTTTCCTTTCACCTTACCCTTCCTTACTCACCCATGGATCAAGATCTGAAGTTAAACTCCTAACCTGGGAGTTGAAATTGGGGTTGAGATCAGAATTAATACCCCGGGCCTTTAACTCAAACACCTGGACTTGTACTCTTGAGCTGGAATTTGAACTCCTATCCTGGGCCAGAAACTCTGGGCCTGAGACTTGAATTCACAATGTGGGCTTTGAACCCAGGGCCTGAACTTGAGTTCGTGGCCTGGGAATAGAATTCATGGCCTGTTCCTAGAACTAGGGCATAGGACCTGAACTCGGATCCTTGGCATTTAACTCGTAGCTGGGTATTGAAGTCAGGTGTGAGCCTTAAATTCATGGGCCTTGATTTCATGTCCTGACATGAACTGGTGACCTGGGATTGCAATAGGGAACTGGGATCTGAACTGGATTCTTGCCTGAAACTCATTGTCTGGGACTTAAACTCACAGCTGGGGCTTTGAAATTGGTTCCTGGGCCTTCAACTCACAGTCTGGGTCTTGAACTCCAAGTCGATTCCTTGACCTAGCTGTCTATGCCTTGAATGTTGGGCCGGGAACTTGAACTCATTTTTGGGCCTTGAATTTGTGGCCTGGACCCTGAATATGGGCCTGGAAATTGAACTCACAGCCTCTGCCTTGAACTAGGAACCTGGGCTTGAACTCAGTTCTGGTCAATGAACGTGTGACCTAAACCTTGAGTATTGGTCTAGGGCTTTGAATCTGGAGACTCAACAATATTCCTGTGCTTCTCTGTGCTCAACTACTGGAGATTCAACTGTTTTTCTGTGGTTGTTCCATGGCCAGAAAAAGACTTTTAGTTTTAGATGTAGTTTTTGAATCATGAATCTACTTTTTGCTACAACAGAAGTCAATCCATTTGGTTTCAAATTTCTCACTTTTGGTTTATTTGCTTCCCCATTATATATAAAAATTTCCCTTTATGTGAACATGGAGCGTCTATGTTGGAAGACAGGGAATGTGTAATGTGTATGTGGAGAGGATGTCTACACTTGTATGCTTTCAACAGAAACGCAGGGGAGGGCATTATCAGGATTTCTAGCCTGTCAGGATATAAGTAGGTGGACAGGGCACAAAGACAGGTGTGCACAAAAAAGAAATAGTGGCAAGGCCAAAGTATGAACCACTTAAGAATAGAGTTGCACACACGTGCGCAAACAGAGGGCCAAGAGAAGTTTCTGGAACCAGGCCTGGCTTTGCATAAGATGCTCTCTACGATGCCAGCTGCATTTTCCTTCAGATTAGGACTGAGCAATGGATATTGACCCCAGACCTTTTCCCCATATACCTCCCCTTCCCCTTGTCCAGAGGCCAACCTGCCCTGCTGTGGAAAGATCAAACAGCTCAGGATTTGTTATGTTGTTGTTTCGTTGTTATTGTTTACCTGTATTATTCAATATCAAGAATGACCATGGTTTCCTGAGACAAGCCCTTTGTGAAGTGTAAGAATCTCCTACTTTCTTTGCTTCTTTGTCTGCCTCCTCTTCTCCTTCTTTCTCTCCTCTTCTTAGTTCTGCTGCTCTCTGGGTGGGAAGACCTCAACATGATTGCTTGTTTGTTTGAACTGTTTTCCTAAGGATTTGTTTCTTGCATTGAACACCCAGGTTCCTCCCTTAGTGAAGCTGAGTGACTAGTGGAAGCCGATGTGGCAAGACAATTATATTGTATTAGATTCCCTTCCATGGCATAGGGCAGACCTGGCATTGTTGTCTCGCTCTTCCCTAGGGTAATGGAGCCTCAGGTCAGAAAATAAAAAAAACCCAGGCAAGAAGAAGAAAGGAACTGAAGGAAAGAGAAGGAGGAAGTAAAGGGGGGGGAGAAGGCAGAAAGGATTGAGGGTAGGGAAGGAAGGATGAAGGTAGCGAAGGGAAGGGAATGAGTGGGGTAATGAAGGTGGGAAAAAGGAGGCTGGAAGGGAAAAGAGGAGCAAGGAAGGAGACAAAGAAGAGGGAAGGGAAGGGGAGGGAAAAAATGAAGATGAAAGGGAGTATGGACTAAGCTGGGAAGGTGTAGTTATCAAAGGGGTAGGGAAGGAGGGAAAGCAGTAAGGATTAAGGGAATAGAAAAGGGCAAAGGAAGAAATGTAAGCAGAGAGGGAGCAGAAGAAAGGAAGCCAGGGACCATAGAAGGAAAGAAGGAAGGCAGAGATAAAGAAAGGAGGGCAGAGAGAAAAGTAGGAAGAAGGGAAGGAGAGAAGAAGAAGGAGGAAAGGATGGGAGGAAGAAGCAAGAATGGAACTAAGAGAGGGAGGAAGGAGGGGATGAAGGGAAGAAATTGGTAGCAAGGATGAGAAGAAATAGGAAAAGGAGGACAGAAGACAGGAAAAAAGAAGGGAAGAAATAAGCAAGGAAAAAGGAAGGTATGACTAAGAGAAAGGAAGAAGGAAGGAAATAATGGAGGGAAATAAGTGGCAAGGAAGGAGGTAGTAAAAAAGAGTGAGGAAGGAAAATGAAAGAAAGGAAGAGAGGAAGAAGGGGAAAAGAAGGGTAACCTGGAAGTAAGGAAGAAGGGAAATAAAGGATGAGGGAGGAGTTCTGATCATGTTACACTGTGCACACATCCCTCGGAGCTGGGATGTGTGAACTGACTTGGTTTCCCTCCTGGGTCTCACTAGCCATGTGGGATGTCCAGAGAACTGGATTCTGACCTTGGGGATGGGGGGGGGGGGGTGGCAGTGGCTGGTAAATACTGTAATGCTGGCCCTGTATTTGTGTGAGGGAATTTAAAGGCAATAGATCGCATGTTCAATTCTAGGCTATTCTGTATTGACAGATCAAGGCCAGCCATGGTTTGCTCCAGCTCCAAACACTTTCTGGGCCTGATGATGTCCTGGAATATAATTACATAAATGCCAAGGAGAGGAAAGGGAAAGTAGGCTACTAGTGGTCAGCGTTTGTTGATTATTCTCTCCACAATGTGTTCAGAGCCTTGTTTGAATTATCCAGGGTGCCCAGGTAGGTGTGGTCGGGGGAGAGGGGGCCGGGAGCAGCTGCTCTCCTCCTCTTTGCCGTCCTTTTCCTCTTCCTCTTCCTTTATCTCCATTAACCCCAAGGAGGGCATGGACAACCATTGGATTACCATTGGGGAAAGGCATAACAACATGATGCAGCCAGATCAGCCATAGGAGGCCAGTGAGAATGGGAAACCCTGCACCAGTATCAGGAATCGCTGGGGTACAGAGGTGCAGGGAGGTGCCGGGATTAGGGAGTTTAACAAATAGATGGCATTTGCAGAGATTTAGGGCTTTGGATAGCATCCAAGGAAAAAAATCTGTTGTGATGACCTCTGGCAAAGATCTGACCTTACTCAGAAAAAATGGGTTGGTCGTCTGGTCAGATGGTTGGTTATGTGGTTGGTTGTTGGGATGATTGGGTGGTTGGTGGCTGGCTTGGTAAGTTGGTTAGTTAGCAAGAGAAACTAATTTTTCTCATTTTATTGCTCATATAAGAGTCTATGAAACTTGTGTCCAGGCTCATTTCAAAAGATGATATTCGGATCTCAAATTCCTTCACTGATATGCTTTCATACATGTAGAACCAGTGCGAAGCTCCATGAAAATTTTTTTTATCATATTTAACAAACATACATGTATTCAGAATTTTGGCCTCTGTTTATGCAAATAATGTTTACTTATATATATTGGATGAAGGCATGGAAAAGGGATAGGAAAGGATATTTAAAAACATCCAAAATTTTGGGACATCCCTGGTGTTTTAGTTACAAAACATAATAGCAGAAACTGTCTCTTCTATGGCTCTAGAACTAATTGTAGCAATGTTAAATTAAGAAAAAAATAATTTCTACACACAGTTCTGTCAACCTTCAAATAATGTGAGGTTTTTTGTTTTCTTTTTTAAATCAAACTAAGAGCAATTTTCTAATCATTACCCTAGATACAGAAAGTGACACAATGAATCTCTCAAAGTTATCTGTTTATATCCATGGTCTGAACTCTAAAGGATTCAAGCTAAATTCAGATCATATGATAATAGAGTGGATGTCTTAATATATTAAAATTTAACCTTTAATAATGTCAGTAATTTACATTTTTGCCATTAGGTAATGGTGAGTAAAAACAACCTCCATAGTTAATGAAATCTGATAAACACAGTTTAAATAATTGTCCAACACAAAATATCTCACCTATGCTCTTCTCTAAAATAAATAAGTTGAACTTCCACTGTCATAATTTCCACTGAATTCTGCTGAAATTTCAGAAGATATACAAAAGTCTGTCCATGATATTTCTTCCCAAACATTCTCTCACATAATTGACATACTTTTCCAATATTCACCGGAAAAGATACCAAAATTTATCGATGAAATTAAGACTTTATGTGGTACCAACATTTTCCTCTGAAACATTACCTTTCTACATTTTACCAGATGGTAGAAGAACCAGCAGGAGCGAATTTTATGATTTTGATCATAGGGACTTTGCAATAAAATCTCATGATCAACAGATTCTTCTGAAAATGAAAAAGAAAAACTGTATTGGAGAAAAAGCAATATATTGTGGAAAATACAAATCTTTGCTTTTATTGACTTTTAGACGTATAGAATACCTTAGGCATTCCTATTAGGAGAATGAAAATTAAAATATGACCCAGAGTATGTCTATGGAAATTAGCTTCTGATGTACTCTCACATGTTTAAAATTTCAGAGCCCATCAGGACTAATGCTATCTCACCTGTACTGTCTGCTCCTGTGAATATAATTTCTGTGAATCAATAAATGAAGAAAATAAGGTGAACTCGACCAAGAAAAGAAATTCTGAAAACATGTGAACCTTCTTCCATTGTGACAGGCAAGTAAATGTCAGCAAGTCCTATAGCGTGCAAAAAATTTCAAGAAAAATCATGATTATGTACTTCAAAATTAGATATCTTAAATGTGATTTCTTTAATGAAAGAAAAAGTTAAAGTAGAATATATTAGTTTCTAAATCTTTTTGTAGATAGATACATGTAAACTGAAATATATTGATTTCTGTATTTTACAGATTAGGGTCACATATAGCAAGCCACAGAAATTAAACGTTTGTACTAAAAAAAATCATAATTTTAAGGCTTTTTTTCTTCATCATGGACAACCAGTAAAGGAACAACGAGTAAAAGGACAACTTTTGAGAGAATTTGAAAAATGTTTTCTAAATTATGGATGTCCAAATTAACCAATTCCATTAACCCTTTAAAATATCAAACACCTATTAAAATACACACTCATCTGAAGGAGGATTTTCCATTCTTTTACATCTATCTTGTTTCCTACTAGGATTATATGATCATTAGGAAGAATCATCCAGAATCATGTTAGAGATGATATATATCACAAAGCAAAGGAATCATGGTGAATCATGAGAGTCAAAGTTTGAGACTGGGCTGTTGCTCAATAATTAGTAAATTTCACTAGAACAGTGTTTAGTTGGCCATGAAGCAGAGCCAGAAGACATTTAACATAGGATCTACATAAAAGTGACAGGAGTAGGAGTAAATTTCAAGATCGCCAGAATGGAAATTACTATTTTCTGAATTGTGGTGAAAAAAGTATTTTGATACTTTTATCCATTGAACAATAGTGCCCACGTGGAAAAATTTTAGTAAATACATCTTGGGATGCCATTCGTAGAAAGAAAACAAGCCATTAAGAGAGAAATGTCCCAGTGTCATTCGCTAGCCAAATAGTATGTATATGTAAGATGTGGAAGAAGGAAATGAGGGCAAGGAACTGTGACCTGTTTCCTTAAGTTAACTGGATTCACCAAAAAAATTCAGTATCCCTTCCTCCAAACGTTGGAAGATATCCCACTCATAGTTTTCTACGCAATCGATACTTCGGTGTAGAGTCTTCTCTGGGAGGGGCCACGGTTACTGTGATGTAGATAACACTCCTCACTTCTTTTTAACCAGCAGAGGAAAGGCGGTCCTCTTTCCCTACATGAAAACCAAAATGCTTACTGACGGCCTGAACTCAGGAGAAAACATCTCACTTTCTCTTACTATGAATTGTTGGATTATAATTCTGTGGAAGAGAAATGTGTGAGCACTCAATAGTCAAACACTCTGAATTGATTTCCCACACTTTTCTTGTGAGTGTGTGTCTGTGTCGTATAGATACTGTATAGAAGGATTACAGTTACATGAGCAAAATGTTGAATCCATTTCCTCTTGGGCATTGTTAACCCTCCTTGATTTAACCTTACCGTCCTTTTCCTCCCTAACTCCCCAACTCTTCCCTCCCCCACCCAATGTTGTAAGCTTCGTTTTCAACATAGTATATTAAATATCTCATTGTTAAAATGGGTTATCCCGCATTTTGATACTTCTAATCCCCTTCCCAAATTAGAAAAATGTATATGCAAAATGTAGGACACTAAAATCAAATACAGTAACAACTGGGGTTATTCCATGGGGGAAGAACATACAAAGAAATAACAACGACAAGTAAAATTACATAAAAATTAGAAGTACATTAAAAAGAAGAGTAAGAAAGTTAAAAACTTCTATCTCTTTATGGGTTCATTTGACTTAGCATCAGCTTATATGGTGATATATACATAGCTTTAGAACTCCTTTGTTTATCCTAAACATATACTAGTTATTTTAGATAAGGAAACCATGGGACTTATGTATCATTGGGTCTCATTTATTTCACTTAATATAATTTTTCCTAAGTCTTTCCATTTCCTAACAAATGGTACCATGTCATTATTTTTGATAGAGACATGGATTTCATATATATGTGTATATATATATATATATATACATATGTATATATATATATATATACACATATATATACGTATATATATATATATACGTATATATATGTGTATATATATATATATATGTGTGTGTGTGTATATATATATATATATATATATATATATATATATATGTTCCTTGATCAGTTCATCTACTGAGGGGCATATGGGTTGGTTCCATATCTTAGCTGTGGTGAATAACGCTGCAATAAAAATACTTGTGCTGGTAGCCTTAGAATAGCCTTATTTGTGTTCGTTTGAGTAAATGACTAAAAGTGGGATTGCTGGGTAATAGGGTAGATTTTGAGGAACTTCCATACTTTGTAAAGTGGTCCAACAAGTTTATACTCCCACCAACAATTCAGTAGTGTTCCGTTTTCCCACAGCCTCTCCAGCATCTGTTGGTAGTACATTTCTTGATTATAGCCATTCTAACTGTGTAAGGTGTAATCTCAATTTTTTTTCTGTTTTTGTTTATTTCTGTTTTTAAAAAATATATATATATGTATATAGTTGAAAAGAGACTGTACAGAAGGGTTATAATTACATAAGTAACGTAAAAAGTTCATTTTATATCGATCTTTTCCCCCTTCCTTTGTTTTTCCCTACATCCCTTTACTCTATTCCCTCCCCAATTCCTCCCTTCAACTCCTTTGCAAATTTTAAAGTTCATTTTCAATGGAGTGTCTTATACATCTAGTTGTTACAATGGGTCATCCTATATATTATTTCAATTACAAAAAATAATGTGTATACATTTTGCAGGACAATGGAATCAAATACAGTGAAATCAGGGGTTGCAATTCTTTTATGGCTAGATAACTCGACCAATTCTTAGGTGTTTATTGGCCATTCTTATTTCTTCTTCAGAGAAGTTTCCCTTTTATTCTTTTGCCCACGTGTTAATTGATGGTTGTTTGAAGATTTGTTGTTGGGGGATTTAGTTTTTTGAGTTCTAAGTATATTTTAGATATGGAAACCCTTGTCCATTTTATGGGTCGTGAAGATCTTCTCTCAATCGGTTAGCTTTCTATAGATCTTGCTTGCTATGTCCTCGGCCATGCAGAAGCTATTCAGTTTCATGCAATCCCATTTATCAAAACTTTCATTGATTTGTTGTGTTTCTGAGTCATTCAATGCTTGATAAGAAATGAACTCATTACCTTGTTCATGTAACTGAAACCCCTCTATACAGTATTTTTCACAATAAAAAACTTATTACAAAAAGAAAAAGAAAAATTACCATTAAAAAAGAAGAAAATTTTGGCCCATGCTGTGCAGTTCTAAAGTTTCTCCTGTTCCTTCCTGTAATATTTTCAGGTGTCTTGTTTGACTTTGAGGTCTTCGATCTATTTGGAGTTGATTCTGGTGCAGGGTGGTATCTAAAGTTGTAGCAGTAGTTTCCCTGAGTTTTAACCAATTTGCCAGCACTATTTATTGAAGAGGTTGTTTTTCTTCCATTCTTTTTTTTGGATCCCTTATCGAAGATCAGGTGGCTATAGGACGGTAGGTTTATTTCTTTGGTTTCTGTTCTATTCCATTGGTCCTCAGATATGTTATTGTGCCAGTACCAAGCTCTTTTGATTACAATATCTTTGAAGTGGAGTTTGAAGTATGGTATTGGTATTGTTTCAGCACTGTTCTTTCTGGAAAGGGTTCTTTTGGGTATGTGTATTCTTTTATTGTTCCATACCAATATCTGGATTATTTCTTCTATTTACTTAAAGAATGAGGTTGGGATATTGATAGCTATCACCTTGAATTTATAGATAGCCTTTGTCAGTATTGCGATTTTCAGGATATTAAACCTCTGAATCCAGCAGCATGGGAGGTTTTGTTTTGTTTTGTTTTGTTTTTTTACCACTTTCTTTGTCAGGATTTAATTTCCTTTTTCAGGTTTTTAAAGTTTTCATCATTAAGGTCTCTCATTTTTTGAGTTAACTCCTAGGTATTTTATTTTTTGTCGCACATTTTCATGTAGATATCAACTCTTCCTTCTTTCTATGTTGTTCTGCATAAATATAAGCATTCTTTCTATGGCCCATGCAGCTTCAATAAATCAATCTTTAAGTATTATTTTCTTCACTTCTTTATTATTTTTTTTCATAGTGATAGCTAGGAAAAATTTGAAAATGGTTTCTTAGGCAAAGAAACAGGCTGTATTATTTGGGCTTTCAGAAAATGCTTGTGCTCATGAATGGTGACTACTGAACAATGTTGCAAACACATCACTAATATAGATATTTCTAATGCAAATTTTCTAATCCAAATTGATTTTGCTTACATTTGCATGCTGTTTCTACATAAAACTTTCATGTACATTCTCGGTCACCATTCTGACACGAAAGTAACAACATTCTACTAAGGAATAGACTTTGTATGAGAATTACAGTGTTTATTTTTTGATAAGACTGTCAAGTTTTAAGTTTATGTTTATTAAAATATAATTTTAATACGAGGTATTTTTAGAAGTTATCCAGTTTCTGACACATATATTGCTTTTCCTGCCTTGTCGATATGCTTAATTTTTTATATACCTTCTTAATTCACATCTTAAATTCATATTGATTCAAAGTAACAGTAAAATGGGTAATATATCTCAAAGCAAGTATTAGCAAATGTTAAATAAAATAAGCAGGAAAGAGAAAATTTCCCAGAAGGATTTGTTTTGTATATGTCGTATATTTTATTAAACCAATATTAATGTTACTATATAATGTAAAAAGTAAACATGGAATATGTAGAGATATATCAGTGAATATGGGGCTTATGTCTATACATATAGGCTTTTGCATTTATATTACATTTAATCAAAATTGTAGATAGGCCTTACAAATATCCTGGAACATAAATAATAATTGCATAATTTTTCAGTAAAGTCTTCTGTTGACAGGTTTATGTAGAACACATAACAGTCAATTAGGATTTACTAAAACTATGACGTAATTATCCAACTTTTTAAAAATGGGAGTAAAATGTCTACTGACATATAGAAGGTATTGTCTAGTATATGTCACTGTTCTGGTATTAGGTACGTTGCCTATCATTATTTTTTCATAAATACCAAGAAATTTTATACCAAAATCTCCTACCAAAGATTTTGAGTCTATACTGAGGGAACTTTGGGAGAATGGGGAATTAAATATGGATATTGGAAATATGTATTATTCAGCGACAAGTTCCTTCATTAAATTTCTAATGTATATGAACAACAAAATGGTAATGAAACTATTTGGTTTTACAATAATAAGGACATCTTATTGTGGGTTTCCAAATCTGCCTGTTTGGAATTAGTTTTATGAATCCTAAGGAACTGTAGCATTTCAATATTGTTATACATAAGGTTTGAGACAATTTTAACAAGACTGACATGGGAGAGAAGACATAGAAGACTGTTTAGTCTTTAATGAATAATCTGACGAAATTTCTGAGCAATCTAAATAACATGGAAAGCACCATTTACTGAAGAGGCTGTCTTTCTTATATTTTATTTATTTTTTAATCCCTTATCGAAGATTAGAGGGCTATAGATCTGTAGGCTCATTTCTAGGTTTTCAATTCTATTCCATTAGTCCTGAGGTCTGTTTCTGTGCCAGTACAGAGTTGTTATGATTACTATGGCTTTGTAGTAGAGTTTGATATTTTGTATTGATATTCTTCCAGCACTGTTCTTTCTGTTGAGGATCGTTTTTGTTATTCAGGCTCTTTGGTTGTTCCATATGAATTTTTGGATTACCGCTTCTATTTCCTTGAAGAATGAGGTTGGAATATTGATAGATATCATATTGAATTTGTAGATAGCCTTTGGCAGTATTGCCATTTTCATGCCATTTTCATTTTTCCAATCCAGAAACATGGAAATATTTACCAATTTCTAAGTTCTGTATTGATTTTCTTTTTTATATTTTGAAAGTTTTCATCATGATGTCCTTCACTTCTTGGTTAAATCCTATATTTAATTTTTTGTGGGGGCAATTACAAATGGAGTTGTTTACCTATTTTCAGCCACATTTTTCTTATTGTTAGCATACAGAAAAGCCAGTGATTTTTGCAGAAGGGGATGTGGACAGTGTGGAACCTTACTTCATTGTTGGTGGGAGTGTGAACTTGTTCAACCACTTTGGAAAGCAGTATTGAGGTTCTTCAAAAGACTCCACATAGAGCTCTCCTATGAACCAGCGAACCCATTTTTGTTCATTTACCCAAATATTCACAAACAAGACCACACTAATATCAGTAAGACTATGTTTATTGCAGCATTATTTACCAGAGCTAAGATATGGAACCAACCCTGATGCCCCTCAGTAAATGAATGGATCAAGAAAACGTGGCATATATACAAAATGGAATGCTATGCTTCCATCAGAAAGAAGGAAGTTGCCCCATTTGTTAGGAAAGGGAAAGTCTTGGAAAAATATATTAAGTGAAGTGTGCCAGGCCCAAAGACCATAGGTCTCGTGGTTTCCCTTATTTGCAATATTATTGTATGTCTGAGTCAAGCAGAAAATGTCAGCTAAGTTGATGTTAGGAAAATGAACCACAAGATAAATATTCAAATGTTTTTTTTTCACCCAATTGTCTCTGAGATATTTATAAGATGATTTCTTTGTTGCTTTGTATGTCCCTCCACCATGGTATAACTCCTGCTTTCACTGTATTTGATGTTGGTATAATTTGTGGAGAGGAAAGAAAAAAACAAATTGTTTAAATAAGGATACAGGTGGAGCCATAGTAACAATGAGATGTACAAGTCGTTATGTCGAAAACAAACTTTACAACATTGGTTTCGAGGGAGAGGAGTTTTGGGTTGTGGGTCGGGGAAAGGATAGGCAGGAATTGGAAGGGGAAACAAAGCAAGAGGCTACAATGCGTGATAAGAAATGTACTCATTATCTTGTCAATGTAATTGTAACCCCTTTGTACAGTATTTTCACAGTAAAAAAATTGTAGATGAATTTGGATGCAAAAATAAACCCACTTCTACATTTAACTGAGCTCTCCTTAAAATGATACACTGTGATCATGCATATAAATGGCTTCAGAAAACATTGCTTTCTCAATATTAGAAACAATAATAAAGGAATATATGATGAATCAAAAAAAGAAAAGCTAAGTGTCCCATTGTCCTTCAGTCTAGATATTTTCATTCAGATTTGAAAAGGAAAGAGACGAAAAGTTTAATTTTACCAAAAATCGTTGAGAAAATATGGCCTGACTCAAATATGAACATATGATGTGATTATGTTGTGACATAGGTACAGTATGACGATAGAACCAACCAACCAACCAATATAATATGTGGTCATTTCTCCAAAGGAGTACAAATGGTTGACAAAAATAAAGAATTATTTGACATCATTTTCTATATAGAAAAATGAAAATCCAAAGACACTGAGATTCTGTGTCTTTGTCGTCATAATAACTATCTTCAAAGCAATAAAACAAAATAAAAACCCCAAACAAGTGTTATGGAGGATGTTGGGAAAACTATGCTATTTATGTCAATGTAAATTAGTAAAGCTACTATGGAAATCACAATGGTTTCTCATTAAAGTAAACATAGAACATATGATCTCTTAATTCCACTCGAGCATACATCCAAAATTATGTAAATCAAGATACAATAGTGACAGTTGCACAGAAACATTTATTGAAGCATAATTTACACAGTCAATCAATGCAATCAAACTAGGTAATCTATTCATACAGTGAATAAATGAAGAAAATGTACTGTATTTACACAGTCGAATATTATTCATCCATCAAGAGTTGTCATTTGCAGGAAAATGGAGAAAATTGAAAGTCATCATATCAAGTGTTCTAAATTCAACAGATCGACTAATGTTTTCACATACACTTTTATATGTGCATTTGGAACCTTAAAAATAAATAACATACACTAAATAAAGAGTATTTTGGAGTGAAGATTACAGAGAGGAGATTGAAAGGGAGTAGATTGAAAGGGGATAATAATATTCTATATAGTTTTATGGAAACATAGTGATGTAACCCAAGATGCTTTTTATCAAAGAACATTTCATAACTTCAGGTAAATATTACAATGAAATTTCTTTCTGTAAAAATGGGCTAATATAAAAGAGTCATCAAAAAGCATATAACTAAGATATATTTCATTTTTGATAGATATAAGTAAAGGAATTGATTCATTCTAATTAAAATATTATATGAATGAAAAAACACAGAATATGAATATAACAAGAAATCAAATGGAAAGGATATGTTTAAAATTAACTGTATAACGGGAGTGGAGAGAAGTCAGGTGGGAGAGAATAAGGAAGGGGATGATGACATCAAAAGGAAATATATTCCATACCTATCTGTAAACACATTGTATATCCTTTTTTCAATAAAATTCCAAAAAAGGAATTGCTAATAGTAACCAGAAATTTTGAAAATGTATTCCAGAATTGTAAGTCATCTTAAAATATAAACCCAAACAAAGGCCAAACATGTAAAACATATTTCAATATGATTACTGGGAAAGAATCAAAAGAAAGAGAATCAAAAGTGAGAATTGCTTTTTCTTGATTTTGGTGATACTAGGATTATAATTCAGGACTTTCTACACACTCTGTTTGCTTTCTTGGCTAATGCTTTGCTAAGTAAACTATCTCCCCCGCCCTGGTTTTGTTGGTAAATTGGAGATGTAGTCTATCAGACTCTTCTCCCTGAGATAGCTTGAAAAAGGGAACCTATGATTTCCACACTCCTGAATAGCTAGAAATACTGGTGTAATTTTTCTTTAAATAATTTTTTTTATTGTGAAAATACTGTACAGAGGGGTAGCAGTTACAAGAGCAAGGTAATGAGTATATTTCTTATCAAAAAGTGTTGCCTCCTCCTTTGTTTTCCCCTACTATCCCTTCCCTCCCATCTCCACAACTATACTCCCTTGGACGTCCCCAGCCTAATTTGTAAAATCTGTTTTTCAACATAATGTCTTCTACATCTCACTGTTGCAATGGGTCAACCTGTATGCCTATTTTGTTTTTCCCTTCCCTTCCCTAAATTATATTATATATCATCATTAAATATAGTGAAAACAGGGATTATACCTTGAGGGTATAACAATAAATCACCTAATAAATACCTCAGTAACAATAGTAACAAATAATAGTTTCAATTCACTCTTAAGGACTGGTCTACGAATCTCACCTTACCAAACAGTTTGGAGTATGAGATGATTTCACCATTAGCTCAGGGAAGAGGCTTCTAAGCCATTTCCCTGGAATATTTGTAAGTATCCTATGGGACTTAGGTGATTTATTGTTCTTGTACTTAGATACAATAAAATCTAGAGAATAATAAATTGAACAGTAACATATATAGCATCCTAAAATATAACTAGTAAGGTAATATTGATATAATTAATAATATAATAACTAATAATATAACTAATAAGAATAGAATAAAAGTATATAAGAGCAACTGCCAACCACAACAATTTGTTCAAGAAAAAAACATGTGTGCTTCTCATGATCCTATTAAGAGAAAGCCATTTCACTAGGTTAATCGAGCTGGAGTTATTGTTTGTTCTCCAAAGAATACAGAAAGCGATGAAAATGGTAAATCACAAAAGAGAAATCACCACCTGACTTAAAGAAACCGTATGTAAGAAATCTAAAATATGAATGTATGCCTTTGAAAATAATAAATCATAGAATAATATTTAAATGTGAATGTGGTAAAGGAAGAGCTAAATGGTTTGTGACAGCATCAGAAGAACAGAATTGGTCTAAGATTATTATTTTTTTTATCTCTGTGCTTTCAAACAAGGAAGGGTCTGGGTGTGCCTGGATAGGCAGACAGAGGGGTTAGTATCGGTGGAGAAAAAGGACAAGCCTACTGAGCTCTACCTTTTGCCTCTACAGTTGCCAAGTTTTGGTGTGGCAAATAGGAGAGAGTGGGGAACATTGTCAATGTCAAAGTTTTGCAGTACAGAGGCTTTCTATTTTAATTTCTAATTTTGTGGTGTTCACAAAAATCCTGGAGTTCCCCGAATATTTCACCTACTGCAACAGGTGCACCTAGCTATTTAGATTAAGAGTATAAACTAATGCCTTGTTTTCAAATTCTATCTGAAGAGTCACCTGAACTGATGTAACAATTATATTAGGTGTAAGGTAAAATGAAATGAAATATCTGTTTATATATCTTGCATGAAGGTCTTGCTACCCTTTTAAATAGCAAAATATTAACTGGCAAAAAAATTGAGAGATTATTAACAAAGTCGTCGGGATCATTATGTAAAACAAGAGGAAGAAAGTAAATCCCAATCAATCCAGAAATTTTCATTCAGTGATTATATATAACATATATAATATATATTATAACATACAATATATGTATATATAGAGAGAGATAGAGACAGTCACAAAGAGAAAAAGAGACAGAGACACAAAGAGAAAAAGAGACAGAGACAGTGAAACAGAGACAGAGACAGGTGTCTCAGATAAAAAAAAAACTGAAGCCATTTGTTACAAATGAACTTGCTGATCAGATAATGTTCAATCTTCTTTAGAAAGAGAGAAAGGAGAGATTCAAAATACATTTTTTACACTCAAAAAGAAAGTTAATTTGAGGTGTTTTCAATATATCAAAATAAAGTATTCTCCTTCTGTTAGTTATAGACTATCCATAGAACGTTATTAAAGGTAATAACAGGAAAAAAGAATACATTGATTAGAGATTATGAGTCAGGGAAATGAATAACAGCAATTTTGTTAGGGAAATGAAAGAATAACTGGGAATACTCTCATGAGTTAGAGACACAAATTTTGAATAGTACCCTGTTATTTTTAGAAGGATTTAGAATAGGATACACTGTATTTTGACTATTAGAACAACCAGTAAAATAGCATAATTTGGAGATCAGAAGGTGGCTTAGTGGAAGAATGCTTGTCTTGCAGGCATGAGGTCCAGGGTTAAATTCCTCAGCAATGTATAGGCAGAATAATGTTGGAAAGGGCACTGTGGCTCAAGAGGGAAAGCACTATCCTTGAACTGAAAAGTTGAGGGACATCACCCAGGCTCAGAGTGCAGGCCCATGATTGACATAAAAAATAATAATAAAATAGCACAATTCATAGTCTAAGAAATTAGAATCAGACAAATTCTTAAGTAAAGCTAACAGAAACTACTGGAATGTAAGAAGACAAGGAGAAAAAAAAGAAAGTACAAAAATACTAAAAGAAAATGCTTAGAAAAACATAAACTTCCACTGAAACTCTTCTCTATAAATTCCCATACTATGTATATTTATAATAGTCAATAAGTGGAAAATATACACCAAATGAAAAATGACAAATTTTATGCTATTTTCGTAAATTAGATTAGTACATAGTAATACAATTAACCTGATAACTGTTACAATGTCATGGATGAAAATAATAAATTATTTTGACAACAAAAATTACTTTTATTCTGTATGGTACATCTATATGAAAATTTGAAATTAGTCAAATTAATCTATAGTAGAAAAAATGCAACTTATTCTTTGTGGATGATTTTTGAGAAAGTGTTATTTTAATTGCATAAAATAATCTTTTATTATTATTCTGAAGTATGCAGCTACTAATATGTATGTAATAATACCAAATGTTCTAACATGAGTTTATATGAAGAGAGAATACGACAGGGAATAAATATTAATTTTAATTTACAATTTTCAAATAATTCAGAGCTGTGACTTATAGCATTGAATGTATCTTCTGTAAGGAAATGTTTGATATAACAAAAGAATTAGTCTTTCCATTATCTAACAAGTGGGGCGATGTCATTCTTTCTAATGAAGGCATAGACTTCCATTGTGTATATATACAATAATTTCTTGATCGATTCATCTATTGAGGAGCATCTGGGCTTGTTCCATATCTTAGCTATGGTAGATAATGCTGCAATAAACATAGTTGTGCTGGTAGCTTTAGCATAGTCTTGCTTGTGATCATTCGGTAAATGCCCAAAAGTGGGATTGCTGGGTCATAGGGGACCTTTATGTGGAATCTTCTGAGGAAGTGCCATACTACTTTCCAAAGTAGTTGAACAAGTTTACACTCCCACGAACAGTGCAGTAGGGTTTGCTTCTGTCGGCATCTCCTCCAGCATCTGTTGTTATTAGTGTTCTTGATTCCAGCCATTCTAAGGAGGATAGGTGGAATCTCAATGTAGTTTTGATTTGCATTTATTTTATGGCTAGAGAGGTTGAGCATTTCTTCTTGTGTCTATTGGCTATTCTCATTTTCTCTTCAGAGAAGTTTCTCTGTAAGTCTTTAGTGCACTTACAGAGTTTCTTTGAGTATTTGTTGTTAGGAATTTAATATTTTGAATTCCAGGTATATTGTAGAAAGGAGACCCATTTCCACTGTATGGCTTGTGAAGATCTTCTCCCAATCCATGGGATTTTTATTAATCTTGCTAGCTATGTCCTTTGCAATGCAGAAGCTCAGCAACTTCCTGCAATCCCATTTGTCCTAACTTTCTTTAATTTGTTGTATTTTTGGGTCTCTATTAAGAAAAATTCTGCTTGAAAAAAATATATTAAGTGAAGTAAACCAGGCCCAAAGAAACATAGGTCCCACATATTTGCAATAACTGTTATATGTCAGAGACAAACAGAAAAGATCAGATAAGATGATATTAATCAAAGTGAATCCCAAGATAAGGACACAAGTTGTTTTTGCTTTCTTGCTATGTTTTCTCCACATAAGGTACTTGTGATTATTTATTCCTTTGTATGTCCCTCCCCCAGTGAGTAACCCTTGTTTCGTTGTATTTAATGTTGGTATAATTTGGGGAGGGGAAGGGAAAAAAAACAAAATGTTTAAATAAGGATACAGGTGGACCCATTGCAATAATGAGATGTACAAGACGTTATGTCAGAAAATGGACTTTATAACTTTGGCAGGGGGAGGGAGGAAAGGGGACATAAGAGCTTGTGAAGGAATTGAATTGGGAAACAAAGGAGGAGGCAATAATGCTTCATAAGGAATATACTCATTAGGGGGAATTCCAGGAAGATGGTGGAGGAGAAGCTGGAGACTAAACAAGCTCTCACAGAGAAAGCAGATTTAGTGTTCCAGTGACCAGTTTCAAGCCAGAGAATGACACCGAGTGTTCCATCACAGTACAGAGAGGCCACAGAGGGAAAATCCAGGCAGGAGACAGAACTGAGCACTTGCCAGCAGCCACCGCTGGGGTGACAGTGATGGTAGTGGCGGCCATAGCCACCATACCTACAACACAGAGAATCCAGGTGGAAGGAGCCAGATGTGGTGGGTGAGCGGATTCTACTCAACACCAGTAAGAACTGACAAGGAGCAGACATCTTCATACTGCATTTCTCAGACCAGAGATGACCCAGGAACCAAGACTTGCTGTGAGTAGAAGCCTAACGCCCTCACTCCTTCTCAGGGAGAAGAGGAGGGAAGGCCACCCCTCCCCCCTCCAGTACCGAAGATCTCCATCTTTGATACTGACAAAGGCCAGGTTGAGCTGCTAGTTCCAACTCAGTCCTTGGAAGAAAACTAGAGTCATTTAGCAGGTCACAAGAAGTTAACGGCATGACCTGCTAGACTCAGCTCCACCCAGGGAAAAGTCACCCAGCTCTGGCACCAGCCCCAACAGTGGCTTTCTTCACTGGGTAAATAGAGCCAGAGGCTGTCCCTCCCTTTAGCAGCCTTGACAATCAAGTGAAATTCAGTAAACATAAATGGTGAGAATGGCTCAAGGCTGGGCTCTGTGAGTTTCTCACAAGCTAGCCCCTCTGGGAAAAGGTACAGTTTGCTGAAAGGCCTCAACTATACCCAGAACCTAGCTTCATAACAGCATTTCCAAACATGAAGAAAGAACCATCTCCCTCAGTTGTGATACTCAAAGCAGATCTCCCACCATTGAACTGGCCTGGGAGGAGGATCACAAAATCCTGGGTATAGCAGAGCATTTTCCTGCCTGCTCAAACAAACTGACTTAAGAAACCAACCAAGCCACAGGAAAATCAAACACCATAAGCAGACCAGAGACTCCAACGAGAGGCTGGTTACAGACACAAGGGAAATACAGAATCTTCCCACCACTCTGAAAAAAAATCAGAGCTTTTTTTTTTGTGCCTTTTATACAAAATATTTTTTTCTGAAACATTTTTTAATTTTTAATTTTTACCTTTTTAAAAAATTGTTTTCTAATAACTTTTTTTTCCTCATAATTTTTTTTTTTTTTTATTTTAGGGGTATGTGTGTGTGTGTTGTTCTTTCTTTGTAAAACATTTTTATTTATTTGTTTTTTGTTTAGCTCCACTGAACTTTTGATCTTTTTTTCTTTCTTTCTAATTCTTTTCACATTTTCTTTTCTTTTGTTCTTCTTTGTGTGACTTAATTGTTGTTCTGCACATCCTCAAATACACCCGTAGTCAATTATTACCTTATCCCCCATTGTGTACACACTTAATGCAGAAATTTATTACTCAATTCAAAACCTCTTGGACTTAAATTCCTTAATATCAGTACTACTTCTTTATAATTATGTATTTAAAGTATTTTTATTTCTAAGTTTTTCACGTCTCTTTTATATCCCTCCCCTTCTCTCATTATATCCACATTCTTCTCTGAATATTTGTGCCTTATATATGCAAATCCTGTATCAGTTTTTGAGTAGCTTCCTCACGCTCATATTGTCAAGCATTGAGATAGAAACAGCAATAAGACACCTCCCATCTAAGAAAAGTCCAGGACTAGATGTTTTTAGAGTGGAATTCTACAAGACCTTTAAAGAAAAGCTCACACCAATACTACTCCAACTCTTCAATGAAATTGAAACTTCACTACAGAACACATTCTATGAAGCCATCATAACCCTCATCTGAAAACCAGGCAGGGACTCATCAAAGAAAGAGAGCTATATACCCATTTCTTTGATGAACATTGATGCAAAATTTCTCAACAAAATTTTGGCCAATCAAATTCAATGATTCATCCAAAAAAACATACAACACGATCAAACAGAATTCATTTCAGGGATGCAAATCTGGTTCAATATACTAAAATCAATTAATATTATTCATCACATCAACAGGAGCAAGAATAAGAACCACATGGTTACCTCAATAGATGTAGAAAAAGCATTCAACAAGACCCAACACCACTTTATGATGAAGGGTTTGGAAAAATTAGGAATCCATGGAACATTGCTCAATACAATAAAGGCTGTATATGACAAACCTACAGCCAGCATTATACTTAATGTTGAAAAACTAAAGACATTTCCTCTTAACTTAGGAACAAAACAAGGATGTTTACTCTATCCACTTCTATTTAATCTAGTATTAGAATGCCTAGCTACAGAAATAAGACAAGATGCAAACATAACTCAGATCCAAATAGGGAAAGAAGTAAAACCCTACCTCTTTTCAGATGACATGATCTTGTATTTAAAGAATCCTGTAGACTCCACTCCCTAATTATTAAAGTTGATTCAAAATTTTTCAAAGTAGCGGGGTATAAAATTAACCCTCAAAAATCAATGGCTTTTCTGTATGCCAACAATGAGAAAAGTGTGGCTGAAATTATGAAAGCAATTCCATTTGTAATAGCCCCACAAAAAAATAAAATACATAGGAATTAACTTAACCAAAATAGTGAAAGACCTCTATGATGAAAACTTTAAAATCTTGAAAAAGGCAATCAAAACAGATCTTGGAACGTGGCCAAAACTCCCATGCTCCTGGATTGGGAAGATCAACATCGTGAAAATGGCAATGCTTCATAAAGCTATCTACAAAGTCAATGCGATACCTATTAAAATTCCAACCTCATTCTTCAAGGAAATAGAAGAGGCAATCCAAAAATTCAAATGGAACAATAAAAGATCCCAAATAACAGAAATGATCCTCAACAGAAAGAACAATGCTGGAGGAATAGGAGTACAAAATTTCAAATTCTACTCCAAAGCCATAGTTATCAAAACAGCTTGGTACTGGCACAAGAACAGACCTCAGGACCAATGAAATAGAATTGAAAACCCAGAAATGAACCTAAAGACCTATAGCTATCTAATCTTGGATAAGGGATTAAAAAACCAGAATGGAAGAAAGACAGCCTCTTCACTAAATGGTTCTGGCAAAATTGGTTAACTACTTTTAGAAAACTAAAGCTAGACCTTAATATATCACCCTGAAACAGAATCAACTCCAAATGGATCAAAGACCTCAGAGTCAAAGCAGATACTGTGAAAACATTACAGGAAGGAATAGGAGAAAGCCTAGGTCTTGTTGTCACAGGCCGAAATTTTCTTAATAGAGACCGAGAAACACAACATATCAAAGAAAGGTTGGACAAATGGGATTGCAAGAAATTGAAGAGCTTCTGCATGGCAAAGAACATAGCTAGCAAGATCAATAGAAAGCCCATGGATTGGGAGACGATCTTCACTAGCCATACAACGGACAAGGGTCTCATATCTAAAATATACCTTGAACTCATAAAATTAAATCCCCCAACAACAAATCTTCAAAGAAACAACTGCCCAATAAATAAGTGAGCTAAAGACTTAAAGAGAAACTTCTCTGAAGAGGAAAGAAAGATGGCCAATAGACACATGAAGAAATGCTCATCCTCCCTAGCCATAAAAGAAATGCAAATCAATACAACATTGAGATACCACCTTAACCCCGTTAGAATGGCTATAATAAAGTAGTGTGATAAAAACAGATTCTGGAGCGGATGTGGACAGAATGGAACCTTACAGCATTGTTGGGAGTGTTAACTTGTTCAACCACTATGAAAAGCAGTATGGAAGTTCCTCAAAAGACTCCACATAGAGCTCCCTTATGACCCAGCAGTCCCACTTTTGGGCATTTACCCAAATGTTTACAAACAAGAACACGCTAAAGCTACCAGCACGACTCTGTTTATTGCATCATTATTTACTATAGCTAAGATGTGGCACCAACCCAGATACCCCTCAGTAGATGAATGGATCAAGAAAATGTGGTATATATACACCATGGAATTATCCATCAGAAAGAATGACATTGCCACATTTGTTAGGAAATGTTAATACTTGGAAAAATTATATTAAGTGAAGTAAGCAAGGCCCAAAGAACCATAGGTCCCATATTTTCCCTTATTTGCAATATCTAGTATATGTCTGAGTGAAGCCGAAAAGGTCAGATTAGATGACGTTTGGGAAATGAACCCTAAGGTATGTTTTCAAATGTGTGTTTATTTTTTCTTTCATGTGATTGTTACTAACACATTTATGAGGTTATTTCTGTTGCTTTGTATGTCCTTCCCCCACAGTATAACGCGTGCTTTCACTGTATTTGATGTCGGTATAATTTGTAGAGGGGAAGGGAAAAAACATATCCTTCAAATAGGGATACAGGTGGATCCATTGCAACAATGAGATGTACAAGTCCTTACATGGAAAACGAACTTTACAACTTCTGTCTGGGGATAGGGGTGGGAAGGATTAGGGGGTAGCAGGGGAATGATGGGAAGGAATGGGACGGGGAAACAAAGGAGGAGGCTACAATGCTTGATAAGAAATGAACTCATCATATAGCCCATGTAATTGTAACCCCTCTGTACAGTATTTTCACAATAAAAAAAGAAATATACTCATTAATTCGTCCATGTAATTGTAACCCTTCTCTATAGCATTTTTACAATAAAAAATTATTTATAAAACACACATACTAACAAAAAGCAAATTTTTCTCTAATACTCTGTTGTGAATATCATTTTCACGTTTCATGAGGTGTCCACTGGTAGTAACAAATTCTATTTTCTTTTAAAATTAAAATATATGTCCCTCACCCATGGTATATCCTGTTTTCACTGTATTTGATGTCGGTGTAATTTGTAGAGGGACAGGGAGAAAACAAATTGTTTAAATAGGTATACATGTGGACCCATTTCAACAATGATATGTACAATACATTATGTCGAAAAATGAACTTTACACGCTGGGAAGGTGACTCAATGGTAGAGTGCTTGCCTTGCATTCATGAGGAACTGCGTTTGATTCTTCAGTACCACATAAGCAAAAAGAAAAAAAGCCGGAAGTGGCCTGTGGCTCAAGTGGGAGAGCGCTAGCCTTGAACTGAAGAGCTGAGGGACAGCGCCCAGGCCCAGAGGTCAGGCCTCACAACCTGACCTAAAAATATAAAAAGAAAAGAAAAATGAACTTTACAACATTACAACATTGCAGGATGGGGAGGGAGTCGGGGCTGTCAGGGTTGGGGTGGGAGGTGTAGATGGGAAGGGATGGGAAGGAAACACAAAGGAGGAGGGAACAATGCTTGATAAGAAATGTACTCATTAAGTTGCTCAAGTAATTGTAAACCTTCTGTACGGTATTTGGACAATTAAAAATAAAAATGAATAGATAAATAAATTCACTTGCTTGAGACCCTTTTCATGTCATCTCTGAAGAAAAAGTGAACCACTTTCAGGATGGAACTTAGAAAGCAGCACCTCCCTTTAATTTAAGTTCCAGTGATTATTCATGCATGTATCATGAACCCTTCTCTGAATTAACCTTAGTCCTTGGAGGTAGAGATAAAGACATTAGATACAAAAAATAAGAAAAAATAAGAAAGCCTCTCAAAGTCTATACCCCAATATCAAAAGGAAGGAATGCTATTATTGAAAGACATAAGTGAATTTTTTGTTTTAAGCCAAATATTGGGTTTTAATTTTAGCAAGTTTAGAATGTTAACTTGCATATGAGTTATAATGAAGATCTAATTTAAAATTCACATAATATTGTGATCCAACTAAATAATAAATATTAGACTTGTATTAAAGACTTACTAAGCTGGAAGATAGCAAATAAGAAACTATTACATTTTTGTAATTGCTCTATATGTTGGCAATGGGTGAATAATATGAATATTAAAAGGTCAGGTCAGATTAATTTTCTAATTTCCAAAGGAGATACAGTATAATCCTTAGATTAATTGCAAAGATTAAGTAAAATCATAGATAAAATGATAAAAATGTATACTTCTGTGTCATTTTCATGCTGACATGAGACTGATGTGAAATCTTCTCATGGTAGTATTGGCAATCCGTTTCTGTAAATTCAGATTAAATATATATAAGCCAGATTTTTCTATAATAAAATATAAGTTCAATCAATTCCATTCATCTTACTACTTGCCATAACTCTCCTTGTCATTTCATAAGGAATTTATGAGATAGTCTTGAAATTATTTTATTTTCAACATTATGCTGCAAACGAAGAATTTAAAATGGCAGATGCCACTCATGACTTCTTTTGAAAGATTCTATAGTATTTTGATCTATCATAGAATCTGTACATCAAATAATGGACATAGTATAAGACTTAAAAAGTGGAAATAGCAGAAGAGTGATTGTAAAGTTTATTGGCCAGCTGAAGAGAATATATAAACATGAGCTAGAAACACTGCTTATTATGAAATGTACTCATTACCTGGCTCATATAACAGAAGCCCCTCTGTATAGAATTTTTACAATAAAAAAATACAAAAAAGAACAGCTAATAAATGTGATTGTTTCTAATATATTTTTCTTTTTTGTATTTTTTTATTGTACATTTCCTAGCAAGCATGGTTGCCTTCTTCTTTTTTTTCCCCTACAATCCCTTCCCACCTATCTCCACAACTACCCCCGCTCCAGGGAAGTTGGAAAATTCGTTTTCAACATGTACATCACATTGTTAAAATGTGTCAACCTGTTCTAAAACACACACACACACACACACACAAACTTAATTTTCAAAAAAGCAATTAGTTTATAAAACCTACAGTAAGTAGTCTAAAAATGACTATAAATTATTTGAAATTTCATGACAACCACTATTCTAATAAAAGTTGAATATAACTCACTATTCTTAGGGGAAAAAAGTGATGTCATTTAATCGTTAAATTCCGTTTGGATATCTGTACAGATTCATAATACCTCAGTGGGGAAATAAGCAAATGGCATTATCACTTATCCTTGTTCCTTTGTATAAAACTTCCTTACTCTTCATTTCTCTCCTTCTCTGACTTTTATTTACAATATCTGCAAAACAGAAAGGGGTATAAAGTAGACACTCGAGAAGGATGCATATATATCAGGCAATCCTTTATCATCCATTTCCTGCTTTCCTCTTCTTACAAGTTATCCACCTTTTCAAACCTGCCAACCACAATGCATTCCAAGACAGTCATACTGAATCCCACTTATCAGAACATGGAGCTGAGCTGTGCATTCTTGACTCCATGTATGTACCTGCCATTGTAATCTTTCTACATGTTGGATGGGGAAATTCTGCACGGTTGGTACAGATTAGGTGGAATTCAAAGAAACAATTCTGGAGACAGTAAAATCCTTAAAAATTTTAAAAAGAGAACACTGAGTCTTGGACTACTCTGTTGTTAGGTAAATAGCATGAAACTCAACTTACATCTATGCTTTTGGAGATCACACTAAGCTCGTGTATTTGACTTTCTCAAATTGAGCCAGACATTTGTTGCTTGTATGTAACTGGAAAAAGATACATATACTTTCTCATATGTTTTACCATTCCATTAGTCATTTTCATCTGTTCAAAACATGGTCAAAATGCCTGCTAATGAAGACTTACCACGATCTGAAATTTCCTAAATCAGAAGAGAGACCTGGCAAGCATTTTGGCAATTTCAAAGGGTAAAATATTGTAAGGGGATGATGAGTCCTCTTACTAAATTAGATCTATGCTGTTCATTTTCACTTTCTCTTTATTCCTCACAAACAGTATAAAATATGTAAGCAATCATTTTAATGGAGTTTCTTTTCTTTTTTCTGTTTTCCTTTTTTTCCATTTTGGTCTAGAGTTTTCAATCATCCCGAGTTGATTTCTGTTTTGCCTTTTCATTCTTTCCCTAATTGTTACAATCACTAACTTTTCTCTATCATCTAAGTTTATAGATCCTAATGGGTGTGTGAGTTGCCTCATTTTATGGACTAAGGGACCTCTGTTCAAATTATTAAGTGTAGCCACGGAATCACACTCCTATTTATATTACCTTTCTGCCAGAATTTTACATGTCTCTGTCTCCAACTTCAACTCAGACAATTACTTGTCAATTTGTATACTTTGCCATGATTTGGTCCAATACATGACCTTGACTTCTTATGTTTATTTATTATCTATATTCGGATTAATAACGTGCCCCTAGTCCCCTATCTTAACCTTTTTAAAACTTTAGGTTACATATTCAGGGGTAACATTGAGGCCTTTGGCTTCTTCTTACATGAATAGTTTACTAATGTTTTATTATTTATTCCCAAAAGATTCCAAAATAAAAGTATTATAAAGTTTACTTTCCACAAAATACATTTCCTATATATTGAAAACTCCTTATATTTCACAGGAGTATCTTATTTCTCACAAACTAACAACTTTGTGAGGAATCTCGGTTTTTATGAGCATAAAGTCTGGTGTGTGAAAGGAATTCAAAGATGATATTACAATGTACTCCAACATGTTTTTATCTAATATTTAATAAGTTTTTATGACTATTTTTAGATTTTGTTGTTTCAAAATACCCCAATTATTTGGTCATATGTTTATTTTAATTACTTGCACTTCTTTTTCTAAAATAATTTTGATATAATTTGTTAGTTTCAACAAAGAATAAAATTTTATTACATAGTAGTTAAATGACAATTTTCTGCCCTAAAAGCTTCAGGCTTCTGGCAAACTGCTCTGACTTAAAATGGGAGGCACACAGTTGTGCATAATTTTCAAGTTTTTTGTTTGTTTGATTTTTGCCCACCAAGAGATTTCAATTCAGGGCTTAGCTCAGTCACTGAGTCCTCTTTTTGTTCAAGGCTAAGTGTTTCGCCATTTGATCTTCAACACCACTTCTGGCTTTTTCTGAGTAGTTTATTGGACATACGAATCTCATCGACTATTCTACCCAGGCTGGGTTCAAACCGAAATTCTCAAATCTCAGCTACCTGAGTAGCGAGGATTATAGGTGAGAATCATTGGCATCTGGATATTTTTCAACCTTTTATTTTTTAGGAACAACAACAAAAATTTAAATATAAAATGTTTAACAGTAGTAGAAATATCTGTAATTTACCTTTTGAAAACTGACTCTTAGGTGAAAGAATAGTTGTGTTTAACTTTGAAAGACAAGGAGAGTTTATTTCATGCTCTTGTCATTTTTTAGAGAAAGTGTATACTTTTCCCAACATAAGCAACTTTCAATTTAATTATTTTTCCAAATAGCTGTTTAGATTCACTACACTTAGTTTTACTACATAATCTTCTTTTCATAGATTGCCATAATTATGTATGCCATAAACATGTATGTGAACACAGAACATAAATATAAAACTTTTCCAAAGAACGAAAAAGCTTCAGGAAATAAATATAATTATTGAATACCATACTTTTAGGACCTGGAATTATCTATTTCTTTGTGCCTTTTGTTTTTACTTCTTGACAGATATCTTTTATTCATAATATATAAAGAACTATTTAACACATGAATAAGTTAATACATACCCAATTAAGAGGATATAGAGAGAAAGCAAATAAAACCATCAAAAACCCATATATTGCAAGACTGTTGTAGAAATTCTTCTCGAATGTGTTCAGATAATGTTTTCTGGAATGTAAGGAATGTCAATAATTTCACTATTTTGATTCTTCCAACAATTATTTAAAGAAAAAATGCATAAAGAATTTTAGAATTCTTGGAATTCTTGTTTCATGTTCTGTGCATAACACTTTATAAAAGCTATTTTCTTTAATTATAGAAAACACTAATATTTTTAGCTGCTTATAGGAAAAAAGCAACAAATGATAACTGTAAGAAGCATGTCTAATGTTACCCAACTAGCAGAAGAGTTTTAGATACTAGTATAATCAAGGGGTTTGTAAGTCATGAATTGAATTTGAGCCATGGATTCTGGTTTCTGCTCATTCTCAATTGTCATTTACACATCAGCCTTCAGAAATACACCAACTCTCCTCTTGCCTCCATTTCTGTATTTTGAGAATGAAGATAACATTCTCCCAATCCTGATAAACCCATCCTGTTGCTTTGCTCTGAGTCTGGATGACTTTTCCCACTTGTCCTTTTGTGGCACTGCTTCTGTGGCACGTGTGTGTCTTTTCCTTTACTGGCCCAATATGGAGTCATATTTCCTCTTGCAAATATTCTGAGAAACTATTGCCAGGCAATAAGAAGTACAGATAAAATGTTCATCTCATATCCTCCCCTCACTGTTAT
This sequence comes from Dipodomys spectabilis, assembly GCF_019054845.1. Lineage (NCBI taxonomy): Eukaryota > Metazoa > Chordata > Mammalia > Rodentia > Heteromyidae > Dipodomys > Dipodomys spectabilis. The sequence goes on along the minus strand of NW_024871210.1, from coordinate 7,109,668 downwards.
CCTGTCCTGAAAAACTGTTTATTTGACAAATGATGTGTGAGAATTGATGACATGTGTCTTTTCTGAGCTTTAGTCCTGTGATTTTCGCACTCTTTTCTTCCCCTGGAAACCTCCAGCAGTCAGTCTGAATCCCAGAATGGACATCATGCTGAGTGGCAGTGCACCTGGAATAGGCTTTGGAGCATGAGAGAGTAGTCAAAGTTGTAAGCTATTGAGTCTCTGTGCCTTTTCAAGATTACAGGACTACATTTTCCTGTCTTGTCTTGGTTCTATCCTAAAACTTAGTGTCTAAGTGTTAGGAAAACTTCATTGTAGATGGCAGTGCTTCTGTAATAAATGTTTGGATGTTTCACTTAGAGATATTTATCTTCACTAAATATAAAATGGAAATCTTGGAAAGGATTGAGAATTTGACCCTCTAAAGAAAAATGGTTAGTAAATTGATTAATATAATCCGTATGTGGGAGTAAAAAGTGAAAACAATAAAAGCTGAAATGTTCTGAGCAAAGTTACTTGTTCTTTACATCAGTGACAGAAAGAAGAGTGAAGGTGATTAAATATCAAAAGCACAGTTATCTCCGAGGTCAGAAAAAGAGTTGAAAAGAAACAAGCAATCCTAGACAAAGGAATTCAAAACGATTTTCAGAATAATTACATTATTATTCAGCATTGTTGCAAGGTTTGTGTTTGTGAAGAAGAATACATCATTTTTTTTTTAATTGTGAAAATACTATACAGAGGGGTTAAAATTACATGGGCAAGATAGTGAGTACATTTCTTATCAAGGATTGTAGCCACCTCCTTTGTTTACACTTCCTATCCCTTCCCATCCTCCCTCACCCCCACCTAATCCTCCGCCCCCCAAGTTGTAAAGTTCGTTTTTGACATGACAACTTGTACTTCTCATTGTTGCAACAGGTCTACCTTTATCCTTATTTAAACGACTTGTTTTTCCCCTTCCCCTCCACAAATTATACCGACATCAAATACAGTGAAAGCAGGGGTTATACTGTGGGGGAGGGACATACAAAGCAACGAAGAAATAATCTTATATTTGCATTAGAAACAAATGCATGAAAGAAAAAAAAACATTTAAATACATATCTTAGGGTTCATTTTCCTAACTTCACCTTATCTGACCTTTTCTGCTTGACTCATACATATACTAGATATATATCATTGTTTGTATTAGTCTTCATTGTAATATGGTGACATGGGCAGAAACAACTTCTTGACATTCTTATTATAGAGATACAGATAAGAAATAACCTGATGTACCATAAGATGACTACATACAAAATAAGAATAATAACAGGACTAAGATATTTTTAGATAAATTTGATCTTACTGATCTGAGTGATGCCTTTTAGGATTATGTTAATTATTCGAGGTTCCCCCCCTTCCCAAATTAGACAAATGTGTATACAAAATGAAGTACAGTGAAAATAGGTGTGGGGGAAGAACATACAAAAGAAACAAAAAAATCACAGGGTATATTGAAAACAAAAAAGAAAGACACTGAAACAATGACACAGGATAACCCGCAGCAACAAGGATACTCACAAGACACTTTATTGAAAATGAACTTTACAACTTTGGGTTGGTGGGGAGGAGGAATGAGGCAGAGAATGGATAGTGGGACTACAACAAAGGAGTGGGTAATAATGTTCCACAAGAAAATTATTCATTAACTTACCCATTTAACTGTAAATCCTCTGTACAGCCATATTACAATAAAATAAATTTTAAAAAAAGAAAGTGAAAAAATTGTGGGTCATACATTAAGTTATGTCTTTGAGTATTTGTGTGTGTGTGTGTGTGTGTGTGTGTGTGTGTGTGTGTGTGTGTGGTAGGGAGGTAGTCCTTCCTGGGATTTGAACTCAGAGCATTTTACTTCGTAAGTAAGGGCTCTAATACCTCAAACACATCTCCAGCCATGTTTTTGTTTCGTTTTGTTTTCATTAGTTTTCACATAAGGCTTAGATCTTACCTTATGGTGGAGCTCAGGTCTCAAACTTTGTATATTTGCCTTTCAGGCATGACTCCTTTAGATATTGTTGCTTGAGATGTAGTCTCACTAACTCCTTACCACTATTGGCCTCAAATTTCAGTCCTTCCTATGTCAACTCCTTAGATAACTAAGGTTATTGGCTTATAACACTAGGCCCAGCCCTAATATCTACTTAAGTAGCAGGTTATCACTGAGATAATGATATACGTAGAAAAGGTAATGTTTAGTCTGCTATTCACCACTATTTACAAGTATAGATAGATAGATAGATAGATAGAAAGATAGTGATAGATAGATGTATATGCAGTATATATATGGGTATATATATGCATATATGTGTGTATATACTTAGATGTATGTTTATATGTTTGTATATACATAGATATATGTATATATGTATATATTTATATCTATGTTTACATATATACATGTATATAGTTGTGGTATCTATAGACCAACTAAAAAGAGGTGTGTATTAAAAAAATCTTAGGTTAACAATTAAGATTCTTGGCTTCTTTTATTGGCTTTTCCCAAACTCTTTGGTATCATTCATTTTATTTCTGGACTTTTAACATATACTATAAATAACTTTTAACATATCCTATAAACAAGTTTGAGTCAAGATAATACTTATTCTTGCTTCCATATATCTAGTTCCTTGCATTCAGAACTGGTAACATATCTTCTGGATTGTCAATACTACAGATTAAGGTAATCAGCATGTATTCAAGAAGCACTATTGGAAATGATTTGCTGAAGATACAGCATCCTCTGAATTAACTCATATCTTACCTGATAGTATATATATTGAAATTGAATCTTAAGTCCAAAAAAACCCCACAACTCATTATTAACGACTGTTTTCCATAAAGTAAGGATTGATATTTTGGAGAATGTAGGAGAATGTTACATCTCCAACAATGTGAATGACAGAGTTGTGCCCTTTTTCCTAGTAAATCCTTTCTGAACTCACAAAATCAACAAGATATATACATAAGCATATATAATACCTACATATATGTGCATAGTTTCTATTATACATTCTAGAAAGAAAGGAGAGAATGGGAAAATCAAATATTCATGTAAAAATGCTATGAAAAAATTTGTGCTAGATACATGGCTCTAGAAACCTGGCAATCAATTGTGAACTAATAGTTAGTGGTCAGCAGCAAGGAAAGAACTTGAGACAAGAAGTAAATCACATGTGAAATTAACCAAAATATATTGTTGAATTTACTTTTTTACCCTCCATAATAAGATATGCTTGTTATAGAACACACGGATTTGATTTATGTGATGGCACAAACTCCTGATTGTGTTGTGAGTTAACATCTCAAACCACACTGCAATATAAAACTAATTCACTTAACCTTCACAGAGACTATCCATGATCTATTCGAATTTCTCTTGCCACCTTCACATTGTTGATCTTGGAAATAATTACAGAGGATATGATTTACTGACTTTTTTCCCCTATTAGTTCACCTATTGTGCGAAAAGAATCCCAAAACATGATCATAGAAACAGTAAAATGTATGGTATAAGAATGACAACTGAAAATTTAGAAATACAAGCAACTGACAGTTTTTTTTTTCTTTTCTTTTTTTTTTTTGTCAATCTTTTGGCTTGAATTCTTGTCCTGGGTGCTGTCCCTGAGCTACTCAGCTCAAGACGAGCCTTCTTCTTCTTGAGACACAGCACCACTTCCTCGTTTATTTTGTATTTATTTATTTAGTTAGTTATCTATTTATTTGGGGCTTAATTGGAAATAAGAATCTCACGGACTCATCCCAATACTCATATAAATCTGTATTAAAACTGCAGCAAATACCATTCTAACAAATTATGTTATTCTTAAATGTAAATATCAGTACATTAAAATGTAGGCAACCATAAAGAACACAAGAAACCCTGTGTACTGTCAGATTTGGAAAGTATTAATATAAACAAGAAATATGTACATACTCCATCACAATGTTACCAAATTACCAATCTGTAACCTTCTGCACCTTTGGTAAATTTTGGTTTTACTAATTACTTTCTATGAGCCAGCCATTCAGTTGTACTCGTGTTAGCCAACTGATGCTGTTAATTTTAAATTCATTTCTGAACGTTTTCTTCCATATATCCCTTAATTGGGTATAAAAACATAGAGGGCAAATACATGTTTTATACTTTGTTGCCATTAATCTCCTCAGAATGTATCAAAGTGCTTTTTCACAATGACTAGCTAAATTCATATGAATGACTTTGAAGGGTAATAATATTTTCCATTATTTTAACTGGAGATTAGGGTATTGATGAAGGCTAGGGGAAAGATGTTACTCCGTATTCAAAGTGAGGAGCAGTGGTCTCTGCATGTGCAGCTTAGGCTAGGAATGAGAAAATATGAAATACGGCCTAGTATACACGTGGTTTGGACAAAGGCAGCACAGAAAGTGAAATATTGCAACCAAAATTATAAAAGCAAAATCAAACAGGATAATGATGGAGCAATCATATTATATATGAGAACTCTGAAAGAGCAAGAAAGAGAGGGAGATGTGTAATGACCTAGCTAGACACAAAATACATGCATCTGATCAATTGATAGGGCAAACAGAATTTTCTTTTTATAAAAATGATTTTTAATGGAAACAGAATTTATGAATTTATTGAAATTAGTAAATCGATTTCAGTAGACTACATAAAGAGACATAGCTTTCAACAAATTACAGATCAGAATGTAAATCCTTGATAATTCTAGTAACTGATCTGACTGAAATCAGTTGAATCATACTTTTCCTATACAATGAAGGAATAGCTCCAGGCTAGGAAATCAGCTAGAGAAGGCAGGCCAATTGTATTTGTGACAAGAGTGTGGAAACTGGTATCAAGGAATACTGACTATTGATCTACACATGCTGGAATCATGATTCTGAACTACTGCTTGCTCATATTTCTCCGTTTGATCATTATATAATTCAAGATGAAAAAAATGACATTTAATTTATAGCAGAGGATTAATACATTTTGACTTCTTACTAAGCACTTCCAATCATCAAAATCACATGAAGACAATAGAGAGGCCAACCTCTTTTTAGATTACAGAAAGCATCTTAAGAAAAAAAATCAGTTTAAATAGTTATACAAAGGACTTGCATTCTAGTATTTCATTATACTTTTTTTTCTAATGAAGATCTTCTCCCAATCTATGGGCTTTCTATTGATTTTTCTAGCTATGTCCTTTGCCATGCAGAGTAAATATTGAATCTATTAAAAAGCTCTTAAGGATCATATTTTCAATAGTGATTACTCATATTATCGTGGAATTTTTCTTTGTTTAGTCTTAAGAAGAAATTTAAATTAATAACTTGAATTCCTGACAGGGCAATATTATCATTGTTCTCAGTTTTAAATTACAATCTAAATGTGTACATTATATAAGTGTAGAGGAAAAAGTAGAAGCCACACTGATGGTTCATGCCATAGTCCTAGCTACTCAGAAAGATGAAATATAAAGATTGTGGTTTGAAACCAGACCGGGCAAAAAAGTCCATTAGCTTCTGACTTGAAAGTAACCAGCCAAATCTAGAAATGGAGTTCTGGTACAAAGTGGTAAAATTCTAGCCTTGAGAAAACAAAAACAAAATAAACTCAGGGACAGAACCACACCCTGAGTTTAAGTCCTAGTATTAGCACCAAAGACATGAATGAATGAATGAATGAATTAAATAAATAAAAATAAATTAATTGGTCACATGTGGAGAGGAAGGTAAAATGTAACACCCAAGGATAAATAGAAGTGAATTATTTTCAAGTGTTTATAGTTTATAATTGAATCTTTGGTATCATAGGAATTCTTTTTAATGCAGTTATATTGATGTCTTTTTTTTTCTTTTTCTTTTTCCTTTTTTTCTTTTTTTTTTTATAGTGAAAATACCATACAGAAGTGTTACAATTACATGGGAAAAGTAATGAGTACATTACTTTTTTTTTTTTTTTTTAATAGTGAAAGCAGGGGTTATACTGTGAGGGAGGGAGATGCAAAGCAACAAAGAAATAATCTTATAAATGAGTTAGAAACAAATGCATGAAAAAAAAAAACATTTAAATACATATCTAAGGGTTCCTTTTCTTAACATCACATTATTGGACCTTTTCTGCTTGACTCATACATATACTAGATATTGCAAATAAGGGAAACCATGGGACCTATGTTTCTTTAGGCTTGGCTTACTTCACTTAATATAATTTTTTCCAAGCATTTCCATGTCCTAACAAATGGGGAAAAGTTATTCTTTCTATTGGAGGCATACAATTCCATGGTGTATTTATACCACATTTTCTTGATCCATTCATCTACTGAGGGGCTTCTGGGTTGGTTCCATATCTTAGCTATGCTAAATAATGCTGCCATAACCATAGTTGTGCTGGTAGCTTTGGTGTGATCTTGTTTGTAAGCATGTGGGTAAATGCCCAAAAGTGGGATTGCTGGGTCATAGTGGAGCTCTATGTGAAGTCTTTTCAGGAACCTCGATACTGCTTTTCAAAGTGCTTGAACAAGTTTACACTCCCACCAACAATGAAGTAAGGTTCCTTTCTGTCCACATCACCTCCAGCATCGGTTGTGTTAGAGATCTTGATTTCTGCCATTCTAACTGGGGTGAGGTGGTATCTCAATGTTGTTTTGATTTACATTACTTTTATGGCTAGAGAGGTTGAGCATTTCTTCATGTGCCTATTGGCCATCCTTCTTTCTTCTTCAGAGAAGTTTCTCTTCAAGTCTTTAGCCCACTTATTTATTGGGCAGTTGTTTCTTTGAGGATTTGTTGTTGGGGGATTTAATTTTTTGAGTTCCAAATACATTTTAGATATGAGACCCTTGTCCGTTGTATGGCTAGTGAAGATCTTCTCCCAGTCCGTGGGCTTTCTATTGATCTTGCTAGCTATATCCTTTGCCATGCAGAAGTTCTGCAACTTCATGCAATCCCATTTGTCCAACCTTTCTTTGATTTGTTGTTTCAGGGTCTCTTAAGAAAATTTCGGCCTGAGTCAAGGAGACCTAGGGTTTCTCCTATTCCATCCTTTAATGTTTTCAGAGTGTCTGTTTTGACTCAGAGGTCTTTGATCCATTTGGAGTTGATTCTGGTGCTGAGTGGTACATAAGGATCTATAGATATACGTAGTTGTTTATTAGACCTTATCCCCTATTGTGTACACACTTGATCCAGAAATTTATTACTCAATTCAAAACTTCTTAGACTTACTTAAATTCCTTAATAGCAGTACTACCTCCTTACTTGTAATATTTTAAGTATTTTTGTTTTAAATTTTTTCATGTCTCCTTTATATACCTCCCCTTCTCTCATTATATCCATATTCTTCTCTGCATATTTCGTTTTCAAATCTGCATAATTTTTAAGCATTCCACTTTTTAATTTTTAATTTTATATTTTTTCTTGTTTCTTTTTTTCTGTTTCTCTTTCTTCTTTTTTTCTCTCTCTCTATTTTCATTTTATCCAACCTAGTTTCTGCTTTGAGATTAGGACTTAGGTAACTCTCCCTGTGCCTTGCCACACCTCTCTATTATTATTTATACCCACATCTTTCCCTAAACCTTATAATTTCTGGTTTGACAAATTCTTCTTTGCGGTTTGTAGACCATTTATATATTGTTGTTTGATGTTGAGCAGATATGTCTGTTGCAGTAGATTGTACCTGCAGACTTTTGGCTCTGCAACTACAGACTTTGGTTGATGCTTGCCTTACGATGGTGTTCTATCACAAAACTGGTGCTACATTCATCTCAAATGGGCAGAGTAAACCAGAAAAACAGAAGAAAAATGCCAAGTCCTGGTATCTCAACTCCCACTCAATATAATCAGGGGATAGAACAGATAATGAATAATCCAGAGGTGAATTCCCAAGTAGCTCTACAAACACTGCTGGTAAACCTGGTAAATGAAAAGATTGACAACATTCAAAGGACTCTGGATGAGCGTGATAGGGAGAGAGAGGAGGCAAACCAAAAGTTAATATAGGAATACCATGAGCATGAGGAAGCTACTCAAAAACTGATTCAGGAATTGGGTCAGCAGCTTGAGAACACTCAAAGAGGAAGGCAAAAATGGTGTGAGCAGGCCGAGAACACTCAAAGAGAACTACAGAAATGGCGTGAACATGAGGAAGCTAAGCAAAGAGTAATACAGGAATTAAGAGAGCAGGGTTAGAATACACAAAGATCACTAAAGGCATTCATGGAATCCATTAACAAAGAGCTGAAGGAAGTCAAGGAGACCACAAAGGGAATGCTGAATGGAACCCAAAAGAAGGAATGGGAGTCCAAGGAAACCATAACCAAACAACTAAGTGATTTCTGAATAAACACTGAATACCAAATTAAGGAAGTAAAAGATCTAAAACAAAGCTTCAACAAAGAGTTTGAAGCCATCAAAGCTGATGAATTAGAAGAAAAAGAAAAAAAAACAAGGTAGAAAATCTTGACAGCAGGTTAGACCAGGCAGAAGATATAATCTTGTGGAATGAAGACAGCCTAGATATTATAGAGAAAGAACATACAACCATCCAAGACAAGTCCAAGAAATATGGTAGATTCATTCAACACTTGAAAGACACCATCAGAAGTCCTAATCTGAGGATAATGGGTGTAGAGGAGCACCTAGAAACAGAAGTTAATGGTCTAGGAAAGTTAGAGAAATTTAATTCATGCTTAATTCTTGGTGTCTATGATTTTTAAGCTCTACTTCCTAAATTTAATGATAGGTTAGATTGAATTTTTGGTTACATGAATGATAAAATATTTATCTGGTGTCAAAAGTGATTTTTTATATCAATCTTGCTTTAACAGCATTTTAAAGTAGTATATTTCTCTCTAAATATTGGGTATAAAAAACAATCAAAATGGTAAACAAATTAGGTAAGCTACAATTTGGAAATGATTAGTCCAAAAGACCTGCAGTCCCTTTCCATCAGGAATTGGGCAGAACATTCTTTCAGTAAGGCTGTGTTGTATAGACATGGGGTTCCAAGACAGTTCAGTGTTGTGTTATGGAGTACAATGTGATTTCTACTATTTTGAACTAGAAATGAAGAATGTTATAGTGTAGCCCTTCCTTTCATCAGGAAGGTATAAACTGATTATGACTTTGGAGTTTTCATATTACAGTTAACTATTTTCTAACAAATATAAAGTGAAATATTATTAGAGTCCGCATAATAATCCTAGGAATTTTTCCTAAAATAGTAGACTAAGTGCTGATATTTTGGTCATAAAATAGAATGAAGTTATCTGCTACGGTGGGAGATGGGCCCAAGGCTACCATTTACTATGTATGAAGGTTGTACTAGTAATTTCCACTAAAACTTAAATAATTACATGTTATAGGGATATTGTGAGGATTAAATTAAATGACATAGGTAAAGTATTTGGAAAAATAATCAATTGGCATTTGATACATTCTCCCTGTTATTTTATTATCCAGATTATTTTTCAGATACAATCTAGCTTCATACTTGTGTATGATCTTGGGCTCAGTCCATTTTATGTTAGTCTTCCTGGAAATTAGTATAACAGATGCATGGCACTGTGTCCAGATATTTTTGTCCAGTCTGGCCTTTAACCACTATCCTAACAACAATAGCCTACCATGTAGTCAGGATTTTCAAAAGCTTGTCATACCTAATTTTTTTATTTTTAATCTTTGAATTTCCTACAGGTTCTTGAGTACTGAATTAATTTGTGTTTTCTTGGGTTGTTTTGCTCCATTTGGGTTTTTCCCTGATTTTTTCTTTTCTTTCACTTAATTTCTTACCTAAAGTGCTAAGAAACCAATTTTTATTTGTATAGAAAGTCAAGATGAACATTATTCCGAAGCAATTCCAGAATTCCAGTAATATTTAAACACCTTCACATCTATGAATTGTATAAGGATGCTAATCACTGAGTAAAGTCTTTTCAGTTTCACAGCAGTTTTTGACAAACACAGACAGGTCAGGAATTATATGAAGACAATAAAAATACAGATGCTTGTCATGAGGCAAAAAAAATATTAATTTTTTGACAGGGGCTCTAATTCTAGTGAAAGAAATATGGTTCTTGATGAATGATTTCACAAAACCATATTACTAGGAAGAACCTAAAGAATTAGCTAATACTACAGAGTTTAGGGAAGGTGAGCTGACCTCCTGAATAATTTACTTTTGGGTCAAATAAAAGCAAGCTTCCATAAAGGGAGTAGATGTTGGAGAAACATGATGAGATGTATGTAAATAGGTGTTTAGCTGATGTTGTTAATTTGTCAATTAATAGCTGTAGATAAAATATACAGCAAAGTAAAAAAAAAAAACACCTTTGCATTGAAATACTCATGTGTGTAAATGTGTTTGTGTGTGTTTGATTGTGCACACATGCATATGTGCACAATTGTGCACGTGCCTCTGCAGGTATATATCATTCCTGAGGCTTGAATAAAGGGTCTGAGCACGGTCCATAAGCTTCTTTGCCCAAGGCTACCAGTCTAACACTTGAGTCACTGCTCCACTTTTTTTTTTCTTTTTGGTGGTTAATAGGAGATAAACTCATGTATTTTCATGCCTGGGCTGGCTTTGAACATTAGTCCTCAGATATCACCTTTCCGAAAAGCTAGCTAATGTTACTCAATCTTTGAGTAGCTAGTTAAACTTCTGTCTGGTTTCTATCCTTTACTGTTCTTTTATTCTTTTCCTTAAGTCATATACATGTCTAATTGATTCAAAAATACTCTCGCAAATGGGCACCTAGGGCTCTCATCTGTATGCTTAACTACTTAAGAGGCTTGAGAACAGAACCCAGGCCAAATTTTATTGGACCTCTTCAATCTATAGCTGGGTGCATTGGATCATTTTTAACACAATGCACTCTCTGAGAGGCTAAGATTGGAAGGACTACAGAATCCAGACAGCCAGGGTACGAAGTTGGTGTGCAACTGTGATGCCAGTGATGACGGGAAGGCTAAAAGGACAGATCACGTGAATGTCTTGGTGGAAAGGGAACCCCTATCCTAAAATTATGCATTGATATGACGTCAACCTAACAAAAACAATACCCCAATTTAAAATCTCCACGATTTCCAATTACCAAAATAAGTATGAATGGTAATATCCCAAAACTTAGAGCAATCTATTGTTTGTTCTAATAATTTTAGCTCATTATCATTTGATGTGACTGAATAATTTCTTCATTAAACATAAGATATATTTAATGAGGTATAGAGAATTCTTTCCCACTTATTAAGTGCAAATGAATTGCAAATTGTCTACTTTCTTACATATTTGACTACCACTATGCAGTCATCTAATAACTATTATTAATATTCTGATTTACTACTTTACTTTGTAACAGTTTTTAAACCTTTTGCTTTTCTGTTGAAATTTATCTTAAGTATTTAATATTATTATCAATGTATAGTCCTTGAGTACTTAGGGTAAACATTTTACAACGTTTTTACACAAAGGCCTCTAAGAATTCTAACTTGTTATCTTATTTGGTTTATTTACAATTTAATATTATTTTATTGTGAAGGTAATGTACAGAGGGCTTAAGGTTAAAATAAGTACAATAAAGCCTATATTGAACTTTGTTATCCCGACTCAAATTTTTTCTACACTCAAAAAAAAAAAATAACTCATGCTTTTGCTGTTGCTATTGATCAATGGGTACTTTTGCTTTCTTTTTTCATGCATTTTTTTATTATAAAGTTGATTTACAGTGGGCTTACAGTTACTTAAGTCAGACAAAGAGTACACTTTTTGTTTTCTAAATTTCAAATTTTGTACAGCATTACTTATCTTCTTTTGTTTATTAAGGGTAATTATTTTTTCAGAATTGAAGGGTTAATTTAAATTTGCATTATTTTCACACATGTAAATTTGGGGCATGGTAACACCTGGCTTATATTTTCTAGCTATAGTGGGAAGTGCAATAGCGATTGTGATTCAGGAGAACCTAAGAAAGTCTGAGCCCTTATTTCAAAAATATCCAAAGTGAAATGATTAGGAATATAGCCTTCGCTACTGAGATATAGAGGGACTGATTAGCATATTCTAAATCTTGAGTTCAACCACCAATAACATCAATCTTTTGTGAAAATAAAAGAATACATGTTTCAAAATGTTTATTATTAAAAACTTGTTTACGAAGTTTTTCATGACTTCTAATTCTTAATTTCTAATCTATTTAATCTATAAGCCACTAAGTATATTGTGACTATTTTGTTTCTATTAAGCTTTTAAATAGTACAAGCAATATTATGATTTTATATATTAACATACTTTTACTATTTGTGAGAGTTTTCTCTGTTTAAATATGATATAAGTATCCCAAATATTTGTATGTGGTGTTTGTGTGTGTGTATGTGTGTGTGTGTGTGTGTTGTGTGTACTTTGTAATTTGGATATCAAACCATTGCTTCATATATGCTAGGTCAATGCTTTATCTCTGAGCAATCCTGTCTAAGTATTATCTAATTTGTGTTTAAATTATGACTTTAAGAATTTCATTCCTAATGTGTTTTTTCAAAATTACATATGATAAAATGTGATCCAAATTCTATCCACATTAGCAATTTTTATTGTTATTTAGAATATTTGCACTGCCTTACTCTTGTGTTTGTTATAGATGAAGGTTTTATTTTGCTTCTTTTCTCCTTTCTTTTTCTTTTTACTGTTTACTTATTTCTCTAATTTCATTGGAAATTGTTATATTCATATTCGGGCGGAGATGGGAAGGGATAGGAAGGGGAAACAAAGGAGGAGGAAACAATGCTTGATAAGAAACTTATTCATTGCCTTGCCCATATAATTGTAAACCTTCTGTACGATATTTTCACAATAATAAATAAATAAATAAATTCTTTTTTTGATCAATAGACCTTGAAAAGAATGCCATGACTTTAAGAAATAAAAATAGCATCCTAAATGAGTATGTTGGCACTATTGCCTCTCTAGATTTACAGAATGTCCTTAGACTATTATCTTAATCCCTATACAAAAAGGAAATAAAAATAATTATCTCCTAAATGTCAGATGTAAAAACATATAAAACATAAGTGTAAACATTCATGACATTGGATCAGTAAAGGTTTCTAAAAATTTGACATGAAAGCATTAGTGGCTAAAGAAACTCAAGAAAAAACTGGATAATATCAATTGATAAGTTTACATAATTTAAAGGACATTATAACAAAAGTGAAAAGATATCCAAATAGAGGGCACATATTTATTAATGCTACAATGTTAATGTTACAATGATTTTGAAAAATAAATCATTTATATATTCTAATTCTATATAAATTTTTTCTGAATCGGACATTTTTTAAAGAACATATGTAAATTAATAGTCAATTGGAAGAACACATGAAATAAGCCCCTCTTTAGTATCTAGGAAAAAAGGAAAAGAAAACTCACTAATGTGACTAAAATATAAAAAGATCACACAAAATATAGCAATGCATTTGTTTAAAAGTTGATATACTCAACATAGTGGATCGATTTGTACAATACTGCAATCATTTTACCACGCAAGTTTTCAAGTCTTCAAAAGGTGAAAAAGAATAGTATATGATCCAGTCATTACACTTCTATGTATACAATAAAAGGAGATAATATATTGCATGTGAATTACTGACAAAAATATTGATAAAAATATTTCACGCAAACTACAGACTACCTAAAAAGATGTTTTCAGTTTTGGCTAAAATTTTTTGTAAACTACAGCTTTTAAAACAAAGATAGGATTTCCCCCTGTTTATTTTGAGTTTATACAGACATAACTCAATCAACAGTGTATGTGATAACTGGAATACCTTGGAATTATGTATCACTTATAAGTAATTAGTAACATTTCTGGAAGATACTTTTAGCAAATGACAGAAGACCCAAATCTTTACTTCTGCCTTTTATGAAAGCTATATTCTACTTGCTCAAGCCAATTGCTTTTCTCTACTTCATTAGAAAAACAGGGGGACCTTGCAATAATGAGATGTACAAGCACTTTAAAAATTAGGCATGGCGGGGGGGAGGGGTGATTGTAGTCTTGGAAATGGGAGGGCAGGGTCAGAAGGGGAAAAACAAAGGAAGAGCAACAATGCTTGATAAGAAATTTATTTATTACCGTGTTTATGTAATTGTACCCCCTCTCTAACCTATATTTTCACATTAACAAAATTTATTAAATACAATTTTTAAAAAGGCATTAAAAAAACAATAACATGGATTTATTCGTGAAAACAAGAAATGAAAAAAAAAAAAGAATTCTATTTAAGAGATTCCAGTACTAGTATATATGGAAAATGTTCCTGCATGCCAACATCCACTGATATTTTAGAACTTTAACTTCTATGAACATATGAAAGCTAGAATTAGAATACAAATATAGTGTTAGAGTGAATCAGACTTGAAATCATTTTCTTAATTGTTTTGAAATTATGAAAAAAAATGGATACCATTAAGAAAATGATCCGTTCCTTTGGAAATCATTTAAAAATGTTTATTACTTATATTAATTAAAATACCAATCAAGAGTAATTTTATATAATCATTACTAATATCATTTTTATACTATCATAAAATAGACTAAAAGACCAGTTCCAATATATTACCTACATATCATTATTCTTATTTCCTAATCATTACCTAAATATTTTAAACTATCTACATAGGTCTATAGACATAAATATGCTATACTTTTTCCTTAACATTTTCCAGAGACATACATTCATGTTTCTAAGAATTGTTCGCAGCAGTTAAAAGATGCTTTTGTGAAATAAAGGAGGTACATTTTGTTGTTATTGATGTTGTTGTTTTTGGTTGCAGGGCCTGAGCACAGTCCCTAAAACTTCTTATGCTCAAGGCCAGCACTCTACCACTTGAGCCACAGAGGTAATTCTGGTTTTTATGTGGTTTATAACAGTCTAACAAGGATTTTTCTCTCTGGGCAAGTTTCAAACGTGATTCTGAGATCTCAGCCTCCTGAGTAGCTAGAATTATACGTGTGCATCATTGGCATTTGGTTTGATGTACTTTTTAAATTTTTATTTATGCTTTAAGGTTTCGGTTTCACTATAATATACATTTTTCTACACATCCATTTAGATATGTGTATATGTTTCTGATGACCAATTCTCTCTAAATGTATGTCTTTCTACACATAAAATTATACATATAATTTATATATATATATACATATAATTTATATATATATATATATATATATATATATATATGACAGGCTCCTTGTAAAATTTTATGTTATTTTTGACCCTTTTCTTTTCAAAGACACAAAATCTATTTTTCTAACAGTTTTCTATAGAAAAATATAAATTATTTTATTACTTTAAAGGAAATTTTAGATACACACATGATGTTGTAGTAACTTTTATAGTATATTACATGAAAAAAATCTGTTCAGTTCAAATATCTGTGTATAGTGACAGAGAGGAAACTAATTCATACTGGTTAGGAATTTTCAAAGCTTCAACAAATCTGTTCAATAATTTGTTATATGCATAGAATCAAGCTACTGATATGGTTTAGATTTTGTTTCTTTATTCAATATTTTAACATGAATGCATACACAGTGGTAATATTAAAATTTTAATTAAAATAAAACAATAGCAAAATCATGGACACATACCAGACTATCAATAAATGGCACTTTTGATGCTAATAATAATGATGAAGATGATTATGACCAACCACAGTGACTTCCTTGATAATGTCAAAGATATGATTGAAAAGGAAAAAGTTTAGACATATTTGAACCAAGATTTCCCACATTGAATATAACTTTGGATTCCATACAATAAGAATAACAAGATGAGAGTTTCAATATCAAGAAATACATTCTCATAATATGGTAGAGACAGTGAAAACTCTAATGCTATTCCTATAATCTCTCTAATGTATACTCACTCTTCTGGGTGGTATTGTTTCCTCATAAATAAAATGGCTTATTTCTACATGTTGATTATCCCACATAAATAATATATAATAAGCTGAATGCTTTCTATTGTCAAATGATCTTGTTTTTTCTAGCCTTGGAACTTAGCAGAAAGGCTTTCAACAACGACACAACCAGTGCCTTCATTATATATCCCAAGATAGTAATCACATATGCCTCAGACATGCTTCACTAATTAGGCAGAAATCCGTGTCAGTATAAACTTCTATCCAGTTAACTAAAGAAAATATATGTATAAGAAAATCTATGTATAAGTTTAAGAAGAACACTTGGCAAAAAATAGAGCAATAAGAAAAATTTTGATGGACAAAGATTTAGTTTTCAACTAAATATCATTAATTCAAATATACCTACTATTCAATAATCGATATTTTCCAATGATATAGTAAGAGTAAGTTATGTGATACAGCTGTAACCACATGATACACTTTACAAAATGCCACTTAAATATCTGTAGTTGCCTTAAAAGGACAACAGCTTTAGATCCAGGAAGTAAAATGTGTTTTTATTTCTGCATGAAACAGTGACTTTATACCAACAAACTGTATTTAACTATTATTTGTAAGTTAAGGTGGAAAATGTAAGGACTCTTCACTTTTATTGCTCTAGAAATCAACAAATATATTCTTCAATATTTCTGGTTTATTCCCTACATTTATAAATGAGAAATGTAAGGTCAGGTGTTAATGTTGTTAATAAATAATAATCCTAGAATTGGTGTATGAGTTCTTCACCTGTGTGCTTCAAATCAGAGTAATTTGGTGATAGGATCAATATGAAAACAATCCAGGATTTTTCAATTCTATTCCATTGGTCCTAGTGTCTGTTCTTGACCCAGTACCACACTGTTTTTATTACTATGGCTGTGAAGTAGAGTTTGAAATTTGGTATAGATATTCCTCCAGCATTGTTCTTTCTGCTAAGGATGGTTTTTGCTATTTGGGCCTTTTATTGTTCCATCTGAATCCAGAAATGTACCTAACAACCTATAACCATCTAATATTCGATAAAGAAGCTAAAAAAAAAAAAAAGAATGGAAGAAAGACAGCCTCTCCAGTAAATGGTGCTGACAAAATTGTTTAAGTCCTTGAAGAAAACTAAAGCTAGATGACATTGCCCAATTCATAAAGTAATGGAAGACATGGAAAAGTCCTATTGAATAAAACAAGCAAGACACAAAGAAACAGATTCCATAGTTTCTCTCATTTGTACTAATTAGGATATGTCGGTATAATTTGTGGAGGAGAAGGGAAATACAAGTCGTTTAAATAAGGATACAAGTGGAGCCGTTGCAACAATGAGAAGTACAAGTTGTTATGTTGAAAACGAACTTTACAACTTTGGTGTGTTGGGGATTTGGTGGGGGGGAGGATGGGAAGGGATGGGAAGGAGAAACAAAGGAGGAGGCTACAATGCTTGATAAGAAATATACTCATTATCTTGCCCATGTAATTGTACCCCCTCTGTACAGTATTTTCACAATAAAAAAATAAAAATTAAAAAATAAAAAAATAAATGTAGAGCTATCAAAATATATCACTGATAAACCAGCTTTTTAAATAAAAAAAAAGAAAATGTCTAAGAGAATCTAGCAGATGAGCAGAATGGCTCAATAGGTATCTACATATGATGCTCTAAGATGATGCTGAGCAAAATAAAATTCAAGATGTGTTAACCTAGATTTTTCTTTGCAGTTGATGTTTTTGTTGTATTATGTGAGTGTGTGTGTGTGTGTGTGTGTGTGTGTGTGTGTGTGTGTGTTTTCCCCCTTTGCTTCATCCTCTGCTGTGATTTGGAACACTGTGTATTGAATATACATTTATCTGAATTAGGGAAGGAAAGAGGAACAAAGGAAAAAAGGACAAAGGGGAAACCAATGCAATAGCAATATTCTCATGAAAATATGCTGGAAATTTACAGTAGAAATTGTGAGGGGTATTAGGGTGAAGGAAAAGTGTGAAAAATGAGGGTGGGGTAACAAATTTGACAAGTTATGTATTCACTATCTTTGTTACTGTAACCCCTCTGTACATCACTTTGACAATAAAATTAAATTTAAAAAATAAGCACATAAAATATAATTTCACTGTATTGGTTTAGTAAATATTAGTCTAAGGGTATTACCTTTTAAAAAAATTAATACTATTTGACTTCTAATTTGAATTAATCACCTCTTATTTATCAGAGGCTCATCAACTTGAATGGTATCAAACTATACAATATTTTCATAATATTCTCACATTTGATATTATTTTGAAAAAAATGATAATTTTAGTATTTTCTCATAGTGAAACAGAAAACAGTTTAATTCTTTGGAAATTCATACTTTTAAAAGTAGATACGTTGTTAAGAGGACAGAATATATGTGTTCGTCAAAATTCCTATAACTACTAACTACTTATTTTCAAATACTCAACATTTAATACCAGATACAAAAAAATCACCTGTTTGCATGTTATGTAATTCTGCAACAGATGCAGTTTAACATCGGATGTTACATATTGAGAATTGGATGGAAAAATAGCCACATTCTGGTACAGGATAAAATTGAAGCATCTGTAATAATCCTCAAGAGTAAGCATTTGTTCCTTAGAATAAGTTATTATTTCTTTTTTGTAAATGTGAAAGTATCGTACAAAGAGTTTACAATTACATAGGAAAAATATCGGATACATTTCTTACCCAGTATTTTTGCCTCCTCCTTTGTTTCTCCTTCCATCCTTCCCATACCCCAACCCCTACCTGGTCCTCACCCCCCCCCCACACCAAAGTTGTAAAGTTTGTTTTTTAACATAACGACTTGTACATCTCATTGTTGCAATAGGTCTTCCTGTATACCTATTTAAATGATGGGTTTTTTTTTCCCCTTCCCCTTCACAAATTGTGCCAACATCAAATAAAGTGAAAGCAGGGGTTATACCATGGGGGAGGGACATACAAAGCAACAAAGAACTCATCTTATAAATATGTTAGAGACAATTAGATGAGAGAAAAAATATTTGAATAATTATCTTGGGGTTCGTTTCCCTAACATCAACTTATCTGACCTTTTCTGCTTGACTCAGACATACACCGGTAATTTCAAATAAGAAAAAACATGATACCTATGTATATCTTGGACTGGCTTACTTCACTTAATATAATTTTATCCAAGTCTTTCCATTTCCTAACAAATGGGGCAATATCATTCTTTCTGATGGAGGCATAGAATTTCATTGTGTATATGTACCACATTTTCTTGATCCATTCATCTACTGAGGGGCATCTGGGTAGGTTCCGTATCTTAGCTAGGGTAAATAATACTGCAATAAATGTATTTGTGCTGGTAGCTTTAGTGTGGTCTTGTTTGTGAACATTTGAATAAATGCCCCAAAGTGGGATTGCTCCGTCATTGGGGAGCTCTATGTGGAGTCTTTTAAGGAACCTCCATACTGTTTTCCAGAGTGGTTGAACAATTTGCACTCCCACCAACAATGTAGTAAGGATCCCTTCTCTCCACGTCCCCTCCAGCAACTATTGTTGTTAGAGTTCTTGATTATAGCCATCTAACTGGGATGAGTTGGTATCTCAATTTTGTTTTGATTTGCATTTCTTTTATGGCAAGAGATGTTGAGCATTTCTTCTTGTGTCTATTGGCCATCCTTCTTTCCTCTTCAGAGAAGTTTGTCTTTAAGTCGTTAGCCCACTTATTTATTGGGCAGTTGTTTCTTGAAGATTTGTTGTTGGGTGATTTAATTTTTTGTGTTCCAGGTATATTTTAGATATAGATCCTTGTCCGTTGTATGGCTAGTGAAAGAATAAGCTACCATTTCTATGAAAATCAATCCCAAGTTTTATGCCATAATGTCATCTTAGCTCATCAGTTTCCAACTTATAAACAGCATCTTCAAATTCCCTTAAGTCACATAATGACTTGCTTATCACTATTGTTAAAAAATACTACACCTCTGCTAATGTGATAACCTTACAATTATGGAAAGAATACTACACTAACTTTGTTGCATCTTTTTTCCCCCAGTGCTATTCTTGAGATGACAACACTTGCAAGATATTATTTATATTTATAGTTTTAAATATCTTAGATATTCTGGGGACTAAGATCTGAAAATTATGGTTCTAAGCCCACCCAGGCAGGAAGTTTTCTGAGATTCTTATCTCTAATATCTGCTCAGAAATAGCTAGACCAAAGTGGCACTGCCTTTCCAGTGGTAGAGCATTAGCATTAAGCACAAAAAGACTCAAGGAACATGTCCAGGACGAGCTTAAGCCCTAGGATCAAACAAAGAACAAAAACAAAAATAAAAACAAACTCCATACCTAGCATTTTTCTTATAGTATATAGAGTCACGTAAATAAGGAAATTTCATCCTGTGTTACATGCTGGTAGAAGAACCACGATTTCACACAAATACTCTCTTCATACCATGTTACACCAAACCCTGAAATATTACTCTTTCGCTAAATTTATAAATTAATATCCATGTGTTGGAAACTCTGTCTAGATTCTTCACATTATCAATTCTTAAATGAATTATTTAAATTATCTATTACCTAAGTTCTAATTTCTCCTCTCTTGAAAGAATATTCTAGTCAAATAGAATGCCAGAATCATTTCTGAATTTGTAAATTAAATCTGCTACTTAAAAAGAATTTTGTAGTATCCTATAAAATACCCAGTTACAAACAAAACCAAAATATTTATTTAAATCTATATTCTAATTTAGGAAGGTCTAAAAAGTCCTACATTAGATGAACTTTGGTATTTGTCCAGGCTTCAGCTTTTGTAATCCTTCATTTCTTTGGAATACAACAGAATGGTGCTCAGGTTTTCTAATTTTTGATTGGGAACCATCAGTGATTTTGCATCTAAAAATATTCGCTAATGAAGAGAGCATTTAAAACACAAATAAGGATTACATATGAATTGCATTTCAACAGGAAATGACTTCTCAAATCATAATGACAAAATTAACCCAAACTTCCAACTCTGTATCCCTTTCTTGTTGTTTTGTTTATTTATTGAGACAAAATTATATTACCTTTTCCAGGGAAGGTATCACTATGTAATTCCAATCTCTAATCTCCTGTCTCAGACTGACTGCTAGAATTCCAGGCTTGGATCACATTTCCCTGCCATACTTTGTTGGTTTATTTAATCTAGATACAGAGTAGCAATTGTGAACATCTCCTGTGATCTCATCTACTAGAATAACTGCTCAGGCTGTTTATGTATTATTTTCAAAGATGTTCTAACATGAGACGCAGGATATGAATATTTTCTGATGCACCAGCAGTGGTCTCTGATTGATTCCTCCATGGATTTGATACCTATAATAACCATTGCTTGAATTTCTTATTATCTCTGCTACCTACCTATGTAATATTCTCAGACTTTTAGGAGGACAGTTCACAGTTCACATGAGGACTTTCTAGTATTAAAAATTATCAATTTATTCCAGTCTTACTAAGGACATATTTTCTACTGTTTTCTAACATTTCTACACATTCTGAGTTGTACATCTTTTGTATGTGTATTTGCACATATAAGGTTCCTCTGTGTATAAGTGTATGTTTGTTTGTACATAAACAAAAGCCTCAAATTCTTATTAAGCAATCTTGTTCATGATTAGTATTCTAATACTTGAGCCATTCTTCCAATGCAGCTTTTGACTGGTTAATTACAGGTAGTGTCTCAAAGACTCTTCTGCCAACGCTGCCTGCAAACTGCATTTCCTATCCCCTTTTACATATTTAGGTTTAATTTTTCCAGCAGTATCAACTTTTAAACTGTGAGTGTGAAGTGTAATTTGTAGCCCCTGAATTTTAACTCCAGAATTCATATAAAAACAGAGAAACATACACATTACATATCCTGAGTGTACACTGTTCAAAATGAGATCTTAAACTGGGTGCCAGTGGCTCATGCTTGTAATCTTATCTATACAAAAGACGAGATTTGAGGATTAGGTTTCAAAGCCATCCCGGATAGAAAAGTCCTTGAGACATGTTTATTTTATTTTATTTTTTTGCTTTTGTTGTTGCTTTGTTTGTTTTTTTTCATTAGTCAGTCGTGGGGCTTGAACTCTGGGCTTCGGTGTTGTCCCCCAGCTCTTCAGCGTGAGGCAGCAATCTACCACTTGAGCCAAAGTGCCACTTCCGGTTTTCTGAGTGGTTTATTGGAGATAAGAGTTTCACAGACCTTCCTGCTGGAACACGCTTTGGACCGAGATCCTCAGATCTCAGCCTCCTAAGTAGCTAGTATTACAGGCGTGATCCACCGGTTCCCAGCTAAATGAGACTCTTCTCTCCAATAAACCACTCAAGAAACCTGGAAGGGTACTGCGGCTCAAATAGTAGGGCATTAGGGACAACATCTATGCCCAGACTTCAGGCCCCAGACCCAAAAAAAGAAAGAAAAGAAAACAGAAGGAAAGAAAAGGAAAGGAAAGGAAAGGAAAGGAAATGTGATCTTAGCCACCAACTCATTGCTAGTACAATCACTGCTCTCTCAACATGGCCTTGCTAAGTCCTTGCTCTATATCTGACTTGAATTATTCTTCCTTTAAACTTTTTTTTTTTTTTTTTTTTTTTTTTTACCAATTTGTGTTATTAGCAACCATGATTTGAACACAGAAGATGAAAGAGGGTGGCTTCATTCTTCATGTTCTACTTGGTAATGCTTTCTCTCTATCACTCCCATAGATGAACATACTGGCCGTGGCTTTACTATTTCAATATTGTCTTATATAGAGAGCCTTCTATACTGTATTGGACCCTTATACTTAAAAACAGTACTTCTCTTTCTATTATTCCTCTTGTTCCCCTACTGTTAAATCGTGTACACTTGGGAAATAATGCACAACACACACACTCATACACACACACACAATTTTCTGAGAATCTTCTTCCCATTAGTCTTAATTTACAGAGCACTTATAAAATTTGAACTCAATGTACTCCTGGACAAGGTTTTCATA
The DNA here is from genome assembly GCF_019054845.1 of Dipodomys spectabilis. Lineage (NCBI taxonomy): Eukaryota > Metazoa > Chordata > Mammalia > Rodentia > Heteromyidae > Dipodomys > Dipodomys spectabilis. The sequence goes on along the minus strand of NW_024871210.1, from coordinate 7,086,681 downwards.
AGCCATTTAAAATTCATATTTTCTCTTTACTAAGTTGTCTCTGAAACACATGTTATCTCATGTCCAAAGATATCCTTATGCTATTTCAGTGAAGCAAGAAAACATTCATTGTATTCTAACACCTTTAATAGAGCAGCACCATAGATTCTTATTGGAAGGAACTGGAAGGAATTGTTACTGGAAGTGATCAAGAAGAGGAATTGAACATTAAGGATGACAAAGTTCAAGGTAATTTGTGCTCTCCTTTTTACTGTATAAGAAAAGAATCAAAGGCTTAAAGGAAACTCTGTTCCTTACTTGTTCGAGTGTGTTCATTACTCAGATAAAACTTGTCTGTAAACTTCTAGTTGAGAGTATTACAAAAGGAAACTTTGTGCAATTTGAAGGCCAGCATAGAAAAAAAAGGAAATAACTTTGTTTTCAAAGTGTTCTACTGCAGAGAAACAAAACATGGAGGTTTTAAAGTGCCTTTTGGGTGGATATTTCACTCCTGAAATGATTCTCTTGTGGCAGGAATCAGTTATTAATTCCTATAGTCTGGTCCTGGGTTTTACATAAAAATAAGGATTCCAAAAAAGCAGGATCCAGGGAATATAATTAGCAAAAGGAGACTCTTGTCAGACAAGAAGGGTCCCAAAGATATATCTGGTTGGTTTTTTGTTGTTGTTTTTGTTTGTTTGTGCTGGTTCTGTGGCTTAAACTCAGACTCTGGACCCTGTGCCAGAACAGTTGACTTCTCTGTCCACCTGCCCCCAAAGCTAGTAGTCTACTGCTTGATCCACAACTCCACTTCTGGCTTTTTGGTGTTTAATTGAATTATGAGTTTGACAGGCTCTCCATCCTGGGTTGGCTGTGAAATGAGATAATAAGTAAGACAAGTGACATCAATTGTATCAAGAGTTCTTTTTTAAACTGAGAAATTAGTAGAAATTTATTATAAAGCTAATATTTGACAATTTTTGAAAGAGAATATGTCTAGCAAAGAAGCCATAACTTTAACTCAGCAAGAGTAGGTGCACTGAATTATTTTTTTCTGCTTGGGAAGATTACTATTGACTTTATAGTTTCTCTTGAGGATACCAAAAGTCGTATTTGCTTTTTAAAAAATTTTTAGTCTTGGAGCTTGAACTCTGGTCCCGGGCATTATCCCTAAACTCTTCAGCTCAAGATGATCGTTCTACCACTTTAGGTACCTCATTGCTTTCAGTTTTCTGGTGCTTAATTGAAGATAAGAGTCTCATGGACTTTCCTACTCAGGGGGTTTCTAACCTCAATCCTCTGGTCTCAGCCTTCTGAATAGCTAGGATTACATGTGTGAGCCACTGGCAGGCACCCAGCTCATATTTGCATTTGTGTGCACTTAATGACACTATATAGACAAAACATGGACATTTGAATCAAATAATGACATTGCATCTATTCAGAATAATTGAAATAGCAACATATATGTCCTCCTTTTCCAAATTACCACAATGACTCATTAGGTATGGGACCCTTACATTATCCTCCTCTGCCTACTAGATAGGTGGATTTATATCAGAAAATATTCATAGAGAAATACTGAGATTGTTAGAAAGCAAAGGAGATCAGGTATGAAAGATCAGCATAGAAGGAGATATAATGTAGTACACAGAGGTTAAGAACTAGAGTAAGAGATTTAGAATGCTAAATGCAATGAGGAATAAATAAGACTAATTCTTCAATATTCAAAAATTCCTCTATGGAACAGTTTCTGTAATACCTTACTTACTATCATTTATTCCTTCTCTTTTGGCATAACTATTAATTAGCCTCTGCGTTTTTGGTGCTGTGACTGACCAAAACGATTTCCAAATCTCACTTAGATTAACCTTATCACTATGATTAGAAATGACCACTCAAAAGCCTGGAATCTTTGAATTTCTAGGATTAATCTTCACCTGCTATCTAAGCATATTCCTGGCACTAATTGCCATGACCTGATGAACAAAACTTTTTTTTTTCAACACAGTATCTTAATATGGGTAAGCACATGAATTAGGGACTATTGTCAGATATCAGAATGGATGGAGCAATTATATATTCTATGTATGGGTTCTTTATTTTCCATTTACTAACTAAATGACCTTTTCTGCCAGTCTTGGGGATTGTATTCAAGGCTTTTTTCCCCTCAATGCTATCAATCTGTCACTTGAGCCACAGCACCACTTCCAGTGTTTCTTTTTCCGTTTATGTGGTACTGAGGAATTGAACTCAGGGTGCTAGGCAATCACTATATCATAAAACCACATTTCCAGAGCCCTAAATGACTTTCTTAAGATAGTATTACATTTTCATTCCATTACAAAGTATCACAATTTTGGACAGGTGCTGAAAAGGAAATAAAAAACAATGCTAAGAAAACAATACATTCATGTCATATCACTAAGTATGTACAGTTAAGACCTTCAAGACTCATAGAGCTGTTGCATATGACACTAGTATGTAAAACCGCATAAACATTCATCTCCAACATCCATAATATTCTGCTTCCACTTTCAAGGTCAAGAGCCAAATACTTAAGCCTTTTTTTGATAGGGAGTGTTTCCTAGGAAGGAAGAAGAAGGAGGTGGAAGGCAATAGTGGAAAAATATGTATATTAGCTTACTCTCCACATTTTTTGCATTTTTAAAAATTGCTACTGATTAACTCCCATTTTTATCTAATTGACTATGCTGTCTGCACAAGATGCAGATAAATGTAGACATTTATTCTGGTGGATAGTCACATTAGCTAAAACATATTTATAAAAAAAATACTATGTTACAAAGTATAAAGTATTATCTTTAAAATGAGTTCTTCTCCTAGTATTTAAAAGATTACCCCAGTTTTCTTTGAGATTTTATGCACTCAGTATCAAAATATTCTCCAATTCCTGTAACATTCAAGGCATAAATATAAGATTGGAAATTCTAGTAGTTTTATAAACAAAGACACATAATGGCTTCCTTCATGCAGAGACATGTGATGGAAAGTATTATTGATTTGTATTATAATACTTTTCATTTTTCTCTTTTTCTCAAGTGTTACATATCTTGGCAAATTACTCTATGGCTTGTATCAGTTTCCTGTAAGTGAGATTTTTCTCTAATCATCAATGTCAAGTTAGGTCATGTGACTTACTTCAGCTTACAAAAATGAACCAGAAGCAGAGAACACTATTTCTAGAAGAAGACTTTTATTCCATTGTCTGTGCCGAATGGATTATTGTTTTCCCTTACCTACAAAAATATTTCCAGAGGGAGTCTTCCTTCAAGTTATATTCTGGAAGAATAAAGAATATGAAATAGAGGCAAAACTCAAATACAGCCTCATACATATAACACAGCAAAAACTAAGCTAATATTAGAACATGATATTAAGATGTTAGTTTCTAACCATCCTTGTATACCTTCATAAGAATTGACTATAGAACACCAGAATTTACCAAATTCTAAACAAGAAGTAAACAAATAGATAAAATTTCCTGTTTAATGCTATTACATTTTTTCTATCAATAAGCATTCTCCATGTAGTGACTTGCATGTAGGGTTATCTTTTCTATAGATGAATTTAATAATTCTAGAGCATGGTAGCTAATATCCACAATCATTATCCAGACATTGTGATTGAACTGAGGAGAAACAAAATGTCTAGATTTCTCCCTCATTTTCACTTTCTCCTTTTTCTAATATGAATTATCATCATTTCTCCAAAGTCTCCTATTAATAAAGGAAGAATGACAAATTGTGGATATTAAGCAAATGGCATCCAAGCAAGCATTTCATTCTTTCAGAAATGGCTTAAATAAATCAGAGTGGTTCATGGAAGAATAAAAGTATGATTTTTTTCCCTTCTCTCGTTTCCAACATAGTGTCTGAACGTGACTCTAAATATCTAATAAACCATTTGCTTTGGCTAAGCTATTAAAAGGAATAAATAGGAATTTTTATTTGCTTTTGAGAGACATGAAATAATGTTGCAATAACATTGTGTGTTGAAAGGCTAAATTTTATCAGAATCTAAACATAATGAAAAAGGATGATTTTAAGATAAATAGCTTATAGGAACATTTTTAAGCTGGCATATACACAGAGACTTTTTTTTTCTTTTCCTCTCCACACTGATTCAACTTCAATAAGCACTTCAAATAATTGAAATAGTTGTGTTTCTTTCAGAAATTGATTAGACACAATAAAGATAGAAAAAGAGAACTAGTATTGGGTGATGCATTCTTTAAAAATAGCAGTCAAATAAATATTAACGATATTAACAAAAAAATAGTAGTTGAATGCTCTTGAAAAGAGAATCTTTTTAAACAGAGTGTATAAAAATTACCAGTGCCAGAATTGTTTCAGGAGCTGCTCTCTGGGATTTAATGTTTCTAGGAGGTAAGTTTTTAAATCAGGATTAACTACTTTCAGCGAATAATTTTATATTTTTTAGTTAGATTTCATTCAAGAAATACGTTGTTCACATCTAATGAAAGGATAACAGGATATATATAGTAGAAAGAATGCTAGACACTCATTGTGTTAGGCAGAAAAATACCTTCCCCAAACATCTATTTTCCCCAAATATGTAATCCTTCAAATGTAGATTTGGGTTATCAGTAAAATAATCACCTTTCCTTACCCAAGGAATGCAAATTTGAAAAATTATCACATGGATGAACTATACTCAAATGGGTAATTAAAAGTCCCAGATTTAGTTGGAAAGGACAATGACAGGGGACTATAAGATGTGTAAAGATGGTCCATTCGAAAATAAAGGAAAAGACAACAGAAATTTCTGGAAAGTGTAACAGAAAGTAAATGCCTTATAAAGTTCGTTTTTCGACATTACGACTTGTACATATCATTGTTGCAATCGGTCCACCTGTATCCCTAGTTAAACGATTTTGTTTTTGCCCTTCCCCTTCACAACATCAAATGCAACTTTGGTGTGGAAGTTGGGACCGGGTGTGGGGAAGTGGGGTAGTATGGAAAGGGATGAGAAGGGGAAACAAAGAGGAGGCAACAATGCTTGATAAGAAATATACTCGTTATCTTGACCATGACATTTTATCTCCTCTGTACGGTATTCTCAAAATAAAAAAAAAGGAAAGTAAATGCCTTTTGCCCTAGAATAATCTGAAAATATGTCAGCTCTGTTTCTGGCTAGATTTTAATCTAGTGAGACTTCTTTTAGATTTCTGTCCTTTAGAACTGTGAAATTATAAATACGGATAATTCAATCCATTAAACCAAGACTGTTACAGCAGTCTTGGTTTAGTAAACTAACCTCAACTACAGAGTTTTCCTGATGCAACTACAGGGACACCAACATATCCTAGTTTCTGAGAATAAGAGAAAGTTGCCACCAGCTTTGTATACATGTATGATGTACATACAACTAAAGGCCTTGCATTAATGATGTCTTGAAATTCTAAATAATATCTAAATAAGCAGCTCCCTACCTTTATTTTCACATTTGGAGATCACTAAGTACCAAAGACTAAAGTAGGAATATGGAAATGAAATCTGCCTCCTGATATATATGTCATTTTGAGTTAGAGTTCCTAAAGTTATAAAAATATAAGGTAAAACAGAAACAGAAACTCAATTTTCTATCCTTCCAACCTTTCCAACAGAAATGGGAGAATCCAGTAAAGATACATCAATCCCAAGATGTTATTAGAATTTTGATTGATCACCAGATGGAGAAAATGAAGATAAAAAAATTGGGCCTCCTGAAACAATGGGAAACAAAATCTACACCTACAGACTGATATTGCTAGAAGATAGTTTCCAGTATCCTGTCTTTTGTATTTCAGGTTTCTTTACACTGCAACTAAACTTCCTAAGGAAATGACTCTTCTTTTTTTAGTTTTATTTTATTTTATTTGTGAACATACTGTACAGAGGGGTTACAATTACATGGGCAGGATAATGCGTACATTTCTTACCAACCATTGCAGACTCCTCCTTTGGTTTACCCTTCACATCCCTTCCCAACCTCCCCCCGCCCCCCCAATCCCAATCCTTCTCCTCCCCCTCTACCCTCCCCCCCCCCCACCGAAGTTGTAAAGCTCATTTTGGACATGACAACTTGTACTTCTCATTGTTGCCACAGGTCCACCTGTATCGTTAAACAACTGGTTTTCCCCATCTCCTCCACAAGTTATACTGACATCAAATATAGTGAAAGGAGGAGTTATACTGTGGGGGAGGGACATACAAAGCTACAAAGAGATAATCTTATAAATGCGTTAGAAACACATGCATGAAAGAAAAAAAAAACATTAAAAAACATATCTAAGGGTTCATTTTCCTGACATCACATTATCTGACCTTTTACGCTTGACTCATATATATACTAGATATTGCAAATAAGGGAAACCATGGGACCTATGTTTCTATGGGCCTGGCTTACTTCACTTAATATAATTTTTTCCAAGCATTTCCATTTCCTAACAAATGGGGAAATGTCATTCTTTCTGATGGAGGCATAGAATTCCATTGTGTATATATACCACATTTTCTTGATCCATTCATCTACTGAGGGGCATCTGGGTTGGTTCCATATCTTAGCTATGGTAAATAATGCTGCAATAAACATTGTTGTGCTGGTAGCTTTAGTGTGGTCTTGTTTGTAAAAATTTGGGTAAATGCCCAAAAGTGGGATTGCAGGGTCATAGGGGAGTTCTATGTGAAGTATTTTGAGGAACCTCCATACTGCTTTCCAAAGTGGTTGAACAAGTTTACATTCCCACCAACAATGAAGTAAGGTTCCTTTCTGTCCACATCCCCTCCAGCATCTGTTGTCGTTAGAGTTCTTGATTTTTGCCGTTCTAACTGGAGTGAGGTGATATCTCATTGATGTTTGGATTTGCATTTCTTTTATGGGTAGGGATGTTGAACATTTCTTCATGTTTCTATTGGCCATCCTTCTTTCTTCTTCAGTGAAGTTTCTCTTTAAGTCTTTCACCCACTTATTTATTGGGCAGTTGTTTCTTTGAGGATTTGTTGTTGGGGGATTTAATTTTTTGAGTTCCAAGTATATTTTAAATATGAGACCCTTTTCCATTGAATGGGTAGTAAAGATCTTCTCCCAATCCGTGGGCTTTCTATTGATCTTGCTAGCTATGTCATTTGCCCTGCAGAAGCTCTGCAACTTTATGAAATCAAATTTGTCCAACCTTTCTTTGATTTGTTGTGATTCCGGGTCTCTATACAAAAAATTTCGGCCTGAGTCAAGGAGACCTAGGGTTTCTCCTATTCCACACTTTTCAGAGTGTCTGCTTTGACTTCGAGGTCTTTAATCCATTTGGAGTTCATTCTGGTGCAGGGTGATATATAAGGATTTATCTTTAGTTTTCTACATGTAGTTAACCAAGTTTGCCAGCACCATTTACTGAAGAGGCTGTCTTTCTTCCATTCTATTGTTTTAGCTTCCTTATCGAAGATTGGATGGCTATAGGTCTGTGGGTTCATTTCTGGGTTTTCAATTCTATTCCATTGGTCCTGAGGTCTGTTCTTATGCCAATAATAAGCTGTTTCGATTACTATGGCTTTATAGTAGAGTTTGAAATTTGGTATTGATATTCCTACAGCAGTGTCCTTTCCATTGAGGAGCGTTTTTGCTATTCGGGTTTTTTATTGTTCCATATGAATTTTTGGATTGCCTCTTCTATTTCCTTGAAGAATGAGGTTGGAATTTTGATAGGTATTGCGTTGAATTTGTAGATAGCCTTGGGAAGTATTGCCATTTTTACGATGTTAATCTTTCCAATCCAGGAGCATGGGAGGTTTTGCCATTTTTTAAGTTCTGTGTTGATTTCCTTTTTCAAGATTATAAAGTTTTCATCATAGAGGTCCTTCACTTCTTTAGTTAAGTTAATTCCTAGGTATTTTATTTTTTTGTGGGGCTATTACAAATGGAATTGCTTTCCTAATTTCAACCACACTTTTCTCATTGTTGGCATACAGAAAAGCCATTGATTTTGGGGGGTTAATTTTATACCCTGCTACTTTGCCAAAATTTTGAATCAGCTTGAGTAATTTGGGAGTGGAGTCTATGGGATTCTTTAAATATAAGATCATGTCATCTGCAAAGAGGGAGAGATTTATTTCTTCTTTCCCTATTTGGATCCCCTTTATGTCTGCATCTTGTCTTATTGCTCTAGCTAGGCATTCTAATACTAGATTGAAGAGAAGTGGAGAGAGTGGGCATCCTTGTCTTGTTCCTGAGTTAAGAGGAAATGGCTTTAGTTTTTCACCATTGAGTATAATTTTGGCTGTAGGTTTGTCATATACAGCCTTTATTGTATTGAGGAATGTTCCATGGATTCCTAATTTTTCCAAAACCTTCAGCATGAAGGGGTGTTGGATCTTGTCGAATGCTTTTTCTGCATCTATTGAGATAACCAGATGGTTCTTATTCTTGCTCCTGTTGATGTGATGAATAATATTATTTGATTTCCGTATATTGAACCAGCTTTGCAGCCCTGAAATGAATCCTGTTTGATCGTGGTGTATGATTTTTTGGATGAATTGTTGAAGTCGATTGGCCAAAATTTTGTTGAGAAGTTTTGCATCAATATTCATCAAAATAATGTGTCTATAGTTCTCTGTCTTTGATGAGTCCCTGCCTGGTTTTGGGATGAGGGTTATGATGGCTTCATAGAATATGTTCTGTAGTGAGCTTTCTCTTTCAATTTCATTGAAAAGTTGGAGGAGTATTGGTGTGAGCTCTGCTTTGAAGGCCTTGTAAAATTCCGCTGTAAAACCATCTGGTCCTGGACTTTTCTTAGCTGTGAGGTCTCTTCTTGCTGTTTCTATTTCAGTGCTTCATATGGGACTATTACGACAGTTTAACTCATCTTGGTTTAGTTTCGGCATGTCAATATTTGCTAGGAAGAGGTCCATTTCTGTCAAGTTCTTAAACTTATTAGCATAGAGTTTTGAGAAGTATTCCCTTATAATGTTCTGAATCTTGGTTGTTTCCGTGGTGATATTTCCATTCTCATATCTGAGTTTATTAATTTGGGTGTGTTCTCTTGTTTTTATGATAAGATTTACTAAGGGTCTGTCAATTTTGTTAAGTTTTTCGAAGAACCAACTCTTTGTTTTGTTGATTCTTTCTATAGTTTTTTTGGATTCTAATTCATTAAATCTGATTTAATTTTGATTATTTCTTTCTGTCTTCTGGATTGGGGTTTATCTTGCTGCTCTTTTTCAAGGAGGTTTAGATGTGTCATTAAATTGCTAGTTTCAGATCTCTCCAATTTGTTGATGTAGGAGCTCAGAGCTATAAACTTGCCTCTGAGTACTGCCTTTGCTATGTCCCAGAGGAGCTGGTAATTTGTGTGTTCATTTTTGTTGGATAGCAGGAACATTTTAATTTCCTTTCTAATCTATTCCATGACCCACTCATGATTCAGCAGTGTGTTGTTCAGCCTCCATGTGATGCCAGACTTTCTTTGGTGGCTTTTGGTGTTGAGTTCTTATTTTATTCCCTTGTGGTCAGAGAGAATGCAAGGTATAACTTCAATGTTTCTGAATTTAGACAAGTTTGCTTTGTGGCCTAAAATGTGGTCTATTTTAGAAAACGTTCCATGTGCTGCTGAGAAAAACGTGTATTCTGATGCTGCTGGGTGAAATGTTCGGTAGATGTCTGTTAAGTCTAGTTGATCTATGCAGCTGTTTAGATCTGTGGTTTCTCTGTTGAGTTTTTGCCGAATTGATCTATCTAGTGGGCAGAGTTGTGTGTTAAAATCCCCAACAATTAATGTCTTTGGATCTATATGGTATTCGAGGGAAAGTAGTGTTTCTTTGATAAATTTGGGTGCTCCATTGTTTGGCGAATAGATATTTAGAATTGTAATATCCTCTTGATGTAGAGATCCTTTAATTAGTATGTAGTGACCTTCTTTATCTCTTCTCACTAATTTTAATTTGAAGTCTATTTTATCTGATATTAGGATTGCAACTTCTGCCTGTTTATGGGGGCCGTTTGCTTGGTAGAGTTTGTTCCAGCCTTTAACATTGAAAATGTGTTTGTTTTTTCGGGCAAGAGGTGACTCCTGCAGGCAGCAGATAGAAGGGTCTTGTTTTTTAAACAAACTAGACAGTCTATGTCGCTTAATTGGAGAGTTCAGTCCGTTAATGTTAAGAGATAGGACTGAGAGGTATTTGGGAGTTCCTGCCATGTTATCCACCTTCTTGGGGGCTGCAAAAACTGGGTTCTTCCTATGGTTCTTGGATTCTCAGTTTGGGTGCCGGTTCTTGGCCCTTATTGCGGTCTTGTTGGTTTTCTATGTGTAGGACATGAATTCCTTTAGTGATCTTTCTGTGTTCTCTACCTGGTCTCTCAATTCCTGAATTACTCTTTGATTAGCTTCCTCCCGTTTGTGGGACTCCTGCAGTTCTCTTTCCTCCCGTTCATGGTATTCCTGCAGTTCTCTTTGAGTGTTCTCAGCCTGCTCACGCCATTCCTCCCTTTCTCTTTGAGTATTCTCAAGTTGTTCACGCAAATCCTGTATCAGGTTTTGAGTAGCTTCCTCACACTTATGATATTCCTGTATAAGCTTGTGGGTTGCCTCCTCTCTCTCCCTATCACGCTCATACAGAGTCCTTTGTAAGTTGTCAAACTTCTCATTTATCATGTTTGCCAGCAGTGTTTGTAGAGCTATTTGGGAACTCTCCTCTGGATTATTCATTATCTGTTCTGACCCCTGATTATCAAGATTGGGTATTGAGATATCCGGATTTGCCATTTTTCTTGTGTTTTTCCGGCCTACTCTGCCCATTTGAGATGAAAATAGCACCAGTTTTGTGCTAGAACACTATCTTAAGGCAACCATCAATCAAAGTTTGCATTTGTTCAGTCAGTAGTCTACAGATACAATCTAGTTCAACAGATACATCTATTCAACATCAAACAACTATATGTTAATGGGCTTCAAACCGCAGAGGAGAATTTAGAAAACCAGAAATTATTAGGGTTAGGGAGAGATGTTGGTAAAAAATAGGAATAGATTGGTGTGGGAAGGCACAGGGAGAGTTAACTATGTCCTAATCCCAATGCAGGAAATAGGTTGGGTAGGATGCAAGTAGAGAGAGAGAGAAAAAGAAGAAAGGGAAAGGGAAATGAAAAGAGACCAGAAAAAAATAGAAACATAGAAATTAATAGTATTATGGAGATTAAAAGACCATCTATTTAGAGATGAATGTGAGTATATTAAGAGAAGCGAAGGGACATAGAGGAGAAGTGAAAAACTTAAAAAAAATGCTTAAAATATTATATAGATATAAAGAGGTAGTACTGCTATTAATGAATTTAAGTCTCAGAGGTTTTGAATTGAGTAATAAATTTGTGGAATAAGTGTGTACACAGTGGGGGATAGGGTCTACTAGTTAACTACGGGTTTATCTGAGGATGTGCAGGACAAGAGTTAAGTCATATAAAGAAGATCAAAAGAGAGGAAAAGGTGGAAAGGATAAGAAAGGGAGAAAAAAAAATCAGACGTTCAGTAGAGCTAGACAAAAAACAAAAAGATAGTTATGAAAGAAAGAAAAAGAGAAAGAAGACAAGAAAAGAAAGGAAAACACATATTCATGTATTCCTAAAATAAAAATTATAAGAGGAAAAAAAAAGTTACTGGAAAACAATTATTTTTCAAAAAAGGCAAAAATTAAAGATTAATAAAATTTTTATGAAAAGGAAAAAAAAATTACATGTATATGGTAAAAAAAAAGAAAAAAAATGAAAAGAAAAGAAGAAGAAGAAAAAAAAAAAGTTCTTTGATTTTTTTTTTTGATTTTTTTTGGGAGAGGTGGGAAGAATCCTGTATCTCCCTTTTGTCTGTAACGAGCCTCTTATTGGAGTCTCTGGTCAGCTTGAGGTCCTGTGGCTTGATTAGTTTCTTAAGTCAGTTTGTTTGAACAGGCAGAAAAATGCTCTGCTTTACCCAAGATTTTGAGATCCCCCTCCCAGGTTAGTTTAATGGGAGGGTGATCTGCTTTGAGAATCACAAAAGAGGGGAATGCAGTGGTGAGGCTAGGTTCTGGGTAGAGTTGAGGCCTTTCAACAATCAGTAGCTTTTCCCTGGGGTTATTTTGTGAAAAAACTCACAGCACCCAGCCTGGAGCCATTCTTAGGGTTTCTGTTTTTCAATTGATTGTTGAGGCTGCTAGAGGGAGGGGCAGCCTCTGGCTCTGGTTACTCAGTGAGGAAAGCCACTCCAATGGCTGGTGCCTGAGCTGGGTGACTTTTCCCTGGATGGAGCTGAGTCTGGCAGGTCACTTCGCCATTAAGTTCTTGTGACCTGATAAATGACTCGTTTTATTCCAAGGCCTGAGTTGGAGCTGGCAGCTACTCCGAGCTTTGTTGGTATCCAAGATGGAGATCAACGGTGCTGGGGGGTGGGGGGGAGAGGTGGCCTTCCCTCCTCTGCTCCCTGAGAAGGAGTGAGGACATCGGGCTTCTACTCACACCCGAGTCTTGGATCCTGGGTCGTCTCTGGTCTGCCAATTGCAGGATGAAGATGTCAGCTCCTTGTGGTTCTTGCTGGTGTTGAGTAGAATCCGCTCGCCCGCTGTGTCTGGCACCTTTGTCCTGGACTCTCTGTGTGAGCACTCAGGTATGGCCCCAGTTGCGGTCTCTGCCGTGACGCTGCTGCCACCGTCGCGGTGGTTGCTGGCAAGTGCTCAGATGTGTCTTCTTGCCTTGGCTTTCCCTCTCTTGTCTAACTCTCTGTCCTGTGATGGCACACTTGGTGTGATTCTCTGGCTTAGGACTGTTCACTGGAACTCTAAAACTGCTTTCTATGCGAGAGCTTGTTCAGATTCCAGCTTCTCCTCTGCCATCTTCCTCTTGGATCGGAAATGACTCTTTGTTAATATGCAAGCAATATATAATGTTTCTAGATGTTAACAAGCATGATACTAAGAATGATCTTGGGAAATATTCAAAAAATATTGAACTTGTCATGTCGAAAAAGAACTTTACAACTTTGGGGGGGAGGAGTGGGAAGTGAGCAGGAGGAGGATTAGAAGGGATGGGAAGGGGAAACAAAGGAGGAGGCTACAATGCTTGATAAGAAATGTACTCATTATCTTGCCCATGTAATTGTAACCCCTCTGTACAATATTTTCCCAATAAAAATTTTAAAAAATATTAAACTTTTTCATATCTTTCCTCTTCAACATGAGAAATCCTAGTCAAGATATATAGAACATTAATAAAGGATTTTTTATGTTTTTTATTTTTTACATTAAAGCAAATACACTTTTCCTCTTTGTAAGCCTGACTTTGAAAGAGTCACACCCTCACATTTGTTTTATAGACAAAAGTTTAGTGTGTGATTTACGTGCTTTCCTCCCTTTGGGTGTTGCTGTCTATTATATTGGCAAATACATAGAAAAACAAGATAAATTCATTATGCTTCTGTTAAAATTTTCAAAGTCATGCTGTCTTCAAAAAGTTTTCTCTTCCCTTCTTCACTGATAATTAAAGTTTATTTGTTGTTCTTTAAATGAGAACAAAAAAGTGATATTTTACTGTATATAGTCAGTGAAATCAGGTGGTCTGTGATTGCTTTTTAATTTGTTTCAAATATTTCCTTGGCTATTTTCATTATTGCCTTTGTTCCAGTCTTCCACTCAGGAACACAGGGTTAAATAAAAAGATTACCCTAAGGAATAGGATGTTAGGGAGAAAAAAATACATGTATAACTAAAGAGTTTCATCTCTTAAGAGATTAAAACACTCAGAAGACATATTGCTATTACTGGCATGGTTAAGATGACTTCAATGTTTTAGATCTTAAACAAAGTGAAAAGCATGTAAAATGTGACAGTTTTTCCAAACAATGATTTTGGCTTATACTTTTCTACATCAATGAGATGAGTGACTACTGTCAATCAAAACCCTGACAAGGTTGGAACATATATCAATTTTAGGTTAGAAGGGTTAATGTTAGAATGACAAGGGAGATTCCTAAAACAACACTGACTATCACTTAACAATTATACTTATAGCATATAGACATGTAAATATGAATTGCGTGAGAATTGCTTGATTTACCCAATTCATTGACAACTAAAACCAGAAAACACATCTCTACATTTATATAAACTAGTGTATATAGTGAGGATTTAAATTTTTTTTAGAATATATATTTTAACGTTCATGTCAAACTATTAGTTTATTTTTAATTGTTTAATTTTAATTTTTATTAGATGTGGATCTTGAAATCTGGGCCTATATGCTGTCCCTCAGCTTTTCAGCTCAAGACTAGTGCTCTTCCACTTGAGCCACTGCCAGATTTTTGGTGGTTCATTGGAGATAAGTGTCTCATGGACTTTCTAGCCTGGGCTTGCTTAGAACCATGATTTTCAGATCTCAGCCTCTATATTAGCTAGGTTTACAAGAATTAGCAACTGGCCCTTAGCTTCCTAATTCTTTGTTATAGTTTTATGAACAATTGAGTTGTAGTCCCATACGTTTATAAGTTGTGTAATGATCAAAGTTTATCATATCGATCAGTTGCTTTATGTAACATGATTTTTAGTGAGACTACTCAAAAACATCTTTTGGCTGTGTTGAAATATCTTTTCTTAACTATAATCACATTGCTTATTGTGCTATACAATTAATATATTTACTTTATTCATTGAAGTCTGCTAATTAAAGATATAAAACATGAATAGTAAAGTTAAAGAAATTCATGGTCCATTACTTTTTTAAAGAAAACAAATAAGCCTTTTATTTTCAATTATATTTCTGTGGGGATGTAAAATATTCATTGATTTAACAGTCAAAATGGATAACAGTTACATTATAACAAGTTGATTCAAACTTGTTTTTGAAAATTACATGCTTAACACAAATATATTTCCACATTCTTCTACTACATAATTTAAACAACAGTAATACAAAGCTTGGTGTTTGTGGCCTCTTGTGTAGATTTCTAGAAAATCAAGAGGATAAGACTTGAAGATTTTGGTTCAATGTCAGCCTAAACAGACAAAAATGTGGAAATATCTCCAATTATCCCGCAAGAAGAACGTGAGGATATTGCTCAAAGAATAGTGTCATCATCCATGAGTAAAAAATCTACGGAGACCATGAAACACTGAGTTTAAGTCCCATAAACATATATACACAATACAGCTATTAAGAAAAGTACTATGGGGGCTGGGAAGGTGGTTCAGTGGTAGAGGGCTTGCCCTGCATGCATGAGGCCCTGGGTTTGATTCCTCAGCACCACATAAGAAAAAAGAAAAAAGCCAGAAGTTGCACTGTGGCTCAAGGGGTAGACCACTAAGCTTGAGCTGAAGAGCTTATGGACAGCGCCCAGGCCCAGAGTTCAGACCTCATGCCCACTCCTCCACCCCCCACCGACCGGCAAAATAAAAAATTACTATGAACATCAACAATGAAGAAAAATAGTAGAAAAAATCATAAGAAATGTTTTGTAAAAATCTGGAAGACAAATCATTTCTCAGAATTTTTATTCAGGGGAGGGAAATGTCACAGTTTCATTTGTTCAATCTCATTGTAATGGTTTGTCTTGAAACTTGGCTACTAGGTTACACATGAATGAGTAGATTGGATTAGCTGACATAGCAGAGATTGCCTGTTACTATCCATCATCCCACTCTGCAAAAATCTAAAATCGTGGTTCTTAATTTAAAGAAAACCTCATATTAGAGACTCTTCAGTCTACATAGACAGGTGTCGTTATTTTGAGGCTTCAGACCAGTGCTTTTGTTGATAACCACTCCTGCTTTACTGCCCTTTCCTTGTGTAAGTATACCTTCCTTAGGTGGCACCTAGCAAGTCTTCGAACTTCACACACTCCTTAATCTCTCCTTTCACCAGCTTCAAATTATTTCACATGTTATCTATGTCTTAGCATCAGTTTTTTTCTTACTAATCCCCACCAGAAAACTCTTATAATCATGTAAACCCACTATAAATATCCTAGATATAAAAGGGAGTAAAGTTTTAGCATTGGCTGAGGCTCTCATCTGTAGGTTTGCTTCCTAATAAATCTGTGTTACACAATCTCTTTTTTTCTCCATGGCTTTTGAGTCTAAAAAATGATTGATTTGGGGCTGGGAACGTGGCTCAGTGGTAGAGAGCTTGCCTTGCATGCCTGAGGCCCTGGGTTCGATTCCTCAGCACCACATAAGCAAAAAGAAAAAAGCCGGAAGTGGCGCTGTGGCTCAAGTGGTAGAGCACTAGCCTTGAGCTGAAGAGCTGAGGGACAGCACCCAGGCTCAGAGTTCAGGCCCCACGACTGGAACAAAAAAAAATGATTGATTTGGTTTGAGGTAATCCCATTTACCCAGATTTACTTTGAGTTGTGATTTGAAATTTTTGGAAGTTTTGATATGTGTCTAGGAGCCCTGGTGCTTCCCCTAACAATTCCTGTAATATTGTCAAGGCAACTAGTCTTAAATTAAAGTCTTTGATCCATTTGGAATTTTCTGGTGCAGGGGGATGTTTAAGGTTCTAACATCAGTTAGAATTCTGTGATTTCATCAGAAAGAATAGCATTACCCCATTCCTGAGAAAATGGAAAGACTTGAAAAAAATATTAACTGAAATAAGACACAGCCAAAGAAATGTATGCTGCATGATTTTCCTCATTTGTAATAACTAGAATATGTTCAAAACTCTACAAGTTAATCTAATACTTAGTAAAAGACAAATACAATTGGACATGATTATCTAACAGCACTTTCAGCATTCACATGTTGAGAACAAGGTAATCTGTTCTTAGGAGAGGATCACAATGGCTCAATAGCTCTGTGTATACAATCATATAAAATCATAGTGCAATGAACTCTAAGAATCAATCATACCTGTAAAATACATATATCTCTATATAATTTTAAAAATAAGCAGATTCCCTATAAATTCAAAATCAAATTCTAAGTTTAATAGATAAAATAGAGGAAACTTTTCAACACATGAACTAAAATATCTAGAGGAAATTGTGGGAGAGAAACGATGAATGGTAGAATAGTAACAATTGAAGAATTCATTATCCATTTCCAAAATTATACCAAGAGCTGGGATAAAGCTTAGTTGTAGAATTAGACTAATATGTACAAAGCCATGGGTTCAATTCCAAAGAAGGCCAAATAATCAGTTAATAAATAGTAAGAATAAATAAAATAATTACTTGGAATAAATGCTTTCATATTAGACAGGCCTGAATCCTAAAACAGAAAACAAGATAATATCAAATCTTGTATCAAATGACAAGAACCTGCAAGAATGTGCAGGAAATAGTTTTCCTTTTCTATCTTTTTCCTTTTCTGTTTCCTTCTTTTTTCTTTCCTTTGTCATTACTGGTGCTTGAAGTTGCTAAGGCTCTGACTACTTTAGATTATTTTTCAGATGAGGTCTTACTTTTTGGCCAAGCCTCCCTTGAACAATGATCTCTTACCTATGGCTTCCACAAATGTGCGATAACAGGGAAATTGCACTAAATATAGCTTTCTCTGTTGTTTTAGTTTCTAACTGTTTTTTGTCAGAACTGGTCCTGGATCCCAGTCTTCTAAATCCCGGCCATCTAGTAAGGCATATTTCATCTCAAACTTGGACCCAGACTATTTTTCAATGAAACATTCTATGTTGACTTCTGTTTTCTAGATATCATTAAATTCTATTGACGTTACTGTGTATTTTTATGATGTTAAGAGAAGAGCACAGAGAAATCCCTTGAATAATTTTCCCACTTTCTTTTAATGTTTATAGTATGATATCACAAGTAGGACATTAATATTTCACAAGTACCTTATGCAGACTTCAGTTGTTTTATTTTGTGCACATATGAAGTCCTGTATAATTTTTATCAGCTCTATATTTTCAGATACTTTATTTTTACCCAAAATAACTCTCTCTTATGTTTCGCTTTTATACTTAAACCCACTTCTTCTCTTGGTCCCATCTAAAACTTGTTCCGTCCTGTCAACCAATAGTTTTCCCCAACTTCTAGAGCATGCAGTATATATGTTTTTAGGATTGTCTTCCAGTCTATGGTAGATTATTCCCAGTTGTATGACTTAAGGCAACTCGAGTTGCTTTTTGGTTCTGCTATTAGGGAATGTATCACAATTCACTTCCCATTCACCTGAAGAGAGCCTGAATTGATTTCCATTTCTTTGTCTAGAGGAAACAATGCTGCAATAAACCTGTATTTTGGCCTTTTGCTGAATGTTACATTTTATTTCTATGAGAGAAATCCTGAAGAGCTCAATTCCTATGGTATACATTGGTTGCATATTTCATATTCTAGGACCCTGTCAAACAGTTTTTAGAAGTGACTTTCCTATTTGACATTCTTGTCAGCATCCAGTTTGTCTGTTTCTAGCAGTTAACATGGTCATTATTATATTATGTGAAGTAATTTTCATACATGTTTTGCGATATCATTGTATTTTTAAAGTGCATTTAATTGATCACTGATGATGTTTTTCTTGTGCTTATTTTTCACATGATTTATTTCGTTTTTTTTTTTTCCTAATTAATGTTTTTTTAACATTTAAGTTTGGAGAGTTCTATGTACAGCCTAGATTTTGAGGCATTCTTCAGGTTTATGATTTGCAAGTATTTTATCCTTTACTTTGGGTCATCATCCTCATCAGTATCCTCCTCCTCATCATTATTAGTATTACTACAATTACTTTTGTACATGTATGTATGGTCCTGGGGCTTGAACTCAGGGCCCATGAGATTTGTTGCTATTTGTTAACAATTTACTATTTGAGTGATGCCTCACTTCTGGTTTTTTGAAGAATAATCAGAGATAAGATTATCTGGCTGCTTCAAAGAACAATACTCAAATCTCAGCCTCACAAGTAGCTAGAATGAGATACATAAATCACCTGCTCCCAGTTTCTATTTACTACTTGTATATAAACTTTCACAGAACAACTTATTTTCCACTTTTATTGAATTCTACTTTATCGTTTCACATTCCTATAATTTTATTGCCAAATTTAAGAATTTTTCTGTCTCCAAAATTGTCACGACATCTTCCATTGCTTTACATTTACATCATTTTCTGTTTTATATGCCACCTGAAATCCTGCTTGAAGTTAATATTTGAGAAAATTGTTAGGTGTAAGTCAACGTTTACTTTTTAATTCTCCCCAATACTATGTAACCTATCAGTACTTATTGAAGAGAATGTCATTCCACAATTGTTTGATTTTTCACTCACTAAATATTCCTTGTTAACATTTGTGTGTATCTAATCTGGTGTCCTACAGATCCATTGAGCTGTATAATATTTTCTTTACAAATATCGTAATTTTACACTAACAGTTTTAATGTTGGACAGAGAAATATATTCCAATTTATTTTCTTTTCTCAATGAGTCAAAGAGTGATGTGCAGATGTTTTTAGAAATTATCATAAACTTACAAATAAAACCCTGAAGCTGGGCACTGTTGGCTCACACTTGTAATCATAGTTGCATAAGAGGCTGAGATCTGAGGATCATTGTTCAAAGCCATCCTGAACAATAAAATCTGTGAGACTATGATCTCCAATTTACCACTACAAAACAGGAAATGGCAGGGTGGCTCAAGGGAGAGAGCACTCACTATGACCTGAAGAGCTGAGGGACATCACCAAGCCCCTGAGTTCCAGCCATGTAAATGACTAGAAAAACAAAGGGAGAGAGTTCCTGGAAGATGGCACAGGAGAAGCTGAAGGCTAAACAAGTTCTCCCATAGAGAGCAGTTTTAGAGTTCCAGTGAACAGTCCTAAGCCAGACAATCACACCAAGTGTGCCATCACAGGTCAGAGAGTTAGGCCAGAGAGGGAAAATCCAGGCAAGGAGACAGCTCTGACCTCTTGCCAGCAGCCACCACCGCCACAGTGGCAGCGGTGGTGGCAGCGGCCGCAGACACCATACCTGAATCACAGAGAGTCCGGTACAAAGGAGCCAGACGCAGCAGGCAAGTGGATTCTACTCAACACCAGCAAGAAATCAACAAGGAGCAGAAATCTTTATCCTGCAGTTTGCAGACCAGACACAACCCAGGAACCAAGACTCAGCTTGAGTAGAAGCCCGACGTCCTTACTCCTTCTCAGGGAGCAGAGGAGGGAAGGCCACCCCTCCCCCCCCCAGCACCGGTGATCTCCATCTTGGATACCAACAAAGCTCGGAGGAGCTGCTAGCTCCAACTCAGGCCTTGGAATAAAACGGGTCATTTAACAGGTCACAAGAACTTAACGGCAAAGTGACCTGCCAGACTCAGCTCCATCCAGGGAAAAGTCACCCAGGTCAGGCACCAGCCATTGGAGTGGCTTTCCTCACTGGGTAACCAGAGCCAGAGGCTGCCACTCCCTCTAGCAGCCTCCACAATCAATTGAAAAACAGAAAACCTGAGAATGGCTCAAGGGTGGGCTCTGTGAATTTTTCACAAAATAGCCCCAGGGAAAAGCTACTGTTTGTTGAAAGGCCTCAACTCTACCAGAACCTAGCCTCATCACCCCTCTTTTGTGATTCTCAAAGCAGGTCACCCTCCCATTAAACTAACCTGGAAGGGGGATCTCAAAATCTTGGGTAAAGCAGAGCATTTTTCTGCCTGTTGGAACAAACTGACTTAAGAAACCAATCAAGCCACAGGACCTCAAGCTGACCAGAGACTCCAACAAGAGGCTGGTTACAGACAAAAGGGAGATACAGGATTCTTCCCACCCCTCCCAAAAAAAAAAAAAAATCAAAGAACTTTTTTTTCTTCTTTTCTTTTCTTTATTTCTTTTCTTTTTTTTTTTTTGGTACCTTATATATATATAAATTCTTTTTCCTTTTCTAAAACTTTTATTAATCTTTAATTTTTGCCTTTTTTGAAAAAATAATTGTTTTCCACTAACTTTTTTTTCTCTCTTATAATTTTTATTTTAGGAATACGTGAATGTACATTTTCCTTTCTTTTCTTGTCTTCTCTCTCTTTTTCTTTCTTTCTTAATTATCTTTTTGTTTTTTGTCTAGCTCTACTGAACTTCTGATCTTTTTTTTCTCCCTTTCTTATTCTTTTCACCTTTTCCTTTCTTTTGTTCTTCTGTATGTGACTTAACTCTTGTCCTGCACATCCTGATAAACCCATAGTTAACTAGTAGACCCTATCCCCCATTGTATACACACTTAATCCACAAATTTATTACTCAATCCAAAACCTCTGAGACTTAAATTCCTTAATAGCAGTACTACCTCTTTATACCTATATAATATTTTAAGCATTTTTTAAGCATTTCACATCTCCTCTATCTCCCTCCTGTTTTCTCATTATATTCACATTCCTCTCGAAATAGATGGTCTTTCAATCTCCATAACTATATTAATTTTTACGTTTCTAATTTTTTTTCTGGTCTCTTTTCATTTCCCTTTCTCTTTCTTCTTTTTCTCTCCCTCTCTACTTGTATCCTACCCAACCTATTTCCTGCATTGAGATTAGGACATAGTTAACTCTCCCTGTGCCTCCCCACACCCATCTATTCCTAATTTTTACCCACATCTCTCCCTAACCCTAAAAATTTCTGGTTTTCCAAATTCTTCTCTGTGGTTCGAAGCCCATTAACATATAGTTGTTTGATGTTGAATAGATGTATCTTTTGAACTAGATTGTATCTGTAGACTATTAACTGTATAAATGAAAACGTTGGTTGATGGTTGCCTTAAGATAGTGTTCTAGCACAAAACTGGTGCTATTTTCATCTCAAATGGGCAGAGTAAGCCGAAAAAACACAAGAAAAATGGCAAATCCGGGTATCTCAATTCCCAATCTTGATAATCAGGGGTCAGATCAGATAATGAACAATCCAGAGGAGAGTTCCCAAATAGCTCTACAAACACTGCTGGCAAACATGATAAATGAGAAGTTTGACAACTTACAAAGGACTCTGTATAAGTGTGATAGGGAGAGAGAGGAGGCATCCCAAAAGTTTATACAGGAGTATCATAAGCGTGAGGAAGCTACCCAAAAACTGATACAGAATTTGCGTGAACAACTTGAGAATACTCAAAGAGAAAGGGAGGAATGGCGTGAGCAGGCTGAGAACACTCAAAGAGAACTGCAGGAATACCATGAACGGGAGGAAAGAGAACTGCAGGAGTCCCACAAACGGGAGGAAGCTAATCAAAGAGTAATTCAGGAATTGAGAGACCAGGTAGAGAACACAGAAAGATCACTAAAGGAATTCATGGAATCCATTAACAAAGAGCTGAAGGAAGTCAGCCCACTTGAGACTTTTTTGATGTCATCATATCGGAAGAAAAAGTGAACCCTTTCAGGATGATACTTAGAAAACAGCATCTCTATTTAATTTAAGCTCCAATGAATATTCATGCATGTATCATGCGCCCTTCTCTGTTTGACTTAACCTTAGGCCAAGGACATTAGATAAAAAAAAATAAGCAAAAATAGGAAAGCTTCAGAAAATCTATAACCCAACATCAAAAGGAAGGAATGCTATTATTGAAAGCCATAAGTGAATTATTTTTAATGTTTAAACCCGAATATTGGCTTTTAAATTTTAGCAAGTTTAGAATGTTAAATTGCATATGAGTTATAACTAAGATCTAATTACAAATTCACATAACATTGTGATACAACTAAATAATAAATATTAGTCTTTTTATTAAAAACTTACTAAGCTGGTAGATATCAAATAAGGCACTATGATGTTTTCTTAATTGCTCAATATGTTGGCAGTGGATGAATAATATGAGGATTATCAGGTCAGGTCAGATTAATTTTCCATTTTCCAAATGAGGTACAATAAATCCTTAGATTAATTGGAAAGATTAAGTAAAATCAGAGATAAAATGATAAAAATGTATACTTTTGAGTCATTTTCATGGTGACATGAGACGGATATGAAATATTGCCACAATAATATTGTCAATTCCTTTCTGTAAATTCTGATTACATAAATATAAACCAGTTTTCCTATAATAAAATGTAAATTCAATCAATTTCATTCATCTTACTATTTGCCATAATTCTCCTTATTATTAAAAATATATCTTTGCAATTTTTCATAAGGAACTGATGGGATAGTCTTGAAATTATTTCATTTTCAACATTATGCTGGAAAAGAAGAATTTGAAATGGAAAATGCTACAAAGGACTCCTTGTGAAACATTCTATGGCATTTGGAGTACCATAGAACCTGTACATCAAATGATGAGACATAGTATTAGACTTAAAAAGTGGAAGTAGCAGAAAAGTGATTGTAAAGTTTATTGGACAGCTGTACATTATTTTTACAATAAAAAATACAAAAAAAAGCTAATAAATGCGATTGTTTCTAACTTATTTATCAGCTTTTTTTTATTTTTTAATTGTAAAAGTACTGTATAGAGGGGTTTCTGTTATATGAGCAAGGTAATGAGTTCATTTCCTATCAAGCATTGTTGCTTTCTTCTTTGTTTTCCCCTACAATCCCTTCCCACCCACCTCCACAACTTACCCCTCTTCATGAAATTTGTAAAGTTCATTTTCAACATAATATCAAATGACTATGAATTATTTGAAATTTCCTGTCAACCACTATTCTAATAAAAGTAGAATATAACTCAATATTCTGGAGGAAAAAAGTGATATCATTTAATCACTACATTCCATTTCATAGTATCTCAGTGGGGAAATAAACAAATGGCATTACCATTTATCTTTGTCCCTTTGCACAAAACTTCCTTACTCCACATTTCTGTCCTTTTCTGATCATTGTTTACATCTGCAAAACAGAATTGAGATACCGTAGATACTAGAGTAGGGATGTATATATATATGTATATATATCAGCATGTCCTTTTACTATCCATTTCCTGCTTTCCTCTTCTTACAAATTATCCACCTTATCAAACCTGCCAGCCACAATCACACTAAATCCAAGACAATCACATTTAAATCCCACGTATCCGAACAATGGAGCTTAGCTGTGCATTATTGATTCCATGTATGTACCTGCCATTGTAAACTTTCTACATATTGAATGAGGAATTCTGCACATTTCAAACAAATTAGGTGGAATTCAAAGAAACAATTCTGAATACAGTAAAATTCTTAAAAATTTTAAAAAAAGAACTCTGAGTCATGGACTGCTCTGTTGTTAGGTAAATATTAGTATGAAACTCAACTTACATGTGTGCTTTTGGAGATCACACTATATGAATGTATTTAACTTTCTCAATCTGGGTCAGACATTTGTTAATTGTAAGTAAATAGAAACAAATACATATACTTTCTCATATGTTCTATCATTTCATAACTCATTTTCATCTTTTCTAAAAACGGTCAAAATGCCTGCTAAAGAAGACTTTCCACTATCTGATATTTACTAAATTAGAAGAGAGACCTGGCTTCAGCAAGCATTTTGTCAATTTCAAAGTGTAAAATATTGTAAGGGGCTGATGAGTCCTCTTATTAAATTACATAACTATGCTGCTCATCTTCAATTTCTCTTTATTCCTCACAAACAGTATAAAATATACATGTGTAAACAATCAGTTTAATGGAGTTTCTTTTCCTTTTCCTGTCCCCCCACTTTTGGCCTAGAGTTTTCAATCATCCTGAGTTGATTTGTTTTGTCTTTTCATTCTTTCCCTAATTGTTACACTCACTAACTTTTCTCTATCATGTAGGTTGATAGATCATAATGAGTGTGTTCTTTCTCTCATTTTGATTATGATCTAAGGGACCTGTGATCAACTTGTTAAGTCTGGCTACAGAGTCACACTCCTATTTATATTATGTTCTTGCCAGACTTCTACATGCCTCTGTCTCCAACTTCATCTTAATTACTTGTCAATCTGGATATTTTGCCAAGACTTGGTCTAATACATGACCTTGACTTCTTATGTTTATTTATTATCTCTTTTCAAATTAATAACATGTCCCTAGTCCCCTGTCTTAACCTTCTTAAAACTTTAGGTTACATATTCAAGGCTAACATTGAGGCACTTGGCTACTTCTTACATGAATAGTTTACTAATGTTTTATTATTTCTTCCCAAAAGATTCCAAATCAAAAGTACCATAAAATTTACTTTACACAAAATACATTTCATATATATTGAAAACTCCTTATATTTCACAGGATTATCTTATTTCTCACAAACTAACAACTTTTTGAGTAATCTGGGTGGTATGAGCATAAAGTCTGGTATGTGATAAGAAATTCAAAAATGATCTTAAAATATGATTTTATTAAATATTGAATAATTTTTATGATCATTTTTAGATATCTGTTGGTTTCTTTTTTGTTTGAGTTTTGCCTGCCAAAAGATGTCTGCGTATGCACAGTCACTGAGTCCATTTTGTTCAAGGCTAGTGTTCTGCCATTTGATCTTTAGCACAACTTCTGGATGTTTTGGAGGAGTTAATTGGAGATACGAATCTCATCGTCTTTTCTACCCAGGCTGGCTTGAAACTGAGATCCTCAAATCTCAGCTTCCTGAGTAGCTATGATTATAGGTGAGAGCCACTGGCATCTGAATATTTTTCAGCCTTTTTTATTTTTAGGAACAACAAAAAATTTAAATACAAAATATTTGGAGAAGTGTTAGGAAGATGGGAGAGGAGACGCTGGAGGCTAAACAAGCTCTCACATAGAGCACAGTTTTAGTGTTCCAGTGAACAATCCTAGGCCAGATAATTACACCAAGTTTGCTATAACAGTACAGAGCGTTTTGCCAGAGAGGAAAATCCAGGAAAGGAGATAGATCTCAGCACTTGCCGGCAGCCACAGGGGTGGTGGCAGTGGCCATAGCCACCATACCTGCAACAAATAGAGTACAGGACAAAGGTGCCAGAGGCAGCTGGCAAGCGAATTCTACTCAACACCAGCAAGAACTGAAAAGGAGCAGATATCTTCATCCTGCAGATTGCAGACCAGAGACGACCCACGAACCAACACTCCGGATGTGTGAGTAGAAGCTTGACCTCCTCACTCCTTCTTAGGGAGCAGAGGAGGGATAGCCACCCACCCCCTACTCCACTACTGGAGATCTCCATCTTTGATAGTGAAAAAGGCCTGGCTGAACTGCTAGCACCAATTCAGGCCTTGGGAATAAACAAGAGAGTCAGTTAGCAGGTCACAGCAATCAGCCCAGATCTACCAGGCTCAAGTCTACCCAGGAAAAATTCACCCAGCCCAGGCAGAGGAAAGTGCGCCCCCAGGAGTGGCTTTCTACTGGGTAAACAGAGGCTGCCACCCTCTACAACAGCCTAGAAAATCAATTAAAATTCAGTAAACATAAATCCTGAGAATGGCTCCAGGCTGGGCTCTGTGACACAGAAAAATATTTCTCAACTAATATTCTGTTTTTGAAGATAATTATTTGTAAGCATTTACTTTTATTCATGACAACTAGACAAAACTTACTATATCTCAAGTGTTACTATCTCCACATTCATCCTTCAAATCCTCCTTATCAAACTCTGAAGTAATGCCTGCTGGTATGGTAAGATTCGGGTAATTGATATAATAGTGGTAAAGGCTTCTTCATATGAGTACATGTCTTTAATAGGCAGTCGTGAATTTTGAGAGGTCATTTGAGAAGGTTCTTCTACTGCCCTATAATCACCCTGATTGAAACCTAATATATAATGTCCAAATTCATGATTTCTATTCACATGAACACTGGTATTAGAAAGAATGAAAAGTGCACATGAAACGAGTCTACCAATCGAACCTAGATGATGGGTAGGCAAGGGCAAATAGATATAAGAAGTAGGACATTTTTATATGTGAGTTAAAAAGGGTAAGAATTCCACCCAGAGTTCAATTCTACTGAACCACTGCACAATTCTCAGGAAGTCTAAAAGGGAAAAGTTAGGGCATGCTGTGGCATCGTCGCTTTCGAAATTTGTTCTTTCTGGGAGCCATCATGTGTGGTGGAGTTCAATAAACTGAGTAATGTTAACAAAGAAATTATGGTTATGAGGGAATATGGAGATGGAAAGGGAAGGGGAAAAAAGGAGGTGGCAACAATGCTTGATAAGAAATATACTCATTATCTTGCCTATGTAATTGTAACCCCTATGTACGGTATTTTCACAATAAAAATATGGTTATGTAAATAATAGAATAAGTAGATTCCCCATCCCGAAGGCACACTGGAAGCAAGGGACAACAACAGTAGACATACCTGCATGATGTAAGCTTTCTTTCTTCAGAGGATAAGGTTACTTGCTCTCCTTGGTGAGACTCATTCATATTGTCACATTTAATGATAGTTTCAGTTTATTTTCAATCTTGTAGCATGTACTAGTTTATTTTCTTCATTTCTGTCTTCAATCTAAATAACATACATGGTTCCTCGATTCTCTAAAATTCAGTGGTTTGGCTTTTGACAAATTAATTGTCCTATAAACTTTGCTGTATTTATTATAATTCCAAGCAACTACATACTTAAGTGAAGATATTTTCTACCTATGGAACTGAAGTAGAAATCTCACAATAGGAGCCTCAATATTTTCTCACTTTCCTAGAACTTTTACTTTACGTCTTTCATCAGGACTTGCTAAGTCATATTTCCTAGCTGTTAATCAAGTTGCAAGACCATGGTATATTTTCAGTAAATGACATGATACTGATAAAGCAATCTTCACAGGTCTAGTGGGCTATAGTGGATTATTGGTAATTTTGTGGAATAATTTTCATTTAATTAATGCTGTTATCCATAATCTAGAAATATTATAAAAGTTCAGTCATCAGAATATAAAATGCTCAAATAGTTTTTTTTTTCCTGTATGAGACATTAGTTGCATACAATCAAGCCAATCTTTCTGTCAATTTAGTTGTGTGTCCTGAAAATATTCACAAATTAGTTCCATGGAATCAAACCAATAAGCATATACTAATTTCAATGGAACCAAAGTCTAATGAGGAAGTTACAGGTAAGCTTAAAAAATTTGTAGCACAAGTCCTATAAAACCTTGGCCTTTTACCATGCTGGATGTACTGTCTCTCTAATGGTGTAGTCAGCATTTCTTGGTAACATGGCATTGTCCTTTCCCCTAGAATGACTGATTTTAGTAAGTAGAGCTCCTTCAGTTTTACATTTTATCATGCATAAATCTCTCTTCAATGATGACAACTTTTTCAGGCATGTTTATACACCAATCCTTTCTTCCTTGCAAGTGCAAGTCCTTAAAATCCTATCTATCCTGTTTCATGAATTATTGCAATTGAACTGAAGTGAACAAAACATGTCAAAAATTGGCATAATTATATTTTCTCCTTGAGGCTTTACAAACATTTGTTGTAATTATTATTATTTTTCTAATAAGTTGTTTTATGGAAATAGATTGGTGTCTTCCATATACTCTCTTATATCTTGCTCAAAGTAAAATATGCTATCCTAGGGCCTGAACTCAAATCTCATCTTGCACTTAAATGAGTATTTGTATCTTTCCTGGACCTTATGGTTGAGAACATGTTAGCTCCAAAATTTGGAGACAAAATCACGTACTGTCACAATAATACAGAACTGTCACAACAGAAATACTGTTTTCATCTGGAAATAATTTACTTATTTGAAATGAAAAAGAAAATATACAATGACTAAAAAGCGAACTGCTTCCTTTCTAAACACAAGCAATAATTTGAATTGAATGTGACTATATAATTGCAGAAAAAATCATACATGAGGTGATAATCTCTTCTTATTAATCAGAACGTTTTAAATGGAATGACTAAACCTCAAAAGGACAATCCTTCACAAAAGAGTTTTAGTGTAATTAGTAAAGTACTATTTACAGATTCTGGTATCTTTAGCAACCCCTATGATTAACCTTGTTAGTTATTTCCTGATTACAGAATATGTGTTAAGTTCTTTTTTCACAAAAACTATATAAATATTGTTTTGTCCTATTCCTTTGGAAAAGATGCTCCAGTCCATAAAGTACCCTTTATTTTGAAACATTTCTCCTAGGTAAAACTAAGTTTTAATATATAAATAGATGATGAATAAAATCAGAAAAGTTTTATATTTCTTATCCAATAAATCTGAACAATTCTCTGAAAGGGCACACTTCCTGTTTCCAGGGAGTCAGACAATTTGTCTTGATAATTTCCTTAAGGCCAAAACGAAATTACCTCTCTGAAGAGGAAATGAGATTATTCAATAGACACTTGAAGTAATGCTCAATTTCTCTAGCCATAAAGAAATTTTAAATCAAAACAATATTAATATTCCACCTTATCCCAGTTTAAATGGCTATAATAAATAATCTAATAATGACAGATGCTTGGGCTGGAGATGTGGCTCCAAAGGAACCCTACCGTACTGTTGGTGGGATAGTAAACTTGTTCAAACCTTCTGAAAAGCAGTATAAGGTTCCTCAAAATATTATGCGTAGAGCTCTCCTATGATTCATCAATCCTACTTTTGGGCATTTAACTACTTGATCACTAAGGCCTTTGTAAAGCTACCAGCATAAGTATATTTATTCCAGTATTATTCACCATAAAAAAGAAATACAATCAACCCCGATGACCTTCAATACGTGAGTTAGATGAGTGGATCAAAAAATATGGCAAATATATTCATTTTTATGTACATATGTACAGAGATAGCAATTTTATGTTTCCAACAGACAGGAGGACACTGTCCCTTTGGTTAAGAAATGGAAAGACTTTTAAAAATCATATTAAGTTGTGTAACCCAGTCACAAAGAAATTTAGGTCCCATGGTTTTCCTTATTTGCAATAATAATAATATACATACAATATAATCTTATTACATGAGCTGAAAAGCTCAAAACTGATGCACATATGATCATAGAAAATAATGCTAAGTGACATGAACTCCAAAATATGAAGACAAAAGAGTGTCTTTATAGTTATTCTTTTAAATGTGCTCGGAGATTTTATTTTATTGTCTCCTTTGATCTTTTCCATATGGCATATCTCCTGTTGACACTGTACTAAATTTTGGTACCATACATGCTGTATATATATTTGTCTGATCTGGGGAAGCGAATGGGTGTTATAAATGCCTGAATTAAGGAACACGATGACATATTGCAACTAGGATAACCACAGACAGTATATTAGAAACGAACTTTACTTCTTCAGAAGGGGTACGCAGAGGAGCGAAGAAGTTGAGGTGGGAAGGGATAGTGAAACATCAACAAGTGAAACTGTAAAATTGACCAAAAAGTACTGTACTCACTTTTAAAAAAATATGCTGAATATTTTAAGATTGTGATTTCTTAAAATCCCGCTTGGACCTAGAAGTGCATAAAATTATCTCATCTGGTGAAATTTCTGAAATCCCAAATTTTAGAAAATATTCCATAGCCTGTTTCAGATCTTGGAAAGTTTCCCCATCTAACATGCATGCCCACCCCCTCAAAGAAATGTTGTACAAAGCAAAATTGATGAAAACTTGTACGTATGAATCCCACTTTCAACTATATATCTCTAAGTTACTTGCTTTCATTTTCTTGTCCCTTGAATGAATTACACCAATATTAGTGTTGATAAGGTCTCCCTTCTCTTGGATGGACATTGCAATGGGATAGAAGAAAAGAATCTAATTTTGATTTTGGTTATGGTTTGGGGCTTGCATCTATTCTTTTTGCCTTAGGGTGCTTTCAATTTAAAATTCCCTTGCTTGATTATTTCCTGACGTGTGTCTTCTCATTTCAAGTCAGAATGCATTTGACAACATTTTCAGGAGGCAATGGAGGCATTTTGGTTATCAATAAATATGAGATCAATATTAAGATTTGATTTAAGTTTAATTGCTTTTCACTTTTTTACCTAAATCAATCGAATTCCAAACTTGAGAACAGAAAAAAGGTTGATAGTTCTTTAACGCACTGTGTTCGTTTTGGCAATGAAGAATTAGTACAATCTAACGTCCAGAAGAATATTGTATGTGTGGACTCTTACATCATACTCATACTTTCAATATTTTTTTCAGTAAACGCTATAAAGAACTTAAAGAGATCAAATAATCCACAGAGCAAAATTGTTATATGTGATGAAGCTACCTCTACCACATACAGATTAATCAAATATTTTGAATATCCAATCCGTTTTATGGTTATCGTTCGTAAGGGACAAAATAAATAAGTCTGAAAACAGAAGACATGAAGAGGATTTTGAAATTTACTATACTAGTCAAACAAACAACAGTTAAAACTGCCGTGAGAAACACTTTCAGGTGATACTTCTAAGGCATATTTATCTCTCCTAAATTTACTGACTACCCAAATACAGCCATCATGTAATTTGGTCGAAGATTGCGAGATCACTCATCTAACATATTTTCAGGTATTTTGATATCATTTCTCTCTTGTATTTTGGGATGATTAAAACGTGAAGACCCGAACTTTTGTGTAAGTCTGTTTGGATCAAAATCAATTGACTAACAGAACCCAAATATTGTTTGATTGATTCATTGTAGTGTGACGTGATGAATGCATCAGTGTAATAACAGGCATGATTTCAAACATAAACATCGATATTAAAATTCAAATACTCCTTCCCAATGTACTTCGCTATGCTTAATTTCCAGTGATAGTTATCAGGGTCATTATGTTGTGATTTCCACAAAGTATTTCCTTGAAGAAGGGATATATATATATATATATATATATGGATATATATATACATATATATCCATATATATATACACACACATATATATATATATATATATATATTGCTTCTGTAATATTAACAATATATGCCAACAAACAAAAGGCATGAACTATTAAGAAGAAAGGAGTCAAGGAAAGCAGTTCTCTACCTTTCTGTCTTTTTCAGAGAGTGATGCACCACCTAAATATACGATATTTTTTGCTTAAAATCAATGTAATAATTATTTTTCAAAGTTGGTCTTTTTGAGAATGTTGGAATAATTGTTTTGGTTATTTTTTCTCCCTTAAGTCAAAGATACATTACAATCTTCTAATATACATTTAGGAGAAATGCTAAGAACTCTATTACCTGGATATTTTCAAAATATTGATTTGCCATAAGCAAATGCTACCCAAATTTTCATACATTTCCATAAAATATTTAGGAATCAATTTTACAACTGGGTTAATTAATTACTACTTGCTTTTTCCATAAAGTCTTTCATTATTCATGAATCTGCTGTCATGTACATCTTTCTTACTGAAATTACTTATTTTTGGATTGTATTGCACTGAAAACCTCCTTCTGGGAATTGGACTGGTTCTTAAGTATATTTTCTTTTTCTAAATCTTATTTTCTTGTAAAGATCCTGTACACAGGAATTACAGATACATGAGTAAAGCAATAGTACATTATTAGTTAATCATTGTTACCTCTTCCTTTATGGTTGTCTCACCGTCCCTCCCTTCTCCAACTCCCACACTCTTCCCACCCACCCTTTCCTGCATTCGAAGAGGTCAAATTCTTCTCCAATATACTCTCCTGTGGAACCATTGCTGCAATAGGTCATCCTACATCTTTTTTTCAGTGCTTTTTTATTCCCCTTCTCCTTCCTAGATTAGACAAATGTATATGCTTGATACAGCTTACAAAAATCCTTTAAGGTACCGAAGGGGGATATATCATAGGGTGAAAAACAAATAAGGGAAACAAAAAAAGCACATAATAAATTGAAAACAATGACCACATAGAACTGTTGAGTCGATATCTTGGATTCATTTCACTAATCAACATCTTTATAGAAATATGTTCATAATCTTTGATCTTTTCAGCTCATCTGAGATGATTACCTATATGGGTACTAATTACTGCAAATAAGGGAAATCATGAAACCTAAATTTATTTGAGACTACCTTACTTAATATGAATTTTTCCCCAGTTCTTTCAATTTCCTAATAAATGGGCATGCAGTTCTTTCTGTAGGAAGCATAGAATGCATACATACATACATACATATATTTATATATATATATATATATATATATACACACACACACACACACACATCATATTTTCTTGATCCACTTGTCTACTGAAGGTATTATGTTTGCTATCATATCTTAGGCAGGGTGAATAGTACTGCAACAAATATTGGTGTGATGGTAGCTGTAGTATGGCCTTGTTTTCAATTGGATAAATGCTAAATCATATGGGATCTCTATGTGTAGTCTTTTGACAAATGTGCATATTGCTTTCCAGAGTGGTTGAATCAGTTTACACTGTCACCAATGATGGCCACGTTCTCTTCTGCAACTGTTATTAATTTTCTTGGTGAAGACATTCTAATGTGGTGAGGTGGAATCTCAATATTATATTGATTTGCCAGTTTTTTTTTTTTGTTTATTCCAGTAAAGTTCAATATTTCTTCCTATATCTATTGGGCATTCTTACTTCATGTTCAGAGTAGTTCCTTTTTAAGTCTTAGCACATTTGCTGATGGTCTGATTGTTTCTTTGAGGATTTGATTTTGGAGGAATTAATCTTTTGAGTTCTAAGTATAATTTAGATATGAGGCTGTTGTTTGGTTTTTAGCTACTACTAAAGATGTTTTCCTAATTTTTGGATTATCTCTTGATCTTGATAGTTATGCCGTTGGCCATGCAGAAGACCTAGAGTTAGATGCAATGTCATTAGTCCAACTTCTCTTTTATTTGTTGTGTTTCTGTGTATATATTAAGAATATTTTAGACTGTGCCAAGGAGCTGGTGTTTCTCTTGTTCTTTCCTGTAGTGTTTTCAAGGGTTCTGCTTTATCTTGGAGGTCATTGTTCCATTTGTAGTTGATTCAGGTGCAAGGTGATAGATAAGGATCTAATTTTAGTTTTCTACAACGTTTATACAATTTTCCATCAATATTTACTGAAGAGAATGTCTATCTTCCATTTGATGGTTTTGGCTCCCTTATCGAAGATTAGGTGGCTATAGTTCTGTGGTTTCATTTCTGTTTCTTCTGTTCCATTCTATTCTTTTTCAAATCTGTTCTTGTGGCAATATTATGCTCTTTTGTTTCTACGGACTTGTCATAGACTTTGGAGTCTGGTATTATAATTCCTCCAGTGCTGTTTTTTTCTGGTAAAGATTATTTTTGAGACTTTGGATCTTTTCTTCTTCTATATGCATTTTTGGATGGCTTCTATTCCATTGAAGAATGAGGTTGGAATGAATAGGCTTTGAAGTTGTAGATAGTCTTTAGCATTATTGTCATTTTCACGATGTTAATCTTCAAAATCCAGGAGCATGGGAAGTGTTTCCATTTCCTTAGTTCTCCTTTAATTTCCTTTTCCAGGTTTTGAAACTTTTCATCATAAGGATCCTTCATCTCTTTAATTCCTAGATATTTTAATTTTTCTATGGCTATTACAAGCAGAGTTGTTTCCTGATTTCAGCTCTACTGTTTTCATTATTGGCATTAAAGAAAGCCATTGATTTTTGAGGGAAAATTTGCTACTTTACCAAAGATTCTACTCAGCTAGAGTAACTTGGGAGTGGAGTCAGTGGGTGCTTTCAATATAAGATCATTTCATCTGCAAAGAGGGAGAATTTTACTTCATCTTCCCTTTATATTTGCATTTTGTCAAATTGCTCTAGCAAGTCCTTCTAATGTGATATAAAGAGGAATGGAGAAAGTGGACATCCCTTTCTTCTTCCAGTGATTAGAGGAAATGGCATGAACTTTACACCATTAAGTGTAATGCTTGCTTTAGGTTTGTTATAAACAGACTTTTTTGAATTGAGAAATGTTCCCTGGATAGTTTCTCCATTGCTTTCTTCATAAAAGGGTGTTGGACATGCCAAATGCTGTTTCTGCATCTTTGGAGGTAATCATGTGATTCTTATCTTTGTTCTTCTTTATGTGATGTATTACATTGATTGAGTTCCATATGGCGGTCCAATTTTGCATCCTTTCCACTCTCACATAATATTCTGCACAGGATCAATTCAGAGCAAGGAAAGGATCCTTAAAGCCATCAAGGAGAAATGATTAATCACCTTTAATGGGTCAACAATCATAATACTAACTTTAGATTTCTCAGCAGCGATTATTAAAGAAAGAAGATCCTGGAATGATATATGCCATCATAAAGACAAACAATTATCCACCAAGTATACGCTACCTAGAAAACCTCTTTTTCTTAATGATGGGTCAAATAAAAACCATCCCCAAGAAATAAAATTTAAACAATATATCTACACTAAACCATTTCTATAAATGTTAATTAAGTATATACTAAACACAGAAAACCACAATGGCACAATAAAGGGCAAGAAACATCCCACAGAGAATCCAAGAAGCATAGAAAGAACCCTGATGGCACTGTCCCAAGATGATGATTTTCATGACAGGAACAACCATTCTGAAAGTGAAAGGATGGAATAAAATCTACCAAGAAAATAGCCCACATAAACAGGATGAACTTGAGGTCCTAGTATCCAATAAAATGGATTTCGAATTAAAATCATCAAAAAGAGATAAAGAAAACCACTAAAATATTAATTAAGGCATTTCTCCTTCTGGAAGATATCATAATTTTAAGTATCATTTCACCAAAAACTGAGCACACAAATTCATTGAAGAAGCACTGTTCGAATTTGGGGAGGGAAGAGAAATAAAGAAACGCTGAAATAAGGATATAGGAGGACCCAATGTAACAATGAAATGTACAAGACGCTAACTTGAAAATTAACTTTACAACTTTGTTGGGTGGAGGAAGATGGAAAAATTGGAGGGGGATTGTAGGGGATAAACACCGAGGGTTAACAATGCTTGATAGAAAATGGAATCATTTCCTTGCCATGTAAGTGTAACCCCTCCCCACCTCTCTCTCTATATGTATATATATTTGTATATATATGCATATGTATATATACATACATACATATGTATATATGTACATATATATCTTTGCAATAACAAATATATTGGTTCTTCTCTCATTTGATTGCAACTTAAACCAACTTTATAAATAAACCAGGATCATTTCTGAATCATAACCATCAAAATCAAATATTTCCAGATTGTTCTTTGAATTTCAAATGTAGCCCCTAAATTTGCCCTTTTAGTTCAAAGGTTACAGCTACATCATTGTGACTGGATTAGATGTACTCTAATCCTTCTTGGGTATGTAACATGACACAACTTTAATGTAATGTCCAATTTTAAGATTAATTGTAATAGAGATAGTTTGGGTAAAAAACAAAATCCATAAACCTGAAACTCTCAAATTATTTCTACTTCATAATATAAAAAAATAAAAGTGCATCATTAGAATCAGGAAATCTCATGTCAGTTTGTTTTTCAAATTTTCCAAACAGTGCATCAAAAATAGTCCCAATTCAGATGTCAAATATAGCTACAAATATTACTTGAGGTGTTAGTTTTTTCTCTTTAGAAGCCAATAATTTGTCTTGAAGTAGTAATTCAAGTGTTGCTAAAAAAATAATGCTATTACACCTGGGTTTACACAATAAAGACAGAATCAAGTGCTGATTAGGCCAATAAGGTTGATCACCAAAAAAATAATACATCCAGTGTCAGCCATATCTTGTCTTGAACCTTCTAATTTTTTGTTGTTTTTTAGCATTATTGGTAACAGTTTGAGCTGAATCGGTAAAGAAGCTAAGAATCTCAGTTTTCTTGATTGTTGATAATAGGAATAGGATTTGCAGGACAGCAGGGAAAGCAGAAAGGCCTGTATTGGATGATTTCTCTGATATTTTATTTTTCCTGGAACTTACTTATTTGTGAGGCCTTTGCCTGGGAAGGGCAACTTTCCCCGGGAGTAGAGTTAAGCCTCACATATCAGTTTCCTTTGACCTTTTGAATGGCTTCTATTTTCCTCTTACACATCCAGAATTATGTGCTAGCTCCTCTGTCCTGGTCTTTATTATTATCTACTCTAGTGATTGAGAAGGGCTACCTTCCCACCACTGTTCTATAAGGAGTTAGGATGTCTTGTGTGGTCTTTAAATATTATTAAGATTAATTTTGTGTTTTGTGTCCTACTCCCAGTGTGGTACTCACACCTTTCCTTTGGTTTCCGGGCTCTCCACAATCTGCTATGGTCTATGATCAGCAGGAAGAAGATTACAAATCCTTGTCAGTTCATGGTTGTGGTGAATAGAATCTGCTTGCACATGGTTTTGGATTTTATCCCAGGCCCTGTCTGTTGATATGGCAGCTCCGGCTGTGGACAACCGAATGTTATTGAATCTGTCTCATTCACCAAGCTTTCTGACTTTTTTTCTCTCTGACTAAACTGCACTATGATGACACCACTAGGTCTAGCCTTGGACCTTTCACTGGTTTGAACTCAGATCTTAGCCGCTACCTTCTCCTCCCTCATCTTCCATTGAAATGTGTTGCTGTTTTTCTAAATGTACTATGTGAAGCTATTTTTTCACTTGCTTTATATATTAATTTCCTATGTCTTATCCAGTGTTGTCATTGTATTTGAAAACCAATCCAACAGCAAGCCTCAGAAAACAACATGTTTGAAGTAAACTATATACCATGCGGGAGAGGATACATTGAAATATAAGTAAAATTGGAGGAAAATGAAGAGTGGGCATGAACATATGACCAGTAAAGTACGTTCTGCCTTACATAAGAATGTCTAATCCCTCTGTACATCATCTTGACAATAAGATTGACTTTATTGATGAATTCATACATACACACTTTTTAATTCTCATAAATGTACATTGGATACTAATGTCGATAACTTTGCTGTCCATATACAGACACATGGACATAGTACTTTTCTCTTTACAGACAAACATGAATAGAAATTACACAGGTTACCCTATTTCTCCAGATTTCAAGCCATCATTACAAATTAATGTTGAATTTTTTTCAAATATGTCTGTATCAAGAAAATGAAAAAAAGATACACTGATTTCATTCACCATATACTAATTCATTTCAACTGCAGTTCAGGCAATGAGAAACACTTTAAATTCATAGGTACATTCCCAAACGGATTAGCACATGAATCCAGTTACATTTATATGTAAAATAATCTTAAATACATTTCTCTAGTTTGGAAATATTTAGCATCAATATTCATGGGAAGATTGAAAGATACCTGAAAATTGTATTTAAAGAATCCCATAGACTCCACCCCCAAATTACACGAGCTAATTTGGCAAAGTAGCAGGTTATAAAATTAACCTTCAAAAATCAATGGCTTTTCTGTATTCCAACAATGAAAAGAGTACAGCTGAAACCAGGAAAGCAACAATTTTGTAATAGCCCCACAAAAATTAAAATATATAGGTATTATCTTAACTAAAGAAGTGAAGGACCTCTATGATGAAAACTTTAAAAACCTGAAAAAGGAAATCAAACCAAAATTTAGGAAGTGGAAAAAACTGCCATGTTCCTGGATTGGAAAGATCAATGTTAAAATGGCAATAATTCCAAAGGCTATCTACAAATCAAATGTGATATCTATCAACATTTCAACCTCATTCTTTAATGGCATAGAAGAAACAATCCAAAAATTCGTATGGAACAATAAGATACCCCGAATAGCATAAATGAATCTTATCAGAAAGAACAGTGCTAGAGGAATACCAATACTAAATTTCAAACTCCACTGCAAAGCCATAAAATCAAACACCATGGTAATGGCACAAGAACAGGCTTGAATACCAATTGAGTAGAACTGAAAACCCAGAAATGAACCCACAGACCTATGCCATCTAATCCTCGATAAGGGATCTAAAAATAGAGTGGAAGAAAGGCAGCCTCTTCAGTATATGGTGCTGACAAAATTGGTTAATCATCCACAGAAAATATCATCTTGCACCAGAATCAACTCTAAATTGATCAAAGACCTCAGAGTCGAAGCAGACATACTGAAAACCTTACCAAAATAATAGGAGAATCCCTAGGTCTCCTTGGCACAAGCTAAATTTTATTAATAGAGACCCAGAAACTCAAAAAACAAATAAAGGTTCGACAAATGTGATGGCATGAATCTGTGGGGCTTCTCTATGGCAAAAAACATAGCTAGCAAGATCAATATAAAGCCCGCAGATTGGGAGGAGACCTTTACTACCCATAAAACATATAAAGGTCTCATATCTAATTTATACTTGGAATGCAAAAAATTAAATTCCCCAACCAATCTTCAAAGAAAACACTGGCCTATAGATAAATGAGCTAAACACTTGAAGAGAAAAATCTATGATGAGGAAATAAGAATGGCCAATAGACACAAGAAGAAAAGTTCAACCTTTATAGCCATACAAGAAATGAAGATCCAAACAACATTGAGATTCAATCTCACTCAATTTTGAACTGTTATAATCAATAACTCTAATAATAACAGATGACTGACGTGATGTGGCCAGAAGGTAACCCTACGGTATTGTTGGTGGCAGTGAAAAGTTATTCAACCACTTTGGAAAGCAGTATGGAGTTTCCTGAAAAGACTCCACATAGAGCTCCCAAATGATCCACAATCCTACTTTTGGTCATTTTTGCAAATGATCACAAACAAGGCCATGTACAGATTAGCAGCACAACTATGTTTATTGAAGCATTATTTACCATAGTTAAGATATTGAGGCAACACAGAGGCCCCTCAGTAGATGAATGGACCAGGAAAATGTGGTATATACATAAACAATGGAATTCTATGCCTCCATCATAAAGAATGCCATTGCCCCATTTGTTATAGAATAGAGACTTGGAAAAATTTATTAAATGACTAAGCCAATCCCAAAGAAACATAGGTCCCATGGTTTCCCTTATTTGCAATAAGTAGTTTATGTGTAGGACAAGCAGAAAAGGCCAAAATCTTTGCACATATGATCATATAAGATGATGTTAAGTGAAATGGACCCCAAGATAGGGACAAAAATATCTTTTTTCTTTCTATTGATCCTAATGTATTTATAAAGTACCATGTAATTTCTTTTTGTTCATTTGTATGTTCCTTGCCCATGGTAGAACCCTTGTTCGCAATGTATTTGATATGGGTGTTGTGAATCTTGCATATGAACTACTATTATTCGGGGAGGGAAAGGAAAATAAAATGCTTAAATAAGAATACAAGTTGACCAATTATAACAATGAAATCTACAAAATACTATGTTGAAAACACACTTTACCACATTGCATGGGGGAGGGATGAATTGGAGAGGTAGGGAGGAAAGGCATGGTAGGAAAAAATCAAGGAGCGTAAAAATGCTCGATAGGAAATGGAATCATTATCTTGCTCATGTTACTCTCACCTCTCTTTACAGTATCTTTAAAATACAGAAACCACACACACACTCTCTCTCACACATAGACACACACACACATACTTGAAAAGTGTGGGAAATCAATTCACAGTATTTGACTACTGAGAGTATTTCTCTTCCACAGAATTATAATCCAACAATGCATATAAGAGAAAATGAGATGTTGCCTCCTGGTGTCAGGCTGCGAGAGGCATTTGTATTAGGAAAATAGGGTTGAATTTCCTCAGATTTTAAAAAGAGGTGAGGATTATTGGCTACATCAAAATAACTGTGACCCACCCAGAAAAGACTCAACACAAAAGTATCGATTGCTGGAGAAATCCTAAGAATGGGATATCTTCCATTGTATGGAGGAATGGATACTGAACTTGTTTGGTGAATCCAGTTAACGTTAGAAGACAGGTAACAGTTCCTTGCGCTCAATTCCTTCTTCCATATTTATTTGGCTCTTTGACGTCACCGGGACATTTTCCTCTGAATGGCTTGTTTTCTTTCTACAAATGACATTGCAAGATGTACTTACAAAAGTTTCTCCAAGTGGGCACTTTTGTTCAATGGATAGAAGAATCAAAATACTTTACTTCACCACACTTCAGAAAACAGCACTTTTCATTCTGGCGATCTTCAAATTTACTTCTATTCCCATGACATTTTTGTGAGTCCTGTGCTTAAATGTCTTCTGGCTCTACTTCATAGTCAACTAGACACTGTTCTACTGTAATTTACTAATTATTGAACAACATTCAAACTTTGACTCTCATGATTCCTTTGCTTTGTAGTACATATTTTCTCTAAGAAGCAGTTATCTGAATAATTATCCCTACTGAGCTTTTAATCCTAGCAGGAATCAAGATAGATATAGAAGAATGGCAAATCCTCTTTCAGATGAGTGTATATTTTTATAGATGTTTGATATTTTAAAAGGGTGTATGGAATTGATTAATTCAGACATCTATAATTTAGGAAGCCTTTTCCAAATTCGCTTAAAAGTTGTCACGACATAATTTCCTTTACTGGTTGCCTATGATGGAGAAAACAATTACCTGAAAATTATGGATTTTGTTGCACTCAAAAGTTATATATTTCTATTGCTTACTACAAGTGATCCTAATCTGTGAAATTGACAGAGAAATCAATGTATTTCAGTGCATGTGTGTCTAGCTACAAAAACAATTAGAGATAAATATGTTCTACCTATTTGTTTACATTTCACTAAAGAAGTAATTTCATATATGTCATCTGATTTTGAAATATTTAGTCATGATTTTTCTCTGTGTATTTTACTCCCACCGGACTTGCAGACATTTACTTACCTCTCAATAGAAGAACATACACATATTTTTAGATATTATTTGCCTGGTTGAGTTCACCTTATTTTCTTCTTTTTTGAATCACAGAAGTTATATTCACAGAAGCAACATAACAGGATCAATAACATTGCTCTTTATGGACTCTGAAATTTTAGACATGATGGTAAATATAACTTTGACATTATGTATGCCAGATTGAGATGCAAGAAAACAATAAAATTTGGGGCTTTTTCTTCATTGAATTGTAAAAATGCAGGTAAATCATGAACTCTGCATGTTCTATACTCTCAGAAGACAACACAGGGTAACAATGCCAGTTGACTCATACATTAATTGTTTAACTGGAAAGAATATTTTAATAAATGAAAAAGTAAGAACTACCTATAGGGAAATGAGATACATCAGAAGGTAATTTCCATAAAATATCATCATATTTTGAATCTTCATTCTCCTAATAGGGATTCCTAAGTTACTTTACAGATCTTAAAGGAATAACGACAAAGGTTTCTATTTTCCACTGTATATTTCTTTTCTCCAGTACATTTTTTTTTATTTTCAGAGGAATCTGGGGGTCCTCAGAGTTCATTGCAGTGTCCCAATGATAAAAATCAGAGTCTTAAATTGTGCAGTCCCCGTACCATCTATGGAAATGGGGAAAGTTAATATTTCAGTAGAATATATTGGTATAACATAAAATTATCAGTTCATGAATACATTTGGGTATATGGTTTAAGGTAAATGTTGAAAAATGTTAAAAATGACATGAGAGAGTATGTGGGAAGTAATGTCATGTAGAGACTTTTCTATTTCTTCTGAAAACTGCAGAATTTTGTGGAAACGATGACAGTTGAAGTTAAACTTGTGTGTTT
The DNA here is from genome assembly GCF_019054845.1 of Dipodomys spectabilis. Lineage (NCBI taxonomy): Eukaryota > Metazoa > Chordata > Mammalia > Rodentia > Heteromyidae > Dipodomys > Dipodomys spectabilis. The sequence continues at coordinate 7,044,292 of NW_024871210.1, read as the reverse complement.
CTAAAGCAGAACATGGGAAAGATGTTTGGTGTTGGACAATAAACTGTTTTTACCAGATTTCAGTAATATTGGAGGTGGTTTCCTTTCACTCACCATTGCTTAGTGGCAAACATGTAAATTCCTGACATTCTTGAAGGTTAAATTTTAATATGTTAAGACATCCACTCTACCATCCTACAATCTGAATTCAGCTTCAATCCTTAAGATTTCAGGCCGTGGTTATAAACTCATAATATGGAGAGATTCATTGTTTCTCTTTCTGTATCTAGGGTATTGATTGCAAAATTGCTCTTACTTTGATGAAAAACATCACAATATTTGAAGGTTGACACAATTGTAGGCGCAAAATTAGATTTTTCCTAATTTAACACTGCTACAGTAAGTTCTAGAGATATAGGAGAAACAGTTTCTGCTCTTGTGTTTTGGAAACAAGTCACCTGTGATGACCCTCCATTTAGGATGTTTTAAATATCCTTTTCTATCACCCTTTGTTTACATTCATCATGTATATACAAGTAAACATTATTTGCATAAACAGAGGCAGAAATTTTGAGTATATTTATGTTTCCAAAGTTTAATAAAAAATTCATGGAGCCTTGCATTGTTTCCTCATGTATGAAATCATATCAATGCAGGAGTTTAATATTTGAATATCATTTTTTCACATGAGCCTGGACACCAGGTTCATAGAGACTGGGATATGAACTATCAAATGAGAAAAGTAGAATTGCTCTGGCTAATTAACCAACCTACCAAGTCACCCACTAACCCAAATATCAACCAAATAACCCACTGCAAGGACCAGTCAACCAACTAATCTTTTCTGAGTGAAGTAAGATCTGCACCAGAGGTCATCACAAACAGAATCTTTCCTGTGATGGGACCCAAAGCCTTGCTCCATTCTTGTGACTGCCAGGTATCTCTTCCCTCTCTACACCCACCTCCAGCTTTCTCCATCAGCTCTCACCCAGAGTATCCTAATCCTGGCGTAGGTCTTCCTGCTCTCACTTACTGTCTTCCTATGACAGATTTGACTGAACCATGGCCTAAGCCTTTCCCAGATGGTAATCCAATGGGAGTCCATGGCCACCTTCGGGTTCATGGAGGTAAAGGTTTAGAAGGAATAGGAGGATGCCAGTGGAGGGCAGCTGCCACCTGTCTCTTACCCCGCAGACGCCCCCAACTCCTATCTGAGCTCTGGAGATAAAGAAGAGGAAGCCTTGAAAACATTCTGAGGAAGATAACCGAATAATGCTGATCACCCACAGCCTCTGTTTCCCTTTCCTCTCCTTGTCATTTGTGTGAATTTATTCCTGCCCAACTTCTGGAATAGAAAGTTTGTGGGGCTGGATCAAGCATTGGCTGGCTGTGAACTGGCAAAGCAGAACAGCCTAGAATCGAATATGTGATCTTTTAGCACTTAAATTTCACCACATATATTGGGCTGGATACAGGCATTTCCCAGGCAAGGTGCCCTCAACCCCCACCCTACCCCCGGACACACAAAAACACATCGTCAGATTTCAGTCACTGGACCTCCACATGGCCACGGAAACCCAGGAAGGAAACCAAGTAAGTTCAGACAACCCAAGTGTGAACCAAAGAGCTTCCTCCACACTATGCCAAAATCACAATTCCTCCCTTCTTCCTTAATTTCATTCTTCCTTACTTCCAGCTTACTCTTCTTTTTACCTTTTTCTTCCTTCCTTTCTTTATTCTTCCTTCCTCACTCTCGTTTTTCATTCCCTCCTTCCTTCCCACTTGACTCGCTCCCTTAATACTTTCTCTTTCTTTCCCTTCCTTCCTTCCTTCCTTCCTTCCTTCCTTCCTTCCTTCCTTCCTTCCTTCCTTTTCCTTCCTTCGTTCCTTCCTTTGTTCGTTCCTTCATTTTTTCTCCCTCCTTTCATTAACTTCTTCATTCCTGATTTCCCTCCTCCCACCCTGCCTTCTTCTCGGCTTTCTTACCTTCTTTCCTTCCTCCCTCGCTTCATTCCATCCTTCTTCCCTGTCTTCTTTCCCTTCCTTCTTTTTCTTCCCTTCCTTCCCTCCGTTCTTTTATCTTTCACATCTTCCTTCTTTCCCACAGTATAAACCCCATGATAGACAAACAAAAAAATATAAGACAGAGAAACGTTTAAAACATTTCTGTGTAATATTGAAAGTTCTAGTCTTTGTCAGAAGTGATGCAAATTCTTACTGCCTCATGATGAGGTGCCATTTTTCTATGGAACTATATAGACAGCTTTTCCAAATTACAAAATTCAGAATCGATATTCAAAAATTCTCTTCAAAAATACTCAAACACATATTACACATGTGTTTCTTATGATGGAGAAGGTGTGTGATAGTTCCTTTCCGATATATACCTAAATTTTTATAATTGTGGTATCTAGAGACTTCCATGAATGACATAATGACAGCAGATAGTTATCAATGTAGAAAGGAATCTGGGAATATTGAGACACCAACAAGGAATCTGGAATTCTGTTTCTCCTCAGAACACAAAAGTTATATGACCATCTGTCCTGCAATGAAAGTGACAGGACTTACAGAGAATTTCCAAGTCAGACAGAAAGGTATCTGCTTTTTTCTGATGTTATGGGGAGTCAAGAATCTTGAGTAATGTATCCAGTCAACAATTGTGTCGAACTGGAGGACAGTCAAGCAAACAAAATGTGGGATTGAATGGCATGGGAGCTAAAAGCGGGTCTCTCAGGGATAACTTGGATAGAGCCAAGTTTTTGGATGAAGAAAGTAACCTGAAGAAAGGACTTTTTCCTAATTTCTAATCATACATAGACCCCTCAAAATAGTTACATTTCCATGGGAATGCTATGTTCCATTTCATTTTTGACTGCTGTACAACATAATAAAAATATAAGTATAATGATAATGTAACTTCATGCAAATTTCCCATCTTTTGTTGTACAAAGAGAAAAGTGTGACTTCTTCCCAGTGCCAGGGGCAGAGATAAAGGACATACTTACAGGTGTCCATAACCTATCACTCAACTTTTATTAGTTTTGAGGGACAATGTTCACATTAGGAAGATACCACAGTTTTATACAGAGAATGTGACATTTATCAGAAAAGAATACAGGCATCGTTTGAGAATTTTTCTGTATATTGCTAAAATGTTCAAAGAAGATTTATCTGTCACTTTGGATGTAATTGAAGGCTAGATTATGAAACCATATCCGATGAATCTAACTTTGTTTTCACCTTTTATATCATAAATCCCTCATATTTAGATGATCCACCACCACAATTTTATGGGTGATTTGCTATTTCTGGTCCACAGCATTGCTATTGCTTAATGCAATAGCCTTTGAAGCATATTTTAGGAAGATCTGCCTTGCCAAAATATTTATTAGTAGTTAGGTTTCCTATGTATTCAATAGAGTTGCTCACATTTATGAAAATGTGAAGGTGTGAACATAGGAGGGTCTACGATTTGGGGCATATTTCATCACCAGGAATTTTCCTGGTTTGCAATTTCACATGAGTTTTGGAATTCATACAGAAATATTTGAACAATTTGTTTTTTCCCTTCCCCTTCCAAAATTATAACATCAAATACAGAGAGAACAGGGGTTTTACTGTGGGGGGAGGGACATAAAAAACAACAACTGAATATCTTATAAATAAGTTAGAAACAATAGCAACAAAGGAAAACCACACTGAGTCCTTATTTTGGTGTTCACTTCATTTAATGTCAACTAACCTGACTGTTTCTGCTTGTCTCAGACAAATATTAGTTATGGCAAATAAGGGAAACCATGGGACCTATGTTTCTTTGGGCCATGCTTATAGGGATACGTATAGACCCATTGCAACATTTAGATGTACAAGACGTTATGTCGAAAAACGAACTTTACAACATTGGAATGGCAGTGGGGGTGGGAAAAGTTAAATGGGCAGGGGAAAGGGGAGGTTGAGGCAGGGGAGATGAGAAGGGATGGTTAAGGGGAAACAAAGGAGGAGGCAGCAATGCTTGATAAGAAATATACTCATTACCTTGCCCATGTAATTGTAACACCTCTGTATGCTATTTTCACAATAAAAAATGATCAATAGGTAGATAAAAAAAAGAAATATTTGAACAAAAATGATCAGTATTAATTTGTAATTTGTCAATATTTGCTTGGAACCTGGTGACTTAGGGAATCCTATGTCTTTTCTATGTGTTTAGGACTGAAAAGAGAACAGACCATTTCCACATGTCTGCACATGTACTACAAACCCATCAATATATGTGTCTATGTGGAAATTTATGAGAATTGAAGTGTATGTACCAATACTCTTCTTTTTAATGGAATCTTATTGTCAAGGTGATAGACAGAGGGATTAGAATTATATATGTATCACCGAGTGAGTACATTTCTGGTCATATGTTATTACCCAATGGTCATTTCTCCCACACTTTTCTTCTGCCTCAAATCTCCATCCACTCCCACCAGTTGTAAATTTTATTTCCAACGTGTTGTTTTGTCATTGTTGTTTCTTCTCGGTTTGCTCTTTGGCCTTTGTCTCAGATTTTGATGTTCCACTTCCCATTTTTGATTCTCACTAACTTACATGTAATACACAGTGTAGCAAAATCAAATACCATGACTACATGATAAGAAATGCACTTACCTTGCTCACTTAACTGTAACCCTTCTGAACAGTATTTTCACAGTAAAAAAAAATGTATAAAAATGGGAAAATAAAGAAAAATACAAGTAAAAAGAAGTAGCTTCACATAGTACATTAAAAAAAAAAAAGCAACAAAGATAACCTTATAGTTTCTGTAGCTTGGAGTTCATTTTGCTTAGCCTAATCTTCTATAGTCATATGTATATTGCTATTAAGTTATTGTGATACTTTTCTGAGACTAAAGTGGACGTATACCAATTTTTGCAAATAAGAGAAACCATTGATTCTATGTTTCTTTTGTTCTAGCCCCTTAAATTCATATGATTGTTTCCAAGTCTTTCCATGACCTTAACATTGGGATAATGTCATTCTTTATTATAGAAACATAGGAATCCATTGTGAATATACACCATATTTACTTGATCCATTAATCTATTCTCAGGCTTCTGGGGTGGATCCTTGTTTTCCCTATGGTAAATAATGCTGCAATGAACATGACTTTTCCATTGTAAAGGGATGCAGTGAAATCTCAACGGTGACATGATTTGCATTGATTTTTATTGCCAGAGCTGTTGAGAATTTCCACATATGTCTTTTGTGCATTCTCAATTCCTCATCAATGAAATCTCTCTTCTTATCATATGGTGGCTTTATTGTTTGGAATTTTTTTGGGGATATCACCTTTTTGAATTTTCATTATATTTCAGATAAGAATATTTTGTTTCATTGCTAGTAAAGAACTACTCCCAGTCTTTTGGCTTTCTATTTACCTACTTAACGAGGCCCTTGCCATGAAGAAGCCCTGCAGGTTCAAGCATTGCCATTTGTATAACCTTTTATTACTTGATGCATTTAGGCATTTATATTGAGAAAGTTTCAAAGTCTTCTAAGGAGGCCTAGTATTTCTCATATTCCTTCCATTCAGAATATTTTCCTTTAACTTCAGATCTTTGATTCACTTTGAATTGATGCTGACAGAAAGTGATGTATAAGTATGAAACATTATTTTTATAGCTATTTAACCAATTTTGCCAGAATTGGTTATAAAATATAACATTCATTTTTCAGCATTTTCCCTGTTTAAGTTTGAACTTGTGAAATGAAGTTACCTTTTTTGTTAGTAGTGACACTTACATTCTAGGTACCAGAGTATATATCCTGTTCAGTCTAATAGAAGATTGTAATAGTTTAACGGCTATTCACTTATAAACATACAAGATTAGCTTAAGCAAAATAAACTGCAAATTATGGAAACAAGAGCTCCTTCACTTTTGGTATTTTTTTCTAAAAATACTGTAAAGAACTATCTCTCTTTTTCTTGTATTTTAAACTTTATTTTCCATAGGGTTTCTTCCTTGCTGCAGCTCTATTTGATTTTGGTAGCCTGTGGTTGTATGCACATTAATCTAAATAGGTCATGGAGGAGGAACAACAAAATCTTGAGAGAGAGGGCACAGTATTAACGAATGCTACTATATTCCTCAGAGGGCAACATATTGGATGAGACATGTACAATTAGGGAAAGGGAGATTGGAGGCAAAATAAGTGTGAGAAAAATGATGGATATGGCAAAATATGACAAGAAAAGGATTCATTGCCTTACATACATAATAACCACTTTATAAATCACATTGACAGTAAGATTTAACTAAAAAAGAAGGGCATTGTTACATACACTTCTCTTGATTTGCTTAAGTTTAATCATTGATATATATACATATAGATAGGTAGGTAGGTAGATAGATAGATAGATAGATAGATAGATAGATAGATAGATAGATAGATAGATAGATAGATAGATTGTATTCCTTATACAGACATGTGTTGATAGTTTGGGTCTCTTTACTTGCCTACTGAAGTAGAAAAGGCACAGGTTTCCCTGAGTATACAGGTTCCAAACAACCTTCAGAAATTAATGCAGAATTCATTCTTACTCTCTATTTTTACGGAAAACTAATATATATTTCAAATTACACAATAGGTGCACAAATGTGACCATAATAAGAAATTCTCCGATATCAACACCAATAATTATAAGCCAAATTCTCAAATTTTTAACTCCCTCATCTGTCCTCAAATAATTCAACTCCACTGATTTCATAGAAATCCCCCCAACAATTTTCGTCAAGGTGGATTTTCCTAAATATACATCAAAGAGTACTCCATTTTGCATCAGGGATTATGTGAACGACAGTGCCAAATTAATTATAAATATGTGGGGGCCATATATACATGTGGCAAATTGACAATGAAGATAAAGTCATTGAATATGGTTTCATGAACGTGCCTTGTGCTGTACTCGACAGTCACAGCCCACTTTGCTTGGAACATTGTAAATATATATTGTGAAATTACTAAAGACGCATATCCTCTTGCCTTATAAATATCACATTCTATGCACAAACATATCCTATCTTCACAAAACGCATTTTGTGCACTTGTTTTTTTCCTTGCCACAGGCTTTGGAAAGAACTCACAGTGTCCTTCAGGTGAGATTACACATGGACATCATTGAGATGGATGAGTATCTTGTATAGTAACACGTACACTTCAGAATTTTGGTTGAAAAATCCCGTCTAAATTCTCATGCCATTCTATATGGAATTGATGTAAGATTAATATAAGGGATAATGTGTCATTAAACTTTTGTTAAAGTTTTATTGGGCTTTACAATTATTACAATAAATGAAATGGAAGTTGATATTCACAGGAAAACTTGAGGAAAGTGAAAAGTTAAGTACGACTTGTTCTTTTTAGGGAAGCATGCACATTTGGACTTAATAATGGAAGTTTCCATACTCCAACCTTACCAAATCTATGTGGAAACTGACATGGTGAGTTGCAATAAATATAAACACCTGGGTTTAATTCTGGGTTCAAGGAAAACAATGTATACTTTAATGAAATTTGAAAGTTTGAATAGGTATTAGAAATCAAAACAAATTTATTTCATTGATTGAGGTTCACAATGTATTTATAAATTTAAAATGTAGGTAAAGTAATGAGAAATGGTTTCAACTCATGTTTTGTTCACTGACTATTCCTGCAAAGTAGTAAGAGAAAACAATATTATTTTTCTTTCTGTGAAAAAGACCCAAAGATATATTTCTGTATTCTGCCTATAAAGAACAAGGAAATTGAGTAGTGGTTGGAGAGAAATGCAAAAACTAATAACAGCAGTCCTTGTCAAAATTTCATTCTTCTTTTCACTTTTAGTTCCATTAAAACTTTGTCACTGTATACAGAACTTCTCTAAATTACTCTTTGACACTCTTTCCCAAAACATTCAAAGTCTGTTGAACATTTGAAGTGTGACAATTGTCAATCTATTTCTTTAATTATTATCATCCCGTTCTTCAAACCTTACTCTAAATTTTTCATTCAGGCTCAGTTATTTATTGGCACAAGTTCTGAAATATGTCTCTTATGAACTATTTATGAATTTGTTATGCATACACGAAAATTAGAAGGAATCCTTCAATGGTTGTACTGGAAAGAAATTCTCCAGTGGATATACTGTATAACTTTATTGCAATGAACACAAATCAACATGATAGTTTGATCTCCATTTCAATATTTGTGAAGGAATGCCTAAAAGCAAAGCACACAGAGTGATTATTTCATGAGATGTATCCTACAAAAGCTACATGCTTAAAGTTAGGCAAGCAAAATATAAAGGGATAGCATGCAAATTCTTTCAGGTACAATTGCAAGCAACGTGACATCACTCAAATAAATAAAATCATTTTACATTCTTATATGCAGACAAAACAAATGCCATTTTGAAGTGACAGTCACATTGTGAGGTGTTATAACATAAATATTCTCCAGGCAAAAGAATATGCAAATGTCAACTGTCAATATGAACATGGAAATATAGGACTTTATGAACATGGAAACAATTGTCATTAACTTACATTACCATTTTATTGTTAAGAGTATTTTCTCAAATATGTATGACTGAGAATTCTATGCCAGAGGCACACCCACACTTGGAGCACTTGCCTGGGACTGAGCACAAGGTAAGCGGCTTGAAAGCAATGACCCAATCATGGATTCAATCCTCATTACCAAAGAAGCAATACAAAAAATATATTGTACAACCTGTGATTAAAGTTTATCATGATTGAGTAAAATCAAGTATTGAAGGTGGGCAAGTCTCCTGAGTTTGAAATTACAAAAATCATAGTAATGTGCTCTGCTTCACCTTATGGGTCCTGAACAGAGTAGGGAAAATTGTGACATCATTTCAGTTTGTACACATACACCCACAACCACACACAGAAACAGACACACAAGGATCTACAAATGGATAGGTAATAAAAATATCTGATCCTGAACAGAAATCTTCTCACAGGTGTATAATTACAAAGACAGTTGATTAAAACCTTCATTGACATCTGCAAGTAACCTGGTATCCTACATTGTCATAGATTCTCTTATCAATTCACAGATTACTAGTTTCATCTACCTTTAAAAGCCAAAATAATTATGCTTTTATAACTAAGACATATTAGATTAAGGGAACAGTATTAGTACTACCATGGAGTTACATTCAGTCTTCTAACAACCAAGGAAGTTAGAGAAATATCACTGCCCCTCAAACATGACTGAGTTTCAAAGGGAAAGTGCAAGATGGTCCAAATAGAAAGTGAATAAAATCTCAATGACCCTTATTTCATTTAAATTAATTCAAAGATTCTGGAAATACTCATGAGTATGGGGAATTATTTATACACATTGCATGCCATTTCTGTCTCTGGTTTTTGTTGGAGGTTTTCATTGGGCTTCAACTTTCAGGCCTGTTCGCATCAAGGCTAATGCTCTACCAATAAAACAACAATTCCATTTCCAATTCTCAGATGATAAATTAGTGTTGAGAGCCTCGTAGAGGTGCCTGGTGGGCTACCATGAAACTGATTCCTCATATGTCAGCCTCCTCCAGGTTTCTAATTGTCCTGTATCAGGCTTCTTTTCTATGTTATCCATACTGTATTGATGGCATTTTTTGGTCTATGAGTAACCATGATTTTTCTAAAGGATAATACTTTATAATATTCCATTTTGAGGGCTTCATTCCCTAAATGAAGCTGAGAAAAATTCTTGACTTTATTGATTTATAATGACAGCCTCATGTGTAAAACACTTGAGACGCTTGAATTAACTCCATTGTCACCTGGCCTGGCTCAAGTGTGGTTTTTGACCACAAAAATCATTTTCCATGTACTGTACATTTTCCTCTGCATGAGAAAGAATGCTAATCGAGATAACCACAAGAATAAACATATTCTCTTGATCAAATTGAATTGATCTGCATATTTTGAAAACAGTATGTGATTTAGAACTCTCTATCATCTTCATGAATAAGAAAATTGTCCTCCTTTGTAAGGATGAATTTTTCCAATAGTGTTAGTCTCCTCCAGTAGCAGTTTCTTCACTCTCTAAACTGCCAAGTCATCCTTCAGACAACATTGAAATATATTTGACATACAGCTGACAATCAAATACATTTTCTTTAAAATGCTTATTACCTTTTCAGGTATAGAATACATGAGGCCCCGCCATTATGACCAACTTATATATAAACAATTTCATAGTAAGCTGAATAAGCTTGATTTTTTTCAGTACTGACCACAAAGGAAATACTTGAAAACATCAATGTATCTAGAATCCATTGTCTCACTTACAAAATCATGAAGGCCAATATAGGCAAGCAACACAAATCACATGATTCCAATTGGAATAAATGCTTATGAAGAGTACCTAGCAATACCAATTACTGTTTATTTTTCCTGTATTTGCTCCATGCCATGTCAGTAAGAGAGATTTCTTATTTTAATATTCCATAAATTCAAAAATACAATCTATTCTGGGACTACATAAGAACAAATACATCCCATCAGTTACAATTATTTATCTCATAAATACTCTCACTCAGAGATACAATAACTTTTGTAGGTATACATTTATTTTGAATGTTTTCATATTTCATACAGGAATGTGAAATTAGAAATCCATATATGTATAGGTGGTTTAACATTCACTCTAAATTCATTTATTTAATATAGAGCTACGTAATCAATTTCAGAATGAAGACATATTACCCACCCACATGTGAATACATTAATTAATTACCATTTAAACATACTCCCATTCACAATTTCAGGATTGTGAGATGAATGAATCCTGAAACCATGACAATGAGAATAAAAATATTTGTGTGACATATCACTGACATCTACTCCTTCCCTGATTGAAATTGATTATAAGGGAATGAGAAAAAATAAAGAAAAGAAAAAAATATAACCATGAAAAAGAATGAAGCGAACATTCAGATACAGTAATTCTGTTTTGAAGTAGTTTGGGTGATGACATTGTGTATTGGTCCCAGTGAAATTACACTTGAAGTTTGTCACGAATTATACGGTCAGCAGATCATAGAGAAATTCAAATCTTACATTATAGTGAAGAAAAATTATGGGTTTGGAGACCAGGAAGTTTATTCATTTATCCTATTCTTAACTTTCGATTTTGACACAATAGGGTGTCCTAGTAAAACCAACGGTGATTATAAAGCAAGCATGTGAATCAAGAGCAACTTGTGCCCCAGAAGGTTCACTGGTATGAACAAACACAAGGATTCCAAGATACACATTAACAGTACTATGAGTCCTCACTATCAATGCCACATGTGCAGTAGCAGGATCGCCAGTACTGACAGACACAAAGACCCGAGGATACGCATTCACAGTGCCAAGTGCCCCTAGTATAGATGACGCATATACATGAACAGAACCGAGGGCTCCAGAGTAAAATTCCCAGTTCTGTACTTCAAGTTGAATGCCCAAAATTCAAGTTCCATGCCCTGATTTCAATCTTCAGACCCAGATTTCAAGGACGTGGGTCCCAGTTAACCTACCAGTCCATGAGTTCATTTCCCAGGCTTTGAGTTCAAGGCCCAGGTTGTGAGTTCATACCCAGGTTTCAGTTTCAAGGCCTAGGTTGTGAGTTTAGGTCCCAGGCCCAGTTTTAGGCCCAGCTATGGGTTGAAGTCCCAGGTAAACAGTTCAATGTCCAACCATCCAGTTTGAGACCTAGGTTTTGAGTTCAAAGTCCAAGACTTTAGTTCAAATCACAGGCCCCAACTTAGCGGTCCATATTCTCAACTCAAATGCCACACTGAGAGTTCATGGCTCAGTCTCTGAGTTTAATTCCCAGGTTTTAAGTTCAATGTCCAGGCCAAAAGTTCCGTCTATGAGTTCAAGTAATAAGGTTTGAATTAAATAGCCCAGCTAAGAGTTTATGGCCAGGCCAGTAGTTCAAATCCCAAGCCAACAGTTCAAGTTGCAGGCCAGGAATTCAAATCCCAGGCTGAGAATTCAAGTACCAGGCCTGAGTAAAAATGCCAAGCAGAGAATTCAAGTCACATGTGCTGAGTCCAAGTCGCAGTCCTTGAGTTGGAGGTCCTTGGCCACTGTTTAAATCACAGGTCATAAATTCTGGGTCCAGGTCCTGAGTTTACTGCCCAGGACATAAACTCAAGTCCCAAGATTGGGTAAAGGCCCAGGCTGTGAATTTAATTTCTAGGACCCATGTTGAAGTCCCAGGTTCCCTCTTCCTCTTATAGTTCAACATTGTGGGATCAAGGCCCAAGCTGTAAGTTGGAGTACAAGTCTTTGAGTTCAAAACCCAGACCCAGAGTTTCAGGCCCAGTCTATGAGTTCAAGTTCCAGATTCCAATTCAAGTTTGAGGTACCCAGTTCAAGGCCCAAGCAAAGACATCAAATCCTAGGCTTTCAGTTTAAGTAGCAGACCAGGAGACTAAGGCCCAGAATATGAGTTGAAGGGCCAGGCCCCCAACTGAAGCACCACTATCTCCTTCTTGCTGAGTTAAAGGTTCAGGACCCCAGTTCAAAAACCAGGATATAAAATCAAATCACAGACTGTCAGTTAAAGGCATTGAATTCATGACCCAGGTTGGAGGTTCAAGGCCCAGACCTAGGATTACAGCACAGATTGTGAGATAAAGGCCAGGCTGTCACTTCAAGACCCAGGTTGTGAGTTCAAGGCCCAGGCCCAGAGTGTCAGCACCAAATATGATTTCTATTCCTAGGACCCAAATTCAAGGCTCAGGCACCCAGTTCAAAGCCTGGGTTGTGAGTTCAAAGCCCAGGCAGGATTTCAAATCCCAGGTTGCAAGTTCAAGGTCCATGCAGCTTTTCAAGTAGCACCCCATGAGTTCAAGCCCCTGGCTATATGTTCAAGTCCCAGCACTGAAGTTAAGAATAGGCCATGATCCTGATTTTACAACCCAGGTCATGTTCATGTCCTAGGCTTTGTTAACATCCCCTGCCACATGCTCAGATTGCACACTGTGAGTTCAAGGCCTGAACACTGAGTACAAGGTCCAGGCAAGGTCTAATTCAAGTCCCAGGTTGTGAGTTCAAGGCCCAGCAAGGGAGTTCCAGTCCCAAGCCTGAGTTCAGCTACCAAGCTCCAAGTTCAAGGTTAAGGACCAATTCATTTCCACGGCTGTGTTAACATCCTTGGCCCCATGTTCTAATTGCATACTGCAAGTTCAAGTCCCTGACACTGAATACACTGTCAAGGTCCAAGTCCGATTTTGTGAGTTCAAGGCCCAACATGCAAGTTCCAGTCCCAATCCTGAGTTCAATTCTGAAGGTCCAAGGTCCAATTCCAGGGCGCATGTTTAATGCCTATGACACAAGTTAAATGCCATGGATGCTACTTTAACTCTCATCCCTTGATTGCAAGTCCCCGGCTGACAATTCAAGACCCATGGCCCGAGTTCATTGCTCATGGTTCAAACTCAAGTCCCAGGAACTGAGTTCAAGACTAAGTCCCTGAATTCCAGGACTAGGTCAGAATTTCAAGGCTCAGTCTGGGATTCCAGTCCCAGTTTCTGAATTCAAGTCTCAGTCCCTGAGTTTAAGGACCAGGTCAAAAGCTGAAGCCTGAGTTCAAAGCTTAAACTGGTTTTTCAAGTCCTAGATGCCAAGCTCAATGCTCTAGCCCTGAGTTGAGGTTCCATGCTAAAAGTTCAAGGCCTTAGCCTAAATTCAAAGCCAGGCAGAAAGCTGAATACCTAGGTCCCAACTCCAAAGCCTAGGCTGTGAATTCAATTTCCAAATTTTGAATTCAAGTCTTAGGCCCCGAGATCAAGACTTAGGCTAAAAGTTTAAGTCACAGGTCCTGAGTTTAAAGTTATGGCAACAATCCAAGACCCAGTTCCTGATTTCAAGGATAATGCATGTGTTCAAGTTTCAGGCTGTGAGTTTAAATCCCAGGTTCCCACTTCCACCAGAAGTTCAAGGTGCAGAGCCCCATTCAAATAACACATTTTGAGATGAAGGCTCAAGCTGTGAGCTAAAGGTTCAGTGTGTGAATTCAATGTGCAGGCCTATACTTTCAGGTCCACAAATCAGTTCAAATTCCGGGGCCCAGTTCAAAGCCCAGGATCCCAGTTCAAATGGGTGTTTTAAATGCCAGCCCATGGCCTTGAATTTAGTCCCATGCCAAGAGTTCAAGTCCTAGACCATGAGTAAAAATATCTGGTCCCAAATTAACATTGTAGGCTCAGAGTTCAAGGTCCAGGGGCCCAGTTCAAATTCCAGGCACCATGTTCAGGTCCACAGCTGTAAGTTCAAGGCTGAGCCAAAGTTTCAAGCCCAAATATGAATTCAAGTCCTAGGACCCCAGTTCAAGTCCTAGGCACCGTTTTCAAGGTCCAGTGCTCCAGTTCAACTCCCAGACACTGACTGTAAGGCCCAAGCCAATATTAAGTCTGCTGCAATAATTTCAACTTACAGGAGTTAAATTCAAGGCCTAGGCACTACTGTCAATGCCCATCCTGAGTTCAAGGGCCAGTCCATTGGTTCAAGACCCAGGCAGCAAGTTCTACTCCCAGGCCTTTAGTACAGGTCCCAAGACATAAGGACTGCAATTCAAAGAGCAGTCCAGAAGTTAAATGCCCAGACCTCATATTCAAGACCTATTTGTTAATTCAGCCTAGACAGCAATATATTTTCTGTGGTTTATAAGCCACAATAAATCAATCTTTACCTGTTACTATTTTCTTCCCTTTTTCATTTCTTTATTTTCCTACTGATAGCTAGGGACATCTTGAAAATGCTATCTTTAGTAAACAAACAGGCAGCATCATTTGAACATTAGGAAAATTCTCATGTTCATAAATGGTGCATTCTGAAAAATGATCATAATATATCACAAAAATAAATCTTACTGCTGCTAATTTACTAAAGCAAATTGTCTCTGGTTAAGTGTGAGTGCTGTTTATACATAAAACTTTCATGTTCACTCTCTGAATCCATCATTACACAAAGTTATCCATATTGTTGTAAGGGTAGCATTTGTCTCATAATGACAGTGTTTATTTTTATATACAGGAATGCCAATTAGCAATATGTTATTAAAAAGTAGTTTCACAAGATATTTTTAGAATATATTTGACTTATGGCAAAAATATTAATCTTCTTTACTTCATGTGCTTCATCTTTCTGTATGTCTTTTTAATTCATACCTTAGATACATATTAATGTAAAGTACTAGTTAAATGGGCTAAGATTTCTCAAAGCAACTACTTGCAAATATAAAATAAACAGAGCAAGAAAAAGACCAGATCCCCGAATGGATGTCTCATATATATAGATATGTGTGTGTATATATATATATATATATATATATATATGTACATATATATATATATATATATGTACATATATATACATATATACAAATATTAACGTTTGTATATAACACAAAAAACAAAGCTTTAACTCTATTAAGAAATATTACTGAATGTGTGGGTTTATGTACACACATATAGTTATATGTGTTTGTGTTCCACATAATAGGAAGAATTTGCATATTTCAAAAGAATATAACTTCTTTGTAGAATTTTCAATTAAAGCCTTGGTTGACAGATCTATCCAGAAAACATGAAATCAAATTGTGTATTATTAAAAATAATATATTCAAAGTTCTATAAAATGACATCATCATATGTAATGACATATAGAAGGTGGTCCATTGTATTTGTCACTATTCTAGTAATAAGTAGATTCACTACCCATAGTTTTCATAAATACAAAGTAATTTTTAAAAAACCTCACACCCAATATTTTGTAGTCATATTCAGGGGACTTTGGGAGTAGAGAGACTTAAGCAAATTGCTAGTATGTATTACTCAGTGACACATTCCTTCATTAAATATCTAGTGTATCTGAACAAAGTACTGCAAATATAAGTAGTTGTTAGTAAAAGATAAGGAACGGATAATGTGGATTATCAAATCTCCCTGTTTGGAATTGCTCTTTGGTGAACCTGAGGAACTGAAGAATTTCAATATTGCTATGTGTTAAACAATGGAACATGATTTGAGATAATTCTAACAAAATTGCAAAGGGAAAAAACTATTCAAAACCATTATTTGTCTTCAAAAGGAAAGTCAGGCCAAATCCCTGAGCAAAAACAAAAACATGAACACTTAGGATCTGATAAAGGATGGTATGGGAGTGCTTGATATATAATGAAGCAGAGCAGGAAACCTCTCCGAAGTAGATAAACACGATTCCCTTCAGAAGGCTTCTCAGGAGAAAGAGGAGGTTTTGTGTCGATTGTGGATGTGTTCATCATTCTTGTGATAGGACAAATCAAGCTCATGTGAGAATCAGGATCTCTGTACTTCCAGCCCAACATGTGTTTCTGACAATTAAGTCAAAGTCTAGGACAACATCGAACATCTTATATTCTTCAATGAAGTAGAATTCATTTCAACTGTATTAAAATTCAGTAATTTGATCAGTAGATGATTTCTCCCTGTTATTGAACAGCCTGCAATTTGATACTCATTCTAATTCCTTCTACTAATGAGTCCCGTTTTCACTATCTCTGTTGTGTATGCTACTGCATTGTAAGCTATTGCATACAAGATACTTTGGTTAACACCAATTTCAATGGAAGTAATAGAGATAAAATTAGACTACCTTTGAAGTCACTAAGCACACTTTACCGATGGTGTAGGCTTCAACTGTTTTTCTTCATTAAAGGAGCCTACTGATAGCTACAATTACTAATAATTCAAGTACATTGTATATGTTGGGAAAATATTTGATAGGACAGTTTCTCATGAAGAACCAAAAATAATCACTGAAGTTGTATTCTAGTGAATGGCATTAAAGAATTCATGAATATTTGCAATTTGTTCTAACAGTAATCGAGCAAAAGGTGCACACAGCATAAGTAACAAAGAAAATGTTTCAATGAATGGTTTGCTTTATGGCACTTTTGGAGTGGAAATGTCATGGACCAAACTGAAAAACTATTCAAAAATGGTTTGTCACAAATAAGTCTTCTGAGTTAATCATCTATGAATTGTTTGATGACAGAGAAATCATGTTACTTCTGAAATTGAGGAGTTCATCCAAGTTTCAATAACTATACTGGCTTTAATTACTTTGTCCAGGTATTTTCAACCTAAACAACAACCCAATACAGAATAAGAAAATGTGAATATTAAAAAATACTTTGCTCACCACAAAGAGGCTTCCATTTTCCTGACATGAACACTTATAGAAACGTGTAGAAATTTATAAAATTGGGTGTTTCTTGACTTATGTTAGTCAATGTCTGGAAGGGCAGATATAGTCAATCTATGTATATATTCTCACATTTTTCCATTTTAATATGCATTGTGAAACGTTTCTGCTTATGTGATTACTTGGTCTTTCTATAGTCTCTACACAATCCAATACGAATAGAAATTGCTTAGGGTAACCCATAAACTCTCTTTTCCAGGATTCAAGTAAGTATTAGTTTTGAATCAAGCTCAACAATTGTACTCATGTTAAATTTTTCTGCAAATATTGCAGCCAATATTTTATATTATTCAATAGGAAAAATACTGATGACTAAATATGCACATTACCAGAAACAAACTGTTTTCAAAACCAGCATATGTGATGATCATCGTCCGTATTCACATATCTAACCTATACCCTAACTACACAGTTCCTGTTTCTATCACAAGGTAGAAATTCATAAAATAAGCTTTGAAGAATCAGTCTAAGTAGCAACAGGAATAGTTCCACAGTATTATTTATTCATGGGCAATACTATTTGTAAACAATTTGTAATTTCAGAAAAAAAGATAATCATAACACCGGTTTGTATGAACAATGAAATACATTATGTGGAAAATAATTAGTAATTAGTGTTTCAACTCGTGCAAAATAGTTAAAATTGGCTTGAACTTGGGTAGCATGTGCTTCTGGCACTTCAGTACTTTCAAAATGTGCAGATAATAGTGTTTTAGTGTTCATCCTAATTGTATATTTGAAGACTAATTTTTCGTTGACAAGTAAGAAAAAATATGATCAATAGCATTTTTTCTAAAATTCTCATGAAGTAACATTTTGAAAAACGAAGAATGCTTTGATCTCAAGCAAATGATATATAATATTTATTTTCCCATTTGCTCTATGAAAGACATAGAAAGAAAATTTTCCTTGACTAAATTCCTTCTTCATATTTCATGCACTTTTTGTTGGCATATTTTATTAATATTAAAAAAGGAAATTCCATTCCTTCTTTATGTATTTATTACTTGAGTACAGGAAATCTCTAAGTATTGGTCCTCATTACTATATCTCCTGAAATTAATCAAAATGAAGTGTATTTGAAATGACACATTGAAAGTTTAATATAGATCATTGGATTTCAATTCCTGCCAATAATTATATAGTCCACATTTCATATCAAACTACAATCCATTAATCAAAGACTGTGTCCCTTTAGGTCTTGAACACCAAGTCCAGGCCTCCAATTTTAATCATCTAAAAAGGACAGGAAAAATGTATAGCAAAATTAATGAAAATACAGTGAAAGATATGATTATGCAATCGTCAACAAAATTTTAATTGTAACGGGACAGGTAATAATTTTATCTCACTATACCTGAGCAGTATCTACTGAATATTTCTCAAGACCAGTTTTATCTCTTCTAGATGTGATTGGTATAGAAATTTATAGAATCCCATTAGAGTCTCTTGTGTTCATACTTATTAGGATTGTCCCTTCCAAATGATCAACACAAATGGATCATTTGCAATAATTGACATATGTATATGATATCAGATGACCAGAAATTGAATCAGATTCATAGATTATAGATAGACAGGTAGATATAGAGAAATAGACAGATAGATAAATAGATAGATAGATAGGTAGACAAATAGATAGATAGATAGATAGATAGATAGATAGATAGATAGATAGATAGATAGATAGATAGATAGATAAATAGAGGTATATAGTTATTGTAATACTATATAAAACGATGATACGTGAAATCAAAAAATATATGGACAGAAGCTGTTTTTCTTTGTTTTTCTTGATTTTAATATATTACATGAATTTTGTTGTTGTTTCTACTGTATTTTATTTTTCCTTTGGTATATTCCTGTCACTGCATTTGATTTTGGTACCTATTTTCTATATAAATTGGTCTAATTCACGAGGAGAAGGAGAAAATTAAAATCCTGAAACCAGAACAAAATATGACCCATTCAAACAATGATACTCACAGGACTCTCCATTGGAAATGAGCTTTACCACATTGTGATGGAAAAAGAGTATTGGAGATCGAGGAGGGAAATGTTAGTGGGAAAAAAAAAAACAAAGGATGGGTAACAATGCTCCACAAAAATATACTCATTAGTAACATAAATGTAACTCTGCTCTATAGCAGCTTTTCACAACATTTTTAAAAAAGAACAAAAAATACCAACACAAAACAAAAATGAACTATTTATGGCATCCAAATTCCCTATTACTCTATTTTGTAGAGGTAGCTTTATCACATATGACAATTTTTGCATTGTGAGGTTTTTGTTCTTTTTGAGTTCTCAAAGGAAAATATCCTTTCCTGAAAGGTACAGAAAATATGACCAGGATTTAAGAGAATATACCAGTTGATGTTAGACTGCATTATTCCCTAAATGCTACATTGAACAAACTGTATTAAGGAATGATCATCTTTTTTTCTATTCTCAATGGTGGAATTCTATTGATTTAGCAGAAAATTGAAAAGCATTTAAGCTGAGGTGAATTATATCGTTTACCTCATGTTTATTGATATTCACAATGACTACTCCCAAAAACTCTTGTCAAATATATTCTGCTTTGAAATAAGAAGACAAGCATCATGAAATTAGAAGCATACAAATGAAATCGTCCTAAAGAAAAAGAAGAAAAAGGAAACTAAATAACAACAATAAAACACACTTTTATTATAGTGCAATGTCCAGCCAAAAGAAGGTATAGTTTAAAATTTTAATTGTAAGTAGTAATTCATTAAGTAACAAGAAAATGATGTAACTTACAATTAGTGTTAAAAGTGGGATTTGAACTTGGCCTAAATAAATTCTCAACAACTTAGTTTTATGTATCATATTTTTGTTGGTTTGTGGGGGTGGAGGTGTAACTTGACAAAAGTTGTAACAGGATGTGGAATTTTTTCCTAAAATTTATGAATCTCATCATATCAACACCTAATATACATTTTCATGTTGCTAGTTTCAATAATTTTTGACAAATCACATTCTTAAAATATTCAGCATGTCTTCTCTCTTTGAAGTTCCTTCAGCAATATGAGTAAATACTAAAATCTAAAACCTCAATCTACATTAACCAATTTACTCAGTGATCACCTGTGATAGAATGATTCTTTCAAAACCATGGCAATAGTCTATTCTTGTCTAAAAGTTTTCTTGAAAGTTCTAGTTCAACTATCAGTGGGAATTCCTGTGTTTGAGGCATATAAATCCATTTGAAATTTCTGTAAAATATAAAATTTTGTAAAGATTTATTTGCTACTCTGATACAAAGTCACTAAGACAATCCTTAACATACACCCATTGATAAGGTTAACATAGAACTTAATATTAGGAGTCCATGATTGGATCCCCTATCTAATTTGAAGAAAAGGGGGGTATGTAGAACCCTACCAAGACAATCACCATTTTGTGCATAAAAGGTCCAATTTGAGACATGGCCTATTTCCAGCATATGAGCTTAGGTCTCCGAAATGATTACAGATGTCCCTCCTGCACCCTACCTGATAAGTTCCCCTAGCAACAGCCAATGAGTGAGAAGGTGGAAGGTCCCCAGAGCCCTGAGACCCCAAGTGTTGCATTGCCAGCATATTTTTTGTGGCTTAGCTCGCTGCAATATCTGATGAGACTGTTACAAAACTGTTATAAAACGCTGACTAAATGTCTGCTAAAATTGGTAAAGAATAACCAATTGTAGTAATCATTAAGAATGTGACAAAATTTACTAACCCTTAGCTACCCAATTGTTATTCAATGATGTAACTGCTAAGTTGGGAGCCCCCTGTCCTTGCTTTACTTGTGATAAAGACCCTGCCATCCCATAAGTTGGGGCTCTCAACTCTGACCCGCTGCATCCATGAAGGTTGGGATACTAGGCTCGAGCTTGCAATAAACGATTCTCCTGTGCTTACAAAAAAAAAAAAAAAGAACGATTTATTTGGTGCTAAAAGATAATTCCTGAATTGGAGAATACTATTCACTGGTAACAATACACTATTTATTTTCGTGCAAAAGACCTTAATATATTTTCTGCAATCAGGAAATAAGTGGCACGAATATTCATGGAGATTGCTGTAGCTCCAAAATTCTGAAAATAGCACTTGTCTGAGGCTGGGAGGTTGGCTAAGTTCTAGAGTGCTTGCCTTGCATGTATGAGGTCATGTGTTCAATTGCGCAGCACCAAATAAGCAGAAAAAGTCAGAAGTGGTTCTGTGGCTGAAGTGGTAGAGCACCAGTCTTGAACTATAGATTTGAAGGACGGTGCTCAGACCCAGAGTTCAGGCCCCATAACCTCCTCCCCCAAATAAAATAAAAAAAAATCTTGCACAACACAATGTGAAGCTATGTATGTTCTGTGATGAAAAAAGTAAGACTTGATTCAAGAATTGTATCAACTTACAAAAAATTATGAAGTGATATGATTTAAAAAATCTTCAATATATTACAAAAGGCATGCCATGCATAATTTTGCCCTATATTTAAACTGAGAATTGCTTTGTTTCTCTTAAGAATTGTGCAATGTTTGTAAAGTAATAACAGTCACAGTATGTAGTGATAATAAGAAAAGCTATAGAATTATGTAGAATTAATTATATTTTCATTAATTTATGAATGTTAAATGTGAATATTGCACAACAGCACAATGTGAGGAGTTTCTAAAGACTGAATCCTGTTTAAAATTAATTTTCACATATCTGTATCTTCAGACCTTTACTGAAAGGGAAAATCAATATTTTTAAAATCCTGTAAATGTTAAAGAAATTAGTGGTTATCCTAAATGAGTGATAAGAGAGAATTTTAGGCAGGAAACATAAAAAATGTTTTATTTTAAATATTATTTCAAGGTGCAATATTGTACTTATTTATGCTTGGGTTAATCCTATTAAAAGCATGGGAATATCTCTTCTTCCCTAAATTATGTAAGAAAAATTTTGTTCTTGCAACTGAGGAGGCATAATTTGAAACAAGATTGCGCCAGATCAAATCAAATACTTCAGAAACATGTATAAGAGAAAATTATAGGAAGAAACTAATAAGAACATAGCAAGTGATGAGTACACACATTAACATAGTTCGACACAAAGAAAGAAATCAATACTTCATGCGAAAAAATGGAAAGTATTCATTTGGCCACTATATTTTCACATGTTCTGTTTACACAACTATCTAGACTATTGTATACTTCCCTCCTAAAAAACTATAATTTGAGCTGACAATTATTTTCAAAATGAGGTTAAAATATTTGAATTATCATTAGGTCACATTAAACGGTTTTGTCTAAATTTATAATTGGGAAATCATATTTCATTAGCAAACTGTCTTTGGGGATTTTCTCTCCAGGAAATTGAAAGAGAAAATGGAGAGTATTTCAGATTCAGCAGATGGAGTGCTGTCTCAAATTGACGAACTATAAGAAGTTTGAATAAATTTTCATAAGTAAATCAACCTTCATCTGAAAAGAAACAGAGCTTGTGATTTTATAGCCAGACATACAGTGTTGTTCTTGTTAGATCATCTGCACATCTTACATACATTAAAGGTAGAATGTGTGAGTGTAATTACTATTAACTGCATAAAATGTAGATCGTATGGAATGTCATCTGAACAGTGTGTATGTTCTCCCAGAGCACCTAAACCGGAGGACATCCATAATCACTATACCCTTCCACGCAGAAAATTAATTAAATGAATAAATAACTCAATTCAAAACATAGTACAGGTAATGTAAAATGTCACTCATTTTCCAAGTTAGTTTACACAAGATTATTTTGGGAGTTGTTGCTCAAAAGGGGTTTATTCATGAAATACATTCCCTTTTTCAGAATTGTCAATAACTTTTGGTTATTCATGGTGAAGTTTTTTTCTCATAAATTATTGATTGTGAGTCCTTAGTCAGTATCAACCCTGATTGATTATTTTTCATTACTCTTTCGGTTGAGGTACTTTTTTTTTATTTTCCACATGACTTTCAGGAAATACACTTGCCTTCTGGATTCCTCTCTCCAGAGTCGCTACAAGCTAGGTAGAACTGATTATTGCAGAATATATTCAAATACTTTCCTGTTTCCTTCAAATCAGAGGCATTGTAATATCTCCCTTAGGTCCATGTTTAGAAACTATGTTGATGAGAAAAAATAGAAATGTTATCTCAGATATGAAAAATCTGGCTAACTACTAAATTTATTTGAAGTCCTCTTTTAGATAGAAAGATTTCTCAATATTTAATATACATTTTGAACTTAAATGTTAGGAATGATTTTGGAATTAATTCTGTACTATTACTTGGTGCATAGCATATGGAGGATAAACAGCCCAATTCTCAGAACTATTCAGATGAATTTAATAAAAAAAAATTTCCTTTATTTTTTATTTTCAAAATACTGCATAGAGGGGTTACAATTACATGGGCAAGATAATGAGTACATTTCTTATCTAGCATTGTAGCCTCCAGCTTTTTTTCTCCTTCCCACCCCTTCCCATCTCCCCCACTCACCCCCACCCAATTCTCCTCCCCCTAACCAATGTTGTAAAGTTCGTTTTCTACATAATGACTTGTACATCTCATTGTTACAACGGATCCACCTGTATCCCTACTTAAACGATTAGTTTTTCCCTAAATTTTTAATAAAATTTTATTTTAAAAACGTATATTTTGTTTAGTGAATTTTGTAGAGCATTTCTACTTTTTGGACCACAGGTTGAATTATGAGGAAAAATTCCCAGGAAGCTACTGAAAATGTATAGTCATATAGTTTCTGTTCCTGGATAATGTCATTTTTTGAAAGTGTACTTTGATACTTATCTGTGTGCTATTATTAACTGTTAGGAAACAATTCTAAAAGTTTCCTAGCAAAGACAAAGGTTTAAATTTGGAGACTTAATGGAATATTGGCCAGAAATTTAGAGAGCAGTTCTACATTTATGTGATAAGACAATATTGCAATTCATTGTGTATTATCCTGGCATTTCAATCAAAACTAGAGAATATGACAAGAGAATGAACTTGTAGGAAGACAACAACTGATATTCAGAAAATATGAGTAATGTTTATGAATATGAGTAATGTTTAGAACTGAGAGTAAAAGGAAAAATCCTGAGGAAGGAGTTTCAAAGCCAGCATGGGCCGGAATGTCAGTGAGAATTTTGTCTCCAAATAATCACTAGAAAACCAAAAATGGCAGTCTCTTTCAAGTGGCAGAGCACAAGCTTTGAGCTGCAGTGTTCCGGGAACAAGCCCAAGCCCAGAGTACAAACTCCACCACAAACAAATAAGGAAGAAACATTCACAATATTTCTGTGCAACATGAAAGGTCTACAAACGTAATGTTTGGCAGAAGTGCTTCAAAATACTAACTGCCTTATGATGAGACGGCATTTTTTGAAAGAATTTTACAGAGCTTTGCAAAATTAAAGTTCAGAATCATTCCATTCAAAATTTTCCTTCAAAAAGCATCACACATTTTACAAAGGGGGTTTCCATATGAGCAGAATGTGTGATATTAATAGCCATTTCCTACATAAACCTTAATTCTTACTACTGTGCTATGTGCTATCAAGAATTTTCCATGAACTACTTACTGACAGCAGATATGAACCAATGTACAATGGAATATTTGATAACAATGAGACACCAACAAGGGATTTGTAATTATGTCTCTCCAGAGAATGCAAAAGTTATATGACTCTTTTGTCCTGCAATGACAGGGACCAGAGTTACAAAAAAATTTCAAGGCAAATAGAAAAGAATCAGTTTTTTTTTTTTTTTTTTCGGGGAGTTAAGTATCTTGACTATTTTACATAATGAATAATTGTGCCTAATGCCAGAACAGTCAATGAAACAAAATATGGAATTGAAGGGCATAGAAAACAAAAGCACATCTTTCAGGGACACATTGGACATAGCGAAGTGTTCATTACTAGCATTCCCAGGTTGTTGGGTGAAGAAAGATAACTGAGGAAAGTACTGTTTCCTAAATTCTAAATGTAAGTGCAACCATCACAATATTTATGTTTTTCTTGGAATAATATGTTCCATTTCACTAGTTATTGCTGTAGAATATAAGAAAAGTATACTTATATTTGGTCCCTTATAAAAATTTCAGATCAACTTCTGTGTTCCAAACACAAGAATGGGTAGGGAAAGTTTATGGGTTTGTTAAACCACCTAATTTTGCAATGTTTTTCACAAGTCACAATATTCTAAGTCTTCTGTGTTATGTAATTTGCAGAATTCTGTGACTTCTTCCCATTGCTTGTAGCAGGGAAAAAAGATTCTTGAAGGGGTACATACAATATCAACCAATTTTTTTTTTGTTTGGGGGGGCAATGTGTACTTTTTGAAGATACCATATTTTGTACAGAGAATCTGCGATTTATCAGATAAGAATACGTGGGTAATTTGAGAAATTTCTGGTACATTTCTAATCTTTTGAAGAAAGATTAATCTGTAACTTTGTATTCGAATTCAAGACAAGTTCACAAAACCATATCCAATGAATGTTTGTTTTCAACTTGTGTGTAATTTGCCCACCATGGGCCCTCCACAACCATGTTATGGTTCATTTGGCATTCCTGGTCCACAGCATTCCTACTGATAAATGGAATAGCCTTTGAAATATATTTTATGAAAATCTCTCTGGCCAAAAAATATTTATTAGTCGTTAGGATTCCTATGTATTAAAAAAAGTTGAAATATTTGACTGCAGATGAGGAAATTTCACATGTGAGAATCTTGCTCACATTTATGATAGATGTGAAATTGTAAGGGTTTCTGATCTGAGCATATTTGAGCCTCAGGATTTTTCCGGGTTTGCAATTTCAAATGAGTATTGGGATTCATACAGAAATATTTGAACAAAAATGATTTCAACATTCATTTGTCAACTATGCCTTGCAACCTGGTGACAGGGAAACCTGTATCTTTTCTATGTTTTAGGAAAATCAAGAGAACAAAACTATTTCCACAAGTGTGTGTGTATGTACTACAAACCCATCGACTTAAGTTTCTATGTGTAAATTTATGAAAATTGTGGTGTATATAGCAATACAGTTTTTTAAATAGAATCTTGTCAAGGTGATGTACAGAGAGAATAGTTTACATGTGTAAGACAGTGAATAAGTACTTTTCTCATTATATGTTCTTACTTTATTTTTCCCACAATGTTTTTCAGCATAAAATCTCCATTTTTTCCCACTAGATATAATGTGTATTTCCAAGGTATTATTTTGTTGGGATTGTTCTTAATTTGTTTCTCTTTCCTTTGTCTCATATTTTGACAGTCCCTTTCCCATGCCTAATTCTGATTAACTTAAATGTTATACACAGTGTACCAAAACCAAATACAATGACAGCATTGTACAAAACATAGGAAAGTTAAGGAAAAAAATGCAACTAAAAAGTAACAGCTCCACAGATTGCTTTTTAAAAAATCAAGAAAGAAAAACCAATTTATTTTGTATCTAGAATTCATTTTGCTTAGCCTAAGCTACTGTAGTCTTACGTATATTATTATTAAGCTATTGTGATCCTCCTTTAGGACCAAAATGGACATATACCAGATTTTACAAATAAGAGAAACTATGGACGATATGTTTGTTTGGGTCTGCGCTCCTTCAATTCACAGTTTTTGTTTTATTTTGTTTAAATCTTTCCATTTCGTTACAAATGGGTCTATGCCATTCTTTCTAGTGGAAAATCGAATTCCATTGTGTATATATGCCACATTTTCTTGATCCATTTATCGACACTCAGGCATCTGGGGTGATTCTTTATTTTCCCTATGGTAAATAATGTTGCAATTAACGTGACTTTTACATTCTAATGGAATGCTTTGAAATCTCGATGTTGACTTGATTTGCATTGTTGAGCACTTCTTCATACTTCCTTTAGTCATTCTCAATTCCCCATCATTGAAATCTCTCTTTAAATATTTAGACTTCTTGGCATAGATGGTCATTATCGATTAGATTTTTTTAGGGGGCAGGGAGCTTTGGCTGGTTGAATTCTCATTATATTTCAGCTCTAAGACCATTTTCTATTTCTTGGCTTCTGAAGATCTTCTCCCAGTCTTCTTGCTTTATATACCTTTCTAGATGTGTCCTTGGTCATGAAGCAGCTCTGCGGGTTCAATCAATTTTCTCTGGCTTTTCTTTGACTTAATGTATTTACGCCTCTGTAATCAGAAAGTTGCAACCTCTTCTAATGAGCCCTAGTATTTCTGTATTCCTTTCATTCACAATATTTTCCATTACCTCGACATCTTTGATTCTTTTGGAACTTGATCTGATGGAGGGTGATATCTCTTTTAAGTTTTTATAGGGCTTTAAACAGTATTACAAAAACTTATTATTGATTATTTCTTTTTAATTTTTCTGCATTTATCCTACTTCCTAGTGAAGGGCCATAATTTTTTCTTTAGGAGTGACATTTAAAATATAGGTGCCATGGTTTCTCTTTTTGTGTTCATTGTTATATGTCTTGTTTCATCCCAGAAGAGTACTGAAAGAGCTTAATTGCTATGACATATGAACAAGAAGATTAGGGTAAGCAAAATGAACACCAACACACTGAAACAAGAGGTATATCATTGTTATTTTTTTAATATACGATGAAAAACTATTTCTTTTTTCTTACTTTGTATTCTTTTCTATAGGGATTCTCCCTTGTCATATATTTGATTTTGGTAGCCTGTGGATTGCATAAACTTTAATCTGAATAGAACAAAGAACGGGCACAACAACATATTGAGATGGAGGAAAGTGCCACAACATTCCTCAAAAGATAAATTTTTTAGATGGATGAGACACTTGTATATTAAGAAATTTTCAGTCTTTCAGTACAGAATAGAAAATCGTAAGTTTGTAAAAGAAGTCTAATATCATTAAGGTTTTGTTATGTATTTATTATGCTCTACAATTGTAACATTATATATAATGGAAGATGATACCCTTAAGGAAATTTAAGGACAGTGACAAATGCAGTATGATTTGTTCTCTGTTGAGAAACAAATGCAGATTTGATGATTAAGGTTTATATACTCCAAACTTACCATGTCTATGTGGAAAGTGACATGGTGAATTCCAATGAAGACATAAACACCTGAGTTTACTTATGGATTCAATGTACGGGTGAATAGGTAGAAGAAACCAAAATGAATTCATTTGCTTGAGTGAACGTCACTATATAAGGACTTACATATATGGTTATGTATATAAGTAAAATATATAGCTTAAACTATGAGAAATGGTTTGAATTCATGGTGTGATAACAATGATTCCTGCAAGAAATAAGAGAAAAATATTATGTACTTTCTTTGGAAAAGACCCGAGTGTATATTTCTGTATTTTGCATATGAACATGAACTTCATTAGTCGTTCAAGAGATATTCAAAAATTAATAAGAGCACATCATCAGTTATTTTCAAAAAATTTCATGCTTGCTGTTCCACTTCTATTTCCATTCAGACTTGTTCTTTGTATACAAACCATTTCACAAATTATGCTTGGACACTCTCTGTCTCAACACATTCAAAGTTAGTTGAACATTTGAGTGTAACCCTAGTCAATCCATTACTACAATTATTATGGTTCAGTTCTTCAAATCTTTCCCAATATTACCCATTCAGGCTCAGCTATGCCTTGACAACGGTTCTGAAATATGCTTCTTTTAAAATATTCATGAATGTATCATGATCCAGGAAAATAAGAAGAAAGTGTTCACATGGTTGAATAAGAATAGAAAAGCCACAGTGGATTTATATTTTATGTTATTGTGATGAATTTAAATAAACATGATATTTTTTATCTCCATTTCAATATTTGTAAAGGCATGCATAAAAACAAAGCACAAAGAGTCATTATTTCATGAGATGTATCCTTTCAAAGGATATATGCTATATGGTAGGCAAGTAAAATATGAAGGGATACCATGAAAATACCTTCAGTTACAATTACAAGAAATATAATAAAAAAAATAAAATGCTTTCCTGCCGCGGGCCGGGTTCTGTCGGGACGACGGAGGATACCTAGGGGAGGAACCTGGAATAGGATGGGGAGATGGCAAACAGACAACTCACACACATTAGGAGTGGATGCTGAGTGCTGAGTGCTGAGTGCTGAGTGCGATTTAATGCAGAGGATAACAAACTTTTATAACAGAAGTCTTCAAAAGAAAGGGCAAAATGTTACATAATCTTGCTGCAAGGCTTCGTTCTTGGATGGTCACCAGCTGGTCGCCTGAAAGGGCAAAAGTTTACACAATCTTGCTGCAGGGCTTCATTCTTGGATGGTCACCAGCTGGTCGCCTGAAAGGCACTTGTTTCCGGCTTATCTCTAAGAAATATAATGGGTTTCGACGTTTGTCACCAACTAACCATTACCTTATTTGTATAGAGGCCTTAATTATCCCATAAGATTTTTCCTGTTCCTTCTTTAAGAGTAAGGTCACGGAGGCCTAGATCTAGCAAGTCTCAGTAAATGAGAGTACCAGGAACTTCTTTCTCCTAAGTAGTTATCTCAGCAATTGCCATACATTCCTTCTGTTCTAGCCCCGCCTACAGCTTCTTGTAAATTTCTTACAATCAATTCCTTCTGCTGAAGTGACTTTGTGAAACCCCCAATACTTTTATATTTGCTTATGACTTGTCTACTAGCCTCCAATAGAGGGGTTTTAGGTTAGCACTTAACTCTGGTGAGTTAGTCATATTTTTAAGACACTCATCAGATATTGGAGTCATCAACAATCTTAAGAAAGAACTTTGAGTAAGGGAATGTTGACAATGAGCAAGTACAATGAACAGCAGAAACAGTAAAAGATTAATAGGCACTCTTATATAGTGAGGAAAAGAAAGGCAGAAACACATCTTTCCCAGGGGTTTGCCAGACTTTCCAGGAGTAGGCCTCTTAGAAGCCCTATTCTCCAAGGTAGACTTCGGTGAAGTCCCAAAACTTGGAGATAGGTTTCTGTAAAGCCCCATTCTCTGAGGTAGACTTCGGTGAAGTCCCAGAACTCAGAGATAGGTCTCTGAAGCCCCTATCTTGGTCTGATAGATGGTTTCCCATGCTAAGCAGACTCCACTGGAGTCGGCGTGGCACTTTCCCATTATTATTTGTAGAGAAAAATGTTCCCTTAAAAGTGACATTCACATTGTGAATTGGTATGAAATAAATATATTCATCAGTCCAGAAAAATAACTAACCTTTAAGAAACATACACATGCCATTTGTCAGTGTGAAGAGTGAAATATTGGACTTTGAAATGAATATAGAAAATTTCCATTAACTAGGTTAATATTATTTCATTAAAAATACTTTCTCAAATGTATATGGTTATGAGAATTCCATGCCAGAAGCACACCAAGTTTTGGAATGCATGGCTGGGTTTGAGCCCAGGGTCAGATATTTAACTATCAATGGCCCAATTATGGATTCACTTCTCATTACCAAAGAAGACATATAAGGAAAATATTCCTGGACAACCTTTGATTAATGTTTATCATGATTGAGTAAAATCTAGAATTGAAGGTAGAAAAAAATCTTCAGTTTTCAAGCGAAAAATTGTAACACAATTTCATTTGCACACACACACACACACATACACACACAAATACACACACACACATATATTTGCATCTCCAAATGGACAGGACAGGAAACACAAATATGAGATCACACACACAAATCTACTCACATATATATAATGACAAAATTAGGGTTGGATAAACTTTAAAAGACAAATGAGGAAGTAACATTGTCTACATATTCACACATTCTCCCTTCAATTCACAGGTTCTCAAGTATCATTCAATTTTAGAAGCCAGAAAAATTATGATTCATAAATAGGACATATTATCATAAGGGAACAGATTCGTAATACTTGGAATCATGTTAAATGGTAATAACAAAAGAAGTTGAGGAAATATCACTGCATGTTACACTACTCTGAATTGCAAAGAGAAAATGCAAGTTAGTACAACTAGGAAGTGAATAAAATCTAACTGGCTTCTATCTGGATGAAAGTATTTCTGAGATTTTGGAAATACCAGCGAGTAAACCAAAATACTAGTGATGAATATTGCATTACAGTCCTTTATTTGGTTCTTCCTGGTCGTTGGACTTGAATTCTGGGCTTGGTCACAGTCCCTGAGCTTTTTAAAGTTCTAATGCTCTACCAGTTGATGTACAATGCCACTTCCAGGTATGAGGTAATGAGGGTGTGACAAAGGTTCCTGTTGGACTGCCTTGAAAACTATTTCTCAGATATCAGCCTCCTACATGTCCCTAAAAGTCTTGTACCAGGCTTCTTTTCTCTGTCCAGAGTGTTTGTGATTTTTCTGTTTCATTGTTCCCGACATTCATGCACACTGCAGGTCCAAACGTGATTTTCCTTAGGGATAGTGCTCTATAGTATTCCATTCTGAGAGGAGGAATTCCAGAAATGAATCTGAAAATACTCCCTGATTTATTAATCCATAATAAGAGCAGCATGGTTCAAACACAAGAAATGCTAGAATTAATAACATTATCACCTGGCCCTCAAATGTGGTTTTCGACCCAAAAAATCATTTCCCATGCCATATTCTTAATTCTATTGATCAAATATTGAATTGACCCATTCAGTGTGAAAGCATTATGAGTTTTAGTCCTCTCTATAAGATTCATGAGTTAGAACATTGTCATCTGATGCAAGGGTGAACATGTCTATTCCCATTAGTCTGCCTCAGTTAGCACTTTCTTCACTATAAAACCTGCCAAATCATCCTGCACATAACATTGTAATGTCTGACATACAACAGGCAATTGAATACAAATTCCTAGTATGCTTATTACCTTTTCACAGAAAGCATATATGAGGCCCTACTGTGATGAGAGGCTCATGTAAATACAATTTGGTCTTAAGTTAAACACGCATTTTTATTTTAAACAGGAATGATCAGAGAAGTTTTTTTTTTTATAATATCAGTACATCTAGAATCCATTGTCTGACTTATAAAAAGGATAATATCTCTTATTGGCAAGCAACACAAATTACATCATCCCACATGAAATAAATGCTTAGGAACAATTCCATGCAAGCCCAATTACTGTTCATTTGTTCCTTTATTTGTCACCTTACCATTTCAGGAAGTGATGGTTGCTCTGATAATCTATAAAATCAACAGTACAATATATTTTTGACCCTGGATGGACAAGTTTATTCTAACAATTATAGTTCTTAGACAATCTCATAAATACTCAATAAGCTACTATACCTTTTGTAGGTACATATCTAATTTTGATTATCCTATCTATACCATATCCAATATGTTTACATACTTTATTTGGGAATGGTAAATGTGATATCCATGTATGTATTGATGATTAAAAATAGCTCTAAATATATTTTATTAATATATATGTTTGCAAAGTACAAATTGTAAGTCATCTCAAGAATCTCCTCAAATAATGCAGCAAGACAATTCAAACCAGGTAGTTATTTTTACAATAATAATCAATTTCAAATTGTAGACATGATACTCACATGCAATTGTTATACATTGATCAATTACCAGTTGAAAATATTCCCATTTACAATTTCATAATTGATTAGATGGGTGAATCCTGAAACCATGAAAAGGGGGAGAAATTATTGGTTTAAAAAATACTGCTAAGGATGCATTCCCTGATTGAAATTGATTGTAAGCGAATGAGAAGATTTTTCAGATAAGGTAATTCTGATCTTCAGTAGTTTGGTTGGTTGAGTTTCTTCTTTTTTTTGTTTTTTTTTTATGGTGAAAATATTGTACAAAGGAGTTACAATTACATGGGCAAGATAATGAGTACATTTCTCATCAAGCATTGTAGCCTCCTCCTTTGTTTCCCATTCCCATCCCTTCTCATCTTCCCCCATCACCCCACCCAATTCTCCTCCCCCCGCCCCCAGCACAAAAGTTGAAAAGTTCGTTTTCGACATAAGGACTTGTACATCTCATTGTTGCAATGGGTCCACCTGTATCCCTATTTAAACAATTTGTTTTTCCCCTTCCGCTCCAAAAATTATACCGACATCAAATATAGTGAAAGAAGGGGTTATACTGTGGGGGAGGGACATACAAAGGAACAAAGAACTAATCTTATAAATGTGTTAGAAACAATCACATGAAAGAAAAAAAAAACATTTGAATACATATCTTAGGGTGGTCTTAGTGAAACTATACTTCGGTTTTACTATCAAGTCACCAAGTCAGAGATTAATCCAAAACTTTGTTTGTAGTGAGCAAAATATATGTTTATGCAGAATAGAATGTGTGTTATTCATTCATCCTATTTCTTCAACCTCAATTATTACAGAAAGTTATATATCATAAGAAAACTGCATTTTCTTTACCTGTTGTTGCCAGAGGTTTTGTTTGTGCCCCAAACAAAACTTGGGATACGATCTTCTAACGATTCTGCCAACGAGAGGAATACATACTTGGTTGAGGTGTTAAACTAAATTGCCTTTAACTTTATCAATATAAAGAGCAATAACAAGATTGACAGCCTTATGAACCTTACAAGAAACATTTAGGTGGATTATAAACATTGAAAAGAACAAATTGTTTTAGAAATATGTTAGAAGAAATAGCAAGAAAGGAAAAAAAAATATTTGTGTTTGACATGGCTTTTGATCATGGCTTTTGATCCATATATGTATTGATATTAGTATAGGAGACAAACCAAGTTGAACAAAGAATTTTAATTTCACACTTAAAGGAACAAATCATACATAAGCACCACATAAGTTGAGATTCAAACGCAGAAAATTCAGAAAAATACAACAAATCTTTACCTTTATCCAAGACTTCCTCTGAGGAAACAAACTGCCATGTATTTTCAGAACTCTTTTTTTTTTGGGGGGGGGGGGGTTGTCCTGGTCGTGAGCCTGAACTCTGGGCCTGGGCGCTGTCAGCTCTTCAGCTCAAGGCTAGCACTCTAACACTTGAGCCACAGCGCCACTTCCGGATTATTTTTCTGCTTATGTGGTGCTGAGGAATAGAACCCAGGGCCTCATGCATGCAAGGCCAGCACTCTATCACTGAACCTCCTTCCCAGCCCAGTACTCTTGCCTGGTTTCTGGTTCTAAGTTATGTTGACTACAAGCAAAGAGAAATCTAACATCACAGTAGATTCGGGAGCAACTGGCCTACATTGATTTGGACTGTGTTTTAGCTATCAGGTTTGCCTACATCATCTTCAAGAGAAGTTTTGTCTATACAAGTTGTAATATATTAACTGAGTTAATCTCACAGAACCAGGTGGCAAGCATTGAAGGGACAAGTAGCAAATTTGGAAGCAATATGAGAATCATTCTGTGTAACAGAAGTTCAAATGTGAAAAAAATATTCAAATTTCCCCTTTTAAATTTCTTTGGGCTCGATGCCTTCCGTCGGGCTTGACACCACGATATGGGAGATATGTTAGTGCA
Source organism: Dipodomys spectabilis (assembly GCF_019054845.1). Classification (NCBI taxonomy): domain Eukaryota; kingdom Metazoa; phylum Chordata; class Mammalia; order Rodentia; family Heteromyidae; genus Dipodomys; species Dipodomys spectabilis. The sequence goes on along the minus strand of NW_024871210.1, from coordinate 7,009,558 downwards.
TCCTTTGGCAGAGGGCTAGAATTCTGCAATGTTAGCCATAGCACCTCTTCTCTTTGTTGTCATCGGATAGTCGAGATAAGATTCTCAATGACTTCCCTTCCAGGGCTGGCATCAAAAAATAATACAGAGGTCTCAATCTCTCAGATTGATATGATTACAATAGGCTTCATAAAATTTTATTACAAATTTTAGAAACGTACATTTACTCAATTTTGGCCTTTATTTACTCAAATATGGGTTACTTATGCACAATTTATAAACCCATAGAAGGGGTGATTGAAAATATATTTGAAAATATTCAAAATGGAGGCTCATCAAATGTCTTCTTTAAAAACTCAACGCAGAAGCTGTGTTTTCCTTGCAGCTCTGGAAATTACTGTAGTAGTGTTACATTCACACACACACACACAAAAAACCTATTCTGTCAAACTTCGAATATTGTGAAATTTATGATCAAAATAAAAGAATAATTTTGTCCTCAATACACTATATATAGATGAGACACAATACATCTCACATGTTAACAGTTGTTGAGCACTGTCTGAAAACTAAAGTATCCAAAATGAATTATAGGTCATATGATAATAAAGTGCGTGTCTTAACAAAATGATTTAGTGTTGAAGAATGACATTAATTTATATTTTGAGAATGAGGCAATGGGAAAGAAAAGGAAACCAACTCTAAATTTTGTGAAACATGGCATACACAGTTTGACATAGTTGCCCAAACAAAACATTTTGCTAATGTTCCTCTTTGAATGGAGATCTAGAAATACAACTGGAGAAGTACAGAAGTTGTACTTCCATTGTCTTACTTTCCATTCCGTGCTGCGGAGATTTCAGAAGGAATACAAATATCTCTCCATGACATTTCTGCCACACACATTCTCTCACATGTTTCACAAATATTTTCAACAATTTATCTTAAAAAAAATCAAATTTATCCATGAACTAAATATTCCAATGAAACATTACCTTTCTACATTCCACCAGATGGTATGGAAAACTGCATGATCTGATTTTGTGATTTTTATCATAAGGACAGTGCAATAACATCTCTGGATCCACAGATTCCTGTGGAAATAAAAAATACCTCAGGAAAAATCAGTATGTTGGGGGAAATACAAATCTTCATTATTATTTCTCTTATGAATTATACCATAACTCCGAAATCACTATTTGGAGAGTGTAGATTCAAAGTATGACAAAGAGTAATACTATGGAATTTAATTGCTCATGTACTCTACTCTCAGTTCCTATTTGGTAGTACATATTTTTACTATTATGAATAATATTCACTTTAGTTAAATAAATATTGCTTTGAGTCAGATGAAACTGTTAGCTTGTGTTATCTTCTGAGAGCACACATCCATTGAAGGGTACTGATTTATTTGCATTCTTACATTTCAATGAAGAAAATGCCCATAATTTACACACTGTTTTATCTTTCAATCTACCATATGAAAAGTTCAAGTTGTAATTACCAGCAGGTCTAAAACTTGAGACAATATCAAGACAAATTCTACTATCATTTTCTCTCTATTCCTGTGAATAAACCTTCTGTGATTCCCTCAAACAACATGAACTAGACTATTTAAAATAATTTCCCAAAATAAACGAGTACATATGTTGCCCTTCCTCTACTGTGACAGGCAGGTAAATATCAGCAAGTTTTGCAGAGAGAAAAATGCTCTGAGGGAAAACATCACTAAACAAAATGACATGTCTTGTGTATGGTGATTTCGTCAGTTATATGAAAAACAACCTGGTAGAATGGATTCATCTCTAATATTTTTGAGGCTAGACACACGGGAAATGAAAAACATTGATATCTCTGTCTACTTCACAGATCAGGGCCACATATAATAGTAGAAATGTATAGCTTTTGAACTCAACAAATTGCATATTCTTCAGACATTAATTTCTCCATCATATGAAACAATTAGAGGATGATGCATGATGACAATTTTTGAGCGAATTTGGAAGTTTTTTTTTAATTATGGAAGTCTGAATTAACAAATTTCAAATCCTTTTTACAAATATACAATCCAGATTGAAAATATATAATGATCTTAAAGAGAATTTCCCACTCTTACATATATGTCTTGCTGTGTCTTCATATTATAAGGTGAGTAGGGATTATTATTCAGGAAACTGCTTCCTAGAGAAGTTGTGCATTGCAGAGGAAAGGAATCATTGAGATTTTTGAGCGTGAAAGTTCAAGATTGGGGCTGTGGTTCAATAGTTAGTAAATTTCAATAGTCTAGTGCCTAATGGCCATGAAGAAGAACCAGAAGACATTAAGCATATGATTGCTTTGACCAAATTAAAAGTGTCTTGTACATGTCATTGTTGCAGTAGGTCCACCTGTATCCCTATTTAAACAATTTGTTTTTTCCCTTCACTTCCACTAATTATACCAACATCCAATACAGTGAAAACAGAGCATATGCCATGGGGGAGTGACATACAAAGCATAAAGAACTCATCTTATGAATATATTAGAAACAAAAACAAGAAAAAAAAACACTTGAGTCCTTATATTGGTGTCATTTCAACTAATAGCAACTTATATGAACGTTTCTGCTTCTCTCAAACATATACCAGTTATTGCAAATAAGGCAAACCATGGTACCTACGTTTCTTTTGGCCCGGCTTACTTCACTTAATATAAGTTTTTCCAAGTCTTTTCATTTCCTAACAAGTGGGGCAATGTCATTCTTTCTGATGGAGACATAGAATTCCATTGTTTATATATACCACATTTTCTTGATCCGTTCATCTACTGAGGGGCATCTGAGTTGGTTCCAAATCTTAGCTATGAAAAATAATGCTGCAATAAACATAGTTGTGCAGGTAGATTTAGTATGGTCTTGTTTGTGATCATTTGAGTAAATGCCCAAAAGTGGGATTGCTGCGTGATAGGGAAGCTCTATGTGAAGTCTTTTGAGGACTCTATATACTATTCCAAAGTGGTTGAACAAGTTTTCATTCCCACCAACAATGCATAAGGTTCCTTTTTGCTCACATCCCCTCAAGAATCTGTTATTATTAGAGTTCTTTATTATAGCCATTCTAAATGGACTGAGGTGGTATCTCAATGTTTTTTGTTTTTTTTTTTTTTTGATTTGCATTTCTTTATGGCTAGGTAGGTTCAACATTTCTTCCTATGTCTATTGTCCAACCTTCTTTCCTCTTCAGAGAAGTTTCTCTTTAATACTTTATTAATTGGCAGTTGTTTCTTTGAAGATTGGTTGTTGTAGACTTTAGCATTTTGAGTTCCAGGTATAATTTAGATATGTGACCCTTGTCCATTTTATGTCTAGTGAAGATCTTCTCCCAATCAGTGGGCATTCTATTGATCTTGCTAGCTATGTCCTTTGCCATGCAGAAGCTCTGCAAATTTTTATTTGACCTTTGTTATGGAGGAGAGTTTACCTGGGTACAGTATTCTTGGTTGATAATTGTTTATGATTAAGGCATAGCATATATCATTCCAGGCTCTTCTTGCTTTGTCTTTGCTGAAAAATCTGAGGTGATTCTAATTGGTTTCCTTTTATAGTTGGATGATCTTATCTCCTAGACACATTAAAAAGGATCTTTTCTTTGGTCTGAATTGATCTTGTGCATATTATACTGTGATGGTGGGAGGTCCAGTTCTGGTCTGCTCTATTTGGGGTTCTAAAATCTTCTTGTATCTGAATAGGAATATCCTTTTGCATTTTGGGGAAATTCTCTGCTAGGATCCTTTTAAATAAATTTTCTAGCCCACTAACCTCTCTCTAGGTGCTCCTCTACAACCATTATCCACAGACTAGGCCTTCTGATAGTGGCTTCCAAATATTGAATGGATCTATCATATTTCTTGGATTTGTCTTGGATAGTTGTATATTCTTTCTCTATAGCTATGCTGTCTTCAATCCCCGAGGTTTGATTTTCTGCATGGTTTAACCTACTGTCAAGGCTATGTTTTTTTTTTAATTTCTTTTCCTTCTAATTGGTGAGCTTTGATGGCTTCAAATTGTTTGTTGGATCTTTGATTTAGATCTTGTGTGAAATTCTTTACTTCCTTAATTTGGTGTTCAGTGTTTATTCTGAAATCACTTAGTTGATTCCTTTTGTTTCGCTCCATTCAGCATTCCCTTTTGGTCTCCCTGAATTCTTTCATGGTCTGTTTACGCGTCCATGATTGCCTCTACTAATCTTATCCCACTCTCCCAATTCCTGTATTATTCTTGTATTAGATTTCCCATGTTCACATAATTCCTGTTTTTCTCTTTAACTGTCCTCAGCCTGTTCAATCATTTCCTGTGTTTCTCTTTGACTGTTCTCAGCCTTCTCATGCATTTCCTATATTTATCTTTGACTGTTCTCCACCTGATCATGCCATTCCTGTATTAATCTTTAAGTAGCTTCCTCACAAGCATGAGATTCCTGTATTAATTTTGGGTTGTCTCCTCTCGCTCCCTATTACACTCACACTGAGTCCTTTGCAGGTTTTCAATCTTTTCATACAACATGTTTACCTATGGAGTTTGTAGAACTTTTTGGAAACTCTCCTCTGGATTACTTATTAACTGTTCTGTTACCTGATTATCAAGAATAGGAGTTGATATACCCAACTTGCAATTTTTCTTGTGTTTTTCCAGCTTTTTCGGCCCATTTGTTACGAAAATAACACCAACTTTGTGTTAGAGCATTATTTTAAAGCAAGCTTCAACCAGAATCCTGTAGTTGCACACTAAAAATGGTTGCAGATAAAATCTAGTTCAATAGACACAATCTATTAAATGTCAAACAACTATCGATTAATGGGCTAAGAAGAAGAAAGAAGGATTTAGCAAGCCAGAAATTATTAGGTTAAGGGAGAAGGGTGGAGAAAAATAGGATTAGAGGGATGTGGAGAGGTGAAAGGTGAGTGAATTTAACCAAATCCTAATGCCTGAGAGAGAAATGGATTGGACAGTATGATAAGAGAAAGACTTTTAATTTTAATTTTAATTTTTTGTGAACATAATGTACAGAGGGGTTACAATTACATGGGCAAGAAAATGAGTCCATTTCTTATCAAGCATTGCAGCCTCCTCCTTTTTTTACCCTTCAGATCCCTTTCCGGACTCCCCCCCTCACCCTCTCCCAATCCTTCCCCCCACACCAAAGTTGTAAAGTTCATTTTCGACATGACAACTTGTACTTCTCATTGTTGCAACAGGTCCACCTGTATCTTTAAATGACTTGTTTTTCCCCATCCTCTCCACAAATTGTACGCACATCAAATATAGTGAAAGCAGGTGTTATACTGTGGGGGAGGGACATACAAAGCAACAAAGAAATAATCTTATAAATGCGTTAGAAACAAATGCATCAAAGAAAAAAATATTAAAATACATATCTAAGGGTTCATTTTCCTAACATCACATTATCTGACCTTTCCTGCTTGACTCATACATATACTAGATATTGCAAATAAGGGAAACCATGGGACCTATGTTTCTTTGGGCTTGGCTTACTTCACTTAATATAAGTTTTTCCAAGTCTTTCCATTTTCTAACATACGGGGAAATGTCATTCTTTCTGATGGAGGCATACAATTCCATTGTGTATATATACCACATTTTCTTGATCCATTCCTCTACTGAGGGGCATCTGGGTTGGTTCCATAGCTATGGTAAATAATGCTGCAATAAACATAGTTGTGCTGGTAGCTTTAGTGTGGGCTTGTTTGTAAACATTTGGGTAAATGCCCCAAAGTGGGATTGCTCAGTCATAGGGAAGCTCTATGTGAAGTCTTCTGAGGAACCTCCATACTGCTTTCCAAAATGGTTGGACAAGTTTACACTCCCACCACCAATGAAGTAAGTTCCCTTCTGTCCACATCCCCTCCAGCATCTGTTGTTATTAGAGTTCTTGATTATAGCCATTCTAACTGGCATGAGACGGTATTTCAATGTTGTTTCGATTTGCATTTCTTTTATGATAGGGAGGTTGAGCATTTCTTTATGTGTCTATTGGCCATCCTTCTTTCTTCTTCAGAGAAGTTTCTCTTTAAATCTTTAGCCCATTTATTTATTGGGCAGTTGTTTCTTTGAGGATTTGTTATTGGGGGATTCAATTTTTTGAGTTCCAAGTATATTTTAGATATGAGACCCTTGTCTGTTGTATGGCTAGTGACGATCTTCTCCCAATCCGTGGGCTTCCTATTGATCTTGCTAACTATATCCTTTGCTATGCTGAAGCTCTGCAACTTTATGCAATCCTATTTGTCCAATCATTCTTTGATTTGTTGTGTTTCCGGGTCTCTATTAAGAAAATTTCAGCCTGCGCCAAGGAGACCTATGGTGATAGAAGAAAGATTTTTAAAAAAGAAAAAAAATGGAAAAACAAAAATTTAAATTTAAAAAGTGAAACACGTAAAATAATGTAAGTCTAAAGTAATTATATTGAGGGAAGAAAAAGATAAAGTAAGAGGAGTGGAGGGACACTAAGGAGACATGAAAAACTAAAAAATAAAATTTCTTAAAAGTAGTTATTAATTATATTAATTATTATTAATTATGTAGGTATAAAAAGATAATACTCTATTAAAGTAGTGAAGCCTAAGAGCTTCTGAATCAAGTAATAAATTTCTGCATTAAATAAGAAAACAAGGGAGGTTAAGCTCCAATGTTCAAAGATGGGTGTATATCTCGAGATGAGCAAAACAGTAATTAAGTCATCCAAAAAAGAAGAGAAAAACATGAACAGAATGAAAAGAAGGACCCAAATGTTAAAAAAATAAAAATAAAAAAAGAAGTACGCACACACCCATATATAACCTAAAATAAAACTTTTGAAGGAAAAAAACAAATTAATAGAAAACAGTTCTTAATTTAAATTTTAAAAAGTTACAAAAAGAGTTCTTTGGGGATGGGAAGGTGGCTCAGTGTAGATCGCTTGCCTTCCATGCCTGAGGCCCTGAGTTCGATTCCTCAGCACCACATAAGCAAAAAGAAAAAAGCTGGAAGTGGTGCTGTGGCTCAAGTGTTATAGTGCTGGCCTTGAGCTGAAGAGCTGAGGGACAGCGCCCAGGCCCAGAGTTCAAAAACAAAAAACAAAACAAAAAGAGTTCTTTGATATATATTTTTTGCGGGGAGGGAATGGGAAGATGGTGTATCTCCCCTAGGTCCATAAGCAGTCTCTTGGTAGGGTCTCTGGTCTGCTTGTGGTGTTTGGTTTTCCTGTGGCTTGATGGGTTTCTTAAATCAGTTTGTTTGAGCAGGCAGAAAAATGCTCTGATTTACCCAGGATTTTGTGATCCTCATCCAAGGCTACTTCAGTACTAGAGAGATCTGCATTGAGTTTCACAAAAGAGGAAGATGGCTGTTTCCTGTAGTTTGGAAATGCTGTGAAGAGGCTAGGTTCTGGGTAGGGTTGAGGCCTTTCAGCAAACAGCTTTTTCCTGAGGGGCTATTTCCTGAGACACTCACAGAGCCCAGCCTGGTGTAAATCTCAGGGTTTATGTTTACTGAGTTTCAATTGTTTCTCTATGCTTCTGTAGAGAGGGACAGTCTCTGGCTTTGTATACCCAGTGAATAAAGTCCCTCCTCCAGGGGCAAAGCTACATGTTTCTGGGAAGAGTGACTTTCCCATGTGTGGTGTTGAGCCTGGCAGGTCAGGTTAGGTTCTTGTGACCTGACTCTTTTGTTTTCTTCTAAGGCCTGAGTTGGAGCTAGATGCCCAGCTAGGCTTTTGTCAATATTAATGATGGTGTTCTCCGTGGTATGGGAGGGGCGGCCTTCCCTCCTCTGCTTCCTGAGGAGTGAGGATGTCAGGATTCTATTCACTCCAGATTCGTGGTTCTTGGGACATCTCTAGTCTGTGAACAACAGGATGTAAATATCTGCTACTCTTCAGTTCTTGCTGGTGGTGAGTAGAATCCCACAACCCTGCTGTGTCTGGCACCTTTGTCCTGAACTCTCTCTGTTGTATGTGTGGAGGCTACAGCTGCTGCCACTACCACCACTGCCTCCAAAGCTGGGGCTACCAGCAAGTGGTCCTATCTGTCTCCTTGCGTGGATTTTCCCTCTCTGGCCAAGGTCTTTACTGGGATGGCACAACTTGGTGTGATTCTTTAGCCTAGGACTGCTCACTGGAACAATAAATCTGCTTTCTATGCAAGAGCTTCTTTAGCCTCCACCTTCTCCTCTGCCATCTTCCTCTCCCTCCTAGGCAGTTGGTTCTTTGAGGATTTGTTCTTATAGAATTGACATTTTCAAGTTTCAAATATATTTTATATATTAGGCAGTTGTCCATTGTATAGCTAGTGAAGATCTTCTCCTAATCTGTGGGCTTTTTTTGATCTTGATAGCTATGTAAACTTTGCCATGCAAAAGCTCTGCAGCTTCATGCAATTCCATTTGTCCATCTATTCTTTGATTTGTGGTGTTTCTGTGTCAAGGAGACCGAGGGTTTCTCCAATTGCTTGCTGTGATGTTTTCAGGGTGTCTGCTTTGACTTTGAGGTCTTTGATCCACTTGGAGGTGAATCTGGTGATTAACCAATTTTGCCAGCACCATTTACTGAAGAGGCTGTCTTTCATTCTATTCCTTTAGCTCCCTTATCAAACATTAGCTGCTATTGGTCTTTGGGTTCATTTCTTGGATTTCAATCTTATTCCATTGGTCCTTAGGTCTGTTCTTGTGCAAGTACCAAGATATTTTGTTTACTATAGATTTGTAGAAGAGTTTAAAATTTTTTATTGATGTTCCTCCAGCACAGTTCTTTCTCTTAAGGATTGTTTTTGCTATTCAGGGTCATTTATTGTTCCATATAAATTTTTGGATTGCTTCTTCTACTTCATTGAAGAATGAAGTTAAATATTGATGATTTGCAATGAATTTATAGAAAGCCATTGGAAGTATTGTCATTTTCACTGTTGATTCTTCAAATCCAAGAGCATGGGAGGTTTTCCACTTCCTAAGTTCACCTTTGATATTCTTTTCAAATAATTTAAGTTTTCATCGTAAAGATCCTTCACTTCTTCGGTTAAGTTAACTCCTAAGTATATTATTTTTTGTAACGGTATTACAAAAGGAGTAGCTTTCCTGATTTCAGCAGCTCTATTCTCATTTTTGGCATACAGAAAAGCCATTGATTTCTGAGGGTTAATTTTATGCACTGCTACTTTGCCAAAAATTCAGATCAGCTTAAATAACTTGTGAGTAGAGTCCGTGAGATTCTTAAATATGACATCATGTCATCCACAAAGAGTGAGAGTTTTACTTCATCTGTCTTTGTTTGGTTCCATTTATATGTGCATCATCTTATTGATGTAGCAAGGCATTCTAATACTAGATTGAAGAAAAGTGAAGAGAGTTGACATCCTTGACTCAATCCTGGTTTTAGAGGAATAGGCTTTAGTTTACACCATCTAGGTAAATGCTTGCTCTGGGTTTGTCTTATATAGCCTTTATTATAGTGAAGAATGTTGCATGGATTCCAAATTTTTTTCCAAAGCCTTCATCATAAAGTGGTGTTGGATCTTGTCAAATATTAATTCTGCATCTATTGAGAGAATCATTTGGTTCTTATCCTTGCTCTTCAGAAGCGATAATTTATAATAATTGATTTGCATATATTGAACCAGCTTTGCATCCCTGAAGAGAATCCTGTTGTTGATTGTATCTGTGATTTTTTTGGATTCTAATTCACTCAACTTCGATGTAATTTTAATTGTTTCCATCTACTGGATTGGAGTTTAGTTTGCTGTTGTTTTTCAAGGAGGTTCAGATGTCTCATTAAATTGTTGTTTTCACATCTCTCCAAATTGTTGATGAAGGAACTCGGAGCTATAAACTTGCCTCTGAGTAGTGCCTTTCCTTTGTCCATGAGGAACTGGTAATTTGTGTGTTCATTTTTGTTGAATAACATGAACATTTGAATTTCCTCTCTAATCTTTTACATGGGCCACTGGTGATTCAGCCATGTGTTGTTCAGACTCCATAGGTTAAAAGAGACTTTCTTTGCTGGGTTTTGGTATTAAATTCTAATTTTATTCCCCTAGGTATGAGAGAATGCAGGGCATAATTTCAATGTTTGTGAATATGGACAAGTTTGCTATGTGACCTAAAATATGCTCTATTTTGGAAAATTTTTCATTTCCTGCTGAGAAGACTGTGTATTCTGATGTTGCTGTGTGAATTGTTATGTTAAATCTAGTCTGTTAAATGTAGTTGGTCTATGCAGTTGTTTAGATCTGTGGTTTCTCTCTTGCAATTTTGCCAAGTTGATCTATCTAGAGGGGATAATGGTGTATTAAAGTCCCCAACAATTAATGTCTTTAGATCTAAGTGAGATTTGAGGAAAAGTAGGGTTTCTTGAATAAATTTGGGTTCTTCGTTGTTTGGCGAATAGATGTTTAGAATTTTAATATCCTCCTGAAGGAGAGATCCCATAACTTGTATGTAGGGACCTTTTTCTTTTATCTCTTCTCATTAATTTTATTGTGAAGTCTTATTTATCTGATATTTGGATTGCAATTCTTACTGGTATATGGGTACTGTTTACTCGCTAGATTTTATTACACCTTTCAATTTCAGAATATCTTTGTTTTTATGGGCAAGTTGTGATTTTGAAACCAGCAGATAGAAGGATCTTGCTTTTTAATCCATCTAGAAAGGCTATGTCGGTTAATTGTTGAGTTTAGTCCATTAATATTGAGCGATAGAACTGATAGATCTTTGGTAGTAACTGCCATGTAGCTCACATTCTTGGGGGATGTGACAACTGGGTTCTTCCTATGGTTCTTTGATACTCAGTTTGGGTATGGTTTCTTGGCATTTATAATGCTCTTTTTGGTTTTCTATGTTTAGGACATCTTAAGTATATTTTGTAGGGCTAGTTTTGTTCCATATATTGTTTGAGTTTTTCTTAGCTATGGAAGGTTGTTTTTTATTATACCATTATAAAGGAGAGTTTAGGTGGGTACATTATTCTTGCTTGATAGTTTGTCTTTAGAGCATGCCATATATCATTCCAGGCTCTTCTTGCTTTGCTTGACTCTGCTGAGAAATCTTTGGTTATTCTAATTGTTTTTCCTTTTTGAATGATTGATATTTCTCCCTGACAGCTTTAAGGATTCTTTGCTTTCTCTGAATTGATCCTATGTATATAATACTGTGTTGGTGGTAGGTCCTGTTCTCCTCTGATCTATTTGTGGTTCTAAAGGCCTAGGTTTTTGCATGTTAGGTTAGTTCGCTGCCAGGATTCTGTTAAATAAATTTCGTAGAACATTAACTACTGTCTCTATGTGCTCTTCTAACACATTTTCCTCAGATTAGGCTTTCTGAAGGTCTTTTCAAAATATGCAATAGACTTATCATATGTCTTGGATATGTCTTGTATAGTTGTATGCTCTTTCTCTGTGTTACCTAGGCTGTCTTCAATCCTAAAGATTCAGTCTTCTGTATGGTTAAACTACTGTGAAGACTTTCTATTTTGTGTTTTATTTCCTTTCTTCTAATTAGTCTGTTTTTATGACTTCAAATTCTTTGTTGGAGCTTTGTTTTTGATTTTGAATGGACTCCATTAATTCTTTAATTTGGATTTCATGAATGACTCCATTGAAATTTGTCTATTCTCATCCAGCTTGCACAATTGCTGTATTTCTGTTTGATTAGCTTCCTCATGCTCAGGCAATTCCTGTCTTTCTCTTTGAGTATTCTCTGCCTGCTCAGGCAATTCCTGTATTATTCTTTGATTAGCTTCCTCAAGGTCAGGAGATTCCTGTACTAATTTTTGTCAGCTCACGAAGTTAATGTGTCAATCTTTGGTTAGCCTCTTCTTGCTCCCTATCATGCTCACACTGAGTCCTTTGCAGGCATTCTATCTTATTATTCACCAATCTTAGTATTCACCATGTTTCCCAATATTTCTAGAACTTCTGGGAAATTCTCTGGATTATTCATTAACTGTTCTGTCACCAGATATCATGAGTGGGAGTTGAGACACCTGGACTTGCCATTTTTCTTGTGTTTCTCTGGCTTTTTCTGCCCACTTGTTATGAACCAATTTAGTGCTAGGACTATTTTAAGGCAAGCATCAACCACAGACCTTTAGTTGTACAGATTGATTGATGCAGTCAAAATGGCTGCAGATACAATCTATTTCAACACATACAATCTGATTCAACATCAAACTACTATGGATTATTGGGCTAAGAATATCATAAAGGTATTTATCAGAAGAGAAATTAATAGGTTTAGGGAGTATCATCGGGAAAAATAGAATTAGAGCAATAAAAATAATAATATATATTTAAAATTAAAAAAGAAAAATTGTTACTTTTCAGAAAGAGCTAATATACACACATGCTCTGATTGTGAATGCCTGGGAAACAGAAAGAACATTGGACAGCAAAACATTACAGCTAAACACACAGTTGAAAGATCTGTCACAAAAATAAACTGACGTGAAAAGCAAGAAAGAAAACTAGTAAAGACTTAACAGACTATTGGGATCCTCACAAGGAAGGTAATGCAGAAGTAGCATGTCCCAGTGGAAATTGTGAAGGTAAGAAAAAACTCTGAATAGCAGCATTGAGAATTTCAAGGTGAAGCTGAAAAGCAAATGTGCTGTGAAAAGAAGAAGAAGCAGTTGGACAGCCAAAGGAACTCTCCTGTGACTCTGGAAGCACACTTGCAACTTGAGGAGTTTGAAAAGGAGATTAGGATCATGAAAGGGAGCTTTCATGAAAGAAAAGGAGGAGGATAAAAAGGGAGAAGTCTCCAAGTTCCAGACTGAGCTTAAGGATACTAAGCACGTGTTAAAGGAACTAGAGTCCCCTGATGTTCAGGGAAACCACTGAGCTAATTATGTAGGTAGGTAGACCACACTAAAACTAGTAGATAACATTGAAAGAAGCAAAAACAGTGGTAATAGGGTATACATGTGGAGACACATGTGTTGTAGCAGAATTTCATTGTAATAAAGTGATATAATGGTCACAATGTCTGGCAGTGTGATATCACAATGGTCATGATGTCACAGTGGATTTCTGATGTCACTTGTCATACCTGAAATATGAGGTTAGAACAGATTGAGCTTCGAAAGATCCTAAGATATAAAAATAACAGCATATCCGAGATGATTTGAAGACAGGACAGGTTTATGATATCTCAGTGGGTTAGTGATGTCCCAGTGGAAATGTGATGTCAGAAGGGATTTTGATGTCCCAATGTTTATGAGATCACAATGAGTTTCACAGATCAACAAATATGCCACATTTGAGATAGAATCGAATTGCAGAATAGGCATTCACAATGGGTCTATGACCTCACAATGACATTGTGATATCCTAATTCTGATGTCATTGTGTATTTGTGAAATCACATTGAACTGATGGTATCATAATGACAATGTGATTTTACACTGGTGATGATGTCACAAAGGATTTGTGACATTACAATAGCATGTCATCTAATTGTCTTTTGTTAATGAGGACATGGCTACACATGTGGTTTTTCAAAGTTGCTAAGAGGGTATAGTAGGATTGGGATGTCACAATGTGATCATGATGTCAGAACAGCAACGTAATTTCACAATAGATTTGTCACAGTGATGATGTTACAATGGGTTTGTAATGTAGCTAAAAGTTTGTGATATCACAATGAAATGTCCAGGTAATTTTCATCAGTGTCCAGTGCAGCTGATGGGCCCCTCTGTTGTATGATCTTCCCAGTTTTCCTCTGGTTTCGTGTATTCCTCCTAGTTTCCCTCAGAATTGCATATATATGTCAGCAGAATTAGGTCATTATGTAACGATATAACAAGACGAGTGGAGGTCATTCGTTCTAGGGAACTGTCATATCTCCATACATTTTGTATTTTACTTTCACATATCAGGGATGTCATACTATCTGTCTTTTACTCTTGGCTTACCTCCATCAAAATAACTTTTTCTAAATTCCATGAACTTTCCTGCAAAATCCATTATTTTCTGCTTTCTAATGATTGTACAATATTCTATTGTATACAAATGAAATAATTTTTGGGTCCATTCACCTACACTGGGGCTTTAGGGGTTCTTTTTATATCTTGGCTATTGTGAACCGTGCGCCAATGAATGGGGAGATGCATGTGTCCCTGTATACTGCTTCCTATTGCTCAGGGTAGATTCTGAGACATGGTATGGCTGGGTCACAGGGGAAGTTTATATTTAGCTTTCAGAGCTATCTCCATACTGTTTTCAAAGTGTTTATATTAGTGTACATTCCCAACAGCAGTGCAGTAGGGTTCCTCTTTCTCTGCTTTCATTCCAGCATTTGTCATTGGCTGAATTTAGGCTGTGGACCATTCTGTTTGGGTAAGGTGATATCTCCGGGTTGTTCTTATTTGCATTTCCTTTACAGACAAGTAGGATAAACATTTCCTCATGTATTTCTTTGCCATTTTTATCTCTTCTAGAAGTCTGTCTTGAGTTCCCTTGGTCATTTAGAAATTGGTTCGTTAGTTTTGGAAGGATCATGTTCTTGAGTTCCCTGTATATACTGGATATATCATGGGTAAATTGTTTTCCCAATTAGTTGTCTGTCTTTCCAGTTTAAGTTCTATGTCTTTAGTGTGCAGAAACTTTTTAAGGTAATCCCATTTGTGGAATCTCTCTTCAATTTGTTTTGACCCTGTGACACTGTTCAGGAAATTCCTGCCTGTGCCTATAACTTCCTGTCTGTCGTTCTCTGTCCTGAAGTAATCTCAGAAATTCACATTTGTTGTTAAGGCCTTCAATTCATTTTGAGTTGATATAGGGTCCATTTTTAGCTTTGTGCATGTGGCTGCCAATTTTCCCCAGCACCAGTAGCTGAAGAAGCTATGGTTCTTCACTGCATGTCTTTGGCTTCTTTGTGTAATATCAGTTGACTGTAAGAATGTGATTTTATTTCTAGATTGTCTAATCCATTCCAATGGAATAGGGGCCTGTTTTTTTGCCAGTACCAAGTTACTCTCTTTATTATCATGGCTCTATAGTATAGTTTGAGAACCGTATCTTCATTTCTCCAGTGTTGTTGGGGTTTCTGCATAGAATGGTTTTGGCTATGAATTTTTGGAAATCTTTTCTCGAGTTTAATATATTATGTCATTGGGATTTTAATGGGAATTGCATTGAATTTATATATTAATTTAGGCAGTATGGTCATTTTCCTCATATTAAATCTGCCTATCTAAGAACATGGAAAATCTTTCCATTTCCTGGAGTCCTCTATGATTTATTTCTTTAAGTTTTTATAGTTTTCATTAAATAGCTTCTTTACATCTGTGGTTAGGTTAATTTCTAAATATTTTATTTTTTTATTGTGAATGGGGATCTTTCCTTGACTTCCCTTCCTGCTTGTATGTTCTTAGAGTATAGAAAGGCAAATGATCTTGTGGGTTAATTTTGTATCCTTCTACATTACCAAAATGGTTTACAAGTTCTAAAAGTTTGAGGCTGGAGTTTTTGGGACAAATGAAGAATACTATCATGTCATCTGCAAAAAGGGATAGTTTCAATTCCTCTTTTTCTATGCAGATCCCTTTAGTGTCTTTTGCTTGCTATACTACTCCAAGGATTCCAGAACTGTAATAAAGAGAAGTGGGGAGAGTAATCATCCTCAGCTTCTTCCTGATTTTAGCAGAATTGTTTGTTGTTTTTCCCCATTAAATATAATATTGCCTATTGGTCTGTCATATATAGATTTTACTGTTTCAAAGAATGTTTCAACTATACCTATGATCTCAAGATCTTTTCACATGAATGAATATTGTATTTTACCCAAGGCCTTTTCTATGTCAATGGAAATAATTATGTCATTCTTGAGCTTGGATCTGTTGTTGTGATGGAATACATTTATTGATTTACGTATGTTCGACAGTACCATCATTTCTGAGATGAAGTCTACTTGATCATGATATATGATTTTTTATATGTTTCTGAATTCTGTTGGCTAATGTTTTTGAGGAGATTTACATCTATGTTCATCAAGGAGATTTTTCTGTAGTTCTCTATTTTGTTGGGTCTTTGCCTGGTTGGGGGATGAATGTGATATTGGCTTCATAGAATTCCTTGTTCTTTTTTTGTTTGTTTGTTTTCTGAAGAGTTGAGGTGTGTGGGTTCCTGTTTAAAGGTTTTATCATATTCATTTGGTACTTGGCTTTTCCTTGTTTGAAGACTTCTGATTGTTTCCTCTATCTCATTGTAAGTTATTGGATTATTTTAATTGATGTATTTCTTCTATGTTGAGTATGGACAATTTATATTTCTGTAAAATTTCATCCATTTCTGCTAAGTTATTCTCCGTTACTGAGTTTAGATTATGGAAATAATTCTTTAGAATTGAATGTCAGTTATTTGTTATACTTTTTCTCGTGGAATCTGTGATCTTATTGATTTGATTTCCTCTCCTTCTTTTAATCTTGCCAGCATTTTTTCAGGTGAATAGCTTTTTGTTTTTGCTAAATTTATTTATAGTTTTCTTAGTCTCTATTTCGGTAATTTCAGCTCTTATTTTGATTTTTCTCACTTCATTTAGTAACTTTAGGTTCAAGTTGTTCATGCTTTGATAAAAGTTTTATTTGCAACATGACATTATTTACTTTCTCTGTCTCCCCTTTTTCGATGTATGCACTGAGAGGAAGATTTTGCCCCTCAACTCTTCTTTTGCCATGCTCCACACATTTCTTTGTGATTTATATTCATTTTCATTGAATTTTAGAAACTTTTACTTTTTTCTTTAATTTCTCCTGTTACACAGGTGTTGCTCAGAAGTATTTGTTCAATTACCATGTATTTCATTAATTCTATGGTGTGCTTTGATATTGAGAGCTAGTTTGATTCCACTGTAGCCAAAAAGATTACAAGGGAATACATCCATCCACATTTACTTGCTTAAAGTCTTTCTATGAACTATGATATAGTCTACTTTGGAGAAAGTTCCATGGGCTGCTGAGAAGAATGTGTTCTAGATTGTTGTAGGGTGGAACACATCATTGTTGCCAATTAATTCTGCTTGAGATATGGCATCATTGAATTCAGAGGCTATTTGTCAATCCTATCATTGGTAGACCTCTCCTTTGGTGAGAGTGGAGAATTAACATGTCTCAGTATTATTGTATTTGGATCGATATGGCATCATTGAATTCAGAGGCTTCTTTGTCAATCCTATCATTGGTAGATCTGTCCTTTGGTGAGAGTGGAGAATTAACATGTCTCAGTATTATTGTATTTGGATCTATTTTATTCTGTAAGTCTGAGAGTATTTAACAAACATACTTGGGTGCATCAAGGTTTGAGGAGTATAAGTTGATGAGGTTACTATCTTCTTCTTGAATTGTTCTCTGAATTAATATGTAGTGTCCTCCTTTTCTTTTTTATGTTGGTTCTCAGAGTACTGCAGCTAATTTTTTATGCATCTCCTGTTTGAAAATCCTGTATATCGTTTGATAATTCATTTTTTTCTTCAAATTTCTGATCTATGCCTTGCTTTAATAATTGACCATTATCTCTAAAATCTCTTAGATGTACTATTTGTCTTCCATGTCTGTTTTGCTTTCACTAGGGCTCTTTTCTGGGTGTCTGTTGGTATCTGGGTTTGGCTTTCTATCTTGGCTCTTGATGAATTTTGTAATTTTGTGCTGTGAGTTTTGCATGAGGTTTCAGGGATTGTTGGAGCACAATTGCAAACTCTGACTGCTTTGGTCAATAGCTGGCTGACTTTCTTGGTTCTTGGTTGATTCCTGGACCAATTGATGAAGCTCACTCTCAGGTGGCTAAGTCTTTACCTGGTCTAGGTTCTGTTAGGAGTGAGGGCAACCTACAGATTATAATCTGATGCACATAGGACTCTCAGTTGTCTTCTGGAGATCACAGGCAATTCCCACCTTCAACCAAGGACTAAGCAGCCTACACTGCTCCTGCTCCCTCCTATGGGTGTTCTTGTCTCCAGTTGCTGGAGTCTCTAGGAATTCCTGAGTGTAATAATGTGCTAGTACCCTAAGCTGTCAATCCCCCACCCATCATATATAGGCCAGGTACTGATGAGATTTGTGCTTCTGGTTCTCTCTCCCTGGATACACAGGTTTTTTTCCATCACAGGAATGGTTCCTAGGGGTGTATTTTCCCTTCTTTCCACCCTCTTCTGAGGCATATATTCAGCTTTTCACTTCAATCATGACTGGTGGGTTGTATGGGTCAAGAACCCTTTCCCAAGTCTTGGCCCTGGCTCCTGGTCCCCAGACAGCAACACACTATTTGGGCTCAGGTGGGACCTGTTATGCTGGATTTCCAACTTTGAGTATTCAGTTCGGATTTCTTCTGCTGACTGTTGTCGCCAATAGGTGCTGTTCCTGGCTTGAGCCTTTATGCTTCCTCCCAAGGGCACCCTTGGTCAAGCTTGGTGGGCTGTTTGTACTACACAAGCTAATGGGAAGCTTGCACATTCCCAATTTTAATATGGCCTGTAGTCTTGATGGTAGGCAGTGGGATCTGGATCAAGTTTGGGGGTTACCACCAGCACTGGTCTCCCTTGGAGAAAAGGCTGTCCCTATAGTGTGCTCACTTATCTAGGAGCAGAATGGGAGCTCTTCAGTAGTGCTGTGGTCTATCTGTTTCTGTGTGCGGTAGGACACTGGATGCTACCTTATTCTAAGATCCATTGAGATAATTGTGAACTGGGCCACATGGTGGTAGTGGCTAAGGGTCTGTGTTTTACACCATCTCTGCCTCTGTTTATGCTGTCCAGATCAATGCCATAGGCTTGTTTTGTGATGGCATGCAACACTCTAGTTCTGGGGGTTGGTGGGCTTTGGTGGGAAGGTGAGAAGCTGATCTGCTGGCAAGAAGTCGGTAGGGTCTTCATGCAGGTTCTGAACTCCAAGGTTTCTTTCTCTGCACTGTCTGAGTTCGCACTGGCATCTTGGGAGTCTTCTGCATTGGCACTCTGTGTATAGACCTCTGTATTTCTGGGGTTTTACCACACAGCTGTGGGACCCAATGACTTTGGTGGAATTGCGCAGGGCTGCTTCACTGATGATGTGAGTGGGAATGGTCTTTGTACAGGTTCTAAGCTACATGATTGCTCTGATTGAAATATTCAGGTCTGACACAGGCACCTTGGAAATCTGCTGCACTGGCAGATTACCCACTGTTGCTCTGGGGTCCCTGGTCACTCTAGACTGGACCATGCTAAAGCATGACATGTAGTTGTGCCATCAGCAGGGAATGGGGGAAGGGTCTTGGTGCACGTTCTCTGGACCAATAATTCTGTCTCTGCACTCTCTAGTTGAGCACTGGCACCATAGGTGTCCTCCGCACTGGTGTTCTGTGGTTAGAATCCTGTTTATCGGGGTTCCCTCCATGGCTGTCATGCCAATTGACTTAGTGGGATGGTTGGGAGCTGCTCTGCTAGTGAGGGGTGTGCGAAGGGTCTTGGTTCTGGTTCCAAACTACAAGGATTCTCTGTTTATAATCACCGGGGTCACCACTTTGGGAGTCTGCTGCACTGGCATTCTGCAGTTTATCCACAGTTGCTTTGGAGACTCTGGCATCTCCAGACTGGGCCAGGCCACAGTTTATCAAGGGTGAAGGAAGGTCTTCATGCTTTTCTGTTCTAAAATATTATCCTTTTGATTTTTACACCTCCTGTTTTTCTCTGGGTATTTATTTTGCTATGTAAACAGTTGGAACTTGAACTCTATTTGGTTGAACAGAGCTGTGGTGATTCACAACTGTTCTGTTGCCATCTGGGTCCTCCTTCCATAAAAATATTTTGATGTCACAATTAGTTGGTGATACAAAATTCGTGATGAGGACACAGTGGATTTGTGAAGTTGTAATGGTTTTATGATGTCACAGAGATACGCCAAAACTCAATTATCATTAAATCAAAATGATTATATGAGTTCACAAAGGGAGTATGACTTGAAACACAAAATATGATGATGTCCTAACAATTTTGTGATGTCCCAATGTGACACAATGGTCATCATGTCAGGAAATGTGATGGCACTGTGGTCATGATGTCACTGCTGATTTCTGATATCACATGCCATACCTGAAATATTATGAGCTTAAAAAGAGGCTATGAGCTCACAAAAGGCCTAAGATATCATGATTATAGCATGGCACAAATTTATGACAACAGTACCGGTTTATGATGTTACACTGTGGTAGTGATATCACCATGGCTATGTGAAGTCACAAATGGATTGTGATGTCACAATGGTTATGAGGACACAATGGGTTTCTGATATCAATACATATGCCACATTTGAAATAGAATGAAATCATACAATAGACATTGTCAATGAATCTATGATATCACAATGACTATGTGATGTCATAATGTTATAATTCCATTGCTGTTTTATGATGTCACAATGAGCTGATTGTGTCATCATAACAATATGATGTCACAGTTTACATGATGTCGCAAAGTACTTGTGAGGTTACAGTGGCATGTGTGGGCTCAATTGTCATTATTTCACAATGAGGATAAGAATAGGGATTGTGATGTCACAAAGCCACAAGGACATATGTTTTTTAAAAGATGCTGAAGTCATATATTTGAGTTAACATGTGATCATGATGTCACAACAGCAATCTGATGTCAGTTTGTGATCTTACACTGGTTTTGAGGTTACAAAGCTTTTGGGATATCACTATAAGTTATTATATCACAGTGACATCTTCAATTTCAAATGCTACTATTTTACAATGAGGATATGAGTTCACAGAGGGAGCATGAAGTCCCAAAGGCGTAAAATGTTATGAAGTCATACTATGTTTGTGAAAATATGAGACAATGATATCATAATGGCAATGTTAAATAACAATATCATGTGATAATAATGTTTTAATGTCACAACTATTTCATGATGCCATAATGGTGAAGAGGTCATAATAGGTTTGTGATGTAACAAATTGGTGGTGTCACTATGGAATGCTGAAACATAAAAATCGTTAACTCACAATGAGTATATGAGTTCACAGAAACTATGATGTCTACACAGATGTGTTGTAACAAATTTAATGAAGTCCTGTTTTGTGATGTTACAAGCCTGTGATACAATATCATAATATGACACAATGGTCATGAAATCTGGCAATGGGATGTCATAGAGGTCATAATATCACAGTTCATTTATGTATCATATGTAATATATGAGATATTAATAGGTCCAGAACAGATTATGAGCTCACAAAAGACCTAAGATATCACAATGGCAGCATGCCACTAAAGTTAGGAGGACAAGAGAGTGTAGTCATGTCACAGTGGGTTTGTGATATCACAATGGCAATGTGATATCACAAGCGGGTTATGATGTTACAATGGTTGTGTGATCAGAATAGGTTTCTGATATCAACCCATATACCCTATGGGAAATGGAATGAAAATACATAATATGCATTCATAATGTTTCTTTGACTTCATAATGACTCTGTGATGTTATAATGTTATGATATTATTGTATTTTAAGGTGTTACAATGAGCTGATGCTGTCATAATGACAATAACATGCCATCATAAGTGTTTATGATGTTACAGAAATGTCTGATCTCAATTGCCATTAGTTCACAATGTACAGTTGGGTACACAAAGGGATTGTGATGTCATAAAGACCATGAACTCTTTTTAAAGGTGCTTAGAGGTCCTAATAAGTTTTGGATATCCCCATGTAATCATGAAGTCATAAAGGCAATGTGATATCAAATGGGTTTGTGATGTCACAATGGTAATAAGATCACAAAGGGTTAGTGATGTCACAACAAGTTTGTAATATAACAACTATAACAACTACATGTTCACTTTCAATTGTACTAATTCACAATGAGGTTGTGAGTTCTCAGAAGAAGCTCTAGTACTCAAAGTATGTGAACATTCTAAATTATTGTGGGGTCATAATAGGTTTGTGAAAACAATGGAATTGAGATATCACAATGTCATTATGATTTCAAAATATCACATCATACTAAGGTGCTTATGTTGCAATTACGTGGTGATAACATATTGATGATAAGGTCAAAATAAATTTCTGATGTCACATGCACGGGTTTGTCAGAATGGCATTACTGATATCAAAGGTCATTCACTCACAATAAGTATATGAATTCACACAGAGACTGAGCTATTTCCTTGGACATGTGTTGTCACAAATGCAAAAATTTCTAACAATGTGCTCATGTCACAAAGTGACACAGGTTCATGATGACAATGGTCATGTTATCACAGTGTATTTCTGATATCGCACGTTATATCTGATATATTATAAAGTAAAAAAACAAATTATGAACTCACAAATAGACTTAGATATAACTATGGCAGCACATGAGAACAGGACAGATTTGTGATGTCACAGTGAGTTAGTGATATTGCAATGTCCATGTAATTTCACAGTGATTGTAAGGTGATTGTAAGGTCACAATAATTATGATGTCACATGGGTTTCTGATGTCAACCCACATGCCAAATTTGATATAAAACGAAACCAATGCATAGGCATTTATAATGTGTGTGTGATATAACAATGAGAATGTGAAAACGTAATGCTTTCATGTCATTGTACTTTGCTGGTGTCTCATGAATGGATGGTCTCAGAAAGACAATTTGATGTCACAAGTGATGATGTCACAAACTGTTTGTGATATTACAATGGCATGTCTGGTCTCAATTGTCTTAGGTCACAATGAAGACAATGGTACACAAAGAGACTGTGATGTCACCAAGGCCATGTGTATTTTCAAAGGTGCTAAAAGGTCTTAATAGGTTTGGGAAGTGACAATGAGATAGTGTTTTAACAGCAATGTTATGGCACAGAATCACATCATAATCTTGTTTTGATGCCACAATGTGTTAGTGATGCCATAAAGGAGATGAGGTCACAATAGTTTTGTGATGTCAAAATGGGTTTTAATGTAACAATGGCATTCTGCATCTCAATTTTCATTTACTCACAATGACTATATGAATTCACAAAAGGACTGTGATATCTCCAAAGGCATGTGGTTGTCACAAATGTGTTGACGTCCTAATATGTTTATGAAGTCAAAATGTGCCACAAAGGTCATGACATCTGGCAGTTTGATGAATCAGTTGCCATGATGTCATTGTATTTCTATGTCATATCATACCTGAAGTATTATGAGGTCCAAAACTGATTATGAGGTCACAAAGTGCCGAAGATGTCATAATGGCTGCATGTCACAAAAGTTGTGAGGACAGGTTTGTGATGTCTCAGGTTAGTGATATCAACATGGCAATGTGATGTCACAAAGGGATTGTGACTTCACAATAGTAATGAGATCAAAATGGGCTTCTGGCATCAACCCAAATGACACAATGGCATTTGACATCAATTCCCATGACATATTTGATAGAATGAAATCACAGAATAGGCATGCACAATGTGTCTGTGTAGTCACAATGTCAATGAGATGTCACAATCCTATGATGCAAATGTAGTTTTGTTATGTCACTTATGAGTGGATGGTGTCATAATGACAATGTGGTATCACACTGTTGATGATGTCAAAAAGTATTTGTGATGTTATAAGACATGTCTGATCTTAATTGTCATGAGGTCACAATGAGGGTTGGGTAATCAGAGAGATTATAATGTCAGAAAGGCAATTTGTTTTTTGAAAGAAGCTGAGAGTTCATAATAGTTTGGTGATGTCTCAATGTGATCATGATATCACAACGGCAATGAGATATCACACTGGGTTTGTGATAACACAGTGGTAATGATGTCCCTTGGGGTTTGTGAAATCACAACAAGTTTGTAATATCACAATCACTTGTACAATTGCAGTGCCTCTAGTTCAAAATGAGGATAGGAGTTCAGAGAAGGAGTGTAAATCCCAAAGGCCATGACTTTTCTAAAATGTTGTAATGTATAATAGGTGTGTGAAAAACCAATGGGACAGTGATATTACAATGTCAATATGATGTCATGATATCTCCTCATGATAATATTTTGAATACATAGTTGACTATGCCATACCGGTGATAAGGACATTATAGATCTGTGATATAACAATGGGCTGATGATGTCATAATGGAATTCCAGATCTCAATTCTCAATGACTCACAATGAGTATATGAGCTCAAAAGAGACTGTGATGTCTCCAAATGCAAGTGTTGTCACAAATATGATGCAATCCTAACAGGTTTTGATGTCACAATGTGACACAATAGTCATGAAGTCTAGCAGTGTGATGTCACAGGGATCTTGAAGTCAATGTATATTTCAGATATCATATTTCATACCTGAAATAGTTGAGGTCAAAAACATAATCATCTCACAAGGTGCATATCACAATGGCAGCATGTCACACAATTTGTGAGGAGAGGACAGGTTGATGATGTCACAGTGGGTTAGTGATATCAAAATGTCAATGGGATGTCACAAAGGGATTGTTATGTCACAATGGTTATGCAGTCACCCAGGGTTTTGGCTAGAGACCTACAAGACACATTCAAATGGAATGAAATCATAGAATAGTCATTTATAATGGGTTCATATCCCAAAGACAAGGCAATGGCAATGCCATGATGACATTGAATTTTGGATATGTCACAATGAACTTATGGTGTTATATGTGAAAATGAGATGACACAGTGGAGATGATGTCACAAAGTGTTGATGATTTTTTTCCATTTACTTTTTATTGTGAAAATACTATACAGATGGGTTACAATTACACGAGCAAGGTAATGAATATATTCCTTATGCAGTATTGTTGCCTCCTCCTTTGTTTTCCCTTACCATCCCTTCCCATCTCCCAACCCCTAAGCCCCACCCTCACCCCTCACCCCTCACCCCCAGCCAAAATTGTAAAGTTCATTTTATGACATAACTACTTATACATCTCTTTGTGGAAATGGGTCCATCTGTATCCCTATTTAAACGGTTTGTTTTTGCCCTTCCCCTCCACAAATTATACCAACATCAAATACAATGAAAGCAGGTGTTATACCATGGGGAAGGGACATACAAAGCAACAAAAAAAATCATCTTATAAATATGTTAGAAACTATTTGATGTTGTTATAATTTGTGGAGGGGAAGGGGAAAAAAAAGTGGTTTCACCAGAGATACAGGTGTACCCTTGCAACAATGAGATGTAAAATTCGTTATGTCGAAAATCAAAATTTACAACTATGTGTCAGGAGGTAGGGGTTGGGAGGTGGGAGTGGAGAGGCGAGATGGGAAGGTATAGGAAGGGAAAACAAGGGAGGAAACAACATGCTTGACAAAGAAATGTGCTCATTACCTACCTCAGGCAATTGAAGTTTTTTTTTTTGTTGTTTTGTTTTTTTGGGTCAGGTCGAGGGGGGTGAACTCTGGGCCTGAGCGCCGTCCCTCAGCTCTTCATCTCAAGGCTAGTGCTCTACCACTGGGGCCACAGCGCCACTTCCTGCTATTTTTCTTTTTGCTTAGTGGTGCTGAGGAATGGAACCCAGGGCCTCATGCATGCAAGGCAAGCGCTCTACCACTGAGCCAACTTCCCAGCCCTGTAATTGAAGTTTTAAAAAAAAGACCTGGGAGGAGAGGAAGATGAGGAACAGCCAGAGGAGAAGTACAGCAACTTGACACAGGGTCAGAGCAGGTTAGGTCTGTAGAGATTACAGAGAACTGAAGCAATTAAGGAAGTTGTGGAAAGGAAAAAGGGAAAGACCTGGGAAGGACAAATCTGTAGAGAAGGAGGGAGGAAGGTTAAAGAAAAAAGTTTGTAGCTTTAGATAACATAATTTGGGGGGTCAGTTGTTTGCAGAACAATTAACAAAGGGAGAGCCTGTCCATTGGAGGTCTGAGGTTTGGTGGTCCAGGCTTGTCTTGGCTTTGGGTATCCAGCCCAGGACAAGGTAGTTTCAAGCCCCTTTCTAGTGTAGATAATTTTGTTCATCTTAAATGTGCCTTGATGGATTGTCCCATGCTTTAGAGGTAATAATTTTTGGATCCCCCTGCAAGATGATCTATCTGAATGTCATTGGGATTTGGCGACGGGAAAACTTCCTTACAGGTGAGTGTCTTAACTCTCAGGCTTCACAGCCTCCTTCATATCTTTGTTTTCTGAGGACAAGTGTGGACATGAATCATGTAGGATTCTTGGGGTGTGTCCAGGGCAAGCTTACCAGTTGTTTTGGGGAACCCTCCTGGAGGTCATCTGGGGTTTCCTTGGTTCGCCATCTTGGACCTCCTTGGCAGGTCATATGGTACTTCCTTGAGAAGCCACCTGCTCTGAGGGTGACCTAGATTTTTTAAGGCCTCCAGGACGGACTTGACAGGTCATCTGAGAACACCTCTGGATGTCATTTGGGACATTTTCTGGAGTTCACATGGGGCCTCCTCATGTGGCCTTTTCCAAAGATCGTCTGGGGCTTCCTCCATAGGTCATCGGGGACCTCTTCAAGGGGTCATCTTAGGTCTCCTCAAAAGGCCATTGGGGACCTCCTTCAGAGGTCATCTTGGGCCTCCTCAGTTGGTCATCTGAAAACTCCTCCACAGGTCATCTGCAATCTCAAATGAGCAACCTTTTGAGATTTGGGAGATGTGGGTTAAGTGTCTGTGGCAATTCATCTCTGTATGTTTACTATCTATGTGTGTTTTCTATGTCCTATCAACACCTCTGTTTACTCTTTATACTAGGATGGGAGAAAAATATCCTCAAGTTCTAGTAACTAAAAACTCTTCTTTGTGGTACAGGATCCCCCAGATGAAGACTCACTGCTGTATTATCTTACCTATTCTATGCCATCAGCACCTCTGATGTTAAGTCCTCCTCACAGCAGAAATCCTCTCTTGTATCAGCCTTAGGTGCTACATGGTGGTACAGTCCCCTTATTAACCTTGAGAGAGGTACATGGGGGAGATGGTGGGTAGGCCCCTTTCTAATGTGTGTTCCCTTAATAAGTTGTGACCTATATAACTAGAAACAGCAAAATCTGTCCTTTTCTGAAAAACCCAAGGTACTCATCTCTTCAGTAGAGATAGTATTTTTCACACATCAGCCCATCTGTAATGATTGTTAGCAAATATTTTTTTGTTTTATTTTTGTTGGTGATGGGGCATGTACTCTGGATTTGGGCACTATCTCTACACTCATCACCTCATAGCTAGTGCTCTACTGCTTGAGCTACAATGCTACTTCTGGTTTTCTAGTGGTTTATTGGAGATGAGTCTCAGGGAAATTCTTGCTGGCACTGCCTTTGAACTGTGATCCTCAGATCTCAGCCTCTTGAGTAGCTAGGTTTACAGGTGTGAGCCATCATCTCCCAGCCATTGTCAGTAACTTTTACAGCTGTTTTTCAAGAGGAAAGGGAACAAATCTGGCACAATGCCTTTAAGGTGGTCCTTAAACCATCTGGTTGCTCCAATGATTACAAAGTACTTTGCCAGTCTTGCCCAAGCTGGGATGACAAAACAATTGAGATAAAAGGCATGTACCAATTAACACCACACTTTGTTAGCAAGGATAGAGTGATCTAGTCCTAGAGGTTCCCTCTTGCCATTTGCAAATGAATTCTACTCTCATTACCGAGAGTTTCTTGATCCATGTCCTGCTGCTGCTTCCAAAATTCAAACCCCCTACTTAGTCTGTTCTGCTTCTTGGCTATTCCTTTTATCAAACACCCGCTGGGTAACCACTACCAACTCAACAGCTTTCCCTGCAAATCTTTTGTTTTGAAATGTTCTTCTAATTCTGGGGCTAACTGGTTAACAAAGGCCATAATTAAGACTCCTCCAATTTCCTGGGCCTCAGGATCTACAGACATATTCCTCCCACAGTCCTCTACCAGCTGTTCCAGAAAAGCATTAGGGAACTCACTTGGGAGCTGTACAGTCTCACTCACCTTAGATTAATGAATTGGCTTCTTAGTCACTGCCTATATCCTGATAACAGTATCTGGTACTAATTGGTAAGTACTTCCTTACCTCAATTGCTGTTATAGTCCCAGCTTCGGTTAGTCAAGAGAAAGATTTATGCCAAGTGGACTAGGTCATCAGTGGGGGAATCATCAGATCCAAGGACTGCCTTCAAGGCAAAGTGCCAGATTATTTCCCTTTCCCTTTTACAGGTAAAAAGCACCTGTAAAATTTGCTGACAATCATCCCAGGTGGGCTGGCATATGAAAAATACTATCTCTAATAAGAAGATGATCATTGGGATTTTTTAGTAAAGGACACATTTTGTTGTTTCCAGTTATACAGCTCACTATTTGTAAAGGGAACATTATTAGAAAAGGGGCCTGGCCACCATCTCCACCATGAACCCATCTCAAGGATAATAAGGGGAATGTAACACATTGTAGCACCTCAGGATGGTTCAAGGAACCACTCTTGGTTTGAGAGGTTCTTAACATTGGAGGTGCTGATGGATTGATCAGAACTAGAGGGAGAATACACCTGTTGGTCTTACTCTGGGACATCCTGTAATACAGGGAGAGAAGATTTTTCAGTAAGAGAAATGTAGGATATTGTTCTC
Organism: Dipodomys spectabilis; assembly: GCF_019054845.1. Lineage (NCBI taxonomy): Eukaryota > Metazoa > Chordata > Mammalia > Rodentia > Heteromyidae > Dipodomys > Dipodomys spectabilis. The sequence goes on along the minus strand of NW_024871210.1, from coordinate 6,981,062 downwards.
CAATCCTGGAAAAAAGGAATAAACAAGGGTGTATATATAGGACATAGAACTATCAGCGAACACACAGAAAAAAGCCACAAAATCCGTGTGTCCCAAATATCTCAAAGATGACCTCTGGAGTTCCCAGATAACCTCTGGAGGAAGAATGAGATGGCCTCGCAATGAGGCCTCTGGTGACCTCTCAATGAGGTCCTAGATGGCTTTTCAAAGAAGCCGCAAAGGACCACATGAAGAGTCCCAGATGGCCTCTCCAGGAAGGCCCAGAAGACCTCTGGAGGTGGTCCCAGATGGCAATTCAAGGACAGCCCAAAGACCTCAGGAGTATGTCCCAGATAGCTTCTCAAGAAACACCAAATAACCTCCGGAGTAGTTATCAGATGGCTGATGGAGGAACGCCAGATGACCTCTGTAGGAGGACCCAGATGACCCAGAGATCCCTGGTGACCTCTTAAGCGATGACCTCCAGTGTAGGTCTCACACAGCTTCCAAAGAAGGTCCCAAATAACCTCTGAAGTAGGTCCCAGATGACCTATTATGGAGAATCAGGTGGCCTCGCATGGAAGACCCAGATGACTTTCACAATAGGTCTCAAATGTCTTCTATAAGAGGCCCAAGATGACCTCCAGAGAAGGTCCCAGATGGCCTCCTAAGGAGCCCACAGATGAGCCCTGAAAGAGGCCCCAGATGACCTCCAGAGTAAATCGAAAAGACTTGAGGAAGTCTCAAATGGCTTCTTTTGGAAGCTCCACATGACCTCCAGAGGTCCAAGATGTCTTCTCAAAACATCCCCACATGATCTCGGAAAGAGATCCCACATGGCTTCCAAAGAAGGTCCCAAATACAAGCTGTCAAGCTCATCTAGGCTCACGCAATGAAGTTCCTCTATTACTCTTTTCCAAATGAGTCCTCAGGAAACAATCACTTGAGGGAGACTCTCACCCCTGAGGGCTGAAACACTCACCTATGAGGGGGTTTTCCAGGGCTCCAAGTCCCAATGCTATGCAGATGGATTACTTCACTGGGACATCCAAAAATTATGACCTGTAAAGCTTAAGACAATCTATTATGGCATATTTAAAATAAAAATATTTACACTAGAATGAGGCCTGTGACTACCTTGTCTTGGGCTGGATACCCAGAGCCAAGTGCAGCCTGGACCAGTATGGTATCACCAACTAATTGTGACATCAAAACATTGTTAGGACATGATATTGTGACATCACATAGCCATTGTGATATCACTGTCTCATTGTGTTTTCACAAACCTATTATGACCTTATAACACTTTTAAAAATTCATGGGCTTAGGAAGTTCAATCTCCTTGGCAAACTTGTAACCTCATTCTGAAGTGGTGACAACTGGAATTGGACATGTTATTGTGATATTACAAACTCTGTGACATATCAAACACATCATGGCACCATCACCACTGTAACATACCAATCCATTTGTAACATTACATTGCCATTCTGACATGACCACATTGTGACATCCCAATTCTTCTGTGACACCTTAGCAACTTTGAAAATACACATGGCCTTTGTAACATCACCGTACCTTATTGTGAATGAAGGAAAATTTGGATTAGATATGCCATTATATCATAAACCCTTTGTGATATCCTCTCCTCTGTGACATCTCATTATCCTTATGAAATCATCAGTGCGTGTGACATCACAAAAGGACAATGACATCATAGCATTATGACATCACATTGGCATTGTGCTATCAGAGACACATTGTGAATACCTATTCTATTTCAAATGTTGCATTCCAGTTGATACCAGAAACCCATTATCACCTCATAACTATTGTGACACCAAAATCCCTTGTGACATAACCTTGTTATTGTGATATCATAATTGTTATATAATAATCCTGTCCTGTCTTCTTAGCTTTTGTGGTATGTTGCCATTGTGATATCTTAGGTGTTTTGTGAGCTCATAATCTGTTTGTGAACAAATAATATTTCAGGTATGACATGTGATGTCAGAAATCCGCTGTGACATCATGACTATTATGACACCACACTGCCATCTGTCATGATCATTATACATTGCTACATCACAAACTTGTTAGGACATCATAATATTTGGGACAATTTATCCTTTTGGAAATGTCACAGTCTCTTTATGAACTCATATACTGATTGTGAATTAAAGACAATAGAGATCTAGATTGCTATTTTACATCATGAACCCATTGTCACATCACAAATATATTGTGACGTAATTAATACTAAGACCTCACAATATAACTAAAACATAAAACATTATGATATGATTCTGTAACATCACTTTGCTATTGTGATATTACAGCCCCTCCCTGTTTTCAAAAACAATATGACTTCATAACTTTTTAGAAAATTCATGGTGTTTGCGACTTCAAGCTCCTTCTTTGAACTTGTACTCTCATTATGAACTATTAGAAATTGAAATGGGACATGTTATGATATTACAAACATGTTGTGACAGCACAAACTCATTGTGACCCCATCACCACTGTGCCACCACATTCCCATTGTGACTACATGATTATATTGTGATCTCCCAAACCTATTATGACCTTTTCAGTACTTTAAAAAAAATGACCTTTCTGACATCACATTCCCTTTTTGTACCTGTATCCTCATTAAATACTGGCAATTCAGATCAGACATGCCATTCATTGTAACATCACAGACTTTTTTGCTATCAACACTGTGACATCACATTATTGCTATGACACAATCAGCTCAGTATCACACCACAAAAAATGACATTACATTATTATGACATTACATAATTCACGTGACAGCATAGACATTGGAAATACCTATTCTGTGATTTCATTTTTTTTGAATATGGCCTGTGTGCAGATACCAGAAATCAATTGTGAACTCATGAATTTTATGCTATCATAGTCCCTATTGATACCAATATCCACATTGTGAACAATTGACCATTGATATCACAGATGATATTGCAACATCACCAACCTTTTGTGACATCATCCCACAGTGTGACATCACATTGGAATTGTGACCCCATCAGCTCTTTGTGACATCACAAAATAGCAATGATATCATAGCATTATGATGTCACATTGAGATTGTGATGTCATATGCTCATTATGAATGGATATTCTATGATTTCATCCTATTTCAAATGTGGCATGTGGGTTAATATCAGATCCCGTTTGAAACCTCATAAATATTTTGACATCATAATTCCTGTGGAATATCACAATGCTATTGTAATGTCACTAACTCACGCTGACATCATAAGCCTTTCCTGTCCTCATAACTTTTGGACATACTGTAATTAACATATGATAGTCCCTTTGTGAATTCATAACCTGTTCCAACATGTCAGGTTTGATATCAGAAATCCACTGTGACATCATGATAATGACAATGGTACAGTGACATAACAATGCCAAAGTATCACAAAATTATATCCTATCAATGTTTGTTGTAAAAAATTAATTGGTAATGCCATAATGTTGAGGAGATCACAAAAGTTTGTGTGGCCACAAAGGGTTTGTGATGTCACAAATGCATGTAGTATTGTCGTATCTCAATTTTCATTACCAAAGAGTATTTCATTTCAGAGTAGAACTATGATGACTCCCAAGTCATGTGTTGGCATAAATGTGATGAAATATGAGTAGGTTTTGATATCACATTGTGACACATTGATCATGATATCTGGCAGTGTGATGTCATATATTTATGATATCACAGAGGATTTCTAATATCACATATCAGAAATATTATTAGTTCAAAAACATGTTATGATCTCACAAAGGGCCAAACATATAACAATGGCAGCATGTCAAAAAAATTATGAGGATAGGACAGATTTGTGGGTTGGTGATACCACAATGGTGATATTATATCACAAAGGGATTTTGATGTCACACTGTTTATTAGGTCCCAATGGGTATCTGATATCAATCCACATGCCACATGTGAAATAAATTAAATCACAGAATATTCAATCATAATTACAATACTATGACATCATTATAGTTTAGTGATATCACTATAATCTGATGGTGTAATATCACAATGTGATGTCATAGTGGTGAAGAGGTCAAAAAGGTCCTGTGATGATACAATGGAATGTCTGATCTCAATTGTCACTAATTCACAATGAGGATATGGATACACACAGGGACTATGATGTCTCAAATGCCATGTGTTTATTCAAAGGTGATGAGATCATATTGTTTGGGATATCCAAAAGTGGTCCTGATTTCACAATGGCAATGTCATGTCACAATGGGTTTGTGACAATGCATTTTTGATGTCTCTACAAGTGTGTAATACCACAATGGCATGTTTCATTTCAATTGATATTTGTTCCCAATGAGGATAAGAGTTCACAGAAGAAGCTTGAATTCCTAAAGTCCGTAAATTTTGTCAAAGGTTATGAGTCCTAATAGCACAATGGGATGGTATTATCACCATTACAATATGATGTCCCAATATTATCATGAAAATGTATTGATGTCACAACTTGTTTGTGATGTCATAGTGGGGATGAAGTCACAATACATTCGTGATGTCACAATGGGTTTGTGAAGTCAAACTTGCATGTCATGTCTCAATTTTCATTAATTCACGAGGTGTTTTTGATTTCACACAAGGACTGTGATCTGCCAAAATGTATGTGTTGTCACTAGTGAGATGAAGTACTAACAGATTTGTGATGTCACTATGTGACATACATCTAACAGTGTAATATCATAATAGTTAAGATGTCACAGTGGATTTCTGCTATAGCATATTATAGCTGAAACATGAGGTTGGAAAGAGATTCTGAGCTCACAAAGTGCCTAAGGTATCACAAAAGCAGCATGTCACACACATTATGCCCGGACTGGTTTGTGATGTTACAGTGGGTTAGTAATATCACAATAGCAATGTGAAATCACAAAGGGACTGTGATGTCATAATGGTTATGAGGTCACAATGGGTTTCTGATAACACATATGCCACATTTGAAATAGAATTAAATCACAGAATAGGCATTCACAATGATTCTATATTGTATCAATGAAAATGTTATGTCAAATGCTATGATATCATAGTTTGTTGATATCCCAAATAGCTGATGATGTCATTACGAACATGGCACAGTGATGTCATAAATGTTATGAGGTCACATGGGTTTCTGATATCAACATATGTGTCACATTTGAAATATAATGAAATTACACAATAGGCACTCATGATAAACCTATGAATTCACAATGTCAATGTGACATCATAATGCTCTGATATCATTGTAGTTTTGGGCTGTCACAATGAGCTGATGATGTCCTAACAACAATGTGATGTCACACCAGTGATGAGAAATTTTGAGGGTGAAAACACTTTATGACCTCATAAAAGGCTTACGATATCACAGTGATAGCATTGCAAAACTTTTTGAGCACAGGAAAAGATTGTGATATAACAGTGGGCTAATAGTGTAACATACCAATGTGATGTCACAATGGTTAGGAGGTAACATGTGTTTTGGATAACAACCCATATGCCACATTTGATATACAATTAAATCACAGAATAAGCATTCCCAATGTGTCTATTTCATGAAATTGCCAATATGATGTCATAATGCAATGATGTCATTGTAGTATGGTGATATCACAATGAGCCAATGGTTTCATGATGACAATGTGATGTTACAATAGTTGAATTGTCACAAAGTGTTTGTGATTACTCAATGGCAAGTCGGATCTCAATTATTACTTCACTATGAAGCCTGTGATGTCATAAAGGCTATCTGATTTATCAAAGGATCTAAGAGATAATAAATCGTTTGAGATTATAGAAGGTGATCATGATGTCACAAAGTCAATGTAATGTTAAAAAAAGTTTTGAGATATCACAGTGGTGTTGATATCACATGATATAGATATGTCACAACAAATATCTAGTATCACAAACACAATGTTCAAATTCAATTGCTACTAGTAATCAATGAGGATAGTTGTTCACAGAAGCTTGAAGTCCCACATGCCATGAACATTCTAAAATATTATGAGGTCATTATATTTCTATGAAAAACAATGGAACAATTATATCACAATGGTGATATGATGTGACAATTATGTAATATGACATATTATGACAATAATATGTAATAATAGAGTTTTGATGTCACAATTGGTTCATAATGCCATGATGGCTATCATGTCACTTCACAAATATTTGCAATGTGACTAGGGACATATAATGGGTTTCTGATATCAATATCAACATGCCACATTTGAAATAGAATGAAATTACAAAACAAGCACTCACAATGTATCTATGAGTTCATAATGAAAATGTGATGTCATAATGCTTTGACACTAAGATGCTATGGTACATTATGCGATGTTATGTCACCAAGGGTTTTGATGTCACAGTGATGAGATCACAATGGGTTTGTCCTCTCATAACGAGTTTGTAATATCACAATGACAAGAATACTCAATTCCTACTTGTTCACAATGAAGATACTAGTTCATAAAAGGAACTTAAAGTCCAAAAGACCATGAATTTTCTAAAAAGTTTTGAGGTCATAGTAGTGTTGTAAAAACATAATAATGTATTGATATCACAATGGAAATGTGATGTCAAAATATTATGTCATAATATTGGTTTAATGTCACAACTGGTGGGTCATGCCATAATGGTGATGTTGTCACAATAGGTTTTTGATTTCACAATGGTTGGTGATGTGAAAATGCCATGCTGTATCTTGTTATTAATTCTCAATAAGTATATGACTTCACAAATGAAATGTGATGAATACAAAAGGCATTTTTGTCACAATTCTTTTTAAGTCCTACTAGTTATCTGATGTTACCTTTCGAAACAATGGTCATGACTTCTGGCAGTGTGATATCACGTGGTCATGATGTCACAGTGAATTTCTGATATCATATGTCATATCAGAAACATTATGAGGTAAAAGAAGTTTATGAGCTCACAATGGTCCTAAGATATCTCAATGGTAATATGTCAGAAATGTTATGATGAACATTTTGAGATAGCACAGTGTGTTAGTGATATCACAATGGCAATGTGTATTCCAAAAAAGTTTTGATGACAAAATATTTGTGAGGTGATGAGGGTCTGTTAGCAACCCTCATGCCACATTTGAAATCGAATAAAATCATAGAATAGGCATTCACAAAGTGTCTGTGATGTCACAGAAACAATGTGATGTAATGATGTTATGGTGTCATTGTATTTTGGTGATGTCACCATGAGCTGATGTGGTCATAATGACAATGTGATATCACACTGATGATGTCACAAAGTATTTCGAATGTTACAAGGGCATGTGTGATCTCAATTGTTATTTTTCATCATGAGGATACGAGTACACAAAGGGATTGTGATGTCACAAAGACTCTACGTGGTTATGGTAGGTTTGGGGTTTCACAATGTGATTATATTGTCACAAAAGCAATGTGATATCACAATTGCTTTGTTATGTCCAAGTGGCAATGTGGTCACATTGGGTTAGTGATTACATGAGAATCCTGTAATAACCAGCATGTCCCAAGTAATCCTTGGGCCCCAATAATTTTTGTGTCCCTGTGGACCTGCCTTCCAGTGAGAGTCAAGCATGATCTCAAAGCGGGAGGGACATGCTGCTGGATTGGGTGGGGTATAAATCCCCACATTGTGTGCTATCTAGAAGGGATTGGGCAGTGTGTAGTTTGGTTATAGATGGTTGAAAACTGCTGGCAGGAAACCCTTTGGATTGGGGAGTGGCAGAGCCAATATCTAGGCCCCATTTTCAGAGTAACAGAAAGGGAAAGGGGAGAAAGACCTGAAAGCAAGTGATGAAACAGCAGGAGGAGAAAGACTTGGGAGGAAAGGAATTTTAGGTTTAGCAGGAGGGGAAGGACCGTAACTTGCCTCTGGAAGTGATCTGTGGCTTCCTTAAGTGTCCATTTAGGACCTCCTCTGGAGGACTTCTTGGACATCTTTTAGAGGACATCTGGGACCTATTCTGGAGGTCATATGGGTTCTCCTTTAGAGGTCATCTAGAGCCTAATTGAGAGACCATTTAGAACTTCTCAAGAGGTAATCTGGGGAATTCACTAAGAAGATATCTGGGACTCTTTGAGAGGTCATCTTGGGCCTCCTTTAAGGACATCTGCAACCTCCTCCGGAGGTCATCTCTGTCTCCTCTGAAGGTCATCTAGGGCTTCCTTGTGAAGTCATCAGGGTCATCCTTTGGAGAACATCTAGGGCACCATCACAAAGCTTCTGGGACGTCCTCTGGAGGTAATTTGCTGCTTTCTCAAGAGAGTATATGGGACTTACTCGAGAGTCCATTGGGACTTCACCTGGAGCTCAACTAGGGCCCCCATAAAAGGCCATCTGTGACCCTTAATGAGATCATTTGGCGCCTCATCATGAGGCCATCTGAGAACTCCTATTGAGGCTATCTTGCGCTACCTTGGTAAGCAGTCTGGGGCCTCCTCTGGAGGTCAACTCAGGCTTCCTTTAGAAACTATTTGGAACCTCTTCTGGAGGTACTCTGGCCTACCTTGAGAAACAATTTGGGTCTTTCTCAAAAGGTTCATTAAGGACCTCAACAGGCCTCTGGCAAGTCCTCCAGAGGTCATCTGGGGCTAGCTTGGAAGCCATCGGGGACCTCATCTGGAGATCATCAGGGGCTTCCTCAGGAGGCCATCTCTGGCCTCCTTTGGAGATCATCTAGGGTTTCCTCTTTGTGAGTTTTTAGCTTTACCTCCTCTGGAGGTCATCTGGGTCTTCCTCCAGAGGTAATATTACGCCCCCTCAAGAGGCTATCTAGGACATCCTCTGGAGGTCATCTGGGACTTCGTTGGGAAATCATCTGGGCCTCTTTGAGAGGTCATTTGGGCATCCTCCATAGGTCTTCTAGGACATCCTTAAGAGGTTATCTTTCAGAGATGTGGCACATGTGAGTTAAGTGTCTGTGGCTATCGATCTGTGTGTGTTTGCTCATAACTCTATATTCTGTATACTCCTTTATTGCAGGATGGGAAAACAAAGTCCAAAAGTTCTAACTAAAAAATACTTTCCCTTGTGTCATAGGATCCCCCAGAGGTAGACCACTGGAGTACTCTCCCTCATATTCTGTGCCATCAACACCTCTGATGTTCAGTACCCGCCATACCAGAAGTTGTACCAACATCCTCAGGTAGTTCAAGGTGGTATGGTCCCCTTATTACCCTTGAAACAGGCACATGGGGGAGATGGTGGTCCAGCCCTCTTGCTAATAATATATGCTTCCTTTACAACTAGTGATCTGTGGTTGGAAAGAGAAAAATGCACCCTTTCTGAAAAATTCCAAGGGCTCATCTCCTCATTAGAGACAGTATTTTTCACACACCCGTCTAGCTGAGATGATGGTCAGCAAGTTTTATAGGTACTTTTCACCTGGGAGGAAATGGAGTGAACCTGGCACAGTGCTTTGAAGTTGGTCCTTGGACCAGATGGTCCCCCCACTGTTGACCCAGTCCATTTAGAGCATGTCTTTTCCCAGATTAAACAAAGCGGGGACTACAATATTGATTGAGGTAAGGAGGTACTTCCCAAGTATCACCACACACTGTTTGCAGGGATCCAGGCAGTGACTAGGAAGCAAACTAATTGATCTAAGTTGAGCAGTACTGTGTAACTCCCCGATTAATTCCCTGTACTTTTCAAGAGCAGCTCCTGGAGGCCTATAGCACCTATAGCATATAGATCCTGTTGCCTCACAGAATGGAAGAGCCCTAAATATGGCCTTCATTACCCAGCTGGCACCCAGGCAGTAGAAGGAAGCTTCAAAATTAGTTTTTGAGGAAAATATGAGTGGGAGCTGTTGCCCAGAGTGTTTGATAACTCAGATACCCTCGAAGAAAACCAGTCTAAGAAGGTGACAGGGATCAAGAAACCCTTGGCAAAGACAGTATAATTCATATGCAAATGCCAGTAGGGAACCTCTAGGACTAGATCAGTGTGTTTATTGCAAGAAAAATGGGTAAAGGAATGTCCAAGGAGGACAAAGAGACAATGACAGGTTAAGTAAGCCTATTGGATACTGTGTTCATATCTCTGGAAAAACATGAGGAGCTTCGGGCTCTGAAATCCACCTGTATTCAACTAAAAATTTAGCTCTGAACTTCACAACAAATGAGGAAAAGAAAAAAATTACACAATTCTGTCTGAAACAGGATTTAAAAAGACTGAATCTCCAAAACTTACTACTCAAAACGCAAGAGGATAAAAACACATTGAACTGCATGCTGGAGAAAACCAAGAACTATGGAATGTGAATAAATGTTTTTAAGACATAAATCAGGAAGTTCTGAGAGTCAAAAGTGAGAACAAAATCCTTAAAATGAACCCGGAAAACATTCAAATTAATTCCAAGTACATCAACCTCGGTGAGCATTAGGCAAAGATGGGGACCAGAGTTCAGAGACTGAAGGAGGAAGAGGATGCCACTACTACTGTCACCATGGTATTGTGATATCTAAATACATGCCACATATGAAATAGAATGAAATCACAGAATAGGAATTCACAATGTGTTTATGAGGTCACATTGGCATTGTGATGTCCTAATGAAATATCATTTTTGTGATTTCACAATGAGCTGATGATGTCATAAGTACATTGTGATGTCACTCTGGTGATGCCACAAAGGGCTTGTGATGTTACAATGGCATGTCTGAACTCAATTTTCATTAAAACAAGGATATGGTACACAAATAACTGTGATCTCACAAAGACCATGTGTTTCTTCAGAGCAATTCAGAGGTCCTAATAGTTTTGGGAAATCACAACATGATCATGATTTCACAGTGGCAATGTGATGTTAAAATTAGTTGGTGATGGGGCTGGGAAGGTGACTTAGTGGTAGAGTGCTTGCCTTGTGTGCATGAGGCCCTGGATTCGATTCCCCAGCACCCCATAAACAAAAAGATAAAAGCTGGAAGTGGCACTGTGGCTCAAGTGGTAGAGTGCTAGCCTTGAGCTGAAGAGCTAAAGGACAGCACCCAGGCCCAGAGTTCAGGCCCCATGACCAGAACCCCCCAAAAATTAGTTGCTGATGCCATAGTGGTGATGTGGTTACAATATGTTTGTGATGTCGTAGTGTGTTAGCCATGTCAGAGCAAGTTTGTAATATCACAATGACAGATCCAATTTCAATTGCTACTAATTCTAAATGAGGATATGAGTTCACTGAAGCAGAGGGAAGTCCCAAAGTGCATCAATTGTCTAACATGTCATGAGATCTTACTAGGTTTGTGAAAACCTGATGGGACAGTGATATAAAATGTTAGGATGATCATGAAACCAATTGACCATGTTATGTCACAATGCATTGGTGATGTCACAATGGTGATGAGTTTACATGGGATGATACAGTCACAATGGGTTTGTGATGTCACAATGAGTTTGTAATATCACAATGGTCTCTTGAGTTTGGATTCCTACTAATTTACAATGAGGTTACAAGTTCAAAGAAGGAGTTGAAAGTTCCAAATCCCATGAATTTTCTAAAATGTTAGGTGTTTATAATGTTTTTGTGAAAACACAATGGAACCGAGATATCACAATGGCAATGAATTGTTAGAATATCAGGTCATAAAAAGTTTTCGTTATCACAATTAGTTGGTAATGCTATAAGGATGAAGAGGTCACAAAAGGTTAGTAATGTCACAATGGGTTGGTGATCTCACAATGGCATGCCAGATCTCTATTGTCATTAATTTATAAGGAGTATATGAGTTCACAAAGGGACTTTGATGTTTCTAAAGTCATGTGTTGCTTTATCACGAATGTGATGAAGTCCTAACAGGTTTGTGATGTCACAATGTGACAGAAAAGAGTGACTAAGATGTCAGAAAAGCCATGTGTTTTTTCAAAGGTGCTAAGACAGCAGAATAGGTTGGGTTGTCACCATGGGATCGTGATGTCAAAATGGCAATATGCTGTGGCAATATGCTGTCACAGTGGTTTTGTGGTGTCACCGTTGTGATGAGGTACCAATGGGTTTGTGATGTTACAAGTTTATAATATCATACTCATATTTCCTATCTCAGTTGTTACTTGTTCAAGAGGATACAAGTTCACAGAAGTAGCTTCAAGTCCCAGTACATGAATTTCCTAAACTGTTCTGAGATAATTCTAGTGTTATGGAAACATAATCTGACAGAGATGCAATAGCAATATGATGTCACAATATCATATAATAATGTATTTATGTCACAATTAGGTGGTAATACCATACTGGTAATGAAGTCATAATAGGTTTATTATTTCACAATGGGTGTGTGATGTTACAATGGCATTCCAGGTTTAAATTGTCACTAATTCACAATAAGTATATGAGTTCACACAAGGACTGTGATGTCTCCAAAGGAATGTCTTGTAAGAAATGTGATGAAATCCTAACAGGTTTATGATGTCACAATGTGAAAAAATTGTCATGACATCTAGAAGCAATATCACAATGATCCTGAAATCACAGTAGATTTCTGATATCACATGTAGTACCTGAAATGTTCTGAGGTGGAAAACTGTCTCACAAAAGGCCTAAGATAGCACAATGGCAGCATGTTACATAATTTGTGAGTAGAGGGCAGGTTTGTGATATAGAATCAACCCAGATGCCCTTCAGTAGATGAATGCATCAAGAAAATGTGGTATATATTTACAATAGAATTCTATGCCACATCAGACATAATGAAATCATCTCCTTTGTTAGAAAGTGGAAAGATGTCACAATTTGTTGGTGATGCCATATTAGTGGTGAGATCCCAATAGGTGTGTGATGTCACAATGGTTTTGTGATGTCACAATGACATGCTACATCTCAAAAGTCATTAACTCACAATGAGTATATGAGTTCACAAAGGACTGTGAAGACTAGAAAGGCATGTGCTGTAACAAATGTTTGAAGTCCTAAGATATCAGGCTTGCGATGTCACCTTTGAGTAGTTATATCACAATGGCAAAGTAATGTCATGAAGAAACTGTGATGTCACCATCAGTTCCTAATATCAAACAACCTGCCATTTTGAAAAAAAATGAAATCACAGAATAGGAATTATCAATGTGATTAGGATGTCTCAAAGATAAAGTGATGTCATAATGTTATGCTGTCATTGTAGTTTTGTGATGTCACAATGAGCTGTTTCATACTGAAACAAGTACATTGTGACATGACATTCCATTGTACCATCAGAATCACATTGTGATATCCCAAACCTATTATGTCCTCTTAGCACCTCTGAAAAAGCATATGCTTTTTTGACATCACAGTATATTTGTGTGCCAATTTTTGAATAACAATTTTATGCATGCCGCTGTAACATCACAACCACTTTGTGACATCATCACCACCGTGACATCACACTGTCATTATGACAATATCAGCTCATTGTGATTTCACAAACCACAAAGACAGCATAGCATTATGACTTCACATTGTCATTGGGATGTCATAGACACATTGTGAATTCCTATTATGTAATTCATTCTATTTCAAATGTGGCATATGTGTTATCAAAAACCTATCGTGACCTCAGAACTATTCATCACCAGTGAGACATCACTTTGTGGCATCAAAATATTACTATGGTACGATATTGGAAATCCCATTTGTGTTTTGATATTACTGTCCCATTTTCTCAGTTCTATTATGACCTCATAACATATTAGAAAATTTATGGCCTTTGGGACTTCAAGGTCCTTCTGTGAACTCATAGCCTCAGTGTGAACTATTAGCCATTGTTTTTAGACATGTGATTATGATATTACAAACTCCTTCTCACATTATCAGCACATTGTGACAGCATATTCCATTGTGACATCACAATCATATTGGGACATCCCAAAGCTCTTATGACCTCTTAGGTTCTTTGGAAAAACACATGATGTTTATTACATCGCAGTACCTTTATGTACACATATCCTCATTGTAATCTAATGACAATGGAAATCAGAGATGCCATTGTAACACCACCAGCCCTTTGTCACATCATCACCAGTGTGATGTCATATTGACCTTCTCACATGATCAGCTCATTGTGACATTTTAAAAAGAGAATATCATAGCATTATGACATCACATGGCCATTGTGACATCATAGTTACATTGTGAATACCTATTCAATGATTTATTTCTATTTAAATTGTGGCATGTGAGTTGATATCATAAACACATTGGGATCTTCTAACCACTGTGACATCACAATCCAATTGTGACATCATATTGCCATTATGCTATCATTAACTCAAACCTATCCTATTCTCATAACTTTTTTGTGTCTCAATTATGGTGCTGGAATGCTGGGCCTCAGTGCTGGGCCTCACAGTTCCATTGTGTTTTAACAAATGACCTTAGAAAATTGATGACTTTGGGAATTCAAGCTCCTTCTCTGAACTCATATCGTTTTTGTGTACTAGTAGCAATTGAAATTGAATATGTGATTCTCATATGTAAAACTTGTGAAATCACTATCCAATAGTGACCTAGTCAGTACAATGACATAAAAAATCCATTGTGACATCACATTGCTTTTGTGACATCATGATCACATTATGACATCCAACTCTTGTTATGTCCTCAGTACCTGTGAAAGAACACAAGGCTTTCTTTTGTGACATCACAGTCCATTTGGGTAACCACATTATCATTGTGAACTAAAGATGAGAGAAGATTTGCCATTTTCACATCACAAAATCTTAATGATATGACTAGTGTGACATCACATTGTCATTATGAAACCATTAACTTACTATGATATCACAAAGTACAATTATATCATAGGATTATGACATTACATTGTCATTGTGCAATTGACATATTTTGAATGCCTATTCTGTGACTTCATTGCTTTTCAAATGTGCCATGTGGATGGCAGAAACCCACTCGGACCTCATAAACTCTGTGAAATCATATTGCCATGGTAGTAACCCTAACCCACTGTGACATCATAAACCTGTGCTCTCCTCTTAACTTTTGTGACATGCTGTGTTTGTGATAACTTAGCCCTTTTTGAAGTCATAATCTGTTTTCAACCTCATAGTATTTCAGGTTTAACATGAGATATGGAAATCCACTGTGATACAATGAGCATTGTGACATCAAACTGCCAGATATCATGACCATTGTGTCACTTTGTGGCATCACAAACCTGTTGGGACTTTATCACATTTGTGACAACACATGCCTGTGGATTCATCACAGTTCCTTTGTGAACTTACATATTCATTGTGAGTTAATGAAAATTGATAGCCCCATGACATTGTAACATCCCCAACCCATTTTGATAACAGAAAGTTATTGTGAACTCAACACCAATTGTGACAATAAAACATTAGGACAAGATGGCATTCTGACATCACATTGCCATTGTGATATCATATTGCCATTGTGTATTCAGAAACCTATATTATATCATAATGTTTTAGAAAAATGCATGTATATTGGGAATGGAAACTCCTTTTGTGAATTTGTATCCATATTGTGATCTAGTAACAATTGAAATTGTACATGTCATTGTGTTATTACAAACTCATTTTGACATTGCAAACACATTGTTGCATCATCAATTGTGACTTCACAAATCTATTAAGATATCATATTGCCATTGTGACATCAACATCAAAATGTGACATACCAAACCTATTATGAAAATAACATTGAAAATAACATTGCCTTTGTGCCATCAGAGGCCCTTCATTTACCTGGTTAAACTCATTATGAACTTAATGGCAATTGAGATCGAGCATGCCATCGTGACATACAAACATATTGTGATTTCATCACCAGCATGGCATCACCAACTAATAGTGACATCATAAAATTATTGTCACAATATTTTGGCATCACATTGCCTTTGCTTTTCACAAACGTATTATGATATCATACATTTTAGACAATTCTTGATCTTTAGGACTTCAAGCTCCTTCTGTGAACTTGTATCCTCATTCTGAACTAATAGCAATTGAAGTTGGCCAAGTCATTGGGCTATTTCATACTCTTGTGATCTCACTCACCCATTATGACCTCATCACCACTCTGACATCACACCCCCGTTATGATATCATAATACTGATGTGACAATATGATCACATTCTGACATTCCAAAAAAGTCATGACCTCATTGCAACTTTGAAAAAAAATGTCTTTTGTGACATCACAGTACCTTGTATATGCCTATCCTCATTGTGACGAAAGGACAATTGAGATCGGACAGCCTATTGTGATGTCAAACCCTTTGTGACACCATCGCCAGTGAGACATCATATTGTATTTATGAAATGCATATTGTGACACACAAAACTACAATAACATCATAATACTATGGCATCACTGTGTCATTATGATGTAATAGACACATTATGAATACCTAATCTGTGATTTCATTTTATTTCAAATCTGGCATGGGGCTTGATATCAGAAACCCATTGTGACCACATAACCATTGAGACATCAAATCCTCTTTGTTACATTACATTGCCATTGTGATATCACTAAGACATTATGACATCACATGCCTATTCTGTCCTCAGAACTTTGGTGACATTCTGCCATTCTGACATCTTAGGACTTTTGTGAGCTTATAATCTGTTTTTGATCTCATCATATTTTATGTATGATATTTGATATCAGAAATCCTCTGTGACCTCATGACCATGGTGACATTGGAGTGCCAAACATCATGAGTATTGTGTCACATTGTGAATTCAAAAAACTTTTATGACTTCATCTCCTTTCTGTCAACACATGACTGTAGACAACACAGTCCCTTTGTCAACTCATATACTGATGATAATTTAATGACTAATGAGAACTGGCATAATGTTATGAATGACCAACAAAATTCATTGGATATTATCACCAATATGGTCTCACCAAGTAATTGTAACATAAACACAAGACTATGATATGATGTAGTGAAATCACATTGACATTCTGATATCACTGATATATTGTGTTTTCACAAAACTGTAAAGAGCTCATAGCATTTCAGAAAACTTATGGACTTTGTGGCTTCAAGCTCCTGTGAACTCATAAATAATGTGAATTAGTAGCAATTGAGTTTGAGCATGTGTTTGTGATCTTACCAACTTGTTGTGGCCAGACAAACTGATTTTTACTTCATTATGTTAACTATGACATCACAGTCTTGTTCTGTGTCCATATCCTCATTGTAAACTAATTACAATTGAGATCAGAACTGCCATTGTAACATCCCAAAAACTTTGTGACATCATCACTACTGTGACATCGCATTGTAGTTATGATACCATCAGCTCCTTGTGACAACACAAATGAAAATGACATCACAATATCAGTGATGTCAAACCCATTGTGAATGCCTACTCTGAGATTTCATTCTGTTTCAAATGTTGCATGTGGGCTGGTATCAGAAACCAACTGTGACATCATAAATGTCATCATCAACTAATTTTGACATCAAAACTTTATTATGACATGATATTGTTTCACACATTGCAAGTGTGATATCACTGTCCAATTGGGCTTTGCAAAACCTATAATGACCACATAACATTTTAGAAATTTCATGTCCTTTTGGACTTCAAGTTCCTTCTGTGAACTCATATCCTCATTTTGAACTTGTAATAATTGAAATAAATTGTAATAATTGAAATGTATGACGTGCGATCAAAAATCTATTGTGACATCATCACCATTGTTACATCACAATGACAGATGTCATGATCATTGTGTCCTATTGTGACATCAAAAACCTGTGAGGACTTCATCACATTTGTGCATCACATGTGTTTTGAGACATCATAGTAACTGTGGGAACTAATATACTCATTATGAATTAATGACAACTGGGATCAGACATGCCATTGTGACATCAACAACTGATAGTGACATCATAAATTTATTGTGACCTCATGACCAGGATGATATCAACAAATAATTTAATTGATACATGATATTGTGACATCACATTGCCCTCATGATATCAGAACCGCATTGTGTTTCCAGAAGCCTATTGTGACCTCATAATGTTTTAGAAAATTCAAAGTACCTGGGCACTTGTGGCTCAGGAGGTTGTAATCTTGGCTACTTAGGAGGCTGAGATCTGAGGATCATGGTTCAAAGCCAGCATGGGCAGAAATTTCAATGAAACACTTATCTCTAATAAACCACCAGAAAAAAAGAAGTGACACTGTAGCTAAAGCAGTAAAGCACTAGCCTTCAGCTGAAGAGCTGATAGATAGTGCTGAGCCCCAAAGTTCAAGCCCAATGACTAACAAAAAAATAGAAAAGAAAATGCATATTCGTGGGGACTGCAAGCTTCTTTTGTGAACTTGTATCATCATTATGAACTAGGAGCAATTGAAAATATATATGTGCTTGAGATATTACAAACTCATTGTGATATCCTTAACCATTGTGACCTAATCACCAAAGTGACATGAGAAACTCCTCCTGACATCACATTGCTGTTTGTGACATCATGATCACATTGTTACATCCCAAACTTATTATGACCTCTTAACACCTTTGAAAAACCAACTCACATTTTTGACATCATAGTCACACTTCTGTCTGAAAACAGGCTTAACAAAGGCTCTGAGTCTCCAATGGGTGGAGTCAACATACACCAAGAGGTTAAAAGCTCATTGAAGAGCACACTGAAGAAATCTGAGAGAGAATTATCAGACATGAAAAATAGATTTCAAAAAATAAAAAAGGAACATGTAAAAGTAAAAAAATGAGAAAAATGCTCAAAATGAACCTAGAAAACATTCAGTTTGAAATGAAATCCAAGACCCACTAGCCTGGGTGAGAATGAGGCAAAGTTGGAGACCACATGTCTGAGGCTGAAAGATTCACTGGATGCCAATGCTGCCATCCTTGCTGAATATAAGCCAGCCAAGGAGGAGAACTCGATGCAATATGTGGAAATCAAGGCCCATTATAGAGATATCGACATGATACAAGATGTATTAGGCTGAAGTACAGACTGATTATAAGCTTTGAAGTGTGTGAGTTGAAATTCAAAGCAACAGAAAAAGAACTAATAGTGTAGTTAGTGAAGCAGACACAGAAGTGTCATGTCATAGTATAGGAGGCCAAAAATGTAAATAGAAAAATATCAGGCTCAAGAAAGAGATTGTTTTCTTCAGAAAGAGATAAAGGACACACATACTCTGATAGGGAATGACTGCAAAAGGAAAAGAGTATTAGGCAGAAAAACAGAAGAGTTAAACAGTTGAATGATCTGTCACAAAAATACACAGAAGTGAAAAACAAGTAAAAGAAGTTACTAGAGGAAAAAGAGAAAGAGAGCAACAAGATCCTCACCAAAAATGTAAGGAGAAGCATTGTTGAGCAATGGAACAAGTGGAGCAACGAAACAAACCCACTCAATAACACCACTGAGAAATTTAAGGAGGAGCTGCAGAGCAAGCAAAGGTGCTGTGAGAAGGAGTAGCAGTTGGACGGTAAAGGAATTCTGCTGTGACCCTTGCAGAACACTTTTAGGTTAAGAAGACTTTGAGAAGGAGATTGGGATCATGAAAGCAAGGAGGAGGATAAAACGGAAGAAGTCTCCAAGCTGCAGACTAAGGTTCAGAGTACTAACCAGAAATTAAAGAAACTAGAGACCCCAAGGGTAATGGCAACAAGTGAGCTGGTCATTTAGCTCAGCAGACCATTCTAAAATCAGTGGGGTCTCTAGAGATATTAGTCATTAAGATTAAAGGAAGAAGTCAAAACAGTGGTAACAAGCTTGCAAATGTGGTGACTCAACTTGTGAAAAATGGTTACAAGCCTTTGTCTGTTTATATCTAGTTATTGGGCACCCTGATAAATTGTCCCGTGTCACTTCCTAAAACTGTCTTGAAAACCAATGGACCCTCAGCCTGACAAGCTTATGTGATGTATATAGAACGTTGTCAACTGGTAAATGCCAAAGAGCTTGAAGATATAGTGAGGGCTTATGTGAAGAACCTCACCTGATGAATTTTGGGAAGTGGACTTCACAGAGAGGAAGTCTGGAATGTATAGTTTTATGTATCTGTCAGTGGTAGTGGACACTTTTCCAAGCTTGGCTGAGGCATTCTTGACGAAAACTGAAACCACTCAGGTAACAGCCAAAAATTTATTCCATGAACCTATTTCCTCAATCTGACTTACTGACAGCAGTGGGGTCCTACAATGGGCAGGACTTCACAGCCCTGGTAGCTCAATTAGCTAAGGCCCTAGGGATAAATTGGATATTACATTGTATTATTGACCTGAGAGTTCATGACTGGTAGAAATTTAAGGAAACTTTAAATTAATTACAGAGACTAGCCATGACTGGGTAAACAGGCTACCATTGGCTCTCTTTGAGCAGGAATCACCCCATATTTAAAGAATTCACTCTCTTTCAAATAATTTATGGTAGATTACAGCCTTTGGCTCCTAAATTTGGGAAAGCTATAGAAACATAAATGTCTAACCACAATCTTGTATTGTCCCTGCAGGATTTTCAAGAAGTTCATTTATGTCCCTCTACTTTGGTAGCTAAGGCCTATCCTGAGTAAAACTCCACCAACCCTTTCTTGCCTGGACAGCTGATGTGGGTAAAAAGCTATTGTGCTCCTGAATTGGAACCCATGTGTCAAGGACCTTACTCGATTGTGGTAACTAAACCACTGCCTATTAAATATGCATGAAAACAGCATTGGATCCATCACTATCAAGTGAAACAGGCAGTGGACCAATATCCAGAGAAGACTGCAAGATGGACAGTTTAAGACACTCAGGATCTGTTAAGGATAACACTTACCAAGTGTTAATTATTCTTACCTAGTGTGTTTCTATGGTTTCCTCCATGTTATCTGTTAAATTTGCATTTCAAATGAGTTCAATGCAGGGGGAGAACCAACGCTTAGGTTTTGGTCTAGAATGATTCATGGATTTGATCGGACATGAAAACCAGTGGAGATTGTAATAACCAGTGGGGACCCAATAATTTATGGGACCTGAGGATCAGCATGGACCTTTTGCAAACAGAGCTAAACGACATGATATCATAATGCTATGAAGCTATTGTAATTTGGTGAGGTTACAATTAGCAGATGGTGTCATTAAAAAAATGATGATGACACATTAAAGATGATGGAACAAAGGGTTTGTGATGTTAAAACTGCATGTGTGATCTCATTTGACATTAGCTCAAAATAAGGATATGGGTACCCACAGGGACTGTGATGCCGGAAAGGCCATGTCTTTTTACAAAGGTGCTAAGAGTTCATGAGTTTTGGAATGTCACAATGTGATCTTGATGTCAGAATAGCAATATAATATCACAATTGGTTTATCATGTTACAATGGTGATGAGGTGACAATGGGTGTGTGATGTCACAATGAGTTTGTAATATGGCAATCGCATTGCAATTGCTACTAGTTCACAATGAAGATATGAGGTCACAGGAATTTAAAATTCCAAAGACCATGAATTTTGTAAAATGTTATCAGGTCAAAATATGTTTGTGAAAACACAATGGTATAGTGAAATCACAGTTTAAATATGATGTTACATCATGTCATAAGAATATTTTGATTTCACAGTTAGTTGGTGATGACACACTGGTGATCAGGACACAATAGGTACGTGATGTTACAATGGATTGTTGGTGTCACAAAAACATGTCCGATCTCATTTTTATTACCTCTCAATGAGTATATGAGTTCTCAATGTGACGTTGATGTCTCAAAAGGCATGCTTTGTCATAAATATGATGCAGTTTTAACAGATTTGTGCTATCAAAATATGACACAAAGGTCAGGTGTCTGTAAGAGTATGTCACAGTGATCCTTATGTAACAGTGGATTTCTGATATCACATATCATTCCTGACATATTATGAGGTGGAAACAGACTATGAGCTCACAAAGAGCCTAAGATATCACATTGGCAGTATTCATTGTCTTTGGGACTTCAAGCTCCTTCTGTGAATTCATATCATCATTGTGAACTAATAGCTATTGAAAATGGACATGAGATTGTGATATTACAAACTCGTTGTAAAGTCACAAACCCATTGTGACCTCACTAAACTTTGACATCACAAACCCATTGCACATCACATTGCCATTGAGACATCAGAACAACATTATGACATCCCAATCATATGATGGCTTCTTATTACCGTTATGAAAACATGTAGCCATTGTGGCATCACATTTACGCATTGAACCGATATCCTCATTGTGAACTAATGACAGTTGAGATCAGACATACCATTGTAACAACACAAAACATTTTTGACATCATTACCAGTGGGACATCACATTGTCCTTTTCACACCATCTGGCTAGCTATATCCTTTCCCTGCAGAAACACTGCAATTTCATGCAATCCCATTTGTCCATTCTTAGATTTGTTTGTTTCTGGGACTTCATTAAGAAAATTTTAGCCTATGCCAAGGAGCCCTAGAGTTTCTGCTATTCCTTCCTGTAATGTCATGCAATCCCATTTGTCCAAACTATCTTTGATTTGTTGCATTTATGGGTCTTTATTAAGAAAATTTTGGCCTGAGCCTACAAGCCCTAGATTTTTTCTCCTATTCCTTCCTGTAATGTTTCCAAGGTGTCTGCTTTGACTTTGAGGTCTTTGATGCATTTACAGTTGAGTCTGGTGCAAGGTGATATATATGGATCAGTCTTCATTTTTCTGTGTAGTTTACCAAAATTGTAAGCACTGTTTACTGAAGAGGATGCCTTTCTTCCATTCTATATTTTTGGCTCTATTATTGAGAATTAGGTGTTTCTAGGACTATGGGTTCATTTGTGGACCTTCAGTTTGATTGCATTGATATTCAGGCCTGTTTTTGTTCCGGTACAAAGTTGTATTAATTACTATGGCTTTGTAGTAGAGTGTGGTTTATTTTGATATTATTCCAGTAATTCTCTCTGCTAAGAATTATTTTTTGCTATTTGGGGTCTTTTGTTCCATATAGGGTTTTGGGTTGCTTCTTCTATTTCATTTTAGAATGAGGTTGGAATATTGATGGGTATTGCATTGAAATTGTAGATAGACTTTGACATTATTGCCATTTTCATGATGTTAATCCTACCAAGACAGGATCATGGTAGATATTTCCACTTCCTCAGTTCTGCGTTAATTTCCTTTTTCAGGTATCAAAAGTTTTTATCCTAGAGGTCTTTCCCTTCTTTGAGTTATTTTAGTTTTGTGTGGCTATTATAAAAGCAGTTGCTTTCCTGATTTCTGCTTTGTCTTTCTTTTTATTGGCATACAGAAAAGCCATTCATTTTTGAGGTTTAATTTTATATCCTCCTGGTTTGCTAAAGTTATGGATCAGCTACAGTAACTTGAGGTTGGAGTCCATGGAGTACTCTCTATACCAGATCATGTCATTTGCAAAGAGAGGTGAGTTTTACTTCATCTTTCCTTTGGGATCTCCTTTTCTTTTCATCTTGTCTTATTGCTCTAGCGAGGCACTCTAATTCTAAATTGAAGAGAAGTGGAGAGAGTGGACATTCTTGTCTCATTCCTCAATTTAGAAGAAATGGCTTTAGCTTTGCACCATTAAATATAATGAAGGCTCTAGGTTTGTCATACCCATCCCTTATTATACTGAGGAATGTTTCATGGATTCCTTGATTTTTGAGACTTTCATAATAAAGGGAGGTTGTATGTGGGTAAATGCTTTACTTTGTCTATTGAGATAATCATGTGGTTCTTATCCTGGCTATTGTTGACATGGTTAATTGTATGGATTGACTTGCAAATATTGAACCAGCTTAGTGTCCCTGAAATGAATCCTATTTGATCACGGTGTATGTGTTTTTTGTTTTGTTTTGTTTTTTTGCTGTTTTTGAAGTCGATTTGTCCAAATTTTTTTTGAGAAATTTTACAACGATGTTTATCAAAGAAAAAGGTCTCTTTCTTTGATGAGTTCCTCCTTGGTTTTGGAATAAGGGTTATTACAGCTTCAAAGAAATTCTTAGGTAGTGAACTTTCACTATCAATTTCATTGAAGAGTTGGAAAAGTATTGGGGTGATTTCTGCTTTGAATGCCTTGTGTAGTCCACATGTAAATCCATCTGGTTTTGGACTTTTTTTGGGTTGGAGGTCTCTTCTTGCTCTTTCTATTTTGATGCTTGATATGATTCCGTAAGTTGCTTTAAATCATCTTGGTTTAGTTTGGGCATTACACAATTTGCTAAAAAATCAACCATTTCCTTCTGATTCTCGAACTTATAAGCATAAAGTTTTGAGAAGTATTTCCTTAGAATGTTCTGAATCTTGTTTTTTTTTTTTTTGTTGTTGTTGTTGTTGTTTTCCTGTGGTGATGTTTCCATTGTCATCTGAGTTTGTTTATTTGGGTGTGTTCTCTTTTTCTGTTGTAAGATTTGCTAAGACAGTCAAATTTTGTTATTTTTTTCCCTAGAGCCAACTGTTTTTTGATGATTCTTTCTATGTTTGTTTTGGAACCTGATTCATTTAATTCTGATTTAATTTTGATTATTTTTTCTATATACTGGATTGGGTTTAGTTTATTGTACTATTTCAAGAAGCTTTGGTATCTCATTAAATTTTGGTTTCAGATATTTCCAATTTGTTGTAATTGGTAATCAGAGCTATAACCTGCCTTTGCTGTGTCCCAGAGGAGCTAGTAATTTGTGTGTTCATTTTTGTTAAATATCATGAACATCTGAGGTTCCTTCCTAATGAATTCCAAGACACACTGGTGGTTCATTGGTGTGTTGTTCTGCCTCCATGTGATACAGGATTTCTTTTTTTTGGGGGGGGGGTCCTGTTTTGGGGCCTGAACTCTGGGCCTGGACGCTGTCCCTCAGCTCTTCAGCTCAAGGCTAGCACTCTACCATTTGAGCCACAGTGTCAATTCTGGATTATTTTTTCTGCTTAGATGGAGCTGAGGAGTCGAACCCAGGGCCTCAAGCATGCAAGGCAAGCTCTCTACCACTGAGCTACCTACTTAGCCCTGTGATACAGTATTTCTTTGGTGGCTTTTGGCATTGAATTCCACTTTTATTATGCAGGGGTTAATTTCAATGTTTCTGAACTTGCACATGTGGTTTATTTTGGAGAATGATCCATGTGCTGCTGAGAGGAGTATTCTGCTCCTTGTGGGTGAAATATTCTGTAGATGTCAAGCCTAAATGATCTATTTAGTTGTTTAGGTGTGAGATTTCTTTATTTTTTCCTGGGTTGATCTATCTAGCAAGGATAATGTTGTGTTAAAGTCTGCAACATTTAATATCTTTCGATTTATGTTATATTTTATGGAAAGTAATGTTTCTAGAATAAATATGTGTGCTCCATTTTTCGTGAATAGATATTTAAACTTATAATATCCTCCTGAATTAGAGATCTCTTAATTAGTATGTAATGATGTTCTTTATCTCTTCTCATTAACTTTATTTTCAAGTCTACTTTATCAGATATTACAATTCCAACTCACACTGTTTTATGGGGTCTGTTTGCTTGGTAGAATTTATTCCAAACTTTCAGGGTGTATTTGGTTTTGGGGGGCAAGATCTGTGTCTTGAATACAGCAGATAGAAGGATCTTCCTTTTTTGAGCCAACTAGAATATATATGTCCCTTAATTGAAAAATAAAATCCATTAATATTGAGAGTAAAGACAAGTTTTTTGGCAGTTTCTGCCATGTTACCAATGTTCCTGGGGGTTTTACCAACTGGCAACTACCTATAATTCTTGTGTTGTTTGTGTAGGGGCTATTGCTAGGCCTTAATTTTGGTCTTGTTGGTTTTTAATTTGTCGGACATTTTTTCACAATATTTTGTAGGGTTGGTTTGGTAGAGATATATTGGTTCAATTTTTCTTTCCTGTGGAAGGTTTTTATTTGGTCTGTTATGAAGAAAAGTTTAGCTGGGTACAGTGTTCCTGGTTGATAATTATCTTTAGGGCATGACAAACATAATTCCAGACTCTTCTTGTTTCATTATTTCTGCTAAGCATGCGGAAGTTTTTCTGATAGGTTTCCTTTTATAAGTGATTGACTTTTTCTTCCGACAGCTTTAAGGATCCTTTCCTTTCTTCCCATTGATCTTTTTGGGATTACAATGTGATGGTGGGATGCCCTGTTCTGCTCTGATCTCTTTGGAGTGATAATGGCTTCTTGTATCTCAATCGGTCTATCTTTTTGCATGTTTGGGAAGTTCTCTGCTAGGATCCAGTTAAATTTCCCAAACCTTTGACTTCTGTCTCTAGTCCCTCTTCTATTACACTCACATATAAATTACGCTTTCTGGTGGTGTCTTATAAATGTTGAATAGATCTATCTTATTTCTTCGATTTGTCTTGAATACTGGTCTGTTTTTTCTCTCATATCTAGGCTGTGTTTAACCACAGAGATTGGATCTTCTTCATGGGCTAATCTACTGTCAATGATTTCAACTTTTTTTTTTTCTTTCCTTTCAATCTAATTGGTCAGATTTGATGGTGTCAAATTCCTCGTTGAAGCTTTGTTTTAGGTATTCAATAGACTTCTTTAACTCCTCAATTTCTTTTCAGAGTTAATGCTCAAATCCCTTAGTTGATTGCTGATAGTTTTTTTGACTGCCTTTCCTTCAGTTGGCTTCAATCAGCATTCTATTTGTGGCCTCCATACATTCTTTCAGCTTCCTGTTTGTGTGTTCCATAATTATCACTATTAATTTTTTGCTTTTTTTCACCTCTCACTTACCAATTCCTTTATTTATCAATCATTGGACTCTAATGATCATGAAATTCTTGAATTAATTTTTGGTTAGTCTCATCATGCTGATGCATACTCCTATCATTCTTATACCAAGTCCTTTGCAGGATTTCAATCTTCACTCAGCAAGCTTACTAGTAATATTTCTCAAGAATTTGGGAACTCTCCTCTGGATTATTCATTAACTGCTCATTTGCCTGATTACCATCTTTGAGAGTTGCCATTTTACTTGTGTTTCTCTGGCTTGTTCTGCCCATTCAGTCCTAGAGCATTATTTTAAGTCAGGTATAGTACAGAGCCCTCTAGTTGCACAGATTGATGCAATCAAAATGAAAAGAGACATAATCTAATTCAACAGATACAACCTAGTTCAACAAAAAACAACTAGGGATCCATGGACTTAGAAAAAAAAAGCTAAGTCATCAGACAATAAATTAATAGGTTTAGGGAGAATTGTGAGGAGAAAATATTAGAGGAATGTGGGGAGGGAAATGGAGAGAAGAAATATCTATATAATTGATGCTCTCCTCTATCTAGCTGCCAGATGTCAGAAGTAGACAGAAACATTTCTTCCAACTTCAGTACAGATTAGAATGCAGGAGATAAAAAGTAGCCATTTTAGCCAGGTCACCCAATATTTAATTTCCTGCCCCAAACTCTTCCACTTGTGTTTTGCTCTCTAGTAGTTGTTTTTTTGGACCAGTCCTTCCCTGTGGCATGAGACTTGACTTCACTCAGACTTCATTGAAGGACTACCACCAAGAGACAGCTGCTGCCTTCTCCTGGAGGGGACCACATTTCAGCATTTTACCCTGTGTCAATGCCTCAGGCCAGCAGGTACTAGCCAGAGAGAATCTTCACCCTTTCTCATAATTATCAAAAGGCTGGAACTTAAGGTCTGCCCAAGGCCATGCAGTCCCCTGTGCAGACACTTCCTTAACTCCTGGATAAACATCTGTCCCCCATTTTCTGTTACATAGGTAGCTGGAACACCTGGAACTAGTCCACCTTGCCCTCTTTTTAGGACACATCCTGGGTCACCCCAGCTCATGCATCCAATCTGACCATAAGAGTGTCCCTGTCCCTGAGGTCATATCCAGCTCCAGTGTGGCCACAACTTTTTGCTGCCTGGCACCCCCTCTTCCTTTACTTGGCCAAGATAACTCCATGTCCAATAGTAGGACTCCTTTTGCTGCCATGGCTCTCCACCATGCAGGGTGCGGGCAACAGTTTGGTATTTTCCCTGACTAGCAAATTTTTTTCATCAGGTACCTAAAGAAACCTACCTACATAGTATACCTTAAAATCACAAGTCAATTGTGTTCTCATCACTCCTGTGACATCAAAAACCCATTGTGACACCACATTTCCATTATTACATCATCATCATATTGGACATGCCTTTGTGATACCTTTGTGTACTCATATCCTCATTGTGATCTAAGGAAAATTGGGATCAGAAATACCATTGTAACATCACAAACCCTTACTTATGTAATCACCCGTATGACAGCACATTGTCATTATGATATCCTCAGCTTATAAAGACATCACCAACTACAATGACATAATATAATTACATCACATTATCATTGTGATGTTATAGACACATTGTGAATGCCTATTCTGTGATGTAATTCTACTTCACATGTGTCATGTTAGTTGATACCACAATCCCATTGTGGCCTCATAACCATTATGACATCACAATCACTTTGTGACACCACTTTGCCATTGTGAAATCATTGTCCTACTGTTTTTCACAAACCTATTGTAATTTCATAACATTTTAGAAAATTCATGGTGTCTGGGACATAAAGCTCATTCTGTCAACTCCTATCCAAATTGTGTACTAGTAACACTTGATATTGGACATGTGATTCCTATATTTCAAACTTGCCATGACATAACGAACCTATTTTGACCTCATAACCACTGTGACATCTCAAACACGTGAAATCACATTGCCGTTGTGACATCACATTCACATTCTAATACTCCAAATATAGCATGATCTCTTAGCACCTTTGAAAATTAATATGGCCTTTGTGACATCACTATCCCTTTGTGAACTAATGTCAATTGTGTTTAGACATACAATTTTAACATCACAAGGCCTTTGCAACATTATTACCAGTGTGGCATCACACTCATTTTGACACAATCAGCTCATTGTGATATCACAAAATTAAAATGACATCATAGAATTATCACAGCACATTGTCATCATGCTATCATGGAAACATTATGAATGCCTATTGTCTGAGTTCATTCTATTTCAAATATGGCATGTTGGTTGATATATAAAAACTATGATATCCTCATAATCATAGTAATATCATATTTCAAAAGTGACATCACTCAAACACTGTGACATCACAAACCTGTCCTGTCCTCTTAAATTTTGTGATGCTGCAATTTTTATACCTTAGTTCTCTGTTAGATCATAATCTGTTTTGGAACTCATAATATTTCTGGTATGATATGTGACACTGAAATCAACTGTGACTGTCAAGGAGAAAAGATCAATCACCTCTAAAGGGAAACAAATTAGAATGACCTCAGATTTTTCAGGAGAGACAAAGCAAGAATAGTCTGGAATGATGTATGCCATGCCCTAAAGACAAACAACTATCAACCAAGAATACTGTACCCAGCTATATTCTTCTTTATAACTAAAGGTCAAATAAAAACCTTCCATAGCAAAGAAAAACTGAAACAATACAATCTCCATCAAACAAGCCCTATAAAAGATACTTAAAGATGTCCTATACAGAGAAAAGCAACAAGACCAGAATAAAGGCCAAGAAACAGCAGACAAATGAAGAATCCAAGAACCATCAGAAGAACCCAGTTGTCACAGCCCCCAAGAAGGTTGATATGGCAGGAACGACCAAAAACCTTTCAGATTAAGGAACTTAACTCTCCAATTAAGCGACGTAGACGGTCCAGTTGGATTAAAAACCAAGGTCCTTCTATCTGCTGCCTTCAAGAGACACACATTTCCCATAAAAACAAACACATTTTAAAAGTGAAGGTCTGGAATAAAATCTACCAAGTAAAGGACAACCCCCACAAAAAAGGGGCGTGAATTGCAATCCTAATATCAGATAAATAGACTTCAAATTAAAATTAATGAGAAGAGATAAAGAAGGTCGCTACATACTAATTAAGAGATCTCTCCTTCAGGAAGATATTAAAATTCTAAATGCCTATTGGCCAAACAATGGAGCACCCAAATTTATCCTCGAACCTCTGCTTTCCCTCAAATCTCACTTAGATCCAAACACATTAATTGTTGGGCACTTTAATAAACCACTATCCCCACTAGATAGATCAACTCAGCAAAACCTCAACAGAGAAATCCTAGATCTACTACATAGGTCAAATAGATTTAACATATATCTATCGAAATTTCACCCAGATGCATCGGAATACACGTTTTTCTCAGCAGCACACAGAACATTTTCCAAAATAGAACAAAATTTAGATCGCAAAGCAAACATCCAAATTGAGAAACATTGAATTTATACCTTGCATTCTCTCAGGCCACAAGGGAATAAAATTAGAACTCAACACCACAAGCCACCAAAGGAAGTCCTGTAACACATGGAATATGAACAACACACTATTGAGTCACCAGTGGGTCATGGAAGAGATTAGAAATGAAATTCAAATATTCATGATATTCACCAAAAAGATCACACAACTTACCAGCTCCTCTGGGACACAGAAAAGGCAGTACCCAGAGGCAAGTTTATAGTTCTGAGTTCCTACTTTAACAACTTGAAGAGATCTGAACACAACAATTTAATGGGACATTTGAACCTCTTTGGAAAAGAGCAACAAGAAAAACCTCAATCCAGTAGACAGAAAGAAATAATGAAAATTAAATCAGAATTAAATGAATTAGAATCAAAGAAAACCACAGAAAGAATCAACAAAACAAACTTGGTTCTTCATTCGCATTGTGACTTCTGAATCCTTTTGTGACATCACATTGTCATTGTGATATAACTAACCACTGTGACCTCACAATCACTCTTTTCTCTATTATGCCATGCTGCTATTGTGACATCTTGGGCCATTTGTGAACTCATAATCTCCTTTAAACCTCATATTGTTTAAGGTATGACATGTGATATCAGAAATCCACTGGGATTTCATAAGCATTGTGACATTAAACTGCCAGAGGTCATGATCAACGTTTCTGATTGCAACATTACAATGATGTAGGGACTTCATCACTTTTTTGACAACACATGACACAGAGTATGCTGAGTGCAAACAGCAATTGCCACTACATGCTGTGCTTTATTCCTTGTGGGTATTCAAAGACAAGCAAACATTATCTTTACCAAGATTTAGACAGGAGGTATTCACACAAAAAAATTTCAACAGATACAATTTTGCTTAAACTATGAGACAATATCTTTGTATATTTTTATCTAAACTATTTTAGAGCAAGCTCAAACCACTTCCTTGTACTCAGGAAAATGCTTGACTAGCTGTTCATTTATGTGACTAACTGTTCGTCTATGCTTAAGTAAGCAGAAGAGCTACTTCCTCAGCTCCCAGGAGTCTGTGACAAGTGCTTTGAGATAGGGAGAGGGAACATGTTCCCTCTCTAGCCCTGCATGCCAAGAGCTTCCCACATACACAAACACAATCCTCAGATAATCCTGAGGCTGGAGTCTGCATCATTCAGCCCCTCCAACTCAGACACTGAGTCTTCACATTTTCCTTCTTTTTTCTTTTGTTTTAAAACTAAAACTTTCCAGAGGGTTATCATAGAAGCTTGCATTGGTTTCATAAATATAAAACATAACAGTACAAGTATAAACAAAACAATAGCAATCATAATTCCCATACCACTAGCAGTATGTGAAATGCTTTGTAGTATTTCTTTTGGTTCCAACCCTTCCAACTGTTTAATAAATGCATCAGCAATATTAGAAACATCATCATTTGCAAATTGTTTACCAAAAATATCGTGTACATTACATTATAACTGAGCAATCAATTGAGCAGCAGTAGAATTTCTAAATAATATGTATCACTTCATAAAGTTCACAAAATCTTTCAAATCTGATACTTTTATAGGCTGGTCCATTATCAGTCTTTATTTTGGCAGGTACTCCCTTGATGGCAAAAGCTTCCAATAAGTGTTGTATTACATGGCTAACAGTTTCTCCCATAAGGGCAGAAGCCCAAACAAATTTGGAATAAGTATCTATTGTAACATGTACAAAGGAAAAATAGCCAAAGGCTTGTACATGGGTAATATCTATTTGCCAAAGTTCGTTAGGTTGTAATCCTCGAGCATTTACTCCAGCAGAAAAAACTCTCAGATGCATTGGTCTGCAAATAGGACATTTTTCAATAATTTATTTAGCTTGAGAATAAGCTATTTTATAATGCATATGTAAAAGGCATGCATTTGTATATAAATGAGTATGATCCTGTTCAGCAGAAGCAAAACTAATTTATCAACCTATTGCCACACACAAGGTACCCAGGAAACGAAGAGTGAGCCCTAATGTGAGTTACACAAATTTTGGCATTACATTGTTGCAGTAATGCTTGTAATTGTTCATTTAATTTGTTTAGCTGGGGTTTAGATGAATATGTAATAGCAGGACTCTATTAGTCACAACTACTACAGCATAGGCAGAATCAGTAACAATATTAATATCTCCCACAAAATCTTGAAACACCTTAATAACAAAAAGTTCATTTTGTTGAACTGATGTTAAAGTAGTTCTTTGCACCCAATATGTATTTGTCGTCCAATAAGCACTCTTTGTTTTGAAGACATCTGTAAAAACGGTAAGAGCGGTGGGAAGAGAGTCCTTGGTAATTATATCACTAATGACAAATTGTTGTTTATGCAATTAATCCCACAATTTACCTTTGGGAAAATCATAGGAAAATTGCACAGTAAAATTTACTAATGCTATGTGTAGCATTTCAGAAATGTTTAACAAATAGTGTACTTGGTCTTTTGGTAAAGGAAAAATGATTTCAAATAAATCATATCCCAATAGAGTATATACCCATTGCATAGCC
Source organism: Dipodomys spectabilis (assembly GCF_019054845.1). Classification (NCBI taxonomy): domain Eukaryota; kingdom Metazoa; phylum Chordata; class Mammalia; order Rodentia; family Heteromyidae; genus Dipodomys; species Dipodomys spectabilis. The sequence goes on along the minus strand of NW_024871210.1, from coordinate 6,948,254 downwards.
TGTTGAATAATAATTGCCAACTGTTGTTCATAAGGCATCATATATTTTTGTAAATATATGCAACGTATAAATCCACTCTAAGGGTAGCTCATTTTGTCCTATAATTCCTGTTGGGAATTTCCAAAATGTATAAAATTTATGGATTGATCTAGCATTACTCAATGTAAAAACATTTCTTTCATTCTCTGTTCTACAAATTGTAATTCTCTTTCAGCCTCCTTGAATTTCTTTTGCTATGTAAATCAGGCTCCCCTTGTAACAATGAAAACAAATTATGTAATTGATAAGTAGGGATATCTAGGGCCGGTTTCATCCAATTTTGAAAATCATTTAACGTATGTAATTGATCACATCATAAAGATATTTTTGAGGTGTCACTGTTTGTCTAGAAACAACATATCCTAAATATTTTACTACTGTATCTTTTTGTATTTTTTCACGTGCTATTATTAATGCAAAATCTTTAAATATACAGGGTAAGCACTGTAACACCATTTCTAATTCTGCCATATTTGGTCCTGCAAATAAAATGTCATCCATATACTGAGAAATATAAATGTGACGCCATTTTTGTCTAACAGGTTTTAAGGCCTTATCAACGTATATCTGACTGACACATGGTTGGGCAACACCTTCCACTGGAAGCGCTGACGAAGGGCTTGGTAACTTATTTGTGGTAAAGAAAAGGCAAATCTTTTACAATCTTTTACATGTACAGGAATGGTAAAAAAAAATAAAAAAAAATCTTGTAAATCTATTACTATTTTTGTCCAATTTTTAGGAAGCATGACAGGGAATGGTATACCATGTTGTAAAGCCCCCATAGGGTACATGGATGCATTAACTCCTTGTAAATCAGACAGCAATCTCCATTTCCCTTTCTTCTTTTTAATAACAAATGTTGGAGAATTCCATGGTGACATAGACGGCTCAATATGTCCTTTGGTTAACTCTTCTTCAACTAATTGGTAAGCTGCATCTAATTTCTTTTTTGATAAAGCCCATTGTTCAATCCAAAGAGGTTCCTCAGTTTTCCATAATATCTTTATGGCCTCCATCTAAAAATGTTAAAATTGAATATGATCTCTCCATTTTTCCTGTACATCTCTACCATTTATCTTAACTCTAATTTCCATAATATAAGGTTTAAGGACCGCTGTCTGTCCATCTTCTGATGTTATAGTAACATACAACACCACATGTCCTATAGAATTTATGGGAGTATTGCTAACTCCTTTAATATTACATGGAATTATTTCATATAATAAATGATTAGGCCATGCATGAGTGTTGATAATTGTAACATCTGAGCCGGTATCTATTAGTCCTGTCAATATCTTTCCATGAATATTAATTTTAATCTTAGGCTGCTTTTTAGTAGTAGGAATAGTCCAAAACATATTTTGTTGGTTAGTATTTCCAAATACCCCAAAACAGTCTGTAATGACTTTCCAATAGATATATATGGTAATAACAAAATTTGGGCAATTCGTTCACCCTTTTTAAAGGAAATATCTGCAGCAGCTGACATTAAAATTTTTATTTCTCCAATATAGTCAGCATCGATAATTCCTAACTGTACTAAAACTCCTGCATTAAGACTGGATCTACCAGGCAATAGGCCAAATGTTCCTTCAGGTAAAGGCCCATAAATTCTGGTAGGAATTTTTTGTGGCATATCACCAACTTTCAAAGTAAAATCTTCTAAGACTGGTATGTCCACTGCAGCTCTGTGGGCTGTGGCAGGGATGAGGGAGAAAATTATTGGCTGTCCTCGGTAATTATTCCTGGGCCCTGGGGCTGGCCCGATGGAGAGTTTCCCTGAATAGGGTAACCATTTTTTATAGGAATTCCATTATTTTCTATTTTTGATCTACACTCTCTTGCCCAGTGCTGTCCTATTTTAGTGAAATTACTGGTTTCTCTTGCTAACATCAGTAGCCTTTTTGCAATTGTTCTTTATATGTCTCATTTGACCACATCCAAAACATTTAAAAGCTTTGGTTTGTAAACATGCCAGGCAGTGGTCATAGTTTCAGCAAACAACTGCATATGCCCGGATTTGGATGTAATGTCTTTACACACCCTTAAATATGTATTTAAATCCCAAGATTCTTCAATAAGCAATAAGGCTCCTCTACAGTCCTCATTAGCATTCTCATAAGCCAGCATGCACAACAGTTTTTGCCGTGCCATTGTGTACATTCCAAGGTAATTTCAATCGTGATAAAAATTCAAAATAGAGTTCATTATGTTTTTGAATTACTTTAGTACAGGAGCCATAATGCTCTCCTACTGGCCTAATCCTCTCCCATGCCTCAATATCTATGTCTGGTAACTGCTCAGGGATCTCTTTAGGAGAGTTCATTTGCATATGAGCATCTGCATATTCTTCTGTTGTTCTGTTCCACTCAACATGGGAAAGGTTATCACCTGCAGGCGTGGAGTATTGCTCTGTGCATTTTGTCTAGCCCTTTCTGTACATAACTAAGTAAACCACATTTTCCATTGTAGGTATTCAGGTTCCTTAAGCAAGACTCTATAATCCTTGGAAGCAAATTTATTGTAATGTCGGGCAAGCCCATTAAGGAATTCCTTAACATAATGAGACAGGACCATACAAAATCACTGCTTTCTTAAGTTTACCAATATCATCGACAGCACACCCTCATATCTGGCTGGTTGAGCTATAACATTCATAGGGGTTGGTCGAATTACAGGATAAGAAAAAATAGGCATTTCATCATGGGACTCACTGTCTGAGCCCTTTGTTTTGTGAGGGAGTGATGCCGTAAAATTTACATCCGCAAGCAGAGGAGCCGAAGGCTGTTTTACTTTCACTTTCTCAGATTCTCCTTTCACTCTGCTAACTTCTAACTACATATGCTATAATCTTGATAAAATCAATTCAATTTGCTCTGACATTCTATTTAGGCTTTCAGTTTGTTCCTTTTCAGCCTTTTTTACCTTTTATTTTTTCTCAGTTAATTGCGATGCATCCTTATCTATTGAGTCCTTAACCTCAGAGTTCAATTGTAAATCTACAATAGAAGGGGCGGCCTCTTTCTTTAAGTCTGCTAATAATCTTTCCTCATTTAAAGCTTTAAGAAGGGTATGTAAAATAACCCAAATGAACCAAAATCTAACAGGAAACCTTTCCCCTTCTTGAACAGCTCTTTCTACATTATACTTTACTCGTTTCCAGTTATCAACATCTAACCTCCCTTCCTCAGGGAATCAAGGATTCCATTCCCTAAATATATTAATACACATTACTATGTCAGAAGAAGAAATAGTTACACCATAGGCAGCAAGTAAATGTTTTAGCATATGTAAATATGGAATGGACATAACTTGTCCCATCACCCTGTAATTAAAAATACTTACCTGAATATCCCTTCCTGAATTCAACACTGCAGGGTCCCTGTTCAGTCAGCAATTGTCAACGTCTAAGTTGTTGGGGTCTCTGGGTAAGGGTCGGGAAATCACTAGGACACATAAGATGCAGAGTGTAAACAGCAATTGCCACTGCATGCTGTGCTTTATTCCTTGTGGGTATTTAAAGACAAGCAAGCATTATCTTTGCCAAGATTTAGTCAGGATACATTCACACAAAGAATTTCAACAGATACAATTTTGCTTAAACTATGAGACAATGTTTTGTATATTTTTATCTAAACTATTTTAGAGCAAGCTCAAACCACTTGCTCGTACTCAGGAAAACGCTTGACTAGCTGTTCTTCTATGCTTAAGTAAGCAGAAGAGCTACTTTCTCAGCTCCCAGGATTCTGTGAGATGTGCTTTGAGATAGGGAGAGAGAAAATCTTCCCTCTCTAGCCCTGCATGCCAAGTGCTTTCCACATTCATAAACACCATCCTCAGATAATCCTGAGTCCAGTGCCTGCATCATTCTGCCCCTCCATCACAGACCCAGAGTCTTCACAACATAGTCTCTTTTTGAACTCATTTACTCATCTTGAATTAATGACAATTGAGGTCTGGCCTGTCTTCACAACATAGTCTCTTTTTGAACTCATTTACTCATCTTGAATTAATGACAATTGAGGTCTGACCTATTGTGACCTCAACACTAATATGGAATCACCAGGTATTTGTGATGACAATTTTTTTTTGTCAGTCATAGGACTTGAACTCTATGCCTGGACACTGTCCCTGAGCAAGGCTAGCACTCTACCACTTGAGCCACAGAGCCACTCCTGTTTTTTTCTGTTTATGTGGTGATGAAGAATCAAACCAAGGGCCTCATGCATGCAAGGCAAGCATTCTACCACTGAGCCACTTCCCCAGCCCAACAAACAATATTATGATATATTTTCCCATCACATTGCCAATGTGATATCACTGTCCTATTCCATTTTCACAAAACTATTATATCCTCCTAACAATTTAGAAAATTCATGGCCTTTGGGACATGTGCACCCCTGTCTTCATTGTTTACTAGGAGAATTGAAATTGGACATGTGGTTTTCATATTACAAACTCATGAAATCATAAGTCCATTTTGAACTCATTATCATAAACCCATTGCAACATCACATTTCTGTTGTGACATCATGACCACATTGTGACAACTCACACCTATTATGAAAAACCACATTGCCTTTGTGGCAAACAGTACTTTAGTTTACCCATATCCTCATGGTGAATTAATGTCAGTTGAGATCAGATATGCCTCTGAAACATCACAAACCCTTTGAGAAATCATCACCAGTATGATATCATATTGTCATTATACCATCAGCTCATTGTGATACAAAAATCTATGACATCAAAGCATTATTAAATCATATTGTGATTGTGACATATAGACACATTCTGAATGCCTTTTCTCTTATTTCATTCTATTTCAAATGTGGCATGACTTTTGAGATCAGAAACACATTATGACACCATAATCCCTTTGTTAGATCACATTGCCCTTGTAAAATTACTGACCCAGTGTGACATCATAAACCTCTCTTGTCCTCCTGACTTTTGTCACATGGTGTCATTGGGCTACCTTTTTTAATTCATACTCTATTTTTGAATATAACATTTCAGGTATGACATGTGAATATAATATTTTAGGTATGACATGTGACATCATGATCATTATGACATAACTCTGTCAGATATCATGAGCATGTGTCATGTTGTGACATCACAAACAATTCATGGCCTTTGTGACTTCATGAACATTTGTGTAAATTGTGACTTCATTTAAATTAGAATGAATTGAAATAGGACATACATTTTGTGATATTACAAACTCGTTGTGAAATCAAAACCATTGTGACCTTATCAGTGCTGTAGCATCACCAACACATTTTGAAATCACATTGCCATTGTGACACCATGATCACCTTGTGATATCCCAAATCAATTAACACCTCAACATCTTTGAAATCCAAATGGCCTCTGTGATATCATAGTCCCTTTGTGTACCCATATTCTCATTGTGAACTAAGTATGGGATAGGTTTTTGTTGTCACAGTGGGTTAGGGTTTTCACATTGGCAATGTGATGTCACAACCTCATTGTGATGTCCCAAAAGTTATGAGGTCACACTGGGTTTCTGATAATCTATATAACACATATAAAATACTATGAAATCGTAGAATATGCATTCACAGTGTGTCTATGATATCCCAATGGTAATGAGATGTCATGATTCTATGATGCCATTATAGTTTGTGATGTAACAATGACCTGATGGTATCATAATGAGAATGTGATGGCATTCGGGTGATGATGTCACCTAGTGCTTGTGATGTTATACTGGCCTGTTTCAAATCAATTGTCATTAGTCCACAATGAATATACGGGTATATAGGGGACTGTAATGTCACCAAGGCCATGTGTTTTCAAAGAATCTAAGAGGTCATAATAGTTTTGGGATGTCAAAAGGTGATTGTGATATCACTGTTGCATTTGACATCACAATCATTTTGTGATGTCACAATGAAGATGTAGTGACAATGGTTTTGAGATGTCACAAAAAGATTGCAATAATGGAATGGTCGGTTTCAATTGTTATTATTTCAAAATGAGAATACAAGTTCACAGAAAGAGCTTGAACACCCAAAGTCTAACAATTCTGGAAAATATTATGAGATAATTATACGTCTGTGAAAACATAAATAGGCAGTGACATCACTATGGCAATGTGATGCACAATATCACATAATAATAATGTTTTGATGTCATAATTATTTGGTAATGCCATACTGGTGATGAGGTCAATAAGATTGAGATATCTCAATTGGGTTGGTGATGTCACAAGTGCATGTGAGAGTCTCAAGTATTATTAATTTACAATGAGTATATGAGTACACAAAGGGACTTTGATTTCTCTAAAGTTCCATGTTGTCACAAATGTGATGAACTCCTTATAGCTTTGTGATGTCACAATGTGACAAAATGGTCATGACCTCTGATAGTCTGATGTCACAGTGGTTATGATTTAATAGTGAATTTCTGATATCACATTTTTTACCTTAAATATTATGAGGTGGAAAGCAGATTATGAGCTCACAATGGGCCCAGGATATCACAATAGCAGCATGTCACAAACCATATGATGATGAGAAGTATGTGATATCAGCGTGGTTAAGTGATATCACAATGGCAATGTGATCTAACAAAGTGATCATGATGTCACAATGATTATTTTGTGTCAATTCATTTCTGATATCAATCCACCTGCCACATTTGACATAGAATGATATCACAGAATAGACATTAACATTGTGTCGATGAAATCACAATGACAATATGATTTCATAATGCTATCTTGCCATTGTAGTTTGGGATGTCACTATAAGCTGATGAAGCCATAACAACAATGTGAAGTCACAGTGTTGATGAGGTCCCAAAGGTTTTGTGATGTTACAATAGCATATCTGTTCTTTTCATTACTCCAAAATGCGGAGTAATTACATAGGTAATGTAATGTCACAAATGCCGTGTTTGTTTGTTTTTTAAGTTGCAAAGAGATCATAAATAATTTGATATGTCACAATGTGGTCATTATGTCACAGTGGCAATTTTATGTCACAATGGATTTGTGATGTCACCATTGTGATGATGTCAAAATTGGTTTGTCTTGTCACAGCTTTGTAATGACTTTGTAATGACTTTTACAATTTCAAATGCAACTAGTTCACAATGAGAATACAAGTTCCCAGAAGGAGCTTGAATTCACAAAAAACTTGAATTTTCTAAAATATTATGAGGTTATAATTGCTTTGTGAAAACACAATGGGACAGTGATATCACAATAACAATGTGATTTCACTATGGTTAAGGAGTCACAGTGTGCTTCTGCTATCAACATACAGGCCACAGTTTAAATAGAATGACAGAATAGGTGTTAACAATGTGTCTATTATGTCACAATGACAATGTGATGTCCTAATGTTATGATGTCATTGTATTTGAGGATGTTACTATGAGCTGCTGGTGTCATAAGGACAATGTGATATCACACTGGTGAGGATGTCACTAAGGTTTGTGATGTTACAATTGTATATCTGATCTCATTAGTTCACAATGAGGATATGGGTACACAAGTGTATTGTGATGTCACAATACACCATGTGTTTTTTCAAATGTTTTAGAAGTCATAATAGGTTTGGGATGTCAGAATGTGATTGTGGTGTCATATGGCAAAGTGATGTTACAATGGCTCCGTGATGTAGCAGTGGTGATGAGGTCACAATGGGTTAGTGATGTCACAATGAGTTTACAATGACATCTCCAATTTCAATTGCTACTGGTTCACGATGAAGATACATTTATAACCAGGAGGGTTCACATTATTGGTGGGATTCAATATTAATTATCGGCCCATGTGTGGGCCAGCTGGAGCAGGTACAAATGCCATTAAAATTTGGTGTATGCTCCTACTGGGAGTAGCGTGACAAGCCCCACATAGTGTACTGTCAAGAAGTCTTTGGGCAGTAGGTAGTTTGGGATGTGATCGTTGAAATTTGTTATATATAGGCAGAATATTTGGAGCAAAAATAGGAGAGAAAGAGATGAATGACCTGGAAAGAAGGATATGATGAGACAGCAGGGAGGAAAGACATGGAGGAGAGGAAAATTAAAGGACGGTAAGTATGGCAACTGTCCACCGGACTGCATCAGGGCATTCTAGTGGAGAGTGAAGTGCCCTGAAGAGAAGAAGGAAGTAGGGGAAAGAAAAAGAGAAAGTCCTTGAAGGAAGGAACGGCTATGCAGAAGGAGGGAGGAATGAAAATTCCTTTTGAAGTTTGGAGCTTTAGAGATAATAAATTTTGAGGTTGGTGGTTTGCAGACCAATTATCAAAGTGTGGGGCTGCACATTGATGGTCTGAATTTGATGGTCGAGGCTGCTCTTGGATCTGGACATCCAGCCCAGGGAAAGGTATTTGCAGGCCACTTTCTAGTATAAATAAATTTGTTTATTATCTTATATCTGTCTCAATGGATGGTCTCACACTTTAGAGTTCATAATTATTGGATTTCCCAGTGAGATAGTCCATCTGGATGGTATCAGGCCTTTGTCCCCTAAAAAATTCCTCATAGATGAGGGTCTCAGCCCTCAAGGGTTAGAGCCTCCTTCGAGTGTTTGTTTGCTGAGGACCAACAAAGACAAGAGTTATTTAGAACTCTGTAGGGTTAAGTCTGGGCAAGCTTTCCAGCATATTTTGTGGGCTCCATTTGGAGGTCATCTGGGATTTCCTTTGGAAGCCATCTGTACCTCCTCAAGATGCCATCTAGGGCTTTCTCATCTGAGATTTTCTTGAGAAGTCATCCACGTCTTCCTTGAAAAGCAATCTTGAACCTCTTGGATGTGATCTCAGAGCGACATAGGAGACTTCCTTAAGAGGTCATCTGGGACTTCCTTGAGTAGCCATCTGAGACCTCTTTGGGAAGTCATCTGGTACCTCTGAAGAAACCAGCTGGGACCTTCCTCAGGGGTCATACGGGGCTTCCTTGAGAATCTATCTGGGATTACCACTGGAGATCATCTGTTATTTTTCTGAGGGACCATCTGTGATCCCCTCCAGAGGTCATCTGGAGCTTCAATGAGAACCCATCCAGTACTCCTTGAGAAGTCATCTGGGGCCTCCTCCAAAGGCTATCTGGGACCTTTTCTGTAGGTCACATGGAGCCTCCATGAGAGACTATCTGGGAATTACTCCTGGGGTCAACTGGCTTAACTCCAGAGTTCATTGAGGACTTCCCTGAGAAGCCATCTGGGACCTTCTCTGCTGGTAACATGGAACTCTCTCAAGAGATTCATCTGGGACCTCCTGCAAAGGTCATATGGGTCCTCATCTCAAGGTCATTTGGGACTTCCATGGGAAGCCATCTGGGACCTTTTTGAGAGGCCATCTGTGTCCTTTTCAAGAGGCTATCTGGGACTTCCTCCAGAGGTCATCTGGCAGTTCCTTGGGAGTGCATCTTTGATAGATGTGGGATATGTGTGTTAAGTGTCTGTGGCTATTGGTTTATGTGTGATTGTTGATAGTTATATCTGTTCACTCCTTTTTTTGAGGATGGGAGAAAAATATCGTATAGTTCTCCTGAATGAAAATCATTTCCCCTGGTGTTAGCAACATTTACATATGCTGTACACATGGGAGGAAAGGAAGAAAATCCAGAGGAGTGCCTTGAACGAGGTCTTTGGATGAGATGGTTCCCTGACAAAAGACCCAGTCTGGAGCAAGACTTTGCCCAGAATTGCCCAGGTTGTGACTACAGCAGTGATCGAAGTAAAGAACCACTTACCAATTATTGCAAGACTCTGTTACTAGGAATAGCAGCAGCAGCTAGGAAGCCAACCCATTTCTCATTTAACTAAGGTAAGTGAGACTGTACAGCTCCCCATGAGTCCCCGATTCCTTTTTTGGAATGGTTCCTAGAGGCATATAGGAACTATATGCCTAAAGATGTTGAGGACCCTGAGAATCAAAGAGCCTTAAATATAGACTTCTTTTCACAGTCAGGCACACCTTTTGGAGAAAGCTTCAAAAGCTAGAAAGTTTTGAGGGAAAGGTGTTATCTGAGGTGGTAGAATTTGCCCAGCAGGTATTTGATATCAGAGATAACCTGGGAGAAAAAAAAAAAAAAAAAAAAAAAACAGCCTAAGAATGGAGTTTGAGTTTTGTTAGCAGCACCTGGACATGGATCGAAAAACCATCAGCAAAGGCAGTATAATTCATTTGCAAATGGCAGTAGGGAACATATAGGGCTAGATCAGTGTGCTTATTGGTAGCAAAACAGACATTGGAAAACAGAATTCCAAAGGAGGGGAAAGATAGAAAATGACAGGTAATATAAGAATGTTAGCCACCTGGAAACTGCATTCAGATCTCTTACAAATCATGGAAAGGAGCTCGGGGCTCTGAAATCCAACTATGTTCAACTTAAAATTCAGCCCGGTGTACTTAAAAAGAAATGTGGTGAAGAAAAATATTCACACACATACCTCAAACACAGGCTTAAGAAGACTCTGAATCTCCAACATGTAACAGAAAAAAAAAAAAAAAAAAACAAGAGCTGAATACTGCATTGAACAGCATATGTAAGAGAGATTTTTTTGAATGTAAAGAATAGTTTTGAAGACATAACTCAGTAACTTGTGAGAGTCACACAGAATAAAATCTCAAAAATGAACCAAGAAAAGCACTCAGAATCAAATAAAATTCAAGTATATCTGCCAGGGTGAGAATGAGGCACATATGGAGACCACACGTCAGACCTGAAGGAGAGACAGGATTCTAACACTGCCATCCTTGCTGCCTAGAGGCTTGGCTAGGAGGAGATTCTGATGCAGGATGCAGAAATTAAGGCCCAGAAAAAGGAGCTGGACATGTTATAAGGAGGTTTCAGGCTTCAGTACATGCTGATTATGAACATCAAAGAGAGTGTGAGCTGAAATTCAAAGCAACAGAGACAGAACTGAAAGAGGAGTTAGTGAAACAGGCACAAAGTGCCTTGCACTGAAGAGGAGACCAAGAAAAGTAAACAGAAATATATCAGGCTCAAGAGACGTTGCATTCATAGGATATTCCTGGGAAAGGGAAAGAGCATTAGGCAAAAAACCACAAGAGCTAAACAAATAGTTAAAAAGATCTGCCACAAAAATACAATGAAGTGAAAAATAAGAAAGAGAAGCTACTAGAAGAAAAGTCCAGACAGACTGTTGAGATTCTCACCATAAATATAATGCAGAGGCAGAATGTCCCAATGGAACATCTGGAGGTGAAAAAAACAACCCTTTCAGTAGTACTATTGAGAACTTAAAGGAGAAGCTGACTAGCAAGCAAAGGTTATGTGAGAAGAAACAGCAGTTGGATAGTCAAAGGAACTCTCCTATGACCCTGGTAGAACACTTGCAGGTTGAGGAGGACTTTGAGAAGGTGATTTGGATCATGAAAATGAGCTTGAGGGAAAAGGAGGAGGATAAAAATGGAAGAGCTCTGCAAGTGCAAAGTTAGGTTTTACTAAACAGGAGTTAAAGAATCTAAAGGCCCTGAAGTTCATGAAAACAACCAAGCTGATCAGGTAATTCAGGAGAGCACTGTAAAACCAGTGGGGTGTCTAGAGCTACTAGTCATTAAAATTAATGGAAGAACCAAAAACAAGTGTGCAAACGTGGAGAGTGAATTTCAGAAAATTGTTTACAGGCTTAAGCCTTCTGCCTGTATATATCTTGTTATTTGGGGCCCTTGTAAATTGTCCTGGGCCACTGCATAATCTGTCTTAAAAACCCCTGGGGTCTTGGCCTTACTATCTTATATAACATATATAGAAAATTTCCAAGAAGTAAATGCTGAAACATATGGAGAGGGCACTTACACTTATATGAGAATCCTCAATCTGTGAATTTTTGGAATTGGACTTCAATGAGGGAAAGTATGGGTATTACCGTTAGTATTATGTTAGTATTACTGTTAGTAGTAATGTTCACTTTTTCAGGCAGGGTGACACAGTCAATGGACCAATCTCCATAAAGGCTGGAAAGTGCACTGTTCAGACACAATCAGATGATCTATTGAGGATACAACTACCAATTGTTAATTTGTGTTATTTCTATGGTTTTCTCATTTTGTGATAATTTTGTGTATTAATTTGTGAATAAATTTGTGTACTAATTCTGTAGAATGGGTGGGGGGGAGAGAAGCAATGTTTAGGATTTGTTCCAGAATGAATCAAGGATTTGATTAGACATATAAACTAATGGGGAATATAATAACCAGGGGTCTCTAATAATCAGCAGGTCTGCTAATCAGTGTGTTCCCACGTCCAGTCTGCTGGAGTGGATAGGGTGCATGGTGCTGAATGAGGTGTGTCATGCTGCTGAAGGGCTATCAAGAAGGTACTGGACAGTGGACAGTTTTGGAAATGATGGTTGAAAATTATGAGGCAGTAGACCCTTTGTAGTGGGGGAGGGATACAGAGGATATATAAGCTGTCTACTCAGAGCCATGGAAGAGGAGAGAAAGGAGAAAATCCTGGAAGGAAAGAAGTGGTGAGACAGCAGAGGGGAAACCTGGGAAGAGAAGAACTTCAGGAAGAGCAGGAGGGGAAGGTCAGCAACTGGCCACTGTGGCAGAGCAGAGCAGGTCTTTGGAGATTGAAGATGCCTGAAGAGAAGGAAGAAATGGTGGAAGGGAAAAAGAGAAAGACCTGAAAGAAAGGGCAGATTGTAGAGAAGGAGAGAGGAAGGGAAAAGGACAAAGCCTTCCCCTTTGAACTTTGGAACTTTGGAGAGCATAATTTTGGGGTTGGTGATTTACAGACCATTTAACAAAGTGCTGGGCTGCCCATTGGTTTTCTGAGGTTTAGTAGTCGAAACTGCTGTTGGCTCTTGGTATCCAGCCTTGGACAAGGAAGATGTAGGCCCCTTTCTAGTGTAAATAATTTTGTTTATTATCAGAAATATACCTCAATGGAATTTGTCTTTTATGGGTTATAAGTTTACAAGTTCAACAAAGAGCTTGATGTCCCAAAGGCCATACATTTTCCAAATTGTTATGAGGTCATATGAGGTTTGTGAAAACCCAATGGAACAGTGAAATCAAAATTGCAGTGTGATGTCACAATATCATGTCAGAATAATATTTATGATGTCACATTTACTTAGAGATATCATACTGGTGATGAGGTGACAAGATGTCACAATGGCTTTGTGATACAACAATAGCATGGTGGATATCAATTGTCATTAACTCTCTCTGAATGTATGCATTCACAAAGGGACTGTGATGTCCCCAAAGGCAGTGTGATATCACAATGTTTACAAAGTGAAAATGGATTTCTCTTATTACATGTCATATGTGGAATATTATGAAGTTGAAAATGGATTATGGGCCCACGAGGGGTACAAGATATCATAGTAGCATTATGTCACAAAAGTTATCAAGATCAGAGTGGTTTTTGATGACAGAGTGAGTTAGTGATATCACTATGTAAGTGTGATGTCACAAAGCCTTTATTATGTCACAATAGTTAAGGGTCACAATGGATTACTGATATCAAACCAAATACTACAAGGTAAACAGAATGAAATCATAGAACAGGCACTCACAATGTGTCTATGATGTCACAATGACAATGTGATTTCATAATGCTATGAGGTTATTGTAGTTTTGTTATGTCATAATGAGCTTAATGACAATGGGATGTTACACTGGTGATGATCTCACAAAAGTTTTGTGAGGTTACAATGGAAATATGTAATCTGAGTTGTCATTACCTCACAATGACGGTATGTGTACACAAAGAAGTTGTAATGTCAGAAAGGCCACATTTGTTTCAAAAGGGCTAAGTGGCTATAATAGGTTTTGAATGTTATTTTATCATCGTGATGTCACTAGGGCAATGGGATGTCACAATGGTCATGATGTTAAAGTGGATTTCTTACTTTTCTTTTTTTTATTTTTTTTGTGAACATACTGTACAGAGGGGTTACATTTACATGGGCAGGATAATGCATACATTTCTTATCAAGCATTGCAGTCTCCTCCTTTGTTTACCCTTCACATCCCTTCCCAGCTTCCCCCCCCCCCCCACCAACGTTGTAAAGCTCGTTTTCAACATGACAACTTGTACTTCTCATTGTTGCAACAGGTCCCCTGTATCCTTAAACGACTTGTTTTTCCCTATCTCCTCCACAAGTTATACTGACATCAAATATAGTGAAAGCAGGGGTTATACTGTGGGGGAGGGACGTAGAAAGCAACAAAGAGATAATCTTATAAATGCATTAGAAACAAATGCATTAAAGAAAAAAAAAACATTGAAATACACATAGGTGCCATAGTTTCCCTTATTTGCAATATCTAGTATATGTATGAGTCAAGCGGAAAGGTCAGATAAAGGGATGTTAGGAAAATGATCCCTTAGATACAGTGGATTTCTTATATCACATATCATACCTGAAATATGAAGTCAGAAAGCGATTATGAATTCACAAAGGGACTAAGATATCACAATAGCAGGATGTCACAATACTCATGAGGATAGGACCGGTTTGTGATTGCCCAGTGGGTTTAGTCATATAACAATGGCAATTATGATGTCACAAAGGTATTTCATGTCATTCTGATTATTAGATCCCAATGAGTTTCTGATATGAACTCACATATCACATGTGAAATAGAATGAAACAGCAAATAGGCTTTCAGATTGTGTCTTCAATGTCACAATGTCAATGTGATGTCATAATGCTATTGTGTTGTTTTAGTTTTGTGATGTCACACTGCTTTGATGGTGTCATGACAACAATGTGATGCAACACTGGAAACGATATCAGAAATGGCAAATGATGTTACAATGGCAGATCTGATTTCAATTTTCATTAGTTCACAATGAGGATATGGGTACAAAAAGGGACTGTATTTTTTTCAAAGTTTCTAAGAGGTCATAATAGATTTGGGATATCACATGATTTCATGATGTCATAATGGCAATGTGATGTCTCAATGGGTTTTTGATGTAATAGTGGTGATGAGTTCATAATGGATTTTATTGTTACAATGTGTTGTTATATCACAAGAACAAGTCCAATTTCAATTGCTGGTACTTCACAATGATGATACCAGTTCACAGAAGGAATTTGTCTTAAATGCCATGAATTATCTAAAATATAATGATGTCATAAGAGGTTTTTGAAAACACAGAGACAGTGCTATCACTATTGCATTGTGATGCCACAACTTCATGCCATTAATAATGTTTTGATATCATGATTAGTTGATGAGGTCACAATAGCATGCCAGATCTCAATTGTCAATAGCTCATAATAAGTATAAGAGGTCTTAATGGGAGTGTTTTGTTTTTTTTTTTTTTCTCTAAAGGCATGTGTTGTAACAAAATTGATTAAGTCCTATTAGGTTTGTGATGTCACAATGTGATACAATTATCATATCTGGCAGTGTGATCATGATCATATTTCTGATATCACAATCATACCTGAAATATTATGAGTTTAAAAACACATTATGAACTAACAAAGGGAGTAAGGTATCTCAATAGCAGTATGTGACAAAAGTTTACGAGGAGCAGAATAGTTTGAGATTTCACACTGGATTACTTATATCACAATGGAAATATGATATCACATATGAATTGTGATGTTACAGTGGTAATTATGACACAATGTGTTTCTGATATCAACACACTGGCCACATTTGAAATAGAATTAAATCAGAGTATACTCATTCAAAATGGAACTATGATGTCAAATTAACAATGTGATGTCAATAATGCTCTTGTGTCATTGCAGTTTTGTGATGTCACAATAAACTGATAATGTCAAAATGACAATGTGATGTCATATTGATGATGATATCACAAAGGGTTTTTGATGTTACAATGGCAATTGTTTGATCTCAATTGTCATTACTTCACAAAAAGGACATAGGTATACAAAATGTGATGTTACAAAGACCTTGTGTTTTGTCACATGTGCTGAGAGGCCATTAGAGTTTTGGGATGAGACAATGTGATGGTGAATTTGCAATTGCAATGTGATTTCAAAATGGATTTGTGTTGTCACAGTGGTGATGAGGTCACATTGTGTTAGTGTGGTCAAACCAGATTGTAATATCACAATCACATATCCAGGGTATGAGCTCTAAATGGCCTAAGATATCACAGTGGCAGCATGTCACAAAAGTTATGTGGACAGGATAAGTTTTGTGATATCACAATGTTTTAGTGATATTAAATGGCAATGTGATATCTCAATGGTTATGAATTTTCTTTAGGTTTCTAATATCCACACACACGCCACATTTTAAATAGAATGAAATAATGGAGTAGACACTTACAAGGTGAGTATGATGTCACCGTGGAAATATGATGTCATAATGTTATGATGTAGTTCAGTGATGTCACAATGAGATTATGGTGTCATTATGAATATATGATGTCACACTGGAGGATGTCATGAAGTGTATGTAATGATACAAAGATTATGAGGTCAAAATGGGTTCCAATATCCACATAAGCTACATTTGAAATAGAATGCCATCACAGAACAGACTTTCACTAAGTGTCTATGACATCACAAAGGCAATGTGATATCATAATGCTATGAAGTTATAGTGATTTGGTGATGCAGTAATGAGCTGTCATAATGACAATGTGATGTCACATAATGATGATGTCACAAAGGGTATGTGATGGTAAAATGGCATGTCTGATCTTGTGTCCTTAGTTCACAAGGATGATATGGTTACACAATGGAACTCTGACATCACAAAGGACATGTGTTTTTTCATAGGTGCTAAGTGGTCATTTAATTTTTCAGATGTCACAATGAGGTCATGATATCATAAAGGCAATGTGATGTTAAAATGGGCTAGTGATGTCACAGTGGTGTTGAGGACCCAAATGATTTGTGACTTCACAATGAGTTTGTAATACCACAATTACATGTACAACTTCAATTGATTCTAGTTCATAATGAGGATAGGAGTTCATAGATGGAACTTGAAGCCCAAAAGGCCGTGAATTTTCTAAAAAGTTATCAGATCATAGTAGGTTTGTGAAAAAGAAAACAATGGAACAGTGATAGCACAATGGCAATGTGATGTCAAAATAATAGTTCATAATAGAGTTTTGCTGTCACAATTAATTGGTGATGCCATTCAGGTGAGGACGTAATAGGTTTGAGATGCGTTGGTGATGGCAAAATGGTCTGCCAGACCACAAATATCATTAATTCACTGTTAGTTTATGAGTTCAAATAAGGACTGTGATGTATCCAAAGACATGTGTTCTCACAAATGTGATGAAGTCTTAAAAGAATTGTAATCACAACAAAACACAATGGTCATGATGTCTGGCAGTGTGATGTTACAGTGGTCATGATGTCACAGTCATTTCTGATATCACATATCTGAAAACTTATGGGGCCAAAAACACATTATGAGTTTTAAAAAGCCCTAAGTTAACACAATGGCAGCATGCTACAAATGTTATGAGAACAGGACAGGATTGTGATGTCACAATGTGTAGATAATATCACAATAGTAATATTATGTCACAAAGGTATTGAAATGACACAATTGTTTCATTGTGAGTCAATGAAAATTGAGATCTGGCATGCCATTGTAATATCTCCAATGTATTGTGACATCACAAACCTATTGAGACCTCATCACCAGTATGGCCTTATCAACTAATTGTGACACCAAATCATTATGATATGATATTGTGACATCACATTGCCATTGTGATATTACTAACCTGCTGTGACATTGAAGACCATTCCTGTCCTCAAAACATTTGTGACATGCTTATAATCTGTTTTAGATCTCCTATTTTAGGTTTGATATGTGCTGTGGAAATTCACTGTGTTCTAATAATTGTGACCTCACGCTCAAGATATCATGACAATTTTGTCACATGTGACATCACAAAACTTTTAGGACTTTACATATGTGCCAACACATGACTATGGAGACCTCAAAATCCTTTTCCGAACTCATATCCTTGTGAGGAGTTAAAGGTGTAGGTCGTACATACCACTCTGACATCACAAACCGATTGTGACATCATAAAAATATTGTGACCTCAGCACCATTATGACAACACCAACTAATTGTTACAACCAAACATTATTATGACATGGTATTGTGGTATCACATTGCCATTATGATATCACTGTCCCATTGGTTTTTCACAAACCTATCATGAACTCTTGATATTTTAGATAATTGATGGCCTTTGGGACTTCTAGCTCCTTCTGTAAACATGTATACTTATGACCTATGAAGCAGAAGCCGATCCATTGAGACTTATTTAAGACAATAAACAAAATTATTTACTAGAAAGGGTCCTTCAAATAACTTGTTCTGGCCTAGATACCCAGAGAGAACCAAGAGCTGCACTGATCACCACCCTTCAGAGTAGCCATGGGTGGCCTCAACCTTTGTTAATTTTTCTGCAAACCACCATCCCAAAATTTATGAACTTCCAAGGGCAAGGCTTTGTCCTTTTCCCTTCCTCCGTCCTTCTCTACAGACCTGTCCTTCTTTCCAGGTTTCCCTTTTTCCCTTCCACCACTTCCTTCTTATCTTCAAGTCTCTACACTTTTCACAGGCCTATCCTGTTTTATCCTGGTGGCAAGTTGCCAACTTTGCCCTCCTGTTCTCCCTCAAATTCCTCTTTTCCTAAGTTTTTTCCCCTTCTGCTGCCTCTGCAATTCCTTCTAGGTGTTTCCCCTCTTTCTTTCAACTTCTGTTGCTCTGAATATGCATGCTATATATAGACTGTACCCCTCCATTACTTCAAACTGTTAGGTAGGAGACCTAACAGTTTACAACCATCATGTCCCAAACATCCCAATGCTCAATCATGTCTTGACAGCTCACATGTGGGGCATGATAGCTCAACCGCTCCAGCAGCATGTCCAGCCCACTTCAGTGGCTTGCCCCATGCTCTCCATGGCCATGGGGTCATGTTAATTATTGGGCCCCTACTTGTTATTACTTTCACCACTGATTTTCATATCCAATAAAATCCTTTAGCCCTTCTTGACCAAACGCTAAATGTACCCTTCTCATCCCTATATTGGACAGGCTTGAAATGCAAATTTAAAATATAACAAGGAGGAAACCATAGAAAGACACTAGTTAACACCAATTAACACTTGGTAATTCTTATCTTTAACAGATCCTCTGAGTGTGTCTGAACATTCCATCTTGCAGCCTTCCCTGGATACTGTTCCACTGTTGCTTCCATTTGTGAGTGTTGGACTCAAAGCTGTTTTCCTGCAACATTAATAGCCAATGGTGTAGTTAGCACCACTGAATAAGGTCCTTGCTACTTGGTTTCCAGTTCAGAAGCATGTTGCTTTTTTACCCACACCAGCTGTGCAGACAAAATAGAATTGGTGGAGTTTTTTTTCAGGAGGCCAGTGGGCTTCAGCTACCAAAGGAGAGACACCTCCAAGAACATATTGCAAAGCCTTCAGGGACTGTATAAGATTGTGGTTAAACATTTTTGTTAATATAGTTTACCAAGTTTAGGAACCAAAGAGAGTGTTCTATAATAAATTATTTTGAAAGGAGTGAATCCTTTAACATAAGGTGTGTATCTTTCTTGAAAGAGAGCAATAGGGTGGAGGCTTAGCCAATCATGGCCAGTCTCTGTAATTAATTTAAGTTTCTTTAGGGTCCTATTCATTGATTCTATCTGCCATAAACTCTGAGATCAATAAATACAATGGAACTTCCAATTTATTCCTAGTACCTTAGCTAATAATTGAATAATTGGGCCATGAATGCTGGGCCATTGCTAATGGTAAACCAAATCGAGGATTTATTTCATGGAGTAATTTTATAGCTGTTACCTGAGTGGTTTTGGTATTTGTGTGGAATGCCTCAGCCCAGCCTGAAAAAGTGCCCACTAAAACTAACCAATATATATATCTCTGTTCTCCATGCTTTAACTCTGTGAAGTCCACTTCCCAAAATTCATCAGGTGAGGATCCTTGCATAAGAGACTTCTCCACCTATTCCAGCTTTCCAGTATTTACCTATTGGCAACTTTCTACATACATTACATAGGCTTGTCAGGCTGAGGCCCCACTGGTTTTAAACACAGATTAGGCAGTGGTCCAGGGCAATTTTACCAGAGTGCCAAATATCCGGGTATAAACAGTCAGAAGGCTTGAGCCTGTATCCATTTTCGCAAGTTTAGTCTCCACCTTTGCACACTTGTTACACTGTTTTGCCTTCTTCCCTTAATCTTAATGACTAGCAGCTCTAGAGACCCCACTGCTAGTTGAACAGTTTGGTTTTGTCCTGAACTTCAGGGTCTCTAGTTTCTTCAAGTCCTGTTTACTACTTGAACCTCAGTCTTAAGCTTGGAGACATCTTCTTTTTTATCCTCCTCCTTTAATCTCATGCTCAATTTCATAATTCCAAGCTTCTTTAAATAATGCCTATTCTGGGATTACATTCTATTGCACATGTTGCATGTGGGTTGATATAAGAAACCCAATCTGACCTCAAAACAAATGTGGCATCACAGTGACTTTGTGTACATAATCCTCATCCTAATGACAATTGAGGTCAGACATGCCACTGGAACATCAGAGTCTATTTGTTATCTAATCTCCAGTGTGACATCACATTTCTGTTATGACACTATCAGCCCACTCTGACATTACAATTCCCGAGTGACATTCCATTGCCATAGAGATATCGATAATCACAAACCTCTCGTGTCATAAATTTATTTATTTTTTATTTCTTTTATTGTGAAACTATCATACAGATGGGTTGCATTGCATGGGCAAGATGATAAATAAATTTCTTAACAAATATATCATGGTCTTTGTGACATCACAGTCCCTTTGTGGACCATATCCTGATTGTAACTAATGACAATTGAGATCAGACATGACATTGTAACATCACAAACACCTTGTGACTTGGTCACCAGTGTAACAGAACATTGTCATTATGACACCATCAGATCACTGTGACATCACAAATCTGCAATGACATCAAAATATTATGACATCAAATTATTATTATGACATCACTGACACATTATGAAAGGCCTATCCTGTGATTTCAATATATTTCAAATATGACATGTAGGTTCATATCAGATGTCACCTTGCTATTGTGGTATTTCTAACCCACTGTGATAGCCAAAGTGTCCTGTCATAAATATTATGATATGATGCATTCTGATATCTTAGGTCCCTTCTGAGTACATATTTCAGATGAAGCATGTGATATTAAAAATGCACTGTGACATCATGACCACTCTGGCATCACACTTCCAGACATTATGAAAATTTGCACTCATGTGACATCACAAGCCTGTTAGTATTTCATCACATCTGTGAAAATACATGCATTTGGAACCATCACACTCCCTTTGTGAACACATCCTCTCATTGTTAATAAATGATATTTGAAATCTGGCATGCAACTGTAACATCACCAATCTATTATCAGATCACAGCCCTATTGTGATCTCATCACCATTATGGTATCACAAACTAATTTTGACATCAAAACATTATTAGGATATAATATTGTGACATTATGTTGCCCTTGTAATATCACTGTTACTTTATGTTTTCATAAACTTATTGCAACCTCATAAGATTTTAGATAATTCATGGACTGGGGAGTCACGTTCCTTTTTTGAACCTCTATCCTCAATGTGATATACTAGCAATTGAAATTGGACCCATGGCTTTGCTATTGCAAGCTCCTTGTAACACCACACACCCATTATGACTTCAGTACCACTGTGACTTCACAAACCCATTGTGATATCATATTTCCATTGATACATCATGATCACATTGTGATATTCAAAACCTACTATATACTCTTAGCACCTTTGAAATATCACATGGCCTTTGTAACACCACAATCACTTTGTGTGCACATATCATTGTGAACTGACAGCTGAGATTAGACGTCCTTGAATATCACAGTTTTTGTGCCAATCAGAATATCACAGTTGAGTATCATAGTTTTCATGCCAATGTGATATCACATTGTTGTTATGACATCAGATCATTGTGACATCACAAGACTACAATGACAACATACCCTTATACAGAACATTGTAATTATGACATCATAGATGCATTGTGAGTGCATATTTTGTGATTCTATTCTATTTAAAAGCTGGCATGCATTTTGAATCAGAAAAACATGTGTACTCATTACCATTGTAACATCAAAAACCCTTTGGGACATCAGCAGCGGTGTGACATCACATTGTTTCTATAGTACCACACTTCACTCTGACATCAGAAAATGACAATATCATCATAGCATTATGTTATCACATTGTCATTGTGACATCATGGACACATTGTGAATTATTTTATGGGATTGCACTCTATTTTAAATGTGATATCAGAAACAAATTATGACTTCATAACCATTATTACATTACAATCCCACTGTTACATTACTTCCCATCGCTACCACCCTGTAACGCCATAAAGTTATCCTGTACATTTGTGACATGCCTATTTTTGTGATATCTAAGTCCCTGTGTGAGCTCAGAATCTCTTTTCAAAATCATTTTTCAAGTATGACTTACTGTATAAGATATTCAGTGGAACATCAGGACCATGGTGACATCAGACTGACAGATGTCATGACCATTGTGTCACATGGTAAACACAAACTTGTTAGGAATGCAGAAATTTATGAAAACACATGCCTTTGAAGACATCACAATCCCATTGTGAACTCATAACTCAATCTGAGTTATTGATAATTGAAATCCGGCATGCCATTGTGACATCACAAACCTATTGTGACTTCACACCATTATGGCATCACCAACAAATTGTGACATCAAAACATTATTATGACATGATACTTTGACATCACATTGTGATTTCCCTGTGCCACTGTGTTTTAAGAAACCTAGAAAAATTCATGGCCTATAGGAATGGAAAGTCCTTCTGTGAAGTTGTAATTCACTATGAATGAATATTAATCGATATTGGACATGTGATTGTGATATGACATAATCTTCACATCATAAACTCTGTGATCTCATCACCTGTGACATCAAAAATCCATGTGTCATCACATTGCCATTGAGACATCATGATATCATGACATTCCAAAGCTATTATGATCTCATAATACTTTTGAAAAAACATGGCCCTTTTGAGCTTACAGTCCCTTTGTGTACCCATATCCTCATTGTGAAAAAATGACAATTGATATCAGACATGCCATTCAATATCACAAAATCTCTGTGATGTAAACACCAGTGTGACATCACAATGTCATGTCATTGTGACATCATATAGACATTTTGAATGTGTATTCCATCATTTCATCCTATTTCAAATGTGGCCTATGTCCTCACAAGCATTGTTACATCACAATGCATTTGTGACCCAAAATTGCCATTGTAATATCACTAACACACTGTGACATCACAAACGTCCTACCCTTAGTTCATAATGAGGATATTGGTACACAAAGGGACTGTGATGTCACAGAGGTCATGTGTTTTTCCAAAGGGGCTAAAGTGACCATAATCAGTGTGGGATATCACATTGGTTTTGTGATGTCACAGATGTGATGAGATCAAAACTGGTTAGTGATGTCACGTGTTTGTAATATCACATGACATGTCCAATGAGAAGTGCTACTAGTTCACAATGAGTATACAAGTTCACAGAAGGAGTTTGAAGTCCCAACGGCCATGAAGTCTCTCAAACGATTTTTGGTCATATTAGGTTTGTGAAAACACAATGGAACAATGATATCATAATGGCAATATGATGTCACTATAACAAATCATAATAATATTTTGATGTCACATGTAGTTGTTGATGTCATTCTGCTGATGGGGTCACAATAATTTTGCAATATCACAATGGATTGCAAATATCAAAATGTCATTTTAGATTTCAATTTTCATTAATCCATAATAAGTAGATGACCTCACAAAGAGACTGTGTTGTCTCTGAAGGCATAAGTTATAACAAGCATGAAAATTCGAAACAGGTTTCTGATGTAACAATGTGAAAATATGGTCATGGTATTTGAAAAGGTGATGTCACAGTGTATTTCTTATGTCAGATATTATATGTGAAATATGATGAGGTCATAAATAGATTATGAGCTCACAAAGGGCCTAATATATCACAATGGCAGCATATCACAAAGGTTATGAGGACAGGACAGGTCTGTGATTGCACAGTGTGTTTATATCAAAATGGCAATGTGATTTCACAATTTTTATGAGGTTGCAATGAGTTTCTAATATGAACCTACATGCCTTATTGAAATAGAATGAAACCACAGAATAGGCATTCAGAAAGTGTCTGTGACTTCACAATGACAATGTGTTGTCATAATGCTATGATGCCATTGCAGATTTGTGATGTCACAATGAGTTGATGCTGCCATAAGGACAATGGGATATTACACTTTGGAGGATGTTAAAAAGAATTTGTTCTGTTACAATTGCATATCTGATCTGCAGTGTGGTTTGGTCACAATAAGGTATGGGAAGGAGTTGGGTGCTATTGGTTTACACATGTAATCCTAGCTAATCAGGGGGGTAAGATCTGGGGATCGTGGCTCAAAGCCAGCCTGGGCAGCAAAGTCCGTGAGTCTCTTATCTCCAATCAGCCACCAGAAAAGTGGAATTGGTGCTGTAGCTCAAGTGGTAGAGCACTTGCATTGAGCTGAAGATCTCAAGGACAACACCCAGGCCCAGAGGTCAAACCCCATAACCAGAAAAATAACTATGGGTAAACAAAATTTCTGTGATGTCAGAAAAGCCAAGTGTATTGTCAAATGTGCTAATAGGTCATAGCAGGTTTGGGATGGTACAATGTGATGGTGATAGCACAATAGGTTTTTGATGTCACCATGGTAATGAGGCCACAATGGGTTTGTAATGTCAGCACAAGTTTGCAATATCACAATAACATGTCCAAGTTCTATTGCAACTAGTTTACACTGAGGATATAAGTTTACAGGAAGAGACTGGAATCCCAAAGACCATGAATTTTCTAAAATATTATGAGATAATATCTCATTTGGGAAAACACGATGGGACAGTGTTATCACAATGGCCATGTAATGCCACCATATCATGCATATAATTTTCTTTAAAATATTTATTGTGATTGACCTAAATTTCACAAATTTCATAGAATTGTGAGATAGTGATAGTTAAATTGTCAAGCACATTCTAACACTCATGAAGCAAATTGTGGTACATAGTTTGGGAATTATATCAGCTGAGACAATAAAGCTATTTCTTCCATAACAAGTGATATGTATATTTCTTTCCTTTTGCTTACTGTCAGCTTTTCCCTCTAGCTCCCTCATTCTCTCTCTCCCATCACTTCCCTTGAGTGGCTTAGTTCATTTTCATTAATGTCCAATGCAGCTGATGCCTCCTTCTGATGTGTTTTCCTCTATCTATCTCTGATTCTGTGTCCTCGTCTTAGTTTCCCTCAGATGTGTGCGTATATACCTTAAATGTGGTCAGTAGCTGTGTGTTATTTTGTAATGAAACAAGATGACTGGAAGTTCTTTGTTTGTTGAGCCCTGTTTACTTTGTTGTATCTCTTTACATGTTGTATTTAATATCCGCATATCAAGGAGATAGTTTTCCATTTGTCTCTTTTGGCTTACCTCACTCAAAATTATTTTTCTAGTTGCATCCATATCCCTGAAAATGCCATTATTTTGTCCTTTCTAATGGCTGCATAATATTCCATTGTATATTGGTACCACCATTTTTGGATCTATTTATAAATTAGGAACATCTAGTATGGCATCTGATTGTTTGCATATCTTGACCATTGTGAGCAGTGCTGCAATAAACATGGAAGTGCATGTGTACTTGTATCCTGGTTCCTGTTGTTCAGTATAGATGCCTAGGAGTGGTATGGTTGAGTCATTGGGAAAGTCTGTGATTAGTTTTCTGAGGTACCTCCAGACTGCTTTCCAAAGTGGTTGTGTTAGTGTCCATTCCCAGTAGCAATGCAATAGATTTCCTTTCTCTGCATTTGTCAATGGCTCCCTCCAGCCTTTGTTTTTGTCTGAACTTAGGATGCAGACCATGCTGAATGGAATAAGGTGATATCTTAGGATTGTTTTTATTAGCATTTTCTTTACAGCCACGGATGAATACTATTTCCTCATGTGGTTCTTTGCCATTTTTATCTCTTCTGAGAAGTCTCTTTTTAATTCCTTTGACCATTTAGTAATTGGTTCATTAGGTTTGGGAGGGATTAGAGTATATACTGGATATAGGCCTTTGTCCGATATATTGCTGGTAAATATTTTTCCCAATTGGTTCTTTCTAGTTTGGTTGCTATGTCTTTAGCTGGGCAGAATCATTTTGTTTTAAAGTAGTCCCATTTGTTGAGTCTCTACCCAATTTGTTGTGACTCTGGACTGCTAAAGAAGTTCCTGCCTGTGCCTATAAATTCAAGTGTCTCTCTTAGTCTGTGCTTCAGTAGATTCAGATTTTCGGGATTGATGTTTTGGTCTTTTATCGATTTTGAATTGTCAAATATAAGATGATTGTAACCATGTGGTTTTATTTCTGGATCTTCTAATCTATTCCATTTTTTTTCTTTTATGCAATACCAAATTGTCTTTGTTATTATGGCTCTAATGTAGAGTTTTAAGTCCAGCATAGAGAACCCACCCTTTTTTGCCTAGAATTGTTTTGGCACCCTTTCCTGGTGTCCTGATATATTTATGTTTTTATACTTTTATTTAAATAGATCCTTTCCATCTTTAGTTAGGTTAATTCCAAAATATTTTATTTTTTGAGGTCATTGTTTGAATGGTGTTATTTCCTTGATTTTCTTTTCAGCTTATTTGTTGTTGGTGTACATTACAGAGAACTGATTTTTGTGGGTTTTGTATCCTGCTACTTTGCCAAAGTGGCTTATAAACTGTTTTGGGGTCGAGTTTTTAGGTATAATGTCATTTCATCTGGAAAAAGAGATAGTTTAACTTCTTCCTTCCCAATGCAGATCCCTTTAATGTCTTTCTGTTGCCTTATTACTCTGGTTAAGCATTCCAAGACTATATTGAAGAGGAATGGTTAGAGAGGGCATATTTGCCTTCTTCTTAATTTTAGGAGAATCTGTTGTAGTATCTCCCCATTAAGTATAATACTGGCTATTGCTCTCTCATATATGGCTTACAGAGTTTTAAGAAAATTCCTCTACTATTCACTTCAGAGCCTTTAACTTGAATAAATTTGTATTTTATCCAAAGCCTTTTCCACGTCAATGGAGATAATCAAGTGGTTCTTTTCTTTTGTTTGTTGTAGGGCCTAAATTGTGGGCCTTGGTGTTGTTCCTCAGATCTTCAGATCAAGGATAGCACTCTACCACTTGAGCCACATTTCTACATCTGGTTTTTTCTGCTTATGTGTTGCTGAGGAATTGAACCAGGTCCTCATGAATGCAAGGCATGCACGTTACCACTGAGCAATCTTTCCATTCCATTCCTGACTATATTTAGGTGCTGCTTGTCTGAGTTGTTCAATAACCAGTCTGGGATACACAAGTTAGGCTCTCTGCAGACACACAGATCTTTTGCTGTCATTGGTTGGTTCTTTAGGGCTGCTGTGCCTTTCTTTCCAACCTCTTCTGAAACCTGTCTTCAGCCTCTGACTTCAATCAGGAGAGGTCGTTTATGTAGCTCAGTCACCCATCCCCCTGCCTGGTCATGTCTTTCTGTCACCATCCTGGGACACACTCTTTGGGCTTAGGTGGGACCTGTGCCGCTGGATTTCCCACGCAGGGTACACAGTTTGGATTTCTTCTGCTGCTTCTGTGGCCCGTTGGTGCTCTTCCCACCTTGAACGTTTAAGCTCCCTTTCTGGGTTGAATTTTTTTTTCAAGCCTGGTGGGCTAGGTGTGCTCCAAAGGCTGATGGGTTCCTTGCACAGTTTTAGTGGAACCTGTAGTCCAGGTTGTAGGAGGAAGGGTACGGGTCAAGCTCTGGAGGTTACTGCCAGCACTAGTCTCTCTTGGAAAGGGGTAAGGCTGTTCCTGTTGGGGTACTTAGCTAGAACTGGTTGAGAGCTGTCGAATGGTGCTGGCACAGATCATTGTCTCTGTGCACTGTAATTTGCAGGTTGCTACCAGGGTTAGCATTGCATTGAGGTGACTGTGGGCTGGGCTGGCTGATGGTGGTGGCTCAGGGCCTATGCTTTACACCATTTCTGACTCTGTTTATGCTGTCCTGGTAAGCACCATGGGTGTTTTTCCTTTGGTTTCCTGCTGTTCACTGTGGTTATAGGGGCCCAGGAGTTTTGGCAGGATGGCATTGAACCACTTTGCCAGAGAGGTGTCCAATAGGATCTTTCTGCATGTTCTGAGCTCTTATGTTTTTGTCTCTATTTGCAATGTCCATATCAGCACAGGCACCTGGGCGTCTCCTGCACTGGCCTTCTGTGTATGGACCCCTGTAGTTCTTGGCTTCCCACCACTGTTGTGAGGCCTGGGGAATTTGTAGGTTTATGCAAGATTGATCTACAGATGACGGGTTGCTGAAAGCTCTTTGCGAAGATTCCAAGCCCTGAGGTTTCCCTTTATCAATCACTGATTCTGGCACTAGCACTTTGAGTATGTTCTTCCTGGGCATTCTTCAGATACCCTACTGTGGTTCTGGGGACTCTGGGCTGGGCTCTGGTTAGGCACAGATTTTCAAGGACATCAATGGTTGAGGAAGGGTCTTCGTGTTTTTCCCCTTGTAATTTTTTTCCTTTACTTTTTATTGCACTTCTTTTTATCTGGGTGGTTATTTTTCAGTCTTGGGTCTTTTGGGGAAATTGAGCTTAGGAACTCTCTGTGTTTGTTTGGAGAGAGCTGTGTTTTCCTACTGTGTAGGCACCATCTTGGGCCCCCTTCCATAATTATGTATGATGTCAAAAATAGTTGGTTATACCATAGTGTTGAGGAGCTCACAATAGATTTGTAGTATCACTATGGGTGGATGATATCACAATGGCATGGTTGATCTCAATTGTCATTAACTTAAAATGATTATGAGTTCTCAAAGGACTGTGATGTCCCCAAAGCTATGTGTTGTCACAATAGTTGACAGGCTTCTGATGTCACAATGTAACACAGTGGTCAATGACATCTAGCTGTGTGATGTCACAGTGCCCATGATGTCAGAGTGGATATCTGATACCATACATTCCTGACATATTATCATGTGAAAAATAGATTATGAACTTACCTAGAATCTAAGATGTCAAAATGGCAGCATGTCACAAAAATTAATAGGACAGGACCAATTTGTGATGTCATAATGTGTTAATGATAGCACAATGGCAATGTGAGGTCACAAAGGGATTGTCATGTCACAATGGTTATGAAGTAAAAATGATTTTCTGATATCAAACACATGAAAGAAAGAAATCACAACATAGGCATTCACAATGTGTCAATGTGTCTATAATGTCACATTGGCTATATGTTGCAATAATAGTTAATGTCATTGTACTTTGGTGATATCAAAATAAGGTAATGTTGTCAAAATGACAATTATGGTGTCATAATGGTTTGTGGTATTACACTGGCATATCTGTTGCAGTAGTAATTAGTATACAATGAAAATATGGATAAAAAATGGGACTGTGATATCACAAAAATGATGTGTTTTTTCAACGGTGCTCAGAGACCAAAATAGGTTTGAGATGTCACAATTTGATTTTGATGTTACAACAGCAATGCGATGTCACTATAGGACTGTGTTGTCACTGATCTAATGAGGTGATTTCATAATATTAGTAATATCGATTACATATTCCATTTCAATTGCTCTTAGTTGGAAATAAGTATAGGGGTTCACAGAAGGAGCTAGAAGTCACAAAGGCCATGATTTTGAAAAATGTAATGAAGTTATATTAGTTTTTCGAAAACACAATGGGAGTTATATACCAAATATGATATGCTGTCACACTGGTTACTGCATCATAAGGGTTTCTGCTATCAACCCAGAGTCCACATTTTAAATAGAATTAAATCAGAGAATAGGCATTCACAATCTGCCTATGACATCACAATGACAATGTGAAGTAATAATGCTATCGTGACGTGGTAGGTTGATGATGTCACAATGAGCAATGTGATGTTACATTGGTTTTGATCTCAGAAAGGCTTTGTGATGATACAATGGCATGTCTGATCTCAATTGTTATAGTACACAGTGAGGATAGGGGTACACCAAGGGACTGTGATGTCACAAATGCCATGTCTTTTTTCAATGATTGTAAGAGGTCATAATAGGTTTGTGATGTCACAATGTGATCGTGGCTAAATGCATGAGTGATGCCATATTGATGATGAGGTCACAATTGTTCAGTGCTGTCATAATGAGTTTGTAATATCAATTTCAATTGGTACTTGTTATCAATGAGGATGCTGGAATAAGCACCTGGGCCCCAATCAATTGTGGGACCTAATCATCATCTTGCCCCTTTGGCCTGGCCTATGTGAGAGGGTGGTTTATTCTTCTGAAGGGTTTGAGCTGTTATGTAACTCACGGAGATATGTCAAGAAGGGATTGGGCTTTGTGCAGTTTGAGAAGTGACAATTGAAAACTTAGGCAAGAGATCTGTTGGCGTGCTGGCGGTGTACAGCCCTTTATAGGCTGTGTTCATGTCAAACAAAGGGGAGAGAAAAAGGGGAAATTACTGGAGGGGAGAAAGTGGTAGGACAGCAGGAGGGCAAGACCTGACAAGAGGGGAAGTTGAGTGAGAGCAGGAGTGTAAGGATGGCAACTCATCAATGGGGCACTGTCCTGTGGAAAGTAGAGAGGCCTAAAAAGAAGAAAGAACTGGTGGAAGGGGAATATGGAAATACCTGGAAGAAAGGACAGATCTGTAGAGGAGTGAGGAAGGGAAAAGAAAAACCTTGTCTTTTGAAGTTTGTAGCTTTGGAGATCATAATTTTAGTATTGGTGGTTTGCAGATGAATTAACAAAGGGCATTGCTGCCCATTGGATGTCTGAGGTTTGGTGTTCAATGCTGCTCTTGGTCAGAATATCCAACCCAGGACAAGATAAACACAGGCCCCTTTGTAGTGTAAATAATTTTATTACCTTAATCGTACCTTGGATTATTTCATGCTTTACAGGACTTAAATTTTGGAGGCCCCATAGAGATAATCCATATGGATGCAACTGGGCTTTGGCCCCTGGGAATACCTCCTTAAATGTCAGTTTCTTATCACTCAGGGGTGAAATCCTCCCTAGAGTTGTTGTTTTCTGGGGACCAACAGGGATAAGATTCCTTTCAGGGCTAGGAAAGTACTCAGTGGTAGAGTGCTTGCCTTGCATGCCTGAGGCCCTGGGTTCCATTCCTCAAAACCACATAAGCAGAAAAAGCTAGAAATGGCATTGTGGCTCAAGTGGTAGAGTGCTAGCCTTGAGCAGATGAGCTGAGGGACAGGGCCTAGGCCCAGAGTTCAGACCCCTTGACCAGCCAAAAACAAAAACAAAACCAAAAAACACCCAAAAACAGAAACAATAGTTATTTCAGACCTATGTAGGAATGAGAGTCTCGGCAAACTTGTCAGCCTATTTATGAAACCTCTTCTAGAGCTCATCTGTGGCATTCTCAAGAGGCCATTTGGACCTCCTCTGAAGGATATTTTCGGTAATTTCAAGAGGCCTTCTTGAGAGTTCATCTTGGGCTTCCTTTAGAAGCCATCTGTGACCTAATCTGGAGGTTATCTTAGCACTCCTCAAGGTACTTATCTAGGTCTCCCTCAGTCATCTGGGGTTTTATTGGTAGGACATCTGGGACTGACTCCAGTGGAAATTTGGGGCTTCTTTGAGAGGCTAATTGGGACCTCTTCTATAGTTTATCTGGGAATTGCACTGGAAGTCATTTGGGGTCCCTAAAAAGGCCTTTTGGAAATTCCTCCATTGGTCATCTGGGCACTTAAGTGAGAAGGCATCTGGGACCTCTTCCAGGGGTCATGTTAGGCCTTTTCAACAGGTCATCTCAGATATCTTCAGTACATTAATTCGAACCTCATCTTGAGGCCACCTGGAACCTCCTCTGGAGGTCAACTGGAGACTTCAAGAGGTCATCTGGAGGGCCATTTAAAGCCAACTGAGACCTCCTTGAGTGTTCTTTTGTAGCCTCCTTGCTAGGCCATCTGGGACCTTCTCCAGAGGTCATCTAGGATCTCCTCAGTAGTCCTTATGGGATCTGCTCCAGAGGTCATCTCATACTTCCTCAAGAGGGCATCACTGAAATATATGAGACATGTGGGTTTAGGGTTTATGGCTGTTTGTGCTGATACTTGTTTCCTGTATACATCTTTGCTTACCCTTTTTTTTTCCCCAGGATGGGAGTACAATATGTGAAAGATCCTGTAACTGAAATATCTTCCTGTTGGTGTTACAGGATCTCCCAGAAGAAGACATGTCCTCCTAATCTGTGCCATCAGCATCTCTGATGTTCAGTCCCTCCATACCATAATTAATTTCTTGAACCATCCTGAGGTGGTACACAACAGGCACATTGGGGTGATGGTGGACAAACTAACTTTCTAATACATGTTCCCTTTACAATTAGTGTCATGTCTAAGAGGAAGTACCAAAATCCGTCCTTTTCTGAAAAAGCCCAGGGCCTCATCTCTTTACATCAGCCTACCAAGGATGACTGAGGGCAATTTTTACAGCTGCTTTCCACCTGGGAGGAAGGAAGTGAATCTCGCTCAATGGCTTGAAGGTGGTCCTTGGACCAGATCATTCTCCCACTGAAGACACATACCTATTGGAGCAAGTCTTTCCCCAGACTCAACCAAGCTGGAGTAGAACGGCAATCAAGGTAAAGCTGTGCTTAGCAATATTGCAAGCCTGTTAGCAGGGTAAGAACAGCAGCTAGGAAGCCAACTATTTTACTTAAAATAAATGAGACTATAGTTCCCCCAATGAATCCCCTAATGCTTTTCTAGAAAGCCTCCAAGATGCCTATAGGAACTATATGCCAATAGATCCATGAAATCCAGGATAATTGAAGAGCTCTAAATATGGCTTTCCCTACACCGTCGGTCTAGATATTAGGAGAAAAATTTCATAATTTAGAAGAATTTGAGAAAAGGTATTATCTGAGTTGGTAGCAGTTGCCCAACAGGCGTTTCATAAGAGATATACAGTGGAAGAAAAAACAGTCTAAGAAGAGGTTTCATATAGCAGCACCAGGATAGGTATCAAGACACTCATAGTGAAGACAGTTTAATTCATTTGCAGATATCAATAGGGAACCTCTAGGACTAGATCTGTGTGCTAATTGGAAGTAAACAGCAAGGGAAAAAGGAATTTCCTAGGAAGAGAAGGATTAATAATGACATGTTAAGTAGGCAGGTTGCCACTGGGAAACTGTGATAATATCTCCTGAGAACAAGGCAAATAAGCTCGGGAGTCTGAAATCAAACTGTGCTAAAGTTAAAAATCAGCCCATTGAAGAAAAAATGTGATGAAAAATTTCACACATTTCTGTTTGAAAACACAGGCTAAAAAATATCTAAAATACATGCCAATCAAAACTCACAAATAGGTAAAAAGTGCATTAAACAACAAAGATGAGAAAAGAAAGAATTATCAGATGTGAAGAAAAGGTTTGAAGACATAAATCATAAAATGATGAGAGTCAAAACTATGAAACTGAGAAAAACGAAGAATCAAATGAAATCCAAGTATATCAGACAAGGTATGCCTGATGCAAAGGTCGAGCACACAGTTCACAGGCTGAGGAGGACAAGGACACCAATGCTTCTATCCTTGTTGTCTACAAACAAGGCAGGGAGAAGATCCCGACACTGTCCATGAAATCAAGGCCAGGTAAAAAGGAGCTGGTCATGATACAAGAGTGCATTAAGCTTTTACCTTTGAAGGGTGTGAGCAAAAATTCAAAGCAGCAGAGAAGAACTGAAAGGACAATTAGAAGAATAGACCAAAAATCCCTGTGTCAATTTAGAAGAGGCCAAGAAAAGTGAGCAGAATAATAAATAGGTCAAAATTCGGATTGTTACTCTTTAGAAAGTGTCAAGGACACTTATATTTTGATGAGATAAACAGCATTAGGCACAAAAACAAGAGTTATCAGTTGAAAGAATTATCATAAAAATACAAGAAAGTGTAAAACAAGAAAAAGGATGTACTAGAGGAAAACCCAAAGACAATGACAAGATCCTCACCATAAATGTAATGCAGAAGTAGAATGTCCCAATGAAATAGATGGAGGTGAAATAAACCCTCTCAATAGCACCACTGAGAATTGAATGGAGGAGATGAAGAGCAAGCAAAGGTGCTGTGGAAAGAGTAGCAGTTGAATAGTCAAAGGCACTTTCCTGTGACCCTGGCAGAACACTTGCAAGGTCAGGAGGAATTTAAAAAGGAGATTGGATCATAAAAGCAAGCTTAAAGAGTGAAAAGGAGGAGGATAAATGGAAGAAGTCAAAAACATGTAGGAGCAGGAAAACAACTGAGCTGATCATGTAGCTCAGGAGACCACTCTAAAATCAGTGGTATTTCTAGAACTACTACTCGTTAAGATTAAAGAATGGAGCAAAAAAGAGTGGTAACAAGTGTGTAAATGTGGATACTGATCTTGTGAAAAGAATTACATGCTCAAACCTCCTGTCTATATCTGGTTATTTGACATGCTGGTAATTTGCCACCAGCCACTGCCAAAACTATCTTGAAAACCATTGGGTCAGCTTCCTGACAAACTTGTATATAGAAAGTTGCCAACCGGGAAATTCTGGAAAGCTCCAACATGTAGTTCTCAGAAGGAACTTCAAGTCACAATATGATCATGATGTCACATCAGCAATGAGATATCACAGTGCTGATGAGGTCCCAATGGATTTGGGTGTCACAATGAGCTTGTAATATCACAATGATATGTCCGACTTCAGTTGCTACTAGTTCACAATGAATTCAGTGTTCATCATTTTTAAGGAAGGAGCTTGATATCTAAAAAGTTATGAGGTCATAATGAAGTATGGAGGTCAGTTCTGGCCATCACCTTATTGGCCACATGGTTGATTGTGGGGTCTAGCATCTTGCTTTCATGCTGGGGGAAGAAAACCCCCTGCCTATCACCTAACTCCAAGGTAATGTGCATGACCATACCCCTGGAGACATGTGTGGGTACTTGGCTGATAGGTAACTGAATTTGCTTGGACTGGGAATTTTCTGATGATCTGACCTCTGCACCGACCTACATAGGTCTGAACCAGCTTAGCCATCATTATGTCATGCCAATTGTCTCACTGATCATGTCCTGTGTCCTGTCTCCTGGCTCAGCTTTGGTCATCATTGCACCCCAATTAAGCTATCCATACCATTGTTGGCATGGTTTTTGTTTTTGTTTCTCTTTAGCATGTTTCCTAGCTGTGTTACTTTTATTTGCTTGCTATAGGTCTTTGTAACAATTGGCTACCTGCAAACTGTAAACTCTATTATAAATATTACAATATACTATATTTCAAAATGAGGCTTCTGGGATGATTTCCCTTACAGCAATTAAAGTGTTCTGAAAACACTATGGGACAATGATATCACAATGAATATGTGGTCGAAATATCATGTCATAATAATGTTTTGAAGTCAAAATTAGCTGTTGATGCTTACTGTAATGAGATCACAGTAGGTTTGAGATGTTACAAATAGGGATGGATAGCAAAATGGTATACAGGATCACAATTTTCACTAACTCATAATGAATATATGAGTTCACAGAAGAACTGTGATGTCTCTAAGTTATGTATTGTGAAAAATGTGATAAAGTCTATCAGGTTTCTGATTTCACTATCAGAATGAATGGTTATGACATCTGGCAATGTGATGTCAGAGTGGCCTTGATATCACAGAAAATGTCTTTTATAACATGTCATATCTGAAATAATATCAGTTTGAAAACAAATTATTAGCTCACAAATTGAAAACAAATTATTAGCCTAAAGTCTCACATGGCAAAGAAAGTTTGTGGAGAAGACAGGTTGTGATGGCACAGTGGGTTACTGATATCATTATGGCAATGTGATGTCACAATGGTGATTAGTTCACAATGGGTTTCTGATAACACACACGCCATATTTGAAATAGGATGACATTGCAGAATAGGCATTTACAATGTGTCTATGATGTCACAATGCAATGTGATGTCATAGGGTATGATATCATTGTAAGTTTTGTGATATCACAATGATCTGATGCTATCTTAAGGACAATGTGACACAGTTGGTGCCACAAAAGGTTTTGATGTTACAATGGCAGTTTGAAACTCAATTGTAATTCACAATGAATATATGGGTATACTAGAGACTATTGTGTCACACAGGACATGTGTTTTTTCAAAATGCTTAGCAGTCCTAATAGTTTTAATCAACATCTCTCATAGAAAGCAGTTTTTTTGTTCCAGTGCAAAGTCCAAGACTTTAGACACACATGACGTGCCATAATAGTAAAGAGAGCTTGGTCAGATGGGAAAAATGCATACAGCTTGGTTATGGAGACAGACTTGAGCTCTCAAAATTGTCCTTAGCAGTTGCTATAGCAGCTGCTACCATTGCCACCTCATCAACAAATACAGCCCAGAACACAGTCACCAGAAGTGGTGTGTGAGCAGATTATAGTCACCACCAGCAAAAACTGACAAGGAGCAAACATCTTCATCCTGCTCACCACAGACATTTGCAGACCATAGATGGCCTTTAAACACATGGAAAGGCATGAATACCACACAAGTAAGACTTCCTTAATCCTTTCCACAGAGCAACAGTGGGAAAGTACATACTCCCCAACCACAAGAAGAGAACTCCATTCTTGATACTGACAAAGACATGGCAGAACACCCCATACTAAGACCGTTGAAGAAACCCATATGAGCTATTTAACCGATCAAAGGAAGTTGACATACCAGGCTCAGATCCAGGCAAAGAGAAAGTTTTACTTTCCAGTAGAGGAATCTCTGCCCTTAGATGACTGACTTTCATCACTGGATAAGAGGCTACCCAACCACAATGTTGCACAGTCAGCAGATCTAGCTGCCTGAGAGCAAAAGGAAAAATTGGAAACTCAGTAAATATAAATCCTGACAATGGCTCCAGGCTGGGCTGTATTAGTGTCTCAGGAGCTAGCCCCTCATGGAAAAGCTACACATTTTGACAGGCCTCAACACTACCCTGAGCCTAGCCCCATCACAGCAACTCCAAGCTAGAAGAAACAGCCATCTCTCTCTTTTCTGATACTCAAAGGAAATCACCATCACATTGAATTCAGCTGGGAAGATGTTATAAAATCTCTAGTAAGGAAGAGCGTTGTTCTGCCTGCTGAAACAAACTGATTTAAGAAACCAATGAAGCCACAGGAAAAGCAAACACTGTAAGCAAACCAGAGCACCAATAAACTGGTTAAGGTCTCAGGGGAGATAGAAGATCCTGCCTGGAAAAAAAAAATGAAAGAACTTTTGTCTATATCTTTTTAGAATTATTTTTATCCCACATCTGCTTTTATTGGAGTCAGCAGGTGGGACCTTCCAGCAACAGTAAAAAAATTAAATTACAAAAGCAGGGATTCAGTGAAGCCATCTGGTGGGTACCGTGGGGGTACATACGTAGATGCCAACCCAGAGGAGGAGGAAGAGGACTCCAAAGCCCATGAAGAGTGAGGCCACCCAGGAGATGAGGAGCTCTTTGTAGATGTCCTGAGTGTACTTGGTGGAAGTAACCTCATAAAGGAAGAACCAGGCAGTGAAGAACATGCCAATGGCCAGAAGCACCACGGTCAGATGGTGGAAGACAGCCGGGTTGACAGAGCTGGTGTATCTGCTCATGGCCTCGAGCTACATTTTGCCCTGCTCAGTGGAAGCTGCGTCTCTGCCACCGGAATCTTTTTAGAATTTTTTAAAAAATAGTTTTCTATTTTTTCATCATTTTTATTTTAGTTTTTTTTTATTGTTTTTGCTTTTTTCTCTTGGAACTTTTGTGCTTTCTTTGCTATATTTAATAGCTATTCAATTCATCTTCAGATATATATCCATATTCATCTTCAGATATATACCCATATTATTCTTAATTGTGTACATACTAATTAATAAATTGATTACTTAATTCACAAACACTCATCATTAACTCCCTTAATTGTGCTTTATATATTTTTAAGTGTTTCATTTAAAAATGTTTCCTTTTTCCTTTTTCTGTATCTCCCTTCTCCTTCCCTTCTATCCATTACCTCTCTCTATCCATTATGTTATCTCTCTCCCTTTCCATCCCCACATGTCTCTAATCTTATTTTCTTCTCACAATTCTCCCTGAATTTACTAATTTCTGGTCTTCTGACTTTTTCTTTAATTTTCTTAATCTAGGTATCCCTAGTTGTTTGTTGTTGAACTAGATTGTATCTAATGAACTAGATTGTATATGTACTTATTTTGACTGTGTTAAACAATTTGTGCAACTACAGAGTTTAGGTTGATGATTTCCTAAAACAGTGTGCTAGCACAGTATTGGTTTTGCCTTCATACAAAAATTGGCAGAACAGAGTGGAGAAAGACAAGAAAAATGGTATGGACAGGTATCTCTACTCCCACTAACAATGAGTGGGAGTCCTTATTCTGGGGTTCATTTCGCCTAACATCAACTTATCTGACCGTTTCTGCTTGTTTCAGACATATACTTGTTATTGCAAATAAGGAAAAACATGAGACCCATTTTTCTTTGAGTCTGGCTTGGTTCACTTAATATAATTTTTTCCAAGTTCTTCTATTTCCTAACAAATGGGGCAATGCCATTCTTTCTGAGGGAGGCAAAGAATTCCATTGTGTCTATATACCACATTTTCTTGATCCATTCATCTATTAAGGGGCATCTGATGTGGTTGCATATCTTAGTTATCATAAATAATGCTGTAATAAAAATCGTTGTGCTGGTAGCTTTAATATGGTCTTGGTCTTGTTTGTGATTCTACAGGTAAATGCCCAAAAGTGGGATTGCTGCGTCAAGGGGAGGTCTGTATGGAGTCTTTTGAGGAACCTCCAATATTACTTTCCAAATTGGTTGAACAAATTTACAAGACAAGATCTCAAATATTTTTTCTTGCTTTTTTTTCTAATATATTTATGATTTTTTTTGTTGATTTGCATGCCACCCCCTAGTAATAACACCTGTTTTCATTGTATTTGTGCAGGGGAAGGGAAAATACAGTTGTTTACATCGGGATACAGGGGGACCCATAGCAACGATGAGATGTACAAGACCTAATGTCAAAAAACAAACTTTACAACATTCGTGCAGAAGTGGTGGTGGGATGGGAATATATGGGAAGATGAAACAAAGGAGGAGGCAATAATGATTGATAAGAAATATACTCATTAATTGCTTATGTAATTTTAACCCCTCTGTATAGTATTTCACAATAAAAATAATATAATAAATAAATATAATAATCCAGAGGAGAGTTCCCAAAATCCTCTACAAACACTACTGGTACATAGGTTGAATAAAAAGTTTGAAAGCCTGCAAAAGACACTGTGTGAACGTGATAGGGAAATGCAAGAGCATGAGGAGGACAAGGAAAGATTAAGACAGGAATTAACGAGCCTCAGAGGCTGATCAAAGAGTAATTGCATGAGCAAGATGAGAAAAAATGATTAATAGATTCATTAATGAAATCCATAAACAGAAAGCTTGGGCAATCCCTACAGGCTAAAAAGGAAATGCTGTGTGAAGCCCAATGAAAGGAAAGTTTGTCCAATTAACTTATAACCAATCAAGAGATTTTAGATTACATACTGAAAACAATATTAAGAAGGTAAAGAAGACTTAAAACAAAGCTCCAACAAACAATCTGAAGCCATCAAATCTGACCAATTAGAAGGAAAGGAAATAAGAACACAATAGAAAGACTTGAGAATAGGTTAGTGTCGGGAGGGGATCCAGTCTCTGGGACTGAAGACACCCTTGACACTATAAAAAAGTAAAAATCTAAGAAATATGATATATCTATTCAATAGTTAGAAGAGACCACCAAAAGGCCTAATTTAAGGCTAATGATTGTAGAGGAAGGCTAAAAGTAGTGAAACGTCTAGGACATTTATTTAACAGGATCCTAGCAGAGAACTTTCCAAACATGCAAATGATAGGTCCATTCAGACATAAGAAGACGTTAGAACACCAGATAGAACAGACCAGAATAGAACATGCTACTGTCACATTGCAATCCACACAGTATCAATTGAGACAAAGGAAAGGCTGAGTAAAGCTTTCCTGGAGAAAAATTAATCACCTATAAAGGGAAACCAATCAGAATAATTTCAGAATTCTCAGCAGAGTCAAAGAAAGTAAAAGTGCCTGGAATGGACTGGGAAGGTGGCTCACGCCCTGGGTTTGATTCCTAAGCACCACATATGCAAAAAGAAAAAAGCCGGAAGTGGCTCTGTGGCTCAATGGTAGAGTGCTAGCCTTGAGCTGAAGTGCTAAGGAAGAGCGCCCAGGCCCACAGTTCAGGCCCCACGCCTGGACCCCCCCTCCCCCCCAAAAAAGGCCTGGAATGATGCATGTCACATCCTAAAGACAAACAACTATCAATTAAGAATACTCCACTCAGCTAAATTCTCCTTCATAACATCAGGACAAATAAAAATCTTTCAGAAAAAACAAGCAGTGAAACCATATATCTCCACCAAATGGCATTATAAAAGGCATGTAAATGTATCTTACACATAGAAAACCAGCAAGAGCACAATAAAAGCCAAGAACCAGCCCCGAACACAGAGTCTAAGAATCATAGGAAGGATCCAGTGGGCACAGCCC
The DNA here is from genome assembly GCF_019054845.1 of Dipodomys spectabilis. Classification (NCBI taxonomy): domain Eukaryota; kingdom Metazoa; phylum Chordata; class Mammalia; order Rodentia; family Heteromyidae; genus Dipodomys; species Dipodomys spectabilis. Next base: position 6,907,402 of record NW_024871210.1, on the reverse strand, counting down.
CAAACAAGATGGATACCATGGAAGCAATTACCAAACACCTCAGTCCTAATTCTGTTTTAAATGGAATCAACACTCCAATTAAGCGACATAGCTTGTCTACTTGGATAAAAAAAATCTTGGATAAAAAAATTTTTTTCTTAATCCATTCATCTATTAAGGAGCATCTACTATGGAATACAGTATGGAGGTTCCTAAAAGACTCCACGTAGAACTCCACTGTGACCCAGCTATCCCACTTTTAGGCATTTACCCAAATCATCACAATCAAGACAATACTAAATCTACCAGCACAACTATGTTTACTGCAGCATTATTTACTGTAGCTAAGATATATAAAGTATTCTTACAATAAAAAAAATTATTTAAAAAGACTTCAAGAGAGACTTCTCTGAAGAGGAAATAAGAACGGCCAACAGACACATGAAGAAATGCTCAACTTCTCTAGCCACAAAAGACATGCAAATCAACACAACATGGAGATTCCACATCACCTCAGTTAAAATGACTATGATCAATAAATCTAATAAAAGATTCTGAAATGGATGCGGTCAAATGTGTACCCTAGTTCATTTTTGGTGGGAGTATTAACTTTTTCAACCACTTTTGAAAGGAGTATGGAAGCTACTCAAAGAACAATGCATAAGCCTCACGCATCATCCAGCAATCCCATGTTTGGCCATTGGCACAAATGATCTCAAACAAGGCCATAAAACATCTATCAGCATAAGAATGTTTATCACAGCGTTATTCACCATAACTAAGAATTAGTAACAACCCCCAAACCACACTAGTTGAACTGATCAAAAAAATGTGATAGATAGATTGATATAGAGAGAGGGAGAATATATTTTATTGAATATATATTTCAAATGTATAAACATGTATGTATATATATATGTATATGTATATATGTATATATGTATATGTATATATATGTATATGTATATAGGTATATGTATAAATGTATATGTTCATATACATGTATATTTTTAAATGTATGTATATACATGCATATATATGTATATTAAATACATTATATATTAGATATGTATATATATTCATATATTGTATATATGTATATGTATTATATAAGTATATGTAGTATATATAATATATATTTGCATATATATATACAACCTATATAATATTCGTATATATACATATATTTACATATACAATGTATAATATTTGAATTTATATATATATTTATATATACAATGTGTAGTATATTTTATACTATTATAAAGAATATTATAACACAAAATATATCAAACATATATTATGTAAAATACATAATAAAAATACCATTTATATATATACATATTTATAGATATAAATATATATAATATGTAATATGTAATATGATATATAGGTATATAAATGGATTCTTACATATGATATATAAGCATATATATTATATATAATATACCTGTTATGTATTTGTAAGTACTTATATTAAATATAAATATGTCATATATTTACATATTTATAAAATACATATTATATTTAATATATAATATGTAATATATTCTGTATATTCATATATAATATATTTACCTATGGATTAATCTGCCCATATATACCTGTTTTATAGCTATATATCTGTAAATATTCCTTTATATTAACATATATACCTGAATATTATACGTATATATCTGTATATATACCTACATATTATATATAACACATATAATATATGTTTATATACATATTATATATATTCACATTATGTATATATCTATTTGTACAAGTTATATATATTATATGTTTCATATTTTACATTACATATTTATGAATTATATAATATATATTACATATATACATATATAATAGTTATTATATAGGTATATACAGTATATACCTATATATATAGGTGTATATATTTACATATATAATATTTATTATATAGGTTTATGCACATATAATATATAATATATAGGTATTTATGTATATATTATATATTGTAGTAATAATTTTTAATAGACAGTGTGCTCATTATTTTACTCATGTAACTCAAACATCTTTGGTTTATTGTTTTTTGGGGTCTAGAAAGAATGTCAATGCCACATTTGTTAGGAAATAGAAAGACTTAGAATAAATTATATAAAGAAAAGTAAGCCAGGGCCAAAAAACATAGGTCCCATGGTTTCCCTTATGTACAATAACTAGTATATTTCTAAGAGGAGCAGAAACGGTCAAATAATTTTTTGTTAGGTGAAATGAAGTGCAAGATAAGGACCCAAATTTTTTTTTCTTTTTTGTGATTATTTCTAACACATTTATAAGATGATTTATTTTTACTTTGTATATCTCTCCCCCATAACATCAACCCTGTTTTCATTTTATTTGTTGTTCGTTTACTTTGTGGAGGAGAAAGGAAAAAAAAAATGTTTAAATAGGAATTCAGGTGGAACCATTGCAATGAGATGTGCACGATGTTATGTCGAAAATGAACTTTTTGACTTTGGCAGGTGTGGGGGGGGTGGGAGAGGGGTAAGCGAGGCAGGAGAGCGGAGACAGGGAGTGGGGATGAGAAGTGGGAAGGGATGGGAAGTTGAAACAATGGAGGAAGCAACAATGCTAGATAAGAAAGGTGCTCATTACCTTGCCCATGTAATTGTAACTCCTTTGTACAGAATTTTCACAGTAAAAAAATAAATGAATAATAAATAAATAAATAGAATAAATATCTTTGGACAGTATCTTTACAATGAAGTATAAAATGAAATGTTAGGACTTCATAACTTTGCTTACAACCCATGACTTGGAGACATCACAGCCCTTTTGTGAACATTTGTGCATTAAGGACAATTGAGTTTTGGCATTCCATTGTGACATCACCAGCCAATTGTGGCTTCACAAATGTATTGTGATTTCAACATGCTTGTGGCACCACTAGTTAATTGTGACAATAAAACATTATTACATCATATTTTTATATCACATTGCCATTATGATATAGCTGCCCATTATGTTGTCACAAACCTAGTATGTTCACATAATATTTTAGAAAATTCCTGGCCTTTGGGATGCCCAGCTCTTTCCTTGAACTCCTGTACTCCTGTACTAGGAAGCAATTAAAATTGAAGAAGTACTTGTGTTATTTCAATCTCACTTTTTTCAATCGCAAACACAATTTGACCTAATCACCCCTCTCATATAACAAACCAATTATGATGTTGCATTGCCATTTTGAAATCATGATCACACTGTGACGATTATAGATTTCTGAAAACCCCATGGGACAGTAATATCACCCTGACAATGTGATGTCACAATATCATGTCTTGATTACTTCTTAGCATATGAATATTTCTTAGCTCTTTCGAATAAACACAAGTCCATTGTGACATCACAATCCATTTTTCTACCCATATACTCATGGTGAACTAGTGACAATTGAGATCAGATATGCCATGGTAATATCACAAACCCCTGGTTACATCATCACTATTTGGACACCACATTCCTGGTATGACACCATCAGCTCATTTTGGCCTCACAATACTACAATTTCATAATAGTATTATGATATTACATATGCATTGTTACATCATACATCCAATGTGGATGTGTATCATAGGAAATCCTTTTATTTCAAATATGACATGTGTCTTGTTATCAGAAACCCATTGTGACTGCATAACCATTGTGGTATCAATAATCCATTGTGATATCCCAAACTCCTGTTCTCATAATTTTGGTAAAATGTTTCCTTTGTGATATCTTAGGCCATTTGTTAGCTCATTATCTGTTTTTGACTTCCTAATATTTCTTGTATGACATGTCATAGAAAACCACGGTGACAACATGACTGCTGTAACATCACACTGCCAGATGTCATGAACATTGTGTCACATAGCGACATCACAAACCTCTTTGGACTTTATCGCATTTGTGTTGAGACCTGAATTTGGAGATATTCCAATCCCTTTTTGAACTTATATATTCATTTAGAATAAATGACAATAGAGATCTACCATGACATTTTGATTTCAGTATCCCATTGTGACCTCAGAAACCTGCTGTGACCTCATCACAATTATGGCATTAACAACTATTTATGACATCAAAACATTGTATCACGTTATGGTGACATCACATTTTCTTTGTGATATCATTGTCCCATTTTGTTTTCACAAACCTATTTTAACTCCATCACATGTTAGAAAACTGATGTGCTTTGGGTCTTCTAACTCCTTCCTTGAAAGCAGATCCTCATTGTAAAACAGTAGCAATTGAAATCAGATCTGTGATTGAAATATTACAAGTGTGGTCACATAATTAGTCTATTGCTGATGCCATAACCATTGTGACATCACAAAAACATTTTGACATCACATTGCTGTGACATGATTATCACATTGAGACATCCCAACCTGTTATGACCACTCAAAAAAAAAAGGCCTCCTTTGTGACATCAAAGTCCCTTGATTTACTTATATCCTCATTGTGGATTAAGGACAACACTCCTTCTATTCCAACATCAGGAACCTATAATGACCTCATCACCAGTATGACATCACAAGCTTGTCTTCTAGTCATAACTTTTGAAATGCTGCCAGTATGATACTTAGGCTCTTTGTGAGCTCATATTCTGTTTTCAAGCACATAATATTTATGACATGTGATATTATAAAAACACTGTGACATCATTAAAATTGTGACATAACATTGTCAGAGGTCATGACCACTTTGCCACATTGTGACCATCATCAGCTTGTTAGGAATTCATCACATTCCTGCCAACACATGCCTTTGGAGACCTCACAATCCCTTTCTGAGCTCATATAATCATTGGCAGTTAGACAACCCATAAGGACATCACTAAATTCTTGTGATATCTTCAACATTATGACATCAACAAATAATTGTGACAACATTACATAATCATGACATGTCACATTGCCATTGTGATATTTCTGTTCCATTGGGTTTTCACACATATTATGACTTTGTAACATTTTAGAAAATTCATAGGCTTTGGGTCTTTAAGCTCCATATGAACTTGTATATTATGACCCATAAAATCAAGATAAGCCTTTGAGACACATTTAAGATAACAAACAAATTTATTTACAATAGAAAAGGACCTGCAGCTACCTTGTACTGGACTAGATACCCAGAGACATGAGCAGCCTCGACCACCTCAGACCACCAATGGGCAGCCCTGTCCTTTTTAATTGGTCCGCAATAGAAGAGCCCCCCAAATTAAAATCTCCAAAGCTTCAAACTTCAAAGGGCAAGGCTTTTTTCTTTTCCCTTCCTCCTAGCTTTTCTACACACCTCTCCTATCTTCCAGGTTCTTCTCTTTTCCCCTTCCATAACTTCCTTCTCTTCAGTCTCCTCCATCCTCCACAAGATTGACCTGCTCTACCGTAGTGGCCAATTGTCATGCTTCCCCTCCTACTCACTCTCTCTCAACTTCGTTTCCTCCCAGGGATCTCCCATCCTACTGTCTCACGACTATCTTCCTTCCAGGACTTTCTCCTCTTTCTCTCCTGGTCTATTGTTCTGAACACACAACCTATATATAGGTTGTACCCCTCTATCACATCATTGGCTCTCCAGCTGTACAATTTCAAACCATCTCAAACTGCACACTGCCCAGTCACTACGTGACAGCTCACCATGTCGGGCTTGACAAACTATCCCCTCCAGTAGCATGCTCTGTCCTATTTGATGGAAAGCCTTGTCTACTCCAGCATATCAAGTCAAGGGGCGACACTGATTATTGGGCCGTGTTGACCATTGAGGCCCCACTGGTTAGTATATTCCCCACTGGTTTTCATGTACAATCAAATCATTGATTCCTTCTGGAACAAATCCTAAACTTTCCCTTCTCTTCCCTGCCCTCAACAGATTTAAAATACAATTATAACAAATAATAAGGAGTAAATAATAAAAACACTCTACTTAGCACTAACTAACACTTGGTAAATCTTTCCCGAATGGATTCTTTGTGTATCTCTGAACTGTACATTGTGCAGCCTTCTCTGGATATTGTTCCATTTGAGAATGATGGATCCAGTGTTGTTTCCCTGCAGTATTAATAGCCTATGATGTAAATAGCAACACCAAGTATGTTTCTTTCCAAATGGGCTCAAATTTAGGAGCACGATGACTTTTTGACCAGACCAGCTCTCCAGGCAAGAAAGACTGGGTGGAGTTTTTCTCAGGAGGCCAGCAGATAAGCGAAAGGACATGTAGCAAAGACTGCAGGGACTGTACAGATTGTTAGACATTTCTGTTGATATAGCTTTCCCAAGTTTAGGAACAAAGGGGGACCACAGATCAGAGGCTGAAGAAGGCACAGGATGTAATGCTGCCATCCTTGCTGACAATAAATAGGGCAGTAGAATATCCTGCCACTCTACATGGAAATCAAGGCCCAGAAAAGGAGCTGGACAATTTGCAAAACTGTATTTGGAGGAAGTGCATAGTAATTATAAATTATGAAGCATGTGAGTTATAATTCAACAAAGAAAGAATAGAAAGAGCAGGTAATGGGGCTGACCAGAGATGCCATGTCATAGAAGAAGAGGCCATGAAAACTGAACGGAAAATATCAGAATCAAGAAAGAGATTGTTATCCTTCAGAAAGAGTTAAAGGACAGGCATGCTTTGATGGGGTATGCCCAGGAAAGGCAAAGAGCATTAGGCAGAAAAACAGAACAGTTAAACAGTTAAAAGGTCTGTCACAAAATACACTAAAGGGAAAAGAAATAGAAGCTATTAGAGGAAAAGCCCAAAGAGACTTTTGACATCTCACCAAAAATATAATGCAGAAGAAGCAGGTCTCAATGTAATTGTTGGAGGTGGAAAAAACCCTCTTAATAGCATCATTTAAAACTTAAAGGAGGACCTGAAGACCAGTTAGAGGTTTTGTGAGAAAGAGCAGCAGTTGGAAAGTAGAAGGAATTGTGTGTTCCTGGAGGAACACTTGCAAGATAAGGAGGACTTTGACATGGAGATTGTGATCATGAAAGCCAACTTCAAAGAAAAGGAGGAGGATAAAAGGGAAGAGGATTCCAAGTTCCAGACTGAGGTCAAAGTACTAAATAGGAGTTGAAAATGGAGATCCCTGAGGTACAGAGAAACAACTGAGATTATCAGGTAGCTCGGGAGACCACTGTAAACACAGTGGAGTGTCTACAGCTACTAATCATTACGATTGAAAAAAGAGGAAAAATAGTGATATCAGGTGTGCAAATGTGGACACTAAATTTCTGTAAAATGGTCATAGGCTCAACCCTTCTGTCTGTTTATATCTGGTTATCAGGCACCATGGTAAATTGTGCCAGGCCAATGCCTAAAACAGTTGGTCCTCAGCCTTACAAGCATATGTAATGTACGTAGAAATTTCCCAACAGGTAAATGCTGGAAAACTTGAACTCATGAAAAGAGTGTTTATGCAAGTTACCTAACATTGTTAATTTGAAGAAGTGGATTCATAGAGGTAAAGTCTGACATATGGGGATCAATATGGTAATGTGATGTCAAGATGCTATGAATTCATTATATTTTGGTGATATCACTGTAAGCTGATAGTTTCATAATGACAATGTGATGTCACACTGGTGATGACCCAAAGTGGATGTGATGTTAAAAGACATGTCTGATATAAATTGTTCTAGGTTCACATCAGGATATGGTTCACAAAGGGATTGTGATGTCAGAAAGGCTCTGAGTTGTGTCGAAGGTGCTAAAATGTAAAACTAGGTTTGGGATTTCACAACATGATAGTGATATCACAATGGCAATGTGATGTCACAGTGGGTTTGTAATGTCACAGTAGTAATGAGGTCACAATGTGAGAGTGATGACACCATGAGTTTGGAATATGATCATCTCATGTCCTATATCATTTGAGAATGTTTCACAATGAGGATACTAGTTCATAGAAAGAGCCTGAAGTCCAAAGACCATGGATTTTTAAAAATGTTATGAAGTCAAAATGGAATTGTGAAAACACATTAGGACAATAATATCCTAATGGAAATGTGATGTCACAATATCATGTCATAGAAATGTTTTGATGACACAATTGGTGATCCATAATTGTGATACTGTCACAGTAATTTTGGGAGATCGCAAAGAGTTGGTGATGTCACAATGGCATGGTGTATATCAATTATCCTTAAATCTAAATGAGTACATGTGTTCAAAAAGGGATGATTATGTCCCAAAGTCTTGTGTTGTCACAAATGGGAGGAAGTCCTAACAGGTATGCGATGTCATAATGTGACAAAACGGTCATAATGACTGGCAGTGTGATATCATAGTGGTCATAATGTCACTGTGGATTTCTCCTATCATGTCATACCTAACATATGACAAGGTCAAAAAGATCATGAGTTCAAAATTGGCATAAGAAATCACAATGGCAGCATGTGGCATAAGTTCTGAGGATAGGGCAGGTTTTTGATATCACAGTGATATCATAATGGCAAAATGATGTCACAAAGCTTTGTAATTTCACAATGGTTATGAAATCATAATGGGTTTCTCATTTCAACACACCTGCCACATTTGAAATGGAATGAACTCACAGAACAGAAATTCCTAATGTATGATGTTATTTTAGTTTAGTGATGTAACAATGAGTTGATGGTGTAAAAACGACAATCTGATCTCAAAATGGTGTTGTCACAAAGGAAAGGTGAGCTTACAATGGAATGTATAATCTCATTTCAATAGTTTACATTTAGACTAAGAATATGCAGAGACTGTGATGTCACAAAGGATATTTGTGTATTTACAGGTGCTAATAGGTCATAATAGGTTTAGGATATCACAATGGGATCATGATGTCATAACAGCAATGTGATGTCACCACGGGTTTGGATGTCACAAATAACTTTGAAATATCACAATTACATGTCCAAATTCAATTGCTCTGAGGATACAAGTTCACAGGAGGACCTTGAAGTCCCAATGGTGAATTTTCTAAAAGATTATAAGGTCATAATTCATGAAATCACAAAGGGACAGTGATATCATGATGGCAAGTTGTCAAAATATCATTTTATAATAATGTTTTTATGTCACAATGGGTTGGTAATGCCCTAATGGTGATGACCTTACAATAGGTTTCTGATGTAACAATGTGTTGATGTCACAATGGCCTTCTGGATCTCAATTTTCATTAATTCACAATTAGTATATGGCTTCAAAAATGGACTCTGATGTCTCTAAAGACATTTTGTTACAAATATGATGAAGTCCTAACAAGTGTGTGATGCACTAGGTGGCACAATGATGATGTCTGACAGTGTGGAGTCACAGTGGGTATGATGTTACAGTGGATTTTTGAAATCACATATCATATCAGGAATATTATGAGGCTGAAAATAGATTATGAGCTCCCAAAGCCAAAAAAATCATAACGGAACCATGTCAACAAAGACATGGGGACAGGACAGGTTTATGACATCACAGTGTGTTAGTGATATCACAATGGCTTGTAATATCACAGAGATTTTGATGTCACAATGGTTATTCGGTCAAAATGGGTTTACAGACTAGGTATTCACAATTATTCTATGATCTCACAATGACAACTAGATGTCATAATGGATATGATCTCATTACAGTTTGACGATGTCACAATGAGTTGTTAATGTCATAATGACAATGCAATTTGGTACTGATAATGATGTCACAAAGTTTTGTGATATTACAATGGCATGTCCTTAGTTAACCATGAATATATGGGTAAACAACGTTACTAAGATATCACAAAGAACGTGTGTTTTTTTCAAAGTTGCTAAGAGGTCATATAAAGTTTGGAGTGTCACAATTTAGTCGTAGTGTCACAAAGGCAATGTGATTTCAAAATGGGTTTATGATGTCAGTTTTGTTGAGGTGTTAATGGGTTAGTCACAACTAGTGATATTACAAACTTTTTATGACGTTTGTAATACCACAATGACATGTCCAAATTCAATAATTTCTAGTTCAAAAACGAGGCCACCATGATAACCAAGGGAGTATCTAAATTCTGTAGAAACTGAAAATCATCATGGCCTTTTGCTCTAGCTGTCTGGATGGGACAGGACATGTTGCTACAGGCAGACGGGCATTCTGCTGGAGGGGGTGGGATATCAATCTCCGCATGTTTAGCAATCAAGTAGTGATTTTGCAGTGGGCAGTTTGGGCAGTGACCATTGAAATATCTTAGAAAGGAGACTGGTTGGTGTTGGGTAGGGGTACAGGCTATGTGTTCTGAGCAACTAAATAGAAGTAAATGCCGGGAAATACCTGGAAGTAAGGACATGGGGAGACAGCAGGAGGGGAAAGACCTGGGATGAGAGGAAATGAAAGACAGCCATAGGGCAAAAATGGCAACTGGCCACTGGGGCAGAAGGGCAATCCTGTGGAATGTGGGAAGTCCTAAAGAGAAGAAGGAAGTGGTAGATAGGAAAAAGGGAAAGACCTTAGAAGGAAGGACAATTTGGTAGAGAGGGAAGGAGGAAGAGAAAAGTAAAAAGCTTGCCTTTTGAAGTATGGAGATTTGGAGATCATAATTGTGGGGGGTGGTGATTTGCAGACCAATAAAGAAAGGTTGGGGCTGCCCATTGGAGGTTAGAGGTTTGTTAGTCACTTCTGATTTTGTCTCTGGATATCCAGCACACAATCAGGCATTCTCAGGCCATTTTTTGTGTAAATAAATTTGTTTATTCTCTTAAATGTGCCTCTATGCACTGTTTTGTGCTTTAGAGGTTCTTATTTTTGGAGCCTCCAGTGAGATTGCTGTGGGCCTGGACTCAAGGAAATCCCTCCTTAGGTAAGTTTCTCAGGCCTCAGAACTGAAAGTCTCCCTTGAGTGTTTGTTTGCCAAGGACCAACAAAATTGAGACTCATGTAGAAATCCTCTAGTGTTGATTCTTGGTAAGCATGATAGCCTGTTTTGAAGATCTTTTCTGGAGGTCATTTGTGGCTTCCTTGAGATGCCATCTGGGACCTCGTCGAGAGGTCATTTGGGCTTCCTTGAGAAGCGATCAGGGTCCTCCTACAGAATTTATCTGTCAAGTCATCTCTCACCTCCTTTGGAGGTCATCTGGTGCTTCCTTGAGAAGCCATCACTGTGATATCTTAGGACTTTTGTCAGCTCATAATTGGATTATCTGCTTTATGCCTTCTAATGTTTCAGTTATAACATTGCTTGTGATATTGATATTGGAAATGTCAATGTGATATTACAAACTCATGAAGACATCACTAACCCAATGTGAGCTCATGGTCATTCACAAACTCACTGTGTAATCACACTGACATTGTGACATCATGATCACCTTGTGACACACCAAACTTATTTTGACCTCCTAGAACTTTTGAAAAAATACATGGTGTTTGTGACTTCATGGTCTGTGTATCCATATCTTCATTTTGACCGGACTTAAGATCACAGTTTTAAAGGTATCATCACAAATCCTTTGTGGCATCATCTCCAAAGTAACATCAAATTTTTAATATGCTATCAACAAGGCATTGTGACATCACTGAACTATTGTGACAGCATTATCACATCATATTTTTGTTGCGATGTGATAGGCACATTGTGAATGCATATTCTGTGATTTCATTCCATTTCACATTTCTATGTGGGTTGATAGCAGAAATGCATTGTGTCCCCACAATCATTGTTACATCACAATTTCTTTTTGATATCTCCATTGCATCAGCACTGTAACATTTCAAACACATTGTGAAATCACATTGCCATTGTACTTTCACAATCACATTGTGACATTACAAATCTACTATGAACTGTTAGCTTCTTTGAAAAAACACATTGCCTTTGTGACATCACAATCCCTATCTTTATCATTATACTCTTTGTGATCTAATGATAATGAGATGTCATGTCATGTCATGGTAACATCAGAACCCATCTGTGTCATCATAACCAGTATAACATCACATTTTTGTTATGACAAAATCAGCTCATTGGGACATCAAAAAACTACAGTGAAATCATTGCATTCTCACATCACAGTGTCATTATGATGCCATAGACACATTGGGCATGCCTGTCCTGTGATTTCATTCTATTTCAAATGGGGCATGTGTTTTGATATAAGAAATGCAGTGTGACATCAGAACTATTGTGGTATCACAGTGCAAATGTGTTACAACTAACACACTGTGACATCACAAACCTCTCTCTCCTCATAACTTTTGTGACATGCTGCCTATGTGATATCAGAAAACCGCTGAGATGTCATGATCACACTGGCATTACACTGCCAGATTTCATGACCATTGTAATTCATGGTGACATCACAAACCTCATAGGACTTCATCAGAGTTGTGACAACACATGTATTTTAAGACATCATGGTCCCTATGTGAATTCATATACTTATTGATACTACAAATACATTGTGACCTCACAGACATTGCCACTGCACCATCACTGTTGTATGAAAAACCCATTATTACATCACATTGCCATTGTTATATCAGAAGCACATGTGATATCCTAAACCTGGTATGACCTCTTAGAGACACAATATCTCCCAAAAAGATCTATGTGATTTTTAAAAATTGCTTTCAAGTGTTTCATCATTTTTATTGAACTTTTGAATTCTTTTTTCTTTATTTCCTATTGGTACTTTTTGTTTTTTGGCTTTACATAATTGCTGTTCTATTTATACCCAAGTAAATACACATCTTGTATAAGACCATTTCCTTCAATGTGTATGTATGCTTAATTCAGATGTCAATTACTCAATTCACAAACCCTCAGCCGTGACTCCTTTAAATGTAGTATTATTTCCTTATACTTATATATATTTTATGTTCCAATGTTGTTATTTATTTATGTTTTTATTAATAAGATTTTTTAAATTCTGAAAATACAGAGGGGTTACAATTACATGAACAAGGTAAGAACTCATATGTTCTCCTTTCTTGCTATTGTTTAACATATTTATATAATTTTTTGTTTCACTTTTAAATTTTTTATTTTTTCATTTTCCTTTGTCTGTATCTCTCTTCTTCCTTTCTATCCTTTACCTCTTATTGCATATATCTTAGTTGTACTCCCTCTCTCCCATTCCATCTCCAGTTTCGTCTAATCTTATTTTCTCCACACAATTCTCCGTTAACCTACCAATTTCTGGTCTGCTGATTCCTTCTTTGATTTTCTTAGTTCCTAGTTATTTGTTGTTGAACTAGATGTATCTACTGAACTTCAATATACATGTATTCATTTTGACTGTTTCAAAATATCTGTGCCACTAGAGAACTCTGATTGATGATTGCCATAAAATAGTGTCCTTGAACGATCTTGGTTTTGCTTTAATACCCGAAACAGAAGAAAAAGTGGAGAAACATAAGAAAAATGGCAACTCCAGGTATCTCAACTCCCACTCATGATAATCAGGCAATAGAGCAGTTAATAATCCAAGGGGAGTTCCACAAATGGTCTACAACACTTATAAAAACTAATAAAAATGCTAAATAAAAAGATTGAGCACCTGCAAAAGACTGTATAAAGGTGATACGGAAAGGTGAAAGTGTAATAGGAAAATTCATGAGCATGATGAGGCTTATCAAAGATTAACTGAGGAATTATTCAGGTGGGATGGGAATAAATACAAATTAATAGAGCATTCATGGAGTCCACAATCAGAAATCTGGAAGAATCTGAGGCCAGAAAAGGTATGCTTAATGAAACCCAGCAGATGGAGAGTCCAATGAAAGTATAACCCATCCTTTCATTCACGTGATATATACATGGTAATTGTCAGACATAATTGCAGATAATCAACAATCCATGCAATATAAGCATATTTATAAAAGCTCAAGCAATACTTCTATCAGAAAATACTCATTGATAGTGATATTGACTATAGAATTTCACCAAATCTGAAATTAGGAAACAGATAATTCCATTGGCAATTTTCAGAAATCCACATATAACATCAAATTGCTAACATTTGAGGAGAGAAATTTAAAAGGTATTTGAATATATGCATATTCTGCATATTCTGCTAAATGTTTTCATATGAAGGCTTGCTCTCTCACATCTTTCTTGATCCACCAAGATTCCTTTATTTCATGGAACAATAAACTGAGATGGAAAAAGCTATTTAACTGGCAATCATGAGAGGGCCAAGAATAAAACTTAGGTTTGTAGAACCACTAAAATGAAGTTTTTTACGTTGGGAGGGGTGGGCAAGTGTAGAAAGAGGTAGAAAGAGGTGGCTTCTTTTTTTAAGCAACTCTAAATTCTATTGCTTGTATTATAATGAAAGGGCTATATTTCCTAAAACCTTATACATCTCAATCAGTGTAAATTTGAACTCTTGGCAGCCAGCTCCCATGAATGTCAGAGATAATTTGCTCAAATTATATGACTTTTTATGCAATGCTCTGAATATTCTTTTTCGTCTTTCAGAAACAACACCTGTCATTTCCTGTTTGGATTCTTTTATTCAGAGATTAATTTTCTTGATCACGAATCTGCAAATAGTAGTCTATGATCTTTGTATCGTGCTTTGATCTGGAGCTAAGAATATTTTTCTACGGTTTTAAGTGATGGAAACAATAGACAAATAACCAAAAGTACTAATTATTGTAATCTATAGGGAATTTGTATCTTTTAATACATTTCACCATACCAGCTTTATCCTCTTTCTGGTTGTCTGTAGATACTTTAGCACCACAATGTTCATGAATGAGGTGCAGGTAAGAGACTATGTGACCTGCCATCCTAGATATTTTACAATCTGCATCCTCTATAAAAAGTTCATTGCCTCTGCACTCTGTTCTCTTCTCTTTTCACATCATGCAATTCCAGAATAACCACTTGACAAAGGTTTTTGTCTCTATGTATATAATTACATGAGTTTTCGCTTTGATCCTTCACCAACGGAAGTCCAGAATAGATCTTTCATTTAAATTAAGAAGGACGATTTTAGACTTATGCAGTATGGGATGGTGGATAGTCACAGGCAATCTCTGCTATGTCAGCTAATCCAATCTACTCATTCCTGTGTATCCTAATACCCAGGATTCAACAAAAACCAGTACAATGAGATTGTTCAAATGAAACTGACTTTTCCCTCCGCTGAATGAAAATTCTCCGAAATAATTTATCTTCCATATATTTACAAAACATTTCTCATGATCTTTTCTACTATTTTGGCTTGATTACTCATGTTCATAATACTTTTCTTTGGGTGGGGTCTGATCGTGGGGCCTGAACTCGGCTTGGGCCATGTCCCTCACCTCTTCAGCTCCAGGATAGAGCTCTACCCCTTTAACCACATCGCCATTTCTGGCTTTTTTCTTTCTGCTTATGTGGTGCTGAGAAATGGAACCTAAGGCCTCATGCATGCAAGGCAAGCGCTCTACCACTGAGCTACATTTGTGGGGCTTAAACTCAGTGTTTCATGGTCTCCTTAGATTTTCTTTTGCTAATGAATGATGACACTCTATTCTTTGAGCCATATCCTCACATTCTTCTTCTTGCAGGATAATTGAAGATGTTTTCACATTTTTGTATGTGTAGGCTTACATTGAACAGAAATCTTCAGGTCTTATCCTCCTGATTTTGTAGGATTCTACACAAGAGGCCACTATCATCAAGGTTTGTGTTACTATTATTTAAATTATGTAGTAGAAGAATGTGGAATTATATTTGTGTTAAGTATTTAATTTTCAAAAATAAGTTTGAATCAACTTGTTATAATGTAACTGTTATCAATTTTAACTGTTAAACCAATTAATGTTTCACATTCCTACAGAAATATAATTGAAAACAAAATGTATATTTGTTTTCTTAAAACAAGTATTGGACCATGAATTTCTTTCACTTTACATTCATGTTTTATACCTTAATTAGCAGACTTCAATGAATAAAATAACTATATTAGTTGTATACCACAATAAGCAGAGTGATTATAGTTAAGAATAGATATTTCAATGCAGCCAAAAGACAAGTTTTTTTTGCAGTCTCCTAAAAATGTAATGTCACTAAAAGCAACTAATGGATATGATATATTTTGATCATTAAACTACATATAAATATATGGGACTACCAGTAAATTCTTAATAACTATGTAAAAAATAATTATATTCCTAAGCATTGATTAATGCTTGTAAACTTAGCTACTATAGAGTCTCAGGTCTATAAAGGCCCAGGCTGGAAAGTCCATGAGACACTTATCTCCAATGAATCACCAAAAGTCTGGCAGTCGCTTAAGTGGTAGAGCACTAGCCTTGAGCTGAAAAGCTGAGGGAGAGCATCCAGTCACAGATTTCAAGCCCCATGACTAAAAAAAGTAAAAGTAAACAATTAAAAATCAACAAATATCTTGACGTAAATGTTAAAATATATATGCAAAAAAATTTAAATCCTCACTAGGTATACTAGTCTATATAAACGTAGAGATGTGTTTTCCGGTTTAGTTTTCAGTGAATTGTGTAAATCAAACAATTCTCACTCAATTCACGTTTATATGTTTATATGCCATAAGTATAATTGTTAAGTGATAGGCAGTGCTGTTTTAGAAATCTCTCTTGGCTTTCTAACTTAACCCTTCTAAGCTAAAATCGATATGCCCTCCAACCTTGTCAGGGTTTTCATTGAGAGTAGTCATTCATCTCATTGGAGTAGGAAAGTATAAGCCAAAATCATTGTTTGGAACATCTGTCACATTTTACATGCTTTTCACTTCGTTTAAGATCTAAAGCATTGAAGTCATCTTAACCATGCCAGTAATAGCAAAATGTCTTCTGAGCCTTTCAATCTCTTAAGAGATGAAACTCTTTAGTTATACATGTATTTTTTATCCTTGCAAACATCCTATTACTTAGGATAATCTTTTTATTTAACCCGTTCCTGATTAGAAGACTGGAACAAAGGCAATAATGATAATAGCCAAGGAAATACTTGAAACCAATTAAAAAGCAATCACAGACCCACCTGATTTCACTGAAAATATACGATAAAATATGACTTTTTTGTTATCATTTAAAGAACAACAAATAAACTTTAATTAGCAGTGAAGAAAAGAAAACATTTGAAGACAATATGACTTTGAAAATTTTAACATAAGCATAATAAATTTATCTTGTTTTTCTATGTAGTCGCCAACATACTAGAGAGCAAACCCAAAGGGAGGAAAGCACCTAAATCACAGCAGTAAAATTTTGTCTATAAAATAAATGTGAGGGTGTGACTCTTTCAAAGATCAGGCTTACAAAGAGAAAAAGTGTATTTGCTTTAATGTAAACAAAAAATATAATCATCATTTATTAATGTTTTACATATCTTGACTAGGATTTCTCATGTTGGAGAAGAGGAAAGATATGATTTTTCATATTCAGTGTTTTTTTTTTTTACTATTTCCGAAAATCATTCTTACTTATCAGCTATAGCAACAGAAGTAGTCTTGGCTACTCTTAGTATCATGGCTTGCTTACATCTAGAAACGTTATTTGTTGCTAGGGTACAGGGTGCAAACACTTGCATATTAATAAAGAGTCATTTCCTTAGGAAGGAAAGTTGAAGAAACCTAAAAAATAAAAGACAGCATACTGGAAACTATTTTCTAGCAATATTAGTCTGTAGGTTTAGATTTTGTTTCCCATTTTTTCAGGAGGCCCATTTTTGTTATCTTCCTTTTCTCCATGTGGTGATCCTATAATATCTAATAACATCTTGGAATTGTTGTATCTTTACTGGATTCTCTCATTTCTGTTGGAAGGGCCGGAAGAATAAAAAAATGAATTTCTGTTTTGCTTTTACCTTGTTTTTATTATTTTAGGAACTGTCACTCAAAATGACATATAATATCAGGAGACAGATTTCATTTCCATATTCCTACCCTAGTCTTTGGTACTTAGTGATCCCCAAATGTGAAAATAAAGATAGGGAGTTGCTTATTTAGATATTCTTTAGAATTTTAAGACTTAATTAATGCAAAGCCCTTAGTATGTATATCATACATGTGTACAAAACTGGTGGCAATTTTTACTCATTCTCAGAAACTAGGATATGAGATGTCCCTGTAGTTGTATCAGGAAAACTGTGCAGTTGAGTTTAGTTTACTACACCAGACTGCTGTAACAAATTTCTTCAAGTTTAATGGATTGCAATATCCATATTTATAATTTTACAGTTCTAAAGGACAGATATCTAAAAGAAGATTCACTAGATTAAAATCTAGCCACAACAATAGCTGACATATTTTCAGATGATTCTAGGGGAAAAAGCATTTACTTTTTTTTTTCTTTTTTTTTTTTTTAATTGTGAGAATACCATACAGAGGAGTTACAATTGCATGGCCAAGATAACGAGTAGATTTCTTATCAAGCATTGTTGCCTCCTCTTTGTTTTCCCTTTCTATCCCTTCCCATACTCTCCCTACGTTCCCACACTCGGGCCTAATCCCGACACCAAAGTTGTAGTTGATGTTGGTATAATTTGTAGAGGGGAAGGGCAAAAACAATTCATTTAACTAGGGATACAATTGGACTGATTGCAACAGTGACATGTACAAGTCGTAATGTCGAAAACCGAACTTTACAAGGCATTTACTTACTGTTCCATTTTCAGAAATTTCACAATGTGGTTGTTGTCTTTTCCTTTATTTTCGATTTCACAATCTGGTTGTTCTCTTTTCTTTTATTTTCAAATGTACCATCTTTACACCTTTCTGATGGTTAGGCCCCAATCATTGCCCTTTCCAACTAAATCTGGGACATTTAAATACCCATTTGAGTATACTTCCTACATGTGATAATTATTTAAATTTGCATTCCTTGGGTAAGGAAAGGTGATTGTTTTACTGATAACCGAAATCTAAATTTGAGGGATTACATGTTTGGGGACAATAGATATTTTGGGAAGGTATTTTTCTGCCTACCACAATGTATGTGTAGCATTCTTTCTACTATGTCCTGTTATATTTTCATTAGATTTGAACAACGTATTTTTTCAATAAAATCTAACTAAAAGAATTAAAATTATTCCCTGAAAGTAATACTGATTAAAACATTGTCACCTCCTAGAAAGTTTAAATCCCAGAGAGCAGCTCCTGAAACAATTTTGGCACTGGCACTTTTTATACACTCTGATTAAAAAGTTTCTCTTTTCAAGAGCATTCAACTGCTATTTTTGGTAATATGGCTTATATTTATTTGACTGCTATTTCTATAGATACTTTTTCTCTTTTTCTACCTTTCTTGTGCCTAATCTATTTCTGAAAGAAATATAACTATTTGAATTATTTGAACTGCTTATTGAAGTTAAATCAGTAAGGAGAGGAAAAGAAAAAAAAATGTCTCTTTGTATATGTCATGTTCAAAATGTACCTACAAGCTATTTATCTTGAAATCATTTATTTTTCATTATGTTTAGATTCTGATAAAATTTAGCCTCTCAACACACAATGTTATTGCAACATTATTTCAGGTCTCTCAAAAGCAAACCAAAAATTCCTATTTATTCCTTTTAAAAGCTTAGCCAAAGCAAATGGTTTATTAGATATTTAGAGTCATGTTCAGACACTATGGTAGAAACCAGAGAAGGAAAGAAAAGTAGGTTTTTATTCTTCTATGAGCCACTGTGATTTATTTAAGCAATTTCTGAAAGAATGAAATTCTTGCATGGATGCCTTTTGCTTAATATCAACAATGAATCATTCATCCTTTATTAATAGGAGATTTTGGAGAAAGGATGAAAATTCATATTAGAAAAAGGAGAAGGTGAATATGAAGGAGAAAAGTAGGCATTTTGCTTCTCCATATCTCAATAACAATGTCTGTATAATGATTGTGGATATTAGATATCATGCTCCAGAATGATTAAACTCATCTATAGAAAAGATAACCCCACATGCAAGTGACCACATGGAGAATATTTATTGATAGAAAAAATGTAATAGCATTAAGCAGGAAATTTTATCTATTTGTTTACTTCTTGTTTAGAATTTGTTAAATTCTGGTGATCTATATTCGACTCATATGAAGGTATACAAGGATGGTAAGAAACTAACATTTCAATATTATTTTCTAATATTAGCTTAGTTTTTGCTGTGTTATATGAGGCTGCATTTGAGTTTTGCCTTTATTTCACATTCTTTAGTCTTCCAGAATATAATTAGAAGGAAGAGTCCCTCTGGAATTACGCTACTTTTATATGTTTGTTTGTTTGTTTTTAATTTTGGGTCCGGTTGTGGGCCTGAACTCTGAGCCTGGGTGCTGCCCCTCAGCTCTTCAGCTCAATGCTAGCACTCTACCACTTGAGCCACAAAATATGTTACTTTTATAGATATGGGAATACAATCATCTGTTAGGAACAGACAATGGGATGAATATATTACTGTAGAAATAGTTTTTCAGTGCTTGCTTCTGGATCAATTTTGTAAGCTGAAGTAAGTCACATGACCTATCTTGACATTCCAGTTAGAGGGAAATCTCACTTACAGGAAGCTGATGTAGGTCATACAGTTATTTGCAAAGATATGTAACACTTGAGAAAAAGAGAAAAAAGAAGGGTATTATAATACAATCAACAATATTTTCCATCACATGTCTCTGCAAGAAGGAAGCTATTATGTACCTTTGTTTATAAAACTATTAGAATTTCAAATCATGTTTTTATGCCTTGGATGTTACAGGAATTAGAGAATATTGTGATACTGAGTTCATAAAATCTCAAAGAAAACTGGAGCAATCTTTTCAATACTAGGAGAAAAACTTTATACTTTGTAATATAGTATCTTTTCATTTTATATAAATATATTTTGTTAACTATATATGACTATCCACGAGAAGAAATTTTTACATTTATCTGCGTTTTGTGCAGAAATCATAGTCAATTAGATAAAAATAGGAGTTAATCAGTAGCACTTTTTAAAATGCGAAATAAGTGGAGAATAAGCTAATACACAAATTTTTCCACTATCGCCTTCTACCTTCTCCTCCTTCCTTCCTAGAAAACAATTTCCACCACAAAACAGGCTTAAGTATTTGGCTCTTGACCTTGAAAGTGGAAGCAGAATGGTATGGATGTGGGAGCTAACTGTTTATGCTGTTTTACATAATAATGTTACTTGCAACAGTTCTATGAGACCTGCAGGTCTTAACTGTACTTTCTTAGTGATGTGATATGTCAGCCTTTCTGGACTTAGTATTGTTTTCGACTTCCTTTTCAGCACCAGGCCAAAATTGTGATACCATGTAATGGAATGAAAATGTAATACCATCTTAAGAAAGTCATTTAAGTCTCTGTGAATGTGTTTCATGGTACAGTGATTGCCTAGCATGCATGGAACCCTGAGTTCAATTCCTCAGTAGCACATAAATGGAAAAAGAAACACTGGAAATGGTGCTGTGGCTCAAATGGTAGATTGCTAGCCTTGAGGGGGAAAAAAAGCCTTGAATTCAAACCCCAGGACTGGCAGAAAAAGGTCATTTAATTAGTAAATGCAAAATAAAGAACCCATACTTGGAATATATAATTGCTCCATCCATACTGATACCTGACAAGAGTCCCTAATTAAAGTGCTTGCCTATGTTAGGATACTGTGTTGAAAATAAAGTATTGTTCATTAGCTCATGACAATTAATGCTAGGAATGTGCTTAGATAATAGGTGAAGATTAATCCTAGAAATCCAAACATTCCAGGTTTTTGATTGGTCACTTCTAATTACAATGAAAAATTTAATAGCATTGAGATTTAGAAATCTTTTTGGTCAGGCACAGCACCAAAAATGCAGAGGGCAGTTAATAGTTATGACAAAAGAAAAGGAATAATTCCAGATGGAAGGAATAAATGATAGTAAGTAAGGGATACAAGAAACTGTTCATGGAGCCATTTTTGGTATTGAAGAATTAGTCTTATTTATCTAGGCTTATTCTTCTTTTCATTTGGCATTCTAAACCTCTTACGCTAGTTCTTAACCTCTGTGTACCAAGTTATATCTCCTTCTATGCTGAGCTTTCATACCCAATAACTTTTGCTTTCTAAAAATCTCAGTCTTTCTCTATTTGTCTATGAACATTTTCTGATATAAAGTCCACCTATCTAGTAGGCAGAGGATGACAATGTAAGGATCCCATAGCTAATTAGTCCTTAAGGTAACACCGAAAAATAGGACATATATATTGCTATTTTATTTATTCTGAATAGATGCAATGTCATTATTTCATTCAAATTTCCATGATTTGTCTACATAGTGTCATTAAGTGCACAAAAATGCAAATATGAGCTGGGTGCCAGTGACTCATGTCTGTAATCCTAGCTAATCAGGAGGCTTAGACCAGGTGATTGAGGTTCAAAGTCCCCCTGGGAAGGAAAGTCTATGAGAATCTTATCTTCAATTAAGTAAGCACCAGAAAACTGGAAGCAGTGAGGTCCATAAAGTGATAGAGCAATCAGCTTGAGCTGAAGATTTGAGGGATAATGCCCAGGACCAGAGTTCAAGCCCGAAGACCAAAAATTTTAAAAAGAAAATATGACCTTGGGTGTCCCCAAGAGAAACTATGATGTCAGTAGGAATCTTCCCAAGAGGAAAAAAATATAGAGAGAGTGCACCTACTTTTGCTGAGTTAAAGCTATGGCTTCTTTGCTGGACATATTCTCTTTCAAATATTGTCAAATATTAGCTTTATAAAAAAATTCTACTAATATTTCTCAGTTCAAAACAGAACTCTTGATACAATTGGTGTCACTTGTCTTAGTTATTATCTCATTTCACAGCCAACCCAATATGGAGAGTCTGTCAAACTCATATGTGTAATTAAAACCAAAAAACCATTAGTGGAGTTGTGGCGCAAACAGTAGAGTACTACATTTGGGGCAGGTGGACAGAGAAGTCAACTCTTCCGGGACAGAGTCCAGAGTCTGAGTTTAAGCCCCAGAACCAGCACAAACTCAACAATCAAACAAAAACAAAAAAGCCACCAGATATATCTTTGTGACACTTCTTAAAGCAGCACTGGTCTGAGAAGAGTCTACTTTTGCTAATTATATTCACTGGATCCTGATTTTTTGGAGTCCTTGTTGCTATGGAGAACCCAGGGCCAGAATATAGGAATTAATAAATGATTCCTGCCACAAAAGAATCATTTCAGGAGTGAAATATCCACCCAAAAGGCATTTTAAATCCTCCAAGTTTTTGTTTCTCTGAAGTAGAACACTTTGAAAACAAAGTTATTTCCTTTTCTTCAATGTTGGCCTTCAAATTGCATAAAGTTTCCTTTTGTACTACTCTCAACTAGAAGTTTACAGACAAGTTTTATATGAGTAATTAACACACTCGAACAAGTCAGGAACAAAGTTTCCTTTTAAGCCTTCGATTCTTTTCTTGTACAGTAAAAAGGAGAGCACAAATTACCTTGACCTTTTTCATCCTCTATGTTCAATTCCTCTCCTTAATCAGTTTCCACTTCCAGTAATATTTCCTTCCAGTTACTTCCAATAAGAATCTATGGTGCTGCTCTTTTAAAAGTGTTAACATACAATGAATGTTTTCTTGCTTCCCTGAAACAGCACAAGGATATCTTTGGAAATGAGATAACATGTGTTTCAGAGACAACTTAGAAAAGAGAAAATATGAAATTTAAATGGCTTATAAAAACATTAACCAGGAGTACATTGAGTTCAAATTTTGTAAGTGCTCCGTAAATTAAGGCCAATTTTAAGTAGGAAGAAGATTCTCAGAAAATTGTGTGTGTGTGTGTGTGTGTGTGTGTGTGTGAGAGAGAGAGAATGTGGGTGTTGTGCATTATTTCCCAAGTGTACATGAATTAACAGTAGAGGAACAAGAGGAATAAGAGAAAGAGAAGTAAGTACTTTCTTTAAGTATAAGGGTTCAATACACTATAGAAGACTCTATAAATTAGACAAGATTGAAACAGTAAAGCCAAGGCCAATATGTTCATCTATGTGAGTGATATAAAAAAAGCATTCCTAAGTGGAACATGAAGGATGAAGCCACCCTCTTTCATCTCCTGGCTCTAAATCATGGTTGATAATCACACAAATTGGTAAAAAGTAGGAAGGAAGAATAATTCTGGTTCCAAAGCAAGTCAGATATAAGAGCATGGACTTAACTGGAAAAAAAGGCCATATTGAGAAAGCAGGGATTATAGTAGCAATGAGTATGTGGCAAAGATCACATTTATTTTCCTTTCTTTTCCTTTTCTTTTCTTTTCTTTAGTTGGTTCTGGGGCCTGAGGTCTAGGCTTAGATGTTGTCCCTCAGCTCTGCAGCTCAAGGCCAAAGTCCTACCAATTGAGCCACAGTGACACTTCCATGGAGCTGGGCAGTGGTGGCTCACGCCTCCAATCCTAGCTACTTAGGAGGCTGAGAAGTGAGGATCTGGGTCCAAAGCCTGTTCAGGCAGGAAAGTCTGTGAAACTCTTATCTCCAATAAACCACTTAGAAAACCGGAAGTAGCACTGAGGCTCTAGTGGTAGAGTGATGCCTCAAGTTGAAGAGCTGAGGGGCAGTGCCCAAGCCCAGAGTTCAAGCCCCACAACTGATCAAGGGAAAACAAAAACAAAAATAAAACACAAAAAAATAAAAAACATATACAAGTCTCAAGGACTTTTCTATCTGCGATGGCTTTGAACTCCAATTCTCAAAACTCAATCTTTTGCGTATATAGAATTACAAGCATGAGCCACTGGCACCTGGTTTAAGATCTCATTTTGAACAGTGTACACTCAGGATATGTAATGTGTATGAACATCTTTATTTGTATAAATCCTATGGTTTAAAATCGGGGCTACAACTTACAATTCCCACTCACAGTTTAAAAATTGATACTCCTAGAAAAATTAAACCTAATTATGTAAAGGGGGGGATGGGAAATGCTGTTTGCAGGCAGCGTTGGCAGAACAGTCTTTGAGACACTACCTATAATTCACCAGTCAAAAGCTGCTTTGGAAAAATGGCTCAAGTGATGGAATACTAGTCATGAGCAAGATTGCTTAATAAGAGCTTGAGACTTTGGCTTACATAATACAAACCTACACACACACACAGAGGGACCTGATATGTGCAAACATACATACACAAATGATACAACTCAGAATGTGTAGAAATGTTAGAAAATAGTAGAAAATATGTCCTGAGTAAGACTGTAATGTATTGATAATTTTTAATACAAGAAAGTCCTCATGTGAACTGTCGTCCAAAAAGTTTGAGAATATTACATAGGTAGGGAGCAGAGATAGTAAGAAAGTCGAGTAATGGTTATTAAAAGTATCAGATCGATGGAGGAATCAATCAGAGAGCACTGCTGGTGCATCTGAAAATATTCATATGCTGTGTCCAATGATAGAACATCTTTGAAAATAATACATACAGCCTGAACAGTCATTCTAGTGGATCATAGGAGAAGTTCAGAACTGCTACTCTGTATCTAGATTAAATAACAACAACAAACTATGGCAGGGCAATGTAAGACAAGCCTGGAATTTTAGCAGTCAGACTGAGACAAGAGATTAGAGATTGGAATTACATAGTGATACCTTCCCTGGAAAAGGTAGTATAATTTTGTCTCAATAAAATAAAACAAACAACAAGAAAGGGATACAGAGTTGGAAGTTTGGGTTAATTTTGTCATTATGTTTTGGGAAGTCAAGTTTCCTTTTGAAATGCAATCATGTGTAATCCTCATTTGTGTTTTTTTTTTACTTTTCATTGTGAACATACTGTACAGAAGGGTTACAATTACATGGACAAGATAATGAGTACATTTCTTATCAAGCATTGCAGCCTCCTCCTTTGTTTAGCCTTCACAGCCCTTCCCAGCCTCCCCCCTCCATCCAGCATTCCCTCCCCACCAAAGTTGTAAAGTTCGTTTTCGACATAACAACTTGTACTTCTCATTGTTGCAACGGTTCCAACTGTATTCTTAAACGTCTTGTTTTTCCCCTTCCCCTCCACAAATTATACCGACATTATCTCTTCATTAGCGAATATTTGTAAATATAATATCGCTCGTGGTTACCAACCGAATGGGAAAAACCTAAGAACCCTTTTGTTGTATTTAAATAAATGATGGATTACAGAAGCTGTAGCCCTTCCTAAAATAGAATATAGATTTAAATAAATACTTTGTTTTGTTTGTAATTGGTTATTATATAGGACACTACAAAATGATTTTTAAGTAGCAGATTTAATTTACAAATTTAAAAATGACTCTGGCATGCTGTTTGCCTAGAATATTCTTTTAAGAGAGGAGAAATAAGAACTTAGTTAATAGATAATTTAAATAGTTCATGTAAGAATTGATAATGTGAAGAATCTAGACAGAGTTTCCAACACATGGATATTAATTAATAAATTTAGAAAAAGAGTAATATTTCAGGGTTTGTTATAGCATGGTATGAAGGGAGTATTTGTGTGAAATCGTGGTTCTTTTGCCAATGTGTAACACAGGAAGAAATTACCTTAATTACATGACTCTATATACAATAAGAAAAAAGCTAGGTGTGAGGTTTGTTTTTAATTTTGTTTTTGTGTTTTGTTTGGTCCTAAGGCTTGAGCTCGGCCTGGACATTGTCTTTGACTCTTTTTGTGCTCAATTCTAATGATCTACTACTGGAATGGCAGTGCCACTTTGGTCTAGTTTTTCTGAGCACTTATTGGAGATAAGAGTCTCAGAAAACTTCCTTCCTGGGTGGCCTTTGAACCATAATCTTCAGATCTTAGTCCCCAGAATATCTAAGATATTTAAAACTATAAATATAAATACTTTGCAATTGTTCTCATCTCAAGAATACCACAGGGGAAAAATGATGCAGCAAAGTTAGTGCAGTATTCTTTCCATAATTGGAAGGTCATCACATTAGCAGAGGTGTAATATTTTTTTAACAATAGTGATAAGCTAGTAATGATGTGAATTAAGGGAATTTAAGGTGCAGCTTACAAGTGGAAATTAATGAGCTAAGATGACATTATGGCATAAAAGCTTGGGATTGCTTTTCATAGAAATAATAGCTTATTCTTTCACTAGCCATACAACGGGCAAGGATCTTATACCTAAAATATACCTGTAACTCAAAATATTACATGACACAATAACAAATCCTTAAAGAAACAACTGCCCAATAAATAAAGACTGATAGAGATACTTCTCTGAAGAGGAAAGAAGGATGGCCAATAGACATATGAAGAAATGATCACCTTTCTAACTGTAAAAGAAATTCAAATCAAAACAACATTGAAATATCACCTCACCCCTGTAAGAATGTCCATAATGAAGAAATCTATTAACAATAGATGCTAGTGGGGATGTGGACAGAAAGAAACCATAATGCATTGTTGGTGGGAGTGTAAACTTGTTCAACCACTTCGGAAAATAGTAAGGAAGTTCCTTAAAAATCTCCACATAGAGCTCCCTGATGACCCAGCAATCCTACTTGTGGGCATTCACCCAAATGATCACAAACAAGACCATACTAAAGCTCCCAGCACAATTATGTTTATTGTAGCATTATATACCATAGCTAAGATATGGAACCAACCCAGATGCCCCTCAGTAAGTGAATGGATCAAGAAAATACGGTATATATATAAACAGTGGAATTCTATGCCTCCATCAGAAAGAATGGCATTACCCCATTTGTTAGGAAGTGGAAAGACTTGGAAAAAATTATGTTAAGAGAAGTGAGCCAGGCCAAAAGAAAGAGAGGTCTCATGGTGTCTCTTATTTGCAATAACCGTGTATGTCTGAGTCAAGCAGAAAAGGTCAGATAAGTTGATATTAGGGAAATGAACCCCAAATAAGTATTCAATCCTTTTTTCTTTCATCCAATTGTCTCTAACATGTTATTAAGATGATTTCTTTGTTGCTTTGTATGTCCCTTCCCCATGGTATAAGCCCTGCTTTCACTTTATTTGATGTTGGCATAATTTGTGGATGGGAAAGGAAAAATTCGTTTACATAGGGATATTGGTGGAGCTATTGCAACAATGAAATATACAAGACGTTATTTCCAAAAATAACGGGGAAAGATGATCAAGTAGGATGGCGAGGGGGATAATGGGAAGGGATGGGAAGGAGAAACAAAGGAGGAGGCAACAATGCTAGATAAGAAATGTACTTCTTATTTTTCCCATGTAATTGTAACTCCTATGTAATGATTTTCACGATTCAAAAAAGATAAATAATAGCTTACTCTAATGAACAAGAGCTTAGTCTTGAGGAATTATTACAGATGTTTCAGAGTTTTATCCTCTACCAGAATGTGGCTATTTTTCCATCGAATTCTCAATATGTAACATTTTATTGGAAACAGCAATTTTTGCAGAATTACATAACATGCAAACAGGTGAGGTTTTGTATCTTTCTGGTGTGGAATGTGGAGAATTTGAAAATAAGTAGTTAGTAGTTAAAGGAATTTTGAAGAAAACATATATTCTATCCTCTTAACAACTTATCTACTTTTTAAAGATGAATTTTCAAAGAATTAAACTGTTTTCTGGTTTACAATGAGACAATACTAAATAATCATTTTTTTCAAAATAATATCAAATGTGAAAATATTGTATAGTTTGATACAATTCAAGTTAATGAGCCTCTGATAAAGAAAGAGTGATTAATTCAAATTAGATGGCAAATAATATTAATTTTTAATAGGTAATACAGTTAGAATAATATTTACTAAACCAATAGAGTGAAATTAAATTTTATGTACCTAAATTTTTAACATTAATTTCATTGTCAAGGTGATGCACAGAGGAGTTACATTAAGAAAGTTTGTGAATACATAACTTTTTAAATTTGTTACCCCCATCCTCATTTTTCACACTTTTCCTTCACCCTAAGACCCCTGACAATATCTACAGTAAATTTCCAATATATTGTCTTCTGAATATTTCTATTGAATTGCTTTCCCCTTTTTCCTTTTTTCACGATTTTGTAGTTCTTCTTTCCTCCTCTAATTAAGATCAATGTATATGCCATACAAAATATACCAAAATCAAATACACCAGAGGATAAAGCAAAAGGGGGAAACACACACACACACACACACACACACACACACACACACACACACACATATTACACCAAAAACAACTGCAAAGATAAACCTCGGTTAACCTATCTTGGAGTTCATTTTGTTCAGCATCATGTTATCGCATCATATATTCATAGATATGGAACCATTCTGCTCATCTGCTAGACTCTCTTAAACATTTCCTAATTAATACAGATAAGGAAAATCATGCAATCTGTTACTTTGTGTCTTGCTATTTTTATTCAATAGTATTTTTCAATGTCTTTCCATTCCCTATGAATGGTGCGAAATCATTCTTTCTGATGGAAGCATAGAATTCCACTGTGAATATATATACCACATGTTCCTGATATTCAATAAAAATGAACAAACAAATTACCAACTCCTCTGGGACACAACAAAGGCAGTATTCAGAGGCAAATTTAATGCTCTGAGTTCCTACATCAACAAATTGGAGAGATCTGAAACCAACAATTTAATGAGACATCTGAACCTCCTTGAAAAAGAGCTGAAAAATAAACCCCAATCCAGTACCTGGAAAGAAATGATTAAAAAACAGTCAGAATTACATGAACTAGAATTTCAAAAAATACACAGAAAGAATCAACAAAACCAAGAGTTGGTTTTTTGGATAAATTAACAAAATTGACAGACTTTTAGCAAGTCATATCAGAAAAAGAAGAGACCACACCCAAATAAATAAACTCAGAGATGAGAATGGAAACATCACCACAGAAACAACTAAGATTCAGAACATAATAAGGGAATACTTCTCAAAACTTTATGCTAAAAAGTTTGAGAACTTGGCAGAAATGGACATTTTCCTAGCAAATATTGATATTCCAAAACTAAACCAAGATGAGTTAAACCATCTTTACAGGCCCATATCAAGCATTCAAATAGAAACATCAATAAGAGACCTCCCAGCTAAGAAAAGTCCAGGACCAGATGGTTTTACAGTGGATTTTACCAGGCCTTCAAAGCAGAGCTCACACCAATACTCCTCCAACTCTTCAATGAAATTGAAAGAGAAAGTTCACTACCGAACACATTCTATGAAGCCATCATAACCCTCATCCCAAAACCAGGCAGGGACTCCTCAAAGAAAGAGAACTATAGACCCATTTCTTTGATGAACATTGATGCAAAACTTCTCAACAAAATTTTGGCCAATCGACTTCAACAACTCATCCAAAAAATCATACACCACGATCAAACAGATTTCATTTCAGGGATTCAAAGCTGGTTCAATACACGCAAATCAATTAATATAATTCATCACATCAACAAGAGCAAGGATAAGAATCACATGGTTATCTCAATAGATTCAGATAAAATAAACATTTGACAAGATCCAACACCCTTTTATGATGAAGGTTCAGGAAAAATTAGGAATCCAGGGAACATTCCTCAATAAAATAAAAGCTGTATATGATAAAATTGCTGAAAGTATTATACTCTGAGGTGA
Source organism: Dipodomys spectabilis (assembly GCF_019054845.1). Lineage (NCBI taxonomy): Eukaryota > Metazoa > Chordata > Mammalia > Rodentia > Heteromyidae > Dipodomys > Dipodomys spectabilis. The sequence goes on along the minus strand of NW_024871210.1, from coordinate 6,876,929 downwards.
ACAACTAAAGCCATTTCCTCTTAACTCAGGAACAAGACAAGGATGTCCTCTCTTTCCACTTCTCTTCAATCTAGTATTAGAATGCCTGTCTTGAGCAATAAGAAAATATGTGAACATAAAAGGGTTCCAAATAGGGAAAGATGAACTAAAACTCTCCCTCTTTGCCGATTACATGATTTTGTACATACACCATCCCAGCAACTACACTCCAATATTACTCAAGCTGATTCAAAACGTTGGTAAATGGCAAGATATAACATTAACCCTCAAAAATCAATGGCTTTTCCGTAGGCCAACATTTAGAAAAGCGTGGCTGAAATGTGGAAACTCTATTCGTAATGGTTTAACAAATAACAAAATACCTGGGAATCAACTTAACCAAAGAAATGAAGGACCTCTACGATGAAAACTTTAAAAACCTGAAAAAGGAAATCAATAGAATTTAGAAAGTAGCAAAACCTCCCATGCACCTGCATTGGAAGGATTACCATCGTGAAAATGGCAATACTTCTCGAGGCTATCTACACATTCAATGCGATACTTATCAATATTACAACCTCATTCTTCAAGGAAATAGAAGAGGCAATCCAAAAATAAATATGGAACAATAAAAGACCCTGAATAGCAAAAACGATCCTCAACATAAAGAACTATGCTGGAAGAGTATCAATACAAAATTTCAAACTCTACTACAAAGCCATAGTAATCAAAATAGCTTATTACTGACGCAAGAACCGACCTCAGGACCAATGGAATAGACTGGAAAACACAGAAATGAATTTAAAGACCTATAGCCATCTCATCTTTGATAAGGGAGCTAAAAAAAAACAGAATAGAAGAAAGACAGCCTCTTCAGTAAATGGTGCTGGCAACATTGGTTAACAACTTGTCCAAAACTAAAGCAGGATCCTTATACATCACCTGCACCAGAATCAATTCCAAATGGATCAAAGACCTCGGAGTCAAAGAGACACTCTTAAAGCATTACAGAATGGAATAGGAGAAACCCTAGGTCTCCTTGGCAAAGGCTGACTATTTCTTAATAGTGAAACAGAAACACAGCAAATCAAAGAAAGATTGTCCAAATGAGATTGCATGAAATTACAGAGCTTCTGCATGGCAAAGGACATAGCTTACAAGTTCAATAGAAAGCCCATGGACTGGGAGAAGATCTTCACTGACCATACAATGGACAAGAGTCTCATTTGTAAAATATATCTGGAACTAAAAAAATTAAATCCCCCAACAACAAATCTTCAAGGAAACAACTGGCCAATAAATAAGTGGGCTAAAGACTTAAAGAGAAACTTCTCTGAAGAGGAAAGAAGGATGGCCAATAGACACATGAAGTAATGCTCAACCGCTCTACCCATAAAAGAAATTCAAATTAAAACAACATTGAGATACCACCTCCCCCCAGTTAGAATGGCTATAATCAACAAGTCTAATAACAACAGATGCTGGAGAGGATGTGGAGAGAAGAGAACATTACTGCATTGTTGGTTGGAGTGTAAACTTGTTCAACCATTTTGGAAGGTAGTATGGAGATTCTTAAAAGACTCCACATAGAGCTTCCCTATGACCCAGCAATCCCACTTTTGGGCATTTACCCAAATGATCACTAACAAGACTCTACTAAAGCTACCAGCACAACTATGTTTATCCCAGCATTACATACCATAGATAAGATATGGAATCATCTCAGCTGCCCCTCAGTGGATGAATGGGTCAAGAAAATGTTGTTATAAACACAATGGATATTTTTGCCTCCATCAGAAAGAATGACATTTCCCCATTTGTTAGGAAATGTAAAGACTTGGAAAAAAGTATGTTAAGTGAAGCAAGCCAGGCCCAAAGAATCATATGTCCCTTGGTTTCCCTAGTATATGTTTGAGACAAGCAGAAAAGTTCAGATAAGTTGATGTTAGGTGAAATGAACCCCAAAATAAGCATTCAAATATTTTTTTTCTTTCATGTAATTGTTTCTAACATATTTATAAGATGATTTCTTTGCTGCTTTGTATGTCGATGCCCTCCGTATAACCCTTCTCACTGTTTTTGATTTGGTATAATTTGTAGCGGGGAAGGGAAAAAACAAACCGTTTAAATAGGGATACATCTGGACCTTTTGCATCAATGAGAGGTACAAGCCATTGTGCAAAATTGAACTTTATTTTCTTCTTTGGTCGGGGGTTGTGGTGGTGTGCTGGGGAGTGTCTGTGAGGATTAGCGGGGGAGATGAGAAGGGGAAAAAAGTAGAAGGCAACTATATTTGATAAGAAATGTAGTCATTACTTTTCCCATGTAATTGTAACCCCTGACCCATTGGAATAAAGATATTCACAAGACACTATATGGAAAATAAATTTTGTAGCTTTGGGGTAGAGGAAGAGTTGTGAAGGTGGATGTAGTAAAAGACAGAAGAAAAAAGGAAATAAGGGATAATAGTGCTTGACAAGAAATGCACCATTACTGACATGAATATAGTTTTTTTATAAAGCATCATTTGAAGAAAATGATTTTAAATACAAGGCAAAAAAATAGCGACAGAAAACAAAAAAAAAAACAAATTGATTATGGTGTTCAAATGCCCTACTATCTGTATGAGGTTGAAGTATCTTTATCACATGTGACTATCATTGTGAGATTTTTGTTCTTTTTAAGTTCCCCAAGGAAATTAGCATTTTCTGAAGGATACTGAAAATATGAGCAGAAAGTAAATTTCATATAAATATACTGTTTGACATTATACTCTATTACTTATTAAATGCTAAGTTGACCAAACTGTGTTAAAGAATGATGGCCTTTTTTATAATTCTCAAGGGTGGAATTTGATTTATGAAGAAAAGTGAAAAGCAATTAAGTCAAATATCATAACTTCACCTGTATAAATACTCAGAATGACTTAATCCCCTGAAAACTTCTTGTCGAATACATTCTGCTTTAAAATACAAAACAAATGTTATGAATTGAGAAGATTACATTGTTGTTTGGAAACAAAAGTGGCCTAAGACTAAAAGAAAAATAAATAAAAACAATAATAATACTAACAACAACAATACACTTTTATTAGAGTGGAATGTTCATCCAAAAGTTGGTATAGTTTATCATCTTTAATATAAGCAGTAATTCATTCAAGTGACAATAAAATGAAAGAAAGTAACATATAGTGTTAAAATCGTGATTCATACTTGGCTAAAGCACTTTTCAGGAACTTTTTTTTTTATATACCATTCTTTTTTGGTGGTGTGCGTGGGTGGAAGTTGAACTTGCCCATGGTTGTATTGGGCTGTAAAATGTTTTCTAAAATTTATGAATTTCACCACATAGTATAAATATATATATTGCTAGGTTCAATAGAGGTTTTCACAAATCATCTTATTAAAATATTTGACATGTGTTCTATTTATAGCTCGTATTTTACTAGGAGTAATTATTGCAATCTAAACCGATCATACAACTTTCACCATTTACTCAGTGATCACCTGTGACAGAATAATTCTGTAAAAAACCCGGAAGTTTACTCATGTTTAAAACTTGCATTGAAAGTTCTCGTTCCATTATCAGTGTGCATTGAGAGTGAGCATACATATGCATATGAAATTTCTGTACAACTTCAAAATTTTTAATGGGTAATTTAGTACAAAAGAATAATACATAAATGGAAGAATATTATTCACTGTTAACAAAACCATATTTTTAAATGTGTAAAAGACATTACCATAACTTCTGTAATCAGGAAATAACTGATAAGGATATTCATAGAGATTGTTATACATACAAAAATTCTAAAAATAACATTTGTTTAATTAGCCTTAATTCTTTTTTCCTCTGTTCATTTTGTATATGGAAAAAGACACTAATTGCAAAATTAGAATTCAAAGAACTGATATATATATATATATATATATATATATATATATATATATTGTTATAATAATCTGTATCAAAGTGTGAAGATGTGATATGTAACACTAGTGTTTCCATCAATTCTATTATTTATATCAATTTTTTTCTTTCTTATTTAAATTTTATTGTCATAGTGACCTTACTTGGGGTATAGTTACACAAGTAATGAGTCCAATCCTTGTTGAAATTGTTACCCCCTTTCTCATTACAGATCCTATCCAACACATTGTCTTGTGAGTATTGCTGTTACACATGATCCCCCGTTTTTATTTGTCATGCAATAATATTTTCATACTAGTCATTGCATAAGTTCAATGTTTTAGGTCTAACTTTTCATAGTAGTATTATGGTGAACACACAACCCTCCACAGAGTTTTATAAAACTTTTAGAAATATATCACATTGATAAAACCGAGTGTATTCTCAGGAATTACAGATTTTCAAAAATCAGGATGTGATGAAGAAATACATTACAACTTTACTAGCTTTGGAAGTACTTTATTCATGATTTTATGTGACTACTGTACTCATTTGCTCGTTTCCTAAGCTCTTGCACATCACAGTGTGAAGCGATCAGTGTACTTGGATGAGAACACTAAGATGAATTCATCAAGAATTTTATCAATATTCAAAAAATTTTGAAGTGATATGAACCAAAGTCTTTCACATAATAAAAACACGTGTCATATATAACGATGCCCCTATGTTTAATCATTATACATGTGAAACATGCAAATTTTTAAAGTATTAACTTCACATACATAGTGATAATAGGGAGAGATATAGAACGATGTAGAATTACTTTTATTTTCATGAATATATTAATGTCTATCGATGTGACTATTGCAATTGGACAGTGAAACATTAGGAGTTTCTAAAGACTGGCTCTTGTTAAAAATTGTTTTTAACTTATCTGTATCATCAGAACTGTGGTGAAAGGGAATATCAATATGTGTAAGATCTCTATGCGTTAGAGAAATTAATAGTTATTCTAACTGTATGATAAGAAGTGAGGAGAATAGGCAGAAGTCATGCAAATAATGATTTACTTTAAACTTTAATTTATGGTAAGGTGCCAAATTGCATATATGTACATTTGGGTTGAGCACATTAAAATAACGGGAACATTCATGTTTCCTAAACTACTGTACCAAAAATTTTGTTTTTAAAACCAAGGAGGCATAAGTTGAAACAAGATTACACCATGTCCAACCAAATGCTTCAGAAATATGCATAAGAGAATTACATGAAGAAACTTACATATAGAAAGGTTTGAATATAGGGGGCTTGGAAGTTGGCTCAGTGGTAGAGTGCTTGCCTTGCATGCCTGAGGCTCTGGGTTCGATTCCTCAGCACCACATAAGCAAAAAGAGAAAAGCCGGAGTTGTCACTGTGGCTCAAATGGTCGAGCACTAGCCTTGAGCTGAAGAGCTGAGGGACAAGGCAAAGGGCCAGAGTTCAGGGCCCAAGACTGGACCCCACACCCCCCCAAAAAAAGAAAGGATTGAATATATACACATTAACACAGTAAACAACTTGTCAGCAATTTTGCTTTGCACGACATTTCTTTGAGGGGGTGGGGGATACGTGTTGGGTGGGGCAACAGGATGTGGAATATTTTCGAAAATTTGTGATTTCACAAATTTCACCAGGCAGTATAATTTTATGTACTTCTAGGTCCAGCAGGGGAAAAAAACACAATCTTAAAATACACAGCATATGTTTTTGTTTAAAGTTTTATTGTAAAGTTGCTGTACAGAGGAATTCCATTTACATGAATAAGGCAATGAGAACAGTACTTTTTGACCAATTTTACACTTTCACTTGTTGATGGCCCACTATCCCTTCCCAACTCAACTTCTTCTCTCCTCCGCATACCCCTTCGAAAGTTGTAATGTTCATTTCTAATATACTGTCTTGTCGTTATCCTACTTGCAATGTGTCCTTATTTAAGGGATTTATTACACCATTTCCCTTCCCAGATCAGACAAATATATATATACAAGATGCATGGTACCAATATTGAGTACAGTGTCAACCGGGGATATGCCATAGGAAACAACAATAAAATAAAATCATGGAGCATATTTAAAACAATAACTATAAAGAGACATCTCTTGTATTCATATATTGGAATTCATTTCAATTAGCATTATTTTATATGATCATATATATATGACTTTTGATGTTTTCAGTTCATCTAACAAGATTATCTTATATGTATATTATTATTGCAAATAAGGTAAATGATGGGCCTAAATTCTTTGGGACTGTGCTACACAACTTAATATTATTTTTCCAAGTCATTCCATTTCCAAACCAAAGCGACAGTGCCATGCTTTCTGTTGGAAACATAGAATTGCTATCTCTACACATATGTACATACAAATGTTTATATTTACCATATTTTTGATACACTCATCTAACTCATTTATTGAGGGTCATTGGGGTTGGTTCTATATCTTAGTTATTGTGAATATTGCTGCAATAAATATAGTTGTGCTGGTAGCTTTCCAAAGGCCCTGTTAGTGATCATGTAGTTAAATGTCCAAATTAGGATTGCTGAATCATATGAGAGCTCTATGCATAATCTTTTAAGGAACATTTCTACTGATTTTCAGAAATTTTGAGCAAGTTTACTCTCTCACAAACAGTGTGGTAGGGTTCCTTTGGAGCCACATCACCAGCCCAAGCATCTGTCGTTACTAGACTATTCATTATAGCCATTCTAATTTGTAAAAAGTGGAATATTAACACTGTTTTGATTTACAGTTCTTTTATGGCCAGAGAAGTTGAGCATATCTTCAAATGTCTATTGACTATTCTCATTTGCTCTTCCCAGAAGTAATTTCGTTTTATCATTAAAGTAATTAAGAAGACCAATTGTGTGGCTCCCTGAAAATAAGAAATATACCCATTCAGAGAATTGTTCATATTTATTACTTAATAAATATAAAACTTTTCTGATCTTACTCATCATCTATTTATATCTTAAAACTTATTTTTGCAAAGGAGAAATGTTTCAAATCAACAGAACCTTTTGGAGTGGAGCATCTTTTCCAAAGGAATATGACAAAACAATATTCATATATTTTCTGTGAAAAATAACACACAATCTGTAATCTGGAAATAATTAACAAGGTTAATCATAGGGGTTTCTATGGATACCAGAATTTGTAAATAGCACTTGACTAATTACACTAAAATTCTTTTCTGACAGGTTGTCATTTTGTGGTCTAGACATTCTATTTAAAAAATGTGATCAATAAGAAGAGATTATCACCTCATGTATGATTTTTATGCAAGTATTTAGTCACAGTTCAATCCAAATTATTGCTTGTGTTTAGGAAGGAAGAAGCTAGCTTTTTAGTCATTGTATATTTTCTTTTTCATTTCAAATAATTAAAGGAGTTCCAAATGAAAGCGTTATTTCCGTTCCCTGTTCTGACAGTACTTGATTGTGTCCACAAATTTTGGGGCTAATATATTCTCAATCATAATTACTAGGAGAGATACAGATATTTATTTCAGGTGCAAGGTGAGATTTGAATTCAGGCTCTAGGTCAGCATATTTTACTTTGAGCCAGGTATAAGGAAGTATATTGAAGACACTAATCTATTTCCATAAAAGTAATAGCTAATTAGAAAAAAAATGCATCCATGGTTGTGCAGCCTCAAGGACAAAGTAATTATGCCAGTTTTTGATATGTTTTGTTCACTTCAGTTCAATTGTCATAATTCATGTAAAAGGATATATAGGATTTTAAAGATTTGCACTTAGAAGGAAGAAAGGATTGACCAAATTACTTGGTGTATAAACATGACAAAAAAGGTATCATCATTGAAGATAGATTTATGCCTGATAGAATGCAAAACTCAAGGAGCTCTATTTACTAAACTAAGTCATTCTAAGAGAAAAGAAAATGCCATGTTACCAAGAAATATTGACTACACCATCAGAGAGATAATACATCTAGCATAGTAAATGACTAAATGGTCGACGTTATTTTAGGACTTGTGCTACAAATGAAGCTTACCTACAACTTCCTAATTAGACTTTGGTTCCATCATAATTAGTATATGCTTATTGGTTTGATTCCATGGGACACATTCATGAATATTTTGAGGACATACAGCTAAATTGACAGAAAGATCAGGTTGATTCTATGCAACCAATGTCTCATACAGAAAAAAAATATTTGAGCATTTTATATTCTGATGAATGAACCTTGTAGAATATTTCTAGATTATGGATAATAGCATTAAAGAATTGAAAATTACCACAAAGTTATCAATAACCCACTGTGGCCCAGTAGACCTATAAACCATAAAGATTCATTTACCAGTTTCATGTCATTTAATGAAAATATAACATGGTCTTGCAACTTGGTTAACAGCTAGTAAATATGACTTAACAAGTCCTTATGAAAGATTTAAAATAAAAATATGAGGAAAGTGAGGAAATATTGAGGCTCATATTGCAAGATTTCAACTTCAGTTGCATAGGTAGAAAATATCTTAACAAGTATGTAGTTGCTTATGTAGTTGCTTGGAGTTATAATAAATACAGTAAAGTTTAGGACAATTAATTTGTCAAAAGCCAAACGATTAAATTTTAGAGAAATGAAGGAAAATGTATGCTATTTAGAGCTAAGAGAGAAGTGAAGAAAATAAACTAGTACAAGTTACAAGACTGAAAATAAACTGAACCTATCATACAAGTGACAATTTAAACCAGTTTCACCAAGGAGAGCAAACACCTTACCCTCTGAAGAAAGAAGACTACATTAAGAAAGTATGTCAACTGCTGTTGTCCCTTGCTTCCAGTGTGCCTTCGGGATGGGGATCTATGTATTCTATTATTTATATAACCATAATTTCTTTTTTTTATTTTGAAAATACCAGACGGAGGGGTTACAATTACATTGGCAAGTTAATGAGTACATTTCTTATCAAGCACTGTTCCCTCCTTTCTTTCCCATTCCCATCCCTTCCAATCTCTGCCCCCATAACCATAATTTCTTTGTCAAGGTGACTCAGTTTATTGAACACCACCCCACATTATGGCATGTGAATGGCTCCCAGAAAGAATTAATTTCGAAAGGGAAAATACCACAGCACCCCCAGACTTTGCCCTTTCAGACTTCCTGAGAATTGTGCTGTGGTTCAGTATAATTGAACTCTGGGTAGAATTCTTACCCTTTTTAACTCACATGTAAAAATATCCTACTGCTTATATTTATTTGCCCTTGCCTACTCATCATCTAGGTTCGATTGGTCCACTCGTTTCATGTGAACTTTTCATTCTTTTTGATACCAGTGTTCATATAAATTGAAATCATAAATCTGGACATTATATATTAGGTTTCAATCAGGGTGATTCTAGGGCAGTAGAAGAATCTTCCTCAAATGACCTTTCAATATTCACAACTGCCTATTGAAGAAATGCTCTCATATGAAGAAGTCTTTATCACTATCATGTCATTTATCCAAATCCTACCATACCAACAGGCATTACTTCAGAGTTTGTTAAGGAGGTTTACATGGATGAATGTGGAGATATTGAGAGATAGTAAAACTTGTGAATTAGTAAGTTTTTCCAGACTCCGTGAGTAAAAGTACATGCTTACAAGAAATTATCTTCTAAAACAGAATGTTAGTTCAGAAATATTTTAATGTGTACAAAGGAAAATGTACACAGTAGAAAGTGTGTCTAACCTAATAAAGAAGAGGCAAATGATACCATACTTTTAAAGGTAAATATTTGTTCTTTTAATGCAATCGCTAAAAAAGAAAATCACTGGCTTCAAAAACAATCATACTTCCATGAATGAATCCGATTCAATACAAAGGAAGAATTTTCTACATGATTTTTTGCTCTATGGATTTCTGAAAATTTTCATTTCCCTTCCTAACTGATATCTGGGTTTGCTCTTCAGGTGGAAGCAACATGAAAGTTGGAAGGAAAACTTCCATGAAAGTCTTCTCTTTGGAAATGATGCAAAATTACTTCTATGTTACTTAAATACTTCATCATGATTTAAAATTTTCTATTTAGTATTATATTTTCAAAGTAAGAAGAGCCAAGTGTTGGTGGCTGGTGGCGTTTGCGTGTAATCCTACCTACTCAGGAGGCTGAAATCTGAGGATTGTGATTCAAAGCCAGCCTGAGCAGGAAAGTACATGGAAGACTTATGTCCAAATGACCCCCAAAACCAAATAACTGAGATTGGCCCTGTGACTCAACTGGCAAAGCTCAGGTTTTGACCTGAGGAGGAAAGGGAAAGCATCCAAACCCAGAATACAAACCCTTTGACAGGCATGTTACGAATAAAAATAGCAAGAACAAAGCATTCACCATATTTCTCTGTAACACTGAAACTCTACAAACCTTGTATTAGGCATAAATGCTTCAACATACTCACTGGCTTATGATGAGAAGCCATTTCTTGACAGCATTATATAGTTATGCCCAGTTAGAGTTCAAAATCAATCAATTCAAAATTTTCCTTCAAAAATTTCCAAAGACATATCACAGATTTGTTTCCCCATGAAGGAGAAGGTGTGAGATCAATGTCCTTTGCCTACATATGCCTAGATTCTTACCAGTTTGCTATATATTATCAAGAGTCTTCCATGAATGACTTACTGACAAAAGATATTTACTATAGCACAAAGAAATCTTTGTGAATATTGAGACTCGCAGATGAACTAGGAAAAACTCTCTCTTCTGAAAATACCAAGTACCTATTACTTAGCAGTCCTAGGTTGCTCAAAGAAAAAAGAAAACTGAGGAAAAGGCTATTTCTAAGTGTAAGTGGACCCATCGAAAAAGGTACATTTGACTGGGAATAATATCTTCCTTATTATTTATTATTTTTGCAGAACATAATAAAATATGAGAAAAATATAGTGATGTTTTATCGCTCATGTAAATTTACTATCAACTTCTATGGTCCAAACAGAAGAAAAGTTGGGAAAATTTTGTGGGTTGTGTAAATGAAATAATTTTGCAACGTATTTTTCAAACTAGAAGAGGCTAATATATCTCAATAATTTTCATGTGTTATCTAATTTGCAGAAGGGTTCTGTGACTTTTTCACAAGGCCTGTGGCATGGCAAAAAATAGTCTCTTTCATGTATCCCTCAAATATCAACCAATATTTATTAGTTTGGCAGGTAAATATACACATTAGGAAGACACCATACTTTTCGACAGAGAATCTACCAATTATAAGGCAAGAACACATGTATCATTTCAGAATTCCCGTTATATTTCTGAAATGTTGAAAGAAGATTAAGCTGTAATTTTTGACTATAATTTATGACACTTCATGAAACCATATCCAATGAAGATAATGTTGTTTTCAAATTGTGTGTAATGTTCCACGCATATTTAATTCACGAAATGTCATTGTATAGCTGATTTTACATTCCTTGTCTACAACATCACTACTCTAAGTAAAATAGTTTTTGTAGGATATTTTACAAATATATACTTTGCAAAAAGTACATTAGAGGTCTGGATTCCAATTTAATCAGTAGATTTGAAGTATTTGACCACAGAAAAGGAAGTTTCACAAGTGAGAATCTTGCTCATATTTAGGATAGGTGTGGAAAGCTGAGGGTTTCTAATTTTGGACATATTTGGGCACCAAGATTTCTCCTATTTTATAATTTCATTCATTGTAAAGAATTCGACATAAATATCTGAATAAAATTATTTCAATATTGATTTATAAATGATGGCTTGGAGCCTGGAGACTGAGGAAAACCTGTGTCTTTCGATTGATGTAGGGATGTAAAGAAAAGAGAATTATATCCACATGTCAGTATACATACTACAAACCCATGAACATAATATCATTGTGCAAAACATACTTTCAGAGAGTGTATTTATGAATAGTCTTCTTATTAATAGATTCTTATTATCAATGTGATGCATAGAGGGATTAGTTACATATGAACTTCCTTGAGTACATTTCTGGTTATATGTTCTTACCCACTCTTCATTTCCTCATATTTTTTTCTTCTGCCTCAAATGTCCATCTGCTCCATAAGGTATAAATTTTATTACAAGAGGTTGTTTTGTGAGGATTGCAGTTGCATTGGTTGAATCTTGGTCCTTTGTCTGAGATATTGTTATTCCCTCCCTTCCCTTCCCTAGCTTAGATTAGTGTACATGTAATATACCAGAGAAGAAAATCAAATACAGTGACAACCCTGGATATGCCATGGGAAAATAAAGGAAAAACACAAGGAAGAGGTCCATGTAGTATACTTTAAAAAGAAGCAAAAAGGAGATACCTATTGTTTCTATATCTTTGAGTTCTTTTTGCTTAGTCTAATCTTCCCTATATATATCTATATATATCTATCTATATATATATGTTCACACACATATATATATGTATATATATACACATATATACGTGTGTGTATATATATATATAGATATAGATATGTATACATATATATTGCGGTATTGTGATCCTTTGCAATGTCTAAATAGAACAAATACCAAGTTTTACAAATAAGGGAAACCTTGGAGTCTATGTTTGTTTGGTCTGAGGCACTTTATTTCACATGATTTTTTCCAAGTCTTTTCATTTCCTTGTCAATTAAATGATGTCATTCCTCCCCACCCCCATGGAAACCTATAATTCCATTGTGCATTTATCCCACATTTTCTTGATACTCTCAAGTATCTGGGGTGTTTCCATATTTTCCTGTGGTATATAATACTGCAATGAACATTACTTTGCATTCTAATATAATGTGGTGGAATTTCAATGTTGACTTTATATGCATTGATTTTATTGTCAGAGATGTTGATCATTTCTTCATAGGTCCTTTGGCTCTTCTCAGTTCCACATCAGTGAAGTCTCTCTTTAAATATTTAGCCTTCTTATAGGGTGGTATATTGTTTGGAATTGGGGGATGGAATTTAACTTCTTAAATTTTCATTGTATTTCAGCTCTATGACCCTTTTCTGTTTCATGGTTAGTGAAAGTATTTTTTCCAGTCTGTTGGATTTCTATTTACCTGCTTAGCTATATCTTCTATCATGGAGAACCCATTCAGATTCACAAAGCCCCATTTATTTGAATTACATTCATGCGTCTATAATAACAAAGTATCATCCTGTTTCAAGGAACCATAGAATTCCTCCTATTATTTCCACTAATAAGCTCAGTCTTTCTTCCTTTACCCCCGGGACCTTGATTTATTTGGTATTCATTATGGTACATGGTGATATATAATTATCTATCTTATTTTTAATTGGTGTTTCACCAATTTTGTCAGCACTCTTAATTGAATATTGCTTCTTCACCTGTCTGCACTTTTTCTGTTTATTTTCAGCTGATCTAGGTACCATGGTTTTCCTTATTGTAATAATTGGTATATATCCAGTTTCACCCTGAAAGAGGACTGCAATAGCTTACGGCTGCAATAGTTTAATAGCTATGGATATATGTGCATAGAAGATTAGGCTAAACAAAACTATCTCCAAGATAAACAAAGAAAAGTATTATCCATGTGGGATGTTTTCCTTACAATACTATGAAAAGCTGTTTGTTGTTTTCTTGCTTTCTTCCTTTATTTTCCTATGGTCTCTCCCTTTATAACAATGTATTTGATTTTATTATCCAGTGGATTGTATACACGTTAATCTAATATTGGCAGGGAACAGGAACAAAATACCTTGAGACAGAGGACATTGAGTGAACCAATACCACAACATTCCTAACAAGACAATATATAGGAAATTAAATTGACGTCTGAGCAGGGATTTGAGGCAGAAAAATGAGGAATAGTATAACTTGTGACAAAAAAATCAACTCACTGCGTTATATACATAATAATAATCATTTGGTACATCAACTTAAAAATAAGATTAAACTATAAAGGAGAGTATTGATACTTACCCTCCTATGCTTTTTAAGTTTACAAATGGATATGTAGGTAGATTGATTTTTCCACCTTACATCCCTACATGATTAGAAAAGAGGGTTTCGATGAGTCTACTTGTTCCCAAACATCCTTTACAAGTTAACATTGATTTGAATCCTGCAGGAAATCCAAAAGTATTTGAAATTACCAACTATGATGAACCTCCTGCACTAATATATCCATAATCAGAAAATCTCCTATTTTAACACTATTAATAAATATGAGTAACATTCTCACATCCTTAACTTCCTCACCTGTACCCAAATAATTCAAAACATTTCATTGCTTAGGAATTTTACCAATAATTTTGGATATGTTGGATTTATTTAAAATATGCTTCAAAGTCTATTCCAATTTTCATTAGGATTATTGTGGACCACAGTGCCAAATCAAGTATTAATATGTGGCGGCATTTATATGTGAAGCAAATTACACACAACAGTAAACAAAGATAGAATCATCTAATATAGTTTCCTGAAAGTGTCTTTTGTTACACTTGACAGGTACAGTACACTCTTCTTTCAACATTACACATTACATACTGAGAAGTTATTAAACGATGCATATCCTCTTATCCTACAAATATCAGATTCTCAGCAGAAAACTATGCTATCTTCACAAAGTGCATGCTTTCCAAAAATAGTTTTTGATAATATTTTGTTTCTACATACAAAACCTGCTTTTTCCCTGCCAGCAGTGTAGCAAAGAAGTCAGTGTCCTTCGACAGATGAGTTTACACATAAAAACTATTGAGATGGGTGAGAAACTTGCTTAGTCTGAAATATATTTCAGAATCCTTGGTTGAAACAAACCATCAAAATTTGCATGGCCATTCTTTATGGAACAAATAAGTTGATGAAAAATTTGTTAGGAATCCAATATCATTGCACTTTTGTTACACATTTATTACGCACTACAAGTATAAGAAGAAATGAAATGGAATATGATATTCACAGTAAGACTAGTACAATGATATATGTAGTGTGATTTGTTCTCTATAAGGAAACACACACGTTTCGATTTGATGATTGAAGTTACTATACTCCAAACTTACTGCATGTATATGGAAAAGGACATGATGAATTCCAATAAAGATATAAAACATGAGTTTATTTCTGCATTCAAAGAAAACCATGTATAACCTAATAAAATCAGATAGGGTCATTTGGCAGTAGAAATAAAAATAAATTCATTTGTTTTAGCCAATGTCACAATGTATTTATTAATGTAAGATATAATTGAAGTGATGACAAATACTTTGAACTCATGTTGTGTCGCCTGAATGGTTCCTGTAAAGAAATAAGAGGAAACAATAGTATATATGTGTATATTTTGTGGAATATATCTGGAATTATATTTCTGAATTCTGCCTATGATCAACAAGAAACTTTACTGGTTGTCCAAGAGATAATCAAAAATTAATAATAACTATTGCAAGTAATTTTGAAGAATTTTCATTCCTGCTTCGACTTTCTCCTCAATTGAACATTGTTGATTGTCTACACACCTTCTCACAAATCATTCTTGGACACTCTCACCACATTAAATACATTGAACATTTAAAATCTTACCCTAGTCACTCTATTAATTTAAGGATAATGGCCCAATTATTCAAACCTTAATGCCTTACACAATATTCATGGATATCTATCTATCTATCTATCTATCTGTATCTATATATATAAGTATATATATATATATAGATAGATACAGACAGATAGATATATACATATATCTATATACCTATATATAGGTATATCTATGTACACATAAATATACACATATAACTATAGCTATACCTATATATAGGTATATAGATATACAGCTATATATATCCAGGAAAATAAAAAAGATATTTTTACGTGGTTATTTAGAAAGAAAAA
Source organism: Dipodomys spectabilis (assembly GCF_019054845.1). NCBI lineage: Eukaryota > Metazoa > Chordata > Mammalia > Rodentia > Heteromyidae > Dipodomys > Dipodomys spectabilis. The sequence continues at coordinate 6,861,183 of NW_024871210.1, read as the reverse complement.
CTATTACGGATTTACTACATGTTATTGTTATTAACTTAAAACAACATACTTTTAATCTCCATTTCAGTTTGTGAATGGATGCATCAAAGCAAGGCACAATGATTGATTATGTCATGAGAGGTATCCTACTAAAGGATACATGCATAATGTAATGCATGAAAAAGGCTTGAAAGGATAGGTACAATTAAGAGGAATGTGCCATGGCCCTTTATGTGCATAAGCTCCAACAAAAAAACTGCTTATCCATTCTTAAGTGTGGATAAAACAAATGCCATAATGAAGTGACAATTACATTATGAAGTGATATCTAGTCAATATGTTCAGGGATCAGGAAATAAAATTAACATTTAAGATACATGCATGTCACTGTGTATAAACACTGAAATATGGGATTTTGATAGCAACATTGAAAAGATTACCATTAACGTAGGTAGCATTTCTTTGTTAATACTACTTTCACAAATATACATGCCTTGGAGAATTCTGTTCAATAGACACACCAACATTGATAATACATGACTGAGATCAAGCCCAGCATAAGAGGCTTGGATACTAATGGCACCATCATGGTATGAATCCTCCTGACCAAGGAAAAAAATCTAAGAAATAAAATCCACAAAAACCTGTGATAAAAAAGTTATAAAAATTGAATTAAATCAGGAATTTAAGAAAGGCAAAAATTCACCTCAATTTTGAATCGAAAAACATAGTAATGTGCCCTGAGGCACTGTGTGTATGTTGAAAAAGAGTAGGGAAAAATTGTAACATAATTTCAGTTTGTTCACACACATACAAACAATTATTGCCTGTACAAACGGACCGATAACAGAAATACATGATTAGACATACAAAACTGCTCACATATGTATAATGATAAAGATACGGTTTGCAAAATATTAACCAACTATAAGAAACGAATCAGGAAAGAATAGCATGTGTCCTAAATTGTCACAATTATCTAATCAATTCACAAGTTCTCTTGTACCATCCTCTTCTTAGAAGACAGAATATTATGATTCCATAAGTAAAACATATTAGCAAAAGAGAACAGGATTCATATCACCATGAGGTTATATTAAGTGATTTAACAACTTTTGGAATTAGGGAAATATCACATATCACATTACTCTGTAGTTGTCAAAGAGAAAATGCAAGAAGTTCCATATAGGGAGTGAATAACATCTTAAAGGCTCTTACGTGGGCAGAAATAATTGAGACACTTTTTCTAAAGTAAGTATACCATTGAGTATTGTGCGTTGTTGACGAATATTACATTACTTTTGTGTCTATTTTCCCAGTTGTTTTGGTCATTGGCCTAAATCTCAGAAGTTGGTGCAGTCCCTGAGTTCTTCAGCTCAAGGATAATTCTCTACCACTTGACCAACAGGGCTACTTTGAATTTTCAGGTACTTAATTGGCCATGAGGGACTCATAGAGACTCCTGCCAGGCTTCCTTGAAACAGGATCCTCAGATCTCAGCCTCCTGAGTTGGTAGGATTGCAGGTTTCTAAGCCACCCGCATTAGGCTTTTTTTTCTGTTTTTCCTTGGTGTGTTGATAGATTTTTGTGTTTGTTGTTTAGGACTTTCATCCACACCGCAGTTCTATGATGAATCTATGTTTTTTCTCAAGGGTAAGACTCTATAGTGTTGAATTTTGTGGGATTAATTCTAGAAATGAATTTCAGAGAAAAAAAACCCTCCAGTTTATGAATCTGTATGGAGATCCTCATAGGTTAAATCCCTGAGATACTAGGATTACCATCAAGATCATCTGGTCTGGCTCAAGTTGGGTTTCCAAACTCAAAAATCCCATGTACTATTCATTTTCTTCTGCATGGAGGTTGAGAAACTCCCAACCACAAGTATAAACATATAATATTGATTGAATTTTGTATTGACCTTACACTTTGAGAACAGTATGAGTTTTAGTCTTCCCTATAATCTTCATGAATGAGAAAATTAGCTATAGGATGGAAAGATGAAGTTCCCATTCCCATTAGTCCTCCTCAGTAAGCACATTCTTCATTATATAAATGACAAATTCATCACTCACATAGCATTGAAATACTTTTGACATGAAACAGAGAATTGAATTCAATTTTTCAGTATTTATATTGCTTTTCAGGGACAGTATATGAAGCCCATTGCAGTGACAGGCTAACATAAGTACATCATAATCTGAAGTAGAAAAAGCTTGTGGTTTTCAGCATTGATCTGAAAAGAAAATAATTGAATGAATAATAAATGAATCTAGAATGGTTTGTCTTGCTCAGAAGAGAGTTGAGGGCCAATATTGACAAGCAACACAAATTTCATGATTACAAATGGCGTAAATTTTTACAAGAAATTCCTAGGAAGTCCAATTTGCTGTTCATTTTTGTTGTATTTGCCATCTTCCTATTTCAGTAAGGGACACTTTTGTTTGGTCATTCCATTAACTAAAAAGTACAATTAATTTTGTGAGCCTAGATGGACAAGTTCATTATTGCAATTAAAATCCTTTGAATAATTTCCTAAGTACTCTAATTGAGATGCAGTAACTTTTGCAGTTGTATATCTTCTTTTGATTTTTCTATCTTCATCTAATTAAATGCATTTCATATTTCATTCAGAAATGTGTAATTTGAAATCTATTATGTATAGCTGGTTAAAAATAAACTGTAAATGCATTTCACTAACAGAGATATTCAAGGATTTATTTCACCAAATATTTCGTTTTTTGTCGGTGTAGGGCTTGAATTCTGGGCTTGGGCACTGTCCCTATTCTCTTCAACGCAAGGCGAGCACTGTATAACTTGATCCATAGCACCACTTCCGCTTCTATAGTGTTAATTGGAGATCAGAATCTCAAAGATATTCCTGCCCAAGCTGTCTTTGAACCGTGATCCTCAGTTCTCAGAGTCCTGAATAGGTAGTATTACAGGCAGGAGCCAATAGCGCCTGGCTTCATCAAATATTTTTATAAAAATGCCATGATAGAATTCAGCCAACTAGTTATATATGCAGTATTTCATTAATCACTTTGAGAATGATGGTACCCATCGCAAGTGTATATATTGATCAATTACCAGGAAAAGATTCTTCAATTCACATTTCACTATTTATGAGATGAGTGAATGTGAAATGATGAAATGGGCATAAACATTTTTATCCAAAATAACAGTGTCATTTATTCCTTCCCAGAATTGAAATTGATAATAAGAGAATGAGAACATTCAGATAAAATAATTCTAATTTGACATATTTTGGGTGAGGAAGTTTCTTATTTTTTCCTAGTGAAGCCACACCAATAAGAATGTTGCTAGGTCAGAAAGCAATTCCAAACCTCCTTTGTAGTGGGCAAAACATATGGGTATGTAGACCAGAAAGTTGGTTGTTCTTTTATCCTCTTTCTTTACTTTCAATTTTGAAAGATAATAGCATGACATTGGAAAACAGCATTTTCTTTACATGTTAACAGAGGATTTGATTGTGTCCCAAACTAAACTTGGGATAGGATGTTCCAAAGATTTTGACAAAGGGAGAAATACATGCTTGGTTGAGTTGCTAGATTAGAGTGGCACTAACCTTATACAGGGATTTTAAAAAAAAACAGGAAGATTGTCCAATGTAAGAGTGATACAGGAGTTTGTGTTCAGTGCTTGTGCATAGTTTTTCAGTGGGCTAGTCTTCTAAGAATTTGGCCCTACCACCTCTTATATCTTTTTATTTGATAATGGAGGTAAGAGTCTCTGTAACTCTTATGCCCTGGCTGGTGACAAAATCTCTTACTCAGATCTTAAACTCTTGCATTGATACAATATCTTACATGAAGAACAAGTGCTAGGCTCTATAAACATATTTTATCAAAGTTTAAAAACTTGCATGTATTCGAAAATTTGGCCTCCTTTTACTAAAATATTGAATCCTCATACACAATTGATCAATGTATACAAAGGATGATTGAAAGGATATTTGAATCATACGGGATGTCAGGTCATCATATCTGTCTTCTTCACAAAATATAAAAGCAGAACTATATGTCCTACAGCACTAAAACTTACATTGGATTAAATTAGGAGACATTTAATTTTCTATCCACAATTCAGTTCATCTTCAAATATTGTGAAGTTTTCCATCAAACTAAGAGGAAAAATTTTGTTATCAGTACCCTGTATATAGAAAAGGGACACAATTGAATCTCTTCATATTATCAGTTTATTACCACTGCAAGAATGTTAAAAGGTTCAAGCTGCATTCCAGGTCACATAATAATACTGTGGATTTCTTAAGATATTAATTTAACATTTAAGAATACAAATAATTTACATTTTGGCCATTAGGTAATAGTGAGTAAAAAGAAGCCGCGTCTAGTGGTTGGGAAATATGAAACACACAGTGTGACATAATTACCCATACAAAACATCTTGCCTATGCCCTTCTTGGAATAAAACTCTAGAAATACACTAGTTGGAATTCAACTGCCATGTTTTCCAATACATACTGCTGAGATTCCAAAAGAAATACAAAAATCTGTCCATGAATTTTCTCCCCACATCACTGTCACATTGTTTGAATATATTTGGAAAAATTTACCTTAGCAACAATACAGAAATTAATCATGAATAACAGAAGTTTTGTACTGCCAACATTTCTAAGGAAACAAAGGTTTCTGTATTTCACCACAGGTATGGCAACTTGCACTATATGATCTTGTGATTTTTATCATAGAGACAATGCATAACCTCTCAGGATCCATAGAATTCCCAAAAAAATACCTCTGGAACAAGCAATATACTTGGGAATATATAAATCTTTACTGTTCTTCCTTTATGATCTATACATTACCTTATGATCCCTCTTGGGAGAATGAAGACAATAAATGTGAGAGTATTACTGTGGAAAATACCTTCTGAAATATTCCCTATTCTCATTAGATAGTTCTTTTTAGTATTATGAAAAAAAGTGTATTCTAGTTAAAGAATTTCTTATTTTCTCCCACAGTTATCTTCAATACATCTATTGAAGTTCTGCTTTCTTACATTTCAATCTAGAAAGCGTCCATAATTTTCTTGCTTGCTTACATCTCAATCTAGCATATCTAAACTCAGAGGCTGGGAAGGTAGCTCAGTAGAAGAGGTATTAACTAACTTGCATGAGGCTCTGAGTTCTATTCCTCAGCAACCCATGTAAAAATTTCGGAAGTGCCAGCAAGGCTCAAGTGGTTCAGCATGAGCTATGAGGTGTCGAGCAGAGAGAGAGCACCAGTCCCAAATTTGAGGACCGAAAAACATACACCACCACCACCACCAGAACAACAGCAACAAGTACTCCTGTCAATATGAAATAAGACCAGTTGAAATAATTTCTCAAAACAAAGATGGAAGGTGTGTATTTCTTTTCGTTGTGACAGGCAGGTAAATGGCAGCATTCCTGTTTGGAGGAAAACTTTCTTAGAGAAAAGATCATTAACATTTCAAAATTAGACATCTTAAATGTTGTGATTTTTCCAATGAAAGGAAAAGCAATCATGTAGAACATATCAATCTCTAGACACACTGAATTGAAATACATTGACTTCTCTAATTCACAGGTTAGGGTAATTTATAGAAACTTATAGAAGCATTTTTGGTTGTTTGGAGATTTCAATATTGACATTGGATTTGTGTAATATTCAGTGTAAGTTGCTTTGTTGAAATATCTCATGCATATGAACAAAGTACAGGATATCACATTAATAAGGATATATCACATTCATAAGGAGAGGGAAGGGTGGGTTCTCAAATTTCCCTTATTAGTATTACTGAGGAGTTGAAGCACACAATAATGCTTTGGGTAGAAAACACAGACATGTTTTGAGACAATTTTAACAAGACCAACATGGGAGTGAAGAATTAGAAGGCCATGAATTGTCTATAAATGGAAAAACTGACAACATCTCAGTCTTATAAAGAGCTTGGACACTTAGGTTCTGAGAAAAAGAGAGGAAGTAATGGGAGTGTTTGATGTCTCAAGAGGTTAATCAGACACACCAAAGCAGAGCTGGAACCCTGTCTGAAGTGAATAGAAATGATGGCCATCAGAAGGCTTCTCAGAAGCAATGATCAGGTCTTGTGTGGGAATGATCATCATTTCTTTGATTGCACAAATAGAGCTCTTGTAACAATCATGATCTTAGGACTTTCACCCCAACTTTTGCTTCTCTCAATTAAGTCAAACTGGAGGACATTATCCAACTACCTAAATTTAAATGAACTATATTTCATTTCTATTTTAATAAAATTCAGTACATTTGATCCCTAGAAGGTATTCCCTGTTACTGAACAACATGCAACTTAATCCTTACTCACATCCTTCCTGATAAACCACTGGTATTTTCTATTTCTTGCATTGTTTTCCAGTATTCTAGGACATGCAAATGACTTTTGTTAACAACATTTTTCAATATGACTAATAGAGATAAATATAGATACCAGGTTTGAATGAATTAAGCACATTGGCCAGATGAAGAATACTTCGATTGCTTTTCTTCATAGTTGCTGCCTAATGATAACGACAACTACAAATAGTGCACATTGTATGCATTGGAAAATTAGATATAACAAAGCAACTTCCACTGAATTTTACACAAATCCAATGTCAATATTGAAATCTCCAAAAACCCAAAAATGCTTCTATAAGTTTGTATAAATTACCCTAACCTGTGAATTAGAGAAGTCAATGTATTCCAATTCAGTGAGTCATGAAGAAACAGAAAAAAATCACTGAGTTGTATTCTAGACAGTGACCTTCACAGATTTATGAACATTTAAAATATGTGCTAAGAAAAATTAAGCAAAATGTGCACTCAGGCTTAGTGACAGAATAAGTGATTTAATGAACCTTTGCTTTTGTGTAAATGATAGAGTCAAAAGGAAAGGAAACTAGCTGAATATGTCTGAACATGGATTCTCACCAATCAGTTTTCTGAAGTAAGTATCGATTGGCAATCGAAAATTCATGATCCCTTAAAAATCTATTATATTTCTCAGGAATTATAATGACTTTCGTTGTCTTGTCCATTAGTTTGTTCCTGGAAAAAAGCCTAGCATAGTGAGAAAATGTTATTTATAATTGCTCTTCTCAGCACATCCAAGATTCTATTTTCCAGACATAAACACTTAGGGAAAAATTTAAAATTGAAACCAAAGATATGTTCCTTTGTGTTGGTCACTGTCTGGAAGGTAGAAATAATCAATCTCTTTATATAGTCACATATTTCCATTTTAATGTGCCATGTGACAGGTTTCTCCTTTCATTGTTTCCTTAATGCTCCTATAAACTCTACATAATCCAGCAGGTATAGAAAATGCTTAGGACTACTCCTAGTTTCTTCGTGTCTAGGATTTCATGTAAATATTAGTGTTGACATAAATTCAAGAATTGAACTCTTGAGTTCAAATATTTCTGCAAAATTGCACCCATTATTTTATAAAATTCAACAGGAAAAATACACTTTCTATATATGCACATCATCATAAACAACGTGATTTCAAAATGACCATATCTGGTGGTCAAATTCTGAATTCAAAAGTCTAACTTACATTCAAATTATAGTTCCCAACTTTCTTTCACACGTTAGATCTTCATAAATTTTACTTATTAACCAGTATATCTAGCAGCCTGAATGTTTACAGTGTATTATTCCTTCATGTGCAATACAGGCTAGAAATGAATTATATTTTCAGAAAAAAGATATGTATAACACTGGCATGCATTAGCAATGAAAGACTTTATGGGAAATACACAAGTATTGATGATTTTCCTCATTTGTAAAATCGATTAATTGGAAATGGATTGGGACTTGCTTATGGCACATCAGTACTTTCAAAATGTGCAGTAATAGAGTTCTTATCATTTATCCTAATTGTAATTAGATGATTGTAATTTGTCTTTGACACAGGGTAGAAAGATCAAAAACATAATTCTAAAATTATCATGAAGAAGCATTTTTAAAGAACTAACATTACACTGATCTTAAACCTACATCAAATATTTATGGTTCACTTTGCTGTATGAGAGAATTAGAAAGTTACAGAGCCTTCCTTTATGCCCTTCCTTCTGCATATTTCGTGTATTTGGTTTGTTGGCAATTACCATTCATTCTTCATCCTTTCATTATTATGAGTGGAAATCTCAAAATATTGGTCATGATAATTTTCATCTGAAATTAAGCATAACAAAGAATATTTGAAGGAAGAGTTTGAACTATTATAAATAACTTTCAATTCAAATTCATGCCTGTTTCTACAGGCATGAATGCATGTAGAATGCATTACCTCAAACTACTATCAATCAGTCAAGCAATATTTGTTTCCTTTAATCAATTGGTTTTGAATCAAACATATTTAAGTGAAATTTCATGTCTTCAATATTATTCATCCAACATACAGGAAAGAAATTATATAAAAATACATGAAAATATATCACAATGAGTGATTTACTATCTTCAAGAGAATTGCATGACGGTTGTATTTGGGCAGGTTATGCCTCAGCAGGATCTACTGAACATGATTCTTGAAGCAAGTTTTAACCCTTCGAGTGTAACTCAAGTGGGAAATTATAAAAGCATGTCCCTTTCTCCTCTAATTTGTATGTGATTGCTCCTTTTTAGAAAATGATCAATAAAAACTGACAATTGTGTACAAATATCTGATAACTCTGTATATGCTAGAGATAGTTTTACCATATAATAACAATTTTTCCATTAAAATTATTTGCTGCCTTAAGTACTAAAATGAGAGCAGGATGTAAGGGTCGATATACAGAATATGCCATTGGACATTAGCCAGTGGTACTTCCTAAATGCTAAATCAAACACACTGTGTTAAATAATTTTCACCATTTTTCTTGTGTGAAGGTAGGAGTTGCATTGATTCATGCAGAAACCTGAACAGCAATTAAACTGAAATAAAATTTTAATGTTTACCACTTGTTAATTGATATCTACAATGTCTAGTTGGTGTCAAAACATTATTTTCAAATACATTCTAGTTTGAAAAGTGAGGAAAAAATCATGAAATTACAGGTCTGGAAGAAGATGGTGGATGATCAGCTGGGGATTAACAAGCTCTCGCATAGAAAGTAGGTGAAGGTATCTGGCGAAAAGTCCAAGTCTACAGAGTCACACCAAGTGTGCCATCATAGTAGACAGACATTGTCCAGAAATGAAATATCCAAGTGCTCATATCCAGATTTGAGTAGTTGCAGTGTAGTGGTGGTGGTAGCTCCTACCACTGCCAACATATCAATTGAGAGAGGCCAGGAAAATGGTGCCAGAAGTGACCTAGGATTGGACTCTACACATTGTCATAAAGAACCAACAAGAAGTGAAAATCTTCATCCTACTGACCACAGACAGTAGCCAATTGAGGACAACTCTGAAACCAAGAGAAAGATGTGTGTACCCCCACAACTTCCTAACATCTCACGGAGTAGTGGTGGGAAAATAGACCTGCACGCATCAATGGAGAAGATCTCAATCTTTGATGCTGACAAAGACCTGACCGGAGTAGCAAGCACATAACTCAGCTTTTTGCAAGAAGACAATTGGAGCCATTCAACAGGTCAAAGTAACTTCAATTACATGGCTCAGCTTGCCCCAGACAGAGGGAGATCAGCCCATGGAAGAGTGACTTTCTTTACTGGGTAAACAAAGTCAGAGGATGACATTGTGCCTTGCAGCATAGGCAACAGATTCGGTAGCAGAATTCATAAAAGAAAGGTAATTGAAACTCAGGAAATAAAAATCCTGAGAATTGCTCCAACCTGGGTTGTGTGAGTGTCTCAGTAGCTAGACTCTTACGGAAAAGCTACTGACTGTGGAAAGGTCTCATCCCTACCCACAACTTAGCCCCACCAGAGCAACTCCAAGATAGAGGAAACAGGAATCTCCCTCTTTTGTGATGATCAAAGCAGACTTACCTCCTATTGAACATCCTCGAAGGAGGGTCATAAAGTCTCTGAGAAGGCAGAGCTTCTTTGTGTACGCTCAAAGTGATTTAAGAAACCAGTCAAGCCATAAGACTTTCAAACAGAACAGGAAAACAGAGGCTCCAACAAGATACTGGTTCCAAACACAAGGTACACACATTTACCCCGTACACTGAACAAATCCAGTAACTGCTTTCTACCTAATTAAAAAAAAGTTTTTTTTTCTTTTCATCATTTTTATTTTAGGTGTCTGCTCTAAAAATTATTTCTATATTTTTCTCTTTTGGTCTTTTTGTGTTTTTTTACAGCACTTAGTTGCTTTTGTATTCATCCACAAGAATATATGCAACTTCTATTATTAGGTCTTATGCTTTATTGTGTTCATCCCTAATTTAGGTATAAATCCCTCAATTCACAAACTCTCATTTAACTTCTTCCATTTTGCGAAGATTGCTTTATACTTATATACTTTTTAGCAGTTCCATTTTTATTTATTTTTATTTTTCGTTTCCTTTTTTTCTTTTACTCTTCCTTTCCTTATATGCTTTCTGCTCTCTGAATCCCTCACTCCGTTTCCCTCCCACATTCCTCTAATATTACTTTCTCACCACAATTCTCCCTACACGTATTAATTTCTGATCTGCTGACTCCTTCTTTTACTTGCTTCTTGACTTAGATAATTTATTCAGGTTTATTTGTTTGTTTGTTGCTTTTTGTTGAACTATATTGTATGTGTTGAACTAGATTATATGTGTACTTACATTGACTGCATTCAAAAATCTGGGCAACTACAGGTCTATGGTTGATACTTGCCTTAAAATAGTGTACTAGCACCGAATTGATTTTCTTTTCATACCCAAAGTTGAAGAATGAGTCAGAGGAACACAAGAAAACTATCATCAAGGAACTCAACTCCCCTCATGATAATCAGCAACAGGAGTGTAAATGAGTAATCCAGACAAGAGTTCCAAAAATTCTCTACAAACACTACTGGTAAACATGCTGAATGAAAGGAATGAAAGCTTAGACAGGGTCTGAGCATAATCGGCTTACCCATAGATTATTACGGGAATTATGGGAGCAAGATGTCTACCTAAATGTTAATAAATGAATTTCAGATAAATAAAAGAATTCTATGAGAAAGATGAGAATAAGGAAAGATTAATAGAGGCATTCCTGGAATCCACAAACAGAAGGCAAGGGAAATCCATAGAGGCCAAAAGGGAATGCTGAATGATATCCAATAGAAGGAAAGGAAGTCCAATGAAACTATAAGAACTGAACTAAGGAATTGGAGAATGAACATTCAAACTCAAATAAAGGAATTTAAAAAAGCTTAAACAATGCTCCAGCAAAGAAATCAAATGACAGAATCTGAACATTTACAAGGAAAGAAAATTAAAAAATAAATTAAAAAAAGGAAAAAGCCTTTTCAGTAGCTTAGCTAATGCAAAAGACCGGATTTCTGGGATTGAAAGAGCCTAGCCATTACAAAGAAACGACAACTATTCAAGACAAACCAGAAAAGTGATACATCTATTTCATATTGAGAAGTCAGCATCAAAAAGTCTTATTTATGGCTTATGTGTGTAAACAAATGTTTATAAACAGAAATGAAAGGTCTAGGGACTTTATTTAACAGGACTTTTACAGTGAACGTCCCAAATTTGCTAAAAGATAGGGCCATTCTAATACAAGAAGCTTTTAAAACCACAACTAGAGACTGGCCCAGAACAGGACATCCTCATAGCACATTTTAATATGCACAGGATCAAATGAGACCCAGGAAAGGATCATTAAAGCTGTTACAGAATAAAGATCAATCACTATAAAAGGAAAACAATCAGAATAATTTCAGATTTCTAGCCAGAGTTAATTAAAGCAAGAAGAGTCTGGAATGACATATGGAATGTCCTACAAAAAAAAAAAAAAAAAAAAAAAAAAACAACTATGAACCAGGAATACTGGATCCAACTAAGTCTCCTTCAAAGAAAGGTCAAATAAACTATCTTCCACTGCAAAGAAACATTCAAACAACATATCTCTACCAATCCAGCCTTACAAACGATACTTGAAATATCCCACATCTAGAAATCCAATAAGAACATGATAAAGGCAATGAAATAGCTTCGAAAGAGAGAATCTAAAAATCATAAGAAGATCCCAGTTGGCACAGGTCAGAAGACAATGAATGATATAACAGGAATTACCAAAAACCTCCCAGTTCTAATTCTCAATATTACTGGACTGAACTGTCCAACTAAGCAACACTGATTGTCTAGTTAGATCAAAAAACAAGATGCTTCTATCTGCTGCCTTCAAGAGACACTCCCTTTCACAAAAACAAACGTATTCAGAAAGTAAAGACTGGAATAAAAAGGACAGAGTTGCAATACTAAATAGCAGATAAAATAGATTTTAAATTAAAATAAGCAAGAAGTGACAAAGAATTATTGCAACAACCCTTCAGAGGGATACTACAATTCTTAATATCTCTTAACTAAAAAAAACAAAACAGAGCACCCAAATTCATCTGAAAAACTCTGCTTTCCCTCACGTGTCATACAGATCCAAAGACATTAATTCCTGGAGAATTTAACACATCACAATCCCTACTGGATAGATCATCCCAGCAAAAGTCAACAGAGATACCTCATATCTACACAAATGCATAGATCAAATAGACAATACACATCTACCACATAATTCACCCAGCAGCACCAGAATACACATTCTTCACAGCAGCACATGGAACATGCTCAATAATAGCCCACATTTTAGGTCACAAAGCAAATTTGTTCAAATTCAGAAACATTGAATTTATGGCCTGCATTCTCTTAGACCACAAGGGAACAAAATTAGAATTCAACACCAAATACCTCCAAAGAAAATACTGTAACACGTGGATGCAGAACAACACACTGTTGAACCACAAATGGGTCATGGTAGAGATAAGAAAGGAAATTCAAATATTCAGGATATTTAACAAAAATGAACACAAAAATCATAAGGGCCTCTGGGTACATCAAAGGCATTAATCAAAAGCAAGTTTATAGCTGTGAGTTTCTCTATCAACATACAGTAGAGACCTGAAATCAACAATTTAACGAGGCACGTAAAACTTTTTGAAAAAGAGCAACAAGCTATACTCCACTCCACTAGATGGAAAGAAATTATTAAAATTTAATTCGAATTAAATGAATTCAAATCCAAAAATACCCTAGAGAGAATAAAGACAGCAAAGAGTTGGTTCTTTGAAAAAATTAAAAAAATTGAGACCCATAGCAAATCTTATCAGAAACAGAAGAGAATAGAGTCATATAAACAAATTCAAAGATGAAAATGGAAACATCAACACCTAAAGAACCAAGATTCAGAACATTATAAGGAAATACTTCTTATAACTTTATGCTAATAAGTTTGGGAATCTGGAAGAAATGAACACATTTGTAGCTAATATTGACCTGACCCAACTCAACAAGTTTATTTAAACCAACATAATCGACTCATAACAAGCATTGAAATAGAAAGAGCAATAACAGTCCTCCCACCCAAGGAAAGCACTCGACCAGATGAATTTGCAATGCCTTCAAAGTATACCTCCCATGAATACTCCAATTGTTCAATGAAATTGAAAGTGAAAGTTCAGTGCCAAACTCTATGAAACCATCTAAACCCTCATCCCCAAAGCAGGCAAAGACTCATCAAAGAAAGAGAAATATAGAACCATTACTTTGATGTCTATCAGTGACAAATTCCTCAACAGAATTTTGGACAATCGGATTCTACAATTCACCAAAGAATGATACACCACTATCAACAGGATTAATTTCAGGAATGCAAAGCTGGTTCTATATATGCAAAATAATTAATGTAATACATCACAATAACAAGAGAAAAGATAAGAACAAATGGATTATGTCAATGGATGCAGAAAAGCATTTGACACAGTCCAACACTTCTTTATGATGAATTTCTGGAAAAACTATGAATTCATTGACCATTCCTCAATATAATAAAGCCTGTGTATGATTACCTACAGTGATGATTATACTTAATAGCAAAAAGATAATCATTTCCTGTACACTCAGAAATGAGAGAAGGATGTCCTCCCCTTCTCTTTAATTACAAGGCATAGAAAGATGCAAATATAAAAAGGATCTATGCAGGGAAAAATGAGGAAACACTCTCATTCTTTACAGATGACATGATCTTGTATTTAAAGAATTCTCAAGTATCTACTCAGAAATTACTTGAGCTGATCAGAAATTTTGGTAAAGTAGCAGAATTCAAAATTATCCCTCAAAAGCAATGAACTTTCCATATGCAAACAATTAGAAGAGTCCAGCTGAAATCAAGATATAAAAACTCCTTTTGAGTAGCCCCATAAAAATAAAGTCCCTAGTATTGATTTAAATGAAGAAGTGAAGGACCTCTACGATGAAAACTTTAAAAACTGAAAAAAAAATTAAACAGAAGTAAGGAAGTGGAAAAAAGCCTCCCATGCCCCAGGTTGGTGAAAGTTTATGTGAAATAATACACTCAAAGGCTAGCTACAAGTTAAATGCAATACTGTCAATGTTCCAACGTCACTTCATTCTTCAATGAAATAGAAGAACCAACCCAAAAATTCATATGGAATAATAAAAGACTCTGAATAGCAAAAACACTCCTAGCCTGTTAAGGGATGTGAAGGGTAAACCAAAGGAAGAGGCTGCAATGCTTGGTAAGAAATGTACGCATTATCCTGCCCATGTAATTGTAACCAACCCCAAAAGGCATATGGAATAATAAAAGTCTCTGAATAGCAAAAACATTCCTTAGAAGAAACAACAGTGCTAGAGGAATAATAACACCAAATTTCAAACTTTACCACAATGCCATAGTAATGAAAACAGCGTGGTACTGGCACAAGAACCAACCTCAGGCAAATACAATAGACCTAAAGACCCAGAAATGAACTCACAGATCTATAGTCAACTAAATTTCCCTAAGGGAGAAAAAATAGAATGGAAGAAAGACAGTCTCTTCTGTAAATGATGCTGACAAAGTTGATTAAAAACCTGTAGAAAGCTAAAGATAGATGCCCATATATCACCCTGTAATAGAAACAACTGCAAATGGTCAAAGACCTCGAAGTCGAAGCAAACATTCTGAAAATATTGGAGTAAGAACTAGGAGAAACTCTAGGTCTCATTGGCACAGGCCGAAATGATTTTAATAAAAGCCCAGTAACTCAAAACTTCAAAGGATGTTTGGACATGAAACTACAGAGCTTCTGCAACGCCAAGGACATAGAAAGACCAATAGAAAGCCCCCTAACTGGAAGATCTTCACTAGCTATACAACCGACCGGGGTCTAAAAGCCAGGCATCAGTGACTCAGCCTTTAATCCTAGCTACTTAGGAGGCTGTGATTTTAGGATCACAGCTCAAAGCCAACCTAGACAGGAAAGTCTGTGAGATTCTCATCTCAAAAAACAGTATAAAAATCGGCAGTGGCCCTGTGGCTCATGTAGCCCACCTTGAGCTGAAAATAGTAGAGATAGAGTTCAAGCTCAGAGAGTAAGCCTCTTGAAGACAAATGAAAAACACAGAAATAAATGAAATATATTAGCATTCAAAAATTTAAACCCCAACAGAAGATACTCAAAGAAACAATTGCCCACTAAATAAGTGGAGTAACGTCTGAAAGAGAAGAATCTCTTAAACAGAAATAAGAATGTGCAATAGATAGAGGAATAAATGCTCAACTTCTCTAACTATAAAAGAAATACAAATCAAGACAAAATTAAGAATCCACCTCATCCTACATAGACTTTCTTTTTTTTTATTGTAAAAATACTGTACATAGGGGTTACAATTACATGGGGAAGATAGTGAGTGTATTTCTTATCAAGCATTGTAGCCTCCTCCTTTTTTTATCCTTCCCATCCCTTCCCATCTTCCCTCCCGGCCCACACAATCCCTCCCCGCCCCAAGTTGTCTATAACCAAGAAATGTATGGAACCTTCCTCAATACAGTAAAGGGTGTATATGAAAAAAACTATAGCCAGCATTATACTCAATGATGAAAAATTAAAGCCATTCCATCTTAACTCAGTAATGAGACAAGGATACCCAACCTAGACACAGCTGTTCAATGTAGTATTAGAATGCCTAGCTACAGCAATAACGCAATATACAAACATAAAGCAATCCAAATAGGGAAAGAAGAATTAAATCTCTCCCTCTTTGCAGATGAGATGATCTTGTATTTAAAGAATCCCATGGACTCAGCTCCCAAATTACTCAATTTGATTCAAAACTTTGGCAAAGTATCAGGGTATAAAATGAAGCCTCAAAAAATCAATGGTTAGAAAAGCCAACAATGAGAAAAGAGTGATTGAAATTAGGAAAGCAACTCCATTCCTAATAGCCTCACAAAAATTAAAATACCTAGGAATAAACTTAACCAAAGAAGTGAAGGACCTCTATGATGAAAACTTTAAAAACGTGAAAAAGGATATCAAAACATAACTTAGAAATTGGAGAAAACTCCCATGCTCCTGGGTTGGAAAGATTAACATCGTGAAAATGGCAATACTTCCCAAGGCTATGTACAAATTCATTGTGATCCTATCAATATTCCAACCTCATTTTTCAAGGATATAGAAGAGGCAATACAAAACTTCACATGAAAAAAAAAAAAAGACCCCGAATAGCAAAAGAGTTCCTTAACAGAAAGAACAGTACTGGAGGAATATCACTATCAAATTTCAAACTCTAATATAAAGCCATAGAAATCGATACAGCTAGGTATTGGCACAAGAACAAACCTTGGGACCAATGGAATAGAACACAAACATGAACCTACAAACTTATACAGACATGAACCTACAAACTTATAGCCATCTAATCTTCAACAAGGGAGCTAAAAGAATAGAATCGAAGAAAGACAACCTCTTCAGTAAATGGTGCTGGCAAAATGGTTTAACTACTTGTAGAAAACTAAAGCTAGAACTTTATATATCACCCTGCACCAGAATCAACTCCAAATGGATCAGAGACCTCAGGGTCAAAGCAGTCACTCTGAAAACATTACAGGATGGAATAGAAGAAACGCTAGGTCTCCTTGACACAGGCTGAAATTTTCTTAATAGAGACCCAGAAATACAACAAATCAAACAAAGTTTGGACAAATGCGATTGCATGAAATTGCATGGGATTGCAAGATCAATAGAAAGCCCACGGATTGGAAGAAGATCTTCACTAGCCATTCAACAGACAAGGGTCTCATATCTAAAGTATAATGGAACTTAAAAAAAAATAAATCCCCCCAAAACAAACCTTCAAAAAACAACTGCCCAATAAAAACGTGGGCTAAAGACATAAAGAGAAAATTCTCTGAAGAGGAAAGAAGGATGGCAAGTAGACACATGAAGATATGCTCAACCTCTCTAGCCATAAATGAAATGCAAAACAAAACAACATTGAGATACCACCTTACATCAATTAGAATGGCTATAATCAAGAACTCAAATAACAACAGATGCTGGAGGGAATGTGGCCAGAAGGAACCTTACTATATTTTTGGTGGGAGTGTAAACTTGTTCAACCATTTTGGAAAGCTATATGGAGGTTTTTCAAAAGACTCCACCTATAGCTCCCTATGATCCAGCAATCCCACTTTTGGGCCTTTATCCAAATGATCACAAACAAGACCATACTAAAGCTACTAACACAACTATGTTTACCGCAGCATTATTTACCATAGCTAATATATGGAACCAACCAGATGCCCCTCAGTAGATGAATGGATCAAAAAAATGTAATATATATACACAATGGAATTTTATGCTTCCATCAGAATAATGCCATTTCCCCTTTTGTTAGGAAATGGAAAGTCATTAAAAAAAATTTCTTAAGTGAAATAAGCCAAGCCCAAAGAAAACATAGGTCCCTAGATATTATAGAGAAAGAGCATACAACCATCCAAGACAAGGCCAAGAAATATGATAGATCTATCCAACACTTGGAAGACTCCATCAGAAGGCCTAATCTAAGGATAATGTGTGTAGGGGAGCACCTAGAAACAGAAATTAATGGTCTAGGAAATTGGTTTAACAGGATCCTAGCAGAGAACTTTCCAAATATGCAAAAAGATAGGCCTATTCAGATACAAGAAGCTTTTAGAACTCCAAAATAGACCAGACCAGAATAGGGTATCCCTCCTTCACATTATAATCCACACAGGATCAACTCAGACCAAGGAAAAGATCCTTAAGCTGTAAAGGAAAAAAGATTAATCACCTATAAAGGGAAACCAGTTAGAATCACCTCAGATTTCTCAGCAGAGACAATCAAAGCAAGAAGAGCCTGGAATGATATATGCCATGCGTAAAAACAAACAACTATCAACCAAGAATACTGTACCCAGCTTAACTCTCCTTCATAACTGAAGACCAAATAAAAACCTTCCAAAGCTAAGAAAAATTGAAACAATATATCTCCACCAAACCAGCCCTACAAAAGATTCTTAGAGATATCCTACACATGGAAAACCAACAAGACCACAATAAAGGCCAAGAAACCAACCAAAATGAAAATCCAAGAACCATAGGAAGAACAAAATTTTCGCATCCCCCAAGAAGGTGGATAACATGACAGGAACGCCCAAATACTGCTCAGTCCTATTTCTTAACGTTAACGAATTTAATTCTCCAATTAAGAGACATAGACTGTCTAGTACGATTAAAAAACAAGACCCTTCTATCTGCTGCCTGCAGGAGTCACATCTTGCCCATAAAAACAAACACATTTTCAATGTTAAAAGCTGGAACAAAATCTGCCAAGCAAAAGGCCCCCATAAACAGGCGGGAGTTGCAATCCTAATATCAGATAAAATAGACTTCAAATTAAAATTTGTGAGAAGAGATAAAGAAGGTTGCCACACACTAATTAAGGGATCTCTCCTTCAGGAGGATATTACAATTCTAAATATCTATTCGCCAAACAATGGAGCACCCAAATTTATCAAAGAAACACTACTTTCCCTCAAATCCCACATAGATCCAAAGACATTAATTGTTGGGGATTTTAACTCTCCCCACTAGATAGATCAACTCAGTAAAAACGCAATAGAGAAACCACAGGTCTCAACCGCTGCATAGATCAACTAGACTTAACAGACATTTACCGAACATTTCACCCAGCAGCATCAGAATACACGTTTTTCTCAGCAGCACATGGAACATTTTCTAAAATAGACCACATTTTAGGCCACAAAGCAAACTTGTCTAAATTCAGAAACATTGAAGTTATACCTTGCATTCTCTCTGACCACAAGGGAATAAAATTAGACCTCAACACCAAAAGCCACCAAAAGTCTGGTAAAACTTGGAGGCTGAACAACACACTGCTTAATCATGAGTGGGTCGTGGAAGAGATTGCAAAGGAAATTCAATTGTTCATGCTATTCAACAAAAATGAACACACAAATTACCAGCTCCTCTGGGACACAGCAAAGGCAGTACTCAGAGGTAAGTTTATAGTTCTGAACTCCTACATCAACAAATTGGAGAGATCTGAAACCGACAATTTAATGACACATCCAAACCTCCTTGAAAAAGAGCAGAAAGATAAAACCCAATCCAGTCGATGGAAAGAACTAATTAAAATTAAATCAGAATTAAATTAATTAGAATCCAAAAAAACTATAGAAAGAAGCAACAAAACAAAGAGTTGGTTCTTCAAAAAAATTAACAAAATTGACAGACCCTTAGCAAATCTTATCAGAAAAAGAAGAGAACACAGCCAAATAATTAAACTCAGAGATGAGAATGGAAACATCACCACAGAAACAACCAAAATTCAGAACATTATAAGGGAATACTTCTCAAAACATTATGCTAATAAGTTTGAGAACTTGACAGAAATGTATCTTTTCCTAGCAAATATTGACATGCCAAAACTAAACCAAGATGAGTTAAACCATTTTAACGGGCCCATATCAAGCATTCAAATAGAAACAGCAAGAAGAGACTTCCCAACAAAGAAAAGTCCAGGACCAGATCGTTTTACAGAGGAATTTTACAATGCCTTCAAAGCAGAGCTCACACCAATACTCCTCCAAGTCTTCAATGAAATTGAAAGAGAAAGTGCACTACTGAACACATTCTATGAAGCCATCATAACCCTCATCCCAAAACCAGGCAGGGACTCATCAAAGAAAGAGAACTATAGACCCATTTCTTTGATGAACATTTATGCATATCTTCTTAACAAAATTTTGGCCAATAGACTTCAACAATTCATCTAAAAAATCATACACCACGATCAAACAGGATTCATTTCAGGGATGCAAAACTGGTTCAATATACGCAAATCAATTAATATTATTCATCACATCAACAGGAGCAAGGATAAGAAGCACATGGTTATCCAATAGATGCAGAAAGAGCATTCAACAAGATCCAACACCCATTTATGATGAAGGTTTTGGAAAAATTAGGAATCCATGGAACATTCCTAAATACAATGAAGGCTGTATATGACAAACCTACAGCCAGCATTATACTCAATGGTGAAATACTAAAGCCATTTCCTCTTAACTCAGGAAAAGACAAGGATGTCCACCGTCTTCACTTCTCTTCAACCTAGTATTAGAATGCCTAGCTACAGCAATAAGACAAGATGCAGACAAAAAAGGGATCCAAATCGAGAAAGAAGAAATAAAACTCTCCCTCTTTGCAGATGACATGATTTTGTATTTAAAGAATCCCATAGACTCCATTCCCAAATTACTCAAGCTGATTCAAAGTAGCAGGGTATAAAATTAACCCTAAAAATCAAAGGCTTTTCTGTATGCCAACAATGAGAAAAGTGGGGCAGAAATTATGAAAGCAACTCCATTTTTAATAGCCCCACAGAAAATGAAATACTTAGGAATTAACTTAACCAAAGAATGATGAAAACTTTAAAATCTTGAAAAAGGAAATCAAAACATAACTTAGAAAATGGGAAAAACTCCCATACTCCTGGATTGGAAAGATTAACGTTGTGAAAATGGCAATACTTCCCAAGACTCTCTACGAATTCAAGGCAATACCTATCAATATCCCAACCTCATTTTTCAGGGAAATAGAAGAGGCAATCCAAAAATTCATATGGAACGATAAAAGACCCCGAATAGCAAAAACACTCCTCAACGGAAAGAACACTGCTGGAGGAATATCAATACCAAATTTCAAATTGTACTCTAAAGCCGTAGTAATCAAAACAGCTTAGTAATGGCACAAGAACAGACCTCAGGACCAATGGAATAGAATTGAAACCCCAGAAATGAATCTACAGACCTATAGCTAGAAAAATAGAATGTAAGAATGACAGACTTTTCACTAAATGGTGCTGGCAAAATTGGTTAACTACTTGTAGAAAAGTAAAGCTAGATCCTAATATATCACCCTTCACCAGAATCAACTCCAAATGGATCAAAGACCTTGGAGTCAAAGCAGACATTCTGAAAACATTTAAAGATGGAATAGGAGAAACCCTAGGTCTCCTTGGCTCAGGCCGAAATTTTCTTAATAGAGACCCGGAAACACAACAAATCAAAGAAAGTTTGGACAAATGGGATTGCATGAAGTTGCAGAGCTTCCTGCATGGCAAAGGACATAGCTAGCAAAGTCCATAGAAAGCACATGGATTGGGAGAAGATCTTCACTAGCCATACAACGGACAAGGGTCTCATATCTAAAATATACCTGGAACTCAAAAAATTAAATACCCCAACAACAAGTTCTTAAAGAAACAACTGCCCAATAAATAAGTGGGCTAATGACTTAAAGAGAAACTTCTCTGAAGGAGAAAGAAGGATGGCCAATAGACACATGAAGAAACCCTCAACCTTCCTGGCCATAAAAGAAATGCAAATCAAAACAACATTGAGAAACCACCTCACCCCACTTAGAATAGCAAAAATCAAGGACTCTAATAACAGATGCTGGAGGGGATGTGAACATAAGGAAACCTTACTTCATTGTTGGTGGGAGTGTAAACTTGTTAACCACTTTGGAAAGCAGTATGGAGTTTCCTCAAAAGACTCCACTTAGAGCTCCCCTATGACTGAGCAATCTCACTTTTGGGCATTTACCCAAATGTTTACAAACAAGACCACACTAAAGCTACCAGCACAACTATGTTTATTGCAGCATTATTTACCATAGCTAAGATATGGAACCAACCCAGCTGCCCCTCAGTAGATGTATGGATCAAGAAAATGTGGTATATATACACAATGGAATTCTATGCCTCCATCAGAAAGAATGACATTGCCCCATTTGTTAGGAAATGGAAAGCCTTGGAAAAAATTATATTAATTGAAGTAAGCCAAGCCCAAAGAAACATAGGTCCCATGGTTTCCCTTATGTATATGTATATGTATGAGTCAAGCAGAAAAGGTCAGACAATGTGATGTTAGGAAAATAAGCCCTTTAGATATGTATTTAAATGTTTTTTTTTCTTTCATGCATTTGTTTCTAACGCATTTATAAGATTATTTCTTTGTTGCTTGTATGTCCCTCCCCCACTGTATAACCCATGCTTTCAATATATTTTTTTTGTTTCAGCTATTCAAGATCCTTTTTAATTCCATATCAAATTTAGAATCAGAATTCCAAGTTCCATACAAACATGGTGAGATTTTGAAAGAGAAGGGAATATTAATATTTCTGTAGATCTAATCTGTGGGTATTAACTATGTTAAAAATATCAAATCTTGAGTATTTATTTTTTTAAAAAAGTTATCTTTAAGTCTTAGCCCACTTATTTATTGGGCAGTTGTTTCTTTTTTTAATTTTTTTAATTTAATTTAATTTTTTTGTTAACATACTATATTTGATGTCGGTATAATCTGTTGAGGAGAAGGGAAAAAAAAGTCGTTTAAGGATACAGGTGGATCCATTGCAACAATGAGAAGTACAAGTTGTCATGTCGAAAACGAATTTTACAACTTTGGTATGGGGGGAGGAATGGGAGGGGGCAGGGGGAGGTTGGGAAGGGATGTGAAGGGTAAACAAAGGAGGAGGCTGCAATGCTTAATAAGAAATGTACTCGTTGTCTTGCCCATGTAATTGTAACCCCTCTGTACAGTAGGTTAACAACAAAAATAAAAAAATTAAAATTAAAAAAATAAAAATAAAAAACACACAAAGATAAGAGAAAATGAGTTATATTCAAGTCTTCAGGAATAATAGAATAAGTAATGGAATATCCTGTTTTAGGTATCTCATACTAGATTGATTCAATTTCTAAAAATCGCTGTTCTTATAAAATACATGAAATTCAGTTTTTCTCTGTAATGACTTGGTACTCAAACCTCAGAAATACATGACCCATAATTAAGAATTCTGTATAATCAAAAAACGTATGAATCTACATTTTTAATGTCAAAATTTTAGATTAAAAAGAAGATAAAATCACATAACTGAAGTAGACAATACTTAAAGTTAATGAAAAATTGCTTCATTCAGTCTGACAGAGACTATTGATTTTAGCCTACATGAGAAATTTAATTAATGATTGAGAATTTCTATTTGTCCAAAGAGTCTGTCATCTAAAACCTTTTAGTATATTTTTTTTTCTAAAAATGAAGACTATTTCTTTCCCACATGGAAGATTCTGGCTTCATAACTAAATAAATATCTAAATGTTAATGTGTTATATTTTTAAATAAATTTTATATTGTGGAAAAACTGTACAGAGTGGTTACAATCACATGAGCATGGTAATGAGTACATTTCTTATCAAGCATAGTTGTCTCCTTCTTTGTTATATTTTGTCTCTAGAATTCAAATAACAAGAAATTTACGGTATTCTTAGATATATTATATCTGTGCTGAATAAGGGTGTCTCTACTCTGGATGCTCAAAGCCAGCCTTGGCAAGAAAGTTGGTATTTCCAATTAATCTCTCTCTCTCTCTCTCTCTCTCTCTCTCTCTCTCTCTCTCTCTCTCTCTCTCACACACACACACACACACACACACACACACACATACACACACACACACACACACACACACAGCCAAAAGTGGAGTTGTGTCTGAAATGTTAGACCACTATCTTTGTGTGAAAAAACTAAGGGACCGGTATCTTTTAGGTATGAGACCCTTGTCTGTTGTATGGCTAGTGAAGATCTTCCCCGAATTTGTGTACTTTCTATTGATCTTGCTACCTATGTTCTTTGCCATGGAGAAGTTCTGCAATTTCATGCAATCCCATTTGTCTAACATTTCTTTGATTTGTTGTGTTTCTGAGTCTCTATTAAGATAATTTCGGCCTGTGCCAAGGAGACCTAGGGTTTCTCCTATTCCATCCTATAGTGTTTTCAGAGTGTGCTTTGACTCCAAGGTCTTTGATCCATTTGGAGTATACATACATATATATGTATATATATATATATATATATATATATATATATATATATATATATATACACGTACACACACACACACACACACACACACACACACACACATATATATATAATTTCATTGATCCTTTTTTACATTGAGAGTCATCTAGGCTGATTCCACATGTTGGCTATGGCAAATAGTGTAGCAATGAACATGATTGTGC
Organism: Dipodomys spectabilis; assembly: GCF_019054845.1. Lineage (NCBI taxonomy): Eukaryota > Metazoa > Chordata > Mammalia > Rodentia > Heteromyidae > Dipodomys > Dipodomys spectabilis. The sequence goes on along the minus strand of NW_024871210.1, from coordinate 6,836,616 downwards.
TGGTAGTTTCAGTGTGTCTTTGTTTCTGCTTTATGGGATAGCCCTTGAGTGGAATTCTTGTCTGTATTCATTTTTTTTTAGCAAATTCCATAATGTGGTCTGAACTGATTGAACAAGATTACATTCCCATCAAGAGTGTAATAGATTTTCTTTGAAGCCAAATCCCTATCAGTATCTGCCATTGTTAGTTTTCTTCATATGGACATTATAACTGGTGTGAGATGAATCTCAGTGTTCTTTTGACTTGCATTTATTTTATGGAGAGAGATTTGTCTATTGATCATTCTAACTTCTTCTTCTAAGTCTCTCTTTAAGTCTTTAGCCCATTTATTAATTGGTTTCTTGTTTATTTGAGTGTTTATTTTTGTTGGGTTTAATTTTTTGATCTCTAAATATAGGTTGGTGTGAAACCCCTGTCGGATGCTTAGCAAGTAGAAACCTTATTCATTCTGTTCTCTTTCTGTATATCTTGCTAACTTTTTCCTTTGCCATGAAGAAACTCTTCAGTATGATGCAATTCTATTTATCCAGAAAGAATGATACCGCACCATTCTTAAGGAAATGGAAAGACTTTGAAAAATATTATATTATTTGAAGAGCGACAGACTCAAAGAAATATAGTTTGCATTATTCCTCTCATTTGTTGTATTAGACAGTGCGTATAATTCTACAAGTAATAATACTGGGATGGGGAAAGAAATTATTACACTTGGACATGATAAATTATATAGGATTATAAACTTTTACACAGGGAGATCAAAGAAGAATAACCTTTGGAGAGGATCAGAAGGGCTCAATAGGTATATGAATATGATCATATAAAATGCTCATCAAAATGATCTCCAAGAAATGGAAATGGGGGGTTTTTATTTTGTTTTTTCCTCTTCTACTGTTGCTTTTTTTATTAAGTTTCTGAACCTTTTGTCTTATATGTAAGTTTGGAAAGGACAAGTGTGAACACAGAAACAGTGAGACAAAGTGTGAACAAATGCAGCAGTGCAACTCACTAGATGGTACATTGAAAATGAACTATACAACTATTGGGGGAGGAAGGTTGGGAGAGAAATTGGGAGAACATGAGGGAAGAGGTGACACTCTTCAAAAAAGAAATGTGCTTATTAACTGACAGGTAATTGGAACCCTTCTGTACATCACCTTTATAAATTTAAAATGGATCTCATAAACATGCCAGAGCAGCTATACTAATCTTAGATAAAATAGACTTTAAATCAAATTGGAGTAAATATAAAAAGAGACAAAGAAGGCCATTATATATTGATAAAGAAAAATGTCCAACAGGGGGATATAACAATGAAAAATATCAATATCGTAGACTTGGGGAAGACGGTGGAGCTTTTACAGGTAGCCCAATTTTGGGTCCCTTACCCAAAGAAGATCTAGGGGCACAGCCACACCTTACCTCAAAAGATCCACAGCAAGCAAACTCTAAATACATTAAGACTTTTTTCTACTACAAGAGGACTATCCCAGCAGGCAAATAGGGAAAGGGAAAAGTGAAAGAGTGAATGGGAACCTGTGGAGCAGCTGCACCATGCGGTTCAGAGGAGCAACCAGAAACAGAGGAAGGTACACAACATTAGACCCACAGAACATTAGGAGGGAATCTGGTGAAGAACTGGGAGCTGCCAAAGGTTCTCCCCCAACATATGTCTCCTCGTCCAGTGGGGCTACAGCAAAGGAGCAAACTCAACAATATTGCTATTAAAATTGCCAGAAATTGGCACCACAGGGTAAGACCCCAAAGTCAGCCCATGACTTCAGTGCTAGCGGGATCCCCGTGATCTCCCACCGAGCACACAAAAGGCTACCAAGAAACAACAGACATAGCCAAATTATCCCTTAAGCTCTATGGGCCATCTGCCAAGCACTCTGTTGGGACCTGTTCCCTCCCCACTGCTACCAAACACAGACCCAAGGCTCTCACAGCCATGGCACCACCAAGCTGCTACAGGTATCTGCACAGATGCTCTACCAGCCAAAAGCAACCACCCCCAAGGCTGTCCACCACCAGCTGGCCATCTCCTACCACCTCTGTTTCAGATGAGCATGGCATTCTGCAGCCCACACTACCCTGTTGTACCAACTTCCACCTCCCCAGTGGCAGGATTCCCCATGCTGCCACAGAGGAGACCCTTCAGCATCCGCAGAGCCAACCCTCCAACTGTACATGATAACACCCAGACCCTCTGACTGAGAACCAGCCAACTCCAACTCACCCTGCACAGCACAGGCTCCTTGGTCCAGTACACCACAAGCTACAGACCTCATGAGTAAACCAACTGGGCCCAGTCCCTTGATGCCAATTCCCTGTGGAATCCCAAAGCCCTCAGACCCAAGCCCTCTTCCAAAAGTGAGGGGTCATACAGAATATGGACATAAACTCTATTCCTAAGGCTATGCTGGCTACCTTGGAAAGCCTGGGAACACAGTTTCAGGCCTATGACAGCAGTTTACAATTCTGAAAGATCCACAACTACATCACACCAGGCCTGAGACTGGGCTATAGAAAGAACGCCACCCCCCCATCAAAAATTTCCCCATCAAAAGGCCCTCTGCTCCCAATCAAGCCACAAGGAAAATGGACCACAGAAAAGCATACAAAGTTCTATCAGGTATCTATCAGGACTATGAGGAGAATAAAGCTCCCCCAAAGAACTCGAAAAAAACTATTCTTCAGTTTTTTTTTCATTCTTGTTTTTGTTTTGTTAGTTTCTGTTTGATCGGGTGTTGTTTTAATTTCTATGTGTTACTTACATGTATTCTGATTTTGCTTTTCTACATAAGGCTTCTATTTATCATTATTTTTTTCTCCCGATTTCCAGTGTCTTAATTTGTAAAGTTTTTCTCCTCTTCTTTATTTTCCTCTCACTCTCCCTCTTTCCTTTCTCTCCACATGATACTACTACTTCATTTGAGCTACACAGCCTAGATCTATATGCAAAGTAAGGCCTCCTTCCATGTGTGTAAACAATAATTACAGGAGTTAACATAGATTAATGGATTTTCCAAAAATATCTGAATCATCTTTCTCCAATTTGGGAAAGTCTACCAAATACACTTACATATAAATTGTTTTTTTACCTACATCTACATCTCTAAGCTACTCCCTATATAAAATTTCTTCGAATTTTTTTCCACCTCTTATACTCAGTAATAAGATTTATTCTCCTCCTACTACATATACCCCTCCCTTAAGCTGTTATTACCCCTCTGTTATCATTATACCCAAGTTCTCTTCTGAACGTAAATTTATATCTCTCTAATCCTAACCCTTCACTTCTCCATCTGCTCCAGCCCGTTGATCCCTAACAGTTTATAGCTGACCCAAATTACAGTTGGTTTTGTATGTGACCTCAGAATTAGTTCCATTTGACTATTTTGAGTACAAGTGGCCCATCTTATCAATGCTAAGAAGCAGATTACTTATCAGCCAAACCCAGGTTATTTTAAAACTTAAAACTGTACAAAATCAACCCCGAAGCCACAGTATCCCTCTCCAAGCAAAGAAAAAGAAAGCGATATAGGAAAATGCCTACACATAACCTTGAAACACCACACTGGGTTGTCTCCAGTACAAAAAAACAAACAAACAACAACACCATCTCCACATAAACAAGTGACAGAGCAGTTCCAGAAAGACCTAGAGGATCATGCTTAAAAAAGATTAAAAAGCATGATTGGTAAACCTCCTGAATGAAAGTTTGGACACCCTACATAGGGTTATGAGAGAACACAATGAGGCCAACCAGAAACTAATAGATGACTTCATGGCCTCCACAAATAAAATGATAAAGAACTCCAGCAGAGGAGAAAAAAGCCAAAAAAAAGTTAGGAACACAGAGTAAGGAGGGGAAAGAAAAGTCTGATATCCAATTCCAGGAGGTAAGGCAATCTATTCAAGACTTAAAAGAAAACATTAATAAGGAGCTGGCCACCATCAAGAAAGACCAGCAAGAAGCAAAGGTGATAGACACCGAAGTAAAAAGCCTTCAACGTAGAATGGAGGAGGCTAAAGAAAGAATATTGGAGGCTGAAGACATTTTGACTCCCTACAGAAAGAGCACACAACTATTCATAACAAAACTTAGAAGCATGACAGATCACTGAAAGAAATACAGCATATATAAAGAAAGCCAAATGTGAGAAGAATAGGTATGCAAGAGGGCCTGGAGACTGAAGCCAATAGATAAGGAAATATATTCAATAGAAACCTAGCACAGATCTTCCCAAACATACAAAAGGACAGGCCTATCCAGGCACAAGATCCATTTAGAACCCAAAATAGTCGAGACCCCAATTGCCATATTATAATCTGTACAGGCTCAATAGCCACTAAATAAATAATTCTTAAAGCTGTCAGGGAGAAGAGAACAATCACATATAAATGTAACACAATCAGAATTACCTCATACTTCTCCGCAGACACTATGAAAAAATGGATGGCCTTGAATGCTATACCCTTAAGTTAAATAACTACCAGCTAAGCTCTCATTCATAGCAGGACAAATAAAAACCTACCACAGGAAAGAAAATCTGAAGCAATATATCTCTAACAAACCTGCTCTCCAAAAATCCTCAACAAAGTTCAACATATAAGGAAACCAACAAGAACAACATGAAGCAGTCCAGAAACATAGAAATACACAACCACACCAAGAACTGCCAAGGCACAGTTTACCTGCAAAATATCAAAAAATCGTAGGGGCAGAAAAATATCTCTCAGTCCTCACCTTTAATATTAATGGACTTACCTCTCCAATTAAGTGACATAGGTTGTCCAGATGGATCAAAATGCAAGATCATTCTGTCTGCTGTCTTCAGTAGACACACCTTACCCACAAAAAATATTCTGAAATTGGAAGTATGGAATAAAATATATCCAGCAAGTGGCACCCATAAAGAGGTAGAAGTTGCAATCCTTATATCAGAAAACATAGACTTCAAATTAAAATAACTGAGAACAGATAAAGAAGGTCACTACACTAAGGGAACACTCTTTCAGGAAGATATTATGATTCTAAACATCAATTCGCCAAATAAGAGAGCACAAAATTTATCCAAGACACAGTACTTTCCCTCACATCTCACGTAGATACAACAACATTAATGGTGTGTGACTTTAACACACCGATATTCCCACTAGATAGATCAACCTGGCAAAAACTCAACTGATAAACTTAGACCATAAACTCTGCATATATCAAATAGACTTAATGGACTTCTACCTAATGTTTCACCCAACATGATCAGATTAGACCTTCTTCTCAGCAACACATGCTCCAAAACAGACCACATTCTAGGCCACAATGCAAATCTTTCCAAATTCAGAGACGTCAAAATTATACCCTGCATTCCCTCAGATCACAAAGGAATTAAGTTAGAACTCTACACCAAAAGTCACCAAAGGAAACCCTGGTAATACTTGGAGGAAGAACAACACCCTGTTGGACCACCAGTGGGTCATGGAAGAGATTAGAAAAGAAATTCAAATGTTCATGATATTCAACAAAAGTGTTTACATAAATTACCAGCTCATCTGGGACACAGCAAAGGCAATAATGAGGCAAGTGTATAGCTCTGAGTTCCTACATCAAGGAATTGGAAAGATCTGAAACTAACAATTTAATGAGACATCTGACCCTCCTTCAAAATGAGAAGCAAGGAGAACCACAGTCCATTAAATGGAAACAAATAAAATTAAATCCGAATTAAATGAATTAGAATGTAAAAAACTATAGAAAGAATTAATAAAACAAGGAGTTGGTTCTTCGAAAGAAAACAATAAACACGACATACCCTTAACAGACCCTTATGAGATGAAAAGAGAACATTACAAATTCCAGATTGCTTCCTTCTCCCTTGCTGCTGGGAATGCTTTGAAGAACAGTTTTGCAGTCTGTAGTTAGAACTCCAAGGCTGGCACCTGGCCTCTCTTCAGTGGACTTTCAGAGCTGTAAGTGAAAAAGATCTTATGCTGCAGTAAGGATATTAACCATGCTTCCAGAAACTTCTGTTCATTGTCAACAGCCGTACATAATGAAAGAATCGCTGAAATTGGTGTCCTTTGATGAGGTGGCTGTGGACTTCAGCTTGGAGGAATGGCAAGACCTGGATATTTCTCAGAGGACCCTGGATAGAGAATTAATGCTAGAGACCTACAGAAACCTCGTGTCCTTAGGTCACTGTGTTCCTATACCTAAATTGTATGTCAAGATAGGGCAAGGTGCAGAAACATGGATAGGAAAAGGCTCAGTCAAGAATTTCACACATGTCCAAGAAATAGAGGATGTGATTAAGATGTTCCAGGAAGGTCCAGATGAATGTCTGTGTGAAGTAGCAGTCACAAATAGTAACACAGTGGAAGAAAGAGTGAGATTGGTAACAACGTTTAACGAGCTCAACTCAAAGCTTGAGCTGATGAAGAATAATGGGAACACTTTAGGGATAAGAATTGAGGAGTTCATTGAGTGTTAGGAAATGCTTCTCTATAGTGAGCCTGATGAGACGCATGCTGCATATACTCCTGGTGTGTCTCCTGTAATTGAACAATCCTTCAGATATTCTGAGTATTTTAGCCAAAATCATGCAAGTCCAAATGAGCTGCAATATTTTGAATTTGGTGGAGAAGGTAAGGTATTAAACTTAGAGACTATATACTTTAGACATAATTGGGTCTGTATGGGAGAGTCCTCCCATCTCATAGTGAATATAGAGAAGACTATGATAAGTCTACTCTCCTTGACCTAGAGATACTTCAAGGAGTCAGCAAAACATCTGAATGTACGATATGTGGAAAAACATTCTACTTAAGACCTGTAGTCACTACAGAAAAGAAACTGTACAAAAGAAAGAATCCTTGCAATGTAATGAATGTGAGAAGTCTTTCAATAAGGAAATACACATTAGGAAACCTGAGAGGAAATCTCCAAGGAAGTCCGATGAGTATAAGCAATGTACAAAATCTATCTCTCAGAAGTCAGTTGATTTTCCACCCTCAAACACCCATAATGTTAAACCCTTTGTATATGAGAAATGAAGGAAATTTTCGACCCAGAAGTCAGGACTCAGCAGGCAGCAGAAAATACCCAAGGATGACAGACCTCATGAATGCAACAAATATGGAAAGTGTTTCATACAGAAGTCATGCCTCACTTTGCTTCAGAGAACACACACAGGAGAGAAAATTTATGAATGCAACACATGTGGAAATTCTTTTGCCCGGAAGACACATCTTACTGTCCTTCAGAGATCACACATAGGAGAGAAACCTTATGAATGTCAGACATGTGAAAAGTCCTTCATCCAGAAGGCAAACCTCCAGAGAAACACAAGAATTCACACAGGTGGAGGGGAAGGGAGGGGTGGAGGATTGGGTGGGGGGGAAGGAGGCTGGGAAAGGATGTGAAGGGTTAACAAAGGAGGAGCCTGCAATGCTTGATAAGAAATCTACGCATTATCTTGCCCATGTAATTGTAACCACTCTGTACAGTATGTTCACAAAAAATTAAAATTAAAAAAAAGAATTCACACAGGTGAGAAATCTTTTGATTGTAACAAATGTGAAAAGAGTTTCAGGTGGAAGTCAGGGCTCATTTTGCACGAGAGATATCACAGTGGAGAGAAACCTTATGAATGCAACACCATATTACTTGAAGCCTGGCAATTCTAACCAAATGAACAAAGCATGTTTAAAAGAGGCATTTTTATATTTTCATCTTGAAGCTTTACAACTATTTGTAAATACTGAATCGCTGTTTCATGGTAATAGTTTAGTTTCTTCAATACACCTGTCTATATCTTGTGGAAAGTAAATTAAGACTGCAAAGTGCCTAAAATCAGACCTCATCTAGCACCTAAAATCAATATCTGTATCTTAAACAGTAATTATGTTTGGGTATACCTTAGCCCCAAAATTTGGGAACACAATGAAATACTGCTACAACAGGCAACGAAAATGCATTTTTCATCTGGATCTCATGCACCTGGGTGAGAAGAAAATAAACAAACAAAAAAATGACTAACAAGTCTAATATTCTCAATAAACTTCTTCTTTCCTAACAATCACCACCTTTTTGGAATGAATGCTGATTCTCTAATTAAAAAAAAAAAAAATCTATGTGGGGTGATGATCACTAAAACCAGAAGATTTTAAAGGCAATGAGTATTCTTGGTTGAACAATTTCTATTTTCATGAGGGAATATCTACATATTCCTACATTTTAAACTCTTTACACTTTTCAAATTTACCCATCAACTCAATGATAATATCCAAGTAAACATGGAAATATTTTTCTGGATTTCTCTGCTCAATCCTCTTATCCAAATAGAATCAATGAAATATTGTTCATATATTTTTGAAAAATATTAGTGTATTTATAATAAATGTCTATGCTTTACTATATAAAAGATAAAAGAATTGTATTGAATGAAAACTATTAACATGAACATGAGTACCTTACAGGAGTATAGTATTTTAAATTTTGAAATGTGATAAAAAAAATTCAAAGGGGAACTATATCATAGAAACCCTGGGGACTTGTTGAGGAACACAATGTCTGAAGTTTACTCTTCATTTTCTCCTTTGGCAATTATCAACTTTTCATGGATTAATAATTTGAATAGAGCGCATAATTATTTGAGTATATTTGCCAGTGTCATTTTCTAATTTCATGTACCTTTAGATCAATCCATGAATATCCAGGTTATTTATTTCCAAACTAGAGAAATACATATGACATTATTTTATTTTAAGATAAATAACCATGTAAGTAGGCCTTAATTGAATTCCTTTGTCAAAATGCCTCCATTTGAAAACTTTACCCATAATTTAACCTGATTTTTATTGACTCAAATGTAATTTAAATAACTGTATGCTGAATGGAATCATAAGAATCATTTTTTATTTTCTCTATCCAATTTGCTATGAATATATATGATTTTATAGGTAATTATGTAGATAATTATACTTTAATAGTTGTTGAAGATACAAACACATGCAGATATTTCTGACTTGGTTAAATTCATATATGCACTTTGCAAAAATATTTACTATGTTAGGAATTGTTAAGAAAATCATCAAAATGCATTCATGATTGCTTTATTGTAAACAATATTCTATTTATTTTATTGTTTTGCCTGTGAAGAGGATGCTTCATTTTCTGTAATACATGTTACATTATAAAATACTAAATTAGGATATGTGATAACAATGGAATTTCACATATTCCATACAGAGAGATGCACAGTAGCTATAGTATAATAATTTTATTTTTTTTTAATTTTTATTTTTTTATTGTGAAAATACTGTACAGAGGGGTTACAATTACATGGGCAAGATAATGAGTACATTTTTTATTAAGCATTGTAGTCTCCTCCTTTGTTTCCCCTTCCCATTCCTTCCCATCTTGCCCCCGTCCCTCAACACAATCCTCCCTGTTATACGCCCTCCCCCCCCACCAAAGTTTTAAAGTTCATTTTTAGACATAACGACTTGTACATCTCATTGTTGCAATGGATCCACCTGTATCCCTATTTAAACGATTTGTTTTTTCCCTTCCACCCCACAAATTATACTGACATCAAATACAGTGAAAGCAGGGGTTATACTGTGGGAGAGGGACATACACAGCAACAAATAAATAATCTTATAAATGTGTTACAAACAATCGCATGAAAGAAAAAAAAACAACATTGGAATACATATCTTAGGGTTCATTTCCCTAACATCACCTTATCTGATCTTTTCTGCTTGACTCAGACATATACTAGATATTGCAAATAAGGGAAAGCATGGAACCTATGTTTCTTTGGGACTGGCTTACTTCACTTAATATAATTTTTTCCTGGTCTTTCCATTTCCTCACAACTGGGGCAATGCCATTCTCCCTGATTTAGGCATAGAATTCCATTGTGTATACATACCACATTTTCTCGATCCAATCATCTACTGAGGGGTATTTGGGTTGCTTCCATATCTTAGCTATAGGAAATAGTGCTGCAATTAACATAGTCGTGCTGGTAACTTTAGTGTGGCCTTGTTTGTAAACATTTGGGTAAATCCGCAAAAGTGGGACTGCTGGGTCATAGGGGAGCTCTACGTGAAGTCTTTTGAGGAACCTCCATACTACTTTTCAAAGTGGTTGAACAAGTTTACATTCCCACTTACAATGAAGTAAGGTTCCTTTCTGTCCACATCCCCTCCAGCATCTGTTGTTATTAGAGTTGTTATTAGAGTTCTTGATTATATCCATTCTAACTGGGGTGAGGTGGTATCTCAATGTTATTTTGATTTGCATTTCTTTTATGGCTAGGAGGTTGAGCATTTCTTCATGTGTCTATTGGTCATCCTTTATTCTTCTTCAGAGAAGTTTCTCTTTAATTCATTAGCACACTTATTTTTTGGGTAGTTGTTTCTTTGAGTATTTGTTGTTGGGGGATTTAATTTTTTGAGTTACAAGTATATTATAGATATGAGAGCCTTGTCTGTGGTATGGCTAGTGAAGATCTTCTCCCAATCTGTGGGCTTTCTATTGATCTTGCTAGCTATGTCCTTTGCCATGCAGAAGCTCTGCAACTTCATGCAATCCCATTTGTCCAACCTTTCTTTTATTTGTTGTGTTTCTGAGACTCCATTAAGAAAATTTCGGTCAGTGCCAAGAGACCTATGGTTTCTCCTATTCCATCCAGTAAAGTTTTCAATGTATGCTTTGACTCCGAGGTCTTTGATCCATTTGGAGTTGATTCTGGTGCAGGGTGATATATAACGATGTAGCTTTAGTTTTCTACAAGGAGTTAACCAATTTTGCCAGACCATTTAGTGAAGAGGCTGTCTTTCTTCCATTCTATTTTTTTAGCCCCCTTATCAAAGATTAGATGGCTATAGGTCTGTAGGTTCATTTCTGGGTTTTCAATTCTATTCCATTGGTCCTGAGGTCAGTTCTTGTGCCAGTAATAAGCTATTTTGATTACTATGGCTTTGTAGTTGAGTTTGAAATTTGGTATTGATATTCCTCCACCAGTGTTCTTTCTGTTGAGGAGCGTTTTTGCTATTCGGGGTCTTTTATTGTTCTATATGAATTTTTGGATTTCCTCTTCTATTTCCTTGAAAAATGACGTTGGAATATTGATAGATACCACAATGAATTTGTAGATAGCTTTGGGATGTATTGCCATTTTCACGATATTAATCTTTCCAATCCAGGAGCATGGGAGTTTTTCCCATTTTCTAAGTTCTGTTTTGATTTCCTTCTTCAAGTTATTACAGTTTTCATCATAGACGTCCTTCACTTCTTTGGTTAAGTTAATTCCTAAGTATTTCATTTTCTGTGGGGCTATTACAAATGGAGTTGCTTTCATAATTTCTGCCCCACTTTTCTCATTGTTGGCATACAGAAAAGCCTTTGATTGTTAAGTTTAATTTTATACCCTGCTACTTTGCCAAAGTTTTGAATCAGCATAAGTAATTTGGGACTGGAGTCTATGGGATTTTTTAAATGCAAGATCATGTCATCTTCAAAGAGGGAGAGTTTTACTTCTTTCACTATTTGGATCCCCTTTATGTCTGCATCTTGTCTTTTTGCTGTAACTAGGCATTCTAATACTAGGTTGTAGAGAAGTGAAGAGGGTGGACATCCTTGTCTTTTCCTGAGTTAAGAGGAAATGGCTTTATTTTTCACCATTAAGTATAATGGTGGCTGTAGGTTTGTCATATACAGCTTTATTGTATAGAGGAATGTTCCATGGATTCCTAATTTTTCCAAAACCATGATCATAAATGTGTGTTGGATCTTGTCGAATGCTTTTCCTTCATCTATTGAGATAATCATGTGGTTCTTATCCTTGCTCCTGTTGTTGTGATGAATAATATTAATTGATTTTCGTATATTGAATCTCCTTTGAATCCCTGAAATGAATCCTGTTTGATTATGGTGTATGATTTTTTGGATGAATTGTTGAAGACGATTGGCCAAAATTTTGTTGAGAAGTTTTGCATCAATGTTCATCAAAGAAATGGGTCTATATTTCTCTTTTTTAGATGAGTCCCTGCGTGGTTTTGGGATGAGGGTTATGCTGGCTTCATAGAATATGTTCGGTAGTGCACTTTCTCTTTGAATTTCATTGAAGAGTTGGAAGAGTATTGGTGTGAGCTCTGCTTTGAAGGCCTTGTAGAATTCTGCTGTAAAACCATCTGGTCCTGGACTTTTCTTAGCTTGGAGGTCTCTTATTGCTGTTTCTATTTCAATGCTTGATATGGGCCTGTTAAGATGGTTTCACTCATCTTGGCTTAGTTTTGGCATGTCAATATTTGCTAGAAAAGGTCTATTTCTGTCAAGTTCTCAAACTTATTAGCATAAAGTTTTGAGAAGTATTCTCTTAAAATGTTCTGAATCTTGGTTGTTTCTGTGGTGATGTTTCCATTCTCATCTCTGAGTTTATTTATTTGGCTGGGTTCTCTTCTTTTTCTGACAAGATTTGCTACGGGTCTGTCAAATTTTTAATTTTTTCGAAGAATCAACTCTTGTTTTTGTTGATTTTTTCTATAGTTTTTTTGAATTCTAATTCATTTAATTCTGATTTAATTTTAATTATTTCTTTCCATCTACTGGATTGAGGTTTATCTTACTGCTTTTTTTCAAGGAGGTTTGGATGTCTCATTAAATTGTTGATATCTCCAATTTGTTGATGTAGGAACTCAGAGCTATAAACTTGCCTCTAAGTACTGCCTTTGTCCTATTTTGAAAATGACCTTCACCACTTCCGTTTGGGGAATAGTTGGGGAGTTGGGGAAGGAAGCAATGGTAGGAGAAAAACAAAGGAGGAGGCAATAGTGCTCAATAAAAATGTAGTAATTACCTTACTCATGTAAATATCTCTCCTTTGTATAGTATTTTTACAGAATTCATGTTAATGATAAGCTCAGCACTTTTGATGTACACTGTAATTATTTGTATTTCGATTTTGGCCAGAGATATTAAATTTTTCCACATGCATCTATTTGTCTTTTTTATTACATACCCATAATAATCTCTTGGATAATGTAGACAACTTATAAATGAGGTGGTTGTTTCTTAATGAATTTTTTAAAATTTTTTTTTATTTTAAAAATACTGTACAGAGTGGTTTCAGTTACATGAGGAAGTTAATGAATACATTTCCTATCAAGCATTGTTCCCTCCTGCTGTGTTTTTCCCCTACCATTCCTTCCTCCCAAATCCACAAGTAAACCCCTCCCTCTCCAGCCTAAACTGTACAAATTATTTTTCAACAGTCTTGTACATCTCATTCATACAATGGGCCAGCTTTTTTTTTCCTTTCCCTTCCCAAATTGGAGCAGATGCAGGGCACCGACATCAAATACAGTGAAAACATGGATAATAATTTGGGCAGGACCATGAAAAGCAACAAAAAAATCACATGTTACCTGATCAATGTGTTAGAAACACCAGTAAGTAAGAAAAAAACAACTTGTGTCCCTATCTTGGAGTTCATTTCACTTAACATCATTTATCTTGTCAAATATACATAGAATTTGAACTTTTTTACTTGCCCCAGACATGTACTATTTATTGCAAATAAAGGAAACCATAGGACCTATGTTTCTTTGGGCCTGGCTTACTTCACTTAATATAATTTTTTCCTTGCCTTTCCATTTCCTAACAAATGTTTTCTGATGGAGGCATAGAATTCCAGTGTTTGTGTGTGTGTGTGTGTGTGTGTGTGTGTGTGTGTGTGTGTGTACCACATTTTTCTGATCCATTCATCTACTAAGGGGGATCTGTGTTGATTTCATTTCTTATCTATGGTAAATAATGCTGCTTTAAACAAAGTTGTTCTGGTAGGATTAGTATGGTCTTGTTTGTGATCATGTGCTGGGTCATAGGGCAACTCTACTTGTAGTTTTAGGATCCTCCATACTGCTTTCAAAAGTGGTTAGACAAGTTTATACTCCCACTTACAATATAGTAGAATTTCCTTTTGCCACAACCCTTCCAACATTTGTTGTTATTAAAGTTCTTGATTATAGCAATTCCAATTGGGATGAACTGGAATCTCAATGCTGTTTGAATTTCTTTTATGGCTATAGAGGTTGAACATTTCTTTATATGTGTACTGGTCATTGTTATTTCCTCTTCCAAGAAATGTCTCTTGTGTCTTTAGCCCATTTATTTATCAGGCAGTTTTCTCTCTGAGGATTTGTGAATTTGTTATTGAGGAAATTTAATTTTGTGAGCTCTGTCACCCTTGCATGTTGTATAGTTAGAGTTCAATAGATTGTCTCCTAAATGGTGGGTTTATTACACATATTTCTCTTGCTACCTCTGAATATTGCCATGCAAAATTCTCCAGTTGAACACAATCCCTTATATTCAGCCCTCCTTTGATTTGTTGTGACTGGATTGTTATGTAGGAAATTTGAGGAATGTTCCATTATCTTTGTCTCATTATCTTTGTGCTATCACAGAGTGATGAGGAAACAATAGGTTAGTGATGGGACAACGAGTTTGTATTATCATGGTAATGTCCAATTTCAATTGCTACTAATTCACAGTGAGGATAGATGTTCACAGAGAGAGCTTTAAAGGTCAGGAATTTTCTTAAGCATTATGAGGTCATACTAGGTTTGTGAAAACACTATAAAGCAGTGCTAACACAATGGCAATGTGATTTCACAATATCTTGTCATAATAATGTAATGATGTCACAAATATTTGATGATTCCATCATGATGAGGAGGTGACAATAGGTTTATGATGTCCCAATGTGTTTGTGATGTCACATTGTGACACAATGGTTACAATGTCTAGCAGTGATATCACCATAGTCTTGCTATCCCAATGTTTTTCTTTTATCACATGTTATATCTGAAATACTATGAGGTTTAAAACAAATTATGAGCTCACAAAGGACCTGAAGTATTGCAATGATTATATTTCACAAAATTTATTAGGACATAATGATTTGTACATCTCATTGTTGCAATGGGTCCACCTGTATCCCAATTTAAACAATTTGGTTTTTTTCCCTTCCCCTCCACAAATTATTCTGACATCAAATACAGTGAAAGCAGGGGTTATACCATTGGGGAGGGACATACAAAGCAACAAAGAAATCATCTATATATACGTTAGAAACAATCACATGAGAGGAAAAAAAAATATTTGATTACTTATCTTGGGGTTCATTTCATCTAACATCAATTTATCCGAACTTTTCTGCTTGTCTTAGACATATACTAGTTATTGCAAATAAGGGAAAACATGGAACTTGGTCGGGGTGGGGTGGGGCAACATAAAGGGTAGTATGGGGATGGCAGGAGATGGAAAGGGATAGGAAAAGGAAAAAAGGAGGAGGCAACAATATTTGTTAAGAAATGTACTTATCATCTTGCCCATGCAATGTAACCCCTCTGTATGATATTTTCATAATAAAAAAATACAAAATAAATAAATTCATGACGAGAGGTTTGTGATTATTTATATCTCTATGGCAAGGTGATGTCACACAGGAATTGTAATGTCAGAGTGGGCTGATAGTGTCATAACAGAAATGTGATATCACACTGGAGATTAGATAACAAATAGACTCTGATGTTCCAGTAGCATGTCTGACCTCAATTATCATTAGGATGAGGATTATGTACACAAAGTCACTGTGATGCCATATTTGTTTTGAGGTCAGAATGGGTTTCTTATATCAACCCACATGCAACATGTGCAGTAGAATGTAATCACAGAATAGGCATTATTTGAAGAAGCTTGGAATTATGAAATTGAGCATGAGATTAAAGGAGGAGGATAAAACAGAAGATGTCTCCAAGCTTAAGACTGAGGTTCAGAGTAGTAACCATGATTTAAAGAAACTAGAGACCCTGAAGTTCAGGACAAAACCAAACTGATCAAGTAGCAGGGGCAACCACTCTAAAAGCAGTGGGGTCTCTAGAGCTGCTGGTCATTAAGATTAAAGGAAGAAGACAAAAGAGTGGTAATGAGTGCAAATGTTAGAGACTAAACTTGTGAAAAATGGATACAGGCTCAAGCCTTCTGACTGTTTATACCCGGATATTTTGGAGCTCTGGTAAAATTGCCCTGGACCACTGCCTAAATCTGTGTTTAAAACCAGTGGGGCCTCAGCCTGACAAGCCTATGTAATGTATGTAGAAAATTGCCAATAGGTAAATACTGGAAATCTGGAATAGGTGGAGAAGTCTCTTATGCAAGGATCCTCACCTGATGAATTTTGGGAAGTGGACTTCACAGAGTTAAAGCATGGAGAACAGAGGTATAAGTATCTTTTAGTTTTAGTGGGCACTTTTTCAGGCTGGGCTAAGGCATTCCACACAAAAACCAAAAACACTCAGGTAACAGCTATAAAATTACTCAATGAAATAAATCCTCTATTTGGTTTACCATTAGCAATGGCCCAGCATTCATGGCCCAATTATTCAATTATTAGCTCACGTACTAGGAATAAATTGGAAGTTGCATTGTAGTTATTGATCTCAGAGTTCATGGTAGATAGAAAGAATGAATATGATCTTAAAAAACTTAAATTAATTACAGAGACTGGCCATGACTGGCTAAGCCTCCACCCTATTGCTCTCTTTCAAAAACGATACACACCTTATGTTAAAGGATTCACTCCTTTCAAAATAATTTATTATAGAACACCCTCTTTGGTTCCTAAACTTGGTAAATTATATTAACAAAAATGTTTAACCACAATCTTATACAGTCCCTGAAGGCTTTGCAACATGTTCTTGGAGGTGTGACTCCTTTGGTAGCTGAGGCCCACTGGCCTCCTGAGAAAAACTCCACCAATTCAATTTTGTCTGCACAGCTGGTGTGGCTAAAAAGGCAACATGCTTCTGAACTGTAAACCAAGTGGCAAGGACCTTACTTAGTGTCCTAACTACACTATTGGCTATTAATGTTGCAGGAAAACAGCTTTGAGTCCATCACTCTCAAATGGAAACAACAGTGGAACAGTATCCAGGGAAGGCTGCAAGATGGAATGTTCAGACACACTCAGAGGATCTGTTAAAGATAAGAATTACCAAGTGTTAATTGGTGTTAACTAGTGTCTTTCTATGGTTTCCTCCTTGTTATATTTTAAATTTGCATTTCAAGCCTGTCCAATATAGGGATGAGAAGGGGACATTTAGCGTTTGGTCAAGAAGGGATAAAGGATTTTATTGGATATGAAAATCATTGGTGAATATAATAACAAGCAGGAGCTCTATAATTAACATGACCCCATGGCCATGGACAGCATGGGGCAAGCCACTGAAAGGGACTGGACATGCTGCTGTAGGGGTTGAGGTATCATGCCCCACATGTGAGCTGTCAAGACGTGATTGAGCAATGGAAGTTTGGGACATGATGGTTGAAAACTGTTAGGCAGGAGACCCTTTGAAATGATGGAGGGGTACAGTCTATATATAACCTGCATATTCAGAGCAACAGAAGGGGAAAGAAAGAGGGGAAACACCTAGAAGGAATTGGAGAGACAGGAGAAGGGTAAAACAAGAGAGGAATTTGAGGGAGAACAGGAGGGCAAAGATGGCAACTGGCTACCAGGATAAAACAGGATAGGCCTGTGAAGAATGGAGAGGCCTGAAGAGAAGAAGGAAGTAGTGAGGGCAAAACCTGGAAAGAAGGACAGGTCTATAGAAAAGGACAGAGGAAGGGAAATGTACAAAGCCTTGCCCTTGGAAGTTCATAAATTTTGGGATGGTGGTTTGCAGACAACAAAGCTTGAGGCCATCCATGGCATCTCCGAAGTTTGGTGGTCAGTGCTGCTCTTGGCTCACTCTGGGTATCCAGCCCAGAACAAGCTATTTGAAGGACCCTTTCTAGTAAATAATTTTGTTTATTGTCTTAAGTAAGTCTCAATGGATTGTCTTCAGCTTCATAGGTCATAATTATACATGTTTACAGAAGGAGCTAGAAGTCCCAAAGGCCATCAATTATCTAAAATGTCATGCGCTCATGATAGATTTGTGAAAAACCAATGGGACAGTGATATCATAATGGCAATGTGATGTCACAATAACCATTTCATAATAATGTTTGGTTGTAACAATTAGTTGGGGTTGTCATAAGTTTGCTGAGCTCACAATATTTTTGTGATGTCACAATCGGTTGGCGATGTCAGAGTGGTATGTCAGACCTCCACCTTTAACTCCTATTGAGG
This sequence comes from Dipodomys spectabilis, assembly GCF_019054845.1. Classification (NCBI taxonomy): domain Eukaryota; kingdom Metazoa; phylum Chordata; class Mammalia; order Rodentia; family Heteromyidae; genus Dipodomys; species Dipodomys spectabilis. Next base: position 6,818,403 of record NW_024871210.1, on the reverse strand, counting down.
ATATGAGTTCAGAAAAAGATTTTGAGGTCTCCATAGTCATGTGTTCGCACATATGTGAAGTCCTAAAAGTTTTGTGATGTCACAATGTGACACAATGGTCATGATATCTTGAGTGTGAGGTCACAATTATAAGTTCACAGTATATTTCCACAGCACATATCAAACCTAAAATATGAGATCTAAAACAGATTATAAGCATGACACAAATGTTTTGAGGACAGGAATGGTTTTCAATGTCACAGCAGGTTTAGTGATATCACAATGGCAATGTGATGTCACAATATCATATCATAGTGATTTGGTGTCAAAATTAGTTGATAAGGCCATTCCGGTTGATGAGGTCTCAATAGGTCTGTGATACCACAATACATTGGAGATATTACAATGGCATGCCAGATCTCAATTTTCCTTGACTCACAATGAAACAATTCTGTCATTTCAATACTTTTGTGACTTAACATTACTATTGTGATATCATCTACACATTGTGACATCACAATCCTATCCTGTCCTCATAACATTTGTAGCATGCTGCCATTGTGATAACTTAGGGCTTTTAAAAACTCATAATGTGTTTTTGGTCTCATAAGATTTCAGATATGTGATATCAGAAATGACTGTGACATCATGACCACTGTAACATCACACTACCAGACATCATGACCATTGTGTTTTGTTGTGATTACAATTCTTTTAAGACTTTATCACATTTGTGAGAACACATGACTTTTGATACATCACAGTCCTTATTTGACCTCATATACTCACAGTGAATTAATGATATTTGTGGTCTGGCAGACCATTTTGCCATCACCAACGCATCTCAAACCTATTACCTCCTCACAAGAATGGCATCACCAATTAATTGTGACAGCAAAACTCTATTATGACCTATTATTTTGACATCACATTGCCATTGTGCTATCACTGTTCCATTGTTTTCTTTTTCACAAACCTAATATGTTCTGATAACTTTTTAGAAAAATCACGGCCTTTTGGACTTCAAGCTCCATCTATGAACTCCTATCCTCATTGTGAACTAGAATCAATTGAAATTGTACATATAATTGTGGTATTACAAACTCATTGTGAAGTCACAAATCATTTGGGAACTCAACACCACTGTGACATCACTAGCCCATTTTAACATCACATTGCCTTTGTGACATAATGACCACATTGTGACATCTGAAATAGTAAATGACCACTTAGCACCTGTGATAAATCACATGTCCTTTGTGTAACACAGTCCCATGGTTACACAGTCCCATTGTGTAACCATATCATCCTTGTGAACTAAGGACACAAGATCAGACATGCCATTTTACCATCACATACCATTTGTGACATCATCATTACGTGACATCACATGGTCATTATGACAGCTTATTACAGCATCACCAAATTACTATAACTTCATAGCATTATGACATCACATTGCCTTTGTGATGTTATAGACAGTGAAAGCCTGTTCTGTGATGGCATTCTATTTCAAATGTAGCTTATGTGGATATCGGAACCCATTTTGACCTCATTATCTTTGTAACATCTCATACACTTCATGACATCCTCCAGTGTGACATCATATACTCATGACACCATAATCTCATTGTGACATCACTGAACTACATCATAACATTATGACATCACATTTCCACGGTGACATCATAGTCACCTTGTCAGTGTCTACTCCATTATTTCTTTCTATTTAAAATGTGGCATGTATGTGGATATCAGAAACCTAAAGACAATTCATAACCATTGAGATATCACATTGCCATTTGATATCACTAAAACATTGTGATATCACAAACTTGTCCTGTCCACATAACTTTTGTGACCTGCTGCCATTGTGATATCTTAGGCCATTTAGAGCTCATACTCTGGATATGTGATTGCGATATTACAATCTGGTTTGACAACACTAACACAATGTGACCTCATCACCACTGTAACAACACAAATCCATTTTGAAATCACATTGCAATTCCAACTTCACCATCACATTGTCTCATTCCAAACCTCTAATGGCCTATCAGCACATGTGAAAAAACACGAGGTCTTTGTAACATCACATTTTGTATACCTATGTCCTTTTTTGTGAAGTAGTGACAATTGAGATAAAACAAATGCCATTGTTACATCAAAAACCCTCTTTGATGTCATTACCAATATGACATCACATTGTCATTTTGACATTATCAGTTTTTTGTGACATCACAAAACTGCAATGACACAAGAGCATTAATGCCATCACTTTGTTAATTTTCTCATCATAGTTCCATTTTGAATGAGTATACTGTGATTTAATTCTATTTCAAATGTGGCAAGTGTGTTGCTATCAGAAAACATTGTGTCATAATTGCCACTGTAACATCACAATTCATATGTGATATCATATTTCCATTGTGATATAAATAATCCAGTGTGAAATCTCAAATTATTCTGTTCCCATAAACTTTTGTCACATACTCCCATTGAGATATCTTACTCTCTTTGTTAGTTCATAATGTGTTTTTAAACTCATATTTCAGGTATGATTGTGATATCAGAAATATGATGTGGAATCATGATCACACTGCCAGATGTCATGCTAATTATATCACATTGTGACATCACAAACCTGATAGGACTTAATCAATTTTGTTATAAAACATGCTTTTGGAGGAAAAAAAACACTTCCATTGAGACCTCTTGTACTTATGAGCTATTGACAATTGAGATCTGGCCTACTATGGTGACCTCATCAACTAATCATGATATCAAAACATTATTAATGACATGACGTTGTGACATCACAATGCCATAGTGATACCATTGTATCACTAAAATAACACAATAGCATTATGACATCACATTGCCATTGTGACTTTGAGGACACAATCTGAAAGCCTATTTGCTGTTTCATTCTATTTCAGATGTGGTATGTGAGTTCATATCAGAAACCCACTGGGATCTAATAACCATAAGGTCATGAAATACCTTTGTGACATCATAATTGCCATTGTGATATGACTAAACCCACTCAGCTATCACAAACCAGTCCTATCCTCATAAGTATTGTGACATTCCTGCTATTCTGATAACTTAGTCCCTTTGTGAATTCATAGTCTCTTTCTGACTTCATATTTCAGGTATGATATGTGATATAAAAAATCCACTGTAACTTCATAACCATTGTGACATCACATTGCCCTAGTGACATCACGTTGATAAAATAACATCCAAAACCTATTTTAGCCTCTTAGTCCTTTTGAAACAAATATAGCCTTTCTGACAGTACAACCTCTTTGTGTACAAATACCATCATTGTGTAGTAATGACAACTCAGATTACATATTTCCATTGTAACCTCACAAAACTTTTGTGACATAATCACCAGTGTAACATCCCATTTTCATTAAGCTCATTATGACATCACAAAACTACAATGACCTCATAGCATTATGAAATCACATTGTCATTGTGAAATCATAGACACATTGTGAGTTCCTATTCTATGATTTCATTCTATTTACATTGAAGCATTTGAGTTGATATCAGTAATCCATTGTGACCATTAACTATTGTGATATTATAAAGGCCTTGTGACATCACACTTACATAGTGATATCACTAACTCACTGTGTCATCACAAACCCCTCCGGTCTTGATAAATTTTGTGACATAATGCTACCGTGATTTCTTGTACCCCTTGTGGGCTCATAATCTGTTTTCAACTTCATAATAGTCCACATATGACATGTAATAAGAGAAATCCATTTTCACTTTGTAAATATTGTGGTATCACAGTGCCTTTGTGGACATCACAGTCCCTTTGTGAATGCATACATTCAGAGAGAGTTAATGACAATTGATATCCACCATGCCATTGTTGTATCAACAAGCCATTGTGACATCACAAACCTATTGTCACCTCATCACCAGTATGATATCTCTAAGTCAATGTGACATCATAAATATTATTCCGACATGATATTGTGACATCACACTGCAATTGTGATACCACTGTTCCATTGGGTTTTCACAAATGTAATATGACCTCATAACAATTTGGAACATGTATGGACTTTGGGACATCAAGCTGTTTGTTGAACTTGTAAACTTATAACCCATAAAGGACAAGACATTCCATTGAGATATATTTATGATAATAAACAAAATTATTTATACTAGAAAGGGGCCTATATCTTCCTTGTTCAAGGCTAGATACCAAGAGCCAACAGCAGTTTCGACTACTAAACCTCAGGCAACCAATGGGCAGCCCAGCACTTTGTTAAATGGTCTGTAAATCAACAACCCCAAAATTATGTTCTCCAAAGTTCCAAAGTTCAAAGGGGAAGGCTTTGTCCTTTTCCCTTCCTCTCTCCTTCTCTACAATCTGCCCTTTCTTTCAGGTCTTTATCTTTTTCCCTTCCACCACTTCTTCCTTCTCTTCAGGCCTCTTCAATCTCCAAAGGCCTACTCTGCACGGCCCCAGTGGCCAGTTTCTGACCTTCCCCTCCTGCTCTCCCTGAATTTCCTCTCTTCCCAGGTTTCCCCTCTGCTGTCTCACCACTTCTTTCCTTCCAGGATTTTCTCCTTTCTCTCCTCTTCCATGGCTCTGAACAGACAGCTTATATATCCTCTGTATCCCTCCCCCACTCCAAAGGGTCTACTGCCTCATAGTTTTCAACCATCATTTCCAATACTGTCCACTGTCCAGTACCTTCTTGAAAGATGCCTTCCAGCAGCATGACACACCTCATTCAGCACCATGCACCCTATCCACTCCAGCAGACTGGACGTGGGAACACACTGATTAGCAGACCTGCTGATTTTTGGAGCCCCCTGGTTATTATATTCTCCATTAATTTATATGTCTAATCAAATCCTTGATTCATTCTGGAACTAATCCTAAACCTTGCTTCTCTCCCCCCACCCATACTATAGAATTAGTACACATATTCATACACAAATTAATACACCAAATTATCAGAAAATGAGAAAAATATAGAAATATACTACTTAAAACAAATTAACAATTGGTAGTTGTATCCTCAATAGATCGTCTGACTGTCTGAACAGTCCATCCTGCAGCCTTCTTTGGAGATTGGTCCATTGACTGTGTCACCCTGCCTGAAAAAGTGAACATTATTACTAACAGTAATACTAACATAATACTAACAGTAATACCCATACTTTCCCTCATTGAAGTCCAATTCCAAAAATTCACAGAATGAGGTTTCTCACATAAGTGTAAGTGCCCTCTCCAGATGTTTCAGCATTCCAGCATTTACTTCATGGAAATTTTCTATATATGTTATATAAGATAGTAAGGCCAAGACCCCAGGGGTTTTCAAGAAAGATTTAGGTAGTGGCCCAGGACAATTTACAAGAGCCCCAAATAATCAGATATATACAAGCAAAAGGCTTAAGCCTGTAAACAATTTTCTGAAATTCACTCTCCACGTTTGCACATTGTTTTTGCTTCTTCCATTAATTTTAATGACTAGTAGCGCTAGACACCCCACTGCTTTTACAGTGCTCTCCTGAACTACCAAATCAGCTTAGTTGTTTTCATGAACTTCAGGGACTTTAGATTCTAAGTTCTCAAAGGTACTAATGAGAGGGTTTTTTTTATTTTCACCTCCAACTGTTTTATTGGGACATTCTGTCTCTGCATTACATTTATGGTGAGAATCTCAAAAGTCTGGTTTGAATTTGCTTCTAGTGGCTTCTCTTTCTTATTTTTCACTTCATTGTATTTTTGTGGCAGATTTTTAAACTATTTGTTTAGCTCTTGTGGTTTTTTGCCTAATGCTCTTTCCCTTTCCCAGGAATATCCTATGAAAGTAACATCTCTTGAGCCTGATATATTTCTGTTTACTTTTCTTGGTCTCCTCTTCAATGCAAGGCACTTTGTGCCTGTTTCACTAACTCCTCTTTTAGTTCTTTCTCTGTTGCTTTGAATTTCAGCTCACACTTTCTTCAATGTTCATAATCAGCATGTACTGAAGCCTAAAACCTTCTTATAACATGTCCAGCTCTTTTTTCTGGGCCTTAATTTCTGCATCCTGCACCAGAATCTCCTCATGGCCAAGCTTCTAGTCAGCAAGGATAATGGCAGTGTTGGACTCTTGTCTCTCCTTCAGGTCTGACCTGTGGTCTCCATATGTGCCTCATTCCCACACTGGCAGATATACTTGAATTTTAGTTGATTCTGAGTGTTTTTCTTGGTTCATTTTTGATACGTTATTCTATTTGACTCTCACAAGTTACTGAGTTATGACTTCAAAACTATTCTTTACGGGTCTGGGAAGGTGGCTCAGTGGTAGAGCGCTTGCCTTGCATGCCTTGAGGCCCTGGGTTCGATTCCTCAGCACCACATAAGCAAAAAGAAAAAAGCTGGAAGTGGCGCTGTGGCTCAAGTGGTAGAGTGCTAGCCTTGAGCTGAAGAGCTGAGGGAAAGCACCCAGGCCCAGAGTTCAGGCCCCATGACTGGACCAAAAAAAAGAAAAACAAAACAAAACATAACTATTCTTTACATTAAAAAAATGTCTCTTACATATTCTGTTCAATGCAGTATTAAGCTCTTGGTCTTTTTTTTTTTCTGTTACATATTGGAGATTCAGAGTCTTCTTAAGCCTGTGTTTTCAGGTATGTGTGTGAATATTTTTCTTCACCACATTTGTTTTTAAGTAAAGCGGGCTGAATTTTAAATTGAACATAGTTGGATTTCAGAGCCCCGAGCTCCTTTCCATGATTCCTAAGAGATCTGAATGCACTTTCCAGGTGGCTAACATTCTTACATCACCTGTCATTTTCTATCTTTCCCCTCCTTTGGAATTTCCTTTTCCAATGTCTGTTTTGCTACGAATAAGCACACTAACGTAGCCCTATATGTTCCCTACTGCCATTTGCAAATAAATTATACTGTCTTTGCTGATGGTTTTTTGATCCATATCCAGGTGCTGCTAACATAACTCCAACCCATTTCTTAGGCTGTTTTTTCTCCCAGGTTATCTCTGATATCAAATACCTGCTGGGCAAATTCTACAACCTCAGATAAAACCTTTCCCTCAAAACTTTCTAGCTTTTGAAGCTTTCTCCCAATAGTTGGGCCTGACTGTGAAAAGAAGTTTATATTTAAGGCTCTTCGATTCTCAGGGACCTCAGCATCTTTAGGCATATAGTTCCTATATGTCTCTAGGAACCATTCCAAAAAAGGAATCGGGGACTCACGTGGAGCTGTACAGTCTCACTTACCTTAGTTAAATGAGAAATGGGTTGGCTTCCTAGCTGCTGCTGCTATTCCTACTAACAGAGTCTGGCAATAATTGTAACTGGCTCCTTACTTCGATCACTGTTGTAGTCATAGCCTGGGCAATTCTGGGGAAAGACTTGCTCCAGACTGGGTCTTTTGTCAGGAAACTATCTCATCCAAGGGTCCCTTTCAAGGCACTGCTCTGGATTTTCTCCCTTTCCTCCCATGTGTACAGCATATGTAAATGTTGCTAACACCAGGGGAAATGATCTTCATTCATGAGAACTATAAGATACTTTTCTCCCATCCTCAAAAAAAGGAGTAAACAGATAGAACTATCAACAATCACAAATAAACCAATAGTCACAGACACTTAACACACATGTCCAACATTTATCAAAGATGCACTCTCAAGGAACTGCCAGATGACCTCTGGAGGAAGTCCCAGATAGCCTCTTGAAGAGGACACAGATGGACTCTCAAAAAGGTACCAGACAGCTTCTCGTGGAAGCCCCAAATGACCTTGAGATGAGGCCCCAGATGACCTTTGTGGTAGGTCCCAGATGAACCTCTTGAGAGAGTCCCAGGTTACCAGCAGAGAAGGTCCCAGATGGCTTCTTAGGGAAGTCCTCAATGACCTCTGGAGGTAAGCCAGTTGACTCCAGGAGTAATTCCCAGATAGTCTCTCAAGGAGGCCCCATATGACCTCCAGAATAGGTCCCAGATAGCCTTTGGAGGAGGACCCAGATAACTTCTCAAGGACTACTGGATGAGTTCTCATTGAAGCTCCAGATGAGCTCTGGAGGCAATCACAAATGGTCCCTCAGGAAAGTAAGAGATGATCTCCACTGGCAATCCCAGATAGATTCTCAAGGAAGCCCCATATGACCCCTGAGGGAGGTCCCAGCTGGTTTCTTCAGAGGTACCAGATGACTTCCCAAAGAGGTCTCAGATGGCTACTCAAGGAAGTCCCAGATGACCTCTTAAGGAAGTCTCCTATGGTTGCTCTGAGATCACATCCAAAGAGGTTCAAGATTCCTTTTCAAGGAAGACCTGGATGACTTCTGAAGTATGTCTCAGATGAGAAAGCCCTAGATGACATCTTGAGGAAGTACATATGGCTTCCAAAGGTAATCCCAGATGACTCCCAAAAGGAACCCTCCAAATATGCTGGGAAGCTTGCCCAGACTTAACCCTAGAGAGTTCTAAATAACTCTTGTCTTTGTTGGTCCTCAGCAAACAAACACTCGAAGGAGGCTCTAACCCTTTAGGGCTGAGACCCTCACCTATGAGGAAAGTAGCCTGCAAATACCTTTCCCTAGGCTGGATGCCCAGATCCAAGCGCAGCCTCGACCATCAAACTTCAGACCACCAAAGTGCAGCCCCACACTTTGTTAATTGGTCTGCAAACCACCAACTTCAAAATTTATTATCTCTAAAGCTCCAAACTTCAAAAGGGAAGGCTTTTTTTCCATTTTCATTCCTCCATCCTTCTGCATAACCTTTCCTTCCTTCAAGGACTTTCTCTTTTTCTTTCCCCTACTTCCTTCTTCTCTTCAGGGCACTTCACTCTCCACTAGCCTGCCCTGATGCAGTCCGGTGGCCAGTTGCCATCCTTACTTTCCTTTAATTTTCCTCTCCTCCATGTCTTTCCTCCCTGCTGTCTCATCACATCCTTCTTTCCAGGTCATTCCTCTCTTTCTCTCCCCTTCTTTGCTCCAAACATTCTGCCTATGTATAGAGGGGACCCCTCGCTCTCACACTCCAATGACCCCTAACAATTTTCAACTATTACATCCCAAAGTACATACTTCCCAAAGACTTCTTGACAGTACATTATGTGGTGCTTCTCACCCCACTCCCAATAGGAGCAAACACACCATATTTTAATGGCATTTGCCCCTCCTCCAGCTGGAGAACAGATATGCTATTGTAACATCACAAAACCTTTGGGACCTCATCAACACTGTGACTTCACATTGTTGTTATGACATCATCAGCTTATAGTGACATCCCAAACAACAATGGCAACATAGCATTATGAAATCATATTGTCATTGTGATTTCATCGACACAATGTTAATGTCTATTCTGTGATATCATTCTATGTCAAATGTGGCAGGTGGATTGATATCAGAAATGAATTGACACCACATAATCATTGTGACATCATGATCTTTGTTAGATCACATTGCCATTGTGATATCACTTACCCACTCTGATATCACATACTTCTCATCATCATATGGTTTGTGATATGCTGCCATTGTGATATCTTGGGCCCATTGTAAGCTCATAATCTGTTTTCCACCTCATAATATTTAAGGTAAAAAATGTGATATCAGAAATCCACTATTAAACCATAACCAATGTGACATCAGACTATCAGAGGTCATGACCATTTTGTCACTTTGTGACATCACAAAGCTATGAGGAGTTCATCACATTTGTGGCAACATGGAACTTTGGAGAAATCAAAGTCCCTTTGTGTACTCATATACTCATTGTAAATTAATAATACTTGAGACCCCCCCACATGCACTTGTGACATCACCAACCAAATTGAGATATCTCAATCCTATTGACCTCATCACCAGTATGGCATCACCAAATAATTATGACATCAAAACATTATTATTATGTGATATTCTGCATCACATTGCCATAGTGATGTCACTGCCCATTTATGTTTTCACAGACCTATAATTATCTCATAATATTTTCCAGAATTGTTGGACTTTGGGTGTTCAAGCTCTTTCTGTGAACTTGTATTCTCATTTTGAAATAATAACAATTGAAACTGACCATTCCATTATTGCAATCTTTTTGTGACATCACAAAACCATTGTCACCATATCTTCATTGTGACATCACAAAATGATTGCGATGTCAAATGCTACAGTGATATCACAATCACTTTATGACACCCCAAAACTATTATGACCTCTTAGATTCTTTGAAAACACATGGCCTTGGTGACATTACAGTCCCTATATATACCCATATACTCATTGTGGACTATTGACAATTGTTTTGAAACAGTCCAGTATAACATCACAAGCACTAGGTGACATCATCACCAGAATGTCATCACATTCTTATTATGATACTATCAGCTCATTGTTACATCACAAAGTATAATGGCATCATAGAATCATGACATCTCATTGCCATTGGGATATCATAGACACACTATGAATGCATATTCTATGTTTTCATAGTATTTTATATGTTATATATATTATCAGAAACCCAGTGTGACCTCATAACTATTGGGACATCAAAATGAGGTTGTGACATCACATTGCCAATGTGAAAACCATAACCCACGGTGACAACAAAAACCTGTCCCATACTTAGTTCACGATGAGAATACAGGTACACAAAGGGACTATGATATCACAGAGGCCATTTGGATTTCAAAGACGTTGAGGTGTTAATTGATTTGGGATATCAAAAGGTGATCATGGTGTCACAATGGCAATGTGATTTCACAATGGGTTGGTGATGCCACAGCACTGATGGGTCACAATGGTTTTATGATTTCACAATGAGTTTGTAATATCACAAAATGTATGTCCTATTTCAATCGCTACTAGTTTAAATGAGGTAACAATTTAAACAAATGTGCATGAAGTCACAAAGGCCATGAATTGTTTGTGATGTCACAATAGGACACATGGTCATGATATCTGACAGTTGTGGCATAATGATCATGATGTCACATGTCATACCTGAAATATATTCACATATCATACATGAAATGTTATATTCAAAAACAGAGTATGAACTAAAAAGGTAGCCCAATGACTTCATGTGAGGAGGACAGGAGAGATTTATGATGTCACACTGGGTAATTTTTCAAGGGCAATGTGATTTAACAAAGGGATTATGGTGTCATAATGAGTTTCTGATCAAAACTCATGCCACATTTGAAATAGAATGAAATAAAAAAATAGGCATTCAGAATGTGTCTATATGTCACAATCACAATATGATTTAATAATGCTTTGATGTCATAGATTTTTGTATCACAACGTGCTGATGGTATAATGACAATATGATATCATGGTGATGATTTCCCAAAGGGTTTGTGATGTTTCAGAGGCATATCTGATCTCAACTGTCATTAGTTCACAATGAGGATATGGGTAAACTACAGGACTGTTTGCCACAAAGGCAATGCAGCTTTTCATAATAGGTGTGAGATGTCACAATGTGGTCGTGATGTCACAACAGAAATATGATGTGGCAATGGGTTTGTGATAATGAGTTCAAGATGGACTTATGATTTCATGAGTTTGTAATATGAAAACCACATGTCCAATTTCAGTTCTCCTAGTAAACAATGAAGACAGAGGTGCACATGTCCCAAAGGCCATGAATTTTCTAAAATGTAAGGAGTGTATAATAGGTGTGTGAAAATGGAATAGGACAGTGATATCACATTGGCAATGTGATGGGAAAATATGTCATAATATTGTTTGTTGGGCTGGGGAAGTGGCTCAGTGGTAGAATGCTTGCCTTGCATGCATGAGGCCCTGGGTTTGATTCTTCATCACCACATAAACAGAAAAAAACAGAAGTGGCTCTGTGGCTCAAGTGGTAGAGTGCTAACCATGAGCTGAAGAGCTCAGGGACAGTATCCAGGCATAGAGTTCAAGTCCTATGACTGACCATAAAAAAACACTGTCATCACAAATACCTAGTGATTCCATACTAGTGTTGAGCTCACAATAGGTATAGAAATAAAAATGGGTTGGCCAGGTCCCAATGACATGCCAGACCTCAGTTGTGATTAATTCAAAATGAGTAAATGAGTTCAAAAAGAGACTATGTTGTGAAGACTCTGGATCTGTGATAGAGGGGAAGAATAATGAATGCACTGAACTCAGGATTATCTGAGGATGGTGTTTATGTATGTGGAAAGCTTTTGGAATACGGGGCTAGAGAGGGAACATTTTCTTTCTCCCTATCTCAAAGCACATGTCACAGACTCCTGGGAGCTATGGAAGTAGCTCTTGTACATACTTAAGCATAGAACAGCAGCTAGTCAAGCGTTTTCCTGAGTATGAGCAAGTGGATTGAGCTTGCTCTAAAATAGTTTAGATAAAAATATACAAAGGCATTGTCTCATAGTTTAAGCAAAATTTTATCCGTTGAAATTCTTTGTGTGAATGTATCCTGACTAAATCTTGGCAAAGATAATGCTTGCCTGTCTTTAAATACCCATAAGGAATAAAGCACAGCATGCAGTGGTAATTGCTGTTTGCACTCTGCATCTTCTGTGTCCTAGTGATTTCCCGACCCTTAAGCAGGGACCCCAACAACTTAGACGATGACAATTACTGACTGAACAGGGACCTTGCAGTGTTGAATTCAGGAAGGGATATTCAGGTAAGTATTTTTAATTACAGGGTGATGGGACAAGTTTGGTACTTACATATGCTAAAACATTTACTTGCTGCCTATGGTGTAACTATTTCTTCTTCTGACATAGAAAGGTGTATTAATATATTTGGGGAATGGAATCCTTGATTCCCTGAGGAAGGGACATTAGATGATGAGAACTGGAAACGAGTAAAGCATAATGTAGAAAGAGCTGTTCAAGAAGGGGAAAGGATTCCTATTAGATTTTGGTTCATTTGGTTATTTTACATACCCTTCTTAAAGCTTTAAATGAGGAAAGATTAATAGCCGACTTAAAGAAATAGGCCGCCCCTTCAATTGTAGATTTACAATTGAACTTTGAGATTAAGGATGCAATAGATAAGGATGCATCGCAATTAATGGAGAAAAAAACAAGAGGAAAAAAGCCCGAAAAGGAACAAATGAAAGCCTAAATAGAATGTCAGAGCAAATTGAGTTGATTTTATCAAGATTACAGGATATCGAGTTAGAAATTAGCAGACTGAAAGGAGAATCTTAGAAAGTGAAAGTAAAACAGCCTTTGGCTCCTCTGCTTGTTTATGCAATTTTTCCGGATTCACTCCCTCACAAAACAAAGGGCTCAGACAGTGAGTCCGATGATGAAATGCCTATTATTTCTTATTCTGTAATTCAACCACCCCCTATAAATTTTATAGCTCAACCAGCCAGATATGAGTGTATGCTGTCGATGATATTGGTAAACTTAAGAAAGCAGTGATTTTGTATGGTCTTCAGTCTCATTATGTTAAGAAATTGCTTGATGGGTTTGCCAAACATTACAATAATTTTCCTGGCAAGGTTTGTAAGATGCTTTGTAGAGCCTTGCTTAAGGAGCCTCAATACCTACAATGGAAAATGTGGTTTACTTTGTTATGTACAGAAAGGGCTAGACAAAATGCACAGAACAATACTCCACATCTGCAGGTTATAACCTTTCCCATGTTGAGTGGAACAGAACAACAGAACAATATACAGATGCTCATATGCAAATGAACTCTCCTGAAGAGATCCCTGAGCAGTTACCAGACATAGATACTGAGGCATGGGAGAGGATTAGGCTAGTAGGAGAGCATTATGGCTCCTGTACTAAAGTAATTCAAAAACCAAATGAACCCTATTTTGAATTTTTATCATGATTGAAATTACCTTGGAATGTACCGTTGTGGGAGAGGCTGCACGGCAAAACCTGTTGTGCATGCTGGCTTATGAGAAGGCTAATGAGGACTGTAGACAACCCTTATTGCTTATTTAAGAATCTGGGGATGTAAATACATGTTTAAGGGTGTGTAAAGACATTACATCCAAATCCCGGCATATGCAATTTTTTGCTGAAACTATGGCCACTACCTAGCATGCTTTACAAACCAAAGCCTCTAAAATGTTTTGGATGTGGTCATACGGGACATACAAAGAACAATTGTGAAAAGGCTACTGATGTTAACAAGAGAAACCAGTAATTTCACTAAAAAAGAACAGCACTGGGCAAGAGAGTGTAGATCAAAAATAGACAATAATGGAATTCTTATAAAAAATGCTTACCCTACGTAGGGAAACTCTCCATCGGGCCGGCCCTGGGGCCCACAATTAATAAGCGAGGACAGCCAATCATTTTCTCCCTTGTCCCTGCCACAGCCCACAGCGCTGCAGTGGACATGCCAGCCTTATAAGATTTTACTTTGAAAGTTGGTGATAGGCCACAAAAAATTCCTACCAGAATTTATGGGCCTTTACCTGATAGAACATTTGGCCTATTGACCGGTAGATCCACTCTTAATGCAGGAGTTTTAGTACAGTTAGGAATTATCGATGCTGACTATATTGTAGAAATAAAAATTTTAATGTCAGCTGCTGCAGGTATTTCCTTTAAAAATGGTGAACAAATTGCTCAAATTTTGTTATTACCATATATATCTATTGGAAAGTCATTTACAGCCTGCTTTGGGGGATTTGGAAAAACTAACCAACAAAATGTGTTTTGGACTACTCCTATTACTAAAATGCAGCCTAAGATTAAAATAAATATTCAGGAAAAGATATTGACAGGACTAATAGATACCGGCTCAGATGTTACAATTATCAACACTCATGAATGTTCTAATCATTTATTATAGGAAATAATCCCGTGTAATATTAAAGGAGTTAGCAATACTCCCATAAATTCAATAGGACAAGGAGTGTTGTATGTGACTATAATCTCAGAAGATGAACAGACAGCTGTCCTTAAACCTTATATTATGGAAATTATAGTTAACATAATTGGTCCTGAGGTCTGTTCTTATGCCAATACCAAGCTGTTTTGATTACTACGGCTTTATAGTAGAGTTTGAAATTTGGTATTGATATTTCTCCAGCAGTGTTCTTTCCGTTGAGGAGTGTTTTTGCTATTCGGGGTCTTTTATTGTTCCATATGAATTTTTGGATTGCCTCTTCTATTTCCTTGAAGAATAAGGGTGGAATTTTGATAGGTATTGTGTTTAATTTGTAGATAGCCTTGGGAAGGATTGCCATTTTCACGATGTTAATCTTTCCAATCCAGGAGCATGGGAGGTTTTGCCATTTTTTAAGTTCTGTGTTGATTTCCTTTTTCAAGATTTTAAAGTTTTCATCATAGAGGTCCTTCACTTCTTTAGTTAAGTTAATTCCTAGGTATTTTATTTTTTGTGGGGCTATTACAAATGGAGTTGCTTTCCTAATTTCAGCCACACTTTTCTCATTGTTGGCATACAGAAAAGCCATTGATTTTTGGGGGTTAATTTTATAACCTGCTACTTTGCCAAAGTTTTGAATCAGCTTGAGTAATTTGGGAGTGGAGTCTATGGGATTCTTTAAATACAAGATCATGTCATCTTCAAAGAGGGAGAGTTTTATTTCTTCTTTCCCTATTTGGATCCCCTTTATGTCTGCATCTTGTCTTATTGCTGTAGCTAAGCATTCTAATACTAGATTGAAGAGAAGTGGAGAGAGTGGGCATCCTTGACTTGTTCCTGAGTTAAGAGGAAATGGCTTTAGTTTTTCACCATTGAGTATAGTGCTGGCTGTAGTTTTGTCATATACAGCCTTTATTGTATTGAGGAATGTTCCATGTATTCCTAATTTTTCCAAAACCTTCATCATAAAGGGGTGTTGGATCTTGTTGAATGCTTTTTCTGCATCTATTGAGATAACCATGTGGTTCTTATTCTTGCTCCTGTTGATGTGATGAATAATATTAATTGATTTGCGTATATTGAACCAGCTTTGCATCCCCACAGACCTATAGCCATCTAATCTTCGATAAGGGAGCTAAAACAATAGAATGGAAGACAGACAGCCTCTTCAGTAAATGGTTCTGGCAAAACTGGTTAACTACATGTAGAAAACTAAAGCTAGATCCTTATATATCACGCTGCAACAGAATCAACTCCAAATGGATCAAAGACCTTGAACTCAAAGCAGACACTCTGAAAACATTACAGGATGGAATAGGAGAAACCCTGGGTCTCCTTGGCTCAGGCCGAAATTTTCTGAATAGAGACCAGGAAACACAACAAATCAAAGAAAGGTTGGACAAATGGGATTGCATAAGGTTGCAGAGCTTCTGCAGGGCAAATGACAAAGCTAGCAAGATCAATAGAAAGCCCACGGATTGGGAGAAGATCTTTACTAGCCATACAACGGACAAGGGTCTCATATCTAAATATACTTGGAGCTCAAAAAATTAAACCACCCAACAACAAATCCTCAAAGAAACAACTGCCCAATAAGTAAGTGGGCGAAAGATTTAAAGAGAAGCTTCTCTGAAGAAGAAAGAAGGATGGCCAATAGACACATGAAGAAATGTCCAACATCCTTAGCCATAAAAGAAATGCAAATCAAAACAACATTGAGATATCACCTCACTCCCGTTAGAACAGCAAAAATCAAGAACTCTAACAACAACAGATGCTGGAGAGGATGTGGACAGAAAGGAATCTTACTTCATTGTTGGTGGGAATGTAAACTTGTTCAACCACTTTGGAAAGCAGTATGGAGTTTCCTCAAAAGACTTCACATAGAACTCCCCTATGACCCAGCAATCCCACTTTTGGGCATTTACCCTAATATTTACAAAAAAGACCACACGAAAGCTACCAGCACAACTATGTTTATTGCAGCATTATTTACCATAGCTAAGATATGGAACCAACCCAGATGCCCCTCAGTAGATCAATGGATCAAGAAAATGCGGTATATATACACAATGGAATTCTATGCCTCCATCAGAAAGAATGACATTTCCCCATTTGTTAGGAAATGGAAAAACTTGGAAAAAATTATATTAAGTGAAGTAAGCCAGGCCCAAATTAACATAGGTCCCATGGTTTCCCTTATTTGCAATATCTAGTATAGGTATGAGTCAAGCGGAAAAAGTCAGAGAATGTGATGTTAGGAAAACGAGCCCTCAAATATATATTTTAATGTTTTTGTTTCTTTCATGCATGTGTTTCTAACGCATTTATAAGATTATTTCTTTGTTGCTTTGTATGTCCCTCCCCCACAGTGTAACTCCCGCTTTCACTATATTTGATGTCAGTATAACATGTGGAGGAGACGGGGACAAACAAGTCGTTTAAGGATTCAGGTGGACCTGTTGTAACAATGAGAAGTACAAAATGTCATGTCAAAACCAGCTTTACAATGTCGGTGTGGGGGGGAGGGGGTATGGTTGGGTGGGGGGAGGGGGGAGGCTGGGAAGGGAGGTGAAGGGTAAACAAAGGAGGAGGCTGCAATGCTTGTTAAGAAATGTATGCATTATCCTGCCCATGTAATTGTAACCCCTCTGTACAGTATGTTCTGAAATAAAATAAAATAAAATAAAAAAAAACCATAATTGGTAGAGATGTACAGGAACAATGAGGAGCTCATATTCAATTTTAACATTTGTAGATGGAGCCCATAAAGATATTATGGAAAACTGAGAAACCTCTTTGGATTTAACAATGGGCTTTATCAAAAGAGAAATTAGATGCAGCTCACCAATTAGTGAAGAAATGTTAACCAAAGGACATATTGAGCCGTCTGTCACCATGGAATTCTCCAAAATTTGTTATTAAAAAGAAGTTAGGGAAATGGGGATTGCTGTCTGATTTACAAGGAGTTAATTCATCCATGTATCCTATGGGGGCTTTACAACATGGTATACCATTGCCTGTCATGTTTCCTAAAAATTGGCCAAAAATAGTAATAGCGTTACAAGATTGCTTTTTTTTTACATTCCTGTACATGTAAAAGATTGTAAAATATTTGCCTTTTCTTTACCACAAATAAGTTATCAATCCCTTCGTCAGTGCTTCCAATGGAAGGTGTTGCCCCAAGGAATGGTGAACACTCCAACCAAGTTTCAGATATATGTTGATAATGTCTTAAATCCTGTTAGACAAAAATGGCCTCACATTTCTATTTCTCAGTATATGGATGACATTTTATGTGCAGGACCAAATATGGCAGAATTAGAAATGATGTTACAGTGCATACCTTGTATGTTTAAAGATTTTGAATTAATAATAGCACCTGAAAAAATACAAAAAGATACAGTAGTTAAATATATAGGATATGTTGTTTCTAGACAAACAGTGGCACCTCAAAAAATATCTTTATGATGTGATCAATTACATACATTAAATGATTTTCAAAATTTAGGAGAAGATATTAATTGGATGCAACTGGCCCTAGGAATCCCTACTTATCAATTACATAATTTGTTTTTATTGTTACAAGGGGAGCCTGATTTACATAGCAAAAGAACTTCAAGGAGGCTGAAAGAGAATTACAATTTGTAAAGCAGAGAATGAAAGAAATTTTTTACAACGAGTAACGCTGGATCAATCCATAAATTTCATACATTTTGGAAATAAACAACAGGAATTATAGGACAAAATGAGCTACCATTAGAGTGGACTTATACGTTGCTTAGATTTACAAAAATTATTAGGCCTTATGAACAACAGTTGGCAATTATTATTCAACAGGCCAGGCAACGGGTATATACTCTATTGGGGTATGATTTATTTGAAATCATTTTTCCTTTAACAAAAGACCAAGTAGACTATTTGTTAAACATGTCTGAAATGCTACAAATAGCATTAGTAAATTTTACTGTGCAATTTTCCTATCATTCTCCCAAAGGTAAATTGTGGGATCGATTGCGTAAACAACAATTTGTCATTAATGATATAATTACCAAGGACTCTATTCCCACCGCTCTTACCGTTTTTACAGATGCCTTTAAAATGAAGAGTGCTTATTGGACGACAAATACATATTGGGTGCAAAGAACTACTTTAACATCAGTTCAACAAAATGAACTTTTTGTTATTATTAAGGTGTTGCAAGATTTTGTGGGAGATATTAATATTGTTACTGATTCTGCCTATGCTGTAGGAGTTGTGACTAATAGAATCACTGCTGTTACATATTCATCTAAACCCCAGCTAACCAAATTAAATGAACAATTTCAAGCATTACTACAACAATGTAATGCCAAAATGTTTGTAACTCATATTAGGGCTCACTCTTCGTTTCCTGGGTACCTTGTGTATGGCAATAATCAGGTTGATAAATTAGTTTTTCTTCTGCTGAACAGAATCACACTCATTTATATACAAATGCTGGCCTTTTACAAATGCATTATAAAATACCTTATTTTCAAGCTAAACAAATTATTTAAAAATGTCCTATTTACAGACCAATGCATCTGAGAGTTTTATTTGCTGGAGTAAATCCTCGAGCATTACAACCAATCAAACTTTGGCGAATAAATATTGCCTATGTACAAGCCTTTGGCCATTTTTCCTTTGTATATGTTACAATAGATACTTATTCCAAATTTGTTTGGGCTTCTGCCCTTATGGGAGAAACTGTTAGCCATATAATATAACACTTATTGGAAGCTTTTGCCATCAAGGGAGTACATGCCAAAATAAAGACTGGTAATGGACCAGCCTATAAACGTATCAAATTTGAAAGATTTTGTGAACTTTATGAAGTGATACATATCACAGGAACAGAATATAAACCCCAAGGACAAACCGTTAATGAATGAGTTCATGCACACTAAAACTACAAATTTTAAAAAAAAAATTAAGAAGTGGAAAAGGTTGGACAAAAGTATGGATATTTTGTGGTTTTCCATGCAAAATCCTGAAATAATTTTACATCAGGCTCATTATGGTCTTAACTTTTTAAACTTACCACAAGGAGATATTTTAACTAGAGCTGAGGGCCATTTTGAACAAATATTAGGAAAACCTTATTTAAAAGGTCCCGTATGGATTAAGATTACATTTGATGCTGAATGACAACCAGGAACATTACTGCATAAGGGGCGAAGATATGGTTTTGTGTTACACAGGATGGCAGGCAATACTGGTTTGATGCCCGATGAATACAGACACGGCCCAATGAGGACAGCCTCGTATCCTACAAGGAATCCGCCACCAGTTGAGGAAGAAGAAGTGCCCCGTGCAGGCCATGGCTCACTAAGCTTTGGAATGAGGTCACCATCAGTGTCAGTGGGCTGCCTCACTGCCCAAATGGGGACAGGTTAAAAAGTTGACTGGAGAAGGACAAAAGATGTTACAACGCAATAGTATACCTGTCACGCCCGAGAACTTGTTCCTGGCCATGTGCACCTTTCTTTCTGTAAACTCTGCCCAATCCAATGTAAGTTATTGGGCCTTTGTTCCTAACACTCCTTTATTGGAACCCGTTGTTTGGGGAGACATTGATATAACTGTCAATACCTTTCCCGCTGTTTCATCTCCTCCTTGGAATAATTTGACATTTAACTATAAGGATGATGGTAGCTTTTGAAACTTTACTTACTATACTCATTCCTTGCCTGTTTGTCTGGAGCTTCCTCTGTGTTTAGTTATGAATTGGCAACATTGGGTCTGGGAAAGGCACTTCCAATTTTAGAACACAGCTGCAGCGATTACCTAGTTGGCCCACTAATAGTAGCTGGGAAAGCATAACCTTGGATGGCAAGTTATCCCTATCTATGTGCCCTGATTTTACTTATATTGATTTAAAATATCAGGCTTTTGTGTGACAAGAGTGTAGATGAACATTTGGAGCAATGTTCAATAATAGTATTATTTGGGGACCTTTTGGATGTTCAGAATGGAATATTACTCGATGTGATTTATCTAATGTTACTAGAATGCCTGATGCCATTAATCGATCACTTACCAGAGCTCGATTGATGGCCTGGGGAGATGGAGGCATTGCAGATGCTCAATGGGCTTTCATGGCTGCACCCACTGCTGTTTAGACTCATTTTTGGAAGGTCGCAGCAGCGCTGAAACCCGTGATGCTATCAAATGGATCGTTTTCGGGACCGGCGAACACTTATAATTTTACTTTGTACAAATCTTATGATGTAACTGCTTGTGTACCTCTGCCTTATGTATTTTTAGTAGGAAATTTTACATTTTTCCTACTCTTTCTTGTTTTAATTGTCGCCTGTATTCTTGCGTTAATTCCTCTCGATCTTAAAGACAGTGATAGTATTATGATTTTTTAACAAAGAACTCATATTTGGCTGCCTGTTAAATTAGGAAGAGAATGCTCCCCAAATCCCCTGGATATTGGTGTTAATCAATTTTATTTAACAATTTGCGTATGATTGGAGCCATTGTAGCTGTGATTTTAAGCTTAATTGCTATTACCACTGTTGTTGCAGTGTCTGGAATTGCCCTACATACTTCCTTACAAACTATACACTGTGGAAGATTGGCACCGGGATTCACATGAATTGTGGATTTCACTGGTAGAAACTGATGCTCGGTTACAAACACAGATTAATGTTCTTAAAATATTGGTGGGATGGTTAGGAAAAAAGTTATAGGTTGTGGAAAAACAGTTATTATTGAAATGTGATTGGAATTCTACTACCTTTTGCATTACTAAAGTAAATTATAATGAATCTATATGTGATTGGAATGTAATACAGCAGTATATATTTGGAAATTCTATTGCTGCTCAACTGATTGCTCGGTTACAATGTAATGTACATGATATTTTTGGTAAACAATTTGTAAAAGATGATGCTTCTAATATTGCTGATGCATTTATTAAACAGTTGGAAGGGTTGGAACCGAAAGAAATACTACAAAGCATTTCACATACTGCTAGTGGTATGGGAATTATGATTGTTATTATTTTGTTTATACTAGAACTGTTATGTTTGATTTTTAGGAAACCAATGCAAGCTTGTATGATAACCCTGTGGCAAGTTTTACTTTTAAAACAAAAGAAAAAAGAAGGAAATTGTGAAGACTCAGTGTCTGTGTTGGAGGGGCTGAATGATGCAGACTCCAGCCTCAGGATTATCTGAGGATTGTGTTTGTGTATGTGGGAAGTTCTTCTCATGCCAGACTACAGAGGGAATATGTTCCCTCTCCCTATTTCAAAGGACTTGTCACAGACTCCTGGGAGCTGAGGAAGTAGCTCTTCTGCTTACTTAAGCATAGATGAACAGTTAGTCACATAGATGAACAGCTAGTCCAGTATTTTCCTGAGTACAAGGAAGTGGTTTGACCTTGGTCTAAAATAGTTTAGATAAAAATATACAAAGATATTGTCTCATAGTTTAAGCAAAATTGTATCTGTTGAAATTTTCTTTGTGAATGTCTCCTGACTAAATCTTGGCAAAGATAATGCTTGCTTGTCTTTAAATACCCACAAGGAATAAAGCACAGCATGCAGTGGCAATTGCTGTTTGCACTCAGCATACTCTGTGTCCTGGTGATTTCATGAACCTTAACCAGGGATCCCAATGCCTCAGTCATTGACACTATATATCCCAATGCATGTGTTGTCACAAATGTCATGAAGTCCTAACAGGTTTTTGATATCAGATTGTGACAAATTGGTCAAGATGTCTGGCAATGTGATGTCACTATGATAAAGAAGTCACAGTGGATTTCTAATATCACATGTCATATCTGCAATATTAAGGAGATGAAAGATTATGAGCTCACAAAAATATCAACCTGTTACACTTATTAGTAAATGTCAGGCTTGTGATGTAATAATGAGTTATTTTATCACAATGGAAATATAATATCACAATGGTTATGAAGTGACAATTGGTTTCTGATATCAACTAAAATGCCACATTTGAATTAAGATGAAATCACAGTGTAGGCATTCAAAATGTGCCTATGATGTCACAATAATGATGTAATGTCAGAGTGCTATAATGCCAATGTAGTTTGCTGACGTCACAATGAGCTCATGGTGTCATAAACACAATGAGATATTACACTGGTGATGATATCACAAGCGTTTTGTGATGTTACAATGGCACATCTGGTCTCAATTTTCTGTAGTTTACAATGAGAATATGATTTCAAAATTGGACTGTGATGTCTCCAAAGCATGTGTTGTCAAAAATGTAATGAAGTCCCTACAGCATTGTAATGTCGCAATGAGACACGTTGATCATGACCTCTGGCAGTTTTATTTCACAATGCTTATGAAATTCCAGTGGATTTCTGATATCACATGTCATACATTAAACAATATGAGGTTTAAAGGAGATTATGAGTTCACAAATGACCCAAGATACCACAAAGCAACATGGCATAATATTTACGAGGAAAGAGTGATTGTGATGTCACAGAGGGTTAGTTATATCACAATGACAATGTGATGTCACAAAAGGATTCGGAAATCACAATGCGAATGGAGAACCAAGTCTTGTTTTGTTCATTCTTTCTGTGTTTATTTTTTGGATTCTAATTCATTTAATTCTGACTTAATTTTCATTATTTCTTACTGTCTACTGGATTGGGGTTTATCTTGTTGCTCTTTTGCAAAGAGGTTCAGATATCTCATTAAATTGTTGTGTTCAGATCTCTCCAAGTTGTTGATGTAGGAACTCAGAGCTATAAACTTGCCTCTGGGTACTGCCATTTCTGGGTCCCAGAGGAGCTAGTAAATTGTGTGTTCTTTTTGGTGAATATCATGAACATTTGAATATCATTTCTAATCTCTGCCATGACCCACTGGTGACTCAAAAGTGTGTTGTTCACCTACCATGTGTTACAGGACTTTCTTTGCTGGCTTTTGGTGTTGAGTTCTAATTTTATTCCGTTGTGGTCTGAGAGAATGCAAGGTATATATTCAATGTTTCTGAATTTGGATGTTTGCATTGTGACCTAAATTGTGGTCTATTTTGGAAAATGTTCCATGTGCTGCTGAGAAAAACGTGTATTCTGATGCTTCTGGGTGAAATTTCCATAGATGTATGTTAAATCTATTTGATCTATGTAGTAGATGTAGGGTTTCTCTGATGAGTTTTTGCTGAGTTCATCTATCTATCTAGTGGCGATAGTGGTTTATTAAAGTGCCCAACAATTAATGTGTTTGGATCTAAGTGAGATTTGAGGGAAAGCAGAGTTTCGTGGATAAATTTGGATGCCCCATTGTTTGGCGAATAGGCATTTAGAATTTTAATATCTTCCTGAAGGAGAGAACCCTTAATTAGTATGTAGCGACCTTCTTTATCTCTTCTCACTAATTTTAATTTGAAGTCTATTTATCTGATATTAGGATTGCAACTCACACCACTTTTTGTGTGTGTGTGTGGGGGGGGGTCCTTTACTTGGTAGATTTTATTCCAGCGTGTCACTTTTAAAATGTGTTTGTTTTTATGGGAAATATGTGTCTCTTGAAGGCAGCCGATAGAAGGACCTTGGTTTTTAATCCAACTAGACAGTCTATGTCACTTAATTGGAGAGTTAAGTTCCTTAATGTTGAGACTTATGACTGAACGACTTTTGGTCGTTCCTGCCATATGAACCTTCTTGGGGACTGTGACAACTGGCTTCTTCCGATGGTTCTTGGATTCTTCATTTGTGTGCTGTTTCTTGGCCTTTATTCTGGTCTTGTTGCTTTTCTCTGTATAGGACATCTTTAACTATCTTTTATAGGGCTGGTTTGATGGAGATAGTAGTGTTCCAGTTTTTCTTTGCTATGGAAGGTTTTTATTTCACCTTTACTTATAAAGAAGAATATAGCTGGGTACAGTATTCTTGGTTGATAGTTGTTTGTCATTAGGGCATGGCATACATCATTCCAGACTCTTCTTGCTTTGTCTCTCCTGAAAAATCTGATGTGATTCTAATTCGTTTCCCTTTAGAGGTGATTGACCTTTCCTCCTTGACAATCACAGTTGATTTCAGTGTCACATATCATACCAGAAACATTATGAGTTTCCAAAACAGATTATGACCTAACAGAGAACTAAGGTATAAAAATTGCAGCATCACAAAATTTAAGAGGACCGGACAGGTTTGTGATGTCACAGCGTTTGAGTGATGTCACTTTTGAAATATGCTATCATTATCATTATGGGAATATCATAGTTTTCATATATCAACCAACATGCCACATTTGAAATAGAATGAACTCACACAATAGGCCTTCATAATGTTTCTATGATAGCATGATGACAATGTGCTGTCATAATTCTATGATGTCATTATAATTTTGTGATATAACAATGAGCTGATTTTGTCAAAATGAGTGTGATGTCACACTGGTAATAATGTTGCAAAGGCCTTGTGATGTTAAAATTGTATGTCTGATCACAATTGACATTAGTTCACAAAGGTATAGTGATGTCACAAAAGCCATATCCATTTTCAAAGGTGCTAAGAGCTCATGCTATATTTGGAGTATAAGAATGTGAATGTGATATCACAACGGCAATATGATTTCACGTGTTTGAGATGTCATAGTGGTTATGAGGTCAAAATAGGTCCGTTATGTCATGGCAAGTTTGAAATATAGGAATCACATATCCAATTTCAAGTGTTACTATTACACAATTTGGATAGGAGTTGACAGAAGGAGCTTTATGTCCCAAAGGCCATGAATTTTCTAAAATGTTATGAAATTACAATAGGTTTGTGAAAAACAATAGGACAGTGATTTCACAATGGCAATGTGGTGTCAAAAAGTGATTGTGATGTCATAATGGTTATGAGGCCACAATGTGATTCTGGTATCAACTCACATGACATATGTGAAGTAGAATTATATCACAGAATAGGCATTCACAATGTGTCTATAACATCACAATGATAATGTGATGTAACTATATTATGTCATTGTATTTTGAGATGTCTTTATGAGCTGAGGGTATCTTAATGACAATGTGCTGTCATACTGATGATTACATCAGAAAGGGTTTGTGATGTTACAATGGTATGTCTGATCTCAATTTTCCTTAGTTCACAATGATATGAGTACACAAAGGTATCACAAAGGCATGTCCAATATGATGATGATGTAATAATGGGAATGTGGTGTCACAATGGGTTTTTGATGTCACAGGGGTGATGAGAACAAAATGGATTTGTGATTTTAAGGTATACTATGTAGGTAGGTTTCTTTAGGTACCTGATGAAGAAAATGTGCTAGTCAGGGAAAATACCAAACTCTTTCCCTCACTCTGCATGGTGGAGAGCCATGGCAATAAAAGGAGTCCTACTATTGGACATGGGATTATCTTGGCCAGGTAAAGGAAGAAGGAGTGCCAGGCAACAAAAAGTTGTGGCCACATATGGTCAGATGGGAGGCATGATCTGGTGCGACCCAGGATGTGACATAAAAAGAGGGCAAGGTGGACTAGTTCGAGGTGTTCCAGCTACCTATGTAACAGAAAATGGACAGACATTTATCCAAGAGTTAAGGAAATGTCTGCACAGGGGCCTGCATGGCCTTGGGCAGACCTTACATTCCAGCCTTTTGATAATTATGAGAAAAGGTGAAGATTCTCTCTGGCTAGTACCTGCTGGCTAGAGGCATTGACATCAGGGGTAAAATGCTGAAATGTGGTCCCCTCAGAAGAAGGCAGCAGCTGTCCCTTGGTGGTAGTCCTTCAATGAAGTCTGGGTGAAGTCAAGTTTCATGCGGCAGTAAAGGACTGAAGCAAAAAAAAAAAAAAAAACAAAAAAAACTACTAGAGAGCAAAAGGCAAGTGGAAGAGTGTGGGGCAGGAAATTAAATATTGGCTAAAATGGCTACTTTATATCTCCTGCATTCTAATCTGTACTGAAGTTGGCAGAAATGTTGCTGTCTACTTCTGACCTCTGGCAACTAGGTAGAGGAGAGCATCAATTATATAGATATTCCTTCTCTCATTTCCCTCCCCACATTCCTCTAATATTTTCTCCACACAATTCTCCATAAACCTATTAATTTCTTGTCTCATGACTTAGCTTTTATTTTCTTAGTCCATGGAACCCTAGTTGTTTTTTGTTGAACTAGGTTGTATCAGTGGAATTAGATTATGTCTCTTTTCATTTTGATTGCATCAATCTGTGCAACTAGAGGGCTCTTTATTATGCCTGACTCAAAATAGCGCTCTAGAACTGAATGGGCAGAACAAGCCAGAGAACCAAAAGTAAAATGGGAACTCCCAAACATGGTAATCAGGCAAAAGAGCAGTTAATGAATAATCCAGAGGAGAGTTCCCAAATTCTCTAGAAATATTACTGGTAAGCTAGCTGAGTGAAGATTGAATGTCTGCAAAGGACTCAGTATAAGCATGATAGGGATATGCATCAGCATGATGAGACTAATCAAAAATTAATTCAAGAATTTCATGAGCATTAGAAGGCCACTGATAGATAAATAAAGGAATTGGTGAGTGAGAGGTTAAAAAAAAAAACAAAAAAACAAACAGGAAGCTGCAGGAATGTATAGAGGCCACAAATAGAATGCTGGTTGAAGCCAACTGAAGGAAAGGCAGTCCTAAAATCTATAACCAATCAACTAAGGGATTTGAGCATTAACTCTGAAAAGAAATTGAGGAGTTAAAGAAATCTATAGAATACCTAAAACAAAGCTTCAACGAGGAATTTGACACCATCTAATCTGACCAATTAGAATGAAAGGAAAGAAAAAAAAAGTTGAAAGCATTGACAGTAGGTTAGCCCATGAAGAAGATCCAATCTCTGTGGTTAAACACAGTCTAGACATGAGAGAAAGAACAGACCAGTATTCAAGACAAATCGAAGAAATAAGATAGAGCTATTCAACATTTATAAGACACTACCAGAAAGCCTAATTTAAAGGTGAGGGTTATAGAAGAGGGACTAGAGACAGAAGTGAAAGTTTTGGGCAATTTAACAGGATCCTAGCAGAGAACTTCCTAAACATTCAAAAAGATAGACCGATTGAGATACAAGAAGCCATTATCACTCCACAGAGATCAGAGCAGAACAGGACATGCCACCATCACATTGTAATCCCAAAAAGATCAATGGAAAGAAAGGAAAAGATCCTTAAAGCTGTCATAAGAAAAAGTCAATCACTTATAAAAGGAAACCTATCAGAAAAACTTCCGCATGCTCAGCAGAAACAATGAAAGCAAAAAGAGTCTGGAATTATGTTTGTCATGCCCTAAAGATAATTATCAACCAGGAACACTGTACCCAGCTAAATTTTTCTTCATAACAGACCAAATAAAACCCTTCCACAGCAAAGAAAAATTGAACCAATATATCTCTACCAAACCAGCCCTACAAAAGATTGTGAAAATATGTCCTACACATTAAAAACCAACAAGACAAAAATTAAGGCCTAACAATAGCCCCTACACAAACAACACAAGAATTATAGATAGTTGCCAGTTGGTAAAACCCCCAGGAAAATGGTTAACATGGCAGAAACTGCCAAAATACTTCTGTCTTTACTCGCAAAATTCCTGAATTTTAATTTTCAATAAAGGGACATAGATTTTCTACTTGGCTCTAAAAGGAAGATCCTTCTATCTGCTGCATTCAAGACACAGATCTTGCCCCCCAAAACCAAATACACCCTGAAAGTTTGGAGTAATTTCTACCAAGCTAACAGTCCTATAAACCGGTGTGAGTTGCAATTGTAATATCAGATAAAGTAGACTTTAAATTAAAGTTAATGAGAAGAGATAAAGAATATCATTACATGCTAATTAAGAGATCTCTAATTCAGGAGAATATTACAAGTTTAAATATCTATTCACCAAAAATGGACCACACATATTTATTCTGGAAACATTACTTTCCATAAAATATAACATAAATCCAAAGATATTAAATGTTGTAGAATTTAACACAACATTATCCTTGCTAGATTGATCAACCCAGGAAAAACTCAAGAAATCTCACACCTAAAAAACTAAATAGATCATGTAGGCTTGACATCTACTGAATATTTTACCCACAAGGATCAGAATACACTCTTCACCGCAGCAAATGGAACATTCTCCAAAATAAACCACATGTGCAAGTTCAGAAACATTGAAATTATCCACTGCATAATAAAAGTGGAATTCAATGCCAAAAGCCACCACAGAAGTCCTCTATCACAGGTCTCAGAAGGTGGCTCAGTGGTAGAGCGCTTGCTTTGCATGCATGAGGCCCTGGGTTTGATTCCTCAGCACCACGTAAGCAGAAAAAAAAATCCAGAAGTGATACTGTGGCTCAAATGGTAGAGTGCTAGCCTTGAGCTGAAGAGCTGAGGGACAGCGCCCAGGACCAGAATTCAGACCGTACAACAGGACCCCAAAAAATAATAAAAATAAAAAAGAATTCCTGTATCACATGGAGGCAGAACAACACACAATTGAACCACCAGTGAGTCTTGGAATTCATTAGGAAGGAACCTCAGATATTCATGATATTTAACAAAAATGAACACACAAATTACTAGCTCCTCTGGGACACAGCAAAGGCAGGCTATAGCTCTGAGTTCCAATTACAACAAATTGGAGATATCTGAAACCAAAATTTAATGAGATACCTAACCTTCTTGAAAAAGTGCAATAACCTAAATCCCAATCCAGTATACAGAAAAAATAATCAAAATTAAATCAGAATTAAATGAATGAGGTTACAAAATAAACATAGAAAGAATCATCAAAAAACAGATGGTTCTAGGGAAAAAAATAACAAATTTACAGTCTTTGCAAATCTTACAACAGAAAAAGAGAACACACCCAAATAAACTCAGATGTCAATGGAACCATCACCACAGGAAAACAACAACAACAACAACAACAAAGAACAAGATTCAGAATATTTTAAGGAAATACTTTTCAAACCTTTATGCTAATAAGTTCGAGAATCAGAAGGAAATGGTTGATTTTTTAGCAAATTTCATAATGCCCAAACTAAACCAAGATGATTTCAAGCAACTAATGGGATCATATCAAGCATCAAAATAGAAAGAGCAATAAGAGAACTCCAAACCAAGAAAGGTCGAGAACCAGATGGATTAGCATGTGGACTACACAAGGTATTCAAAGCAGAATTCACCCCAATACTTTTCCAACTCTTCAGTGAAATTGATAGTGAAAGTTCACTACCTAAGAATTTCCTTTAAGCTGTAATAACCCTTATTCCAAAATGAAGGAGGAACTCATCAAAGATGCAAAATTTCTCAAAAAAATTTGGCACAATCGGCTTCAAAGACAGCAAAAACAAAACAAAACAAAAACAAAAACGCATATATCATGATCAAACAGGATTCATTTCAGGTATGCTAAGCTGATTCAATATTTGCAAGTCAATCCATACAATGAACCATGTCAACAATAGCCAGAATAAGAACCACATGATTATCTCAATAGATATAGAAAAGCATTTACCCACATACAATCTCCCTTTATTATGAAAGCTCTCAAAAATCAAGAAATGCATGAAACATTCCTCAATATAATAAAGGATGTGTATGACAAACCTAGAGCCAGCATTATACTTAAATGGCTAAAGCCATTTCTTCTAAATTGAGGAATGAGACAAGAATGTCCACTCTCTCCACTTCTCTTCAATTTAGAATTAGAGTGCCTCACTAGAGCAATAAGACAAGATGAAAAGAAAAGGAAATCCCAAAGGAAAGATAAAGTAAAGCTCACCTATCTTTGCAGATGACATTATTGGGTATAGAGAGAACTCTATGGACTCCACACTCAAGTTACTGTAGCTGATCCATAACTTTAGCAAAGCAGGAGCATATAAAATTAAACCTCAAAAATGAATGGTTTTTCTGTATGCCAATAAAAAAGAAAGACAAGGCTGAAATAAGGAAAGCAACTGCTTTTATAATAGCCACACAAAACAAAAAAACTAAAATAACTTAAAGAAGTGAAAGACTTCTATGATAAAAACTTTTGAAACCTGAAAAAGGAAATTAAAGCAGAACTGAGAAAGTGGAAGTATCTACCATGATCCTGTCTTGGTAGGATTAACATCATGAAAATGGTAATTATGGCAAAGTCTATCTACAATTTCAATGCAATACCCATCAATATTCCAACCTGATTCTAAAATGAAATAGAAAAAGCAACCCTAAACCTTATATGGAACAAAAGACACCAAATAGCAAAAAATAATTCTTAGCAGAGAGAATTACTGGAATAATATCAAAACAAACCTTCACACTGTACTACAAAGTCATAGTAATTAATACAACTTGGTACTGACACAAAAATAGGCCTGAGTATCAACGTAATCAAACGGATGTTCCACAAATGAACCCATTCTCAATAACAGAGCAAAAAAATATAGAATGGAAGAAAGTCATCCTCTTCAGTAAACAGTACTTGCAATATTGGTAAACTATGCAGAAAAATGAAGATTGATCCATATATATCACCTTGCACCAGACTCAACTGTAAATGGATCAAAGATGTCAAATTCAAAGCAGACAACTTGGAAACATTAAAGGAAGGAATAGGAGAAAATAATCTAGGGCTCGTAGGCACAGGCCAAAATTTTCTTAATAAAGACCTATAAATGCAACAAATCAAAGATAGTTTGGACAAACGGGATTGCATGACATTACAGGAAGGAATAGAAGAAACTCTAGGGCTCCTTAGCTCAGTCTGAAATTTTCTTAATGAAGTCCCATAAACAAACAAATCTAAGAATGGACAAATGGGATTGCATGAAATTGCAGTGTTTCTGCAGGGAAAAGAATATAGCTAGCCAGATGGTGTGAAAAGGACAATGTGATGTCCCACTGGTAATGATGTCAAAAATGTTTTGTGTTGTTGCAATGGCATGTCTGATCTCAACAGTCATTAGTTCACAATGAGGATATTGTTTCAATGTGTAAATGTGATGCCACAATGGCTACATGTTTTTATAAAGGTAATAAGAAGCCATCATAGGATTGGGATGTCATAATGTGGTTCTGATGTCTCAAAGGCAATGTGATGTGCAATGGGTTTGTGATGTCAAAGTTTAGTGAGGTCACAATGGGTTTGTGACTTTACAACGATTTTGTAGTATCACAATCTCGTATCCATTTTCTATAGCTACTAGTTCACAATGATGATATGAATTCAAAGAAGGAGCTTGAAGTCCCAAAGACAATGAATACTGCCAATGTGATATCTTAGGCTCTTTGTGAGCTCACAGTCTGTTTCCATCTCATAATATGTCCGGAATGATATGTGATATCAGAAATCCACTGTTACATAAGGATCACTGTGACATACTCTTACAGACACCTGACCTTTGTGTCATATTTTGACAGCACTAATCTGTTAAAACTGCATCCTATTTATGACAAAACATGTCTTTTGAGACATCAACGTCACATTGAGAACTCATACTCCTTCTGAGGTAAGGAAAATTGAGATTCGTCATGTGATTGTGACACCACCAATCCATTGTGTCATCACATACCTATTGTGTCCTGATCACCAGTGTGTCATCACCAACTCATTGTGAAATCAAAATATTTTTATGACATGATGCAACATCATATTTAAACTGTGATTTCACTATACCATTTTTTTCACAAACATTTTGACCTGATAACATTTTACAAAATTCATGGTCTTTGGAACTTTAAATTCCTGTGACCTCATATCTTCATTTTAAACTAGTAGCAATTGCAATGCGATTGCCATATTACAAACTCATTGTGACATCACACACCCATTGCCACCTCATCACCATTGTAACATGACAAACCAATTGTGATATTATATTGCTGTTCTGACGTCAAGGTCACATTGTGACATTCCAAAACTCATGAACTCTTACCACCTTTTAAAAAGACATGGCCTTTCCAGCATCACAGTCACTGTGTACCCATATCATTATTTTGAGCTAATGTCAAATGAGATCACACATGCAGTTTTAACATCACAAACCCTTTATTCCATCATCTCTAATGTGTCATCATAGTTTTTTTATGATACCATATGATAATTGTAACCTCACCAAATTACAATAGCATCATACCATTATGATATCATGTCGTTTAGATGTGTTTGCAAAGGGGCCATGCTGATTCTCAGGTCCCATCAATTATTGGGTCCCCACTGGTTATGACAATCTCCACTGGTTTTCATGTCCAATCAAATCCTTGAATCATTCTAGGCCAAAACCTAAGCGTCCATTCTCCTCCTGCATTGAACTGACTTGAAAAGCAAATTTCACAGATAACATGGAGGAAACCATAGAAACACTCTAGCTAAGAATAACTAACACTTGGTAAGTGTTATCCTTAACAGATCCTGAATGTCTTGAACTGTATATCTTGCAGTCTTCTCTGGATATTGGTCCGCTGCCTGTTTCACTTGATAGTGATGGATCCAATGATGTTTACATGCATATTTAATAGGCAGTGGTTTAGTTACCACAATCGAGTAAGGTCCTTGACATATGGGTGCCAATTCAGGAGCACAATAGCTTTTAACCCACACCATCTGTCCAGGCAAGAAAGGGTTGGTGGAGTTTTAGTCAGGATAGGCCTTAGCTACCAAAGTAGAGGGACATAAACGAACTTCTTGCAAAACCTGCAGGGACTATACAAGATTGTGGTTAGACATGTATGTTACTATTGCTTTCCCAAATTTAGGAGCCAAAGGCTTTTATCTACTGTAAATTATTTGAAAGGGAGTGAATTCTTTAAATATGGGGTGATTCCTGCTCAAAGAGAGCCAACGGTAGCCTGTTTACCCAGTCCTGGCTAGTCTCTGTAATTAATTTAAAGTTTCCTTAAATTTCTACCAGTCATGAACTCTGAGGTCAATAATACAATGTAATTTCCAATTTATCCCTAGGGCCTTAGCTAATTGAGCAACCTGGGCTGTGAAATCTTGCCCATTTTAGGACCCCACTGCTGTCAGTAAATCAAATTGAGGATATAGGTTCATGGAATAAATTTTTGGCTGTTACCTGACTGGTTTCAGTTTTTGTCAGGAATGCCTCAGCCCAGCTTAAAAGTGTCCACTACCACTAACAGGTACCTAAAACCATACATTCCAGACTTTCTCTCTGTGAAGTCCACTTCCCAAAATTCATCAGGTGAAGTTCTTCACATAAGCTCTCACTATATCTTCAAGCTATCTAGTATTTACCAGTCGACAACTTTCTATATACATCACGTAAGCTTGTCAGGGTGAGGACCCATTGGTTTTCAAGACAGTTTTAGGAAGTGACATGGGACAATTTATCAGGGTGCCCAATAACTAGATATAAACAGATAAATGGCTTGTAACCATTTTTCACAAGTTGAGTCACCACATTTGCAAGCTTGTTACCACTGTTTTAACTTCTTCTTTAATTTTAATTACTAATATCTCTAGAGACCCCACTGATTTTAGAGTGGTCTCCTGCGCTACCTGACCAGCTCAGTTGTTGCCATTATCCTGGTTAGTACTCTGAACCTCAGTCTGCAGCTTGGAGACTTCTTCCATTTTATCCTCCTCCTTGCTTTCATGATCCCAATCTCCTTCTCAAAGTCTTCCTTAACCTAAAAGTGTTCTGCAAGGGTCACAGCATAATTCCTTTACCATCCAACTGCTTCTCCTTCTCACAGCACCTTTGCTTGCTCTGCAGCTCCTCCTTAAAGTTCTCAGTGGTGTTATTCAGTGGATTTGTTTCCTTGCTCCACTTGTTCCATTGCTCCACAATGCTTCTCCTTATATTTTTGGTGAGGATCTTGTTGCTCTCTTTGTCATTTTCCTCTAGTAGCTTCTTTTCCTTGTTTTACACTTCTGTGTATTTTTGTGACAGATGATTCAACTCTTTAACTCTTCTATTTTTCTGCCTAATACTCTTTCTCTTTCACAGTCATTCCCTATCCGAGTATGTGTGTCATTTATCTCTTTTGGAAGAGAACATTCTCTTTCTTGAGCCTGCTATTTTTCTATTTACTTTTTTGGCCTCCTATTCTAGGACATGACAGTTCTGTGTCTGCTTCACTAACTATGAACTATCAGTTCATTTTTCTGTTGCTTTGAATTTCAGCTCACACACTTCAAAGCTTATAATCCGTCTCTACTTCAGCCTAATACATTCTTGTATCATGTCCATATCCTTTTAATGGGCCTTGATTTCCACATAGAGCATCAGGTTCTCCTCCTGGGCTGGCTTGTATTCAGCAAGGATGGCAGCATTGGCATCCAGTGCATCTTTCAGGCTCAGACATGTGGTCTCCAACTTTGCCTCATTCTCACCCAGGCTAGTGGGTCTTGGATTTCATTTCAAACTGAATGATTTCTAGGTTCATTTTGAGCATTTTTCTCATTTTTTTTTACTTTTACATGTTCCTTTTTTATTTTTTGAAATCTAATTTTCATGTCTGATAATTCTCTCTCAGATTTCTTCAGTGTGCTCTTCAATGAGCTTTTAACCTCTTGGTGTATGTTGACTCCACCCATTGGAGACTCAGAGCCTTTTTTATGCCTGTTTTCAGACAGAAGTGGGACTGTGATGTCAAAAATGTGAGTTGGTTTTCAAAGGTTTTAAGAGGTCATAATAGGTTTGGGATGTAACAATGTGATCATGATGTCACAAACAGCAATGTGAGGTCAGGAGGAGTTTCTCGTGTGACTTTGGTGATTAGGTCAAAATGGTTAGGGATATCACAATGAGTTTGAAATATCACAAGCACATATTTATTTTCAATTGCTACTAGTTTAAAATGATGATACAAGTTCACAAAAGAAGCTTACAGTCCCAAAGGATATGCATTTTTTTTCTAGTTTTTGTTAGTCATTGGGCTTGAACTTTGGGGCTCAACACTCTCTATCAGCTCTTCAGCTGAAGGATAGCGCTCTACTGCTTATGATACAGTGCCACTTCTTGTTTTCTGGTGGTTTATTAGAAATAAGCGTTTCATTGGAATTTCTGCCCATGCTGGCTTTGAACCATGATCCTCAGATCTCAGCCTCCTGAGTAGCCAAGATTACAAATTCCTGAGCCACCAGTGCCCAGTTACTTTGATTTTTCTAAAACATTATGAGGTCACAATAGGCTTCTGGAAACACAATGTGGTTCTGATATCGTGAGGGCAATGTGATGTCACAATACCATGTATTGATTAAATTATTTGTTAATATCATCCTGGCCATGAGGTCACAATAATTTTGTAATGTCACTATCAGTTGTTGATGTCAAAATGGCATGTCAGATCCCAGTTGTCATTAACTCATAATGAGTATATGAGTTCCCACAGGGACTATGATGTCTCAAAACGCATGTGTTGCACAAATGTGATAAAGTCCTCACAGGTATTTGATGTCACAATGGGACACAGTGATCATGACATCTGTCATTGTGATGTAACAATGGTGATGATGTCACAATGGATTTCTGATCTCACATCAGACATGTATTTCAATTATTATTAGTTAACAATGAGGATATGAGTACACAGAAGGAACTTGAAGCCCAAAAGGACATGAAATTTCTAAAATATTTTGTGGTCATTATAGGTTTTGCAAAGCCCAATGGGACAGTGATATCACACTTGCAATGTGAGTCACAATATCATGTCATAATAAAGTTTTGATGTCAAAATTAGTTGATGATGATATTTATGAGGTCACAGTTGGTTTCTGGTACCAACCCACATGCAACATTTGAAACAGAATGAAATCTCAGAGCAGGCATTCACAATGTTTTTAAGACATCACTGTCATTGTAATGTCATAATTCTATGATGTCATTATCTTTTGTGTTGTCACAAGGAGCTGATGGTATCATAACTACAATGCAAAGTCACAGTGGTGATGATGTCACAAAGTTTTTGGAATGTTATAATGGCAGCTCTGATCTCAATTGTCATTAGTTTACAATGAGGTTATGGACACAGAACAAGACTGTGATGTCATAGATAACATAATGAAGTCAAAATCAGTTTGTCAGGACATAAGTTGTTAATATCACAAACACATGCTCAAACTCAATTGCTACTAATTCACATTATTTATGAGTTCACAGGAGCTTGAAGCCACAAAGTCCATAAGTTTTCTGAAATGTTATGAGGTCTTTCCAGGTTTGTGAAAACACAATATATCAGTGATTTCACAATGTCAATGTGATTTCACTACATCATGTCATAGTCTTGTTTTTATGTTACAATTATTTGGTGAGACCATATTGGTGATAACATCCAATGAATTTTGTTGGTCATTCATGATATTATGCCAGTTCTCATTAGTCATTAAATTACCATCAGTATATGAGTTGACAAAGGGACTGTGTTGTCTACTGTAATGTGTTGTCAGAAAAGAGATGGAGTCATAAAAGTTTTGTGAATTCACAATGTGACACAATATTCATGATGTTTGGCACTGTAATGTCACCATGGTCATGAGGTCACAGAAGATTTCTGATATCAAATATCATACCTAAAATATGATGAGATAAAAAACAGATTATAAGCTCACAAAAGTCCTAAGATGGCAGAATGGCAGAATGTCACAAAAGTTCTGAGGACAGAATAGGCTTGTGATGTCACAATGTCTTAGTAATATCACAATGGCAATGTAATGTAACAAATAGAGTTTGATGTCTCAATGGTTATGTGGTCACAATGGGTTTCTGATATCAAGCCCATGCCAGATTTGAAATAAAATAAAATCACAGATTAGGTATTCATAATGTGTCTATTACATCATAATGACAGAGTGATGCCATAGTATTATGATGTAATTGTAGTTATGTGTGTCACAATATGCATTTCATAAATATAATATGATGTTTCACTGGCGATGGTGTCACAAAGGGTTTGACATCAAAATAGGCTGTCCGATCTCAATTGTCCTTTCGTCACAATGAGGATAGGCATATACAAGGCACTGTGATGTCACAAAAGATATTTTTTCCTAAGTTTCAATGAAGCCATGATGGTTTTGGAATGTCAGAATGTGATCATGTTGTCACATCAGTATTATGATATCATAACGGGTTTGTGATGTCAGAGTGGTGATGAGGTCATAATGGATGAGTGAGATCACAAGAGTATGAAATAGCCCAATGACCTCTCCAATTTCAATTTCTATTATTTCAGAATTAGGATACAAGTTCACCGAAGGAGCTTGAAGTCCTAAATATCAAGAATTGTCTAAAATGTATAATATCATAATACGTTTGTGAAAAGCAAAGGCAATGTGATGCCAAAATATTGTGACATAATAATTTTATGATGTCACTATTAGTTGGTGATGCCATGCTGGTGATGAAATCACAATATGTTTGTTATGTCATAATGGCATGCTGGATCTCAATTGCCATTAGTTCATAACAAGTTTAACCAAGTACATGAAGGGCCTCTGATGGCACAAAGGCAATGTTATTTTCAATGTTATTTTCATAATAGGTTTGGTATGTCACATTTTGATGTTGATGTCACAATGGCAATATGTTATCTTAATAGATTTGTGAAGTCACAATTGATGATGCCACAATGTATTTGCAAAGTCAAAATGAGTTTGTAATAACACAATAACATGTACAATTTCAATTGTTACTAGATCACAATGTGGATACAAATTCACAAAAGGAGCTTCCAGTCCCTATGTTCATGGATTTTCTAAAACATTATGATATAATAATAGGCTTCTGAAAATGCAATGGCAATATAATATCACAATGGTAATGTAATATCGGAATGCCATCTTGTCCTAATGTTTTATCATCACGATTGGTGTTGAGTTCACAATAATTTTCTGATTTCAAAATGGTTTGGGTTGTTACAATGGCATGGGGATATCAATTTTCATTAACTCACAGTGAATAGGTAAGTTCACAAAGGAACTGTGATGAACCCACAGGCATGTGTTGTCACAAATGTGATAAAGTCCCAACAGGTTTGTGATGCCACAAAGTGACACAATGGTCATGATATCTGGCAGTTTAATGTCACAATGCTCATTGTATCACAGTGGATTTCCATATCTCATGTTAAACCTGAAATATTATGAGGTTGAAAACAGATTATGACTTCAAAAAAGGCTAAGTTATCACAAAAGCAACATGTCACAAAAGTTAAGCAGATAGCACAGATTTATGATGTCAAGTGGGTTAGTGTTACTACCATGGCAATATGATTTCACAGTGTTTATGAGGTCCCAGTGGTTTTCTGCCATCCACATGGCACATTTGAAAAGCAATGAAATCAGAGAATAGGCATTCAAGATATGTCCACAATAGCACAATGACAATGTAATGTCATAATCCTATGATATAATTGTACTTTGGTGATGTCATAATAAGTCATTGGTGTCATAATGACAATGTAATGTCACACTAGTCATGTCATTAAGATTTTGTGATGTTAAATGGCAAATCTTCTCTCAACTTTCTTTAGTTCACAATGATAATGTGATTACCCAAATGGACTGTGATGTCACAAAAGACTGGTGTTCTTTCACAGGTACTGAGGACATAACAAGAGTTGGATGTCATAATGTGAACACGATGTCAAAAAAGCAATGTGATGTCACAAAGGGTTTTTTATGTCTTGCAATGACTAAGTCACTATTGGATAGTGATTTCACAAGTTCTACATAGGACAATCACATATTCTATTTCAATTGCTACTAGTACACAAAAACGATATGAGTTCAGAGAAGGAGCTTGAATTCCCAAAGTAATCAATTTTCTAAGGTCAGTTGTTAAAACACAATGGAACTGTGATATTACAGTGGCAATGTGATAACAAAATATCATGTAATATTAATGTTTTGATGTCATAATTAATTGGTGATTCCATATTGGTGATGAGGTCACAATAGTTTGTGATGTAGCAATAGATTTGTCTCAAAGCTTAAGAGCAGCCAGTGGCTCCTGCCTCTAATCCTAACTAGTCAGGATGCTGAGTTCTTAGGATTGTGCTTCAAAGCCAGCATGGACAGGAAAGTCTTTGAGATTGTCATTTCCAATAAACCACCAAAAAATGGAAGTAGTGCTTCTGGTCAAGAGGTAAAATGTTAGCCTTGAGCTGAAGATCTGAGGGACAGCTCTGAGGCCCAAAATTCCAGCACCATAATTGAGACACAAAAAAAGTTAAGAGAACAGGCAGGTTTGTGATGTAACAGTGAGTTAATGATAGCATAATTGCAATATGATGTCACAATTGGATTGTGAAGTCACAGTGGTTAGGAGATCCCAATGTGGTTATGATATCAACTCACATGCCACAATTTAAATAGAAATAAATCATTGAATAGCTATTCACAATGTGACTATGATGTCACAATGGCCATGTGATGTTATAATGCTATTCTCTTTTTATAATGTCACAATTAGCTGATCATGTCAGAAGGTCAATATGACATCACACTGGTGATGATGTGACAAAGGGCTGGTGGTGTTACAATGGCATCTCTGATTTCCATTGTTATTAGATTACAAGGGGGATATGTGTACAGAAAGGGACTGTGATGTAATAAGGATCATGTGTTTTTCCAAAGAACCTAAGAGATCATAAGAGCTTTGGGATGTCCAATATGATTGTGATATCACAATGGAATATGCTATCACAATGTGCCAATAATGTGAGAAGGAATTTGTAATATCACAATCACATGTCTAAAAACAATGGCTAATAGTTCACACTGAGGCCATGAGTTCCCAGAAGGACCTTGAAGTCCCAAAGGCCATGAATTTTCTAATATGTTATGAGGTCATAATAGAATTGAGAAAATGGGACAGTGATATCAAAACAAAAATGGGATTTCCAATATCATACCATAATAATATTTTGATGCCACAAAGTGATGTCTCACTGGTGATGAATAGTTATGAGGTCACAATAGGTTTATGATAACACATATGCCACATTTGAAATAGAATGAATTACATAATAGGAATTCACAATGTGTCTATGACATCCCAAAGACAATGGGAAGTTATAATGCTATGCTTTCTTTGTGGTTTGTGAAATCACAATGAGCTGATGGTGTCATAATGACAGTGTGATGTCATGGTGGTGATGATGTCACAAAGTGGTTGTGACATTACAGAGGCATGCATAAAAATGTTATTCAAAATGTTGGCACACAATTATACTGTGATGTCAAAAAAGCACATGCTTTTTTAAAGGTGCTAAGAGGACATAATAGGTTAGTGATGGTACAATGGAATGTCATGTAACAATATACTTGTTTCAGCATGAAACAGCTCATTGTGACATCACAAAAATACAATGACATCATAACATTATGACATCACTTTATCTTTGAGACATCATAATCACATTGATAATTCCTATTCTGTGATTTCATGTTATTTCAAAATGGCGGGTAGTTTGATATTATAAACTGATTGTGACAACACACTTTCTTCATGACATCACTTTGCCATTGTGATATAACTAACCAAAGGTGACATCACAGGCCTGATATCTTAGGTCTTCAAACATTTGTGACAGCACATGCCTTTCTAGGCTTCACAGTCCTTTGTGAACTCATATATTCATTGTGAGTAAATGACTATTGAGATGTAGCATGTCATTGTGACATCACCAAATCATTGTGACATGACACACCTATTGGAATCTCAACACTAATATGGCATTACCAACAATATGTGACATCTTTCCATTTTCTAACAAAGGGGATGATTTCATTATGTCTGATG
Organism: Dipodomys spectabilis; assembly: GCF_019054845.1. Lineage (NCBI taxonomy): Eukaryota > Metazoa > Chordata > Mammalia > Rodentia > Heteromyidae > Dipodomys > Dipodomys spectabilis. The sequence continues at coordinate 6,776,820 of NW_024871210.1, read as the reverse complement.
GGGCATAGAATTCTATTGTAAATATATACCATATTTTCTTGATGCATTCATCTACTGAAGGACATCTGGGTTGATTCTATATCACAAACCTGCCTTCTACTCACAAATTATGTAACATGCTGCCATTGTGATATCTTAGGCCTTTTGTGAGACAGTTTTCCACCTCAGAACATTTCAAGTACTACATGTGATATCAGAAATCTACTATGATTTCAGGATCATTGTGATATTACTTCTAGATGTCATGACAATTGTTTCACATTGTGACATCATAAACCTGTTAGGATTTCATCACATTTCTGACAAGACATTCCTTTGGAGACATCACAGTCCTTGTGTGAACTCATATACTTATTGTGAATTAGTAACAATTTAAACCTGGAATGCCATTGTAACATCACACACCCATTGTGAAATCATAAACTTATTATTACTTCATTACCAGTATGGTATCCTCAGCTAATTTTGACATAAAATCATTAATACATAATATCATGACATCACAATCCTATTGTAATATCACTGTCACATTATGTTTTCATAAAACTAGAATTATGTCATAACAGTTTAGGAAATTCATGTACAGGCACTTGAAGCTACTTCTGTGAACTTGCATCCTCATGAACAAGTAACAACTGAGATAGGAAATATGAATAAGATATTATAAATTTGTAACATCACAAACCCATTGTTACCTCATCACAACGGTGACACCACAAAACCACTGTGACAGCATAGTGCCATTTTGACAGCACGATCACATGGTGACAACCCAACCTATTCTGCTGTCTTAGCACCTTTGAAAAAACACATGGCTTTTCTGACATCTTAGTCACTCTTTTCTGTCACATTGTGACATCACAAACCTGTTAGGACTATATCACGTTCGTGATGAATCAACACATGGCTTAAGAGACATCAAAGTCCCTTTGTGAACTCATATACTCCTTATAAATTAATGACAATAGAGATCTGGCATGTCATTGTGAGATCAACAACCCATTGTGACATTATTAACTTATTGTGACCTCTTCATCCTTATGGCATTACCAACTAATTGTGATAACTAAACCTTTTTATGACCTGATATTCTAACAATTCATTGCCATTTTGATGTCTCGGTTCCATTGTGTTTTCACAAAAAATTATAAACATCTAACATTTTAGAAAATTCGTGGGATTTGGAAATTTCAACTCCTTCTTTGAACTTGTAACCTCATTGTAAATTAGTAGGATTCCAAACTGGACAGGTCATTGTGATATTACAAACTCATTGTGACATCACGAACCCATTGTGACTGTATCATCCCATGTAAACTCATCACCATTGTGACATCAAAAATACATTGTGACATAACATGGCCAATGTGACGTCATGATCATACTAACATTATATATCACTGTCCCATCATGTTTTCACAAACCTAGTAAGATCTGACATGTTCAACAATTGATGCACTTTGGCACTTCCATCTCCTTCTGTGAACTCATATCCTCATTTAGAATTAGTAGCAATTGAAATTGGACATGTCGTTGTGATATTACAAACTTGCTCTGACATTGCTAACACACTATGACATCACAAACATATTGTAACCACATCACCAGTATGGCATCTGCAGCTAATTTTTTTTTGGGTGGGGGTCCGGTCATGGGGCCTGAACTCTGGGCCTGGGTGCTGTCCTTTAGCTCTTCAGCTCAAGTCTAGCACTCTACCACTTGAGGACAGCGCCACTTCCAGCTTTTATCTTTTTGTTTATTGGGTGCTGGGGAATCGAACCCAGAGCCTCATGCATGCAAGGCAAGCACTCTATCACTGAGCCACCTTCCCAGCCCCATCACCAACTAATTTTAACATCACATTGCCACTGTGACATCATGATCATGTTGAGACTTCCCAAAACTATTAGGACCTGTTAGTTGCTCTGAAGAAACACATGGTCTTTTTGAGATCACAGTTATTTGTGTACCATATCCTTGTTTTAATGACAATTTAGTTCAGACATCCCATTGTAATATCACAAATCTTTTGTGACATCACCAGTGTGACATCACAATGGACTTATGACACCATCAGCTCATTGTGAAATCACAAAAATGAAATTTCATTAGGACATCACAATGTCAATGTGACCTCATATACACATTATGAATTCCTATTCTGTGATTTCATTCTATTTCATATATGATATGTATTTTGATATCACAAAATCATGGTGACAGTAGTAGTAGCATCCTGTTCCTCCTTCAGCTTCTGAACTTTGGTCCCCATCTTTGCATAATGCTCACCGAGGTTGATGTACTTGGAATTAATTTGAATGTTTTCCAGGTTCATTTTGAGGATTTTGTTCTCACTTTTGATGATCACAACTTCCTGATTTATGCCTTAAAAAACATTTATTCACATTGCATAATTCCTGCTTTTCTCTAGCATGCTATTCAATGTGTTTTTAACCTTTTGCATTTTGAGTGGTAGGTATTGGAGATCCAGTCTTTTTAAATCCTGTTTCCGACAGAAATGTGTAATTTTTTTTCTTTTCCTCATTTGTTGTGAAGTTCAGAGCTAAACTTTTAGTTGAATAAAGGTGGATTTCAGAACCAAAGCTCCTCATGTTTTTCCAATAGGCTAACATGCTTACTACTTAACCTGTCATTGTCTCTTTGTCAATTGAGGTACATGCCATTGTACTACATGCCATTGTGACATCACAAACCCATTGTGGCCACACAAACTTTTGTGATCTCCTCAACATTATGGCATTACCAACTAATTTTTGACAACAAACATTATTAGGATATAATTTTGTGATACTTTGGCATTGTTATATCACTGACTATTGTGTCATTATCATGATGTCACAGTGGACTTCTGATATCATACCTGACATGTTGGAACAGGTTATGAGTTCACAATGGGACTATCATATGTTGATTACAGTATGTCCAAAAGTTATGAGGACAGGAAAGGCTTATGATGTCAGTGTGAGTTAGTGACATTACAATAGCATTGTGATATTCCAAAGGAATTATGATGTCAAAATATTATGAGGATACAAACAGGGTCTGATATTAACCCACATGCCACATTTGAAATAGAATGAAATCATAGAATATCCATTCATTATGAGCATAAGACATCACAATCTCAATGTGACATCATAATGCTATGATATCATTGCTATTTTGTGATGTCACAAAGAGCTGATGGGGTCGCAATTCCAATGTGATGTCACACTGTGGGATGATGTCACAAAAGTTTGGTGATGTTGTAATATCATCTGTGATATCAATGGTCAATTGTTCACAATGTGGATATTGGTATCAAAAGGGACTATGTCAGCATAAAATTCATGAGTTCACAATTGATTTCTGGTATCTGCACACATGCCATATTAAAAAAAAATGAAATAACAGAATAGATATTTCCAATGTCTATGCCGTCACATGAAGTATGTAATGTCATAATAATGTAATGTCATTTTTTGTGGTGTGATACTGAGCTGATTGTGTCATAACAATGATCTGATGTCACAGTGTTGATGAGAGCACAAAAGTTTGTGATTTTACAATGAATGGCAGATCTGATCTCAGTATTTAATGTGGATATGGGTACACAAAGGGAATGTGATGTCAGAAAGGCCATGTTTTTTTTAAAGTACTGCAAAGGTCATAATAGGTTTGGGAGGTCACAATATAATCATGTAGTCACAATGGGAATGTGATGGCACAGTAGTGATGTGGTCACGTTGAGTTTGTGCTGTCACAACATGTTTGTAATATCATAGCATGTCCCATTTCAATTTCTAATAGTTCATAAAGAGAGTACAAGTTCAAAGAAGGAGCTTGAAGTCGCAAACACCAGGAATTTTCTAAAAAGTTATGAAGTCATGCTGTTTAAGAAAACAGGGAGGGACTCTAATATCACAATAGCAAAGTGATGTTACAGAATCATATCATAATGTTTTATGTTTCAGTTATATTGTGAGGCCTTAGTATTAATGACATCACAATACACTTGTGATGTCACAATGTGTTCACGATGTAAAAATAGCAATCTCGATCTCTATTGTCATTAATTCACAATGAGTATATGAGTTCATAAAGAGACGGTGACATTTCCAAAGGGATATATTGTCACAAATGTTATGATGTCCTAACAGGTTTGTAATGTAGCAATATGAAATGATGATCATGACAGATGGCAGTGTAGTGTCATAATAGTCATGATGTCACAGTGGATTTCTGACATCATATCTCATACCTGAAATATTATTTGTTCATAAAGAGATTATGAACTCACATAATGCCTAAGATATCACAATGCAACATACCACAAAAGTTATGAAGACAGGACAGGATTATTATTTAACAATTATGATATCACAATAACAATGTTATGTCACAAAGGGATTTTGGTGTCACAATGGTTATGAGGTGATAATGGGTTTCTGGTGTCAACTGGCATGCCACATTTGAAATAGAAGAAAATCACAGAACAGGTATTCACAATGTGTCTATAATAGCACAATGCCAATGTGATGTCATAATGCTATGATGTCATTGTCTTTTTGTGACATCACATGCTCTGATGATTTCATAAGGGTAATGAGATGTCACAGAGGAGATGATATCACAAAGGGTTTATGATATAATGGCATATCTAAATCAAATTTTCCTTCATTCACAATAAGGATATGGGTGCTTCAAAGTATGGTGATGTTACAAAGACCATGTGTATTTTCAAAGTTGCTAAGGTGTCATAGAAGGATTGGGATGTCACAATGTGGTCATGTTGTCACAATGGCAATGTAATGTTACAAATGGATTGGTATGTTATAGTGGTGAGGGTGCCATGATAGGTTTGATATGTCACAAAGAGTTTGTAATATCACAATAACGTGTCCAATTCCAGTTGTTACCACTTCAGAATGAGGTTACAAGTTCACCAAGGAGATTGAACTTCCTAAGCCCATGAATTTTTAAAAATGTTATAAGGTCATAATAGGTTTGTGAAAACACAATGAGACAGTGATATCAGAATGGTTATATGATGTCACAATATCATGTCATAACAATGTTTTGATGTCACAATTAGTTGGTGATACCATACTGGTCCAGGCTGCACTTGGCTCTGGGTATCCAGCCCAAGACAAGGTGGTCACAGGCACCATTCTAGTATAAATATTTTTATCTTAAATATGCCTTGATAGATTGTCTTATGCTTTAGAGGCCATAATTTATGGATGTCCCAGTGAAGTAATCCCTCTGCATAGCATTGATAATTGGAGCCCTGGAAAACCCCTTCATAGTTGAGTGTTTCAGCCTTCAGGGGTGATAGTTTCCTGAGGACTCATTTGGAAAAGTGTAATAGAGGAACTCCATTGCGGTGAGCCTACACGAGCTTGACAGCCTGTATTTGGGACCTCCTTTGGAAGCCATGTCAGATCTCTTTCTGAGATCATGTGGGGATTTTTGGAGAAGCCATCTTGGACTTCTGGAGGTAGTGTGGAGCTTCCAAAGAGGCCATTTGGGACCTCCTCAAAAGTCTTTTCGATTTACTGTGGAGGTTATCTGGGGCCTCTTTCAGGGCTCATCTGTGGGCTCCTCAGGAGGCCATCTGGGATCTTCTCTGGAGGTCATCTTGGGCCTTCTTTGGAAGCTGTGTGAGACTTATACTGAAGGTCATCCCTTAAGAGGTCACCAGGGACCTCTGGGTCATCTGGGTCCTCCTACAGCGGTCATCTGGGGTTCCTCAATCAGCCATCTGATAGCTACTCCGGAGATTATCTGGTGTTTCTTGAGAAGCTATCTGGGACATACTCCTGAGCTCATCAGGGTGTCCTTGAATTGACATCTGGGACCATCTCCAGAGGTGTCTGGGCCTTCCTCAAGAGGCTATCTTGCCTCCTCAGGTGGTCATTTGGGGCTTCTTTGAAAAGCCATCTGGGACTTGAGAGGTCACCAGAGGCCTCATCGCGAGGCCATCTCATTCTTCCTCCAGAGGTGATCTTTGAGAGATTTGAGATACACGGATTTTTTTCTGTGTGTTTGCTGATAGTTCTATATCCTATATATACACCCTTGTTTATTCCTTTTTTCCAGGATTGGAGAACAATATCCTCAATTTTCTTACTGAAAAATCTTCTCCCCCTGTATTACAGGATCTCCCAGAGTAAGACCAACAGGTTTACTCTCCTTCTAGTTTTGATCAATCCATCAGCACCTCCAATGTTAAGAACCTCCCAAACCAACAGTGGTTCCTTGAACTATCCTGAGGTGCTACAATGTGTTACAATCCCCTTATTACCTTTGAGACGGGTTCATGGTGGAGATGGTGGCCAGGCTCCTTTTCTAAGAATGTTCACTTAACAAATAGTAAGCTGTGTAACTGGAAACAAAATGTGTCTTTTTCTAAAAAATCCCAGTGATCATCTTCTTATTAGAGATAGTATTTTTCACATACCAGCCCACCTGGGATGATTGTCAGCAAATTTTACAGGTGCTTTTTACATGTAAAAGGGAAAGGGAAATAATCTGGCACATTGCCTTGAAGGCAGACCTTGGATCTGATTATTCCCCACTTATGACTTAGGTCACTTGTCATTAGTCTTTTCTTTGACTAATCCAAACTGGGGCTATAACAACAATCGAGGTAACCCATTTTGACCTCATAACCATTGTGACATCACATTGCATTTGTGACTTCACATAGCCATGGTGATATCACTATCACAATGTAACATCATAAACCAGTCTTGTTCTCATCACATTGTAGCATGCTATAATCATGGTATCTTAGACCTTTTGTGAGCTCATAGCCTCTTTTAAAGCTAATAATATTTCAGGTATGGCATGTCATATCAGAAATCAACTGTGACATCATGACTACAATGCCATCACACTTCCTGACATCATGACCTTTGTGTCACAATGGGACCTCAAAAAACTGTTAGGACATCATGACATTTTGTGTTTCAAGACATCCTATTCCCTTTGTGAACTCATATAATCATTTTTATTTAATGATCATTGAGATTTGGCGTGTCTCTGAGACATCATAAAACCATTAGAACATCACAAATCTATTATGACCACATCACAAAGTTTGCATCACCAACTAATTGTGACATCAAATTATTATTATGGAAGGAGGACCCAGATGGCAACAGAACAGTTGTGAATCACAACAGCTCTCTCCAACCAAAGAGAGTTCAAGTTCCAACTGTTTACATACCAAAATGATGAATACCCAGAGAAAAACAGGAGGTTTAAAAAACAAAAGGATAATATTTCAGAACAGAAAAGCATGAAGACCTTCCTTCACCCTTGATAAACTGTGGCCTGTCCCAGTCTGGAGCTGCCAGAATCCCCAAAGCAACTGTGGATAATCTACAGAATGCCAGTGCAGCAGACTCCCAAAGTGGTGACCCCGGAGATTATAAACAGAGAATCCTTGTAGGGAAGTGCAAACAGAGATAGAATTATTGGTCCAGAGCACGTGCACCAAGACCCTTCCCCCATAAACTGCTGATGGCAAAATTACATGCCATGCTTTAGCATGGTCCAGTCTAGAGTGACCAGGGACCCAAGAGCAATATTGTGTAGTCTGCAGAATGCCAGTTCAGCAGATTTCCAAGGTGCCTGTGTCAGACCTGATGATTTCAATCAGAGCAATCATGCAGCTTAGAAACTATACAAAGACCTTTCCCACATACTTCATCAGTGAAGCAGCCCTGTACAATTCCACCAAAGCCATCGGGCCTCACAGCTGTGTAGTGAAATCCCTGAAATACAGAGGTCTATCCACAGAATGCCAGTACAGAAGACTCCCAAGATGCCAGTGCGAACTCAGACAGTGCAGAGAAAAAAACCTTGGAGTTCAGTACCTTCATGTAGACCCTACCCACTCCTTGACAGCAGATCAGCTTCTCACCTTCCTACCAAAGCCCACCAACACCGAGAACTAGAGTGTTCCATGCTATCACAAAACAAGCCTATGGCACTGACCTGCACAGCATAAACAGAGGCAGAGATAGTGTAAAAAACAGACCCTGATCCACCACCACATCTGGCCCAGTTCACAATTATTTCAATGGATCTCAGAATACGGTAGCAAACAGTGTCCTACAGCACACAGAAACAGATAGACCACAGCACTACTGAAGCGCTCCCAACCTGCTCCTCGATAAGTGAGCACACCTCAGGGAGAGCCTTTTCCCCAAGGGAAACCAGTGCTGGTGGTAACTCCCAAACTTGATCCAGATCTCACTGCCTACCACCTAGACTACAGGCCCTATTAAAACTGGGAAATGTACAATCTTCCCATTAGCTTGTGTAGTACAACCAGCCCACCAAGCTTGACCAAGTGTGCCCTGGGGAGGAAGCGTAAAACCTCAAGCCAAGAACAGCACCTATGGGTGACAACAGTCAGCAGAAGAAATCTGAATTGCATAGTCAAAGTGGGAAATCCAGCATAAAAGTTCCCACCTGAGCCCAAATAGTTTGTCGCAGTCTGGGGAACAGGAGCCAGGGCCAGGACTTGGAAAAGGTTCTTGAGCCACACAACCCACCAGTCATGACTGAAGTGAAATGCTAAATACATGCCTCAGAAGAGGGTGGAAAGAAGGGAAAATCCACCCCTACGAACTATTCCTGTGATGGCAAAACCTGTGTATCCAGGATGATAGCAGCAGAAGCACAAATCTCACCAGTATCTGGCCTATATATCATGGGCGGGGGATTGGACAGCTTAGGGTACTAGCACATTATTACAAACAGGAATTGGTAGAGGACTCCAGCAACTGGAGCCAAGAGCACCCATAGGACGGAGCAGGAGCAGTGTAGGCTGCTTAGTCCTTGATTGAAGGTGGGAACTGCCTGTGATCTCCAGAAGACAACTGAGAGTCCTATGTGCATCAGATTATAATCTGTAGGTCGGCCTCTCTCCTAACAGAACTGAGACCAGGTAAAGACTCAGCCAACTCAAGGCTGAGAGTGATCTTCCTCAATTGGTCCAGGAATTCACCAAGAAACAAGCAAAGTCAGCCAACGATTGACCAAAGCAGTCAGAGTTTGCAATTGTGCTCCAATAATCTGAAACCTCATTCAAAATTCACAGCAAAAAATTACAAAATTCGTCAAGAGCCAAGATAGAAAGCCAAAGTCAGATACCAACAGACACCTAGAATAGAGCCCAAGTGAAAGCAAAACAGAGATGGAAGACAAAATGTACATCCAAGAGACTTTAGAGACAATGTTCAATTATTAAAACAAGACATATATCAGAAATTTGAAGAACAAAGAAATGAATTATCAAACAATATGCAGGATTTTCAAACAGGAAATGGATACAAAATTAGCTGCAGTACTCTGAGAACAAACATAATAAAGACAAAGAAGAAGACTACATATTAATTCAGAGAACAATTCAAGAAGAAGATAGTAACCTCATCAACTTATACTCTTCAAACCTTGATGCACCCAAGTATGTTTGTTAAAGACTCTCAGAATTACAGAATAAAATAGATCCAAATACAATAATACTAGGACATGTTAATTCTCCACTCTCACCAAAGGAAAGATCTACCAATGACAGGGTTGACAAAGAAGCCTCTGAATTCAATGATGCCATATCTCAAGCAGAATTAATTGGCATCAATAATGTTTTCCACCCTACAACAATCCAGTACTCATGGAACTTTCTCCAAAATAGACTATATCATAGTTCATAGAAAGGCTTTAATCAAGTAAATGTGGATGGATATATTCCCCTGTAATCTGTTTGGCTACAGTGGAATCAAGCTAGTTCTCAATATTAAAGCACACCATAGAATTAATGTAATACATGGAAATTGAACACATACTTCCAACACCTGTATAACAGGAGAAATTAAAGAAAAAAGTAAAAGTTTCTAAAATTCAATGAAAATGAATACAAATCACTAAGAAACCTGTGGGGCATGGCAAAAGAAGAGTTGAGGGGCAAAATCTTCCTCTCAGTGCATACATCGAAAAAGTAGAGACAGAGGAAGTAAATAATGTCATGTTGCAAATAAAACTTTTATCAAAGCATGAACAAATTGACTCTAAAGTTACTAAATGGAGTGAGAAAAATCAAAAGAAGAGCTGAAATTACCGAAATAGAGACTAAGAAAAGTATAAATAAATTTAGCAAAAACAAAAAGCATTTCACCTGAAAAAACTCTGGCAAGATTAAAAGAAGAAACGAGGAAATCAAAATCAATAAGATCACAGATTCCACCAGAAAAAGTATAACAAATAACTGACATTCAATTCTGAAGAATTATTTCCAGAATCTAACTCAGTAAGGGAGCAAAAACTTAGCAGAAATAGATGCAATTTTACAGAAATACAAATTGCCCATACTCAACATAGAAGAAATACATCAATTAAAATAATCCAATAACTTACAATGAAATAGAGGAAACAATCAGATGTCTTCTAGTAAGGAAAAACCAAGGACCAAAGGAATATGATAAACCCTTTAAACAGGAACTAATACCCACACACCTCAACTCTTCAGAAAACAAAACAAAACAAAACAAAACAGAAGGATTTCTATGATGCAAATATCACATTCATCCCCAAACCAGGCAAAGACCCAACAAAATAGAGGACTAGGGAAAAATCTCCTCGATAAGCATAGATTTAAATCTCCTCAAAAACATTAGCCAAGAGAATTCAGAAACATATAAAAAATCATATATCATTATCGAGTAGACTTCATTCCAGAAATAATGATATGGTTGAACAAACGTAAATCAATAAATGTATTCCATCACACCAACGGATCCAACTCAACAACGACATAATTATTTCCATTGACACAGAAAAGGCCTTGGATAAAACACAATATTCATTCATGTTAAAAGATCTTGAGAGCATCGGTATAGTTGAAAAATTCTTTGAAACAGTAAAATCTATATATGACAGGCCAATAGCCAATATTATATTTAATGGGGAAAAACAACAAACAATTCTCCTAAAATCAGGAAGAAGGCGAGGATGCTCACTCTTCCCACTTCTCTTTATTACAGTTCTGGAATCCTTAGCGTAGTAAAGCAAGCAAAAGTCACTAAAGGGATCTGAATAGAAATGGAGGAATTGAAACTATCCCTTTTTGCAGATGACATGATAATATTCCTCATTGGTCCCAAAAATCCAATCTCAAACTTTTAGAACTTCAAAATCACTTTGGCAATGTGGCTAAATACAAAATTAATCCACAAGATCATTTGCCTTTCTATACTCTAATAACATATAAGCAGGAAGGGAAAACAAGAAAAGATCCCCATTCACAATAACCTCAAAAAAATAAAATATTTAGGAATTAACTTAACCAGAACTGTAAAGAAACTATTTAATGAAAACTATAAAAACTTAAAGAAAGAAATCATAGAGGACTCAAGGAAATGGAAAGATCTTCCATGTTTTTAGATAGGTAGATTTAATATGAGGAAAATGACTATACTACCTAAATTAATATACAAATTCAATGCAATTCCCATTAAAATCCCAATGATGTATTATATTAAACTCGAGAAAGCAGTCCAAAAATTCATAGCCAAAACCATTCTATACAGAAACCCCAACAACACCGAAGAAATGATGATACGGTTCTCAAACTATACTATAGAGCCATGATAATAAAGAGAGCAACTTGGTACTGGCAAAAAACAGGTCCCAAGTCCATTGGAATGGATTAGAAGCTCCAGAAATACAACCACATTCTTACAGTCAGCTGGTATTAGACAAAGAAGCCAAAGACATTCAGTGAAGCATGGGTGCTGGAGAAACTTGGCATCCACATGCAGAAAGCTAAAAATGGACCCTACATCAACTCAAAATGAATTGAAAACCTTAACAAGTGTGAATTTCTGAAATTACATCAGAACAGAGAAGGACAGACACGAAGTTATAGGCACAGGCAGGAATTTCCTGAACAGAGTCACAGGGTCAAATATTTTGAAGAGAGATTCCACAAATGGGACTACTTAAAAAAGTTTCTGCATGGCTAAAGACATAGAACTCAAACTGGAAAGACAGATAGCTATTTGTGAAAACAATTTACCCATGATATATCCAGTAGATACATGGAACTCAACAACATGATCCTTCCAAAAAACTAACAAACCAATTTCTAAATGACCAAGGGAACTCAAGACAGACTTCTAGAAGTGATAAAAATAGCAAAGAAATACATGAGGAAATGTTCATCCTCCTTGTCTGTAAAGGAAATGCAAATAAGAACAACCCTGAGATATCACCTTACCCAATCAGAATGGTCCACAGCCTAAATTCAGCCAATGACAAATGCTGGAATGAAAGCAGAGAAAGAGGAACCCTACTGCACTGCTGTTGGGAATGTACACTAATACAAACACTTTGAAACAGTATGGAGATTCCTCTGAAAGCTAAATATAAACTTCCCGTATGACCCAGCCACACCATGTCTCAGAATCTACTCTGAGCAATAGGAAGCAGTACACAGGGACACATACATCTCCACATTCATTGGCACATGGTTCACAATAACCAAGGTATAAAAAGAACCCCAGAAGCCCCAATGGAGGTGAATGAACCCAAAATTTATTTTACTTGTATAGAATAGAATATTATACAGTCATTAGAAAGGAGAAAATAATGGAATTTGCTGGAAAATGCATGGAATTTAGAAAAAGTTATTTTGATGGAGGTAGGCCAAGAGTAAAAACACAGGTGGTATGATGTCCAGGATATGTGAATGAAAAATACAAAATGTATGGAGATATGACAAATAAACAGGTCCCTAGAACCTATGCCCTCCACTCGTCTTGTTATATCGTTACATAATGACCTAATTCTGCTAACCAAATATCTGGCATATATGTGCAATTCTGAGGGAAACAACAAGGAATACACCAAATCAGAGGTAAACTGGGAAGATCATACAACAGAGGGGCCCATCAGCTGCACTGGACAGTGATGAAAATGAACTTTACATGTCATTGTGATATCACAAACTTTTAGCTACATTACAGTCATATTGTGACATCCCAATCCTCCTATAACCTTTTAGCAACTTTGAAAAACCACGTGTACGCATGTCCTCATTAACAAAAGACAATTGAGATGACATGCTATTGTAATGTCACAAATCCCTTGTGACATCATCACCAGTGTAAAATTACATTGTAATTATGACACCATCAGTCCAATGTGATATCACAAAAACACAATGACATCAGAATTAGGATATTACAATGTCATTGTGAGGTCATAGACCCATTGTGAATGCCTATTCTGAAATTGCATTCTATTTCAAATGTGGCATATATGTTGATCTGTGAAACTCATTGTGATCTCATAAACATTGTGACATCACAATCCCTTCTGACATCACAGTTCCACTGGGACATCACTAACCCACTGAGACATCACAAACATGTCCTGTCTTCAAATCATCTCTGATATGCTGTTATTTTTATACCTTAGGATCTTTCTGAGCTCATAATCTGTTCTGGACCTCATATTTCAGGTATGACATGACATCAAAAACCCCGCTGTGACATCATGACAATTGTGATATCACACTGCCAGATATTGTGACCATTATATCACGTTATTATATTGAAATTCTACTACAACACATGTGTCTCCACATTTATACCCTGTTACCACTGTTTTTGCTTCTTTCAATGTTATCTACTAGTTTTAGTGTGGTTTACCCACCTACATAATTAGCTCGTAGGTTTCCCTGAACATCAGGGGACTCTAGTTCTTTTAACACCTGCTTAGTATCCTTAAGCTCAGTCTAGAACATTGGAGACTTCTCTGTTTTTATCCTCCTCCTTTTCTCTCATGAAAGCTTCCTTTCCCTTGATGTTCTTAGCCCAATAATCCATAGAAGTTTGATGTTAAATTAGATTGTATGTGTTGAAATAGATTGCATCTGTAGTCATTTTGACTGCATCAATCAATCTGTACAACTAAAGATCTGTGCTTGATGCTTGCCTTACAATAGTCCTAGCACTAAATTGGTTCATATCAAGTGGGCAGAAAAAGCCATACAAACATAAGAAAAATGGCAAGTCCAGGTGTCTCAACTCCCACTCCTGATATCTGGTGACAGAACAGTTAATGAGCAATCCAGAGAATTGCCCAGAAGTTCTAGAAACATAGGGAAACATGGTCAATAATAAGACAGAATGCCTGCAAAGTACTCAGTGTGAGCATGCTGGGGACCAAGAAGAGGCTAACCAAAGATTGACACAGTAACTTCGTGAGCATAATCAACCTGACAAAAATTAATACAGGAACCTCTTGATCTTGAGGGAGCTAATCAAAGAGTAATACAGGAATTGTCTGAGCAGGTAGAGAATACTCAAAGAGAAAGACAGGAATTGCCTGAGCATGAAGAAGCTAATCAAAGAGGAATACAGGAATTGTGCAAGCTGGATGAGAATAGACAAAGTTCAATGGAGTCATTCATGAAATCCAAATTAAAGAATCAATGAAGTCCATTCAAAATCGAAAACAAAGCTCCAACAAAGAATTTGAAGTTATAAAAGCAGACTAATTAGAAGGAATGGAAATAAAACGCAAAATACAAATTCTTGACAGTAGGTTAACCATGCAGAAGACTGAATCTTTAGGATTGAAGACATCCTAGGTAACACAGAGAAAGAACATACAACTATACAAGACATATTATAGATCTATTGCATATTTTGGAAACACCTTCAGAAAGCCTAATGTGAGGAAAATGTATGGAGAAGAGCACATAGAGACAGTAGTTAATGTTCTACAAAATACATTTAACAGGATTCTGGCAGAGAACTATCCTAACATGCAAAAACCTAGGCTTTTAAGAACCCAAATAGATCAGACAAGAATAGGACCTACCATCAACACAGTATAATACACGTAGAATCAATTCAGAGAAAGCAAAGAATCCTTAAAGCTGTCAGGGATAAATATCAATCATTCAAAAAGGAAAAACAATTAGAATAACTGAATATTTCTCAGCAGAGTCAAGCAAAGAAAGAAGAGCCTGGAATGATATATGGCATACTCTAAAGACAAACTATCAAGCAAGAATACTGTACGCACCTAATCTCTCCTTTATAATGGAATAAAAAAAAGCAACCTTCCATAGCAAACAAAAACTTAATCAATATATGGAACAAAACTAGCCCTACAAAAGATACTTAAGATGTCCTACACATAGAAAACCAACTAGCATTATAAAGGCCAAGAAACCACACCCAAACTGAGAATCAAAGAACCTTAGGAAGAACCCAGCTGTCACATCTCCCAAGAATGTGAGCTACATTGCAGGAACAACCAAAGATCATCAGTTCTAACGCTCAATATTAATGGAATAAACTCGCCAATTAATCTACATAGTCTTTCTAGATGGATTAAAAAGCAAGATCCTTCTATCTGCTGCTTTCAAAATCACAACTTGCCCATGAAAGCGACGATATTCTGAAATTGAAAGGCTGTAATAAAATCTAGAGAGTAAACGGTATCCATATACCAATAGGAGTTGCAATCTAAATATCAGATAAAAAAAGACTTCAAAATTAAATTAATGAGAAGAGATAAAAAAGGGCCCTACATGCAAGTTATGGGATCTCTACTTCAGGAGGATATTAAAATTCTAAACATCTATTCGCCAAACAACGGAGAACACAAATTTATTCAAGAAACCCTACTTTTCCTCAAATCTCACTTAGATCCAAAGACATTAATTGTTGGGGACTTTAACATACCACTATCCCCTCTAGATAGATCAGCTTGGCAAAATTTGAAGAGAGAAACCACAGATCTAAACAACTGCATAGACTAACTACATTTAACAAACTAGATTTAACAGAATATTTCACCCAGCAACATCAGAATACACAGTCTTCTCAGAGAACATGAAACATTTTCCAAAATAGAGCACACTATAGGTCACAAAGCAAACTTGTCCATATTCACAAACATTGAAATTATGCCCTGCATTCTCTCATACCTAGGGGAATAAAATTAGAATTCAATACCAAAACCCAGCAAAGAAAGTCTCTTTTAACACATGGAGGCTGAACAACACATGGCTGAATCACCAGTGGCCCATGTAAAAGATTAGAGAGGAAATTCAAATGTTCATGATATTCAACAAAAATGAACACAAAAATTACCAGTTCCTCTGGGACACAGGAAAGGCATTACTCAGAGGCAAGTTTATAGCGCTGAGTTCCTTCACCAACAAATTGGAGAGATGTGAAACCAACAATTTAATGAGACATCTGAACCTCCTTGAAAAACAACAGCAAACTAAACTCCAATCCAGTAGATGGAAACCATTAAAATTACATCAAAATTGAGTGAATTAGAATCCAAAAATATCACAGATACAATCAACAACAGGATTCTCTTCAGGGATGCAAAGCTGGTTCAATATATGCAAATCAGTTATTACAAATTGTCACTTCTGAAGAGCAAGGATAAGAACCAAGTGATTTTCTCAATAGATGCAGAATTAATATTTGACAAGATCCAACACCACTTTATGATGAAGACTTTGGAAAAAAAAAAACAAAAGAAAATATAGCCATGACAGTAGGTTAGACCATGCAAAACCTCAAACCTCGTGGATTGAAGACAGCATAGCTATTGTACAGAAAGAATATACAACTATCCAAGACAAACCCAAGAAATATAATAAATCCATTCAATATTTGGAAGCCACTATCAGAAGGCCTAGTCTGTGGATAATGGCTGTAGAGGAGCATCTCGAGAGAGGTTAGTGGTCAAGAAATATATTTAAAAGGATCTTAGCAGAGAACTTCCCCAAAATGCAAAAGGATAGGCCCATCAGATACAAGAAGCTTTTAGAACCCCAAATAGAGCAGGAAATAGACCAGGAAAGAATTCAGTGAGACCAAAAGGGAATGCAGAATGGAGCACAACAGAAGGAATCAACTAAGTGATTTCAGAATAAACACTGAACACCAAATTAAGGAAGTAAAGAATTTCACACAAGATCTAAATCAAAGATCCAACAAAGAGTTTGAAGCCATCAAAGCTCACTAATTGGAAGGAAAAGAAATAAAAAAAAAATAAAAACAAAAGAAAACATAGCCATGACAGTAGGTTAGACCATGCAAAAACCTCAAACCTCGTGGATTGAAGACAGCATAGCTATTGTACAGAAAGAATATACAACTATCCAAGACAAATCCAAGAAATATAATAAATCCATTCAATATTTGGAAGCCACTATCAGAAGGCTTAGTCTGTGGATAATGGTTGTAGAGGAGCACCTCGAGAGAGGTTAGTGGTCAAGAAATATATTTAAAAGGATCCTAGCAGACAACTTCCCCAAAATGCAAAAGGATAGGCCCATCAGATACAAGAAGCTTTTAGAACCCCAAATGGAGCAGGCCAGAACTGGATCTCCCACCATCACATTATAATATGCACAAGATCAATTCAGACCAAGGAAAAGATTCTTTTTAAAGTGTCTAGGAGAAAAGATCAATCAACTATAAAGGGAAACCAAGTAGAATCACCTCAGATTTTTCAGCATAGATAATTAAAGCATGAAGAGCATGGAATGACATATGCCATGCCTTAAACATAAACAACTATCAACCAAGAATACTGTACCCAAGTAAATTCTCCTCCATAACAAAAGGTCAAATAAAAAACTTCCAGAGCTTCTGCATGGCAAAGGACATAGCTAGCAAGATCCATAGAATGCCCACAGATTGGGAGAAGATCTTCACTAGCCATAAAATGGACAAGAGTCTCATATCTAAATTATATCTGGAACTCAAAATGCTAAAGCCTACGACAACAAATCTTCAAAGAAACAACTGCCAATTAATAAAGTATTAAAGAGAAACTTCTCTGAAGAGGAAAGGAAGTTGGACAATAGGCATAGGAAGAACTGTTGAGCCTCCCTAGCCATAGAAGAAATGTAAATGAACAACAAAAAAAAATTGAGATACCACCTCAGTCCAGTTAGAATGGCTATAATAAATAACTCTAATAACAACAGATGCTTGAGAGGATGTGAACAAAAAGTAACCTTATGCATTGTTGGTGGAAATATAAACTTGTTCAACAACTTTAGAAAGTAGTATGTAAGTTCCTCAAAAGACTCCACATAGAGTTTCCCTATGACCCAGCAATCCCACTTTTGGGTATTTACCTAAATGATCACAAACAAGACCATACTAAATCTATCTGCACAACTATGTTTCTTGCAGCATTATTTATCATAGCTAAGATATGGAACCAACTTAGATGTCCCTCAGTAGATGAACGGATCAAGAAAATGTGGTATATATACACAATGGAATTCTATGTCTCCATCAGAAAGAATGACATTGCCCCACTTGTTAGGAAATGGAAAGACGTGGAAAAACTTATATTAAGTGAAGTAAGCCAGGCCCAAAGAAAAGTAGGTCCCATGGTTTACCTTATTTGCAATAACTGGTATATGTTTGATAGAAGCAGAAACGTTCATGTAAGTTGCTGTTAGTTGAAATGACACCAATATAAGTACTCAAGTGTTTTTTTTCCTTGTTTTTTGTTTCTAATATATTAATAAGATGAGTTCTTTTTGCTTTGTATGTCACTCCCCCGTGGCATATCCCCTGTTTTCACTGTATTTGATGTTGGTATAATTAGTGGAAGTGAATGGAAAAAATGAATTGTTTAAATAGGGATGCAGGTGGACCTACTGCAACAATGACATGTACAAGACACTTTTAATTTGGTCAAAGCAATCATATGCTTAATGTCTTCTGGTTCTTCTTGATGGCCATTAGACACTGGACTACTGAAATTTACTAACTATTGAACCACAGCCCCAATCTTGAACTTTGATTCTCAAAAATCTCAATGATTCCTTTCCTCTGCAATGCACAACTTCTCTACGAAGCAGTTTCCTGAATAATAATCCCTACTCACCTTGTAATACGAAGACACAGCAAGACATATATGTAAGAGTGGGAAATTCTCCTTAAGATCATTATATATTTTCAACCTGTATTGCACATTTGTAAAAAGGATTTGAAATTTGTTAATTCAGACTCCCATAATTTAAAAAAACTTCCAAATTCGCTCAAAAATTATCATGATAAATCATCCTGTAATTGTTTGGTATGATTTAGAAATTAATGCCTGGAAAATATGTAATTTGTTGAGTTCAAAAGCTATACATTTCTACTTTTATAAGTGACCCTAATTTTTGAAGTAGACAGAGATATCAATGTTTTTCATTTCACGTGTGTCTAGCCTCAAAAAGTATTAGAGATGAATCTATTCCATCAAGTTGTTTGTCATATAACTGAGGAAATCACCATACATAAAACATGTGATTTTGAAGTATTTAGGTATGTTTTCCCTCAGAGAATTTTTCTATCTTGAGAACTTGCTGATATTTACCTGCCTGTCACAGTAGAGGAAGGGAGACATGTGTACTCATTAATTTTGGGAAATTATTTTAAATGGTCTAGTTCACGTTTTTTAGGGAATCACAGAAGGTTTATTCCCAGGAATAGAGAGAAAATGATAGTGGGATTTGTCTTGATATTATCTCAAGTTTTAGACCTACTGGTAATTACAACTTGAACTTTTCATATGGTAGATTGAAAGACAAAACAGTGTGTAAATTATGCGAATTTTCTACATTGAAATGTAAGAATACAAATAAATCAGTGCCCCTCAATGGATGTGTGCTCTCAGAAGATAACACAAGCTAATAGTTACATCTGACTCAAAGCAACATTTATTTAACTAAAGTGAATATTATTCATAATAGTGAAAATATGTACTACCTAATAGGAGCTGAGAGTAGAGTACATGAGAAATTAAATTCCAGAGTATTACTCTTCCTCATATTTTGAATCTACACTCTCCAAATAGGGATTTCTAAATTATGGTATAATTCATAAGAGAAATAACAAGGAAGATTTGTATTTCCCCCAACATATTGATTTTTCCTGAGGTATTTTTTATTTCCACAGGAATTTGTGGATCCAGAGAGTTTATTGCAGTGTCCCTATGATAAAAACCACAAAATCAGATCATGCAGTTTCCCATACCATCTGGTGGAATGTAGAAAGGTAATGTTTCATTGGAACATGTAGATATTCCATAATATTTTAGTTCATGGATAAATTTGATTATTTTTAAGATAAATTGTTGGAAATATTGGTGAAACATGTGAGAGAATGTGTGTGGCAGAAATGTCATGGAGAGATATTTGTATTCCTTCTGAAATCTCCTCAGCATGCAATGGAAAGTAAGACAATGGAAGTCCATATTCTGTACTTCTCCAGCTGTATTTCTAGATCTCCATTCAAAGCAGAACATAAGCAAAATGTTTTGTGTGGGCAATTATGTCAAATTCTGTATACCATGTTTCACAAATTTTAGAGGTGGTTTCCTTTTCTTTCCCATTTCCTAATTGCAAAAATGTAAAGTAATGTCATTCTTCAACACTAAAACATTTTGTCAAGACACGCACTGTATTATCATATGGCCTATAATTCATTTTGGATACTTTAGTTTTCAGACCGTGCGCAGCAACTTTTAACATGGGAGATGTATTATGTCTCTTATCTATACTTAGGGTATTGGGTACAAAATTGTTCTTTTATTTTGATCAAAAATTTCATAATATTTGAAGTTTGACAGAATAGGTTTTTTTTTTTTTTTTTCTGAATGTAACACTACTACAGTAATTTCCAGAGCTGCAAGGGAAACACAGCTTCTGTGTTGAGTTTGTAAAGAAGACATTTGATGAGCCTCCATTTTGGATATTTTCAAATATTTTTTCAATCACCCTTTCTATGGGTTCATAAATTGTGCATAAGTAACCCATATTTGAGTAAATAAAGGCCAAAATTGAGTAAATTACGTTTCTAAAGTTCGTAATAAAATTTTATGAAGCCTGGCACTGATTCCTTCTATTGCAATCATATCAATCAATACAGAGATTGAGATCTCTTTATTATTTTTTGATGCCAGCCCAGGAAGGGAAGTCATTGAGAATCTTATCTCGACTATCAAATGACAACAGAGAGAAGAGGTGCCATGGCTAAAATTGCAGAAATCTAGCCCTCTGCCAAAGGATGCACTAGCATAGCTCCCGTACCGTGGTGTCAAGCCCCACGGAAGGCATAGTGCCCAAAGAAATCTAAAAGGAGAAAATTTGAATACTTTTTTTCCCATTTGAACTTTTGTTACACAGAATCATTCTCATATTGATTCCAAATTTTCTACTTGTCCCTTCAAAGCTTGCTACCTGGTTCTGTGAGATTAACTCAGTTAATATATTACAACTTGTATAGACAAAACTCTTGAAGGTGATGTAGGCAAACCTGATATCTAAAACACAATCCAAATCAATATAGGCCAGTTGCTCCAGAATCTATTCTGATGGTAGATTTCTCTTTGCTTGTAGTCAACATAACTAAGAACCAGAAACAAGGCAAGAGTACTGGGCTGGGAAGGAGGTTCAGTGATAGAGTGCTGGCCTTGCATTCATGAGGCCCTGGGTTCTATTCCTCAGCACCACATAAGCAGAAAAATAATCCGGAAGTGGCGCTGTAGCAGCGCTGGCCTTGAACTGAAGAGCTGAGGGACAGCGCCCAGGCCCAGAGTTCAGGCCCACGACCAGAATCCCCTCCCCCCCCCCAAAAAGAGTTCTGAAAATACATAGCAGTATGTTATCTCAGAGGAAGTCTGGGATAAAGGTAAAGAGTTTGTTGTATTTTTCTGAATTTTCCGTGATTGAATCTCAACTTATGTGGTGCTTATGTATGACTTGTTCCTTTAAGTGTGAAATTAAAATTCATTGTTCAACTTGGTTTATCTCCTATGCTAATATCAATAGATATATGGAGATATGCAGTCCTACATGATCAAAAGCCATGTCAAACAAATATGTTTTTTTTTTCTTTCTTGCTATTGCTTCTAGCATACTTCTAAAATAATTTGTTCTTTTCAATGTTTATAATCCACCTAAATGTTTCTTGTAAGGTTCATAATGCTGTCAATCTTGTTATTGTTCTTTCTATTGATAAGTTAAAGGCAATTTAGTCTAACTCCTCAACCAAGTATGTATTCCTCTGGTTGGCAGTATCGTTAGAAGATTGTATCCCAAGTTTTGTTTGGGACACAATCAAAACCTCTGACAACAACAGGTAAAGAAAATGCGGTTTTCTTATGATATATAACTTTCTGTAATAATTGAAGTTAAAGAAATATGATGAATGAATAACACAATTTCTGTTCTGCATAAACATATATTTTGCTCACTACAAACGAAGTTTTGGATTACTCTTTGACCTGGTGACTTGATGGTAAAACCGAAGTATAGGTTCACGAAGACCAACCCTAGGATATGTATTCAAATGTTTTTTTTTTTTTTTCTTTCATGCGATTGTTTCTAACACAGTTATAAGATTATTTCTTTGTTGCTTTGTATGTCCTACCCAAAAGTATAACTCCTGCTTTCACTGTATTTGATGTCGGTATAATTTGTGGAGCGGAAGTGGAAAAACAAATCATATAAATAAGGATACATGTGAACCCATTGCAACAATGAGATGTACAAGTCCTTATGTCGAAAACGAACTTTACAGCTTTCGTGCGGGGGTTGGGGATGAGGGAAGATTGGGTAAGGAGATGGGGGGAGGATGAGAAGGGATGGAAAGGGGAAAGAAAGGAGGAGGCTAAAATGCTTGATAAGAAATGTACTCATTATCTTGCCCATGTAATTGTAACTCCTTTGTACAGTATTTTCACAATAAAACAAACAAACAAACAACAAAAAAAGAAATTCAATCAACCAAATTATTGAAGATCAGAATTACCTTATCTAAAATATCTTCTCATTCACTTACAATCAATTTAATCAGGGAATACATCCATAGCAGTTTTTTTAACCATTACTTTCTCCCCCATTTCATGGTGTCAGGATTCCCTCATCTCATCAATTATGAAATTGTAAGTGGGAATACCTTCAACTGGTAATTGATCAATGTATACAATTGCGTGGGGGTATCGTCTACATTTTGAAATTGATCATTATTGTAAAAATAACAACCTGATTTGAATTGTCTTCCTGCATTATTTGAGGAGATTTTTGAGATGACTTACAATTTGCACTTTGCAAACATATATATTAATAAAATGTATTTAGAGCTATTTTTCATCATCAATACATACATGGATATCACATTCACCATTCCCGTATAAAGTATAAAAACACATTGGATATGGTATAGACAGGATAATCAAAATTAGATGTGTAACTACAAAAGGTATTGTAGCTTATTGAGTATTTATGAGATTGTTTAAAGAACTGTAATTTTTAGAATAAACTTGTCCTTCCATGCTCACAAAATATATTGTACTGTTGATTTTATAGATTATCAGAAGAACTATCTCTTCCTGAAATGGTAACTTGGCAAATAAAGGAACAAATGAACAGTAATTGGACTTGCATGGAATTGTTCCTACGCATTTATTACATGTAGAATGATGTAATTTGTGTTGCTTGCCAATAAGACATATTATCCTTTTTGTAAGTGAGACAATGGATTCTAGATGTACTGATATTATAAAAAAAATCTTCTCTGATCAGTTCTGTTTAAAAAAAAAAACATGCGTGTTTATATTAAGACCAAATTGTATTTATATGAGCCTCTCATCACGGTCGGGCCTCATATATGCTTCCTGTAAAAAGGTAATAGGCATACTAGGAATTTGTATTCAATTGTCTGCTGTATGTCAGACATTACAATATTATGTGCAGGATCATTTGGCAGGTTTTATAGTGAAGAAAGTGCTAACTGCGGCAGACTAATGGGAATAGACATGTTCACGCTTGCATCAGATGACAATTTTCTAACTCATGAATATTATAGAGAAGACGAAAACTCATACTGCTTTCACACTGAATGGATCAATTCAATATGTGATCAATAGAATTAAGAATATGCCATGGGAAATGATTTTTGGGGTCAAAAATCACATTTGAGGGCCTGGTGATAATGTTATTAATTCTAGCATTTCATGTGTTTGAACCATGAGGCTCATATTATGGATTAATGAAGTCAAGGAGTATTTTCAGATTCATTTCTGGAATTCATCCTCTCAGAATGGAATTCTATAGAGCATTATCCCTAAGGAAAATCACGTTTGCACCTGCAGTGTGCATGAATGTCGGGAACAATGAAACAGAAAAATCATCAACACTCTGGATAACAGAGAAAAGAAGCCTGGTACAAGTCGTTTAAGGACATGTAGGAGGACCAGAATTCAAGCCCAACGACCAGCAAGAACCAAATAAATATCTGTAATGCAATATTCGCACTGGTATTTTGGTTTACTCGCTGATATTTCCAAAATCTCGGAAATACTTTCATCCAGATAGGATTTTATTCACTTCCTAGTTGTACTAACTTGCATTTTCTCTTTGCAATTCAGATTAGTGCTTCCTGCCGTGATATTTCCTCAACTTCTTTTGTTATTACCATTTAATATGATTCCAAGTATTCCTAATCTGTTCCCTTATGATAATATGTCCTATTTATGAATCATAATTTTTCTGGCTTCTAAAATTGGATGATACTTGAGAACCTGTGAATTGATGGGAGAATGTGTGAATATGTAGACAGTTACTTCCTCATTTGTCTTTTAAAGTTTATCCAACCCTATTTTGTCATTATCTATATGTGAGTAGATATGTGTGTGTGATCTCATACTTCTGTTTCCTGTCCTGTCCATTTTGAGATGCATATATTTGTGTGTGTGTGTGTGTGTATGCAAACAAAATTGTGTTACAATTTTTCGCTTGAAAACTGAGGATATTTTTTCTATCTTCAATTCTAGATTTTACTCAATCATGATAAACATTAATCACAGGTTGTCCAGGAATATTTTCCTATATGTCTTGTTTGGTAATGAGAAGTGAATCCATAATTGGGCTATTGATAGTTAAACATCCGACCCTGGGCTCAAACCCAGCCATGCAATCCAAAACTTGGTGTGCTTCTGGCATAGAATTCTCATAACCATATATATTTGAGAAAGTATTTTTAATGAAATAATATTAACCTAGTTAATGGAAATTTTCTATATTCATTTCAAAGTCCAATAATTCACTCTTCACACTGACAAATGACATGTGTATGTTTCTTAAAGGTTAGTTATTTTTCTGGACTGATGAATATATTTACTTCATACCAATTCACAATGTGAATGTCACTTTTAAGGGAATTTTTTTCTCTACACATAATAATGGGAAAGTATTTGATTTTTATTACATTTCTTGTAATTGTAACTCAAGGTATTTTCATGGTATCTCTTCATATTTCACTTGCCTACCATACAGCATATATCCTTTTAAAGGATACATGTCATGAAATAATCACTCTTTGTGCTTTGTTTTTATGCATGCCTTCACAAATGTTGAAATGGAGATAAAAATATCATGTTTATTTAAATTCATCACAATAACATTATATAGAAAATCCACTGTGGCTTTTCTATTCTATTCAACCATGTGAACACTTTCTTCTTATTTTCCTGGATCATGATACATTCATGAATATTTTAAAAGACACATATTTCAGAACCGTTTGCAAGGCATAGCTGAGCCTGAATGGGGAATATTGGGAAAGATTTGAAGAACTGGACCGTAATAATTGTAGTAATGGATTGACTAGGGTTACACTTCAAATGTTCAACTAACTTTGAATGTGTTGAGACAGATAGTGTCCAAGCATAATGTGTGAAATGGTTTGTATACAAAGAGTAAGTTTGAATGGAAATGGAAGTGAAACAGCAAGCATGAAACTTTTTGAAAATAACTGATGATGTGCTCTTATTAATTTTTGAATAAGTCTTGAACTACTAATGAAGTTCATGTTCATATGCAGAATACAGAAATATACACTCGGGTCTTTTCCAAAGAAAGTAAATAATATTTTTCTCTTATTTCTTGCAGAAATCATTGTTATCACACCTTGAATTCAAACCGTTTCTCATAGTTTTAGCTACATCTTACTTATATACATAAACATATATGTATGTAGGTATATAGTGACGTTCACTAAAGCAAATGAATTCATTTTGGTTTCTTCTACACATTCACCAGTACATTGAATTCGTAAGTAAACTCAGGTGTTTATGTCTTCATTGGAATTCACCATGTCACTTTCCACATAGACATAGTAAGGTTGGAGTATGGAAACATCAATCATCAAATCTGCATTTGTTTCTCAACAGAGAACAAATCATACTTCATTTTTCACTGTCCTTAAATTTCCTTAAGGGTATCATCTTCCATTAGATATATTGTTACAATTGTAGAGCATAATAAATACATAATAAAACCTTAATGATATTAGACTTCTTATACAAACTTACAATTTTCTATTCTGTACTGAAAGACTGAAAATTTCTTACTATACAAGTATCTCATCCATCTAAATAATTTCCATGTGTAATTTAATCTGAGCAAGGATCCTAGTATTTCTTTCCAAAACCTGTGGCAAGGAAAAACCAGTTTCTTGTGTGTACACAAAATATCATTCAAAATGTATTCTTTTGAGGAGGGAAATGCAATTTGTGAAGATGGTATGATTTTGTGAAGAAAATATATTTTTCAGGCAAGAGGATATTTATCTTCTGTAAATGTGTCAATATATTTCTAAAATGTTTCAAGAAGAGTGGACTGTAACTGTCGTGAATAACAAAAACACTTTCATGAAACCATATTTGATGACTATCTTCATTTTCAAATTGTTTGTAATTTGCTCCATATATATTTGTCCTCACATATTTATAGTTGATTTGGCCCTTTGGTCTATAATATTATTTTTTTTATTGTGAAAATACTGCACATAGGGGTTACAAATACATGGGCAAGGTAATGAGTACATTTCGTATCAAGCATTGTAGCCTGCTCCATTTTTTCCCTTCCCATCCCTTCCCATCCAACCCCTCCTCCCCTCCACTGAAACCTTCTCTCCCCCACAAAAGTTGTAAAGTTCGTTTTCGACATAACGACTTGGACATCTCATTGTAGCAATGGGTCCACCAGTATCCCTATTTAAACAAATTTTTTCCCTTCCCATCCACAAATTATACCAACATCAAATACAGTGTAAGCAAGAGTTATATCATGGGGGATGGACCTACAAAGCAACAAAGGAATCATATTATAAATGTGATAGAAATAATCATATGAAAGAAAAAAAAAACTTTTGAATACATATCTTAGGGTTCATTTCCCTAATACAACATTCTTGATGAAAATGCAATAGTCTGAAGCATAGTTTAGGAAAATCCACCTGATGAACACTTGTTGGTTTGCTTCTTATGCAATATAGTATCAATACAGTTGAATTACATGGGCACTGATGATGAAAATTAATATTTTTATTATTGGTGGTGAACTGCAAGAGTTTCTCTTTATGGGCATATGTGGGCCTAGTGTGTAATTTCAAATGTTTCTTGGCTTTCCTGAAGAAATAGTGAGGAGGAATGAATTCAATATTAATTTTTGAGGGATGGCTTGGAACCTGTAGACTCAGAGTAACTTGTGCCTTTTCTAGACTGTTCAGAATGAGAAGAGAACAGATCTATCAACACATGTCTGTATATAGACTGCAAACCAATCTGCATACATATTCATGTGTAAACTTAGGAAATTTAAAATAAGTGTATCAATACTCTACTCTTCAAGTCAACTTGTCAAGTTGATGTACAAGTTATTATAATTATGTATGCAAGCCAGTGAATCACTTTCTTGTCTTATGTTTTCTTATCTCTCATTTTTCTTAAATTTTATTCTGCTTCAAATATCCTTGGACACAGCAGTAAATGACATTTCCAAGATATTATCTTGTGAGGAATGTTGTGGCACTTTCTTCCATCTCAATATGTTGTTGTGCTCCTTCTTTGTTCTATTCAGATTAAAGTTTATGCAATCCACAGGCTACTAAAATCAAATATAATGACAAGGGAGTATCCCTATAAAAAAAGAATACAAAGTAAGAAAAAAGAAATAATTTTTCATCATATATTAAAAAGTAACAATGATATACCTCTTGTTTTAGTATGTTGGTGTTCATTTTGCTTACCCTAATCTTCTTGTTCATATATCATAGCAATTAAGCTCTTTCAGTACTCTTCTAGGATGAAACAGGACATATAACAATGAATACAAGAAGAGAAACTAGGGCACCTATATTTCAAATGTCACTTCTAAAGAAAAAATTATGGCCCTTCACTAGGAAGCAGGATAAATGCAGAAAAATTAAAAAGAAATAATCAATAATGTTTTTCTAATACTGTTTAAAGGCCTATAAAAACTTAAAAGTTATATCACCCTCCATCAGATCAAGTTCCAAATGAATCAAAGATGTCGAGATAATGGAAAGTATTGTGAATGAAAGGAATACAGAAATGCTAGGGCTCATTAGAAGACATTGCAACTTTCTGATTACAGAGGCGTAAATACATTAAGTCAAAGAAAAGCCAGACAAAATTGATTGAACCTGCAGAGCTGCTTCATGATCAAGGAAACATCTAGAAAGCCAGAACTGGGAGAAGATCTTCAGAAGACAAGAAATTGAAAATAGTCTTAAAGCTGAAATATAATGAAAATTCAACCAGCCAAAGCTCCCTGCCCCCTAAAAAAATCCAATCGATAATGACCCTCTATGGCAAGAAGTCTAAATATTTAAAGAGAGATTTCAGTGATGGGGAATTGAGAATGACTAAAGGAACTATGAAGAAGTGCTCAACAATGCAAATCAAGTCAACATCGAGATTGCAACGCATTCCATTAGAATGTAAAAGTCACTTTAATTGCAACGTTATTTACCATAGGGAAAATAAGGAATCCCTCAAGATGCCTGATTGTCGATAAATGGAGCAAGAAAATGTGGCATATATACACAATGGAATTCTATTTTCCACTAGAAAGAATGGCACAGTCCCATTTGTAACGAAATGGAAAGAGTTAAACAAACAAAACGAAACAAAACAAGAACTGTGAATTGAAGGAGTGCAGACCCAAACAAACCTACCTATCGACCATGGTTTCTCTTATTTGTAAAATATTGTATTTTGTTCCTAAAGGAGGATCACAATACCTTAAAATAATGTACACAAGACTATAGAAGATTAGGCTAAGCAAAATGAATTCTAGATACAAAATAAATTGGTTTTTCTTTCTTGATTTTTTAAAAAGGAATCTGTGGAGCCGTTTCCTTTTAGTTGAATTTTTTTTCCTTTACATTCCTATGCTTTGTACAATGCTGTCATTGTATTTGGTTTTGGTACACTGTGTATTACATTTACGTTAATCAGAATTAGATATGGGAAAGGGAATGTAAAATATGAGACAAAGGAGAGAGAAACAAATTAAGAACAATCCCAACAAAATAATACCTTGGAAATACACATTACATCTAGTGGGAAAAAATGGAGATTTTATGCTGAAGAACAGTGTAGGAAAAATAAAGTAAGAACATATAATGAGAAAAGTACTTATTCACTATCTTACATATGCAAACTATTCTCTCTGTACATCACCTTGACAAGATTCAATTTAAAAAACAGTATTGATATATACATCACAATTTTCATAAATTTACACATAGAAACTTAAGTCGATGGGTTTGTAGTACATACACACACTTGTGGAAATAGTTTTGTTCTCTTGACTTTCCTAAAACATAGAAAAGATACAGATTTCCCTGTCACCAGGTTGCAAGGCAAAGTTGACAAATGAATGTTGAAATCATTTTTGTTCAAATATTTCTGTATGAATCCCAATATTCATTTGAAATTGCAAACCCGGAGAAATCCTGAGGCTCAAATATGCTCAGATCAGAAACCCTTACAATTTAACATCTATCATAAATGTGAACAAGATTCTCACATGGGAAATTTGCTCATCTGCAGTCAAATATTTCAACTTTTTTGATTACATAGGAGTCTTAACCACTAATAAATATATTTTGGCCAGAGAGATCTTCGTAAAATATATTTCAAAGGCTATTCCATTCATCAGTAGAAATGCTGTGGACCAAGAATGCCAAATGAACCATAGCGTGGTTGTGGTGGGCCCATAAATATGAGGGACAAATTACCCACAAGTTGAAAACAAACATTCATTGGATATGGTTTTTTGAAGTGGTCTTGAATTATAATCCAAAGTTACAGATTAATCTTTCTTCAAAAGATTAGAAATGTACCAGAAAATTCTCAAATTACGCACATATTCTTATCTGATAAATCACAGATACTCTGTACAAAATATGGTATCTTCAAAAAGTACACATTGCCCGCCAAAACCAAAAAAAAATTTGGTTGATATTGTATGTACCCTTGCAAGAATCTTTTTCCCTGCTTTAAGCAATGGGAAGAAGTCACAGATTTCTGCAATTTACATAACACATGAAAAATATTGAGAAGATTTAGAATATTGTGACTTGTGAAAAACATTGCAAAATTAGATGGTTTAACAAACCCATAAACTTTACTTACTCTTTCTTGTGTTTGGAACACAAGTTGATCTGAAATTTTTATTATTTTTTAATTTTTTTTAATTTAATTTTATTTTTTTGAACATACTGTACAGAGGGGTTACAATTATATGGGCAGGATAATGTATACATTTCTTACCAAGCATTGCAGCCTCTTCCTTTGTTTACCCTTCACATTCCTTCCCTACCTACTCCCTATGTTCCCACCACCCAATCCTCCCGCCTCCTCCCAACCCCCCTCCCCCGCACCAACCTTGTAAAGTTCGTTTTCCACATGACCTTGTACTTCCATTGTTGCAACAGGCCCACCTGTATCCTTAAACGACTTGTTTTTCCCCATCTCCTCCAAAAGTTATACTGACATCAAATATAGTGAAAGCAAGGGTTATACTGTGGGGGAGGGACATACAAAGCAACAAAGAGATAATCTTATAAATGCATTACAAACAAATGCATGAAATAAAAAAGCATTAAAATATATATCTAAGGGTTCATTTTCCTAACATCATATTATCTGACCTTTTCCTCTTGATTCATACATATACTAGATATTGCAAATAAGGGAAACCATGGGAATGGGACCTATGTTTCTTTGGGCCTGGCTTACTTCAATTAATATAATTTTTTCCAAGCCTTTCCATTTCCTAACAAATGAAGCAGTGTCATTCTTTCTGATGAAGGCATAGAATTACATTTTGTATATATACCACATTTTCTTGATCCATTCATCTACTGAGGGGCATCTGGGTTGGTTCCATATCTTAGCTATGGTAACTAATGCAATGAATATAGTTGTGCTGGTCGCTTTAGTGTGGTCTTGTTTGTAAACATTTGGGTAAATGCCCACAAGTGGGATTGCTGGGTCATAGGGGAGCTCTATGTGAAGTCCTTGGGGAATCTCCATACTGCTTTCAAAAGTGGTTGAACAAGTTTACACTCCCACCAACAATGAAGTAAGGTTCCCTTCTGTCCACATCCCCTCCAGCATCTGTTGTTCTGAGAGTTCTTGATTATAGCCATTCTAACTGGGGTGAGGTGGTAACTCAAATGTTGCTTTGATTTGCATTTCTTTTATGGCGAGGGATGTTGAGCATTTATTCGTGTGTCTATTGGCCATCCTTTCTTCTTCAGAGAACATTCTCTTTAAGTCTTTAGCCATTTATTTATTGGGCAGTTGTTTCTTTGAGGATTTGTTGTTGGGGGATTTAATTTTTTGAGTTCCAAGTATATTTTAGATATGAGACCCTTGTCCATTGTATGGCTAATGAAGATCTACTCCCAATCTGTGGGCTTTATATTGATCTTGCTAGCTATGTCCTTTGCCATGCACAAGCTCTACAAATTCATGCAATCCCATTTGTCCAACCTTTCTTTGATTTGTTGTTTCTGAGTCTCTATTCAGAAAATTTCGGCCTGACCCAAGGAGACCTAGGGTTTCTCCTATTCCATCCTGTAATGTTTTCAGAGTGTCTTCTTTGACTTCGAGGTCTTTGATCCATTTGGAGTTGATTCTGTTGCAGGGTGATATATTAGGATCTAGCTTTAGTTTTCTACAAGTAGTTAACCAATTTTGCCAGCACCATTTACTGAAGAGGCTGTCTGTCTTCCATTCTATTGTTTTAGCTCCCTCATCCAAGATTAGATGGCTATAGGTCTGTGGGTTCATTTCTGGATTTTCAATTCTATCCCATTGGTCCTGAGGTCTGTTTTTATGCCAATACCAAGCTGTTTTGATTACTATGGTTTTATAGTAGAGTTTGAAATTTGGTATTGATATTCCTCCAGCAGTGTTCTTTCCGTTGAGGAGCGTTTTTGCTATTCGGGGTCTTTTATTGTTCCATATCTATTTTTGGATTGACTCTTCTATTTCCTTGAAGAATGAGGTTGGAATTTTGATTGGTATCGCGTTGAATTTGTAGATAACCTTGGGAAGTATTGCCATTTTCACGATGTTAATCTTTCCAATCCAGGAACATGGGTTATTTTGCTATTTTCTAAGTTCTGTTTTGATTTCCTTTTTCAAGATTTTAAAGTTTTCATCATAAAGGTCCTTCACTTCTTTGGTTAAGTTAACTCCTAGGTATTTTATTTTTTGAGGGGCTATTACAAATGGAGTTGCTTTCCTAATTTCAGCCACACTTTTCTCACTGTTGGGAAAAAATGGAGGAGGCAACAGTGCTGCATAAGGAATATATTCATTACCTTGCTTGTGTAATTGTAACCCCATCTGTACATTATTTTCACAATAAAAATAAATGAATAATCATCAAGACTTGTGACATCATCTCCACTCTGTCATCTCATTTTCACATATAACACCATCAGTTCATTATGACATAACCAAAATTCAATATCATCATAGCATTGTCATTGTCTTGTCTTTGGGATATGGACACATTATAAATGACTATTCTATGATTTCATTCCATTTAAAATGTGGCTTGTAGGTCTCTAGCGAAAACCCTGGGTGACTGCATAACCATTGTGACATAACCATCCCTTTGTGACAACACATTGACACTGTGATATCACTAACCCACTGTGACATCACCAACCTGTCCTCTCCTCATAAATTGTATGATATGCTGCCATTGTGATATGCACCATGTGAAATGATTATGTTTTTGACCACAAATTTTTCAGGTATGACATATGATATCAGAAATACACATTGACTTCAAGATCCCCATGGCATCACACTGCTAGACTTCATGACTATTGTGTCACATTGTGATGTCAAAACCTGTTAGGACTTCATCATATTTGTGACAACACATGCATTTGGAGACATCACAGTCTCTTTTGAGCCTGAATACTCATTGTGAGTCAATGAGAATTTAGATCTGCAATTCCATTATGACATCATCAGCCCATTGTTATATCCCAGAAATCTAATGTCTTTATTATCGCTATGTCATAGCCAACGATGTATTCAAAATATTATCATGAGGAGATATAGTGACATCATATTGACATTGTTATATCATGTCACATTGGTTTTTAAACCTATTATAGGTTACAACATTTTAGAAAAGTCATGGCATTTGGGATTTACACTCCTTCTCTGAACTCCTATCCTCATTTTGAACTAGAAGCATTGCAATTGTACACGTGATTGTGATATTACAAACTTGTGATTTCACAAACCCCAAGGGACATCATTACCACTGTGTTATCACAACCCATTGTGATATCACATTGCTGTTGTGATATCATGATCATATTGAGACATCACCAAACTCTTATGAACTTTCAGCTTCTTTCAAAAAACAAATTGCCTTTCTGACATAACAATATCTCTGATTACCCACATCCTCATTGTGACCTCGTGACAATTAAGATCAGACACGTCTTATAACATCACAAACACTTTTTGACATCATCACCAGTATGATACCACATTGTCATTAGGACAACATCCACTCATAAGTGACATAACCAAACTACATTTGCATCGTAGGATTGTGACATCTCATTGACATTGTGACTACATAGACGCATTTTGCATGCCTATTCTGTGATTTCATTCTATCAAATATGTCATGGGAGTTGATGTCAAATGCCCTTGTGGCATTTGGGTTGATGCCAGAAGCCCAATTTGATATCATTAATATTGTGAAGTCACAATCCTTTGGTACATCACATTGCCATGTTGATATCACTAACCTGAGACTTCAGAAACCTGTCATAACTTTTGTGACATGCGGCCATTATGCCATCTTAGGCCCTTTGTGAACTCATAATCAGTTTTGGACCTTATAATACTTCAGGTAAGATATGTCATAGAAATACACTGACATCATGACAACTGATTCATCAAACTGCCAGATGTCATGACCTTTGTGGCATATTTTGAGTTCATAAACATGTTAGGACATCACAGTATTGTGACAACACATGCCTTTGGGGATATCACAGTTCTTTTGTGAATTCATATAGCCATTATGAGTAAATGAAAATTGAGATCCAGAATGCCATTCTTACGTTAAACCCCATTTTGACATCACAAAACTATTGTGACCTTATCTCCATTATGGCATCACTAAGATTACGGCATCAAAACAAGATTATGATGTGATTCTGTGCCATGCATTGCTGTTATAACACTATCACATTGTCACTTCCCAGACCTATTATGACCTTTTAGCAATTTGAAAAAACACATGTCCTTTGTGTCATCACACTCTTTGTGTGATGTCACCTATATGTTCATTGTGAGCTAATGACAATTGTGATCAGACATGCCATTGTAATATCACAAACACTTTGTGGCATCATCACTTGTGACATCAAATTGTCTTTGTGAGACCATGAATTCATGAGACACCAGCAAAATACAATGACATGAAAGCATTATGTTTTCACATTGTCATTGTGATATCATACACACGTTATAAATGCCTATGCATTAGTTTCATTTTATATCAAATTTGGCATGTGGGTTCACATCAGAAACCCATGTGACATCATAATTATTGTGACCTTACAATCACTCTGTGAAATCACATGGACATTGCAATATCACAAACTCACTGTGACATCACAAATCTGTCCTGTTCTCATGTGCTGCCATAGTTATATCTAAGTCTATTTCTGAGCTCATAATTTGTTTTTGACTTTATAATATATCAGATATAACATGTGATATCAGAAATCCACTGTAATATCATGACCATTGTCAGTCAGCATGAACCTGTGTCACATTGTGACATAAGCACATTGTTAGGAATTTTTGGATTTGTGACAACACGTGTCCAAGGAAATACCTCAGTCTGTGTGAATTCATATACTTATTGTGAATGAATGACCTTTGATATCAGTAATGCCATTCTGACAAACCCGTGCATGTGACATCAGAAATTTATTTTGACCTTATCATCAATATGTTATCACCACCTAATTGCAACAAAAGTACCTTAGTATGATGGGGTATTTTGAAATCATAATGACATTGTGATATCTCAATTCCATTGTTTTCACAACCTATTATGACCCCACAATAA
Source organism: Dipodomys spectabilis (assembly GCF_019054845.1). NCBI lineage: Eukaryota > Metazoa > Chordata > Mammalia > Rodentia > Heteromyidae > Dipodomys > Dipodomys spectabilis. Next base: position 6,741,239 of record NW_024871210.1, on the reverse strand, counting down.
TTTAGAATGTTCATGTACTTTGAGTACTAGAGCTTCTTCTGAGAACTCACAACCTCACTGTGAACTAGTACAATTGAAAGTGAACATGTAGTTGTTATATTACAAACTTGTTGTGACATCACTAACCCTTTGTGATCTTATTGCCATTGTGACATCACAAACCCATTTGATATCACATTGCCCTTATGACTTCATGATTACATTGGGATATTCAAAATTTATTAGGACCTTTAAGCAACTTTAAAAAGAGTCTTTGTGACATCACAATCCCTTTGTGTACCCATCTAGACATTGTGAACTAATGGCAATTGAGATCAGACATTTCTGTAACATCGTAAACACTTATGATGGCATGTTATTGTCATTATGACAGCATCAGCTCATTGTAACATCTCAAAATACAATAATATCATAACATTATAACATCACATGGTCATTATGAAGTCAAAGAAACATTATGAATGCATATTATGTATTTTCAATCGACTTCCCATAGGATATATAGGTTGATATCAGAAACTTATTCTCATCACACAACCATTGTGACATCATAAACCCCTTGTGATATCACATTGCCATTGTGATATCACAAACCCACTGTGACATGACTACACTCTGGTCCTCATAACTTTAGTGGCCATTGTGATATCTTAGGACTTTTGTGAGCTCATAATCTGTTCTGGAACTCTTAATATTTCATATATGACATATGATACATAAATGAACTGTGATATTATGACCTCCCTGACATCCCATTGCCAGATTTCATGACCATTGTGTCACAGTATGATATTGTATCACAGGTTTGTAACATCAAAAAACAGGACTTCATTAAATTTGTTACATCTGTGTAGACATCATAGTTTCTGTGAACTCATATACTCATTGTGAGTTAATGATTGTTATGTTTCAGCATTCCATTGTGACACCACCAATTTATTGTGACATCACAAAACTATTATGACCTCTTCACCATTATGGCATCATGAAATAGTTTTGACATTAAAACATTATTATCACATGATATTGTTACTTAAGATTGCCATTATGATATCATTGTCTCATATTTTCACAAACATAGTATGACTTCATAACATTTTAAGAAAATCCTTGCCTTCGGGACTTCACGCTCCCTCTGTGAACTCATATCCTCATTGTAAAATAGTAACATTTGAAATTGAAGATGTCACTGTGATATAATAACTCATAGTGATATCCCAAAAGTTTTGTAACCTCACCACTGTAAGATCACAAACTGACATCAGATTGCAGTTGTGACATCATGATCACATGTTATCTCAAATATATGATCTCTTAGCATCTTTTAAAAAATATATGTCCTTTGTGGCTTTGTAACATCGCAATCCCTATTCATATCCTCATTGTGAAATAATGACAATTGAACCCACACATGCCATTGTAAACTCCCAAGTACTTTGTGACATCATGTATACTGTGACATCTTATTTTTATGATGACACCCTCAGCTCATTGTGACTTCATAAAACTGCATCACATAGTCATTTTGATATCATAGATTCATTGACAATGTCTATTGTATGATTTCATTCTATTTCAAATGTGGCATATGTATTGATATTAGAAACCCATTGTGACCTCATAACCATTGTGACATCACAATCCATTTGTGACTTCATATAGCCATGGTGATAGCACTACCACAGTGTAATATCATAAACCGGTCCTGTTGTCATAATTTGTGACATGCTATAATCATGATATCTTAGGCCTTTTGTGAGCTCATAAGCTCTTTTCAAGCTCATAATATTTCAGGTATGGCATGTGATATGAGAAATCAACTGTGACATCATGACCACAGTGCCATCACACTTCCTGACATCATGACCATTGTGTCACATTAGGACCTCAGAAAATTTTTAGGACATCATCATATTTTGTGTTTTGAGACATCCTATTCCCTTTGTGAACTCATATAATCATTTTGATTTAATGATAATTGAGTTTTGGCGTATCTCTGTGACATCACAAAACATTACAACATCACAAACCTACTGTGACCTCATCACGAATTTTGCATCACCAACTAATTGTGACATCAAAAATATTATTATGGAAGGAGGACCCAGATGGCATCAGAACAGTTGTGAATCACCACAGTTTTCTCCAATCAAATAGAGTTCAAGTTCGAACTGTTTACATAGCAAAATGATGAATACTCAGAGAAAAACAGGAGGTATAAAAAACAAAAGGATAATATTTCAGAACAGAAATGCATGAAGACCTTCCTTCACCTTGATAAACTGTGGCCTGGACCATTCTGGAGCTGCCAGAGTCCCCAAAACAACCGTGGATAACTGCAGATTGCCAGTGCAGCAGACTCCCAAAGTGGTGACCCTGGTGATTATAAACAGAATCCTAGTACTTTGGAACCAGAACAAAGACCCTTCGCACACTCTCATTAGCAGAGCAGCTCCCCACCATCCCACTAAGTCAATTGGCATGACAGCCATGGAGAGAAGCCCGATAAACAGGGATCTGACCACAGAACACCAGTGCAGAGGACTCCTACGGTGCCAGTGCTAACCCAGAGAGTGCAAACACAGAATTATTTGTCCAGAGCATGTGCACCAAGACCCTTCCGCCATTCCCTGCTGATGGCACAACTACATGCCATGCTTTAGCAGGTCCAGTCTAGAGTGACGAGGGACCGCAGAGCAACAGTGGGTAGTGTGCAGAGTGCCACTGCAGCAGATTTTCAAGGTGCCTGTCACAGAACTGATGATTTCAATCAGACCAATCATGCAGCTTAGAACCTGTACAAAGACGTTCACTCGTCATCAGTGAAGGAGCCCTGCGCAATTCCACCAAAGCCATTGAGCCCCACAGCTGTGTAGTTAAACCCCAGAAATACAGAGGTCTATCCACAGAGTGTCAGTGCAGAAGACTCCCAAGATGCCAGTGCAAACTCAGACAGTGCAGAGAAATAAAAATTGGAGTTCAGAACCTGCATGAAGATCCTTCCCCCTCGTTGCCAGCAGATCAGATTCTCATCTTCCCACCAAAGTTCAACAACCCCCAGAACTAGAGTGTTCCATGCTATCACAAAACAAGCCTATGGCACTGACCTGGACAGCATAAACAGAGGCAGAGATGGTGTAAAATACAGACCCTGAGCCACCACCACCATCTGGCCCAGTTCACAATTATCTCAATGGATCTCACAATACGGTAGCAAACAGTGTCCTACCACACACAGAAACAGATAGACCACAGCACTACTGAAGAGCTCCCAATCTGCTCCTGGATAAATGAGCACACCATAGGGACAGCCTTTTCCCCAAGGGAGACCAGTGCTGGTGGTAACCCCCAAACTTGATCCAGATCCCACTGCCTAACACCTAGACTACAGGCCCTAATAAAAATGGAAAATGTGCAATCTTCCCATTAGCTTGTGTAGTACAACCAGCCCACCAAACTTGACCAAGGGTGCCCTGGGGAGGAAGCATAAAGGCTCAAGCCAGAAACAGCACCTATGGGCAACAACAGTCAGCCGAAGAAATCCGAACTGCATAGTCAAAGCAGGAAATCCAGCATAACAGGTCCCACCTGAGCCCAAATAGTGTGTCACAGTCCGGGAACCTTGAGCCAGGGCCAGGAATTGGGAAAGGGTTCTAGAGCCACACAACCCACCAGTCATGATTGAAGTGAAAAGCTGAATACATGCCTCAGAAGAGGGTGGAAAGAAGGGAAAATCCATCCCTAGGAACTTTCCTGTGATGGCAAAAAACCTGAGTATGCAGGAGATTGAACCAGAAGCACAAATCTCACCATTACCTGGCCTATATATCAAGGGCGGGGGATTGGACAGCTTAGGGTACTAGTACAATATTACAATCAGGAATTCCTGGAGGACTCCAGCAACTGGAGCCAAGAGCATCCATAGGACAGAGCAGGAGCAGTCAGTGTAGGCTGCTTAGTCCTTGGTTGAAGATGGGAATTGCCTGTGATCTCCAGAAGACAACTGAGAGTCCTATGTGTATCAGATTATAATCTGTAGGTTGGCCTCTCTCCTAACAGAACTGAGACCAGGTAAAGACTCAGCCAACTCAAGGCTGAGAGTGATCTTCCTCAATTGGTCCAGGAATCAACCAAGAAAGTCAGCCAGCTATTGACCAAAGCAGTCAGAGTTTCCAATTGTGCTCTAATAATCCCTGAAACCTCATGCAAAACTCACAGCAAAAAATTACAAAATTCATCAAGAGCCAAGATAGAAAGCCAAGCCCAGATACCAACAGACACCCAGGAAAGAGCCCCAGTGAAAGCAAAACAGAAATGGAAGACAAAAGGTACATCCAAGAGATTTTAGAGATAATGGTCAATTATTAAAGCAAGACATAGATCAGAAATTTGAAGAATAAAAAAATGAATTATCAAACTATATACAGGATTTTCAAACAGGAGATGCATGCAAAATTAGCTGCAGTACTCTGAGGACCAACATAATAAAGACAAAGAAGAACACTACATATTAATTCAGAGAACAATTCAAGAAGAAGATAGTAACCTCATCAACTTATACTCTTCAAACCTTGATGCACCCAAGTATGTTTCTTAAATACTCTCAGACTTACAGATTAAAATAATCCAAATACAATAATACTGGGACATGTTAATATTCCACGCTCACCAAAGGACAGATCTACCAATGACAGGATTGACAAAGAAGCATCTGAATTCAATGATGCCATATCTCAAGCAGAATTAATTGGCATCAATGATGTTTTCCACCCTACAACAATCCAGTACACATTCTTCTCAGTAGCCCATGGAAGTTTCTCCAAAATAGACTATGTCATAATTCATAGAAAGGCTTTATGTAAGTAAATGTGGATAGATATATTCCTCTGTAATATATTTGGCTACAGTGGAATCAAGCTAGTTCTCAATATCAAAGCACACTATAGAATTAATGAAATACATGGAAATTGAACAAATACTTCTGAGCAACACCTGTGGAACAGGAGAAATTAAAGAAAAAAGTAAAAGTTTCTAAAATTCAATGAAAATGAATACAAATCACAAAGAAATCTGTGGGGCATGGCAAAAGAAGAGTTGAGGGGCAAAATCTTCATCTCAGTACATACATCAAAAAAGTAGAGACAGAGGAAGTAAATAATGTCATGTTGCAAATAAAACTTTTATCAAAGCATGAACAACTTGAACCTAAAGTTAATAAATGGAGTGAGAAAAATCAAAAGAAGAGCTGAAATTACCGAAATAGAGACTAAGAAAAGTATAAACAAATTTAGCAAAAACAAAAAGCAGTTCACCTGAAAAAACGCTGGCATGATTAAAAGAAGAATCGAGGAAATCAAATTCCACTAGAAAAAGTATAACAAATAACTGACATTCAATTCTGAAGAATTACTTCCAGAATCTAAACTCAGTAAGGGAGAAAAACTTAGCAGAAATGGATAAAATTTTACAGAAATATAAATAGCCAATACTGAACATAGAAGAAATACATCAATTCAAATAATCCAATAACTTACAATGAGATAGAGGAAACAATCAGAAGTCTTCAACAAAGGAAACGCCAAGGACCAAATGAATATGATAAAAACCTATAAACAGGAACTAATACCCACGCACCTCAAACTCTTCAGAAAACAAACAAAAAAAAAAAAAAAAAAGAAGGAATTCTATGTAGTCAATATCACATGCATTCCCAAACCAGGCGAAGACGCAACAAAATAGAGAACTACAGAAAAATCTCCTTGTTGAACGTAGATGTAAATCTCCTCAAAAATATTAGCCAACAGAATCCAGAAACATATAAAAAATCATATATCATGATCAAATAGACTTCATTCCAGAAATGATGGTATGGTTGAACATACGTAAATCAATAAATGTATTCCATCACACCAACAGATCCAAGCTCAAGAATGACATAATTATTTCCATTGACACAGAAAAGGCCTTGGATAAAATACAATATTCAAAACATTCTTTGAAACAGTAAAATCTATATATGACAGACCAATAGCCAATATTATATTTAATGGGGAAAAAAACCAAACAATTCTCCTAAAATAAGGAAGAAGGTGAGGATGCTCACTCTCCCCACTTCTCATTATTACAGTTCTGGAATCCTTAGAGTAGTAAAGGAAGCAAAAGACACTAAAGGTATCTGCATAGAAAAGGAGGAATTGAAACTATCCCTTTTTGCAGATGACATGATAATATTCCTCATTGGTCCCCAAAATTCCAACCTCAAACTTTTAGAACTTGTAAACCACTTTGGTAATGTAGCAGGATACAAAATTAATCCACAAGATCATTTGTCTTTCTGTACTCTAAGAACATACAAGCAGGAAGGGAAATCAAGGAAAGATCCCCATTCACAATAACCTCAAAAAAAAAAACATAAAATATTTAGGAATTAACCTAACCAGAGATGTAAAGAAACTATTTAATGAAAACGATAAAAACTTAAAGAAAGAAATCATAGAGGAATCCAAGAAATGGAAAGATCTTCCATGTTCTTAGATAGGCAGATATAATATGAGGAAAATGACCATACTGCCTAAATTAATACACAAATTCAATGCAATTCCCATTAAAATCCCAATGACGTATTATATTAAACTCGAGAAAGCAGTCCAAAAATTCATAGCCAAAACCATTCTATGCAGAAACCCCAACACTGAGAAATGATAATACGGTTCTCAAAATATACTATAGAGCCATGATAATAAAGAGAGCAAGTTGGTACTGGCAAAAACAGTCCCCAAGTCCATTGGAATGGATTATGTGATCCAAAAATAAAACCACATTCTTACAGTCTGCTGATATTACACAAAGAAGCCAAAGACATGCAGTGAAGAACCAGAGCTTCTTCAACTACTGGTGCTGGGGAAACTTGGCAGCCACACGCACAAACCTAAAAATGGACCCTACATCAACTCAAAATGAATCGAAGAACTTAACAACAAATGTGAATTTCTGAGATTACTTCAGAACAGAGAAGGACAGACACGAAGTTATAGGCACAGGTAGGAATTTCCTGAAGAGAGTCACAGGGTCAAAACAAATTGAAGAGAGATTCCACAAATAGTTCTACCTTAAAAAGTTTCTACACTGCTAAAGACATGGAACTTAAAATGGAAAGAAAGACAACTAATTGGGAAAACAATTTACCTATGATATATCCAGTATATACAGGGAATTCAAGAACATGATCCTTCCAAAAACTAACAAATCAATTTCTAAATGACCAAGGGAACTCAAGACAGACTTCTAGAAGAGATAAAAATAGCAAAGAAATACATGAGGAAATGTTCACCCTCCTTGTCTGTAAAGGAAATGCAAATAAGAACAAACCTGAGATATCACCTTACCCAATCAGAATGGTCCACAGCCTAAATTCAGCCAATGACAAATGCTGGAATGAAAGCAGAGAAAGAGGAACCCTACTGCACTGCTGTTGGGAATGTACACTAATACAAACACTTTGAAACAGTATGGAGATTCCTCTGAAAGCTAAATATAAACTTCCCGTATGACCCAGCCACACCATGTCTCAGAATCTTCCCTGAGCAATAGGAAGCAGTATACTGGGACACATGCATCTCCACTTTCATTGGCGCATGGTTCACAATAACCAAGGTATAAAAAGAACCCCAGAAGCCCCATTGTAGGTGAATGGACCCATAAATTATTTCACTTGTATACAATAGAATATTATACAGTCATTAGAAAGGAGAAAATAATGGAATTTGCTGGCAAATGCATGGAATTTAGAAAAAGTTATTTTGATGGAGGTAAGCAAGAGTAAGACACAGATGGTATGATGGCCAGGATATGTGAATGAAAAATACAAAATGTATGGAGTTATGACAGGTCCCTAGAACCAATGACCTCCACTCGTCTTGTTATATCGTTACATAATGACCTAATTCTGGTGACCAAATATATGGCATATATTTGCAATTCTGAGCGAAACTAGGAGGAATACACCAAATCAGATGAAAACTGGAAAGATCATACAACAGAGGGGCCCATCAGCTGCACTGGACACTGATGAAAATGAACTGGACATGTCATTGTGATATCACAAACTTTTAGCTACATTACAAACCCATTGTAACCTCATCATCACTGTGACAAAACTATTGTGAAATTGCATTGCTGTTCTGATATCATTATCATATTGTGACATCCTAATCCTACTATAACCTCTTAGCAACTTTGAAAAATCACGTGTACCCATGTCCTCATTAACAAAAGAAAATTTAGATGACATGCTATTGTAATGTCACAAATCCCTTGTGACATCATCACCAGTGTAAAATCACATTGACATTATGACACCATCAGTTCAATGTGATATCACAAATACACAATGACATCAGAATTAGGATATCACAATGTCATTGTGAGGTCATAGACCCATTGTGAATGCTTATTCTGCAATTCGATTCTATCTCAAATGTGGCATATTTGTTGATCTGTGAAACTCATTGTGATCTCATAAACATTGTGACATCACAATCCCCTCTGACATCACATTTCCACTTGGACATCACTAACGCATTGAGTCATCACAAACCTTTCCTGTCTTCAAATCATCTCTGATATGCTGTTATTTTTATATCTTAGGATCTTTCTGAGCTCATAATCTGTTCTGGACCTCATATTTCAAGTGTGACAAGTGACATCAGAAATCCACTGTGACATCATGACCATTGTGATATCACACTGCCAGACATTGTGACCATTATATCACGTTATTACAATGAAATTCTGCTACAACACATGTTTCGCCACATGTATACCCTGTTACCACTGTTTTTGCTTCTTTCAATGTTATCTACTAGTTTTATTGTGGTCTACCCACCTACGAAATTAGCTCAGTGGTTTCCCTGAAAATCCGAGGACTCTAGTTCCTTAAACACCTGCTTAGTATCCGTAAGCTCAGTCGGGAACTTGGAGACTACTCCCTTTTTATCCTCCTCCATTTCTCTCATGAAAGCTCCCTTTCATGATCCTAATCTCCTTTTCAAACTCCTCAAGTTGCAAGTGTGCTTCCACAGTCACAGGACAGTTCTTTTGGCTGTCCAACTGCTGCTCCTTTTCACAGAACCTTTGCTTTTAAGCTTCACCTTGAAATTCTCAAACTTCACATTTTTTTCTTTTTTTTTAATTTTATTTTATTTTATTTGAGAACATACTGTACAGAGCAGCACATGGAACGTTTTCTAAATTAGACCACATTTTAGGCCACAAAGCAAACTTGTCTAAATTCCAAAACATTGAAGTTAGACCTTGCATTCTCTCTGACCACAAGGGAATAAAATTAGAACTCAACACCAAAAGCCACCAAGGAAAGTCCGGTATCATATGGAGGCTGAACAACACACTGCTGAATCATGAGTGGGTCATGGAAGAGATTAGAAAGGAAATTCAAATGTTCATGCTATTCAACAAAAATGAACACACAAAATACCAGCTCCTCTGGGACACAGCAAAGGCAGTATTAAGAGGCAAGTTTATAGCTCTGAGCTCCTATATCAACTTTCACATTTTGCACTGGGACATTCTGCTTGGGCATTACCTTTCCCATGAGGATCCCAATAGTCTGTTAAGTCTTTACTAGTTTTCTTTCTTGTTTTTCACTTCAGTTTTTTTTGTGACAGATCTTTCAACTGTGTGTTTAGCTGTAATATTTTGCTGTCCATTGTTCTTCTGTTTCCTAGGCATTCACAATCAGAGCATGTGTGTATATTAGCTCTTTCTGAAAAGTAACAATATTTTTTTTAATTTTAAATATATACTTTTATTTTTATTGCTCTAATTCTATTTTTCCCAATGATTCTCCATAAAACTATTAATTTCTGGTCCGCTGAATACCTTTTTGATGTTCTTAGCCCAATAATCCATAGTAGTTTGATGTTGAATTAGATTGTATGTGTTGAAATAGATTGTATCTGCAGCCATTTTGACTGCATCAATCAATCTGTACAACTAAAGGGCTTTGCTTGATGCTTGCCTTAAAATAGTCCTAGCACTAAATTGGTTCATAACAAGTGGGCAGGAAAAGCCATACAAACACAAGAAAAATGGCATGTCCAGATGTCTCAGCTTCTACTCATGATATCTGGTGACAGAACAGTTAATGAATAATCCAGAGAATTGCCCAGAAGTTCTAGAAACATTGGGAAACATGGTAAATAATAAGATTAGTGAATAATAAGATAGAATGCCTGCAAAGGACTCAGTGTGAGCATGATAGGGAGCAAGAAGAGGCTAAAAAAAGATTGACACAGTAACTTCGAGAGCATATTCAAGCTGACAAAAATTAATACAGGAACCTCTTGAACTTGAGGGAACTAATCAAAGAGTAATACAGGAATTGCCTGAGCAGGCAGAGAATAGCCAAAGAGAAAGACAGGAATTGCCTGAGCATGAGGAAGCTAATCAAAGAGGAATACAGCAATGGTGCAAGCTGGATGAGAATAGACAAAGTTCAATGGAGTCATTCATGAAATCCAAATTAAAGAATCAATGAAGTCCATTCAAAATCGAAAACAAAGCTCCAACAAAGAATTTGAAGTCATAAAAGCAGATTAATTAGAAGGAAAGGAAATAAAACACAATATAGATAGTCTTGACAGTAGGTTCACCATGCAGAAGACTGAATCTTTAGCAGTGAAGACAGCCTAGGTAACACAGAGAAAGGACATACAACTATACAAGACATATCCAAGACATATGATAGGTCTATTGCATATTTCGAAAATACCTTCAGAAAGCCTAATCTGAGGAAAATGCATGTAGAAGAGCACATAGAGACAGTAGTTAATGTTCTACGAAATTTATTTAACAGAATCCTGGCAAAGAACTAACCTAAGATGCAAAAACCTATGCCTTTTAGAACCCTAAATAGAGCAGACGAGAACAGGATTTACCACCAACACATTATAATATATACAGGATTGATTCAGAGAAAGCAAAGAATCCTTAAATCTATCAGGGAGAAATATCAATCATTCAAAAAGGAAAAACAATTAGAATAACCGAAGATTTCTCAGCAGAGTCAAGCAGAGCAAGAAGAGCCTGGAATGATACATGGCATGCTCTAAAGACAAACTATCAAGCAAGAATACTGTACTCTCCTTTATAATGGAGTAAAAATAAAGCAACCTTCCATAGCAAAGAAAACCTCAAACAATATATGGAACAAAACTAGCCCTCCAAAATATACTTAAGATGTCCTACAGATAGAAAACCAACAAGAGCATTATAAACGCCAAGAAACCACACCCAAACTGAGAATCAAAGAACCATAGGAAGAACACAGCTGTCACATCCCCAAAGAATGTGAACTACGTGGCAGGAACTACCAAAGATCTACCAGTTCTAATGCTCAATATTAATGGACTAAACTCAAAAATTAACTGACATAGCCTTTCTAGATGCATTAAAAAGCAAGATCCTTCTATCTGCTGCTTTCAAAATCACAAGTTGCCATAAAAACAAAGATATTCTGAAATTGAAAGGTGTAATAAAATTTAGCGAGTAAACAGTACCCATATACCAGTAGGAGTTGCAATCCAAATATCTGATAAAAAAGACTTCAAAATTAAATTAATAAGAGATAAAAAAGGTCCCTACATACAAGTTATGGAATCTCTCCTTCAGGAGGATATTAAAATTCTAAACATCTATGCGCCAAACAACGGAGAACCCAAATTTATTCAAGAAACCCTACTTTTCCTCAAATCTCACTTAGATCCAAAGACATTAATTGTTGGGGACTTTAGCACACCATTATCCCCTCTAGATAGATCAACTTGGCAAAAATTAAACAGAGAAACCACAGATCTAAACAACTGCATAGACCAACTACATTTAATAGACTAGATTAAACAGAAAATTTCACTCAGCAACATCAGAATACACAGTCTTCTCAGCAGGAAATGAAACTTTTTCCAAAATAGAGCATATTTTAGGTCACATAGCAAACTAGTCCATATTCACAAACATTGAAATTATGCCCTGCATTCTCTCATACCTAGGGGAATAAAATTAGAATTCAATACCAAAACCCAGCAAAGAAAGTTTCTATTAACACATGGAGGCTGAACAACACATGGCTGAATCACCAGTGGCCCATGTAAAAGATTAGAGAGGAAATTTAAATGTTCATGTTATTCAACAAATATGAACACACAAATTACCACTTCCCCTGGGACACAGGAAAGGCATTACTCAGAGGCAAGTTTATAGCTCTGAGATCCTTCATCAACACTTTGGAGAGATGTGAAACCAACAATTTAATGAGACGTCTGAACCTCCTTGAAAAAGAACAGCAAACTAAACTCCAATGTAGTAGATGGAAACAATTAAAATTACATCAAAATTGAGTGAATTAGAATCCAAAACAATCACAGAAACAATCAGTAACAGGATTCTCTTCAGGGATGCAAAGCTGGTTCAATATATGCAAATCAATTATTACAAATTATCACTTCTGAAGATCAAGGATAACTATCAAATGATTTTCTCAATAGATGCAGAATTAATATTTGACAAGATCCAACACCACTTTATGATGAAGGCTTTGGAAAAATTTGGAATCCACGCAACATTCGTCACTATAATAAAGGCTATATAAGACAAAGCTATAGCAAGTATTTACCTAGATGGTGTAAACTAAAGACATTTCCTCTAAAACCAGGATTGAGTCAAGGATGTCAACTCTCTCTTCACTTCTCATCAATTTAGTATTAGAATGCCTTGCTACATCAATAAGATGATGCACATATAAAGGGGAACCAAACATTGACAGATGAAGTAAAACTCTCCCTCTTTGTGGATGACATGATGTCATATTTAAGAATCTCACGGAATCTACTCACAAGTTCCTTAAAGTGGTCTGATATTTTGGCAAAGTAGCAGTGCATAAAATTAACCCTCAGAAAGCAATGGCTTTTCTGTATGCCAACAATGAGAAGAGAGCTGCTGGAATCAGTAAAGCTACTCCTTTTGTAATACCGTTACAAAAAATAATATACTTAGGAGTTACTTTAACCAAAGAAGTGAAGTATCTCTATGATGAAAACTTAAATTATTTGAAAAGCATATCAAAGATGAACTTAGGAAGTGGAAAACCTCCCATGCTATTGGATTTGAGGGATCAACAGTGAAAATGACAATACTTCCCATGGCTATCTATAAATTCATTGCAAATCATCAATATTTAACTTCATTCTTCAATGAAATAGAAGAAGCAATCCAAAAATTTATATGGAACACTAAATGACCCTGAATAGCAAAAACAATCCTTAAGAGAAAGAACTGTGCTGGAGGAGCATCAATACCAAATTTTAAACTCTACTACAAATTTATAGTAATCAAAATATCTTGGTAGTTGCACAAGAACAGACCTAAGGACCAATGGAATGAGAAATCCAAGAAATGAACCCAAAGACCAATAGCAGCTAATCTTTGATAAGGGAGCTAAAAGAGTAGAATCAAAGACAGCCTCTTCAGTAAATGGTGCTGGCAAAATTGGTTTACCATCAGAATCACCTCCAAGTGGATCAAAGACCTCAAAGTCAAAGCAGACACCCTGAAAACATCACAGCAAGCAATTGGAATAACCCTAGGTCTCCTTGACACAGAAACACCACAAATCAATGAAATGATGGACAAATGGAATTGCATGAAGAGCTTTTGCATGGCAAAGTATACATAGCTAGCAAGATCAAATAAAGTCCACAGATTGGGAGAAGATCTTCTCTAGCTGTACAATGGACAACAGCCTCATATATAAAATATATTTGAAACTTGAAAATGTCAATTCTATAAGAACAAATCCTCAAAGAAACAACTGCGTAGGAGGGAGAGGAAGATGGCAGAGCAGAAGCTGGAGGCTAAAGAAGCTCTTGCATAGAAAGCAGATTTAGTGTTCCAGTGAGCAGTCCTAGGCTAAAGAATCACACCAAGTTGTGCCATTACAGTACAGAGTTTGGCCAGAGAGGGAAAATCCACGCAAGGAGACAGATAGGCCCACTTGCCGTTAGGGCAAGCTGTGGAGGCAGTGGTGGCAGTGGCGACAGCTGTAGCCTCCATACCTTCAACAGAGAGAGTTCAGGACAAAGGTGCCAGACACAGCAGGGTTGTGGACTCTACTCAACTCCAGCAAGAACTGAGGAGTAGCAGATATTTTCATCCTGCAGTTCATAGACCAGAGATGTCCCAAGAACCACAAATATGGAGTGATAGAACCGTGGCATGCTCACTTCTCAGGAAGCAGAGGAAGGAAGGCTGCCCCTCCCCCACCACAGAGAAGACCATCATTAATATTGACAAAAGCCTAGCTGGGCATCTAGCTCCAACTCAGGCCTTAGAAGAAAACAAGAGTCAGGTCACAAGAACCTAACCTGACCTGCCAGTCTCAGCACCACACAGGGGAAAGTCACTCTTCCCAGGAACATGTAGCTCTGCCCCTGGAGGAGTGACTTTATTCACTGGGTATACAAAGCCAGAGACTGCCCCTCTCTACAGAAGCATAGACTAACAATTGAAACTCAGTAAACATAAACTCCAGGCTGGGCTCTGTGAGTGTCTCAGGAAATAGCCCCTCAGGAAAAAGCTGTTTGCTGAAAGGCCCCCAAGACTACTCAGAACCTAGCCTCACAACATTTCCAAACTAGGGGAAACAGCCATCTTCCTCTTTTGTGAAATTCAATGCAGATATCCCTACCACTGAAGTAGCCTGGGAAGAGGATCACAAAATCTTGGTTGAAGCAGAGCATTTTTCTGCCTGCTCAAACAAACTGACTTAAGAAATCCATCAAGCCACAGGAAAACCAAACACCACAAGCAGACCAAGACCCTACCAAGAGACTGCTTATGGACCTGGGGGACATACACGATGTTCCCATACCCTCCCCACAAAAAATATATCAAAGAACTAATTTTGTACCTTTTTAAAATTTAAATTAAGAAGTGTTTTCTATTAATCTGTTTTTTTCCTTCCAAAGTTTTATTTCAGGTTATATATGGGTGTGTGTGTACTTCTTTATTTTTATTTTTATTTTTTGACATTTGGGTCCTTCTTTTAATTCTTTTCATGTTTTTATCTTTCTTTTTTGGATGACTTAATTACTGTTTTGCTGATCTCGAGATATACACCCATCTTTGAACATTAGAGCTTATCCTCCATTGCTTTCATATTTAATGCAGAAATTTATTACTTGATTCAGAAGCTCTTAGGCTTCACTACTTTAATAGAGTATTTTTACACCTATATAATTAATAATAATTAATGAAATTAATAACTACTTTTAAGAAATTACATTTTTTAATTTTTCATCTCTCCTTAGTATCCCTCTCCTCCCCTCTCATTATATCCTTTTCTTCCCTCAATATAATTACTTTAGACTTACATTATTTTACCTGTTTCACTTTTTAAATTTAAATTTTTGTTTTTCCATTTTTTTTTCTTTTTTAAAAATCTTTCTCCTATCACCCTAGGTCTCCTTGGTGCAGGCTGACATTTTCTAAATAGAGACACCCAAACACAACAAAGAAATCAAAGAAAGGTTGGACAAATGATATTGCATGAAGTTGCAGAGCTTCTGCATAGCAAAAGACATAGATAGCAAGATCAATAGAAAGCCCACAGATTGGGAGAAGTTCTTCACTAGCCATACAACAGACAAGGGTCTCATATCTAAAATATAATTGGGACTCAAAAAACTAAATCCCCGAACAACAAATCCTCAAAGAAACAACTGCTCAATAAATAAGGGGGCTAATGACTTAAAGAGAAACTTCTCTGAAGAAGAAAGAATGATGGCCAATAGACACATGAAGAAATGCTCAACATCCCTAGCCATAAAAGAAATGCAAACCAAAACAACAGTGAGATATCACCTCACTGCAGTTAGAATGTCAAAATCAAGAACTCTAACAACAACAGATGCTGGAGGGGATGTGGACAGAAGGGAAGTTATTTCATTGTTAGTGGGAGTATAAACTTGTCCTACCAATTTGGAAAACAGTATGGAGGTTCCTCAAATGACTTCACATAGAGATCCCCTATGAACCCACAATCCCACTTTTGGGCATTTATCCAAATGTTTACAAACAAGACCACACTAAAGCTACCAGCACAACTATGTTTATTGCAGCATTATTTACCATAACTAAGATATGGAACCAACCGAGATGCCCCTCAGTAGAGGAATGGATCAAGAAAATGTGGTATATATAGACAATGGAATTTTATGCCTCCATCAGAAAGAATGACATTGCCCCATTTGTTAGGAAATGGAAAGACTTGGAAAAAATTATATTAAGTGAAGTAAGCCAAGCCTAAAGAAACATAGGTCCCATGATTTCCCTTATTTGTAATATCTAATTTAAGTATGAGTCAAGCAGGAAAGGTCAGATAGTGTGATTTTAGGGAAATGAACCCTTAGATATGTATTTTATTAATTTTTCTTTCATGCATTTGTTTCTAACGCATTTATAAGATTATTTCTTACTGCTTTGTATGCCCCTCCCCCACAGTACAACCCCTGCTTTCACTATATTTGTTGTCAGTATAATTTGTGGAGGAGATGGGGATAAACAAGTCGTTTAAGGATACAGGTGTACCTGTTTTAACAACGAGAATTACAAGTTGTCATGACAAAAACGAACTTTACACCTTTGGTGCGGGAGGTGGCGGGGGAAGGATTGGGAGGGGTGAGGGGGGGGAGACTGGGAAGGGATGTGAAGGGTAAACAAAGGAGGAGGCTGCAATTGTCGATAAGAAATGTACTCATTAACTTGCCCATGTAATTGTAACCCCTCTGTACAGTATGTTCACAAAAAATTAAAATTAAAATTAAAAAAATATTTTTTTTATAATACTGTCCAATTCATTTCCCTCTCTGGCATTAGGATTTGGTCAAATTCACTCTCCTTTTACATTTCCATATGCCTCTAATTCTATTTTTCTCCACCCTTCTCCCTTAACCTAATAATTTCTAGATAGCTAAATCCTCCTTTCCTCTTCTTAGCCCATTAATCTGTAGTTGTTTGACATTGAATAGATTGTGTCTATTGAACTAGATTTTATCTGCAGCCATTTTTACTGTGCAACTACAGGATTCCGGTTGAAGCTTGCTTTAAAATAATGCTCTAACACAAAATTGGTGTTATTTTCATACCAAATGGGCAGAAAAAGCTGGAGAAACACAAGAAAAATTTCAAGTTGGGCATATCAACTCCTATTCTTGATAATCAGGGGACAGAACAGTTAATAAATAATCCAGAGGAAAGTTTCCAAAAAGTTCTACAAACATGATTAATAAATATGTTGTATGAAAAGATTGAAAACCTGAAAAGGACTCAGTGTGAGTGTAATAGGGAACGAGAGGAGACAACCCAAAATTAATACAGGAATCTCATGCTTGTGAGGAAGCTACTCAAAGATTAATTCAGGAATGGCATGATCAGGTTAAGAACAGTCAAAGAGAAACACAGAAAATGTGTTAGCAGGCTGAGGACAGTTAAAGAGAAAAACAGGAATGGTGTGAACATGAGAAATGTAATACAAGAGTAATACAGGAATTGGGAGAGTGGGATGAGATTAATAGAGGCAATCATGGACAGGTAAACAGACCATGAAAGAATTCTGGAAGACCAAAAGGGAATGCAGAATGGAGCACAACAGAAGGAATCAACTAAGTGATTTCAGAATAAACACTGAACACCAAATTAAGGAAGTAAAGAATTTCACACAAGATCTAAATCAAAGTTCCAATAAAGAATTTGAACCCATCAAAGCTCACCAATTAGAAGGAAATGAAATATAAAAACAGAAAAAAACATAGCCTTGACAGTACGTTAGACCATGCAGAAAATCCAACCTTGGGGATTGATGACAGCATAGCTATTGTAGAGAAAGAATATACAATTATCCAAGACAAATCCAAGAAATATGAAAGATCCATTCAATATTTGAAAGCCACTATCAGAAGGCCTAGTCTGTGGATAATGGTTGTAGAGGAGCACCTAGAGAGAAGTTAGTGGTCTAGGAAATTTATTTAAAAGGATCCTAGCAGAGATCTTCCCCAAAATGCAAAAGGATAGGCCCATCAGATACAAGAAGTTTTTAGAACCCCAAATAGAGCAGAACAGAACTGGACCTCCCACCATCCAAGTATAATATGCACAAGATCAATTCAGACCAAGGAAAAGATCATTTTAATGTGTCTAGGAGAAAAGATCAATCAACTATAAAGGAAAACCAATTAGAATCATCTCAGATTTTTCAGCAGAGACAATTAAAGCAAGAAGAGCCTGGAATGATATATGCTATGCCTTAAACATAAACAATTATGAACCAAGAATACTGTACCCAAGTAAACTCTCCTTCATAACAAAAGGTAAAATAAAAACTTGCCGAGCTTCTGCATGGCAAAGGACATAGCTAGCAAGATCCATTGAATGCCCACAGATTGGGAGAAGATCTTCACTAACCATAAAATGGACAAGGGTCTCATATCTAAATTATACCTGGAACTCAAAATGCTAAAGCCTACAACAACAAATCTTCAAAGAAACTACTGCCAATTAATAACGTACTAGAGAGAAACTTCTCTGAAGAGGAAAGAAGGTTGGACAATAGGCATAGGAAGAATGTTGAGCCTCCCTAGCCATAAAAGAAATGCAAATCAACACAAAAAATATATTGAGATACCACCTCAGTCCATTTAGAATGGCTATAATAAAGAACTCTAATAACAACAGATGCTTGAGGGGATGTGAACAAAAAGGAACCTTATGCATTGTTGGTGGGAATGTAAACTTGTTCAACCACTTTGGAAAGTAGTATGTAGATTCCTCAAAAGATTTCAGATGGAGTTTTCCTATGACCCAGCAATTCCACTTTTGGGCATTTACCCAAATGATCACAACCAAGACCATACTAAATCTACCTGCACAACTATGTTTATTGCAGCATTATTTATCATAGCTAAGATATGGAATCAATCAGATGCCCCTCAGTAGATGAACGGATCAAGAAAATGTGGTATATATACACAATGGAATTCTATGTCTTCATCAGGAAGAATGACATTGCCCCACTTGTTAGGAAATGGAAAGACTTGGAAAAACTTATATTAAGTGAAGTAAGCTAGGCCCAAAGAAACGTAGGTGATTCTAATTGGTTTCCCTTTATAGGCGATTAATCTTTCTCCTTGACAGCTTTAAGGATGTTTTCCTTGGTCTGAGTTGATCCAGTGTGGATTATAATGTGACCTTGGGATGTCCTATTCTGGTCTGGTCTGTTTGGGGTTCTAAAGGCTTCTTGTATCTGAATAGGCCTATCTTTTTGCATGTTTGGGAAGTTCTCTGCTAGGATCCTGTTGAACAAATTTCCTAGACAATTAGGTTCTGTTTCTAGGTGCTCCTCTACACCCATTATCCTTAGATTAGGCCTTCTGATGGTGTCTTCCAAGTGTTGGATAGATCTATCATATTTCTTGGACTTGTCTTGGATGGTTGTATGTTCTTTGTCTATAATATCTAGGCTGTCTTCAATCCCTGAGATTCGATCTTCTGCATAGTCTAAACTGGTGTCAAGACTTTCTACTTTTTTTTTTTTATCTCTTTTCCTTCGAATTGGTCAGCTTTGATGGTTTCAAATTCTTTGTTGAAGCTTTGTTTTAGATCTTGTATACACTTCTTTACTTCTTTAATTTGGTGTTCAGTGTTTATTCTCAAATCACTTAGTTGAGTGGTTATGGTTTCCTTGGACTCCCATTCCTTCTGTTGGGTTCCATTCAGCATTCCTTTTGTGGTCTCCCTGACTTCCTTGAGCTCTTTGTTAATGGATTCCATGAATGCCTTTAGTGATCTTTGTGTATTCTCTTCCTGCTCTCTCAATTCCTGAATTACTCTTTGATTAGCTTCCTCCCGTTCGTGGGATTCCTGTAGTTCTCTTTGAGTGTTCTCAGCCTGCTCATGCCATTCCTGCCTTTCTCTTTGAGTATTCTCAAGCTGCTCACACAAATCATGTATCAGTTTTTGAGTAGCTTCCTCACTCTTATGATATTCCTATATAAACTTTTGGATTGCCTCCTCTCTCTCCCTATCACGCTCATACAGATTCCTTTGTATGTTTTCCATCTTTTCATTTATCATGTTTGCCAGAAGTGTTTGTATAGCTATTTGGGAATTCTCCTCTGGATTATTCATTATCTGTTCTGTCCCCTGATTATCGGGATTGGGAATTGAGATACCCTGAAATTGCCATTTTTCTTGTGTTTTTCTGGCTTACTCTGCCCACTTCAGATGAAAATAGCACCGGTTTTGTGCTAGATCACTATCTTAAGGCAAGCATCAACCAAAGTCTGAATTTGCACAATCAATAGTCTACAGATACAATCTAGTTCAACACATACATCTATTCATCATCAAACAACTATATGTTAATGGGCTACGAACCACAAAGAATATGGAAAACCAGAAATTATTAGGGTTATGGAGAGATGTGGGTAAAAAATAGGAATAGCTTGATGTGTGGAGGCACAGGGAGAGTTAAACAAGTCCTGAATTCAAAGCAGGAAATAAGTTGGGTAGGATGAAAGTAGAGGGAGAGAAAAAAGGAAGAAAGGGAAAGGAAAAGAAAAGAGACCAGAAAAAAATAGAAAAGTAAAAATTAATAATATTATATAGAAGAAAAAACAATCTATTTGGAGAAGAACGTGAATATATTGAGAGAAGGGGAGGGATATAAAGGAGATGTGAAAAAATTAAAAATAAAAATGCTTAAAATATTATATAGGTATAAAGAGGTAGTAATGCTATTGAGGAATTTAAGTCTCAGAGGTTTTGAACTGGGTAATAAATTTGTGGATTGTATGTACACAATGGGGGATAGGGTCTAATAGTTAACTGCAGGTTTATCTGAGGATGTGCAGGACAACAATTAAGTCACACAAAAAAGAAAAAAAAAACGAAAGAGAGGAAAAAGTGAAAAGGATAAGAAAGGAAGAAAAAAGGTTCAGACGTTCAGTAGAGCTAAACAAAAAACAAAAAAATAATTAAAAAAGAAAAAAACAGAAAGAAAACAGAAAAAGAAAGAAAAACGCACACTCACGTATCCCTAAAATAAAAATTATAAGAGGAAACAAAAAAGTTACTGGAAAACAATTATTTTTCAAAAATGGCAAAACTTAAACATTTAAAAAAGTTTTAGAAAAGAAAAAAAAATTTATATAAGTACTAAAAAAAAAAAAATAAGAAGAAGAAAAAAGAAGTTCTTTGATTTTTTTGGGAGTGTTGGGGAAAATCCTGTATCTCCTTTGTGTCCATAAACAGCCTCTTCTTGGAGTCTCTGGTCTGCTTGTGGTCCTGTGGCTTGGTTGGTTTCTAAAATCAGTTTGTTTGAACTGGCAGAAAAACGCTCTGCTTTACCCAGGATTTTGCGATCCTCCTCCCAGGCTAGTTCAATGGGAGGCAGATCTGCTTTGAGTATCACCAAAGAGGGGGATGCAATGATGCGGTGAGGTTCTGGGTAGAGTTGAGGCCTTTCAACAAACAGTAACTTTTCCTGGAGGCTAGTTTGTGAAAAGCTCACAGAGCCCAGCCTGGAGCCATTCTCACAGTTTCTGTTTACTGAATTTCAATTGATTGTCAAGGCTGCAAGAGGAAGGGGCAGCCTCTGGCTGTGATTACCCAGTGAAGAAAGCCACTCCTAGTGCTGGCACCCTAGCTGGGTGACTTTTGCCTGGGTGGATCTGAGTCTGGCAGGTGACGCCCCCGTTAAGTTCTTGTGACCTGCTAATTGACTCGTTTTATTCCAAGGCTTGAGTTGTAGATATCAGCTCCACCGAGCTTTGTCAGTATCCAAGATGGAGATCTCTGATACTGGGGGGGGGAGGGGTGGCCTTCTCTCCTCTGCTCCCTGAGAAGGAATGAGGATGTCAGGCTTCTACTCACGCCAAGTCTTGTTTCCTGGGTCGTCTCTGGTCTGCGAACTGCAGGATGAAGAAGTCCACTCCTTGTCCGTTCTTGCTGGTGTTGAGTAGAATCCGCTCGCCTGGTGCTTCTGGCTCCTTTGTCAGGACTCCCTGTGGCTCAGGTATGGCTGCGGCCTCCGCCGCTGCAGCCACTGCTGCCGCCCCTGTGGCGGCTGATGGCAATAGCTCAGATGTGTCTCCTTGCCTGGATTTTTCCCTCTCTCGCCTGACTCTCTGTCCTGTGATGGAACACTTGGTGTGATTCTCTGGATTAGGACTGTTCACTGGACCTCTAAAACTGCTTTCTATGCGAGAGCTTGTTTAGATTCCAGCTTCTCCCCCGCCATCTTCCTAGAACTCCAATCTGAAATTTTTATAAGGGACCAAATATAAGTATACTTTTCTTATATTTTTATTATATTCTACAGCAATAACTTGTGAAATGGAACATATTATTCCAAGAAAAACATAAATATTGTGATGGTTCCACTTACATTTAGAATTTAGGATACAGTACTTTCCTCAGTTATCTTTCTTCACCCAACAAACTGGGAATGCTAAGTAATAAGCACTTCCCTGTGTCCAATGTGTCCCTGAAAGATTGCTTTTGGTCTTCTATGCCCTTCAGTTCCACATTTTATTTCATTGACTGTTCTGGAATTAGGCACAATTATTTATTATGTAAAGTAGTCAAGATATTTAACTCCCCCAAAATCAGAAAAAAGCTGATTCTTTTCTATTTGCCTTGAAATTTTTTCTGTAACTCTTGTCCCTGTCATTGCAGGACAAAACAGTCATATAAATTTTTCATTCTCTGGAGAGACATAATTCCAAATCCCTTGTTGGTGTCTCATTATTATCAAATATTCCATTGTACATTGGTTCATATCTGCTGTCAGTAAGTCGTTCATGGAAAATTCTTGATAGTACATAGCACACTAGTAAGAATTAAGGTATATGTAGGAATTGGCTATTAATATCATACATTCTCCTCATATGAAAACCCCCATTGTAATATGTGAGATTCTTTTTGAAGGAAAATTTTGAATGAAATGATTCTGAACTTTGTAATTTTGCCAAGCTCTGTAAAATTCTTTCAAAAACTGCCATCTCATCATAAGACAGTGAGTATTTTGAAGCACTTCTGCCAAACATTAAGTTTGTAGACCTTCAATTTTACACAGAAATAGTGTGAATGTTTCTTCCTTTTTTTGTTTGTGGTGGAGTTTGTACTCTGGGCTTGGGCTTGTTCCCTGAACACTGCAGCTCAAAGCTTGCGCTCTGCCACTTGAAAGAGACTGCCATTTTTGGTTTTCAAGTGGTTATTTGGAGACAAAATTCTCACTGACATTCCGGCCCTGGTTGGCTTTGAAACTCCTTCCTCAGGATTTTTCCTTTTACTCGCAGTCCTAAACATTACTCATATTCAGAGATTTTCTGAATATCAGTTGTTGTCTTCCTCCATGTTCATTCTTTTGTCATATTATCCAGTTTTGATTGAAATGCCAGAATACTACACAATGAATTGCAATGTTGTTCTTATCACATAATTGTAGAACTGTTCTCTAAACTTCTGGCCAATATTCCATTAACTCTCCAAATTTAAACCTTTGTCTTTGCTAGGAAACTTTTAGAATTGTTTCCTAACAGTTAATAATAGCACACAGAAAAGTATCAAAGTATACTTTCAAAAAATGACATTATCCAGGAACAGAAACTATATGACTATACATTTTCAGTAGCTTCCTGGGAATTTTTCCTCATAATTCAACCTGTGATCCACAAAATAGAAATGCTCTACAAAATTAACTAAACAAAATATACATTTTTAAAATAAATTTTCATTAAAAATTTAGGGAAAATCAAATCGTTTAAATAGGGATACAGTTGGATCCATTGTAATAATGAGATGTACAAGTCATTATGTTGAAAACGAATATTACAACATTGGTTGGGGGCAGGAGAATTGGGTGGCGGGGAGGGGGGCATGCAAATGGATGGGAAGGGGAAAAAAAGCAGGAGCCTACAATGCTTGATAAGAAATGTACTCATTATCTTGCCCATGTAAATGTAACCCCTCTATACAATATTTTGAAAATAAAAAATAAAGGAAATTCTTTTTATTAAATTCCTCTAAATAGTCCTGAGAATTGGGCTGTTTATCCTCCAAATGCTATGCACCAAGTAATAGTACAGAATTAATTCCAGAAACATTCCTAACATTTAATTTCAAAATGTATATTAAATAAATATTGAGAAATCTTTCTATCTAAAATAGGACTTCAAATGAATTTAGTAGTTAGCCAGATGTGTCATATCTGAGATAACATTTCCATTTTTTCACATCAACATAGTTTCTAAACATGAACCTAGGGGAGATATTGCAATGCCTTAGAGTTGAAGGAAGCAGGAAAGTATTTGAATATATTCTGCAATAGTTAGATCTACCTAACTTGTAGCAACTCTGGAGAGAGGAATCCAGAAGGCAAGCATATTTCCTGAAAGTTATGTGGGAAATAAAGTGGAAAATAAAGAAAAGTACCTCACCGAAAGAGTAATGAAGAATAATCAATCAGGGTTGATACTGACAAAAGACTCACAATCAATAATTTATGAGAAAAAAAAAAAACTTCACCATCAATAACCAAAAGTCATTGACAATTCTGAAAAAGGGAACATGTTTCATGAATAAACACCTTTTGAGAAACAACTCCCAAAATAATCTTGTGTTAACTAACTTGGAAAATGAGTGACATTTTACATTACCTGTACTATGTTTTGAATTGAGTTATTTATTCATTTAATTAATTTTCTGCCTGGAAGGGTATAGTGATTAAGTGGATGTCCTCCAGTTTAGGTGCTCTGGGAGTACAAACACACTGTTCAGATGACATTGCATAGGATCTACATTTTATGTAGTTAATAGTAATTATACTCACACATTCTACCTTTAACGTATATAATATGCACAGCTGACCTAACAAGAACAACACTGTATGTCTGGCTATAAAATCACAAGCTCTGTTTCTTTTCAGATGAAGGTTGATTTACTTATGAAAATGTTTTCAAACTTGTAATAGTTGGTCAATTTGAGACAGCACTCCATCTGCTGAATCTGAAATACTCTCCATTTTCTCTTTGAATTTCCTGGAGAGAAAATCCCCAAAGGCAGTTTGCTAAGGAAATATGATTTCCCGATTATAAATTTAGACAAAACCGTTTAATATGACCTAATGATAATTCAAATATTTTAACCTCATTTTGAAAATAATTGTTAGCTCAAATTATAGTTCTTTTAGGAGGGAAGTATACAATAGTCTAGATATTTGTGTAAAGAGAACATGTGAAAATATAGTGGCCAAATGAATACTTTCCATTTTTTTCTACAAAGTATTGATTTATTTCTTTGTGTCAAACTATGTTAATGTGTGTGTACTCATCACTTGCTATGTTCTTGTGAGTTTCTTCCTATAATTTTCTCTTATACATGTTTCTGAAGTATTTGATTTATCTGGCGCAATCTTGTTTCAACTTATGCCTCCTCAGTTGCAACAACAAAATTTTTCTTACATTATTTAGGGAAGCAGAGATTTCCCATGCTCTTAATAGGATTAACCAAAGTATAAATTTATACAATATGGCACCTTGAAATAATATTTGAAATAAAATATTTTTTATGTTTCCTGCCTAAAATTCCCTCTTATCACTCATTTAGGAAAACCACTAAGTTCTCTAACATTTACAGGATTTAAAAAACATAGATGTTCCCTTTCAGTATAGGTCTGAAGTACAGATATGTGAAAACTAATTTTAAACACGATTCAGTCTTTATTAACTCCTCACATTGTGCTGTTGTGCAATATTGACATTTAACATTCATAAGTTTATGAAAATATAATTAATTACACATAATTCTATAGCTTTCCCTAATATTACTACATACTGTGACTGTTATTACTTTACAAACATTGCACAATTCTTAAGGGAAACAAAGAGATTCTCAGTTTAAATATAGGGCAGAATTTCGCATGGCATGCTTTTGTAATTATATTGAAGATTTTTTAAATCATATCACTTCATAATTTTTTGTTAATTGATACAGTTCTTGAATCAATTCTTAGTTTTTTCATCACAGAATATACATAGTTTCACGTTGTGTTGTGCAAGAGATTTTTTTTTATTTTATTTAGGGGGAGGGAGTTATGGGGCCTGAACCCTGGTCTGAGCACCGTCCTTCAAATCTATGGTTCAAGAATAGTGCTCTACCACTATAGCCACAGAACCACTTCTGACTTTTTCTATTATTGGGTGCTGCGCATTGGAATCCATGACCTCATACCTGGAAGGCAAGCACTCTAAAACTGAGCCAACCTCCCAGCCTCAGACAAGTTCTATTTTCAGAATTTTGGATCTATAGCAATCCCCATGAATATATGTGCCAGTTATTTCCTAATTACAGATTGTATATTAAGGTCTTTTGCACGAAAATATATAAATATTGTATTCTTTCCAGTGAATAGCATTTTACAATTCAGGAATTATTTTTTATCACCAAATAAATCTTTTTTTTTTTTTTTTTGTAAACACAGGAGAATCGTTTATTGCAAGCTGAAACCTAGTCTCCCAACCTTCACGGATGCAGTGGGTCGGAGTTGAGAGGCCCAACTTATGGGATGTCAGGGTTTTTATCACAAGTAAAGCAAGGGCAGGGGGCCCCCCACTTAGCAGTTACATCATTGGCTAACAATTGGGTAGCTAAGGGTTAGTAAGTTTTGTCACATTCTTATTCGTTAGTACAATTGGTTTTTCTTTACCAATTTTAGCAGACATTTAGTCAGCATTTTATAACAGTCTTGTAACAGTCTCATTAGATAGGGTAGCAAGCTAAAACACAAAAAATATGCTGGCATTGTAACACTAGGGGTCTCAGGGTCTCTGTCTCTGGGGCTTTCAACCTTCTCACTCATTGGCTGTTGCTAGGGGAACTTATAAGATAGGGTGAAGGTGGGACATCTGTGATCATTTCGGAGACCTAAGCTCATATGCTGGAAATAGGCCATATCTCAAACTGGACCTTTTATGCACAAATGGTGATTGTCTTGGTAGGGTTCTACATACCACCCTTTTCTTGAAATTAGATAGGGGATCCAATCATGGACCCCTAATATTAAGTTCTATGTTAACTTTATCAATGGGTGTATGTTAAGGATTGTCTTAATGTCATTGTTTCAGAGCACCAAATAAATATTTACAAAATTTTATATTTTACAGAAATTACAAATGGATATATAAGCCCCAAACACAGGAATTCCCACTGACATTTGAACTAGAACTTTCAAGAAAACTTTTAGATAAGAATAGACTACTGCCATGGTTTTGACAGAATCATTCTATCACAGGTCATCACTGAGTAAATTGGTTAATGTAGAGTGAGGTTTAAGATTTTAGTATTTACTCATATTGCTGAAGGAACTTCAAAGAGAGAAGAAATGCTGAATATTTTCAGAATGTTATTTGTCAAAAACTATTGAAACTAGCAACATGAAAATGTATATTAGGTGTTGATATGGTGAGATTCATAAATTTTAGGAAAAAATTGCACATCATGTTACAACTATTGTCAAGTTACACCTCCACTCGCACAAACCAACAAAATATGATACACAAAACTAAGTTGCTGAGAATTTCATTTAGCCAAGTTCAAATCCCACTTTTAACACTGACCGTCAGTTACATCATTTTCTTGTTACTTAATGAATTTCTTCTTATAATTAATTTGATAAACTATACCTTCTTTTGGCTGGACATTGCACTATAATAAAAATGTGTGTTTTTATTTTTGTTTAGTTTCCTTTTTCTTCTTTTTCTTTAGGACGCTTTCATTTGTATGCTTCTAATTTCATGATGCTTGTCTTCCTATTTCAAAGCAGAATATATTTGACAAGAATTTTTTGGAAGTAGTCATTCTGAATATCAATAAACATGAGGTAAACGTTATATTTCACTTCTGTTTAGTTGCTTTTCAATTTTCTGCTAAATCAACAGAATTCCACTCTTTAGAATAGAAAAAAAAAAAAGATGATCATTCTTTAATACAGTTTGTTCAACGTAGCACTTAGGGAATAATGCAGTCTAACATCATCTGGTGTATTCTCTTAAATCTTGGTCATATTTTCTGTACCTTTCAGGAAAGGCTATTTTCCTTTGAGAACTCAAAAAGAACAACAATCTCACAATGCAAAAATTGTCATATGTGATAAAGCTACCTCTACGAAATAGAGTAATAGGGAATTTGGATGCCATACATAGTTCATTTTTGTTTTGTGTTGGTATTTTTTGTTCTTTTTTTAAAGTGTTCTGAAAGATGCTATAGAGCAGAGCTACATTTATGTTACTAATGGGTATATTCTTTGTGGAGCATTGTTACCGATCCTTTTTTTTTTTTTCCACTAACATTTCTCTCCTCCATCTCTAATGTTCTTTTTTCATCACAATGTGGTAAAGTTCATTTCCAAAGGAGAGTCCTGAGAATATCATTATTTGAATGTGTCATATTTTGTTCTTGTTTCAGGATTTTAATTTTCTCCTTCTCCTTGCAAATTAGACCAACTTATATAGAAAATAGGTACCAAAATCTAATGCAGTGCCAAGAATATACCAAAGGAGAAAGAACATACAGTAGAAACAACAACAAAATTTATGTGATATATTAAAATCAAGGAAAAAAAAGGAAAACAGCTTCTGTCCATATCTTTTTTGATTTCATGTAACATAGTTTTATATAGTATTATAATAACTATATACCTCTATCTATCTATCTATCTATCTATCTATCTATCTATCTATCTATCTACTTATCTATCTATCTACCTATCTATCTGTCTATCTATTTCTCTCTATCTACCTATCTACCTAGAATCTATCAATCTGATTCATTTTCTGCTCATCTGATATCATATACGTATGCCAATTATTGCAAATGATCGATTTGTGTTGATCATTTGGAATGGACAATCCTAATAAATATGAACACAAGAAACTCAAATGGAATTCTATAAATTTCTATACCAATTTCATCCATAAGAGATAAAACTGGTGTTGAGAAATATTCACTAGATATTGCTCAGGTATATTGAGATAAAATTATTACCTGTCCAGTTACAACTAAAAAATTTATGACGATTGCAAAATCATATGTTTCACTGTATTTTCATTAATTTTGCTATACATTTTTCCTGTCCTTTTTAGATTATTAAAATTGGATACCTGGACTTGGTGTTCAAGACCTAAAGGACACAGTCTTTGCTTAATGGATTGTATTCTGATATGAAATGTGGACTATATATTTATTGGCAGGAATTGAAATCCAATGATCTATATTAAACTTTCAATGTGTCATTTCAAATACACTTCGTTTGATTAATTTCAGGAGATAGTTATGAGGGCAAATACTTAGCGATTTCCTGTACTCTAGTAATAAATACATAAAGAAGGAATGGAATTTCCTTTATGCCAACAAACAAAATGCATGAAATATGAAGAAGGAATTTAGTCAAGGAAAACATTCTTTCTATGTCTTTCATAGAGCAAATGGGAAAATAAATATTATATATCATTTGCTTGAGATCAATGCATTCTTGGTTTTTCAAAATGTTGCTTCATGAGAATTTTAGAAAAAATGCTATTGATCATATCTTTTCTTACTTTTCAATGAAAAATTACAGTTAGGATAAACGCTAAAACACTATTATCTGCACATTTTGAAAGTACTGATGAGCCAGAAGCACATGCTACCCAAGTTCATGTCAATTTTAACAATTTTGCACATGAGTTGAAACACTAATTACTAATTGTTTCCCACAAAATGTATTTCATTTTTCATACAAACCGATGTTATGATTATTTTTTATTCTCAATTACAAATTGTTTTCAAATAGTATTTGCCATGAATAAATTATACTGTGAAACTATTCCTGTTGCTAATTAGACTGGTTCTTCAAAGCTTTTTTTTATGAATTTCTACCTTGTGATAGAAACAGGAACTGTGAAGTTAGGGTATAGGTTAGATATGTGAATACGGATGATGATCATCACATATGCTGGTTTTGAAAACAGGTTGTTTCTGGTGATGTGCATATTTAGTCATCAGTACTTTTCCTATTGAATAATATAAAATATTGGCTGCAATCTTTGCAGAAAAATTTAACATGAGTACAATTGTTGAGCTTGATTCAAAACTAATACTTACTTGAATCCTGCAAAAGAGAGTTTATGGGTTACCCTAAGCAATTTGTATTCCTATTGGATTGTGTAGAGTCTATAGAAAGACCAAGGAATCAACATAAGCAGAAACGTTTCACAATGCATATTAAAATGGAAAAATGTGAGTATATATACATAGATTGACTATATCTTCCCTTCCAGACAGTGACCAACATAAGTCAAGACACATCCATTTTTATAAATTTCTACACGTTTCTATAAGTGTTCATGTCAGGAAAATGAAAGCCTATTTATGGTGAGCAAAGCATTTTTTAATATTCACATTTTCTTATTCTGTATTTGGTTGTTGTGTAGGTTCAAAACACCTGGACAAAGTAATTAAAGCCAGTATTGTCATTGAAACTTGGATAAACTCATCAATTTCAGAAGTAACATGATTGATTTCTCTGAAATCAAACAATTCATAGATGTTTAACTCTGAAGACTTATTTGTGACAAATCATTTTTGTATAGTTTTTCAGTTTGGTCCATGACATTTCAACTCCAATAGTGCCATGAGCAAAGCGTTCATTGAATCGTTTTCTTTGTTACTTATCCTGTGTGCACCTTTTGCTCAATTACTGTTAGAACAAATTGCAAATATTCATGAAGCCCTGAATGCCATTCATTAGAATACAACTTCAGTGATTCTTTTTGGTTCTTCATGAGAAACTGTCCTATGAAATATATTCCCAACATATACAATGTGCATGATTATTAGTAATTGTAGCTATCAGTAGGCTCCTTTAATGAAGAAAACCAGTTGAAGCCTACTCCATCTGTAAAATGTGCTTAGTGATTTCAAATGTAGCCTAATTTTTTCTCTATTACTTCCATTGAAATTGATGTTAACCAAAGTATCTTGTATGCACTAGCTTACAATGCAGTAGCATATACAACAGAGATAGTGAAAACGGGACTGAATGGTAGAAGGAATTATAGTGAGGATCAAATTGCAGGCTGGTCAATAACAGTGAGAAATCATCTACTGATCAAATTACTGAATTTTAATACAGTTGAAATGAATTCTACTTCATTGAAGAATATATGATGTTGGATGTTGTCCTAGACTTTGACTTAATTGTCAGTCCAGAGATCCTGATTCTTACATGAGCTTGATTTGTCTTATCACAAGAATGATGAATACATCCTCAATAGCCACAAAACCTCATATTTACTCCTGAGAAGCTTTCTGAAGGGAATCGCTTCTATCTACTTCAGAGAGGGTTCCTGCCCTGCTTCACCAGATATCAAGCACTCCTATACCATCTTTAATCAGATCCTAAGTGTTCATGTTTTTGTTTTTGTTCAGGGATTTGGTCTGACTTCCATATAAAGACAAATAATGGTTTTTCATAATTTTCTCTCTTTGCGGTTTTGTTAGAATTGTCTCAAATCATGTTCCATTGTTTGACACATAGCAATATTGAAATTCTTCAGTTCCTCAGGTTCACCAAAGAGCAATTCCAAACAGGGAGATTTGAAAATCCACATTATCCCTTCCTTATATTTTAATAACAACTACTTATGTTTGCAGTACATTGTTCAGATACACTAAATATTTAATGAAGGAATGTGCCGCTGATTAATGCATAGTAGCAATTTGCTTAAGTCTCTCTACTCGCAAAGTCCCCTGAATATGACTACAAAATATTGGGTAGGAGGTTTTTTAAAAAATTACTTGGTATTTATGAAAACTATGGGTATTGAATCTACCTAATACTAGAATAGTGACAAATACAATGGACCACTTTTTATATGTCATTACACATGTTGATTTCATTTTTTAGAACTTTGAATATGCTATTTTTAATAATACACAATTTGATTTCATGTTTTCTGGATAGATCTGTCAACAAAGGCTTTAATTGAAAATTCTACAAAGAAGTTATATTCTTTTGAAATATGAAATTCTTCCTATTATGTGGAACACAAATACATAAAACTATATGTGTGTACATAAACCCACACATTCAGTAATATTTCTTTAGTGAGTAAATGCTTTGGTTTTTTGTGTTATATACTAACGTTAATATTTGTATCCATTCTGGGATCTGGTCTTTTTCTTGCTCTGTTTATTTTATATTTGCAAGTAGTTGCTTTGAGAAATCTTAGCCCATTTTACTAGTACTTTACTTGAATATGTATCTAAGGTATGAATTAAAAAGACATACAGAAAGATGAAGTACATGAAGTAAAGAGGATGAATATTTTTGCCATAAGTCAAATGTATTCTAAAAATATCTTATGAAACTACTTTTTAATAACATATTGCTAATTGGCATTCCTGTATATAAAAATAAACACTGTCATCCCTTACAACAATATGGATAACTTTGTGTAATCACGGAGTCAGAGAATGAACATGAAAGATTTATGTATAAACAGCACTCCAACTTAACCCGAGACCATTTGCTTTAGTAACTTAGCAGCAGTAAGATTAATTTTTGTGATCTATTATGATCATTTTTCAGCATGCACCATTTATGAACATGAGAATTTTCCTAATGTTCAAATGATGCTGCCTGTTTGTTTACTAAAGATAGCATTTTCAAGATGTTCCTAGCTATCCGTAGGAAAAAAAAAAGAAATGAAGGAGGGAAGAAAATATTAATAGTTAAAAATTGATTTGTTTTGGCTTATGAACCACAGAATGTATATTGCTGTCTAGGCAGAACTAACAAATAGGTCTTGAATATGAGGTCTGGACATTTAACTTGTGGACAGCTCTTTGAATTGCGGTCCTGGGACTTTAATTCATGTCTTGGGACCTGTACTCAGGGCCTGGAGTAGAACTTGCTGCCTGGGTTTTTGAACCAATGGCTTGCCCTTGAAGTCAGGATGGGCATTGACAGTAGTGCCTGGGCCTTGAATTTAACTCCTGGAAGTTGAAATTACTGCAGCAGACTTAATCTTGGCTTGGGCCTTAAAGTCAGTGTCTGGGAGTTGAACTGGAGCACTGGACCTTGAAAACGGTGCCTAAGACTTGAACTGGGGTCCTAGGACTTGAATTCATATTTGGGCTTGAAACTGTGTCTCAGCCTTGAACTTACAGCTTTGGAACTGAACACGGGGCCTGGAAGTTGAACTGGGCCCCTGGACCCTGAACTCTGAACCTACAATTTTAAGTTGGGACCAGATATTTTTACTCATGGTCTTGGATTTGAACTCTTGGCCTGGGACTAAATTCAAGGCTATGGCCTGGCATTCAAAACAGTCATTTGAACTGGGATCCTGGGCCTTGAACTCGGCCCCGGTATTTGAACTTATTTGTGGACCTGAAACTATAGGCCTGCACATTGAATTCACACACTGAACCTTTAGCTCACAGCTTGAGCCTTCGTCTCAAAATGTGTTATTTGAATGGGGCCCTGCACCTTGAACTACTGGTGGAAGTGGGAACCTGGGATGTAAACTCACAGCCTAAAACTTGAACACATGCCTGATCCTTGAAATCAGGAACTGGGACTTGGATTGTGGCCAGAACTTTAAACTCAGGACCTGTGACTTAAACTTTTAGCCTAAGTCTTGATCTCGGGGCCTAAGACTTGAATTCAAAACTTGGGAATTGAATTCACAGCCTAGGCTTTGGGGTTGGGACCTAGGTATTCAGCTTTCTCCCTGGCTTTGAATTTGGGCCAAGGACTTGAAATTTCAGCATGGAAACTAAACTCAGGGCCAGAGCATTGAACTTGGCATCCAGGACTTGAATAACCAGCTTAAGCCTTGAACTCTGACCCTTAGCCTTCAGCTTTTGACATGGTCCTTAAACTCGGGGACTGAGACTTGAATTCAGAAACTGGGACTGGAATCTCAGACTGAGCCTTGAAATTCTGACCTAGTCCTGGAATTCAGGGACTCAGTCTTGAACTCAGTTCCTGGGACATGAGTTTGAACCATGAGCAATGAACTCAGGCCATGGGTCTTGAATTGTCAGCCTGGAACTTGCAATCAAGGTATGAGAGTTAAAGTCACATCCATGGCATTTAACTTGTGTCCTAGTGATTGAACATGGGGCCTGGAATTTGACCTAGGACCTTAAGAATTGAACTCAGGATTGGGACTGGAAATTGGATATTGGGCCTTGAACTCATAAAATAGGACTTGGACCTTGACAGTGTACTCAGTGTCAGGGACTTGAACTTGCAGTATGCAATTAGAACATGAGGCCAGGGATGTTAACTCAGCCTAGGAAATGAATTGGTCCTGAACCTTGAACTTGGAGCTTGGTAGTTGATCTCAGGCTTGGGACTGGAAGTCCCTTGCTGGGCCTTGAACTCACAACCTGGGACTTGAATTAGACCTTACCTGGAGTTTGTACTCAGTGTTCAGGCCTTGAATGCACAGTGTGCAATCCGAACATGAGGCAGGGGATGTTAACAAAGCCTGGGACATGAACATGACCTGGGTTGTAAAATCAGGATCTGGAACTTTGCGTCATGGCCTATCCTTTACTTCAGTGCCTGGGACTTGAACATACAGCCGGGGGCTTGAACTCATGGGGTGGTACTAGAAATGCTGCATGGACCTTGAACTTGCACCCTGGAATTTGAAATCCTGCCTGGGCTTTGAACTCACAACCTGGGTCGTGAAGTGACAGTCTGGGACTTTATCTCACAATCTGTGCTGTAATCCTAGGTCTGGGCCTTGAACATCCAATCCATCTGGGCCATGAATTCAATGCCTTTAACTGACAGTCTGTGATTTGATTTTATATCCTGGTTTTTGAACTGGGGTCGTGGACCTTTAACTCAGAAAGAAGGGGATAGTTGTGCTTCAGTTTGGGGTCTGGCCCTTCAACTCATAGTCTGGGCCTTAGTCTCCTGGTCTGCTACTTAAACTTAAAGCCTAGGATTTGATGTTGGTGCCTAGGTCTTGAATTCAATGCTTTGTCATTTAATTTGAAATCTTGGCCTTGAACTGGGTACCTCAAACTTGAATTGGAATCTGGAACTTGAACTCATAGACTGGGCCTGAAACTCTGGGTCTGGGTTTTGAACTCAAAGACTTGGCCTTCAACTCACAGCTTGGGTCTTGATCCCACAATGTTGAACTATAAGAGGAAGAGGGAACCTGGGACTTCAACATGGGTCCTAGAACTTAAATTCACAGCCTGGGCCTTGACCCAGTCTTGGCACTTGAGTTTATGTCCTGGGCAGTAAACTCAGGACCTGGACCCACAACTTATGACCTGTGATTTAAACAGTGGCCATGCACTTCAATTCAAGGACTGGGACTTGGACTTGGCACCTGTGACTTGAATTCTCAGCCTGGCATTTTTACTCATGGCCTGGTACTTGAATTCTCAGCTTGGGATTTGAATTCCTGGCCTGAAACTTGAACTGTTGGCTTAGAATTTGAACTACTGGCCAGGCCATAAACTCTGAGCTGGGCTATTTAACTCAAAGCTTATTACTTGAACTCATAGACTGAACTTTTGGCCTGGACATTGAACTTAAAACCTGGGAAATAATCTTAGAGACTGAGACTTGAACTCTCAGTGTGGCATTTGAATTGAGCACATGGACCTCTAAGTTGGGACCTGTGATTTGAACTAAAGTCTTGGACTTTGAACTCAAAACCTAGGCCTCAAACTGGATGGTTGGACATTGAACT
Organism: Dipodomys spectabilis; assembly: GCF_019054845.1. Lineage (NCBI taxonomy): Eukaryota > Metazoa > Chordata > Mammalia > Rodentia > Heteromyidae > Dipodomys > Dipodomys spectabilis. Next base: position 6,705,342 of record NW_024871210.1, on the reverse strand, counting down.
GTTTACCTGGGACTTCAACCCATAGCTGGGCCTAAAACTGGGCCTGGGACCTAAACTCACAACCTGGGTGTTGAAACTGAAACCTGGACATGAACTCACATCCTGGGCCTACAACTCAAAGCCTGGGACATGAACTCATGTTCATGTTAACTGGAATCCACGTCCTTGAAATCTGGGTCTGAGGATTGAAATCAGGGCCTGTCCTTGAACTTTGGGCCTTAACTTGAAATACAGAACTGGGAATTTTACTCTGGAACCTTCGGTTCTATTCAGGTATATGCATCATCTGTACTAAGGGCACTTGGCACTGTGAATGCTTTATCTCGGGTCATTGTGTCTGTCAGTACTGGCGATCCTGCTACTGCACATGTGGCATTGATAGTGAGGACTCCCAGTACTGTTAATGTGTATTTTGGAATCCTTGTGTCTGTTCATACCAGTGAACCTTCTGGGACACCAGGTGCTCTAGATTCACATGCCTGCTCTATAATCACCGGTGGTTTTACTAGGACACCCTATTGTGTCAAAATCGAAAGGTAAGAATAGGATAAATGAATAAACTTTCTGGTCTCCAAACCCATAAATTTTCCTCACTATAATGTAAGATTTGAATTTCTCTATGACCTGTTGAACCTATGATTCGTGACAAACTTGAAGTGTAATTTCAAAGGGATCAATACAAAATGTCATCACCCAAACTACTTCAAAACAGAATTAATGTATCTGAATGTTGGCTTCATTCTTGTTCCGTGGTTATATTTTTTCTTTTCTTTATTTTTTCTCCTTCTATTATAATCAATTTCAAGCAGGGAAGGAGTAGATGACAGTGATATGTCACACAAATATTTTTATTCCCTCATCATTTCAGGATTCATTCATCTCATCAATTCTGAAATTGTGAATGGGAGTATGTTTAACTCGTAATTAATCAATGTATTCACATGTGTGTGCGTACTATGTCTTCATTCTGAAATTGAGTACCTCTATATTAAGTAGCTCTATATTAAATAAATGAAGTTAGAGTGAATGTTAAACCACCTATACATATATGGATTTCTTATTTCACATTCATGTATGAAATATGAAAACGTTCAATATTTTGAAGATAGGAAAATCAAAATAAATGTATACCTACAAAAGTTATTGTATCTCTGAGTGAGAGTATTTATGAGATAAATAATTGTAACTGGTGGGATATACTTTTCCTTATGTAGTCACAGAATAGATTGTGTTTTCGAATTTATGGATTATTATAATAAGAGTTCTCTCTTACTTACATGGCATGGAGCAAATACAGGAAAAATGAACAGTAATTGGGCCTGCCAGGTACTCTTCATAAGCATATTCCATTTGGAATCATGTGATTTGTGTTGCTTGCTAATATTGGCCCTCATCATTTTGTAAGTGAGACAATAGATGCTAGATACGTTGATGTTTTCAAGTACTTCCTTTGTGGTAAGTACTGAAATAAATCAAGGTTATTCAACGTACTATCAAATTGTTAATATATAAGTTGGTCATAATGGCGGGGCCTCAAGTATTCTATACCTGAAAAGGTAATAAGTGTTTTAAATAAAATGTATTTGATTGTCAGCTGTATGTCAAATATATTTCAATGTTGTCTGAAGGATGACTTGGCAGTTTAGAGAGCGAAGAAACTGCTTCTTGAGGAGACTAACACTATTGGAAAAATTCATCCTTACAAAGAATGACAATTTTCTTATTCATGAAGGTTATAGAGAGTTCTAAATCACATACTGTTTTCAAAATATGCAGGTCAATTCAGTATTTGATCAACAGAATATGTTTATTCTTGTGGTTATCGCGATAAGTATCCTCTTTCATGCAGAGGAAAATGTACAGGACATCGGAAATGATTTTTGTGGTCGAAAACCACACTTGAGCCAGTTGACAATGGCGTTAATTCAAGTGTCTCAAGTGTTTTACACATGAGGCTGTCATTACAAATCAATAAAGTCAAAATTTTTCTCAGCTTCATTTAGGGAATGAAGCCCTCAAAATGGAATATTATAGAGTATGATCCTTGAGAAAAATCATGGTAACACATAGAACAAAAAATGCCATCAATACAGTATGGATAACATAGAAAAGAAACCTGATACAGGAAAATCAGAAACCTGTAGGAGGCTGACATATGAGGAATCGGTTTCTTGGTAACCCACCAGGAACCTCTATGAGGCTCTCATTACTAATTCATCACCTGGGAACTCGAAGTGGAATTGTTGCTTTATTGGTAGAGCATTATCCTTGATGAGAACAGGCCTGAGATTTGAAGCCCAATGAAAACCTCCAACAAAAACCAGAGACAGAAATGGCGTGCAATGTGCATAAATAATGCCCCATACTCATGAGTATTTCCAGAATCTTTGAATTAATTAAAATGAAATAAGGGTCATTTAACTTTTATTCACTCTCTATTTGGACCATCTTGCATTTTCTCTTTGAAACTCAGTCATGTTTGAGGGGCAGTGATATTTCTCCAAGTTCCTTGGTTGTTAGAACACTGAATGTAACTCCATCATAATACTAATCCTGTTCCCTTAATCTAATATGTCTTAGTTATAAAAGCATAATTATTTTGGCTTTTAAAGGTAGATGAAACTAGAATATGTGAATTGATAAGAGAATCTATGACAATGTAGGATACCAGGTTACTGGCTGATGTCAATTAAGGTTTTAATCAACTCTGTCTTTGTAATTATACACCTGTGAAAAGATTTCTGTTCATGATCAGATATGTTTATTACCTATCCATTTGTAGATGCTATGTGTCTGTTTCTGTTTGTGCGTGTGGGTGTATGTGTACAAACTGAAATGATGTCACAATTTTTCACTACGCTATTCAGCACCCATAAGGTGAAGCAAAGCAAATTACTATGATTTTTGGAATTTGAAACTCAGGAGAATTCCCCACCTTCTATATTGATTTTACTCAATCATGATAAACTTTAATCACAGGTTGTACCATATATTTTTTGAATTGCTTCTTTGGTAATGAGGATTTAATCCATGATTGGGTCATGGCTTCCAAGCCTCTTACTTTGTGCTCAGTCCCAGGCAAGGGCTCCAAGTGTTGGTGTGCCTCTGGCATAGAATTCTCAAAGTCATACACATTTGAGAAAATATTCTTAACAATGAAATGATAATGTAAGTTAATGACAATCGTTTCCATGTTCATAAAGTCCAATATTTCCATGTTCATACTGACAGGTGACATTTACATATTCTTTTGCCTGGAGAAGGTATTTACGTGATAAAACTTCACAATGTGACTGTCACTTCACAATGGTATTTGTTTTGTCTGCATATGAGAATGTAAAAAGATTTTATTTATTTGAGTTATGTCACATTGCTTGTAATTGTACCTGAAAGTATTTGCATGCTATCCCCTTTCTTTTGCTTGCCTAACTTTAAGCATGTAGATTTGGTAGGCTACATCTCATGAAATAATCACTCTGTGTGCTTTGTTTTTAGGCATTCCTTCACAAATATTGAAATGGAGATCAAACTATCATGTTGATTTGTGTTCATTGCAATAAAGTTATACAGTATATCCACTGTAGATTTTCTTTCCAGTACAACCATTGAAGGATTCCTTCTAATTTTCGTGGATGCATAACATATTCATAAATAGTTGTGAAGAGACATATTTCAGAACTTGTGCCAATAAATAACTGAGCCTGAATGAAAAATTTAGAGTAAGGTTTGAAGAACTGGACGATAATAATTAAAGAAATAGATTGACTACTGTCACAGTTCAAATGTTCAACAAAATTTGAATGTGTTGAGAAACAGTGTCAAAGAGTAATTTAGAGAATTTGTGTATACAGTGACAAAGTTTTAATGGAACTAAAAGTGAAAAGCAGCATGAAACTTTTGCCAAGAACTGCTGTTATTAGTTTTTGCGTTTTTCTCCAACCACTACTCAATTTCCTTGTTCTTTATAGGCAGAATACAGAAATATATCTTTGGGTCTTTTTGACAGAAAGACAAATAATATTGCTTTCTCTTACTACTTTGCAAGAATAGTCAGTGAACAAAACATGAGTTGAAACCATTTCTCAATACTTTACCTACATTTTAAATTTATAAATACATTATGAAGCTCAATCAATGAAATAAATTCGTTTTGATTTCTAATACCTATTCAAAATTTCAAATTTCATTAGAGTACATATTGTTTTCCTTGAACCCAGAATTAAACCCAGGTGTTTATATTTATTGCAACTCACCATGTCAGTTTCCACATAGATTTGGTAAGGTAGGAGTATGGAAACGTCCATTATTAAGTCCAAATGTGCATGCTTCCCTAAAGAAAACAAGTCGTACTTAATTTTTCATTTTCCTCAAGTTTTCATGTGAATATCAACTTCCATTTCATTTATTGTACTAATTGTAAAGCCCAATAAATCTTTAACAAAAGTTTAATGACACAATATCCCTTATATTAATCTTACATCAATTCCATATAATGGCATGAAAATTTAGACGGGATTTTTCAGTCAAAATTCTGAAGTGTACGTTTTACTATGCAAGATGCTCATCGATCTCAATGATTTCCATGTGATATCTCACCTGAAGGACACTGTGAGTATTTTCCAAAGCCTGTGGCAAGGAAAAAACAAGTGTACAACATGCATTTGGTGAAGATAGGATACGTTTGTGCATAGAATGTGATATTTATAGGGCAAGAGGACATGCATCTTTAGTAATTTCACAATATATATTTACAATGTCCCAAGAAAAGTGGGCTGTGACTGTTGAGTACAACACAAGGCACTTTCATGAAACCATATTTAATGACTATATCTTCATTGTCACCTTGCCACATGTATGTATGGCCTCCACATATTTGAAGTTAATTTAGCACTGTCGTCCACATAATTCCTGATGTAAAATGGAGTACTCTTTGATGTATATTTCCGGAAAATCCACCTAGACTAAAATTGTTGGAGGGATTTCTATGAAATCAGTGGAGTTGAATTATTTGAGGACAGATGAGGGAGTTAAAAATTTGAGAATTTGGATTATAATTATTGGTGTTGAAATCGGTGAATTTCTGATTATGGTCACATTTGTTCACCTATTGTGTAATTTGAAATATATATATATTGGTTTTCTGTAGAAATAGAGAGCAAGAATGAATTCCGCATTAATTTCTGAAGGATAAATTGGAACCTGTATACTCAGGGAAGCCTGTGCCTTTTCTACTTCAGTAGGCAAGTAAAGAGACCCAAACTATCAACACATGTCTGTATAAGGAATACTATATATATATATATATATATATATATATATATATATATATAACATATAAATAACATATATATATATATATATAATCAATGAGTAAACTTAAGCAAATCAAGAGAAGTGAATGTAACAACAACCTTCTTTTTTAGTTAAATCTTATTGTAAATGTAATGTATAAAGTGATTATTATGTATGTAAGGCAATGAAGCCTTTTCTTGTCATATTTTGCCATATCCCTCATTTTTCCTACACTTATTTTGCTTCAAATCTCCCTTTCCTTAATTGTAAATGTGTCTTCCAACATGTTGGCCTCTGAGGAATATTGTAGCATTGGTTAATTCTGTGACCTCTATCTCAAGATTTTGTTGTTCCCCTTCCATGACCTGTTTAGATTAATGTGCATACAACCACAGGCTACCAAAATCAAATAGAGCTGCAGCAAGGAAGAAACTCTATCTTAAATAAAGGTAAAAATCCAAGAAAAAGAGAGATAGTTCTTTACAGTATTTTAAGACAAATACCAAAAATGAAGGACTTCTTGTTTCCATAATTTGCAGTTTATTTTGCTTAACCTAATCTTGTATGTTTATATGTGCATAGCTGTTAAACCATTACAATCTTCTATTAGACTGAACCAGGATATATACCCTGGTACCTAGAATGTAAGTGTCACAAGTAACAAAAAAAGGTAACCTCATTTGGTAAATTCAAACTTAAGCAGGGAATATGCTGAAAAATGAATAAGCTATATTCTATAACCAATTCTGGCAAAATTGGTTAAATAGCTATAAAAATAATGTTACATACTTATATATCACCTTCTGTCATCATCAATTCCAAGTGAATTAAAGATCTGAAGTTAAAGGAAAATATTCTGATGGGAAGGAATATGAGAAATCCTAGGCCTCCTTAGTAGACTTTGAAACTTTCTTAATATAAATGCTTAAATGCATCAAGTAAAAGAAGGTTATACAAATGGCAATGCTTGAACCTGCAGGGCTTCTTCAGGACAAGGGCCTAGTTAAGTAGGAAAATAGAAAGCAAAAAGATATGAAGTAGTTCTTTACTAGCTATGAACAGAAAACCTTATCTGAAATATAATGAAAATTCAAAAAGTTGATTTCCCCCCAAAACTTCCAAACTATAAAGCCACCATATGATAAGAAGGCTAAATATTTAGAGTGAGATTTCATTGATGAGAAATTGAGAATGCCCAAAAGACATATGTAGAAGTTCTCAACAGCTCTGGCAATAAAATCAATGCAAATCATGTCACCATTGAGATTTCACCGCATCCCTTTACAATGGAAAAGTCATGTTCATTGCAGCATTATTTACCATAGGGAAAACAAGGATCCACCCCAGAAGCCTGAGAATAGATTAATGGATCAAGGAAATATGGTGTATATTCACAATGGATTCCTATGTTTCTATAATAAAGAATGACATTATCCCAATGTTAAGGTCATGGAAAGACTTGGAAACAATCATATGAATTTAAGGGGCTAGAACAAAAGAAACATAGAATCAATGGTTTCTCTTATTTGCAAAAATTGGTATACGTCCACTTTAGTCTCAGTAAAGTATCTCAATAACTTAATAGCAATATACATATGACTATAGAAGATTAGGCTAAGCAAAATGAACTCCAAGCTACAGAAACCATAAGCTTATCTTTGTTGCTTTTTTAAAACATATACTATGCGAAGCTACTCCTTTTTACTTGTGTTTTTCTTTATTTTCCCATTTTTATACATTTTTAATTGTGAAAGTACTGTTCAGAAGGATTACAGTTACATGAGCAAGGTAAGTTCATTTCTTATCATGTAGTCATGGTATTTGATTTTGGTACACTGTGTACTACATGTAAGTTAATGAGAGTCAGAAATGGGAAGAGGAGCATCAAAATCTGAGTCAAAGGCCAAAGAGCAAACCAAGAAAAAATAACAATGACAAAACAACACGTTGGAAATAAATTTATAACTAGTGGGAGTGGATGGAGATTTGAGGAAGAAGAAAAGTATGGGAGAAATGATCATTGGGTAATAACATATGACCAGAAATGTACTCACTGGGTGATACAAATATAATTCTAATCCCTCTATCTATCACCTTGAAAATAAGATTTCCGTTAAAAAGAAGAGTATTGGTACATACATTCTCAATTCTCATAAATTTCCACATAGACACATATATTGATGGGTTTGTAGTACATGTGCAGACATGTGGAAATGGTTCTGTTCTCTTTACATTCCTAAACACATAGAAAAGACATAGGATTCCCTAAGTCACCAGGTTCCAAGCCAATAAAATTACAAATTAATACTGAAATAAATTTTGTTCAAATATTTCTTTTTTACCTACTTATTGATTATTTTTTATTGTGAAAATACCATACTGAGGTTTTACAATTACATGGGCAAGGTAATGAGTATATTTCTCACCAAGCATTGCTGCCTCCTCCTTTGTTTCCCCTTACCATCCCTTCCCATCTCCCATGCCTCAGGCTCCCCTTCCCCCTGCCCATTCAACTTGTCCCACCCTCACTCCCGTTCCAATGTTGTAAAGTTCGTTTTTCAATCTCACACCTTCTCTATCATAAGAAACACATGTGTAATATGTGTTTGAGAATTTTTGAAGAGAATTTTTGAATATTGATTCTGAATTTTGTAATTTGGCAAAGCTCTCTATATAATTCCATCGAAAAATGGCATCTCATCTTGAGGGAGGAAGAATTTGCAGTACTTCTGACATTGACTAGAACTTTCAATATTACACAAAAATGTTTTAAGCATTTCTCTATCTTATATTTTTTTGTTTGTCTATCATGGGGTATATACTGTGGGAAAGAAGGAAAATGTGAAGGATAAAAGAACAAAGGAGGGAATGAAGGGAAGAAAGACAGGGAAGAAGGAGGGAATGAAGCGAGGGAGGAAGGAAAAAAGGTAGGAAAGCCGCAAAGAAGGCAGGGTGGGAGAAGGGAAGTAAGGAAGGAAGAAGGTAATGAAAGGAAGGAGGAAAATAGGAAGGAAAGAAGGAAGGAAGGAAGGAAGGAAGGAAGGAAGGAAGGAAGGAAGGAAGGAAGGAAGGAAGGAAGGAAGGAAGGAAGGAAGGAAAGAAGGAAGGGAAAGAAAGAGAAAGTTTCAAGGGAGGGAGTGAAATGGGAAGGATGGAGGGAATGAAAAAAGAGAGTGAGGAAGGAAGAATAAAGAAAGAAAGGGAGAAAAAGGTAAAAAGAAGAGTAAGCTGGAAGTAAGGAAGAATGAAATTAAGGATGGAGGGAGGAATTGTGATTTTGGCATAGTGTGGAGGAAGCTCTTTGGTTCACACCTGGGTTGCCTGACCTTACTTGGTTTCCTTCCTGGGTTTCCGTGGCCATGTGGAGGTCCAGTGACTGAAATCTGACGATGTGTTTGTGGGTGTCCGGGGGGGGGGGGGGGGGGGGAGGGAGAGGGTTGAGAGCACCTTGCCTGGGAAATGCCTGTAATCCAGCCCTATATATGTGGTGAAATTTAAGTGCTTAAGGATCACATGTTCGATTCTAGGCTGTTCTGCTTTGCCAGTTCACAGCCAGCCAATGCTTGATCCAGCCCCACAAACGCTCTGTTCCAGAAGGTGGGCGGGAATAAATTCACACAAATGACGAGGAGAGGGAAGGGAAAACAGTGGCTGTGGGTGATCAGCATTATTCACTTATCTTCCTCAGAATGGTTTCAGGGCTTCTTCTGCTTTATCCCCAGAGCTCCAGATAGGAATTGGGGGAGTCTCTGGGGGGTAAAAGACAGGGGGCAGCTGCCTCCCTCCTCTGCATCCTCCTGTTCCTTCTAAACCTTTACCTTCATCAACCCGAAGGTGGCCATGGACTCCCACTGGATTACCATCTCGGAAAGGCATAGGCCATGGGTAAGTCAAATCTGTCATAGGAAGACAGTAAGTGAGAGCAGGAAGACCTACGCCAGGATTAGGATACTCTGGGTGAGAGCTGATGGAGAAAGCTGGAGGTGGGTGTAGAGAGGGAAGAGATACCTGGCAGACACAAGAATGGAGCACGGCTTTGGTCCTATCACAGGAAAGTTTCTGTTTGTGATGACCTCTGGTGCAGATCTTACTTCACTCAGAAAAGATTAGTTGGTTGACTGATCCTTGCAGTGGGTTATTTGGTTGATTGTTGGGTTGGTGGGTGACTTGGTAGGTTCGTTAATTTGCCAGAGCAATTCTTCTTTTCTCACTTGATAGTTCATATCACAGTCTCTATGAATCTGGTGTCCAGGCTTATGTGAAAAAATAATATTCATATATCAAACTGCTGGATTGATATGATTTCATACATGAGGAAACAATGCGAGGCTCCATGAATTTTTTATTAAACTTTGGAAAAATAAATATACTCAAAATTTCTGCCTCTGTTTATGCAAATAATGTTTACTTACATATAAATGATGAATGTTTACAAAGAGTGATAGAAAAGGATATTGAAAACATCCCAAATGGAGGGTCATCACAGGTCACTTGTTAACAAAACACAAGAGCAGAAACTGTTTCTCCTATATCTCTAGAAGTTACTGTAGCAATGTTAAATTAGGAAAAATCTAATTTTCTACCTACAATTGTGTCAACCTTCAAATATTGTGAGGTTTTTCATCAAAGTAAGAGCAATTTTGCAATCAATACCCTAGATACCAAAAGAGAAACAATGAATCTCGCTATGTTATAAGTTTATAACCGCGGCATGAAATCTAAAGGATTGAAGTTGAATTCAGATTGTAGGATAATAGAGTGGATGTCTTAACATATTAAAATTTAACCTTCCATAATGTCAGGAATTTACATGTTTGCCACTAAGCAATGGTGAATGAAAGGAAACCACCTCCAATATTATTGAAATCTGGCAAAAACAGTGTATTGTCCAACAAAAAACATCTTTCCCATGCTCTGCTTTAGAAACACACAAGTTTAACTTCAACTGACATAGTTTCCACAAAATTTTGCAGTTTCCAGAAGAAATAGAAAAGTCTCTACATGACATTACTTCCCACATATCTCTCATGTCATTTATAACACTTTCCAACATTTACCTTAAAAGATATACCCAAGTGTATTCATGAACTGATAACGTTATGTAGTACCAATATATTCTACTGAAACTTTAACTTTTTCCATTTCCCCAGATGGTATGGGAATCTGCACAATCTAAGACTCTGATTTTTATCATTGGGACATTGCAATAAACTCTCAGGACCCCCAGATTCCTCTGAAAATGAAAAAAAATGTACTGGATAAAAGAAATATACAGTGGAAAATAGAAATCTTTGTCGTTATTCCTTTAAGATCTGTAAAATAACTTAGGAATCCCTATTAGGAGAATGAAGATTTAAAATATGATGAAGTTTTTTGGAAATTACCTTCTGATGTATCTCACTTCCCTGTAGGTAGTTCGTACTTTTTTTCTTTATTAAAATATTCATTCCAGTTAAACAATTAATGTTTGAGTCAACTGGCATTGTTTCCCTGTGTTGTCTTCTGAGAGTATACAACATGCAGGGTTCATGATTTACCAGCATTTTTATAATTCAATGAAAAAAAGCCCCAAATTTACTTGTTTTCTTGCATCTCAATCTGGCATACATAATATCAAACTTATATTTATCATCATGTCTAAAATTTCAGAGTCCATAAAGAGCAATGTTGTCTATCCTGTTCCGTTGCTTCGGTGAATATAACTTCTGTGATTCAAAAAAGAAGGAAATAAGGTGAACTCAACGAGGCAAATAATTTTTAAAACTATGTGTATTTTCTTCTATTGAGAGGTAAGTAAATGCCTGCAAGTCCGGTGGGAGAAAAAAACACAGAGAAAAATCATGACTAAATATTTCAAAATCAGATGACATATATGAAATTACTTCTTTAGTGAAATGTAAAGCAAATAGGTAGAACATATTTATCTCTAAATCTTTTTGTAGCTAGACACACATGCACTGAAATACATTGATTTCTCTATTTCACAGATTAGGATCACTTGCAGAGAGCAATAGAAATATATAATTTTTGAGTGCAACACAATCCATGATTTTCAGGTATTTGTTTTCTGCATCATAGGCAACCAGTAAAGGAAATTATGTCATGACAACTTTTAAGCGAATTTGGAAAAGCCTTCCTAAATTATAGATGTCTGAATTAATCAATACCATACACCCTTTTAAAATATCAAACACCTATAAAAATATACACTCATCTGAATGAGGATTTGCCATTCTTCTATATCTATATTGATACCTGCTAGGATTATAAACTCGGTAGGGAGAATTATTCAGATAACTGTTTCTTAGAGAAAATATGTACCACAAAGCAAAGGAATCATGAGAGTCAAAGATTGAAATTGGGACTGTTATTCAATAATTAGTAAATTACAGTAGAACAGTGTCTAGTTGACCATGAAGGAGAGCCAGAAGACATTTACACACAGGACTCACAAAAATGTCATTGGAATAGAAGTAAATTTGAAGATTGGAGGAATGAAAAGTGCTATTTTCTTTTTTTTATTTTTATTTATTTTATTTTATTTTATTTGTGAACATACTGTACAGAGGGATTACAAATACATGGGCAGGATAATGCATACATTTCTTACCAAATATTGCAGCCTCCTTTGTTTACCCTTCACCTCCCTTCCCAGGCTCCCCCCTTCCCCCCCACCTAATCCTTCCCCTCCTCTCCCCGCCACCGACATTGTAAAGCTCGTTTGTGACATGACAATTTGTACTTCTCATTGATGCAACAGGTCCACCTGAATCCTTAAACGACTTGTTTTTCCCCATCTCCTCATCAAGTTATACTGACATCAAATATATTGAAAGCGGGGGTTATACTGTGGGGGAGGGATACAAAGCAACAAAAAGATAATCTTATAAATGCGTTAGAAACACATGCATGAAAGAAAAATAACATTAAAATACCTATCTAAGGGTTCATTTTCTTAACATCACATTATCTGACTTTTTCCGCTTGATTCATACATATACTAGATATTGCAAATAAGGGAAACCATGGGACCAGTGTTTCTTTGGGCCTGGCTTACTTCACTTAATATAATTTTTTCCAAGTTTTTCCATTTCCTAACAAATGGGGCAATGTCATTCTTTCTGATGGAGGCATAGAATTCCATTGTGTATATATACCACATTTTCTTGATCCATTAATCTACTGAAGGGCATATGAGTTGGTTCCATATCTTAGCTATGGTAAATAATGCTACAATAAACATTGTTGTACTGTTAGCTTTAGTGTAGTCTTGTTTGTAAACATTTGGGTAAATGCCCACAAGTGGGATTGCTGAGTCATAGGCGAGCTCTATGTGAAGTCTTTTGAGGAACCTCCATACTGCTTTCCAAAGTGGTTGAACAAGTTTACACTCCCACCAAAAATGAAGTAAGGTTCCCTTCTGTCCACATCCCCTCCAGCATCTGTTGTTTTTAGAGTTCTTGATTTTTGCCATGCTAACTGGAGTGAGGTGGTAACTCAATGTTGCTTTGATTTGCATTTCTTTTATGGCGAGGGTTGTTGAGCATTTCTTCATGTGTCTATTGGCCATCCTTCTTTCTTCTTCAAAGAAGTTTCTCTTTAAGTCATTAGCCCACTTATTTATTGCGCAGTTGTTTCTTTAAAGATTTGTTGTTGGGGGATTTAATTTTTTGAGTTCCAAGTATATTTTAGATATGAGACCCTTGTCCATTGTATGGTTAGTGAAGATCTACTCCCAATCAGTGGGCTTTCTATTGACCTTGCTAGATATGTCCTTTGCCATGCAGAAGCTCTGCAACTTCATGCAATCCCATTTGTCCAACCTTTCTTTGATTTGTTGTGTTTCTGGGTCTCTATTCAGAAAATTTCGGCCTGAGCCAAGGAGTCCTAGTGTTTCTCCTATTCCATCCTGTAATGTTTTCAGAGTGTCTGCTTTGACTTCGAGGTCTTTGATCCATGTGGAGTTGATTCTGGTGCAGGGTGATATATAAGGATCTAGCTTTAGTTTTCTACATGTAGTTAACCAATTTTTCCAGCACCATTTACTGAAGAGGCTGTCTGTCTTCCATTCTATTGTTTTAGCTCCCTTATCGAAGATTAGATGCCTATAGGTCTGTGGGTTCATTTCTGGGTTTTCAATTCTATTCTATTGGTCCTGAGGTCTGTTCTTATGCCAATACCAAGCTGTTTTGATTACTATGGCTTTATAGTAGAGTTTGAAATTTGGTATTGATATTCCTCCAGCAGTGTTCTTTCCGTTGAGGAATGTTTTTGCTATTCGGGGTCTTTTGTTGTTCCATATGAATTTTTGGATTGCCTCTTCTATTTCCTTGAAGAATGAGGGTGGAATTTTGATAGGTATTGTGTTTAATTTGTAGATAGCCTTGGGAAGGATTGCCATTTTCACGATGTTAATCTTTCCAATCCAGGAGCATGGGAGGTTTTGCCATTTTTTAAGTTCTGTGTTGATTTCCTTTTTCAAGATTTTAAAGTTTTCATCATAGAGGTCCTTCACTTCTTTGGTTAAGTTAATTCCTAGGTATCTTATTTTTTGTGGGGCTATTACAAATGGAGTTGCTTTTCTAATTTCAGCCACACTTTTCTCATTGTTGGCATACAGAAAAGCCATTGATTTTTGGGGGTTAATTTTATAACCTGCTATTTTGCCAAAGTTTTGAATCAGCTTGAGTAATTTGGGAGTGGAGTCTATGGGATTCTTTAAATACAAGATCATGTCATCTGCAAGGAGGGAGAGTTTTATTTCTTCTTTCCCTATTTGGATCCCCTTTATGTCTGCATCTTGTCTTATTGCTGTAACTAGGCATTCTAATACTAGATTGAAGAGAAGTGGAGAGAGTGGGCATCCTTGTCTTGTTCCTGAGTTAAGAGGAAATGGCTTTAGTTTTTCACTATTGAGTATAATGCTGGCTGTAGGTTTGTCATATACAGCCTTTATTGTATTGAGGAATGTTCCGTGGATTCCTAATTTTTCCAAAGCCTTCATCATGAAGGGGTGTTGGATCTTGTCAAATGCTTTTTCTGCATCTATTCTTATTCTTGCTCCTGTTGAGGTGATGAATATTATTAATTGATTTGCGTATATTGAACCAGCTTTGCATCCCTGAAATGAATCCTGTTTGATCATGGTGTATGATTTTTTGGATTAATTGTTGAAGTCCATTGGCCAAAATTTTGTTGAGATGTTTTGCATCAATGTTCATCAAAGAAATGGGTCTATAGTTCTCTTTCTTTGATGAGTCCCTGCCTGGTTTTGGGATGAGGGTTATGATGGCTTCATAGAATGTGTTCGGTAGTGAACTTTCTCTTTCAAATTCATTGAAGAGTTGGAGGAGTATTGGTGTGAGCTCTGCTATGAAGGCCTTGTAAAATTCTGCTGTAGAACCATCTGGTCCTGGACTTTTCTTAGCTGGGAGGTCTCTTATTGCTGTTTCTATTTCAATGCTTGATATGGGCCTGTTAAGATGGTTTAACTCATCTTGGTTTAGTTTTGGCATGTCAATATTTTCTAGGAAAAGGTCCATTTCTGTCAAGTTCTCAAACTTATTAGCATAAAGTTTGGAGAAGTATTCCCTTATAATGTTCTGAATCTTGGTTGTTTCCGTGGTGATGTTTCCATTCTCATCTTTGAGTTTATTAATTTGGGTGTGTTCTCTTCTTTTTCTGGTAAGATTTGCTAAGGGTCTGTGAGTTTTGTTAAGTTTTTTGAAGAACCAACTCTTTGTTTTGTTGATTCTTTCTACAGTTTTTTTTGGATTCTAATTCATTAATTCTGATTTAATTTTAATTATTTCTTTCCATCTACTGGATTGGGATTTATCTTGCCGCTCTTTTTCAAGGACGTTTAGATATGTCATTAAATTGTTAGTTTCAGATCTCTCCAATTTGTTGATGTAGGAGCTCAGAGCTATACACTTGCCTCTGAGTACTGCCTTTGCTGTGTCCCAGAGGAGCTGGTAATTTGTGTGTTCATTTTTGTTGAATAGCATGAACATTTGAATTTCCTTTCTAATCTCTTCCATGACCCACTCATGATTCAGCAGTGTGTTGTTCAGCCTCCATGTGATACCGGACTTTCTTTGGTGGCTTTTGGTGTTGAGTTCTAATTTTATTCCCTTGTGGTCAGAGAGAATGCAAGGTATAACTTCAATGATTCTGAATTTAGACAAGTTTGCTTTGTGGCCTAAAATGTGGTCTATTTTAGAAAACGTTCCATGTGCTGCTGAGAAAAACGTGTATTCTGATTCTGCTGGGTGAAATGTTCGGTAGATATCTGTTAAGTCTAGTTGATCTATGCAGCTGTTTAGATCTGCAGGTTCTCTCTTGAGTTTTTGCCGAGTTGATCTATCTAGTGGGGAGAGTGGTGTGTTAAAATCCCCAACAATTAATGTCTTTGGATCTATGTGGGATTTGAGGGAAAGTAGTGTTTCTTTGATAAATTTGGGTGCTCCATTGTTTGGTGAATAGATATTTAGAATTGTAATATCCTCCTGAAGGAGAGATCCTTTAAGTGCTATTTTCTGAAGTGTGGTGATGAAAAGTATTTTGATTCTTCTATCCATTGAACAAAAGTACCTACTTGGAGAAACTTTTGTAAGTACACCTTGCAATGTCATTTGTCGAAAGAAAACAAGCCATTCAGAGGAAAATGCCCCATTGACGTCCCATAGCCAAATCGATATGGAAGAAGGAATTGAGAGCAAGGAACTGTTACCTGTCTTCTAAAGTTAACTGGATTCATGAAACAAGTTCAGTATCCATTCCTCTGTACAATGGAAGATATCCCATTCTTAGGATTTCTACAGCAATCCATACTTCTGTGTATAGTCTTTTCTGGGTGGGTCACAGTTACTGTGATGTAGCCAATAATCCTCACATCTGTTTAACCAACTGAGGAAATTCAACCCTATTATCCTATATGAAAATAGAAATGCCTCTTCCAGAGTGACACCAGGAGGCAACATCTCATTTTCTCTTATATGCATTGTTGGATTATAATTCTGTGGAAGAAAAATGCTCTCAGTATTCAAATACTGTGAATTGATTACCCTCACTTCTTAAGTATGTGTGTGAGTGTCTATGTGTGAGAGAGTATAGGTGTGGTTTCTGTGTTTTAGAGATACTCTAAAGAGAGGTGACAGTTACATGAGCAACATAATGACTCCATTTCTTATCGAGCATTTTTACCCTCCTTGATTTTTCCTATCATGCCTTTCCTCCCAACCTCTCCAACTCATCCTTCCCCCATGCAATGTGGTAAAATGTGTTTTCAACATTATATTTTGTATATTTCATTGTTACAATTGGTCAACTTGTATCCTTATTTAAGCATTTTGTTTTTTTTCCTTTCCCTCCCCGAATTATAGTAGTTTATATGCAAGATTCACAACACCCACATCAAAAACATTGAGAACAGGGGTTCTACCATTGGCAAGGAATATACAAATGAAATTACATGGTACTTTATAAATACATTAGGATAAATAGAAAGAAAGAAAAAAGATATTTTTGTCCCTATCTTGGGATTCATTTCACTTAACATCATCTTATATGATCGTGTGTAGAAAGAATTTGGCCTTTTCTGCTTGTCCTACAAATTTACTACTTATTGCAAATAATGGAAACCATGGGACTTACGTTCTTTTGGGACTGGCTTATTCACAATAAATTTTTCCAAGTCTCTATTCTATAACAAATGAGGCAATGCCATTTTTTATTATGGAGGCATAGAATTCCATTTTTTATGTATATACCAAATTTTCCTCGTCCATTCATGTACTGAGGAGCCTCTGTGTTGCCTCAATATCTTAGCTATGGTAAATAATGCTTCAATAAACAGTTGTGCTGCTAATCTGTACATGGCCTTGTTTGTGATCATTTGAAGAAATGACCAAAAGTGGGATTGTGGATCATTTGGGAGCTCTATGTGGAGTCTTTTCAGGAAACTCCATACTACTTTCCAAAGTGGTTGAACAACTTTTCACTCCCACCAACAATACAGTAGGGTTACCTTCTGGCCACATCACGTCCGTCATCTGTTATTATTAGAGATATTGATTATAACAATTGTAAATTGAGTGAGATTGAATCTCAATGTTGTTTGGATCTTCATTTCTTGTATGGCTATAAAGGTTGAGCTTTTCTTCTTGTGTCTATTGGCCATTCTTATTTCCTCATCATAGAATTTTCTCTTCAAGTGTTTAGCTCATTTATCTATTGGGCAGTGTTTTCTTTGAAGATTGGTTGTGGGATTTAATTTTTTGCATTCCAAGTATAATTTGGATATGAGACCCTTATATGTTTTATGGGTAGTAAAGGTCTTCTCTGAATCTGCGGGCTTTATATTGACCTTTCTAGCTATGTCTTTTGCCATAGAGAAGCCCCACAGATTCATGTCATCACATTATTTGTTTTTTGAGTTTCTGGGTCTGTATTAATAAAATTTTAACTTATGCCAAAGAGACCTAGGGATTCTCCTATTATTTTGGTAAGGTTTTCAGTGTGTCTGCTTTCTCTCTAAGGTCTTTGATCAATTTAGAGTTGATTCTGGTGCAAGGTGATAAATAAGTATTTAGCTTTAGTTTTTCTGTGGATCATTAACCAATTTTGCCAGCACCATTTACTGAAGAGGCTGCCTTTCTTCCACTCTATTTTTAGATCCCTTATCGAGGATTAGATGGCATAGGTCTGTGGGTTCATTTTTGGGTTTTCAGTTCTATTCAATTGGTATTTAAGCCTGTTGTTGTGCCATTACCATGGTGTTTGATTTTATGGCTTTGCAGTGAAGTTTGAAATTTAGTATTGGTATTCCTTTAGCACTGTTCTTTTTGATAAGGATCGTTTATGCTATTCAGGGTATCTTATTGTTCCATACGAATTTTTTGATTGTTTCTTCTATACCATTAAAGAATGAGGTTGAAATATTGATAGTTATCTCATTGGATTTGAACATTGCATTGGAAGTATTGCCATTTTAACATTGATCTTTCCAATCCAGGAACATGGCAGTTTTTTCCACTTCCTAAATATTGCTTTGATTTCCTTTTTCAGGTTTTTAAAATTTTCATCATAGAGGTCCTTCACTTCTTTAGTTAAGGTAACACCTATACATTTTAATTTTTTTTTGGGCTATTACAAAATTGTTGCTTTCCTGGTTTCAACTCTACTCTTTTCTTTGTTCGTATACAGAAAAGCGACTGTGTTTTGAAGGTTATTTTATCACCTGCTACTTTGCCAAATTAGCTCGTGTAATTTGGGAGTGGAGTCCATGGGATTCTTTAAATATATGATCATGTCATTTGCAAAGAGGGAGAGTTTTACTTCCAATTTTCCTTTTTGGATCCCCTTTATGTTTGCATTGAATTGACAATACATGCATGAAGATACATAGCCAAAGAGAAATGTCAAAAACTCCATTGTACATCCAATGATTTCTTCCTAGCATCTGCATGAATTTTTATTAATAAAAGAAATAGCAAGGAAATTTGGGATTGTATTAAGGGTAAAAGACAATTGGTATAGTGATAAATCTAAATTGTCACGATAACTCTCTTTGAATTTTGTAAGATATTTGTTCAAACCAAAATTCTAATGCAGTTCTTTGCATGTAATGTGTGATAGTTATTCCACTCTCACAGTGGATTTTTTAGTGAGTACAAATTCATTTTCCTATTTGATGTATCTTTTCTATTTTACATAATTGATATTGATATAGTTTCTTTAAAGGTCTATTAGACTCTCTGTTGATACATTTTGTTATCCTTGAATGTGACTATGAAATATTCAAATATATCCTATGGAAAAAAGTTCAATTCAGCTAATAATCAGAGTTAGATATTGGATTGGACATGTAGCAAATGCATCATGCTTAACCTACAAGATTGTTAATAAGGAAAAAATGAAATTCCTTGCACAAACCTCAAATTAGTCTGCAAATTTCAAACCATTTCCATCCAAAAGTAATGTAAATTAGAACTCCAATGAGATTGCTACTTACTCTAGTTTCAGTGGGATATATTAAGAAAAGAAATCATATCACAAGGTGGGAATAATAGTAGCCTGATGTATGAATGTAAACAATGTTCAAACATCTTGGAAAGCTCTTTAAAATTTCTTCAAATATTAAAAAGAGAACTCCTCCTTTATCTGAATTTATTCACTTGCGTTTACCCAAAAGTTTATAATTAAGGATACAATTCACATACCAACAGGACTATGATCATTTTATCATTATTTACCATACCCTGTGGGATAAATTCATTTTGGCATACTACCTATAACCACATCAAAAAATGTACACATCTTGTATTTTGAATAAAACTCTTGGAGATTAAATGGAATTCTATAGATAAAGTTGTTAATACTGTAGTTTTTCAGCTTTTTCCTACTTAGAAAATCTATTCCTACTGAGAGCTGGTTTCTCAAGCTTGTAAACCTAGGTACTCAGGAGGTTGAGATCTGAAAATCACAGATGAAGTCCAGATTGTTATCTCCAATAATCCACTCAAAAACCAGATAGTGCTGTAGATCAATCATTTGATTCTCCTTGAGCTGAAGAATACAGGGACAGCATCCAAGTGTGTGTGTGTGTGTGTGTGTGTGTGTGTGTGTGTATGACTAAAAAATTCCTTTTGTATGTTGAATAGAAGAATATATATATATATATATATATATATATATACACATATATATAACTGACTACACACACACACACACACACACACACACACACAGAGTTAACACCCCAAAAATAAACATTAAAGAATGAATGATGATCTGGCTTGTCACTAAACCAAGTTTCTTAACCAGGACAGAATCCCATTTTGAAGAGTTTTTATTCACTCACTCACATTTTCTTTTGCCTTGATTTATTTACCTAAAACACATTCAACTCGAAAAAATCACTGTTATTGTGGATGAAAATTGAACAAATAAGACAAAAACCCACACATGTTAATTCCATTTGAAATGTTGGAAAATTTAGATGTCATATAATTGGAATTCACTCGAAGCCTTAGAATAATATTTTATTCCAAAACCAGTGTATTTTGATGCCAAATTTACAACTTTCCATTTGAAAGTACTTGATTTTAGGTCGTGGCTTTCTTTCAAAATATGTCTTAGTGAAATTTGTTATTGCAGATTAGGATTACAAACATTTGCCTTTGCTCACACTTTGGTATACTTGAATAATAATGTACACAATACTTTCGTTTGAAAATTACCATACAACTGCTACGTTGCATCTTTCGGCATGAGACATATACATCCTTTGAAAATTTCAATGAGTTATTGAATATACTAATTATTTATTTCATACTATTCACAATACACACAAAATGAAGCATCCTTTTCATTGACAAAACTATGACAAAAAATGAAAACCCTGAAGTGGAATTACCATATAGCAAAGTATGCTTACATTTCAATGATTTGAAAATTCCTAACATGGATGGTTTTGACAAAGTCACAAATGTCTGCAAGTGTTGGTGACTTCAACAAGTAATTATATATCGTTATCTGTACAATTACATGGTAATTCATATACATTGGTAATAAATTGGCTAGAGGTAATCAAGAAAATGAAAAAAAGATACACTGATTGCATTCACCATATACTAATTCATTTCAACTGCAATTCAGGCAATGAGAAACACTTTAAAATCATGAATACATTCCCAAATGGATTATCACATGAATCCAGTTACATTTATGTGTAAAATAATCTTAAATACATTTGTCTAGTTTGGAAATGTTTAGCAACAATATTCATGGGAAGACTGAAAGATACCTGAAAATTGAAAATGGCACTGATGAATATCCTCAAGTCATGATGTGCTCTGAAGTCCTCATAGATTGATGAAAAGTTGCTAATTTCTAAGCAAGAAAATGAAGAGTAATCATGACTTTCCCAACAATTTGCAAGGGGGTTGTCTATATGATACATGCTCGTAAGGGTTACATTGTTTCTATGATATAGTCCTACTTAGAATCTGTATACTAATAACAAAACTGAAAATAGTATATTTCTTTTTATATTATTAATCATGTTTTTTGTTGAGAAATTACGGTACAAAGGGGTTACAATTACATGAGCAAAATAAGGAATACATTTCTTATCAAGCATTGTTATCTCCTCCTTTTTTGCCCCTTACCATACCTGCCTTCCCATCAGCACCCACCCCCGCCCCACCAAAGTTATAAAGTTCATTTTGCAATACAGAATCTTGTATATTTCATTGCTGCGATCAGTCCACCTGTATCCCTATTTAAAGAATTTGTTTTTTTATCTTCCCCTCCACAAATTATACCAACATCAAATACAGTGAAAACAGCAGTTATATCATGTGTGTGTGAGGGGAGACACACAAAGCAACAAAAAAAAAATCATCTTATAAATATGTTAGAAACTACAGAAAGAAAGAAAAACAATTTAAGTCCTTGTCTTGGTGTTGATTTCGACAACCATCAATTTATGTGACCTTTTCTGCTTGTCACAGACATATATTAGTTATTGAAAATAAGGAAAACTATGTGACCACTATTTCCTTGGGCCTGACTTACTTCACTTAATATAAATCCCCCAACGACAAATCCTCAAAGAAACAACTGCCCAATAAATATGTGGGTAAGGACTTACATAGAAATTTATCTGAAGAGACAAGAAAGATGGCCAATAGACACATGAAGAAATGCTCAAAATCTTCTTGCCATAAAATACAAATCAAAACAACCCTGAGATACCATCTCACTCCAGTAAGAATGGCTATAATCAAGAATAATAACAAAAGATGCTTCAGGGAATGTAGACATAAGGGAACCCTACTTCATTGTTGGTGGGAGTGGAAACTTGTTCAACAAGTTTGGAAAGTAGTATGGAGTTCCTCAAAAGGCTCCACATAGAGCTCCCCTATGACACAGCAATATTGCTTTTGGGCATTTACCCAAATGATCAAAACAAGACCATACTAAAGCTGCCAGCACAACTCCGTTTATTACAGCATTATTGATCATAGTTAAGATATAGAACCAACCCAGATGACGCATACTAGATGAATGAATTAAGAAAATGTAGTATATATACCCAATGGAATTCTATGCCTCCTTCAGAAATAATGGAAAAGCTTGGAAAAATCGATATTTCCTTAAGGTGATCATGTTCACGTGCATATTTTGTCATTCAATGAAATTATTTTAACATATGTATCGAAAAACAGTGAATAATGTAATGTGAAATACACACCAATTAATTTTCAACTTTTTTTGTTTTTATTTTTACAGAAATATAGTGTACAGAGGGGTTGCAGTTAAATTAGTGAAGAATTTACTGGAGTATTGTTACCACCTCCTTTGTGTTTCCCCTGCCAAACCTTCCTTCCCCACCGCCCTTATTCTTCTCTCTTCTCACCAAGTTTTAAAGTTTATTTTCAAAACAGTGTCTTGTATACTTCATTGTTACAATGGGCCAAACTGTATCCTTGTTTCAGCATTTTGCTGTAACACTTTCCCTCCCCAAACAAGGTGCAGGGCACCAACCTCAAATACAGTGAAATGAGTTTATACCGTGGGGAAAGAACATACAAGAGAAATAAAAAAAAAATTCACGCAGTGTGTTTTAGATACGTTGAAAACAATAGTAAGAAAGAAAACAGCATTTGGCCCTATGTTGGGGTACATTTCAGTTAACATCAACTTTTCTGGTTATATGTGCATAGATTTTCATCTACTCTGCTTGTTCTTGACTTATACTAGTTCTTGCAAATAAGGAACATCATGCGACATATATTTTTTGCACCTGGCTTACTTCACTTAATATTTTTTTAATTTAAATTTTTAATTTTTGTGAACATACTGTACAGAGGGGTTACAATTACATGGGCAAGATAATGAGTACAGTTCTTATCAAACATTGCGGCTCCTCACTTAATATATTTTTTTTCCAAATTGTTCCATTCTTTGTGATTCTTTGTGATTTAGGCAAAGAATTCATATATATATATGAATATACATATACATGTATATATATATACATATATATGCAATGGAATAAAATGCCTTTTCCAAAAATAATATGAACCATATGTCTGTAATTTTATTAAAATAAAGTATTGAGCAGAGAAATGCACAAAATATATCTACACGTGCTTATATATGCACATTCCATCTTCAGCATAAATTGAATGAATACATTTTTAAACTGTTGTAGATTTTAAAATGAAGGAATATATCATTATACCCTCTCAAAAATTGAAATTGTTGAAACAAGAATGCCAAGGATATTAGATCTACTTTTTATGTTTAAAATCTTCTGGTGATAAATAATGAATCTCACCCCATATATATTGTTTTTCTTAAATTTCAGAGTCCAAATTGAATCCAATAAAGTGCTTGTAGTTAGGAAGGAAGTATTTTATTTTGAATAGTATGCTATATAACCATTGTACATGGTTTGTTTATTTTTGGTTCGCAGAGTTCTGAAAATTTTCTCATATTTTGAATGTCAAGCCTATATTCGGCCATTTAAAAAATCTTAGCATGCTCGTTCCACTGGCCTAAGAGAAATTACTTCAGAGTCTATTACGGATTATTAGAAGGATAAATGTAGATATAGTGAGGGATATTGAATGTCATAAAATAGCAATTTTGTCCATCCTGGAGTAAAGGTAATTCCTTACCAAAGAAATTTTCTTCAAAAAAGGAATGCTATTGGGAAATGTGTTTCATTAAATAAAAAATTGACTGTAGAATATTTGTCTAACCTTATAACAAAGAGATAAATGAGAGCACGATTTACAGTTAAATTTGTTCTTGAAATGCATTGTTGACAAATGAAAAACACAGCCTTCTAAAATAATCTTACTTCCGTGAATGTATCCAGTTCAATTCAAAAGAAGAATTTCCCACATTATCTTCAAAAATTTTATGAATATGGTTATTCGTTTAAGCTCTATATCTCTGAAAATTTCCATTTTCCTGAATCATTGATATCTGGGTTTCCTCTTCAGGAGGAAGCAACATGAAATTTGGATGGAATTCTGTAATGCAAATATCTTTGGAAATGATGTAAAATTTCTACAGTATTGTTTCAACATCTGAGGGTGCCTCCTCCCACCATTTTATATTTGACTTTCATTCCAGGGACACAAAATTCCTACTGCTAAATGTAATAGCCTTTGAAGCACATTTTAGGAAGATATTCCCAGAGTATTTATTAGAGAACAGAATTCTTATATAATCAGTAGAGTTGAAGTATTTGACTACAAAAAAGGAAGTTTGGCATGTGAGGATATTGCTCACATTTCTGATAGATGTTAAAATATGAGGGTTTCTCATTATGGGAATATTAGAGCAACAATATTACTGTTTGGATTGATACAGACATATTTGAAAAAAAATCAACATTAATTTGTAAATGATGGCTTGAAATCTGGAGAAATAGCATAAACTGTGTCATTTCTATTCATGTTTGTCTGTAAAGAGAAAAGAACTATGTCCATGTGTCTGTATATGGACTGCACACTTATCGGCATTAGTATCGAATGTACATTTATGAGAATTAAAAAGAGTGTATGTATTAATTCATCAATAAAGTCAATCTTATTGTCAAGGTGATGTACAGAGGGATTAGACTTTCTTACGTGAGGCAGTAAGTACTTTACTGCTCATATGTTCATACGCACTCTTCATTTTCCTCCACCTTTACTTGTATTTCAATGTATCCTCTCCCACATGGTATAAAGTTTACTTCGAACATGTTGTTTTCTGAGGCTTGTTGTTGGATTGGTTTTCAAATACAGTGACAACATTGGATAAAACATAGGAAATTAATATATAAATCAAGTGAAAAAATAGCTTCATATAGTACATTTAGAAAAGCAGCAACACATTTCAAAGGAAGATGAGGGAAGAGAAGCTAGGGGCTAACATCTGAGTTGAAACCAGCGAAAGGTCCAAGGGTAGACCTAGTGGTGTCATCATAGTACAGTTTAGTCAGAGAAAAAAAAAACTCAGAAGGCTTGGTGAATGAGACAGATTCAATAACACTCAGGTGTTTACAGATTGAGCTGCCAAATTAACAGACAAGCAAATTCTATTCACCATCACCATGAACTGACAAGGAGTTGTAATCTTCTTCCTGCTGATCACAGACCATAGCAGACTGTGGAGGGCCCAGAAACCAAGGGAAAGGTGTGAGTACCACATTGGGAGTAGGACACAAAACACAAGATTAATCTTAATAATATTTAAAGACCACACAAGACATCCTAACTCCTTATAGAACAGTGGTGGGAAGGTAGCCCTTCTCAATCACTAGAGTAGATATTAACAAAGACCAGGCCAGAGGAGCTAGCACATAATTCTGGATGTGTAAGAGGACAATAGGAGCCATTGTAAAGCTCAAAGGAAACTTATATGTGAGGCTTAACTCTACTCCCGGGGAAAGATTCCCTTCCCAGGCAAAGGCATTGCAAATAAGTAAGTTCCAGGAAAAATAAAATATAAGAGAAATCATCCAATACAGGTCTTTCTGCTTTCCCTGCTGTCCTGCTAATCCTATTCCTATTATCACAAATCAAGAAAACTGAGATTCTGTGCTTCTTTACAGATTCAGCTCAATCTGTTACCAATAATGCTAAACAACAACAACAAAAAAATAGAAGGTTCAAGACAAGATGTGGCAGACACTGGATGTATTATTTTTTTTGGTGATCAACCTTACTGGGCTAATCAGCACTTGATTCTGTCTTTATTGTATAAGGCCAGGAGCAATAGTATCATTTTGTTATCAACACTTGAATTTCTACTTCAAGACAAAGTAGTGGCTTCTAAAGAGAAAAAAAAATAACACATCAAGATATATTTGTATCTATATTTAACACCTGAATAGGGTATATTTTTGATGCACTGTTTGGAAAATTTGAAAAACAAACTGACATGAGATTTCCTGATTCTAATGATGAACTTTTATCTTTTTTATATTAGGAAGTAGAAATAATTTGAGATTTTCAAGTTCATCGATTTTTTCCCCCAAACTATCTCCATTACAATTAATCTTAAAATTGGATATTACATTAAAGTTGTGTCATGTTACAGTCCCTAGAAGGATCAGAGTACATATAATCCAGTCCCAATGATGTAGCTTAACCTTTCAACTGAAAAGGCAACTTTAGGGGATTCATTTGATATTCAAAGAACAATCTGGAAATACTTGATTTTGATGGTTATGATTCAGAAATGATCCTAGTTTATTTATAAAGTTGGTTTAAGTTGCAATCAAATGAGAGAAGAACCAATATATTTGTTATTGCAAAGATATATGTGTATTTATATACATATGTATGTATAGATACATATGCATATATATACATACATATATACATAGAGAGAGAGAGGTGGGGAGGGGTTACACTTACATGGCAAGGAAATGATTCCATTTTCTATCAATCATTGTTAACCCTCCGTGTTTATCCCCTACAATCCCCCTCCAATTTCTCCCTCTTCCCCCACCCGACAAAGTTGTTAAGTTCATTTTCAGGTTAGCATCTTGTACATCTCATTGTTACATTGGGTCCTCCTACATCCTTATTTCAGCGTTTCTGTATTTCTCTTCCCTCCCCAAATTAGAGCACTGCTTCTTCAATCAATTTGTGTCCTCAGTATTGGTGAATTGATACTTAGAATTGTAATATCTTCCATAAGGACAAATGCCTTAATTAATATTTAGTGATTTTCTTTATCTCTTTTGGATAATTTTAATTTGAAATCCATTTTATTGGATACTAGGATCTCAACTTCATCCTGTTTATGTGGGCTATTTTCTTGGTAGATTTTATAACATCCTTTCACTTTCAGAATGATTGTTCCTGTCATGAAAATCATCATCTTGGGACAGTAACATCAGGGTTCTTCCTATGCTTCTTGGATTTTCTGTGGGATGTTTCTTGCCCTTTATTGTGCCATTGTAGTTTTCTGTGTAATGCATACATAATTAACTTTTATAGAGATGGTTTAGTGGAGATACATTGTTTAAATTTTATTTCTTGGGGAAGGTGTTTATTTGACCCATCATTAAGAAAAAGAGGATTGTAGGTACAGTATACTTGGTGGAGAGTTGTTTGTTTTTATGGTGGCATATCATTCCAGGCTCTCCTTTCTTTAATGATCTCTGTTGAGAAATCTGAAGTTAGTATTATGATTGTTGACCCATTAAAGGTGATTGATCATTTCTCCTTCATGGCTTTAAGGATCCTTTCCTTGCTCTGAATTGATCCTGTGCAGAATATTATGTGACAGTGGAAAGGATGCAAAATTGGATCACAATATGGTATTCAATCAATGTAATACATCACATAAAGAAGAACAAGATAAGAACGACATGATTACTTCTGAAGATGCAGAAATAGCATTTGGCATGTCCAACTCCCCTTTATGAAGACAGCAATGGAGAAAATATCCAGGGAACATTTCTCAATTCAAAAAAAGGTTGTTTATAACAAACCTAAAACAAGCATTACACTTAATGCTGTAAAGTTAATGCCATTTCCTCTAAACTCTGGAAGAAGAAAGGAATGTCCACATTCTCCATTCCTTTTCTATATCGCATTAGAAGGACTTCCTAGAGGAATTTGACAAGATGCAAATATAAAGGGAAGATGAAGTAAAATTCTCCCTCTTTGCAGATGAAATGATCTTGTATTTAAAGCACCCAGTGACTCCACTCCCAAGTTACTCTAGCTGAGTAGAATCTTTAGTAAAGTAGCAAATTTTCCCTCAAAAATCAATGGCTTTCTTTAATGTCGATAATGAAAACAGCAGAGCTGAATTCAGGAAACAACTCTACTTGTAATAGCCACAGAAATAGTAAAATATCTAGGAATTAAAGAGATGAAGGATCCTTATGAAAAAGTTTCAAAACCTGAAAAAGGAAATTAAAGGAGAATTAAGGAAATGGAAACACTTCCCATGCTCCTGGATTTGGAAGATTAACATCGTGAAAATGACAATAATGCCAAAGACTATCTACAAATTTAATGCCTATTCTTTCCAACCCCATTCTTCAATAGAATAGAAGCCATCCAAAAATGCATATAGAAGAAGAAAAGATCCCAAGTCTCAAAAATAATCTTTACCAGACAAAACAGCACTGGAAGAATTATAATACCAGGCTCCAAACTCTATGACCAGTCTGTAGAAACAAAAGAGCTTAATGCTGCCACAAGAACAGATTTAAAGACGGATGGAATGGAACCGAAGAATCTGAAAGGAAACCACAGAACTGTAGCCACCTAATCTTCGATAAGGGAGCCAAAACCATCAAATGGAAGATAGACATTCTCTTCAGTAAATATTGATGGAAAATTGTATAAACATTGTAGAAAACTAAAATTAGATCCTTATCTATCACCTTGCACCTGAATCAACTACAAATGGACAATGACCTCCAAGGTAAAGCAGAACCCTTGAAAACACTACAGGAAAGAACAAGAGAAACACCAGCTCCTTGGCACAGTCTAAAATATTCTTAATATAGACCCAGAAACACAACAAATAAAAGAGAAGTTGGACTAATGACATTGCACCTAACTCTAGAGCTTCTGAATGGCCAAAGACATAGCTAGCAAGATCAAGAGATAATCCAAAAATTAGGAGAACTACTTTAGTAGTAGCTACAAACCAAGCAATGGCCTCATATCTAAATTATACTTAGAACACAAAAGGTTAATTCCTCCAAAAACAAATCCTCAAAGAAACAATATAAAGGAACTACTCTGAACATGAAGTAAGAATGTCCAATAGATAAAGGAAGAAATACTGAACTTTGCTGGCATAAACAAAAAAAAAAACCTGGAAAATCAAAATAATATTGAAATTCCACCTCACCACATTAGAATGTCTTGAACAAGAAAATTAATAACAGTTGCGGAGGAGTATGTGTCCATCATTGGTGACAGTGTAAACTATTTCAACCACTCTGGAAAGCAATATGCACATTTGTCAGAAGACTACACATAGAGATCCCCTATGATTCATCAATCCCACTTAGGCACATTTATCCAGTTGAAAACAAAAGGCCATATTACAGCTACCAGCACATCTGTATTTGTTGCAGTATTATTCACCCTGCCTAAGATATGATAGCAAACATAATACCTTCAGTAGACAAGTGGATCAAGAAAATATGGTGTGTGTTTGTGTGTGTGTATACATATATATTTTTGTATGTATGCATGCATTCTATGCTTCCTACAGAAAGAACGACATGCCCGTTTATTAGGAAATTGAAGGAACTGGGGAAAAATTCATATTAAGTTAAGTAAGGTAGTCCCAAATAAATTTAGGTTCAATGGTTTCCCTTATTTGCAGTAATTAGTACCCATATAGGATAATCATTTGAGATGAGCTGAAAAGATCAAAGATTATGAACATATTTCTTTATAAGACGTTGATTAGTGAAATCAATCCAAGATATCAACAGTTCTGTGTTGTTATTGTTTTTTAATTTATTATGTGCTTTTTTTGTTTCCCTTATTTGTTTTTCACCCTATGATATATCCTCCTTTGGCAACTGAAAGGATTTTTGTAAGCTGTATCTAGCATATACATTTGTCTAATCTAGGAAGGAGAAGGGGAATAATAAAGCATTGAAAAAAGGATGTAGGATGACCTATTGCAACAATGCATCACAGGAGAGTATATTGGAGAAGAATTTGACCTCTTCGAATGCAGGAAATTATGGGTGGGAAGAGTGTAGGAGTTGGAGAAGAGAAGGAATGTCAGACAACCATAAAGGAAGAGGTAACAATGATTAACTAATAATATAGTATTGCTTTACTCATATATCTGTAATTCCTGTGTACAGGATCTTTACAAGAAAATAAGATTTAGAAAAAGAAAATATAATTAAGAACCAGTCCAATTCCCAAAAGGAAGTTTTCAGTGCAACACAATCAAAAAATAAGTAATTTCAGAAAGAAAGATGTACATGACAGCAGATTCAAGAAAAATGAAAGACTTTATGGAAAAATCAAGTAGTAATTAATTAACCCAGTTGTAAAATTTATTCCTAAATATTTTATGGAAATGTATGCTATCATAAAATTTGGGTAGCATTTGCTTATGGCAAATCAATATTTTGAAAATATGCAGGTAATAGAGTTCTTAGCATTTCCCCTAAATACATATTAGAAGATTGTAGTTTATCTTTGACCCAAGGTAGAAAAAATAACCAAAACAATTATTCCAACATTCTCAAAAAGACCAACTGTGAAACATAATTATTACATTGATTTTAAGCAAAAGGATATCGTAAATTTAGGTTGTGCATCACTCTCTGAAAAAGACAGAAAGGTAGAGAGCTGCTTTCCTTGACTCCTCTCTTCTTAATAGTTCATGCCTTTTGTTTGTTGGCATATATTGTTAATATTACAGAAGCAATATTCCTTCTTCAAGGAAATACTTTGTGGAAATCACAACATAATGACCCTCATGACTATCACTGGAAATTAAGCATAGCGAAGTACATTGGGAAGTAGTATTTGAATTTATAATATCGATGTTTATGTGTGAATTCATGCCTGTTATTACATTGACGCATTCATTATCTCAAACTAAAATGAATCAATCAAACAATATTTGGGTTCTGTTAGTCAATTGATTTTGATCCAAACAGACTTACACAAAATTCGGGTCTTCAAGTTTTAATCATCCCAAAATACAAGAAAAAAATGATATCAAAATACCTGAAAATATGTTAGATGAATGATCTCGCAGTCTTCGACCAAATTACATGATGGTTGTATTTGTGAAGTTTATAATGTTAGGAGAGGTAACTATGCCTTAGAAGTATCACCTGAAAGTGTTTCTCACGGTAGTTTTAACTGTTGTTAATTTGACTAGTTTAGTAAATTTCAAAATCCTCTTCATGTCTTCTGTGTTCAGAGGTCTTTGTTTTGTCCTTTACAAATGATAACCATAAAACGGATTGGATCTTCAAAATATCTGATTAATCTGTATGTGGTAGAGGTATCTTTATCACATATAACAATTTTGCGATATGAATTATTTGATCTCTTTAAGTTCTTTATACCGTTTACTGAAAAAATATTGAAAGTGTGAGCATGATGTAAGAGTCCATATTTACTATATTCTTCTGGAAGTTAGATTGTCTAATTCTTCAATGCTAAAACAAACACAGCATGTTAAATAACTATCAACGTTTTTTCTTTTCTCAAGTATGGAATTCGATTAATTTAGGCAGAAAAGTGAAAAGCAATTGAACTTTAATCAAATCTTAATGTTGACTTCATATTTATTGATACCCAAAATGCCTCCATTGCCTCCTGAAACTGTTGTCAACTGCATTCTGATTTGAAATGAGAAGACACACGTCAGGAAATAAGAAGCAAATAAGGTGATGTTAAATTGAAAGCACCCTAAGGCAAAAAGTATATACACAAGCCCCAAACCATAACCAAAATCAAAATTAGATTTTTTTCTTCTATCACATTGCAATGTCCATCCAAGAGAAGGGAGAGTTCATCAACACTAATATTGGTGTAATTCATTCAAGGGACAAGAAAATGAAAGCAAGTAACTTAGAGATATATAGTTGAAAGAGAGATTCATATTTACGAGTACAAGTTTTCATCAATTTTGCTTTGTATATTTCTTTGAGGGGGTGGGCATGCGTGTTAGATGAGGAAAGTTTCCAAAATCTGAAACAGGCTGTGGAATATTTTCTAAAATTTGGGATTTCAGAATTTCACCAGATGATATAGTTTTATGCACGTCTAGGACCAAGAGGGATTTTAAGAAAGCACAATCTTAAAATATTCAGCATATGTGTTTTTTTTTAAGTTTTACTCTAAAGGTTCTGTACAGAAGGATTCCAGTTACATGATTAAGGTAATGAATACAGTAATTTTACAGTTGCACTTGTTGATGTCCCCACTATCCCTTCCCACCTCAACTTCTTCACACCTCTGCATACCCCTTCTGAAGAAGTAAAGTTCATTCCTAATATACTGTCTTGTGGTTATTCTAGTTGCAATATGTCATGCTGTTCCTTAATTAAGGCATTTATTACACCCCTTCCCTTCCCCAGATCGGACAAATATATATACAGAATGTATGGTACCAAAATTTAGTACAGAGTCAACCTGAGATATGCCATACGGAAAAGATCAAACAAAAGAGACAACAATAAAATAAAATCTCTGAGCACATTTAAAACAATAACTATAAAGACAGTTCTTTTGTCTTCATATTTTGGAATTCATGTCACTTAGCATTATTTTATATGATCATATGTTCATCAGTTTTGACCTTTTCAGCTCATCTAATAAGATTTATTATATGTATGTTATTATTGCAAATAAGGAAAACCATGGGACCTAAATTTCTTTGGGACTGGGTTACAGAACTTAATATGATTTTAACAAGTATATCCATTTCTTAACCAAAGGGACAGTGTCCTCCTGTCTGTTGGAAACATAGAATTGCTTTCTCTATGCATATGTACATACAAATATATATATTTGCCATATTTTTTGATCCACTCATCTAACTCATCTACTGAAGGTCATTGGGGTTGGTGTTATTTCTTAGATATTGGTAATAATACTGAAATAAATATAGTTGTGCTGGTAGCTTTACAAAGGCCTTGTTAGTGATCAAGTAGTTAAGTGCCCAAAAGTAAAATTGCTGAATCATAGGAGAGCTCTATGCATAATATTTTGAGGAAACTTATACTGCTTTTCAGAATATTTGAACAAGTTTACCATCCCACCAACAGTACGGTAGGGTTCCTTTGGAGCCACATTTCCAGCCCAAGCCTCTGTCATTATTAGATTATTTATTATAGCCATTCTAACTGGGATAAGGTGGAATATTAATATTGTTTTGATTTAGAATTTCTTTATGGCTAGAGAAATTGAGCATTACTTCAAGTATCTATTGACTAATCTCATTTCCTCTTCAGAGAGGTAATTTCGTTTTGCCCTTAAAGAAATTATGAAGACCAATTGTCTGAATCCCTGAAACCAAGAAGTGTGCCCTTTCAGAGAATTGTTCAGATTTATTGGATAAGAAATATAAAACTTTTCTGATCTTACTCATCATCTATTTATATATTAAAACTTAGTTTTACATAGGAGAAATGTTTCAAAACAAAGAGTACTTTTTGGACTGGAGCATCTTTTCCAAAGGAATAGGACAAACAATATGTATCTAGTTTCTGTGAAAAAAAACTTAACACATATTCTATAATGAGGAAATAACTAACAAGGTTAATCACAGGGGTTGCTATAGATACCAGAATCTGTAAATAGTACTTTACTAATTACACAAAACTCTTTTGTGAAGGATTGTCGCCATTTGTTTATTTCCCCACTGAGGTACTATGAAAAGGAATGTAGTGATTAAATCACTTCTTTTCCTTCAGAATATTGAGTTATATTCAACTTTTATTAGAAGAGTGGTTGACAGAAAATTTCAAATAATTTATAGTCATTTGATATTATGTTGAAAATGAACTTTACAAATTTCGTGAATGGGGTAAGTTGTGGAGTTGGGTGGGAAGGGATTGTAAGGGAAAAACAAAGAAGAAGGTAACAATGCTTGATAGGAAATGCACTCATTACGTTGCTCATATAACAGAAACCCCTCTGTACAGTATTTTTACAATAAAAAAACAATGAAAAAAGCTGATAAATACGTTAGAAACAATCTCATTTATTAGCTTTTTTTGTATTTTTTATTGTAAAATTATTGTACAGCTGGCCAATAAACTTTCAAATCACTTTTCTTCTACTTCCACTTTTTAAGTCTAGTACTGTGTCTCATCATTTTATGTACAGGTTCTATGGTACTCCAAAATGCCATAGAATCTTTCACAAGAAGTCCTCAGTAGAATTTGCCATTTCAAATTCTTCTTTCCCAGCATAGTGTTGAAAATGAAATAATTTCAAGACTCTCCCATCAGTTCCTTATGAATTATTGCAAAGATATATTTATAATAATAAGGAGAATTATGGCAAATAGTAAGATGAATGAAATTGATTGAACTTACATTTTATTATAGGAAAGTTGGTTTATATTTATGTAATCTGAATTTACAGAAAGGAATTGACAATATAATTGTGGCAAGATTTCACATCTGTCTCATGTCACCATGAAAATGACTCAAAAGTATACATTTTTATCATTTTATCTCTGATTTTGCTTAATCTTTCCAATTAATCTAAGGATTTTATTGTACCTCCTTTGGAAAAAGGAAAATTAATCTGACCTGATCTGATAATCCTCATATTATTCACCCATGGCCAACATATTGAGCAATTAAGAAAACATCATAGTTTCTTATTTCATATCTACCAGCTTAGTAAGTTTTTAATAAAAGACTAATACCTATTATTTAGTTGTATCACAATATTATGTGAATTTTTAATTAGATCTTAGTTATAACTCATATGCAATTTAACATTCTAAACTTGCTAAAATTTAAAAGCCAATATTCGGATGTAAACATTAAAAATAATTCACTTATGGCTTTCAATAATAGCATTCCTTCCTTTTGATGTTGGGATATAGATTTTCAGAAGCTTTCTTATTTTTGCTTATTTTTTTTGTGTGTGGCCAATGTCCTTGGCCTAAGGTTAAGTCAAACATAGAAGGGCTCATG
The DNA here is from genome assembly GCF_019054845.1 of Dipodomys spectabilis. NCBI lineage: Eukaryota > Metazoa > Chordata > Mammalia > Rodentia > Heteromyidae > Dipodomys > Dipodomys spectabilis. Next base: position 6,670,352 of record NW_024871210.1, on the reverse strand, counting down.
ATACATGCATGAATATTCATTGGAACTTAAGTAGAGACGATGCTTTCTAAGTTTCATCCTGAAAGTGGTTCAGTTTTTCTTCTGATATGATAACATCAAAAAAGTCTCAAGCAAGGTGAATTTATTTATTTACGTTTTAGTTTTAAATTGTCCAAATACCGTACAGAAGGTTTACAATTACATGAGCAAATTAATGAGTATATTTCTTAACAAGCACTGTTTCCTCTTCCTTTGTTTTCCCTTCTCTTCCCTTCCCATCTCCACCTCCCACCCCCTACAACCCTGCCCCCCCTTTGTATCTTCCAAAGTTGTAAAGTGGTAAAGTTCGTTTTTCGACATAACATCTTGTACATCTTATTGTTGCAATGGGTCTAACTGTATCCCTATTTAAACAAATTGTTTTTTCCCTTTCCCTCCCCAAATTATACCAACATCAAATACAGTGAAAATACTAGATATACTGTGGGGAGAAGGGCATTTATTTTCATTTAAAAAGAAAATATAGTTTATTATTACCAGTAGCCACCTCATGAAACATGAAAATGATATTCACAACCGGGGTATTAGAGAAAAATTTGCTTTTTGTTACTATTTGTGTTGTTTAAACAATTTATATTGTAAAAATGCTGTAGAGAAGGGTTACAATTACATGAATGAATTAATGAGTATATTTCTTTTCAAGAATTATTGCCTCGTCCTTTGTTTCCCAATCCAGTCCCTTCCCTTTTACCCTGCCCCCATCCCCGCCCATCCAATCCATCTCTCCCCTCCTTCCTCTCCCCTTGCCAAAGTTATAAAAATCGTTTTTGGACATATCGTCTTGTACATCTCATTGCTGCAAAAGGTCCACCAGCATCCTATTTAAACAGTTTGTTTACTCCCTTCCCCTCCCCAAATTATATTAATACAAATACAGTGCAAACAAAGGTTACACACTGGGGGAGGGACATATAAAGGAATAAAAAGATTACGAGGACCTTATAAATAGAAAAAAAAGTAGCAAGAAAGAAAAAAAAAAACACTTGTGTCCTTAATTTGGGATTTATTTTAATTAATATCATCTTATCTGATCTTTTCTGCTTGTCTCTGACATATACGTTATTGCAAATAAGCGAAACCATGGGAATTATGTTTATTTGGGCCTGGCTTATTTCACTTAATATAAATTTTTCCAAGTAGAACATTTATTAATAGAAACCCAGAAACACAACAAATCAAAGAAAGGTTGGAAAAATGGGACTGCATGAAATTGCAGAGCTTCTTCATGGCAAAGGACATAGTTAGCAAGATTAATAAAAAGCCCATGGATTGGGAGAAGAACTTTACTAGCCATACAATGGACACGGGTCTCATACATACAGTATACCTGGAACTCAAAATATTAAATTCCCAAAAACAAATCCTCAAAGAAACAACTTCCGAATAATAAGTGTGCTAAAGACTTACGGAGAAACTTCTCTGAACAGGAAATGAGAATGGCCAATAGACACAGGAAGAAATGCTCAACTTCTCTTGCCATAAAAGAAATGCAAATCAAAACAACATTGAGATTCCACCTCACCAGAGTTAAAATGGGTATAATCAAGAACTCTAATAACAACAGATACTGGAAAAGATGTGGACAGAAGCAAACCCTACTGCACTGTTGATGGGAGTGTAAATTTGTTCAATCACTTTGGAAAGTAGTATGGCACTTCCTCAAAAGATCCACATCGAGATCCCCTATGACCAAACAATCCTACATTTGGCCATTTACCCAATGATCACAAACAAGTCTATACTAAAGATAGCAGCACAACTATATTTATAGCAGCATTATTACCATAGCTAAGATAGGTAACATGCCCCTCAGTAGATGAATGGATCAAGAAAATATTGTACATAGACACAATGGAAGTCTATGCCTTGATTAGAAAGAATAATATTGCCCCAGTTTTGAAAATGAAAAGATTATTTCTGATATTATATCAGACATTTCCATACAGAAGGAACCCTCAATGCCATATCACATCTCTGAAGTATTAGAAAATTGTAACTAAAATTAACATGTATTCCCTATTGCTTTCTCTCTTCATATAAGCATAGATTAGAATATTTCGTATTATTACATCCATTTTAGTAACTGCATACTCCACAATAATAAGATTATTTTATTCAATTAACACTTTCTCAACAATCATTCACAAAGACAAAACTTGCATTTTTCTACTATATATTACTTTGTCTAAAATCAAATTTCATATAAATGTCTGATAGAGGATAAAAGTAATTATTTGCTGTCAATAATTTATTTTCATCCTTGCCAATGCATCATTTAGCAGTTTAATTATTTTACTATGTACTAATCTAATTTATGAAAATAGCATATCGTTTGTCATTTTTCTTTTGGTGTATATTTTCCACTTATTAACTATTATAAGTATTCATATTATGAGAATTCATATAAAGAGTTTCAGTAGAAACTCTTTTTTCTAAGCATTTTATTTTAGTGTCTTTTGTATTTTCTATTCTTTACTGTGTTCTTGAATTCCAGTAGTTTCTGTTAGCTTTAGTCTAAGATTTTGTCTGTTTCTAATTTCTTAGAATATGATTTGTGCTATTTTATTATTATTTTTTATGTCAGTCATGGGTCTGAACTCTGGGCCTGGGTGCTGTCTCTCAACTTTTCAGTTCAAGGTTATTGTTTTCCCATTTGAGCCCTTTCCCGCTTTTTTTTCTCCTTATATGCTGCTGAGGAATTGAACCCAGTACCTCATGCATGCAAGAAAAGCACTCTTCCACTAAGCCACCTTCCGAGCTCCAAATTATGGTATTTTCCTGGTTGCTCTAATATTCAAAGTACAGTAACTTAACCTAATTTCCTCTAAAAATAACAGGATACTATTCAAAGTTGCTGTCTCTAATTCATAAGAGAATATTCCTAGTTATTCTCTCATTTCCCTAACAAAATTGCTGTCATTCATTTCCCTGAATCATGACCTCTAATCATTTTATTCTCTTTTGCTATTATTACTTTAAATAACATTGTATCAATAATCTATAACTAACAGAAGGAGAATACTTTATTTTGATATATGGAAAACACCTGAAATTAACTTTTTTTGAGTGTAAAAAATATATTTTGGATCTCTCCCATTTCCCTCTTTATAAAGAAGATTCAACATTATCAGCACAGCATGTTCATTTGTAACAAATGGCTTCAGTTTTTTTTATTAGAGACAATGTCTGTCTCTATCTCTCTCTGTTTCACTGTCTCTGTCTCTCTCTGTCTGTCTCTGTCTCTGTATCTCTCTCTCTCTCTCTATATATATATGTATATACATATATATATATATAATCACTGAATGAAAATTTCTTGATTGATTGTGATTTAATTTTTTTCTCTTGTTTTACATTATAATCCCAACAGCTTTGTAAATAATCTCTCCATTTTTTGCCATTAAATATTTTGCTATTTTAAAAGTGTAGGAAGACTTCCATGCATGATATATAAAGACATTTCCTCTCATTTTACCTTAGAGCTAATATAACTGTTACATCAGTTCAGGTGAGTCTTCAGATAGAATTTGAAAACAAGGCTTTGGTTTATGCTCTTAATCTAAATAGCTAGGTGCACCTTTTGCAGTAGGTGAAATCTTTGGAGAACTCCAGGACCTTCGTAAACACCATAAATTTAGAAATTAAAATAGAAAGCCTGTGTACTGCAAAATATCAACTGTCTCTATTCTCAAAATCTCATTGACATTGACCATATTACCCAACTCTCTCCTATTTACCACAACAGAACTTTGGAATACTAGGGACTAAGTGTAGAGCTCAGAAGGCTTGTCCTTTTTCTCCACATATTAACTCCTCTGTCTACCTATACATGCACAACCAGACCGTTCCTTGGTTGTGAGCACAGAGGTAAAAAAAAAATATTCTTGGACTGATTCTGTTCTGATGCTGTTACAAACCATTCATCTCTTCCTTTACCATATTTACAGTTAAATATTATTCTCTGATTTATTATTTTCAAAGACGTCCACTCATATTTTAGATTTCCTATACATCCTTTCTTTAAGTCGGGTGGTGGTTTCTCTTGTGATTTACCATTTGCATCTCTTTCTGTAGTCTTCGGAGTACCAAAAATAACTCCAACTTGATTAACCTAGCTTCATCTTAAGGGGATCATGATAAACTCACTTTTTCTTGAACTAATTCTTGCAGATGGCAGTTGCTCTCATATACTTTTATTCTTATTAGTTTTTTAAAATGACTCATATTTTAGGAAGCTATATATGCCACTGTTCAATTTGTAATTCTCTAGTTTTTATTGCATCTAAATACAAGAATAATAAATCACCCAAGTCCTGTAGAATACTTACAAATATTTCGGGGAAATGGTTTAGAAGCCTCTTTCCTGGGCCAATGGTTAAATCATTGCCTACTCCAAACTGTTGAGGAAGGTGAGCATAGACCATTTCTTACAAGTGAATTGAAACAATTTTTTGGTTATTAATGTCATTAAAATATTTATTATGTAGCATGTGTTTTTTTTTATTTGTTTGTATTTCCCTCCCCCATGGTATAATCCGTTTTCACTGTATTAAATGATGATATATTTGGGGGAAGGGAAGGGAAAAACAAAATTGCGTGCAGGTTGACCTCTGACAACAATGAGATGTAGAAGACACTATATTGAAAAACGGATTTGACAATTTAGGCTGGGGACTTTGGGGGGAGTGTAGTTGTGGAGATGGGAGGGAAGGGATGGTAGGGGAAAAACAAAGGAGGAGATAACAATGCTTGATAAAAAACGTACTCATTACCTTGCTCTTGTAACTGTTACCCCTCTGTACAGTAGTTACAAAATTTAAAAAGTTATTTAAATAAAAATTACACGAATATTTCTAGTTATTCCGGAGTGTGGAAAGCTTAGGGTTTCATTTCCAAGCTAGCTCAGTGGGAAGAGTCTGATAGACTCTATCTCCAATTTAACAACAAAACCAGGGCTGGAGAGATGTTCACTTAACAAAGCATTAGCCAATAAAGCAAGCAGAGAGAGTAGGGAGTCCTGAGTTATAATAGTCGTACCACCAAAATTAAAGAAAAAATTCTCACTTTCTTTCTTTTGATTCTTTCCCAGTAATCATATCGAAATACGTTATACATTTTTGGTCTTTGTTTCGGTTCATATTTTAAGATGACTTAAAATTCCAGAATACATTTTCAAAATTTCTGGTTATTATTAGCAATTCCTTTTTTGAAATTTTATTGTAAAAATGATATACAAAGTGTTTACAGATAGGTATCATCCCCTTCCTCAGTCTTCCCCACCTGACTCCTCTCCACGTCCCAGTTATATAGTTCATTTTAACAAATTTTTCCATTGGATTTCTTGTTATATTCATATTCTGTGTTTTTTCATTCATATACAGTTTTAGTTAGAATGAATCAATTCCTCTACTTATATCTAACAAAAAACTGAAATGTATCTTAGTTATATTGATTTTTGGTGAATCTTTTATATTAACCAATATTAATATAAAGAAATTTCATTGTAGTATTTACCTGCATTTATATAATATTTTTTGATGAAAACATCTTGGGTTACATCATTACGTTTCCATAAAATTGTATAGAATATTTTGATCCCTATTCAATATACTCCATTTGCTCACTCCTTCTCTGTAATCTTCACTGCAAAATACTCTGTATTTAATGTATGTTAATTTTTAAGGTTCCAGACACACATATAAAATCTATGTGATTATATCAATCTTTCTGCTAAATATAGAACACTTGACATGGTGACTTTCAATGTTCTCCATTTTCCTGCAAATGACATAATTCTTGATATATGAATAATAATAATTGACTGTGTAAATACACAGTCAATTTTTTGATTATTTCATTGTTTGAATGGATCACCTAGTTTGGTTGCATTGATTGACTGTGTAAATTTCGCTTTAATAGATCATATGTTCTATGTTTATATTAATAAGAAACTTCCATTTTGATTTCCATAGTGGATTTACTAATTTACATTGCTATAAATAGCATAGAGCTTACTATTTTCCCAACATCTTCAATATCACATGTTTGGAGATTTTGTTTGTTTTGTTTAATTGCTTCGAGGATAGTTATTCTGAAGACAAAGACACAGAATTTCAGTGTCTTTTGATTTGCATTTTTCTCTATAGGAAAGGATGTCAAATAGTTCTTTTTTTATTTTATTTATTTTTTTTTTTGTGAACATACTGTACAGAGGGGTTACAATTACATGGGCAGGATAATGCGTACATTTCTTATCAAGCATTGCAGCCTCCTCCTTTGTTTACCCTTCATATTCCTTCCCAGCCTCCCTCCCCCTTACCTCCACCCAAGCCTCCCTTCCTCCCTCCCCTCCCCCCTGGCACCAACGTTGTAAAGCTCGTTTTAGACATGACAACTTGTCTTCTCATTGTTGCAACAGGTCCACCTGTATACTTAAAAGACTTGTTTTTCCCCATCTCCTCCACAAGTTATACTGACATCAAATATAGTGAAAGCAGGGGTTATACTGTGGGGGAGGGACATACAAGCAACAAAGAAATAATCTTATAAATGCGTTAGACAAAAATGTATGAAAGAAAAAAAAACATTAAAATAAATATCTAAGGGTTCATTTTCCTAACATCACATTATCTGACCTTTTCCGCTTTACTCATACATATACTAGATATTGCAAGTAAGGGAAACCATGGGACCTATGTTTCTTTGGGCCTGGCTTACTTCACTTAATATGATTTTTTCCAAGTTTTTCTATTTCCTAACAAATGAGGCAATGTCATTCTTTCTGATAAAGGCATATAATTCCATTGTGTATATATACCACATTTTCTTGATCCATTCATCTACCGAGGGGTTTCTGGGTTGGTTCCATATCTTAGCTATGGTAAATAATGCTGTAATAAACATTGAGATACCACCTCACTCCAGTTAGAATGGCAAAAATCAAGAACTCTAACAACAACAGCTGCTGGACGGGATGTGGACAGTAGGGAACCTTACTTCATTGATGGTGGAAATGTAAATTTGTTCAACCACTTTGGAAAGGAGTATGGAGGTTCCTCAAAAGACTTCAAATAGAGCTCCCTTATGACCCAGCAATCCCACTTTTGGGCATTTACCCAAATGTTTACAAACAAGACCACACTAAAGCTACCAGCAGAACTATGTTATTGCAGCATTATTGATCAAATATTTCTTTATATATTTGTCAACCATTTGTACTCCTTTGGAGAAATGACCACTTATTAAATTGTTTGGTTGTTTGGGTAAATCCTCATATTGCACCTGTGTCACAACATAACCATATCATATTTTATTCAGGCCACATTTGTAATATTAATGTGGTCATAAATATAGTTGTTCTGGTTGCTTTCACATGTTCCAGTGTTCTCCGACCATATATATAATGGACAGTATTTACTGATAAAAATCTACAGGCAATCTATTTAATTGTAAAATTTCTTGTTTACTAACATTGCTTTAAAATCATCCTTGCTGAACTCAATTATTAATTTTCCAAATTATTCATATTAGTAACTGTATATAATAATTCTATGTGCAGACTACCAATTGTCTTCCCATCCTTCATTTTCTTTCAGTGGATCACCCAGGTTCTAACTTGGTGTTTGCTTAGCTTGTCTTATCTGTCTCTTCTTCTAATCTCTGTTGTTCCAATAACGATCATCTTTAACTGGATTCCTTATAACTTGTTCATTTTTCAGTAGACAAATCACAAGAGATTTTGGAAAGTGATAGATTGTGTTAATGAATTATGCACAAGGAATGAATTGTCTAATGAAATATGGAATACAAGGATGAATTTGCATTTCAGATGAACACACATTTACTAAAAATTATAAATTGTTTATCTGAAATGCTAATTTAAGTGGATATTTTGTGTTTATTCCAGTATGCCTCTAATATTCTTTTTGGCTGTCCTGAGGCTTGAATTCAGGGTAATGTCTTTGAGTCTGTGCTCATGACAATGACTCTATCACTTGAGTCAAGGATCCACTTCTAGGTTTTTCTTTATAGTTTATTGCAGATGGGAGTGTCATGGACTTTCTTGCCTGAGCCTATTTCAAACCAAATCCTCAGATATCAGCATCCAGAGAAGCTAGGATTAAAGGTGTGAGCCACTTGCATGCTCTATTAACATTTTTATTCCAATGCATATGTTATGCTGAGGGTAGTTCTTACATTGATTTCTTTAAGATAATCAGACTATTTTCCACTGTGGCTCTGTAAACCCACTCACATTCCTGCCGAAAGTGTAAGAGTTCCTTTTATCCACACTATGGCCAACTTTTGTTAACTTCACCAATAAAGATATTGTATGACCTGATTTCTATGCTCTTTAAGTTTCTGTTTTAATAAAGTCTAAATCACCCATACAAATTTTCAAAACTTAACATACTTAACCCATTTTTAATTACATTTTTATTCTAAAAATACTCTTACAGAGGGGTTACAGTAATGTGAGCAAGGCCATAAGCATATTTCCTATCAAACATTATTATCTCCTCCTTTGTTTTTTATCATATGCTCCCTTCCCACAAACCTCCACAACTCCCCCCTCTCAGCCTAATTTGTAAAGTTTGTTTTTCAGCACAGTGTCTTGCACATCTCATTGTCACAATGGGTTAACTTGTATTCCCATTTAAGCATTTTATTGTTTCCTTCCTCTCCCAAATTAGAGAAGTGTATGTACAAAATATAGGGCATTGATATCAAATGTGATGAAAACAGGGGTTATATCATGTGGGAGGAACATACAAAAAACAAAAAAAAATAACATGGTACTTTACAAATAATTTAGGAACAATAGCAAGAAAGAAAAAACTCACTTGTGTCCCTATAATTTGGTTCTTTTAGCTTAACATCATTTCTATGGTAATACATAAATAGCTTTAAATCTTTTCTTCTTGTCCCAGACATATATTTTTTATTGCATATATATAAATGAAGACAATAGGATCTATGTTACTTTGGGCCTGGCTTAATTCACTTAATATAATTTTTCCATGTTTTTCCATTTTCTAACAAATGTGGCAATGCTATTCTTTCTGATGGGGGCATAGAATTCCATTTTATATATATAATATATATATATATATATACATATATATATTACATATATTATAGAAAATTATACATAACATAATATATATAATTTTATTTAATTATATATTATTCCATTATCCATATATTATATATATATACCATATTTTCTTGATCCTGTCATCTAGATTGGATCTGTATCTTAGCTATGGTAAATAATTCTGCAATAAACATAGTTGTGCTGGTAGCTCTAGTTAGGATAGGAGAAATCCTAGTTTTACTAGGGACAGGCTGAAAGTTTCTCAATACAGATCAAGAAATACAACAAATCAAAGAAAGGTTGGACAAATCTGATAGTATGAGCAGCAGAGCTTCTGCATGGCAAAGACATAAAAGGAAGATCAATGGAAAGGTCATGGATTGGGAAAAGATATTCCAAACATACATGGAACTCAAAAGATAAAATCCTCCAAGAACAAATCCTCAAAGGAACAACTGTCTGATAAGTGGGCTAAAGACATAAAGAGAAACTTCTCTGAAGAGGAAATAAGAATGCTCAATCGATACATGAAGAGATGTTCAACCTCTCTAGCCATGAAAGAGATTCAAATGAAAACAACATTGAGACTGCAGCTAAAATGGCGAGGGTGGCTGTAATCAAGAGATCTAATAACAACAGTTGTTAGAGTGGATGGGGCCAGAAGGGAATCCTATTGCTTTGTTGGTGGCAATAAAAACTTGCTCAACCACTTTGGAGAGCTGTATGGAGGTTCCTTACCTACTTCACATAGAGCTCCACTATGACTCAGCAATCCCACCTTTTGGCATTTACCTAAATAATCACATATTTTCCCCTTTTTGTGTTTGCAACTAACACTACAAACAACACTCCTACTTTCTCTTTTTCTGTACAATAAGCTTTCTTTCAAAGTCTACCAAATTTTCCTACACAGCTTCGGTTCTTTTAGGTGCAAAAGTACAAGATTTGGTCTCTTTCACCTAAAACTAAAACTTTCATCCTAGAAATAAATTTTCATTCTACTTATGGTGGCACACACCTGTAATCTCAGCATTCGATTAGTAAAGGTAAAATTATCCAAAGTTCAAGGCCACCCTGAACTACGTGTAAAAAGGAAAAATGAATTCTTTTTTCTCTAAGTGCTTGCTTTTCCAAAGACTGCCAAGTGTGCACTTGATTCATCCCACAGGAAAACATAAAAGACTAGCAGCGTTTTCACCATGACTATTTGAAAACAAACTCTAGTATTTGTACATCCAAGCTTAAATATTCTGACATTTAATCTTTTAACAGTAACAAAAGCTAAACCATTAGCTCTTTCAAGGGTTATAACTCCTTCATCTTATTTCACAAATTTCCAGCCGATAATAAGAAAAAAAATTCAAAATGACATTCCTGATGTTACTACTAGAAGTTCAAAACAGTTCGGCTCTCATGTAAATTAATTTAATGACTCAATGATATCATCATAATTCTTCCATTATTTTCATTCTGTCAATTTTAATGCTGTATTCATCTCAGAGTTTGCAGTAAAATGGTAGTGTCAGTTCAGTTCATGATAATTACAGACACATATAAATAACCCTAAAATTAACTTAACAAGAAAATCTTTTATAGAATTGCCAGCTACTTTTTAAAAAATCATATTATTTTGAAATAGATGCCACTCTAATGACTAAAGTTTTCAAGGGAATGAATACAAATACATTGACTTAAATATGATAACAATAATTTTCCTGTTGTTAACAATAGAAGATAATTGTACAACTGCACAGCACATAAGTCATCAAAACCAGGACATGTTAAGAAAGAGAAAGAAAAAAGTGAGGTAGATTATTAAAATATTTGCTACTCTTTCAATGTGGTCAAATTGCATATATTGAAGCAATACTTACCAACATAGATAAAGACCTGGAAAAATTATATTAATCCTATGTGTATGCTTAACAATTTCTATGTTCATATCAATTTATTTGGACAATTCTTTCTTACACATAGTTTTGAAGTATTTGGTAGGACATGGTGCAGTCCTGTTTCACCCTATACTTACTCTGTTTCAAAAACAGAATTTTTTTTCTTACATTAATTAGGGAAGCATCGATCTTCCCATTTTTGTAATAGAAATAACCTACATGGCATCTTGCAATAACATTTACAATAAGTCATACTTTTTCCTAACTCCTGTCTACACAAATGTCTTCTTCAAATATACTAAGATAACCAGTATGTTCTCTAATATCTGCAGAATTTGCAAATATTGGTATCTCTTTTCAGAAGTCAGGCTTCTGAGACTTCTCATATTGCCCTGTTAAATTACTATATTCACATAGAGATTTGGCATTCATATATTTATGAAAATATAGCTAATTGTATAGCATTGAATATCTTCTCTGTTATGATTAATAGTATGCCAAGGACTATTTTACAAACATTTGCATTTTTCACTCAATCTAAAGGGAAAAAAGGTTTTCTCTGATTAAACATAGAGGCAACATATACAGGAAATATCTTTTGTAATTGTATTGAAAATTTTTCTATTGTATCACTTCAAAATTTTGCATGCATTGTATAACTTCAGTCAATTCATGTCTGTCTTCTCATCAAAATAATACATACCACTTCACACTTGGATGTGCAAAAGTTTGAGAAATGTGTAAAGGACGAGAGTAGACATATAAAATCATGAATAAAGTACTTCCAAGTTTAGTAATGTTCTATTATATTTTTGTATCACATTCTGACATAATTTTCCAAACTCTGTACTTCCTGACAGTACATTCAGGTTTATGAATGAGATGTATTATAAAAGTGTTGTAAACCTTTTCATAAGATTGTTTATTCACCATAAGGCTAACTTTGTAAAGGTAGACTTAAACCATAGAACTTACGCAATTAGTAGTGTTACAAAAATATGGTAACAGCATATATAACATCAGTATACAAAAGGTAATATGTTGGATATGATATTTACAACTTGAGTGGTGGGATATTGGAGATTGAAAGACAGAGCAATGAGAAAAGAAGTAACATGTATTACAAGAATTTTATTCAGTCCCTTATTGATTTATTGATGCCATCTTTGGATCTCACCTTGAGAATAACATTGAAATTTAACAAAAGGTAGACCTAAATCATAGAACTGATGGAAAGTCGTTTCACTTACAGAATTCACTTATAACGTGATGAGAATGACAGCATGTATTAATAATCCGTTTAATTGTTATTTTGCAATTAGCTATCTTTTTGATATACAAGACAAAGACAACATAAAAGAATTTTACACAAATAAGCCAAGTGGTATATTTTAAATTCTGTTTTCTTCACTAATACCTATGATATATTTGTTAGGTATTAAAATCAAATACAGTGAAAACAGAGATCTTCAATCGGAGGAAGACAATGAAATAGAAACAAAAACTCACATGGTATAGTATAAACAAGAAAAACACATACCAAAAAAACAACTTATGCGAATATTTTGACTTATTTCATTTGCCATCATAATTTATAGTTATATATATGCATACACATGCATTTAAATGCTTATATACACATACATATGCACATATACATATGTAATATACATGTATACATATACACGTATATACATATATACATATGCATATGTACATATATGTGTACATATGTATTTGTAAATATTTTTGAGCTTTTATGTTCATCTGGCAATCTTACCTTAAACATATACTAAATATTGAAAATAAATGATAAGCATTATCTTGATGGTGTACAAGTGACAATCCAAATAATTCTGAACAGAAGGACACAAGGAGGATTTGAAATTTACTTCACAAGTCCACTGAAAAGAGTTAAAACCTACCTCGAGAAATACATTCAGTATACGTTGTTCAGGCAAAATTACCTCATATAAAACTATTAGATGCTTAATTACAACCATTATGTTAGTTGGTTGAAGATTGCAAGATCATTTATTTATACTTTTGGATATGCTTTGTTTCCTGTTCTTTGGTGTTGAATAAAATTGAAGACCTTAACCTTTGTTCAAATCAGTTTGGTTCAAAACTAATTGACTAAATGGACATGAAAAATGTTTGACTGATTCATTGTAGTATGAGATAATGAATTTGACACGATAATAAAAGGCAGAAATTCAAAATTAAGGATCTATGTTAATAGCTAAATTCTTTTTCTATTATTGTTTGTTACATTTAATTTTAGGTGAAAGTCATCTTGGCCAATACTTTGAGATGTCCACTACCCTAGTAATAAAACGATGAAGAAGAGATGAAAACTACTTATTGAATATTAATAAAATAAGCCAACAAAAATGCATGAAATATGTAGAAGAAAATGAATAGAGGAACATTCTATATCTTTCTAACTCTTAGAAAGAGTGATGAAAACACAAATATCCAATATCATTTTCCTTGAGATCAATGCAATGTTGAGTTTTAAAAAATATTTCTCTAAGAGAATTTTAGAATAATAGATTTGACCATTTTTTCTTACTTGAGTCAAAGTTAAATTACAGTTTTTTATTATACAGTTAGGATAAATGCTAAGATCTGTACTTCCTGCATATTTTGAATATACTGATATGCCATAAGCAAACCCTGTCCAAGACCTTACCAATTATAGATATCAATTTACAAATGAGTACAATCATTAAGTACTACTTGTGCTGCACATAAAATCTTGCATTGTTCTATATACTGGTGTATTTTCCTGTCTAAAACTACAATTTAGTTAATTTTTAGTTCTGCTGCTAATTGACTGGTTCTTTAGGCACATTTTATGAAGATCTACATTGTGAAAAAAATTGGAATATTTTATTTAGGATATAGGTCACATATGCGAGTTCCTAAGGTGATCACCAGACATGCTAGTTTTGAAAACAGGTTGTTTCTGATGATATGCATATTCAGCAGTTTTATTTTTCCTATTGAATAATAATAAAAAAGTGAAATACATGCATAAAACGTTGAAAATGACTACAATTCTTGTGACTGATTCATTTGTAACAATTATTGAAATCCTGCAGAGTCTATAAGTAAACTGTACCATTTTTCTATTCATATTGCAGTATGTCTCAAGGAATCAATATAAGGAGAAACCTCTCACAAGGCATATTAAAATGGAAGAATAAGAGAATATAAAGAGATTGAGTGTTTCTGCAAGTTACACACAGATGCCAACATAAACTAAGAACAGATATTTTCTGACATATTCCTACATTTTTGCATGAGTGTTAATGGAAGGAAATGGAAGCCTGTTTTTGGTGGGTAGGGAAATTATCCATGATTATGTTTTCAGACTCCATGTTATACTTTTTGGCCGGCATAAAACACCTGTTTAAGGAACGGAAAGCCAGTATAATCACTAAGAAATGGATATATTCTTGATTTTAGAAGCTCCAAATATTCCCTATTGCTAATCAGCTTATGGATATTTACCTCAGAAAACGGTGATTTCTTTGTATTCATTTTGTGACAGTTATTCAGATTGTTTCCTGTCATTCTGACTCTAGTATTGCCACAAAGGAAATTTTTCATTAAATCTTTGTTACTGAGCCTGTGTGCACCATTTGACTGAATGTTCTTCATACAAATAATACATCAATGTCATTGACTAGAATACAAATTCAGTGATTGTTTCCTGTTTCTTCATGAGTCAATCTGTCTTTTCAAGTTATATTTTCCCAACATAAAAAATGTGCCCTAATTATTTCTAATTGTCTCTATCAGTAGGCAACTTCTATGAAGAAAAACAGTGGAATTCTACTCCATCTTTCAAACATTGTGTCTAAATTTGTCTCTTTTACTTGTTTGGAAAATAGTGTTAAGAAAAGTAACTTGTAGGTAGTAGCCTAATAGAACACTAAGGAAGACAGAGAAAATATCACTGGATTAGAAGAAAGAATGAGAATGAAGATCAGATTGCAGGCTGGTCAATAACAGGGAAAATTCCATCTAGTGCTCAAATGAACTGAATTTTAGTACAGTTGAAATGAATTTCAGATCATTTCACCATAAGAAGAAGGAATTGGATATTATGTTATACATTGACTCAATTGACTGGAGCACATGTGCTGAAATTTCTGGTATCTTGGTTCTTACCTGAGCTCACAAGAATGATGAACACACCCAAACTAGAGAGTTAGAAAATCTGATCATTGCTTCTGAGAAGCTTTCTGATTGGAATCATTTCCTGCTCAGCTTTGGTGCATCTGATTAATTTCAGGAGATATCAAGTACGACCATACCATCCCTTCTTTTATCAGTACCTGTGTCCAAGTTATTTGGATTGTTCAGAAATTTTGTCAGATTTTCCATTTAAAGACTAAACAGACTTCTAAGTCTTCTCTCCCATGTTAGTCTTGTTAAAATCATCTCAAACCATATGCATAACAATATTGAAATGCTTCGGTTCCTTAGGATTCATAAAATAGTAATTCCAAACAGGCAGATTTGGAAATCTAAAATAAGATACCCTTTTTATTGTAACACCAAACAGTTTTATTACCATTTTGTTGTTCATATACACTAGATATTTAATAAAGGAACATGCCTCTGAATTTTTTGCATACTTCCAATGTCGATATTTAATTACCCATACTCCCAAAGTTCCCTCAGTATAACCACAAAACCATGGTAGTAGATTTTGATAAAAAAAATTGCTAGGTATTTATGAAAAATAATGATAGGAAATGTACCTAATACCAGAACAGTGACATATACAAGACAATAGCTTCTACATGTCAGTGTCTACTGATATATTTTACTCCCACTTTTAAAAAGTTGTATAATAAATTGTATTTTTATTAATTCCTAATTGACTTTCATTTTCTACATAAACCTGTCAACTGAAATATTACTGAAAAATTATCCAATTATTATTTATATTCCAGGATATCGGTAAGTCATTTATACAATTTTGATTAAATGTAATATCAATGCAAAAACCTATATGTATATATATATATGACACATTAATTGATATATCTCTATATATTCCATGTTTATTTCTTATATTATATAGTAACATTAATAATTGTTTAATAAAATATACTGTATGTACATAAAAAATACTTCTGGGAAACTTTCTCTTTCCTGCTTATTTTATTTAACATTTGCTAGTACTTGTTTTGAGAAATCTTTTCCGGTATCACTGTTGCTTTAAATCAATATGTATGTAAGATGTGAATTAAGAAGATATACACAAAAATAAAGCATATCTGCAAGGCAGGCAAAGCAACATATGTGTCAGAAACGGATAACTTCTAAAAATGGCTCATATTGAAATTACCCTCTAATAAACCTAAACATAAAACGAGAGATTTATGAAAAAATAATCAGTCATTCTCATACAAAGTCTATCTTTAGTAAAAAGTTGTCACCTTCGTGTTATAATGGTGACCCAGAATGTTCATTAAAGTTTAATATAGAACCAGCATACAAACGTAACCCAAATCAATTTGAAATAGAAAATTTGCATTTGAAATGTGTATATTTGTGTTGTGTTTGCATCATTGTTCAGTAGTTACCATTCATCAACACAAGCATTTTCTGAAATCTCAAATAACACAGCCTGTTTCTTTCCCTAAGAAAAAATTTTCAAATTTTTCCTAGCTATCACTATGAAAAAAAGATACTAAAGAAGTGAAGAAAATAATATTTTTTTTGGTCCAGTCGTGGGGCCTGAACTCGGCCTGAACGCTGTCCCTCAGCTCTTCAGCTTAAGGCTAGCACTCTACCACTTGAGCCACAGCGCCACTTCCAGCTGTTTTCGTTTTTGCTTATGTGGTGCTGAGGAATCAAACCCAGGGCCTCAGGCATGCAAGGCAAGTGCTCAACTACTGAGTCACCTTCCCACCCCAGGAAAATAATATTTAAAGATTGATTTACTGCAGCTGTGTGGGAAATAGAAAGATTGCAGAACAAGTTAGAAAGAAGTAGCAGTTGATATCTAGATGAAAATGTGTGAAAAAATTAAAATACGTAGGAGTTAACTAAAGGAGTGAGGGACCTCAATGATGAAAACTTTAAAAACCTGCAAAAGGAAATTAAATACTAACTAAGGAAATGGAAAAAAAAAACAAAAACAAAAATCGAAAACGGCCCATGCTCCTGTATTCAGAGGTTTAACATCGTGAAAATAGCAGTACTGCCAAAGGCTATCTACAAATTCAATGTGATACCTATCAATATCCCAACCTCATTTTTCAGGGAAATAGAAAAAGTAATACAGAAATTGTTATGGAACAATGAAAGAATACAAATGGCCAAAAGAACGCTTACCACAAAGAATAGCACTGGAACAATATCAATACCAAACTTCAAACTCCAATTCAAAGACATAGTAATCAAAGGAGCTTGGCACTGGCACAAGAACATATCTGAGGACCAAAAGAGTAGAACAAAGAATGGAACAATGGACTAGACAGAGTAATAAACCCACCGTCCTATAACTATCTAATCTTTGATAAGAGAGCCAAAAAAATAGAATGGAAGAAACACAGCCTCTTCAATAAATGGTTCTGGCCAAATTGGTTAAACGAAAGGAAAACTACTGCTACAAATTTAGATATCACCCTGCACCAGAATCAACTACAAATAGATCAAAGACATAGAAGTCAAAGAAGATACCCTGAAAATATTACAGGAAGGAACAGGAGAAACTCTAGGGCTACTTACTTATCATGGGCCAAAATTTTCTTATTTTTTAGTGGTAATTTTTTTCTTTTAGTAATAAGTTTTTATTGTGAAAAATACTGTACATGGGGGTTACAGTTACATGAGCAAGGTAATGGATAAATTTCTTATCAAGCATTGAATGATAACACAGAAACACAAGAAATCAATGAAACTTTTGACAAGTGGGATCGCATGAAACCCCATAGCTTCTGCAAGGCAAAGGGCATAGCAAGCAAGATCTATAGAAATCCAACCGATTGAGAGAAGATCTTCACTACCCATAAAACGGACAAGCATGTCATATCTAAAATATATTTCGAACTCAAAAAATTAAATCCACCAACAAAAAATCCTCAAAGAAACAACCATCGATTAACAAGTGGGCTAAAGATTTAAAGAGAAACGTTTCTGAAGAAGAAATAAGAATGGCCAATAGACATATAAGAATCGGTCAAGTTCTCTAGCCATAAAATAATTGCAACCCCCGATGTCACTGTATTTGATTCCATTGTCCTGCAACATGTATGTACATTTTTTTTTTAATTCGGGGGGGAAGCAAAATAACAAAATGATGAAATAAGTATATAGGATGACCCATTGTAACAACTAGATGTACAAGACACTACGTTGAAAAGGAACTTTAAAATTTGCAAAGGAGTTGAAGGGAGGAATTGGAGAGGGGAGGGAGTAAACGGGTTGTAGGGAAAAGCAAATGAAGGGGGAAAAAGTTTGATATGAAATGAACTTTTTACCTTGCTTATAAAATTATAAGCGTTCTGTGTAGTATTTTTTCAATAAAAATACATACTTAAAATACAGAAATAAAAATAAAAACAGAGAAAACAATATTGAGATTACACCTTACACAGTAATAATAAAATATAATGAAGAATATACTACCAACTGATGCTGGAGGGGATGTGGCAAAAAGGGAACACTACTGCATTTTTGATGGCAATGTAAACTTGTTCAACCACTTTGCAAAGTATAGAGGTTCCTCAAAAACTACACAGAGAGCTCCCTTATTACCAAGCAATCCAACTTTAAATCATTTACCCAAATGATAACAAATAAGGCTGTACTAAAGCTACCGCACAAGTATGTTTATTGCAGCATTACTTACCATAGCTAAGATATGGAACCAACCCAAAGGCCCCTCAGTAGATTAATTGATCAAGGACTACACATGAATTCTATATCTCTATCAAGAAGAATGACATGGTACCATTTGTTAGGAAATGGAAAGACTTAGAAGAAAATATATTAAGTGAAATTAATCTGACTCAAAGAAACATAAGTCCATGTTTTCCCTTATCTAAAATAAATAGCATATGTTTATTGTAAGTAAAAGAGTTCTAAAGCTATGTAAATTTCACCAGGTAAGCTGATGCTAAATGAAATTAACCCCATAAAGAGATACAAGTTTTTAACTTTCTTACTCTTCTTTTTAATGTACTTAAAATTTACTATGTAATTTTAGTAGTTGCTGTTCTTTCTTTGTATGTTCTTCCCCCATGAAATGGAATAACTCCGATTGTCACTATATTTGCTCTTAATGTCTTGCATTTTGTATACACATTTTTCTAATGTGGGAAGAAGATTAGAAATATCAAAATGCTGGATGACCCATTTTAACAATGAGATGTATAATATATTAGGTTGAAAACGCACCTTACAATATTGGGTGGGGGAGGGAACAGTTGGGGAGGTAGAGCAGATAGGGAAGGTAAAGGAAAATCAAGGAAGGTTAACAATGCTCTAGAGAAATGGATTCATCTTGCTCATGTAATTGCAACCCCTCTGCAGAGTATCTAAAACACACACACACACACACACACACACACACACACACACACACACACACACACAAACACACACACACACACACACAAGAAAAGTGTGGGAAATGTGAAATTCTTAAAAATTTTAAAAAGAGAACTCTGAGTCATGGACTCCTCTGATATTAGGTAAATACTAGTATGAAACAACTTGCATCTGTGCTTTTGGAGATCACATTATGTTAATGTATTTGACTTTCTCAAACTGGGTCAGACATTTGTTAATTGTAAGTAAATGGAAACAAATACATATACTTTCTCATATGTTTTATCATTTCATAACTCATTTTCATCTGTTCGAAACATGGTCAAAATGTCTGCTATAGAAGACTTGCCACTATCTGATATTTACTAAATTAAAAGAGAGACCTGGCTTCAGCAAGCATTTTGTCAATTTCAAAATGTAAAATATTGTAAGGGGCTGATGAGTCCTCTTATTAAAATACATAACTATGCTGCTCATCTTCACTTTCTCTTTATTCCTCACAAACAGTATAAAATACACATGTGTAAGCAATCAGTTTAATGGAGTTTCTTTTCCTTTTTCTGTCCCCCCACTTTTGGTCTAGAGTTTCAATCATCCTGAGTTGATTTGTTTTGCCTTTTCATTCTTTCCCTAATTGTTACACTCACTAACTTTTCTCTTTCATGTAGGTTGATAGATCCTAATGAGTGTGTTCCTTCTCTCATTTTGATTATGATCTAAGGGACCTCTGTTCAACTTGTTAAGTCTGGCAACGGAGTCACACTCCTATTTATATTATGTTCTTGCCAGACTTCTGCATGCCTGTCTCCTACTTCATCTTAATTACTTGTCAATCAGGATATTTTGCCAAGACTTGGTCCAATACATGACCTTGACTTCTTACGTTTATTATCTATTTTCAAACTAATAACATGCCCCTAGTCCCCTGTCTTAACCTTCTTAAAACTTTAGGTTACATATTCAAGGCTAACATTGAGGCACTTGGCTGCTTCTTACATGAATAGTTTACTAATATTTTATTATTTCTTCCCAAAAGATTCCAAAACAAATGTACCATAAAATTTACTTTACAAAAAATACATTTCATATATATTGAAAACTCCTTATATTTCACAGGATTACCTTATTTCTCACAAACTAACATCTTTTTGAGTAATCTGGGTGGTATGAGCATAAAGTCTGGTATGTGATAAGAAATCAAAAATGTTTTTAAAATATGATTTTATTAAATATTTAATAATTTTTATGACTATTTTTAGATTTCTTTTGTTTTTTGTTTGTTTGATTTTTGCCTGCCAAGAAATGTCAATTCAGGGTCTGCGCACAGTCACTGAGCCGGTTTTGTTTAAGGCTAGTGTTCTGCCACGTGAACTTAAGCACAACTTCTGGATGTTTTTGAGGAGTTAATTGGAGATACGAATCTCATCGACTTTTCTACCCAGGCTGGCTTCAAACTGAGATCCTCAAATCTCAGCTTCCTGAGTATCTATGATTATAGTTGAGAGGCACTGGCATCTGAATATTTTTCAACCTATTTTATTTTTAGGAACAATAAAAAAATTAAATACAAAATATTTGGAGAAGTGTTATGAAGATGGGGGAGGAGACGCTGGAGGCTAAACAAGTTCTTGCATAAAAAGCAGTTTTAGTGTTCCAGTGAACAATCCTAGGCCTGATAATTACACCAAGTGTGCTATAACAGTACAGAGCTTTTTGCCCGAGAGGAAAATCCAGGCAAGGAGATAGATCTGAGCACTTGCCTGTAGTCACAGGGGTGTTGGAAGTGGCCATAGCCACCAGACCTGCAACAAAGAGAGTATGGGACAAAATGCCAGAGGTGGCAGGCAAGCGAATTCTACTCAACACCAGCAAGAACTGAAAAGGAGCAGATATCTTCATCCTGCAGATTGCAGACCAGAGAAAACCCACGAACCAACACTCCGGAGGTATGAGAAGAAGCTTGACCTCCTCACTCTTTCTTAGGGAGCAGAAGAGGGATGACCACCCATCCCCCACCCCACTACTGGAGATCTCCATTTTTGATAGTGAAAAAGGCCTGGCTGAGCTGCTAGCACCAATTTAGGCATTGGAAATAAACACGAGTGTCGGTTAGCACGTCACAGGAATCAGCCCAGACCTTCCAAGCTCAACTCCACCCAGGAAAAAGTCACCCAGCCCAGACAGAAGAAAATGCGCCCCCAGGAGTGGCTTTCTACTGGGTAAACAGAGGCTGACACCCCTTACAATAGCCTAGAAAATCAATTGAAATTCAGTAAACATAAATCCTGAGAAAGGCTCCAGGCTGGGCTCTGTGAAACTGTAAAATATGTCTTAACTAATATTCTGTTTTTGAAGATAATTATTTATAAGCATTTACTTTTATTCATGGCAGCTAGACAAAACTTACTCTATCACAAGTTTTACTATCCCTCACTATCTCCACATTAGTACTTCAAATCCTCCTTAACACCCTCTGATAAGAATTGGATAATTGATATGATAGTGGTAAAGGCTTCTTCATAAGAGTACATGTCTTCAATAGGCAGTCGGGAAAGGTTCTTCTACTGCTCTATAATTACCCTGACTGAAACCTAATATGTAATGTCCAAATTTATTATTTCTATTCATATGAACACTAGTATCACAAAGAATGAAAAGTGTACATGAAACGAGTGTACCAATCGAACCTAGATGATGGGTAGGCAAGAGCAAATAGACATAAGCAGTAGGACATTTTTATATGTGAGTTAAAAAGGGTAAAAATTCCACCCAGATTTCAATTCTACTGAACCATAGCACAATTCTCAGGAAGTCTAAAAGGGAAAAGTTAGGGCATACTGTGGTATCTTCGCTTTCGCAATTTGTTCTTTCTGGGAGCCAACATGTGGGGTGGTGTTCAATAAACTGAGTAATGTTGAGAAAGAAATTATGGTTATGGGTGATAGGGAGATGGGAAGGGAAGGGAAGGGGAAAAATGCAGGTGGCAACAATGCTTGATAAGAAATATACTCATTATCTTGCCCATGTAATTTTAACCCCTATGTACGACATTTTCACAATAAAAAATATGATTATGTAAATAATAGAATACATAGATCCCCACCCCGAAGGCACACTGGAAGCAAGGGACAACAACAGTAGACATACCTGCTTGATGTAAGCTTTCTTTCTTCAGAGGGTAAGGTTACTTGCTCTCCTTGGTGAGACTCATTCATATTGTCACATTTAATGATAGGTTCAGTTTATTTTCAGTCTTGTAGCATGTACTAGTTTATTTTCTTCAATTCTGTCTTCAATCTAAATAACATACATTGTTCTCCGATTCTCTAAAATTCAGTGGTTCAGCTTTTGACAAATTAATTGTCCTATAAACTTTGCTGTATTTATTATAACTCCCAGCAACTGCATACTTAAGTGAAGATATTTTCTACCTATGGAACTGAAGTAGAAATCTCACAAAATGAGCCTCAATATTTTCTCACTTTCCTCATACTTTTACTTTACATCTTTCATCAGGACTTGTTAAGTCATATTTCCTAGCTGTTAATCAAGTTGCAAGACCATGTTATATTTTCAGTAAGTGACATGGTACTGGTAAAGGAATCTTCATAGTTCTACTGGGCCACAGTGGATTATTGATAATTTTGTGGAATAATTTTCAATTAATTAATGCTGTTATCCATAATCTAGACATATTATATAAAGTTCAGTCCTCAGAATATAAAATGTTCAATTTTTTTTTCTGTGTGAGACATTAGTTGCATACAATCAAGACGATCTTTCTGTCAATTTGGCTGTGTGTCTTCAAAGTATTCACAAATTAGTTCCATGGAATCAAACCAATAAGCATATACTAATTTCGATGGAAACAAAGTCTAATGAGGAAGTTACAGGTAAGCTTCATTTGCAGCACAAGTCCTATAAAACGTAGGCCTTTTACTATGCTGGATGTACTATCACTCTGATGGTGTAGTCAACATTTCTTGGTAACATGGCATTGTCCTTTCCCCTAGAATGACTGAGTTTAGTAAATAGAGCTCCTTCAGTTTTGCATTTTATCATGCATAAATCTCTCTTCAGTGATGACAACTTTTTCCGGTCATGTTTATACACCAAATAATTTGCTCAATCCTTTCTTCCTTGCAAGTGCAAGTCCTTAAAATCCTATCCATCCTGTTTCATGAATTATTGAAGTTGAACTGAAGTGAACAAAAAAGTGAACATGTCAAAAAGTGGCATAATTTTATTTTCTCCTTGAGGCTTTACAACCATATGTAGTAATTATTATTTTTTTCTAATATGTTCTTTTATGGAAATATATTAGTGTCTTCCATTTACTCTCTTATATCTTGCTCAAAGTAAAATACGCTATCCTAGGGCCTGAACTCAAATCTCATCTTGCACTTATATGAGTATTTGTATCTCTCCTGGACATTATGGTTGAGAACATGTTAGCCCCAAAATTTGGGGACAAAATCACGTACTGTCACAACAATACAGAACTGTCACAACAGAAATAGTTTTCATCCTGAAATCATTTACTTATTTGTAATGAAAAAGAAAATATACGACTAAAAAACACACTGTTTCCTTTCTAAACACAAGCAATGATTTGAATTGAATATGACTGTATAATTGCAGAAAAAATCATACATGAGGTGATAATCTCTTCTTATGAATCAGAACGTTTTAAATGGGATGACTAAACTGCAAAAGGACAGTCCTTCACAAAAGAGTTGTAGGGTAATTAGTAAAGTACTATTGACAAATTCTGGTATCTATAACAACCCCTATGATTTACTTTGTTATTATTTCCTGATTACAGAATTTGTGTTAAATTCTTTTTCACAGAAACTATATAAATATTGTTTTGTCCTATTCCATTGGACAAAACAAATAAGTCTGAACACAGAAGACATGAAGAGGATTTTGTAATTTACTATACTAGTCAAACTAACAAAAGTTAAAACTGCCGTGAGAAGCACTTTCATGTGATACTTCTAAAGCATAGTTACCTCTCCTAACATTATAAACTTCACAAATACAACCATCATGTAATTTGGTTGAAGACTGCGAGATCATTCACCTAACATATTTTCAGGTATTTTGATATCATTTTTTTCTTGTATTTTGGGATGATTAAAACTTGAAGACCCGAATTTTGTGTAAGTCTGTTTGGATCAAAATCAATTGACTAACAGAACCCAAATATTGTTTGATTGATTCATTTTAGTTTGAGATAATGAATGCGTCAATGTAATAACAGGCATGATTTCACACATAAACATCGAAATTATAAATTCAAATACTACTTCCCAATGTACTTCGCTATGCTTAGTTTCCAGTGATAGTCATTAGGGTCATTATGTTGTGATTTCCACAAAGTATTTCCTTGAAGAAGGAATATTGCTTCTGTAATATTAACAATATATGCCAACAAACAAAAGGCATGAACTATTAAGAAGAGAGGAGTCAAGGAAAGCAGCTCTCTACCTTTCTGTCTTTTTCAGAGAGTGATGCACAACCTAAATTTACGATATCCTTTTGCTTAAAATCATTGTAATAATTATTTTTCACAGTTGGTCTTTTTGAGAATGTTGGAATAATGGTTTTGGTTATTTTTTCTACCTTGGGTCAAAGATAAACTACAATCTTCTAATATGTATTTAGGGGAAATGCTAAGAACTCTATTACCTACATATTTTCAAAATATTGATTTGCCATAAGCAAATGCTACCCAAATTTTATGATAGCATACATTTCCATAAAATATTTAGGAATAAATTTTACAACTGGGTTAATTAATTACTACTTGATTTTTCCATAAAGTCTTTCATTGTTCATGAATCTGCTGTCACGTACATCTTTCTTTCTGAAATTACTTATTTTTTGATTGTGTTGCACTGAAAACTTCCTTTTGGGAATTGGACTGGTTCTTAAGTATAATTTCTTTTTCTAAATCTTTTTTTCTTGTAAAGATCCTGTACACAGGAATTACTGATACTTGAGTAAAGCAATACTACATTATTAGTTATCCATTGGTACCTCTTCCTTTATGGTTGTCTCACAGTCCCTCCCTTCTCCAATTGCTACACCCTTCCCTGCATTCGAAGAGGTCAAATTCTTCTCCAGCATACTCTCCTGTGGAGCATTGTTGCAATAGGTCATCCTACATCCTTTTTTCAGTGCTTTGTTATTCCCCTTCTCCTTCCTAGATTAGACAAATGTATATGCTAGTACAGCTTACAAAAATCCTTTCAGGTGCCAAAGGGGGATATATCATAGGGTGAAAAACAAATAAGGGAAAAAAAAAAGCACATAATAAATTAAAAAAAGATAACAACACAAAACTGTTCAGTCAATATCTTGGATTCATTTCACTAATCAACATATTATATAGAAATATGTTCATAATTTTGATCTTTTCAGCTCATCTGAGATGATTATCCTATGGGGGAACTAGTTACTGAACATAAGGGAAATTCTTTTCGGACTAACTTAATTAACTTAATATGAATTTTTCCCCTAAGAAATTACCTAAGAATTGGGTATGCCAATCTTTCTGTAGGAAGCATAGAATATATATATATATATATATATATATATATATATATATATATATATATATATATATGTATTCACACACACACACACACACACACACACACACCATATTTTCTTGATCCACTTGTCTACTGAATGTATTATGTTTGCTATCATATCTTAGCAGGGTGAATAGTACTGCAACAAATATAGATGTGTTGGTAGCTGTAATATGGCCTTTTGTTTTCAACTGGATAAATGTGCCTAAGTGGGCTTGCTGAATCATAGGGGATCTCTATGTGTAGTCTTTTGACAAATGTGCATATTGCTTTCCAGAGTGGTTGAAATAGTTTACACTATCACCAATGATGGACACATACTCCTCCGCAACTGTTATTAATTTTCTTGTTCAAGACATTCTAATGTGGTGAGGTGGAATTTCAATATTATTTTGATTTGCCAGTTTTTTTTTGTTTATGCCAGCAAAGTTCAGTATTTCTTCCTGTATCTATTGGACATTCTTTCTTCATGTTCAGAGTAGTTCCTTTATATTGTTTCTTTGAGGATTTGTTTTTGGAGGAATTATCCTTTTGAGTTCTAAGTATAATTTAGATATGAGGCTGTTGCTTGGTTTGTAGCTACTACTAAAGAAGTTCTCCTAATTTTTGGATTATCTCTTGATCTTGCTAGCTATGTCTTTGGCCATGCAGAGGCTCTAGAGTTAGGTACAATGTCATTAGTCCAACTTCTCTTTTATTTGTTGTGTTTCTGGGTCTATATTAAGAATATTTTAGACTGTGCCAAGGAGCTGGTGTTTCTCTTGTTCTTTCCTGTAGTGTTTTCAAGGGTTCTGCTTTACCTTGGAGGTCATTGTTCCATTTGTAGTTGATTCGGGTGCAAGGTGATAGATAAGGATCTAATTTTAGTTTTCTACAATGTTTATACAATTTTCCATCAATATTTACTGAAGAGAATGTCTATCTTCCATTTGATGGTTTGGGCTCCCTTATCGAAGATTAGGTGGCTACAGTTCTGTGGTTTCCTTTCAGATTCTTCGGTTCCATTCCATCCGTCTTTAAATCTGTTCTTGTGGCAGCATTAAGCTCTTTTGTTTCTACAGACTGGTCATAGAGTTTGGAGCCTGGTATTATAATTCTTCCAGTGCTGTTTTGTCTGGTAAAGATTATTTTTGAGACTTGGGATCATTTCTTCTTCTATATGCATTTTTGGATGGCTTCTATTCTATTGAAGAATGAGGTTGGAATGAATAGGCATTAAATTTGTAGATAGTCTTTGGCATTATTGTCATTTTCACAATGTTAATCTTCCAAATCCAGGAGCATGGGAAGTGTTTCCATTTCCTTAGTTCTCCTTTAATATCCTTGTCAGGTTTTGAAACTTTTCATCATAAGGATCCTTCATCTCTTTAATTCCTAGATATTTTACTTTTTCTGTGGCTATTACAAGCAGAGTTGTTTCCTGATTTCAGTTCTGCTGTTTTCATTATTGGAATTAATGAAAGCCATTGATTTTTGAGGGAAAATTTGCTACTTTACTAAAGATTCTACTCAGCTAGAGTAACTTGGGAGTGGAGTCATTGGGTACAAGATCATTTCATCTGCAAAGAGGGAGAATTTTACTTCATCTTCCCTTTATATTTGCATCTTGTCAAATTGTTATAGCAAGCCCTTCTAATTCGATATAGAAGAGGAATAGACAAAGTGGACATCCCTTTTTTCTTCCAGAGTTTAGAGGAAATGACATTAACTTTACACAATTAAGTGTAATGCTTGTTTTAGGTTTGTTATAAACAACCTTTTTTTGAATTGAGAAATGTTCCCTGGATAGTTTCTCCATTGCTTTCTTCATAAGGGGGAGTTGGACATGCCAAATGCTGTTTCTGCATCTTTGGAGGTAATCGTAGGTTTCTTATCTTGTTCCTCTTTATGTGATGTATTACATTGATTGAGTTTCATATGGTGATCCAATTTTGCATCCATTCCACTGTCACATAATATTCTGCACAGGATCAATTCAGAGCAAGGAAAGGATCCTAAAAGCCATCAGAGGAAAAATGATCAATCACCTTTAATGGGTCACCAATCATAATACTAACTTCAGTTTTCTCAGCAGAGATCATTAAAGAAAGAAGAGCTGGAATGACATATGCCACCATAAAAAAAAAACAACTGTCCACCAAGTATACTGTACCTAGAAAACCTCTTTTTCTTAATGATGGGTCAAATAAAAACCTTCCCCAAGAAATAAAATTTAAACAATATATCTCCACTAAACCATCTCTATAAAAGTTAATTAAATATGTATTAAACACAGAAAACCACAATGGCACAATAAAGGGCAAGAAACCTCCCACAGAGAATCCAAAAAGCATAGGAAGAACCCTGATGTCACTGTCCCAAGATGATGATTTTCATGACAGGAACAATCATTCTGAAAGTGAAAGGATGGAATAAAATCTACCAAGAAAAATCCCACATAAACAGGATGAAGTTGAGATCCTAGTATCCAATAAAATGGATTTCAAACTAAAATTATCCAAAAGAGATAAAGAAAATCACTAAATATTAATTAAGGCATTTCTCCTTCTGGGAGACAATGGAAAAACTTGCAAAAAATTATTTTAAATGAAGTAAGTCAGGCGCAAAAAAATATAGGTCCCATGATTTCCCTTATTTGCAATAACTAGTATAAGTCAAGGACAAGCAGAGAAGATGAAAATCTATGCACATATAACCAGATAAGTTAATGTTAAGTGAAATATACCCCAACACAGGGCCAAATACAATTTTAAGTATAAATTCACCAAAAACTGAGGATACAAATTCATTAAAGAAGCACTGCGCTAATTTGGTGAAGGAAGAGAAATAAAGAAATGCAGAAATAAGGATATAGGAGGACCCAATGTAACAATCAGATGTACGAGATGCTAACCTGAAAATGAACTTTACAACTTTGTCGGGTGAGGGAAGAGGGAGAAATTGGAGGGGGATGGTAGGGGATAAACACGGAGGGTTAACAATGCTTGATAGAAAATGGAATCATTTCCTTGCCATTTAAGTGTAACTCCTCCCCACCTCTTTCTATATATGTATATAGGTATGTATATATATATATATACATATGTATATGTATATACATACAAACATATGTATATATGTACATATATATCTTTGCAATAACAAATATATTGGTTCTTCTCTCATTTGATTGCAACTGAAACCAACCAATTTTATGAATAAACCAGGATCATTTCTGAATCATAACCATCAAATTTAAATATTAACAGATTTTTCTTTGAATATCAAATGTATCCCCTAAAGTTGTCCTTTCAGTTGAAAGGTTACAGATACATCATCGTGACTGCATTAGATGTACTCTGATCTTTCTAGGGACTGTAACTTGACACATATTTAATGTAATATCCAATTTTAAGATTAATTGTAATGGAGATAGTTTGGGAAAAAACAAAATCCATGAACCTGAATATCTCAAATTATTTCTACTTCCTTATATAAAAAAGATAAAAGTGCATCATTAGAATCAGGAAATCTCATGCCAGTTTGTTTTTCAAATTTTCCAAAGAGTGCATCAAAAATATACCCAATTCAGGTGTCATATATAGATACAAATGTAACTTGAGGTGTTTATTTTTTTTCTCTTTAGAAGCCAATATTTTATCTTGAAGTAGTAATTCAAGTGTTGCTAACAAAATAATGCTATTACTCCTGGCTTTACACAATAAAGATAGAATCAAGTGCTGATTAGTCCAGTAAGGTTGATCACCAAAAAAATAATACATGCAGTGTCAGCCACATCTTGTCTTGAACCTTGTTTTTTTGTTGTTGTTGTTGTTTAGCATTATTAGTAACAGATTGAGCTGAATCGGTAAAGAAGCACAGAATCTCAGTTTTCTTGATTTGTGATAATAGGAATAGGATTTGCAGGACAGCAGGGAAAGCAGAAAGACCTGTATTGGATGATTTCTCTTA
Organism: Dipodomys spectabilis; assembly: GCF_019054845.1. Classification (NCBI taxonomy): domain Eukaryota; kingdom Metazoa; phylum Chordata; class Mammalia; order Rodentia; family Heteromyidae; genus Dipodomys; species Dipodomys spectabilis. Next base: position 6,640,188 of record NW_024871210.1, on the reverse strand, counting down.
TATTTTATTTTTCCTGGAACTTACTTACTTGTGAGACCTTTGCCTGGTAAGAGCAACTTTCCCTGGGAATAGAGTTAAGCCTCACATATCAGTTTCCTTTGACCTTTTGAATGGCTCCTATTGTCCTCTTACACATCCAGAATTATGTGCTAGCCCCTCTGGCCTGGTCTTTGTTAATATCTTCTCTAGTGATTGAGAAGGGCTACCTTCCCACCACTGTTCTATAAGGAGTTAGGACGTCTTGTGTGGTCTTTAAATATTATTAAGATTAATCTTGTGTTTTGTGTCCTACTCCCAATGTGGTACTCACAACTTTCCCTAGGTTTCCGGGTCCTACACAGTCTGTTATGATCTGTGTTCAGCAGAAAGAAGATTACAACTCCTTGTCAGTTCATGGTGTGGTGAATAGAATCTGCTTGCACATGGTTTTGGATTTTATCCATTTTCTAACAAATGGGGGTGATGTGATTATGATGTAGGCATAGAATTCATATATATATATATATATATATGAATATATATATATATGAATATACATATACTATACATGGACAAGAGGGAAGATGAAAATCTATGCACAAATTAAGTTGTTGTGAATTGAAATATACCTCAACACAGGGCCAAATACTGTTTTCTTTCTTACTATTGTTTTCAATGTATCTAAAATACACTTTGTGATTTTTTAAATTTCTCTTGTATGTTCTTTCCCCACGGTATAAACTCTTTTCATTGTATTTGACGTTGGTGCCCTGCACCTTGTTTGGGGAGGGAAAGTGTTATAACAAAATGCTGAAACAAGGATACAGATTGGCCCATTGTAACAATGAAGTATACAAGACACTGTTTTGAAAATAAACTTTAAAACTTGGGGAGAGGAGGGAAGAATAAGGGCGGTGGAGAAGGAAGGTTTGGCAGGGGAAACACAAAGGAGGAGGTAACAATACTCCAGGAAATGGACTTATACTTTACTAATTTAACTGCAACCTCTCTGTACACTATTTTTCTGTAAAAAAACAGAAAAAAAGTTTGAAAAGAATTAGTGTGTATTTCACATTACTTTATTCACTGTTTTTCCATATAAATGTTAAAATAATGGCATTGAATGGCAAAATATGCACGTGAACATGATCACCTTAAGGAAATATCGATTTTTCCAAGCCTTTCCATTATTTCTGAAGGAGGCATAGAATTCCATTGGGTATATATACTACATTTTCTTAATTCATTCATCTAGTATGCGTCATCTGGGTTGGTTCTATATCTTAACTATGATCAATAATGCTGTAATAAACGGAGTTGTGCTGGCAGCTTTAGTATCGTCTTGTTTGTCATCATTTGAGTAAATGCCCAAAAGCGATATTGCTGTGTCATAGGGGACCTCTATGTGGAGCCTTTTGAGGAACTCCATACTACTTTCCAAACTTGTTGAACAAGTTTCCACGCCCACCAACAATGAAGTAGGGTTCCATTATGTCTACATTTCCTGAAGCATCTCTTGTTAGAATTCTTGATTATAGCCATTCTTACTGGAGTGAGATGGTATCTCAGGGTTGTTTTGATTTGTATTTATTTTATGACAAGAAGAGTTTGAGCATTTCTTCATGTATCTATTGGCCATCCTTCTTGTCTCTTCAGATAAATTTCTATGTAAGTCCTTACCCACATATTTATTGGGCAGTTGTTTCTTTGAGGATTTGTCGTTGGGGGATTTATATTAAGTGAAGTAAGTCAGGCCCAAGGAAACAGTGATCCCATAGTTTCCCTTATTTTCAACAACTAGTATATGTCTATGAGAAGCAGAAAAGGTCAGATAAATTGATGCTTGGTGAAATCAACCCCAAGACAAGGACTTAAATTGTTTTTCTTTCTTTCTGTTGTTTCTAACATATTTATATGATGATTTTTGTTGTTGCTTTGTGTGTCCACCCCCCCCCCACCACGATATAACTGCTGTTTTCACTGTATTTGATGTTGGTATAATTTGTGAAGCGGAAGGAAAATAAACAAATTCTTTAAATAGGAATACAATTGGACCGATCGCCACAATGAAATATACAAGAATCTGTGTTGTAAAATGAACTTTGCAACTTTGGTGGGGTGGGGGTGGGTGGTGATGTGAAGGCCGGTATGGTAAGGGCAAAAAAGGATGTAACAATGCTTGATAAGGAATGTATTCATTATTTTGCTCATGTAATTGTAACCCCTTTGTACGGTATTTTCGCAAGGAAAAATATGAATAATAATATAAAAAGAAATATACTATTTTCAGTTTTGTTATTGGTATACAGATTCTAAGTAGAACTATATCATAGAAACAATGTAAGCCTTACGAGAATGTATCATATAGACAAACCCCTTGCAAATTGTTGGGAAAGACAGCATATCATGATTACTCTTCATTTTCTTGTTGGCAATTAGCAACTTTTCATCAATCTATGAGGACTTCAGAGCACATCATGACTTGAGGATATTCATCAGTGCCATTTTCAATTTTCAGGTATCTTTCAGTCTTCCCATGAATATTGTTGCTAAACATTTCCAAAGTAGACAAATGTATTTAAGATTATTTTACACATAAATGTAACCGGATTCATGTGCTAATCCATTTGGGAAGGTACCCATGATTTTAAAGTATTTCTCATTGCCTGAAATGCAGTTGAAATGAATTAGTATATGGTGAATGCAATCAGTGTATCTTTTTTCATTTTCTTAATTACCTCTAGCCAATTTATTACGAATGTATATGAATTACCATGTAATTGTACAGGTAACGATATTTAATTACTTGTTGAAGTCACCAACACCTGCAGATATTTGTGACTTTGTCAAAACCATCCATTTCAGTCTTGATGTGAATTTTAATGTTAGGAATTTTCAAATCATTGAAAGGTAAGCATACTTTGCTATATGGTAATTCCACTTCAGGGTTTTCATTTTTTGTCATAGTTTTGTCAATGAAAAGGATGCTTCATTTTGTGTGTATTGTGAATAGTATGAAATAAATAATTAGTATATTCAATAACTCATGAAATTTTCAAAGGATGTATATGTCTCATGCCGAAAGATGCAATGTAGCAGTTGTATGGTAATTTTCAAACGAAAGTATTGTGTACGTTAATATTCAAGTATACAAAAGGGTGAGCAAAGGTAAATGTTTGTAATGCTAATCTGCAATGACAAATTTCACTAAGACATACTTTGAAAGAAAGCCAAGACCTAAGTCCAAGTACTTTCGAAGGGAAGGTTGTAAATTTGGCATCAAAATACACTGGTTTTGGAATAAAATATTATTCTAAGGCTTCAAGTGAATGTCCAATTGTATAATAACTAAATTTTCCAGCACCTCAAATGGAATTAACATGTGTGGGTTTTTGTCTTATATGTTCAATTTTCATCCACAATAACAGTGTTTTCTTCGAGTTGAATGAGTTTTGGGTAAATAATTCAAGGCAAAAAAAAATGTGAGTGAGTGAATAAAAAACTCTTCAAAGTGGGATTCTGTCCTGGTTAAGCAGCTTGTTTTAGTGACAAGCCAGATCATCATTCATTCTTTAATGTTTATTTTTGGGGTGTTAACAATGTGTCTGTGTGTGTGTGTGTGTGTGTGTGTGTGTGTGTATGACTAACATGTTCTCATCAGAAATCAGGTTCTGACATTGTGAAGCTCATTTTCGACATGACAACTTGTACTTCTCATTGTTGCAACAGGTCCACCTGTATCCTTAAACGACTTGTTTTTCACCCTCTCCTCCACAAGATATACAGACATCAAATATAGTTGAAGCAGGGGTTATACTGTGGGGGAGGGACATAGAAAGCAACAAAGAGATAATCTTATAAATGCGTTAAAAACAAAAGCATGAAAGAAAAAAACATTAAAATATATATCTAAGGGTTCATTTTCCTAACATCACCTTATCTGACCTTTTATGCTTGACTCATATATATACAAGATATTGCAAATAAGGGAAACCATGGGACCTATGTTTCTTTGGGCCTGGCTTACTTCACTTAATATAATTTTTTCCAAGTTTTTCCATTTCCTAACAAATGGGGCAGTGCCATTCTTTCTGATGGAGGCACAGAATTCCATTGTGTATATATATACCACATTTTCTTGATCCATTCATCTACCCAGAGGGGCATCTGGGTTGGTGCGGGTGTGGGGGGAAAGGGGAATATTTGGTGGGGGGTTTTGGGGGAAGGATGGGAAGCGATGTGAAGGGTAAACAAAGGAGGAGGCTGCAATGCTTGATAAGAAATGTACGTATTATCCTGCCCATGCACTTATAACCCCTCTGTACATTATATTCACAAAAAAATAAAATAATATTAAAAAAAAGAAATCAGGTTCTGAAATCTTACTGAAATATGTGAACATTGGTATAGTTCTTTTTATATGTAGAATAGAAGAATATATATATATATACATATATATACATATATATAACTGACTACACACACACACACACACACACACAAACACACACACACACACACACAGTTGGGTGCTGTCCCTACATTCTACATCTCAAGGAGAATCTAATGATTGAGCCACAGCACTAACTGGTTTTCGAGTGGATTATTGGAGATAACAGTCTGGCCTTCATTTGTGACTGTCAGATCTCAGCCTCCTGAGTACATAGGATTATTACAAGCTTTAGAAACAAGTTCCCAATAGGAATAGATATTCTAAGAAGGAAAAAAGCTGAAAAAAATACAGTATTAACCACTTTATAGAATTCCATTTAATCTCATAGAGTTTTATTCAAATTAGAAGATGTGAACATTTTGTGATGTGGTTATAGGTAGTATTCCAAAATGTATTTATCCAACAGGGTATGGAAAGTAATGATAAAATGATCATACTCGTTTTGGTATGTGAATTGTATCCTTAATTATGAACTTTTGGGTAAAAGCAAGTGAATGGATTTCAGATATAGGAGGAGTTCTTTTTTTGATATTTGCAGAAATTGTACAGAGCTTTCCAAGATCTTTGAACCTTGTTTATATTCATACGTCAGGCTACTATTATTCCCACCTTGTGATATGATTTCTTTTCTTAATATATCCCACTGAAACTGGAGTAAGTAGCAATCTCATTGGAGTTCTAATTTACAATATTTTTTGATGGATATGGTTTGAAATTTGCAGACTAATTTGAGGTTTGTGCAAGGAATTTCATTTTTTTCCTTATTAACAATCTTGTAGGTTAAGCATGATGCATTTGCTACATGTCCAATCCAGTATCTATGTCTGATTATTAGCTAAATTGAACGATTTTTCATAGGATATATTTGAATATTTCATAGTCACATTCAAGGATAACAAAATGTAACAACTGAGAGCCTAATAGACCTTTAAAGAAACTATATCAATATCAATTATGTAAAATTGAAAAGATACATCAAATAGGAAAATGAATTTGTACTCACTAAAAAATCCACTGTGAGGGTGGAATAACTATCACACAATATATGCAAAGACCTGCATTAGAATTTTGGTTTGAACAAATATCGTACAAAATTCAAAGAGAGTTATCGTGACAATTTAGATTTATCACTATACCAAATTGTCTTATACACTTAATACAATCCCATATTTCCTTGCTATTTCTTTTATTTATAAAAATTCATGCAGATGCTAGGAAGAAATCATTGGGTGTACACTGGAGTTTTTGACATTTCTATTTGGCCATATATCTTCACTCATGTATTGGCAAGTCAATGCAAATATAAAGGGGATCCAAAAAGGAAAATTGGAAGTAAAACTCTCCCTCTTTGCAAATGACATGATCATATATTTAAAGAATCCCATGGACTCCACTCCCAAATTACACGAGCTAATTCGGCAAAGTAGCAGGTTATAAAATTAACCTTCAAAAATCAATGGCTTTTCTGTATTCCAACAATGAAAAGAGTAGAGCTGAAACCTGGATAGCAACAATGTTGTAATAGCCCCACAAAAATTAAAATGTATAGGTGTTATCATAACTAAAGAAGTGAAGGACCTCTATGATGAAAACTTTAAAAACCTGAAAAAGGAAATCAAAGCAAAATTTAGGAAGTGGAGAAAACTGCCATGTTCCTGGATTGGAAAGATCAATGTTAAAATGGCAATACTTCCAATGCAATGTTCAAATCCAATGAGATAACTATCAATATTTCAACCTCATTCTTTAATGGTATAGAAGAAACAATAAAAAAATTCGTATGGAACAATAGGATTCCCTGAATAGCATAAACGATCCTTATCAGAAAGAACAGTGCTAGAGGAATACCAATACTAAATTTGAAACTCCACTGCAAAGCCATAAAATCAAACACCATGGTAATGGCACAACAACAGGCTTAAATACCATTTGAATAGAACTGAAAACCCAGAAAAGAACCCACAGACCTATGCTATCTAATCCTCCATAAGGGATCTAAAAATAGAGTGGAAGAAAGGCAGCCTCTTCAGTAAATGGTGCTAACAAAATTGGTTAATCATCCACAGAAAACTAAAAATAGATCCTTATATATCACCTTGCACCACAATCGACTCTAAGTTGATCAAAGACCGCAGGATCAAAGCAGACACACTGAAAACCTTACCAAAAAAATAGGAGAATCCCTAAATCTCCTTGGCACAAGCTAAAATTTTATTAATACAGACACAGAAACTCAAAAAACAAATAAAGTTACGATGTGATGGCATGAATCTCTGGGGCTTCTCTATGGCAAAAGGCATAGCTAGCAAGATCAATATAAAGGCCGCAGATTCGGAGAAGACCTTTACTATCCATAAAACATATAAGGGTCTCATATCTAAATTATACTTGGAATGCAACAAATTAAATCCCCCAACCAATCTTCAAAGAAAACACTGCCCAGTAGATAAATGAGCTAAACATTTAAAGAGAAAAATCTATGATGAGGAAATAAGAATGGCCAATAGACAAAAGAAGAAAAGCTCAACCTTTATAACCATATAAGAAACGAAGGTCCAAACAACATTGAGATTCAATCTCACTCAATTTTGAATTGTTATAATCAATAACTCTAATAATAACAGATGACAGACGTGATGTGGTCAGAAGGTACACCTATTGTATTGTTGGTGGGAGTGAAAAGTTTTTCAATCACTTTGGAAAGCATTATGGAGTTTCCTGAAAAGACTCCACATAGAGCTCCCAAATGATCCACAATCCCAATTTGGTCATTTCTGCAAATGATCACAAACAAGGCCATGTACAGATTAGCAGCACAACAATGTTGATTGAAGCATTATTTACCATAGCTAAGATATTGAGGCAACACAAAGGCCCCTCAGTAGATGAATGGACAAGGAAAATGTGGTACATACATAAAAAGTGGAATTCTATGCCTCCATCATAAAGAATGCCATTGCCCCATTTGTTATAAAATAGAGACTTGGAAAAATGTATTAAGTGAGTAAGCCAGTCCCAAAGAAACATAGTTCCCATGGTTTCCCTTATTTGCAATAAGTAGTACATGTGTAGGACAAGCAGAAAAGGCCAAAATTTTTTTACATATGATCATATAAGATGATGTTAAGTGAAATGAACCCCAAGATAGGGACACAAAATATCTTTTTTCTTTCTTTCTGTTTATCCTAATGTATTTATAAAATACAATGTAATTTCTTTTTGTTCATTTGTATGTTCCTTGCCCATGGTAGAACCCCTGTTCTCAATGTATTTGATGTGGGTGTCATGAATCTTGCATATAAACTACTACAATTCGGGGAGGGAAAGGGAAAAAACAAAATGCATAAATAAGGATACAAGTTGACCAATTGTAACAATGAAATGTACAAAATATAATGTTGAAAACACACTTTACCACATTGCATGGGGGAAGGATGACTTGGAGAGGTTGGGAGGAAAGGCATTGTAGGAAAAATCAAGGAGGTAGGAAATGGAATCATTATCTTGCTCATGTAACTGTCACCTCTCTTTGCAGTATCTTTAAAACACAGAAACCACACACACACTCTCTCTCACACACAGACACACACACACACATACTTGAAAAGTGTGGAAAATCAATTCACAGTATTTGACTACTGAGAGCATTTCTCTTCCACAGAATTATCATCCAACAATGCATATAAGAGAAAATGACAGAGGTATTTCTATTTTCATATAGCAAAATAGGGTTGAATTTCCTCAGTTTGTTAAAAAGAGGTGAGGATTATTGGCTACATCACAGTAACTGTGACCCACCCAGTAAAGACTCTACACAGAAGTATGGATTGCTGTAGAAATCCGAAGAATGGGATGTCTTCCATTGTACGGAGGAATGGATACTGAACTAGTTTGGTGAATCCAGTTAACTTTAGAAGACAGGTAACAGTTCCTTGCTCTCATTTCTTTCTTCCATATCTATTTGGCTGTGGTCATCACTGGGACATTTTCCTCTGAATGGCTTGTTTTCTTTCTACAAATGACATTGCAAGATGTACTTACAAAAGTTTCTCCAAGTTGGCACTTTTGTTCAATGGATAGAAGAATCAAAATACTTTACTTCACCATACATCAGAAAATAGCACTTTTCATTCTGGCGATCTTCAAATTTACTTCTAATCCCATGACATTTTTGTGAGTCCTGTGTTTAAATGTCTTCTGGCTCTACTTCATGGTCAACTAGACACTGTTCTAATGTAATTTACTAATTATTGAACAACAGTCCCAATTTAAAACTTTGACTCTCATGATTCCTTTGCTTTGTGGTACATATTTTCTCTAAGAAACAGTTATCTGAATAATTCTCCCTACTGATCGTATAATCCTAGCAGGAATCAATATAGATATAGAGGAATGGCAAATCCTCGTTCAGATGAGTGTTCATTTTTATAGGTGTTCGATATTTTAAAAGGTTTTATGGAATTGATTAATTCAGACTTCTATAATTTAGGAAGTCTTTTTCAAATTCGCTTAAAAGTTGTCATGACATAATTTTCTTTACTGGTTGCCTATTATGGAGAAAACAAATACCTGAGAATTATGGAATGTGTTGCACTCAAGGTTATATATTTCTATTGCTTACTACACTTGATCCTAATCTGTGAAATAGACAGAGAAATCAATGTATTTCAGTGCATGTGTGTCTAGCTACAAAAAGATTTAGAGATAAATATGTTCTACCTATTTGCTTTCATTTCACTAAAGAAGTAATTTCATATATGTCATCTGATTTTGAAATATTTAGTCATGATTTTTCTCTGTGTTTTTTTCTCCCACCGGACTTGCAGACAGTTACTTACCTCTGAATAGAAGAACATGCACATATTTTTAGAAATTATTTGCGTGGTCGAGTTCACCTTATTTTCTTCTTTTTTGAATCACAGAAGTTATATTCACAGCAACAGAACAGGATAGGTAACATTGCTCTTTATGGACTCTGAAATTTTAGACATGATGATAAATATAACTTTGACATTATGTATGCCAAATTGAGATGCAAGAAAACAAGTAAATTTGGGGCTTTTTTTTCATTGAATTATAAAAATGCTGGTAAATCATGAATCCTGCATGTTGTATACTCTCAGAAGACAACATAGGGTAACAATTCCAGTTGACTCAAACATTAATTATTTAACTGGAATGAATATTTTAATAAAGAAATAAAATTAAGAACTACCTATAGGGAAGTGAGATACATCAGAAGGTAATTTCCATAAAACTTCATCATATTTTAAATCTTCATTCTCCTAATAGGGATTCCTAACTTATTTTACAGATCTTAAAGGAATAGCGACAAAGATTTCTATTTTCCACTGTATATTTCTTTTATCCAGTATATTTTTTTTTCATTTTCAGAGGAATCTGGGGGTCCTGAGAGTTTATTGCAGTGTCCCAATGATAAAAATCAGAGTCTTAGATTGTGTAGATTCCCATACCATCTTGGGAAATGGAGAAAGTTAAAATTTCAGTAGAATATATTGGTACTACATAACGTTATCAGTTCATGAATACACTTGGGTATATCTTTTAAGGTAAATGTTGGAAAATGTTATAAATGACATGAGAGAGTATGTGGGAAGTAATGTCATGTAGAGACTTTTCTATTTCTTCTGAAAACTGCAGAATTTTGTGGAAACTATGACAGTTGAAGTTAAACTTGTGTGTTTCTAAAGCAGAGCATGGGAAAGATGTTTTTTGTTGGACAATACACTGTTTTTGCCAGATTTCCATAATATTGGAGGTGGTTTCTTTTCACTCACCATTGCTTAGTGGCAAAGATGTAAATTCCTGACATTATGGAAGGTTAAATTTTAATATGTTAAGACATCCACTGTATTATCCTACAATCTGAATTCAGCTTCAATCCTTTAGATTTCAAGCCCCGGTTATAAACTTATAACATAGAGAGATTCATTGTTTCTCTTTTGGTATCTAGGGTATTGATTGCAAAATTGCTCTTATTTTGATGAAAAACCTCACAATATTTGAAGGTTGACACAATTGTAGGTAGAAAATTAGATTTTTCCTAATTTAATACTGTTACAGTAATTTCTAGAGATATAGGAGAAACAGTTTCTGCTCTTGTGTTTTGTAAACAAGTCATTTGGGATGTTTTCAATATCCTTTTCTATCACCATTTGTATACATTCATCATTTATTTGTAAGTAAACATTATTTGCATAAACAGAGGCAGAAATTTTGAGTATATTTATGTTTCCTTAGTTTAATAAAAAATTCATGGAGCCTCGCATTGTTTCCTCATGTATGAAATCATATCAATCCAGCAGTTTAATATATGAATATCATTTTTCACTTGAGCCTAGACACCAGGTTCATAGAGACTGTGATTTGAACGATCAAGTGGGAAAAGAAGAATTGCTCTGGCAAATTAACCAACCTACCAAGTCACCCACCAACCCAACAATCAACCAAATAACCCACTGCAAGGATCAGTCAACCAACTAATCTTTCTGAGTGAAGTAAGATCTGCACCAGAGGTCATCACAAACAGAAACTTTCCTGTGATGGGACCCAAAGCCGTGCTCCATTCTTGTGACTGCCAGGTATCTCTTCCCTCTCTACACCCACCTCCAGCTTTCTCCATCAGCTCTCACCCAGAGTATCCTAATCCTGGCGTAGGTCTTCCTGCTCTCACTTACTGTCTTCCTATGACAGATTTGACTTACCCATGGCCTATGCCTTTCCGAGATGGTAATCCAGTGGGAGTCCATGGCCACCTTCGGGTTGATGAAGGTAAAGGTTTAGAAGGAACAGGAGGATGCAGAGGAGGGAGGCAGCTGCCCCCTGTCTCTTACCCCCCACAGACGCCCCCAATTCCTATCTGGAGCTCTGGGGATAAAGCAGAAGAAGCCCTGAAAACATTCTGAGGAAGATAAGTGAATAATGCTGATCACCCACAGCCACTGTTTTCCCTTCCCTCTCCTCGTCATTTGTGTGAATTTATTCCTGCCCACCTTCTGGAACAGAGCGTTTGTGGGGCTGGATCAAGCATTGGCTGGCTGTGAACTGGCAAAGCAGAACAGCCTAGAATCGAACATGTGATCCTTAAGCACTTAAATTTCACCACATATATAGGGCTGGATTACAGGCATTTCCCAGACAAGGTGCTCTCAACCCTCTCCCTACCCACCCCCCCGACACCCACAAACACATCGTCAGATTTCAGTCACTGGACCTCCACATGGCCACGGAAACCCAGGAAGGAAACCAAGTAAGGTCAGGCAACCCAGGTGTGAACCAAAGAGCTTCCTCCACACTATGCCAAAATCACAATTCCTCCCTCCTTCCTTAATTTCATTCTTCCTTACTTCCAGCTTACTCTTCTTTTTACCTTTTCCTCCCTTTCTTTCTTTATTCTTCCTTCCTCACTCTCGTTTTTCATTCCCTCCTTCCTTCCCACTTGACTCCCTCCCTTAATACTTTCTCTTTCTTTCCCTTCCTTCTTCCTTCCTTCCTTTCTACCTTCCTTCCTTCCTTCCTCCATTCCTTCCTTCATTCCTTCCTTTCTTCCTTCCTTTTTTCCTCCTTCCTTTCATTACCTTCTTCCTTCCTGACTTCCCTCCTGCCACCCTAACTTCTTCGCGGCTTTCCTATCTTCTTTCCTTCCTCCCTCACTTCATTCCCTCCTTTGCCCTGTCTTTCTTCCCTTCCTTCTTTTTCTTCCCTTCCTTCCCTCCTTTGTTCTTTTATCCTTCACATCTTCCTTCTTTCCCACAATATAAACCCCATGATAGACAAACAAAAAAATATAAGAAAGAGAAACGCTTAAAACATTTCTGTGTAATATTGAAAGTTCTAGTCTTTGTCAGAAGTACTGCAAATTCTTACTGCCTCATGATGAGGTGCCATTTTTCGATGGAATTATATAGAGAGCTTTGCCAAATTACAAAATTCAGAATCAATATTCAAAAATTCTCAAACACACATTACACATGTTTTTCTTATGATGGAGAAGTTGGGAGGTTGTTCCTTTCCTATATATACCTAAATTCTTATAATTGTGGTATATACTATCAAGAGTCTTCCATGAATGAGTTAATGACAGCAGATATTTATCAATGTAGAAAGGAATCTGAGAATATTGAGACACCAACAAGGAATCTGGAATTCTGTTTCTTCTCAGAACACAAAAATTATATGACCATTTGTCCTGCATTGAAAAAAATGACAGACTTAAAGAGAATTTCCAAGTCATATAGAAAGGTATCTGCTTTTTTCTGATGTTATGGGGAGTCAGGAATCTTGAGTAATATATCCAATCAACAATTGTTTCTAACTGGAGAACAGTCATGCAAACAAAATGTGGGATTGAAGGTCATCGGACCTAAAAGCGGGTCTCTCAGGGATAACTTGGACAGAGCCATGTTTTGGATGAAGAAAGTAACCTGAAGAAAGGACTTTTTCCTAATTTCTAATCATACATAGACCCCTCAAAATTCTTACATTTCCATGGGAATAATATGGTCCATTTCATTTTTGACTGCTGTACAACGTAATAAAATATAAGTATAATGATAATGTAAACTCATGCAAATTTCCCAACAACTTCTGTTTTACAAAGAGAAGAGTGTGACTTCTTCCCAATGCCAGTGGCAGAGATAAAGAACATACTTACATTTGTCCATAACCTACCACCCAACTTTTATTAGTTTTGGGGGACAATGTTTACTTTAGGAAGATAGCTAATTTTATACAAAGAATGTGACATTTATCAGAAAAGAATACAGCACCATTTGAGAATTTTCCTGTATATTGCTAAAATGTTCAAAGAAGATTAATCTGTCGCTTTGGATATAATTGAAGGCTAGATTATGAAACCATATCCGATGAATCTAACTTTGTTTTCACCTTTTATATCATAAATCCCTCATATTTAGATGACCCACCACCACAATTTTATGGATGATTTTCTATTTATGGTCCACAGCATTGCTATTGCTTAATGGAATAGCTCCGAAGCATATTTTAGGAAGAACTACCTTTATTAGTAGTTAGGTTTTCTATGTATTCAATAGAGTTGAAGTATTACAATACAAAAGAGGAAGTTTCACATGTGAGAAACTTGCTCACATTTATGAAAATGTGAAGGTGTGAACATAGGAGGGTTTCCTATTTGGGGCATATTTCATCACCAGGAATTTCCTGGTTTGCAATTTCACATGAGTACTGGAATTTCTACAGAAATATTTGAACAATTTTTTTCCCTTCCCCTTCCAAAATTATACCAACATCAAATACAGGGAAAACAGGGGTTTTACCGTGGGGGAGGGATATACAAAACAACAACTGAATACCTTATAAATAAGTTAGAAACAATAGCAACAAAAGAAAAACACAGTGAGTTCTTATTTTGGTGTTCACTTGATTTAATATCAACTTACCTGACAGTTTCTGCTTGTCTCAGACATATATTAGTTATTGCAAATAAGGGAAACCATGGGACCTATGTTTCTGTGGGCCATGCTTATAGGGATACATATAGACCCATTGCAACATTTAGATGTACAAGACGTTATGTCGAAAAACGAACAACACAACATTGGAATGGGCGTGGGGGTGGGACAAGTTGAATGGGCAGGGGAAGGGGACGTTGAGGTGGTGTCAATGGGAAGGGATGGTAAGGGGAAACAAAGGAGGAGGCAGCAATGCTAGATAAGAAATATATTCATTACCTTGCCCATGTAATTGTCACGCCTCCCTATGGTCTCTTCACAATAAAAAATAATCAATAAGTAGGTAAAAAAAGAAATATTTGAATAAAAATGAATTCAGTATTAATTTGTAATTTGTCAATATTGGCTTGGAACCTGGTGACTTAGGGAATCTTATGACTTTTCTATGTGTTTAGGAATGTAAAGAGAACAGAATTATTTCCACATGTCTGCACTACAAACCCATCAATATATGTATCTATGTGGAAATTTATGAGAATTGAAAAGTGCATGTACCAATAATTTTCTTTTAACGGAATCTTATTGTCAAGTTGATAGACAGAGGGATTAGAATTATATATGTATCACCAAATGAGTACATTTCTGGTCATACGTTATTACCCAATGATCATTTCTCCCATACGTTTCTTTTGCCTCAAATCTCCATCCACTCCCACCAGATGTAAATTTTATTTCCAACGTGTTGTTTTTTCATTGTTTTCTCTCGGTTTGCTCTTTGGCCTTTGTCCAGATTTTGATGTTCCCCTTCCCATTTCTGATTCTCATTAACTTACATGTAGTACACAGTGTACCAAAATCAAATACCATGAGTACATGATAAGAAATGCACTTACCTTGCTCACGTAACTGTAACCCTTCTGAACAGTACTTTCACAATAAAAATAAAACTTATAAAAATGGGAAAATAAAGAAAAACACAAGTAAAAAGAAATAGCTTAGCATAGTACGTTTTTTTAAAAAAGCAACAAAATAAGCCTATGGTTTCTGTAGCTTGGATTTCATTTTGCTTAGCCTAATCTTCTATAGTCATATGTATATGGCTATTAAGTTATTGTGATACTATTCTGAGACTAAAGTGGACATATACAAATTTTTGCAAATAAGAGAAACCATGGTTTCTATGTTTCTTTTGTTCTGGACCCTTCAATTCATATGATTGTTTCCAAGTTTTCCCATTTCCTTAACATTGGGATTATGTCATTCTTTATTATAGAAACCTAGGAATCCATTGTGAATATACACCATATTTTCTCGATCCATTCATCTATTCTCAGGCATTTTAGGTGGATCCTTGTTTTCCCTATGGTAAATAATGCTGCAATGAACATGACCTTGCCATTCTAAAGGGATGCAGTGAAATCTCAATGGTGACATGATTTGCATTGGTTTTATCACCAGAACTGTTAAGAATTTCTACATATGTCTTTTAGGCATTCTCAATTCTTCATCAATGAAATCTCTCTAAATATTTACCCTTCTTATCATATGGTGGCTGTATTGTTTGGAAGTTTTTTGAGGAAATCAACTTTTTGAATTCTCATTATATTTCAGATAAGATTTTTTTTTCTGTTTCATGGCTAGTAAAGAACTACTCCCAGTCTTTTGACTTTCTATTTACCTACTTAAATAGGCCCTTGTCATGAAGAAGCCCTGTATAGGCATTTATATTAAGACAGTTTCGAAGTTTTCTAAGGAGGCCTAGGATTTCTCATATTCCTTCCCGTTAGAATATTTTCCTTTTACTTCAGATCTTTGATTCCCTTGGAATTGATGCTGACAGAAGGTGTTATATAAGTATGTAACATTATTTTTGTAGCTATTTAACTAATTTTGCCAGAATTGGTTATAGATTATAGCTTATTCATTTTTCAGCATTTTCCCTGCTTAAGTTTGAACTTGCCAAATGAAGTTAACTTTTTTTGTTACTAGTGATACTTACATTCTAGGTACCAGGGTATATATCCTGGTTCAGTCTAATAGAAGATTGTAAAAGTTTAACAGCTAAGCACATATAAGCATACAAAATACTGTAAAGAACTATCTGTCTTTTTCTTATATTTTTAACTTTATTTTCCATAGAATTTCTTCCTTGCTGCAGCACTATTTGATTTTGTAGCCTGTGGTTGTATGCACATTAATCTAAATAAGTCATGAAAGGGGAACAACAAAATCTTGAGCTGGAAGGCACAGAGTTAACCAATGCTACAATATTCCTCAGAGAGCAACATGTTGGAAGAGACATGTACAATTAGGGAAAGGGAGATTTGAGGCAAAATAAGTGTGAGAAAAATGAGGGATATGGCAAAATATGACAAGAAAAGGATTCATTGCATTACATACATAATAATTACTTTATACATCACATTGACAATAAGATTTAACTAAAAAAGAAGGGTGTTGTTACATTGTTAAATACACTTCTCTTGATTTGCTTAAGTTTATTCATTGATATATATATATATATATATGTATATATATATATATATATATATAGTATTCCTTATACAGACATGTGTTGATAGTTTGTGTCTCTTTACTTGCCTACTCACGTAGAAAAGTCACAGGATTCCCTGAGTGTACAGGTTCCAAATTATCCTTCAGAAATTAATGCGGAATAGATTCTTGCTGTCTATTTCTACAGAAAACCAATATATATTTCAAATTACACAATAGGTGAACAAATGCAACCATAATCAGAAATTCTCCGATTTCAACACCAAAAATTATAAGCCAAATTCTTTTTAACTCCCTCAACTGTCCTCAAATAATTCAACTCCACTGATTTCATAGAAATCCCCCATAAATTTTTGTCAAGGTGGATTTTCCTAAAATATACATCAAAAAGTATTCCATTTTGCATCAGGAATTTTGTGGACGACAGTGCCAAATTAACTATATATATGTGGGGGTCATTTATACATGTGGCAAGTTGACAATGAACATAAAGTCACTGAATATGGTTTCATGAAAGTGCCTTGTGTTTTACTCGACAGTCACAGCCCTCTGTTTTTGGAACATTGTAAATATATATTGTGAAATTACTAAAGATGCATATCCTCTTTCCCTATAAATATCACTTCTATGCACAAATATATCCTATCTTCATCAAACGTATTTTGTGCACTTGTTTTTTCCTTGCAACAGGTTTGGAAAGAACTCACGGTGTCCTTCAGGTGAGATATCACATGGAAATCATTGAGATCGATGAGCATCTTGTATAGTAAAACGTACACATCAGAATTTTGGGTGAAAAATCCCGTCTAAATTTTCATGCCATTCTATATGGAATTGATGTAAGATTAATATAAGGGATAATATAATGTGTCATTAAACTTTTGTTAAAGATTTATTGGGCTTTACAATTATTACAATAAATTAAATGGAAGTTGATATTCATAGGAAAACTTGAGGAAAGTGAAAAATTAAATACGACTTGTTCTCATATGATGCATATGCCTGAACAGAACCAAGGGCTCCAGAGTAAAATTCCCAGTTCTGTACTTCAAGTTGAAGGCCCAAAGTTCAAGGACAGGCCCTGATTTCAATCCTCAGACCCAGAATTCAAGGACATGGGTCCCAGTTAAACTACCAGCCAATGACTTCATATCCCAGGCTTTAAGTTCAAGACCCCGGTTGTGAGGTCATGCCCTGGTTTGAGTTTCAAGACCCAGATTGTGAGTTTAGATCCCTGGCCTAGTTTTAGGCCCAGCTATGGGTTGAAGTCCCAGGTAAACAGTTCAATGTCCAACCATCCAGTTTGAGGCCTAGGTTTTGAGTTCAAAGTCCAAGACTTTAGTTCAAATCACAGGCCTCAACTTAGAGGTCCATGTGCTCAATTCAAATGCCACACTGAGAGTTCAAGTCTCAGTCTCTAAGATTATTTCCCAGGTTTTAAGTTCAATGTCCAGGCCAAAAGTTCAGTCTATGAGTTCAAGTAATAAGCTTTGAGTTAAATAGCCCAGCTCAGAGTTTATGGCCTGGCCAGTAGTTCAAATTCTAAGCCAACAGTTCAAGTTTCAGGCCAGGAATTCAAATCCCAAGCTGAGAATTCAAGTACCAGGCCATGAGTAAAAATGCCAGGCTGAGAATTCAAGTCACAGGTGCCAAGTCCAAGTCCCAGTCCTTGAATTGAAGTGCATGGCCACTGTTTAAATCACAGGTCATAAGTTGTGGGTCCAGGTCCTGAGTTTACTGCCCAGGACATAAACTCAAGTGCCAAGACTGGGTCAAGGCCCAGGCTGTGAATTTAAGTTCTAGGACCCATGTTGAAGTCCCAGGTTCCCTCTTCCTCTTATAGTTCAACATTGTGGGATCAAGACCCAAGCTGTGAGTTGAAGGCCAAGTCTTTGAGTTCAAAACCCAGACCCAGAGTTTCAGGCCCAGTCTATGAGTTCAAGTTCCAGATTCCAATTCAAGTTTGAGGTACCCAGTTCAAGGCCAAGATTTCAAATTAAATGACAAAGCATTGAATTCAAGACCTAGGCACCAACATCAAATCCTAGGCTTTAAGTTTAAGTAGCAGACCAGGAGACTAAGGCCCAGACTATGAGTTGAAGGGCCAGACCCCAAACTGAAGCACAACTATCCCCTTCTTTCTGAGTTAAAGGTCCACGACCCCAGTTCAAAAACCAGGATATAAAATCAAATCACAGACTGTCAGTTAAAGGCATTGAATTCATGGCCCAGATGGATTGGATGTTCAAGGCCCAGACCTAGGATTACAGCACAGATTGTGAGATAAAGTCCCAGACTGTCACTTCAAGACCCAGGTTGTGAGTTCAAAGCCCAGGCAGGATTTCAAATTCCAGGGTGCAAGTTCAAGGTCCATGCAGCATTTCTAGTACCACCCCATGAGTTCAAGCCCCCGGCTGTATGTTCAAGTCCCAGGCACTGAAGTAAAGGATAGGCCATGACGCAAAGTTCCAGATCCTGATTTTACAACCCAGGTCATGTTCATGTCCCAGGCTTTGTTAACATCCCCTGCCTCATGTTCGGATTGCACACTGTGCATTCAAGGCCTGAACACTGAGTACAAACTCCAGGTAAGGTCTAATTCAAGTCCCAGGTTGTGAGTTCAAGGCCCAGCAAGGGACTTCCAGTCCCAAGCCTGAGATCAACTACCAAGCTCCAAGTTCAAGGTTCAGGACCAATTCATTTCCTAGGCTGAGTTAACATCCCTGGCCTCATGTTCTAATTGCATACTGCAAGTTCAAGTCCCTGACACTGAGTACACTGTCAAGGTCCAAGTCCTATTTTGTGAGTTCAAGGCCCAATATCCAATTTCCAGTCCCAATCCTGAGTTCAATTCTTAAGGTCCTAGGTCAAATTCCAGGCCCCATGTTCAATCACTAGGACACAAGTTAAATGCCATGGATGTGACTTTAACTCTCATACCTTGATTGCAAGTTCCAGGCTGACAATTCAAGACCCATGGCCTGAGTTCATTGCTCATGGTTCAAACTCATGTCCCAGGAACTGAGTTCAAGACTGAGTCCCTGAATTCCAGGACTAGGTCAGAATTTCAAGGCTCAGTCTGAGATTCCAGTCCCAGTTTCTGAATTCAAGTCTCAGTCCCCGAGTTTAAGGACCATGTCAAAAGCTGAAGGCTAAGGGTCAGAGTTCAAGGCTTAAGCTGGTTATTCAAGTCCTGGATGCCAAGTTCAATGCTCTGGCCCTGAGTTTAGTTTCCATGCTGAAATTTCAAGTCCTTGGCCCAAATTCAAAGCCAGGGAGAAAGCTGAATACCTAGGTCCCAACCCCAAAGCCTAGGCTGTGAATTCAATTCCCAAGTTTTGAATTCAAGTCTTAGGCCCCGAGATCAAGACTTAGGCTAAAAGTTTAAGTCACAGGTCCTGAGTTTAAAGTTCTGGCCACAATCCAAGTCCCAGTTCCTGATTTCAAGGATCAGGCATGTGTTCAAGTTTTAGGCTGTGAGTTTACATCCCAGGTTCCCACTTCCACCAGTAGTTCAAGGTGCAGGGCCCCATTCAAATAACACATTTTGAGACGAAGGCTCAAGCTGTGAGCTAAAGGTTCAGTGTGTGAATTCAATGTGCAGGCCTATAGTTTCAGGTCCACAAATAAGTTCAAATACCGGGGCCGAGTTCAAGGCCCAGGATCCCAGTTCAAATGACTGTTTTGAATGCCAGGCCATAGCCTTGAATTTAGTCCCAGGCCAAGAGTTCAAATCCAAGACCATGAGTAAAAATATCTGGTCCCAACTTAAAATTGTAGGTTCAGAGTTCAGGGTCCAGGGGCCCAGTTCAACTTCCAGGCCCCGTGTTCAGTTCCAAAGCTGTAAGTTCAAGGCTGAGACACAGTTTCAAGCCCAAATATGAATTCAAGTCCTAGGACCCCAGTTCAAGTCTTAGGCACCGTTTTCAAGGTCCAGTGCTCCAGTTCAACTCCCAGACACTGACTTTAAGGCCCAAGCCAAGATTAAGTCTGCTGCAGTAATTTCAACTTCCAGGAGTTAAATTCAAGGCCCAGGCACTACTGTCAATGCCCATCCTGACTTCAAGGGCAAGCCATTGGTTCAAAACCCAGGCAGCAAGTTCTACTCCAGGCCCTGAGTACAGGTCCCAAGACATGAATTAAAGTCCCAGGACCGCAATTCAAAGAGCTGTCCACAAGTTAAATGTCCAGACCTCATATTCAAGACCTATTTGTTAGTTCTGCCTAGACAGCAATATACATTCTGTGGTTCATAAGCCAAAACAAATCAATTTTTAACTATTAATATTTTCTTCCCTCCTTCATTTCTTTTTTTTTTCCTACGGATAGCTAGGAACATCTTGAAAATGCTATCTTTAGTAAACAAACAGGCAGCATCATTTGAACATTAGGAAAATTCTCATGTTCATAAATGGTGCATGCTCAAAAATGATCATAATAGATCACAAAAATAAATCTTACTGCTGCTAAGTTACTAAAGCAAATGGTCTCGGGTTAAGTTGGAGTGCTGTTTATACATAAATCTTTAATGTTCATTCTCTGACTCCGTGATTACACAAAGTTATCCATATTGTTGTAAGGGTAGACTTTTTCTCAGAATGACAGTGTTTATTTTTATATACAGGAATGCCAATTAGCAATATGTTATTAAAAATTAGTTTCATAAGATATTTTTAGAATACATTTGACTTATGGCAAAAATATTCATCCTCTTTACTTCATGTACTTCATCTTTCTGTATGTCTTTTTAATTCATACCTTAGATACATATTCAAGTAAAGTACTAGTAAAATGGGCTAAGATTTCTCAAAGCAACTACTTGCAAATATAAAATAAACAGAGCAAGAAAAAGACCAGATCCCAGAATGGATACAAATATTAACGTTAGTATATAACACAAAAATCCAAAGCATTTACTCACTAAAGAAATATTACTGAATGTGTGGGTTTATGTACACACATATAGTTTTATGTATTTGTGTTCCACATAATAGGAAGAATTTGCATATTTCAAAAGAATATAACTTCTTTGTAGAATTTTCAATTAAAGCCTTTGTTGACAGATCTATCCAGAAAACATGAAATCAAATTGTGTATTATTAAAAATAGTATATTCAAAGTTCTAAAAAATGAAATCAACATGTGTAATGACATATAAAAAGTGGTCCATTGTATTTGTCACTATTCTAGTATTAGGTAGATTCAATACTCATAGTTTTCATAAATACCAAGTAACTTTTTTAAAAATCTCCTACCCAATATTTTGTAGTCATATTCAGGGGACTTTGCGAGTAGAGAGACTTAAGCAAATTGCTACTATGCATTAATCAGTGGCACATTCCTTCATTAAATATCTAGTGCATCTGAAAAATGTACTGCAAATATAAGTATTTGTTATTAAAATATAAGGAACGGATAATGTGGATTGTCAAATCTCCCTGTTTGGAATTGCTCTTTGGTGAACCTGAGGAACTGAAGAATTTCAATATTGCTATGTGTCAAACAATGGAACATGATTTGAGACAATTCTAACAAAACCGCAAAGAGAGAAAACTATTAAAAACCATTATTTGTCTTTAAATGGAAGTCAGACCAAATCCCTGAACAAAAACAAAAACATGAACAATTAGGATCTGATAAAGGATGGTATAGGAGTGCTTGATATCTGGTGAAGAAGGGCAGGAACCCTCTCTGAAGTACATAGAAGTGATTCCCTTCAGAAGGCTTCTCTGGAGTAAATATGAGGTTTTGTGGCTATTGAGGATGTATTCATCATTCTTGTGATAAGACAAATCAAGCTCATGTAAGAATCAGGATCTCTGGTCTTCCAGCCCAACATGTGTTTCTGACAATTAAGACAAAGTCTAGGACAACTTCCAATATCTTATATTCTTCAATGAAGTAGAATTCATTTCAACTGTATTAAAATTCAGTAATTTGATCAGTAGATGATTTCTCACTGTTATTGACCAGCATGCAATTTGATCCTCACTCTAATTCCTTCCACAATTCAGTCCCGTTTTCACTATCTCTGTTGTGTATGCTACTGCATTGTAAGCTACTGCATACAAGATACTTTGGTTAACACCAATTTCAATGGAAGTAATAGAGATAAAATTAGGCTACATTTGAAATCACTAAGCACATTATACAGATGGAGTAGGCTTCAACTGGTAGCTACAATTACTAATAATTCATGCACATTGTATATATTGGGAAAATATTTGATAGGACCGTTTCTCATAAAGAACCAAAAATAATCACAGAAGTTGTATTCTAGTGAATGGCATTCAGGGATTCATGAATATTTGCAATTTGTTCTAACAGTAATCGAGCAAAAGGTGCACACAGGATAAGTAACAAAGAAAATAATTCAATGAGTGCTTTGCTTCATGGCACTATTGGAGTTGAAATGTCAGGGACCAAACTGAAAAACTATTCAAAAATGATTTGTCACAAATAAGTCTTCTGAGTTAAACATCTATGAATTGTTTGATGACAGAGAAATCAATCATGTTACTTCTGAAATTGAGGAGTTCATCCAAGTTTCAAGGGCAATACTGGCTTTAATTACTTTGTTCGGGTGTTTGTTTTTTTTTTTTTAATTTAATTTTATTTTATTTGAGAACATACTGTACAGAGGGGTTACAATTACATGGGCAGGATAATGCATACATTTCTTACCAAGCATTGCAGCCTCCTCCTTTGTTTACCCTTCACCTCCCTTCCCAGCCTCCCCCCTCCCCCGCACCCAATCATACCCCCCCTCCCCCCCCCACCAACATTGTAAAGCTGGTTTTGACATGACATTTTGTACTTCTCATTGTTGCAACAGGTCCACCTGAATCCTTAAAAGACTTGTTTGTCCCCGTCTCCTCCACATGTTATACTGACATCAAATATAGTGAAAGCGGGGGTTACACTGTGGGGGAGGGACATACAAAGCAACAAAGAAATAATCTTATAAATGCGTTAGAAACACATGCATGAAAGAAACAAAAACATTAAAATACATATTTGAGGGTTCGTTTTCCTAACATCACATTCTCTGACTTTTTCCGCTTGTCTCATACCTATACTAGATATTGCAAATAAGGGAAACCATGGGACCTATGTTTCCTTTGGCCTGGCTTACTTCACTTAATATAATTTTTTCCAAGCCTTTCAATTTCCTAACAAATGGGGAAATGTCATTCTTTCTGATGGAGGCATAGAATTCCATTGTGTATATATACCACATCTTCTTGATCCATTCATCTACTTAGGGGCATCTGGGTTGGTTCCATATCTTAGCTAAAGAGCTGAAGGAAGTCAGGTTGTTCGGGTGTTTTGAACCTACACAACAACCAAATACAGAATAAGAAAATGTGAATATTAAAAAATACTTTGCTCACCACAAACAGGCTTCTATTTTCCTGACATGAATACTTATAGAAACGTGTAGAAATTTATAAAAATGGATGTCTCTTGACTTATGTTGGTCACTGTCTGGAAAGGAAGATATAGTCAATCTATGTATATATACTCACATTTTTCCATTTTAATATGCATTGTGAAACGTTTCTGCTTATGTTGATTCCTTGGTCTTTCTATAGCCTCTACACAATCCAATAGGAATACAAATTGCTTAGGGTAAACCATAAACTCTCTTTTGCAGGATTCAAGTAAGTATTAGTTTTGAATCAAGCTCAACAGTTGTACTCATTTTAAATTTTTTTGCAAATATTGCAGCCAATATTTTATATTATTCAATAGGAAAAATACTGATGACTAAATATGCACATCACCAGAAACAACCTGTTTGCAAAACCAGCATATGTGATGATCATCATCCGTATTCATATATCTAACCTATACCCTAACTTCACAGTTCCTGTTTCTATCACAAGGTAGAAATTCATAAAAAAAAAGCTTTGAAGAACCAGTCTAATTAGCAACAGGAATAGTTTCACAGTATAATATATTCATGGCAAATACTATTTGAAAACAATTTGTAATTGAGAATAAAAAATAATAATAACATCGGTTTGTATGAAAAATGAAATACATTTTGTGGGAAACAATTAGTAATTAGTGTTTCAACTCATGTGCAAAATTGTTAAAATTGACATGAACTTGGGTAGCATGTGCTTCTGGCTCATCAGTACTTTCAAAATGTGCAGATAATAGTGTTTTAGCGTTTATCCAAATTGTAATTTTTCATTGAAAAGTAAGAAAAAATATGATCAATAGCATTTTTTCTAAAATTCTCATGAAGCAACATTTTGAAAAACCAAGAATGCATTGATCTCAAGCAAATGATATATAATATTTATTTTCCCATTTGCTCTATGAAAGACATAGAAAGAATATTTTCCTTGACTAAATTCCTTCTTCATATTTCATGCATTTTGTTTGTTGGCATATTTTGTTAATATTCAAAAAGGAAATTCCATTCCTTCTTTATGTATTTATTACTAGAGTACAGGAAATCGCTAAGTATTTGCCCTCATAACTATCTCCTGAAATTAATCAAACGAAGTGTATTTGAAATGACACATTGAAAGTTTAATATAGATCATTGGATTTCAATTCCTGCCAATAAATATATAGTCCACATTTCATATCAGACTACAATCCATTTAGCAAAGACTGTGTCCCTTTAGGTCTTGAACACCAAGTCCAGGTCTCCAATTTTAATCATCTAAAAAGGACAGGAAAAAATGTATAGCAAAATTAATGAAAATACAGTGAAACATACGATTTTGCAATCGTCAACAAAGTTTTTAGTTGTAACTGGACAGGTAATAATTTTATCTCACTATACCTGAGATGTATCTATTGAATATTTCTCAACACCAGTTTTATCTCTTCTAGATGTAATTGGTATAGAAATTTATAGAATTCCATTTGAGTCTCTTCTGTTCATATTTATTAGGACTGTCCCTTCCAAATGATCAACACAAATGAATCATTTGCAATAATTGGCATATGTATATGATATCAGATGAGCAGAAAGTGAATCAGATTGACAGATTATAGATAGATAGGTAGATAGAGAGAAATAGATAGACAGATAGATAGGTAGATAGATAGGTAGATAGATAGATAGATAGATAGATAGATAGATAGATAGATAGATAGATAGATAGATAGAGGTATATAGTTATTATAATACTATATAAAACTATGTTACATGAAATCAAAAAAAGATATGGACAGAAACTGTTTTTCTTTGTTTTTCTTGATTTTAATATATTACATGAATTTTGTTGTTGTTTCTACTGTATGTTCTTTCTCCTTTGGTATATTCCTGGCACTGCATTAGATTTTGGTACCTATATTCTATAAATTGGTCTAATTTGCAAGGAGAAGGAGAAAATTTAAATCCTGGAACAAGAACAAAATATGATCCATTCAAATGATGCTACTCTCAGGACTCTCCTTTGGAAATGAACTTTACCACATTGTGATGGAAAAAGAATATTGGAGAAGGAGGAGAGACATGTTAGTGTGAAAAAAAAAAAACAAAAAACAAAGGATGGGTAACAATGCTCCACAAAGAATATAGCCATTAGTGACATAAATATAACTCTGCTCTATAGCATCTTTTCACAACATTTTTAAAAAAGAACAAAAAATACCAACACAAAACCAAAATAAACTATTTATGGCATTCAAATTCCCTATTACTCTATTTCGTAGAGGTAGTTTTATCACATATGAAATTTTTTGCATTGTGAGATTTTTGTTCTTTTTGAATTCTCAAAGGAAAATAGCCTTTCCTGAAAGGTACAGAAAATATGACCAGGATTTAAGAGAATATACCAGTTGATGTTAGACTGCATTATTCCCTAAATGCTACGTTGAACAAACTGTATTAAGGAATGATCATCTTTTTTTCAATTCTAAAGGGTGGAATTCTATTGATTTAGCAGAAAATTGAAAAGCAATTAAACAGAAGTGAAATATAATTTTTACCTCATGTTTATTGATATTCAGAATGACTACTCCCAAAAAATTCTTGTCAAATATATTCTGCTTTGAAATAGAAAGACCAGCATCATGAAATTAGAAGCATACAAATGAAAGCATCCTAAAGAAAAAGAAGAAAAAGGAAACTAAACAATAAAAACACACACTTTTATTATAGTGCAATGTCCAGCCAAAAGAAGGTATAGTTTATCAATTTAATTATAAGTAGTAATTCATTAAGTAATAAGAAAATGATGTAACTTACAGTTAGTGTTAAGTGTGGGATTTGAACTTGGCTAAATGAAATTCTCAGCAACTTAGTTTTATGTATCATATTTTGTTGGTTTGTGCGAGTGGAGGTGTAACTTGACAACAGTTTTAACATGATGTGGAATTTTTTCCTAAAATTTATGAATCTCACCATATCAACACCTAATATACATTTTCATGTTGCTAGTTTCAATAGTTTTTGACAAATAACATTCTTAAAATATTCAACATTTCTTGTCTCTTTGAAGTTCCTTCAGCAATATGAGTAAATACTAAAATCTTAAACCTCACTTTACATTAACCAATTTACTCAGTGATGACCTGTGATAGAATGATTCTGTCAAAACCATGGCAGTAGTCTATTCTTGTCTAAAAGTTTTCTTGAAAGTTCTAGTTCAAATGTCAGTGTGAATTCCTGTGTTTGGGGCTTATAAATCCTTTTGAATTTTCTGTAAAATATAAAATTTTGTAAACATTTATTTGGTGCTCTGAAACAATGACTTTAAGACAATCCTTAACATACACCCATTGATAAAGTTAACATAGAATTTAATATTAGGGGTCCATGACTGGATCCCCTATCTAATTTCAAGAAAAGGGGGGTATGTAGAACCCTACCAAGACAATCACTATTTTGTGCATAAAAGGTCCAATTTGAGACATGGCCTATTTCCAGCATATGAGCTTAGGTCTCCAAAATGATCACAGATGTCCCACCTTCACCCTACCTTATAAGTTCCCCTAGCAACAGCCAATGAGTGAGAAGGTTGAAAGCCCCAGAGACTGAGACCCTGAGACCCTTGTGTTACAATGCCAGTATATTTTTTGTGGTTTAGCTTGCTGCCCTATCTAATGAGACTGTTACAAGACTGTTACAAAATGCTAACTAAATGTCTGCTAAAATCGGTAAAGAAAAACCAATTGTACTAACCAATAAGAATGTGACAAAACTTACTAACCCTTAGCTACCCAATTGTTAGCCAATGATGTAACTGCTAAGTTGGGGGCCACCTGCCCTTGGTTTAATTGTGATAAAAACCCTGACATCCCATAAGTTGGGGCTCTCAACTCTGACCCACTGCATCTGTGAAGGTTGGGAGACTAGGTTCGAGCTTGCAATAAACGATTCTCCTGTGCTTACAAAAAAAAAAAAAAAAAAAAAAAAAAAAAAAGATTTATTTGGTGCTAAAAAATAATTCCTGAATTGTAGAATACTATTCATTGGAAACAATACAATATTTATATATTTTCGTGCAAAAGACCTTAATATACTTTCTGTAATTAGGAAATAACTGGCACAGATATTCATGGGGCTTGCTATAGATCCAAAATTCTAAAAATTGAACTTGTCTGAGGATGGGAGGTTGGCTCAGTTTTAGAGTGCTTGCCTTGCAGGTATAAGGTCATGGGTTCCAATGTGCAGCACCAAATAACAGAAAAAGTCAGAAGTGGTTCTGTGGCTGAAGTGGTAGAGCACTATTCTTGAACTATAGATTTGAAGGACGGTGCTCAGATCCAGAGTTCAGACCCCATAACTACCTCCCCATAAATAAAATAAAAAAAAATCTCTTGCACAACACAAAGTGAAACTATGTATATTCTGTGATGAAAAAACTAAGAATTGATTCAAGAACTGTATCAATTTACAAAAAACTATGAAGTGATATGATTTTAAAAATCTTCAAAATAATTACAAAAGGCATGCCATGCGTAATTCTGCCCTATATTTAAACTGAGAATCGCTTTGTTTCCCTTAAGAATTGTGCAATATTTGTAAAGTAACAACAGTCACAGTCTGTAGTAATATTAGGGAAAGCTATAGAATTATGTGTAATTAATTATATTTTCATAAATTTATGAATGTTAAATGTCAATATTGAACAACAGCACAATGTGAGTAGTTAATAAAGACTGAATCCTGTTTAAAATTAGTTTTCACACATCTGTATCTTCAGACCTGTACTGAAAGGGAACATCTATATTTTTTAAATCCTGTAAATGTTAGAGAACTTAGTGGTTATCCTCAATGAGTGATAAGAGAGAATTTTAGGCAAGAAACATAAAAAATGTTTTATTTCAAATATTATTTCAAAGCGCCATATTGTATAAATTTATGCTTTGGTTAATCCTATTAAAAGCATGGGAAATCTCTGCTTCCCTAAATAATGTAAGAAAAATTTTGTTGTTGCAACTGAGGAGGCATAAGTTGAAACAAGATTGCGCCAGATAAATCAAATACTTCAGAAACATGTATAAGAGAAAATTATAGGAAGAAACTCACAAGAACATAGCAAGTGATGAGTACACACACATTAACATAGTTTGACACAAAGAAATAAATCAATACTTTGTAGAAAAAAATGGAAAGTATTCATTTGGCCACTATATTTTCACATGTTCTCTTTACACAAATATCTAGACTATTGTATACTTCCCTCCTAAAAGAACTATAATTTGAGCTAACAATTATTTTCAAAATGAGGTTAAAATATTTGAATTATCATTAGGTCATATTAAACGGTTTTGTCTAAATTTATAATCGGGAAATCATATTTCCTTAGCAAACTGCCTTTGGGGATTTTCTCTCCAGGAAATTCAAAGAGAAAATGGAGAGTATTTCAGATTCAGCAGATGGAGTGCTGTCTCAAATTGACCAACTATTACAAGTTTGAAAATATTTTCATAAGTAAATCAACCTTCATCTGAAAAGAAACAGAGCTTGTGATTTTATAGCCAGACATACAGTGTTGTTCTTGTTAGGTCAGCTGTGCATATTATATACGTTAAAGGTAGAATGTGTGAGTATAATTACTATTAACTACATAAAATGTAGATCCTATGCAATGTCATCTGAACAGTGTGTTTGTACTCCCAGAGCACCTAAACTGGAGGACATCCACTTAATCACTATACCCTTCCAGGCAGAAAATTAATTAAATGAATAAATAACTCAATTCAAAACATAGTACAGGTAATGTAAAATGTCACTCATTTTCCAAGTTAGTTAACACAAGATTATTTTGGGAGTTGTTTCTCAAAAGGTGTTTATTCATGAAACATGTTCCCTTTTTCAGAATTGTCAATGACTTTTGGTTATTGATGGTGAAGTTTTTTTTTCCTCATAAATTATTGATTGTGAGTCCTTCTGATTGATTATTCTTCATTACTCTTTCAGGTGAGGTACTTTTTTTTATTTTCCACTTTATTTCCCACATAACTTTCAGGAAATATGCTTGCCTTCTGGATTCCTCTCTCCAGAGTTGCTACAAGCTAGGTAGATCTGACTATTGCAGAATATATTCAAATACTTTCCTGTTTCCTTCAAATCAAAGGCATTGCAATGTCTCCCCTGGGTCCATGTTTAGAAACTATGTTGATGTGAAAAAATGGAAATGTTATCTCAGATATGACACATCTGGCTAACTACTAAATTCATTTGAAGTCCTATTTTAGATAGAAAGATTTCTCAATATTTATTTAATATACATTTTGAAATTAAATGTTAGGAATGTTTCTGGAATTAATTCTGTACTATTACTTGGTGCATAGCATTTGGAGGATAAACAGCCCAATTCTCAGGACTATTTAGAGGAATTTAATAAAAAGAATTTCCTTTATTTTTTATTTTCAAAATATTGTATAGAGGGGTTACATTTACATGGGCAAGATAATGAGTACATTTCTTATCAAGCATTGTAGGCTCCTGCTTTTTTTCCCCTTCCCATCCATTTGCATGCCCCCCTCCCCGCCACCCAATTCTCCTGCCCCCAACCAATGTTGTAATATTCGTTTTCAACATAATGACTTGTACATCTCATTATTACAATGGATCCAACCGTATCCCTATTTAAACGATTTGATTTTCCCTAAATTTTTAATGAAATTTTATTTTAAAAATGTATATTTTGTTTAGTGAATTTTGTAGAGCATTTCTATTTTGTGGATCACAGGTTGAATTATGAGGAAAAATTCCCAGGAAGCTACTGAAAATGTATAGTCATATAGTTTCTGTTCCTGGATAATGTCATTTTTTGAAAGTATAATTTGATACTTATCTGTGTGCTATTATTAACTGTTAGGAAACAATTCTAAAAGTTTCCTAGCAAAGTCAAAGGTTTAAATTTGGAGAGTTAATGGAATATTGGCCAGATATTTAGAGAACAGTTCCACAATTATGTGATAAGAACAACATTGCAATTCATTGTGTAGTATTCTGGCATTTCAATCAAAACTGGAGAATGGGACTAAAGAATGAACTTGGAGGAAGACAACAACTGATATTCAGAAAATCTCTGAATATGAGTAATGTTTAGAACTGAGAGTAAAAGGAAAAATCCTGAGGAAGAAGTTTCAAAGGCAGCATGGGCCGGAATGTCAGTGAGAATTTTGTCTCCAAATAACCACCAGAAAACCAAAAACGGCAGTCTCTTTCAAGTGGCAGAGCGCAAGCTTTGAGCTGCAGTGTTCAGGGAACAAGCCCAAGCCCAGAGTACAAACTCCACCACAAACAAAAAAAGGAAGAAACATTCACACTATTTCTGTGTAAAATTGAAGGTCTACAAACTTAATGTTTGGCAGAAGTGCTTCAAAATACTCACTGTCTTATGATGAGATGGCAGTTTTTGAAAGATTTTTACAGAGCTTGGCAAAATTACAAAGTTCAGAATCATTCCATTCAAAATTTTCCTTCAAAAAGAATCTCACATTTTACAATGGGGGTTTCCATATGAGGAGAATGTATGATATTAATAGCCAATTCCTTCATATACCTTAATTCTTACTAGTGTGCTATATACTATCAAGAATTTTCCATGAACGACTTACTGACAGCAGATAGGAACTAATGTACAATGGAATATTTGATAATAATGAGACACCAACATGGGATTTGAAATTATGTCTCTCCAGAGAATGAAAAAGTAATATGACTGTTTTGTCCTGCAATGACAGGGACAAGAGTTACAGAAAAATTTCAAGGCAAATAGAAAAGAATCAGCTTTTTTCTGATTTTGGGGGAGTTAAGTATCTTGACTACTTTACATATTGAATAATTGTGCCTAATGCCAGAACAGTCAATGAAATAAAATGTGGAACTGAAGGGCATAGAAAACCAAAAGCACATCTTTCAGGGACACATTGGCCATAGCAAAGTGCTCATTACTTAGCATTCCCAGTTTGTTGGGTGAAGAAAGATAACTGAGGAATGTACTGTATCCTAAATTCTAAATGTAAGTGGAACCATCACAATATTTATATTTTTCTTGAAATAATATGTTCCATTTCACAAGTTATTGCTGTAGAATATAATAAAAATATGAGAAGAGTATACTTATATTTGGTCCCTTAAAAAAATTTCAGATCAGAGTTCTGGGAAGATGGGGGAGTGGGGAGAAGCTAGAATCTAAACAAGCTCTCGCAGAGAAAGCAGTTTTAGAGTTCCAGTAAAGAGTCCTAAGCCAGCGAATCACACCAAATGTGCCATCACAGGACAGAGAGTCAGGCCAGAGAGGAAAAATCCAGGCAAGGAGACACATCTGAGCTATTGCCAGCAGCCACCGCAGCAGCGGCAGCTGTGGGGGCCGAGGCCGAGACCATACCTGAGCCAAAGAGAGTCCGGGACGAAGGAGCCAGACGCACCAGGCCAGTAGATTCTACTCAACACCAGCAAGAACGGACAAGGAGCGGACTTCATCCTGCAGTTCACAGACCAGAGACGGCCCAGGAACCAAGACTTGCTGTGAGTAGAAGCCTGACGTCCTCATTCCTTCTCAGGGAGCAGAGGAGGTAAGGCCACCCCTCCCCCCTCAGTACCGGAGAGCTCCATCTTGGATACTGACAAAGCTCGGCGGAGCTGCTAGCTCCAACTCAAGCCTTGGAATAAAACGAGTCACTTAGCAGGTCACAAGAACTTAATGGCAGCATGACCTGCCAGACTCAGATCCACCCAGGCAAAAGTCACCCAGCTAGGCTGCCAGCCCTAGGAGTGGCTTTCTTCACTGTGTAATCACAGCCAGAGGCTGCCCCTCCCTCTTGCAGCCTTGACAGACAATCAATTGAAATTCAGTAAACAGAAACCTTGAGAATGGCTCCAGGCTGGGTTCTGTGAGCTTTTCACAAACTAGCCTCAGGGAAAAGCTACTGTTTGTTGAAAGGCCTCAACTCTACCCAGAAACTCACCTCATCACTGCATCCCCCTCTTTGGTGATACTCAAAGCAGATCTGCCTCCCATTGAACTAGCCTGGGAGGAGGATTGCAAAATCCTAGGTAAAGCTGAGCATTTTTCTGCCAGTTCGAACAAACTGACTTAAAAAACCAACCAAGCCACAGGACCGCAAGCAGACCAGAGACTCCAACAAGGGGCTGGTTACGGACACAAGGGAGATACAGGATTTTTCCCAACACTCCCAAAAAAATCAAAGAACTTCTTTTTTCTTCTTCTTCTTCTTCTTCTTTTTTTTTTTTTTTAGTACTTATATAAAAAAATTTTTTGCTTTTCTAAAACTTTTTTAAGTGTTTAATTTTTGCCATTTTTGAAAAATAATTGTTTTCCAGTAACTTTTTTTTTCCTCTTATAATTTTTATTTTAGGGATACGTGAGTGTGCGTTTTTCTTTCTTTTTCTGTTTTCTTTCTCTTTTTTAATTATCTTTTTGTTTTTTGTTTAGCTCTACTGAAGGTCTGATCGTTTTTTCTTCCTTTCATATCCTTTTCACCTTTTCCTCTCTTTCGTTCTTCTTTATGTGACTTAATTGTTGTCCTGCACATCCTCAGATAAAGCTGCAGTTGACTATTAGACCCTATCCCCCATTGTGTACATACAATCCACAAATTTATTACCCAGTTCAAAACCTCTGAGACTTAAATTCCTCAATAGCAGTACTACCTCTTTATACCTATATAGTATTTTAAGCATTTTTATTTTTAATTTTTTCACATCTCCTTTATATCCCTCCCCTTCTATCAATATATTCACGTTCTTCTCCAAATAGATTGTTAATTTTTACATTTCTATTTTTTTCTGGTCTCTTTTCTTTTCCTTTCCCTTTCTTCCTTTTTTCTCTCACTCTACTTTCATCCTACCCAACCTATTTCCTGCTTTGAGATTAGGACTTAGTTACCTTTCCCTGTGCCTCCACACATCAATCTATTCCTATTTTTTACCCACATCTCTCCATAATCCTAATAATTTCTGGTTTTCCATATTCTTCTTTGTGGTTCGTAGCCCATTAACATATAGTTGTTTGATGTTGAATAGATGTATCTGTTGAACTAGATTGTATCTGTAGACTATTGACTGTGCAAATTCAGATTTTGGTTGATGCTTGCCTTAAGATAGTGATCTAGCACAAAACTGGTGCTATTTTCATCTGAAGTGGGCACAGTAAGCCAGAAAAACACAAGAAAAAAGGCAATTTCCGGGTATCTCAATTCCCAATCTTGAAAATCAAGGGACAGAACAGATAATGAATAATCCAGAGGAGAGTTCACAAATAGTTCTACAAACACTGCTGGCAAACATGATAAATGAAAAGATGGAAAACATACAAAGGAATCTGTATGAGTGTGATATGGAGAGAGAGGAGGCAATCCAAGTTTATTCAGGAATATCATAATAGTGAGGAAGCTACTCAAAAACTGATACATGATTTGTGTGAGCAGCTTGAGAACACTCAAAGAGAAAGGCAGGAATGGTGTGAGCAGGCTGAGAACACTCAAAGAGAACTACAGGAATCCCACAAACGGGAGGAAGCTAATCAAAGAGTAATTCAGGAATTGAGAGTTCAGGAAGAGAATACACAAAGATCACTAAAGGCATTCGTGGAATCTATTAACAAAGAGCTGAAGGAAGTCAGGGAGACCACAAAGGGAATGCTAAATGGAACCCAACAGAAGGAATGGGAGTCCAAGGAAACCATAACCAATCAACTAAGTGATTTGAGAATAAACACTGAACACCAAATTAAGGAAGTAAAGAAGTTTATACAAGATCTAAAACAAAGCTTCAACAAAGAATTTGAAGCCACCACACCAAGATTATAAAGTTCGTTTTCGTCATGACAACTTGTAATTCTCGTTGTTACAACAGGTCCACCTGTATCCTTAAACGACTTGTTTATCCACATCTCCTCCACAAATTATACCGACATCAAATATAGTGAAAGCAGGGGTTATACTGTGGGGGAGGGACATGCACAGCAATAAGAAATAATCTTATAAATGCGTTAGAAACAAATGCATGAAAGAAAAAAAGAATAAAATACATATCTAAGGGTTCATTTCCCTAAAATCACACGATCTGACCTTTCCTGCTGGACTCATACATAAATTAGATATTACAAATAAGGGAAACCATGGGACCTACGTTTCTTTAGGCTTGGCTTACTTCACTTAATATAATTTTTTTCCAAGTCTTTCCATTTCCTAACAAATGGGGCAATGTCATTCTTTCTGATGGAGGCATAAAATTCCATTGTCTATATATACCACATTTTCTTGATCCATTCCTCTACTGAGGGGCATCTCGGTTGGTTCCATATCTTAGTTATGGTAAATAATGCTGCAATAAACATAGTTGTGCTAGTAGCTTTAGTGTGGTCTTGTTTGTAAACATTTGGATAAATGCCCAAAAGTGGGATTGTGGGTTCATAGGGGAGCTCTATGTGAAGTCATTTGAGGAACCTCCATACTGCTTTCCAAAGTGGTTGGACAAGTTTATACTCCCACTAACAATGAAATAAGTTCCCTTCTGTCCACATCCCCTCCAGCATCTGTTGTTGTTAGAGTTCTTGATTTTGACATTCTAACTGCAGTGAGGTGATATCTCACTGTTGTTTTGGTTTGCATTTCTTTTATGGCTAGGGATGTTGAGCATTTCTTCATGTGTCTATTGGTCATCCTTCTTTCTTCAGAGAAGTTTCTCTTTAAGTCATTAGCCCCCTTATTCATTGGGCAGTTGTTTCTTTGAGGATTTGTTGTTCGGGGATTTAGTTTTTTGAGTTCCAATTATATTTTAGATATGAGACCCTTGTCTGTTGTATGGCTAGTGAAGAACTTCTCCCAATCTGTGGGCTTTCTATTGATCTTGCTATCTATGTCTTTTGCTATGCAGAAGCTCTGCAACTTCATGCAATATCATTTGCCCAACCTTTCTTTGATTTGTTGTGTTTGGGCGTCTCTATTTAGAAAATGTCAGCCTGCACCAAGGAGACCTAGGGTGATAGGAGAAAGATTTTTAAAAAAGAAAAAAAATGGAAAAACAAAAATTTAAATTTAAAAAGTGAAACAGGTAAAATAATGTAAGTCTAAAGTAATTATATTGAGGGAAGAAAAGGATATAATGAGAGGGGAGGAGAGGGATACTAAGGAGAGATGAAAAATTAAAAAATGTAATTTCTTAAAAGTAGTTATTAATTTCATTAATTATTATTAATTATATAGGTGTAAAAATACTCTATTAAAGTAGTGAAGCCTAAGAGCTTCTGAATCAAGTAATAAATTTCTGCATTAAATATGAAAGCAATGGAGGATAAGCTCTAATGTTCAAAGATGGGTGTATATCTCGAGATCAGCAAAACAGTAATTAAGTCATCCAAAAAAGAAAGATAAAAACATGAAAAGAATTAAAAGAAGGACCCAAATGTCAAAAAATAAAAATAAAAATAAAGAAGTACACACACACCCATATATAACCTGAAATAAAACTTTGGAAGGAAAAAAACAGATTAATAGAAAACACTTCTTAATTTAAATTTTAAAAAGGTACAAAATTAGTTCTTTGATATATTTTTTGTGAGGAGGGTATGGGAACATCGTGTATGTCCCCCAGGTCCATAAGCAGTCTCTTGGTAGGGTCTTGGTCTGCTTGTGGTGTTTGGTTTTCCTGTGGCTTGATGGATTTCTTAAGTCAGTTTGTTTGAGCAGGCAGAAAAATGCTCTGCTTCAACCAAGATTTTGTGATCCTCTCCCCAGGCTACTTCAGTGGTAGGGATATCTGCATTGAATTTCACAAAAGAGGAAGATGGCTGTTTCCCCTAGTTTGGAAATGTTGTGAGGCTAGGTTCTGAGTAGTCTTGGGGGCCTTTCAGCAAACAGCTTTTTCCTGAGGGGCTATTTCCTGAGACACTCACAGATCCCAGCCTGGAGTTTATGTTTACTGAGTTTCAATTGTTAGTCTATGCTTCTGTAGAGAGGGGCAGTCTCTGGCTTTGTATACCCAGTGAATAAAGTCACTCCTCCAGGGGCAGAGCTACATGTTCCTGGGAAGAGTGACTTTCCCCTATGTGGTGCTGAGACTGGCAGGTCAGGTTAGGTTCTTGTGACCTGACTCTTGTTTTCTTCTAAGGCCTGATTTGGAGCTAGATACCCAGCTAGGCTTTTGTCAATATTAATGATGGTCTTCTCCGTGGTGGGGGAGGGGCAGCCTTCTTTCGTCTGCTTCCTGAGGAGTGAGCATGCCACGGTTCTATCACTCCATATTTTTGGTTCTTGGGACATCTCTGGTCTGTGAACTGCAGGATGAAAATATCTGCTACTCCTCAGTTCTTGTTGGTGTTGAGTAGAGTCCACAACCCTGCTGTGTCTGGCACCTTTGTCCTGAACTCTCTCTGTTGTAGGTATGGAGGCTACAGCTGCCGCCACTGCCACCACTGCCTCCACAGCTTGCCCTAACGGCAAGTGGTCCTATCTGTCTCCTTGCGTGGATTTTCCCTCTCTAGCCAAACTCAGTACTGTAATGGCGCAACTTGGTGTGATTCTTTAGCCTAGGATTGCTCACTGGAACACTAAATCTGCTTTCTATGCAAGAGCTTCTTTAGCCTCCAGCTTCTCCTCTGCCATCTTCCTCTCCCTCCTAGGCAGTTGTTTCTTTGCGGATTTGTTCTTATAGAATTGACATTTTCAAGTTTCAAATATATTTTATATATGAGGCTGTTGTCCATTGTACAGCTAGAGAAGATCTTCTCCCAATCTGTGGGCTTTATTTGATCTTGCTAGCTATGAATACTTTGCCATGCAAAAGCTCTGCAGCTTCATGCAATTCCATTTGTCCATCATTTCATTGATTTGTGGTGTTTCTGTGTCAAGGAGACCTAGGGTTTCTCCAATTGCTTGCTGTGATGTTTTCAGGGTGTCTGCTTTGACTTTGAGGTCTTTGATCCACTTGGAGGTGATTCTGATGGTAAACCAATTTTGCCAGCACCATTTACTGAAGAGGCTGTCTTTGATTCTACTCTATTAGCTCCCTTATCAAAGATTAGCTGCTATTGGTCTTTGGGTTCATTTCTTGGATTTCTCATTCCATTGGTCCTTAGGTCTGTTCTTGTGCAACTACCAAGATATTTTGATTACTATAAATTTGTAGTAGAGTTTAAAATTTGGTATTGATGCTCCTCCAGCACAGTTCTTTCTCTTAAGGATTGTTTTTGCTATTCAGGGTCATTTAGTGTTCCATATAAATTTTTGGATTGCTTCTTCTATTTCATTGAAGAATGAAGTTAAATATTGATGATTTGCAATGAATTTATAGATAGCCATGAGAAGTATTGTCATTTTCACTGTTGATCCCTCAAATCCAATAGCATGGGAGGTTTTCCACTTCCTAAGTTCATCTTTGATATGCTTTTCAAATAATTTAAGTTTTCATCATAGAGATACTTCACTTCTTTGGTTAAAGTAACTCCTAAGTATATTATTTTTTGTAACGGTATTACAAAAGGAGTAGCTTTACTGATTCCAGCAGCTCTCTTCTCATTGTTGGCATACAGAAAAGCCACTGCTTTCTGAGGGTTAATTTTATGCACTGCTACTTTGCCAAAATATCAGACCACTTTAAGGAACTTGTGAGTAGATTCCGTGAGATTCTTAAATATGACATCATGTCATCCACAAAGAGGGAGAGTTTTACTTCATCTGTCAATGTTTGGTTCCCCTTTATATGTGCATCATCTTATTGATGTAGCAAGGCATTCTAAAACTAAATTGATGAGAAGTGAAGAGAGTTGACATCCTTGACTCAATCCTGGTTTTAGAGGAAATGTCTTTAGTTTACACCATCTAGGTAAATACTTGCTATAGCTTTGTCTTATATAGCCTTTATTATAGTAACGAATGTTGCATGGATTCCAAATTTTTCCAAAGCCTTCATCATAAAGTGGTGTTGGATCTTGTCAAATATTAATTCTGCATCTATTGAGAAAATCATTTGATAGTTATCCTTGATCTTCAGAAGTGATAATTTGTAATAATTGATTTGCATATATTGAACCAGCTTTGCATCCCTGAAGAGAATCCTGTTGCTGATTGTTTCTGTGAATTTTTTGGATTCTAATTCACTCAATTTTGATGTAATTTTAATTGTTTCCATCTACTGCATTGGAGTTTAGCTTGCTGTTCTTTTTCAAGGAGGTTCAGATGTCTCATTAAATTGTTGGTTTCACATCTCTCCAAAGTGTTGATGAAGGATCTCAGAGCTATAAACTTGCCTCTGAGTAATGCATTTCCTGTGTCCCAGAGGAATTGGTAATTTGTGTGTTCATTTTTGTTGAATAACATGAACATTTAAATTTCCTCTCTAATCTTTTACATGGGCCACTGGTGATTCAGCCATGTGTTGTTCAGCCTCCATGTGTTAAAAGAATCTTTCTTTGCTGGGTTTTGGTATTGAATTCTAATTTTATTCCCCTAGGTATGAGAGAATGCAGGGCATAATTTCAATGTTTGTGAATATGGACAAGTTTGCTATGTGACCTAAAATATGCTCTATTTTGGAAAAAGTTTCATTTCCTGGTGAGAAGACTGTGTATTCTGATGTTGCTGAGTGAAATTTTCTGTTAAATCTAGTCTGTTAAATGTAATTGGTCTATGCAGTTGTTTAGATCTGTGGTTTCTCTGTTCAAGTTTTGCCAAGTTGATCCATCTAGAGGGGATAATGGTGTGCTAAAGTCCCCAACAATTAATGTCTTTGGATCTAAGTGAGATTTGAGGAAAAGTAGGGTTTCTTGAATAAATTTGGGATCTCCGTTGTTTGGCGAATAGATGTTTAGAATTTTAATATCCTCCTGAAGGAGAGATTCCATAACTTGTATGTAGGGACCTTTTTTATCTTTTCTCATTAATTTAATTTTGAAGTCTTTTTTATCTGATATTGGTATTGGAACTCCTACTGGTATATGGGTACTGTTTACTCGCTAAATTTTATTACACCTTTCAATTTCAGAATATCTTTGTTTTTATGGCAACTTGTGATTTTGAAAGCAGCAGATAGAAGGATCTTGCTTTTTAATGCATCTGGAAAGTCTATGTCGGTTAATTGTTGAATTTAGTCCATTAATATTGAGCGTTAGAACTGATAGATCTTTGGTAGTTCCTGCCATGTAGCTCACATTCTTGGGGGATATGACAGCTGTGTTCTTCCTATGGTTTTTTGAT
Organism: Dipodomys spectabilis; assembly: GCF_019054845.1. NCBI lineage: Eukaryota > Metazoa > Chordata > Mammalia > Rodentia > Heteromyidae > Dipodomys > Dipodomys spectabilis. The sequence continues at coordinate 6,600,141 of NW_024871210.1, read as the reverse complement.
TCTCAGTTTGGGTGTGGTTTCTTGGCCTTTATAATGCTCTTGTTGGTTTTCTATCTGTAGGACATCTTAAGTGTATTTTGGAGGTCTAGTTTTGTTCCATATATTGTTTGAGTTTTTCTTTGCTATGGAAGGTTGCTCTTTTTTTTATTCTATTATAAAGGAGAGTTTAGGTGGGTACAGTATTCTTGCTTGATAGTTTGTGTTTAGAGCATGCCATATATCATTCCAGGCTCTTCTTGCTTTGCTTGACTCTACTGAGAAATCTTTGGTTATTCTAATTGTTTTTCCTTTTTGAATGATTGATATTTCTCCCTGACAGATTTAAAGATTCTTTGATTTCTCTGAATTGATCCTATGTATATTATACTGCGTTGGTGGTAGGACCTGTTCTCGTCTGATCTATTTGGGGTTCTAAAAAGCATAGGTTTTTGCATATTAGGTTAGTTCTTTGCCAGGATTCTGCTAAATAAATTTCGTAGAACATTTATTACTGTCTCTATGTGCTCTTCTACACACATTTTCCTCAGATTAGGCTTTCTGAAGGTATTTTCAAAATATGCAATAGACCTATCATATGTCTTGGATATGTCTTGTATAGTTGTATGTTCTTTCTCTGTGTTACCTAGGCTGTCCTCACTCCTAAAGATTTAGTCTTCTGCATGGTGAACCTACTGTCAAGACTATCTATATTGTGTTTTATTTCCTTTCCTTCTAATTAGTCTGCTTTTATGACTTCAAATTCTTTGTTGGAGCTTTGTTTTCGATTTTGAATGGACTTCATTGATTCTTTAATTTGGATTTCATGAATGACTCCATTAAACTTTGTCTATTCTCATCCAGCTTGCACAAATCCTGTATTCCTCTTTGATTAGCTTCCTCATGCTCAGGCAATTCCTGTCTTTCTCTTTGGCTATTCTCTGCCTGCTCAGGCAATTCCTGTATTATTCTTTGATTAGCTCCCTCAAGGTCAGGAAGTTCCTGTATTAATTTTTGTCAGCTTGGGTATGCTCTCGAAGTTACTGTGTCAATCTTTGGTTAGCCTCTTCTTGCTCCCCAGCATGCTCACACTGAGTCCTTTGCAGGCATTCTATCTTATTATTCACCAATCTTATTATTCACCATGTTTCCCAATGTTTCTAGAACTTCTGGGCAATTCTCTGGATTATTCATTAACTGTTCTGTCACCAGATATCATGAGTGGAAGCTGAGGCATCTGGACATGCCATTTTTCTTGTGTTTGTATGGCTTTTTCTGCCCACTTGTTATGAACCAATGTAGTGCTAGGACTATTTTAAGGCAAGCATCAAGCAAAGCCCTTTAGTTGTACAGATTGATTGATGCAGTCAAAATGGTTGCAGATACAATCTATTTCAACACATACAATCTAATTTAACATCAAACTACTATGGATTATTGGGCTAAGAACATCAAAAAGGTATTCAGCAGACCAGAAATTAATAGGTTTAGGGAGAATCATCGGGAAAAATAGAATTAGAGCAATAAAAATAAAAGTATATATTTAAAATTAAAAAAGAAATATTGTTACTTTTCAGAAAGAGCTAATATACACACATGCTCTGATTGTGAATGCCTGCGAAACAGAAGAACATTGGACAGCAAAATATTACAGCTAAACACACAGTTGAAAGATCTGTCAAAAAAATAAACTGAAGTGAAAAACAAGAAAGAAAACTAGTAAAGAAAAGACTTAACAGACTATTGGGATCCTCATAGGAAAGTAATGCCGAAGTAGCATGTCCCAGTGTAAAATGTGAAGGTTGAGAATTTCAAAGTGAAACTTAAAAGCAAAGGTGCTGTGAAAAGGAGCAGCAGTTTGACAGCCAAAGTAATTCTCCTGTGACTCTGGAAGCACACTTGCAACTTGAGGAGTTTGAAAAGGAGATTAGGATCATGAAAGGGAGCTTTCATGAGAGAAAGGGAGGAGGATAAAAAGGGAGCACCCTCCAACTTTCAGACTGAGCTTACGGATACTAAGCAGGTGTTAAAGGAACTAGAGTCCCCTGATGTTCAGGGAAACCACTAAGCTAATTTCGTAGGTGGGTAGACCACACTAAAACTAGTAGATAACATTGAAAGAAGCAAAAAGAGTGGTAACAGGGTATACATGTGGCAAAACATGTGTTGTAGCAGAATTTCAATGTAATAACGTGATATAATGGTCACAATGTCTGGCAGTGTGATATCACAATGGTCATGATGTCACAGTGGATTTCTGATGTCACTTGTCATACCTGAAATATGAGGTCCAGAACAGATTATGAGCTCAGAAAGATCCTAAGATATAAAAATAACATCATATCAGAGATGATTTGAAGACAGGAAAGGTTTGTGATGTCTCAGTGGGTTAGTGATGTCCCAGTGGAAATGTGATGTCAGAAGGGATTGTGATGTCACAATGTTTATGAGATCACAATGAATTTCAAAGATCAACAAATATGCCACATTTGAAATAGAATGGAATTGCAGAATAGGCATTCACTATGGGTCTATGACCTCACAATGACATTGTGATATCCTAATTTTGATGTCATTGGGTTTTTGTGATATCACATTGAAATGATGGTGTTATAATGTCAATGTGATTTTACACTGGTGATGATGTCACATGGGATTTGTGACATTACAATAGTATGTCATCTCAATTGTCTTTTGTTAATGAGGACATGGGTACACGTGGTTTTTCAAAGTTGCTAAGAGGTTATAGTAGGTTTAGGATGTCACAATATGATAATGATGTCAGAACAGCAATGCAATTTCACAATAGTTTTGTCACAGTGATGATGAGGTTACAATGGGTTTGTAATGTAGCTAAAAGTTTGTGATATCACAATAACATGTTCCGTTCATTTTCATCAGTGTCCAGTGCAGCTGATGGGCCCCTCTGTTGTATGATCTTCCCAGTTTTCCTCTGATTTGGTGTATTCCTCCTAGTTTCCCTCAGAATTCCACATATATGCCATATATTTGGTCACTAGAATTAGGTCATTATGTAACGATGTAACAAGACGAGTGGAGGTCATTGGTTCTAGTGACCTGTCATAACTCCATACATTTTGTATTTTACATTCACATATCAGGGACATCATACCATCTGTGTCTTTACTCTTGGCATACCTCCTTTTTCTAAATTCCCTGCATTTTCCAGCAAATTCCATTATTTTCTCCATTCTAATGACTGTATAATATTCTACTCTATACAAGTGAAATAATTTTTCGGTCCATTCACCTGCACTGGAGCTTCTGGGGTTCTTTTTATATCTTGGCTATTGTGAACCGTGCGCCAATGAATGTGGAGATGAATGTGTCCCTGTATACTGCTTCCTATTGCTCAGGGTAGATTCTGAGACATGGTGTGGCTGGGTCATACGGGAGGTTTATATTTAGCTTTCAGAGGTATCTCCGTACTGTTTTCAAAATGTTTGTATTAGTGTACATTCCCAACAGCAGTGCAGTAGGGTTCCTCTTTCTCTGCTTTCATTCCAGCATTTGTCATTGGCTGAATTTAGGCTGTGGACCATTCTGATTGGGTAAGGTGATATCTCAGGGTTGTTCTTATTTGCATTTCCTTTACAGACAAGGAGGATGAACATTTCCTCATGTATTTCTTTGCTATTTTTATCTCTTCTAGAAGTCTGTCTTGAGTTCCCTTGGTCATTTAGAAATTGGTTTGTTAGTTTTTGGAAGGATCATGTTGTTGAGTTCCCTGTATATACTGGATATATCATGGGTAAATTGTTTTCCCAATTAGTTGTCTGTCTTTAGCAGTGCAGAAACTTTTTAAGGTAGTACCATTTGTGGAATCTCTCTTCAATTTGTTTTGACCCTGTGACTCTCTTCAGGAAATTCCTGCTGTGCGTATAACTTTGTGTCTGTCCTTCTCTGTTCTGAAGTTATCTCAGAAATTCACATTTGTTGTTAAGGTCTTCAATTCATTTTGTGTTGATGTAAGTTCGATTTTTAGCTTTGTGCATGTGGCTGCCATGTTTCCCCAGCACCAGTAGTTGAAGAAGCTACAGTTCTTCATTGCATGTCTTTGGCTTCTTTGTGTAATATCAGCTGACTGTAAGAATGTGGTTTTATTTCTGGATCGCATAATCCATTCCAATGGACTTGGGGCCTGTTTTTTTGCCAGTACCAAGTTATTCTCTTTATTATCATGGCTCTATAGTATAGTTTGAGAACCGTATCAGCATTTATCAGTGTTGTTTGGGCTTCTTCATAGAATTGTTTGGCTGTGAATTTTTGGACTGTTTTGTCGAGTTTAATATAATACGTCATTGGAATTTTAATGGGAATTGCATTGAATTTGTATATTAATTTAGGCAGTATTTTCATTGTCTCATATTAAATCTGCCTATCTAAGAACATGGAAGATCTTTCCATTTCCTGGAGTCTTCTATGATTTCTTTCTTTAAGTTTTTATTGTTTTCATTAAATAGTTTCTTTACATCCCCGTTTAGGTTAATTCCTAATATTTTATGTTTTTTTTTTTTTTGAGGTTATTGTGAATGGGGATCTTTCCTTGATTTCCCTTCCTGCTTGTATGTTCTTAGAGTGCAGAAAGACAAATGATCTTGTGGGTTAATTTTGTATCCTGCTACATTACCAAAGTGGTTTACAAGTTCTAAAAGTTAGAGGCTGGAATTTTGGGGACCAATGAGGAATATTATCATGTCATCTGCAAAAAGAGATAGTTTCTCACTTACAGGTAGCTGATGTAGGGGCGGGGAAGGTGGCTCAGTGGTAGAGTGCTTGCCTTGCATGCTGAGGCCCTGGGTTCGATTCTTCAGCACCACATAAGCAAATAGAAAAAAGCCAGAAGTGGCGCTGTGGCTCAAGTGGTAGAGCACTAGCCTTGAGCTGAAGAGCTGAGGGATAGCGCCCAGGCCCAGAGTTTAGGCCCAACGACCGGACCCCCACTCCCCCCAAAAAAGAGAAAGGAAGCTGATGTACGTCATACAGTTATTTGCAAAGATATGTTACACTTGAGAAAAAGAGAATAAAGAAGAGTATTATAATACAATCAACAATACTTTCCATCACGTGTCTCTGCAGGAACGAAGCTATTATAACCTTTGTTCATAAAACTACTAGAATTTCAAATCATGTTTTCATGCCTTGGATGTTACAGTAACTAGAGAATATTGTGATACTAAGTTCATAAAATCTCAAAGAAAACTGGAGCAATCTTTTCAATACTAGGAGAAGAACTTTATATTTAGTAATGTAGTATCTTTTCTTTTTATATAAATATATTTTGTTAAATATATGTGACTATCCACAAGAATAAATTTCTATATTTATCTGCGTCTTGTGCAGAGAGCATAGTCATTTAAATAAAAATGGGAGTTAATCAGTAGCACTTTTTAAAATGGGAAATAAGTGGAGAGCAAGCTAATACACATATTTTTCCCCTATTGCCTTCCACCTCCTCCTCCTTCCTTCCTAGAAAGCACTCCCAACCAAAAAACAAAAAAAAAAAGGCATAGGTATTTGGCTCTTGACCTTGAAAGTGGAAGCAGAATGGATGTTGGAGCTGACTGTTTATGCTGTTTTACATAAAAATACTACATGCAACAGTTCTATGAGTCCTGCAGGGCTTAACTGTACTTTCTTAGTGATCTGACATGAATGTCAGCCTTACTGGAGTTAGTATTGTTTTCTACTTCCTTTTCAGCACCTGACCAAAAATTGTGATACTGTGTAATGGAATGAAAATGTAATACCATCTTAAGAAAGTCATTTAGGGCTCTGGAAATGTTTATTCATAGTACAGTGATTGCCTAGCATGCAGGGAAACCCGAATTCAATTCCTCAGTACCTCATAAACAGAAAAAGAAACACTGGGAGTGGTGCTGTGGCTCAAGTGGTAAATTGCTAGCCTTGATGGGGGAAAAGCCTTGAATTCAAACCCCAGAACTGGCAGAAGAAGATCATTTAATTAGTAAAAGCAAAATAAAGAACCATACTTGGAATATATAATTGCTCCATCCATACTGATACCTGACAAGAGTCCCTAATTCATGTGCTTACCTATATTAGGATACTGTGTTAAAAAAAAAAACAAAGTATTGTTCATTAGGTCATGGTAATTAATGCCAGGAATGTGCTTAGATAATAGGTGAAGATTAATCCTAGATATCCAAAGATTCCAGGTTTTTTTCTGGTCACATGTAATTACAATGAAAAGGTTAATCGCAGTGAGATTTAGAAAACTTTTTGGTCAGGCACAGCACCAAAAACACAGAAGGTAGTTAATAGTTATGACAAAAGAGAAGGAATAATTACAGATGGAAGGAATAAATGATAGTAAGTAAGGTATACCAGATACTGTTCTATGGAGCCATTTTTGGATATTGAAGAATTAGTCTTAATTAGGCTTATTCCTCATTGCATTTAGCATTCTAAATCTCTTACGCTAATTCTTAACCTCTGTGTACCAAGTTATATCTCCTTCTATGCTGATCTTTCATACCCAATCACTTTTGCTTTCTAAAAATCTCAGTCTTTCTCTATTTCTGTATGAACATTTTCTGATATAAAGTCCACTTATCTAGTAAGCAGACGATGATAATGTAAGGGTCCCATAGCTAATCAGTCATTAAGTTAACACCGAAAAAGAGGACATATTTATTGCTATTTAAATTATTCTGAATAGATGCAATGTCATTATTTCATTCAAATTTCCATGATTTGTCTACATAGTGTCATTAAGTGCACAAAAATGCAAATATGAGCTGGGTGCCAGTGACTCATGTCTGTAATCCTAGCTAATCAGGAGGCTGAGACCAGAGGATTGAGGTTCAAAGTGCCCTTGGGAAGGAAAGTCCATGAGAATCTTATCTAAAATTAAGTAAGTATCTGAAAACTGGAAGCAGTGAGGTACATAAAGCGATAGAGCAATCACCTTGAGCTGAAGATTTGAGGGATAATGCTCAGGACCAGAGTTCAAGCCCAAGACCAAAAATTTAAAAAAGAAAATATGACTTGGGTATCCCCAAAAGAAAGTATGATGTCAATAGTAATCTTCCCAAGTGGAAAAATATAATTTATTGCACCTGCTTTTGCTGAGTTAAAGCTATGGCTTATTTGGACATATTCTCTCTCAAAAATTTTCAAATATTAGCTTTATAATAAATTTCTAATATTTCTCAGTTCAAAGCAGAATTCTTGATACATTTGGTGTCACTTGTCTTAGTTACTATCTCATTTCACAGCCAACCCAGGATGGAAAGCCTTCAAACTCATACTTGTAATTAAAACCAAAAAACCATAAGTGGAGTTGTGGTTCAAGCAGAAGAGTACTAGCTTTGTTGGCAGGTGGACAGAGAAGTCAACTCTTCCGGGACAGGGTCCAGATTCTGAGTTTAAGCCCCAGACCCTGCACAAACTAAACAATCATACAAAATGAAAAACAAAAAACCCACCAGATATATCTTTGTGACCCTTCTTAAAGCAGCACTAGTCTGAGAAGAGTCTCATTTTGCTAATTATATTCACTGGATCCTGCTTTTTTGGAATCCTTGCTGCTATGGAGAACCCAGGGCCAGACTATAGGAATTAATAACTTATTCCTGCCACAAAAGAATCAATTCAGGAGAGAAATATCCACCCCAAAGCACTTTTAAACCTCCATGTTTTTGTTTCTCTGCAGTAGAACACTTTCAAAATGAAGTTATTTCCTTCTTTTTCGATGTTGTCCTTCAAATTACATAAAGTTTCCTTTTGTAATACTCTCAACTAGGAGTTTACAGACAAGTTTTATATGAGTAATGAACATACTCGAACAAGTCAGGAACAAAGTTTCCTTTAAGCCTTCGATTCTTTTCTTGTACAGTAAAAAGGAGAGCACAAATTACCTTGAACTTTGTCATCCTCTGTGTTCAATACCTCTCCTTGATCAGTTTCCATTTCCAGTAAGAATTCCTCCCAGTTACTTCCAAAAAAATCTATGGTGCTGCTCTTGTAAAGGTGTTAATATACAATGAATGTTTTCTTGCTTCACTGAGATAGCACAAGGATATCGTTGGACATAAGATAACATGTGATTCAGAGACAACTTAGTAAGGAGAAAATATGAAATTTAAATGGCTTATAAAAACATTAACCAGGAGTACATTGAGTTCAAATTTTGTAAGTGCTCCGTAAATTAAGGCAATTTTAAGTAGAAAAAAGATTCTCAGAACATTGTGTGTGTGTGTGTGTGAGTGCGTGTGTGTGTGTGTGTGTGCATGTGTGTGTATGTGTGTTGTGCATTATTTCCCAAGTATACATGAGTTAACAGTAGGGGAACAAGAGGAATAAAAGAAAAAGAAGTACTCTCTTAAAATATAAGGTTCAATACACTATAGAAGGCTCTATAAATAAGACAACATTGAAACTGTAAAGCCAAGGCCAGTATGTTTATGTACGGGAGTGATATTAAGAAAGCATTACTAAGAGGAACATAAAGGATGAAGCCACCCTCTTTCATCTCCTGGCTCTAAATCATGGTTGCTAATCACACAAATTGGTAAAAAGTAGGAAGGAAGAATAATTCTGGTTCCAAAGCAAGTCAGATACAAGAGCATGGACTTAACTGCAAAAAAGGCTATATTGAGAAATCAGGGATTATGCAAGCAATGAGTTGGTGGCAAAGATCTTTTTTCGTTTCCTTTTCTTCTCTTTCCTTTTCTTTTCTTTTGTTGGTTCTGGGGCATGAAGTCTGGGCTTAGATGTTGTCCCTCAGCTCTGCAGCTCAAGGCCAAAGTCTTACCATTTGAGCCACAGTGCCACATCCAGGTTTCTTGTGATTAATTGGAGATAACAGTCTAATGGAACTGGCCACTGGTGGCTCATGCCTTTAATCTTAGCTACTTAGGAGGCTGAGAAGTGAGGATCTCGGTCCAAAGCCTGTCCAGGAAGGAAAGTCTATGAAACTCTTATCTCCACTAAACTACTTAGAAATCCAGAAGTAGCACTGAGGCTTAAGTGGTAGAGTGATGCCTCAAGCTGAAGAGCTGAGGGGCAGTGACCAAGGCCAGAGTTCAAGCCCCAGGACTGACAAAGGGAAAACAAAAACAAAAGCAAAAATTAAAAACAAAAAAAATAAAAAAAACAAAAACAAGTCTCAAGGATTTTTTTCTCCGAGATGGCTTTGAACTCCAATTCTCAAAACTCAGTCTTTTGTGTAGATATGTTTACAAGTATGAACCACTGACACCCGGTTTAAGATTTCATTTTGAACAGTGTACACTCAGGATATGTAATGTGTATGAACATCTTTATTTATATGAATTCTGGGGTTTAAAATTAGGGGCTACAACTTACCCTTCACGTTCACAGTTTAAAAATTGACACTCCTGCAAAAATTAAACCCAAGTTTGTAAAGAGGGATGGGAAATGCAATTTGCAGGCAGCGTTGGCAGAACAGTCTTTGAGACACTACCTGTAATTAATTAGTCAAAAGCTGCTTTGGAAGAATGGCTCAAGTGATGGAATACAATTCATGAGCAAGATTGCTTAACAAGAGCTTGAGGCTTTTGCTTACATCCATACAAACCTACACATACACACAGAGGGACCTTATATGTGCAAACACACAGACACAAATGATACAACTCAGAATGTGTACAAATGTTAGAAAACAGTAGAAAATATGTCCTGAGTAAGATTGGAATCAATTGATAATTTTTAATACTAGAAAGTCATCATGTGAACTGTCCTCCAAAAAGTTTGAGAATATTACATAGCCAGGGAGCAGAGATAGTCAGAAATTTGTGTAATGGTTATTAAAATTATCAGATCCATGGAGGAATCAATCAGAGACCACTGCCGGTCCATCTGAAAATATTCATTTGCTGTGTCCAATGTTAGAATATCTTTGAAAATAATACATACAGCCTGAACAGTCATTCTAGTGGATAAGATCATAGGAGAAGTTCAGAATTGCAACTTTGTATCTAGATTAAATAAACCAACAAACTATGGCAGGGCAATGTAATACAAGCCTGGAATTCTAGCAGTCAGTCTGAGACAGGTGATTAGAGATTGGAATTACATAGTGATACCCTCCCTGGAATAGGTAGTATAATTTTGTCTCAATAAAATAAACCAAACAACAAGAAAGGGACACAGAGTTGGAAGTTTGGGTTAATTTTGTCATTAAGTTTTGTGAAGTCAAGTTTCCTATTGAAATGCAATTCATGTGTAATCCTTATTTGTATTTTGAATACTCTCTTCATTAGCGAATATTTGTAGATCTAATATCACTCGTGGTTACCAACCACATTGGGAAAACCTAAGCAGCTTTCTCTTGTACTTAAATAAATGATTGCTTACAGAAGCTGAAGCCTAGAGAAATAGCAAAGTTCATCTAATGTAGGACTTTGTAGACGTTCCTGAATTAGAATATAGATTTAAATAAATATTTTGGTTTTGTTTGTAATTGGGTATTATATAGGACACTACAAGTCTTTTTTAGTAGCAGATTTAATTTACAAATTCAAAAATGATTCTGGCATGCTGTTTGCCTAGAATATTCTTTCAAGAGAGGAGAAATTAGAACTTAGTTAATAGATAATTTAAATAGTTCATGTAAGATTTGATAATGTGAAGAATCTAGACAGAGTTTCCAACACATGGATATTAATTTATAAATTTAGAAAAATTGTAATATTTCAGGGTTTGATTTAACATGATATGAAGGGAATATTTGTGTGAAATCGTGGTTTTTCTACCAATAGGTAACACAGGAAGAAATTTCCTTAATTACGTGACTCTATATACAATAAGAAAAATGCTAGGTATGGGGTTTGTTTTCATTTTTGTTTTTGTGTTTTGTTTGGTCCTCAGGGTTGAGCTCGGCCTGGACGCTGCCCTTGAGTCTTTTTGTGCCTAATTCTAATGATCTGCCAATGGAATGGCAGTGCCACTTTGGTCCAGCTTTTTCTGAGCAGTTATTGGAGATAGGAGTCTCAGAAAACGTCCTTCCTGGGTGGTCTTTGAAACATAATCTTCAGATCTTAGTCCCCAGAATATCTAAAATATTTCAAACGATAAATATAAATAATATTTTGCAATTGTTTTCATCTCAAAAATACCACAAGGAAAAATGATGCAGCAAAGTTAGTGCAGTATTCTTTCCATAAATGGAATTAGCAGAGGTGTAGTATTTTTTAACAATTGTGATAAGCCAGTAGTGATACGAATTAACAGAATTTAAAGGTGCAGCTTACAAGTTGGAAAATGATGAGCTAAGATGAGATTATGGCATAAAAGCTTGGGATTGATTTTCATAGAAATAACAGCTTATTCTTTCACTAGCCATACAATAAGCAAGGATCTTATATCTAAAATATTCCTTTAACTCAAAAAATTAAATCGCCCAACAACAAATTCTCAAAGAAACAACTGCCCAATAAATAAGCTGGCTAAAGACTTAAAGAGAAACTTCCTGAAGAGGAAAGAAGGATGGCCAATAGACATATGAAGAAATGTTCACCTCTCTAACTATAAAAGAAATTCAAATCAAAACAACATTGAGATATTACCTCACCCCAGTAAGAATGTCTATAACTAAGAAATCTAATAACAACAGTGGCTTGTGGGGCTGTGGACAGAAGGGAACCATAATGCATTGTTGGTGGGAGTGTAAACTTGTTCACCCACTTTGGAAAATAATAAGGAGGTGCCTCAAAAATCTCCGCATAGAGCTCCCCTATGACCCAGCAATCCCACTTGTGGGCATTTACCCATATCATCACAAACAAGACCATACTAAAGCTCCCAGCACAATTATGTTTATTGTAGCATTATATACCATAGCTAAGATATGGAACCAACCCAGATGCCCCCTCAGTAGGTGAATGGATCAAGAATATATATATATATATATATATATATATATATATATATATATATATATATATATATATATATATATAATGGAAATCTAGGCCTCCATCAGAAAGAATGACATTACCCCATTTGTTAGGAAATAGAAAGACTTGGAAAAAATTATGTTAAGAAAAGTGAGCCAGGCCCAAAGAAAGATAGGTCTCATGGTTTCCCTTATTTGCAATAACTAGTGTTTGTCTGGGTCAAGCAAAAATGGTCAGATAAGTTGAAGTTATGGAAATGTATGTATTCAATATTTTCTTTCATCCAATTGTCTCTAACATGTTTTTAAGATGATTTCTTTGTTGCTTTGTATGTCCCTCTCCAACAGTATAACCTCTGCTTTCACTTTATTTGATGTAGGCATAATTTGTGGAGGGTAAGGGAAAAAATTCGTTTACATAGAGATACTGGTGGACCTATTGTAACAATGAAATGTACAAGTCGTTATTTCCAAAAATGAACTTTACAACTTCGGTGGGGGGCATGATTGAGGAGAGTGGTGGGTGGTGGGGGGAGGGGGGTAATGGGAAGGGATGAGAAGGAGAAACAAAGGAGGAGGCAACAATTCTGGATAAGACATGTATTCGTTATTTTTCCCATGTAATTGTAACTCCTATGTATGGCATTTTCACAATTAAAAAAAGATAAATAATCGCTTATTCTAATGAACGAGTGCTTACTCTTGAGGAATTATTATGTTTCAGAGTTATATCCTCTACCAGAATGTGACTATTTTTCAATCGAATTTTCAATATGTAACACCTGCTGGGAAACAGCATCTATTGCAGAATTATATAACATGCAAACAGGTGATGTTTTGTATTTCTCTGGTATGGAATGTGGAGAATTTGAAGAAATTTTGAGAACACATCTATTCTGTCCTCTTAACAACTTATCTACTTTTTAAAGTTATGAATTTCCAAAGAATTAAACTGTTTTCTTGTTTACAATGAGACAATACTAAAATAATCTTTATTTTTCAAAATGTCAAATGTGAAAATATTGTGAAAATATTGTATAGTTGATACAATTCAAGTTGATGAGCCTCTGATAAAGAAGGGGTGATTAATTCAAATTAGATGGCAAATAGTATTAATTTTTAATAGGAAATACACTTAGAATAATCAAAATACACGTTTGTCTCAACAGCACATGGAACATTTTCCAAAGTATACCACATTTTAGGTCACAAAACAATTTTGTCCAAATTAAGAAACATTGAAGCTATACTTTGCATTCTCTCACACAAGGAAATAAAGTTCAAACTCAAGAGAAAAAGCCAAGAAAGAAAGTCTTGTATCATATAGAGGCTGAACAACACACTGCTGAATCACGAGTGGGTCATACAAGAGATTAGAAAGAAATTCAACTGTTCATGATATTCAGTAAAAATGAACATATAAATAACCAGTTCCTCTGGGACAGAGCAAAGGCAGTAATCAGAGGCAAGTTTATCGCTCTGATTTCCTACATCAACAAATTGGAGAGAACTGAAACCAACAATTTAATGAGACATCTAAACTTCCTTGAAAAAGAGCAGCAAAATAAACCCCAATACATTACCCGGGAAAGAAATAATTGAAAATCAATCAGAATTACACGAACTAGAATTTTAAAAAATAGAAAGAATCAACAAAACCAAGATTTGGTTCTTTAGAAAAATTAACAAAATTGATAGACCTTCAGGAAATCTTATCAGAAAAAGAAGAGAACACCACGAAATAATTAAACTCAGAGATGACAATGGAAACATCACCACAGAAACAATCAAAATTCAGAACATTATAAGGGAATACTTCTCAAAACTTTATGCTAATAAGTTTGAGAACTTGGCAGAAATGGACCTTTTTCTAGGAAATATTGACATGACAAAACTAAACCAAGATGAGTTAAACCATCTTAGCAAGCCCATATCAAGTATTCAAATAGAAACATCAATAAGAGACCTGCCAGCTAAGAAAAGTCCAGGATCAGATGGATTTACAGCAGAATTCTACAAGCCCTCCAAAGCAGAGCTCACACCAATACTCCTCCAACTCTTCAATGAAATTGAAAGAGAAAGTTCACTACCGAACACATTCTATGAAGCCATCATAACACTCATCCCAAAACTAGGCAGGGACTCATCAAAGAAAAAGAAATATAGACCCATTTCTTTGATGAATATTGATGCAAAACTTCTCAACAAAATTTTGGCCAATCGACTTTAACAACTCATCCAAAAATCTTACACCACGATCAAACAGAATTCATATCAGGGATGCAAAGCTGGTCATCTTTGCAGATGACGTAATTTTGTATTTAAACAATCCCAGGGTCTCCACTCCCATATCATTCAAGGTGAATCAAAACGTTGGTAAATGGCAAGATATAACATTAATCCTCAAAAATCAATGGCTTTTCTGTATGCCAACAATGAGAAAAGCATGACTGAAATCTGGAAACTCTATTCTTAATGGTTCAACAAAAAATAAAATACCTAGGAATCAAACAAATGAACCTAAGACCTCTACAATGAAAATTTTAAAAACCGGAAAAAGGAAATCAATAGAATTTAGAAAGTGGCAAAACCTCCCATGCACCTGCATTGGAAGGACCACCACCGTGAAAATGGCAATACTTCTCGAGGCTTTCTACAAATTCATCACGACACTTATCAATATTGCAACCTCATTCTGCAAGGAAATAGAAGAGGCAACCCTAAAATAAATATAGAACAATAAAAGATCCTGAATAGAAAAACGATCCTCAACATAAAGAACTATGCGGGAAGAATATCAATACCAAATTTCAAACTCTACTACAAAGCCATACTCATCAAAATAGCTTATTACTGGCACAAGAACAGACCTCAGGACCAATGAAATAGACTTGAAAACATAGAAATGAAGCTACAGACCTATAGCCATCTCATCTTTGATAAGGGAGCTAAAAAAACAGAATAGAAGAAAGACAGCCTCTTCAGTAAATGGTGCTGCCAAAATTGGTTAACTACTTGTAGAAAACTAAAGCTAAATCCGTATATATCACCCTGCACCAGAATCAAATCCAAATGGATCAAAGACCTCGGAGTCAAACAGACACTCTGAAAGCATTACAGATTGGAATAGGAGAAACCCTAGGTCTACTTGGCAAAGTCTGAAAATTTCTTAATAGTGAAACAGAAACACAGCAAATCAAAGAAAGTTTGGCCAAATGGGATTGTATGAAATTACAGAGGTTCTGCATGGCAATGGACATAGCTTACAAGATCAATAGAAAGTCCACGGACTGGGAAAAGATCTTCACTGACTATACAATGGACAAGAGTCTCATTTGTAAAATATATCTGGAACTAAAAAATTAAATACCCCAACAACAAATCTTCAAGGAACCAACTGTCCAATAAATAAGTTGGCTAAAGAATTAAAGAGAAACGTCTCTGAATAGGAAAGAAGGATGGTCAATAGACACATGAAGAAATGCTCAACCTCCCTACCCATAAAAGAAATGCAAATTAAAACAACATTGAGATACCACCTCACCCCAGTTAGAATGGCTATAATCAACAACTCTAATAACAACAGATGATGGAGAGGATGTGGAGAGAAGGAAACATTACTGCATTTTTGGTGGAAGTGTAAATTTGTTCAACCGATTACGAAGGTAGTATGAAGGTTCTTAAAAGACTCCACATAGAGCTTCCCTAGAGCCCAGCAATCCCTCTTTTGGGCATTTACCCAAATGATCACTAACAAGACTCTACAAAAGCTACCAGCACAACTATGTTTATCCCAGCATTATATACCATAGCTAAGATATGGAATCATCCCAGATGCCCCTCAGTGGATGAATGGGTCAAGAAAAGGTGGTGTATAAACACAATGGTTTTGTATGCCTCCATCAGAAAGAATGACATTTCCCCATTTGTTAGGAATGTAAAGACTTGGAAAATAGTATGTTACGTGAAGTAAGTCAGGCCCAAAGAAACATAGGTCCATTGGTTTCCCTAGTATATGTTTCAGACAAGCAGAAAAGTTCAGGTAAGTTGATTTTAGGTGAAATGAACCCCAAAATAAGCATTAAAATATTTTTTTTCTTTCATGTAATTGTTTCTAACATATTTATAAGATGATTTCTTTGCCGCTTTGTATGTCTATCCCCTCCGTATGACCCTTCTTCTCACTATATTTGATTTTTGTATAATTTGTAGAGGGGAAGGGAAAAAAAATCGTTTGAATAGGGACATATCTGGACCTTTTGCATCTATGAGAGGTACAAGTCATTGTGCAAAATTGAACTTTATATTCTTCTTTGGTTTGGGGTGTGGGTGGTGTGTCAGGGGGTGTCTCTGGGGATTAGCAGGGTAGATAGGAAGGGGAAACAAATGAGGAGGTAACTATGTTTAATAAGAAATGTAGTCATTACATTTGCCATGTAATTTTTAACCCTGACCCATTGGAATAAAGATATTCACAAGACACTATATGGAAAATAAATTTTGTAGCTTTGGGGTAGAGGAAGAGTTGTGAAGGTGGATGTAGTAAAAGATAGAAGAAAAAAGGAAATAAGGGATAATAGTGCTTGACAAGAAATGCACCATTACTGACATGAATATAGTTTTTTTATAAAGCATCATTTGAAGAAAATGATTTTAAATACAAGGCAAAAAAAAATAGCGACAGAAAACAAAAAAACAAATTGATTATGGTGTTCAAATGCCCTACTATCTGTATGAGGTTGAAGTAGCTTTATCACATGTGACTATGATTGCATTGTGAGATTTTTGTTCTTTTTAAGTTCCCCAACGAAATTAACATTTCCTGAAGGACACTGAAAATATGAGCAGGAAGTAAATTTGATATAAATATACTCTTTGACATTATACTGTATTACTTACTGAATGCTAAGTTGACCAAACTGTGTTAAAGAATAGTGATTTTTTTTATATTCTCAAGGGTGGAATTTGATTTATGAAGAAAAGTGAAAAGCAATTAATTCAAAAATAATGTTAACTTCACCTGTATTAATATTCAGAATGACTTAATCCCATGAATACTTCTTGTCGAATACAGTCTGATTTGAAATACAAAACAAATGTTATGAATTGAGAAGATTATATTGTTGTTTGGAAACAAAAGTGGCCTAAGACAAAAAGAAAAACAAATAAAAACAATAATAAAATATAACAACAATACACTTTTATTAGAGTGGTATGTTCATCCAAAATTGGTATAGTTTATCATCTTTAATATAAGCAGTAATTCATTGAAGTGACAATAAAATGAAAGAAAGTAACTGAGATATAGTGTTAAATTTGTGATTCATACTTGGCTGAAGAACTTCTCAGGAACTTTGTTATATACCATTCTTTTTTGGTGGTGTGTGTGGGTGGAAGTTGAACTTGCCCATAGTTGTTTTGGGCTGTAAAATATATTCTAAAATTTGTGAATTTCACCACATAGTATAAACATATATATTGCAAGGTTCAATAGAGGTTTTCACAAATCACCTTATTAAAATATTTGATATGTGTTCTATTTGTAGCTCATATTTTACTATGAGTAATTACTGCAATCTAAAGTGATCATACAACTTTCACCATTTACTCAGTGATCACCTGTGATAGAATAATTCTGTCAAAACCCTTGAAGTGGGGCTGGGAAGGTGGCTCAGTGGTAGAGTGCTTGCCTTGCATGCATGAGGCCCTGGGTTCAATTCCTCAGCACCACATAAGCAAAAAGAAAAAAGTGGAAGTGGCACTGTGGCTCAAGTGGTAGAGTGCTAGCCTTAAGCTGAAGAGCTGAAGGACAGCGCCCAGGCCCAGAGTTCAGGCCCCACGACCGGACCCCCCCTCCCAAAAAGAAAAACTCTGGAAGTTTATTCATTTTAAAACTTGCGTTGAAAGTTATTGTTCCATTATCAGTGTGCATTGAGAGTGGAGCATACATATGCATATGAAATTTCTGTACAACTTCAAATTTTTTAATGAGTAATTTGGTACTAAAGAATAATACATAAATGGAAGAATACTATTCACTGTTAACAAAACCATTTTTTTATAGTGTAAAAGACCTTACTATAATTTCTGTAATCAGGAAATAACTGATAAGGATATTCATAGAGATTGTTATAGATAGAACAATTCTAAAAATAACAGTTGTTTAATTAGCCTAAAATCATTTTTTCCTCTGTTCATTTTGTATATGCAAAAAGAAGCTAATTGCAAAATTAGAATTCAAACAACTGATGTATAAATATATATATATATATATAGTTATAAAATCTGTATCAAACTGTGAAGATGTGATATGTAACACTAGTGTTTCCATCAATTCTATTATTTACATTGATTTTTTCTTTCTTATTTAAATTTTATTGTCATAGTGACCTAAGTTGTGGTATAGTTACACAAGTAATGAGACCAATCCTTGTTGAAATTGTTACCCACTTTCTAATTTTTCTCTCTCTTTCTCATGAGCCCCTAATGTTGTACAGATCCTATCCAACACATTGTTTTGTTTGTATTGCTGTTACACAGAATCCCGCGTTTTTATTTGTCCTACAATGTTATTTTCACACTAGTCATTGCATAAGTTCAATGTTTTAGGTCTAACTTTTCACACTAGTATTATGGTGAACACACAAGCCTCCACAGAATTTTATAAACCATTTGGAAATACATCACATTGATAAAACCGAGTGTATTCTCAGGAATTACAGACTTTCAAAAATCAGGAAGTGATGAAGAAATACAATAAAACTTTACTAGCTTTGGAAGTACTTTATTCATGATTTCATGTGACTACTGTACTTATTTGCTCATTTCCTAAGCTGCTGCACATCACAGTGTCAAATGATCTCTGTACTTGGATGAGAATACTAAGATGAAATCTTCAAGAATTATATCAATATTCAAAATTTTTTGAAGTGATACGATCCAAAGTCTTTAACATAATATCAAAAGATGTGTCATGCATAACCATGTCCCTATGTTTAATTTTATTATATATGAAACATGCAAATTTTTAAAGTGTTAACGTCACATACATAGTGATAATAGGGAGAGATATAGAACGGTGTAGAGTTAGTTTTATTTTCATAAATATATTAATATCTGTCGATGTGAGCATTGCAATTGGACAGTGAAACATTATATTTGATGTCAGTATAACTTGTGGAGGAGATGGGGAAAAACCAGTTGTTTAAGGATACAGGTGGACCTGTTGCAACAATGAGAAGTACAAGTTGTCATGTCCAAAACGAACTTTACAATGTTGGTGGGGGGGGGGGCTGGGGGGAGGGAGGAAGGAGAAGGATTGGGATTAGGGGGGGAGGGGGGAGGCTGGGAAGGGATGTGAAGGATAAACAAAGGAGGAGGCTGCAATGCTTGGTAAGAAATGTACACATTATCCTGCCCATGTAACTGTAACTCCTCTGTACAGTATGTTCACAAATAAAATTAAATTAAATTAAAAAAAAATTGTTTTTAATTTACCTGTATCATCAGAACTCTGGTGAAAGGGAATATCAATATGTGTAAGCTCTCTATGTGTTAGAGAAATTAATAGTTATTCTAATTGCATGATAAGAAGTGAAGAGTATAGGTAGAAGTCATGCCAATAATGATTTACTTTAAACTTTATGGCAAGGTGCCAAATTGCATATTTGTACGTTTGGGTTGATCACATTAAAATAATGGGAACATTCATGCTTCCCAAATTAATGTAACAAAAATTTTGTTTTTACCACCAAGGAGGCATAAGTTGAAACAAGATTGGACCATGTCCAACCAAATGCTTCAGATATATGCATGAGAGAATTACATGAAGAAACTGACACATAGAAAGGTTTGAATATACGAGGCTGGGAAGTTGGCTCAGTGGTAGAGCGCTTGCCTTGCATGCCTGAGGCTCCGGGTTCGATTCCTCAGCATCACATAAACAAAAACAAAAAAGCTGGAGTTGTCACTGTGGTTCAAATGGTCGAGCACTAGCCTTGAGCTGCAGAACTGAGGGACAGGACACAGGGCCAGAGTTCAAGCCCCACGACTAGACCCCACACCCCATCAAAAAAGAAAGAATTGAGTATATACACATTAACACAGTAAACAACTTGTCAGCAATTTTCCTTTGTATGACATTTCTTTGAAGGGGTGGGGCATGCGTGTTGGGTGGGGCAACAGGCTGTGGAATATTTTCTAAAATTTGTGATTTCACAAATTTCACCAGGCAGTATAATTTTATGTATTTCTAGGTCCGACAGGGAAAAAAAACCCACAATCTTAAAATACTCAGCATAAGTTTTTTTTTTTTTTATGTTTTATTGTAAAGTTGCTGTACAGAGAAATTCCATTTACATGAATTAGGCAATGAGAACAGTACTTTTTGACCAATTTTACACTTTCACTTGTTGATGGCCCACTATCCCTTCCCAACTCATCTTCTTCACTCCTCCTCATATCCCATCCGAAGTTGTAATGTTCATTTCTAATATACTGCCTTGTGGGTATCCTGCTTGCAATGTATCCTTATTGCAGGGATTTATTACACCCTTTCCCTTCCCAGATCAGACAAATATATACATAAGATGCATGGTACCAAAATTGAGTACATTGTCAACAGGGAATATGCCATAGGAAACAACAATAAAATAAAATCACGGTGTATATTTAAAACAATAACTATAAAGAGAGTTCGCTTGTCTTCATATATTGGAATTCATTTCAATTAGCATTATTTTATATGATCATATATACATCACTTTTGATCTTTTCAGTTCATCTAACAAGATTATCTTATATGTATATTATTATTACAAATAAGGGAAATCATGGGGCCTAAATTCTTTGGGACTGTGTTACACAACTTAATATTATTTTTCCAAGTCATTCCATTTGCTAACCAAAGAGACAGTGCCATGATTTCTGTTGGAAACATAGAATTGCTATCTCTATACATATGTACATACAAATGTTTATATTTACTATATTTTTGATACACTCATCTAACTCATTTATTGAGGGTCATTGGGGTTGGTTCTATACCTTAGTTATTGTGAATATTGCTGCAATAAATATTGCTGTGCTGGTAGCTTTACGAAGGCCATGTTAGTGATCATGGAGTTAAATGTCCAAAATTAGGATTGCTGAATCATACCAGAGCTGTATGCATAATCTTTTAAGGAACATGTATACTGATTTTCAGAATGTTTGAACAAGTTTACTCTCTCACAAACAGTGTGGTAGGGTTCCTTTGGAGCCACATCTCCAGCCCAAGCATCTGTCATTATTAGACTATTTATTATAGCCATTCTAATTTGTAAAAAGTGGAATATTAATACTGTTTTGATTTACAGTTCTTTTATGGCCAGAGAAGTTAAGCATATCTTCGTGTCTATTGACTGTTCTCATTTTCTCTTCACAGAAGTAATTGCATTTTAGCATTAAAGTAATTATGAAGACCAATTGTGTGACTCCCTGAAAATAAGAAGTGTACCCATTCAGAGAATTGTTCAGATTTATTGCAAAATAAATATAAAACTTTTCTGATCTTACTCATTATCCATTTATATATTAAAACTTAGTTTTGCAAAGGAGAAATGTTTCAAATCAACAGAATTTTTTGGACTGAAGCATCCAGTCCAAAAGGAATATGACAAAATATTTATATAGTTTCTGTGAAAAATAACACACATTCTGTAATATGGTTGCTATGGATACCAGAATTTGTAAATAACACTGGACTAATTACACTAAAACTCTTTTCTGACAGATTGTCATTTTGTGGTCTAGACTTTCTATTTAAAATATGTGATTAATAAGAAGAGATTATCACCTCATGTATGATTTTTATGCAAGTATTTAGTCACATTCAATCCAAATTATTGCTTGTGTTTAAGTAGGAAGAAGTTATCTTTTTAGTCATTTTATATTTTCTTTTTCATTTCAAATAAGTAAAAGAGTTCCAAATGAAAGCGATTTTTCTGTTGCCTGTTGTGACAGTACCTGATTGTGTCCACAAACTTTGGGGCTAATATATTCACAATCATAATTCCTAGGAGAGATACAGATATTCATTTTAGGTGCAAGATGAGATTTGATTTCAGGCCCGAGGACAGCATATTTTATTTGAGTCAGGTATAAGGAAGTATATTGGAGACGGTAATTTATTTCCATAAAACAATTAACGAATTAGAAAAAAAATTACATCAATGGTTTTGCAGCCTCAAAGAGAAAGTAATTATGCCACTTTTTGACTTATTTTGTTCACTTCAGTTCAATTGAAATAATTCATGTAAAAGGATAAATAGGATTTTAAAGATTTGCACTTAAAAGGAAAAAAAGACTGCCCAAATTATTTGGTGTATAAACATGACAAAAACAGTTGTCATTATTGAAGATAGATTTATGCCTGATAGAATGCAAAACTGAAGGAGCTCTATTTACTAAACTAAGTCATTCTAAGAGAAAAGACAATGCCATGTAACCAAGAAATGTTGATTACACCATCAGAGAGATAATACATCTAGCATAGTAAAGGACTAAAAGGTCGACGTTATTGTAGGACTTGTTCTACAAATGAAGCTTAGCTACAACTTCCTAATTAGACTTTGGTTCCATAAAAATTAGTATATGAGTTTTGGTTTGATTCCATAGGACACATTCATGAATATTTTGAGGACACAAAGCAAAATTGATAGAAAGATCGGGTTGATTCTATGCAACCAATGTCTCATACAGAAAAAAAAAGTATTTGGGCATTTTATATTCTGATGAATGAACCTTGTAGAATATTTCTAGATTATGGATAGCATTAAATAATTGAAAATTACCACAAAGTTATCAATAACCCACTGTGGCCCAGTAGACCTATAAACTATAAAGATTCCTTTACCAGTTTCATGTCATTTAATGAAAATATGCCATGGTCTTGCAAATTGGTTAACAACTAGTAAATATGACTGAACAAGTCCTTATGAAAGATTTAAAATAAAAATATGAGGAAAGTGAGGAAATATTGAGGCTCATATTGCAAGATTTCAACTTCAGTTGCATAGGTAGAAAATATCTTAACAAATATGTAGTTGCTTATGTAGTTGCTTGGAGTTATAATAAATACAGTAACGTTTAGGACAATTAATTTGTCAAAAGCCAAACCATTAAATTTTAGGGAAACGAAGGAAAATGTATGTTATTTAGAGCTAAGAGAGAAGTGAAGAAAATAAACTAGTACATGCCACAAGATTGAAAATAAACTGAACCTATCATACATGTGACAATATAAACCAGTTTCACCAAGGAGAGCAAACACCTTACCCTCTGAAGAAAGAAGCCTACATTAAGAAGATATGTGAACTGATGTTGTCCCTTGCTTCCAGTGTGTCTTCGGGATGGGGCTCTATGTATTCTATTATTTATATAACAATAATTTCTTTTTTTATTTTGAAAATACCAGACGGAGCGGTTACAATTACATTGGCAAGTTAATGAGTTCATTTCTTATCAAACATTGTTGCCTCCTTTTTTTCCCATTCCCATCCCTTCCATTCTCTGCCCTCACAACCATAATTTCTTTGTCAAGGTTACTCAGTTTATTGAACACCCCCCCCCACATTATGGCATATGAATGGCTCCCAGAAAGAACTAATTTCAAAAGCGAAGATACCACAGTACGCCCTAACTTTGCCCTTTCAGACTTCCTGAGAATTGTGCTGTGGTTCAGTAGAATTGAACTCTGGTTGGAATTCTTACCCTTTTTAACTAATATATAAAAATATCCTACTGCTTATTTTTATTTGCCCTTGCCTACCCATCATCTAAGTTTGATTGGTACACTCGTTTCCTCTGAATTTTTCATTCTTTTTGCTACCAATGTTCATCTAAATAGAAATTATAAATCTGGACATTATATATTAGGTTTCAATCAGGGTGATTCTAGGGCAGTATAAGAACCTTCTTCAAATGACCTTTCAATATTTACGACTCCATATTGAAGAAATGCTCTCATATGAAGAAGCCTTTACCACTATCATGACATTTATCCAAATCTTACCATACCAACAGGCATTACTTCAGAATTTGTTAAGGAGGTTTTGATGGATGAATGTGGAGATAAAGAGAGATAGTAAAACTTGTGAATTAGTAAGTTTTTCCAGACCCCGTGAGTAAAAGTACATGTTTACAAGAAATTGTCTTCAGAAACAGAATATTATTTCAGAAATATTTTACTGTCTACAAAGGAAACTGTACACAGTAGAAATCGTGTTTAAACTTATAAAAAAGAGGCAAATGTTACCATACTTTTAGAGGTAAATCTGTTCTTTTAATGCAATCATGACAAAAGAAAAATCACTGGCTTCAAAAACAATCTTACTTCCATGAATTAATCCAACTCAATACAAAGGAAGAATTTTCTTTTTTTTTTTTTAAATTTTTTGTGAACACACTGTACAGAGGGGTTACAATTACATGGGCAGGTTAATGCATACATTATATCAAGCATTGCAACCTCCTCCTTTGTTTACCCTTCACATCCCTTCCCAGTCTCCCCCTACCCCCCCCACCCAATCCTCCCTGCTTTCCCCCCACCACCAACATTGTAAAGCTCGTTTTCGACATGACAACTTGTACTTCTCATTGTTGCAACAGGTCCACCTGTATCCTTAAACGACTTGTTTTTCCCTATCTCCTCTACAAGTTATACTGACATAAAATATAGTGAAAGCAGGGGTTATACTCTAGGGGAGGGACATACAAAGTTACAAAGAGATAATCTTATAAATGCGTTAGAAACAAATGCATGAAAGGAAAAAAAAACATTAAAATACATATCAAAGGATTCATTTTCCTAACATCACATTATCTGACCTTTCCCAGTTGACTCATACATATACTAGATATTGCAAATAAGGGAAACCATGGGACCTATGTTTCGTTGGGCCTTGCTTACTTCACTTAATATAATTTTTTCCAAGTTTTTCCATTTCCTGACAAATGGGGCAATGTCATTCTTCCTGATGGAGGCATAGAATTCCATTGTGTATATATACCACATTTTCTTGATCCATTCATCTACTGAAGGGCATCTGGGCTGATTAAAGAAAGAATTTTCTACATGATTGTTTGCTCCATAGATTTCTGAAAAATTTCATTTCCCTTCCTAACTGATATCTGGGTTTGCTCTTCAGGTGGAAGCAACATGAAAGTTGGAAGGAAAACTTCCATGAAAGTCTTCTCTTTGGAAATGATGCAAAATTACTTCAATATTATTTAAATACTTCAGCATGATATTAAATTTTCTATTTGGTATTATATTTTCAAAGTAAGAAGAGCCAAGTGTTGGTGGCTGGTGGTGTTTGCCTGTAATCCTAGCAACTCAGGAGGCAGAGATCTGAGGATTGTGATTCAAAGCCAGTCTGAGCAGGAAAGTACATGGGAGTCTTATGTCCAAATGACCTCCAAACCCAAATAACCGAAAGTGGCCTTGTGACTCAACTGGAAAGCTCACGCTTTAACCTGAAGAGAAAAGGGACAGCCTCCAAACCCAGAATATAAACCCTATGACAGGCATGTTACGATTAAAATAGCAAGAACAAAGCATTCACCGTATTTCTCTGTAGCGTTGAAAGTCTACAAATCTTGTATTAGGCATAAATGCTTCAACATACTCACTGGCTTATGATGAGAAGCCATTTCTTGACGGCATTATATAGTTATGTCAAGTTAGAGCTAAAAATCAATCAATTCAAAATTTTCCTTCAAAAATTTCCAAACACATATCACAGATTTTTTCTCTTTGAAGGAGAATGTGTGAGATCAATGTCCTTGTCCTACATATACCTAGATTTTTACCAGTTTGCTATATATTATCAAGAGACTTCCATGAATGGCTTATTGACAACAGATATTTACTACAGCACAAAGAAATCTTTGTGAATATTGAGACTCGCAGATGGACTAGGAAAATCTCTCTCTTCTGAAAATACTAAGTACCCATTACTTAGCAGGCCTAGGTTGCTCAAATCAAAAAGGAAACTGAGGAAAAGGCTATTTCTAAGTGTAAGTGGACCCATCGAAAAAGGTACATTTGCCTGGGAATAATATCTTCCTTATTATATATTATTTCTGCAGAACATAACAAAATATGAGAAAAATATAGTGATGTTTTATCCCTCATATAACTTTCCTATCAACTTCTATGTTCCAAACAGAAGAATAGGTAGGAAAATTTTGTGGGTTGTGTAAATAAAATAATTTTGCAACGTATTTTTCAAATTAGAGGAGGCTAATATATCTCAATATTTTTCGTGTGTTATCTAATTTGCAGTAGAGTTCTGTGACTTTTTCACAAGGCCTGTGGCATGGCAAAAAAAAATAGTCTCTTTTATGTATCCCTCAAATATCAGCCAATATTTATTAGTTTGGGAGGAAAATGTACACATTAGGAAGTCACCATACTTTTGCACAGAGAATCTACAATTTATAAGGCAAGAACACATACATCATTTCAGAATTTCCCTTTATATTTCTGAAATGTTCAAAGAAGATTAAGCTGTAATTTTTTATTATAATTTATGACACTTCATGAAACCATATCCAATGAATCTAATGTTTTTTTCAACTTGTGTGTACATTGCCACGCATATTTAAGTCACGAAATGTCATTGTATAGCTGATTTTACATTACATTCCTTGTCTACAACATTCCTACTCTAAGTAAAATAGATTTTGCAGGATATTTTACAAAAATACACTTTGCAAAAACTACATTAGAGGTCTGGATTTCTATTTAATCATAGAGTTGAAGTATTTGACCACAGGAAAGGAAGTTTCACAAGTGAGAATCTTGCTCATATTTTGGATAGGTGTGGAAAACTGAGGGTTTCTAATTTTGTACATATTTGGGCATCAAGATTTCTCCTATTTTATAATTTCATTCATTGTGAAGAATTCGACATAAATATCTGAAAAAAATGATTTCAACATCGATTTATAAATGATGGCTTGGAACCTGGAGACTAAGGAAAACCTGTGTCTTTCAACAGACGTAGGGATGTAAAGAAAAGAGAACTATATCCACAGGTCAGTATACATACTACAAACCCATCAACATAATATCATTGTGAATAACATAATTTCAGAGAGTGTATTTATGAATAGTCTTCTTATTTATAGAATCTTATTAAAAATGTGATACATAGATGGATTAGTTATATATGAAAGTCCTTGAGTACATTCCTGGTCATATGTTCTTACCCACTCCTCATTTCCTCATATTTTTTTCTTCTGCGTCAAATCTCCATCCCCTCCCTCAAGGTATAAAGTTTATTACAAGAGGTTGTTTTGTGAGATTACAGTTGCATTGGTTGAATCTTGGTCCTTTGTCTGAGATATTGTTATTCCCTTCCCTTCCCTAACTTAGATTAATGTACATGAAATATACCAGATAAGAAAAGCAAATACAATTTTTTTCCAAGCCTTTCCATTTCCTAACAAATGGGGCAATGTCATTCTTTCTGATGGGGGCATAGAATTCCATTGTGTATATATACCACATCTTCTTGATCCATTCATCTACTGAGGGGCATCTGGGTTGGTTCCATATCTTAGCTATGGTAAATAATGCTGCAATAAACATAGTTGTGCTGGTAGCTTTAGTGTGCCCTTGTTTGTGGTCATTTGGGTAAATGCCCAAAAGTGGGATTGCTGGGTCATTGGGGAGCTCTATATGGAGTCTTTTGAGGAACCTCCATACTGCTTTCCAAAGTGGTTGAACAAGTTTACATTCCCACCAACAATGAAGTAAGGTTCCTTTCTGTCCACATCCCCTCCAGCATCTGTTGTTGTTAGAGTTCTTGATTTTTGCTGTTCTAACTGGAGTGAGGTGATATCTCAATGTTGTTTTGATTTGCATTTCTTTTATGGCTAGGGATGTAAGCCAGGCCCAAAGAAACATAGGTCCCATGGTTTCCCTTATTTGCAATATCTAGTATAGGTATGAGTCAAGTGGAAAAAGTCAGAGAATGTGATGTTAGGAAAACGAACCCTCAAATATGTATTTTAATGTGTTTGTTTCATTCATGCATGTGTTTCTAACGCATTTATAATATTATTTCTTTGTTGCTTTGTATGTCCCTCCCCCACAGTGTAACCCCCGCTTTCACTATATTCGATGTCAGTATAACATGTGGAGGAGACGGGGACAAACAAGTCGTTTAAGGATTCAGGTGGACCTGTTGCAACAATGAGAAGTACAAAATGTCATGTCAAAACCAGCTTTACAATGTCGGTGGGGGGAGGGAGGTGGGGTATGATTGAGTGGGGGGGAGGGGGGAGGCTGGGAAGTTAGGTGAAGGGTAAACAAAGGAGGAGGCTGCAATGCTTGGTAATAAATGTATGCATTTTCCTGCCCATGTAATTGTAACCCCTCTGTACAGTATGTTTTCAAATAAAATAAAATAAAATAAAAAAATAAAAAATAAAAAAAAAAAGAAAAGCAAATACAGTGACAACCCTAGATATGCCATGGGAATATAAAGGAAAAACACAAGGAACAGCTTCACATAGTATACTTTAAAAAGAAGCACCAAGGAGATATCTATTTTTTCTATATCTATGAGTTCCATATATATATACATATATATCTTCCATATATATACACATATATATATGTATACACACATATGTATAAATACATATATATACACACGTATATGTATATACATATATGTGAATGTTATTGTTATTAACTTAAAACAACATAGATTTGATCTCCATTTCAGTTTGTGAAAGGATTATCAAAGCAAGGCACAACGATTGATTATGTCATGAGAGGTGTCCTACTAAAGGATTCATGAATAATGCAATGCATGAAACAGGCTTGAAGAGATAAGTAAAATTAAGAGCAATGTTCCATGGCCCTTTATGTGCATAAGCTCCAACAAAAAACTGCTTATGCATTCTTAAGTGTGGACAAAGCAAATGCCATAATGAATTGAGAATTACATTATGAAGTGATATCTAGTCAATATGTTCAGGGATCAGGAAATAAAATTAACATTTAAGATACATGCATGTCACTCTCTGTATAAACACTGAAATATTGGATTTTGATAGCAACATTGAAAAGATTACCATTAACGTAGGTAGCATTTCTTTGTTAATACTACTTTCACAAATATACATGCCTTGGAGAATTCTGTTCAATAGGCCCACCAATATTGGGAATACATGACTGAGATCAAGCCCAATATAAGAGGCTTGGATACTAATAGCACCATCATGGTATCAATCCTCCTGACCAAGGAAAAAAATGTAAGAAATAAAATCCACAAAAACCTGTGATAAAAAAAAAATTATCAAAATTGAATTAAATCAGGAATTTAAGAAAGGCAAAAAATCACCTCAATTTTGAATTGAAAAACATAGTAATGTGCCCTATCACACTGTATGGATGTTGAAACCACAGTAGGGAAAAATTGTAACATAATTTCAGTTTGTTCACACACACACAAACAATTATTGCCTCTACAAATGGACCGATAACAGAAATATATGATTAGACATACAATACTGCTCACATATGTATAATGATAAAGATACGGTTTGCAAAATATTAGCCAACTATAAGAAACAAATCAGGAAAAAATAGCATGTGTCCTAAATTGTCACAATTATCTAATCAATTCACAAGTTCTCTAGTACCATCCTCTTCTTAGAAGACAGAATATTATGATTCCAGAAGTAAGACATATTAGCAAAAGTGAACCAGATTCATATCACAATGGGTTCATATTAAGTGATTTAACAACTTTTGGAATTAGGGAAATATCACATATCACATTACTCTGTAGATGTCAAAGAGAAACCGCAAGAAGTTCCATATAGGGAGTGAATAACATCTTAAAGGCTCTTATGTGGGCAGAAATAATTGAGACACTTTTTCTAAAATAAGTATACCAGTGAGTATTGTGCATTGTTGACGAACATTATGTTATTTTTGTGTCGATTTTTCCAGTTGTTTTGGTCATTGGCCTAAATCTCAGAGGTTGGTGCAGTCCCTGAGTTCTTCAGCTCAAGGATAATTCTCTAGCACTTGACCAACAGGGCCACTTTGAATTCTGAGGTTCTTAATTGGCCATGAGGGACTCATAGAGACTCCTGCTGGGCTTCCTTGAAACCTGATCCTCAGATCTCAGCCTCCTGAGTTGGTAGGATTGCGGGTTTCTAAGCCACCCTCAGGCTTTATTTTCTGTTTTTCCTTGGTGTGTTGATAGATTTCTGTGTTTGTTTTTTAGGACTTTCATCCACACCGCAGTTCTATGATGTATCTATGATTTTTCCCAAGGATAAGACTCTCTAGTGTTGAATTTTGTGGGGATTCATTTTAGAAATGAATTTTAGAGAAAAAAAAAACTCCAGTTTATGAATCTGTATGGAGATCCTCTTAGGGTAAATGCCTGAGATACTAGGATTACCATCAAGATCATCTGGCCTGGCTCAAATGGGCTTCCAAACTCAAAAATCCCATATCCTATTCATTTTCTTCTTCATGGAGGTTGAGAAACTCCTAACCACAAGGATAAACATATAATATTGATTGAATTTTGTATTGACCTTACAATTTGAAAGCAGTATGAATTTTAGTCTTCCCTATAATTTTCATGAATGAGAAAATTAGTTATAGGATGGAAAGGTGAATTTCCCATTCCCATTAGTCCTCCTCAGTAAGCACATTTTTCATTATATAAATGGAAAATTCATTATTCACATAGCATTGAAATACTTTTGATATGAAACAGAGAATTGAATTCAATTTTTCAGTATTTATATTACTTTTGCAGTGACAGGCTAACATAAGTACATCATAGTCTGAAGTAGAAAAAGCTTGTGGTTTTCAGCATTGATCTGAAAAGAAAATAGTTGAATGAATAATAAATGAATCTAGAATGGGTTGTCTTGCTCAGAGGAAAGCTGAGGGTCAATATTGACAAACAACACAAATTTCATGATTACAAATGGACTAAATGCTTACAAGAAATTCCTAGGAAGACCAATTTGCTGTTCATTGTTGTTGTATTTGCCATCTTCCTATTTCAGTAAGAGACACTTTTGTTTGGTCATTCCATTAACTAAAAAGTACAATTGATTATGTGAGCCTAGATGGACAAGTTCATTATAGCAATTGCAATCCTTTGAATAATTTCCTAAGTACTCTAATTGAGATGCAGTAACTTTTGCAGTTTTATATCTTCTTTAGATTTTTCTATCTTCATCTAATTAAATACATTTCATATTTCATTCGGAAATGTGTAATTTGAAATCTATGTATGTATAGCTGGTTAAAAATAAACTCTAAATGCATTTCATTAATAGAGATATTCAAGGATCTATTTCACCAAATAATTTGCTTTTGTCGGTGTGGGGCTTCAATTCTGGGCTTGGGCACTGTCCCTATTCTCTTCAAAGCAAGGCGAGCACTGTATTACTTGATCCATAGCACGACTTCCGGTTTTCTAGTGTTAATTGGAGGTCAGAATCTCAGAGATATTCCTGCCCAAGCTGTCTTTGAACCGTGATCCTCAGTTCTCAGAGTTCTGAGTAGGTAGGATTACAGGCAGGAGCCAACAGCGCCTGGTTTCATCAAATATTTTTATAAAAATGCCATGATAGAATTCAGCCAACTAGTCATATATGCAATATTTCATTAATCACTTTGAGAATGGCGGTACCCATCGCAAGTGTATATATTGATCAATTACCAGGAAAAGATTCTTCAATTCACATTTCACTATTTATGAGATGAGTGAATGTGAAATGATGAAATGGGCATAAACATTTTTATCCAAAATAAGTGTCATTTATTCCTTCCCAGAATTGAAATTGAGAATAAGAGAATGAGAACATTCAGATAAGATAATTGTAATTTGACATATTTTGTGTGAGGAAGTTTCTTATTTTTTCCTAGTGAAGCCACACCAATCAGAGTGTTGCTAGGTCCGAAAGCAATTCCAAACCTCCTTTGTAGTGGGCAAAATATATAGGTATGTAGACCAGAAAGTTGGTTGTTCATTTATCCTATTTCTTTACTTTCAATTTTGAAAGATAATAGCAAGTCATTTGAAAACAGCATTTTCTTTACATGTTGCCAGAGGATTTGATTGTGTCCCAAACAAAACTTGGGATAGCATGTTCCAAAGGTTTTGACAAAGGGAGAAATACATGCTTGGTTGAGGTGCTAGATTAGAGTGACACTAAAGTTATACATGGATTTAAAAAAGAACAGGAAGATTAACCAATGTAAGAGTGATACAAGAGTTTGTGTTCAGTGCTTGTGCATAGTTTTTCTGTGGCTACTCTTCTAAGAATTTGGCCCTACCACCTCTTATACCTTTTTATTGGATAATGGAGATAAGAGTCTCTGTGACTCTTAAGTCCTGGCTGGTGACAAAATCTCTTACTCAGATCTTAAACTCTTGCATTGATAAAATATCTTACATGAAGAACAAGTGCTAGGCTCTATAAACATATTTTATCAAAGTTTAAAAACTTGTATGTATTCAAAAATTTGGCCTCCGTTTACTAAAATATTAAATCCTCATACAAAATTGATCAATGTATACAAAGGATGATTGAAAGGATATTTGAATCATACGGAATGTCGGGTTATCATATCTGTCTTCATCACAAAATATAAAAGCAGAATTATATGTCCTACAGCACTAAAACTTACATTGGATTAAATTAGGACACATTTAATTTACTACCCACAATTCTGTCCACGTTCAAATATTGTGAAGTTTTCCATCAAACTAAGAGGAACAATTTTGTTATCAGTACCCTGTATATAGAAAAGGGACACATTGAATCTCTTCATATTATCAGTTTATTACCACGGTAAGAAAGTTAAAAATTTAAGCTGCATTCCAGGTCACATAATAATACAGTGGATGTCTTAATATATTAATTTAACATTTAAGAATACAATTAATTTACATTTTGACCATTAGGTAATAGTGAGTAAAAGAAACCACATCTAGGGTTTGGGAAATATGGCACACACAGTGTGACATAATTACCCATACAAAACATCTTGCCTATGCTCTTCTTGGAATAAAACTGTAGAAATACACAAGTTGGAATTCCCCTGCCATATTTTCCAATACATGCTGCTGAGATTCCAAAAGAAATACAAAAATCTGTCCATGACTTTTCTCCCCACACCACTGTCACATCATTTGAATATATTTCCAAAAATTTACCTTAGCAACAATACAGAAATTAATCATTAATAACAGAAGTATTGTACTGCCAACATTTTCTAAGGAAACATAAGTTTCTGTATTTCACCATAGTTATGGCAACTTGCACTGTATGATCTTGTGATTTTTATCATAGAGACACTGCATAACCTCATGATCCATAGAATTTTCTAAAAAATACCTCTTGAACAAGCAATATACTTGGGAATATATAAATCTTTACTGTTCTTCCTTTATGATCTATATATTACCTTACGAATCCCTCTTGGGAGAATGAAGACACAAACATGTGATAGCTGTGGAAAATATCTTCTTTTTAGTATTAGGAAAAAAGTTTATTTTAGTTAAAGAATTTCTTATTTTCGTCCACAGTTATCTTCGGAGATGATACATCCATTGAAGTTCTGCTTTCATACATTTCAATCTAGAAAGGGTCCATAATTTTCCTCCTTGCTTACATCTCAATCTAGCATATCTAAACTCAGAGGCTGGGAAGGTACCTCAGTAGAAGGGATTAACTAACTTGCATGAGGCTCTGAATTACATTCCTCAGCAACCCTTGTAAAAATTTCGGAAGTGCCACTATGCCTCAAGTAGTTCAGCATGAGCTATGAGGTGTCGAGCAGAGAGAGAGCACCAGACCCAGATTTGAGGACCAAAAAACATATACCACCATCACCACCAGAACAACAGCAACAAGTACTCCTGTCAACATGAAATAAGACCAGTTGAAATAATTTCTCAAAACAAAGATGGAAGATGTGTATTTCTTTTCGTTGTGACAGGCAGGCAAATGTCAGCATTCCTGTTTGGAGAAAAACATTCTTAGAGAAAAGATCATTAAGTATTTCACAATTAGACATCTTAAAAGTGATTTTCCAATGAAAGGAATAGCAACCATGTAGAACATATTAATCTCTAACTTTTTTTTTTGTACCTAGACACACTGAATTGAAATACATTGACTTCTCTAATTCACAGGTTAGGGTAATTTATAGAACTTATAGAAGCATCTTTGGGTGTTTGGAGATTTCAATATTGACATTGGATTTGTGGAATATTCAGTGGAATTTGCTTTGTTGAAATATCGAACGCATATGAACAATGTACCAGATATCACATTAATAAGGAGATTTCACATTCATAAGGAGCGGGAAAGGTGGGTTGTCAAATTTCCCTTATTAGTATTACTGAGGAGTTGAAGCACACAATAATGCTCTGGGTAGGAAAAGCAGACATGTTTTGAAACAATTTTAACAAGACCAACATGGGAGTGAAGAATTAGAAGGCCATGAATTGTCTATAAATGGAAAAACTGACAACATCTCAGTCTTACAAAGAACATGGACACTTAGGTACTGCTAAAAAGAGAGGATGTTATCGGAGTGATTGATGTCTCAAGAAGTTAATCAGACACATCAACGCAGAGCTGGAACAGTGTCTGAAGTATATAGAAATGATGGCCATCAGAAGACTTCTCAGAAGCAATGATCAGGTCTTGTGTGGGGGTGATCATCATTTCTTTGATAGCACAAATAGAGCTCTTGTAACAATCATAATCTTAGGACTTTCAGCCCAAATTTTGCTTCTCTCAATTAAGACAAACTGGAGGACAGTATCCAACTACCTATATGTAAATGAACTATATTTCATTTCAATTTTACTAAAATTCAATACATTAGATCCCTAGATGGTATTCCCTGTTACTAAACACCTTGGACCTTCATCCTTATTCCCATCCTTCCTGATAACCCACTGGTGTTTTCTATTACTTGCATTGTTTTCCAGTAATCTATGACATGCAAATGACTTTTGTTAACAACATTTTTCAATACAACTAATAGAGGTAAATATAGATACCAGGTTTGCAGGAATTAAGCACATTGGCCAGATGAAGAATACTTCGATTGCTTTTCTTCATAGTTGCTGCCTAATGATAACGACAACAACAAATAGTGCACATTGTACGCATTGGAAAATTAGCACTTGATATGACTGGGTGAGTCATGAAGAAACAGAAAAAAAAATCACTGAGTTGTATTCTAGACAGTGACCTTCAAAGATTTATGAACATTTAAAATATGTGCTAAGAAAATTTGAGCAAAATGTGCACACAGGCTTAGTGACAGAATAATTGACGTAATGAACCTTTGCTTTTGTGGAAATGATAGAGTCAAAAGGACAGGAAACTAGCTGAATATGTCTGAAAATGGATTCTCACCAATCAGTTTTCTGAAGTAGGTATCGTTTGGCAATAGAAAATTCATGATCTCTCAAAAATCTATTAGTACATATATTTCTCAGCAATTATACTGACTTTCAGTGTCATGTTCATTAGTTTGTTCCTGGAAAAAAGCCTAGCACTGTGAGAAAATGTTATTTATAATTGCTCTACTCACCACATCCAAGATTCTATTTTGCAGACATGAACACTTATGGAAAAATTTAAAATTGAAACCAAAGATATGTTCCTTTATTTGTGTTGGTCGCTGTCTGGAAGGTAGAAATAATTAATCTCTTTATATAATAATCACATATTTCCATTTTAATATGCCATGTGACAGGTTTCTCCTTTCATTGTTTCCTTAAGGCTCCTATAAACTCTACATAATCTAGCAGGTATAAAAATGCTTATGACTACTCCTAGTTTCTTCGTGTATAACAGGATTTCATGTAAATATTAGTGTTGGCTTAAACTCAAGAATTGTAATCATGTTCAAATATTTCTGCAAAATTGCACCCAATATTTTACAGAATTCAACAGGAAAAAGATCACTGTCTATATGTGCACATCATCATAAACAACATGATTTCAAAACGACCATTACTGGTGGTCACATTCTGAATTCAAAGATCTAACTTATATTGCAATTATAGTTCCCAACTTTCTTTCACACGATAGAGCTTCATAAATTTTACTTATTAACCAGCATATGTAGCAGCATGAATGTTTACAGTGTATTATTCCTTCATGTGCAATACAGGCTAGAAATGAATTGCATTTTCAGAAAAAAGATATGCATGACACTGGTATGTATGAGCAATGAAAGACATTATGGGAAAAACACAAGTATTGATGATTTCCCTCATTTGTAAAATCGATTAATTGGAAATCGATTGGGAAATGCTTATGGCACATCAGTACTTTCAAAATGTGCTTTAATAGGGTTCTTAGCATTTATCTTAATTGTATATTAGAAGATTGTAATTTGTCTTTGTCACAGGGTAGAAAGATCAAAAACATATTTCTAAAATTATAATGAAGAAGCATTTGTAAAGAACTATTATTACACTGATATTAAGCCTACGTCAAATATTTATGGTTCCCTTTGCTGTGTGAAAGAATTAGAATGTTACAGAGCTTTCCTTTATGCCCTTTCTTCTTCATATTTCGTGTATTTTGTTTGTTGACAATTACCATTCATTCGTCATCCTTTCATTACTATGGGTGAAAATCTCAAAATATTGGTCATGATAACTCTCATCTGAAATTAAGAGTAACAAAGAATATTTGAAGGAAGAGTTTGTGCTATTAATAAATATCTTTCAATTCAAATCCATGCCTGTTTTTACACTGTAGAATTCATTACCTCAAACTA
Organism: Dipodomys spectabilis; assembly: GCF_019054845.1. Taxonomy (NCBI): domain Eukaryota; kingdom Metazoa; phylum Chordata; class Mammalia; order Rodentia; family Heteromyidae; genus Dipodomys; species Dipodomys spectabilis. The sequence continues at coordinate 6,563,401 of NW_024871210.1, read as the reverse complement.
ATGTCAATCAGTCAAGCAATATTTGTGTACTTTTAGTCAATTGGTTTTGAATCAAACATATTCAAGTGAAATTTCATGTCTTCAATAATATTCATCCAACATACAGGAAAGCAATGATATAAAAATACATGAAAATATATCAAAACAAGTGACTTACAATCTTCAAGAAAATTGCATGACGGTTGTATTTGGGTAGCTAATAAATTTATATGCAGTAACTATGCCTCAGCAGGATCGACTGAACATGTTTCTTGAGGCAAGTTTTAACCCTTAAAGTATAACTCAAGTAGGAAATTATAAAAGCATGTCCTCTCTCCTATTATTTTTATGTGATTACTCCATTTTGGTAATAAAATCAATAAAATCTGACAATTGTGTACAAATGTCTGATAACTCTGTATATGCTCGAGATAGATTTATCATATAATAACAATTTTTCCATTGAAAATTATTTGCTGCCTTAAGTACTAAAATGAGAGCAGGATGTAAGAGTCGATATACAGACTATGCCATTGGAAATTAGTGATACTTCCTAAATGCTAAGTCAAACACACTGTGTTAAAGAATTTTCACCTTTTTACTTGTGTGATGCCTGGAGTTGCATTGATTCATGTAGAAAAGTGAACAGCAATTAAACTGAAATAAAATTTTAATGTTTACATGTTAATTTATATCTACAATGGCCTATTAGTGTCAGAAAAAAATTCTTGTCAAATACATTCTGGTTTGAAAAGTGAGGAGAAAAATCATGAAATTACAGGTCTGGAGGAAGATGGTGGATGATCAGCTGGGGATTAACAAGCTGTCGCATAGAAAGTAGGTTAACGTTTCTAGTGAAAAGTCCAAGTCTACAGAGTCACATCAAGTGTGCCAACGTAGTACACAGACTTTGTCCAGAAATGAAATATCCAAGTGCTCATATCCAGATTTGAGTAGTTGCAGTGCGGTGGTGGTGGTAGCTCCTACCACTGCCTACATATCAATTGAGAGAGCCCAGGAAAATGGTGCCAGAAGTGACCTAGGAGTGGAATCTACTCATTGTCATAAAGAACCAACAAGAAGTGAAAATCTTCATCCTACTGGCCACAGACGGTAGCCAATTGAGGACAACTCTGAAACCAAGGGAAATATGTAGGTATCCCCACAACTTCTTAACACCTCAAGGAGTAGTGGTGGGAAAATAGACCTGCACGCATCAATGGAGAAGATCTCAATCTTTGATACTGATAAAGACCTGACCGGAGTAACCAACACATAACTCAGCTTTTGGAAAAAGACAATAGGAGCCACTCAACAGGTCAAAGTAACTTCAATTACATGGCTCAGCTTGCCCCCGGCAGAGGGAGATCAGCCCATGGAAGAGTGACCTTCCTTACTGGGTAAACAAAGTCAGAGAATGCCACTATGCCTTACAGCGTAGGCAACAGACTCGGTAGCAGAAGGCATACAAGAAAGGTAATTGAAACTCAGGAAACAAAAATCCTGAGAATGGCTCAAACCTGGGCTGAGAAGGCAGAGCTTCTTTGTGTACGCTCAAACTGATTTAAGAAACCAGTCAAGCCATGAGATTTTCAAACAGAACAGGAAAAAATAGACTCCACCAAGAAACTTGTTCACACATTTACCCTGCACAATGAAAAAATCAAGTAACTCCTTTCTACCTAATTAAAAAAAATATTTTTTTTCTTTTGATCATTTTTATTATAGGTGTGTGTTCTAAAAATTATTTCTATATTTTTCTCTTTTGGTCTTTTTGTGTTTTTTTTTTACAGCACTTAGTTGCTTTTGTATTCATCCACAAGTATATATGCAACTTCTATTATTAGATCATATCATTTATTGTGTTCATCTTTAATTCAGATATAAATCTCTCAATTCACAAACTCTGATTTAACTTCTTTCATTGTACTATTATTACTTTATACTTATATAATTTTTAGCTCTCATATTTAGTTTTTTATTTTTGTTTCCTTTTTTCTTTTACTCTTCCTTTTCTTATATGCTTTCTGGCTCTGAATCCCTCACTTCTTTCCTCTCCCACATTCGTCTAATCTTACTTTTTCACCACAATTCTCCCTACACCTATTAATTTCTGAACTGCTGACTCCTTCTTTGACTTGCTTCTTGATTAAGATAATTTATTTTGGTTTGTTTGTTTGCTTGCTTGCTTTTTGTTGAACTAGATTGTATGTGTTGCACTAGATTATATGTGTACTTACATTGACTGCATCAAAAAATCTGGGCAATTACAGGTCTATGGTTGATACTTGCCTTAAAATAGTGTACTAGCACCGAATTGATTTTCTTTGCATACCCAAAGTTGAAGAACTAGCCAGAGGAACACAAGAAAAATATCATCCAGGAACTCAACTCCCCTCATGATAATCAGTAACAGAAGAGTAAATGAGTAATCCAGACAAGAGTTCCAAAAATGCTCCACAAACACTACTGGTAAACATGCTGAATAAAAGGAATGAGAGCTTGGACAGGGTCTGAGCATAATGGGCTTACCCAAAGATTATTACAGTTATTATGGGAGTGTGAGAAGGATGAGAATAAGCAAAGATTAATAGAGGCATTCCTGGAATCCACAAACAAACGGCAAGGGAAAACCATAGAGGCCACAAAGGGAATGCTGAATGATGTAAAATAGAAGCAAAGGAAGTCCAATGACACTATAAGAACTGAACTAAGGAATTGGAGAATGAACACTAAAACTCAAATCAAGGAATAAAAAAAGCTTAAACAATGCTCCAGCAAAGAAATCAAATGACAAAATCTGAACATTTACAAGGAAAGAAAATTAAAAATAAATAAATAAATAAAAAGAAAAAGCCTTTTCAGTAGGTTAGCTAATGCAAAAGATTGGATTTCTGGGATTGAAAGAGCCTAGCCATTACAAAGAAATGACAACTATTCAAGACAAATCCAAGAAAAGTGATAGATCTATTTCATATTGAGAAGACAGCATCAAAATGTGTTATTTATGGCTTATGTGTGTAAACAAATGTTTATAAAAAGAAGTGAAAGGTCTAGGAACTTTTTTTAACAGGACTTTTACAGTGAACTTCCCAAATTTGTTAAAAGATAGGGCCATTCTGATACAAGAAGCTTTTAGAACCACAAATAGAGACTGGCCCAGAACAGGACATCCTGATATCACATTTTAATATGCACAAGATCAAATGAGAACCAGGAAAGGATCCTTAAAGCTGTTACAGAATAAAGATCAATCACTATAAAGGGAAAACAATCAGCATAACTTCAGATTTCTAGCCAGAGTTAATTAAAGCAAGAAGAGTCTGGAATTATATATACAATGTCCTACAAACAAACAACTATGAACCAGGAATACTGGATCCAACTAATTTTCCTTCAAAGAAAAGGTCAAATAAACTACCTTCCACTGCAAAGAAATATTCAAACAATACATCTCCACCAACCCAGCCCTACAAACGATACTTGAAATATCCCACATCTAGCAATCCAATGAGAATATGATAAAGGCAATGAAATGGCTTCGAAAGAGAGAATCTAAAAATCATAAGAGGACCCCAGTTGTCACAGGTCAGAAGACAATGAATAACATGGCAGGAACTACCAAAAACCTCCCAGTTCTAATTCTCAATATTAGTAGACTGAACTGTCCAAGTAAGCAACATTGATTGTCTAGTTAGAAAAAACAAGATGTTTCTATCTGATGCCTTCAAGAGACACTCCCTTTCACAAAAACAAACGTATTCAGAAAGTAAAAGACTGGAATAAAAAGGACAGAGTTGCAATACTAAATAACAGATAAAATAGATTTCAAATTAAAATAAGCAAGAAGTGACAAAGAATTAATGAATCAACCCTTCAGAGGGAATTCTTAATATCTCTTCACCAAAAAACAGAGCACCGAAATTCATCTGAGAAACTGTACTTTCCCTCAAGTCTCATATAGATCCAAAGACATTAATTCCTGGAGAATTTAACACATCACAATCCCTACTGGATAGATCATCTCAGCAAAAAGTCAACTGAGAAACCTCATATCTACGCAACTGCATAGATCAAATAGACCATACACATCTACCACATAATTCACCCAGCAGCACCAGAATACGCATTCTTCTCAGCAGCACATGGAACATGCTCAATAATAGCCCACATTTTAGGTCACAAAGCAAATTTGTTCAAATTCAGAAACATTGAATTTACACCCTGCATTCTCTCAGACCACAAGGGAACAAAATTAGAATTCAATACCAAATACCTCCAAAGAAATTACTGTAACACATGGAAGCAGAACAACACACTGTTGAACCACAAATGGGTCATGGTAGAGATAAGAAAGAAAACTCAAATATTCAGGATATTTAACAAAAATGAACAGAAAAATCATAAGGTCCTCTGGGATATATCAAAGGCAGTGGTCAGAATCAAGTTTATAGCTGTGAGATTCTACATCAACTAACTGGAGAGACCTGAAATATACAATTTAACGAGGCACGTAAAGCTTTTTGAAAAAGAGCAAGAAGCTATACCCCACTCCACCAGATTGAAAGAAATTATTAAAATTTAATTAGAATTAAATGAATTCAAGTCCAAAAATACCCTAGAAAGAATCAAGACAGCAAAGAGTTGGTTCTTTGAAAAAATTAAAAAAATTGAGACCCATAGCAAATCTTATCACAAACAGAAGAGAATACAGTCATATAAACAAATTCAGAGATGAAAATGGAACATCAACACCTAAAGAACCAAGATTCAGAACATTATAAGGAAATACTTCTTATAACTTTATGTTAATAAGTTTGGGAATCTGGAAGAAATGAACACATTTGTACCTAATATTGACCTGACCCAACTCAACAAGTTTATTTAAACCAACATAATCGACTCATAACAAGCATTGAAATAGAAAGAGCAATAACAGTCCTCCCAACAAAGGAAAGCACTGGACCAGATGAATTTACAATGCCTTCAAAATAGAACTCACATGAACACTCCAACTATTCAATGAAATTGAAAGTGAAAGTTCAGTGCCAAACTTTATGAAACTATCAAAACCCTCATCCCCAAACCAGGAACGAGTTCCTCAAAGAAAGAAATATAGAACCATTACTTTGATGTCTATCGGTGACAAATTCCTCAACAAAATTTTGGACAATCGGCTTCTACAATTCACCAAAGATACACTACTATCAACAGGATTAATTTCAGGGTTCCAAAGCTGGTTCAATATATGCAAAATAATTAATGTAATACACCACAATAACAAGAGAAAAGATAAGAACGAATGGATTATGTCAGTGGATGCAGAAAAGCATTTGACACAGTCCAACACTTCTTTATGATGAAAGTTCTGGAAAAATTAGGAATTCATTGAACATTCCTCAATATGTATGATTACCTACAGCGATGATTATACTTAATAGCAAAAAGATAGTCATTTCCTGTACACTCAGAAATGAGACAAGGATATCCTCCACTTCTCTTTAATTATAAGGCATAGAAAGATGCAAATATAAAAGGGATCTATGCAGGGAAAAATGAGGAAACACTCTCGTTCTTTCCAGATGACATGATCTTGTATTTAAAGAATTCTCAAGTATCTACTCAGAAATTACTTGAGCTGATCAGAAATTTTGGCAAAATAGCAGGATATAAAATTAACCCTCAAAATCAATGACCTTTCCATTGCAAACAATGAAAAGAGTCCAGCTGAAACCAGGGTATGAAAACTCCTTTGATTAGCCCCCTAAAAATAAAGTACCTAGGGGTTGAGTTAAATGAAGAAATGAAGGACCTCTACGATGAAAAATTTAAAAACTGAAAAATAAAATTAAACAGAAGTAAGGAAGTAGAAAAAAGCCTCTCATGCCCCAGGATTGTGAAGGATTATGTAAAATGACAATACTCTCAAAGGCTAGCTACATGTAAAATGCAATACTGGTCAATGTTCCAAATTCACCTCACTCTTCAATGAAATAGAAGAAGCAAACCAAAAATTCATATGTGCAATAATAAAAGAGTCTGAATAGCAAAAACACTCCTTAGAAGAAACAACAGTGCTAGAGGAATAATAACACCATATTTCAAACTTTACCACAATGCCATAGTAATGAAAACAGTGTGGTACTTACTGGCCCAAGGACCAACCTCAGGCCAATACAATAGACATAAAGACCCAGAAATGAACGCACAGATCTATAGCCAATTAAATTTCCCTAAGGGAGAAAAAAAATAGAATGGAAGAAAGACAATCTCTTCTGTAAATGGTGCTGACAAAGTTGATTAAAGACCTGTAGAAAACTAAAGATAGATGCCCATATATCACCCTGCAATAGAAACAACTGCAAATGGTCAAAGACCTCGAAGTCAAAGCAAACACTCTGAAAACATTGGAGTAAGAACTAGGAGAAACTCTAGGGATCTTTGCCACAGGCCAAAATGTTTTTTAATAAAAACCCAGTAACTCAAAACTTCAAAAGAAGTTTGGACATGAAACTACAGAGCTTCTGCAACTCCAAGGACATAGAAAGACCAATAGAAAGCCCACTAGGTGGAAGATCTTCACTAGTTATACAATGGACAGGGGTCTCAAAGCCAGGCGTCCGTGACTCAGCCTTTAATCCTAGCTACTTAGGAGGCTGTGATTTTAGGATCACAGCTCAAAGCCAGCCTGGACAGGAAAGTCTGTGAGATTCTCATCTCAAAAAACAGTATAAAATTAGGCAGTGGCCCTGTGACTCATGTAGCCCACCTTGAGCTGAAAAGCACAGAGATAGAGTCCAAGCCCAGAGATTAAGCCTCTTGACTACAAATTAAAAAATACAGAAATAAATGAAATATATTAGAATTCAAAAAAATTAAAACCCCAACAGAAGAACCTCAAAGAAACAACTGCCCACTAAATAAGTGGAGTAAAGTCTGAAAGAGAAGAATATCTTAAACAGAAATAAGAATGTCCAATAGACAGAGGAATAAATGCTCAACTTCTCTAAGTATAAAGAAATACAAATCAAGACAAAATTAAAAATCCACCTCATCCTACATAGACTTTCTTTTTTTATTGTGAAAATACTGTACAGAGGGGTTACAATTACATGGGGAAGATAGTACATTTCTTATCAAGCATTGTAGCCTCCTCCTTTGTTTACTCTTCCCACCCCTTCCCATCATCCCTCCCCATCATCCCTCCCCTACATCCAGTCCCCCCCCTAATTTGTCTATAACTAAGAAATCTATGGAAAGCTTCTCAATACAGTAAAGGCTGTATATGAAAAAACTACAGCCAGCATTATACTCAATGGTGAAAAATTAAAGCCATTCCCTCTTAACTCAGTAATGAGAAAAGGATGCCCAACCTCGACACCGCTCTTCAATGTAGTATTAGAATGCCTAGTTACATCAATAACACAATATACAAATATAAAGGGTATCCAAATAAGGAAAGAAGAATTAAATGTATCCCTCTTTGCAGATGACATGATCTTGTATTTAAAGAATCCCATGGACTCAGCCCCAGATTATTCAAGGCGATTCAAAACTTTGACAAAGTAGCAGGGTATAAAATTAACCCTCAAAAATCAATGGCTTTTCTATATGCCGACAATGAGAAAAGAGTGGTTGAAATTAGGAAAGCAACTCCATTCGTAATACCCTCACAAAAAATAAAATACCTAGGAATTAACTTAAACAAATAAGTGAAGGACCTCTATGATGAAAACTTTAAAAATCTGAAAATAGAAATCAAAACAGAACTTAGAAAGTGGAGGAAACTCCCATGCTCCAGGATTGGAAAGATTAACATCGTGAAAATGACAATACTTCCCAAGGCTATCTACAAATTCAATGTGATCCTATCAATTTTCCAATATCATTTTTCAAGGAAATAGAAGAGACAATGCAAAACTTCACATGGAAAAGTAAAAGACCCCGAATAGCAAAAGAGTTCCTTAACAGAAAGAACAGTGCTGGAAAAATATCAATATCAAATTTCAAACTCTAATATAAAGCCATAGTAATCAAAACAGCTTGGAATTGGCACAAGAACAGACCTCAGGACCAATGGAATAGAATTGAAAACCCAGACATGAACCTACAAACTTATAGCAATCTAATCTTCAATAAGGGGGCTAAAAGTATAGAATCGAAGGAAGAAAACCTGTTCAGTAAATGGTGCTGGCAAAATTGGTTAACTACTTGTAGAAAACTAAAGCTAAATCTTTATATTTCCCCTTGCACCAGAATCATCTCCAAATGGATCAAAGACCTCGGGGTCAAAGCAGTCACTCTGAAAATATTACAGGATGGAATAGCAAAAACCCTAGGTCTCCTTGACACAGGCTGAAATTTTCTTAATAGAGACCCAGAAATACAACAAATCAAAAAATGTTTGGACAAATGGGATTGCATGAAATTGCATGGGATTGCAAGATCAATAGAAAGTCCACGGATTGGGAGAAGATCTTCACTATTCATTCAACAGACAAGGGTCTCATACCTAAAATATAATGGAACTTAAACAAATAAATTCCCCAAAAACAAATCTTCAGAAAACGACTGCCTAATAGAAAAGTGGGTTAAAGACATAAAGAGAAACTTCTCTGAAGAGGAAAGAAGGATGGCAAGTAGACACATGAATAAATGCTCAACCTCTCTAGCCATAAAAGAAATACAAAACAAAACAACATTGAGATAACACCTAACCCAAATTAGAATGGCTATAATCAAAAACTCAAATAATAACAGATGCTGGAGGCAATGTGGCCAGAAGGGAACCTTACTACATTGTTGGTGGGAGTATAAACTTGTTCAACCACTTTGGAAAGCTATATGGAGGTTCCTCAAAAGACTCCACATAGAGCTCCCCTATAACCCAGCAATGCCACTTTTGGGCATTTATCCAAATGATCACAAACAAGACAATACTAAAGCTACCAACACAACTATGTTTATTTACCATTATTTACCATAACTAATATATGGAACCAACCAGATGCCCCTCAGTAGATGAATGGATCAAGAAAATGTAGTATATATACACAATGGAATTCTATGCCTCCATCAGAAAAAATGACAATTCCCCTTTTGTTAGGAAATTGAAAGACTTTGAAAAAATTTTATTAATTGAAGTAAGCCAGGCCTAAAGAAAACATAGGTCCCATGGTTTCCCTTATTTGCAAAAACTAGTATATGTCTGAGTCAAGCAGAAAAGCTCATATAAGTTGATGTTAGAGGAATGAACCCCAAGATAAGTATTAAAATGTTTTTTTTTGTATTTTCTTTCCTCTGATGCAATTCTTTCTAATATATTTATAAGATGATTTCTATGTTGCTTTGTATATCCCTCCCCCCCTGTTATAACCTATGTTTTCCCTGCATTTATTGTCAGTATCATTTGTGGAGGGGAAGGGAAAAAACAAATTATTTCATTAGGGATGCAGATGGACCCATTACACCAATGAGATGTACAAGTCGTTATGTCGAAAAACAAACTTTACAACTTTGGTGGAGCAGGAGGATCGGGTGTGGGGGGTGGGGAGTATGTGAAGACATGGGAAGGGGAAACAAAGAGGAGGCAACAATACTTGGTAAGAAATGTCCTCGTTATCTTACCCATGTAATTGTAACCCTTCTGTAAGTTATTCTCAAGAAAAAAAATCTAATAACAACAGGTACTGGAGGGGATGTGGCCAAAAGAGAATCCTACTGCATTATTGTTTTGAGTAAGCTTGTACAACCACTTAGGAAAACATTATTGAGATTTCTCAAAAGATTAAACATAGAGTTCTCCTATGAACCTGCAATCATACTTTTGGGCATTTAACCAAATGCGCACAAACAATGATATACTAAAGCTTACAAAATTATATTATCTCAGTACTATTTACCATACCTAAGAGATGGAACCAACCTAGATTCCCCTAAGTAAATGAATCGATCAAGCAAATGTGATATATACATATATATATCACACACACACACACACACACACACACATATATATATATATACATATATATATATATATTTTTTACACACACACACACACACACACACACAATGTATTTCTGCCTCCATTAGAAGGAATGGCAATGCTCCATTTCTTAGAAAATGGAAATTCTTGGGAAAAAATATATTAAATTAATTAAGTAAGCCAGGAACATAGAAACATACTTTCCAAATTTCAATAGCCAGTATGTCTAGGACATTCAAAAAATCTCAAAAGCTAAGTACATAGGACAATATAGGATGATGTTAAGAAATGAACCCCAAAAGAGGGACAAAAGTGCTTTTATTTTTCTTGCTATTTTCTAATAGATTTATAACATACTATGTGATTTTTTGTGTGTCGTTTGTATATTCTTCCCGTGGCGTATAGGCGTATAAGTCCAGTTTTCAGTGAATTTGATGCAGGTGCCCTGCAACTTGTATATATATATATATTTCTAATTTGGAGAGGAGAAAGCAAATAAAAAATTGCTTCAATAAGGTACATATTGATCCATTGTAACAATGAAATGTACAATAAACTGTGTTGAAAGGGACTTTCAAACTTCGGGGAGAAGGAAGGAGTTGTGCAAGTGTTGGGGGGAAGGAATTACAGAGGAAAAACAAAGGAGAAGGTAACAACGGTCAATAGGATGTGTACGTATTACCTTACTCATGTAATTGTAACCTCTCTGTACAGATTTTTTATAATATATATGTATATATATGATTGATGTAAAAATATATATATATTTGTACATCACATTTTTTTGTATAGTGTGGTTTGTGTGATGGGTTACCTTGCCACTAGCCGCAACAGGCTGTGGCAAGAGGCTTGCAAGTTCAGAGACACACTGGAGTATATCAAAAGTTAGAAGGAGGGAAGGAAGGAAGGAAGGAAGACAGGAAGGAAGGAAGGAAGGAAGGAAGGAAGGAAGGAAGGAAGGGAGAGACGGAGGGAGGGAGGGAGGGAGGAAAGAAAGGAGGAGGAAGGGAGGAAGGATGCAATTAAGGGAGGAATTAATAGGAAGAAAGAAAAGAAGCAAGGAGATCCAGATCCAGATGATGATGGCATACAAATATATACTACGTGAAAGTTAAAATAACAACAACAAATATTAAGAAACAGGGCCTAGTGGTGATTCCTATAATCCCAGCTTTTGGGAATTTGGCACGAGAATACTGGGTTTAAGTAAATCTGGGCTACTGGAAAAGTTCAAGATGAACATGGGATATGAAATGAAGAGATTGTTACCTCAAAGTTATAACTGAATACACCTGACTGTTACCTATAATCCAAGTTTCTTTGAAGGCATAGAATGGAAGAATCAAAGTTCAACACCATTCCAGACAGAAATGTCCTTGAAACACTGTCAAAAGGATGCCCATAAAATATAAAATTGTAGTCTCTACGTGTGTGCTTGGATAGCAAAAGTAAGTAGGAAAGTATAGAGTGATATCTACCTCAAAAACAACCAGTGGAAAAAGAGGCTGAAGACATGACTGTACACATACCTATTAAGGGAAAGTGGTAGAGAACTTGTCAGGTAAATGTGAGGATCTAAATTCACATACAGAAGCATCAAAAGAGCACAAAAGAAAGCTGAAACAGGCTGCAGAATATTTTATAAATTCATGAATTTCTCAAAGGAGTAGAACTTTTTGTATTGCTAGTTCCAATGTAGTTTTGAACAATCATGTTTTAAAATGTTCAGCAGACGTTTCCTCTTCATGTAGGTCCTCCAATACGAGTAAGTACTAGAAAATAAATCTTTCATACCTACTTGAGTCACTTTACTCAATAATCACCTCTTACAGAATGATTCTGTCACAACTCTGTACAGCAATGTGTTCATGTCTAAAACTTTTCTTGAAAGTGCTCACAATTTTCATTGTGCATCTTGTGCATGGAGCATATAGATCTCTATAGCAGTTCTATATGATACCAAATATTCTAATGATTTATTTAGTATTAAAATTTATGTGTAAAGTGAAAGAGATGAACATATAATCACTGGTAAATCTAAACCAGTGCAGATGATTTTTACTGTATAGCAAAGCATACATATATTGCAGTAATTTTGTTTAAGATTCGTTACCCTTACATTACAATTCCTATGAACGATGAATTAATTTATTGTGAGAAAAAAAGAAACTTGATTTTTGCAGTGAAGCAATTACAAAGAACGATTTTCTGGCTCCCTGCAAATGAGAAGCATACCCTTTCAAAAACTTGTTCAGATTGAATGGGAGGGAAAAATAAAACTTTTCTGATTTTAATCATCACATGTATTTACTTTTTTTAAAACTCAATTTTGGAAATGAGAAATGGCCTAGAGGTTTTTATGCAAAAGGTTGTGACAAAATCCTACTTATATATTTCCTAAGCAAATGACCTTAACATATATTTGTAATGTGGAAATAAAGAACAAGGATATTCAGGATTGATCTAGATATCAGAATTTAAAAGATAGCCTTGGCTAATTAGCCTAAAATTCTTTTGGTCTCTATTTGTTTTGTATATCCAACAAGAAGCTTGTGGCACCAGAAGTACTCAAAGAATTACTAATAGATATTTTCATTCTCATCTGTTTCAAAGGGAATTGTTATGGAATATGTACCACTAGTCATCCCATCTTTTGTAGTATTTAGGTCTTTTATTTTAATTTTAATTTTATTGTCACGGTGTTGTAGAGAGGGTGTATAGCTACATAAGAAAGCTAATGAGCACAATTCTTGGTGAACATGTTACCCCTTTCCTCATTTATGTCTCTCTTTCCAATCATAATCCGCTCCCCAAGTTTTACAGGTTATATCCAGCATATTTTCGTGTTAGTATTTCTAATACATATGTTTCTCCATTGTCATTTCTTATCATTTTCTTGTTATGTGAATCATTGCAGAAGTTCTATAGTTTCGGTCTACTTTTTCAAATGTAATGTCATGGTAAATGCATAATCTCCACAATTTTTTGTAACACTTTTAGAAATACATCTCACTTATTAACCCATGTACTATTGGGAATTACAGAATATTCAAAAATCACCACAGGATGTGATACAAAAATACAATAAAATTTACTATATTTGGAAATAGTTTATTCATGATTTTATATGAATTCATCACCCATTCTCTTCTCTGTTGCTGTTTTCCTAAACTTTTGCATTTCAAAGTGTCATGCAATATGCCTTGTTCTGTTGCGAAGATTAACATGAATTGACAAAAATTATAGCCATATATGCAACATACCATAGTGATGTAATAAATAATCTTTAGTACAATTATGAAAGAAGTGTAATAGATAAAACTTCACCTATGTTCAAACACAGAATAGTCTTGATTCCATTAGGATGTGTGAAATATGCAAATTTTTACAACATAATAACAGTCACAGAAGGTAGTGCTCTTAGGGACAGATTCAGAATTATATGGAATAATTAGCTATTTTTTCATAACTGTATAAATGATTCATGTCTATGAGAATAGTTCAATTCTACATGTCATAGTAGGAGATTGGAAAGACTGACTCCCATAAAATTGCTTTATCATATCTGTATCTTGAGAACACTAGTGTTGGGGGACATCAATATTTGCCATCTGTGCAGATGATAGAGCACTTTGTGGTAATCCAAATTAGATGATAGGAGAGCTATTATAGTGTAGGATGGTGTAGGGTAAAACTAATTTATTTTACAAAATATTGCATGGTGCCTTATGTGATTAGGTTAATCCCTTTAAAATAATGGGACTAATGATGATTCCCTAATTAATATAACAAAATTTTTGTTTTTGCAAGTATGGAGGTATAAGGTGGAACAAGACTGCACCACGTCAAAACAAATATTTCAGACACATGCATATGAGACACAAATAAACTTGCATGAACATACAAAGGCTTATTAAGCATACACATATTTACACAGTTCATGACTAAGAAGCAAAACAATGGTTTAAACAGTATATCGAAACAAAACAGAAATTATTGATTTGACCTCAATATTTTCAAATGTTCTCTCAAGACAAATCTCTATAACATTGAAATTTTCCCTCCCAGAAGAATTAAACAGCAAGTCATATTCAGTATGAAGTTTAAAGCTTTGAGTTATTATGGCGTAGTTAAATGGTGTTTATTCTATATTGATGTGAAGAAAATTGCAATAATATCTCAGGATATAGTACATGAGTAAAACTACTAAATTTGCTTCAAGTCCTATTTTAGATATGAAGAATTTACAGAATTCACAGTGACTAGTGTTTCTGGAATTAATCCAGTGGTATTGTGTATATGAAGGATATGCAGACAAATTCACAGAAATATGAAGATGGCATTTACAACAAAATTTAGTATAAATTTATTTCAATATATGTCTTTTTTTTACTAAATTTCATAACGCTTTTATACATTGTGGATCACAGTTCAAAATTATGCCTGAAAATTCTCTGCAAGCTACTGAAAATATATTTTCACAGGAAAGTTCACGGGACCGGATAATACCATTTTTCCAAAGTATAGTTTAATACCTGCCTTCCATTAAGTACTACTAGGAGGGGCTGGGAAGGTGGCTCAGTGGTAGAGTGCTTGCCTTGCATGCAAGAGACCCTGGGTTCGATTCCTCAGCACCACATAAGCAAAAACAAAAAGCCGGAAGTGGTGCTGTGGCTGAAGTGGTAGAGCACTAGCCTTGAGCTGAAGAGCTAAAGGACATCACCCAGTCTCAGAGTTAAGGCCCCACGACCGGATTATCCCCCCGCACCCCAAAAAAGAAAGAACTGCTAGGAAATATTCCTGAAGAGTATCCTAGCAAAGACTACAGTGTAAATTTCGTGAGTTGATAGAATATTCGGACATAATTTTATGATTGGTGCTATCATTCCATGATTTAAAAAAATGCTTCATAGAGTAGTGTCTTGGCATTTCAATTAAACCTAGAAAACTCGACATAACAAAGAACCTGTAGGAAGACAACAGCTGATATTCAGAAAAATTCTGAATATGAGTAATGTTTAGCTCTAAGAATGAAAGTAGTAGCATAAACGGGAAGAATGAAAAGAATTGTGTGCACATTAAGGTATCTGCTAAATATAAGGAGACCCATCAAAAAAACAGGAAGATCTTCCATCAAATAGACATATAATTTTCAGTGGTCACTTCTAATGTCTCCTCTGTTTGGTTCCATACTTAATGTAATCATTTCACGTTGAGGATTTCGGGTCCTTCATCATATCGCCAGGTGTCTCAATTGATATGCTCCCTTCTGGCGCAAAGACTGAAGGGAGGATTCCATTTCTGAGTGATATGTTTTTTGTCATAGAATTCACTGGAATTGTGCTAGGCTTTGATAGAAGTGTGCTGCCGGTGTCTTCTTAGCATTTAACTCACCAGAACTATTATCATAATTTTTATAAATACATAGAAGTTACTTTACATGGCACTTGTTTCAATGGTCTGTTTGATCTAGGGAAGTATATATATATATATATACATATATATATATATATGTGTATATATATATATATATACGTATATATATATATATATATATATATATATCCCTTCGTTAAAATATTCCGAGCAAAAATTATAACTGCATTATATTTCAGCCACTGAAATAGTGTTAATGGAGGGCAGTGTACGTTTCTCCTCAATGAAGTTTATCCAGCAAGGAATGAAGTAGCTGCTTGCAAATATAAATACCTTAAAGCTCATGGTGAGTACTCTACCACTTGAACCACAACAGCACTTCTGGTTTTCTAGTGCTTTATTGAAGATAAGAGTCTCACGGTCTTTCCTGCCCAGGATGGCTTTGCACCATGATCCCCAGATCTCAGCCTCCTGAATAGCTAGGATTTCATGTGTGAACCACCAGTGTCCAGCCTTGCTTCAATTATCTTAAACCATATCATATTTTTCTACTGATAGAAATACTGAGATGTTTCAGTTCAGCTATTCGAAACAGACAAATTTTTAGACCAATAACATCCTGTCCTTATTATTCTATCATCAAATAGTTTAATTTACAATAGTTTGTTCATTTATTGAAGAACCTTGCAACTGAGAATACATAATTCTCAAAGTTTCCTTAGGTTACAACAAAAATCTTTGGCATATTTTTTTAAAAAATTACTTGGTATTTATGAAAAATAATGATATGAAATCTACATAATGCTAAAAATGTGATATATGTTATGTACCACCTCGTATATCACAAACACTTCAATTCATCTTACCAAACTTGCCATAATAATTTCATATTTTATTAAAATCTAACTAAATTTCATGTGTCCTACATGAACCTGTCAATAGATTCTTCAGTTGAAAGTTCTATAATCAAAAGTTAAAGTGCAGGAAATTTGCATGTAGTTTATATCATTGGTGAGTAAATAAGCAAAGGCATTCCTGAAGACATACATTCAAAAGTAATTTTGTACAACTTTTATATGTTTATATTATATTATTTAATAACATTAATATTTGTATAAGTAAAAATATATGTATAAATGAAGAAATTTATCTGTGCACTTTTCTCTCTCTTGCTGTTTTCATTTAATGTTTGTGACTATTCGCTTTGAGAAATCCTAGAGTATATTAATCTAACATTACATGAATTTTAATAAAAATGTGAATTAAAAATACCAATCATATCTACAAGGAAGGCTAAGGAACATTTTTGGCAAAAGGTGATTAAGTTCTAGAAGGGTCTTTTTGTCAAACTGTCTCCTAATAAACATATTGATGAGTAAAGAAACTAAACAAGGAAAGAATACTATGTAAAGAATGACTTATTGTGGCTATATAGATCATAGCAAGTATACAGATGTCTAGGCAGAACGATTTACATAGAACCAGTAGTTGATGTGTAGATCAAGCATGTGACACATCCATTCACATTATTGTTCTACTGAATACTCCCACATTGCTATTATACTGAATTGGAGTCCACCAATACATACCAAAGAGAAATGTGACTTTATCTTCCGGGTTCATGCCGGAAGTCAGCACTTGCGTTATCATATGTGGAAGTGTGGCTGAGTTCCATCACTTGGTAAAACGGAAGTGGGATTTATGAGATACATCACAATAACGGTGGCCCCATGCAGAGAAGTCATTACACAGGAGTAGTTTTGCTGTTTAAAACCTACTGGTGGTAGCTTTAGTGTGGTCTTGTTTGTAAACGTTTGGGTAAATGCCCAAAAGTGGGACTGCTGGGTCATAGGGGAACTCTATATGGAGTCTTTTGAGGAACCTCCATACTACTTTCCAATGTGGTTGAACAAGTTTACACTCCCACCTACAATGAAGTAAGGTTCCCTTCTGTCCATCCCCTCCAGCATCTGTTGTTATTAGAGTTCTTCATTTTTGCCATTCTAACTGGGGTGAGGTGGTATCTCAATGTTGTTTTGATTTGCATTTCTTTCATGGCTAGGGAGGTTGAGCATTTCTACATATGTCTACTGGTCATCCTTTCCTCTTCAGAGAAGTTTCTCTTTAAGTCTTTAGCCCACATATTTATTGGTCAGTTGTTTCTTTGAGGATTTGTTGTTGGGAGATTTAATTTTTTGAGTTCCAAGTATATTTTAGATATGAGACCCTTGTCCATTGTATGGCTAGTGAAGATCTTCTCCCAATTTGTGGGCTTTCTATTGATCTTGCTAGCTATGTCCTTTGCCATGCAGAAGCTCTGCAACTTCATGCAATCCCATTTGTCCAACCTTTCTTTGATTTGTTGTGTTTCTGGGTCTCTGTTAAGAAAATTTCGGCCTGAGCCAAAGAAAAATAGGGTTTCTCCTATTCCATCCTGTAATGTTTCCAGAGTGTCTGCTTTGACTCTGAGGTCTTTGATCCATTTGGAGTTGATTCTGGTGCAGGTTGATATATAAGTATCTAGCTTTAGTTTTCTACAAGTAGTTAACCAATTTTGCCAGCATCATTTACTGAAGAGGCTGTCTTTCTTCCATTCTATTGTTTTAGCTCCCTTATCAAAGATTAGATAGCTATAGGTCTGTAGGTTCATTTCTGGGTTTTCAATTCTATTCCATTGATTCTGAGGTCTGTTCTTGTTCAAGTACCAAGCTGTTTTGATTACTATGGCTTTATAGTAGAGTTTGTAACTATCTTTAGTGCAGCATTATTTACCATACCTAAGATCTGATACCAACCCAGGTGCCCCTCAGTAGATGAATGGATCAAGAAAATGTGGTATATATACACAATGGAATTCTATGCCTCCGTCAGAAAGAATGGCATTGGCCCATTTGTTAGGAAATGGAAAGACTTGAAAACAATTATACTAAGAGAAGTAAGCCAAGCCCAAAATACATAGGTCCCATGATTTCCCTTATTTGCAAAATCTAGTATATGTATGAGTCAAGCAGAAAAGTTCAGATAAGGTGATGTTAGGAAAAGGAACCCTAAGATATGTGTTTTAAATGTTTTTTTTTTCATGCGTTTGTTTCTATTATAAGATTATTGCTTTTATAATTATAAGATTATTGCTTTGTTGTTTTGTATGTCCCTCCCCCACAGTATAACCCCTGTTTTCACTGTATTTGATGTCGGTATAATTTGTGGAGGGGAAGGGGAAAAACTAGTCTATTAAATAAGGATACAGGTGGAAGTCTTCCAACAATGAGGAGTACAAGTTGTCATGTCAAAAAGGAACTTTACAACTTGGGGGCGAGAATTGGGTTGGGGGGAGGCAGGATGGGAAGGGATGGAAAGGGTTAACGAAGGAGGAGGTTACAATGCTTGATAAGAAATGTACTCACTGTCTTGCCCATGTAATTGTAACCCCTCTGTAAGTATTTTCACAATAAAAAATTAAATAAAAAAATAAAAAACCTACTTGTGGGACATTGTCTGTCGTGTGGAGGAAGAGATCCTGACTTCTTTGGTGAACCCAGTTAACTGAAGGAGACAGGTAACAATCACTTGCCCTCTTTTCATACTTTTATGTCTTAGACATGGAAATCATCTTCTTAGCTCATGTATGTGACTGGGACAATTCTTGCTGACACCAGTTGTAGTTCTTATAATTTTCTCCAATTAGGCAGTATTGTTTCATTGGTAATATAATGAAAATTCATTACTTCCTTAGGCTTCAGAAAATACCTATTTCCATTCTTGGGATTTAAAATTTACTTTTATTACCGTCACTTTTATGTGTGTCAAAGTAGTGATAGGCTCTGCTTCATGGTCACTAGCTGAAATTTACTCCCTATTGAACACCAGCACCCATCTCAAACTTTGACTCTAACTTTTCTCAATGATTCCTTTGCTTTGTAATACATATCTTCTCTAAGAAGCAGTTACCTGAATAATACTCCATACTGATCTTATAATCTGAATAGGAATCATGCTACATCTATGAGAACAGCAAATTCTCCTTCAGATAAGTGCATAATTTCAATGGGTATTAGTTATTTATAAAATGGAATTTGGAATTTGTTAATTCAGACATCAATAATTTAGAAAACTTTTTCCACATTCGTTTAAAAGTTGTCAGGATACATCATCCTCTGTTTTGGTATGATGTAGAAAAATGCCTGAAATATATGAAATATTTTGAGTTAAAAGTTATACATTTCTACAGATTGCTATAAGTGACCATAATTTTTGAAGTAGACAGATATCAATATATTTCAATTCATGTGTGTCTAGCAACAAAAAAATATTAGAGATAAATAGGGTCCATCACGTTGTTTCTCATATCGCTGATGAAATCACAACATTTAAGAAATGTGGTTTTGAAGTATTTCGTCATGTTTTCTCTCAGAGAATTTTTTTATCCACAAGACTTGCTGATATTTAACTGTCTGTCAAAATGGAAAAAGGTAAACATGCTTATGCATTTGTCATGGGAAATTACTTTAAATGGTCTAGTTCATGCTATTTTTTTCTTGTTTGGAATCACATAAAGTATATTGACAGAAACCGAGAGAACAGGATAGTAGGATTCTTCTTGATTGAATCTGAAACTTTAGACATTTTGATAATTATAACTTTGACTTTTGATGTGCTAGATTGAAAGGTGAAAAGAATGTAAATTATGGGTACATTCTAAATTGAAATGTAAGAAAACTTTTAAATCAGGGGCACTCAATGTATGTATGCTTTCAGAAGATAAAAACAAAATCTGAATTCAATTTGACTCAAATCAATAATTTTTAACTATAATAAATATATTTAATAATAAAAATTAAGAACTAGCTAATAGGAACTGAGAGTACAACAAAACTTAAATTCCAGAGTAATACCCTTTGTCATATTTTGAATGTATATTCCCCAAATAGGGATTCCTGACCTAAGGTAGAGTTAATATGGGAAACAACATTGAAGACTTGCATGTTCCCCACTATATTGATTTTCCCGAAGTATTTGTTATTTTTCAGAGTAATCTGTGGATCTTGAGAGGTTATTGCAATGTCCCTATGATAAAAATCACAAAATCAGATCATGCATGTTCCCATACCATCTTGTGAAATGTAAGGAGGTAATGTTTCAGTGGAACATGTTGATATTACATTTCTTTAGTTCATGGATAAATATGAGTATTGTTTTTGTAATAAATTGTGGGAAATATATGTGAAAATATGAGAGAGACTGTGGGCATAAATGTCATAGTGAGATTTATGTATTTCTTCTGATATCTCAGCAGCATGTAATGGAAAGTAAGACAATCGTAGTCCAACTTTCTTTGTAGACACGTGTTTCCAGATCCCTATTCAAAGCAAAACAAAGGCAAGATGTTTTGTGTGGGCAATTATGTCAAACTGTGGTGCCATATTTCACAAATATTAGAGATTGTTCCCTTTTCCTCCTCATAGCCTAATGGCCAAAATGTAAATCAATGGTATTCTTAAGCATTAAATTATTTTGTTAAATAATTCTTAAGCATTAAATTATTTCTGTTATCATATGACCTAGAATTCAGTTTTGGGTACTTTACTTTTCGTGCCACGGTTATAAACATAACATGGGAGAGGCATTGTCTTGTTTGTAAAAAAGACACATGAGATGACCCTCAGTTTTGGATATTTTCAAATATGTTTTCAATCACTCTATTTATGCATTGGTCAATTGTATATAAATAATACATATTTGAGTAAACATTGGCCAAATTGAGCACATACGTATTTTCTACAGGTCCATATACAATTTATGGATACTGGCATTGTTTCCTCATTAAAGAGGAGGGTTTGAGATCACTGCATCATTTATTTAATGCCAATCCAGGCAGGAGAGTCGTAAACCTTCTTATCTCCACTATCAAATGAGAATAGAACAAGTGCTGTGGCTAAAATTGTAGAAATCTAGCCCTGTGCTAAAGGATGCCCTTGTTTTTTCTCTTCCTCGCCCAAATTAGGTAAATGTATATACACAATGCATTGCACTAGAATCAAATACAGTGAAAATAGGGTTTATACCATGGGGAAGGAACAAAACAAAGGAAAAAAGAAATCACATACAATCACGTTAAAAACTATAGCAAGAAAGAAAAAAACCACTCGAATACCTATCTTTGTGTTTATTTCATTTAACATCTTTTTTTAAATAAGTTTTTTATTGTGAAAATACTGTACAGAGTGGTTACAGTTAGAGGAGGAAGATAATGAGTATTTTTCTTAACAACATTGTTGCCTCCTCCTTTAACTTTCCCCTGCCATCCCTTCCTCGGTCTCCAGAACTACACTCCCCACCCCCACTGCTTAAATTATAAAGTTCATTTTTGACATAGGGTATTTTTAAAATAATTTTTATTGTGAAAATACTGTACAGAGGGGTTACAATTAATGAATAAATTTATTATCTAAAATTATTGCCTCCTCCTTTGTTTTTCCCCATACTATCCCGTCCCTCCCAACTCTTCAATTACACACCCTCACCGACATCCTTAGCCCTGCCTAGATTGTAAAGTTGGTTACTTCAGTCTTGTACATACAGTTGTTGCAATGGGTCAATCTGTATCCTTAGTTAAGCATTTTGTTATTTCTCTTCCCCTTCCCAAATTATATAAGCATCAAATACAATGAAAACAGGGGTTATACCATGGAGCATGGACATACAAAAAAAAATCACATACTCCCTTAAAAATACGTTAGAAAAAATAGCAAGGAAGAAAACAAAAACACCCTTAACATCATCTTATTTGACCTTTGCTGCTTGTACCACATATATACTAGTTGTTGCCAATAAAGGAAACTATGGGACCTATGTTTCTTTGGGCCTGGTTTACTTTCCTTCATATAATTTTTTTTCCAATTTTTCCATTCTCTAACAAATGGGGCGATGTAATTCTTTCTTATGGAGGCACAGAATTCCATTGTGTATATACACCACATTTTCTTGATCCATTCATCTATTGAGGGGCATCTGGGTTGGTTCCCTATCTTAGTTATGGTAAATAATGCTGCAATAAACATAGTTGTACTTGTAATTTTACTATGGTCTTTATTGTGATCATGTGGGTAAATGCCAAAAGTGGGGTTGCTGGATCATAGGGTGACTCTGTGTGGAGTCTTTAAAGGAAACTCCATAATAGTTTCCAAAATGGTTGAACAAGATTACATTCACACCAAGAATGCAATAGAATTCCCTT
Source organism: Dipodomys spectabilis (assembly GCF_019054845.1). NCBI lineage: Eukaryota > Metazoa > Chordata > Mammalia > Rodentia > Heteromyidae > Dipodomys > Dipodomys spectabilis. The sequence continues at coordinate 6,540,824 of NW_024871210.1, read as the reverse complement.
CTGGCCACATCTTCTCAAGCATCTGTTTTTGTCTGTTGTTGAGTTCTTGATTATAGCCATTGTAATGGGTGATGGGGAATATCAATGTTGCTTTGATTTTCATTTCTTTTATGGCTATAGAGGTTGAGCATATCCTCATCTGTCTATTTGCCAGTATTATTTCCCCTACAGAGAAGTTTTTCTTTCTGGCTTTAGCCCACTTTTTTTTATTGGGAAGTTGTTTCTTGAAGATTTGTTGTTGGGGAATTAAGTTTTACAATTTCAAGTATATTTTATATATGAGACCCTTATCCATTGTATGACTAGTAAAGATCTTTTCCCAATGTTTGTGCTTTCTAATTGATCTTGCCAGGTATGTTCTGTGCCTTGAAGAAACACTGCAGCTTCATGTAATCCCATTTTCCAAATTTTCTTTGATTTGTTGTATTTCTGAGTCTCTATTAAGAAAATTTCTGTCTGGGCCAAGGAGACCAAAGGTTTCTCCTATTACAACCTGTACGTTCTCAGGCTGTCTGCTTTTACTCCAAGGTCTTTAATCCATTTGGAGTTGATTTTGGTGCATGTGATATTTAAAGATCTAGCTGTAGTTTTCTAGAGGTGATTAACCAATTTTTCTAGAAATATTTACTGAAAAGGTTATCCTTCCATTATAGTTTATTTCGATCCCTTATCAAAGATTATGTGGCTATAGGTCTGTGGGTTGATTTTTGGGTTTTAAATTCTATTCAATTGATCCTGAGTTCTCTTCTTGTGCCAGTATCAAGCTGTTTTGTTTACTATGTCTTTTTAGTAGAGTTTCAAATTTGGTATTGGTATTCCTCCAGCATTGTTCTCTCTGTTAAAACTTGTTTGTGCTATTCAGGGTCTTTTATTGTTCTCTATAAAATTTTGGATTGTTTCTTGTATTTCCTTGATAAATGTGTTTGGAATGTTGATAGCCATCACATTGAATTTGCAGATAGCTTTGGGAAGTATTGCCATTTCCACGATGTTGATCCTTCCAACCCGTGAACATGGGAGGTTTTTCCACATTCTATGTCCTGTTTTGATTTTCTTATTCAAACTTTGAAAGTTTTCATCACAGAGTTCCTTCACTTCTTTGGTTAATTCCTAGTTATTTTATTTTTTGTGGGGCTATTACTAATGGAGTTGCTTTCCTTATTTCAGATGCTCTCTTCTCATTGTTGGCATACAGAAAACTCAATGATATTTTGAAGGTTAATTTTATAACCTGCTACTCTGCCAAAGTTTTGAATCAGCGTGAGTAATTTGGGAGTGGAATCCATGGGGTTTTTAAAAATAAGATAATGTCCTCTGCAAAGAGGAAGAGTTTTACTTCATTTTGTACTATTTTAATCCCCTTAATATTTGCATCGTGTCTTATTGCTGTAGCTTTGCAATCTAGTATTAAATTGAAGAGAAGTGGAGAAAGTGGGCATCCTTGGCTCCTTCCTGTTTTTGTATGTAGAAACATAATATTATCAAAAACTATTTTTGGAAAACATGCACTTTGGGAAGACAGCATAGTTTTCTGCTGAGAATCTGATATTTATAGGGTAAGAGGATATGCATCGTTTAATATCTTCACAGTATGTATTCTATAATGTTGAAAGAAAAGTGTACTGTAATTGTCAAGTGTAACAAAAGACACTTTCAGGAAACTATATTAGATGATTCTATCTTTGTTTACTGTTGTGTGTAATTTGCCTCACATATAAATGCCCCCACATATTAATAGTTGATTTGGCACTGTGGTCCACAATAATCCTAATGAAAATTGGAATAGACTTTGAAGCTTATTTTACATAAATCCAACATATACCAAATTATTGGTAGTATTCCTAAGCAATCAAATGTTGTGAATTATTTGGGTACAAGTAAGGAAGTTAAGGATGTGAGAATGTTACTCATATTTATTAATAGTGTATATATATACATATATATGTGTGTATATATATATATGCATATATATATATATATACACACATATATATATGTTTAGGGAACATAAGGCTAAGCAAAAAGAACTCAAAAATATAGAAACAATAGGTATCTCCTTGCTGCTTCTTTTTAAAGTATACTATGTGAAGCTCTTCCTTGTTTTTTTCCTTTATTTCCCCATGGTGTATCCAGGGTTGTCACTGTATGTGATTATCTCATCTGGTATATTACATGTATATTAATCTAAGTTAGGGAAGGGAAGGGAATGATAATAACTCAGACAAAGGACGAAGATTCAACCAATACAACTGCAATCCTCACAAAACAACCTCTTGTAATAGACTTTATACCTTGTGAGAGGGGATGGAGATTTGAATCAGAAGAAAAAAATATGAGGAAATGAGGAGTGGATAAGAACATATGACCAGAAATGTACTCACGGCCTTTCCTATGTAACTAATCCCTCTATGCATCACATTGATAATAAGATTCTATTAATGAGAAGACTATTCATAAATGCACTCTCTGAAATTATGTTTTTCACAATGTAATATGTTTTTTGGTTTGTAGTACGTATATTAACCTGTGGATATAGTTCTCTTTTCTTTACATCCCTACATCAGTCGAAAGACACAGGTTTTCCTCAATCTCCAGGTTCCAAGTCATCATTTATAAATCAATGTTGAAATCATTTTTTTAAGATATTTATGTTGAATTCTTCACAATGAATGGAAGTATAAAATAGGAGAAATTTTGGTGCTCAAATATGTCCAAAAGTAGAAACCCTCAGCTTTCCACACCTATCCTAAATATGAGCAAGATTCTCACTTGTGAAACTTCCTTTCTGTGGTCAAATACTTCAACTCTATGATTAAATTGGAATCCAGACCTCTAATGTAGTTTTGCAAAGTGTATTTTTGTAAAATATCCTGCAAAAATTATTTTATTTAGAGTAGTAATGTTGTAGACAAGGAATGGAATGTAAAATCAGCTATACAATGACATTTTGTGACTTAAATATGCGTGGTAAATTACACACAAGTTGAAAACAACATTAGATTCATTGGATATGGTTTCATGAAGTGTCATAAATTATAGTAAAAAATTACAGCTTAATCTTCTTTAAACATTTCAGAAATATAACGGGAAATTCTGAAATGATGCATGTGTTCTTGCCTTATAAATGACAGATTCTCTGTGCAAAAGTATTGTGTCTTCCTAATGTGTATATTTACCTCCCAAACTAATATTGGCTGATATTTGAGGGATACATGAAAGAGACTATTTTTTGCCATGCCACAGGCCTTGTGAAAAAGTCACAGAACTCTACTGCAAATTAGATAACACATGAAAAATATTGAGATATATTAGCCTCCTCTAATTTGAAAAATACGTTGCAAAATTATTTTATTTACACAACCCACAAAATTTTCCTACCTATTCTTCTGTTTGGAACACAGAAGTTGATAGGAAAGTTATATGAGGGATAAAACATCACTATATTTTTCTCATATTTTATTATGTTCTGCAGAAATAATATATAATAAGGAAGATATTATTCCCAGGCAAATGTACCTTTTTCGATGGGTCCACTTACACTTAGAAATAGCCTTTTCCTCAGTTTCCTTTTCGATTTGAGCAACCTAGGCCTGCTAAGTAATGGGTACTTAGTATTTTCAGAAGAGAGAGATTTTCCTAGTCCATCTGCGAGTCTCAATATTCACAAAGATTTCTTTGTGCTGTAGTAAATATCTGTTGTCAATAAGCCATTCATGGAAGTCTCTTGATAATATATAGCAAACTGGTAAGAATCTAGGTATATGTAGGCAAAGGACATTGATCTCACACATTCTCTTTCAGAGGGAAACAAATCTGTGATATGTGTTTGGAAATTTTTGAAGGAAAATTTTGAAATGATTGATTTTTAATTCTATCTTGGCATAACTATATAATGTCATCAAGAAATGACTTCTTATCATAAGCCAGTGAGTATGCTGAAGCATTTATGCCTAATACAAGGTTTGTAGACTTTCAATGTTACAGAGAAATATGGTGAATGCTTTGTTCTTGCTATTTTTATTGGTAACATGACTGTCATAGGGTTTGTCTTCTGGGTTTTGAGGCTGTCCCTTTCCTCTTCAGGTCAAAGCCTGAGCTTTTCCAGTTGAGTCACAGGGCCACTTTCGGTTATTTCGTTTTGGGGTTCATTTGGACATAAGACTCCCATGTACTTAACTGCTCAGGCTGGCTTTGAATCACAATCCTCAGGTCTCAGCCACCTGAGTAGCTAGGATTACAGGCAAACACCACCAGCCACCAACACTTGGCTCTTCTTTCTTTGAAAATATAATACCAAATAGAAAATTTTAAATCATGCTGAAGTATTTAAATAACATTGACGTAATTTTGCATCATTTCCAAAGAGAAGACTTGCATGGAAGTTTTCCTTCCAACTTTCATGTTGCTTCCACCTGAAGAGCAAACCCAGATATCAGTTAGGAAGGGAAAAGAAAAATTTCAGAAATCTATGGAGCAAAAAATCATGTAGAAAATTCTTCCTTTGTATTGAATCAGATTCATTCATGGAAGTAAGATTGTTTTCGAGCCAGTGATTTCCTTTTTTAACGATTGCATTAAAAGGACAGATATTTACTTCTAAAAGTATGGCATTAGTTGCTTATTTTTATTAGGTTAGACACACTTTCTACTGAGTACAGTTTCCTTTGTACACAGTAAAATATTTCTGAACTAATTATCTGTTTTTGAGGATAATTTCTTGTAAGCAAGTACTTTTATGCACAGCGTCTGGAAAAATTTACTAATTCACAAGTTTTATTATCTCTCAATATCTCCACATACATCCATCAAAACCTTCTTTAAAAACCCTGAAGTAATGCCTGTTGGTATGGAAAGATTTGGAAAAATGACATGATAGTGGTAAAGGCTTCTTCTTATGAGAGCATTTCTTCAATAGGCAGTCGTGAATATTGAAAGGTCATTGGAGGAAGGTTCTTCTACTGCCCTAGAATCACCCTGATTGAATCCTAATATATAATGTCCAGATTTATGATTTCTACTTATATGAACACTGGTATCAAAAAGAATGAAAAGTTCACATGAAACGAGTGTACCAATCGAACCTAGATGATGGGTAAGCAAGGGCAAATAAATATAAGCAGTAGGATATTTTTATATGTGAGTTAAAAAGGGTAAGAATTCCGCCCAGAGTTCAATTCTACTGAACCACAGCACAATTCTCAGGAAGTCTGAAAGGGCAAAGTTAGGGCATGCTGTGGTATCTTCGCTTTTGAAATTAGTTCTTCCTGGGAGCCATTCACATGCCATAATGTGGGGTAGTGTTCAATGAACTGAGTAACCTTGACAAAGAAATTATGGTTATGGGGGCAGAGACTGGAAGGGATGGGAATGGGAAAGAAAGGAGGCAACAATGCTTGATAAGAAATGTATTCATTAACTTGCCAATGTAATTGTAACCCCTCCGTCTGGTATTTTCAAAATAAAAAAAAAAAGAAATGAAGACTATATAAATAATAGAATACATAGATCCCCATCCTGAAGGCACAGTGGAAGAAAGGGACAACAGCAGTTGACATACTTTCTTAATGTAGGCTTCTTTCTTCAGAGGGTAATGTGTTTGCTCTCCTTGGTGAAACTGGTTTATATTGTCACATGTATGATAGGTTCAGTTTATTTTCAATCTTGTGGCATGTACTAGTTTATTTTCTTCACTTCTCTCAGCTCTAAATAACATACATTTTCCTTCATTTCTCTAAAATTTAATCGTTTGGCTTTTGACAAATTAATTGACTTAAACTTTATTGTATTTATTATAACTCCAAGCAACTACATAAGCAACTACATACTTGTTAAGATATTTTCTACCTATGCAACTGAAGTTGAAATCTTGCAATATGAGCCTCAATATTTCCTCACTTTCCTCATGTTTTTATTTTAAAACTTTCATTAGGACTTGTTCAGACATATTTACTAGTTGTTAACCAATTTACAAGACCATGGTATATTTTCATTAAATGACATGAAACTGGTAAAGGAATCTTTATAGTTTATAGGTCTACTGGGCCACAGTGGGTTATTGATAACTTTGTGGTAATTTTCAATTATTTAATGCTGTTATCCATAATCTAGAAATATTCTACAAGGTTCATTCATCAGAATATAAAATGCTCAATTTTTTTTTTTTTCTGTATGAGAAATTGGTTGCATAGAATCAACCCGATCTTTCTGTCAATTTGGCTGTATGTCCTCAAAATATTCGTGTATGTGTCCAATGGAATCAAACCAAAAGCATATACTAATTTTTATGGAACCAAAGTCTAGTTAGGAAGTTTTAGCTACGCTTCATTTGTAGCGCAAGTCCTACCATAATGTTGACCTTTTAGTCCTTTACTATGCTAGATGTATTATCTCTCTGATGGTGTAGTCAACATATCTTGGTAACATAGCATATTCTTTTCTCTTAGAATGAGTTAGTTTAGTAAATAGAGCTCCTTCAGTTTTGCATTCTATCAGGCATAACTCTATCTTCAATGATGACACCTTTTTTGTCACGTTTATACACCAAATAATTTGGTCAATCCTTTCTTCCTTTTAAGTGCAAATCTTTAAAATCCTATCTATTCTTTTAGGTGAATTATGGTAATTGAACTGAAGTGAACAAAACATGTCAAAAAGTGGCATAATTACATTCTCCTTGAGTCTGCACAACCATTGATGTAATTTTTTTTTCTAATTCGTTAATTGTTTTATGGAAATAGATTAGTGACTTCAATAAATATCCTTATTCCTGGCTCAAAGTAAAATATGCTGTCCTAGAGCCTGAACTATAATCTCATCTTGCACCTAAAATGAATATCTGTATCTCTTCTAGTAATTATGATTGAGAATATATTACCCCAAAAATTTGTGGACACAATCAAGTACTGTCACAACAGCAACAGAAATACCATTTTCATGTGGAACTCTTTTACTTATTTGAAATGAAAAAGAAAATATAAAATGACTAAAAAGCTTCCTTCCTAAACACAAGCAATAATTTGTATTGAACTGTGACTAAATACTTGAATAAAAATCATACATGAGGTGATAATCTCTTCTTATTAATCACATATTTTAAATAGAATGTCTAGACCACAAAATGACAATCTGTTAGAAAAGAGTTTTAGTGTAATTAGTCAAGTGCTATTTACAAATTCTGGTATCCATAACAACCCTTATGATTAACGTTGTAAGTTATTTCTAGATTACAGAATGTGTGTTATTTTTCACAGAAACTATATAAATATTGTTTTGTCAAATTCCTTTGGAAAAGATGCTCCACTCCAAAAGGTTCTGTTGATTTGAAACATTTCTCCTTTGAAAAACTAAGTTTCAATATATAAATAGATGATGAGTAAGATCAGAAAAGTTTTATATTTATTATGTAATAAATCTGAACATATCTCTGAATGGGTACACCTCTTATTTTCAGGGAGTCACACAATTGGTCTTCATAATTACTTTAATGCTAAAACGAAATTACTTCTGGGAAGAGCAAATGAGAATAGTCAATAGACACTTGAAGATATGCTCAACTTCTCTGGCCATAAAAGAACTGTAAATCAAAACCGTGTTAATATTCCACTTTTTACAAATTAGAATGGGTATAATAAATAGCTCAATAATGACAGATGCTTGGGCTGGAGATGTGGCTCCAAAGGAACCGTACCACACTGTTTGTGAGAGAGTAAACTTGTTCAAACATTCTGAAAATCAGTATACATGTTCCTTAAAAGATTATGCATAGAGCTCTCGTATGATTCAGCAATCTTAATTTTGGACATTTAACTACATGATCACTAATAGGGCATTCATAAAGCTAAAAGCACAACTATATTTATTGCAGCAATATTCACAATAACTAAGATATAGAACCAACCCCAATGACCCTCAATAAATGAGTTAGATGAGTGTATCAAAAATATGGTAAATATAAACGTTTGTATTTACATATGTGTAGAGATAGCAATTCTATGTTTCCAACAAAAAGCATGGCACTGTCCCTTTGGTTAGCAAATGGAATGACTTGGAAAAATAATATTAAGTTGTGTAACACAGTCCCAAAGAATTTACGTCCCATGATTTCCCTTATTTGCAATAATAATATACATATAAGTTAATCTTGTTAGATGAACTGAAAAGATCAAAAGTGATGTATATATGATCATATAAAATAATGCTAATTGAAATGAATTTGAATATATCAAGACAAGAGATCTCTCTTTATAGTTATTGTTTTAATTATGCTCTGTGATTTTATTTTATTTTTGTTTCCTATGCATATCCCTGTTGACACTGTACTCAATTGTGGTACCATGCATCTTGCATATATATTTGTCTGATCTGGGAAGGGAAAGGGTGTAATAAATCCCTCAAATAAGAACACATTGTAAGTAGGATAACGACAAGACAGTATATTAGAAAAGAACATTACAACTTTGGAAGGGGTATGCAGAGGTGTGAAGAAGTTGAGTTGGGAAGGGATAGTGGGCCATCCACAAGTGAAAGTGTAAAATTGGTCAAAAAGTACTACTGTTCTCATTGCCTTATTCATGTAAATGGAATTCCTCTGTACAGCAACTTTACAATAAAACTTAAAAAAAAATAGGCTGAGTATTTTAAGATTGAGTTTTTTTCCCCTGTTGGACCTAGCAGTACGTAAAATTATAATGCCTATTAAAATTTGTGAAATTACAAATTTTAGAAAATATTCCACAGCCTGTTTCCCCACCCAACACGCATCCCCCACTACTTCAAAGAAATGTCGTACAAAGCAAAATTGCTGACAAGTTGTTTACTGTGTTAATGAGTATATATCCAATCTTTTCTTTTTTTTGGGGGGGTGTGGTCCAGTCGTGGGGCCTGAACTCAGGCCCTATGCCCTGTCTCTCAGCTCTTCAGCTCAAGGCTAGTGATCGACAATTTGAGCCACAGTGACAACTCCGGCTTTTTTTTTTTTTTTTTGCTTATGTGGTGCTGAGGAACCGAACCCAGAGCCTCAGGCATGCAAGGCAAGTGCTCTACCACTGAACCAACTTCCCAGCACCCTATATTCAAACCTTTCTATGTGTCACTTTCTTCATGTAATTCTCTTATGCATATTTCTGAAGCATTTGGTTGGACATGGAGCAATCTTGTTTCAACTTATGCCTTCTGGTTGTAAACACAAAATTTTTGTTACTTTATTTTGGGAAGCATGAATGTTCCCGTTATTTTAATGTGATCAACCATAACGTACATATATGGAATTTGCACCTTGCCATAAAGTTTAAAATAAATCATTATTTGCATAACTTCTGCCTATACTCCTCATTTCTTATCATTCAATTAGAATAACTATTAATTTCTCTAACACATAGAGAGCTTACACATATTGATATTCCCTTTCACCAGAGTTCTGATGGTACAGGAATTTAAAAACAATTTTTAACAAGAGCCAGTCTTTAGAAACTCCTAATGTTTCACTGTCCAATTGCAATACTCAAATCGACAGATATTAATATATTTATGAAAATAAAACTACTTCTACACCGTTCTATATCTCTCCCTATTATCACTACGTATGTGACGTTGTTACTTTAAAAATTTGCATGTTTCACATGTATAATGATTAAACATAGGGGCATCGTTATGCATGACACATGTGTTTTTATTATGTTAAAGCCTTTGGATCATATCAATTCAAAATTTTTTGAATATTGATATAATTCTTGATGAATTCATCTTAGTATTCTCATCCAAGTACACAGATCGCTTCACACTGTGATGTGCAAGAGCTTAGGAAATTAGCAAATGAGTGCAGTAGTCACATAACATCATGAATAAAGAATTTCCAAAGCTAGTAAAGTTGTATTGTATTTCTGCATCACATCCTGATTTTTGAAAGTCTGTGATTCCTGAGAATACACTCGGTTTTATCAATGTGATGTATTTCCAAAAGTTTTATAAAATTCTGTGGAGGCTTGTATGTTCACCATGATACTAGTGTGAAAACTTAGACCTAAAACATTGAACTTACACAATGACTAGTGTGAAAATAATATTGTATGACAAATTGTCCCGACCCGCAGGACTTCAACCAGGGCAATGAACTTAAGCGAGAAGGAATAAAGGGACAAGAGACACGAAGAAGGACAGCAAGACAAGGATTCTGATCAAGCTGCCAATTTTTATTTTTCACACAAGGGTATTTATATGCTTGGACTTAGGGCGTGGTGCAAAGATGGTCGTTAGATTTAGAGCAGGGTGAAAAGGTGGGATTCTGTAAACTCAGGCTCAGGTTGTTCCAGTGAGATAGTTAAGCCTATCAAGTTTGAGAGACTTAACTTTTGGCTCCCAACAACAAATAAAAACGGGGGATCCTGTGTAACAGCAATACTCACAAGACAATGTGTTGGATAGGATCTGTAATGAGAAAGGAGGTAACAATTTCAATAAAGATTGGACTCATTACTTGTGTAACTATAACCCAACTTAGATCACTATGACAATAAAATTTAAATAAGAAAGAAAAATCGATGTAAATAATAGAATTGATGGAAAAACTTCTGTTACATATCATCTTCACACTTTGATACAGATGATTATAAATATATATATATATATATCTATATATATATCAGTTCATTGAATTCTAATTTTGCAATTAGCTTTTTCTTCATATACAATATGAACTGATGAAAAAAGAATTTTAGGCTAATTAAACAACTGTTATTTTTAGAATTGTTGTATCTATAAAAATCTTTATGAATATCCTTATCAATTATTTCCTGATTACAGAAGTTATGGTAATGTCTTTTACACATATAAAAATATGGTGTTGTTAACAGTGAATAGTATTCTTCCATTTATGTATTATTCTTTAGTTCCAAGTTAACCATTAAAAAATTTGAAGTGGTACAGAAATTTCATATGCATACGTATGCTCCACTCTCAATGCACACTGATAATGGAACGAGAACTTTCAACACAAGTTTTAAACATGAATAAACTGCCAGGGTTTTGACAGAATTATTCTATCACAGGTGATCACTGAGTAAATCATGAAAGTTGTATGATCCCTTTAGGTTGCAGTAATTACTCATAGTAAAATATGAGCTACAAATAGAACACATGTCATATATTTTAATAAGGTGATTTGTGAAAACCTCCATTGAGCCTAGCTTTATATACATTTATACTATGTGGTGAAATTCATAAATTTTAGAAAACATATTACAGCCCAATACAACTATGGGCAAGTTCAACTTCCACCCACACACAAAATCAAAATAGAATACTATATAAAAAAAAGTTTCTGAGAAGTTTTTAGCCAAGTATGAATCACGATTTTAACACTGTATCTGTTACTTTCTTTCATTTTATTGCCACTTGAATGAATTACTGCTTATATTAAAGATGATAAACTATACCAACTTTTGGATGAACATTCCACTCTATTAAAAGTGTATGGTTGTTGTTAGTATTATTATCGTTTTTATTTATTTTTCTTTTAGTCTTAGGCCACTTTTGTTTCCAAACAACAATGTAATCGTGTCAATTCATAACATTTGTTTTGTATTTCAAATCAGAATGTATTCAAGAAGAAGTTTTCAGGGGATTAAGTCCTTCAGAATATTAATATTTGACTTAATTGCTTTTCAATTTTCTTCATAAATCAAATTTCACCCTTGAGAATATAAAAAAAAATCAACATTCTTTAACACAGTTTGGTCAACTTATCATTTAGTAAGTAATACAGTATAATGTCAAACAGTATATTTATATCAAATTTACTTCCTGCTCATATTTTCAGTAACCTTCAGGAAATGCTAATTTCCTTGGGGAACGTAAAAAGAACAAACATCTCACAAGGCAATGATAGTCACATGTGATAAAGCTACTTCAACCTCATATAGATAATAGGGCATTTGAAAACCATAATCAATTTGTTTTGTGTTTTCTGTTGCTATTTTTTTGCCTTGTATTTTTAAAATCATTTTCTTCAAAAGGTGCTTTATAGAAAAACTACATTCATGTCAGTAATGAATGCATTTCTTGTCAAGCACTATTATCCCTTCTTTCTTTTTTTCTTCAATCTTTTACTTCATCCATCTTCACAACCCTTCCTCCACCCCAAAGCTTCAAATTTATTTTCCATATAGTGTTTTGTAAATATCTTTATTCCAATGGGTAAGGGGTTACAATTACATGGGAAACAGAATGACTACATTTCTTATCAAACATAGTGGCCTTCTCCTTGTTTCCCCTTCAAATCTCCCCCGCTAATCCTCACAGACACCCCCCAACACACCACCCCCACCCCCGACCAAAGAAGAAAATAAAGTTCAATTTTGCACAATGACTTGTAACTCTCATAAATGCAAAAGGTCCAGATGTATCCCTATTTAAACGATTTGTTTTTTCCTTTCCCCTCTACAAATTATACCAAAAGTAAATACAGTGAGAAGAAGGGTTATACGGAGGGGAGCGACATACAAAGCAGCAAAGAAATCATCTTATAAATATGTTAGAAATAATTACATGAAAGAAAAAAATATTTGAATGCTTACTTTGGGGTTCATTTCACCTAACATCAACTTATCCGAACTTTTCTGCTTGTCTCAAACATCTACTAGGGAAACCAACGGACCTATGTTTCTTTGGGCCTGGCTTACTTCACTTAACATACTTTTTTCCAAGTCTTTACATTTCCTAACAAATGGGGAAATGTCATTCTTTCTGATGGAGGCAAAGAAATCCATTGTGTTTATACATCACATTTTCTTGACCCATTCATCCACTGAGGGGCATCTGGGATGATTCCATATCTTAGCTATGGTATATAATGCTGGCATAAACATAGTTGTGCTGGTAGCTTTAGTAGAGTCTTGTTAGTGATCATTTGGGTAAATGCCCAAAAGTGGGATTGTGGGTCATAGGGAAGCTCTATGTGGAGTCTTTTAAGAATCTCCATAGTAACTTCCAAAGTGGTTGAAGAAGTTTACACTCCCACCAACAATGAAGTAATGTTCTCTTCTCTCCACATCCTCTCCAGCATCTGTTGTTATTAGAGTTGTTGATTATAGCCATTCTAACTGGCGTAAAGTGGTATCTCAATATTGTTTTGATTTGAATTTCTTTTATGGGTAGAGAGGTTGAGCATTTCGTTATGTGTCTATTGGCCATCATTCTTTCCTCTTCAGAGAAGTCTCTCTTTAAGTCTTTAGCCTACCTATTTATTGGACAGTAGTTTCTTTGAAGATTTGTTGTTGGGGGATTTAATATTTCTAGTTCCAGCTATATTTTACAAATGAGACTCTTGTCCATTGTATTGTCAGTTAAGATCTTCTCCCACTCTGTGGGATTTCTATTGACCTTATAAGCTATGTTCTTTGCCATGCAGAAGCTCTGTAATTTCATGCAATCCCATTTGGTCAACCTTTCTTTGATTTGCTCTGTTTCTGTATCACTATTAAGAAATTTTCAGCCTTTGCCAAGTAGACCTAGGGTTTCTCCTATTCCATTCTGTAATGCTTTCAGAATGTGTCCTTGACTCCGAGGTCTTTGATGCATTTGAAATTGATTCTGATGCAGCGTGATATATAAGGATCCTGCTTTAGTTTTGTACAAGTAGTTAACCAATTTTGCCACCCCCATTTACTGAAGAGGCTGTCTTTCTTCTATTCTGCTTTTTTAGCTCCGTTATCAAAGATGTGATGGCTATAGGTCTGTAGATTCATTTCTTGGCTTTCAAGTCTATTCCATTGATCCTGAGGTCTGTTCTTGTGCCAGTAATAAGCTATTTTGATTACTATGGCTTTGTAGTAGAGTTTGAAATTTTGTATTGATATTCTTCCAGCATAGTTTTTTATGTTGAGGATCGTTTTTGCTATTCAGGTTCTTTTATTTTTCCATATTTATTTTTGGATTGCCTCTTCTATTTCCTTGAAGAATGAGGTTGTAATATTGATAAGTATCGCACTGAATTTGTAGATATCCTTGAGAAGTATTGCCAATTTCACGATGGTGATCCTACCAAGACGTGGATGGGAGGTTTTGGCACTTTGTAAATTAATTGATTTCCTTTTTGAGGTTTTAAAGTTTTCATCATAGAGGTCCTTCATTTCTTTGGTTATGTTGATTCGTAGGTATTTTATTATTTGTTGAACCATTACAAATAGAGTTTCCAGATTTCAGCCACGTTTTTCTCATTGTTGGCATGCAGAAAAGCCATTGATTTTTGAGGGTTAATGTTATACCTTGCCATTTACCAAAGTTTTGAATCAGCTTGAGTAATATGGGTGTGGAGTCCCTGGGATTGTTTAAATACAAAATCATGTCATCTGCAAAGAGGGAGAGTTTTAGTTCATCTTTTCCTAGTTGGAACCCTTTTATGTTCACATATTTTCTTTTTGTGGTAGATAGGCATTCTAATACTGGATTGAAGAGAAGTGGAAAGAGAGGACATCCTTGTCTTGGTCCTGAGTTAAGAGGAAATGGCTTCAGTTGTTCACCTCGGAGTATAATACTTGCAGCAGTTTTGTCATGTACAGCTTTTATTTTATTGAGGACGGTTCCCTAGATTCCTAATTTTTCCAGAACCTTCATCATTAAAGGGTGTTGGATCTTGTCAAATGTTTATTTTTTCTGAATCTATTGAAATAACCATGTGATTCTTATCCTTGGCCTTGTTGACGTGATGAATTATATTAATTGATTTGAGTATATTGGACCAGTTTTGCATCCCTGAAATAAATTCTGTTTGATCGTGGTGTATGATTTTCTGGATGAATTGTTGAAGTCTATTGGCCAAAATTTTGTTGAGAAGTTTTGCATCAATGTTCACCAAAGAAATAGGTCTATAGCTCTCTTTCTTTGATCAGTCCCTGCCTGGTTTTGGGTGAGGGTTATGATGACTTCATAGAATGTGTTCGGTAGTGAATTTTCTCTTTCAATTTTATTGCAGAGTTGGAGGAGTATTGGTGTGAGCTTTGCTTTGAAGGTCTTGTAGAATTCCGCTGTAAAACCATCTGTTCCTGGACTTTTCTTAGCTGGGAGGACTCATATTGCTGTTTCTATTTGAATGCTTGATATGGGCCTGTTAAGATGGTTTAACTCATCTTGGTTTAGTTTTGGCATGTCAATATTTGCTAGGAAAAGGTCCATTTCTGCCAAGTTCTGAAACTTATTAGCATAATGTTTTGAGAAGTATTCTCTTATAATGTTCTGAATCTTGGTTGTTTCTGTGGTGATATTTCCATTCTCGTCTCTGAGTTTATTTATTTGGGTGTGTTCTCTTCTTTTTCTGTTAAGATTTGCTAACCGTCTGTCAATTTTGTTAATTTTTCCAAAGAACCAACTCTTGGTTTTGTTACTTCTTTCTTTGTATTTTTTAAAATACTAGTTCATGTAATTCTGATTGATTTTTAATTATTTCTTTCCGGGTACTGGATTGGGGTTATTTTCCTGCTCTTTTTCAATGAAGTTCAGATGTCTCATTAAATTGGTGGTTTCAGATCTCTCCAATTTGTTGATGTAGGAACTGAGAGCGATAAACTTGCCTCTGAATACTGCCTTTGTTGTGTCCCAGAGGAGCTGGTAATTTGTGTGTTAATTTTTATTGAATATCATGAACAGTTCAATTTCTTTCTAATCTCTTCTATGACCCACTCATGATTCAGCAGTGTGTTGTTCAGCCTCTATATGATACAAGTCTTTCTTGGTTGGCTCTTTCTCTTGAGTTTGAACTTTATTTCCTGTGTTGTGAGAGAATGCAAGGTATAACTTCAATGTTTAATGTGGACAAGATTGCTTTGTGACCTAAAATGTGGTATAATTTGGAAAATATTCTATGTGCTGTTGAGAAAAACGTGTATTTTGATGCTGCTGGGTGACATATTCCTTAGAAGTCTGTTAAATCTAGTTGATCTATGCAGTTGTTTAGATCTGCAGTTTCTCTAGTTTTTGCAGAGTTGATCTAGCTAGTGGGGATAGTGGTGTGTTAAAGTCTCCAACAATTAATGTCTTTGGATCTATGTGAGGTTTGAGGAACATCACGTTTCATGTATAAATTTCAGTGTTCCAGTGTTTGGCAAATAGAAATATAGACTTGTAATATCCTCCTTAAGACAGATCCCTTAATTAGTATTTAGCGACCTTCTTTATCTCTTCTCACTAATTTTAATTTGAAGTCTATTTTATCTGATATTAGGATTGCAACTCCTGCCTGTTTATGGGGGCGATTTGCTTGATTGATTTTGTTCTTACCTTTCACTTTCAAAATGTGTTTGTTTTTATGGGCAAGGTGTACTCCTGAATGCACTAGATAGAAGGATCTGGTTTTTAAGCCAACTAGCCAACTAGACAGTCTATGTCGTTTAATAGGAGAGTTGTCTGTTTATATTGAGAGATAGGACTGAGAGGTATTTGGAAGTTCCAGCCATTTTATCCCACTTCTTGGAGCTCTGGCAACTGGTTCCTTCCTATGGTTCTTGGATTCTCAGTTTGAGTGTGATTTCTTGGCCTTTATTGTGGTATTTTTGGTTTTCTATGGGTAGGACATCTGTATATCTTTAGTAGGATGTTTGCTTGAGATATGTGGTTTCACTTTTCCTTGCTATGGAAGGTTTTTATTTTACCTTTGGTTTTGAAGGAAAGTTTAGCGGGGTACATTATTCTTTGTTTATATTTGTTTTTTCTTTAGGGCATTCTATACATCATTCCAGGCACTTAATTGTCTCTGCTGAGAAATCTGAGGTGATTATAATTGGTTTCCCTTTCTATGTGATTGATCTTTTCTCACTGATATCTTTAAGCATCTTTTCCTTGGTCTGAATTGATCTTTATAATGTGACAGTGGGATGTCCTCTGCTGCTCTGGTCTCTTTGGGTTCCCAAAAGCTTCTTATATCTGAATATGGTCTATCTTTTTGCATGTTTGGGAAGTTCTCTACTAGAATCCTGATAAACAAACTTCCTAGACCACTGACTTCGATCTCTATGTGCTCCTCTACACCAATTATCCTCAGATTATGCCTTCTGATTGTGTCTTCCAAATGCTGAATAGATCTATCACATTTCTTGAATATGTCATGCATAGCAGAATGTTCTTCCTCTATAATATCTAGACTGTCTTCAATCCCCAAGATTTGTTCTTCTGCATGGTCTAACCTAATGTCAAGACTGCATACTTTTTTAAAATTTTTTTCCCTTCTAATTGATCAGCTTTAATGGCTTCATGTTTTTTTGTAACTTTGTTTTAGATCTTGTGTGAACTTCTATACTTCCTTAATTTGGTGTTAAATATTTATTCTAAAATCACTTAGTTGATTGGTTATTGTGTCTTTGGATTCCCATTTCTTATACTGGACTCCATTCAGCATTCCCTTTGTGGTCTCTCTGAATTCTTTCGTCTGTCTGTTTATGGATCCCATGAATGCCTCTATTGATCTTTGCCTATTCTCATCCTGCTCTTGCAGATCCTGTATTACTCTTTGATTAGCTTCCTCACGTTCACCCAATTCCTGTAGTTCTCCTTGACTGTTCTCAGCCTACTCATGCCATTCCTGGTTTTCTCTGTGTCTGTTCTCAGGCTGCTCACGTATTTCTGGTCTATCTCTTTGTCTGTTCTCAGACTGCTCATCCAATTGCTTTAGTTCTCTTTGAATCTTCTAAACCTTCTCACACAATTTCTGTATCAAACTTTGAGAAGCTTCCTTACACTCATGATATTCCTGTATTGACCTTTGGTTTGCCTCCTCTGTCTCCCTATCATGCTCACACTGAGTCCTTTATGGGTTTTCAATCTATTCATTCACCATGTTTACCATTAGTGTTTGTAGAATTTTTTGGGAACTCTCCTCTACGTTATTCATTATCTGTTCTGTCCCCTGATTATCATGAGCTGGAGTTGAGATACCCTTACTTGCAATTTTTCTTGTGTTTTTCCAGCTTGTTCTGTCCATTTGGTATGAAACTAACACCAGTTTTTGCTAGCAAACTATTTTAAGGCAAGTTTCAAACAAAGTCCTGTAGTTACACAGTTAAAGTGCTGC
Source organism: Dipodomys spectabilis (assembly GCF_019054845.1). Classification (NCBI taxonomy): domain Eukaryota; kingdom Metazoa; phylum Chordata; class Mammalia; order Rodentia; family Heteromyidae; genus Dipodomys; species Dipodomys spectabilis. The sequence continues at coordinate 6,522,772 of NW_024871210.1, read as the reverse complement.
AGATTAAATAGACTTCAACAGATACCAATCTATTCAACATCAGACAACTATGTATTAATGGGCTAAGCACAACAAAGAAGAATTGAGCAAACCAGAAATTATTGTATTAGGGAGTAATCAGAAAAATAGGATTAGAGGGATGTGGAAAGGTAAAAGGAGAGTGAAATTCACCAAGTCCTAATCTCAAAGAGGGAAATGGATTGGACAGAATGATAGAGAGAGAAGAAAAGAGACAAGAAAAAAAAGGAAAAACAAAAATTTAAATTTAAAAAGTGAAACAAAAATTTATGTAATATTAAACATGAAATTGAGAGAAGAGCAGGAATTGGATGAGAGTAGGGGAGGAATAGAAAGAGACATTAAAAACTAAAAAAAAATAAAATTCTTAAAAAATTGTACTGGGGTCGGTTTTTGAGTCAATACCAAGCTGTTTTAATTACTATGGCTTTACAGTAGAGTTTGAAATTTGGTACAGATATTACTCCAGCACTGTTCTTTCTGTTAAAGATCATTTTTTGCTATTTGGGGCCTTTTATTGTTCCATATAAATCACGAAATGAACATAAAGACTTATAGCCATCTAATCTTCAATAAGGAAGATAAAAAATACAATGGAAGAAAGACAGCCTCTTCAGTAAATGGTGCTTGCAAAATTAGTTAACTACTTGTAGAAAACTAAAGCTTGATTCTTATGCATCACTCTGCATCAGAATCAACTCCAAATGGATGAATGACCTCAGAGTCAAAGCAGACTTTCTGAAAACATTGCAGAATGGAATAGGAGAAACCCTAGGTCTCCTTGGCACAGGCCAAAATTTTCTTAATAGAGACCCAGAAATACAACAAAGCAAAGAAAGTTGGACAAGTGGGATTGCATTAAATTGCAGAGCTTCTGCATGGCAAAAGACATAGCTAGCAAGATCAATAGAAAGCCCACGGATTTGGAGAAGATCTTGACTACCCATAAAACAAACAAGGGTCTCATATCTAAATTATACCTGCAACCCAAAAAATTAAAACTCCTCAACAACAAATTTTCAAAGAAACAACTGCCCAATAAATAAGTGGTCTAAAGACTTAAAGAGAAACTTCTCTGAAGAGGAAAGAAGGATGGTCAATAGACACATGAAGAAGTGCTCAACCTCCCTAGCCATAAAAGAAATGCAAATCAAAGCAACCAGTTAGAATGGCTAAAATCAAGAACTCTAAGACAACAGCGGCTGGAGGGGTTGTGGAGAGAAGGAAACTTTACTGTATTGTTGGTGGGATTGTAAACTTGTTCAACAACTTTGGAAAGCATTATGGAGTTTCCTCAAAAGACACATAGAGCTACCTATGATGTAGCAATCCAACTTTTGCATATTTACCCAAATGTTCACAAAGAAAACCAGACTAAACCTACCAGGTCAACTATGTTCATTGCAGCTTTATTTACCAAAGCTAAGATATGGACCCAAACCAGATGCCCCTCAGAATCAAGAAAATGTGCTATATATACACAATGGAATTCTAATGACTACTAAGACTTTGCTCCATTTGTTAATAAAGGGAAAGATTTGGAAAAAAATATTTTATGTCTTCATTTATTTTATTTCTATGTATCCGTTTATATTAGGAAAACCAAGTAAATATTTCAAATGTACCTAAATTAAGGGGGACATATTATAGTGGTCTCTTTTTAACCTGGAATCTATAGATTATGTTTGTTTGTTCTTATACTCTAATTACGGACAATGATCTGCTGTCAGTTATTTTCTTCTCCTCTCCTTCTTTTGCCCTTTCATGTACATGATTTCTATTTAAAGAGACATAATTTAGCTTTCATTTTTAAATTCTTCAATATTATATGAACTTTATCCTTCTGGCAGCCTCCTATATCTTTCTCAAGTGAGTATTTTATCACTTCAATTTTTATACTATATTATATTGGATATCTTCTTGTGTAATTCAGTGAAACATATACATTAGAATCATTCAGATATCTCAACGCTTCTACCACCACATAATCCTATCTTACTTAGAAATCATGTTTTTAGAATGTCTGTGAAATTGGCATCTGTCATTTTTGAATGTTCCTAAGTGATACTTTCACGTAACCATCTTTAAAATTCATCTGCCTCTCAATGGATGAATAGAGAAAATGTGGTATATATATTCACAGTGGAATTCTATGCTTCCATCAGAAAGAATGATATCACACCATTCATAAGGAAATGGAAAGACATGGAAAAATCCTATTGAATAAAACAAGCAAGACACAAAGAAACAGATTGCATTTTCCTCATTTTTATTACTTAGGAAATATTTAAGAGAATCTAGCAGATGAGCAGAATGACTCCATACCTATGTATATATGATGCAATAACACGATGCTGAGCAAAATGAACTCCAAGATAGGTTAACTGAGGTTTTTCTTTGCAGTTGTTTTGGTGTAATATATGATTGCGTGTGTGTGTGTGTGTGTGAGTGTGTGTGTGTGTGTGTGTATGTGTTTGTGTGTTTCCCCCCTTTGCTTTATCCTCTGCTGTATTTGATTTGTATACTGTGTATGGTATATACTTTGATCTTAAATAGAGAAAGGAAGAAGAACAACAAAATCGTGAAAAAAGGAAAAAGGGGAAAGCAATCCAATAGCAATATTCAGAAGACAATATGTTGAAAATTTAGTGTAGAAATTGTGAGGGTTCTTAGTGTGAAGAAAAAGTGTGAAAAATGAGAATGGGGTAACAAATTTAAGAAGTTATGTATTCACAAACTTTCTTACTGTAACCCCTCTGTACATCACCTTAACAATAAAATTTAAGTTAAAAAATTAGGTTCTTAAAATATAATTTCACTCTATTGGTTTAGTAAATTTATTCTAAGTGTATTACCTATTAAAAATTAATGCTTTTTGCCATCTAATTTGAATTAATCACCCCTTTTTTATCAGAGGCTCATCAACTTGAATTATATCAAACTATACAATATTTTCACATTTTACATTATTTTGAAAAGAAGTGATTATTTTAGTATTGGCTCATTGTAAATCAGAAAACAGTTTAATTCTTTGGAAATTCATCTTTAAAAAGTACATAAATTGTTAAGAGGACAGAATATATGTTTTCTTCAAAATTCCTTTAACTACTATTTATTTTCAAGTTCTCTACATTCCATACCAGAAAGATACAAAGCATCACCTGTTTGCATGTTATGTAATTCTGCAATAGATTCTGTTTCCCATCAGGAGTTACATATTGAGAATTCGATGGAAAAATAGCCACAATCTGGTAGAGGATAAAACTCTGAAACATCTGTAATAATTCCTCAAGAGTAAGCTCTTGTTAATTAGAATAAGCTATTATTTATATTTTTTTAATTGTGAAAATACTTACATAGGAGTTACAATTACATGGGAAAAATAACGAGTACATTTCTTATCCAGCATTGATGCCTCCTCCTTTGTTTCTACTTCCCATCCCTTCCCATTATCCTCCCCCGCTCTCGCCATCCTACTTGATCATCCCACCTCCCCCCACCAAAGTTGTAAATTTCGTTTTTGGAAATAACGACTTGTAAATTTCATTGTAGCAATAGGTCCACCAGTATCCTTATGTAACCGACTTGTTTTTTCCCTTCCCCTTCACAAATTATGCCAACATCAAATAAATTGAAAGCAGGGGTTATGCCATGGGAAGGGACATACAAAGCAACAAAGAAATCATCTTAAAAACATGTTAGAGACAATTGGATGAAAGAAAAAAGATTGAATATGTATTTGGGGTTCATTTCCCTAACATCACTTTTTGTGACCCTTTCTGCTTGGCTCACACATACACTGGTTATTGCAAATAAGGGAAACCATGAGACCTATCTTTCTTTGGGCCTGGCTCACTTCTCTTAACATAATTTTTTCCAAGTCTCTCCATTTCCTAACAAATGGGGTAATGCCATTCTTTCTTATAGAGGCATAGAATTTCATTGTGTATATATATACCATATTTTCTTGATTCATTCACCTACTGAGGGGCATCTGGGTTGGTTCCATATCTTAGCTATGGAATATAATGCTACAATAAACATAGTTGTGCTGCGAGGTTTAGTATGGTCTTGTTTGTGATCATTTGGGTCATTGCCCCAAGTGGGGTTGCTGGGTCATAGGGGAGCTCTATGTGGAGATTTTTGAGGAGCCTTCTTACTATTTTCCACAGTAGTTGAAAAAGTTTACACTCCCACCAACAATGCATTATGGTTTCTTTCTGTCCACATCCACACTAGCATCTGTTATTATTAGATTTCTTAATTATAGACATTCTTACTGGGGTGAGGTGATATCTCAATGTTTTTTTGATTTGAATTTCTTTTAAAGTTAGAGAGGTGAACATTTCTTCATATGTCTATTGGCCATCCTTCTTTCCTCTTCAGAGAAGTTTCTCTTTCAGTCTTTAGCCCACTTATTTATTGGGAAGTTGTTTCTTGGAGGATTTGTTGTTGGGCGATTTAATTTTTTGAGTTACAGGTATATTTTAGATATAACATCCTTGCCCTTTGTATGACTAGTGAAAGAATAAGCTATTATTTCTATGAAAATCAATCCCAAACTTTTATGCCATAATCTCATTTTAACTCATCAATTTCCAACTTGTAAGCTGCACCTTTAAATTCCCTTAATTCACATCATTACTAGCTTATCACTATTGTTAAAAAATACTACACCTCTGCTAATGTGATTACATTCCAATTATTGAAAGAATACTGCACTAAATTTGCTGCATAATTTTTCCCCTGTGGTATTCTTGAGATGAGAACAATTGCAAAATTCTTATATTTATAGTTTTAAATATCTTAGATATTCTTGGGACTAAGATCTGAAGTTTATGGTTCAAAGCCCACACAGGAAGGAAGTATCCTGAGACTCTTATCTCCAATGACTGCTCAGAAAAAGCTAGACCAAAGTGACACTGCTATTCCAGTGGTAGATCATTTGAATTGAGCACAAAATGACTCAAGGACAGCGTCCAGGCCGAGCTCAAGCCTTAGGACTAAACAAAACACAAAACAAAAATAAAAACAAACCCCATACCTAGCATTTTTCATATTGGATATAGAGTCATGTAATTAAGGAAATTTCTTCCTATGTTACATATTGGCAGAAGAACCACGATTTCACACAAATACTCCCTTCATACCATGTTATAACAAACCCTGAAATATTACTCTTTTTCTAAATTTATAAATTAATATCCATGTGTTAGAAACTCTGTCTACATTCTTCATATTAATTCTTACATGTACTATTTAAATTATCTATTAACTAAGTTCTAATTTCTCCTCTCTTGAAGGAATATTCTAGGCAAATAGCATGCCAGAAACATTTTTCAATTTGTAAATTAATTCTACTACTTAAAAAGAATTTTATAGTGTCCTATATAATACCCAATTACAAGCAAAACCAAAATATTTATTTAAATCTACATTCGAATTTAGGAAGGTCTACAAAGTCCTACATTAGATGAAATTTCCTATTTCTCCAGGCTTCAGCTTCTGCAATCCATCATTTATTTAAATAAAACAAAAGGGTGCTTAGGATTTCCCAATTTGTTTGGTAACCACGAGCGATATTACATCTACAAATAATCGCTAATTAAGAGAGCATTTAAAACAAATGAGGATTACATATGAATTGCATTTCAATAGGAAACTTGACTTCCCAAAACATAATGACAAAATTAACCCAAACTTCCAACTCTGTATCCCTTTCTTGTTGTTTGGTTTATTTTATGGAGACAAAATTATACTACCTTTTCCAGGGAAGGTATTACTATGTAATTCCAATCTCTAATCTCTTGTCTCAGACTGACTGCTAGAATTCTAGGCTTATATTACATTGCCCGGCCATAGTTTGTTGGTTTATTTAATCTAGATACAGAGTAGCAATTCTGAACTTCTCCTATGATCTTATCCACTAGAATGACTGTTCAGGATGTATGTATTATTTTCAAAGATGTTCTAACATTGGAAACAGCACATTAATATTTTCAGATACACAGGCAGTGGTCTCCAATTGATTCCTCCATGGATCTGATACCTTTAATAACCATTACTCGAATTTCTGACTATTTCTGCTCCCTATCTATGAATTATTCTCAAACTTTTTGGAGGACAGTTCATATGAGGACTTTCTTGTATTAAAAATTATCAATTGATTCTAGTCTTACTCAGGACATATTTTCTACTGTTTTCTAACCTGTCTACACATTCTGAGTTGTATCATTTGTGTATGTGTGTTTGCACATATAAGGTCCCTCTGTATGTATGTGTAGGTTTGTATGTACGTAAGCAAAAGCCTCAAGCTCTTATTAAGCAATTTTGCTCATGACTAGTATTCCATCTCTTGAGCCATTCTTCCAAAACAGCTTTTGACTGGTTAATTATAGGTAGTATCTCAAAGACTGTTCTGCCAACGGTTCCTAAAAACTGCATTTCCTATCCCCATTTACATACTTAGGTTTAATTTTTGCAGGAGTGTCAATTTTTAAACTGTGAGTGTGAAGTGTTAGTTGTAGCACCTGATTTTAAACCCCAGAATTCAAACAAATAAGGATGTTCATACACATTACATATCCTGAGTGTACACTGTTCAAAATGAGATTTTAAACCGAGTGTCAGTGGCTAACGCTTGTAATCCTATCTACTCAAAAGACTGAGTTTTGAGAGTTGGAGTTCAAAGCCATCTCGGATAGGAAAGTCCTTGAGACTTGTTTTTGTTTTATTATTTTTTATTTTTGTTTTTGTTTTCCCTTGGTCAGTATTGGGGCTAGAACTCTGGGCTTGGGCACTGCCCCTCAGCTCTTCAGTTTGAGGCAACACTCTACCACTTGAGCCTCAGTGTTACTTCCGGTTTTCTAAGTGGTTTATTGGAGATAAGAGTTTCTCAGACTTTCCTGCCAGGACAGGCTTTGGATTGAGATAATCACTTCTCAGCCTCCTAAGTAGCTAGGATTGGAGGCATGAGCAACGGGTGCCCAGCTCCATGAAACTCTTATCTCCAATTAATCACAAGAAACCTGGAAGTGGCACTGTGGCTCAAATGGTAGGACTTTCACCTTGAGCTGTAGAGCTGAGGGACAACATCTAAGCCCAGACTTCAGGCCCCAGAACCAACAAAAGAAAAGAAAAGGAAAGAGAAGAAAAGGAAAGGAAAGGAAAAGAAAGAAAAGAAAGGAAAATGTGGTCTTTGCCACCAACTCATTGCTAGTATAATCCCTGCTTTCTCAATAGGGACTTTTTTCCAGTTAAGTCCATGCTCTTATATCTGACTTGCTTTGGAAGCAGAATTATTCTTCCTTCCTACTTTTTACCAATTTGTGTTATTAGAAACCATGATTTAGAGCCAGGAAATGAAAGAGGGTGGCTTCATCCTTCATGTTCCACTTAGTAATTCTTTCTCTATCACTCGCATAGATGAACATACTTACTTTGGCTTTACTGTTTCAATGTTGTCTTATTTATAGAGTCTTCTATAGTTTATTGAGCCCTTATACTTAAAGACAGTACTTCTCTTATTTCATTCCTCTTGTTCCCCTACTGTTAATTCATGTACACTTGGAAAATAATGCACAACACACACACACTCACACTCACACACACAGACACACATACAATTTTCTGAGAATCTTCCTACTTAAAATTGGCCTTAATTTACTGAGCACTTACAAAAATTGAACTCAATGTACTCCAGGTTAATATTTTTATAAGCCATTTCAATTTCATATTTTCTCTCTACTAAGATGTCTCTGAAACACATGTTATCTCATGTCCAAAGATATCTTTGTGCTATTTCAGTGAAGCAAAAAAAAAAAATCATTGTATATTAACATCTGTAAAAGAACAGCACCATAGATTCTTATTGGAAGTAACTGGAAGGAACTGTTACTGGAAGTGGAAACTGATTAAGGAGAGGAATTGAACATAGAGGATGACAAAGTTCAAGGTAATTTGTGCTCTCCTTTTTATTGTACAAGAAAAGAATCGAAGGCTTAAAGGAAACTTTGTTCCTGACTTGATGGAGTGTGTTCATTACTCATATAAAACATGTCTGTAGCCCACTTATTTATTAGGCAGTTGTTTCTTTGAGGATTTGTTGTTGGGAGATTTAATTTTTTGAGTTCCAAGTATATTTTAGATATGAGACCCTTGTCCATTGTATTGCTAGTGAAGATCTTCTCCCAATCTGTGGGCTTTCTATTGATCTTGCTAGCTGTGTCTTTTGCCATGCAGAAGGTCTGCAATTTCATGCAATCCCATTTGTCCAACATTTCTTTGATTTGTTTTGTTTCCGAGTCTATATTAAGAAAATTTCGGCCTGAGCAAAGGAGGCCTAGGGTTTCTCCAATTCCATTCTGTAATGTTTTCAGAGTGTCTGCTTTGACTCCGAGGTCTTTGATCCATTTGAAGTTGATTCTGATGCAGGGTGATATATAAGGATCTAGCTTTAGTTTTCTAAAAGTAGTTAACAAATTTTGCCAGCATCATTTACTGAAGAGGCTGTCTTTGTTCCATTCTATTATTTTAGCTCCCTCATGGAAGATTAGTTAGTTATAGGTTTGTAGGTTCATTTCTGGGTTTTCAATTCTATTCCATTTGTCCTGAGGACTGTTCTTATGTGAGTACCACGCTGTTTTGATTACTATGACTTTATATTAGAGTTCATGGTTACCCTTATTTGCAATATTTAGTATATGTATGAGTCAAGCAGAAAAGGTCAGATAATGTGATGTTAGGAAAATGAACCCTTAGATATGTATTTAAATGTTTTTTTTTCATTCATACATTTGTTTCTAACTCAATTATATGATTATTTCTTTGCTGCTTTGTATGTACCTCCCCCACAGTATAACCCCTGCTTTCACTATATTTGTTGTCTGTATATCTTGTGGAGGAGAGGGTGAAAAACAAGTCGTTTAAGGATACAGGTGGACCCGTTGCAACTATGAGAAGTACAAGTTGTCATGTCGATAACGAACTTTACAACTTTGGTGCGGGGGAGGGGGTTGGGGGGAAGGGGAGGAAATTGGGTGGGAGGGGCAGGAGGAGGCTGGGAAGGGATGTAATGGGTAAACAAAGGAGGAGGCTGCAATGCTTGGTAAGAAATTTACTCATCTTGCCCATGTTATTGTAATCCCTCTGTACAGTACTTTCACAAAAAATAAAAAATGAAAATTAAAAGAAATTGTCTGTAAACTTCTAGTTGAGAGTATTACAAAAGGAAACTTTATGCAATTTGAAGGCCAACATCGAAGAAAAGGAAATAACTTTGTTTTCAAAGTGTTCTACTGCAGAGAAACAAACACATGGAGGTTTTAAAATGCCTTTTGAGTTGATATTTCACACCTGAAATGATTCTCTTGTGACAGGAATCAGTTATTAATTCCTGTAGACTGGCCCTGGGTTCTCCATAGCAACAAGGATTCCAAAAAAGCAGGATCCAGTGAGTATAATTAGCAAAAGGAGACTCTTCTCAGATCAGTGCTGTGGTAAGAAAGGTCCAAATATATATCTTGTGGGTTTTCTGTTTTTGTTTTTGTTTGATTGTTTAGTTTGTGCTGGTTCTGGGGCTTAAACTCAGACTCTGGACCCTGTCCCGAAAGAGTTGACTTCTCTGTTTACCTGCCCCCAAAGCTAGTACTCTACTGCTTGAGCCACAACTCCACTTATGGTTTTTTGGTTTTAGTTACAAGTATGAGGTGGACAGACTCTCCATCCTGGGTGGGCTGTGAAATGAGATAATAACTAAGACAAGTGACACCAATTGTACCAAGAGTTCTGTTTTTGAACTGAGAAATATTAGTAGAATTTATTATAAAGCTAATATTTGACAATTTTTGAAAGAGAATATGTCCAGCAATGAAGCCATAGCTTTAACTCATCAAAAGTAGGTACACTAAATGATTTTTTTTTCTACTTGGGAAGATTACTATTGACATCATAGTTTCTCTTGGGGATATCCAAAGCCATATTTTCTTTTTTAAATTTTTGATCTCGGGGCTTGAACTCTGGTCCTGGGCCTTATCCCTCAAATCTTCAGCTCAAGATGATTACTCTATCACTTTGTGTACCTCACTGCCTCCAGTTTTCTGGTGCTTACTTAATTGAAGATAAGATTCTCATGGACTTTCCTTCCCAGGGAGACTTTGAACCTCTATCCCCTGGTCGAAGCCTCCTGATTAGCTAGGATTACATACATGAGTCACTGGCACCCAGCTCATATTTGCATTTGTGTGCACTTACTGACACTATGTAGACAATTCATGGAAATTTGAATGAAAAAATGAAATTGCATCTATTCAGAGTAATTGAAATAGCAATAAATATGTCCTCTTTTTCGGTGTTACCTTAATGACTAATTAGCTATGGGACCCTTACATTATCATCCTCTGCCTACTAGATAGGTGGACTTCATATCAAAAAATGTTCATAGACAAATAGAGAAAGACAGATTTTTAGAAAGCAAAGGATATCAGGTATGAAAGATCAGCATAGAAGGAGATATAACTTGGTACACAGAGATTAAGAACTAGCATAAGAGATTTAGAATGATAAATGCAATGAGGAATAAGCCTAGATAAATAAGACTAATTATTCCATATCCAAAAATAGCTCCATAGAACAGTATCTTGTATACCTTACTTACTATCATTTATTCCTTCCATCTGGAATTATTCCTTCTCTTTTGTCATAACTATTAACTACCCTCTGAATTTTTGGTGCTGTGCCTGACCAAAAAGATTTCTAAATCTCACTGCGATTAACCTTTTCGTTGTAATTAGAAGTGACCACTCAAATACCTGGAATCTTTGGATTTCTAGGATTAATCTTCACCTATTATCTAAGTACATTCCTGGCATTAATTGCCATGACCTAATGAACAATACTTTTTTTTTTTCAACACAGTATCCTAATATAGGTAAGCACATGAATTAGTGACTCTTGTCAGTTATCAGCATGGATGGAGCAATTATATAATCCAAGTATGAGTTCTTTATTTTGCATTTACGAATTCAATGACCTTTTTCTGCCAGTCCTCAGGTTTGAAATCAAGGCTTTTCCCCCCTTCAAGTCTAGCAATCTACCACTTGAGCCACAGCACCACTTCCAGTGTTTCTTTTTCTATTTATGTGGTACTGAGAAATTGAACTCAGGGTTCCATGCATGCTACACAATCACTGTACCATGAAGCCACATAGCCATAAATGACTTTCTTAAGATGGTATAACATTTTCATTCCATTACACGGTATCACAATTTTGGACAGGTGCTGAAAAGAAAGTAGAAAACAATACTAAGTTCAGTAAAGCTGGCATTCATGTCACATGACTAAGAAAGTACAGTTAAGACCTGCAGGCCTCATAGAACTGTTGCATGTAGCATTATTATGTAAAACAGCATAAACAGTCAGCTCCAACATCCATACTATTCTGCTTGCACTTTCAAGGCCAAGAGCCAAAACCTGAGCCTTTTTCTTTTGGTTGAGAGCGTTTTCTAGGAAGGAAGGAGGAGGAGGTGGAAGGCAATAGTGGAAAAATATGTGTATTAGCTTACTCTCCACTTTTTTCGCGTTTTAAAAAATGCTACTGATTAACTCCCATTTTATCTAATTGACTATGCTCTCTGCACAAGACAGATAAATGTAGAAATTTATTCTTGTGGATAGTCACATATAGTTAACAAAATATATTTATATAAAAAGAAAAGGTACTATATTACAAAGTATAAAGTTCTTCTCCTAGTATTGAAAAAATTGCTCCAGTTTTCTTTGAGATTTTATGAACTCAGTATCACAATATTCTCTAATTCCTGTAACATCCAAGGCATGAAAACATGATTTGAAATTCTAATAGTTTTATAAACAAAGGTACATAATAGCTTCCTTCCTGCAGAGACATGTGATGGAAAGTATTGTTGATTGTATTATAATACTCTTCCTTTTTCTCTTTTTCTCAAGTGTTACATATCTTTGCAAATAACTGTATGACCTACATCAGCTTCCTGTAAGTGAGAGTCCCCTCTAATCTGGAATGTCAAGATAGGTCATGTGACTTACCTCAGCTTACAAAATTGAACTAGAAGCAAGCACTGAAAAACTATTTGTAGAGGAAAATTTTTATCCCATTGATAACAGATGATAGTGTTCCCATATCTATAAAAGTAGCATATTTTGTGGCTCAAGTGGTAGAGTGCTAAGCTTGAGCTGAAGAGCTGAGCGGCAGCACCCAAGCTCAGAGTTCAGGCCCATGACTGGACCCAAAATAAAAAAATATATATATATATATTTATTTATATACGTTTATATATATATATAAAGGTACCATAATTCCAGAGGGAGTCTTCCTTCAAATTATATTCTGGAAGACTAAAACATGTGAAAGAAAGGCAAAACTGAAATGCAGCCTCATATAACTCAGCAAAAACTAACCTAATATTTGAACATACTATTTAGATGTTAGTTTCTTACCATCCTTGTATACCTTCATAAGAATTGACTATAGAACACCAGAATTTAGCAAATTCTAAACAAGAAGTAAACAAATAGATAAAATTTCCTGCTTGATGCTATTACATTTTTTCCTATCAATAAGCATTCTCCATGTGGTCACTTGCATGTGGGGTTATCTCTTCTATAGATGAGTTTAATCACTCGATCATGATATTTAATATCCACAATCATTATCCAGACATTGTGATTGAGATGTGGAGAAACATACTGCCTACATTTCTCCTTCATATTCACATTCTCCTTTTTCTAATATGAATTTTCATCCATTCTCCAAAATCTCCTATTAATAAAGGATGAATGACTCATTGTGGATATTAAGCAAAAGGCATCCATGCAAGAATTTCATTCTTTCAGAAATCGCTTAAATAAATCCCAGTGGCTCATAGAAGAATAAAAACATGGTTTTCTTTCCTTCTCTGGTTTCCACCATAGTGTCTTAACATGACTCTAAATATCTAATAAAACATTTGCTTTGACTAAGCTTTTAAAAGGAATAAATAGGAATTTTTTGTTTGCTTTTGAGAGACCTGAAATAATTTTGCAATAACATTGTGTGTTGAGAGGCTAAATTATATCGAAATCTATACATAATGAAAAATAGATGATTTCAAGATAAATAGCTTGTAGGTACATTTTGAAGGTGACATAAACATAGGGACAATTTTGTTTTCTTTTCATCTCCATACTGATTCAACTTCAATAAGCAGTTCAAATAATTCAAATAGTAATGTTTCTTTCAGAAATGGATTAGGCACAAGGAAGGTAGAAAAAGAGAACTAGTAATGGATGATGCATTCTTTAAAAATAACAGTCAAATAAATATAAACCATATTACCGAAAATAGCAGTCGAATGCTCTTGAAAAGAAATATTTTAAACAGAGTGCATAAAAAGTGACAGTGCCAGAATTGTTTCAGAAGCTGCTCTCTGGGATTTAAAGTTTCTAGGAGGTGACAATGTTTTAATCAGTATTATTTTCAAGGAATAATTTTAATCTTTTTTAGTTAGATTTCATTGAAGAAATTCGTTGTTCAACTCTAATGAAAGTATAAGAGGACATAGTAAAAAGAATGCTACACATTCATTGTGGTAGGCAGAAAAATACCTTCCCAAACATGTATTGTCCAGAAATATGTAATCCCTCAAATGTAGATTTGGGTTATTTGTAAAACAATCACCTTTCCTTACCCAAGGAATGCAAATTTGAATAATTATCTCATAGAGGAACTCTACTCAAATGGGTAATTAAATGTCCCAGATTTAGTTGGAAAGGGCAATGATTGAAGCTTAACCATCAGGAATGTGTAAAGATGGTACATTTGAAAATAAAGGAAAAGAGAACAACCAGATTGTCAAATCCAAAATAAAGGAAAAGACAACAACCATATTGTGAAATTTCTGGAAATTGGAACAGAAAGTAAATGCCTTGTAAAGTTCGATTTTTGACATTACGACTTGTACATGTCATTGTTGCAATCAGTCCACCTGTATCCCTGGTTAAATGATTTGTTTTTGCCCTTCCCCTCCACAAATTATACCAACATCAACTACAACTTTGGTGTCGGGATTAGGACCCAGTGTGTGGAGTTAGGGAGAGTATGGGAAGGGATGGTAAGGGGAAACAAAGAGGAGGCAACAATGCTTGATAAGAAATCTACTCGTTAACTTGCCCATATAATTGTAACTCCTTTTTGTGGTATTCTCACAATTAAAAACAAAAAGTAAATGCCTTTTCCCCTAGAATCATCTGAAAATATTTCAGCTCTGTTTGTGGCTAGATTTTAATCTAGTGAGACTTCTTTTAAATATCTGTCCTTTAGAACAGTAAAATTATAAATATGGATAATGCAATCCATTAAACTTGAAGAAATTTGTTACAGCAGTCTTGGTTTAGTAAACTAAACTCAACTGCACAGTTTTCCTGATGCAACTACAGGGACACAACATATCCTAGTTTCTGAGAATAAGTAAAAATTGCCACCAGTTTTGTATACATGTGTGATGTACATTTTCAAATGTTTTCTTTTCACTTCTTCACTGCTAATTAAAGTTTATTTGTTGTTCTTTAAATGATAACAAAAAAGTCATATTTTACCGTATATTGTTGGTGAAATCAGGTGGGTCTGTGTTTGCTTTTTAATTGGCTTCATGTATGTCCTTGGCTATTTTCATTATTGCCTTTGTTCCAGTCTTCTAATCAGGAATGGGTTAAGTAAAAACATTATCCTAAGGAATAGGATGTTAGCAAGGATAAAAAAAAAATACTTGTATAACTAAAGAGTTTCATCTCTTAAGAGATTGAAAGGCTCAGAAGACATTTTGCTATTACTGGCATGGTTAAGTTGACTTCAATGTTTTAGATCTGAAATGAAGTGAAAAGCATGTAAAATGTGACAGTTGTTCCAAACAATGATTTTGGCTTATACTTTCCTACTCCAATGAGATGAGTGACTACTGTCAATGAAAACCCTGACAAGGTTTGAGGGCGTATCGATTTTAGCTTAGAAGGCTTAATGTTAGAAAGCCAAGGGAAATTCCTAAAACAGCACTGCCTATCACTTAACAATTATACTTACGGCATATAAACATATAAATGTGAATTGAGTGAGAATTGTTTGATTTACACAATTTACTGACAACTAAAACCGGAAAACACATCTTTATATTTCTATAAACTAGTCTGTCTAGTGAGGATTTAAATTTTTTAGCACATAAATTTTAACATTCATGTCAAAATATTAGTTTATTTTTAATTGTTTAATTTTAATTTTTTTTAGTCATGGTGCTTGAAATCTGTGACTGGATACTCTCCTCTTAAGCTCAAGGCTAGTTCTCTACCACTTAAGCCACTGCCAGTTTTTTGGTCGTTCACTGGAGATAAGAGTCTCATGGACTTTTCAGCCTGGGCCTTTCCAGATCTGAGCCTGGCCTGTATAGTAGCTAAGTTTACAAGCATTAGCCAATGGCCCCTAGCTATATAATTATTTTTTACATAGTTATGAAGAATTTAGTGGTAGTCCCATACAATAATATGTTGTATAATGATCAAACTATATCATATCCATTATTTGGTTTAAGTAACAGTACATTTTTAGGAGACTGCTCAAAAAACTTGTCTTTTGGATGTGTTGAAATATCTATTCTTAACTATAATCACTTTGCTTATTGTGGTACACAATTAATATATTTATCTTATTCATTGAAGTCTGCTAATTAAGGTATAAAACATGAATGTAAAGTGAAAGAAATTCATGGTCCAATACTTGTTTTAAGAAAACAAATATACCTTTTGTTTTCAATTATATTTCTGTGGGAATGTGAAACATTAATTGGTTTAACAGCTAAAAGTTGATAACAGTTACATTATAACAAGTTCATTCATACTTGCTTTTGAAAATTATATAGTTAACACAAATATAATTCCACATTCTTCTACTACATAATTTAAAGAACAGTAACACAAAGCTTGATGTTAGTGGCCTCTTGTGTAGAACACTAGAAAATCAGGAGGATAAGACCTGAAGATTTTGGTTCAATGTCAGCCTAAACATACAAAATTTTGAAAACATCTTCAATTATCCCTCAAGAAGAAGAATGTGAGGATATGACTCAAAAAAAAGAGTGTCATCATTCATCAGCAAAAACATCTAAGGAGACCATGAAACACAGAGTTTAAGCCCCACAAATGTGGCTAAGTGGTAGAGCATTGCCTTGCATGCATGAGGCCCTGGGTTCGATTTCTCAGCACCACATAAGCAGGAAGAAAAAAAGCCAGAAGTGGCGATGTGGTTAAAGGTGTAGAGCTCTAGCCTTGAGCTGAAGAGCTGAGGGAAATGGCCTTGGCCTAGTTCAGGCCCTATGATTATACCCCCGCCCCCTGCCCACTAAAGAAAGGTACTAGAAACATCAGTAATCAAGCCAAAATAGTAGAAAAGATCATGAGAAATGTTTTGTAAATATATGGAAGATAAATTATTTCACAGAATTTTCATTCATCTGAGAAAAAGTCAAAGTTTCATTTGTATACTCTCATTGTACTGGTTTGCATTGAAACCTGGCTATTAGGTTACACATGAATGAGTAGATTTGATTAGCTGACATAGCAGAGATTGCCTGTGACTATGCACCATCCCATACTGCATAAATCTAAAATCGTGCTTCTTAATTTAAATGAAACCTCATGTTAGAGACTGTTCAGTCCACATAGACAGAGGTCCTAATTTTGAGGCTTCAGATCAGTGCTTTTGTTGATAAACACGTCTGATTTACTGCCCTTCCCTTGTGTAACTATACCTTCCTTAGTTGGCAACTAGCAAGGCTTCGAGCTTCACCCCCCTGCCTTAACCTCTCCTTTCTCGTGCTTCAAATCATTTCACATGTTATCTATGTCTTACCATCAGTTATTTTCTTACTAATCCCCGCCGGAAAACTCTTATGTTCATGTAAACCCACTATAAATATCCTAGTTATAAAAGCGAGTAAAGGTTGAGCATTGGCCGAGGATCTTAGGTGTAGGTTTGCTCCCTAGTAAATCTGTCCTACACAATCACTTTTTTTTTCTCCATGGCTTTAGAGTCTAAA
Organism: Dipodomys spectabilis; assembly: GCF_019054845.1. Taxonomy (NCBI): domain Eukaryota; kingdom Metazoa; phylum Chordata; class Mammalia; order Rodentia; family Heteromyidae; genus Dipodomys; species Dipodomys spectabilis. Next base: position 6,505,657 of record NW_024871210.1, on the reverse strand, counting down.
CACTGATTGATTTGGTTTGATGTAATCCCATTTATCCAGATTTACTTCGAGTTGTTGTGATTCAGGATTTTTGGAAGTTTTGACATGTTAGGGGAAGCCCTTGTGATTTCCCTAACAATTCCTGTTGTATTCTCAAGGCTGAAATTAAGGTCTTTGATCCATTTGGAATTTTCTGGTGCAGGGGGATGATTAAGTTTCTAACGCCAGTTTTCTGCATAAAGCCAATTTCACCAACACAATTTTTGGAGGAGGCTATTTCTTCCATCCTGTGTTTTTGGCTCCCTTTTCAAAGATTATTTGCATATAGGAGTGAATTCATTTCTGGGTCTTCAGTTCTGTTTTATTGGTAGAATTCTGTGCTTCCATCAGAAAGAATTTCATTACGCCATACCTGAGGAAATGGAAAGACTTGAAACAAATATTAACTGAATAAGCCACAGCCAAAGAAATGTATGCTGCATGGTTTTCCTCATTTGTAATAACTAGAATATGCTCATAAATATACAACTTAATCCAATAGTTACTAAAAGACAAATAAATACAATTGGGCATAATTAACTACAGCACTCTAAGCATTCACATGTTGAGAACAAGGGAAACTATTCTTAGGAGAGGATCACAATGGCTCAATAGCTATGTGCATATGAGCATATAAAATCATAGTTATTGCAATGAACTCTAAGGATCAATCATACATGTAAAATACATATATCAATATGTAATTTTTAAAGAGTTAATGAAAATAAGCAGATTCCATATAAATTCAAAAGCAAACTTCTAAGTTTAATAGATAAAATTGCGGAAACTTTTCAACACATGAACTAAAATACCTAGAGGAAATTGTGGGAGAGAAATGATGACAGGTAGAATTATTAACTATTGAAGAATTCATTATCAGTTTCCAAAACTATACCAAGAGCTGGGTTGAAGCTTAGTATTAGTATTAGAATTATCTAATATGTACAAAGTCATGGGTTCAGTTCCAAAGAAAGCCAAATAATCAGTTAATAAATAATAAGAATAAATAAAATAACTACTTGGAATAAATGCTTTCATATTAGGGAGGCCTGAATCCTCAAACAGTAAACAAAATCATATCAACTCTTATACCCAATGACATGAATCTGCAATAATGTAGAGGAAATGGTTTGCCTTTTCTATTCTTTCTTTTCCTTTTCTGTTTCCTTCTTTCTTTCTTTTCTTTGTCATTCCTGGTGCTTGAAGTTGCTAAGGCTCTGACTACTTTAGACTATTTTTCAGATGAGGTCTTACTTTTTGTCCAAGCCTCCCTTAGTAATCTCTTACCTATGGCTTCCACAAATGTGAGGTAACAGGGAAATTACACAAAATCTAGCTTTCTCTGTTGTTATAGTTTCTCACTATTTTTTGTGTCATAACTGGCCCTGGATCCCAGTCTTCTAAATATCTGCCTTCTAATTAGGAAGGCATATTTCATCTCAAGCTTGGACCCAGACTATTTTTCAGTGAAACATTCAATATGGACTTCTGTTTTTTAGATATCCTTAAATTCTATTGAGGTTAGCCTGTATTTTTCTGATGTTAGCAGAAGAGCATAGAGAAATCCCGTGAATATTTTTTCCAGTTTCTTTAAATGTTTATACTATGAGATCACAAAGAGGACATTAATATTTCACAAAGTACCTATGCAGACTTCAGTTGTTTTATTTTGTGCACATATTAAGTCCTATATAATTTTGTATCAACTCTATATTTTCAGAAACTTTATTTTCCCCCAAAATAAGTCTCTCTCATACTCCCCTTTTATAATTAAACCCATTTCTTCTCTTGGTCCCATCAAAAACTTATTTCTTCCTGGCAACCAATAGCTTTTCTCCAACATCTAGGTCATGCATTAAATAAATTTTTAGGATTGCCTTCAAATCTATGATAGATTATTCTCAGTTGTATGCCTTAAGGCAACTCGAGTTGCTTTTTGGTTCTGTTATTAGGGAATGTAGCACAATTCACTTCCCATTCACCTGAAGAAAGCCTGACTTGATTTCCATTTCTTTGTCTAGAGGAAATAATGCTATATAAACCTGTTTATAAACCTGTTTTGGCCTTTTGCTGAATGTTACATTTTATTTATATGAGAGAAAGCCTGAGGAGCTCAATTCCTGTGGAATACAATGGTTGCATACTTCATATTCCAGGACCCTGTCAAACTGTTTTTAGAAGTGGGTTTCCTATTTGATATTCCTGCCAGCATCCACTTTGTCTGTTTCTTGCATTTAAAATGGTCATTGTTATATTATGTGAAGTAATTATCATACATGTTTTGTGATGTCATTTTATTTTTTTTTCTTTTTTTTTTTAAATTTAATTTAATTTTATTTGTGAACATACTGTACAGAGGAGTTACAGTTACATGGGCAGGATAATGCGTACATTTCTTACCAAGCATTGCAGGCTCCTCCTTTGTTTATCCTTCACATCCCTTCCCAGCCTCCCCCCTCCCTCCCTAATCCCAATCCTTCTCCTCCCCCCCCAACACCAACGTTGTAAAGCTCGTTTTGCACATGACAACTTGTACTTCTCATTGTTGCAACAGGTCCACCTGTATCCTTAAACAACTGGTTTTTCCCCATCTCCTCCACAAGTTATACTGACATCAAATATAGTGAAAGCAGGGGTTATAGTGTGGAGGAGGGACATACAAAGCAACAAAGAGATAATCTTATAAATGTGTTAGAAACACATGGATGAAAGAAAAAAAAACATTAAAATACACATCTAAGGGTTCATTTTCCTGACATCACATTATCTGACCTTTTCCGCTTGACTCATACATATACTAGATATTACAAATAAGGGAAACCATGGGACCTATGTTTCTTTGGGCCTGGCTTACTTCATTTAATATAATTTTTTCCAAGTTTTTACATTTCCTAACAAATGGGGCAATGTCATTCTTTCTGATGGAGGCATAGAATTCCATTGTGTATATATACCACATTTTCTTGATCCATTCATCTACTGAGGGGCATCTGGGTTGGTTCCATATCTTAGCAATGGTAAATAATGCTGCAATAAACATAGTTGTGCTGGTAGCTATAGTGTGGTCTTGTTTGTAAACATTAGGGTAAATGCCCAAAAGTGGGATTGCTGGGTCATAGGGGAGCTCTATGTGAAGTCTTTTGAGGAACCTCCATACTGCTTTCCAAAGTGGTTGAACAAGTTTACATTCCCACCAACAATGAAGTAAGGTTCCTTTCTGTCCACATCCCCTCCAGCATCTGTTATTGTTAGAGTTCTTGATTTTTGCCGTTCTAACTGGAGTGAGGTGATATCTCAATGTTGTTTTGATTTGCATTTCTTTTATGGCTAGGGATGTTGAACATTTCTTCATGTGTCTATTGGCCATCCTTCTTTCTTCTTCAGAGAAGCTTCTCTTTAAGTCTTTCGCCCACTTATTTATTGGGCAGTTGTTTCTTTGAGGATTTGTTGTTGGGTGGTTTAATTTTTTGAGTTCCAAGTATATTTTAGATATGAGACCCTTGTCTGTTGTATGGCTAGTAAAGATCTTCTCCCAGTCCGTGGGCTTTCTATTGATCTTGCTAGCTATGTCATTTGCCCTGCAGAAGCTCTGCAACCTTATACAATCCCATTTGTCCAACCTTGCTTTGATTTGTTGTGTTTCCTGGTCTCTATTCAGAAAATTTCGGCCTGAGCCAAGGAGACCCAGGGTTTCTCCTATTCCATTCTGTAATGTTTTCAGAGTGTCTGCTTTGAGTTCAAGGTCTTTGATCCATTTGGAGTTGATTCTGGTGCAGGGTGATATATAAGGATCTAGGTTTAGTTTTCTACATGTAGTTAACCAGTTTTGCCAGCACCATTTACTGAAGAGGCTGTCTGTCTTCCATTCTATTGTTTTAGCTCCCTTATCGAAGATTAGATGGCTATAGGTCTGTAGGTTCATTTCTGGGTTTTCAATTCTATTCCATTGGTCCTGAGGTCTGTTCTTATGCCAATACCAAGCTGTTTTGATTACTATGGCTTTATAGTAGAGTTTGAAATTTGGTATTGATATTCCTCCAGCAGTGTTCTTTCCGTTGAGGAGCATTTTTGCTATTCGGGGTCTTTTAATGTTCCATATGAATTTTTGGATTGCCTCTTCTATTTCCTTGAAGAATGAGGGTGGAATTTTGATAGGTATTGCGTTGAATTTGTATGAAATTGAAAGAGAAAGCTCACTACCGAATACATTCTATGAAGCCATCATAACCCTCATCCCAAAACCAGGCAGGGACTCATCAAAGAAAGAGAACTATAGACCCATTTCTTTGATGAACATTGATGCAAAACTTCTCAACAAAATTTTGGCCAATCGACTTCAACAATTCATCCAAAAAATCATACACCACGATCAAACAGGATTCATTTCAGGGATGCAAAGCTGGTTCAATATACGCAAATCAATTAATATTATTCATCACATCAACAGGAGCAAGAATAAGAACCACATGGTTATCTCAATAGACGCAGAAAAAGCATTCGACAAGATCCAACACCCCTTTATGATGAAGGTTTTGGAAAAATTAGGAATCCATGGAACATTCCTCAATACAATAAAGGCTGTATATGACAAACCTACAGCCAGCATTATACTCAATGGTGAAAAACTAAAGCCATTTCCTCTTAACTCAGGAACAAGACAAGGATGCCCACTCTCTCCACTTCTCTTCAATCTAGTATTAGAATGTCTAGCTACAGCAATAAGACAAGATGCAGACATAAAGGGGATCCAAATAGGGAAAGAAGAAATAAAACTCTCCCTCTTTGCAGATGACATGATCTTGTATTTAAAGAATTCCATAGACTCCACTCCCAAATTACTCAAGCTGATTCAAAACTTTGGCAAAGTAGCAGGTTATAAAATTAACCCCCAAAAATCAATGGCTTTTCTGTATGCCAACAATGAGAAAAGTGTGGCTGAAATTAGGAAAGCAACTCCATTTGTAATAGCCCCACAAAAAATAAAATACCTCGGAATTAACTTAACTAAAGAAGTGAAGGACCTCTATGATGAAAACTTTAAAATCTTGAAAAAGGAACTCAACACAGAACTTAAAAAATGGCAAAACCTCCCATGCTCCTGGATTGGAAAGATTAACATCGTGAAGATGTCATTTTATTTTTAATGTACATTTATTTGATCACTGAACATGCTTTTCTTGTAAATTACTGTACCAAGAAGATTAAACGATAAAAGTCGCAGATATTTTTTAAATTACTTTGACACAGGGATTGAGCTGAGAAAACTTCATAGAGGTAAATTTGTTAGGAATTGATGAAACAGTTACAAATAACACAGATGTGCCTTCCAGCAAGTTATAGATACAAGTGTGAGAATGTGGGGGAATATCTAAGTTGAGAAGAAAGGAACAAACAAAGTAAACTAAAATTTATCCTTTAAGTGATGCAGCCTTGATAGTTCAGGAGGCTATCATGGAAAATAAGACTACATATGAGTGGAAGCTGCTAGGAAGGAAATGTAGGTATTAGAGTTAAAATGGAAACTTCCTGTCACAAAGAGTAAAAGCAAATAATGATTGCGGGAAGACAGAAGAATATGATTCCTGAAGTCTGGAGAAAAATTGAAAGTAGAAAAATATTCCCAAATAACAACATACATTTTCTGGAAGACATTTCCATCTGAACTCTTTATATCATATCCTTATAATACACAATCAACAGAGATACATTGTTGTTGTCTTTACTCCCTCCCTCCTTCCTGTCTATTTTCGTTTCTTCATCTCTCTCCCCCTCTCGCTTTTTCTTTCTCTTTTGTCCTTCTTTTTTGTGTCTAAGGAGAATATGGTAGAGGGCCTGAACTAAGCTATACTATAGTGCTTGCGGGGTGAGTTCTTTATGGTGGCTCAATCAAACAGTTTTAAAATACTTAAAGTTTTATATTTTTACATTGTCTTATTTCTTTTCAATAATAGCATAATTAAGACAATTTTTAGTATAAATTCGTGATTTTGATATTTTACATAATACATTTACCATGACTTGACATTCCCATTCAGTGTAAGGAAAAAGTAAGAAATAAGTGACATGCCTTTCTGGCATCTCACAACTTTCCCTCATGCATCTCTACTAACTAGAAGATGTTTTAAGTACAAACTCCAATGGTAAGGATGTTTGGTGCCAGACTCCTTCGGACATGAGTTTGAATTAGTCAGTGTTGATTTCCAAAGCAAGATATCCCAGCTAGTGATTTCTTTCCCTCATCTTTAGATTGACTGGATTTCCTGATTTTTCATTTGCTGAATCACATATATAGACTGAATGCCTATTCCTTCTTAGGAACTTTCATACAGTGAGAAAACTGAGAAGCCATATTTTGAGATGTTAAACTCAGTCTCTATTGAAAATCCAGTGATTGAATGTTGGACTAATATCTCAAAGGCCAGCAGGAAACAAATGTACTTAATACTGAACCTTGAAGGCTGGAGAGGAACAAAACAGGAAAAACAATGCCATCAAACCAATTCAGGATCCAATTGGGAGCTGATTTGAGACTCCAGGGTGACCAGAGAATGCAGGGAGCCAGGAACCAGGACACAGGACACAAACACAGAAGCACATGGTATGATATAAAGGCACCTGAGCTGGTCCAGGTCAAGGAGCAGAGTCACAGGAAACTCCCAGTTCCAGGGACTGGGCCTGACAGGTTTAGTAAATATCATTCAGGTCCCAGCCCCTGCCTCCAGAAATTTAAGGTTTCACATCATCTAGGAGGTATGGGCTTCTCCTTCCTTCACCATGAAGACAAGAAGCCAGACCCTGACATCCACCATGTGGCCAAGATATCTTTGGCCAGACCTACTCTTTCCACTTCAGAATGAATTAATAAGTTTGCATGTTTCTCCTCAATCATACTACTTGTGGTAATATTTAGTAAGCTTTTTGGTAACTTTATGTGAGGTAAACAAAAGCCATATTTGACTGATCTTTTCTGTGTTTATCACAGTAGTGTTTAAGTAGGTCAATGTATCACATACTATCCCGTAGTTCATAATAAAACATTGTTGATATACTAAATGCATTATAATACTGGCACTCTCATTTACCATCTTCCCTATTACTTTTCAAAAGCTTGATGGCTATGGAAAATGTTTTTAAAATGTACAGCTTCATGTTGTATATTTGCAAAATGCATTAAAAAATACAAAGTTATTTGTGACAAAAACAGATTACATTAATTGAAGTCTGAGTGTGATTACTTTGTTGACAATGAAGCATCTTATGGTGATTTACAGTAGGGATTCTGAAATTACATCTTCAAATTCTGAATCCTACCACTTAATAGCTGGTGTAAATTAGACTACATGTCTGGATTTCAATTCATGTTTTCTGCAAAATGTTGCGCATAGTTTTAGCTGCTCATAGCAGGTTTGTTATAGAATCTGGAGGGTTTGGATTTCCAAAAGCAGTATTTTGTTAGCTTTATAAAATTGTCAGAGTAAACATAGATTATTATCTTTCATTAGTAATCCTAAATTTGAATTGAACAAATTTCTAATTTTCCCCAAAGTAGTAGACTCTCTCTACCTCTCCTTCTCAGTTCTTTTCTTACTATCGTCTGTGTCAATTTTTCCTCAATTATCTCCCTTTTCTCTCTGTCTTTCTCTCTGTCTCTGTCTTTATCCATACCCCTTTGATCCATAACAGAGTCAAAACAATAATCATTTTATGGGATTTTTAATAACTGTATAGCCTCTGAAAGCCCAGACGAATTTGTGATTAATTTTATTCTCAGGAACACTCAAACTCTGGTACAACCTGGATTTATAATAAAGAGTTACATTGGCATAAATAATATCCTCTCTTATATCTAAAACATGTCCATTCCTATTTTTGGTCTTGAGTATGTTATAACATAATTTCCATTGTAGATTTTTTATTGTGTTGTTCCTTTTAGATAACCAGAGGTCTTTAACCTATTAAGGGCTTTTTTGTAAATTTATGAATGGAAATATCAAATTTGTAATCAATATAATTTTTTAATATCTTATGTTTACGTCCTTCAATTTCCAAATTTGGTGAATTTGGCCCGTATTGGAACTAATGGAATTAATAGAGGAAAGTTCAGACATTAAGTAAGCTTATCCATTTAAGAACAAGCAACGTTTTTGAAAGCTTGATACAGAATTCTCCCATCAACTAATTTCCCTCTTTGTGTCTAAAAATTGCTAGAGGAATTGCCTGAGTTTTTTTAGGCAGGGAAGGCAACAACAGCAAGCTTACTAATAATTTTAAATGTGGTTTATATTAGGTGTCAACAATAACCAATTAATTGTTTCTATATGCTAAGAAGCATGTTAAGAAATAATATATGTGAGCAAAGTTAGAACAGGAGATGATCAAGTCTGCTCCCAGACCAACACAGTATTTTCAACAATATCATATAAGGACATAATTTTTTTGGGAAGCATGTTTTACTTACAAAGTAGCAACTATATTTTAAATAGGAAAGTGAACGTATTTTTACTAAATTGGGAAGTTATTTCAAAAGTCATAATTTTTTGAATTATGTGAAAAAGATTTAAGCAAAGACGATCTATTCTGGACTTCTGTTGGTGAAGATTCAAAGCAAAAACTCAAGTAATTATATACATAGAGACAAGAACCTATGTCAAGTGGTTATTCTGGAATTGCATGATATGAAAAGAGAAGAGAAGAGAGTGCAGAGGCAATGAACTTTTTATAGAGGATGCAGATTGTAAAAAATCTAGGGATGGCAGGCCACATAGTCTCTTACCTGCACCTCAGTCTTGAACATTGTGGTGCTAAAGCAGCTACAGACAACCTGAAAAAAGATAAAGCTGGGTATGGTAAAATGTATTAAAAGATACAGATTCCCTATAGTTTACAATAATTAGAACTTTCAGTTTTTTGTCTATTTTGTCCATTACTTAAAACTGTAGAAAAATATTCTTAGCTCCAGATCAAAGCACAATATAAAGATCATAGACTACTATTTGCAGATTCCTGGTCAAGAAAATTAACCTCTGAATAAAAGAATCCAAACAGGAAATGACAGGTGTTGTTTCTGAAAGAGGAAAAAGAATATTCAGAGCTTTGCATAAAAAGTCATATAATTTGAGCAAATTATCTCTGACATTCATGGGAGCTGGCTACCAAGAGTTAAAATCTACACTGATTGAGATGTGTAAGGTTTTATGAAACATAGCCCTTTCATTACTATACAAGCAATAGAATTTAGAGTTGCTTAAAAAAAGAAGCCACCTTTTTCTTCCCATGATTCTTACATTTGCCCCCCCCCCTTCCCAACGTAAAAATCTTGATATTAGTGGTTCTACAAACCTAAGTTCTATTGTTGGCCCTCTCATGATTGCCAGTTAACTAGGTTTTTCCATCTCAGTTTACTGTTCCATGAAATAAAGGAATCTTGGTAGATCAAGAAAGATGTGAGAGAGCAAGCCTCATATGAAAGCATTTAGCAGAATATGCATCTATTCAAATACCTTTTAAATTTCTCTCCTCAAAATCATTGCAATTTAATATTCTATGTGGATTTCTGATAGTTGTCAATGGAATTATCTGTTTCCTAATTTCAGATTTGGTAAAATACTATAGTCAATAGAATACCAATGAGTATTTTCTGATAGAAGTGTTGCTTGAGCTTTTATAAATATGTTTATATTGCATGGATTGTTGATTATCTGCAAATATATCTGACAATTACCATGTATATCTCACGTTAATGCAAAGATGGGTTATACTTTCATTGGACTCTCTTTCCTTCTGCTGGGTTTCATCCAGCATACTTTTTCTGGCCTCAGATTCTTCCAGATTTCTGATTGTGGACTCCATGAATCTCTATTAATTTGTATTTATTCCCATCCCACCTGAACAGTTCCTCAATTAATCTTTGATTAGCCTCATCAGGCTCATGAATTTTCCTATCATACTCACACCTTTTCCTATCACCTTTATACAGAGTCTTTTGCAGGTGTTCAATCTATTTATTTAGCATTTTTATTAGTTTTTACTAGTGTTGTAGAACATTTGTGGAAATCCCCTTCGCTTATTAACTGCTCTATTGCTTGATTATCATGAGTGGGAGTTGAGATACCTGGAGTTGCCATTTTTCTTGTGTTTCTCCACTTTTTCTTCTGCTTTGGGTATTAAAGCAAAACCAATATCGTTCAAGGACATTATTTTATGGCAATTGTTAATCAGAGTTCTCTAGTGGCACAGATTTTTTTGAAACATTCAAACTGAATACATGTATATTCAAGTTAAGTAGATACATTTAGTTCAACAACAAATAACTAGGGATTACGAAAATCAAAGAAGGAGTCAGCAGACCAGAAATTGATAGGTTTAGGGAGAATTCTATGCAGAAAATAAGATTAGACAAATGTGGAGACAGATTGGGAGAGAAGGACTATAAACAAGATATATGCAGAAAGAGGCAAAGGAGAGAAAGACAGAAGAGAGATACAGACAAAGGAAAATAAAAAAAAATTAAAAATTAAAAGTGAAGCAAAAAATTATATAAATGTGTTAAACAGTAGGAAGAAAGGAAAACATATGAGTCCTTACCATGTTTATGTAATTGTAACCCCTCTGTATTTTCACAATTCAAAAAATCTTATTATAAAAAAATAACGACATTGGAATATGAAATGTAATATCACATGGACATTTCCAATATCAATGTCATAAGCAATGTTATAAGGAAACATTATAAGGCATAAAACAGATAAACCGATTATGAACTGACAAAAGTCTTAAGATATCACAGTGATGGCTTCTCAAGGAAGCACCAGATGATCTCCAGAGGAGGTCAGAGATAACAAGGCAAATAAATTCTCTAGGAAGTCCCCGATCGCTTCCCAAGGAAGCCCAAATGACCTCTCGACGAGGTCTCAGATAGCATCTCAAGGAAGCCAAAAATGACCACCAAAAAAGGTCTGCAAAACAGGCTATCATGCTTACCAAGACTCAACACTAGAGGATTTCTAATAGAGTCTCAACTTGATTGGTCCTTGGAAAACAAACATTAAAGGGAGACTTTCAGTTCTGAGGCCTGAGATACTTACCTAAGAGGGGTTTCCTTGAGTCCAGGCCCACGGCCATCTCACTGGAGCCTCCAGAAATAATGAACTCTAAAGCACAAACAGTGCATAGAGGCACATTTAAGAGGCAAATTTAACAGTAAACAAATTTATTTACACAAAAAATGGCCTGAGAATGCCTGCTTGTGTGCTGGATATCCAGAGACAAAATCAGCCTTGACCGACAAAGTTCTGACCTCCAATGGGCAGCCCCACCCTTTGTTTATTGGTCTGCAAATCACCACCCCCACAATTATGATCTCCAAATCTCCATACTTCAAAAGGCAGGGCTTTTTAGGTTTCTCTTCCTCCCTCCCTCTCTACTGAATTGTCCTTCCTTCCAAGGTCTTTCCCTTTTTCCTATCTACCACTTCTATTTTTTTAGGACTTTCCACATTACACAGGATTGCCCTTCTGCCCCAGTGGCCAGTTGCCATTTTTGACCTACTGATTTCTTTCAGTTCCTCTCCTCCCAGGTCTTTCCCCTCCTGCTGTCTCCCCATGTCCTTCCTTCCAGGTATTTCCCCGCATTTACTCCTATTCAGTTGCTCAGAACACATAGCCTTTACCCCTACACAACACCAACAAGTCTCCTTTCTAAGATATTTCAATGGTCACTTCCCAAACTGCCCACTGCCCAATCACTATTTGATTGCTAAACATGTGGAGCTTGATATCCCACCCCCTCCAGCAGAATGCCCATCTGCCTATAGCAACATGTGCTTCCCCCTTGAGACAGCTAGAGCACAGGACCATGATGATTTTGTTTCTGCAGAATTTAGATACTCCCTTGGTTATCATGGTGGACTTGTTTGAACTAGAAGGTATTGAATTTGGACATGTCATTGTGATATTACAAACTTGTCATAAAAAGTTTGTAATATCACTACTTGTGACTAACCCATTAACACCTTACCAAAACTGACCTCATAAACCCATTTTGAAATCACATTACCTCTGTGACACCACGACTAAATTGTGACACTCCAAACTTTGTATGATCTCTTAGCAACTTGGAAAAAAACACACGTTCTTTGTAATATCTTAGTAACTTTGTTTACCCATATATTCATGGTGAACTAAGGACATGCCATTGTAATATCACAAAACTTTTGTGACATCATTATCAGTAATGAGATCATTCCATTATGACATCTAGTTGTCATTGTGAGATCATAGACTAATTGTGAATACCTATTCTGTAATTTCATTCTGTTTTAAATGTAATTCATATTGGTTGATATTAGAAACCCATTGTGACCTCATAACCATTGTAACATCAAAATCTCTTTGTGATATTATAAGCCATTGTGATATCACTAACACACTGTGATACCATAAACCTGTCCTGTCCCCATATCTTTTATGACATGGTTCCATTGTGATATCTTAGGCCTTTGTGAGCTCTTAATCTGTTTTCAGCCTCATAATATTCCTGATATGATATGTGATTTCAGAAATCCACTGTAACATCATGCCCACTGTGACTCCACACTGTCAGACATCATCACTCTACCACCTAGTGCACATCACACCTGTTTGGACTTCATCACATTTGTAACAAAACATGTCTTTACAGACATCAGAGTCCATTTTTGAACCCTTACACTAATTGTTAATTAATGAAAATTGAGATCCAGAATGTTATTGTGACATCGACATATTGTTACATCACAAACCTATTGTAACTTCATCGCCATTAGGGCATTACCAACTCATTGTGACATAAAAACATTATTATAAAATGATATTTTGACAACTTGCCATCATGATATCACTGTCCCTTCATAATTTCATGAATTATGGAATTATAATCTTTTAGAAAATTCACCATTGGGACTTCAAGGTCCTTTTGTGAACTTGTATCCTCATAGCAATTGAATTTGGACATGTAATTGTGATATTTCAAAGTTATTTGTGACATCACAAACCCATTGTGACATCACATTGCTGTTATGACATCATGATCCCATTGTGATATCCTAAACCTATTATGACCTATTAGCACCTGTAAATACACAAATATCCTTTGGGACATCACAGTCTCTTTGCATATCCTTAGTCTAAATGTAAACTATTGAAATGAGATTATACATTACATTGAAAGCTCACCTTTCCTTTGTGACACCATTTTGAGATCATATTGTCATTTTTACACCATCAACTCATTGTTACATCAATAACCTAAAATGACATCATACATTAGGAATTTCTATTCTGTAAGTTCATTCCATTTCAAATGTGGCATGTGTATTGAAATGAGAAACCCATTATGATTTCATAACCATTGTGAAATTACAATGCTTTGTGAAATCATTTTGCCATTATGAGATCACTATGATATCACAAACCTGCCCTGACATTCTGCCATTGTGATTTCTTATGTCATTTTTGAACTCATGATCTGTTTTTGACCTTGTCATATGTTAGGTATGACGTGATAGGAGAAATCCACAGTGACATTATGACCGCTATGATATTACACTGCCAGACATTATGACCAATTTGTCACATTGTGACATCACAAACCTGTTAGGATTTCCTCCCATTTGTGACAACACTGGCCTTTGGGACTTAACCATCCCTTTTTGAACACATGTACTCATTTAGAGTTAAGGATAATTGATATACACCATGTCATTGTGACATCACCAACTCATTGTGATCACTCAAAATTATTGTGACAGTATCACCATTATGGATCACCAATTGTGTCGTCAAAACTTTTCTATGACATGATATGTAACATCACATTTTTGTTAGGATATTATTGTCCTAATGTGTTTTCACAGTTCTATTTTGACTTCATAACATTTTACATGAGCCGTGGTCCTTGGACTTCAAGCTCTTTCTATGAACTAGTATCCTCATTGTGAAACATTCTCAAATGATATCGGACATGAGATGATCATATTCCATACTCATGGTGTCATCACTTTCACATCCTGACCTCATTACCAGTGTGACATTACAAATCCACTGTGACATCACATTGCCATTGTGATATCACTATCACGTTGTGATATCCCAAACCTAGTTTCACCTCTTAGCACTTTCGACACAACTTAGAACCTTTGTGATGTCACAGTCCCTTTGTGTACCATATCCTGATGTGATCCTAGGACAATTTATATCATACATACCCTTTACCATCACATACACTTTGGGTCATCACCAGTGTGACATCACATTGTCATTATGAAACTATCAGCTTACAGTGATATCACCAAACTCTAGTGAATTCATGGAATCTTGAAATCACATTATCATATTGATACACAAATTTCAGGCTTTACCTCTATGAATCCACTTCTCCAAATTAACCTTGTGAGTTAACTTGCATAAACACTCTCTCCATGAGTTCAAGCTTTCCAGCATTTACCTGTTGGGAAATTTCTACCTACATTACATATTCTTGTAAGGCTGAGGAACAAACTGTTAAGCATTGGCCTGGGACAATTTACCAGGGTGCCTGATAACCAGATATAAACCGAGAGAAGGCTTGAGCCTATAACCATTTTACAGAAATTTAGTATCCAGACTTGCACACTTGATATCATTATTTTTCCTCTTCCTTTCAATCGTAATGATTAGTAGCTGTAGACACTCCACTGTCTTTAGATTGGTATCCCGAGCTACCTGATAATGTCAGTTGTTTCTCTGAACCTCAGGGAGCTCTAATTTCTTTAACTCCTATTTAGTACTCTGACCTCAGTCTGGAACTTGGAATCCTCTTCCCTTTTATCCTCCTCCTTTTCTTTGAAGCTAGCTTTCATGATCCCCATCTCCATGTCAAAGTCCTCCTTATTCAACAATTGTTCTTTCAGGAGCACACAATTCCTTCCACTCTCCAACTGCTGCTCCTTCTCACAACACCTCTAACTGGTCTTCAACTCCTCCTTTCAGTTTGAAATGGTGCTATTACGAGGGTTTTTTCCACCTCCAATTATTCCATTGAGACCTGCTACTTCTACATTCTATTTTTGGTGAGATCTCAAAAGTGTCTTTGCTCCAATACAGGAGTACAGGAGTTCAAGGAAAGAGCTGGGAGTCCCAAAGGCCAGGAATTTTCTAAAATATTATGAGAACATACTAGGTTTGTGAAAACACAATGGGCATTTATATCATAATGGCAATGTGTTGTAAAAATATGATGTAATAATATTTTAATGTCACAAGTAGTTGGTGGTGCCAAAAGCATGTTGAAATCACAGTACAATTGTTCAGCCACAATTGGTTGGTGATGTCACAATAGAATGCCAAAATTCAATTGTCATTAATGCACAAATGTTCACAAAAGGCTGTGATGTCTCCAAAGTCATGGGTTGTAAGCAAAGTTATGAAGTCCTAACTTATTTCATTATATACTTCATTGTAAAGATACTGTCCAAAGAGATTTATTTTATTTATTTATTTATTTATTTATTTTTACTGTGAAAATTCTGTACACAGGAGTTACAATTACATGG
Organism: Dipodomys spectabilis; assembly: GCF_019054845.1. Classification (NCBI taxonomy): domain Eukaryota; kingdom Metazoa; phylum Chordata; class Mammalia; order Rodentia; family Heteromyidae; genus Dipodomys; species Dipodomys spectabilis. The sequence continues at coordinate 6,490,071 of NW_024871210.1, read as the reverse complement.
GCAAGGTAATGAGTACCTTTCTTATCAAGCATTGTTGCTTACTCCTTTGTTTCAACTTCCCATCCCTTCCCACTTCTCATCTCCACTCTCTGACTCCACTCTCCTGGCCCGCTTACCCCTTCCCCACACCCCATCCTCACCCCAAAGTCGTAAAGTTCATTTTCAACATAATATCTTGCACATATCATTGCAATGGTTTCACCTGTATTCCTATTTAAATATTTCTTTCCCTTTCTCCACCACAATGTATACCAAGAACAAATAAAAAGAAAACAGGGGTGATGTCATGGGGGACGGACATACAATGTAAAAAAGAAATCATCTTATAAATGTGTTAGAAACAATCGCGAAAAAAGAAGAAAAAAACATTTGGGTCCTGATCTTGCACTTCATTTCACCTAACATCAACTTATTTTACCGTTTCTGCTTCTCTTAGAAATATACTAGTTATTGAACGTAAGGTAAACCATGGGACCTATGTTTTTTGGCCCTGGATTACTTTATATAATTTATTCTAAGTCTTTCTATTTCCTAACAAATGGGGCATTGACATTTTTTCTAGACCCAAAAAAACTATAAACCAAAGATGTTTGAGTTACATGAATAAAATAGTGAGTACACTGTCTATTAAGAATTATTTCTATAATATATAATATATACATATATAATATATATTATATGTATATAAGCCTATATAATAAATATTATATGTATAAATATATATACCTATGTATATACCTATATAATAAGTATTATATAGTTTATTATATATAATTATTATATATAATTTATTATATATAATTCATAACTATGTAATGTAATATATGAAATGTAGAATATATAATTTGTATATATATATACATAATATGAATATATAATGTCTATATAAAAATATATTACATATGTCATATATAATATATAGTTATATATACAGATATATACACATAATATTTAAGTTTATATGTTAATATAAAGGAATATATACAGATATATAGCTATAAAACTTAGGTATATATAGGCAGATATATATATAGGTATATATATTATTTATAAATATACAGCATATATTGCATATTATATATTAAATATAATATAAATCATATAATTATAGGAATATATGACATATTTACATTTAATATATATCTACAAATACATAATATTCATATTATATATAATATATATGCTTACATACTATATGTATATATCCATGTATATATCTATATATTATGTTACATATTACTTATTATATTATATATATTTATATTTACATATATATTTACATATTTATATCTATAGATATGTATATATAAATAATAATATGTTTATTATGTATTTTATATAATATATATTTGATATATTTTGTGTTATAATACCATTTATAATATAATATATACTACATATTGTATATATAAATATATGTTTATATATACAAATGTTATATATGTTATTTATAAATATAAAGAAATATATTATATAAACTATATATACTTATATAATTCATATACAATATATACAATATATGAATATATATACAGATCTAATATATAATGTTTTTAATATACATATATATGCATCTATATACGTACATATACATATATACATATATATGAATATATGTGTAAACGTATATATATGTGTGTACACATTTGAAATATATATTCAATAAAATACATTCTCCCTCTCTCTATATCTAGCTATCACATTTTTTGATCAGTTCATCTACTGAGGTTTTGGGGGTTGTTACTAAATCTTAGTTATGGTGAATAATGCTGTGATAAACATTCTTAGACTGATAGCTCTTTTATGGCCTTGTTTGTGATCATTTGTGCCAAAGGACCAACATGGGATTCCTGGATAATGCTTGAGCTCTATGCATTGTCCTTTGAGTAGCTTCCATACTTCTCTCAATGGTGGTTGAACAAGTTAATGCTCACACCAAAAATGAACTAGGGTATACATTTGACGACATCCATTCCAGGATCTTTTATTAGATTTCTTGATCTTAGTCATTTTAACTGAGGTGATATGGAAACTCAATGTTGTGTTGATTTGCATGTCTTTTGTGGCTAGAGAAGTTGAGCATTTCTTCATGTGTCAGTTGGCCATTCTATTTCCTCTTCAGAGAAGTCTCTCGAAGTCTTTTTAAATAAGTTTTTTTTTTTTTTATTGTAAGAATACAGTATATATCTTAGCTATGGTAAATAATGCTTCAGTAAACATAGTTGTGCTGGTAGATTTAGTATTGTCTTGATGGTGATCATTTGGGTAAATGCCCAAAGTGGGATTGCTGGGTCATAGAGGAGTTCTATGTGGAGTCTTTTGAGGAACTGTATTCCAAAGTAGATGCTCCTCAGTAGATGAATGGATCAAGAAAATGTTATATATATATATTATATATGTATATATATATATATATATATTATATATATATATACATATATATATATGTATATATATATAAATATATATATATATATATATATATACATATACACACTCACACACAATGGAATTCAATGCCTCTATCAGAAAAACTGACATTGCCCCATTTGCTAGGAAATGCAAAGACTTGGAAAAAATTAAGTGAAGTAAGCCAGGTCCCCCAAAATAGGTCCCATTTTTCTCCATATTTGTAGTACCTAGTATATCTGAAACAAGCAGAAACATTAAGACAAGCTGATGTTAGGTGAAATGAACCCCAAGATAAGGACCTAAATATTTTTTTCTTGATATTGTTTCGAACATATTTTATAGATATTTCTTTGTTGATTTTCTGGACCCATGCAGACGGAATCGCCTCTATTTTCACTGTATTTGATGTTATTATAATTTGTGGAGGGGAAGGGAAAAACAAATTGTTTAAATCGTAATACACGTGGACCCATCGCAACAACTAGATGTACAAGACATATCGCAAAACAGGCTTCTCAACTTTGTCAGGAGGGTATGTGGGGTGAATGGGTATTGTGGGAGGAAATGGGAAGGGATAGAAAGGGGAAAGAAAGAAGGATGCAACAATGCTTAAGTAGAAATTACTCATTTCATTGCCCATGTAATTGTATACCCTCTGTACGGTATTTTCACAATTTAAAAAAAATACTGTACAGAGGGGTAACAGTGACCTGAGCAAGGTAATGAGTACATTTCCTATCAAGCATTGCCTCTTCCTTTGTTTTTCCCCTACCATCCCTTCCGCCTCCACAACTACATTCTCCCCCCCACACACACACACCTATTGTAAAGTTCCATTTTCAACAACGTGTCTCGTAGGTGTCATTGTTACAATGGGCAACTTGTACCCCTATATAAACTTTTTTTTTCTATTTCTCTCCCCAAATTAGTGAAATGTATATACAAGATGCAGGGCACCAAAATTATATACAGTGAAAACAAGGGTTATACTATAGGGGAACATACAAAGCAAAAAAAAAAACAACCCAATTTATTTGCTATAACTAGTGTATGTCTGGGGAAGCAGAAAAAGTCAACTGCTATGCACATATTGACTAGATAAGATGATGTTAAGTGAAATCAACACCAAGGTAGCGAAACAAGTGGTTTTTTCTTTCTTGCTATTGTTTCTCTGCAAGTCTTTGACCCATTTATTAGTAGGACAGCTGTTTCTTTGAGAATTTGTCTGTGTTGGGTTCAATTTTGTGAGTTATAATTATATTTTAGGTAAGAGACCCTTGTCTGTTGGATGGGTAATGAAGATTTTTTTCCCAATCCCTGGGCTTTCCTTTCTTCTTGGTAGCTATGTACTTTCCCCTGCAGAAGTATGCTGTTTCATGAAATCCATTTTGTCCAACCTATTATTTGAGTTTTTGTTTCTCAGTCTTTCTTCAGAAAAGTTTGTCCATTGTCAAGGAACCCTAGAATACCTCCTATTCCTTCCTCTAATGTTTCCATGTGTCTGCTTTCATAGTGAAGTCTTTGATCAATTTGGAGTTGATTCTGGTACAGGGTGATATATAAGAATTTAGGTTTAGTTTTTTTGTTTACTAAATTTGGAAAGCAGCATTTACAGAAGAGGCTGTCTTTCATCCATTCTATTGTTTTAGCTCCCTAATATAAGTTTAGGCAGCTCCAGGTCTGTTGGTTCATTTCTGGGCCTTCAGTTCAATTCCATTGTACCTCTGGTCTATTCTTGTGCCAGGAAAAAGGTACTTGGATTACTATAGATTTGTATTGCAGTTTGAAATTTTGTATTGATATTCTCCCAGAACTGTTCTTTGTGTGAAAGTTTGCTTTTGTTATTCAGTGTTGCATGTGAATTTGGGGGTTGCTTCTTGTATTTCATTGATGAATGAGGTTGAAATGTTGATAGGCATTGCATTAAATTTGTAGGTAGCTCTTGGCAGAATTGTCAAATTATTGGTTTTCAAATCTCTCCAATTTGTTGGTATATGGACTCAGCTATCAACTTGCATTTGAGTACTACCTTTGCTTTGTCCCAGAGGAGCTGGTAATTTGTGTGTTCATTTTTGTTAAATATCATGAGCATTTGAATGTCCATTCTAATGTGTTCCATGACCCACTGGTGGTTCAACAAGGTGTTGTTCAGCCTCCATGTGTTACAGGATTTTCTTGGGTGGCTTTTGGTGTTAAATTCTCCTTTTATTCCCTTGTGATTTGAGAGAATGCAGGGGATAATTTCAATGTCTCTGAATTTGGACAAATTTTCTTTGTGACCTAAAACGTGAGCTATTTTGGAGAATGTTCCATGAGCTGATGAAAAGAATATGTATTCAGATGCTGATGGGTGTTATATTCTGTTCATGTCTGTTAACTCTAGTTAATCTATGCAGTTGTTTATATCTGAGGTTTCCCTCTTTAGTTTTGTTGTGTTGTTGTGTCAAGCCAGGATAGTGGTGATTTAAAGTCCCCATAATTAATGTCTTTCAATCTATATGAGATTTTAGGGCAACTAGTGTTCTTTGGATTAATTTGAGTCCTCTGTTTTTTGGAGAACATGTATTTAAAATTGTAATATACTTCTGAAGGAGAGATCCCTTAATGAATATGTCATGATATACTCTATCTCTTCTTGCTAATTTTAACTTGAAATCCATTTTACCTGACATTTGGGTTTCAACTCCCAACTGTTTATGGTGGCTGTTCGCTTGCTAGACTTTACTCCATCCTTCTATTTTCACAAGACGTTTGTTTTAGTAGACAAGGTATGTTTCCTGAGGGCAGATTTTTTTATCCAAGTAAATATTATATGTCGCTTAATTGGAGAGTTGATTCCATTTAAAACTGAGAATTAGGACTGAGGTGTTTGGTAATTGCTGGTATGGTATCCATCTTGTTTGGGGCTGTGCCCACTGCATTCTTCCTATGATTCTTAGACTCGCTGTTCAGGGCTGCTTCTTGGCTTTTATTGTGCTCTTGCTGGTTTTCTATGTGTAAGATACATTTACATATCTTATATACTGCTATTTGGTTGAGATATATGGTTTCAGTGTTTGTTTTTTATGAAAGATTTTTATTTGTCCTGATGTTATGAAGGAGAATTTAGCTGAGTAAAGTATTCTTAGTTGATATATATTTGTCTTTAGGATGTAGCATGCATCCTTTTTGCCCCTTGTTTTTTTTTTTTGGTCCAGTCGTGGGGCCTGAACTCTGGGCCTGGGTGCTGTTCCTCAGCTCTTCAGCTCAAGGCTAGTGCTCTACCACTTGAGCCACAGAGCCACTTCTGGCTTCTTTTTTTGCTTATGTGGTGCTGAGGAATCAAACCCAGGGCCAGAGCCAACATCCCAGTCTATTCCAGGGCCTTTACTTTCATTGACTCTGCTGAGAATTCTGAAATTATTCTGATTGGTTTCCCTTTATAGGTGATTAATTTTTCTCCCTGAAAGCTTTAATCAGCCTTTCCTTTGTCTCAATTGATCCTGTGTGGATTACAATGTGACAGTGGGATGTTCCATTCTGGTCCGTTCTATCTGGTGTTCTAAAGTCTTCCTGTGTCTGAATGGACCTATCATTTCGCATGTTTGGGAAGTTCTCTGCTAGGATCCTGTTAAGTAAATGTCCTAGAAGTTTCACTTCTCTTAGCCTTCCTCTACAACCATTAGCCTTAAATTAGGCTTTGTGGTGGTCTCTTCTAACTATTGAATAGATCTATCATATTTCTTAAATTTGTACATTTTTTATAGTGTCAAGGTTGTCTTCAGTCCCAGAGACTGGATCTCTCGCACAGACTAAACTACTCTCAAGGCTTTCTCTTGTGTTCTTATTTCCTTTCCTTCTAATTGGTCAGATTTGATGGCTTCAGATTCTTTGTTGGAGCTTTGTTTTACATTTTGTATGGACTTCTTTACCTTCTTAATATGGTTTTCAGTATGTATTCTAAAATCTCTTGATTGGTTATAAGTTAATTGGACAAACTTTCCTTTCATTGGGCTTCACCCAGCATTTCCTTTGTAGCCTCTAGGGATTGGCCAAGCTTTCTGTTTATGGATTCCATTAATGCATCTATTAATCATTTTTTTCTCATCTTGCTCATGCAATTCCTCAATTACTCTTTGATCAGCTTCTCAGGCTCATTAATTCCTGTATTAATCTTTCCTTTGCCTCCTCATGCTCTTGAATACCCCTATCACGTTCACACAGAGTCTTTTGCAGGCTTTCAAACTTTTCATTCAACATATGTATCAGTAGTGTTTGTAGAGGATATTGGGAACTCTCCTGTGGATTATTATATTTATTTATTATATTATTTTTATTGTGAAAATACTATACAGAGGGGTTACATAAGCAATTTCTGAGTATATTTCTTACCACTCATTATTGCCTCCTCCTTTGTTTCATCTTCCCATATCTTCCCATCCCACCACCACTTCTGCACGAATGTTTTAAAGTTCGTTTTTCGACATTAGGTCTTGTACATCTCATTGTTGCAATGGGTCCAACTCCATCCCTATTTAAACAATTGGTTTTTCCCTTCCCCTGCACAAATACAATGAAAACAGGGGTTATTACTTGGAGGGAGCATGCAAATCAACAAAAACATCATATGAAAAAATAGCAAGAAAGAAAAAAAATTGATATCTTGTCTTGTTCAACCAATTTAGAAAGTAGTACTGAAGGTCCCTCAAAGACTCCATATAGACCTCCCCTTGACCCAGCAATCTCACTTATGGGCATTTTTCTGAAGAATCACAAACAAGACCAAGACCATATTACAGCTACCAGCACAACTATTTTTATTACAGCATTATTTATGATAACTAAGATATGGAACCAATTCAGATGCCCATTAATAGATGAATGGATCAAGAAAATGTGGTATATCGATACAATGAAATTCTCTGCCTCCCTCAGAAAGAATGCCATTGCCCCATTTGTTAGGAAATAGAACTTGGAAAAAATTATATTAAGTGAAGCAAGCCAGGCTCAAAGAAAAATAAGTCTCATGGTTTTCCTTATTTGCAATACCTAGTATATGTCTGAAACAAGCAGAAACGGTCAGATAAGTTGATGTTAGGCGAAATGAACCCCAAGATAAGGACTCCCACTCATTGTTAGTGGAAGTAGAGATACCTGGCCATTCCAGTTTTCTTGTCTTTCTCCACTGTGTACTGCCAATTTTTGTATGAATGCAAAACAAATACTGTGCTAGCACACTGTTTTAGGAAATCATCCACCTAAACTCTGTAGTTGCACAAATTGTTTAACACAGTCAAAATAAGTACATATACAATCCAGTTCATTAGATACAATCTAGTTCAACAAAAAACAACTAGGGATACATAGACTAAGAAAATCAAAGAAGAAGTCAGAAGACCAGAAATTAGTAAGTTCAGGGAGAATTGTGAGGAGAAAATAAGATTAGAGACATGAGGGGATGGAAAGGGAGGGAGATAACATAGTACCTAAATACTGAGGGAGGTAATGGATAGAAGGGAAGGAGAAGGGAGATACAGAAAAAGAAAAAGGAAACATTTTTAAATGAAACACTTAAAAATGTATAAAGTACAACTAAGGGTGTTAATGATGAGTGTTTGTAATCAATATATTAATTTGTATATTCACAATTAAGAATAATATGGATATATATCTGAAGATGAATTGAACAGCTATTAAATATAGCAAAGGAAGCACAAAAGTATGAAGAGAAAAAGTAAAAACAATAAAAAAACTAAAATAAAAATGATGAAAAATAGAAAACAATTTTTAAAAATTCTAAAAAGCGGTAGACCAACGTGTTCTTCCATTTTTTTTTCAGGCAATATCTTCTATCTCCCCTGAGACCTTAGCCAGTTTAATGGTGCTCTGCTTTGCTTACAGTGTTTGATTTTTCCGGTGGCTCCATTGTTTTCTTAAATCAGTTTGTTTCAGCAGGTAGAACAACGCTCTTCCTTACTAGAGATTTTATAATATCTTCACAGGTTAATTCAATGTGATGGTGATTTCCTTTGAGTATCACAAAAGACAGAGATGGCTGTTTCTTCTAGCTTGGAGTTGCTCTGATCGGGCTAGGCTCAGGGTAATATTGAGGCCTGTCAGAATGTGTAGCTTTTCCGTGAGGGGCTAGCTCCTGAGACACTCATATAGCTCAGCCTGGAGCCATTGTCAGGATTTATATTTACTGAGTTTCCAATTTTATTCTTTTGCTCTCAGGCAGCTAGGTCTGCTGACTGTGCTACATTGTGGTGGGATAGCCTCTTTACCCAGTGATGAAAGTCAGTCATCTATGGGCAGAGATTCCTCTGCCTGGAAAGTAAAACTTTCTCCTTGCCTAGATCTAAGCCTGGCATGTCAGGTTCCTTTGATCTGTTAAATAGCTCATACTGGTTTCTTCGAAGATCTTAGTATGGAATGTTCTGCCATGTCTTTGTCAGTATCAATAATGGAGTTCTCCTCTTGTGGTTGGGGAGTATCTACTTTCCCACTCTTGCTCTGTGGAAAGGATTAAGGAAGGCTTACTTGTGTGGTATTCACACCTTTCTATGGGTTTCCAGGCCATCTATGGTCTGCAAATATCTGTGGTGAGCAGGATGAAGATGTTTGCTCATTATCAGTTTTTGCTGGTGGTGACTATAATCTATCTGCTCACAAACAACTTCTGGTGAGTGTGTTCTGGGCTGTATTTGTTGATGAGATGGCAATGGTAGCAGCTACTGTAGCTACTGCTAAGGACAATTTTGAGAGCACAAGTCTGTCTCCATAACCAAGCGGCATGTATTTTTCCCATCTGACCAATCTCTCTTTACAATTATGGCACATCACGTGAGTCTAAAGTCTTGGACTTCGCACGGGAACAGTAAAACTGGTTTCTATGAGAGATGTTGATTAAAATATTTATGACCGCTAAGCACTTTTAAAAAACACATGTCCTTTGTGACACAATAGTCTCTAGTATACCCACATATTCATTGTGAATTACAGACAATTGAAATTCAATCTGCCATTATAACATCAAAAGCTTTTGTGTCACATTGTCCTTAGGATAGCATCAGATCATTGTGATATCACAAAACTACAATGATATCATACCCTATGACATGACATTGCATTGTAACATCATAGACATTTAAATACCTATTCTGCAATGTCATCCTATTTCAAATGTGGCATGTGTGTTATCAGAAACCCATTGTGAACTAATCACCATTGTAACATCACATTGCCATAATGATATCAGTAACCCACTGTGCCATCACAAACCTGTATTCTCCACAAACATTCTTTGCCATGTGATACTTTAGGCTAATAATTTGCTTTCAATTTGTGAGCTAATACTTTGTTTTCAAACTGATAATATTTCAGATATGACATGTTATAAAAGACATCTTCTGTGATATCAAAGCCACTGTGACATCACACTGCCAGATGTCATGACTATTCTGTCACATAGTGAAATCAGAAACCTGCTAGCACTTCATCACATTTTTCACAATACATACTTTAGAAACATCACAGTTCTTCTGTGAACTCATATATTAATTATGAGTTAGTGAAAATTGTGATCCTGTATACCATTTTGCTATCCATACCTCTTTCTGACATCTCAAAGCTACTGAGGTCTCATCACAGTAGGCATCAACAGCTAATGGTGACTTCAAAACATTATTATGACATGATATTTCGACCACATTTTCATAATGATATCACTGTCCCATAGTTTTTTCAGAACACTTTAATTGCTGTAAGGAAAATCATCCCAGAAGCCTCATTTTGAAATATATTGTAATGTTTATAATAGAGTTTACAGGTTGGAAGTAGCCAATTGTTACAAAGACCTATAGCAAGCAAATAAAAGTAACACAGCTAGGAAACATGCTAAAGAGAAACAAACAAACAAACAAAAAACCATACCAACAATGGTATGGATATCTTAATTGGGCTGCAATGATGACCGAAGCTTAGCCAGGAGACAGGACACAGGACATGATCAGTGAGACTATTGGCATGACATAATGATGTCTAAGCTGGTTCAGACCTAAGTAGGTTGGTACAGAGGTCAGATCATCAGAAATTTCCCAGTCCAAGCAAATTCAGTTACCTATCAGCCAAGTATCCACACCTACCTCCAGGGATATGGTCATGAACATTACCTTGGAGTTAGGTGATAGGCAGGGGGTTTTCTTCCCCTAGCATGAAAGCAAGATGCTAGACCTCACAACGAACCATGTAGCCAATAGGGTGATGGCCAGAACTGACCTCCATACTTCATCATGACCTCATAACATTTTAGATATCAAGCCCCTTCCTTGAACATTGTGAACATTGAATTCATTGTGAACTAGTAGCAACAGAAGTAGGACATATCATTGTGATATTACCAGCTCATTGTGATATCCCAAATCCTTTGAGACCTCATCAGAACTGTAATATCTAATTGCTGATGTGACATCGTGATCATATAGTGACTTGAAGTTCCTTCTGAGAACTACATGTTGGAGCATTCCAGAATTTACCTGTTGGCAACTTTCCATATACAAGTTTGTCAGGCAGTGGCCCCAAGACTTTTCAAGATAGTTTTGACAGTGGCTGGTGGAAAATTACCAGCATGTCAAATAACCAGATACAAACAGAAGGTTTGAGCATGTAATTCTTTTCACAAGCTCAGTGTCCACATTTACACACTTGTTACCACTCTTTATTGCTTCATTCTTTAATCTTAACGAGTAGTAGCTCTAGAAACACCACGGATTTTAGAGTGGTCTCCTGATCTACCTGATCAGCTCAGTTGTTTCCCTGCACCTATGTGTTCTCTAGTTTCTTTAACTCCATTTTATTATTCTGAACCTGTTTGGGGTTGGAGACTTCTTTCATTTATCCTCCTCCTTTTCACTCTTTAAAGCTTGTTTTTATGATCCCAATCTCCTTTTTAAATTCCTCCTGACCTTGCCAGTGTTCTGCCAGGGTCACAGGAAAGTTCCTTTGATTGTTCAACTGCTGCTCTTTCAGCAGCACCTTTGCTTGCTCTTCATCTCCTCCGTTCAATTCTCAGTGGTGCTATTGAGAGGGTTTATTTTTTCACCTCCATTTGTTTCATTGGGACATGCTACATCTGCATTACATTTATGGTGAGGATCTTGTCTTGTCTTTTGGTTTTCCTCTAGTAGCTCCTTTTTCTTGTTTTACACTTCCTTGTATTTTTATGACAGGTCTTTCTACTGTAAACCTCTTGTTTTTTTGTGCCTAATGCTGTTTCTCCCTGGTATCCCCATCAACTTATGAGTAACCTTGACTCTTTATAAAGAGTAACAATCTGTATTTTGACCCATTTATTATTCTGCTCACTTTTCTTGGCCTCTTCTTCAATGACACAGGAATTTTGGGTCTCTTCTTCTTATTGGTTTTTCAGTTCTTCCTCTGGTGCTTTGAAATTTTGCTCTCACCCTTCAAACATAAAAGCTTAATGCACACTTGTATCATGACCAGCTCCATTTACCAGGCCTTGATTTCACGTACAGTGTCAGGATCTTCTCCTTGCCTTGATTGTAGTCAGCAAGGATAGAAGCATTGGTATCCTTGTCTTCCTGAGCCTGTGATCTGTGGGCTTGACCTTTGTATCAGCCACACCTGGTCTGATGTACTTGGATTTCATTTGATTCTGTGTTTTTCTCAGTTTCATTTTCTGAATTTTTGTTCTTATTTTTGACTCTCACAATTTTATGATTTATGTCTTCAAATCTTTTCTTCACATCTGATAATTCTTTTCTCCACTGTGCTGTTTAATGCACTTTTAACCTATTTGTGGGTTTTGATTGGCATGTATTTGAGATTTAGAATATTTTTTAGCCTATGTTTTCAAACAGAAATGTGTGAAATTTTTCATCACCACCTTTTTTCCTTATGTTCAGTGGGCTGATGTTTAAGTTTACCACAGTTGGATTTCAGACTCCCGAGCTCATTTGCCTTGTTCACAGGAGATATAATCACAGTTTCCCAGTGGCAACCTGCCTCCTTAACATGTCATTTTTAATCCTTCTCTTCCTTGGAAATTCCTTTTTCCCTTGCTGTTTACTTCCAGAAAGAACAAAGATCTAGTCCTAGAGGTTCCCTATTGATATTTGCAAATGAATTAAACTGTCTTCACCATGAGTCTCTTGATCCCTGTCCTGGTGCTGCTATGTGAAACCCCTTCTTGGACTGTTTTTCTTCCACTGTATAACTGTTATGAAACACCTGTTGGGCAACTGCTACAAACTCAGATAATACCTTTTCTCAAATCCTTGTAAATTGTGAAGCTTTTTTCCTAATATCTGGGCCAACGGTGTAATGAAAGATATACTTAGGGTTCTTCAATTATCCTGGGCCTCAGGATCTATAGGCATATAGTTCCTATAGGCCTCTTGGAGGCTTTCTAGAAAAGCATAAGGGAATTTATTTGGGAACTATAGTCTCATTCATCTTAATTAAATTAATTGGCTTCCTAGCCTCAGCCCTTACCCTGCTAACAGGCTTGCAATATTGCTAAGCACATCCTTACCTTGATTGCTGTTCTACTCCCAGGTTGGATGAGTCTGGGGAAAGACTTGCTCCAATAGGAATGAGTCTTCAGTGGGGGAATGACCAGGTCCAAGGAACACTTCAAGCCACTGTGCTGGATTTGCTCCCTTCCTCCCAGGTGGAAAGCACCTGTAAAAGTTGTCCTCAGTCATCCCAGGTGGGCTGATGTAAAGAGGTGAGGCCCTGGGCTTTTTTAGAAAAGGACAGATTTTGCTATTTCCCCTTATACATGACACTAATTGTAAAGGGAAAATATATTCAAAAGTTGGTTTGTCCATCATCTCCACAATGTGCCTGTTGTGTACCCCCTCAGGCTGGTTCAAGAAACTAATTCTGGTATGGAGGGACTGAACATCAGACATGTTGATGGCACAGATTAGGAGGACGTGTCTTCTTCTGGGGGATCCTGTTATACCAGAAGGAAGCTATTTCAGTTACAGGAACTTTAACACATTTTACTCCCATCCTGGAAAAAAAAGGAGTAAGCAGCGTTGTATAAAGGAAACAGAACTATCAGCACACACAAATAGCCATAAAACCTAAACCCACATGTCCCATATCTCTCAGTGATGCCCTCTTGAGGAGGTATGAGATGACCTCTGGAGAGATCCCATAAGGGCTACTGAGGAGATCCTAGATGACCTCTGGAGAAGGTCCTAGATGACCTTTCAAGGAGAGAACAAAAGACCACTCAAGGAGGTCTCAGATGGCTTTAAAGGACCCTCCAGATTACCTCTTGAAGTCTCCAGTTGACCTCCAGAGGAGGTCCCAGATGGCCTCATGATGAGGTTCCTATTAATGTAGTAAGGACATCTGAAATGACCTGTTGAGAAGGCCTAACATGACCTCTGGAAGAGATCCCAGATGTCTTCTCATTTAAGTGCCCAGATGACCAGTGGAGGAATTCCCAAATGGCCTCTTCAGGGACCCCAAATGACCTCCAGAGGAATTCCCAGATAAACTATAGGAAAGGCCCCAAATAGCCTCTTGAAGAAGCCCCAAATTTCCATTGGAGTCAGTCCCAGATGTCCTACCAATAAAACCCCAGATGACTGGAGGAAGACCTAGATGAAGACCTCGAGGAGGGCTAAGATAACCTTCAGAATAGATCACAGATGGCTTCAAAAGGAAGCCCAAGATGAACTCTCAAGAAGGCCCCAGATGGCCTCTCAAGGATGGCCTCTTGAGATTACCCAAAATATCCTTCAGAGGAGGTCCAATTGGCCTCTTGAGAATGCCACAGATGAGCTCCAGGCTGACAAGTTTGCCGAGACTCTCAATCCTACATGGGTGTGAAATAACTCTTGTTTTCTGTTTTTTTGGTGTTTTTTGGTGTGGGGGCTGGTCATGGTGCCTGAACTCTGGGCCTGTGCCCTGTCCCTCAGCTCATCTGCTCAAGGCTATCACTCTACCACGTGAGCCACAATGCCACTTCTAGCTTTTTCTGCTTATGTGGTTTTGTGGAATGGAACCCAGGGCCTCAGGCATGCAAGGCAAGCACTCTACCACTGAGTACCATCCTAGCCCTGAAATGACTCTTATCCCTGTTGGTCCACAGGAAACAACAACTCTAGGGAGGCTTTCACCCCTGAGGGATGAGAAACACATACAAGGAAGTTTTCCTAAGTTCCAAAGCCCGGTTCCATCCGTATGGATTATCTCTATGGGGCCTCCAAAATTTAAGTACTGTAATGCATGAAATAATCCACCAAGGTATGATTAAGATAATAAAATTATTTACAATACAAAGGGACCTGTGTTTATCTTGTCCTGGGCTGGATAATCAGGCCAAGAACAGCATTGAACACCAAACTTCATACATCCAATGGGCAGCAATGCCCTTTGTTAATTCATCTGCAAACCACCAATACCAAAATTATGATCTCCAAAGCTCCAAACTTCAAAAGACAAGGTTTTTTCTTTCCCCCTTCCTCACTCTTCTACAGATCTGTCCTTTCTTCCTGGTCTTTCTCTATTCTCCTTCCACCAGTTCCTTCTTCTTTTTAGGGCTCTCTACTTTCCACATGACTGTGCCCCATTGATGAGTTGCCATCCTTACCCTCCTGCTCTCACTCAACATACTCTCTTGTCAGGTCTTTCCGTCCTGCTGTCTCACCACTTTCTTCCTTCCAGTTATTTCCCCTCTTTCTCTCCCCTACATTTGATATGAACACAGCCTATATATGGGCTGTACATCTCCAGCACTCCAACAGATCTCTTGCCTAAGTTTTCAATTGTCACTTCTCAAACTGCACAATGCCCAATCCCTTCTTGACATATCTGTATGGTACACGACAGCTCAACCCCTTCAGAAGCATAAACCACCCTCTCACACAGGCCAGGCCATAGGGGCAAGATGCTGATTAAGTCCCACAATTGATAGGGGCCAATTCTTATTCCAGCATCCTCATTGATAACAAGTACCAATTGAAATTGATATTATAAACTCCTTATGACAGCACCGAACAATTGTGACCTCATCATCAATATGCCATAACTCATGCATTTAGCCACGATCACATTGTGACATCACAAAACTATTATGACCTCTTACAATCATTGAAAAAACACATGACCTTTGTGACATCACAGTCCATTTGTATACCCCATCCTCATTGTATACTATGACAATTGAGATCAGACATGCCATTGTATCATCACAAAGCCTTTCTGAGATCATCACCATTGAAACATCACATTGCTCATTGTGACATCACCAACCTACCATGTAACCATAGCATTATTACTTCACATTGTCATTGTGATGTCATAGGCAGATTGTGAATGCCTATTCACTGATTTCATTCTATTTCAAATGTGGACTCTGGGTTGATAGTAGAAACCCTTATGATGCAGTAACCAGTGTGACAGCATATCATATTTAGTATATAACTCCCATTGTGTTTTCAAAAAACTAAAATAACTTCATTACATTTTTCAAAATCATGGCCTTTGTGACTTCAGGCTACTTCTGTGAACCTCTATCCTTATTTCTAACTAAGAGCAATTGAAATGGAATAGGTGATCGATATTATTATTATGAAATCACCTCATTACATCTGTGACAGCACAGTTGTATAGTGACATCACATTGCTCTTGTGACATCAAAATCAAATTGTGACATCTCAAACCTATTTTGACATCTGGGCACCTTTGAAAAAACACATCATTTTTGTGATATCACAGTTCCATTTTTTATCCATAGTTTCATTGTGAACTAATGACTAGTGCAACAGATAGGCCAGTGTAATACCACAAACCATTATGACACCATAATTGTCATTTTGACATCATCAGCTTATTTTGATATCACCACAGTACAATGACATTAACTATTACAGCATCATAAGCCAATGTGACATTATAGACACATTGTGAATGCCTATGTTTTGATTTCTTTCTTTCAAATGAGGTATGTGGTTGATATCAGAAACCCATTTTGACTTCATAACCATTGTGACATGACAATCCCTTTGTGACCTCACATTGCCATTGTGATATCATTAAAACATTATGACATCACAAATTGGTCATGTCCTATTAATTTTTGTGACATATTGCCATTTCGACATCTTAGATTCTAGGTAAGTTCATAATCTGTTTTTCACATGATAATATTTCAGGAATGTATGGTATCAGATATCCACTCTGACATCATGGCCACTGTGACATCACACAGCTAGATGTCATTGACCACTGTGTTATATTGTGACATCACAAGCCTATCAACTATTGTGACAACACATACCTTTGGAGACATCACAGTCCTTTGAGAACTCATAATTATTGTAAGTTAATGACAATTGAGATCCACCATGCCATTGTGACATCATCAACCCATAGTGATATTAGAAATCTATTTTGAGCTCCTCAACACTATGGTATAACCAACTAATTTTGACATCAAACATAATTTTGGAAGGGGGGGACCAAGTTGGTGCCGAAACAGTAGGGAAACACCACAGCTCTCTCCAAACAGAGAGAGTTCCAAAGCTCAATTTCCCCAAAAGACCCATGACTGAAAGATGCCCAAACAGATAAAAAGAGATGCAATAAAAAGTAAAAGAAAAACATTACTATGGGAAAAACACGAAGACCCTTCCCCAACCATTGATGTCCTTGTAAATCTGTGCCAAACCAGAGCCCAGCCCAGAGCCCCCAGAATCACAGTAGGCTACCTGAAGAATGCCCACGAACAACATACCCAAATTGCTGGTGCCAGAATCAGTGATTGTTAAAAGAGGAACCTCAGAACTTGGAACCTTCACAAAGAGATTTCACAAACGCCTCATCGGTAGAGCAACCTTGCATAATCCTAGCAAATTCCCCAGGCCTCACAACAGTGGTGGGAATCCAATAACTACAGGGGTCCATCTACAGAAGGCCAGTGCAGGAGACTCCCAGGTGCCTGTGCTGATATGGACATTGCAAATAAAGACAAAAATATCTGAGCTTAGAAAAAGCAGAAATATCCTATTGGACCACTCATTGGCAAAGTGGTTCGATGGCATCCTGCTAAAATTCCTGGGTCCTCAGAACCACAGTGATCCATAGGAAGCCAATGCAAAAACACCCATGGTGCTTACCAGGACAGCATAAACAGAGTCAGACATGGGGTAAAGCACCACCATCACCCAGCCCAGCCCACAGTCATCTCAATACAATGCTTACCCAGGTAGCAACCTGCAATCTACAGTGCACAGAGACAATGATCTGTGCCAGCACCATTCTACAGCTTTCAACCAGTTGTAGCTAAGTACTCCAACAGGAACAGTCTTACCCCTTTCTAAGAGAGACCAGTGCTGGCAGTATCCTCCAGAGCTTGACCCATACCCTTCCTCCTACAACCTGGACTACAGGTTCCACTAAAACTGTGCAAGGACCACATCAGCCTTTGGAGCACATCTAGCCCACCAGGTTTGAAAAAATGTAACTCAGAAAGGGAGCTTAAACACTCAAGCTGGGAAGAGCACCAAAGGGCCACAGGAGCCAGCAGAAGAAGTAATCCAAACTGTGCACCCTGTGAGGGAAACCCAGCAGCTCAGGGCCCACCTAAGCCCAAAGAGTGTGTCTCAGGATGGTGACAGAAAAACAGAACCAGGCAATGGGATGGGTAACTGAGCTACATACACGATCTCTCCTGATTGAAGTCAGAGACTTAGCATAGGTTTAAGAAGAGGCTGGAAAGAAAGGCACAGCAGCCCTCAGGAACCAAGCCATGACAGCAAAAGATCTGTGTGTGATCAGGGAGCCTAACACCAGAACCTAACTTGTGTATCCCAGACTGGTTATTGAACAACTCAGGCCACCAGCAGCTAATTATAGTCCGGAATGGGCTGGAAAGATGGCTCAGTGTTAAAGTGCATGTCTTTCATACATGAGAACCTGATTCAATTCCTCAGCACCAAATAAGCAGAAAAACCAGATGTGGAAATGTGGCTCAAATGGTATAGTGCTACCCTTGATCTGAAGATCTGATGGACAACACCAAGGCCCACAGTTTAGGCCCTACAAAAGAAAAACAGAAAAGAACCACATGATTATCTCCATTAATGTGGAAAAGGCTTTTGATAAAATACAAATTTATTCATGTTAAAGGCTCTGAACAGAATAGTAGAGGAATTTATTTAAAACTCTGTAAGCCATATATGAGAGAGCAATAGTCAATATTATACTTAATTGGGAGATACTACAACAAATTCTCCTAAAATTAAGAACAAGGCAAATATGCCCTCTCTAACCACTCCTCTTCAATATAGTCCTGGAATGCTTAGCCAGAGTAATAATGCAAAAGAAAGACTTTAAAAGGATCTGCATTGGGAAGGAAGTAGTAAAACTATCCTTTTTTGCAGATGAAATATTATATCTCAATGACCCTAAAAACTCCACCCCAAAACAGCTTATAAACCACTTTGGCATAGTAGCAGGATACAAAAACCCACAAAAATTAGTTCTCTGTAGGTACACCAACAACAAATAAGCTGAAAAGAAAATCAAGGTAATAACACTATTCACACAATGACCTCAAAAAATAAAATATTTTGGAATTAACCTAACCAAAGACGGAAAGGATCTATTTAAAGAAACGTATAAAAACATAAAGATATCAGGACACCAGGAAATGGTGCGAAACCAATTCTAATCAAAAAAAGGGAGGGTTCTGTATGGTGGACTTCAAACTTTACTATAGAGCCATAATAACAAAGACAATTTGGTATTGCATAAAAGAAAATAAAATGGAGTAGATTAGAAGATCCAGAAATAAAACCACATGCTTACAATCATCTGATATTTGACAACTCAAAATGGCTAAAAGACCATAACATCCATCCCAAAAATCTGAATCTCCTCAAGCACAGGCTAAGAGAGACACTTGAATTTATAGGGACAGGCAGGAAGTTCTTTAGCAGAGTCCCAGGATCACAACAAATTGGGGAGAGACTAACCTAATGGGACAACTTTAAAACAAAACGATTCTGCACAGCTAAAGACATAGCAACCAAAGTAGAAAGAACCAACTGGGAAAAATATTTACCAGCACTATATCAGACAAGGCCTACAGTATATACACTAATCTCTCCCAAACCTAATGGACCAATTACTAAATTGTCAAAGGAACTAAAAACAGACTTCTCAGAAGAGATAAAAATGGCAAAGTAGCACTTGAGGAAATTCTATTCATCCGTGGCTGTAAAGGAAATGTAAATAAAAACAATCCTGAGATATCACCTTATTCCATTCAGCATGGTGTGCATCCTAAGGTCAGACAAAGCCAAAGGCTGGAGGGAGCCATTGACAAATGCAGAGAAAGGAACTCTATTGCATTGCTGCTGGGAATGGTCACTAACACAACCACTTTGGAAAGCAGTCTGGAGTTACCTCAGAAAACTAAACATAGACCTTCTCAATGACCCAGCCATACCACTCCTAGGCATCTATGCTGAACAACAAGAACCAGGGTACAAGTACACATGCAGTTCCATGTTTATTGCAGCACTGCTCATAATAGTCAAGATATGCAAACAACCCAGATGCCCTACTGGATGATCCTAAAAGATAAATAGATCTAAAAATGGTGGTACCAATATACAATAGAATAATATGCAGCTATTAGAAAGGACAAAATAATGGCATTTGCAGGGATGTGGATGGAACTAGAAAAATAATTTTGAGTGAGGTCAGCCAAAAGAGAAAAATGGAAAACAATCTCCTTGATATGTGGATATTAAATACAACATGTAAAGAGATATAACAAAGTAAACAGGACTCGACAAACAAAGAACTTCCAGTCATCTTGTTACATTGCAAAATAACCCAAAGCTACTGACCTCATTTAATATATATGCACACATCTGAGGGAAACTAAGAAGAGGACACAGAATCAGAGACAGATAGAGGAAAACACACCAGAAGGATGCATCAGCTGCATTGGACATTAATGAAAATGAACTAAGCAACTCAAGGGCAGTGGTGGGAGGGAAAGAATGAGGGAGATAGAAGAAAAAGCAGACAATAAGTAAAAGGAAAGAAATGTACATATCATTTGTTTTTTTTTTTAATTTATTTATTATTTATTTATTTAATGTGAACGTACTGTACAGAGGGGTACATTTACATGGGCAGGATAATGAGTACCTTTCTTATCAAGAATTGCAGCTTCTTCCTTTGTTTACCCTTCATTCACATCCCTTCCCAACCTCCCCCCACCACAAGCAAACACTCCCCCCCACCAAAATTGTGAAGTTCTTTTTCGACATGACAACTTGTACTACTCATTTTTGCAACAGGTCCACACCTGAGTCCTTAAACGACTTGTTTTTCCCCATCTCCTCCACAAATTATACCGACATCAAATACAGTGAAAGCAGGGGTTATACTGGGGGAGGGATATCCAAAGCAACAAAGAAATAATCTTATAAATGCGTTAGAAAAAAAAGCAGGAAAGAAAAAAAAAACATTTAAATACGTATCTAAGGGTTCATTTTCCTAACATCACATTATCTGACCTTTCCTGCTTGACTCATACATATACTAGATATTGCAAATAAGGGAAATCATCAGACCTATGTTTCTTTGGGCTTGGCTTACTTCACTTAATATAATTTTTTTCAAGCCTTTCTATTTCCTAACAAATGGGGGAATGTCATTCTTTCTAATGGAGGCGTAGAATTACATTGTGTATATATACCACATTTTCTTGATCCATTCATCCCCTGAGGGGCATCTGGGTTGGATCCATATCTTAGCTATAGTAAATAATGCTGCAATAATCATAGTTGTGCTGGTAGCTTTAGTGTGGCCTTGTTTGTAAACCTTTGGGTAAATGCCCAAAAATGGAATTGCTGGATCATAAGGGAGCTCTATGTGGAGTCTTTTTAGGAACGTCCATACTGCTTTCCAAAGTGGTTGAACAAGTTTAAACTCCCACAAACAATGTCCGCATCCTTTCCAGCATCTGTTGTTGTTAGAGTTCTTTGTTTTTGCCATTCTAACTGGGGTGAGGTGGTATCTCAGTGTTGTTTTGATTTGCATTTCTTTTATGGCTAGGGAGGTTGAACATTTCTTCATGTGTCTATTGGCCATCCTTCTTTCTTCTTCAGAGAAGCTTCTCTTTAAGTATTTCGCCCACTTACTTATTGGGCAGTTGTTTCTTTGAGGATTTGTTGTTGGTTGGTTTAATTTTTTGAGTTCCAAGTATATTTTAGATATGAGACCCTTGTCCGTTGTATGGCTAGTAAAGATCTTCTCCCAATGCGTGGGCTTTCTATTGATCTTGCTAGCTATGTCATTTGCCCTACAGAAGCTCTGCAACCTTATGCAATCCCATTTCTCCAAACTTTCTTTGATTTGTTGTGTTTCCGGGTCTCTATTCAGAAAATTTCGGCCTGAGCCAAGGAGACCCAGGGTTTCTCCTATTCCATCCTGTAATGTTTTCAAGTCTTTGATCCATTTGGAGTTGATTCTTGTGCAGGGTGATATATAAGGATCTGGCTTTAGTTTTCTACATGTAGTTAACCAGTTTTACCAGCACCATTTACTGAAGAGGCTGTCTGTCTTCCATTCTATTATTTTAGCTCCCTTATCGAAGATTAGATGGATATAGGTCTGTAGGTTCATTTCTGGGTTTTCAATTCTATTCCATTGGTCCTGAGGTCTGTTCTTATGCCAATACCAAGCTGTTTTGATTACTATGGCTTTATAGTTTGAAATTTGGTGTTGATATTCCTCCAGCAGTGTTCTTTCCGTTGAGGAGCGTTTTTGCTATTCGGGGTCTTTTATTGTTCCATATGAATTTTTGGATTGCCTCTTCTATTTCCTTGAAGAATGAGGGTGGAATTTTGATAGGTATTGCGTTGAATTTGTAGATAGCCTTGGGAAGTATTGCCATTTTCACGATGTTAATCTTTCCAATCCAGGAGCATGGGAGGTTTTGCCATTTTTTAAGTTCTGTGTTGATTTCCTTTTTCAAGATTTTAAAGTTTTCATCATAGAGGCCCTGCACTTCTTTAGTTAATTTAATTCCTAGGTATTTTATTTTTTGTGGGGCTATTACAAATGGAGTTGCTTTCCTAATTTCAGCCACACTTTTCTCATTGTTGGCATACAGAAACGCCATTGATTTTTGGGGGTTAATTTTATAACTTGCTACTTTTCCAAAGTTTTGAATCAGCTTGAGTAATTTGGGAGTGGAGTCTATGGGATTCTTTAAATACAAGATCATGTCATCTGCAAAGAGGGAGAGTTTTATTTCTTCTTTCCCTATTTGGATCCCCTTTATGTCTTCATCTTGTCTTATTGCTGTAGCTAGGCATTCTAAAACTAGATTGAAGAGAAGTGTAGAGAGTGGGCATCCTTGTCTTGTTCCTGAGTTAAGGGGAAATGGCTTTAGTTTTTCACCATTGAGTATAATGCTGGCTGTAGGTTTGTCATATGCAGCCTTTATTGTATTGAGGAATGTTTCATGGATTCCTAATTTTTCCAAAACCTTCATCATAAAGGGGTGTTGGATCTTGTTGAATGCTTTTTCTGGGTCTATTGAGATAACCATGTGGTTCTTATTCTTGCTCCTGTTGATGTGATGAATAATATTAATTGATTTGCGTATATTGAACCAGCTTTGCATCCCTGAAATGAATCCTGTTTGATCGTGGTATATGATTTATTGGATGAATTGTTGAAGTCGGTTGGCCAAAATTTTGTTGAGAAGTTTTGCATCAATGTTCATCAAAGATATGGGTCTATAGTTCTCTTTATTTGATGAGTCCCTGCCTGGTTTTGGGATGAGGGTTATGATGGCTTCATAGAATGTGTTCGGTAGTGAGCTTTCTCTTTCAATTTCGTTGAAGAGTTGGAGGAGTATTGGTGTGAGCTCTGCTTTGAAGGCCTTGTAGAATTCCGCTGTAAAACCATCTGGTGCTGGACTTTTCTTAGCTGGGAGGTCTCTTATTGCTGTTTCTATTTCAATGCTTGATATGGGCCTGTTAAGATAGTTTACCTCATCTTGGTTTAGTTTTGGCATGTCAATATTTGCTAGGAAAAGGTCCATTTCTGTCAAGTTCTCAAACTTATTAGCATAAAGTTTTGAGAAGTATTCCCTTATAATATTCTGAATCTTGGTTGTTTCCGTGGTGATGTTTCCATTCTCATCTCTGAGTTTATTAATTTGGGTGTGTTCTCTTCTTTTTGTGATAATATTTGCTAAGGGTCTGTCAATTTTGTTAAGGTTTTCGAAGAACCAACTCTTTGTTTGGTTGATTCTTTCTATAGTTTTTTTGGATTCTAATTCATTTAATTCTGATTTAATTTTGATTATTTCTTTCCATCTACTGGATTGGGGTTTATCTTGCTGCTCTTTTTCAAGGAGGTTTAGATGTGTCATTAAATTGTTAGTTTCAGATCTCTCCAATTTGTTGATGTAGAAGCTCAGAGCTATAAACTTGCCTCTGAGTACTGCCTTTGTTGTGTCCCAGAGGAGCTGATAATTTGTGTGTTCATTTCTGTTGAATAGCATGAACATTTGAATTTCCTTTCCAATCTCTTCCATGACCCACTCATGATTCAGCAGTGTGTTGTTCAGCCACCATGTGATACTGGACTTTCTTTGGTGGCTTTTGGTGTTGAGTTCTAATTTTATTCCCTTGTGGTCAGAGAGAATGCAAGGTATAACTTCAGTGTTTCTGAATTTAGACAAGTTTGCTTTGTGGCCTAAAATGTGGTCAATTTTAGAAAACGTTCCATGTGCTGCTGAGAAAAACGTGTATTCTGATGCTGCTGGGTGAAATGTTCGTTAAATGTCTGTTAAGTCTAGTTGATCTATGCAGCTGTTTAGATCTGCGGTTTCTCTGTTGAGTTTTTGCCGAGTTGATCTATCTAGTGGGGAGAGTGGTGTGTTAAAATCCCCAACAATTAATGTCTTTGGATCCATATGGGATTTGAGGGAAAGTTGTGTTTCTTTGATAAATTTGGGTGCTCCATTGTTTGGCGAATAGATACTTAGAATTGTAATATCCTCCTGAAGGAGAGATCCTTTAATTAATATGTAGCGACCTTCTTTATCTCTTCTCATGAATTTTAATTTGAAGTCTATTTTATCTGATATTAGGATTGCAACTCCCGCCTGTTTATGGGGGCCGTTTGCTTGTTCCAGCCTTTAACATTGAAAATGTGTTTGTTTTTACGGGCAAGATGTGACTCCTGCAGGCAGCAGATAGAAGGGTCTTGTTTTTTAATCCAACTAGACAGTCTATGTCGCTTAATTGGAGAGTTCAGTCCGTTAACGTTAAGAGATAGGACTGAGAGGTATTTGGGAGTTCCTGCCATGTTATCTACCTTCTTGGGGGCTGCGAAAACTGGGTTCTTCCTATGGTTCTTGGATTCTCAGTTTGGGTGCAGTTTCTTGGCATTTATTGCGGTCTTGTTGGTTTTCTATGTGTAGGACATCTTTAAGATTCTTTTGTAGGGCTGGTTTGGTGGATATGTATTGTTTCAATTTTTCTTTGCTATGGAAGATTTTTATTTGGCCTTCAGTTATGAAGGAGAGTTTAGCTGGGTACAGTATTCTTGGTTGATATTTGTTTGTTTTTAGGGCATGGCATACATCATTCCAGGCTCTTCTTGCTTTGATTGTCTCTGCTGAGAAATCTGAGGTGATTCTACTTGGTTTCCCTTTATAGGTGATTACCCTTTTCTCCTTGACAGCTTTAAGGATCTTTTCCTTGGTCTGAGTTGATCCTGTGTGGATTATAATGTGACCGTGGGATGTCCTATTCTGGTCTGGTCTATTTGGGGTTCTAAAGGCTTCTTGTATCTGAATAGGCCTATC
The DNA here is from genome assembly GCF_019054845.1 of Dipodomys spectabilis. Taxonomy (NCBI): domain Eukaryota; kingdom Metazoa; phylum Chordata; class Mammalia; order Rodentia; family Heteromyidae; genus Dipodomys; species Dipodomys spectabilis. The sequence goes on along the minus strand of NW_024871210.1, from coordinate 6,464,782 downwards.
TTTTTGCATGTTTGGGAAGTTCTCTGCTAGTATCCTTTTAAACAAATTTCCTAGACCATTAACTTCTGTTTCTAGGTGCTCCTCTACATCCATTATCCTTTGATTAGGCCTTCTAATGGTGTCTTCCAGGTTTTGGATAGATCTATCATAATTCTTGGACTTGTCTTGGATGGTTGTATGTTCTTTCTCTATAATATCTAGGCTGTCTTCAATCCCTGAGATTCGATCATCTGCATGGTCTAACCTGCTGTCAAGACTCTCTACTTTGTTTTTTATCTCTTTTCCTTCTAATTGGTCAGCTTTGATGGCTTCACGTTCTTTGTTGAAGCTCTGTTTTAGGTCTTGTATGAATTTCTTTACTTCCTTAATTTGGTGTTCCGTGTTTGTCCTCAAATCACTTAGTTGAATGGTTATGGTTTCTTTGGACTCCCATTCCTTCTGTTGGGTTCCATTCAACATTCCCTTTGTGGACTCTCTGACTTCCTTCAGCCCTTTGTTAATGGATTCCATGAATGCCTTTAGTGATCTTTGTGTGTTCTCTACCTGGTCCCTCAATTCATGTATTACTCTTCGATTAGCTTCCTCCCGTTCATGGGATTCCTGCAGTTCTCTCTGAGTGTTCTCAGCCTGCTCACGCCATTCCTCCCTTTCTCTTTGAGTATTCTCAAGTTGTTCACGCAAATCCTGTATCAGTTTTTGAGTAGCTTCCGCACGCTTATGATATTCCTGTATAAACTTCTGGGATGCCTCCTCTCTCTCCCTATCACGCTCATACAGAGTCCTTTGTACATTGTCAAACTTCTCATTTATCGTGTTTGCCAGCAGTGTTTGTAGAGCTATTTGGGAACTCTCCTCTGGATTATTCATTATCTGTTCTAACCCCTGATTATCAAGTTTGGGAATTGAGATACCCGAATTTGGCATTTTCCTTGTGTTTTTCCGGCTTACTCTGCCCATTTGAGATGAAGATAGCACCAGTTTTGTGCTAGAACACTATCTTAAGGCAACCATCAATCAAAGTTTGCATTTGTACAGTCAATAGTCTACAGATACAATCTAGTTCAACAGATACATCTATTCGACATCAAACAACTATATGTTAAAGGACTTCGAACCGCAGAGAAGAATTTGGAAAACCAGAAATTATTAGGGTTAGGGAGAGATGTGGGTAAAAAATAGGAATAAATTGGTGTGGGGAGGCACAGGGTGAGTTAACTATGTCCTAATCACAATGCAGGAAATAGGTTGGGTAGGATGCAAGTAGAGAGAGAGAGAAAAAGAAGAAAGGGATTGGGGAATGAAAAGAGGCCAGAAAAAAACTGGAAACGTAAAAAATAATGTTATTATAGAGATTAAAAGACCATCTATTTAGAGAGGAATGTGAATATGTTGAGAAAAAGGGAGGGACATAGAGATGTGAAAAACTTTAAAAAAATGCTTAAAATATTATATAGGTATAAAGAGGTAGTACTGCTATTAATGAATTTAAGTCTCAGAGGTTTTGAATTGAGTAATAAGTTTGTGGATTAAGTGTGTACACAATGGGGGATAGGGTCTACTAGTTAACTACGGGTTTATCTGTGGATGTGCAGGACAAGAGTTAAGTCACATAAAGAAGAACAAAAGAGGAAAAGGTGGAAAGGATAGGATAATGAGAAGAAAAGATCAGAAGTTCAGTAGAGCTAGATAAAAAACAAAAAGATAATTAAGAATGAAAGACAAAGAGAAAGAAGACAAGTAAAGAAAGGAAAACACACATTCACGTTATTCCTAAAATAAAAATTATGAGAAAAATAAAGTTACTGGAAAACAATTATTTTTTCAGAAGAGGAAAAAATTAAAGATTAATAAAAGTTTTAGAAAAGGAAAAAAAATTATATATATAAGGTAACAAAAAACGAGAAAAAAAAACAAAAGAAAAAAAGAAAAGAAGAAGAAAAAAAAAGTTCTTTGATTTTTTTTGGGGGGGGTAAGGGTGGGAAGAGTCCTGTATCTCCCATTTGTCTGTAACCAGAGTCTGGTTGGAGTCTCTGGTCCGCTTGAGGTCCTGTGGTTTGATTGGTTTCTTAAGTCAGTTTGTTGGAACAGGCAGAAAAATGCTCTGCTTTACCCAAGATTTTGAGATCCCCCTCCCAGGTTAGTTTACTGGGAGGGTGATCTGCTTTGAGAATCACACAAGAGGGGGGATGCAGTGATGAGGCTAGGTTCTGGGTAGAGTTGAGGCCTTTCAAAAAACAGTAGCTTTTCCCTAGGGCTATTTTGTGAAAAAAACTCACAGCACCCAGCCTGGAGCCATTCTCAGGGTTTCTGTTTTTCAATTGATTGTGGTGGCTGCTAGAGGGAGGGGCAGCCTCTGGCTCTGGTTACCTGGTGAGGAGAGCCACTCCAATGGCTGGCGCCTGAGCTGGGTGACTTTTCCCTGGATGGAACTGAGTCTGTGAGGTCACTTCGCCGTTAAGTTCTTGTGACCTGTTAAATGACTCGTTTTATTCCAAGGCCTGAGCTGCAGCTAGCCGCTCCTCCGAGGTTTGTCGGTATCCAAGATGGAGATCACCGGTGCTGGGGGGGGAGGGGTGGCCTTCCCTCCTCTGCTCCCTGAGAAGGAGTGAGGAAGTCGGGCTTCTACTCACGCCGAGTCCTGGATCCTGGGTGGTCTTTGGTCTGCAAAGTGCAGGATGAAGTTGTCCGCTCCTTGTTGGTTCTTGCTGGTGTTGAGTAGAATCTGCTTGTCCGCTGCCTCTGGCTCCTTCGTCCCGGACTGTGTCTCAGGTATGCCCCCGCGGCGGTGGTCGCAGCTGCGACCCTGCGGCCGCAGCAGCAGCTGCTCAGATGTGTCTGCTTGGCTTCCCCTCTCTTGACTAACTCTCTGTCCTGTGATGGCACACTTGGTGTGATTCTCTGGCTTGGGACTGTTCACTGGAACTCTGAAACTGTTTTCTATGCAAGAGTTTGTTCAGATTCCAGCTTCTACTCCACCATCTTCCCGGAACTCTGTCTATTTTCCTCTAACTTCTATCTCTTTATGGGGTTAATTTCATTTAGCATCAGCTTACCTGGTGAAATGTACATAGCTTTATAACTCTTTTACTTATACTAAACATATGCTATTTATTTTAGATAAGGGAAAACATGGACCTATGTTTCTTTGGGTCTTATTCATTTCACTTAATATATTTTTTTCTAAGTCTTTCCATTTCCTAACAAATGGTACCATGTCATTCTTTTTGATAGAGATATAGAATTCATGTATATTCCTTGATCAATTCATCTACTGAGGGGCATTTGGGTTGGTTCCATATCTTAGCTATGGTAAGTAACGCTGCAATAAACATACTTGTGCTGGTAGCTTTAGTACAGACTTATTTGTTATCATTTGGGTAAATGATTAAAAGTTGGATTGCTTGGTAATAAGGGAGCTCTCTGTGTAGTTTTTGAGGAACCTCTATACTTTGCAAAGTGGTTGAATAAGTTCACATTGCCACCAACAATGCAGTAGTGTTCCCTTTTTGCCACATCCCCTCCAGCATCTGTTTATAGTACATTCTTCATTATACTTGATTATAACTGTGTAAGGTGTAATCTCAATATTGTTTTTCTCTGTTTTTATTTTTATTTTTGTATGTTAAATATGTATTTTTATTGAAAAGAGACTACACAGAACGCTTATAATTTTATAAGCAAGGTAAAAAGTTCATTTCATATCGAACATTTTCCCCCTTTATTTGCTTTTCCCTACCACCCGTTTATTTTCTCCCCTCTCCAATTCCTCCCTTCAACTCCTTTGCAAATTTTAAAGTTCATTTTCAACGTAGTGTCTTGTACGTCTAGTTCTTACAATGGATCATCCTATATACTTACTTCATCATTTTGTTATTTTGCTTTCCCTCCTGAATTAAAAAAAAATGTACACACATTTGGCAGGACAATGGAATCAAATACAGTGACATCGGGGGTTGCAATTATTTTATGGCTAGAGAACTTGACCGATTCTTACATGTCTATTGACCATTCTTTTTTCTTCTTCAGAGACGTTTCTCTTTAAGTCTTTAGCCCACTTGTTAATCGATGGTTATTTCTTTGAGGATTTTTTGTTGGGGAATTTAATTTTTTGAGTTGGAAATATATTTTAGATATGACAACCTTGTTTGTTTTATGGGTAGTGAAGATCTTCTCTCAATTGGTTGGATTTCTATAGATCTTGCTATCTATGTCCTTTGCCTTGCCAAGCTATGGAGTTTCATGAGATCCCACTTGTCAAAAGTTTCCTTGGTTTGTTGTGTGTCTGTGTTATCATTTAATGTTCGATAAGAAATTTACCCATTACCTTGCTCATGTAACTGTAACCCCCCCTGTACAGTATTTTTCACAATAAAAAACATATTACTAAAAGATAAAAAATTACCACTAAAAAGTAAGAAATTTTGGTCCATGATAAGTAGCCCTAGAGTTTCTCCTGTTCCTTCCTGTAATATTTTCAGGGTGTCTTCTTTGACTTCTATGTCTTTGATCTATTTGGAGTTGATTCTGGAGCAGAGTGATATCTAAAGTTGTAGCAGTATTTTTCCTGAGGTTTAACCAATTTGGCCAGCACCATTTATTGAAGAGGCTGTTTTTCTTCCATTCTATTTTTTGGGCTCCTTTATCAGAGATTAGATTGCTATAGGACGGTGGGTTTATTACTTTGTATAGTCCATTGTTCCATTCTTTTTTCTATTCTTTTGGTCCTCAGATATGTTCTTGTGCCAGTGCCAAGCTCTTTTGATTACTATGTCTTTGAAGTGGAGTTTGAAGGTTGGTATTGGTATTGTTCCAGTGCTGTTCTTTATGGTAAGGGTTCTTTTGGCTATTTGTATTCTCTCATTGTTCCATACGAATTTCTGTATTACTTTTTCTATTTCCTTGAAGAATGAGGTTGGGATGCTGATAGGTATCACATTGAATTTGTAGATAGCCTTTGGCAGTATTGCCATTTTCATGATGTTAAACCTCTGAATACAGAAGCATGGGACTTTTTTTTTTCCATTTCTTTAGTCAGGATTTAATTTCCTTTTTCAGGTTTTTAAAGTTTTTATCAATGAGGTCCCTCACTTCTTTAGTTAACTCCTAGGTATTTTAATTTTTTCACACATTTTCATCTAGATATTAACTGCTCCTCCTTTCTAAGTTGTTCTGCAATCTTTCTATGTCCCACACAGCTGCAATAAGTCAATCTTTAAATATTATTTTCTTCACTTCTTAAGTATCTTTTTTTTCATAGTGATAGCTAGGAAAAATTTGAAAATGGTTTCTTAGGGAAAGAAACAGTCTGTGTTATTTGAGCTTTTGGAAAATCCATGTATTCATGAATGGTGACTACTGAACAATGATGCAAACACAACACAAATATAAACAATTCAAGTGCAAATTTTCTATTTCGTATTGATTTGGGTTACATTTGTATGCTGATTTTATATAAAACATTAATGAACATTCTAGGTCATCATTCTGACAGAAAGGTGACAAATTTCTACTAAAGGTAGACTTTGTATGAGAATGACAGTGATTATTTTTTCATAAATCTCTCAAGTTATATGTTTAGATTTACTAGATGGTAACTTCAATATGAGCCATTTTTAGAAGTTATCCAGTTTCTGACACATACGTTGCTTTGCCTGCCTTGTAGATATGCTTTACCTTTGTGTATATCTTCTTAATTCACATCTTATATTCATATTGATTCAATGTAACAGTGAAACGGGCAAAGATTTCTCAAAACAAGTACTATCAAATATTAAATAAAATAAGCATGTAAGAAAAAGTTTCCCAGAAGCATTATATATTATTTATTGAACAAATATTAATGTTACTATATAATATTAGAAATAAACTTGGAATATGTAGAGATATATCAATGAAAGTGTCATTTATATTTTTATATATATATATATATATATATATATACATATAGCCTTTTGCATTGATATTACATTTAATCAAAATTAAATGTAGTAATAATGTAAATTAAATTACCAATATCCTGGAATATAAATAATAATTGGATAATTTTCAGTAATGCCTCAGTTGACAGGTTTATGTTGAACATGAAAGTCAATTAGGAATTAATAAAAACACGATGTAATTATAAAACCTTTTTAAAAGTGGAGTAAAATATATCAGTAGACATTGACATATAGAAGCTATTGTCTAGTATATGTCACTGTTCTAGTATTAAGTACATTTCCTATCATTATTTTTCATAAATACCAAGCAATTTTTTATCAAAATCTACTACGGTTTTGTGTTTATGCTGAGAGAACTTTGGGAGTATGGGTAATTAAATATCGACATTGAAAGTATGCATTATTCAGTGGCAAGTTCCTTTATTAAATATCTAGTGTATATGAACAACAAAATGGTAATCAAATTGTTTGGTGTTACAATAATAAGGGCATCTTATTGTGGGTTTCCAAACCTGCCTGTTTGGAATTCCTGTTTTATGAATCCTAAGGAAGTGAAGCATTTCAATATTGTTATGCATATGGTTTGAGACGATTTTAACAAGACTGACATGGGAGAGAAGACTTAAAAGTCTGTTTAGTCTTTAAATGGAGAACCTGACAAAATTTCTGAACAATCCAAATAACTTGGACACAGATACTGATAAAAGAAGGGATGGTATGGTCGTACTTGATATCTCCTGAAATTAATCAGATGCACCAAAGCTGAGCAGGAAATGATTATAATCAGAAAGCTTCTCAGAGGCCATGGTCAGATTTTCTAACTCTCTAGCATGGGTGTGTTCATCATTCTTGGGAGCTCAGGTAAGAACCAAGATTCCAGAAATTTCAGCACATGTGCTCCAGTCAATTGAGTCAATGTATAACATAATATCCAATTCCTTCTTCTTATGGTGAACTGATCTGAAATTCATTTCAACTGTCCTAAAATTCAGTTCATTTGAACACTAGATGGAATTTTCCCTGTTATTGCCAGTCTGCAATCTGATCTTCATTCTGATTCTTTCTTCTAATCCAGTGATATTTTCTCTGTCTTCCTTAGTGATCCAGTAGGCTACTACCTACAAGTTACTTTTCTTAACACTATTTTCCAAACAAGTAAATGAGATAAATTTAGAGACAATGTTTGAAAGATGGAGTAGGATTCCACTGTTTTTCTTCATAGAAGTTGCCTACTGATAGCGATAATTAGAATAATTAGGGCACATTGTATATGTTGGGAAAATATAACTTGATATAAAGATTGACTCATGAAGAAACAGGAAACAATCACTGAATTTGTATTCTAGTCAATGGCATTGATGTATTTAAGAACGTTTGGAATTTGTATGAAGAACATTCAGTCAAATGGTGCACACAGGCTCAGTAACAAAGATTTAATGAAAAATTTCCTTTGTGGCAATACTAGAGTCAGAATGACTGGAAGCAATCTGAATAACTGTCACAAAATGAATACAAAGGATTCACCGTTTTCTGAGGTATATATCCATCAGCTGATTAGCAGAAGGAAATATTTGGAGCTTCGAAAATCAAGAATATATCCATTTCTTAGTGATTATACTGGCTTTGCGTTCCTTAAACAGGTGTTTTATGCCTGGAAAAAATTCTAACCTAGAGTCTGAAAACATAGTCATGGATAATTTCTCTACCCACCACAAACAGCCTTCCATTTCCTTCCATTAACACTCATGCAAAAATGTAGGAATATGTCAGAAAATATCTGTTCTTAGTTTATGTTGGCCACTGTGTGTAACTTGCAGAAACACTAATCTATTTATATTCTCTTATTCTTCCATTTTAATATGCCTTGTGAGAGGTTTCTCCTTATATTGATGCCTTGAGACATACTGCAATATGAATAGAAAAATAGTACAGTTTACTTATAGACTCTGCAGGATTTCAATAATTGTTACAAATGAATCAGTCACAAGAATTGTAGTCATTTTCAACATTTTATCCAAATATTTCACTTTTTTATTATTATTCAGTAGGAAAAATAAAACTGCTGAATATGCATATCACCAGAACCAACCTGTTTTCAAAACTAGCATGTCTGGTGATCATCTTATGAACTTGCATATGTGACCTATATCCTAAATACAATATTCCAATTTTTTTCACAATGTAGATCTTCATAAAATATGCCTAAAGAACCAGTTCAATTACCAGCAGAAACGGGGCTAGTGTATTATTTATTCATGTGCAATAATGGCTAAAACTAAATTGTACTTTTAGAAAGGAAAATACACCAGTTTAAATGAACAATGCAAGATTTTATTTGCAACACAAGTAGTACTTAATGATTGTACTCATTTGTAAATTGATATCTATAATTGGTAAGGTCTTGGACAGGGTTTGCTTATGGCACATCAGTACATTCAAAATATACAGGAAGTATAGATCTTAGCATTTATCCTAATTTTATAATAGAAAACTGCAATTTAACTTTGACTCACGTCAGAAAAAATGGTCAAATTCACTATTCTAAAATTTGCTTGAAGAAGTATTTTTGAAAACTCAACATTGCATTGATCTCAAGGAAAGTGATATTGGATATTTGTGTTTTCATCACTCTTTCAAAGAGTTAGAAAGATATAGAATGTTCCTCGACTCACTTTCTTCTACATATTTTATGCATTTTTGTTGGCTTATTTTATTAATATTCAATAAGTGGTTTTCATCTCTTCTTCATCATTTTTTTACTAGGGTAGTGGACATCTCAAAGTATTGGCCAAGATGACTTTCACCTAAAATTAAATGTAACAAATGATAATACAAAGAGAATTTGAACTATTAATATATATTCTTATCTTTGAATTTCTGCCTTTTATTATCGTGTCAAATTCATTATCTCATACTACAATGAATCAGTCAAACACTTTTCATGTCCATTTAGTCAATTAGTTTTGAACCAAACTGATTTGAACAAAGTTTAAGGTCTTGAATTTTAATCAACACCAAAGAACAGGAAACAAAGAATATCAAAAGACATAAATAAATGATCTTGCAATCTTCACCCAACTAACATAATGGTTGTAATTAGACATCTAATAATTTTATGTGAGGTAATTTTGCCTGAACAACATATACTGAATGTATTTCTCGAGGCAGGTTTTAACTCTTTTCAGTGGACTTGTGAAGTAAGTTTCAAATGCTGCTTGTGTCCTTCTGTTCAGAATTATTTGGATTGTCACTTGTACACCATCAAGATAATGCTTATCATTTATTTTCAATAATTAGTATATGTTTAAGGTAACTTTGTCAGATGAACATAAAAAGCTCAAAAATATATACATATACATATGTAAATATACATATGTATATGCATGTATATGTAAATGTACATGTGTATATGTATACAAATATTTAAATGCATGTGTATGCATATATATTACTATAATTTATGATGTCAAAATATTCGCATAAGCTTTTTTTTGGTATGTGTTTTACTTTTTTATACTATACTATGTGAGTTTCTGTTTCTATTTCATTGTCTTCCTCCTATTGCAGATCTCTGTTGTCACTGTATTTGATTTTAATACCTAACAAGTATATCATAATTATTAGTGAAGCAAACAGAATTTAAAATATACCACTTGGCTTATTTGTCTAAAATTCTTTTATGTTGTCTTTGTCTTGTAAATAAAAAATATAGCTAATTGTAATATAATTAAAAGAAAAATTAATAGATACTGTCGTTCTCATCATGTTAAAAGTGAATTCTGTAAGTGAAACTCGACTTTCCATCTGCTCTATGATTTAGGTCTACCTTTTGTTAAATTTTAATGTTATTCTCAAGGTGAGATCCAAAGGTGGTAATATTAAATCAATAAGGGACTGAATAAAATTCTTGTGATTCTTGATACTTCTTTCCACATTGTTCTCATTTTCGATCTCCAATATCCCACCACCCAAGTTGTAAATATCATATCTAACATAATACCTTTTGTATACTGATGTTACATATGCTGTTACCATATTATTTTAACACTACCAATTGCATAAGTTCTATGGTTTAGGTCTTCCTTTACAAAGTTAGCCTTATGGTGAATAAACAATCTTCTGAAAAGGTTTATAACACTTATATAATACATCTCATTCATAAAACTGAGTGTACTGTCAAGAAGTACAGAGTTTGGAAAATTATATCAGAATGTGATATAAAAATACAATAGAACATTACTAGGTTTGGAAGTACTTTATTCATGATTTTATATGACTACTCTACTCCTTTACATATTTCTCAAACTTTTGCACATCCTAGTGTGAAGTGGTATGAATTATTTTGATGAGAAGACTGATATGAATTGACTGAAGTTATACAATGTATGCAAAATTTTGAAATGATACAATAGAAAAATCTTCATATATATGTTGCCTCTATATTTAAACAGAAAAAGCTTTTTTTCCCTTTAGGGTGTGTGATAAATGCAAATGTTTGTAAAATAGTACCTGTCATAATATTAAATCATAACAGAGAAGATATTCAATGATATACAATTAGCTATATTGTCATAAATATGTGAATGCCAAATCTCTATGTGAATATATCAATTCAACAGGACATTATAAGAAGTTTCAGAAGACTGACTTCTGAAAGGAGATATCAGTATTTGCAAATTCTGCAGATATTAGAAAACGTACTGGTTATCTTACTATATTTGAAGAAGACATTAGTGGAGGCAAGAGGTAGGTAAAAGTCTGATTTATTGTAAATGTTATTGCAAGGTGCCATATAGGTTATTCCTATTACAAAAATGGGAAGATCGATGCTTCCCTAATTAATGTAAGAAAAAAATTCTGTTTTTGAAACTGAGGATGTATAGGGTGAAAAAGGATTGCACCATGTCCTACCAAATACTTCAAAACTATGTGTAAGAAAGAATTGTCCAAATAAATTGATGTGAACATAGACATTGTTAAGCATATACATAGGGTTAATATAATTTTTCCAGGTCTTTATCTATATTGGTAAGTATTGTGTCAACATATACACTTTGACCACATTGAAACAGTAGCAAATATTTTAATAATCTCCCTCACTGTTTTCTTTCTCTTTCTTAATATGTCCTTGTTTTGATAACTTATGTGCTGTGCAGTTGTACAATTATATTCTATTGTCAACAACAGGAAAGTTCTTGTTATCATATTTAAGTCAATGTATTTGTATTCATTACCTTGAAAACTTTAGTCATTAGAGTGGCATCTATTTCAAAATAACATAATTTTTAAAAAAAGTAGCTGGCAATTCTGTAAAAGGTTTTCTTGTTAAGTAAATTCTAGGGTCATTTATTTGTGTCTGTAATTATCATGAACTGAACTGGCACTACCATTTTACTGCAAACTCTGAGATGAATACAGCATTAAAATTGACAGAATGAAATAATGGAAGAATTATGATGGTATCATTGAGTTATTAAATTAATTTACATGAAAGCTCAACTGTTTTGAACTTATAGTAGGTAACATCAGGAATGCCATTTTGAATTATTTTTTTTTTCTTATGGGCTGGAAATTTGTGAAATAAGATAAAGGAGTTATAATCCTTGAAAGAGCTTATGGTTTAGCTTTTGTTACTGTTAAAAGATTAATGTCAGAAAATTTAAGCTTGGATTTACAAATACTAGAGTTTGTTTTCAAATAGTCATGGTGAAAATCCTGCTAGTCTTTTATGTTTTCCTGTGGGATGAATCAAGTGCACACTTGGCAGCCTTTGGCAAAGCAAGCACTTAGAGAAAAAAGAATTCATTTTTCCTTTTTACACGAAGTTCAGGGTGGCCTTGAACTTTGGATGATTTTACCTTTACTAATCAAATGCTGAGATTACAAGTGTGTTCCACCATAAGTGGAATGAAAATTTATTTCCAAGATGAAAGTTCTAGTTTTAGGTGAAAGAGACCAAATTATGTTCTCTTGAACCTAAAAGAACCGAAGCTGTGTAGGAAAATTTGGTAGACTTTGAAAGAATTGTACAGAAAAAGAGAAAGTAGGAGTGTTGTTTGGAGTGTTAGTTGCAAACACAAAATGGGAAAAATATGTGATTATTTAGGTAAATGCCAAAAAGTGGGATTGCTGAGTCTTAGTGGAGCTCTATGTGGAGTAGGTGAGGCGCTCTCCAAAGTGGTTGAACAAGTTTATATTGCCACTAACAAAGCAATAGGGTTCCCTTCTGACCACATGCACTCTAACAACTGTTATTATTAGATCTCTTGATTATAGCCACCCTCACCATGTTAGGTGCAATCTCAATGTTGTTTTCATTTGAATCTCTATCATGGCTAGAGAGGTTGAGCATCTCTTCATGTGTCGATTGAGCATTCTTATTTCATCTTCAGAGAAGTTTCTCTTTATGTCTTTAGCCCACTTATCAGATAGTTGTTCCTTTGAGGATTTGTTCTTGGAGGATTTTATCTTTTGAGTTCCATGTATGTTTGGAAGATCTCCCAATCCATGACCATTCTATTGATCGTCCTTGCTATGTCCTTTGTCATGCAGAAGCTCTGCTGCTCATACTATCAGATTTGTCCAACCTTTCTTTGATTCGTTGTATTTCTTGATCTGTATTGAGAAACTTTCGTCCTGTCCCTAGTAAAACCAGTGATTCTCCTATCCTTACTAAAGCTACTAGCACAACTATGTTTATTGCAGAATTATTTACCATAGCTAAGATACAGATCCAATCTAGATGACAGGATCAAGAAAATATGGTGTATATATCATATATGGATAATGGAATTATATATAATTAAATAAATTTATACATATTATGTATAATTTTCTTTAATATATGTATTATATATACATAGTAAAATTCTATGCTTCCTTCAGAAAGAATAGCACTGTCCCATTTGTTAGAAAATGGAAAAACATGGAAAAATTATATTAAGTGAAGTAAGCAAAGGCCAAAGAAACATAGATCTTATTGTCTTCATTTATATTTATGCAATAAACAATATATGTCTGGGACAAGCAGAAAAGTTTTAAAGCTATTTACATATGACCATAGAAATGATGTTAAGCTAAAAGAACCCCCATAGAGGGACACAAGTGAGTTTTTTGCTTTCTTGCTATTGTTCCTAAACTATTTGTAAAGTACCATGTTATTTTTTTGTTTTCTTTGTATGTTCCTCCAACACAATATAACCCCTGTTTTCATGATATTTGATGTCAGTGCCCTGTATTTTGTACATACACTTCTCTAATTTGGGAGAGGAAGGAAAAAACAAAATGCTTAAATGGGGATACAGGTTAACCCATTGTGACAATGAGATGTACAAGACACAGTGCTGAAAAACAAACTTTACAAATTAGGCTTAGAGGAGGGAGGTGCAGAGGTTGGTGGGAAGGGAGTATTGAATAAAAACAAAGGAGGTGATAATAATGTTTAATAGGAAATATGTTCATGGCCTTGCTCACAATACTGTAACCCCTCTGTACCAGTATTTTTAGAATTAAAATGTATTTAAAAATTGGATAAAGTATGTTAAGTTTTGAAAATTTGTATGGTTGATTTAGACCTTATTAAAACAGAAACTTAAACAGCATAGAAATCATGTCATACAATATCCTTCGTAGTGCAGTTAACAAATGTTGGCCATAGTGTGGACAAAAGGAACTCTTACAGTTTTGGCAGGAATGTGAATGGGTTTAGAGAGCCACAGTGGAAAATAGTCTGATTATCTTAAAGAAATCAATGTGAGAACTACCCTCAGCATAACTTATACATTGGAATAAAAATGTTAATAGAGCATGCAAGTGGCTCCCAACTTTAATCTTAGCTACTCTGGACGCTGATATCTGAGGATTTGGTTTGAAATAGGCTTAGGCAAGAAAGTCCATGACACTCCTATCTCCAATAAACTATAAAGAAAAACCAGAAGTGGATCCCTGACTCAAGTGATAGAGTGCTAGTCATGAGCACAGACTCAGAGACATTGCCTCAGCACAGCCAAAAATAATAGCAGAGGCATACCTGGAATAATAATTTTTAGAAAATGTATGTTCATGTGAAATGAAATTCATCCTGGTATTCCATACTTCATCAGACAATTCATTCTTTGTGCATAATTCATTAACACAATGTATCACTTTCCAAAATCTCTTGTGATTTGTCTATTGAAAAATCAACAAGTTATAAGGAACCCAGTTAAAGATGATGGTTATTGGATCAACAGAGTTTAGAAGAAGATACAGATAAGACAAGTTAAGCAAACACCAAGTTAAAATCTGACTGATCCACTGAAAGAAAATGAAAGATGGGAGGACAATTGGAGTCTGCACATCGAATTATTATATAGAGTTACTAATATGAATAAATTTGGAAAATTAATTATTGAGTTCAACAAGGATGATTTTACAGTAACGTTAGTAAACAGGAAAATTTACAATTAAATAGATTGCCTGCAGATTGTTATCAGTAAATACTGTCCATTACATGTGTGGTCAGAGAACACTGGAACATGTGAAAGCAACCAGAACAATTATATTTATGACCACATTAATATTACAAATGTGGCCTGACTAAAATATGATCTGGTTATGTTGTGACATAGGTGCAATATGAGGATTTACCCAAACAACCAACCAACTTAAGAAGTGGTCATTTCTCCAAAGGAGTACAAATGGTTGACAAATCTATAAAGAACTATTTGATATCCTTTCCTATAGAGAAAAATGTAAATCAAATGACACTGAAATTCTGTTCTTTGTCGTCAGAATAACTATACTCAAAGCAGTAAAACAAAAAACAAAAAACAAAAACTCCAAACACGCGATATTGAAGCTGTTGAGAAAATAGTAATCTCTATGCTATTTATAGCAATGTAAATTAGTAAATCCACTGTGGAAATCACAATGGAAGTTTCTCATTAAACTAAACATAGAGCATATGATCTATTAAAACATAATTTACACAGTCAATCATCAATCAATTCAATCAAACTAAGTGATCCATTCAAACATGGAATAATAAAAAATTTAGTGTATTTACACAGTCGATTATTATTCATACATCAAGAATTATGTAATTTGCAGGAAAATGGAGAAAATTGAAAGTCACCGTGTCAAGTGTTCTATATTTAGCAGAAAGACGGATGTTATCACATAGATCTTTACATTTGCGTTTGGAACCTTAAATAAATAACATACATTAAATAAAGAGTATTTTGCAGTGAAAATTACAGAGAAGAAGTGGGAAAATGGAGTAGGCTGAATGGGGATCATAATATTCTTTACAGTTTTATGGAAATGTAATGATGTAAACCAAGATGCTTTTTATCAAAGAATACTATATAAATGCTGGTAAATACTACAATGAAATTTCTTTCTATAAATATTGGCTAATATAAAAGTCACCAAAAATCAATATAACTAAGATACATTTCAGTTTTTTTTTTAGATTTAAGTAGAGGAATTGATTCATTCTAACTAAAATTGTATATGAATGAAAAAACACAGAATCTGAATATAACAAGAAATCAAATGGAAAAATATGTTAAAAATGAACTATATTACGGGGACGTGGAGAGGAGTCAGGTGGGGGAGAGTGAGGAAGGGGATGATACCATTCAAAAGAAAATGTACTCCATACCTATCTGTAAACACATTGTATGGTGTTTACGAACGTCCTGGAGTCCTCCAAAGATTTCTCCTACTGCAACAGGTGCAACTAGCTATTTAGACTAAGACCATAAACCAATGCCTTGTTTCAAACTCTATCTGAAGACTCACCTGAACTGATGTAACAGTTATATTAGCTGTAAGGTAAAATGAGAGGAAATCTCAGTTTATATATCATGCAAGGAAGTCTTCCTACCCTTTTAAAATAGTAAAATATTTAATGGCAAAAAATGGAGAGATTATTTACAAAGCTGTTGGAATTATAATGTAAAACAAGAGGAAGAAATGAAATCAAAATCAATCCAGAGATTTTCATTCAGTGATTTTATATATATATATATATATATACATATATATATATATACATATATATGTATATACATGTATTTTATTTATTATATATATTTTTTATTTATTATATATATTATATATATACAGAGAAAGAGATACAGAGACAGAGACAGACAAAGAGAGACAGAGACAGTGAAACAGAGACAGAGATTGTCTCCAATAAAAAAAAACTGAAGCTATTTTTTACAAATGAACTTGCTGTGCAGATAATGTTGAATCTTCTTTACAAAGAGGCAAATGGGAGAGATCCAAAATACATTTTTTACACTCAAAGAAAGTTAATTTCAGGTGTTTTCCATATATCAAAATAAAGTATTCTCCTTCTGTTAGTTATAGATTGTTGATAGAATGATATTAAAAATAATAATAGCAAAAGAGAATAAAATGATTAGAAGTTATGATTCAAGAAAATGAATGACAGCAATTTTGTTAGGGAAATGAGAGAATAACTGGGAATATTCTCTTATGAATTAGAGACAGCAACTTTGAATAGTACCCTTTATTTTTAGAGTAATTTAGGTTATGTTACTCTGTATTTGAATATTACAGCAACCAGGAAAATACCATAATTTGGAGCTCGGAAGGTGGCTTAGTGGAAGAGTGCTTTTCTTGCATGCATGTCGTCATGGGTTCAATTCCTCAGCAACATATAAGCAGAAAAAAAAAGCTTGAAAGGGCTCAAGTTGGAAAATATTATCCTTGAAATGAAAAGTTGAGGGACAGCACCCAGGCCCAGAGTTCAGACACATGACTGACATAAAATAATAACAAAATAGCATAATTCATATTCTAAGAAATTAGAATCAGACAAAATCTTAGACTGAAGCTGACAGAAACTATGGAATTAAAGAACACAGTAAAGAATAGAAAATACAAAAGACACTAAAATAAAATGCTTAGAAAAAAAGTTTCTACTGAAACTCTTTATATGAATTCTCATAGTATGTATATTTATAACAGATAAGAAGTGGAAAATATACATCAAAAGAAAAATGACAAACGATATGCTATTTTCATAAATTAGATTAGTACATAGTAAAATAATTAAACTGCTAACTGATGCAATGGCAAGGATGAAAATAAATTATTGACAGCAAAAAATTACTTTTATTCTGTATCAGACATTTATATGATATTTGAAATTAGTCAAATTAATATATAGTAGAAAATGTAAGATTTGTCTTTGTGGATGATTGTTGAGAAAGTGTTATTTTAATTGCATAAAATAATCTTATCATTGTGGAGTATGCAGTAACTAAAATGGATGGAATAATATCAAATGTTCTAACATAAGCTTATATGAAGAGAGAAAGCAATAGGGAATAAATGTTCATTTAAGATACAATTTTCTAATGCTTCAGAGATGTGATATGGCATTGAGAGTTCCTTCTTTATGGAAATGTCTGATATAATATCAGAAATAATTTTTTCATTTTCAAAAAGATGGGGCAATGTTATTCTTTCTAATCAAAGCACAGACTTCCATTGTGTCTATGTACAATATTTTCTTGATCCATTCATCTACTGAGGGGCATGTGGGCTGGTTCCATATCTTCAATATGGAAATGATGCTGCTATAAACATAGTTGTCCTGCTATCTTTAGTATAGACTTGTTTGTGATCATTGGGTAAATGCCCAAATGTGGGATTGTTTGGTCATAGAGGATCTCGATGTGGATCTTTTGAGGAAGTGCAATACTACTTTCCAAAGTGATTGAACAAATTTACACTCCCATCCACAGTGCAGTAGGGTTTGCTTCTGTCCACATCTCTTCCAGTATCTGTTGTTATTAGAGTTCTTGATTATACCCATTTTAACTGGTGTGAGGTGGAATCTCAAAGTTGTTTTGATTTGCATTTCTTTTATGGCAAGAGAGGTTAGTCATTTCTTCTTGTTTCTATTGGCCATTCTCATTTCCTGTTAAGAGAAGTTTCTCCGAAAGTCTTTAGCACACTTATTATTGGGAAGTTGTATCTTTGAGGATATGTTTTTGGGAATTTAATATTTTGAGTTCCTGGTATATTGTAGATCTGAGACCCGAGTCTAGTAAAGTTCTTCTCCCAATCCATGGTCTTTTTATTAATCTTGCTAACTATGTCTTTTGCCATGCAGAAGCTCTGCAACTTCATGCAGTCCCGTTTTTCCAACCTTTCTTTGATTTGTTGTGTCTCTGGGTCTCTATTAATAAATGTTCTGCTTGGAAAAAATTATATT
This sequence comes from Dipodomys spectabilis, assembly GCF_019054845.1. Lineage (NCBI taxonomy): Eukaryota > Metazoa > Chordata > Mammalia > Rodentia > Heteromyidae > Dipodomys > Dipodomys spectabilis. Next base: position 6,446,602 of record NW_024871210.1, on the reverse strand, counting down.
AAGTGAAGTAAGCTAGGCCCAAAGAAACATAGGTCCCATGGTTTCGCTTATTTGCAATAACGTATATGTCAGAGAAAAGGAGAAAAGATCAGATAAGATGATATTAGTCAAAATAAACCCCAAATTAAAGATGCAAGTGTTGTTTTTTTTTCTTTCTTACAATTTTTTCTATTTATAAGGTCCTCGTGATCTTTTTATTCCTTTGTATGTCCTTCCCCCCGTATGTAACCTTTGTTTGCACTGTATTTGATATTAGTATAATTTGTAGAGGGAAAGGGATTAAACAAACTGTTTAAATAGGATGCAGGTCGACCTTTTGCAACAATGAGATGTACACGACGTTATGTCCAAAAACGATCTTAATAACTTTGGCAAGGGGGGAGGAAGAAGGGGAGAGATGGATGGGATGGGGCGGGTCGGGGGCAGGGTAAATGGGAAGGGACTGGATTGGGAAACAAAGGAGGATTCAATAATTCTTGAAAACAAATATACTCATTAATTCATTCATGTAATTGTAACCCCTCTCTACAGCATTTTTACAATAAAAAAATCTTTAAACAACACAAAGAGTAACAAAAAGCAAATTTTTCTCTAATACCCTCAGTTGTGAATATCATTTTCATGTTTCATGAGGTGTCCACTGGTAATAACAAACTGTATTTTCTTTTTAAATGAAAATAAATATCCTTCTCCCCACGGTATATCCCGTATTTTCACTGTATTTGATGTTGGTATAATTTGTGGAAGGAAAGGGAAAAAAAAATTTTTAAATAGGGATACAATTGGACCCATTGCAACAATAAGGTGTACAAGATGTTATGTCGAAAAATGAACTTTACAACTTTACAACTTTGGAGGATACAAAGTGGGGACAGGCTTGTAGGTGGTGGGAGGTGGGGATGGGAAGGGAAGGGAAGGGAAAACAAAGGAAGAGGAAAGAGTGATTTATAAGAAATATACTCATTACTTTGCTCATGTAATTGTAAACCTTCTGTATGGTATTTGGATAATTTAAAAATAAAAAGTAAAATAAATTCACCTTGCTTGAGACTTTTTTGATGTCATCTTATCAGAAGAAAAAGTGAACCACTTTCAGGATGAAACTTAGAAAGCAGCATCTCTAATTTAAGTTCCAATGAATATTCATGCATGTATCATGAGCCCTTCTCTGTTTGACTTAACCTTAGGCCAAGGACATTAGACAAAAAAATAAGAAAAAATAAGAAAGCTTCTGAAAATCTATAACCCAACATCAAAAGGAAGGAATGCTATTATTGAAAGCCAGAAGTGAATTATTTTTATTGTTTAAATCCGAATATTGGCTTTTAAATTTTAGCAAGTTTAGAATGTTAAATTGCATTTGAGTTATAACTAAGATCTAATTACATATTCACATAACATTGTGATAGAACTAAATAATAAATATTAGTCTTTTATTAAAAACTTACTAAGCTAGTAGATATCAAATAAGGAACTATGATGTTTTCTTAATTGCTCAATATGTTGGCAATGGGTGAATAATATAAGGTTTATCAGGTCAGGTCAGATTAATGCACCATTTTCCAAAGGAGGTACAATAAAATCCTTAGATTAATTGGAAAGATTAAGTAAAATCAGAGATAAAATGATAACAATGTATACTTTTGAGTCATTTTCATGGTGACATGAGACGAATGTGAAAACTTGCCACAATAATATTGTAAATTCCTTTCTGTAAATTCAGATTACATAAATATAAACCAGTTTTCGTATAATAAAATGTAAGTTAAATCAATTTCATTCATCTTATTTTTGCCATAGTACTCCTTATTATTAAAAATATTTCTTTGCAATTTTTCATAAGGAACTGTTGGGATAGTCTTGAAATTATTTCATTTTCAACATTATGCTGGAAAAGAAGAATTTGAAATGGCAGATGCTGCTCAGAACTTCTTGTGAATTACCATAGAACCTGTACATTAAATGATGAGACACAGTATTAGACCTGAAAAGTAGAAGTAGCAGAAAAGTGGTTGTAAATTTTATTGGCTAGCTGTACACTATTTTTACAATAAAAAATAAAAAAAACAACTAAAAATGCGATGGTTTCTAACTTATTTATCAGCTGTTTTTCATTTTTTTTATTGTAAAAGTACTGTACAGAGGGGTTTCTTTTATATGATCAAGGTAATGAGTGCATTTCCTATCAAGCATTGTTGCCTTCTTCTTTGTTTTTCCCCTACAATCTCTTCCCACCCAACTCCACAACTTACCCCCTTCACGAAATTTGTAAAGTTCATTTTCATCCTAATATCAAATGACTGTAAATTATTTGAAATTTCCTGTCCACCACTATTCTAATAAAAGTTGAATATAACTCAATATTCTGAAGGAAAAAAGTGATGTCATTTAATCACTACATTCCATTTCATAGTACCTCAGTGGGGAAATAAACAAATAGCATTACCATTTATCTTTGTCCCTTTGCCCAAAACTTCCTTACTCTACATTTCTATCCTTGCTCTAATTATTTTTTACAACATCTGCAAAACAGAATTGGGATACCGTAGACACTAGTGTAGGGATGTATATATATCAGCTTGTCCTTTTACTATCCATTTTCTGCTTTCCTCTTCTTACAAATTATCCACCTTTTCAAACCTGCCAGCCACAATCACACTAAATCCAAGACAATCACACTAAATCCCATTTATCAGAACAATGGAGCTGAGCTGTGCATTATTGACTCCATGTATGTACCTGCCATTGTAAACTTTCTACATATTGGATGGGGAATTCTGCATGTTTCAAACAGATTAGGTGGAATTCAAAGAAACAATTCTAAAGACAGTGAAATTCTTAAAATTTTTAAAAAGAGAACTCTGAGTCATGGACTCCTCTGTTATTAGATAAGTACTAGTATGAAACTAAACTTACATCTGTGCTTTTGGAGATCGCACTATGTTAATGTATTTGACTTTCTCAAACTGGATCAGACATTTGTTAATTGTAAGTAAATGGACACAAATACATATACTTTCTCATATGTTTTATCATTTCGTAACTCATTTTCATCTGTGCTAAACACGGTCAAAATGCCTGCTAAAGAAGACTTGGCACTATCTGATATTTACTAAATTAGAAGAGAGACCTGGCATCAGCAAGCATTTTGTGAATTTCAAAGTGTAAAATATTGTAAGGGGCTGATGAGTCCTCTTATTAAAGTACATAACTATGCTGCACATTTTCACTTTCTCTTTATTCCTCATGAACAGTATAAAACATACATGTGTAAGCAATCAGTTTAATGGAGTTTCTTTTCCTTTTTCTGTCCCCCAACTTTTGGTCTAGAGTTTTCAATCATCCTGAGTTGATTTGTTTTGCCATTTTATTCTTTCCCTAATTGTTACACTCACTAAATTTTCTCTATCATGTAGGTTGATAGATCTTAATGAGTGTCTTCCTTCTCTCATTTTGATTATGAGCTAAGGGATCTCTGTTCAACTTGTTTAGTCTGGCTACAGAGTCACACTCCTATTTATATTATCTTCCTGCCAGACTTCTACATGCCTGTCACCAATTTCATCTTAATTACTTGTCAATCTGGATATTTTGCCAAGACTTGGTCCAATACATGACCTTGACTTCTTATGTTTATTTATTATGTATTTTCAAATAAATAGCATGCCCCTAGTTCCCTGTCTTAACCTTCTTAAAACTTTAGGTTACATATTCAAGGCTAACTTTGAGGCACTTGGCTACTTATTACATGAAGAGTTTACTAATCTTTTATTATTTCTTCCCCAAAGATTCCAAAACAAAACTACCATAAAATTTACTTTACACAAAATACATTTCATATACATTGAAAACTCCTTATATTTCACAGGATTATCTTATTTCTCATAAACTAACAACTTTTTGAGTAATATGAGTGGTATGAGCATAAAGTCTGGTATGTGATAAGAAATTCAAAAATGATCTTAAAATATGATTTTATTAAATATTTAATAATATTTATGACTATTTTTAGATTTCTGTTGTTTTTTGTTTGTTTGATTTTTGCCTGCCAAGAGATGTCAATTCAGGGCCTGCACACAGTCACTGAGCCCGTTTTGTTCAAGGCTAGTGTTCTGCCACTTGATCTTTAGCACAACCTCTGGATGTTTTTGAGAAATTAATTGGAGATACAAATCTCATCGAAGTTTCTACCCAGGCTGGCTTCAAACTGAGATCCTCAAATCTCAGCTTCCTGAGTATCTATGATTATAGGTGAGAGCCACAGGCATCTGAATATTTTTCAACCTTTTTTATTTTAAGGAACAACAAAAAATTTAAATATCTGGAGAAGTGTTAGGAAGATGGGGGAAGATACGCTGGAGGCTAAACAAGCTCTCCCATAGAAAGCAGTTTGAGTGTTCCAGTGAACAATCCTAGGCCAGATAATTACACCAAGTGTGCTATAACAGTACAGAGCGTTTTGCCAGAGAGGAAAATCCAGGCAAGGAGATAGATCTGAGCACTTGCCGGCAGCCACAGGGGTGGTGGCAGTGGCCATAGTCACCATAACTGCAACAAAGAGAGTATGGGACAAAGGTGCCAGAAGCGGCCCGCAAGCAAATTCTACTCAACACCAGCAAGAACTGAAAAGGAGCAGATATCTTCATCCTGCAGATTGCAGACCAGAGACGACCCACGAACAAACATTCCAGAAGTGTGAGTAGAAGCTTGACCTCCTCACTCCTTCTTAGGGAGCAGAGGAGGGATGGCCACCCATCCCTAACTCCACTACTGGAGATCTCCATCTTTGATAGTGAAAAAGGCCTGGCTGAGCTGCTTGCACCAATTCAGGCCTTGGCAATAAACAGGAGAGTCAGTTAGCAGGTCGCAGGGATCAGCCCAGACCTACCAGGCTCAACTCCACTCAGGAAAAATTCACCCAGCCCAGGCACAGGAAAATGCGACCCCATGAGTGGCTTTCTACTGGGTAAACAGAGGCTGCCACCCCTTACAACAGCCTAGAAAATCAATTGAAATTCATTAAACATAAATCCTGAGAATGACTCCAGGCTGGGCTCTGTGACACAGTAAAATATTTCTCAACTAATATTCTGTCTTTGAAGAAAATTATTTATAAGCATTCACTTGTATTCATGGCACCTAGACAAAACTTACTCTATCACAAGTTTTACTACCTTTCACTATCTCCACATTAATCCTTCAAATCCTCCTTAAAAATCTCGGAAGTAATGCTTGCTGGTATGGTAAGATTTGGATAATTGATATGATAGTGGTAAAGGCTTCTTCATATGAGTACATGTCTTCAATAAGCAGTCGGGAATTTTGAGAGGTCATTTGAGGAGGTTCTTCTACTGGCCTATAGTCAGCCTGATTGAAACCCAATATATAATGTCCATATTTTTTATTTCTATTCATATGAACACTAGTATCACAAAGAATGAAAAGTGCACATGAAATGAGTGTACCAATCGAAACTAGATGATGGGTAGGCAAGAGCAAATAGACATAAGCAGTAGGACATTTTTATATGTGGGTTAAAAAGGGTAAGAATTCCACCCAGAGTTCAATTCTACTGAACCACAGCACAATTCTCCGGAAGTCTAAAAGGGAAAAGTTAGGGCATGCTGTGGTATCTTCGCTTTCGAAATTTGTTCTTTCTGGGAGCCATCCTGTGCGGTGGTGTTCAATAAACAGTAATGTTGACAAAGAAACTATGGTTATGGGGGGTAGGGAGATGGGAAGGGAAGGGGGAAAAAGGAGGTGGCAACAATGCTTGATAAGAAATATACTCATTATCTTGCCCATGTAATTGTAACCCCTATGTATGGTATTTTCACAATAAAAAATATGATTATGTAAATAATAGAATACATAGATCCCCATCCTGAAGGCACACTGGAAGCAAGGGACAACAACAGTAGGCATACCTGATTGATGTAAGCTTTCTTTCTTCAGAGGGTAAGGTTACTTGCTCTCCTTGGTGAGACTCATTCATATTGTCACATTTAATAATAGGTTCAGTTTATTTTCAATCTTTGTAGCATGAACTAGTTTATTTCCTTCATTCCTCTCTTCAATCTAAGTAACATACATTGTTCTCCGATTCTCTAAAATTCAGTGGTTTGGCTTTTGACAAATTAATTTTCCTATAAAATTTGCTGTATTTATTATAACTCCAAGCAACTATATACTTAAGTGAAAATATTTTCTACCTATGGAACTGAAGTACAAATCTCACAATATGAGCCTCAATATTTTCTCACTTTCCTCGTACTTTTACTTTACATCTTTCATCAGGACTTGTTAAGTCATATTTCCTAGCTGTTAATCAAGTTGTAAGACCATGGTATATTTTCAGTAAATGACATAGGTCTATTTTGCTACAGTGGATTACTGATAATTTTGTGGAATAATCTCCAGTTAATTTATGCTGTTATCAATAATCTAGAAATATTATAAAAGTTCAGTCATCAGAATATAAAATGTTCAATTTTTTTTTTTCTGTATGAGACATTGGTTGCATACAATCAAGACGATCTTTCTTTCAATTTGGCTGTGTGTCCTCAAATTATTCAAAAATTAGTTCCATGGAATCAAACCAATTAGCATATACTAATTACTATGGAACCAAAGTCTAATGAGGAAGTTACACGTAAGCTTCATTTGTAGCACAAGTCCTATAAAATGTAGGCCTTTTACTATGCTGGATGTACTATCTAACTGATGGTGTAGTCAATATTTCTTGGTAACATGGCATTGTCCTTTCCCCTAGAATGACTGAGTTTAGTAAATAGAGCTCCTTCAGTTTTCCATTTTATCATGCATAAATCTCTCTTCAATGACGACAACTTTTCGGTCATATTTATACACCAAATAATTTGCTCAATCCTTTCTTCCTTACAAGTGCAAGTCCTTAAAATCCTATCAATCCTCTTTCATGAATTATTGCAATTGAACTGAAGTGAACAAAACATGTCAAAAATGGCATAATTTTATTTTCTCCTTGAGGTTTTACAACCATATGTTGTAATTATTATTTTTTTCTAATACGTTGTTTTATGGAAATAGATTGGTGTCTTCCATGTACTCTCTTATAACTTGCTTAAAGGAAAATATGCTATCCTAGACCCTGAACTCAAATCTCATCTTGCACTTAAATGAGTATATGTATCTCTCCTGGACATTATGGTTGAGAAAATGTTAGCCCCAAAATTTGGGAACAAAATCACGTACTGTCACAACAGTACAGAACTGTCACAACAGAAATACAGTTTTCATCTGGAAATCATTTACATATTTGAAATGAAAAAGAAAATATACGATGACTAAAAAGCGAACTGCTTCCTTTCTAAACACAAGCAATAATTTGAATTGAATGTGACTATATAACTGCAGAAAAAATCATACATGAGTTGATAATCTCTTCTTATTAATCAGAACATTTTAAATGAGATGACTAAACTGCAAAAGGACAGTCCTTCACAAAAGAGTTGTAATTAGTGTAATTAGTAAATTAGTGTAATTAGTAAAGTAATATTTACAGATTCTGGTATCTATAGCAACCCCTATGGTTAACCTTGTTATTATTTCCTGATTACAGAATATGTGTTAAGTTCTTTTTCGCAGAAACTATATAAATATTGTTTTGTCCTATTCCTTTGGAAAAGATGCTCCAGTCCGAAAAGTACTCTTTACTTTGAAACATTTCTCCTATGCAAAACTAAGTTTTAATATATAAATAGATGATGATTAAGATCAGAAAACTTTTATATTTCTTATCCAATAAATCGGAACAATTCTCTGAAAGGGCACACTTCTTGTTTTCAGGGAGTCAGACAATTGGTCTTCATTTCTTTAAAGTCAAAATAAATTACCTCTCTGAAGAGGAAATGAGATTAGTCAATAGACACTTGAGGTAATGCTCAATTTCTCTAACCATAAAGGAATTCTAAATCAAAACAATGTTAATATTCTACCGTATCCCAGTTAGAATGGCTATAATAAATAGTGTAATAATGACAGATACTTGGGCTGGAGATGTGGCTCCAAAGGAACCCTACCATATTGTTGGTGGGATGGTAAACTTGTTCAAATATTCAGAAAAGCAGTAGAGGGTTCCTCAAAATATTATGCATAGAGCTCTCCTATGATTCAGCAATCCTTCTTTTGGGCACTTAACTACTTGATCACTAACAAGGGCCATTGTGAAGCTACCAGCACAACTATATTTAATTCAGTATTATTCACAATAACTAAGAAATACAACCAACCCAATGACCTTCAATAGATCAGTTAGGTGAGTGGATCAAAAAAATATGGCAAATATATACATTTGTATGTACATATGTATAGAGATATCAATTCTATGTTTCCAACACACAGGAGGACACTATCCCTTTGGTTACGAAATGGAAAGCCTTTTTAAAATCATATTAAGTTGTGTAACCCAGTCCCAAATAAATTTAGGTCCCATGGTTTCCCTTATTTGCAATAATAATAAACATATAATATAATCTTATTAGATGAGCTGAAAAGCTCAAAACTGATGCACATATGATTATATAAAATAATGCTAAGTGACATGAACTCCAAAATATGAAGACAAAAGATCTGTCTTTATATTTATTGTTTTAAATGTGCTCGGTGATTTTATTTTATTGTTGTTTCCTTTGTTTGATCTTTTCCATATGGCATATGGTCTGTTGACACTGTACTAAATTTTGGTACCATACATCTTGTATATATATTTGTCTGATCTAGGGAAGGGAAGAGGTGCAATAAATGCTTGAATTAAGGAACAGAATGATATATTGCAACTAGGATAACCACAAGGCAGTATATTAAAAACGAACTTTACTTCCTCAGAAGGGGTATGCAGAGGAGTGAAGAAGTTGAGATGGGAAGGGATAGTGGGACATCAACAAGTGAAACTGTAAAATTGACCAAAAAGTACTGTACTCATTGCCTTATTCATGTAACTGGAATCCCTCCGTACAGAACCTTTACAGTAAAACAAAAAAATATGCTGAATATTTTAAGATTTTGATTTCTTAAAAACCCTCTCAGATCTAGAAGTGCATAAAATTATATCATCTGGTGAAATTTCTGAAATCCCAAATTTTAGAAAATATTCCAGAGCCTGTTTCAGATCTTGGAAAGTTTTCCCATCTAACACGCATGCCCATCCCCTCAAAGAAATGTTGTACAAAGCAAAATTGATGAAAACTTTGTACTCGTAAGTATGAATCCCACATTCAACTATATATCTCTAAGTTACTTGCTTTCATTTTCTTGTCCCTTGAATGAATTACACCAATATTAGTGTTGATAAACACCCTTCTCTTGGATGGACATTGCAATGTAAATTTTTAGACTATGTCTAAATGTCTAATTTTGATTTTGGTTTTGGTTTGGGGCTTGTGTCTATTCTTTTTGCGTTAGGGTGCTTTCATTTTAAAATCCCCTTATATACTTCTTCTTTCTTGATGTGTGTCTTATCATTTCAAATCAGAATGCATTTGACAACATTTTCAGGAGGTGATGGAGGCATATTGGGTATCAATAAATATGAGGTCAACATTAAGATTTGATTAAAGTTTAATTGCTTTTCATTTTTCCACCAAAATCAATCAAATTCCATACTTGAGAACAGAAAAAACGTTGGTTGTTCTTTAACACACTGTATTCCTTTTAGCATTGAAGAATTAGTACAATCTAATGTCCAGAAGAATATTGTATATATGGACTCTTACATTATGCTCATACTTCCAATATTTTTCAGCAAACGCTATAAAGAACTTAAAGAGATCAAATAATTCGCAGCGCAAAATTATTATATGTGATAAAGCTACCTCTAACACATATAGATTAATCAGATATTTTGAAGATACAATCCGTTTTATGGTTATCATTCTTAAGAGACAAAACAAATAAGTCTGAACACAGAAGACATGAAGAGGATTTTGAAATTTACTATACTAGTCAAACTAACAAAAGTTAAAACTGCCATGAGAAACACTTTCAGGTGATACTTCTAAGGCATAGCTACCTCTCCTAACATTATTAACTTCCCAAATACAACCATCATGTAATTTGGTCGAAGATTGCGAGATTATTCATCTAAAGTATTTTCAGGTATTTTGATATCATTTCTTTCCTGTATATTTGGGATGATTAAAACTTGAAAACCCGAACTTTTGTGTAAGTGTGTTTGGATCTAAATCAATTGACTAACAGAAGCCAAATATTGTTTGATTGATTCATTGTAGTATGAGGTGATGAATGCGTCAATGTAATAACAGGCATGATTTCAAACATAAACATCGATATTAAAAGTTCAAATACTCCTTCCCAGTGTACTTCGCTATGCTTAATTTCCAGTGATAATCATCAGGGTCATTATGTTGTGATTTCCACAAAGTATTTCCTTGAAGAAGGAATATATATATTTATTACTTCTGTAATATTAACAATATATGCCAGCAAAGTTCAGTATTTCTTCCTGTATCTATTGGACATTCTTACCGCATATTCAGAGTAGTTCCTTTATATTGTTTCTTTGAGGATTTGTTTTTGGAGGAATTAACCTTTTGAGTTCTAAGTATAATTTAGATATGAGGCTGTTGTTTGGTTTGTAGCTACTACTAAAGAAGTTCTCCTAATTTTTGGATTATCTCTTGATCTTGCTAGCTATGTCTTTGGCCATGCAGATGCTCTAGAGTTAGGTGCAATGTCATTAGTCCAACTTCTATTTTATTTGTTGTTTTTCTGTGTCTATATTAAGAATATTTTAGACTGTGCCAAGGAGCTGGTGTTTCTCTTGTTCTTTCCTGTAGTGTTTTCAAGGGTTCTCCTTTACCTTGGAGGTCATTGTTCCATTTGTAGTTGATTCAGGTGCAAGGTGATAGATAAGGATCTAATTTTAGTTTTCCTACAATGTTTATACAATTTTCCATCAATATTTACTGAAGAGAATGTCTATCTTCCAATTTGATGGTTTTGGCTCCCTTATCGAAGATTAGGTGGCTACAGGTCTGTGGTTTCATTTCTGATTCTTCGGTTCCATTCCATTGGTCTTCAAATCTTCTCTTGTGGCAGCATTAAGCCTATTTTGTTTCTACAGACTTGGGATCTTTTCTTCTTCCTATATGCATTTTTGGATGGCTTCTATTCCATTGAAGAATGAGATTGGAGATGAATAGGCATTGAAGTTGTAGATAGTCTTTGGCATTATTGTCATGTTCACGATGTTAATCTTCTAAATCCAGGAGCATGGGGAAGTGTTCCATTTCCTTAGTTCTCCTTTAATTTCCTTGTCAGGTTTTGAAATTTTTCATGATAAGGATTCTTCATCTCTTTATTTCCTAGATATTTTACTTTTTCTGTGGCTACTACAAGCAAAGTTGTTTCCTGATTTCAGCTCTGCTGTTTTTCATTATTGGAATTAATGAAAGCCATTGATTTTTGAAGGAAAATTTGCTACTTTACCAAAGATTCTACTCAGCTAGAGTAAACTTGGGAGTGGGAGTCATTGGGTACAAGATCATTTCATCTGCAAAGAGGGAGAATTTTACTTCATCTTCCCTTTATATTTGCATCTTGTCAAATTTGTTATAGCAAGCCCTTCTAATTCGATATAGAAGAGGAATAGACAAAGTGGACATCCCTTTTTTCTTCCAGAGTTTAGAGGAAATGACATTAACTTTACACAATTAAGTGTAATGCTTGTTTTAGGTTTGTTATAAACAACCTTTTTTTGAATTGAGAAATGTTCCCTGGATAGTTTCTCCATTGCTTTCTTCATAAGGGGGAGTTGGACATGCCAAATGCTGTTTCTGCAATCTTTGGAGGTAATCGTATGTTTCTTATCTATGTTCCTCTTTATGTGATGTATTACATTGATTGAGTTTCATATGGTGATCCAATTTTGCATCCATTCCACTGTCACATAATATTCTGCACAGGATCAATTCAGAGCAAGGAAAGGATCCTAAAAGCCATCAGAGGAGAAAATGATCAATCACCTTAATGGGTCACCAATCATAATACTAACTTCAGTTTTCTCAGCAGAGATCATTAAAGAAAGAAGAGTTGGAATGACATATGCCACACATAAAAACAAACAACTGTCCACCAAGTATACTGTACCTAGAAAACCTCTTTTTCTTAATGATGGGTCAAATAAAAACCTTCCCCAAGAAATAAAATTTAAACAATATATCTCCACTAAACCATCTCTATAAAAGTTAATTAAATATGTATTAAACACAGAAAACCCACAATGGCACAATAAAGGGCAAGAAACCTCCCACAGAGAATCCAAAAAGCATAGGAAGAACCCTGATGTCACTGTCCCAAGATGATGATTTTCATGACAGGAACAATCATTCTGAAAGTGAAAGGATGGAATAAAATCTACCAAGAAATAGCCCACAATAAACCAGGATGAAGTTGAGATCCTAGTATCCAATAAAATGGATTTCAAATTAAAATTATCCAAAAGAGATAAAGAAAATCACTAAATATTAATTAAGGCATTTCTCCTTCTGGAAGACAATGGAAAATATTGCAAAAAATTATTTTAAATGAAGTAAGTCAGGCACAAAAAAATATAGGTCCCATGATTTCCCTTATTTGCAATAACTAGTATAAGTCAGAGGACAAGCAGAGAAGATGAAAATCGATGCACATAAAACCAAATAAGTTGATGTTAAGTGAAATATACCCCAACACAGGGCCAAATACAATTCTAAGTATAAATTCACCAAAAACTGAGGACACAAATCATTGAAGAAGCACTGCTCTAATTTAGGGAGGGAAGAGAAAATAAAGAAACGCAGAAATAAGGATATAGGCGGACCCAATGTAACAATGAGATGTACAAGACGCTAACTTGAAAATGAACTTTACTACTTTGTCGGGTGGGGGGAAGACGGAGAAATTGGAGGGGCATGGTAGGGGGATAAACACGGGGGGGTTAACAATGCTTGATAGAAAATGGAATCATTTCCTTGCCATTTAAGTGTAACCACTCCCCACCTCTCTCTCTATATGTATATAGGTATGTATCTATATACATATGTATATATACATACATACACATGTATATATGTACATATATATCTTTGCAATAACAAATATATTGGTTCTTCTCTCATTTGATTGCAACTTAAACCAACCAATTTTTAAATAAACCAGATCATTTCTTGATTAATAACCATCAAAATCAAATATTTCCAGATTTTTCTTTGAATATCAAATGTATCCCCTAAAGTTGTCCTTTCAGTTGAAAGGTTACAGCTTCATCATTGTGACTGGATTAGATGTACTCTGATCCTTCTAGGGACTGTAATATGACCCAACTTTAATGTAAATATCCAATTTTAAGATTAATTGGTAATGGAGATAGTTTGGGAAAAAAAAAACAAAATCCATGAACCTGAAAATCTCAAATTATTTCTACTTCTTTATATAAAAAAAAGATAAAAGTGCAATCATTAGAATCAGGAAATCTCATGCCAGTTTGTTTTTTCAAATTTTCCAAAGAGTGCATCAAAAATATACCCAATTCTCGTGTCATATGTAAATACAAATATACTTGAGGTGTTAATTTATTTTCTCTTTAGAAGCCAATACTTTGTCCTTGAAGTAGTAATTCAAGTGTTGCTAACAAAATAATGCTATTACTCCTGGCTTTACACAATAAAGATAGAATCAAGTGCTGATTAGCCCTGGTAAGGTTGATCACCAAAAATATAATACATCCAGTGTCAGCCACACCTTGTCTTGAATTTTCTTTTTTTTGTTGTTGTTTTTTAGCATTATTAGTAACAGATTGAGCTGAATCGGGTAAAGAAGCTCAGAATCTCAGTTTTCTTGATTCTTGAATAATAGGAATAGGATTTGCATGACAGCAGGGAAAGCAGAAAGACCTGTATTGGATGATTTCTCTTATATTTCATTTTCCTGGAACTTACTTATTTGCGAGGCCTTTGCCTGGGAAGGGCAACTTTCGCCGGAAGTAGAGTTAAGCCTCATATATTAGTTTCCTTTGAGCTTTTGAATGGCTCCTATTGTCCTCTTACACATCCAGAATTAGGTGCTAGCTCCTCTGGCCTGGTCTTTGTTAATATCTGTTCTAGTGATTGAGAAGGGCTACCTTCCCACCACTATTCTATAAGAATTTTAGGATGTCTTGTGTGGTCTTTAAATATTATTAAGATTAATCTTGTGTTTTGTGTCCTACTCCCAATGTGGTACTCATACTTTCCCTTGGTTTCCGGTCCTCCGCCGTATGCTATTGTCTGCTATGGTCTGTGATCAGCAGGAAGAAGATTACAACTCCTTGTCAGTTCATGGTTGTGGTGAATAGAATCTGCTTGCACATGGTTTTGGATTTTATCCCATTTTCTAACAAATGGGGGTGATGTGATTATGATGTAGGCATAGAATTCATATATATATATGTATATATTTTTATATATACATATATATATATATGAATATACATATACTATACCTGGACAAGAGGGAAGATGTAAATCTATGCACATATAACCAGATAAGTTGATGTGAAGTGAAATATACCTCAACACAGGGCCAAATACTCTTTTCTTTCTTATTATTATTTTCAACGTATCTAAAATACACTGTGTGATTTTTTGTAATTTCTCTTGTATGTTCTTTCCCCACGGTATAAACTCTTTTCACTGAATTTGACGTTGGTGCCCTGCACGTTGTTTGGGGAGGGAAAGTGTTATAACAAAATGCTGAAACAAGGATACAGTTTGGCCCATTGTAACAATGAAGTATACAAGACACTGTTTTGAAAATAAACTTTAAAACTTGGGGAGAGGAGGGAAGAATAAGGGCGGTGGGATATGAAGGTTTGGCAGAGGAAACACAAAGGAGAAGGTAACAATATTCGAGGAAATGTACTTATACTTTACTAATTTAACTGCAACCTCCTTGTACACTATTTTTCTGTAAAAAACAGAAAAAAAGTTTGAAAAGAGTGTGTATTTCACATTACTTTATTCACTGTTTTTCCATACAAATATTAAAATAATTGCATTGAATGACAAAAATATGCACGTGAACATGATCACCTTAAGGAAATATCGATTTTTCCAAGCCTTTCCATTCTTTCTGAAGGAGGCATAGAATTGCATTGGGTATATATACTACATTTTCATAATTCACTCATGTACTGTGCGTCATCTGGGTTGGTTCTATATCTTAGCTATGATCAATAATGCTGTAATAAATGTAGTTGTGCTGGCAGCTTTAGTATGGTCTTGTTTGTGATCGTTTGGGTAAAAGCCCAAACGCGATATTGTTGTGTCATAGGGGAGCTCTATGTGGAGCCTTTTGAGGAACTCCATACTACTTTCCAAACTTGTTGAACAAGTTTCCACTCACACCAACAATGAAGTAGGGTTCCATTATGTCTACATTCCCTGAAGCATCTCTTGTTAGAATTCTTGATTGTAGCCATTCTTACTGGAGTGAGATGGTATCTCAGTGTTGTTTTGATTTGTATTTCTTTTATAACAAGAAGAGTTTGAGCATTTCTTCATGTGTCTATTTGCCATCCTTCTTGTCTCTTCAGACAAATTTCTATGTAAGTCATTAGCCCACATATTTATTGGGCAGTTGTTTCTTTGAGGATTTTTCTTTGGGGGATTTATATTAAGTGAAGTAAGTCAGGCCCAAGGAAACAGTGGTCCCATAGTTTCCCTTATTTTCAATAACTAGTATATGTCTGTGACAAGCAGAAAAGGTCAGATAAATTGATGCTTGGCGTAATCAACCCCAAGACAAAAACTTAAATGGTTTTTCTTTCTTTCTGTTATTTCTAACATATTTATATGATGATTTTTTTGTTGCTTTATGTGTTCACCCCCCCCCCCCAACGATATAACTGCTGTTTTCACTGTATTTGATGTTGATATAATTTGTGGAGTGGAAGGGAAAAAAACAAATTTATTAAATAGGAATACAGTTGGACCGACCGACACAATGAAATATACAAGAATCTGTGTTGTAAAATGAACTTTACAACTTTGGTGGGGCGGGGGTGGGTGGTGATGTGAAGGCAGGTATGGTAAGGGGCGAAAAAGGAGGAGGTAACAATGCTTGATAAGAAATGTATTCATTATTTTGCTCATGTAATTGTAACCCCTTTGTACAGTATTTTCAAAACAAAAAACATGAATAATAATATAAAAAGAAATATACTATTTTCAGTTTTGTTTTTGGTATGCAGATTCTATGTAGAAGTATATTATAGAAACAATGTAAGCCTTAGGAGCATGTGTCATATAGACAACCCCCTTGCAAATTGTTGGGAAAGACAGCATATCATGATTACTCTTCATTTTCTTGCTTGGCAATTAGCAAGTTTTCATCAATCTATGAGGACTTCAGAGTGAATCATGACTTGAGGATATTCATCAGTGCCATTTAAAATTTTCAGGTATCTTTCAGTCTTCCCATGAATATTGTTGCTAAACATTTCCAAACTAGACAAATGTATTTAAGATTATTTTACACATGAATGTAACTGGATTCATGTGCTAATCCATTTGGGAATGTACCCATGATTTTAAAGTGTTTCTCATTGCCTGAATTGCAGTTGAAATGAATTAGTATATGGTGAATGCAATCAGTGTATCTTTTTTTTCATTTTCTTAATAATCTCTAGCCAATTTATTGCGAATGTTTATGAATTATCATGTAGTTGTACAGATAACGATATTTAATTACTTGTTGAAGTCACCAACACCTGCAGATATTTGTGACTTTGTCAAAATCATCCATTTCAGTTTTGAATGTGTATTTTAATGTTAGGAATTGGCAAATCATTGAAATGTAAGCATACTTTGCTATATGGTAATTCCACTTCAGTGTTTTCATTTTTTGTCATAGTTTTGTCCATGATAAGGATGCTTCAATTTGTGTGTATTGTGTACAGTATGAAATAAATAATTACTATATTCAATAACTCGTTGAAATTTCAAAGGATATATATGTCTCATGCCGAAAGATGCAATGTAGCAGTTGTATGGTAGTTTTCAAAGGAAAGTATTGTGTACATTAATATTCAAGTATACAAAAGGGTGAGCAAAGGCAAATGTTTGTAATGCTAATCTGCAATGACAAATTTCACTAAGACATACTTTGAAAGAAAGCCAAGACCTAAATCCAAGTACTTTCAAAGGGAAGGTTGTAAATTTGGCATCAAAATACACTGGTTTTGGAATAAAATATTATTCTAAGGCCTCAAGTGAATGTCCAATTTTATGACATCTAAATTTTCCAGCACCTCAAATGGAATTAACATGTGTGGGTTTTTGTCTTATTTGTTCAATTTTCATCCACAATAACAGTGTTTTTTTCGAGTTGAATGAGTTTTGGGTAAATAATTCAAGGCAAAAATAAATGTGAGTGAGTGAATAAAAAACTCTTCACAGTGGGATTCTGTCCTGGTTAAGCAACTTGGTTTAGTGACAAGCCAGATAATCATTCATTCTTTAATGTTTGTTTTTGGGTGTTAACAATGTGTGTGTGTGTGTGTGTGTGTGTGTGTGTGTATGACTAACATGTTCTCATCAGAAATCAGGTTCTGACATTGTGAAGCTCGTTTTTGACGTGACAACTTGTACTTCTCATTGTTGCAACAGGTCCACCTGTATCCTTAAACGACTTGTTTTTCACCCTCTCCTTCACAAGATATACAGACATCAAATATAGTTGAAGCAGGGGTTATACTGTGGGGGAGGGACATAGAAAGCAACAAAGAGATAATCTTATAAATGCGTTAGAAACAAAAGCATGAAAGAAAAAAACATTAAAATACATATTTAAGGGTTCATTTTCCTAACATCACCTTATCTCACCTTTTCTGCTTGACTCATATATATACTAGATATTGCAAATAAGGGAAACCATGGGACCTATGTTTCTTTGGGTCTGGCTTACTTCACTTAATATAATTTTTTCCAAGTTTTTCCATTTCCTAACAAATGGGGCAGTGTCATTCTTTCTGATGGAGGCATAGAATTCCATTGTGTATATATACCACATTTTCTTGATCCATTCATCTACTGAGGGGGACCTGGGTTGGTGCAGGTGTGGGGGGGGAGGGGGAATACTTGGTGGGGGAGTTGGGGGGGGCTGCGAAGGGATGTGAAGGGTAAACAAAGGAGGAGGCTGCAATGCTTGATAAGAAATGTACGCATTATCCTGCCCATGTAATGTAACCTCTCTGTACAGTATGTTCACAAAAAAATAAAATAATATTAAAAAAAAGAAATCCAGTTCTGAAATCTTACTGAAATACGTGAACATTGTTATAGTTCTTTTTATATGTTGAATAGAAGAATATATATATATATATACACACATATATATATACATATTTATAACTGACTACACACACACACACACACACACACACACACACACACACACACACACACAGTTGGCTGCTGTCCCTACATTCTACAGCTCAAGGAGAATCTAATGATTGAGCCACAGCACTAACTGGTTTTCGAGTGGATTATTGGAGATAACAGTCTGGCCTTCATCTGTGACTGTCAGATCTCAGCCATATATTTTCATTCATGTATTGGCAATTCAATGAAAATATAAAGGGGATCTAAAAAGGAAAAGTGGAAGTAAAACTCTCCCTCTTTGCAAATGACATGATCATGTATTTAAAGAATCCCATGGACTCCACTCCCAAATTACACGAGCTAATTCGGCAAAGTAGCAGGTTATAAAATTAACCTTCAAAAATCTATGGATTTTCTGTATTCAAACAATGAA
This sequence comes from Dipodomys spectabilis, assembly GCF_019054845.1. NCBI lineage: Eukaryota > Metazoa > Chordata > Mammalia > Rodentia > Heteromyidae > Dipodomys > Dipodomys spectabilis. The sequence continues at coordinate 6,427,771 of NW_024871210.1, read as the reverse complement.
AAGAGTAGAGCTGAAACCAGGAAAGCAACAATTTTGTTATAGCCCCACAAAAATTAAAATATATAGGTGTTATCATAACTAAAGAAGTGAAGGACCTTTATGATGAAAACTTTAAAAACCTGAAAAAGGAAATCAAAGCAAAATTTAGGAAGTGGAAAAAACTGCCATGTTCCTGGATTGGAAAGATCAATGTTAAAATGGCAATACTTCCAATACAATGTACAAATCCAATGAGATAACTATCAATATTTCAACCTCATTCTTTAATGGCATAGAAGAAACAATAGAAAAATTCGTATGGAACAATAAGATACCCTGAATAGCATAAACGATCCTTATCAGAAAGAACAGTGCTAGCGGAATACAAATACTAAATTTCAAACTCCACTGCAAAGCCATAAAATCAAACACCATGGTAATGGCACAAGAACAGGCTTGAATACCAATTGAATAGAACTGAAAAGCCAGAAATGAACCCACAGACCTATGCCATCTAATCCTCCATAAGGGATCTAAAAATAGAGTGGATGAAAGGCAGCCTCTTCAGTAAATGATGCTGACAAAATTGGTTAATCATCCACAGAAAACTAAAGCAAGATCCTTATATATCATCTTGCACCAGAATCAACTCTAAATTGATCAAAGACCTCAGGGTCAAAGCAGAAACACTGAAAACCTTACCAAAATAATAGGAGAATCCCTAGGTCTCCTTGGCACAAGCTAAAATTTTATTAATAGAGACCCAGAAACTCAAAAAACAAATAAAGGTTCAACAAATGTGATGGCATGAATCTGTGGGGCTTCTCTATAGCAAAATACATAGCTAGCAAGATCAATATAAAGCCTGTAGATTCGGAGAAGACTTTTACTACCCATAAAACATATAAGGGTCTCATATCTAAATTATACTTGGAATGCAAAAAATTAAATCCCCCAACCAGTCTTCAAAGAAAACACTGCCCAATAGATAATTGAGCTAAACACTTAAAGAGAAAAATCTATGATGAGGAAATAAGAATGGCCAATAGACAAAAGAAGAAAAGCTCAACCTTTATAACCATATAAGAAATGAAGGTCCAAACAACATTGAGATTCAATCTCACTCAATTTTGAATTGTTATAATCAATAACTCTAATAATAACAGATGAAGGACATGATGTGGTCAGAAGGTACACCTATTGTATTGTTGGTGGGAGTGAAAAGTTTTTCAACCACTTTGAAAAACAGTATGGAGTTTCCTGAAAAGACTCCATATAGAGCTCCCAAATGATCCACAATCCCACTTTGGTCATTTGTGCAAATGAACACACACAAGGCCATGTACAGATTAGCAGCAGCACAACAATGTTGATTGAAGCATTATTTACCATAGCTAAGATGTTGAGGCAACACAGAGGCCCCTCAGTAGATGAATGGACCAGGAAAATATGGTATATACATAAACAATGGAATTCTATGCCTCCATCATAAAGAATGCCATTGCCCCATTTGTTATAAAATAGAGACTTTGAAAAATTTAATAAGTGAGTAAGCCAGTCCCAAAGAAACACAGGTCCCATGGTTTCCCTTATTTGCAATAAGGAGTACATGTGTAGAACAAGCAGAAAAGGCCAAAATCTTTGTACATATGATCATATAAGCTGATGTTAAGTGAAATGAACCCCAAGATAGGGACACAAAATATCTTTTTTCTTTCTTTCTATTGATCCTAATGTATTTATAATGTACCATGTAATTTCCTTTTGTTCATTTGTATGTTCCTTATGGTAGAACAGATGTTCTCAATGTATTCGATGTGGGTGTCGTGAATCTTGCATATAAACTACGACTATTCAGGGAGGGAAAGGGAAAAAACAAAATGCTTAAATAAGGATAAAAGTAAACCAATTGTAACAATGAAATCTTCAAAATACTATGTTGAAAACAAACTTTACCACATTGCATGGGAGAGAGAGGAGTTGGAGAAGTAGGGAGGAAAGGCATGGTAGGAAAAAATCAAGAGGATAAAAATGCTCGATGGGAAATGGAATCATTATCTTGCTCCTGTAACTGTCACCTCTCTTTGCAGTATCTTTAAAACACAGAAACCACACACACACTCTCTCTCACACATAGACACACACACACATACTTGAAAAGTGTGGGAAATCAATTCACAGTATTTGATTACTGAGAACATTTCTCTTCCACAGAATTATCATCCTACAGTGCTTATAAGAGAAAACCAGCTACACATAGAAAACCAAGACCGCAACAAAGGCCAAGAAACTGCACCCAAACTGAGAATCCTAGAACCATAGGAAGAACCCAGTTCTCGCAGCCCCCAAGAAGGTGGATAACATGGCAGGAACACCCAAATACCTCTCAGTCCTATCTCTTAACGTTAACGGACTGAACTCTCCAATTAAGCGACATAGACTGTCTAGTTGGATTAAAAAACAAGACCCTTCTATCTGCTGCCTGCAGGAGTCACATCTTGCCCGTAAAAACAAACACATTTTCAATGTTAAAGGCTGGAACAAAATCTACCAAGCAAACGGCCCCCATAAACAGGCGGGAGTTGCAATCTTAATATCAGATAAAATAGACTTCAAATTAAAATTCGTGAGAAGAGATAAAGAAGGTCACTACATACTAATTAAAGGATCTCTCCTTCAGGAGGATATTACAATTCTAAATATCTATTCGCCAAACAATGGAGCACCCAAATTTATCAAAGAAACACTACTTTCCCTCAAATCCCATATAGATCCAAAGACATTAATTGTTGGGGATTTTAACACACCAATCTCCCCACTAGATAGATCAACTCGGCAAAAACTCAACAGAGAAACTGCAGATCTAAACAGCTGCATAGATCAACTAGACTTAACAGACATCTACCGAACATTTCACCCAGCAGCATCAGAATACACGTTTTTCTCAGCAGCACATGGAACGTTTTCTAAAATAGACCAAATTTTAGGCCACAAAGCAAACTTGTTTAAATTCAGAAACATTGAAGTTATACCTTGCATTCTCACTGACCACAAGGGAATAAAATTAGAACTCAACACCAAAAGCCACCAAAGAAAGTCCGGCATCACATGGAGGCTGAACAACACACTGTTGAATCAAGAGTGGGTCATGGAAGAGATTAGAAAGGAAAGTCAAATGTTCATGCTATTCAACAGAAATGAACACACAAATTACCAGCTCCTCTGGGACACAGCAAAGGCAGTACTCAGAGGCAAGTTTATAGCTCTGAGCTCCTACATCAACAAATTCGAGAGATCTGAAACTAGCAATTTAATGACACACCTAAACCTCCTTGAAAAAGAGCAGCAAGATAAACCCCAATCCAGTAGACGGAAAGAAATAATCAAAATTAAATCAGAATTAAATGAATTAGAATCCAAAAAAACTATAGAAAGAATCAACAAAACAAAGAGTTGGTTCTTCGAAAAACTTAACAAAATTGACAGACCCTTAGCAAATCTTATCAGAAAAAGAAGAGAACACACCCAAATTAATAAACTCAGAGATGAGAATGGAAACATCACCACGGAGACAACCAAGATTCAGAACATTATAAGGGAATACTTCTCAAAACTTTATGCTAATATGTTTGAGAACTTGACAGAAATGGACCTCTTCCTAGCAAATATTGACATGCCAAAACTAAACCAAGATGAGTTAAACCAGCTTAACAGGCCCATATCAAGCATTGAAATAGAAACAGCAATAAGAGACCTCCCAGCTAAGAAAAGTCCAGGACCAGATGGTTTTACAGCGGAATTTTACAAGGCCTTCAAAGCAGAGCTCACACCAATACTCCTCCAACTCTTCAATGAAATTGAAAGAGAAAGCTCACTACCGAACACATTCTATGAAGCCATCATAACCCTCATCCCAAAACCAGGCAGGGACTCATCAAAGAAAGAGAACTATAGACCCATTTCTTTGATGAACATTGATGCAAAACTTCTCAACAAAATTTTGGCCAATCGACTTCAACAATTCATCCAAAAAATCATACACCACGATCAAACAGGATTCATTTCAGGGATGCAAAGCTGGTTCAATATACGCAAATCAATTAATATTATTCATCACATCAACAGGAGCAAGAATAAGAACCACAGGGTTATCTCAATAGATGCAGAAAAAGCATTCGACAAGATCCAACACCCCTTTATGATGAAGGTTTTGGGAAAATTAGGAATCCATGGAACATTCCTCAATACAATAAAGGCTGTATACAACAAACCTACAGCCAGCATTATACTCAATGGTGAAAAACTAAAGCCATTTCCTCTTAACTCAGGAACAAGACAAGGATGCCCACTCTCTCCACTTCTCTTCAATCTAGTATTAGAATGCCTAGCTACAGCAATAAGACAAGATGCAGACATAAAGTGGATCCAAATAGGGAAAGAAGAAATAAAACTCTCCCTCTTTGCAGATGACATGATCTTGTATTTAAAGAATCCCATAGACTCCACTCCCAAATTACTCAAGCTGATTCAAAACTTTGGCAAAGTAGCAGGGTATAAAATTATCCCCCAAAATCAATGGCTTTTCTGTATGCCAACAATGAGAAAAGTGTGGCTGAAATTAGGAAAGTAACTCCATTTGTAATAGCCCCACAAAAAATAAAATACCTCGGAATTAACTTAACTAAAGAAGTGAAGGACCTCTATGATGAAAACTTTAAAATCTTGAAAAAGGAAATCAACACAGAACTTAAAAAATGGCAAAACCTCCCATGCTCCTGGATTGGAAAGATTAACATCGTGAAAATGGCAATACTTCCCAAGGCTATCTACAAATTCAATGCAATACCTATCAAAATTCCAACCTCATTCTTCAAGGAAATAGAAGAGGCAATCCAAAAATTCATATGGAACAATAAAAGACCCCGAATAACAAAAACGCTCCTGAATGGAAAGAACACTGCTGGAGGAATATCAATACCAAACTTCAAACTCTACTATAAAGCCATAGTAATCAAAACAGCTTGGTATTGGCATAAGAACAGACCTCAGGACCAATGGAATTGAATTGAAAACCCAGAAATGAACTCACAGACCTATAGCCATCTAATCTTCGATAAGGGAGCTAAAACAATAGAATGGAAGAAAGACAACCTCTTCAGTAAATGGTGCTGGCAAAACTGGTTAACTACATGTAGAAAACTTAAGCTAGATCCTTATATATCACCCTGCACCAGAATCAACTCCAAATGGATCAAAGACCTTGAACTCAAAGCAGACACTCTGAAAACATTACAGGATGGAATAGGAGAAACCCTGGGTCTCCTTGGCTCAGGCCGAAATTTTCTGAATAGAGACCCGGAAACACAACAAATCAAAGAAAGGTTGGACAAATGGGATTGCATACAGTTGCAGAGCTTCTGCAGGGCAAATGACATAGCTAGCAAGATCAATAGAAACCCACGGATTGGGAGAAGATCTTTACTAGCCATTCAACGGACAAGAGTCTCTTATCTAAAATATACTTGGAACTCAAAAAATTAAACCCCCCAACAACAAATCCTCAAAGAAACAACTGCCCAATAAATAAGTGGGCGAAAGACTTAAAGAGAAACTTCTCTGAAGAAGAAAGAATTATGGCCAATAGACACATGAAGAAATGTTCAACATCCCTAGCCATAAAAGAAATGCAAATCAAAACAACATTGAGATATCACCTCACCCCAGTTAGAACGGCAAAAATCAAGAACTCTAACAACAACAGATGCTGGAGGGGATGTGGACAGAAAGGAACCTTACTTCATTGTTGGTGGGAATGTAAACTTGTTCAACCACTTTGGAAATCAGTATGGAGGTTCCTCAAAAGACTTCACATAGAGCTCCCCTATGACCCAGCAATCCTACTTTTGGGCATTTACCCTAATGTTTACAAACAAGACCACACTAAAGCTACCAGCACAACTATGTTTATTGCAGCATTATTTACCATAGCTAAGATATGGAACCAACCCAGATGCCCCCTCAGTAGATGAATGGATCAAGAAAATGTGGTATATATACACAATGGAATTCTATGCCTCCATCAGAAAGAATGACATTGCCCCATTTGTTAGGAAATGTAAAGACTTGGAAAAACCTATATTAAGTGAAGTAAGCCAGGCCCAAAGAAACATAGGTCCCATGGTTTCCCTTATTTGTAATATCTAGTATATGTATGAGTCAAGCGGAAAAGGTCAGATAATGTGATGTCAGGAAAATGAACCCTTAGATGTTTATTTTACTGTTTTTTTCTTTCATGCATGTGTTTCTAACACATTTATAAGATTATCTCTTTGTTGCTTTGTATGTTCCTCCCCCACAGTATAACTCCTGCTTTCACTATATTTGATGCCAGTATAACTTGTGGAGGAGATGGGGAAAAAACCAGTTGTTTAAGGGTACAGGTGGACCTGTTGCAACAATGAGAAGTACAAGTTGTCATGTCCAAAACGAGCTTTACAACGTTGGTGCGGGGGGAAGGGGGGGGGAAGGAGAAGGATTGGGATTAGGGGGGGAGGGGGGAGGCTAGGAAGGGATGTGAAGGGTAAACAAAGGAGGAGGCTGCAATGCTTGGTAAGAAATGTACGCATTATTCTGCCCATGTAACTGTAACTCCTCTGTACAGTATGTTCACAAATAAAATTAAATTAAATTAAAAAAAAAAAGAAAAAAAAAAGAGAAAACCAGATGTTGCCTCTTGGTGTCAGGCTGGCAGAGGCATTTCTATTTTCATATAGGAAAATAGGGTTGTTAAAAAGAGGTGAGGAATATTGGCTACATCACAATAACTGTGACCTACCCAGAAAAGACTCTACACAGAAGTATCAATTGCTGTAGAAATCCTAAGAATAGGATGTCTTCCATTGTACGGAGGAATGGATACTGAACTTGTTTGGTGAATCCAGTTAACTTTAGAAGACAGGTAACAGTTCCTTGCTCTCATTTCTTTCTTCCATATATATTTGGCTCTTGGTCATCACTGGGACATTTTTCTCTGAATGGCTTGTTTTCTTTCTACAAATGACATTGCAAGATGTACTTACAAAAGTTTCTCCAAGTTGGCACTTTTGTTCAATGGATAGAAGAATCAAAATACTTTACTTCACCATACATGAGAAAATAGCACTCTTCATTCTGGCGATCTTCAAATTTACTTCTATTCCCTGACATTTTTGTGAGTCCTGTGTTTAAATGTCTTCTGGCTCTACTTCATGGTCAACTAGACACTGTTCTACTGTAATTTACTAATTATTGAACAACAGTCCCAATTTAAAACTTTGACTCTCATGATTCCTTTGCTTTGTGGTACATATTTTCTCTAAGAAGCAGCTATCTGACTAATTCTCCCTACTGATCTTATAATCCTAGCAGGAATAAAGATAGATATAGAGGAATGGCAAATCCTCTTACAGATGAGTGTTTATTTTTATAGGGGTTTGATATTTTAAAAGGGTTTATGGAATTGATTAATTCAGACATCTATAATTTAGGAAGCCTTTTCCAAATTCGCTTAAAAGTTGTCATGACATAATTTTCTTTACTGGTTGCCTATGATGGAGAAACAAATACCTAAAAATTATGGATTGTGTTGCACTCAAAAGTTATATATTTCTATTGCTTACTACAAGTGATCCTAATCTGTGAAATAGACAGAGAAATGAATGTATTTCAGTGCATGTGAGTCTAGCTATAAAAAGATTTAGAGATAAATATGTTCTACCTATTTGCTTTACATTTCACTAAAGAAGTAATTTCATATATGTCATCTGATTTTGAGATATTTAGTCATGATTTTTCTGTGTATTTTTCTCCCACCAGACCTGCAGACATTTACTTACTTCTCAATAGAAGAACATACACATAGTTTTAGAAATTATTTGCCTGGTCGAGTTCACCTTATTTTCTTCTTTTTTGAATCACAGAAGTTATATTCACATAAGCAACAGAAGAGGATAGGTAACATTGCTCTTTATGGACTCTGAAATTTCAGACATGAAGATAAATATAACTTTGACATTATGTATGCCAGATTGAGATGCAAGAAAACAAGTTAATTTGGGGCTTTTTCTTCATTGAATTGTAAAAATGCTGGTATACATGAACCCTGCATGTTGTATACTCTCAGAAGACAACACAGGGTAACAATGCCAGTTGACTCAAACATTAATTGTTTAACTGGAATAAATATTTTAATAAAGAAAAAAAAGTAAGAACTGCCTATCGGAAGTGAGATACATCAGAAGGTAATTTCCATAAAACTTCATCATATTTTGAATCTTCATTCTCCTAATAGGATTCCTAAGTTATTTTACAGATCTTAAAGGAATAACGACAAAGATTTCTATTTTCCACTGTTTATTTTTTTTCTCTAATATATTTTTTCATTTTCAGAGGAATCTGGGAGTTCTGAGAGTTTATTGCAGTGTCCCAATGATAAAAATCAGATTCTTAGATTATGCAGATTCCCATACCATCTGGGGAAATGGAGAAAGTTAATGGTTCAGTAGAATATATTGGTACCACATAAAGTTATCAGTTCATAAATACACTTGAGTATATCTTTTAAGGTAAATGTTGGAAAGTGCTATAAATGACATGAGAGAGTATGTGGGAAGTAATGTCATGTAGAGACTTTTCTATTTCTTCTGAAAACTGCAGAATTTTGTGGAAACTATGACAATTGATGTTAAACTTGTGTGATTCTAAAGCAGAGCATGGGAAAGATGTTTTTTGTTGGACAATGAACTGTTTTTGCCAGATTTCAATAATATTGGAGGTGGTTTCCTTTCACTCACCATTGCTTAGTGGCAAACATATAAATTCCTGACATTGTGGAAGGTTAAATTTTAATATGTTAAGACATCCACTCTATTATCCTACAATCTGAATTCAGCTTTAATCCTTTAGATTTCAGGCTGTGGTTATAAACTTATAACATAGAGAGATTCATTGTTTTTCTTTCAGTATCTAGGGTATTGATTTCAAAATTGCTCTTACTTTGATGAAAAACCTCACAATATTTGAAGGTTGACACAATTGTAGGTAGAAAATTAGATTTTTCCTAATTTAACAATGCTACAGTAAGTTCTAGAGATATAGGAGAAACAGTTTCTGCTCTTGTGTTTTGTAAACAAGTCAACTGTGATGACCCTCCATTTGGGATGTTTCAATATCCTTTTCTATCACCCTTTGTATATGTATTCATCCTTTATATGTAAGTAAACATTATTTGCATAAACAGAGGCAGAAATTTTGAGTATATTTATGTTTCCAAAGTTTAATAAAAAATTCATGGAGCCTCGCATTGTTTCCTCATGTATGAAATCATATCAATCCAGAAGTTTGATATATGAATATTATTTTTTCACATGAGCCTGGACACCAGGTTCATAGAGCCTGTGATATGAACTATCAAATGAGAAAAGAAGAATTGCTCTGGCAAGTTAACCAACCTACCAAGTCACCCACCAACCCAACAATCAACCAAATAACCCAATGCTAGGATCAGTCAACCAACTAATCTTTTCTGAGTGAAGTAAGATCTGCACCAGAGGTCATCACAAACAGAATCTTTCCTGTGATGAGACCCAAAGCCCTGCTCCATTCTTGTGACTGCCAGGTATCTCTTCCCTCTCTACACCCACCTCCAGCTTTCTCCATCAGCTCTCACCCAGAGTATATTAATCCTGGCGTAGGGCTTCTTGCTGTCACTTACTGTCTTCCTATGACAGATTTGAGTGAACCATGGCCTATGTCTTTCCCAAATGGTAATCCAGTGGGAGTCCATGGTCACCTTTGGGTTGATGGAGGTAAAGGTTTAGAAGGAACAGCAGGATGCGGAGGAGGGGGCAGGTGCCCCTGTCTCTTACCCCCCGCAGATGCCTCCAACTCATATCTGGAGCTCTGGGGATAAAGCAGAGGAAGCCCTGAAAACACTCTGAGGAAGATAACCGAATAATACTGATCACCCACAGCCTCTGTTTCCCCTTCCCTCTCCTCGTCATTTGTGTGAATTTATTCCCGCCCACCTTCTGGAACAGAGCGTTTGTGGGGCTGGATCAAGCATTGGCTGGCTGTGAACTGGCAAAGCAGAACAGCCTAGAATCGAACATATGACCCTTTAGCGCTTAAATTTCACCATATATAGGGCTGGATTACAGGCATTTCCCAGGCAAGGTGCCCTCAACCCCCCCTATCCCCCGGACACACACAAACACATCGTCACTGGATGATTTCAATCACTGGACCCCCATATGGCCACTGAAACCCAGGAAGGAAACCAAGTAAGTTCAGACAACCCTGGTGTGAACCAAAGAACTTCCTCCACACTGTGCCACGATCACAATTCCTCCCTCCTTCCTTAATTTCCTTCTTTCTTACTTCCTGCTTACTCTTCTTTTACTTTTTCTCCCTTCCTCACTCTCGTTTTTCATTCCCTCCTTCCTTCCCACTTGACTCCCTCCCTTAATACCTTCTCTTTCCTTCCCTACTTCCTTCCTTCCTTCCTTAGTTCCTTCCTTCCTTCCTTCCTTCCTTAGTTCTTTCCTTCCTTCCTTCCTTCCTTTTTTCCTTCTTTCTTTCATTTTTTCTCCCTCCTTTCATTACCTTCTTCCTTCCTGACTTCCCTCCTCCCACCCTGCCTTCTTCTCGGCTTTCCTACCTTCTTTCCTTCCTCCCTCCTTCTTCCCTGTCTTCCTTCCCTTCCTTCTTTTTCTTTCCTTCCTTCCCTCCTTCGTTCTTTTATCCTTCACATCTTCCTTCTTTCCCACAGTATAAACCCATGATAGACAAACAAAAAAAAATATAAGAAAGAGAAACTTAGAAAACATTTCTGTGTAATATTGAAAGTTCTACTCTTTGTCAGAAGTGCTACAAATTCTTACTGCCTCATGATGAGTGCCATTTTTCGATGGCATTATATAGAGAGCTTTGCCAAATTACAAAATTCAGAATCAATATTCAAAAATTCTCTTCAAAAATTCTCAAACACATATTACACATGTGTTTCTTATGATGGAGAAGGTGTGAGATTGTTCCTTTCCTATATATACCTAAATTCTTATAATTGTGGTATGTACTATCAAGAGTCTTCCATGAATTACTAAATGACAGCAGATATTTATCAATGTAGAAATGAATCTGAGAATATTGAGACACCAACAAGGAATCTGGAATTCTGTTTCTTCTCAGACCACAAAAGTTATATGACCATTTGTCCTGTAATGAAAGTGACAGGACTTACAGAGAATTTCCAAGTCAGATATAAAGGTATCTGCTTTTTTCTGATGTTATGGGGAGTCAAGAATCTCGAGTAATGTATCCAATCAACAATTTTGTCTAACTGGAGAACAGTCAAGCAAACAAAATGTGAATTGAAGGGCATGGGAGCTAAAAGCGGGTCTCTAAGGATAACTTGGATAGAGACAAGTTTTTGGATGATGTAAGTAACCTGAAGGAAGGATTTTTTCCTAATTTGTAGTCATACATAGACCCCTCAAAATAGTTATTTTCCATGGGAATAATATGTTCCTTTTCATTTTTGTCTGCTAATAAAATATAATAATAATTTTACATAATAAAAATGTAAGTATAATGATAATGTAACCTCAGGCAAATTTCCCAACAACTTCTATTGTACATAGAGAAGAGTGTGACTTCTTCCCAATGCCAGTGGCAGAGATAAAGAACATACTTACATTTGTCCATAACCTATCTCCCAACTTTTATTAGTATTGGGGGACAATGTTCACTTTAGGAAGATATCTAATTTTATACAGAGAATGTGACTTTTATCAGAAAAGTATACAGGCACCATTTGAAAATTTTCCTGTATGTGGCTAAAATGTTCAAAGAAGATTTATCTGTCACTTTGGATGTAATTGAAGGGTAGATTATGAAACCATATCCGATTAATCTAACTTTGTTTTCACCTTATATATCATAAGCCCCTCATATTTAGATGACTCACCACCACAATTTTATGGATGATTTTCTATTTCTGGTCCACAGCATTGCTATTGCTTAATGGAATAGCTTTTGAACCATATTTTAGGAAGATCTACCTTGCAAAAATATTTATTACTAGTTAGGTTTTCTATGTATTCAATAGAGTTGAAGTATTTCAATACAGAAGAGGAAGTTTCACATGTGAGAAACTTGCTCACATTTAAGAAAACGTGAAGGTGTGAACATAGGAGGGTTTCCGATTTGGGACATATTTCATCACCAGGACTTTTCCTGGTTTGCAATTTCACATGAGTATTGGAATTCCTACAGAAATATTTGAACAATTTGTTTTTTCCCTTCCCCATCAAAATTTATACCAACATCAAATACAGAGGAAACAGGGGTTTTACCGTGGGGGGAGGGACATACAAAACAACAACTGAATATCTTATAAATAAGTTAGAAACAATAGCAAGAAAGGAAAAACACATTGAGTCCTTATTTTGGTGTTCACTTGATTTAATGTCAACTTACCTGACCGTTTCTGCTTGTCTCAGCATATATTAGTTATTGCAAATAAGGGAAACCATGGGATCTATGTTTCTGTGGGCCATGCTTATAGGGATACATATAGACACATTGCAATATTTAGATATACAAGACGTTATGTCGAAAAACGAACTTCACAACATTGGAACGGCAGTGGGGGTGGGAAAAGTTGAATGGCAGAGGGAAGGGGACGTTGAGGCAGGGTCAATGGGAAGGGATGGTAAGGGGAAACAAAGGAGGAGGCAGCAATGATAGATAAGAAATATACTCATTACCTTGCCCATGTAATTGTAACACCTCTGTATGGTATTTTCTCAATAAAAAAAATCAGTAAGTAGGCAAAAATAAGAAATATTTGAACAAAAATTAATTCAGTATTAATTTGTAATTTGTCACTGTTGGCTTGGAACCTGGTGACTTAGGGAATCCTATGACTTTTCTATTTGTTTAGGAATGTAAAGAGAACAGAACTATTTCCACATGTCTGCACATGTACTACAAACCCATCAATATATGTATCTATGTGATATTTTATGAGAATTGAAAAGTGTATGTAACAATACGCTTCTTTTTAATGGAATCTTATTGTCAAGGTGATAGACAGAGGGATTAGAATTATATATGTATCACCGAGTGAGTACATTTCTGGTCATATGTTATTACCCAATGATCATTTCTCCCATACTTTTCTTTTGCCTCAAATCTCCATCCACTCCCACCAGTTGTAAATTTTATTTCCAACGTGTTGTTTTGTCATTGTTGTTTTTTCTCGGTTTGCACTTTGGCCTTTGTCTCAGATTTTGATGTTCCCCTTCCCATTTCTGATTCTCATTAACTTACATGTAGTACACAGTGTACCAAAATCAAATACCATGACTACATGATAAGAAATGCACTTACCTTGCTCACGTAACTGTAACCCTTCTATACAGTATCACAATAAAAATAAAACTTATGAAAATGGGAAAATAAAGAAAAACACAAGTAAAAAGAAGTAGCTTCGCATAGTACATGTTAAAAAAAAGCAACAAAGATAAGCCTATGGTTTCTGAATCTTGGAGTTCATTTTGCTTAGCCTAATCTTCTATAGTCATACGTATATTGCTATTAAGTTATTTTAATACTCTTTTGAGACTAAAGTGGACATGTACAAATTTTTGCAAATAAGAGAAACCATGGATTCTATGTTTCTTTTGTTCTGGCCTCTTCAATTCATATGATTATTTACAAGTTTTCCATGTCCTTAACATTGGGAATATGTCATTCTCTATTACATAAACATAGGAATCCATTGTGAATATACACCATATTTTCTTGATCCAGTCATCTATTCTCAGGCATCTAGGGTGGATTCTTGCTTTCCCTACAGTGAATAATGCTGCAATGAACATGACTTTTCCATTCTAAAGGGATGCGGTGAAATCTCAATGGTGACATGATTTGCATTGATTTTATTGCCAGAGCTGTTAAGAATTTCTAAATATGTCTTTTGGGCATTTTGAATTCCTCATCAATGAAATCTCTCTCTAAATATTTACCCTTCTTATCATATGGTGGCTTTATTGTTTGGAAGTTTTTTGGGGAAATCAACGTTTTGAATTTTCATTATATTATTTCAGATAAGATTTTTTTCTGTTTCATTGCTACTAAAGAACTACTCCCAGTCTTTTCACTTTCTATTTACCTACTTAACTAGGTTCTTGTCATGAAGAAGCCCTGCAGGTTCAAGCATTGCCATTTGTATAACCTTTTTTTACTTGATGCATTTAGGCATTTATATTAAGAAAGTTTCAAAGTCTTCTAAGGAGGCCTAGGATTTCACATATTCCTTCCCGTCAGAATATTTTCCTTTAACTTCACATTTTTGAATCATTTGGAATTGATGCTGACAGAAGTTGATATATAAGTATATAACATTATTTTTATAGCAATTTAACCAATTTTTCCAGAATTTGTTATAGAATATAGCTTATTCATTTTTCAGCATCTTCCCTGCTTAAGTTTGAACTTGCCAAATGAAGTTACCTTTTTTTGTTACTAGTGACACTTATATTCTAGGTACCAGGGTATATATCCTGTTCAGTCTAATAGAAGATTGTAATAGTTTAACAGCTATGCACATATAAACATACATGATTAGGTTAAGCAAAAATAAACAGCAAATTATAGAAACAAGAAGTCCTTCAATTTGTTTTTTTTCTTAAAATACTGTAAAGAACTATCTCTCTTTTTCTTGTATTTTTAACTTTATTTTCCATAGAGTTTCGTCCTTGATGCAGCACAATATGATTTTGGGAGCCTGTGGTTGTATGCACATTAATCTAAATAGGTCATGGGAGGGAAACAACAAAATCTTGAGATAGAGGGCACAGAGTTAACCATGCTACAATATTCCTCAGAGGGCAACATGTTGGAAGAGACATGTACAATTAGGAAAGGGAGATTTGAGGCAAAATAAGTGTGAGAAAAAAGAGGGATAGGGCAAAATATGACAAGAAAAGAATTCATTGCCTTACATACATAATAATTACTTTATACATCACATTGACAATAAGATCTAAGTAAAGAAGAAGGGTGTTGTTACATACACTTCTCTTGATTTGCCTACGTTTACTCATTTATATGTGTGTGTGTGTGTGTGTGTGTGTGTGTGTGTGTGTGTGTGTAGTATTCCTTATACAGACAGTAATTTGATCAGTAGATGATTTCTCCCTGTTATTGACCAGCCTGCAATTTGATCCACATTTTAATTTCTTCTACTACTCAGTCCCGTTTTCACTATCTCTATTGTGTATGATATTGCATTGTAAGCTACTGCA
The DNA here is from genome assembly GCF_019054845.1 of Dipodomys spectabilis. Taxonomy (NCBI): domain Eukaryota; kingdom Metazoa; phylum Chordata; class Mammalia; order Rodentia; family Heteromyidae; genus Dipodomys; species Dipodomys spectabilis. The sequence goes on along the minus strand of NW_024871210.1, from coordinate 6,412,442 downwards.
TACAAAATACTTTGGTTAACACCAATTTCAATGGAAGTAATAGAGATAAAATTAGATTATATTTGAAATCACTAAGCACATTTTACAGATGGAGTAGGCTTCAACTGGTTTTCTTCATTAAATGAGCCTACTGATAGCTTCAATTACTAATAATTCATGCACATTGTATATGTTGGGAAAATATTTGATAGGACAGTGTCTCATGAAGAACCAAAACAAAATCACTGAAGTTGTATTTTAGTGAATAGCATTCAAGGATTCATGAATATTTGCAATTTTTTCTACCAGTAATTGAGCAAAAGGTGCACACAGGATAAGTAACAAAGAAAATGATTCAATGAACACTTTGCTTCATGGCACTATCGGAATTGAAATGTCATGGACCAAACTGAAAAACTATTCAAAAATGGTTTGTCACAAAAACGTCTTCTGAGTTAAACATCTATGAATTGTTTGATGACAGAGAAGTCATGTTGCCTCTGAAATTGAGGAGTTCATCCAAGTTTCAATGACAATACTAGCTTTAGTTACTTTGTCCATGTGTTTTGAACCTAGACAACAACCAAATACAGAATAAGAAAATGTGAATATTAAAAAATGCTTTGCTCACCACAAACAGGCTTCCATTTTCCTGACATGAACACTTATAGATACGTGTAGAAATTTATAAAAATGGATGTTTCTTGATTTACGTTGGTTACTGTCTGGAAGTGCAGATATAGTCAATCTATGTATATATTCTCACATTTTTCCACTTTAATATGCATTGTGAAACCTTTCTGCTTATGTTGACTCCTTGGTCTTTCTATAATCTCTACACAACCCAATAGGAATAGAAATTGCTTAGGGTAACCCATAAACTCTCTTTTGCAGGATTCAAGTAAGTATTAGTTTTGAATTGAATCAAGCTCAACAATTGTACTCATGTTAAATTTTTCTGGAAAGATTGCAGCCAATATTTTATATTATCCAATAGGAAAAATACTGATGACTAACTATGCACATCACCAGAAACAACTTGTTTTCAAAAGCAGAATATGTGCTGATCATCGTTCGTATTCACATATCTAACCTATACCCTAACTACACAGTTCCTATTTCTATCACAAGGTAGAAATTCATAAAATAAGCTTTGAAGAACCAGTCTAATTAGCAACAGGAATAGTTTCACAGTATTATTTATTCATGGACAATACTATTCGAAAAAAATTTGTAATTTCAGAAAAAAAGATAATCATAACACCGGTTTGTATGAAAATGATATACATTATGTGGGAAACAATTAGTAATTAGTGTTTCAACTCATGTGCAAAATTGTTAAAATTGGCATGAACTTGTGTAGCATGTGCTTCTGGCACATCAGTACTTTTAAAATGTGCAGATAATAGTGTTTTAGCGTTTATCTGAGTTGTATATTTGAAGACTGTAATTTTTTGTTGACAAGTAAGAAAAAATATGATCAATAGCATTTTTTCTAAAATTCTCATGAAGTAACATTTTGAAAAACCAACAATGCATTGATCTCAAGCAAATGATATATAATATTTATTTTCCCATTTGTTCTATGAAAGACATAGAAAGAAAGTTTTCCTTGACAAACTTCCTTCTTCATATTTCATGCATTTTTTTGTTGACATATTTTGTTAATATTCAAAAAGGAAATTCCATTCCTTCTTTATGTATTTATTACTAGAGTACAGGAAATCTCTAAGTATTGGCTCTCATAACTATCTCCTGAAATTTATCAAACGAAGTGTATTTGAAATGACACATTGAAAGTTTTATATAGATCATTGGATTTCAATTCTTGCCAATAATTATATAGCCCACATTTCATATCAGAATACACTGTTTGTGTCCTTTTAGGTCTTGAACACCAAGTCCAGGTCTCCAATTTTAATCATCTAAAAAGGACAGGAAAAATGTATAGCAAAATTAATGAAAATACAGTGAAACATATGATTTTGCAATCGTCAACAAAAATTTTAGTTGTAACTGGACAGGTAATAATTTTATCTCACTATACCTGAGCAGTATCTACTGAATATTTCTCAAGACAAATTTTATCTCTTCTAGATGTGATTGGTATAGAAATTTATAGAATCCCGTTAGAGTCTCCTGTGTTCATACTTATTAGGGTTGTCTCTTCCAAATGATCAACACAAATGGATCATTTGCAATAACTGCCATATGTATATGATATCAGATGAGCAGAAAGTGAATCAGATTGATAGATTATAGTTAGATAGGTAGATAGAGAGAAATGGATAGACAGATAGATAGATAGGTAGGTAGGTAGGTAGGTAGGTAGGTAGGTAGATAGATAGATAGATAGATAGATAGATAGATAGATAGATAGATAGATGATAGAAAGATAGAGTTATATAGTTATTGTAATACTATATAAAACTATGTTACATGAAATCAAAAAAGATATGGACAGAAGTTGTATTTCGTTGTTTTTCTTGATTTTAATATATTACATGAATTTTGTTTTTGTTTCTATTGTATGTCCTTTCTCCTTTGGTATATTCCTGTCACTGCATTTGATTTTGGTTCCTATTTTCTATATAAATTGGTCTAATTTGCGAGGAGAAGGAGAAAATTAAAATCCTGAAACAAGAACAAAATATGACCCATTTAAATAATGATACTCACAGGACTCTCCATTGGAAATGAACTTCACCACATTGTGATAGAAAAAGAGTATTGGAGATGGAGGAGAGAAATGTTAGTGGAAAAAAAACAAAAAAAGGCTGGATAACAATGCTCCAGAAAGAATATATCCATTAGTGACATGAATGTAACTCTGCTCTATAGCATCTTTTCACAACATTTTTTAAAAAGAACAAAATATACCACCACAAAACAAAAATGAACTGTTTATGGCATCCAAATTCCCTATTACTATATTTCGTAGAAGTAGCTTTATCACATGTGACAATTTTTGCATTGTGAGATTTTTGCTCTTTTTGAATTCTCAAAGGACAATAGCATTTCCAGAAAGGTACAGAAAATATGACCAGGATTTAAGAGAATATACCAGTTGAGGTTAGACTGCATTATTCCCTAAATGCTACGTTGAACAAACTGTATAAAGGAATGATCATCTTTTTTCTATTCTCAAGGGTGGAATTCTATTGATTTAGAAGAGAATTGAAAAGCAATTAAACTGAAGTGAATTATAACGTTTACCTCATGTTTATTGATATTCAGAATGATTACTCCCAAAAAATTCTTGTCAAATATATTCTACTTTGAAATAAGAAGACAAGCATCCTGAAATTAGAAGCATACAAATGAAAGCGTCCTAAAGAAAAAGAAGTAAAAGGAAACTACAAAACAACAATAAAAACACACATTTTTATTATAGTGCAATGTCCAGCCAAAAGAAGGTATAGTATATCAATTTAATTATAAGTACTAATTCATTAAGTAACAAGAAAATGATGTAACTTACAGTTAGTGTTAAAAGTGGGATTTGAACTTGGCTAAATGAAATTCTCAGCAACTTAGTTTTATGTATCATATTTTTGTTGGTTTGTGCGGGTGGACGTGTAACCTGACAACAGTTGTAACAGGATGTGGAATTTTTTCCTAAAATTTATGAATCTCACCATATCAATACCTAATATACATTTTCATGTTGCTAGTTTTAATAGTTTTTGACAAATCACATTCTTAAAATATTCTGCATGTCTTCTCTCTTTGAAGGTTTTAGATATTAAAACCTCACTCTACATTAACCAATTTACTCAGTGATCACCTGTGATAGAATGATTCTGTCAAAACGATGGCAGTAGTCTATTCTTGTCTAAAAGTTTTCTTGAAAGTTCCAGTTTAAATATCAGTGGGAATTCCTGTGTTTGGGGCATGTAAATCCATTTGAAATTTCTGTAAAATATAAAATTTTGTAAAGATTTATCTGGTGCTCTGATACAAAAACATTAAGACAATCCTTAACTTACACCCATTGATAAAGTTAATATAGAACTTAATATTAGGGGTCCATGATTGGATCCCCTATCTAATTTAAAGAAATGTGGGGTATGTAGAAGCCTACCAAGACAATCACCATTTTGTGCATTAAAGGTCCAATTTGAGGCACGGCCTATTTCCAGCATATGAGCTTAGGTCTCCGAAATGATCACAGATGTCCCACGTGCACCCTACCTGATAAGTTCCCCTAGCAACAGCCAATGAGTGAGAAGGTGGAAAGTCCCCAGAGCTCTGAGACCACAAGTGTTGCATTGCTAGCTTTTTTTTTTTGTGGTTTAGGTTGCTGCCGTATCTAATGAGACTGTTACAAGACTGTTTTAAAACGCTGACTAAATGTCTGCTAAAATTGGTAAAGAATAACCAATTGTACTAACCAAAAGAAATATGACAAAACTTACTAACACTTAACTACCCAATTGTTAGCCAATGATGTAATTGCTAAGTTGGGGGCCTCCTTCCCTTGCTTTACTTGTGATAAAAACCCTGCCATCCCATAATTTTGGGCTCTACACTCTGACCCACTGCATCAGTGAAGGTTGGGAGACTATGCTCAAGCTTGCAATAAATGATTCTCCTGTGCTTACAAAAAAAAAAAAAGACTAAGTTCCAGGAAGATGGCAGAGGAGAAGCTGGAATCTGAACAAGCTCTCGCATAGAAAGCAATTTTAGAGTTCCAGTGAACAGCCCTAAGCCAGAGAACCACACCAAGTGTGCCATCACAGGACAGAGGTTTAGGCAAGAGAGGGGAAATCAAGGCAAAAAGACACATCTGAGCGCTTGCCAACAGCCATGGCGGCGGCAGCAGCGGTCGCGGCGGCGACTGCAGGGCACCATAACTGAGCCACAGAGTCAGGGCAAAGGAGCCAGACGCGGCGGACGAGCGGATTCTACTCAACACCAGCAAGAATGGACAAGGAGCAGACATCTTCATCCTGCAGTTTGCGGACCAGAGACCGACCCAGGAACCAAGACTCAGCGTGAGTAGAAGCCCGACTTCCTCATTCCTTCTCAGGGAGCAGAGGAGGGAAGGCCACTCCTCCCCCCCAGCAGCGGTGATCTCCATCTTGGATACCGACAAACCTCGGCAGAGCTGCGAGCTCCAGCTCAGGGCTTGGAATAAAACGAGTCATTTAGCAGATCACAAGAACTTAACAGCGGCGTGACCTGCCAGACTCAGCTCCATACAGGGAAAAGGCACCCAGCTCGGGCGCCAGCCATAGGAGTGGCTTTTGCACTGGGTAACCAGAGCCAGGAGCTGCCCCTCCCTCGAGCACCCACCACAATCAATTGAAAAATAGAAACCCTGAGAATGGCTCCAGGCTGGGCTCTGTGAGGTTTTCACAAAATAGCCCCAAGGAAAAGCTACTGTTTATTGAAAGGCCTCAACTCTACCAGAACCTAGCCTCATCACTGCATTCCCCTCTTTTGTGATTCTCAAACCAGATCACCCTCCCATTAAACTAACCTGGGAAGGGGATCTCAAAATCTTGGGTAAAGCAGAGCATTTTTCTGCCTGTTTGAACAATTTGACTTAAGAAACCAATCAAGCCACAGGACCTCAAGCAGACCAGAGACTCCAACAAGAGGCTGGCTACAGACACAAGGGAGATAAAGCATTTTTCCCACCCCTCCCTAAAAAATCAAAGAACTTTTTTTTTTTCTTCTTCTTCTTTTTTTTTGGTACCTTATATATATAAAAAAAATTTTTCCTTTTCTAAAACTTTTATTAATCTTTTATTTTTGCATCTTGAAAAAATAATTGTTTGCCAGTAACCTTTTTTTTTTCCTCTTATAATTTTTATTTTAGGGATACATGAATGTGCGTTTTCCTTTCTTTTCTTGTCTTCTTTCTCTTTTTCTTTCTTTCTTAATTATCTTTTTGTTTTTTTGTCTAGCTCTACTCAACTTCTGATCTTTTCTTCTCCCTTTCCTATCCGTTTCACCTTTTCCTCTCTTTTGTTCTTCTTTATGTGACTTAACTCTTGTCCTGCACATCCTCAGATAAACCCATACTTAACTAGTAGACCCTATCCCCCATTGTGTACACACTTAATCCACAAATTTATTACTCAATTCAAAACCTCTGAGATTTAAATTCCTTAATAGCAGTACTACCCCTTTATACCTATATAATATTTTAAGCATTTTTTTAAGTTTTTCACATCTCCTCTATGTCCCTCACCTTCTCTCAAAATATTCACATTCCTCTCTAAGAAGATGGACTTTTAATCTATATAATAACATTAATTTTTACGTTTCTATTTTTTTCTGGTCTCTTTTCATACCCCTTTCCCTTTCTTCTTTTCCTCTCTCTCTCTACTTGCATACTACCCAACCTATTACATGCATTGTGATTAGGACATAGGTAACTCTCCCTGTGCCTCCCCACACCAATCTATCCCTATTTTTTACGCACATCTCTCCCTAACCCTAATAAATTCTGGTTTTCCAAATTCTTCTTTGCAGTTTAAAGTCCATTAGCATATAGTTGTTTGATGTGGAATAGATGAATCTGTTGAACTAGATTGTATATGTAGACTATTGACTGTACAAATGCAAACTTTGGTTGATGGTTGCCTTAAGATAGTGTTCTAGCACAAAACTGGTGCTATCTTCATCTTAAATGGGCAGAGTAAGCCGGAAAAACACAAGGAAAATGCCAAATTCGGGTATCTCAATTCCCAAACTTGATAATCAGGGATCAGAACAGATAATGAATAATCCAGAGGAGAGTTCCCAAATAGCTCTACAAACACTACTGGCAAACATGACAAATGAGAAGTTTGACAACTTACAAAGGACTCTGTATGAGCGTGATAGGGAGAGAGAGGAGGCATCCCAGAAGTTTATACAGGAATATCATAAGCGTGAGGAAGCTACTCAAAAACTCATACAGGATTTGCGTGAACAACTTGAGAATACTCAAAGAGAAAGGGAGGAATGGCGTGAGCAGGCTGAGAACACTCAAAGAGAACTGCAGGAATCCCACGAACCGCAGGAAAAGAACTGCAGGAATCCCACGAACGGGAGGAAGCTAATCAAAGAGTAATACAGGAATTGACAGACCAGGTAGAGAAAACACAAAGATCACTAAAGGCATTCATGGAATCCATTAACAAAGAGCTGAAGGAAGTCAGGGAGACCACAAAGGGAATGCTGAATGGAACCCAACAGAAGGAATGGGAGTCCAAAGAAACCATAACCAATCAACTAAGTGATTTGAGAACAAACACTGAACACCAAATTAAGAAAGTAAAGAAATTCATACAAGACCTAAAACAGAGCTTCAACAAAGAACTTGAAGCCATCAAAGCCAACTAATTAGAAGGAAAAGAGATAAAAAACAAAGTAGAGAGTCTTGACAGCAGGTTAGACCATGCAGAAGATCGAATCTCAGGGATTGAAGACAGCCTGGATATTATAGAGAAAGAACATACAACCATCCAAGACAAGTCCAAGAAATATGATAGATCTATCCAACACCTGGAAGACACTATCAGAAGGCCTAATCTAAGGATAATGGGTGTAGAGGAGCACCTAGAAACAGAAGTTAATGGTCGAGGAAATTTGTTTAACAGAATCCTAGCAGAGAACTTCTCAAAAATGCAAAAAGATAGGCCTATTCAGATACAAGAAGCCTTTAGAACCCCAAATAGACAAGACCAGAATAGGACATCCCACCATCACATTATAATCCACACAGGATCAACTCAGACCAAGGAAAAGATCCTTAAAGCTGTCAAGGAGAAAAGGGTAATCACCTATAAAGGGAAACCAATTAGAATCACCTCAGATTTCTCAGCAGAGACAATCAAAGCAAGAAGAGCCTGGAATGATGTATGCCATGCCCTAAAAACAAACAACTATCAAACAAGAATACTGTACCCAGCTAAACTCTCCTTCATAACTGAAGGCCAAAAAAAAACTTCCATAGCAAAGAAAAATTGAAACAATATATCTCCACCAAACCAGCCCTACAAAAGAATCTTAAAGATGTCCTAAACATAGAAAACCAACAAGACCGCAATAAAGGTCAAGAAACTGCACCCAAACTGAGAATCCAAGAACCATAGGAAGAACCCAGTTCTCGCAGCCCCAAGAAAGTGGATAACATGGCAGGAACTCCCAAATACCTCTCAGTCCAATCTCTTAATTTTAATGGACTGAACTTTCCAATTAAGCAACATAGATTGTCTAGTTGGATTAAAAAACAAGATCCTTCTATCTGCTGCCTGCAGGAGTAACATCTTGCACATAAAAACAAACACATTTTCAATGTTAAAGGCTGGAACAAAATCTACCAAGCAAACGGCCCCCATAAAGAGGCGGGAGTTGCAATCCTAATATCAGATAAAATTGACGTCGAATTAAAATTCGTGAGAAGAGATACAGAAGGTCGCTACATACTAATTAAAGGATCTCTCCTTCAGGAGGATATTACAATTCTAAATATCTATTCACCAAACAATGGAGAACGCAAATTTATCAAAGAAACACTACTTTCCCTCAAATCTTATATAGATCCAAAGACATTAATTGTTGGGGATTTTAACACACCACTCTCCCCACTAGATAGATCAACTCGGCAAAAACTCAACAGAGAAACCGCAGATCTAAACAGCTGCATAGATCAACTAGTCTTAACAGACATCTACCGAACATTTCACCCAGCAGAATCAGAATACACATTTTTCTCAGCAGCACATGGAACGTTTTCTAAAATAGACCAAATTTTAGGCCACAGAGCAAACTTGTCTAAATTCAGAAACATTGAAGCAATAACTTGCATTCTCTCTGACCACAAGTGAATAAAATTAGAGCTCAACACCAAAAGTCACCAAAGAAAGTCCGGTATCACATGGAGGCTGAACTACACACTGCTGAATCATGAGTGGGTCATGGAAGAGATTGGAAAGGAAATTCAAATGTTCATGCTATTCAACAAAAATGAACACACAAATTATCAGCTCCACTGGGACACAGCAAAGGCAGTACTCAGAGGCAAGTTTATAGCTCTGAGCTCCTACATCAACAAATTGGAGAGATCTGAAACTAACAATTTAATGACACATCTAAACCTCCTTGAAAAAGAGCCGCAAGATAAAGCCCAATCCAGTAGACGGAAAGAAATAATCAAAATTAAATCAGAATTAAATGAATTAGAATCCAAAAAAACTATAGAAAGAATCAACCAAACAAAGAGTTGGTTCTTCGAAAAACTTAACAAAATTGACAGACCCTTAGCAAATCTTATCAGAAAAAGAAGAGAACACACCCAAATTAATAAACTCAGAGATGAGAATGGAAACATCACTACGAAAACAACCAAGATTCAGAACATTATAAGGGAATACTTCTCAAAACTTTATGCTAATATGTTTGAGAACTTGACAGAAATGGACCTTTTCCTAGCAAATATTGACATGCCAAAACTAACCAAGATGAGGTAAACTATCTTAACAGGCCCATATCAAGCATTGAAATAGAAACAGCAATAAGAGACCTCCCAGCTACGAAAAGTCCAGCACCAGATGGTTTTACAGCGGAATTCTACAAGGCCTTCAAAGCAGAGCTCACACCAATACTCCTCCAACTCTTCAACGAAATTGAAAGAGAAAGCTCACTACCGAACACATTCTATGAAGCCATCATAACCCTCATCCCAAAACCAGGCAGGGACTCATCAAAGAAAGAGAACTATAGACCCATGTCTTTGATGAATATTGATGCAAAACTTCTCAACAAAATTTTGGCCAATCGACTTCAACAATTCATCCAAAAAATCATACACCACGATCAAACAGGATTCATTTCAGGGATGCAAAGTTGGTTCAATATACGCAAATCAATTAATATTATTCATCACATCAACAGGAGCAAGAATAAGAACCACATGGTTATCTCAATAGACGCAGAAACAGCATTCGACAAGATCCAACACCCCTTCAAGATGAAGGTTTTGGAAAAATTAGGAATCCATGGAACATTCCTCAATACAATAAAGGCTGTATATGACAAAACTACAGCCAGCATTATACTCAATGGTGAAAAACTAAAGCCATTTCCTCTTAACTCAGGAACAAGACAAGGATGCCCACTCTCTCCACTTCTCTTCAATCTAGTATTAGAATGCCTAGCTACAGCAATAAGACAAGATGCAGACATAAAGTGGATCCAAATAGGGAAAGAAGAAATAAAACTCTCCCTCTTTGCAGATGACATGATCTTTTAGTTAAAGAATCCCATAGACTCCACTCACAAATTACTCAAGCTGATTCAAAACTTTGGCAAAGTAGCAGGGTATAAAATTATCCCCCAAAATCAATGGCTTTTCTGTATGCCAACAATGAGAAAACTGTGGCTGAAATTAGGAAAACAACCCCATTTGTAACAGCCCCCCCCAAAATATAATACCTAGGAATTAACTTAACTAAAGAAGTGAAGGACCTCTATGATGAAAACTTTAAAATCTTGAAAAAGGAAATCAACACAGAACTTAAAAAATGGCAAAACCTCCCATGCTCCTGTATTGGAAAGATTAACATCGTGAAAATGGCAATACTTCCCAAGGCTATCTACAAATTCAACGCAATACCTATCAAAAATCCTCCATCATTCTTCAAGGAAATAGAAGAGGCAATCTAAAAATTCATATGGAACAATAAAAGACCCCGTATAGCAAAAACGCTCCTGAATGGAAAGAACACTGCTGGAGGAATATCAATACCAAACTTCAAACTCTACTATAAAGCCATATTAATCAAAACAGCGTGGTATTGGCATAACAACAGACCTCAGGACCAATGGAATAGAATTGAAAACCCAGAAATGAACCTACAGACCTATAGCCATCTAATCTTCGATAAGGGAGCTAAAACAATAGAATGGAAGACAGACAGCCTCTTCAGTACATGGTGCTGGCAAAATTGGTTAACTACATGTAGAAAACTAAAGCTAGATCCTTATATATCACCCTGCACAAGAATCAACTCCAAATCGATCAAAGAACTTGAACTCAAAACAGACACTCTGAAAACATTACAGGATGGAATCGGAGAAACCCTAGGTCTCCTTGGCTCAGGCCGAAATTTTCTGAATAGAGACCCGGAAACACAACAAATCAAAGAAAGGTTGGACAAATGGGATTGCATAAAGTTGCAGAGCTTCTGCAGGGCAAATGACATAGCTAGCAAGATCAATAGAAAGCCCACGGATTGGGAGAAGATCTTTACTAGCCATACAACGGACAAGGGTCTCATATCTAAAATATACTTGGAACTAAAAAAATTAAACCACCCAACAACAAATCCTCAAAGAAACAACTGCCCAATAAGTAAGTGGGCGAAAGACTTAAAGAGAAGCTTCTCTGAAGAAGAAAGAAGGATGGCCAATAGACACATGAAGAAATGTTCAACATCCCTAGCCATAAAAGAAATGCAAATCAAAACAACATTGAGATATCACCTCACTCCAGTTAGAACGGCAAAAATCAAGAACTCTAACAATAACAGATGCTGGAGGGGATGTGGACAGAAAGGAACCTTACTTTATTGTTGGTGGGAATGTAAACTTGTTCAACCACTTTGGAAATCAGTATGGAGGTCCCTCAAAAGACTACACATAGAACTCCCCTATGACCCAGCAATCCCATTTTTGGGCATTTACCCAAATGTTTACAAACAATACCACACTAAAGCTACCAGCACAACAATGTTTATTGCAGCATTATTTACCATAGCTAAGATATGGAACCAACCCAGATGCCCCTCAGTAGATGAATGGATCAAGAAAATATGGTATATATACACAATGGAATTCTATGCCTCCATCAGAAAGAATGACATTTCCCCATTTGTTAGGAAATGGAAAGGCTTGGAAAACATTATATTAAGTGAAATAAGCCATGCCCAAAGAAACATAGGTCCCATGGTTTCCCTTATATGCAATATCTAGTATATGTATGAGTCAAGCGGAAAAGGTCAGATAATGTGATGTTAGAAAAACGATCCCTTAAATATGTGTTTTAATGTTTCTTTTTCTTTCATGCATGTTTTTCTAACGCATTTATAAGATTATTTCTTCGTTGCTTTGTATGTCCCTCCCCCACAGTGTAACCCCCGCTTTCACTATATTTGATGTCAGTATAACTTGTGGAGGAGATGGGGACAAACAAGTCGTTCAAGGATTCAGGTGGACCTGTTGCAACAATGAGAAGCACAAAATGTCATGTCCAAAACGAGCTTTACAATGTCGGTGTATGGGGGAAGGGGGGAAGGATTTGGTGGGGGGGAGGGGGGAGGCTGGGAAGGGAGGTAAAGAGTAAACAAAGGAGGAGGCTGCAATGCTTGGTAAGAAATGTATGCATTATCCTGCCCATGTAATTGAAACCCCTCTGTACAGTATGTTCTCAAATAAATTAAAATAAAATTTAAAAAAATGATTTATTTGGTGCTAAAAAATAATTCCTGAATTGGAGAATGCTATTCCCTGGAAACAATACAATATTTATATATTTTCGTGCAAAAGACCTTAATATATTTTCTGTAATCAGGAAATAACTGGCACATATATTCATAGGGATTGCTATAGGTCCAAAATTCTGAAAATAGCACTTGTCTGAGGTTGGGAGGTTGGCTCAGTTGTAGAGTGCTTGCCTTTCATGTATGAGGTCATGGGTTCAATTGCGCAGCACCAAATAAGCAGAAAAAGTCAGAAGTGGTCCTGTGGCTGAAATGGTAACGCACTAGTCTTGAACTATAGATTTGAAGGACAGTACTCAGACCCAGAGGTCAGGCCCCATAACAACCTCTCCCTAAATAAAATAAAATAAAATAAAAATTTTTGAACAACAATAACCACATAACCTCCTGCCCCCCCCAAAAAATTTTAAAATCTCTTGCACAACACAATGTGAAGCCATGTATATTCTGTGATGAAAAAACTAAGAATTGATTCAAGAATTGTATCAACTTACAAAAAATTATGAAGTGATATTATTTAAAAAATCTTCAATATAATTACAAAAGGCATGCCATGCATAATTCTGCCCTAATTTAAACTGAGAATCGCTTTGTTTCCCTTAAGAATTGTGCAATGTTTGTAAAGTAATAACAGTCACAGTATGTAGTAATAATAGGGAAAGCTATAGAATTATGTATAATTAATTATAGTTTCATAAATTTATGAATGTTAAATGTCAAAATTGCACAACAGCACAGTGTGAGGAGTTTCTAAAGACTGAATTCTGTTTAAAATTAGTTTTCACATATCAGTATCTTCAGACCTGTACTGAAAGGGAACATCTATATTTTTTAAATCCTGTAAATGTTAGAGGACTTAGTGGTTATCCTAAATGAGTGATAATAGAGAATTTTAGGAAAGAAAAATAAAAAATGTTTTATTTTAAATATTATTTCAAGGTGCCATATTGTACATATTTATGCTTGGGTTAATCCTATTAAAAGCACAGGAATACCTCTGCTTCCCTAAATAATGTACGTAAAATTTTGTTGTTGCAACTTAGGAGGCATAAGTTGAAACAAGATTGCGCCAGATCAAATCAAATTCTTCAGAAACATGTATAAGAGAAAATTATAGGAAGAAACTAACAAGAACCTAGCAAGTGATGAGTACACACATATTAACATAGTTCGACACAATGAAACAAATCAATACTTTGTGGGAAAAAAAGGAAAGTATTCATTTGGCCACTATATTTTCACATGTTCTCTTTACACAAATATCTAGACTATTGTATACTTCCCTTCTAAAAGAACTATAATTTGAGCTAACAATTATTTTCAAAATGAGGTTAAAATATTTGAATTATCATTAGGTCACATTAAACGGTTTTGTCTAAATTTAAAATTGGGAAATCATATTTCCTTAGCAAACTGCCTTTGGGGATTTTCTTTCCAGGAAATTCAAGGAGAAAATGGAGAATATTTCAGATTCAGCAGATGGATGCTGTCTCAAATTAACCAACTATTAGAAGTTTGAAAATATTTTCATAAGTAAATCAACCTTCATCTGAAAAGAAACAGAGCTTGTGATTTTATAGCCAAACAAACAGTGTTGTTCTTGTTAGGTGCATCTTACATACATTAAAGTTAGAATGTGTGAGTATAATTACTATTAACTACATAAAATGTAGATCCTATGCAATGTCATCTGAACAGTGTGTTTGTTCTCCCAGAACACTTAAACTGGAGGACATCCACTTAATCACTATACTCTTCCAGGCAGAAAATTAATTAAATGAATAAATAACTCAATTCAAAACATAGTACAGGTAATGTAAAATGTCACTCATTTTCCAGGTTAGTTTATACAAGATTATTTTGTGAGTTGTTTCATGAAACATGTTCCCTTTTTCAGAATTGTCAATGCCATTTGGTTATTGATGGTGAAGTTTTTTTTTTTTCTCATAAATTATTGATTGTGAGTCCTTAGTGTCAACCCTGATTGATGATTCTTCATTACTCTTTTGAGTGAGGTACTTTTTTCATTTTCCACTTTATTTCCCACATGACATTCAGGATATATGCTTGCTTTCTGGATTCCTCCCTCCAGAGTCGCTACAAGCTAGGTAGAACTGATTATTTCAGAATATATTCAAATACTTTCCTGTTTCCTTCAAATCAAAGGCATTGCAATATCTCCCCTAGGTCCATGTTTAGAAACTATGTTGATGTGAAAAAATAGAAATGTTATCTCAGATATGAAACATCTGACTAACTACTAAATTCATTTGAAGTACTCTTTTAGATAGAAAGATTTCTCAATATTTATTTAATATACATTTTGAACTTAAATGTTAGGAATGTTTCTGGAATTAATTCTGTACTATTACTTGGTGAATAGCATATGGAGAATAAACAGCCCAATATTCAGAACTATTCAGATGAATTTAATAAACAATTTTTCCTTTATTTTTTATTTTCAAAATACTGTATACAGGGGTTACAATTACATGGTCAAGATAATGAGTATATTTCTTATCAAGCATTGTAGCCTCTTCCTTTTTTTCCCCTTACCATCCCTTCACATCCTCCCCACTCCCCTCCAGCGACTTCTCCTCACCCCCCCAACCAATGTTGTAAAGTTTGTTTTCTACATAATGACTTGTACATCTCATTGTTACAATGGATCCACCTGTATCCATATTTAAACGATTTGTTTTTCCCTAAATTTTTAATAAAATTTTATTTTAAAAATGTGTATTTTGTTTAGTGAATTTTGTAGAGCATTTCTACTCTGTGGATCACAGGTTGAATTATGAGGAAAAATTCCCAGGAAGCTACTGAAAATGTATATGTATAGTCATATAGTTTCTGTTCCTGGATAATGTCATTTTTTGAAAGTATACTTTGATACTTATCTGTGTGCTATTATTAACTGTTAGGAAACATTTCTAAAAGTTTCCTAGCAAAGACAAAGGTTTAAATTTGGAGAGTTAATGGAATATTGGCCAGAAATTTAGAGAGCAGTTCAACAATTATGTGATAAGTAGAAAATTGCATTCATTGTGTAGTATCCTGGCATTTCAATCAAAACTAGGGAATATGACAAGAGAATGAACTTTTAGAAAGACAACTGATATTCAGAAAATCTCTGAATATGAGTAATGTTTAGAACTGAGAGTAAAAGAAAAAAATCCTCAGGAAGGAGTTTCAAAGCCAGCATGGGCCAGAATGTCAGTGAAAATTTTGTCTCCAAATAACCACTTGAAAACCAAAAATGGCAGTCTCTTTCAAGTGGCAGAGAGCAAGCTTTGAGCTGCAGGGTTCAGGGAACAAGCCCAAGCCCAGAGTACAATCTCCACCACAAACAAAAAAAGGAAGAAACATTCATAATATTTCTGTGTAACATTGAAGGTCTACAAACTTAATGTTTGGCAGAAGTGCTTCAAAATACTAACTGCCTTATGATGAGATGGCATTTTTTGAAAGAATTTTACAGAGCTTTGCAAAATTACAAAGTTCAGAATCATTCCATTCAAATTTTCCTTCAAAAAGAATCACACATTTTACAAAGGGGGGTTCTATATGAGGAGAATGTGTGATATTAATAGCCACTTCCTACATATACCTTAATTCTTACTAGTGTGCTATATACTATCAAGAATTTTCCATGAACGACTTACTGACAGCAGATATGAACCAATGTACAATGGAATATTCGATAATAATGAGACACCAAAAAGGGATTTGGAATTGACTCCAGAGAATGCAAAAGTTATATGACTGTTTTGTCCTGCAATGACAGGGACAAGAGTTACAGAAAAATTTCAAGGCAAATAGAAAAGAATCAGCTTTGTTCTGATTTGGGAGGAGTTAAGTATCTTGACTATTTTACATAATGAATAATTGTGCCTAATGCCAGAACAGTCAATGAAATAAAATGTGGAACTGAAGGGCATAGAAGACCAAAGCACATCTTTCAGGGACACATTGGACATAGGGAAGTGCTCGTTACTTATCATACCCAGGTTGTTGGGTGAAGAAAGATAACTCAGGAAAGTACTGTTTTCTAAATTCTACAGGTAAGTGGAACCATCACAATATTTATATTTTTCTTGGAATAATATGTATAAGAAAAGTATACTTATATATGGTTCCTTATAAAAATTTCAGATCAACTTCTGTGTTCCAAACACATCAATGGGTAGGGAAAGTTTATGAGTTTGTTAAACTATCTAATTTTGCAATGTTTTTCACAAGTCACAATATTCTAAATCTTCTCAATATTTGTCATGTGTTATGCAATTTGCAGAATTCTGTGACTTCTTCCCATTGCTTGTAGCAGGGAAAAAAGATTCTTGCAATGGTACATACAATTTCAACAGAATTTTTTTTGTTTTGTGGGGGGGGCAATGTGTACTTTTTGAAGATACCATATTTTATACAGAGAATCTGTGATTTATCAGATAAGAATACATGTGTAATTTGAGAATTTTCTGGTACATTTCTAATCTTTTGAAGAAAGATTAATCTGTAACTTTGGATTATAATTCAAGACCAATTCACAAAACCATATCCAATGAATGTTTGTTTTCCTTGTGGGTAATATGCCCCTCATATTTATGGGCACACCACAACTATGTTATGGTTCATTTGGCATTCCTGGTCCACAGCATTCCTACGGATAAATGGAATAGCCTTTGAAATATATTTTAGGAAGGTCTCTCTAGCCAAAAAATATTTATTAGTGGTTAAGATTCCCGTGTAATCAAAGAAGTTGAAATATTTGACTGCAAATGAGGAAATTTCACATGTGAGAATCTTGCTCACATTTATGATAGATGTGAAATTGTAAGGGTTTCTGATCTGAGCATATTTGAGCCTCAGGATTTCTCCAGGTTTGCAATTTCAAATGAGTATTGGGATTCATACAGAAATATTTGAACAAAAATGATTTCAACATTCATTTGTCAACTTTGTCTTACAACCTGGTGACTGGGAAACCTGTATCTTTTCTATGTTTTAGGAAAGTCAAGAGAACAAAACTATTTCCACAACTGTGTGTTTGTACTACAAACACAAAGACGTAAGTTTCTATGTGTAAATTTAGGAAAATTGTGCTGTATATATTAATATTATTTTTAAATAGAATTTTCTTAAGGTGATGTACAGAGAGAATAGTTTACATATGTAAGACAGTGAATAAGTACTTTTCTCATTATATGTTCTTACTTTATTTTTTCCTACACTGTTCTTCAGCATAAAATCTCCATTTTTTCCCACTAGATGTAATATGTATTTCCAAAGTATTATTTTGTTGGGATTGTTCTTAATTTGTTTCTCTCTCCTTTGTCTCATATTTTGATAGTCGCTTTCCCATGCCTAATTCTGATTAACACAGTGTACCAAAACCAAATACAATGACAGCATTGTACAAAACATAGGAAAGTAAATGAAAAAATTCCAACTAAAAAGAAACTGCTCCACAGATTCCTTTTTAAAAAATCAAGAAAGAAACACCAATTTATTTTGTATCTAGATTTCATTTTGCTTAGCCTAAGCTTCTATATTCTTACATATATTATTTTAAAGCTATTGTGATCCTCTTTTAGGACCAAAATGGACATTTACCAGATTTTACAAATAAGAGAAACCATGGAAAATAGGTTTGTTTGGGTCTGCACTCCTTCAATTCACTGTTTTTGTGTTGTTTTGTTTTATTTAACTCTTTCCATTTCGTTACAAATGGGACTGTGCCATTCTTTCTAGTGGAAAATCGAATTCCATTGTGTATATATTCCCCATTTTCTTGATCCATTTATCGACACTCAGGCATCTGGGGTGATTTCTTATTTACCCTATGGTAAATAATGTTGCAATTAACGTGACTTTTACATTCTAATGGAATGCGTTGCAATCTCGATTTTGACTTGATTTGCATTGTTGAGCAGTTCTCCATAGTTCCTTTAGTCTTTCTCAATTCCCCATCACTGAAATCTCTCTTTAAATATTTAGACTTTTTTCCATAGAGGGTCATTATCGATTGGATTTTTTTAGGGGGCAGGGAGCTTTGGCTGGTTGAATTTTCATTATATTTCAGCTCTAAGACCATTTTCTATTTCTTGGCTTCTGAAGATCTTCTCCCAGTCTTCTGGCTTTATATACCTTTCTAGATATGTTCTTGGTCATGAAGCAGCTCTGCAGGTTCGATCAGTTTTGTCTGGCTTTTCTTTGACTTAATGTATTTACGCATCTATAATCAGAAAATTGCAACCTCTTCTAATAATCCCTAATATTTCTATATTCCTTTCATTCACAATATTTTCCATTACCTCGACATCTTTGATTCATTTGGAACTTGATCTGATGGAGGGTGATATAACTTTTAAGTTTTTATAGGACTTTAAACAGTATAACGAAAATATTATTGATTATTTCTTTTTAATTTTTCTGCATTTATCCTGCTTCCTAGTGAAAGGCCATAATTTTTTTCTTTAGAAGTGACATTTAAAATATAGGTGCCCTGGTTTCTCTTTTTGTATTCATTGTTATATGTCCTGTTCCATCCTAGAAGAGTACTGAAAGAGCTTAATTTCTATGACATGAACAAGAAGATTAGAGTAAGCAAAGTGAACAGCATACTGAAACAAGAGGTTTATCATTGTTACTTTTTTATTATACAATGAAAAACTATTTCTCTTTTCTTACTTTGTATTCCTTTTATAAGGCTTCTCCGTTGTCATTATATTTGATTTTGGTAGCCTGTGGATTGCATAAACTTTAATCTGAATACAACAAAGAAGGGGCACAACAACATATTGAGATGGAAGTGCCACAACATTCCTCACAAGATAACATCTTGGAAATGTCATTTACTGCTGGGTCCAAGGATATTTGAAGCAGAACAAAATGTAAGAAAAATGAGAGATAGGGTAACATAAGGCAAGAAAGTGATTCACTGGCGTGTGTACATAATTATAATAACTTGTACATCAACTTGACAAGATGAATTGAAGAGTAGAATATTGATACACTTATTAAATTTCCTAAGTTTACACATGGATATGTATACAGATTGGATTGCAGTCTATATACAGACATGTTTTGATAGATCTATTTTCTTCTCATTCTGAACAGTCTAGGAAAGACACAAGTTACCCTGAGTCTACAGGTTCCAAGCCATTCCTCAAAAATTAATATTGAATTCATTCACTATTTCTTCAGGAAAACCAAGAAACATTTGAAATTACACACTAGGCCCACATATGTCCATAAAGAGAAACTCTTGCCTTTCAGCACCAATAATAAAAATATTAAATTTCTTCATCTGTACCCATGTAATTCAACTGTATTATTACTATATTGCATAGGAAACCAACCAACAAATGTTCATAAGGAGGATATTCCTAAACTATGCTTCAGACTATTGCATTTTCATCAAGAATGTTGTATTAGGGAAATGAACCGTAAGATTTGTATTCAAATGTTTTTTTTTCTTTCATGTGATTATTTCTAACACATTTATAAGATGATTCCTTTGTTGTTTTGTAGGTCCCTCCCCCATGATATAACCCTTGCTTACACTGTATTTGATGTCAGTATAATTTGTGGGTGGTAAGGGAAAAATTTGTTTAACTAGGGATACTGGTGGACCCATTGCAACAATGAGATGCATAAGTCGTTATGTCGAAAACGAACTTTACAAATTTTGTCGGTGGGGGGAGGAGGTTTGAGTGGAGGGGATGAGGAGAGGATGGGAAGGGATGGGAAGGGAAAAAAAGGAGGAGTCTACAACGCTTGATAAGATATGTACTCATTATCTTGCCCATGTATTTGTAACCCCTCTGTACAGTATCTTCACAATAAAAAAAAATAATGTTATAGACCAAGGTGCTAAATCAACTATAAACATGTGCGAGCAAATATATATGGAGCAAATTACAAACAATTTGAAAATGAAGATAGTCATCAAATATGGTTCCATGAAAGTGTTTTTGTTATACACGACAGTTACAGTCCACTCTTCTTGAAACATTTTGGAAATATATTGACACATTTCCAGAAGATAAATATCCTCTTGCCTGAAATATATATTTTCTTCACAAAATCATATGATCTTCAAAAATTGCATTTCCCTCCTCAAAAGAATACATTTTGAATGATATTTTGTGTACACACAAGAAACTGGTTTTTCCTTGCCACAGATTTTGGAAAGAACTACTAGAATCTTTGCTCAGATTAAATTACACATGGAAATTATTTAGATGGATGAGACACTTGTATAGTAAGAAATTTTCAGTCTTTCAGTACAGAGTAGAAAATCATAAGTTTGTGTGAGAAGTCTAATATCATTAAGGTTTTGTTATGTATTTATTATGCTCTACGATTGTAACAATGTATGTAATGGAAGATGATACCCATAAGGACAGTGAAAAATGAAGTATGATTTGTTCTCTGTTGAGAAACAAATGCAGATTTGATGATTGACGTTTCCATACTCCAAACTTACTATGTCTATGTGGAAAGTGACATGGTGAATTCCAATGAAGACATAAACACCTGAGTTTACTAATGAATTCAATGTACGGGTGAATAGGTAGAAGAAATCAAAATGAATTCATTTGCTTGAGTGAACGTCACTATATACCTACATACATATATGTTTATGTGTATAAGTAAGATGTAGCTAAAACTATGAGAAATGGTTTGAATTCATGTTGTGATAACAATGATTCCTGCAAGAAATAAGAGAAAAATATCATTTACTTTCTTTGGAAAAGACCCGAGTGTATATTTCTGTAATCTGCATATGAACATGAACTTCATTAGTAATTCAAGAGATATTAAGAGCACATTGTCAGTTATTTTCAAAAAATTTCATGCTTGCTGTTCCACTCCCATTTCCATTCAAACTTGTTTTTTGTATACAAACCATTTCACAAATTATGCTTGGACACTCTCTGGCTCAACACATTCAAAGTTAGTTGAACATTTGAAGTGTAACCCTAGTCAATCCATTACTACAATTATTATGGTACAGTTCTTCAAATCTTTCCCAATATTCCCATTCAGGCTAAGCTATGCCTTCGCAACGGTTCTGAAATATGTCTCTTGTAAAATATTCATGAATGTATCATGATCCAGGAAAATAAGAAGAAAGTTTTCACATGGTTGAATAGAATAGAAAAGCCATAGTGGATTTTCTATATAATGTTATTGCGATGAATTTAAATAAACATGATATTTTTATCTCCATTTCAATATTTGTGAAGGCATGCATAAAAACAAAGCACAAAGAGTGATTATTTCATGAGATGTATCCTTTAAAAGGATAGCTGCTGTATGGTAGGCAAGTAAAATATGAAGGGATACCATGATACAATTACAAGAAATGTAATAAAAAATAAAATGCTTTCCCATTATTATGTGTAAAGAAAAATGTTCCCTTAAAAGTGACATTCACATTGTGAATTGATATGAAGTAAATATATTCATCAGTCCAGAAAAAGAACTAAACTTTAAGAAACATACACATGTCAATTTTCAGTGTGAAGGGTGAAATATTGGACTTTGAAATGAATATAGAAAATTTCCATTAACTAGGTAAATATTATTTCATTAAAAATACTTCTCAAATATATATGGTTATGAGAATTCCGTGCCAGAAGCATACCAAATTTTGGAATGCATGGCTGGGTTTGAGCCCAGGGTCAGATGTTTAAATATCAATGGCCCAATTATGGATTCACTTCTCATTACCAAAGAAGACATACAAGGAAAATATTCCTGGGCAACCTGTGATTAATGTTTATCATGATTGAGTAAAATCTAGAATTGAAGGTAGAAAAAATATCCTCAGTTTTCAAGCGACAAATTGTAACAAATTTCGTTTGCATACACAAACATACACACACAAATACACACACACACATACACAAATATATGCATCTCCAAATGGACAGGACAGGAAACAGAAATATGAGATCACACACACAAATCTACTCACATATATATAATGACAAAAATAGGGCTGGATAAACTTCGAAAGACAAATGAGGAAGTAACATTGTCTACATATTCACACATTCTCCCATCAATTCACAGGTTCTCAAGTACCATCCAATTTGGAAGCCAGAAAAACTATGATTCATAAATAGGATATATTATCATAAGGGAACAGATTAGTAATACTTGGAATCATATTAAATGGTAATAACAAAAGAAGTTGAGGAAATATCACTTCATGAAACAGCACTCTGAATTGCAAAGAGAAAATGAAAGTTAGTACAAGTAGGAAGTGAATAAAATCTAACTGCTCCTATCTGGATGAAAGTATTTCTGAGATTTTGGAAATACCAGCGAGTAAACCAAAACACCAGTGATGAATATTGCATTACAGTCCTTTATTTGGTTCTTTCTGTTCGTTGGGCTTGAATTCTGGGCTTGTTCACAGTCCCTGAGTTCTTTAAAGTTCTAATGCTCTACCAGTTGATCTACAATGCCACTTCCACTTATGAGGTAATGAGGGTGTGACAAAGGTTCCTGTTGGAATGCCTTGAAAACTATTCCTTAGATCTCAGTCTTCTACATGTCCCTAAACGACTTGTACTAGGCTTCTTTTCTCCGTTATCCAGAGTGTTGATGATTTTTCTGTTTCATTGTTACCGACATTCATGCACACTGCAGGTCCAAACGTGATTTTCCTTAGGGATAATGCTCTATAGTATTCCATTCTGAGGGGATGAATTCCAGAAATGAATCTGAAAATACTCCTTGACTTTATTAATCCATAGTAAGAGCCTCATGGTTCAAACACAAGAAAGGCTAGAATTAATAACATTATCACCTGGCCCTCAAATGTGGTTTTTGACCTCAAAAATCATTTCCCATGGCATATTCTTAATTCTATTGATCACATATTGAATTGATCCATTCAGTGTGAAAGCAGTATGAGGTTTATTCCTCTCTATAATTTTCATGAGTTAGAACATTCTCATCTGATGCAAGGGTGAACATGTCTATTCCCATTAGTCTGCCTCAGGTAGCACTTTCTTCACTATAAAACCTGCCAAATGATCCTGCACATAACATTGTAATGTCTGACATACAGCAGGCAATTGAATACAAATTCCTAGTATGCTTATTACCTTTTCACAGGAAGCATATATGAGGCCCTACAGTGATGAGAGGCTCATGTAAATACAATTTGGTCTTAAGTTAAACACGCATGTTAAAAAAAAAAAAACAGGACTGATCAGAGAAGATTATTTTTTTATAATATCAGTACATCTAGAATCCATTGTTTCACTTATAAAATGGATAATATCTCTTATTGGCAAGCAACACAAATTACATCATTCCACATGTAATAAATGCTTAGGAACAATTCCATGCAAGCCCAATTACTGTTCATTTGTTCCTTTATTTGCCACCTTACCATTTCAGGAAGAGATAGTTGTTCTGATAATCTATAAAATCAACAGTACAATATATTTTGTGACCCTGGAAGGACAAGTTTACTATAACAATTACAGTTCTTTAAATAATCTCATAAATACTCAATAAGCTACAATAACTTTTGTAGTTTCACATCTAATTTTGATTATCCTATCTATACCATATCCAATGTGTTTTCATACTTTATTCGGGAATGGTGAATGTGATATCCATGTATGTACTGATGATTAAAAATAGCTCTAAATGCATTTTATTAATATATATGTTTGCAAAGTGCAAATTGTAAGTCATCTCAAGAATCTCCTCAAATAATGCAGGAAGACAATTCAAACCAGGTAGTTATTTTTACAATAATAATTTCAAAATGTAGACATGATACTTACATGCAATTGTATGCATTGTTCAATCACCAGTTGAAGGTATTCTCACTTACAATTTCATAATTGATGAGATGAGTGAATCCTGAAACCATGAAAAGGGGGAGAAAGTATTGGTTAAAAAAAAAAAAAACTGCTATGGATGCATTCCCTAATTGAAATTGATTGTAAGTGAATGAGAAGATTTTTTAGATAAAATAATTCTGATCTTCAGTAGTTTGGTTGATTGAATTTCTTTTTTTTTGTTGTTGTTTGTTTTATTGTGAAAATACTGTACAGAGGAGTTACAATTATATGGGCAAGATAATGAGTATATTTCTTATCAAGAATTGTAGCCTCCTCCTTTGTTTCCCTTTCCCATCCCTTCTCATCCTTCCCCCCACCCCTTTACCCAATCCTCCTTTCCCCACACCCCCGCACGAAAGTTGTAAAGTTCGTTTTCCACATAAGGACTTGTACATCTCATTGTTGCAATGGGTCCACATGTATCCCTATTTAAATGATTTGTTTTTCCCCTTCTGCTCCAAAAATTATACCAACATCAAATACAGTGAAAGCAGGGGTTATACTTTGGGGTAGGATATACCAAGCAACAAAGAAATATTCTTATAAATGTGTTAGAAACAATCACATGAAAGAAAAAAAAACATTTGAATACATATCTTAGGGTTGGTCTTAGTGAAACTATACTTCGGTTTTACCATCAAGTCACCAGGTCAAAATGTAATCCAAAACTTCATTTGTAGTGAGCAAAATATATGCTTATGCAGAACAGAAAGTGTGTTATTCATTCATCCTATTTCTTTAACTTCAATTATTACAGAAAGTTATATAACATAAGAAAACCGCATTTTCTTTACCTGTTGTTGCCAGAGGTTTTGATTGTGCCCCAAACAAAACTTGGGATACGATCTTCTAACAGTTCTGCCAACGATAGGAATACATACTTGGTTGAGGAGTTAGAATAAATTGCCTTAAACCTTATCAATATAAAGATCAATAACAAAATTGACAGCATTATGAACCTTACAAGAAACATTTAGGTGAATTATAAACATTGAAAAGAACAACTTATTTTAGAAATATGTTAGAAGCAATAGCAAGAAATAAAAAAAAAATATTAGTTTGACATGGCTTTTGATCCTGTAGGACTGCATATCTCCATATATGTATTGATATTAGCATAGTTGAACAAAGAATTTTAATTTCATACTTAAAGGAACAAATCATACATAAGCACCACATAATTTGAGATTCAATCACGGAAATTCAGAAAAATACAACAAATTCTTTACCTTTATCCCAGACTTCCTCTGAGATAACATAATACCATGTATTTTCAGAGCTCTTTTATTGGGGGGTGGGGTTTCTGGTCGTGGGCCTGAACTCTGAACCTGGGCGCTGTCCCTCAGCTCTTCAGTTCAAGGCCAGCGCTAACACAGCACCACTTCCGGATTATTTTTCTGCTTATGTGATGCTGAGGAATCGAACCCAGGGCCTCATGAATGCTAAGCCAGCACTCCATCACTGAACCTCCTTCTCAGCCCAATACTCTTGCCTTGTTTCTGGTTCTAAGTTATGTTGACTATAAGCAAAGAGAAATCTACCATCAGAGTAGATTCTGGAGCAACTGGCCTACATTGATTTGGACTGTGTTTTAGATATAAGGTTTGCCTGCATCATCTTCAAGGGAAGTTTTGTCTATACAAGTTGTAATATATTAACTGAGTTAATCTCACAGAAACTGGTGGCAAGCATTGAAGGGACAAGTAGCAAATTTAGAAGCAATATGACAATGATTCTGTGTAACAAAGGTCCAAATGTGAAAAAATATTCAAATTTTCTCTTTTAAGATTTTTTTGGGCACGATGCCTTCCGTGGGGCTTGACACCACGATATGGGAGATATGCTAGTGCATCCTTTGGCAGCGGGCTAGATTTCTGCAATTTTAGCCATGGCACCTCTTCTCTCTTTTGTCATTTGATAGTCGAGATAAGATTCTCAATGACTTCCCTTCCTGGGCTGGCATCAAAAAATAATATAAAGATCTCAATCTCTCAGATTGATATGATTGCAATAGAAGGAATCAGTGCCAGGCTTCATAAAATTTTATTATGAATATTAGAAACGTAAATTTACTCAAT
Organism: Dipodomys spectabilis; assembly: GCF_019054845.1. Taxonomy (NCBI): domain Eukaryota; kingdom Metazoa; phylum Chordata; class Mammalia; order Rodentia; family Heteromyidae; genus Dipodomys; species Dipodomys spectabilis. Next base: position 6,386,003 of record NW_024871210.1, on the reverse strand, counting down.
TATGGCCTTTATATACTCAAATATTGGTTACTTATGCACAATTATAAACCCATAGAAGGGGTGATTGAAAATATATTTGAAAACATCCAAAATAGAGGCTCATCAAATGTCTTCTTTACAAAGTCAATGCAGAAGTTGTGTTTCCCTTGCAGCTCTGGTAGTAGTGTTACATTCAGAAAAAAAAAAAAAAAACCTTATTCTGTCAAACTTCAAATATTGTGAAATTTTTTATCAAAATAAAAGAACAATTTTGTACTCAATACCCTAAATATAGATAAGTGACACAATACATCTCCCATGTTAACAGTTGTTGAGCACGGTCTGAAAACTAAAGTATCCAAAATTAATTATAGGCCATATGATAATACAGTTCGTGTCTTAACAAAATGATTTAGTGTTGAAGAATGACATTACTTTGCATTTTGGCAATAAGGAAATGGGAAAGAAAAGGAAATCATCTCTAAAATTTGTAAAACATGGCATACACAGTTTGACATAATTGCCCACACAAAACATTTTGCTTATGTTCTGCTAGAGAAGTACAGATGTTGGACTTCCATTGACTTACTTTCCATTGCATGCTGCGGAGATTTCAGAAGGAATACAAATATCTCTCTATGACATTTCTGCCACACACATTCTCTCACATGTTTCACAAATATTTCCAACAATTTATCGTAAAAATAATCAAATGTATCCATGAACTAAAAAATTATGGAATATCTACATGTTCCAATGAAACATTATCTTTCTACATTCCACCAGATGGTATGGGAAACTGCATGATCTGATTTTGTGGTTTTTATCATAGGGACACTGCAATAACCTCTCTGGATTCACAGATTCCTGTGGAAATAAAAAATACCTCAGGAAAAATCAATATGTTTGGGGAAATACAAATCTTCACTGTTATTTCTCTTATGAATTATACCATAACTCAAAAATCCCTATTTGGAGAGTGCAGATTCAAAATATGATGAAGAGTAATACTCTGGAATTTAATTTCTCATGTACTCTATTCTCAGTTCCTAATAGGTAGTACATATTTTTACTATTATGAATAATATTCACATTAGTTAAATAAGTATTGCTTTGAGTGAGATGGAACTGTTAGCTTGTGTTATCTTCTGAAAGCACACATCCATTGAGGGGCACTGATTTATTTGCATTCTTACATTTCAATGAAGAAAATGCCCATAATTTACACACTGTTTTATCTTTCAATCTACCATATGAAAAGTTCAAGTTGTAATTACCAGTAGGTCTAAAACTTTAGATAATATCAAGACAAATCCCACTATCATTTTCTCTCTATTCCTGTGAATAAACCTTCTGTGATTCCCTAAAATAACGTGAAGTAGGCCATTTAAAATAATTTCCCAAAATAAACGAGTACACATGTTTCCTTTCCTCTACTGTGACAGGCAGGTAAATATCAGCAAGTTCTGCAGATAGAAAAATTCTCTGAGTGAAAACATAACTAAATACTTCAAAATCACATGTCTTATGTATGGTGATTTCCTCAGTTATATGACAAACAACCTGGTAGAATGGATTCATCTCTAATACTTTTTGAGGCTAGACACACGTGAAATGAAAAACACTGACATCTCTGTCTATTTCACAGATTAGAGTCACTTATAACAGTAGAAATGTATAGCTTTTGAACTCAACAAATTGCATATTCTCCAGGCATTAATTACTCCATCATACCATACAATTAGAGGATGATGTATCATGACAATTTTTGAGCGAATTTGGAATTTTTTTTTAATTTTTGGAGTCTGAATTAACACATTTCAAATCCTTTTTACAGGTATGCAATACAGATTGAAATTATATAATGATCTTAAGGAGAATTTCCCACTCTTACATATATGTCTTGCTGTGTCTTCATATTATAAGGTGGGTAAGGATTATTATTCAGGAAACTACTTCCTAGAGATGTTGTGCATTGCAGAGGAAAGGAATCATTGAGATTTTTGAGAATCAAAGTTCAAGATTGGGGCTGTGGTTCAATAGTTTGTAAATTTCAGTAGTCTAGTGTCCAATGGCCATGAAGAAGAACCAGAAGACATTTAGCATATGATTGTTTGACCAAATTAAAAGTGTCTTGTACATATCATTGTTGCAGTAGGTCCACCAGCATCACTATTTTAAACAATTTGTTTTTTCCCTTAACTTTCATTAATTATACAACATCAAATACAGTGAATACTGGGGATATGCCACGGGGGAGTGACATACAAAGCAAAAAGAACTCATTTATAAATATATTAGAAACAAAAACAAGGAAAAAAAACACTTGAGTCCTTATATTGGTGTCATTTCAACTAACAGCAAATTATCTGAACGTTTCTACTTCTCTCAAACATATACCAATTATTGCGAATAAGGCAAACCATGGGACCTATGTTTCTTTGGGCCTGGCTTACTTCACTTAATATAGGTTTTTCCAAGTCTTTCCATTTCCTAACAAGTGGGGCAATGTCATTCTTTCTGATGGAGACATTGATGAATTCCATTGTGTATATATACCATATTTTCTTGATCCGTTCATCTACTGAGGGGCATCTGAGTTGATTCCATATCTTAGTTATGATAAATAATGCTGCAATAAACATAATTGTGCAGGTAGATTTAGTATTGTCTTGTCTGTGATCATTTGGGTAAATGCCCAAAAGTGGAATTGCTGGGTCATAGGGAAGCTCTATGTGGAGTCTTTTGAGGAACCTACATACTACTTTCTAAAGTGGTTGAACAAGTTTACATTCCCACCGACAATGCATAAGGTTCCTTTTTGTTCACATCCCCTCAAGCATCTGTTGTTATAGAGTTCTTTATTATAGCCATTCTAAATGGACTGATGTGGTATCTCAAATTTTTTGCTGTTGTTGATTTGCATTTCTTTTATGGCTAGGGAGGTTCAACATTTCTTCCTATTCCTGTTGTCTAACCTTCTTTCCTCTTTAGAGAAGTTTCTCTTTAATACTTTATTAACTGGCAGTTGTTTCTTTGAAGATTTGTTGCTGTAGGCTTTAGCATTTTGAGTTCCAGGTATAATTTAGATATGAGACCTTTGTCCATTTTATGGCTAGTGAAGATCTTCTCCCAATCTGTGGGAATTCTGTTGATCTTGCTAGCTATGTCCTTTGCCATGCAGAAGATCTGGAAGTTTTTTATTTGACCTTTTGTTATGGAGGAGAATTTACTTGAGTACAGTATTCTTGGTTGATAGTTGTTTATGTTTAAGGCATGGCATATGTCATTTCTGACTCTTCTTGCTTTAATTGTCTGCTGAAAAATCTGAGGTGATTCTAATTGGTTTTCCTTTATAGTTGACTGATCTTTTCTCCTAGACACATTAAAAAGGATCTTTTCCTTGATCTGAATTGATTTTGTGCATATTATATTGTGATGGTGGGAGGTCCAGTTCTGGTCTGCTCTATTTGGGGTTCTAAAAGCTTCTTGTATCTGAATGGACCTATCCTTTTGCATTTTGGGGAAGTTCTCTGCTAGGATCCTTTTAAATATATTTCCTAGACCACTAACCTCTCTCTAGATGCTCCTCTACAACCATTATCCACAGAATAGGCCTTCTGATAGTGACTTCCAAATATTGAATGGATCTATCATATTTCTTGAATTTGTCTTGGATAGTTGTATATTCTTTCTCTACAATAGCTATGCTGTCTTCAATCCCCGAGGTTTGATTTTCTCCATGGTCTAACTTACTGTCAAGGCTATGTTTTTTTTTTAATTTCTTTTCCTTCTAATTGGTGAGTTTTGATGACTTCAAATTCTTTGTTGGATCTTTGATTTAGATCTTGTGTGAAATTCTTTAACTTCTTAATTTGGTGTTCAGTGTTTATTCTGAAATCACTTAGTTGATTCCTTGTGTTGCCTTCCATTCTGCATTCCCTTTTGGTCTCCCTGAATTCTTTCCCAGTCTGTTTATGCGTCCATGATTGCATCTATTAATCTCATTCCCCTCTCCCAATTCCTATATTACTCTTGTATTAGATTTCCCATGTTCACACAATTCCTGTTTTTCTCTTTAACTGTCCTCAGCCTGCTCATTCATTTCCTGTGTTTCTCTTTGACTGTTCTCAACCTGATCATGCCATTCCTGTATTAATCTTTGAGTAGCTTCCCCACAAGCATGAGATTCCTGTATTAATTTTGGGTTGTCTCCTCTTGCTCCCTATTACACTCACATTGAGTCCTTTGCAGGTTTTCAATCTTTTCATACAAACATCTTTACCAATCATGTTTGTAGAACTTTTTGGAAACCCTCCTCTGGGTTATTTATTAACTGTTCTGTCACCTGATTATCAAGAATAGGAGTTGATATACCCAACTTGCAATTTTTCTTGTGTTTCTCCAGCTATTTCTGCCCATTTGGTATGAAAATAACACCAATTTTGTGATAGAGCATTAAAGCAAGCTTCAACCAGAATCTTGTAGTTGCACAGTAAAAATGGCTGCAGATAAAATCTAGTTCAATAGACACAATCTATTCAATGTCAAACAACTATGGATTAATGGGCTAAGAAGAGGAAAGAAGGATTTAGCAAGCCAGAAATTATTAGGTTAATGGAGAAGGGTGGAGAAAAATAAGATTAGAGGGATGTGGAGAGGTAAATTCAAAGTGAATTTAACCAAGTCCTAATGCCAGAGAGGGAAATGGATTGGACAGTATGATAGGAGAAAGATTTTTTAAAAAGAAAAATAATGGAAAAACAAAAATTTAAATTTAAAAAGTGAAACACATAACATAATGTAAGTCTAAAGCAATTATATTGAAGGAAGAAAAGGATAGGATGAGAGGAGGGGAGGGTCACTAAGGAGACATGAAAAACTAAAAAATAAAATTGCTTAAAATTAGTTATTGATGATATTAATTATTATTAATTATATAGTTATAAAAAGATAATACTCTATTAAAGTAGTGAAGCCTAAGAGCTTGTGAATCAAGTAATAAATTTCTGTATTATATATATGTAAACACTGGAGGATAAGCTCTAATTTTCGAAGATGGGTGTATATCTCGAGATGAGCAAAACAGTAATTAAGTCATCCAAAAAAGAAAGAAAGAGAAAAACATGAAAAGTATAACAATAAGGACCCAAATGTCAAAAAAATAAAAATAAAAAAGAAGTATGCACACACACATATATTACCTAAAATAAAACTTTTGATGGAAACAAAAACAGATAAATAGAAAACACTTCTTAATTTAAATTTTAAAATGGTACAAAAAGAATTCTTTGATATATTTTTGCGGGGGGAGGAGGATGGGAAGATCGAGTATCTCCCCTAGGTCCATAAGCAGTCTCTTCGAAGGGTCTCTGGTCTGCTTGTGGTGTTTGGTTTTCCTGTGGCTTGATGGGTTTCTTAAGTCAGTTTGTTTGAGCAGGCAGAAAAATGCTTTGCTTTACTCAGGATTTTGTGATCCTCTTCCCAGGCTACTTCAGTGCTAGGGAGATCTGCATTGAGTTTCACAAAAGAGGAAGATGGCTGTTTCCTATAGTTTGGAAATGCTGTGAAGAGGCTAGATTCTGAGTAGGGCTGAGGCCTTTCAGCAAACAGCTTTTTCCTGAGGGGCTATTTCCTGAGACACTCACAGAGCCCAGCTTGGTGTAAATCTCAGGGTTTATGTTTACTAAGTTTCAATTGTTTGTCTATGCTTCTGTAGAGAGGGGCAGTGCCTGGCTTTGTATACCCAGTGAATAAAGTTACTCCTCCAGGGGCAAAGCTACATGTTCCTTGGCAGAGTGACTTTTCCCTGTGTGGTGCTGAGCCTGCCAGGTCAGGTTAGGTTCTTGTGTCCTGACTCTTGTTTTCTTTTAAGGCCTGAGTTGGAGCTAGATGCTCAGCTAGGCTTTTGTCAATATTAATGATGGAGTTCTCTGTAGTGGGGGAGGGGCAGCTTTCCCTCCTCTGCTTCCTGAGGAGTGAAGATGTCAGAGTTCTATTCACTCCAGATTCGTGGTTCCTTAGATATCTCTGGTCTGTGAACTGCAGGATGAAATTATCTGCTACTCCTCAGTTCTTGCTGGTGTTCAGTAGAATCCACAAGCTGCTGTGTCTGGTACCTTTGTCCTGAACTCTCTCTGTTGTAGGTATGGAGTCTACAGATGATCTTTGGTAGTTCCTGCCAAGTAGCTCACATTCTTGGGGGATGTGACAGCTGGGTTCTTCCTATGGTTCTTTGATTCTCAGTTTGGGTGTAGTTTCTTGACCTTTATAATGCTCTTGTTGGTTTTCTATGTGTAGGACATCTTAAGTATCTTTTGTAGGGCTAGTTTTGTTCCATATATTGTTTAAGTGTTTCTTTGCTATGGAAGGTTGCTTTTTTTTATTCCATTATAAAGGAGAATTTAGGTGGGTACATTATTCTTGCTTGATAGTTTGTCTTTAGAGCATGCCATATAGCATTCCAGGCTCTTCTTTCTTTGCTTGACTCTGCTGAGAAATCTTCAGTTATTCTAATTGTTTTTCCTTTTTGAATGAGTGATATTTCTCCCTGACAGCTTTAAGGATTCTTTGCTTTCTCTGAATTGATCCTATGTGTATTATACTGTGTTGGTGGTAGGTCTTGTTCTTGTCTGATCTATTTGGGTTCTAAAAAGCCTAGATTTTTGCATGTTAGGTTAGTTCTCTGCAAGGATCCTGTTAAATAAATTTCGTAGAATATTAACTACTGTCTCTATGTGCTCTTATACACGCATTTTCCTCACATTAGGCTTTCTGAAGATGTTTTCAAAATATGCAATAGACCTATAATATGTCTTGGATATGTCTTGGATAGTTGTAGGTTCTTTCTCTGTGTTACCTAGGGTGTCTTCATTCCTAAAGATTCAGTCTTCTGCATGGTTCACCTACTGTCGACTTTCTATTTAGCGTTTTATTTCCTTTCCTTCTAGTTAGTCTGCTTTTATAACTTCAAATTCTTTGTTGGATCTTTGTTTTCGATTTTTAATGGACATCATTAATTCCTTAATTTGGATATCATGAATACTCCATTGAACTTTGTCTATTCTCATCCAGCTTGCACAATTCCTGTATTCATCTTTGATTAGCTTCCTCATGCTCAGGCTTTTTCTGTCTTTCTCTTTGGCTATTTTCTGCCTGCTCAGGCAATTCCTGTATTATTCTTTGATTAGCTCCCTCAAGGTCAGGAGGTTCCAGTATTAATTTTTGTCAGCTTGATTATGGTCACGAAGTTACTGTGTCAATCTTTGGTTAGCCACTTCTTGCTCCCTATCATACTCACACTGACTCCTTTGCAGGCATTCTATCTTATTATTCACCAACCTTATTATTCACCATGTTTCCCAGTGTTATTAGAACTTCTGGGCAATTCTCTGGATTATTCATTAACTGTTCTGTCACCAGATATCATGAGTGGGAGTTGAGACACCTAGACTTGGCATTTTTCTTGTGTTTGTATGGCTTTTTCTGCCCACTTGTTATGAACCAATTTAGTGCTAGGACTATTTTAAGGCAAGCATCAAGCACAGACCTATAGTTGTACAGATTGATTGATGCAGTCAAAATGACTACAGATACAATCTATTTCAACATATATAATCTAATTCAACATCAAACTACTATGGATTATTGGGCTAAGAACATCAATGGAAAGGGAGCTTTCATGAGAGAATAGGAGGAGGAAAAAAGGGAGAAGTCTTCAATGTTCCAGACTGAGTTTAAGGATACTAAGCAGGTGTTAAAAGGACTAGAATCCCCTGATGTTCAGGGAAACCACTGAGCTAATTACATAGGTGGGTAGACCACACTAAAACTATGATAACTTTGAAAGAAGCAAATCAGTGGTAACAGGGTATAAATGTGGAGACACATGTGTTGTAGCAGAATTTTAATGTAATAACATGATAGAATGATCACAATATCTGGCAGTGTGATATCACAGTGGTCATGATGTCACAGTGGGATTTCTGATGTCACATCATACCAGAAATATGAGGTCCAGAACAGATTATGAGCTCAGAAAGATCCTAATATATCAAAATAACAATATATCAGAGATGATTTGAAGACAGGACAGGATTGTGATGTCTCAGTGATTAGTGATGTCCCAGTGGAAATATGATGTCAGAAGGGACTGTGATGTCACAATGTTTATGAGATCACAATGAGTTTCACAGATCAACAAACATGCCACATTTGAAATAGAATGAAATTGCAGAATAGGCGTTCAGAATGGGTCTATGAACTCACAAAGACATTGTGATATCTTAATTCTGATGTCATTGTGTTTTTGTGATATCACATTTAACTGATGGTGTCATAATGACAATGTGATTTTACACTGGTGATGATGTCACAAGGAATTTGTGACATTACAATAGCATGTCATCTCAATTGTCTTTTGTTAATGAGCACATGATTACACATGGGGTTTTTCAAAGTTGCTAAGAGGTTAAAGTAGGATTGGGATGTCAAAATGTGATCATGATGTCAGAACAGCAATGCAATTTCCAGTAGTTTTGTCACAGTGATGATGAGGTTACAATGGGTTTGTAATGTAGCTAAAAGTTTGTGATATCACAATGACATGTACAGTTCATTTTCATCAGTGTCCAGTGCAGCTGATGGGCCCCTCTGTTGTATGATCTTCCCAGTTTTCCTCTGATTTGGTGTATTCCTTCTAATTTCCCTCAGAATTGCACATATATACCAGATATTTGGTCACCAGAATTAGGCCATTATGTAACGATATAACAAGATGAGTGGAGGTCATTGGTTCTAGGGACCTGTTTATTTGTCATATCTCCATACATTTTGTATTTTACATTCACATATCAAGGACATTATACCATTTGTCTCTTTACTCTTGGCTTACCTCCATCAAAATAACTTTTTCTAAATTCCACGCATTTTCCTGCAAATTCCATTATTTTCTCTTTTCTAATGACTGTATAATATTCTATTGTATACAAGTGAAACAATTTTTGGGTCCATTCACCTGCATTGGGGCTTCTGGGGTTCTTTTTATATCTTGACTATTGTGAACCGTGCGCCAATGAATGTGGAGATGCATGTGTCCCTGTATACAGCTTCCTATTGCTCAGGGTAGATTCTGAGGCATGGTATGGCTGGGTCATAGGGGAAGTTTATAATTAGCTTTCAGAGTTATCTCCGTACTGTTTTCAAAGTGTTTGTATTAGTGTACATTCCCAACAGCAGTGCAGTAGGGTTTCTCTTTCTCTGCTTCCATTCCAGCATTTGTCATTGGCTGAATTTAGGCTGTGGACCATTCTGATTGGGTAAGGTGATATCTCAGGGTTGTTCTTATTTGCATTTCCTTTACAGACAAGGAGGGTGAACATTTCCTCATGTATTTCTTTGCTATTTTTATCTCTTCTAGAAGTCTGTCTTGAGTTCCCTTGGTCATTTAGAAATTGGTTTGTTAGTTTTGGGAAAGATCATGTTCTTGGGTTCCCTGTATATACTGGATATATCATGGGTAAATTGTTTTCCCAGTTAGTTGTCTGTCTTTCCAGTTTGAGTTCTATGTCTTTAGCTGTGCAGAAACTTTTTAAAATAGTCCCATTTGTGGAATCTCTCTTCAAAATATTTTTACCCTGTGACTCTGTTCTGGAAATTCCTGCCTGTGCCTATAACTTCATGTCTGTCCTGCTGTGTCCTGAAGTAATTTCAGAAATTTACATGTGTTGTTAAGGTCTTCAATTCATTTTGAGTTGATTTAGGGTCCATTTTTAGCTTTCTGCATGTGGATGCCAAGTTTCTCCAGCACTAGTAGTTGATGAAGGTATGGTTCTTCACTGCATGTCTTTGGCTTCTTTGTTTAATATCAGCTGACTGTAAGAATGTGGTATTATTTCTGGATCTTCTAATCCATTCCAATGGACTTGGGGCCTTTTTTTTTGCCAGTACCAAGTTGCTCTCTTTACTATCATGGCTCTAAGGTATAGTTTGAGAACTGTATCTTCATTTCTCCAGTGTTGTTGGGGTTTCTACATAGAATGGTTTTGGCTATGAATTTTTAGACTGCTTCCTCAAGTTTAATATATTAAGTCATTGAGATTTTAATGGGACTTGCATTGAATTTGTATATTAATTTAGGTAGTATGGTCATTTTCCTAATATTGTATCTGCCTATCTAAAAACATTAAAGATCTTTCCATTTCCTGGAGTCCTCCATGATTTCTTTCTTTAAATTTTTATAGTTTTCATTAAATAGTTTCTTTACATCTCTGGTTAGGTTAATTCCTCTATATTTTTTTTTTGAGGTTATTGTGAATGGGGATCTTTCCTTTATTTCCCTTCCTGCTTGTATGTTCGTAGATTACAGAAAGGCAAATGATCTTGTGGGTTAATTTTGTATCCTGCCACATTGCCAAAGTGATTTAGAAGTTCTAAAATTTTGAGACTGGGGTTTTTGGGACCAATGAGGAATATTATCATGTCATCTGCAAAAAGGGATAGTTTCAATTCCCCATTTTCTATGCAGATCCCTTTAGTGTGTTTTGCTTGCTTTACTACTCTAAGGATTCCAGAACTGTAATAAAGAGAAGTGGGGAGAGTGAGCATCCTCTCCTTCTTCCTGATTTTAGGAGAATTGTTTGTTTTTTTTCCCCACTAAATATAATATTGGCTATTGGTCTATCATATATAGATTTTACGCTTTCAAAGAATGTTTCAACTATACCGATGCTCTCAAGATCTTTTAACATGAATGAATATTGTATTTTATCCAAGGCCTTTTCCATGTCAATGGAAATAATTATGTCGTTCTTGACCTTGGATCTGTTGGTGTGATGGAATACATTTATTGATTTACGTATGTTCACCCATACCATCATTTCTGGATGAAGTCTACTTGATCATGATATATGATTTTTTTATATGTTTCTAAATTCTGTTGGCTAATGTTTTTGAGGAGATCTACATCTATACTCATCAAGGAGATTTTTCTGTAGTTCTCTATTTTATTGGCTCTTTACCTGGTTTGGGGATGAATGTGATACTTGCTTCATAGAATTCCTTCTGTTTTTTTTTTTTTTGTTGTTGTTGTTGTTTGTTCTGTTTTGTTTTCTGAAGAGTTAAGGTGTGTGGATATTAGTTCCTGTTTAAAGGTTGTATCATATTCCTTTGGTCCTTGGCTTTTCCTTGTTTGAAGACATATGATTATTTCCTCTATCTCATGGTAAGTTATTGGATTATTTTAATTGATGTATTTCTTCTATGTTGAGTATGGGCAATTTGTATTTCTGTAAAATTTCATCCATTTCTGATAAGTTTCTCCCGTACTGAGTTTATAATCTGGAAATAATTCTTTAGAATTGAATGTCAGTTATTTGTTATACTTTTTCTCATGGAATCTGTGATCTTATTGATTTTGATTTCCTGTCCCTGTAAACAGTTGGAACTTGAACTCTGCTTGGAGAGAGCTGTGGTGATTCACAACTGTTCTGTTGCCATCTGGGTCCTCATGCCATAATAATATTTTGATGTCACAATTAGTTGGTGATGCAAAATTCGTGATGAGGTCCCAGTAGATTTGTGATGTTGTAATGGCTTTATGATGTCACAGAGACACCCCAAATCTCAATGATCATTAAATCAAAATGATTATATGTGTTCACAAAGGGAATAGGATGTCTAGAAACACAAAATGTGATGAGGTCCTAACAGTTTTGTGAGGTCCCAGTGTGACACAATGGTCATGATATCAGGAAGTGTGATGGCACTGTGGTCATGATGTCACAGTTGATTTGTGATATCACATGCAATACCTGCAATATTATGAGCTTGAAAAGAGGCTATGAGCTCACAAAAGTCCTAAGATACCATGATTATAGCATGCTACAATGTTATGAGAACAGGACCGGTTTATGATGTTACTCTGTGGTAGTGATATCACTATGACTATGTGAAGTCACAAATGGATTGTGATGTCACAATGGGTTACCTCGATTGCTGTTATAGTCCCAGCTTGGATTAGTCAAAGGAAAGACTTATGCCAAGTGGATTAGGTCATCAGTGGGGGAATCATCAGATCCAAGGTCTGCCTTCAAGACAATGTGCCAGATTATTTCCCTTTCCCTTTTACAGGTAAAAAGCACCTGTAAAATTTGCTGACAATCATCCCAGGTGGGCTACCATGTGAAAATACTATCTCTAATAAGAAGATGATCACTGGGATTTTTTAGAAAAGGACACATTTTGTTGTTTCCAGTTATACAGCTCACTATTTGTTAAGGGAACATTCTTAGAAAAGGGGCCAGGCCACCATCTCCACCATGAACCCGTCTCAAGGATAATAAGGGGACTGTAACACATTGTAGCACCTAAGGATGGTTCAAGGAACCAATGTTGGTTTGGGAGGTTCTTAACATTGGAGGTGCTGATGGATTGATCAGAACTAGAGGGAGAGTAAACCTGTTGGTCTTACTCTGGGAGATTCTGTAATACAGGGGGAGAAGATTTTTCAGTAAGAGAAATTTAGGATATTGTTCTCCAATCGTGGAAAAAAGGAATAAACAAGGGTGTATATATAGGACATAGAACTATCAGCAAACACACAAAAAAAGCCACAAAATCCGTGTGTCCCAAATCTCTCAAAGATGACCCCTGGAGTTCCCAGATAACCTCTGGAGGAAGAATGCAATGGCCTTGCGATGAGGCCTCTGGAGACCTCTCAATGAGGTCCCAGATGACTTTTCAAAGAGGCCCCAAATGACCACCTGAGGAGTCCCATATGGCCTCTCGAGGAAGGCCCAGAAGACCTCTGGAGATGGTGCCAGATGGCAATTCAAGGACAGCCCGATGAACTCAGAAGTATGTCCCAGATAGCTTCTCAAGAAACACCAGATAATCTCCGAAGTAGCTATCACATTGCTGAATGAGGAACCCAGATGACCCCTGTAGGAGGACCCAGATGACCCAGAGATCCCTGGTGACGTCTTAAGGGATGCCCTCCAGTGTAGGGCTCACACAGCTTCCAAAGAAGGTCCCAAATGACCGCTGAAGAAGGTCCCAGATGACCTCTCAAGGAGAATCAGCTGGCCTCACAAGGAAGACCCAGATGACTTTCACAGTAGGTCCCAAATGTCTTCTAAAAGAGGCCCAAGATGACCTCCAGAGAAGGTCCCAGATGGCCTCCTGAGGAGCCCACAGATGAGACCTGAAAGAGGCCCCAGATGACCTCCACAGTAAATCGAGAAGACTTTTGAGGAGGTCCCAAATGGCTTCTTTTGGAAGCTCCACATGACCTCCAGAGGTCCAAGATGGCTTCTCAAAACATTCCCACATGATCTCGGAAAGAGATCCCACATGGCTTCCAAAGGAGCTCCCAGCTCATCTAGGCTCACCTCAATGGAGTTCCTCTATTACTCTTTTCCAAATGGGTCCTCAGGAAACAATCACTTGAGGGAGACTCTCACCCCTGAGGCCTGAAACACTCACCTATGAGGGGGTTTTCCAGGGCTCCAATTCCCAATGCTATGCAGATGGATTACTTCACTGGGACATCCGAAAATTATGACCTCTAAAGCATAAGACAATCTATCAAGGCATATTTAAGATAAAAATATTTACACTAGTATAGGGCCTGTGACTACCTTGTCTTGAGCTGGATACCCAGAGCCAAGTGCAGCCTGGACCAGTATGGTATCACCAACTAATTGGAACATGAAAACATTGTTATGACATGATATTGTGACATCACATAGCGATTGTAATATCACTGTCTCATTGTGTTTTCACAAACCTATTATGACCTTATAACATTTTTAAAAATTCCTGGGCTTAGGAAGTTCAATCTCTTTGGCACACTTTTAACCTCATTCTGAAGTGGTGACAACTGGAATTGGACATGTTGTTGTGATATTACAAACTATTTGTGACATATCAAACACATCATGGCACCATCACCACTGTAACATACAAATCCATTTGTAACATTACATTGCCGTTGTGACAACATGACCACATTGTGACATCCCAATTCTTCTATGACACCTTAGCAACTTTGAAAATACACATGGACTTTGTAACATCACCGTACTTTGAAGCACCCATATCCTTATTGTGAATGAAGGAAAATTTGGATTAGATATGCCATTATATCATAAACCCTTTGTGATATCATCTCCTCTGTGACATCTCATTATCCTTATGAAATCATCAGCCCATGTGACATCACAAAAGGACAATGGCATCATAGCATTATGACATCACATTGGCATTGTGCTATCAGAGACACATTGTGAATATCTATTCTGTGATTTCCTTCTATTTCAAAGGTGACATGCCAGTTGATACCAGAAACCCATTATCACCTCATAACCATTGTGACACCAAAATCCCTTTGTGACATAACATTGTTATTGTGATATCATAATTGTTAAATAATAATCCTGTCCTGTCTTCATAACTTTTATTTTTTGGGTCCGGTTGTGGGGTGTGAACTCTGGGCCTGGGCGCTATCCCTCAGCTCTTCAGCTCAAGGCCAACGCTCTACCACTTGAGGCACAGCGCCACTTCCAACTTTTTTCATTTTGCTTATGTGGTGCTGAGGAATCGAACCCATGGCCTCAGGAATGCAAGGCAAGCGCTCTACCACTGAACCACCTTCCCAGCCCAAATGTCTTACACTCATGTCAATTTTTTTTTTTTTTTGCTGGTTGTGGAGCTTGAACTCTGGGCCTGGGCACTGTTCTGAGCTCTTCAGCTCAAGGCTAGCACTATACCACATTAGCCATAGCACCCACTTCCAGCTTTTTCTCTGTATGTGGTGCTGAGAAATCGAACCCAGGGCCTCATGCATGCAAGACAAGCACTCTATCACTGAGCCACCTTCCTAGCCCCCAAGTCTTCATAACTTTTGTGGTATGTTGCCATTGTGATATCTTAGGCATTTTGTGAGCTCGTAATCTGTTTGTGAACAAACAGATATTTCAGGTATGACATGTGATGTCAGAAATCCACTGTGACACCACACTGCCATCTGTCATGATCATCATTTCACATTGCTACATCATAAACCTGTTAGGACATCATAACATTTGTGAAAATATATCCCTTTGGAAATGTCACAGTCTCTTTATGAACTCATATACTCATTGTAAATTAATGACAATAGAGATCTAGATTGCTATTTTTACATCGTGAACCCATTGTGACATCACAAATGTATTGTGATGTCATTAATAGTAAGGCCTCACAATATAACTGAAACATAAAACATTATGATATGATTCTGTAACATCACTTTGCTATTGTGATATTACAGTCTCTTCCTCTTTTCAAAAACAGCATAATTTCATAACTTTTTAGAAAATTCATGGTCTTTGGGACTTCAAGCTCCTTATTTGAACTTGTACTCTCATCATAAACTATTAGAAATTGAAATGGGACATGTTATGATATTACAAACATGTTGTGACAGCACAAACTCATTGTGACCCCATCACCACTGTGCCATCACATTCCCATTGTGACTACGTGATTATATTGTGACCTCTCAAACCTATTATGACCTTTTCAGTACTTTAAAAAAACATGGCCTTTCTGACATCACATTCCCTTTGTGTACCCACATCCTCATTAAATACTGGCAATTGAGAACAGACATGCCATTCATTGTAAGATCACAAACTTTTGTGCTATCATCAGCACTGTGACATCACATTATTGTGACAACACAATCAGCTCAGTATCACACCACAAAAAATGACATTACATTATTATGACATTACATACTTCATGTGATGGCATAGACATTGGAAATTCCTATACTGTGATTTCGTTTTTTTTGAATATCGCATGTATGCAGATACCAGAAATCAATTGTGAACTCATGACTTTTATGCTATCATAGTCCCTTTTGATTCCAATATCCACATTGTGAACAATTGACCATTGATATCACAGATGATATTGCAACATCACCAACCTTTTGTGACATCATCCCCCAGTGTGACATCACATGGAATTTTGACTCCATCAGCTCTTTGTGACATCACAAAACAGCAATGATATCATAACATTATGATGTCACATTGAGATTGTGATGTCATATGTTCATTATGAATGGACATTCTATGATTTCATCCTATTTCAAATGTGGCATGTGGGTTAATATCAGACCCCGTTTGTAACCTCATAAATATTTTGACATCATAATTCCTTTGGAATATCACAATGCAATTATAATGCCACTAACTCACACTGACATCATAAGCCTTTCCTGTCCTCGTAACTTTTCGACATACTGTAATTAACACATGATAGTCCCTTTGTGAACTCATAACCTGTCCCAACTTGCCAGGTATGATATCAGAATTCTACTGTGACATCATGATAATGACACAATGGTACAGTGATATAACAATGCCAAAGTATCACAAAATTATATCCTAATAATGTTTGTTGTCAAAAATTAGTTGGTAATGCCATAATGTTGAGGAGATCACAAAAGTTTGTGTGGCCACAATGGGTTCGTGATGTCACAATGGCATGTAGTATTGTAGTATCTCAATTTTCATTACCAAAGAGTATTTCATTTCAGAGTGGAACTATGATGACTCCCAAGTCATGTGTTAGCATAAATGTGATGAAAGATGAGTAGGTTTTGATATCACATTGTGACACATTGATCTTGATACCTGGCAGTGTGATGTCACATAGTTATGATATCACAGAGGATTTCTGATATCACATATCAGAAATATTATTAGTTCAAAAATATGTTATGATCTCACAAAGGGCCAAATATATAACAATGGCAGTCACAAAAATTATGAGGACAGGACAGATTTGTGGGTTGGTGATACCACAATGGTGATATTATGTCACAAAGGGATTTTGATATCACACTGTTTATTAGGTCCCAATGGGTTTCTGATATCAATCTACATGCCACATGTGAAATAGAATTAAATCACAGAATAGTCAATCACAATTACAATGCTATGACATCATTATAGCTTAGTGATATCACTATAATCTGATGGTGTAATATCACAAGGTGATGTCATAGTGGTGATGAGGTAAAAAAGGTCCTGTGATGATAGAATAGAATGTCTGATCTCAATTGTCACTAATTCATAATGAGCATATGGATACACAAAGGGACTATGATATCACAAAGGCCATGTGTTTATTCAAAGGTGATGAGATCATATTGTTTGGGATATGCAAAAGTGATCCTGATTTCACAATGGCAATGTCATGTAACAATGGGATTGTGACAATGCATTTTTGATGTCTCTACAAGTTTGTAATACCACAATAGCGTGTTCCATTTCAATTGCTATTTGTTCCCAATGAGGATAAGAGTTCACAGAAGGAGCTTGAATTCCCAAAGTTCATAAATTTTCTCAAATGTTATGAGTCCTAATAGCACAATGGGATGGTATTATCACAATTGTAGTATGATGTCACTATATTGTCATAATAATATATTGATGTCACAACTTGTTGGTGATGTCATAGTGAGGATTAAATGACAATATATTCGTGATGTCACAATGGGTTTGTGAAGTCAAACTTGTCATGTCATGTCTCAATTTTCATTATTTCACGAGGTGTTTTTGATTTCACACAAGGACTGTGATATGCCAAAGTGTATTGTTGTCACTAGTGTGATGAAGTACTAATAGATTTGTGATGTCACTATGTGACATACATTTAACAGTGTAATATCATAATAGTTAAGATGTCACAGTGGATTTCTGCTATCACATATCATAGCTGAAACACGAGTTTGGAAAGAGATTCTGAGCTCACACAGTGCCTAATGTATCACAAAAGCATCATGTCATACACATTATGTCAGGACTGGTTTGTGATGCTATAGTGGGTTAGTAATATCACAACAGCAATGTGAAATCACAAAGGGATTGTGATGTCATAATGGTTATGAGGTCACAATGGGTTTCTGATAACACATATGCCACATTTGAAATAGAATTATATCACAGAATAGGCATTCACAATGAGTCTATATTGTATCAATGAAAATGTGATGTAAAAATGCTATGATATCATAGTTTGTCGATATCCCAAATAGCTTATGGTGTCATTAAGAACAAGGCAAAGTGATGTCATAAATGATATGAGGTCACATGGGTTTCTGATATCAACTTATGTGTCTCATTTGAAATAGAATGAAATTACACAATAGGCATTCATGATATACCTATGAATTCACAATGACAATGTGACATCATAATGCTATGATGTCATTGTAGTTTTGGGCTGTCACAATGAGCTGATGATGTCCTAACAAAAATGTGATGTCACACTGGTGATGAGAAATTATGAGGATGAAAACATGTTACGTCCTCATAAAAGGCTTACGATATCACAATGCTAGCATTGCAAAAAATGTTTGAGCATAGGACAGGATTGTGATATAACAGTGGGCTAATGGTGTAACATACCAATGTGATGTCACAATGGTTAGGAGGTCACATGTGTTTTGGATAACAACCCATATGCCACATTTGATATACAATTAAATCACAGAAGAAGCATTCACAATGTGTCTATTTTATGAAATTGCCAATGAGGTGTCATAATGCAATGATGTCATTGTAGTATGGTGATATCACAATGAGCCAAGGGTTTCATGATGACAATGTGATGTCAAAATAGTTGAATTATCACAAAGTGTATGTGATTTCTCAATGGCAAGTCAGATCTCAATTATTACTTCACTATGAAGGCTGTGATGTCACAAAGGCTATGTGATTGATCAAAGGATCTAAGAGATAATAAAACCTTTGAGATTATAGAATGTGATCATGATGTCACAAAGTCAATGTAATGTTAATAAAAGCTTTGGGATATCACAGTGGTGTTGATATCACATGATATAGTTATGTCACAACCAATATCTAATATCACAAACACAATGTTCAAATTCAATTGCTACTAGTAGTCAATGAGGATAGGAGTTCACAGAAGCTTGAAGTACCACATGCCATGAATTTTCTAAAGTATTATGAGGTCATAATATTTTTTTATTTTATTTCATTTTTTTGTGAATATACTGTACAGAAGGGTTACAATTACATGGGCAGGATAATGCCTACATTTCTTATCGAGCATTGCAGCCTCCTCCTTTGTTTACCCTTCACATCCCTTCCCAGCCGCTCCCCCTACCCTCCCACCCAACCTCCCTCCCCTCCCCCCTTCCGCACCAAAACGTTGTAAAGCTCGTTTTCGACATGAAACCTTGTACATCTCATTGTTGCAACAGGTCCAACTGTATCCTTTTTTTTTTCTGTTTTTTTTTTAATTTAATTTAATTTTATTTGTGAACATACTGTACAGAGGGGTTACAATTACATGGGCAGGATAATGCGTACATTTCTTACCAAGCATTGCATCCTCCTCCTTTGGTTTACCCTTCACATCCCTTCCGAGGCTCCCCCCTCCCCCCCAATCCCAATCCTTCTCCTTCCCCCCCTTCCCACCCTCCCCCGCTGCAATGACGTTGTAAAGCTCGTTTTGGACATGACAACTTGTACTTCTCATTGTTGCAACAGGTCCACCTGTATCCTTAAACAACTGGTTTTTCCCCATCTCCTCCACAAGTTATACTGACATCAAATATATTGAAAGCAGGGGTTATAGGTGGGGGAGGGACATACAAAGCAACAAAGAGATAATCTTATAAATGCATTAGAAACACATGCATGAAAGAAAAAAAAACATTAAAATACATATCTAAGGGTTCATTTTCCTGACATCACATTATCTGACCTTTTCCGCTTGACTCATACATACACTAGATATTGAAAATAAGGGAAACCATGGGACCTCCTTTGGGCCTGGCTTGCTTCACTTAATATAATTTTTTCCAAGTTTTTCCATTTCCTAACAAATGGGGCAATGTCATTCTTTCTGATGGAGGCATAGAATTCCATTGTGTGTATATACCACATTTTCTTGATCCATTCATCTACTGAGGGGCATCTGGGTTGGTTCCATATCTTAGCTATGGTAAACAATGCTGCAATAAACATTGTTGTGCTGATAGCTTTAGTGTGGTCTTGTTTGTAAACATTTGGGTAAATGCCCAAAAGTGGGATTGCTAGGTTATAGGGGAGTTCTATGTGAAGTCTTTTGAGGAACCTCCATACTGCTTTCCAAAGTGGTTGAACAAGTTTACATTCCCACCAACAATGAAGTAAGGTTCCTTTCTGTCCACATCCCCTCCAGCATCTTTTGTTGTTAGAGTTCTTGAATTTGCCGTTCTAACTGGGGTGAGGAGATATCTCAATGTTGTTTTGATTTGCATTTATTTATGGCTAGGGATGTTGAACATTTCTTCATGTGTCTATTGGCTATCCTTCTTCTTCTTCAGAGAAGTTTCTCTTTAAGTCTTTCACCCACTTATTTATTGGGCAGTTGTTTCTTTGAGGACTTGTTTTTGGGGGATTAAATTTTTTGAGTTCCAAGTATATTTTAGATATGAGACCCTTGTCTGTTGTATGGCTAGGAAAGGTCTTTTCCCAATCCGTGGGCTTTCTATTGATGTTGCTAGCTATGACCTGTGCCATGCAGAAGCTCTGCAACTTCATGCAATCCCATTTGTCCAACCTTTCTTTGATTTGTTGTGTTTCCCGGTCTATATTCAAAAAATTTCGGCCTGAGCCAAGGAGACCTAGGGTTTCTCCTATTCCATCCTGTAATGTTTTCAGAGTGTCTGCTTTGACTTCAAGGTCTTTGATCCATTTGGACTTGATTCTGGTGCAGGGTGATATATAAGGATCTAGCTTTAGTTTTCTACATGTAGTTAACCAGTTTTGCCAGCACCATTTACTGAAGAGACTGTCTTTCATCCATTGTATTGTTTTAGCTCCCTTATCGAAGATTAGATGGCTATAGGTCTGTAGGTTCGTTTCTGGGTTTTCAATTCTATTCCATTGGTCCTGAGGTCTGTTGTTATGCCAGTACCAAGCTGTTTTGATTACTATGGCTTTATAGTAGAGTTTGAAATTTGGTATTGATATTCCTCCAGCAGTGTTCTTTCCGTTGAGGAGCGTTTTTGCTACTCAGGGTCTTTAATTGTTCCATATGAATTTTTGGATTGCCTCTTCTATTTCCTTGAAGAATGAGTTTGGAATTTTGATATGTATTGCGTTGAATTTGTAGATAGCCTTGGGAAGTATTGCCATTTTCACGATGTTAATCTTTCTAATCCAGAAGCATGGGAGGCTTTGCCAATTTTTTAGTTCTGTGTTGATTTCCTTTTTCAAGATTTTAAAGTTTTCATCATAGAGGTCCTTCACTTCTTTAGTTAAGTTAATTGCTAGGTATTTTATTTTTTGTAGGGCTATTACAAATAGAGTTGCTTTCCTAATTTCAGCCACCCTTTTCTCATTGTTGGCATACAGAAAAGCCCTTGATTTTGGGGGGTTCATTTTATAACTTGCTACTTTGCCAAAGTTTTGAATCAGCTTGAGTAATTTGGGAGTGGAGTCTATGGGATTCTTCAAATACAAGATCATGTCATCCACAAAGAGGGAGAGTTTTATTTCTTCTTTCCCTATTCGGATCCCCTTTATTTCTCCATCTTGTCTTATTGCTGTAGCTAGGCATTCTAATACTAGATTGAAGAGAAGTGGAGAGAGTGGAGAGAGTGGGCATCCTTGTCTTGTTCCTGAATTAAGAGGAAATGGCTTTAGTTTTTCACCATTGAGTATAATGCTGGCTGTAGGTTTGTCATGTACAGCCTTTATTGTATTGAGGAATGTTCCATGGATTCCTAATTTTTCCAAAACCTTCATCATAAAGGGGTATTGGATCTTGTCGAATGCTTTTTCTGCATCTATTGAGATAACCATGTGGTTCTTATTCTTGCTCCTGTTGATGTGAGGAATAATATTAATTGATTTGCGTATATTGAACCAGTTTTGCATCCCTGAAATGAATCCTATTTGATCGTGGTGTATGATTTTTTGGATGAATTGTTGAAGTCGATTGGCCAAAATTTTGTTGAGAAGTTTTGTATCAATATTCATCGAAGAAATGGGTCTATGCTTCTCTTTCTTTGAAGACTCCCTGCCTGGTTTTGGGAAGAGGGTTATGATGGCTTCATAGAATGTGTTCGGTAGTGAGCTTTCTCTTTCAATTTCGTTGAAGAGTTTGAGGAGTATAGGTGTGAGCTCTGCTTTGAAGGCCTTGTAAAATTCCGCTGTAAAACCATCTGGTCCTGGACTTTTCTTAGCTGGGAGGTCCCTTATTGCTGTTTCTATTTCAGTGCTTGATATGGGCCTGTTAAGATAGTTTAACTCATCTTGGTTTAGTTTGGCATGTCAATATTTGCTAGGAAAAGGTCCATTTCTGTCAAGTTCTCAACTTATTAGCATAAAGTTTTGAGAAGTATTCCCTTATAATGTTCTGAATCTTGGTTGTTTCCGTGGTGATGTTTCCATTCTCGTCTCTGAGTTTATTAATTTGGGTGTGTTCTCTTCTTTTTCTGATAAGATTTGCTAAGGGTCTGTCAATTTTGTTAAGTTTTTCGAAGAACCAACTCTTTGTTTTGTTGATTCTTTCTATAGTTTTTTTGGGTTCTAATTCATTTAATTCTGATTTAATTTTGATTATTTCTTTCCGTCTACTGGATTGGGGTTTATCTTGCTGCTCTTTTTCAAGGAGGTTTAGATGTGTCATTAAATTGTTAGTTTCAGATCTCTCCAATTTGTTGATGTAGGAGCTCAGAGCTATAAATTTGCCTCTGAGTACTGTCTTTGCTGTGTCCCAGAGGAGCTGGTAATTTGTGTGTTCATTTTTGTTGAATAGCATGTACATTTGAATTTCCTTTCTAATCTCTTCCATGACCCACTCATGATTCAGTAGTGTGTTGTTCAGCCTCCATGTGATGCCGGACTTTCTTTGGTTGCTTTTGGTGTTGAGTTCTAATTTTATTCCCTTGTGGTCAGAGAGGATGCAAGGTATAACCAATGTTTCTGAATTTAGACAAGTTTGCTTTGTGGCCTAAAATGTGGTCTATTTTAGGAAACGTTCCATGTGCTGCTGAGAATAACGTGTATTCTGATGCTGCTGGGTGAAATGTTCGTTAGATGTCTGTTAAGTCTAATTGATCTAGGCAGCTGTTTAGATCTGCGTTTTCTCTGTTGAGTTTTTGCCGAGTTGATATATCTAATGGGGAGAGTGGTGTGTTAAAATCCCCAACAATTAATGTCTTTGGATCTATATAAGATTTGAGGGAAAGTAGTGTTTCTTTGATAAATTTGTGTGCTCCATTGTTTGGCGAATAGATACTTAGAATTGTAATATCCTCCTGAAGGAGAGATCCTTTAACTAGTATGTAGTGACCTTCTTTATCTCTTCTCACGAATTTTAATTTGAAGTCTATTTTATCTGATATTAGGATTGCAACTCCCGCCTGTTTATGGGGGCCGTTTGCTTGGTAGATTTTGCTCCAGCCTTTAACATTGAAAATGTGTTTGTTTTAACGGGCAAGATGTGACTCCTGCAGGCAGCAGATAGAAGGGTCTTGTTTTTTGATCCAACTAGACAGTCTATGTCACTTAATTGGAGACTTCAGTCCGTTAACATTAAGAGATAGGACTGAGAGGTATTTGGGAGTTCCTGCCATGTTATCCACCTTCTTGGGGGCTACAAAAACTGGGTTCTTCCTATGGTTCTTAGATTCTCAGTTTGGGTGCAGTTTCTTGGCCTTTATTGCAGTCTTGTTGGTTTTCTATGTGTAGGACATCTTTAAGCATCTTTTGTAGGGCTGGTTTGGTGGAGATGTATTGTTTCAATGTTTCTTTGCTATGGAAGGTTTTTATTTGGCCTTAAGTTATGAAGGAGAGTTTAGCTGGGTACAGTATTCTTGGTTGATAGTTGTTTGTTTTTAAGGCATGGCATGCATCATTCCAGGCTCTTCTTGCTTTGATTGTCTCTGCTGAGAAATCTGAGGTGATTCTAATTGGTTTCCCTTTATAGGTGATTACCTTTTTCTCCCTGACAGATTTAAGGATCTTTTCCTTGGTCTGAGTTGATACTGTGTGGATTATAATGTGACAGTTGGATGTCCTATTCTGGTCTGGTCTATTTGGGGTTCTAAAGGCTTCTTGTATCTGAGTAGGCCTATCTTTTTGCATGTTTGGGAAGTTCTCTGCTAGGATCCTGTTAAACAAATTTCCTAGACCATTTACTTCTGTTTCTAGGTGCTCCTCTACACCCATTATCCTTAGATTAGGCCTTCTGATGGTGTCTTCCAGGTGTTGGATAGATCTATCATATTTCTTGGACTTGTCTTGTATGGTTGTATGTTCTTTCTCTGTAATATCTAATCTGTCTTCAATCCCTGAGATTGATCTTCTGCATGGTCTAACCTGCAGTCAAGACTCTCTACTTTGTTTTTTATCTCTTTTCCTTCTAATTGGTCAGCTTTGATGGCTTCAAGTTCTTTGTTGAAGCTCTGTTTTAGGTCTTGTATGAATTTCTTTACTTCCTTAATTTAGTGTTCAGTGTTTGTTCTCAAATCACTTAGTTGATTGGTTATGGTTTCTTTGGACTCCCATTCCTTCTGTTGGGTTCCAATCAGCATTCCCTTTGTGGTCTCCCTGACTTCCTTCAGCTCTTTGTTAATGGATTTCATGAATGACTTTAGTGATCTTTGTGTGTTCTCTACCTGGTCTCTCAATTCCTGTATTTCTCTTTGATTAGCTTCCTCCCGTTCGTGGGATACCTGTAGTTCTCTTTGAGTGTTCTCTGCCTGCTCACACCATTCCTGCCTTTCTCTTTGAGTATTCTCAAGCTGCTCACACAAATCCTGTATTAGTTTTTGAGAAGCTTCCTCATGCTTATGATATTCGTTAATAAACTTTTGGATAGCCTCCTCTCTCAGCTTATATACAAGAGAGGTCACAATATTTTTAATAAAAAACAATGGAACAATTGTGTCACAATGGTGATATGATGTGACAATTATGTAATATGACATATTGTGACAATAATATGTAATAATACAGTTTTGATGTCACAATTGGTTCATAATGCCATGATTGCCATCTTGTCACATCACAAATATTTGCAATGTGACTAGGGACATATAATGGGTTTCTGATATCAATACACATGCCACATTTGAAATAGAATGAAATTACAAAACAGGCATTCACAATGTATCTATGACTTCATAATGAAAATATGATGTCATAATACTTTGACACTATGATGCTATGGTGCATTATGTAATGTTATGTCACCGAGAGTTTTGATATCACAGTGATGAGATCAAAATGGGTTTGTCATCTCATAACGAGTTTGTAATATCACAATGATAAGAACACTTTTAATTCCTACTTTTTCACAATGAGGATAGTAGTTCATAAAAGGAACTTAAAGTCCAAAAGGTCATGAATTTTCTAAAAAATTTCGAGGTCATAGTAGTGTTGTAAAAACACAATAATGTATTGATATCACAATGGAAATGTGATGTCACAATATTATGTAATAATATTGCTTTAATGTCACAACTGGTGGGTGATGCCATAATGATGATATTGTCGCAATATGTTTTGAGTGGTGATGTCAAAATTCCATGCTGTATCTTGTTATTAATTCCCAATAAGTATATGACTTGACAAATGAAATGTGATGAATACAAAAGGCATTTTTTCACAATTCTTTTGAAGTCCTACTAGTATTTTGATATCACCATTTGAAACAATGGTCATGACTTCTGGTTGTGTGATATCACAGTGGTCATGATGTCACAGTGTATTTCTGATATCATATGTCATACCAGAAAGATTATGAGGTAAAAGAAGTTTATGAGCTCACAATTGTCCTAAAATATCACAATGGCAATATGTCAGAAATGTTATGGTGAACATTTTGTGATATCAGAGTGGGTTAGTAATATCACAATGGCAATGTGTATTCCAAAAGAGATTTTGATGTCAAAATATTTGTGAGGTGACAGGGTCTGTTATCAACCCTCATGCCACATTTGAAATCGAATGAAATCATAGAATAAGCATTCACAAAGTGTCTGTGAGGTCACAGTGACAATGTGATGTAATGATGCTATGATGTCATTGTATTTTGGTGATGTCACAATGAGCTGATGTGGTCATAATGACAATGTGATATCACACTGATGATGTCACAAAGTATTTGGGATGTTATTTTTCATCATGAGGATATGGGTACACAAAGGGATTGTGACGTCACAAAGATTCTACGTGGTCATAATAGGTTCAGGGCTTCACAATGTGATCATATTGTCAAAAAAGCAATGTGATACCACAATTGGTTTGTTATGTCCAAGTGGCAATGTGGTCACAATGGGTTAGTGATTACATGAGGATCCTGTAATAACCAGCAGGTCCCAAGTAATCCTTGGGCCCCAATAATTTTTGTGTCCCTGTGGACCTGCCTTCCAGTGAGAGCCAGGGATGCTCTCAAAGGGGGAGGGGCATGATGCTGGATTGGGTGGGTATCAAGCCCCACATGGTGTGCTATCAAGAAGGAATAGGGCAGTGTGTAGTTTGGTTAGAGATGGTTGAAAACTACTGGCAGGAAACCCTTTATATTGGGGGAGTGATAGAGCCAATATCTAGGCCCCATGTTCAGAGAAACAGAAAGGGAAAGGGGGAAAGACCTGGAAGCAATGGTGAAACAGCAGGAGGGGAAAGACTTGGGAGGAGAGGAATTTTAGGGATCGCTGAGGGGAAGGACAGTAACTGGCCTGTGGAGGTGATCTGTGGCTTCTTTAAGTGTCCATTTAGGACTACCTCTGGAGGATTTCTTGGACATCTTTTAGAAGACATCTGGGACCTATTCTGGAGGTCATATGTGTCCTCCTTTAGAGGTCATCTAGAGCCTCATTGGGAGACCATTTAGGACTTCCTCCAGAGATAAGCTGGGGAATTAACTAAGAAAATATCTGGGACTCTTTGTGAGGTCATCTTGGGCCTCCTTTGAGGACATCTGGGACCTCATCCGGAGGTCATCTGTGTCTCCTCTGAAAGTCATCTAGGGCTTCCTTGTGAAGTCATCATGGTCCTCCTTTGGAGAACATCTAGGGCACCCTCACAAAGCTTCTGGGACATCCTCTGGAGGTAATTTGCTGCTTTCTCAAGAGAGTATATGGGACTTACTCGAGAGCCCATTGGGTCCTCATCTGGAGGTCAACTGGGGCCTCAATAAGAGGCCATCTGTGACCATTAGTGAGGTCATCTGGAGCCTCATAATGAGGCCATCTGAGAACTCCTATTGAGGCCATATTGCGCTACCTTGGTAAGCAGTCTGGGGCCTCCTATGGAGGTCAACTCGGGCTTCTTTTAGAAACCATTTGGAATCTCTTCTTGAGGTACTCTAGCCTACCTTGAGAAACAATTTAGGTCTTTCTCAAGAGGGTCATTAGGGACCTCAATAGGCCTCTGGCATGTCCT
Source organism: Dipodomys spectabilis (assembly GCF_019054845.1). Lineage (NCBI taxonomy): Eukaryota > Metazoa > Chordata > Mammalia > Rodentia > Heteromyidae > Dipodomys > Dipodomys spectabilis. The sequence goes on along the minus strand of NW_024871210.1, from coordinate 6,358,554 downwards.
CCAGAGGTCATCTGGGGCTAGCTTGGAAGCCATCGGGGACCGTATCTGGAGATCATCAGGGACTTCCTCCAGAGGCCATCTCTGGCCTCCTTTGGAGATCATCTAGGGTTTCCTCCTCGTGAGTTTATCTTTACCTCTTCTAGAGATCATCTGGGTCTTCCTCCAGAGGTAATATTGGGCCCCCTCAAGAGGCTATCTAGGACATCCTCTGGAAGTCATCGGGGGCTTCGTTGGGAAATCATCTGGAGCCTCTTTGAGAGGTCATTTGGACATCCTCCATAGGTCTTCTACGACATCCTTAAGAAGTCATCTTTGAGAGATGTGGCACATATGAGTTAAGTGTCTGTGGCTATCGATCTTTGTGTGTTTCCTCATACCTCTATATCCTGTATACTCCTTTATTGCAGGATGGAAGAACAATGTCCAAAAGTTCTAACTAAAAAATCTTTTCCCTTGTGTCATAGGATCCCCCAGAGGTAGACCACTGGAGTACTCTCCCTCATATTCTGAGCCATCAACACCTCTGATGTTCAGTACCCACCATACCAGAAGTTGTACCAACATCCTCAGGTAGTTCAAGGTGCTATGGTCCCCTTATTACCCTTGAAACTGGCACATGGGGGAGATGGTGATCCAACCCTCTTTCTATTATATGCTTCCTTTACAACTAGTCATCTGTGTGGTTGGAAAGTGAAAAATGCACCCTTTTCTGAAAAATTCCAAGGGCTCATCTCCTTATTAGAGACAGTATTTTTCACAAACCAGTCTAGCTGAGATGATTGTCAGCAAGGTTTATAGGTGCTTTTCACCTGGGAGGAAATGGAGTGAACCTGACACAATGCTCTAAAGTTGGTCCTTGGACCAGATGGTCCCCCCACTGTTGACCCAGTCCATTTAGAGCAAGTCTTTTCCCAGATTAAGCCAACCTGGGACTACAATATTGAGTGAGGTATGGAGGTACTTCCCAAGTATCACCAGACACTGTTTGCAGGGATCCAGGCATTGACTAGGAAGCACACTCATTGATCTAAGTTGAGCAGTACTGTACAACTCCCCAATTAATTAATTCCCTGATTTTTTTTGCAACAGTTCCTGGAGGCCTATAAGACCTATAGCATATAGATCCTGTTGCCTCAGAGAATGGAAGAGCCCTAAATATGGCCTTCATTATCCAGCTGGCACCCAGGCAGTAGAAGGAAGCTTCAAAATTAGCTTTTGAGGAAAATATAGTGGGTAGCTGTTGCCCAGAGAGTGTTTGATAACACAGATACTCTCGAAGAAAACCAGTCTAAGAAGGGGACAGGGATCAAGAAACTCTTGGCAAAGACAGTGTAATTCATATGCAAATGGCAGTCAGGAACCTCTAGGACTAGATCAGTGTGATTATTGTAAGAAAAATGGGTAAAGGAATCTCCAAGGAGCACAAAAAGACAATGACAGGTTAAATAAGCATGTTAGCCTATTGGATACTGTGTTCATATCTCTGGAAAAACATGAGGAGCTTCGGGCTCTGAAATCCACCTGTATTCAACTAAAAATTTAGCTCTGAACTTCACAACAAATGAAGCAATGGAAAAAAATTACACATTTCTGTCTGAAACAGGATTTAAAAAGAGTGAATCTCCAATACCTACCACTCAAAACGCAAGAGGTTAAAAACACATTGAACAGCATGATCGAGAAAAACAAGAATTATGGAATGAACCCGGAAAACATTCAAATTAATTCCAAGTACATCAACCTCGGTGAGCATTAGCCAAAGATGGGGACCAGAGTTCAGAGGCTGAAGGAGGAACAGGATGCCACTACTACTGTCACCATGGTTTTGTGATATCAAAGTACATGCCACATCTGAAACAGAATGCAATCACAGAATAGGAATTCACAATGTGTATATGAGGTCACATTGACCTTGTGATGTCCTAATGAAATATCATTTTTGTGATTTCACAATGAGCTGATGATGTCGTAAGTATATTGTAATGTCACTCTGGTGATGTCACAAAGGGTTTGTGATGTTAAAATGCTATGTCTGAACTCAATTGTCATTAAAACAAAGATATGGTACACAAATAACTGATCTCACAAAGAAAATGTGTTTCTTCAGAGCAACTCAGAGGTCCTAAGGGTTTTGGGAAGTCACAACATGATCATGATGTCACAGTGGCAGTGATATTAAAATTAGTTGGTGATGGGGCTGGGAAGGTGGCTCAGTGGTAGAATGCTTGCCTTGAGCTGAAGAGCTAAAGGACAACAGCACCCAGGCCCAGAGTTCAGACCCCATTACTGGACCCCCCAAAAAAATTAGTTGTTGATGCGATAGTGGTGATGTGGTTACAATATGTTTGTGATGTCATAGTGTGTTAGCAATGTCAGAGCAAGTTTGTAATATCACAATGACATGTCCAATTTCAATTACTAATTCTAAATGAGGATATGATTTCACAGGAGATGGTAATCCTAAAGTGCATCAATTGTCGAACATGTCATGAGATCTTACTAGGTTTGTGAAAACATGATGGGATAGTGATATAAAATGTTAATATGATCATGAAGCCACATTGGCCATGTTATGTCACAATGCATTGATGATGTCACAATGGTGATGAGTTTACATGGAATGATACAGTCACAATGGGTTTGTGATGTCACAATGAGTTTGTAATATCACAATGACTTGTTCAGTTTGGATTCCTACTAATTTACAATAAGGTTACAAGTTCAAAGGAGTTGAAAGTTCCAAATATCATGAATTTTCTAAAATGTTAGGTGTTTATATTTTTCTTTTGTAAAAACACAATGGAACCGAGATATCACAATGGCAATGAATTGTTACAATATCAGGTCATAAAAATTTTTTGTTATCACAATTAGTTGGTAATGCCATAAGGATGAAGAGGTCACAATAGGTTAGTAATGTCACAATGGGTTGGTGATCTCACAGTGGCATGCCAGATCTCTATTGTCATTAATTTATAAGGAGTATATGAGTTCACAAAGGGACTTTGATGTCTCTAAAGCAATGTGTTGCTTCATCACGAGCTTGATGAAGTCCTAACAGGTTTGTGATGTCACAATGTGACAGAAAGAATGACTGAGATATTAGAAAAGCCATGTGTTTTTTCAAAGGTGCTAAGATAGCAGAATAGGTTAGGTTCTTACCATGTGATCGTGCTGTCAAAATGGCAATATGCTGTCACAGTGGTTTTGTGGTGTCACCATTGTGATGGGGTAACAATGGGTTTGTGATGTTACATGTTTATAATATCATAATCATATTTCCTTTCTCAGTTGTTACTTGTTCACGAGGATGCAAGTTCACAGAAGTAGCTTCAAGTCCCAGTACATGAATTTCCTAATCTTTTATGAGATAATTCTAGTTTTATGAAAACATAATGTGACAGTAATATCACAATAGCAATATAATGTCACAATCTTATATAATAATGTTTTTATGTCACAATTAGTGGTAATACCACACTGGAAATGAAGTCATAATAGGTTTATGATTTCACAATGGGTGTGAGATGCTACAATGGCATTCCAGGTTTAAATTGTCACTAATTCACAATAAGTATATGTTTACATAAGGACTGTGATGTCTCCAAAGGAATATCTTGTCAGAAATGTGATGAAATCCTAACAGGATTATGATGTCACAATGTGAAACAATTGTCATGACATCTAGAAGTAATATCACAATGATCCAGAAATTACAGTAGATTTCTGATATCACATGTAGTACTTGAAATGTTCTGAGGTGGAAAACTGTCTCACAAAAGGCCTAACATATCACAATGGAAGCGTGTTACATAATTTGTGAGCAGAGGGCAAGTTTGTGATATAGAATAAACCCAGATGCCCTTCAGTAGATGAATGCATCAAGAAAATGTGGTATATATTTACAATAGAATTCTATGCCCCATCAGACATAAGGAAATCACCCCCTTTGTTAGAAAATGGAAAGATGTCACAATTTGTTGGTGATGCCATATAAGTGTTGAGATCTCAATAGGTTTGTGATGTCACAATGGTTTTGTGATGTCACAATGACATGCTATACATCAACAGTCATTAACTCACAATGAGTATATGAGTTCACAAAGGACTGTGAAGCCTAGAAAGGCATGTGCTGTCACAAATGTTTGAAGTCCTAAGATATCAGGCCTGTGATGTCACCTTTGGTTAGTTATATCACAATGGCAAAGTGATGTCATGAAGAAATTGTGATGTCACCATCAGTTTATAATATCAAACTACCTGCCATTTTGAAATAACATGAAATCACAGAATAGGAATTATCAATGTGATTATGATGTCTCAAAGATAAAGTGATGTCATAATGTTATGATGTCATTGTAGTTTTGTGATGTCACAATGAGCTGTTTCATACTGAAACAAGTACATTGTGACATGACATTCCATTGTACTATCAGAATCACATTGTGACATCCCAAACCTATTATGTCCTCTTAGCACCTTTGAAAAAGCATATGCTTTTTTGACATCACAGTATATTTCTGTGCCAATATTTTGAATAACAATTATATGCATGCTGCTGTAACATCACAACCACTTTGTGACATCATCACCACCATGACATCACACTGTCATTATGACACCATCAGCTAATTGTGATTTCACAAACCACAAAGACAGCATAGCATTATGACTTCACATTGTCATTGGGATATCATAGACACATTGTGAATTCCTATTATGTAATTCATTCTATTTCAAATGTGGCATATGTGTTATCAAAATCCTATTGTGACCTCATAACTATTCATCACAAATGAGACATCACTTTTTGGCATCAAAATATTATTATGGTATGATATTGGAAATCCCATTTGTGTTTTGATATCACTGTCCCATTTTCTCAATTCTATTATGACCTCATAACATAAGAAAATTCATGGCCTTTGGGACTTCAAGGTCCTTCTATGAACTCATAGCCTCAGTGTGAAGTATTAGCCATTGTTTTTAGACATGTGATTGTGATATTACAAACTCCTTCTCACATTATTGGTACATTGTGACAGCGTATTCCATTGTGACATCACAATCATATTGAGACATCCCAAAGCTCTTATGATCTCTTAGGTTCTTTGAAAAACACACATGATCTTTATTACATTGCAGTCCCTTTCTGTACACATACCCTCATTGTAATCTAATGACAATGGAACTCAGAGATGCCATGGTAACACCACCAGCCCTTTGTCACATCATCACCAGTGTGATGTCATATTGACTTTCTGACATGATCAGCTCATTGTGACATTATGAAAAGAGAATATCAGCACTATGACATCACATGGTCATTGTGACATCATAGTCACATTGTGAATACTTATTCAATGATTTATTTCTATTTAAACTGTGGCATGTGAGTTGATATCATAAACACATTGGGATCTCCTAACCACTGTGACATCACAATCCAATTGTGACATCATATTGCCATTATGCTATCATTAACTCACTGTAACATCACAAACCTGTCCTGTTCTCATGACTTTTTTGTGTCTCAATCATGATGCTGGAATGCTGTGCCTCATTGCTGTCCCTCAGATCTTCAGCTCAAGGCTACCATTCTACCTCTTGACCAGAAGCACTACTTCCATTTTTTGGTGGTTTATTGGAAATAACCATCTCAAAGACTTTCCTGCCCATGCTGGCTTTGAAGCACAATCCTAAGAACTCAGCATCCTGACTAGCTAGGATTAGAGGCAGGAGCTACTGGCTGCTCCTAAGTTTTGTGACAAACCCATTGCTACATCACAAACTATTTTGACCTCATCACCAATATGGAATCACCAATTAATTATGACATTAAAACATTAATATTACATGATATTTTGTTATCACATTGCCACTGTGATATCATAGTTCCACTGTGTTTTAACAATGACCTTAGAAAATTGATGACTTTGGGAATTCAAGCTCCTTCTCTGAACTCATATCACATATTGAAATCGAATATGTGATAGTCATATGTAGAATCTGTGAAATCACTATCCTATAGTGACCTAGTCACTACAATGACATAAAAAAACAAATTGTGACATCACATTGCTTTGTGACATCGTGATCACATTATGACATCCAACTCTTGTTATGTCCTCCTTACCTGTGAAAGAACACAAGGCTTTTGTAACATCACAGTCCATTTGAGTAACCACATTATCATCGTGAACTAAAGACAGTTGAGAGAAGATTTGCCATTTTAACATCACAAAATCTTAATGACATGACTAGTGTGACATCACATTGTCATTATGACACCATTAACTTACTATGACATCACCAAAGTACAATTATATCATAGAATTATGACATTACATTGTCATTGTGCTATTGTGGACATATCTTGAATGCCTATTCTGTGATTTCATTCCTTTTCAAATGTGCCATGTGAATGGCAGAAACCCACTGGGACCTCATAAACACTGTGAAATCATATTGTCATGGTAGTAACACTAACCCACTGTGACATCATAAACCTGTGCTATCCTCTTAACTTTTGAGACATGCTGCTTTTGTGATAACTTAGCCCTTTCTGAAGTCATAATCTGTTTTCAACCTCATAATATTTCAGGTATAACATGAGATATTGAAATCCACTGTGATACAATGAGCATTGTGACATCAGACTGCCAGATATCATGATCATTGTGTCACTTTGTGGCATCACAAACCTGTTAGGACTCTATCACCTTTGTGACAACACATGCCTGTGGATTCATCACAGTTCCTTTGTGAACTAACATACTCATTGTGAGTTAATGAAAATTGATATCCCCATGTCACTGTAACATCCCTAACCCATTTTGATATCAGAAAGTTATTGTGAACTCAACACCAATTGTGACAATAAAACATTAGGATAAGATGGCATTTTGGCATCACATTGCCTTTGCTTATCACAAACGTATTATGATATCATACATTTTAGACAATTCTTGATCTTTAGGACTTCAAACTCTTTCTGTGAACTTGCATCCTTATTCTGAATTAATAGCAATTGAAATTGGATAGGTCATTGGCCTATTTCATACTCTTGTGATCTCACTCACCTATTATGACCTCATCACCACTCTGACATCACAAACCCGTTATAATATCATAATACTGATGTGACAACATGATCACATTTTGACATTCCAAAAAAATCATGACTTCATTGCAACTTTGGAAAAAAATGTCTTTTGTGACATCACAGTGCCTTGTATATGCCTATCCTCATTGTGACCAAAGGACAATTGTGATCGGACAGCCTATTGTGATGTCAAACCCTTTGTGACACCATCGCCAGTGAGACATCATATTGTATTTATGAAATGCATATTGTGACACACAAAACTACAATAAAATCATAATACTTTGGCATCACTGTGTCATTATGATGTAATAGACACATTATGAGTACCTAATCTATGATTTCATTTTATTTCAAATTTCTGATATCAGAAACCCATTGTGACCACATAACCATTGAGACATCAAACTCTCTTTGTTACATTACATTGCCATTGTGATATCACTAAGACATTGTGACATCACAAGCCTATTCTGTCCTCAGAACTTTGATGACATTCTGCCTTTCTGACATCTTAGAACTTTTGTGAACTTATAATCTTTTTTCATCATATTTTAGGTATGATATTTGATATCTGAAATCCTCTGTGACCTCATGACCATGGTGACATTACAGTGTCAAACATCATGAATATTGTGTCATATTGTGAATTCACAAAACTTTTATGACTTCATCTCCTTTCTGACAACACATGACTGTAGACAACACAGTCCCTTTGCCAACTCATATACTGATGGTAATTTGATGACTAATGAGAACTGGCATAATATGAATGACCAACAAAATTCATTGGATGTTATCACCAGTGTGGTCTCACCAAGTAATTGTAACATAAAAACAAGACTAGGACATGATGTAGTGAAATCACATTAACATTGTGATATCACTGATATATTGTGTTTTCACAAACCTGGAAAAACTCATAACATTTCAGAAAATTTATGGACTTTGTGGCTTCAAGCTCCTGTGAACTCATAAATAATGTGAATTAGTAGCAATTGAATTTGAGCATGTGTTTGTGATATTACCTTGTTGTGTCCCGACAAACTTATTTTGACTTTATTATGGTATCTTTGACATCACAGTCTTTTTCTGTGTCCATATCCTCATTGTAATCTAATGACAATTGAGATCAGACCTGCCATTACACCATCCCAAAAACTTTGTGACGTCATCACCACTGTAATATCACATTGTAGTTATGATACCATCAGCTCCTTGTGACAACACAAATGATAATGACATCATAGAATTATGACATTACAATATCAGTGATGTCTTAAAAACATTGTGAATCCTTACACTGAGATTTAATTCTGTTTCAAATGTTGAATGTGGGTTGGTATCAGAAACCAACTGTGACCTCATAAATGTCATCATCAAGTAATTTTTACATCAAAACTGTACTATGACATGATATTTTGACATCACATTGCAAGGGTGATATCACTGTCCCATTGGGCTTTGCAAATGTAATGTAATGACCACATTACATTTTAGAAATTTCATGTCCTTTTGGAATTCAAGTTCATTCTGTGAACTCATATCCTCATTGTGAACTAGTAATAATTGAAATACATGTATGACATGAGATCAGAAATCCATTGTGACATCATTACCATTGATACATCACAATGACAGATGTCATGATCATTGTGTCCCATTGTGACATCATAAGCCTGTGAGGACTTCATCACATTTGTGCAATACATGTGATTTGAGACATCACAGTCCCTGTGGGAACTCATATACTCATTATGAGTTAATGACAAATGGGATCTGACATGCCATTGTGACATCAACTGATAGTGACATTACAAACATATTGTGACCTCATGTCCAGGATGATATCAATAAATAATTTAATCAATACATGGTATTGTGACATCACATTGCCCTCATGGTATTAGAACCTCATTGTGTTTCCAGAAGCCTATAGTGACCTCATAATGTTTTAGAAAATTCAAAGTAACTGGGCACTGGTGGCTCAGGAGGTTGTAATCTTGGCTACTCAGGAGGCTGAGATCTGAGGATCATGGTTCAAAGCCAGCATGGGCAGAAATTTCAATGAAATGCTTATCTCTAATAAACACTGGAAAACAAGAAGTGGCACTCTAGCTCAAGCAGTAGAGCGCTAACCTTCAGCTGAAGAGCTGATAGACAGTGCTGAGCCCCAAAGTTCAAGCCCAATGTCTAACAAAAATTAGAAAAGAAAATGCATATTCTTTGGGACTGCAAGCTCTTTTGGTGAACTTGTATCATCATTGTGAACTAGTAGCAATTGAAAATAAATATATGCTTGTGATATTACAAACTCATTGTGATATCATTAACCAGTGTGACCTAATCACCAAAGTGACATGAGAAACTCCTCCTGACATCATATTGCTGTTTGTGACATCATGATCATATTGTTACATCCCAAAACTATTGTGACCTTTTAAAACCTTTGAAAAATCAACTCACATTTTTGACATCACAGTCCCACTTCTGTCTGAAAACAGGCTTAAAAAAGGCTCTGAGTCTCCAATAGGTGGAGTCAACATACACCAAAAGGTTAAAAGCACATTGAAGAGCATACTGGAGAAGTCTGAGAGGGAATTATCAGACATGAAAAATAGCTTTCAAAAAATAAAAAAGGAACATGTAAAAGTAAAAAAAAAATGAGAAAAATGCTAAAAATGAACCTATAAAACATTCAGTTTGAAATGAAATCCAAGACCCACTAGCCTGGGTGAGAATGAAGCAAAGTTGGAGACCACATGTCTGAGGCTGAAAAATGCACTGGATGCCAACGCTGCCATCCTTGCTGAATACAAGCCAGCCCAGGAGGAGAACCCGATGCTATATGTGGAAATCAAGGCCCATTCAAAGGATATGGACATAATACAAGAATGTATTAGGCTGAAGTACAGACAGATTGTAAGCTTTGAGGTGTGTGAGCGGGAATTCAAAGCAACAGAAAAAAACTGATAGTGTAGTCAGTGAAGCAGACACAGAAGTGTCATGTCCTAGAATAGGAGGCCAAAAAAGTAAGTAGAAAAATATCAGGCTCAAGAAAGACATTGTTCTCTTCAGAAAGAGATAAAGGACACACATACTCTGATAGGGAATAATTGCGAAAGGGAAAAAGTATTAGGCAGAAAAACAGAAGAGTTAAACAGTAGAATGATCTGTCACAAAAATACACAGAAGTGAAAAACAAGAAAAAGAAGCCACTAGAGGAAAAATACCAAGAGAACAAGATCCTCACCAAAAATGTAAGGAGAAGCATTGTGGAGCAATGGAACAAGTGGAGCAAGGAAAGAAATCCACTCAATATCACCAATGAGAATTTTAAGGAGGAGCTGCAGATCAAGCAAAGGTGCTGTGAGAAGGAGCAGCAGTTGGATGGTAAAGGAATTCTGCTGTGATCCTTGCAGAACACTTTTAGGTTAAGGAAGCCTTTGAGAAGGAGATTGGGATCATTAAAGCAAGGAGAGAATAAAACGGAAGAAGTCTCCAAGCTGCAGACTGAGGTTCAGAATACCAACCAGAAGTTAAAGAAACTAGAGACCCCAAGGAAATGGCAACAAGTGAATTGATCATGGAGCTCAGGAGACCACTCTAAAATCAGTGGGGCCTCTAGATATCTTAGTCATTAAGATTAAAGGAAGAAGTTTAACAGTGGTAACAAGCTTGCAAATATGGTGACTCAACTTGTGAAAAAAAGTTACAAGCCTTTTGTCTGTTTATATCTAGTTATTGGGCAATCTGATAAATTGTCCCGTGTCATTTCCTAAAACTGTCTTGAAAACCAATGGACCCTCCGCCTGACAAGCTTACGTGATGTATATAGAAAGTTGTCAACTGGTAAATGCCAAAGAGCTTGAAGATATATTGAGGGCTTATGTGAGGAACCTCACCTGATGAATTTTGGAAAGTGGACTTCAGAGAGAAAGTCTGGAATGCATGGTTTAAGGTATCTGTTAGTGGTAGTAGACATTTTTCCAAGCTGGGCTGAGGCATTCCTGACAAAAACTGAAACCACTCAGGGAAAAGCCAAAAATTTATTCCATGAACCTATTTCCTCAATTTGACTTACTGACAGCAGTGTGGTCCTACAATGGGCAGGACTTCACAACCCAGGTTGCTCAATTAGCTAAGGTCCTAGGGATAAATTGGAAATTACATTGTATTATTGACCTCAGAGTTCATGACTGGTAGAAATTTAAGGAAACTTTAAGTTATTTAGAGACTAGCCATGACTGAGTAAACAGGCTACCGTTAGCTCTCTTTGAGCAGGAATCACCCCATATTTAAAGAATTCACTCCCTTTCAAATAATTTATTATAGATAATAGCCTTTGGCTCCTAAATTTGGGAAAGCTATAGTAACATAAATGTCTAACCACAATCTTGTATAGTCCCAGTAGGTTTTGCAAGAAGTTCATTTTTGACCCTCTACTTTGGTAGCTAAGGCCTATCCTGAGTAAAACACCACCAACCCTTTCTTTCCTGGACAGCTGGTGTTGGCTAAAAGCTATTGTACTCCTGAATTGGAACCCATGTGTCAAGGACCTTATTCGATTGTGGTAAATAAACGACTGCCTATTAAATATGCATGAAAACAGCATTGGATCCATCACTATCAAGTGAAACAGGCAGCGGACCAATATCCAGAGAAGACTGCAATATGGACAGTTCAAGACACTCAGGATCTGTTAAGGATAACACTTACCAAGTGTTAATTATTTTTGGTAGTGTGTTTCTATGGTTTCCTCCATGTTATCTGTTAAATTTGCATTTCAAGTTAGTTCAATGCAGGGAGAGAAAGGACGCTTAGGTTTTGGTCTAGAATGATTCAAGGATTTGATTGGACATGAAAACAGTGGAGATTGTAATAACCAGTGGGGACCCAATAATTGATGGAACCTGAGAATCAGTATGGCCCCTTTGCAAACACATCTAAACGACATATCATAATGCTATGATGCTGTTGTAATTTAGTGAGATTACAATTAGCAGATGGTGTCATAAAAAAACTATGATGACACATTAGAGATGATGGAACACAGGGTTTATGATGTTAAAACCGAATGAGTGATCTCATTTGACATTAGCTCAAAATAAGGATATGGGTACACACAGGGACTGTGATGCCGGAAAGGGCATGTCTTTTTACAAAGGTGCTAAGAGTTCATGAGTTTTGGAATGTCACAATGTGATCTTGATGTCAGAACAACAATATAATATCACAATTGGTTTGTCATGTTACAATGGTGATGACGTGACAATGGGTGTGTGATGTCACAATGAGTTTGTAATATGGCAATCGCATTGCAATTGCTACTAGTTCACAATGAAGATATGAGGTCACAGGAGTTTAAAGTCCCAATGACCATGAATTTTGTAAAATATGGTCAAAATATATTTGTGAAAACACAATGGTATAGTGAAATCATATTTTAAATATGATGTTACATCATGTCATAAGAATATTTTGATTTCACAATGAGTTGGTGATGACACACTGGTGATCAGGAAACAATAGGTATGTGATCTCACAATTGATTGGTGGTATCACAATCACATGCCGGATCTCAATTGTGATTACCTCACAATGAGTATATGAGTTCTCAATGTGACGTTGATGTCTCAAAAGGCATGATTTGTCATAAATAGGATGCAGTTTTAACAGATTTGTGCTGTCAAAATATGACACAAAGGTCAAGTGTCTGTAAGAGTATGTCACAGTGATCCGTATGTAACAGTGGATTTCTGATATCACATATAATTCCTGACATGTTATGAGGTGGAAAACAGACTATGAGCTCACAAAGAGCCTAAGATATCACATTGGCAGTCTTCATTGTCTTTGGGACTTCAACCTCCTTCTGTGAATTCATATCATCATTGTGAACAAATAGCTATTGAAAATGGACCTGAGATTGTGATATTACAAACTCTTTGTAAAGTCACAAACCCATTGTGACCTCATTACACTTTGACATCACAAACCCATTGCACAACACATTGCCATTGAGACATCAGAACCACATTATGACATCCCAATCCTATGAAGGCTTCTTATTACCTTTATAAAAACATGTAGCCATTGTGGCATCACATTTACTCATTGAACCGATATCCTCATTGTAAACTAATGACAGTTGAGATCTGACATGCCATTGTAACAACACAAAACATTTTTTACATCATTACCAGTGGGACTTCACATTGTCCTTTTCACACCATCTGCCTAGATATATCCTTTTCCCTGCAGAAACACTGCAATTTCATGCAATACCATTTGTCCTTTCTTAGATTTGTTTGTTTCTGGGATTTCATTAAGAAAATTTCAGCCTGTGGCAAGGAGCCCTAGAGTTTCTGCTCTTCCTTCCTGTAATGTTATGCAATCCCATTTGTCCAAACTATCTTTGATTTGTTGCGTGTATGGGTCTTTATTAAGAAAATTTTGGTCTGTGCCTACGAGCCCTAGATTTTTTTCTCCTATTCCTTCCTGTAATGTTTCCAAAGTGTCTGCTTTGACTTTGAGGTCTTTGATCCATTTACATTTGAGTCTGGTGCAAGGTGATATATATGGATCAATCTTCATTTTTCTGCGTAGTTTACCAATATTGCGAGCACTGTTTACTGAAGAGGATGCCTTTCTTCCATTCTATAGTTTTTGCTCTGTTATTGAGAATTAGTTTTTTCTAGGACTGTGGGTTCATTTGTGGACCTTCAGTTTGATTACATTGATACTCAGGCCTGTTTTTGTGCCAGTGCCAAGTTGTATTAATTACTATGGCTTTGTAGTAGAGTGTGAGGGTTTTTTTTTTTATATTATTCTAGTAATTTTCTCTCTGCCAAGAATTATTTTTTGCTATTTGGGGTCTTTCACTCCATAAAAGGTTTTGGGTGGCTTCTATTTCAGTTTAGAATGAGGTTGGAATATTAATGTTTATTGTATTGAAATTGTAGATAGACTTTGGCATTATTGCCATTTTCATGATGGTAATCCTACCAAGACAGGATCATGGTAGATATTTCCACTTCCTCAGTTCTGCTTTAATTTCCTTTTTCAGGTTTCAAAAGTTTTTATCATAGAGGTCTTTCACTTCTTTTAGTTATTTTAGTTTTTTAGTTTTGTGCGGCTATTATAAAAGCAGTTGCTTTTCTGATTTCAGCCTTGTCTTTCTTTTTATTGATATACAGAAAAGTCATTCATTTTTGAGGTTTAATTTTATATCCTCCTGCTTTGCCAAAGTTATGGATCAGCTCCAGTAACTTGAGTGTGGAGTCCATGGAGTTCTCTCTATACCAGATCATGTCATCTGCAAAGAGAGGTGAGTTTTACTTCAACTTTTTTTGGGATCTCCTTTTCTTTTCATCTTGTCTTATTGCTCTAGCGAGGCACTCTAATTCTAAATTGAAGAGAAGTGGAGAGAGTGGACATTCTTGTCTCATTCCTCAATTTAGAAGAAATGGCTTTAGCTTTGCACCATTAAATATAATGCTGGCTCTAGGTTTGTCATACACATCCTTTATTATATTGAGGAATGTTTCATGGATTCTTTGATTTTTGAGAGCTTTCATAATAAGGGGAGGTTGTATGTGGGTAAATGCTTTCCTATATTTGTTCAGATAGTCATGTGGTTCTTATCCTGGCTATTGTTGACATGGGTTAATTGTATGGATTTACTTGCAAATATTGAACCAGCTTAGCGTCCCTGAAATGAATCCTGTTTGATCACGGTGTATATGTTTTTTTATTTGTTTGGTTGTTTGTTTTGCTGTTTTTGAAGTCGATTGGTCCAAAATTTTTTTGAGAAATTTTGCATCGATGTTTATCAAAGAAAAAGGTCTCTTTCTTTGATGAGTTCCACCTTGGTTTTGGAAAAAGGATTATTACAGCTTCAAAGAAATTCTTAGGTAGTGAACTTTCACTATCAATTTCATTGAAGAGTTGGAAAAGTATTGGGGTGAATTCTGCTTTGAATGCCTTGTGTAATCCACATGAAAATCCATCTAGTTCTGGGCTTTTCTTGGGTTGGAGGTCTCTTATTGCTCTTTTATTTTGATGCTTGATATGATTCTGTTATTTGCTTTAAATCATCTTGGTTTAGTTTGGGCATTACAAAATTTGCTAAAAAATCAACCATTTTCTTTTGATTCTCGAACTTATTAGCATAAAGTTTTGAGAAGTATGTCCTCAGAATGCTCTGAATCTTGTTTTTTTTTTTTTTTATTGTTGTTGTTGTTGTTTTCCTGTGGTGATGTTACCATTATCATCTGAGTTTGTTTGTTTGGGTGTGTTCTCTTATTCTGTTATAAGATTAGCTAAGACTTTCAAATTTGTTATTTTTTTCCCTAGAACCAACTGTTTTTTGATGATTCTTTCTATGTTTATTTTGGAACCTGATTCATTTAATTCTGATTTAATTTTGATTATTTTTTTCTTTATACTGGATTGGGGTTTAGGATATTGCACTTTTTCAAGAAGGTTAGGTATCTCATTAAACTTTGATTTCAGATATCTCAATTTGTTGTAATTGGAACTCAGAACAATAACCTGCCTTTCCTGTGTCCCAGGGGAGCTAGTGATTTGTGTGTTCATTTTTGTTAAATATCATGAACATCTGAGGCTCCTTTCTAATGAATTCCAAGCCACACTGGTGGTTCAATTGTGTGTTGTTCTGCCTCGATGTGATAAACGATTTTTTTTATTTTTTTGGGTCCTGTTGTGGGGTCTGAACTCTGAGCCTGGACGTTGTCCCTCAGCTCTTCAGCTCAAGGCTAGCACTCTACCATTTGGGCCACAGTGTCACTTCCGGATTTTTTTTCTGCTTATGTGGTGCTGAGGAATCGAATCCAGGGCCCCATGCATGCAGGGCAAGCGCTCTACCACTGAACCACCTTCTCAGCCCTGTGATACAGGATTTCTTTGGTGGCTTTTGGTGTTGAATTCCACTTTTATTATGCAGGGGATAATTTCAATGTTTCTGAACTTGCACATGTGGTTTATTTTGGAGAATGTTCCATTTTGCTGCTGAGAAGAGTGAATTCTGCTCCTTGTGGGTGAAATATTCAGTAGATGTCAAGCCTACATGATCTATTTAGTTGTTTAGGTGTGAGATTTCTTGAGTTTTTCCAGGGTTTATCTATCTAGCAAGGATAATGTTGTGTTAAGGTCTGCAACATTTAATATCTTTGGATTTGTGTTATATTTTATGGAAAGTAATGTTTCTAGAATAAATATGTGTGCTCCATTTTTGGTGAATAGATATTTAAACTTGTAATATCCTCCTCAATTAGAGATCCCTTAATTAGTATGTAATGATATTCTTTATCTCTTCTCATTAACTTTAATTTAAAGTCTACTTTATCTGATATTACAATTGCAACTCGCACCTGTTTATGGGGACTGTTTGCTTGGTAGAAATTATTCCAAACTTTCAGAATGTATTTGCTTTTGGGGGGCAAGATCTGTCTCTTGAATGCAGCAGATAGAAGGATCTTCCTTTTTGAGCCAACTAGAATATCTATGTCCCTTAATTGAAAAATAAAATCCATTAATATTGAGAGTAAAACCAGAAGTTTTTTGGCAGTTTCTGCCATGTTATCCATATTCCTGGGGGTTTTACCAACTGGCAACTACCTATAATTCTTGTGTTGTTTGTGTAGGGGCTATTGCTAGGCCTTAATTTTGGTCTTGTTGGTTTTTAATGTGTAGGACATTTTTCACAATCTTTTGTAGGGCTGGTTTGGTAGAGATATATTGGTTAAATTTTTCTTTGCTATGGGAGGTTTTTATTTGGTCTGTTATGAAGAAAA
The DNA here is from genome assembly GCF_019054845.1 of Dipodomys spectabilis. Taxonomy (NCBI): domain Eukaryota; kingdom Metazoa; phylum Chordata; class Mammalia; order Rodentia; family Heteromyidae; genus Dipodomys; species Dipodomys spectabilis. Next base: position 6,341,631 of record NW_024871210.1, on the reverse strand, counting down.
GTTTAGCTGGGTACAGTCTTCCTGGTTGATAATTATCTTTAGGGCATGACAAACAAAATTCCAGACTATTCTTGTTTTCATTGTTTCTGCTGAGCATGTGGAAGTTTTTCTGATAGGTTTCCTTTTATAAGTGATTGACTTTTTCTTCTGACAGCTTTAAGGATCCTTTTCTTTCTCTCCATTGATCTTTTTTGGATTACAATGTGATGGTGGGATGTCCTGTTCTGCTCTGATCTCTTTGGAGTGATAATGGCTTCTTGTATCTCAATCAGTCTATCTTTTTGCATGTTTGGGAAGTTCTCTGCTAGGATCATGATAAATTTCCCAAACCTTTCACTTCTGTCTCTAGTCCCTCTTCTATAACCCTCAGCTTTAAATTAGGCTTTCTGGTGGTGTTTTATAAATGTTGAATAGATCTATCTTATTTCTTCGATTTGTCTTGAATACTTGTCTGTTCTTTCTCTCATGTCTAGACTGTGTTTAACCACAGAGATTGGATCTTCTTCATGGGCTAATCTACTGTCAGTGCTTTCAACTTTTTTTTTCTTTCCTTTCATTCTAATTGGTCAGATGTGATGGCATCAAATTCCTCATTGAAGCTTTGTTTTAGGTATTCTATAGACTTCTTAAACTCCTCAATTTCTTTTCAGAGTTAATGCTCAAATCCCTTAGTTGATTGGTTATAGTTTTTTGGAATGCCTTTCCTTCAGTTGGCTTCAATCAGCATTCCATTTGTGGCCTCCATACTTTCCTGCAGCTTCCTGTTTTTGTGTTCCATGATTATGTCTGTTAATTTTTTTTTTTCACCTCTCACTCAGGCAATTCCTTTATTAATCTATCATTGGCCTTCTAATGCTCATGAAATTCTTGAATTAATTTTTGGTTAGTCTCATCATGCTGTTGCATATACCTATCATGCTTATATGGGTCCTTTGCAGGCTTTCAATCTCACTCAGCAAGCTTACCATTAATATTTCTAGAGAATCTGGGAACTCTCCTCTGGATTATTCATTAACTGCTCTTTTGCCTGATTACCATGTTTGGGAGTTGCCATTTTACTTGTGTTTTTCTGGCTTGTTCTGCCCATTCAGTCCTAGAGCACTATTTTTAGTCAGGCATAATACAGAGCCTTCTAGTTGCACAGATTGATGCAAACAAAATGAAAAGAGACATAATCTAATTCGACAGAAACAACCTAGTTCAACAATAAACAACTGGGGATCCATGGACTAAGAAAACAAAAGCTAAGTCATCAGAGAAGAAATTAATAGGATTAGGGAGAATTGTGAGGAGACAATAGTAGAGGAATGTGGGGAGGGAAACGGAGAGAAGGAATATCTATATAATTGATGCTCTCCTCTACCTAGTTGCCAGACGTCAGAAGTAGACAGCAATATTTCTGCCAACTTCAGTATATATAAGATGCAGGAGATATAAAGTAGCCATTTTAGCCAGGTCATCCAATATTTAATTTCCTGCCCCAAACTCTTCCACTTGCCTTTTGCTCTAGTAGTTGTTTTTTTTTTTGGCCGGTCCTTCCCTGGTGCACAAGACTTGACTTCATCAAGAATTCTTTGAAGGACTATCACCAAGGGACAGCTGCTGCCTTCTCCCTGAGGGGATCACATTTCAGCATTTTACCCCTGATGTCAATGTCTCTAGTCAGCAGGTACTAGCCAGAGAGAATCTGCACCCTTTCTCATAATTATCAAAAGGCTGGAATGTAAGTTCTGCCCAAGGCCATGCAGTCCCCTGTTCAGACACATCCTTATCTCTTGGATAAATGTCTGTCCATTTTCTGTTACATAGGTAGCTGGAACACCTGGAAGTGGTCCACCTTGCCCTCTTTTTAGGACATATCCTGGTTTGCCCCAGCTCATTCCTCCCATCTGACCATAAGAGTGTCCCTGTCCCTGAGGTCATATTCAGCTCCAGTGTGGCCACCACTTTTTGCTACCAGGCACCCCCTCTTCATTTGCCAGGCCAAGATAACTCCATGTCCAATAGTAGGACTCCTTTTGCTGCCATAGCTCTCCACCATGCAGGGTGCAGGCCACAGTTTGGTATTTTCCCTGACTAGCACATTTTCTTCATCAGGTACCTAAAGAAACCTACCTACATAGTATACCGTAAAATCACAAATCCATTGTGTTCTCATCACTCCTGTGACATCAAAAGCCTATTGTGACACCACATTCCCTTTATTACATCATGATCATATTGGACATGCCTTTGTTATACCTTTGTGTACTCATATCCTCATTGTGATCTAAGGAAAATTGGGAACAGACATACCATTGTAACATCATAAACCCTTTCTGATGTAATCATCAGTATGACAGCGCATAATCATTATGATATCCTTAGCTCATAAAGACATCACCAAACTACAGTGACATAATATAATTACATCACTTTATCATTGTGATGTTATAGACACATTGTGAATGCCTATTCTGTGATGTAATTCTACTTCACATGTGTCATGTGAGTTGATACCAGAATCCTATTGTGGCCTCATAACCATTATGACATCACAATCACTTTGTGACACCACATTGCCATTGTGAAATCATTGTCCTATCGTTTTTCAAAAGCCTATTGTAATTTCATATCATTTTAGAAAATTCATGGCTTCTGGGAAATAAAGTTCCTTCTATCACATCCTATCCAAATTGTGTACTAGTAACACTTGAAATTGGACATGTGATTCCTATATTTCAAACTTGCCATGACATAACGAACCTATTTTGACCTCATAATCACTATGATATCTCAAACATGTGAAATCACATTGCATTGTGACATCATATTCACATTCTTATACTCCAAATATAGCATAATCTGTTAGCACCTTTGAAAATGAATATGGCCTTTGTGACATCACTATCCCTTTGTGAACTGATGTCAACTGTGATCAGAAACAATTTTAACATCACAAGGCCTTTGCAACATTATTACTAGTGTGGCATCACACTCATTTTGACACAATCAGCTCATTGTGAAATCACAAAATTAAAATGACATCATAGAAAAATGACAGCACATTGTCATCATGCTATCATAGAAACATTATGAATTCCTATTGTGTGAGTTCATTCTATTTCAAATGTGGGCATGTTGGTTGATATATGAAAATTATGGTATCCTCATTATGATAGTGATATCATATTTCAAAAATGACATCACAAACCTGTCCTGTCTTCTTTAATTTCGTGACTTGCTGCAATTTTGATACCTTAGGTCTCTGTGAGATCATAATCTGTTTTGGAACTCATAATATTTCTGGTATGATATGTGACACTGAAATCAACTGTGACTGTCAAGGAGAAAAGATCAATCACCTCTAAAGGGAAACGAATTAGAATCACCTCAGATTTTTCAGGAGAGACAAAGCAAGAAGAGTCTGGAATGATGTATGCCATGCCCTAAAGACAAACAACTATCAACCAAGAATACTGTACCCAGCTATATTCTTCTTTATAACTAAAGGCCAAATAGAAACCTTCCATAGCAAAGATAAACTGAAACAATACTATCTCCATCAAAACAGCCCTATAAAAGATTCTTAAAATGTCCTATACAGAGAAAAGCAACAAGACCAGAATAAAGGCCAAGAAACAGCACACAAATGGACAATCCAAGAATTATCAGAAGAACCCAGTTGTCACAGCCCCCAAGAAGGTTGATATGGCAGAAACGACCAAAAACCTTTCAGTCCTAACTCTCAACATTAAGGAACTTAACTCTCCAAATAAACAATATAGACTGTCTATTTGGATTAAAAACCAAGGTCCTTCTATCTGCTGCCTTCAAGAGACACACATTTCCCATAAAAAAAAAACACATTTTAAAATGAAAGGCTGGAATAAAATCTACCAAGTAAAGGACCCCCCCCCCACAAAAAAGAGGTGTGAGTTGCAATCCTAATATCAGATAAATAGACTTCAAATTAAAATTAGTGAGAAGAGATAAGGTCGCCACATACTATTAAGGGATCTATCCTTCAGGAAGATATTAAAATTCTAAATGCCTACTGGCATTTAGAATTTGGGTGCAGAAGCACCCAAATTTATCCACGAAACTCTACTTTCCCTCAAATCTCACTTAGATCCAAACACATTAATTGTTGGGCACTTTAATAAACCACTATCCCCACTAGATAGATCAACTCAGCAAAAATTCAACTGAGAAACCCTAGATCTACTAACTAGATTAAATAGATTTAACATACATCTATCGAAATTTCACCCAGAAGCATCAGAGTACATATTTTTCTCAGCAGCACACGGAACATTTTCCAAAATAGACCACAATTTAGGTCACAAAGAATACATCCAAATTCAGTAACATTGAACTTATACCTTTCATTCTCTCAGACCACATGGGAATAAAATTAGAACTTAACACCAAAAGCCACCAAAGAAAGTCCTATAACACATGGAAGGTTAACAACACACTATTGAGTCACTAGTGGGTCATGGAAGAGATTAGAAATGAAATTCAAATGTTCATGATATTCACAAAAAAAAAAAACACACAATTTACCAGCTCCTCTGGGACATAGAAAAGGCAGTACCTAGAGCCAAGTTTATAGCTCTGAGTTCCTACATCAACAATTTGGAGAGATCTGAACACAACAATTTAATGAGATATCTGAACCTCTTTGAAAAAGAGCAATAAGATAAACCCCAATCCAGTAGACAGAAAGAAATAATGATATTAAATCAGAATTAAATGAATTAGAATAAAAAAAAAACCCAGAAAGAATCAAAAAAACAAGACTTGGTTCTTCATTCACATTGTGACTTCCCGAATCCTTTTGTGACATCACATTGTCATTGTGATATAACTAACCCACTGTGATATCACAATCACTCTTTCCTAGTAACTATTATGCCATGCTGCTATTGTGATATCTTGGTCCATTTGTGAACTCATAATCTCCTTTAAACCATATATTGTTTAAGGTATGACTTGTGATATCAGAAATCCAATGGAATTTCATTAGCAATGTGATATCAAACTGCCAGAGGTCATGATCAACATGTCTCATTGCGACATTACAATGCTGTAGGGAACTCATCACATTTTTGACAACACATGCTTTGGAGACATCACAGTCCCATTTTGAATTCATATTCTCATTGTGAACTACAGACAATTGAGAGCAGATGTGTCATTGTAACATCACAAAACCTTGGTGATATCATCACCAGTATAATATCTCATTGTGATTATGACAACATGAGCTCATTGTGATGTCAGCAAACTACATTGGCATTATAGCACTTGGACATTACATCATCATTGTGATATTATAGGCACATTTTGAATGCCAACGCTGTGATTTCATCTTAATTCAAATGTGGCATGTGGGTTGATATCAGAAACCAATTGTCACCTCATAACCATTGTGATATCATATTTCCATTGTGATAAAAGTAACCCAATGTGACATCACAAGCCTGACATATACTAATAACTGTGTGCCATGTTGATATTTTGAAATAGACCTTTTGTGATCTCATAATCTTTCACTTCTAAATATTGCAGATATGACATGTGATATTAGAAATCCACCGTGACTTCTTTATCATAGTGACCTCACACTGCCAGAAATCTTGACCATTTTTCAAAATCTGATATCAAAATCCTGTTAGGATTTCATAACATTTGTGACTCACATGCATTGGGAGACATAGCGTCAACGACTGAGGCATTGGGATCCCTGGGTAAGGTTGGTAAAATCACCAGGACACAGAGTATGCTGAGTGCATACAGCAATTGCAACTGCATGCTGTGCTTAATTCCTTGTGGGTATTTAAAGACAAGCAAGCATTATCTTTGCCACGATTAAGTCAGGAGACATTCACACAAAAATTTTCAACAGATACAATTTTGCTTATATTATAAGACAATATCTTTGTATATTTTTATCTAAACTATTTTAGAGCAAGGTCAAACCACTTCCTCATACTCAAGAAAATGCTTGACTAGCTCTTCATCTCTGTGACTAACTGTTTGTCTATGCTTAAGTAAGCAGAAGAGCTATTTCCTTGGCTCCCAGGAGTCTGTGACAAGTGCTTTGAGATAGGTAGAGGAAACATGTTCCCTCCCTTGCCCAGCATGCCAAGAGCTTCCCACATGCAGAAACACAATCCTCAGATAATCCTGAGGCTGGAGTCTGCATCATTCAGCCCCTCCAACACAGACACTGAGTCTTCACAATTTCCTTATTTTTTCTTTTGTTTTAAAAGTAAAACTTTCCACAGGGTTATCATAGAAGCTTGCATTGGTTTCATAAAAATCAAACATAAGAGTACAAGTATAAACAGAACAATAGCAATCAGAATTCCCATACCACTAGCAGTATGTGAAATGCTTTGTAGTATTTCTTTTGGTGTCAACCCTTCCAACTTTTTAATAAATGCATCAGCAATATTAGAAGCATCATCATTTGCAAATTGTTTACCAAAAATATCATGTACATTACATTGTAACTGAGCAATCAATTGAGCAACAGTAGGATTTCCAAATAAATACAGCTGTATTACATTCCAATCACATATAGATTCATTATATTTTACATTAGTGATGCAAAAGTTAGTAGAATTCCAATCACATTTCAATAAAAACTGTTTTTCCACAACCAATAACTATTTTCCATCCCACCACCTGTTTAATAACATTAATCTGTGTTTGTAACCGAGCATAAATTTTACCAGTGAAACCCACAATTCATGTGAATCACGGTGCCAATCTTCCACAGTGTTTAGTTTGTAAGGAAGTATGTAGGGCAATTCCAGACACCACAGCAACAGTGGTAATAGCAATTAAGCTTAAAATCACAGCTACAATGGCTCCAATCATACGCTCTGTACGTTTTAGCAGTTTGTTAAAAAATTGATTAACAACACTATCCAGGGGATTTGTGGACCATTCTCTTCCTAATTTAACAGGCAACCAAATATGAGTTCTTTGTTGAAAAGTCATAATACTATCACTGCCTTAAGATCGAGAGGAATTAACGCAAGAATACAGGCGACAATTAAAACAAGAAAGAGTAGGAGAAAATCTAAAATTTCCTACTAAAAATACATAAGGCAGAGGTACACAAGCAGTTACATCATAAGATTTGTACAAAGTAATATTATAAGTGGACGTAGTGTTCGCTGTTCCCGAAAATGATACATTTGATAGCATCATGGGTTTCAGAGCTGCTGCGACTTCCGAAAAATGAGTCTAAACAGCAGTGGGTGCAGCCATGAAAGCCCATTGAGCATCTGAAATGCCTCCATCTTCCCAGGCAATTAATCAAGCTCCGGTAAGCGATCCATTAATGGCATCAGGCATCCTAGTAACATTACATAAATCACATCTAGTAATATTCCATCCTGAACATGTGTTAATAAACTGTCCAAAAGGTCCCCAATTAATAAAATTATACAACATTTCTCCAAATGTTCATCTACACTCTTGCCACACAAAAGCCTGATATTTTAAATCAATATAAGTAAAATCAGGGCACATAGGTAAAGATAAGTCGCCATCCAAGGTGATGCTTTCCCAGCTACTATTAGTGGGCCAACTAGGTAATCGCTGTAGCTGTGTTCTAGAATTGGAAATGCCTTTCCCAGGTAAGACCCAATGTTGCCAATTCATAACTAAAAATAGAGGAGGCCCCAGACAAACAGGCAAGGAATGAGTATAGTAAGTAAAATTTCAAAAGCTACCATCATCTTTATTGTTAAATTTCAAATTATTCCAAGGAGGAGATGAAACATCAGGAAAGGTATTGACAGTTACATCCATGTCTCCCCAAACAACGGGTTCCAACAAAGGAGTGTTAGGAACAAAGGCCCAATAACTTACATTCGCATGGGCAGAGTTTACAGAAAGAAGGGCGCACATGGCCAGGAACAAGTTCTCGGCTGTGACAGGTATACTAGTGCGTTGTAACATCTTTTGTCCTTCTCCAGTCAACTTTTTAACCTGTCTCCAGTTGGGCAGTGGGGCAGCCCACTGACAATGATGGCGACGTGGTCCCAAACTTAGTGAGCCATGGCCTGCACAGGGGATTTCTTCGTCCTCAACTGGTGGCCAATTCCTTGTAGTATACAGGGCTGTCCTCACTGAGCCGTGTCTGTATTCATCGGGCATGAAACCAGTATTGTCTGCCATCATGTGTAAACACAAAACCATATCCTCGCCCTTTATGCAGTAATGTTCCTGGTTGTCATTCATCATACATTGTAATCTTAATCCATACGTGACCATTTAAATAAGGTTTTCCTAATATTTGTTCATAATGGCCCTCAGCTCTAGTTAAAATATCTCCTTGTGATACGTTTAAAAAGTTAAGAACATAATGAGTCTGATGTAAAATTATTTCAGGAGTTTGCATTGAAAACCACAAAATATCCATACCTTTGTCCAACCTTTTCCTCCTTCTTAATTTTTTTTTAAATTTGTTGTTTTGGTGTGCATGAACTCTTTCATTAACGGATTGTCTTTGGGAGGTATATTCTATTTCTGTAATATGTACCACTTCATAAAGTTCACAAAATCTTTCAAATTTGATACGTTTATAGGCTGGTCCATTATCAGTCTTTATTTTGGCAGATACTCCCTTGATGGCAAAAGCTTCCAATAAATGTATTACATGGCTAACAGTTTCTCCAATAAGGGCAGAAGACCAAACAAATTTGGAATAAGTATCTATTGTAACATGTACAAAGGAAAAATGGCCAAAGTCTTGTACATGGGTAATATCTATTTGCCAAAGTTCCTTACGTTGTAATCCTTGAGGATTTACTCCAGCAGATAAAACTCTCAGATGCATTGGTCTGCAAACAGGACATTTTAAAATATTTGTTTAGCTTGAGAATGAAGTATTTTATAATGCATATGTAAAAGGCCAGCATTTGTATCTAAATGAATGTGATGCTGTTCAGCAGAAGCAAAAATAACTAATTTATCAACCTGATTATTGCCATACACAAGGTACCCAGGAAGTGAAGAGTGAGCCCTAATGTGAGTTACAAACATTTTGGCATTACATTGTTGTAGTAATGCTTGTAATTGTTCATTTAATTTGTTTAGCTGGGGTTTAGATGAAAATGTAACAGCAGTGACTCTATTAGTCACAACTCCTACAGCATAGGCAGAATCAGTAACAATATTAATATCTCCCACAAAATCTTGCAACACCTTAATAATAACAAAAAGTTCATTTTGTTGAACTGATGTTAAAGTAGATTTTTGCACCCAATATGTATTTGTCGTCCAATAAGCACTCTTTGTTTTGAAGACATCTGTAAAAACAGTAAGAGCAGTGGGAATAGAGTCCTTGGTAATTATATCATTAATGACAAATTGTTGCTTACACAATCAATCCCACAATTTACCTTTGGGAAAAAGATAGGAAAATTGCACAGTAAAATTTACTAATGGTATTTGTAGCATTTCAGACATGTTTAACAAATAATCTACTTGGTCTTTTGATAAAGGAAAAATGATTTGAAATAAATCATACCCCAATAGAGTATATAACCATTGCCTGGCCTGTTGCATAATAATTGCCAACTGTTGTTCATAAGGCATAATATTTTTTGAAAATCTATGCAACGTATAAATACTCTAAAGGTAGCTCATTTTGTCCTATAATTCCTGTTGGGTATTTCCAAAATATATAAAATTTATGGATTGATCCAACATTACTCAATGTAAAAACATTTCTTTCATTCTCTGTTCTACAAATTGTAACTCTCTTTCAGTCTCCTTGAAGTTCTTTTGCTATGTAAATCAGGCTCCCCTTGTAACAATGAAAACAAATTATGTATTTGATAAGTAGGGATTCCTACGGCAGGTTGCATCCAATTAAAATCTCCTCCTAAATTTTGAAAATCATTTAACGTATGTAATTGATCACATCATAAAGATATTTTTGAGGTGCCACTGTTTGTCTAGAAACACCATATCCTAAATATTTTACTACTGTATCTTTTCATATTTTTTCAGGTGCTATTTTTAATCCAAAAATCTTTAAATATACAGGGTAAGCACTGTAACAGCATTTCTAATTCTGCCATATTTGGTCCTGCAAATAAAATGTCATCCATATAATGAGAAATATAAATGTGAGGCCATTTTTGTCTAACAGGTTTTAAGGCGTTATCAACATATATCTGACACATGGTTGGAGAGTTCACCATTCCTTTGGGCAACACCTTCCATTGGAAGCACTGACGAAAGGCTTGATAACTTATTTGTGGTAAAGAAAAGGCAAATCTTTTACAATCATTTACATGTACAGGAATGGTAAAAAAAAAAAGCAATCTTGTAAATCTATTACCATTTTTGGCCAATTTTTAGGAAGCATGACAGGCAATGGTATACCATGTTGTAAAGCCCTCATAGGGTACATGGATGCATTAACTTCTTGTATATCAGACAGCAATCTCCATTTCCCTTACTTCTTTTTAATAACAAATGTTAGAGAATTCCATGGTGACATAGACAGCTCAATATGTCCTTTGGTTAACTGTTCTTCAACTAATTGGTGAGCTGCATCTAATTTCTCTTTTGATAAAGCCCATTGTTCAATCCAAAGAGATTTCTCAGATTTCCATAATATCTTTATGGGCTCCATCTAAAAATGTTAAAATTGAATATGAGTTCCCCATTGTTCCTGTACCTCTCTACCAATTATGTTAACTTTAATTTCCATAATATAAGGTTTAAAGACAGCTGTCTGTCCATCTTCTGAGGTTATAGTAACATACAACACCACTTGTCCTATAGAATTTATGGAAGTATTGCTAACTCCTTTAATATTACATGGGATTATTTCATATAATAAATGATTAGGCCATTCATGATTGTTGATAATTGTAACATCTGAGCCGGTATCTATTAGTCCTGTCAATATCTTTCCCTGAATATTAATTTTAATTTTAGGCTGCATTTTAGTAATAGGAATAGTCCAAAACACATTTTGTTGGTTACTATTTCCAAATTCCCCCAAACATGGTGTAAATGACTTTCCAATGGATATATATGGTAATAACAAAATTTGAGCAATTCGTTCACCCTTTTTAAAGGAAATATCTGCAGCAGCTGACATTAAAATTTTTATTTCTGCAATATAGTCAGCATCAATAACTCCTAACTGTACTAAAACTCATGCATTAAGAGTGGATCTACCAGTCAATAGGTCAAATGTTCCTTCAGGTAAAGGCCCATAAATTCTGGTAGGAATATTTTGTGGCCTATCACCAACTTTCAAAGTAAAATCTTCTAAGGCTGGTATGTCCACTGCAGCGCTATGGGCTGTGGCAAGGACGAGGGAGAAAATGATTGACTGTCCTCGGTTATTAATCCTGGGCCCTGGGGCTGGCCCGATGGAGAGTTTCCCTGCATAGGCTAAGCATTTTTTATAGGAATTCCATTAGTGTCTATTTTTGTTCTACACTCTCTTGCCCAGTTCTGTCCTTCTTTAGTGAAATTACTGGTTTCTCTTGTTAACATCAGTAGCCTTTTTACTATTCTTCTTTATATGTCCCATTTGACCACATCCAAACATTTTAGAGGCTTTGGTTGGTAAAGCATGCCAGGTAGTGGCCATACTTTGAGCAAACAACTGTGTACGCCGAGATTTGGATGTAATGTCTTCACACCCCCTTAAATATGGATTTACATCCCCAGATTCTTTAATAAGCAATAAGGCTTGTCTACAATCCTCATTAGCATTCTCATAAGCCAGCATGCACAACAGTTTATGCCGTGCATCCTCTCCCACAACGGTACATTCCAAGGTAATTTCAATCGTGATAAAAATTCAAAATAGAATTCATTAGGTTTCTGAATTACTTTAGTACAGGAGCCATAATGTTCTCCTACCGGCCTGATCCTCTCCCATGCCTCAATATCTATGTCTGGTAACTGCTCATGGATCTCTTCAGGAGAGTTCATTTGCATATGAACATCTGCATATTGTTCTGTTGTTCTGTTCCACTCAACATGGGAAAGGTTATGAACTGCAGGTATGGAGTATTGCTCTGTGCATTTTGTCTAGACCTTTCTGTACATAAATAAGTAAACCACATTTTCCATTGTAGGTATTCAGGTTCCTTAAGCAAGGCTCTACAAAGCATCTTCGAATCCTTGGGAGCAAAATTATTGTAATGTCGGGCAAGCCCATTAAGCAATTCCATAACATAATGAGACAGAGGACCATATAAAATCACTGCCTTCTTAAGTTTACAAATATCATCAACAACACACCCCTATATCTGGCTGGTTGAGCTATAACATTCATAGGGGTGGTCGAATTACAGGATAAGAAAAAATAGACATTTCATCATCGGACTCACTGTCTGAGCCCTTTGTTTTGTGAGGGAGTCATGCCGAAAAGATTGCATCCTCAAGTGGAGGAGTCGAAGGCTGTTTTACTTTCACTTTCTCAGATTCTTCTTTCACTCTGCTAATTTCTAACTCCATATGCTGAAATCTTGATAAAAATCAATTCAATTTGCTCTGACATTCTATTTAGGCTTTTAGTTTGTTCCTTTTCAGTCTTTTTTACCTCTTGTTTTTTCTCTGTTAATTGGGCTTATCTATTGCATCCTTAACCTCAGAGTTCAATTGTAAATCTACAATAGAAGGGGCAGCCTCTTTCTTTAAGTCTGCTATTAATCTTTCCTCATTTAAAACTTTAACAAGGGTATGTAAACTAATCCAAATGAACCAAAATCTAATAGGGATCCTTTCCCCTTCTTGAACAGCTCTTTGTAAATTATACTTTACTCATTTCCAGTTATCAACATCAAACATCCCTTCCTCAGGGAATCAAGGATCCCATTCCCCAAATATATTAATACATATTTCTATGTCAGAAGAAGAAGTAGTTACACCATAGGCAGCAAGTAAATGTTTTAGCCTATGTAAGTATGGAGTAGACTTAACTTGTCCCATCACCCTGTAATTAAAAATACTTACCTGAATATCTCTTCCTGAATTCAACACTGCAGGGTCCCTGTTCAGTCAGCAATTGTCAACGTCTAAGTTGTTGGGGTCACTGGGTAAGGGTCGGGAAATCACTAGGACACAGAGGATGCAGAATGCAAACAGCAATTGCCACGGCTTGCTGTGCTTTATTCTTTGTGGGTATTTAAAGACAAGCAAGCATTATCTTTGAACAGATTTAGTGAGGATATATTCACACAAAGAATTTCAACAGATACAATTTTGCTTAAACTATGAAACAATGTCTTTGTATATTTTTATCTAAACTATTTTATAGCAAGCTCAAACCACTTCTTCGTACTCAGGAAAATGCTTGACTAGCTGTTCTTCTATGCTTAAGTAAGCAGAAGAGCTACTTCCTCAGCTCCCAGGAGTATGTGACATGTGCTTTGAGATAGGGAGAGAGAAAATCTTCCCTCTCTAGCCCCACATGCCAAGGGCTTTCCACATACATAAAAACCATCCTCAGATAAGCCTGAGTCCAGTGCCTGCATCATTCTGCCCCTCCATCACAGACCCTGAGTCTTCACAACATAGTCTCTTTTTGAACTCATTTGCTCATTTTGAATTAATGACAATTGAGGTCTGGCCTGTCATTGTGACCTGGCCAGCCCATTTTTATTTCTATACCCATTGTGACCTCAACACTACTATGGAATCACCAGGTATTTGTGATGAAAAATTTTTTTTTTGTTCAGTCATAGGACTTGAACTCTATGCCTGGACACTGTCTCTGAGGTCTTCAGCTCAAGGCTAGCACTCTACCACTTGAGCCACAGAGCCACTTCTGTTTTTTCTGTTTATGTGGTGATGAAGAATCAAACACAAGGCCTCATGCATGTAAGGCAAGCATTCTACCACTGAGCCACTTCCCCAGCCCAACAAACAATATTATAACTTATTTTTCCATCACATTGCCAATGTGATATCACTGTCCCATTCCATTTTCACAAACCTATTATACCCTCCTAACATTTTAGAAAATTCATGGCTTTGGGACATGTGCACTCCTGTCTTAATTTGTTTACTAGGAGAATTGAAATTGGACATGTGGTTTTCATATTACAAACTCATGAAATCATAAGTCCATTTTGAACTCATTATCACAAACCCATTGCCACATCAAATTTCCATTGTGACATCATGACCACATTGTGACATCTCACACCTATTATGAAAAACCACCTTGCCTTTGTGGCAAACAGTCCTTTAGTTTACTCATGTCCTCATTGTGAACTAATGACAGTTGAGATCAGATATGCCTTTGAAACATCACAAACCCTTTGAGAAATCATCAGCAGTATGATATCATATTGTCATTATACCATCAGCTTGTTGTGATACAAAAATCTATGACATCAAAGCATAATTAATCATATTGTCATTGTGACATATAGACACGTTCTGAATGTCTATTCTCTCATTTCATTCTATTTCAAATGTGGCATTAGTTTTGATATCAGAAACTTATTATGACACCATAATCCCTTTGTTAAATCACATTGTCCTTGTAAAATTACTGACCCAGTGTGACATCATAAACCTCTCCTGTCCTCCTGACTTTTGTCACATGGTGTTATTGGGCTACCTTTTTTAGTTCATACTCTGTTATTGAATATAACATTTCAGGTATGACATGTGAATATAATATTTCAGGTATGACATGTGACATCATGATCATTATGACATAACTCTGTCAGATATCATGACCTTGTGTCATGTTTTGTCATCACAAACAATTCATGGCCTTTGGGACTTCATGCACATTTGTTTAAATTGTGACCTCATTTAAACTAGTAGCAATTGAAATGGGACATACATTTTGTGATATTACAAACTCGTTGTGAAATCATAAAACGATTGTGACCTCATCAGTGCTGTGGCATCACCAACCCATTGTGAAATCACATTGCCATTGTGACAACATGATCACCTTGTGATATCCCAAATCAATTTAACCTCAACATCTTTGAAATCCAAATGGCCTCTGTGATATCATAGTCCCTTTGTGTACCCATATTCTCATTGTGAACTATGTATGGGACAGGTTTTTGTTTTCACAGTGGGTTAGGGTTTTCACATTGACAATGTGATGTCACAACCTCATTGTGATGTTCCAATAGTTATGAGTTCACACTGGGTTTCTGATAAACTATATAACACATATAAAATACTATGAAATCATAGAATATGCATTAATAGTGTGTCTATGATATTCCAATGGCAATGAGATTTCATGATTCTATGATGCCATTATCGTTTGTGATGTAACAATAAGCTAATGATAGCATAATAAGAATGTGATGACATTCTGTTGATGATGTCACATAGTGCTTGTGATGTTATACGGACCTGTTTCAAATCAATTGTCATTATTGGACAATGAGTATACAGTTATATATAGGGACTGTAATGTCACCAATACCATGTGTTTTCAAAGAATCTAAGAGGTCATAATAGTTGTGGAATGTCAAAAGGTGATTGGGATACCACAGTAGCATTTGACATCACAATCATTTTGTGATGTCACAATGAAGATGTGGTGACAATGGTTTTGAGATGTCACAAAAAGATTGCAATAATGGAATGGTCAGTTTCAATTGCTATTAATTCAAAATGAGAATACAAGTTCACAGAAAGAGCTTGAACACCAAAGTCCAACAATTCTGGAAAATATTATGAGGTCAGTATAGGTTTGTGAAATCATAAATGGGCAGTGACATCACTATGGCAATGTGATGCAGAATATCACGTAATAATATTGTTTTGATGTCACAATTATTTGGTGATTCCATACTGGTG
This sequence comes from Dipodomys spectabilis, assembly GCF_019054845.1. NCBI lineage: Eukaryota > Metazoa > Chordata > Mammalia > Rodentia > Heteromyidae > Dipodomys > Dipodomys spectabilis. The sequence continues at coordinate 6,325,800 of NW_024871210.1, read as the reverse complement.
ATGAAGTCAATAGGATTGAGATATCTCAATTGGGTTGGTGATGTCACAAGTGCATGTGGGTGTCTCAAGTATTAATTTACTATGAGTATATGAGTACACAAAGGGACTTTGATTTCTCCAAAGTTCCATGTTGTCACAAATGTGATGAACTCCTTAGAGCTTTGTGATGTCACAATGTGACAAAAGGTTCATGGCCTCTGATAGTCTGATTCACAATGATTATGATTTAATAGTGTATTTATGATATCACATTTTTTACCTTAAATATTATGAGGTGGAAAACAGATTATGAGCTCACAATGGGGCCAAGATATCACAATTGCAACAGGTCACAAACCATATGATGATGAGAAGTATGTGATATCACAATGGCAATATGATCTTACAAACTGATCATGATGTCACAATGATTATGTGATGTCAATTCATTTCTGATATCAATCCACCTGCCACATTTGATATAGAATGATATCACAGAATAGACATTAACATTGTGTCTATGAAATCACAATGACAATATGATTTCATAATGCTATGTTACCATTGTAGTTTGCGATGTCACTATAAGCTGATGATGTCATAACAACAATGTTAAGTCACAGTGTTGGTGAGGTCCCAAAGGTTTTGTGATGTTACAATAGCATATCTGTTCTCAATTTTCATTAGTTCCCAATGAGGAGATAGTACACATAGGTAAGGTAATGTCAAAAATGCCGTTTTTTTTTTTTAATTTGCAAAGATGTCATAAATAATTTGATATGTCTCAATGTGGTCATGATGTCACAGTGGCAATTTTATGTCACAATGGATTTGTGATGTCACCATTGTGATGAGGTCAAAATTGGTTTGTCTCATCACAGCTTTGTAATGACTTTGTAATGACTTTTACAATTTCAATTGCAACTAGTTCACAATGATAATACAAGTTCCCAGAAGAAGCTTGAATTCACAAAGACCTTGAATTTTCTAAAATATTATGAGGTAATAATTGCTTTGTGAAAACACAATGGGACAGTGATATCACAATGACAATGTGATTTCACTATGGTTATGGAGTCACAGTGTGCTTCTGCTATCAACATACAGGCCACAGTTTAAATAGAATGACAGAATAGGCGTTAACAATGTGTCTATTATGTCACAATGACAACTGATGTCCTAATTTTAGGATATTGTATTTGAGGATGTTACTATGTGCTCCTGGTGTCATAACAACAATGTGATATCACACTGGTGATGATGTTACTAAGGTTTGTGATGTTACAATTGTATTTCTGATCTCATTTCTTCCCAATGAGGATATGTGTACACAAGTGTATTGTGATGTCACCATACACCATGTGTTTTTTCAAATGTTCTTAGAAGTCATAATAGGTTTGGGATGTCAGAATGTGATTGTGGTGTCATATGGCAAAGTTATGTTACAATGGCTCTGTGATGTAGCAGTGGTGATGAGGTCACAATGGGTTAGTGATGTACAATGAGTTTAAAATGACATCTCCAATTTCAATTGCTACTAGTTCACAGTGAAGGTACAGTTATAACCAGGAGGGTTCACATTATTGGTGGGATTCAATATTCATTGTCGCACATGTGTTGGCCAGCTGGAAGAGGAAAAATGCCATTAAAATTTGGTGTGTATGCTTCTATTGGGAGTGGGGTGACAAGCCCCACATAGTGTGCTATCAAGAAGTCTTTGGGCAGTGGATAGTTTGGGATGTGATAGTTGAAAATTGTTAGGGGTCATTGGAATGGTGGAGGGAGGGGTCCCGTCTATACATAGGCAGAATGTTTGGAGCAAAAGAAGGGGAGATAAAGAGGAATGACCTGGAAAGAAGGATATGATGAGACCGCAGGGAGGAAAGACATGGAGGAGAGGGAAATTAAAGGAAAGTAAGGATGGCAACTAGCCACCGGACTGCATCAGGGCAGGCTAGTGGAGAGTGAAGTGCCCTGAAGAGAAAAAGTAAGTAGGGGAAAGAAAAAGAGAAAGTCCTTGAAGGAAGGAAAGGTTATGCAGAAGGATGGAGAAATGAAAATGGAACAAAGCCTTGCCTTTTGATGTTTGGAGCTTTAGAGATAATAAATTTTGAGGTTGGTGGTTTGCAGACCAATTAACAAAGTGTGGGGCTGCACATGGGTGGTCTGAAGTTTGATGGTCGAGGCTGCTCTTGGACTGGGCATCCAGCCCAGGGAAAGGTATTTGCAGGCCACTTTTTAGTATAAATAAATTTGTTTATTATCTTAAATGTGTCTCAATGGACGGTCTCACAATTTAGAGTTCACAATTATTGGATTCCCCACTAAGATCGTCCATCTGGATAGTATCAGGCCTTTGTCCTCTAAAAACTTCCTAATAGGTGAGGGTCTCAGCTCTCAAGGGTTAGAGCCTCCTTCGAATGATTTTTTGCTGAGGATCAACAAAGACAAGAGTTATTTAGAACTCTGTAGGGTTAAGTCTGGGCAAGTTTTCTGGCATATTTTGGGGGCTCCTTTTGGAGGTCATCTGGGATTTCCGTTGGAAGCCATCTGTACCTCCTCAAGATGTCATCTAGGGCTTTCTCATCTGAGACATCCTTGAGAAGTCATCCAGGTCTTCCTTGAAAAGCAATCTTGAACTTCTTTGGATGTGATCTCCGAGCGACCATCAGAGACCTCCTGAAGAGATCATCTGTGACTTCCTTGAGTAGCCATCTGAGAACTCTTTGGGAACTAATCTGGTACCTCTGAAGAAACCAGCTGGGACCTACCTCAGGGGTCACATGGGGCTTCCTTGAGAATCTATCTGGGATTGCCACTGGAGATCATCTGTTACTTATCTGTGAGACCATTTGTGATTCCCTCCAGAGGTCACCTGGAGTTTCAATGAATACCCATCCAGTACTCCTTGAGAAGTCATCTGTGGCCTCCTCCAAAGGCTATCTGGGACTTATTCTGGAGGTCATATGGGGCCTCCATGATAGACTATCTGGGAATTACTCCTGGGGTCAACAGGCTTACCTCCAGAGGTCATTGAGGACTTCCCTGAGAAGCCATCTGGGACCTTCTCTGATGGTAACCTGGGACTCTCTCAAGAGGTTCATCTGGGACCTCCCACAAAGGTCATCTGGGGCCTCATCTCAAGGTCATTTGGGGCTTCCACGGGAAGCCATCTGGGACGTTTATGAGAGGCCATCTGTGTCCTCTTTAAGAGGCTATATGGGACTTCCTCCAGAGGCCATCTGGCAGTTCCTTGAGAGTGCATCTTTGATAGATGTGGGACATGTGTGTTAAGTGTTCGTGGCTATTGGTTTATGTGTGATTCTTGATAATTCTATCTGTTTACTCCTATTTGTGAGGATGGGAGAAAAATATCGTACAGTTTTCTTGAATGAAGATCATTTCCCCTGGTGTTAGCAACATTTACAGAGGATGTACATAGGAGGAAAGGGATAAAGTCCAGAGCAGTGCCTTGAAAGTGGTCCTTGGATGAGATGGTTCCCTGACAAAAGACCCAGTCTGGAGCAAATCTTTCCCCAGAATTGCCCAGGCTGTGACTACAACAGTGATAGAGGTAAGGAGCCACTTACCAATTATTGCCAGACTCTGTTAGTAGGAATTGCAGCAGCAGCATTTAACTAAGGTAAGTGAGACTGTACAGCTCCCCATGAGTCCCCGATTGCTTTTGTGGAATGGTTCCTAGAGGCATATAGGAACTATATGCCTAAAGATGCTGAGGTCCCTGAGAATCGAAGAGCCTTAAATATAAACTTCTTTTCACAGTCAGGCACACGTATTGGGAGAAAGCTTCAAAAGCTAGAAAGTTTTGAGGGAAAGGTGTGATCTGAGGTGGTAGAATTTGCCCAGCAGGTAGTTGATATCAGAGATAACCTGGGAGAAAAAACAAACAGCCTAAGAAGAGGTTGGAGTTTTGGTAGCAGCACCTGGACATGGATCAAAAAACCATCAGCAAAGACCCTATAATTCATTAGCAAATGGCAGTAGGGAACATAGAGGGCTAAGATCAGTGTGCTTATTGGTAGCAAAACAGACATTGGAAAAGGGAATTCCAAAGGAGGGGAAAGATAGAAAGTGACAGGTGATGTAAGAATGTTAGCCACCTGGAAACCGCATTCAGATCTCTTACGAATCATGGAAAGGAGCTCGGGGCACTGAAATCAAACTATGTTCAACTTAAAATTCAGCTCGCTATACTTAAAATCAAATGTGGTGAAGAAAAATATTCACACACATAAATGAAAACACAGGCTTAAGAAGACTCTGAATCTCCAATATATAACAGAAAAAAAACACCAAGAGCTTAATACTATATTGAACAGCATATGTAAGCGAGATTTTTTGGATGTAAAGAATAGTTTTGAAGTCATAAATCAGTAAATTGTGAGAGTCAATCAGAATAAAATCTCAAAAATGAACCAAGAAAAACATTCAGAATCAAATAAAATTCAAGTATATCTGGGCGGGTGAGAATGAGGCACATATGGAGACCACAGGTCAGACCTGAAGGAGAGACAGGAATCAAACACTGCTATCCTTGCTGCCTAGAAGCTTGGCCAGGAGGAGATTCTGATGGAGCATGCAGAAATTATGGCCCAGAAAAAGGAGCTGGACATGTTATAAGGACGTTTTAGGCTTCAGTACTTGTTGATTATGAACATTGAAGAGTGTGTGAGCTGAAATTCAAAGCAACAGAGAAAGAACTGAAAGAGGAGTTAGTGAAACAGGCACAAAGTGCCTTGCATTGAAGAGGAGACCAAGAAAAGTAAACAGAAATATATCAGGCTCAAGAGATGTTGCTTTCATAGGATATACCTGGGAAAGGGAAAGAGCATTAGGCAAAAAACCACAAGAGCTAAACAAGTAGTTATAAAGATCTGTCAAAAAAATACAATGAAGTAAAAAATAAGAAAGAAAAACTACTAGAAGAAAAGTCCAAACAGAATGTTGAGATTCTCACCATAAATGGAATGCAGAGGCAGAATGTCCCATTGGAACAGATGGAGGTGAAAAAAAAACCGTCTCAGTAGTACCATTGAGAACTTTAAAAGAGAAGCTGACTAGCAAGCAAAGGTTATGTGAGAAGAAACAGCAGCTGGATAGTCAAAGGAACTCTCCTATGATGCTGGTAGAACACTTGCAGGTTGAGGAGGACTTTGAGAAGGTGATTTGGATCATGAATGCGAGCTTGAGGGAAAAGGAAGAGGATAAAAATGGAAGAGCTCTCCAAGCTGAAGACTTAGGTTTTACTAAAAAGGATTAAAGAATCTAAAAGACCTGAAGTTCATGAAAACAACCAAGCTGATCAGGTAGTTCAGGAGAGCACTGTAAAACAAGTGGGATGTCTGTAGCTACTAGTCATTAAAATTAATGGAAGAAGCAAAAATAAGTGTGCAAACGTGGAGAGTGAATTTCAGAAAATTGTTTAAAGGCTTAAGCCTTCTGCCTGTATATATCTGGTTATTTGGGGCCCTTGTAAATTGTCCTGGGCCACTGCCTAAATCTGTCTTGAAAACCCCTAGGGTCTTGGTCTTACTATCTTATATAACATATATAGAAAATTTCCAAGAAGTAAATGCTGTAATGCTAAAACATATGGAGAGGGCACTTAAACTTATATGAGAAACCTCAATCTGTGAATTTTTGGAATTGGACTTCAATGAGGGAAAATATGGGTATTACTGTTAGCATTATGTTAGTATTCTGTTAGTAATAATGTTCACTTTTTCAGGCAGGGTGACACAGTCAATGGACCAATCTCCAAAGAAGGCTGCAAGATGGACTGTTCAGACACACTCAGACTATCTATTGAGAATACAACTACCAATTGTTAATTTGTGTTAAGTAGTATATTTCTATGGTTTTTTTTTTCATTTTCTGATAATTTTGTGTATTAATTTGTGTATAAACTTGTGTATTAATTCTGTAGAAAGGGTTGAGGGAGACAAGTAATGTTTAGGATTTGTTCCAGAAGGTATCGAGGATTTGATTAGACATATAAACTAATGGGAATATAATAATGAGGGGACTCCTATAATCAGCAGTCTGCTAATCAGTGTGTTCCCACGTCCAGTCTGCTGGGGTAGATAGGGTGCATGGTGCTGAGTGGGGTGTGTCATGCTGCTTGAAGGGCTATCAAGATGGTACTGGACAGTAGACAGTTTTGGAAATGATGGTTGAAAACTATGAGGCAGTAGACCCTTTGGAGTGGGGGAGGGATACAGAGGATATATAAGCTGTCCATTCAGAGCCATGGAAGAGGAGAGAAAGGAGAAAATCCTGGAAGGAAAGAAGTGGTGAGACAGCAGAAGGGAAACCTGGGAAGAGAGGAACTTCAGGGAGAGCAGGAGGGGAAGGTCAGCAACTGGCCACTGGGGCAGAGCCGAGCAGGCCTTTGGAGATTGAAGAGGCCTGAAGAGAAGGACGAAGTGGTAGAAGGGAAAAAGAGAAAGACCTAAAAGAAAGCAAATTGTAGAGAAGGAGAGAGGAAGAGAAAAGGATAAAGCCTTCCCCTTTGAACTATGCAAATTTGGAGAACATAATTTGGTGGTTCATGATTTACAGACCATTTAACAAAGTGCGAGGTTGCCCATTGGTTGTCTGAGGTTTAGTAGTCGAAACTGCTGTTGGCTCTTAGTATCCAGCCTTGGACAAGGAATATGTATGCCCCTTTCTAGTTTAAATAATTTTGTTTATTATCATAAATATACCTCAATGGAATGTCTTGTCTTTTTATGGGTTATAAGTTTACAAGTTCAACAAAGAGTTTGATGTCCCAAAGGCCATACATTTTCCAAATTGTTATGTCATATTAGGTTTGTGAAAACCCAATGGAACAGTGATATCACAATTACAGTGTGATGTCACAATATCATGTCAGAATAATATTTATGATGTCACATTTACTTAGAGATATCATACTGGTGATGAGGTGACAAGAGATTTGTGATGTCACAATGGCTTGGTGATACAACAATGGCATGGTGGATATCAATTGTCATTAACTCTCTCTGAATGTATGCATTCACAAAGGGACTGTGATGTCTCCAAAGGCAGTGTGATATCACAATGTTTACAAAGTGAAAATGGATTTCTCTTATTACATGTCATATGTGGAATATTATGAAGTTGAAAACAGATTATGAGTCCACAAGGGGTTCAAGATATCCCGGTAGCATTATGTCACAAAAGTTATCAAGACCGGAGGGGTTTTTGATGACACAGTGAGTTAGTGATATCACTATGTAAGTGTGATGTCTCAAAGCCTTTATAATATCACAATAATTAAGGGTCACAACAGATTACTGATAGCAACCCAAATGCTACAATGTAAATAGAATGAAATCACAGAATATGCACTCACAATGTGTCTAAGATGTCACAATGACAATGTGATTTCATAATGCTATGAGGTTATTGTAGATTTGTGATGTCATAGTGAGCTTAATGACAATGGGATGTTACACTGGTGATGATGTCTCAAATGTTTTGTGAGGTTACAATGGAAATATGTAATCTGAGTTGTCATTACCTCACAATGACGGTATGTGTACACAAAGAGATTGTAATGTCAGAAGGCCACATTTGTTTCAAAAGGGCTAAGAGGCTATACTAGGTTTTGGATGTTATTTTATCATCATGATGTCACTAGGACAATGTGTTGTCACAATGGTCATGATGTTACAGTGGATTTCTTATATCACATATCATACCTGAAATATGAAGTCAGAAAGAATATGAATTCACAGAGGGACTAAGATATCACAATAGCAGGATATCACAATACTTATGAGGATAGGACCGGTTTGTGATAGCCGAGTGGGTTTAGTCATATCACAATGGCAATTATGATGTCACAAAGGTATTTCATGTCCTTATGGTTATTAGATCACAATGGGTTTCTGATATGAACTCACATACCACATGTGAAATAGAATGAAACAGCAAATAGGCTTTCAGATTGTGTCTTCAAAGTCACAATGGCAATGTGATGTCATAATGCTATTATGTTATTTTAGTTTTGTGATGTCACACTGCTTTGATGCTGTCATGACAACAATGTGATGCAACACTGGAAACTATATCAGAAATGGCATATGATGGTACAATGGCAGATCTGATCTCAATTTTCATTAGTTCACAATGAGGATATGGGTACAAAAAGGGACTGTATTTTTTTCAAAGTTTCTAAGAGGTCATTATAGATTTGGGATATCACATGATTTCATGATGCCATAATGGCAATGTGATGTCTCAATGGGTTTTTGATGTAATAGCGGTGATGAGGTCACAATGAATTTGTATTGTCACAATGTGTTGTTATATCACAAGAACAAGTCCAATTTCAATTGCTCGTACTTCACAATGATAATACCAGTTCACAGAAGGAACTTATCCTAAATGTCATGAATTATCTAAAATATAATGAGGGCAGAAGAGGTTTTTGAAAACACAGAGACAATGGTATCACTATGGCATTGTGATGCCACTACTTCATGTCATTAATAATGTTTTGATATCATGATTAGTTGATGAGGTCACAATAGCATGCCAGATCTCAATTGTCAATAGCTCAATGGGAGTGTTTTTTTTTTTTTCTCCAAAGGCATGTGTTGTAACAAAATTGATTAAGGCCTATCAGATTTGTGATGTCACAATGTGATACAATTATCATGACATCTGGCAGTGTGATCATCATGCCACATCATATTTCTGATATCACAATCATACCTGAAATATTATGAGTTTAAAAACACATTATGAACTAACAAAGGGAGTAAGATATCTCAATGGCAGTATGTCACAAAAGTTTATGAGGAACAGAATAGTTTGAAATTTCACACTGGATTACTGATATCACAATGGAAATATGATACCACATATGAATTGTGATGTTACAATGTTAATTATGACACAATGTGATTCTGATATCAACACATTGGCCACATTTGAAATAGAATTAAATCACATTATACTCATTCAAAATGGAACTATGATGTCAAATTAACAATGTGATGGCATTAATGCTCTTGTGTCATTGCAGTTTTGTGATAATGTCAAAATGACAATGTGATGTCATATTGGTGATGATATCACAAAGCTTTTTGATGTTACAATGGCATGTTTGATCTCAATTGTCATTACTTCACAAAAAGGACATAGGTATAAAAATGTGATATTACAAAGACCTCGTGTTTCTTCACATGTGCTAGGAGGCCATTAGACGTTTGGGATGAGACAATGTGATGGTGAAGTTGCAATTGCCATGTGATTTCAAAATGGATTTGTGTTGTCACAGTGGTGATGAGGTCACATTGTGTTAGTTTTGTCAAACCAGATTGTAATATGGCAATCATATATCCAGATTATAAGCTCTAAATGGCCTAAGATATCACAATGGCTGCATGTAACTAAAGTTATGTGTCCAGGAAATTTGTGATATCACAATGTTTTAGTGATATCAAATGGCAATGTTATGACTTGTCAAATGGTTATGACTTGTCTTTAGGTTTCTGATATCCACACAAATGCCACATTTTAAATAGAATGAAATCATGGAGTAGACACTTACAAGGTGACTATGATGTCACCGTGGAAATGTGATGTTATAATGTTATCATGTAGTTCAGTGACATCACAATGAGATTATGGTGTCATTATGAGTATCTGATGTTACACCAGAGGATGTCATGAAGTGTATGTGATGTTACAAAGATTATGAGGTCAAAATGGGTTCCGATATCCACATAAGCTACATTTGATATAGAATGCAATCACAGAACAGGCTTTCACTAAGTGTCTATGACATCACAATGGCAATGTGATGTCATAATGCTATGAAGTTATAATAATTTGTTGATGCAGTAATGAGCTGTCATAATGACAATGTGATGTCACATAATGGTGATGTCCCAAAGGATTTGTGATGGTAAAATGGCATGTCTGATCTTGTGTCCTTAGTTCACAAGGATGATATGTTTACAAAATGGGACTGTGACATCACAAAGGACATGTGTTTTTTCATAGGTGCTAAGTGGTCATTTAATGCTTCAGATGTCACAATGTGGTCATGATATCACAAAGGCAATGTGATGATAAAATGGGCTAGTGATGTCACAGTGGTGTTGAGGTCCCAAATGATTTGTGACTTCACAATGAGTTTGTAATACCTCAATTACATGTACAATTTCAATTGATTCTAGTTCACAATGAGGATTGGAGTTCATAGATAGAGCTTGAAGTCCAAAAGGCCATGAATTTTCTAAAAAGTTATCAGATCATAATAGGTTTGTGAAAAAGAAAACAATGGAACAGTGATAGCACAATGGCAATGTGATGTCAAAATAATAGGTCATAATAGAGCTTTGCTGTCACAATTAGTTGATGATGCCATTCTGGTGAGGAGGTAATAGGTTTGAGATGGGTTGGTGATGGCAAAATGGTCTGCCAGACCACAAATATCATTAATTCCCTGAGTATATGACTTCAAATAAGGACTGTGATGTATCCAAAGGCATGTGTTCTCACAAATGTGATGAAGTCTTAAAAGAATTGTAATCACAACAAAACACAATGGTCATGATGTCTGGCAGTGTGATATTACAGTGGTCATGATGTCACAGTCATTTCTGATATCATATCTGAAATCTTATGGGGCCAAAAACACATTATGAGTTTTAAAAAGCCCTAAGTTAGCACAATGGCAGCATGCTACAAATGTTGTGAGGACAGGACAGGATTGTGATGTCACAGTGTGTAGATGATATCACAATAGCAATGTTATGTCACAAAGGTATTGAAATGACACAATTGTTTCATTGTGAGTCAATGAAAATTAAGATCTGGCATGCCATTGTTATATCTACAATGTATTTTGACATCACAAACCTATTGAGACCTCATCACCAGTATGTCCTTATCAACTAATTGTGACACCAAATCATTATGATATGATATTGTGATATCATATTGCCATTGTGATATCACTAACCTGCTGTGACATTGAAAACCATTCCTGTCCTCAAAATATTTGTGACATGCTTATACTCTGTTTTAGATCTCATATTTAGGTTTGATATGTGCTGTGGAAATACACTGTGAACTTATAATTGTGACCTCACACTGAAGATATCATGAACATTGTGTCATATTGTGACATCATAAAACTTTTAGGACTTCACATATGTGCCGACACAAGACTATGGAGACCTCATAATCCTTTTCCGAAATCCTATCTTTGTGAGGAGTTAAAAGTGGAGGTCTGACATACCACTCTGACATCACCAACTGATTGTGACATCACAAAAATATTGTGACCTCAGCACCCTTATGACAACAACAACTAATTGTTACAAACAAACATTATTATGACATGGTGTTGTGGCATCATGTTGCCATTATGATATCACTGTCCCATTTGTTTTTCACAAACCTATCATGAGCTCATGACATTTTAGATAATTCATGGCCTTTGGAACTTCTAGCTCCTTCTGTAAACATGTATACTTATGGGGCTGGGAAGGTGGCTCAGTGGTAGAGCGCTTGCCTTGCATGCATGAGGCCCTGGATTCATTTCCTCAGCACCACATAAGCAAAAAGAAAAAAGCCGGAAGTTGTGCAGTGGCTCAAATGGTAGAGCACTAGCCTTGAGCTGAAGAGCTGAGGGACAGCGCCCAGGCCCAGAGTTCAGGCCCCATGACTGGACCCAAAAAAAAAAATGTATACTTATGACCTATGAAGAAGAAGACAATCCACTGAGACTTATTTAAGACAATAAAATTATTTACTGGAAAGGGTCCTTCAAATAACTTTATCTGGGCTGGATACCCAGAGTGAGCCAAGAGCTCCACTGACAACCAAACTTCAGAGCTGCCATGGGTGGCCTCAACCTTTGTTAATTTGTCTGCAAACCACCAACCCAAAATTTATGAACTTCCAAGGGCAAGGCTTTGTCCTTTTCCCTTCCTCTGTCTTTCTTTACAGACCTGTCCTTCTTTCCAGGTTTGTCCCTTTTTCCCTCCCACCACTTCCTTCCTCTCTTCAGGCCTCTCCACTCTTCACAGGCCTATCCTGTTTTATCCTGGGGGCCAGTTGTCATCTTTGCCCTCCTGTTCTCCCTCAAATTCCTCTCTTCCGAAGTTTTTTCCCCTTCTGCTGTCTCTCCAATTTCTTCTAGGTGTTTCCCCTCTTTCTTTCCCCTTCTGTTGCTCTGAATATGCAGGCTATATATAGACTGTACCCCTCCCTCACTTCAAAGGGTCTCCTGCCTAACAGTTTTCAACCATCATGTCCCAAATTTCCCACTGCTCAATCATGTCTTGACAGGTCACATGTGGGGCATGATACCTCAACCCCTCCAGCAGCATATTCAACCCCCATCAGTGGCTTGCCCCATGCTCTCCAGGGCCATGGGGTCATGTTAATTATTGGGCCCCTGCTTGTTATTACATTCACCATTGATTTTCATATCCAATAAAATCCTTTATCCCTTCTTGACCAAACGCTAAACGTTCCCTTCTCATCGCTATATTGGACAGGCTTGAAATGCAAATTTAACATATAACAAGGAGAAAACCATAGAAAGACACTAGTTAACACCAATTAACCCTTGGTAATTCTTATCTTTTATCAGATCCTCTGAGTGTGTCTGAACATTCCATCTTGCAGCCTTTCCGGGATAGTGTTCCACTGTTGCTTCCATTTGAGAGAGATGGACTCAAAGCTGTTTTCCTACAACATTAATAAGCAATGGTGTAGTTAGCACCCCTGAGTAACGTCCTTGCCACTTGGTTTCCAGTTCAGAAGCATGTTGCCTTTTTACCCGCACAAACTATGCATACAAAATAGAATCGGTGGAATTTTTCTCAGGGGTCCACTAGGCCTCAGCTACCAAAGGAGAGACACCTCCAAGTACATGTTGCAAATCCTTCAGGGACTGTATAAGATTGTGGTTAAACATTTTTGTTAATATAGTTTACCAAGTTTAGGAGCCAAAGAAGGTGTTCTATAATAAATTATTTTGAAAGGAGTGAATCCTTTACCATAAGGTTTGTGTCTTTCTTGAAAGAGTAATAGGGTGGAGGCTTAGCCAGTCCTGGCCATTCTCTGTAATTAATTTAAGTTTCTTTAAAGTCCTATTCATACTTTCTATCTGCCATCAACTCTGAGATCAATAAATACAATGGAACTTCCAATTTATTCCTAGAACCTTAGCTAATAATTGAATAATTGGGCCATGAATACTGGGCCATTGCTAATGGTAAACCAAATCAAGGATTTATTTCATGGAGTAATTTTGTAGCTGTTACCTGAGTGGTTTTGGTGTTTGTGTGAAATGCCTCAGCCCAGCCTGAAAAAGTGTCCACTAAAACTAACAGATGCTTATACCTCTGCTCTCCATGCTTTAACTCTGTGAAGTCACTTCCCAAAATTCATCAGGTGAGGATCCTTGCATAAGAGACTTCTCCACCTATTCCAGCTTTCCAGTATTGGCAACTTTCTACATATATTACATAGGCTTGTCAGGCTGAGGCCCCACTGGTTTTAAACAGATTAGGCAGTGGTCCAGGGCAGTTTTACCAGAGTGCCAAATATCCGGGTAAAAACAGTCAGAAGGCTTGAGCCTCTATCCATTTTTCACAAGTTTAGTCTCCACATTTGCACACTTGTTACCACTGTTTTGCCTTCTTCCTTTAATCTAAATGACTAGCAGCTCTAGAGACCCTACTGCTTTTAGCATGGTTTCCCCTGCTAGTTGATCAGTATGGTTTTGTCCTGAACTTCAGGATCTCTAGTTTCTTTAAGTCCTGTTTACTACTCTGAATCTCAGTCTTAAGCTTGGAGACATCTTCTATTTTATCCTCATCCTTTAATCACATGCTCAATTTCATAATTCCAAGCTTCTTCAAATAATGCTTATTCTGTGATTACATTCTATTGTACATGTTGCATGTGGGTTCATATAAGAAACCCATTCTGACCTCAAAACAAATGTGGGATCACAGTGACTTTGTGTACATAATCCTCATCTAATGACAATTGAGGTCAGACATGCCACTGGAACATCACAGACTATTTGTTATCTAATCTCCAGTGTGACATCACATTTCAGTTATGACAATATAGCCCACTCTGACATTAAAATTCCTGTGTGACATCACATTGACATAGAGATATCAATAATCACAAACATCTTCTGTCATAAATTTATTTATTTATTATTTTTTTATTCTGAAAATATCATACAGAGGGGTTACATTGCATGGGCAAGATGATAAGTACATTTCTTATCAAATATTGTTGCCTCCTCCTTGTTTCCTCTTCCTATCTCTTTCCATCCCCTTCTATCCCCCATACTACCCTTTATGTCCCCCCACCCCACCCCGACCAAGTCCCATGTTATCCCTTATTTGCAATAACTAGTATATGTCTAAGACAAGCAGAAAAGTTCGGATAAGTTGATGATAGATTAAATGAATCCCAAGATAAGTAATCAAATGTTTTTTTTTTCCTTTCATGTGATTGTTTCTAACATATGTAGATTATTTCTTTGTTGCTTGGGATGTCGCTCCTCCATGGCATAACTCCTGCTTTCACTGTATTTGAAGTTGGTATAATTTGTTGAGGGGAAGGGGAAAAAACAAATTGTTTAAATTGGGATACAGGTGGACGCATTGCAACAATGAGATGTACAAGTCATTATGTCCTAATAAATGTTGTGAAATATAATCATTGCAATACTTTAGGTCCTTTGTGAGCTCATAATTTGTTTTCAACCTCATAGTATTTTAGATATGACATGTGATACAAGAAAAACATTGGAATAGCAAGACCATGGTGATATCACTGCCAGACGTTGTGACCATTGTGTCACATTGTGACAGTACAAACGCATTGGGACATCATAAACCTATTGTCACCTCCTCACCATGATGGAATCATCAAATATTTGTGACACCAATACATTATTATGACAAGATATTGTGAAGTTACATTGCCATTGTGTTAGCACTGTTTTATAGTGTTTTCACAAACCTAGTATGACCTCATAATGCTTAAGAAAATTCCTCCCTTTTTAAGCTCTCTCTGTGAACATCACTGTGAATTAGTAGCAATTGAAATTGGACATTACCATGATAATACAACTCATTGTCCCATCACTAACCAGTTGTTTCCTCATCACATTGTGACAGCACAAACATACTGAGACTTCACATTGCCGTTTTGACATCATGATCACATTGTGACATCCCAGACCTATTTTTAAATATCATAGTCTTTGTGACATCACAGTCCCTTTGTGGACCATATCCCCATTGTAACTAATGACAATTGAGATCATAAATGACATTGTAACATCACAAACACCTTGTGACTTTGTCACCAGTGTGACAGAACATTGTCATTATGACACCATCAGATCACTGTGACATCACAAATCTGCAATGACATGAAAATATTATGATATCAAATTATTATTGTGACATCACTGGCACATAGTGAAAGGCCTATCCTGTGGTTTCAATATATTTCAAATATACCATATCGGTTCATATCAGATGTCACATTGCTATTGTGGTATCTCTAACCCACTGTGATATCCAAAGTGTCCTGTCATAAATTTTATGATATTATGCATTCTGATATCTTAGGTCCCTTCTGAGCTCATATTTCAGATGAAGCATGTGATATTAACAGACCTCAGGACCAATGGAATAGAATTGAAAACCCAGAAATGAACCTACAGACCTATAGCCATCTAATCTTCGATAAGGGAGCTACAATAATAGAATGGAAGACAGACAGCCTCTTCAGTAAATGGTGCTGGTAAAACTGGTTAACTACATGTAGAAAACTAAAGCCAGATCCTTATATATCACCCTGCACAAGAATCAACTCCAAATGGATCAAAGACTTGAAAACATTACAGGATGGAATAGGAGAAACCCTGGGTCTCCTTGGCTCAGGCCGAAATTTTCTGAATAGAGACCCGGAAACACAACAAATCAAAGAAAGGTTGGACAAATGGGATTGTATAAGGTTGCAGACCTTCTGCAGGGCAAATGACATAGCTAGCAAGATCAATAGAAAGCCCACGGACTGGGAGAAGATCTTTACTAGCCATACAACGGACAAAGGTCTCATATCTAAAATATACTTGGAACTCAAAAAATTAAACCACCCAACAACAAATCCTCAAAGAAACAACTGCCCAATAAGTAAGTGGGCGAAAGACTTAAGGGGAAGCTTATCTGAAGAAGAAAGAAGGATGGCCAATAGACACATGAAGAAATGTTCAACATCCCTAGCCATAAAAGAAATGCAAATCAAAACAACATTGAGATATCACAACACTCCAGTTAGAAAAGCAAAAATCAAGAACTCTAACAACAACAGATGCTGGAGGGGATGTGGACAGAAAGGAACCTTACTTCATTGTTGGTGGGAATGTAAACTTGTTCAACCACTTTGGAAAGCAGTATGGAGGTTCCTCAAAAGACTCCACATGGATCTCCCCAAAGACCCAGCAATCCCACTTTTGGGCATTTACCCAAATGATCACAAACAAGGCCACACTAAAGCTACCAGCACAACTATGTTTATTGCAGCATTATTTACCATAGCTAAGATATGGAGCCAACCCAGATGCCCCTCAGTAGATGAATGGATCAAGAAGATGTGGTATATATACACAATGGAATTCTATGCCTCCATCAGAAAGAATGACATTTCCCCATTTGTTAGGAAATGGAAAGGCTTGGAAAAAATTATATTAAGTGAAGTAAGCCAGGCCCAAAAAACATAGGTCCCATGGTTTCCCTTATTTGCAATATCTAGTATAGGTATGAGTCAAGCGGAAAAAGTCAGAGAATGTGATGTTAGGAAAACAAACCCTCAAATATGTATTTTAATGTTTTTGTTTCTTTCATGCATGTGTTTCTAACGCATTTATAAGATTATTTCTTTGTTGCTTTGTATATCCCTCCCCCACAATGTAATCCCCGCTTTCACTATATTTGATGTCAGTATAACATGAGGAGGAGACGGGGACAAGCAAGTCGTTTAAGGATTCAGGTGGACCTGTTGCAATAATGAGAAGTACAAAATGTCATGTCAAAACCAGCTTTACAATGTCGGTGGGGGGGAGAGGGGGGTATGATTGGGTTGGGGGGAGAGGGGAGGCTGGGAAGGGAGGTGAAGGGTAAACAAAGGGGGAGGCTGCAATGCTTGGTAAGAAATGTATGCATTATCCTGCCCATGTAATTGTAACCCCTCTGTACAGTATGTTCTCAAATAAAATAAAATTAAATTAAAAAAAAATAAAAATTCAATGTGACATCATGACCACTCTTGCATCATACTTCCAGACATTATGAAAATTTGCACTCATGTGACATCACAAGCCTGTTAGGAGTTCATCACATCTGTGACAATACATGCATTTGGAGCCATCAAAATCACTTTTTGAACACATCCTCTCATTGTGAATAAATGATATTTGAAATCTGGCATGCAACTATAACATCACCAATCTATTATCAGATCAAAACCCTATTGTGATCTCATCATCAGTATGGTATCAGCAACTGATTTTGACATCAAAACATTATTAGGATATGATATTGTGACATTATGTTGCCCTTGTAATATCACCATTACTTTATGTTTTCATAAACTTATCGCAACCTCATAACATTTTAGATAATTCATGGACTGGGGAGTCACGTTCCTTTTGTGAACCTCTATCCTCAATGTGAAATACTAGCAATTGAAATTGGACCCATGGATTTGCTATTGCAAGCTCCTTGTAACATCACACACCCATTATGTCTTCAGTACCACTGTTACATCACAAACCCAATGTGATATCATATTTCCATTGAACACATCATGATCAAATTGTGACATTCAAAAACTACTATATACTCTTAGCACCTTTGAAATATCACATGGCCTTTTAACAACACAGTCACTTTGTGTGCCCATATCATTTTGAACTGACAGCTATTAGACATGTCATTGAATATCAGAGTTTTTGTGCCAATTTCACCAGTGTGATACATATTGTTGTTATGACACCAGCTCATTGTGACATCACAAAACTACAATGACAACATACACTTATAGAATAACATTGTAATTATGACATCATATATGCATTGTGAGTGCATATTTTGTGATTCTATTCTATTTAAAAGCTGGCATGCGCTTTGAATCAGAAAAGAATGTGTACTCAGTACCATTGTAACATCAAAAACCCTTTGGGACATCAGCAGCAGTGTGACATCACATTGTTTCTATAGTACTACAGTTCACTGTGACCAGAAAATGATAATATCATCATAGCATTATGATTTCACATTGTCATTGTGAAATCATAGACACATTGTGAATTATTTTATGGGATTGCACTCTATTTTAAATGTGATATCAGAAACAAATTATGACTTCATAACCATTATTACATTACAATCACATTGTTACATTACTTCACATCGCTACAACATCATAAACTTATCCTGTACTTTTGTGACATGCTGCTTTCATGATAAATAAGGCCCTGTGTGAGCTCAGAATCTCTTTTCAAAATCATAATTTTTCAAGTATGACTACTGTATTATATTCAGTGGAACATCAGGACCATGGTGACATCAGACTGGCAGATATCACGACCGTTGTGTCACATGGTAACATCACAAACTTGTTAGGAATGCAGAAATTTATGACAACACATGCCTTTGAAGACATCACAATCCCATTGTGAACTCATAACTCATTCTGAGTTAATGATAATTGAGATCCGGCATACCATTGTGACATCACAAACCTATTGTGACTTCATCACCATTATGGCACCACCAACAAATTGTGACATCACAACATTAGTATGACATGATACTTTGACATCACATTGTGATTTCACTGTGCCACTGTGTTTTCAGAACCTAGAAAAATTCATGGCCTATAGGAATTGAAGTTCCTTTTGTGAAATTGTAAATTACTATGAATGAATATTAATTGATATTGGACATGTGATTGTGATACTACATAATCTTGACATCATAAACTCTGTGATCTCATCACCTGTGACATCAAAAATCCATTGTGTCATCTCATTGCCATTGAGACATCATCATAATATCATGACATTCCAAAGCAATTATGATCTCATAATTTTGAAAAAACATGGCCCTTTTGAGCTTAGTCTCTTTGTGTACCCATATTCTCATTGTGAACAAATGACAATTGATATCAGACATGCCATTCAATATCACAAAATCTCTGTGATATAAACACCAGTGTGACATCACAATGTCATGTCATTGTGACATCATAGAGACATTTTTGAATGTGTATTCCACCATTTCATTCTATTTCAAATGTGGCCTGTGTTCTCACAAGCATTGTTACATCACAATGCATTTGTGATGCAATATTGCCATTGTAATATCACTAACACACTGTGATATCACAAACATCCTACCCTTAGTTCATAATGAGGATATTGGTACACAAAGGGACTGTGATGTCACAGAGAGCATGTGTTTTTTCAAAGGGGCTAAAGTGACCATAATCACTGTGGGTTGTCACAATGGTTTTGAGATGTCACAGATGTGATGAGGTCAAAACTGGTTAGTGATGTCACGTGTTTGTAATATCACATGACATATCCAATGAGAAGTGCTCCTAGTTCATAATGAGTATACAAGTTCATAGAAGGAGTTTGAAGTCCCAAAGGCCATGAATTCTCTCAAATGATTTCTGGTCATATTAGGTTTGTGAAAACACAATAGAACAATGATATCATAAAGGCAATATGATGTCACTATAGCAAATCATAATAATATTTTGATGTCACATGCTGTTGTTGATGCCATTCTGCTGTGGGGTCACAATGTTTGCAATATCGCAACGGATTGAAAATATCAAAATGGCATTTTAAGTTTCAATTTTCATTATTCCATAATGAGTGAGCTCACAAAGAGACTGTGTTGTCTCTGAAGGCATAAGTTATCACAAGCATGAAGACTCCAAACAGGTTTCTGATGTAACAATGTGAAAATATGGTCATGGTATTTGAAAAGGTGATGTCACTGTGGTCATGAGATCACAGTGTATTGCTTATTATATGTGAAATATGTTGAGGTCTAAAACAGATTATGAGCTCACAAAGGGCCTAATCTATCTCAATGGCAGCATATCACAAAAGTTATGAGTGAGGAGAGGACAGGTTTCTGATAGCATAGTGGGTTTTTTATCAAAATGACTATGTGATTTCACAATTGTTATGAGGTTGCAATGGATTCTAATATGAACCTACATGCCTTATTGACATAGAATGAAATCACAGAATAGGCATTCAGAAAGTGTTTATGACTTCACAATGACAATGTGTTGTCATAATGCTATGATGTCATTGCAGATTTGTGATGTCACAATGAGTTGATGCTGCCATAAGGACAATGGGATATCACACTTTGGAGGATGTTAAAAAGAATTTGTTGTTATAATTGCACATCTGATCTGCAGTGTCGTTTGGTCACAATAAAGTATGGGAAGGAGCTGGGTGCTATTGGTTTACACTTGTAATCCTAGCTATTCAGGAGGCTAAGATCTGGGGATCGCAGCTCAAAGCCAGCCTGGGCAGCAAAGTCCATGAGTCTCTTATCTCCAATCAGCCACAAGAAAAGTGGAATTGGTGCTGTAGCTCAAGTGGTAGAGCACTTGCATTGAGCTGAAGATCTCAAGGACAGCATCCAGGCATAGAGTTCAACACCATGACCAGAAAAAAAAAGATATGGGTAAACAAAATTTCTGTGATGTCAGAAAAACCAAGTGTATTGTCAGATGTGCTAATAGGTCACAGCAGGTTTTGGATGGTACAATGTGATGGTGATAGCACAATAAGGTTTTTGATGTCACAATGGTAATGAGGCCACAATGGGTTTGTAATGTCAGTACAAGTTTGCAATATCACAATAACATGTCCAAGTTCTATTGATACTAGTTTAGAGTGAGGATATAAGTTCACAGGAAGAGACTGGAACCCCAAAGACCATGAATTTTCTAAAATATTATGAGATAATACCACATTTGTGAAAACACAATGGGACAGTGTTATCACAATGGCCATGTGATGCCACCATACCATGTATGTAATTTTCTTTAAAATATTTATTGTGATTGACTAAATTTCACAAATTTCATAGAATTGTGAGATAGTGATAGTTAAATTCTCAAGCACATTGTAACATTCATAAAGGAAATTGTGGTCCATAGTTTGGGAATTATATCAGCTTAGACAATAAAACTATTTCTTCCATAACAATTGATATGTACATTTCTTTCCTTTTGCTTACTGTCATCTTTTCCCTTTATCTCCCTCATTCCCTCCGTCCCATCATTGCCCTTGAGTTGCTTAGTTCATTTTCATAATATCCAATGCAGCTTATGCATCCTTCTGGTGTGTTTTCCTCTATCTATCTCTGATTCTGTGTCCTCTTCTTAGTTTCCCTCAGATGTGTGCATATATTCCTTACATGTGGTCAGTAGTTTTGGGTTATTTTGTAATGAAACAAGATGACTGGGAGTTCTTTGTCTGTCGAGTCCTTTGTTGTAACTCTTTACTTGTTGTATTTAATATCCACATCTCAATGAGATCATTTTCCATTTGTCTCTTTTGGGTAGCCTAACTCAAAATTATTTTTCTAGTTCCATCCATATCCCTGCAAATGCCATTATTTTGTCCTTTCTAATGGCTGCAAAATATTCCATTGTATATTGGTACCACCATTTCTGGATCTATTTATCCTTTAGGATCATCAAGCAGGGCATCTGGGTTTTTTGCATATCTTGACTATTGTGAGCAGTGTTGCAATAAACATGGAAGTGCATGTGTACTTGTATCCTGGTTCCTGTTGTTCAGCATAGATGCCTAGGAGTGGTATGGCTGGGTCATTGGGAAGGTCTGTGTTTAGTTTTCTTTGGTACCTACAGACTGTTTTCCAAAGTGGTTGTGTTAGTGTCCATTCCCAGCAGCAACATAATAGAGTTCCTTTCTCTGCATTTGTCAATGGCTTCCTCCAGCCTTTGTTTTTGTCTGACCTTAGGATGGAGACCATGCTGAATGGAATAAGGTGATAACTCAGGATTGTTTTTATTTGTATTTCCTTTACAGCCAAGGATGAATAGCATTTCCTCATGTGCTTCTTTGCCATTTTTATCTCTTCTGAGAAGTCTCTTTTTAGTTCCTTTGACCATTTAGTAATTGGTTCATTATGTTTGGGAGAGATTAGTGTAAATTCTGGATATAGGCCTTTGTCTGATATATTGGTGGTAAATATTTTTCCCAATTGGTTCTTTCAAGTTTGGTTGCTATGTCTTTAGCTGTGCAGAATGGTTTTGTTTTAAAATAGTCCCATTTGTTGAGTCTCTCCCCAATTTGTTGTGACCCTGGGACTCTGCTAAAGAAGTTCCTGCCTGTGCCTATAAATTCAAGTGTCTCTCTTAGTCTGTGCTTCAGTAGATTCAGATTTTCGGGATTGATGTTATGGTCTTTTATCGATTTTGAGTTGTCAAATATCAGATGATTGTAAGCATGTGGTTTTATTTCTGGATCTTCTAATCTATTCCATTTTTTTTTCTTTTATGCAATGCCAAATTGTCTTTGTTATTATGGCTCTATAGTAGAGTTTGAAGTCCAGCATAGAGAGCCCTCCCTTTTTTTTGCCTAGAATTGTTTTAGCACCATTTCCTAGTGTCCTGATATCTTTATGTTTTTATACTTTTCTTTAAATAGATCCTTTCCCTCTTTGGTTAAGTTAATTCCAAAATATTTTATTTTTTGAGGTCATTGTGTGAATGGTGTTATTTCCTTTATTTTCTTTTCAGATTATTTGTTGTTGGTGTTAGTAGAGAGAACTGATTTTTTGGGTTTTTGTATCCTGTTACTTTGCAAAAGTGGTTTATAAACTCTTTTGGGGTGGAGTTTTAAGGATCATTGAAGTATAATACCATCTCATCTGCAAAAAAGATAGTTCAACTTCGTCCTTCCCAATGCAGATCCCTTTAAAGTCTTTCTCTTGTCTTATTACTCTGGCTAAGCATTCCAGGAATATATTGAAGAGGAGTGGTTAGAGTGGACATATTTGCCTTGTTCTTAATGTTAGGAGAATTTGTTGTAGTATCTCCCCTTTATGTATAATATTGGCTTTTGCTCTCTCATATATGGCTTACAGAGTTTTAAGAAAATTCCTGTACTATTCTCTTCAGAGCCTTTAACATGAATAAATTTGTATTTTATCAAAAGCCTTTTCCACATCAATGGAGATAATCATGTGGTTCTTTTCTTTTGTCTGTTGTAGGGCCTAAACTGTGGACCTTGGTGTTGTCCCTCAGATCTTCAGATCAAGGATAGCACTCTACCACTTGAGCCACATTTCCACATCTGTTTTTTTCTGCTTATTTGGTGCTGAGGAATTTAACCAGGTCCTCATGCATGCACTTTACCACTGAGCCATCTTTCCAGCCCATTCCTGACTATAATTAGGTGCTGGTGGCCTGAGTTGTTCAATAACCAGTCTGGGATACACAAGGTAGGCTCTGGTGTTAGGCTCCCTGCACACAAAAGATCTTTTGCTGTCATGGGTTGGGTCCTGAGGACTGCTGTGACTTTCTTTCCAGTCTCTTCTGAAACCTGTGCTCAGCCTCTGACTTCAATCAGGAGAGGTCGTTTATGTAGCTCAGTCACCCATCCCCCTGCCTGGTCTTGTCTTTCTGTTACCAACCTGAGAAACATTCTTTGGGCTTAGGTGGGACCTGTCTTGCTGGGTTTCCCACGGAGGGTACACAGTTTGGATTTCTTCTTCTGCTGGCTCCTGTGTCCCATTGGTGCGCTTCCCAGCTTGAGTGTTTAAGCTCCCTTTCTGGGTTGCTTTTTTCAAGCCTGGTGAGCTAGGTGTGCTCCAAAGGCTGATGAGGTCCTTGCACAGTTTTAGTGTAACCTGTAGTCCAGGTTGCAGGGGAAAGTGTATGGGGCAAGCTTTGGAGGTTACTGCCAGCACTGGTCTCTCTTGGAATGGGGTAAGGCTGTTCCTGTTGGGGTACTTAGCTAGAACTGGTTGAGAGCTGTCGAATGGTGCTGCCACAGATCATTGTCTCTGTGCACTGTAGATTGCAGGTTGCTACCAGGGTTAGCATTGTATTGAGATGATTGTGGGCTCGGCTGGGTGATGGTGGTGGCTCAGGGCCTGTGTTTTACACCATCTCTGACTCTGTTTATGCTGTCATGGTAAGCACCATGGGTGTTTTTGCATTGGCTTACTATGGGTCACTGTGGTTCTGGAGGCCCAGGAGTTTTGGCAGGATGGCATCGAACCACTTTGCAGTGAGGGGTCCAATCGTATCTTTCTGCATGTTCTGAGCTCTGATGTTTTTGTCTCTATTTGCAATATCTATATCAGCACAGGCACTTGGGAGTCGCCTTCACTGGCCTTCAGTGGATGGACCCCTGTTGTTCTGAGCCCTGGGGAATTTGGTAGGATTATGCAAGGTGGCTCTACCAATGAGGGATTGATGAAATCTCTTTGTGAAGGTTCCAAGCTCTGAGGTTCCTCTTTTAACAATCACTGATTCTGTCACCAGTCCTTTGCGTATATTCTTCGTGGGCATTCCTCAGATAGCCTACGGTGGCTCTGTGGGCTCTGAGCTAGGCTCTGGTTTGGCACAGATTTACAAGAACATCAATAGTTGGGGAAGGGTCTTTGTGTTTTTCCCATTGTAATTTTTCCTTTACTTTTTATTGCACCTCGTTTATCTTTTCAGTCATGGGTCTTTTAGGGAAATTGAGCTTTGGAACTCTCTCTGTTTGGAGAGAGCTGTGGTGTTTACCTACTGTTTCGGCACCATCTTGGTCCCCACTTCCATAATTATGTCTGATGTCAAAATTAGTTGGTTATACCATAGTGTTGAGGAGCTCACAATAGATTTGTAATATCACTATGGGTTGATGATGTCACAATGGCATGGTGGATCTCAATTGTCATTAACTTACAATGATTATGAGTTCTCAAAAGACTGTGATGACTCCAAAAGTATGTGTTGTCACAATAGTTGAGAGGCTTGTGATGTCACAATGTAAAACAGTGGTCAATGACATCTAGTTGTGTGATGTCTCAGTGGCCATGTCAGTGTGGATATCTGATATCATATATTCCTGAACTATTTTTTTCTCTTTTCTTTTTTTTATTATTAGTAAGTTTTTTTATTGGGCAAATACCATACAGAGGGGTTACAATTACATGAGCAAGCTAATGAGCACATTTCTTTTTATTTTATTTTATTTTTTGAGGGGGGAACATATTCTACAGAGGGGTTACAATTATATTGGCAAGGTAATGAGTACATTTCTTATAAAGCATTGCAGCCTCCTCCTTCATTTACCCTTCACATCCCTTCCCAGTCTCCCTCTGCCCCCCCAACCAATCCACCCCTCTTGCCCCGCCCCCCCGACCAAAGTTGTAAATTTCATTTTCAACATGACAACTTGTACTTCTCATTGTTCCAAAGGGGCCACCTGTATCCTTAAATGACTTGTTTTCCCCCATCTCCTCCACAAATTATACTGACTTCAAATATAGTGAAAGCAGGGGTTATACTGTGGAGGAGAGACATACAAAGCAACAAAGAAATAATCTTATAAATGCGTTAGAAACAAATGCATGAATAAAAAATAACTTTAAATACATATCTAAGGGTACATCTTCCGAGCATCATGTATCTGAACTTTTTTGCTTGACTCATACATATACTAGATATTGTAAATAAGGGAAACCATGGGACCTATGTGACTTTCGGCTTGGCTTACTTCACTTAATATAATTTTTTCCAAGCCTTTCCATTTCCTAACAAATGGGGCAATGCCATTCTTTCTGATGGAGGCATAGAATTCCATTGTGTATATATACAACATTTTCTTGATCCATTCATCTACTGAGGGGCATCTGGGTTGGTTCCATATCTTAGCTAAGGTAAATAATGCTGCAATAAACATAGTTGTGCTGGTAGCTTTGGTATGGTCTTGTTTGTAAACCTTTGGGTAAATGGCCAAAAGTGGAATTGCTGGGTTATAGGGGAGCTCTATGTGAAGTCTTTTGAGGAAACTCCATATTACTTTCCAAAGTGGTTCAACAAGTTTACAATCCGACCAACAATGCAGTAAGGTTCCTTCTGTCCACATCCCCTCCAGCATCTGTTGTAGTTAGAGATCTTGATTTTTGCCATCCTAACTGGGGTGAGGTGGTATCTCAATGCTGTTTGGATTTGCCTTTTTATTATGGCTAGGGAGGTTGAGCATTACTTCATGTGTCTATTAGCAATCCTTCTTTCTTTTTAAGAGAAGTTCCTCTTTATGTCTTTAGCCCACTTATTTATTGGGCAGTTGTTTCTTTGAGGATTTTTGTTGGGGGATTTAATGTATTGAGTTCCAAGTATATTTTAGATATGAGACCCTTGTCTGTTGTATAGCTAGTGAAGATCTTCTCCCAATCCTTGGGCTTTCTATTAATCTTGCTAGCTGTGTCCTTTGCCATGCAGAAGCTCTGCACCTTCATGCAATTCCATTGTCCAAGAATTCTTTGATTTGCTGTGTTTCTGGGTCTCTATTAAGATAATGTCTGCCTGATCCAAGGAGACCGAGGGTATCTCCTATTCCATCCTTTAATGTTTGTAGAGGGTCTGCTTTGACTCCAAGGCCTTTGATCTATTTGGAGTTGATTCTGGTGCAGGGTGATATATAAGGATCTAGCTTTAGTTTTCTACAAGTAGTTAACCAATTTTGCCAGCACCATTTACTGAAGAGGCTGTCTTTCTAACATTCTGTTTTTTAGCTCCCTTATCGAAGATTCAATGGCTATAGGTCTGTAGGTTCATGTCTGGGTTTTCAATTCTATTCCATTGGTCCTGAGGTCTGGTCTTATGCCAGAACCAAGCTGTTTTGATTACTATGGCTTTATAGTAGTGTTTACAATTTGGTATTGATATTCTGCCAGCAGTGTTCTTTCAGTTGAGTAGCGTTTTTGCTATAAGGGGCCTTTTATTATTCCATATGAATTTTTGGATTGCCTCTTCTATTTCCTAGAAGAATGAGGTTGGAATTTTGATAGGTGTAGCATTGAATTTGTAGATAGCCTGGGGAGGTATTGCCATTTTCAGGAGCCTGGGAGGTTTTGCCATGTTCTAAGTTCTGTGTTGATTTCCTTTTTCAAAATTTTAAAGTTTTCATCATAGAGGTCCTTCACTTCTTTGGTTAAGTTATTTCCTAGGTATTTTATTTTTTGTGGGGCTATTACAAACGGAATTGCCTTCCTAATTTCAGTCACACTTTTCTCATTGTTGGTATACAGAAGAGCCATTGATTTTGGGGGGTTCATTTTGTACCCTGCTTCTTTGCCAAAGTTTTGAATCCGCTTGAGTAATTTGGGAGTGGATTCTATGGGACTCTTTAAATACAATATCATGTCATCTGCAAAGAGGGAGAGCTTTGTTTCTTCTTTCCCTATTTGGATCCACTTAATATTTGCATCTTGTCTTATTGCTGTAGGTAGACATACTAATGCTAGATTAAAGAGAAGTGGAAGGAGTGGACATCTTTGTCTTGTTCCTGAGTAAAGAGAATATGGCTTGTTTTTCACCATTAAGTATAATGCTGGCTGTAGGTTTGTCATATGCAGCCTTTATTGTATTGAGGAATGTACCATGCATTCCTAATTTTTGCAAACCTTCATCATAGAGGGGTGTTGGATCTTGTCGAATGCTTTTTCTGCATCTATTGAGATAAGCATGTAGTTCTTATCCTTGCTCTTGTTGATTTGATGAATTATATTAATTGATTTGCATATATTGAACCAGCTTTGCATCCCTGAAATGAATCCTGTTTGATCGTGGTGTATGATTTTTTGGATGAATTGTTGAAGTCAATTGGCCAAAATTTTGTTGAGAAGTTTTGTATCAATGTTCATCAAAGAAATGGGTCTATAGTTCTCTTTTTTGATGAGTCCCTGCCTGGTTTTGGGATGAGGGTTATGATGGCTTCATAGAATGTGTTCGGTAGTGAGCTTTCTCTTTCAATTTCGTTGAAGAGTTGGAGGAGTATTGGTGTGAACTCTGCTTTTATGGCCTTGTAGAATTCCGCTGTAAAAGCATCTGGTCCTGGACTTTTCTTCGCTGGGAGGTCTCTTATTGCTGTTTCTATTTGAATGCTTGATATGGGCCTGTTAAGATAGTTTAACTCATCTCGATTTAGTTTTGGCATGTCAGTATTTGCTAGGAAAAGGTCCATTTCTGTCAAGTTCTCAAACTTATTAGCATAAATTTTGAGAAATATTCCTTTATAATGTTCTGAATCTTGGTTGTTTCCATTCTCTTCTCTGAGTTTATTTATTTGGGTGTGTTCTGTTCTTTTTCTGATAAGATTTGCTAAAAGTCTGTCAATTTTGTTAATTTTTTCAAAGAACCCACTCTTTGTTTTGTTGATTCTTTCTAATGTTTTTTTTTTGGATTTTAATTCATTTAATTCTGATTTAATTTTAATTATTTGTTTCTGTGAACTGGATTGTGGTTTATCTTGCTGCTCTTTTTCAAGGAGGTTTAGATGTGTCATTAAATTGTTGGTTTCAGATCTCTCCAATTTGTTGATGTAGGAGCTCAGAGCTATAAACTTGCCACTGAGTACTGCCTTTGCTGTGTCCCAGAGGAGCTCGTAATTGGTGTGCTCATTTCTGTTGAATAGCATGAATATTTGGATTACCTTTCTAATCTCTTCCATGACCCACTCGTGATTCAGCTGTGTGTTGTTCGGACTCCATGTGTTACCAGACTTTCTTTCGTGGCTTTTGGTGTTGAGTTCTAATTTTATTCCCTTTTGGTCAGAGAGAATGCAAGGTATAACTTTAATGTTTCTGATTTTGGACAAGTTTGCTTGTCCTAAAATGTGGTCAATTTTAGAAAATGTTCCATGTGCTTCTGAGAAAAACGTGTATTCTGATGCTGCTGGATGAAATATTCAGGACATGTCTGTTAAATATAGTTGATCTATGCAGCTGTTTAGATCTGCAGTTTCTCTGTTGAGTTTTTGCCTTGTTTGCCACCTCTCTGTCCCTATCATGCTCATTCAGGGTCAGCTGTATGTTTTCAATCTTTTCATTTATCATGTTTGTTGATCTATCTAGTGGGGGTGAGAAGTGTGTTAAAATCCCCAACAATTAATGTCTTTGGATCTATGTGGGATTTGAGGGTAAATAGTTTTTCTTGGGTAAATTTGGGTGCTCCATTGTTTGGCAAATAGATATTTAGAATTTTAATATCCTCCTGAAGGAGAGATCACTTAATTAGTATGTAGCGACCTTCTTTATCTCTTCTCACGAATTTTAATTTGAAGTCTATTTTATCTGATATTGGGATTGCAACTCCTGCCTGTTTATGGGGGCCGTTTGCTTGGTAGATTTTTCTCCAGTTTTAGCATTGAAAATTTGTTCATTTTTACTGGCAAGATGTGACTCCAGAAGGCAGCAGATAGAAGGATCTTGTTTCTTAATCCACCTAAACATTCTATGTTGCTTAATTGGAGAGTTAAGTCTGTGAATGTTGATAGAAAGAACTAAGACGTATTTGGGAGTTCCTGCCATGTTATCCACCTTTTTGGGGGCTGCAAAAACTGGGTTCTTCCTATGGTTCTTGGATTCTCAGTTTGGGTGCAGTTTCTTGGCCTTTATTGCGGTCTTGTTGGTTTTCTATGTGTAGGACATGTTTAAGAATCTTTTGTATGGCTGGTTTGGCAGAGATGTATTGTTTCAATTTTTCTTTGCTATGGAAGGTTTTTATTTGCCTTCAGTTATGAAGGAAAGTTTAGCTGGGTACAGTATTCTTGGTTGATAGTTGTTTGTTTTTAGGGCATGGCATACATCATTCAAGGTTCTTCTTGCTTTGATTGTCTCTGCTGAGAAATCTGAAGTGATTCTAATTGGTTTCCCTTTATACTTGATTAATCTTTTCTCCTTCACAGCTTTAAGGATCTTTTCCTTGATCTGAGTTGATCCTGTGTGGATTATAATGTGATGGTGGGATGTCCTATTCTGGTCTGGTCTTTTTGGGGTTCTAAAAGCTTCTTATATCTGAATACGCCTGTCTTTTTGCATGTTTGGAAGTTCTCTGCTAGGATCCTGTTAAACAAATTTCCTAGACCAATGACTTCTGTTTCTAGCTGCTCCTCTACACCCATTATCCTTAGATTAGGCCTTCTGATGGTTTCTTCCAAATGTTGAATAGATCTATCATATTTTTGAGTTATTGGATGGTTGTATGTTCTTTCTCTATAATATCTAGGCTGTCTTCAATCCCTGAGATTCGATCTTCTGCATGGTCTAACCTTCTGTGAAGACTTTCTACTTTGTTTGTTATCTCTTTTCCTTCAAATTGGTCAGCTTTGATGTCTTCCAATTCTTTGTTGAAGCTTTGTTTTAGATCTTGTATGAACTTCTTTACTTCCTTAATTTGGGGTTCAGTGGTTATTCTCAAATAACTTAGTTGATTGGTTATGGTTTCCTTGGACTCCCATTCTTTCTGTTGGGTTCCATTCAGCATTCCCTTTGTGGTCTCCCTGACTTCCTTCACCGCTTTGGTAATGGATCCCATGAATGCCTTTAGTGTATTCTCATCCTGCTTTCTTAATTCCTGTATTATTCTTTGCTTAGCTTCCTCCCGCTTCTGTTCTTGCCGTTCCTGTAGTTCTCTTTGAGTGTTCTCAGCCTGTTCACGCCATTCCTCCCTTTCTCTTTGAGTATTCTCAAGCTGCTGCTGCTCACACAAATCCTGTATCAGTTTTTGAGTAGCGTACTCACGCTCATGATATTCCTGTATAAACTTTGGATTGCCTCCTCTCTCACCCTATCATGCTCATACAGAGTCCTTGTAGGTTTTCAATCTTTTCTGCATTGATCTTTTGTTTGCCTCCTCTCGCTCCCTATCACGCTCATTCAGGGTCCTCTGTATGTTTTCAATCTTTTCATTCATCATGTTTGCCGAGCAGCGTTTGTAGAGCTATTTGGGAATTCTCCTCATTATATGTTCTGTCCCCTGATTATGATGAATGGGAGTTGAAATACCCGGACTTGCCAATTTTCTCGTGTTTTTCCGGCTTATCTGCCCATTTGGGATGAAAATAACACCAGTTTTGTGCTACAACACTATTGTAAGACAAGCATCAACCAAAGTCTGAATTTGCACAGTCAATAGTCTGCAGATACAATCTAGTTCAACCAATACATCCATTCAACCTCAAACAACTGTATATTAATGGGCTACAAGCCGCAAAGAAGAATTTGGAAAAGCAGAAATTATTAGGGTTAGGGAGTAATGTGGGTAAAAAATAGGAATAGAGTGATGTGGGAATGCACAGGGAGAGTAAACTAAGTACTAATCTCAAGTAGTAAATAGGTTGGATAGGATGAAAGTAGAGAAAGATATAAAAAGAAAAAAAGAAAGGGAAAAGAAAAGAGACCAGAAAAAATAGAAAAGTAAAAATTAATAATAATATGCAAAACGAAAATAAGCTATTCAGAGAAGAACGTGAATATAATGAGAGATGGGGAAGGATATAAAGGAGATGTGAAAAACTTAAAAATAAGAATCCTTAAAGTATTATGTTAGTATAAAGAGGTACTACTCCTATTAAGGAATTTAAGTCTCAGAGGTTTTGAGTTGAGTAATAAATTTGTGGATTAAAGTGTGTACACAATGGGGGATAGGGTCTAATATTTAACTACAGGTTTATCTGAGGATGTGCAGGACAAGTCATATAAAGAAGAACGAAAGAGAAGAAAAGGTGAAAAGTATAAGAAAGGAAGAAAAATAGATCAGAAGTTCAATAGAGCTAAACAAAAAGGAAAAAAATTTACAAAAAAAAGAAAAAAAAAACCACACACACATGTATCCCTAAAATAAAAATTATAAGAGGAAACAAAAGTTACTAGAAAACAATTTTTTTCAAAAAAGGTAAAAATTTAAAAATTAAAAAAAAGGTTTAGAAAAGGAAATTTTTTTTATAAAATGTACCATAAAGCAGAAGCAGAAGCAGAAGCAGAAGCAGAAGCAGAAGAAGAAGAAAGAAGAAGAAGAAGAAGAAGAAGAAGAAGAAGAAGAAGAAGAAGAAGAAGAAGAAGAAGAAGAAGAAGAAGAAGAAGAAGAAGAAGAAGAAGAAGAAAGAAGAAGAAGGAGAAGAAGGAGAAGAAGGAGAAGAGGAAGAGGAAGAGGAAGAGGAAGAACAAGAAGAAGAAGAAGAGAGGAAGTTGTTGGGAATATATGCTTGATCAACCACTTTGGAAAGCAGTATGGAGGTTCCTCAAAAGACTTCACATAGAGCTCCCCTATGACCCAGCAATCACAATTTTGGGCATTTACACAAATGTTTACAAACAAGACCCCAGGAAAGCTACCAGCACAACTATGTTTAATTGCAGCATTATTTTCCATAGCTAAGATATGGAACCACCCCAGATGCCCCTCAGTAGATGAATGGATCAAGAAAAATGTGGTATATATTGTGGCTTATATAGACAATGGAATTCTATACCCTCCATCAGAAAGAATGACATTGCCCCATTTGTTAGGAATGGAAAACTTGGAAAAAATTATATTAAGTGAAGTAAGCCAGGCCCAAAGAAATCTAGTATATGTATGAGTCAGCGGAAAAGGTCAGATAATGTGATGTTAGGAAAATGAACCCTTAGATATGGATTTTAATGTTTTATTTTTCTTCATGCATTTGTTTCTAACGCATTTATAAGACCATCTCTTTTTTGCTTTGTATGTCCCTCCCCCACAGTATAACTCCTGCTTTCACTATATTGATGTCAGTATTACTTGTGGAGGAGATGGGGGAAAAACAAAGACGTTTAAGAATACAGGTGGACCTGTTGCAACAATGAGAAGTACAAATTGACATGTCAAAAAACGAGCTTTACAACATTGGTGCGGGGGTGGGGGTAGAATTGGGTGGGGGTTTTGGGGGGAGGCTGGGAAGGGATGTGAAGGGTAAACGAAGGAGGAGGCTGCAACGCTTGATAAGAAATGTACTCATTATCTTGCGCATGTAATTGTAACCCCTCTGTAGAGTATGTTCACCAAAAAAAATTAAATTAAATTAGAAAGAAGAAGAAGAAGAAAGAAGAAGAAGAAAAGAAGAAGAAGAAGAAGAAGAAGAAGAAGAAGAAGAAGAAGAAGAAGAAGAAGAAGAAGAAAGAAGAAGAAGAAAAGAGAAGAAGAAGAAGAAGAAGAAGAGAAGAAGAAGAAGAAGAAGAAGAAGATGAAGAAGAAGAAGAAGAAGAAGAAGAAGAAGAAGAAGAGAAAGAAGAAAAGAAGAAGAAGAAGAAGAAGAAGAAGAAGAAGAAGAAGAAGAAGAAGAAGAAGAAGAAGAAGAAGAAGAAGAAGAAAAGAAGAAAGAAGAAAGAAGAAGTTCTTTAATTTTGGGGGCAGTGGTGGGAAAAATCCGGTATCTCCCTAGTGTCCGTAATCAGCCACTTGTTGGAGTCTCTCCTCTGCTTGTGGTCCTGTGTCTTAAGTCAGTTTGTTCGAACAGGCAGAAAAATGCTCTGTTTTACCCAGGATTTTGCGATCCTCTTCCCAGGCTAGTTCAATGGGATAGTGGTCTACTTTGAATATCACAAAAGCGGGAGATGGCTTTTTCCTCGTTTGGAGATTCTGTGATGAGGTTAGAATATAGGTAGAATTGAGGCCTTTCAGCAAACTTTAGCTTTTCACGGGGGCTAGTTTGTGAGAAACTCACAGAGCCCAGTCTGGAGCCACTCTCAGGGTTTCTGTTTACTGAATTTCAATTGATTGTCAAGGCTGCTAAAGGGAAGGGCGGCCTCTGGCTCTGATTATCCTGTGAAGAAAGCCACTCCTAAGGCCTGCGCACGAACTGGGTGACTTTTCCCTGGGTGGGACTGAGTCTGGCAGGTCAGGTTAGGCTCTTGTGATCTGCTAAATGACGATAGTTTTATTCCAAGGCCTGAGTTGGTGCTACCAGTTCTGCCGAGCTTTGTTGGTATCCAAGATGGAGATCTCTGGTACTGGGGGGGGGGAGGGGTGACCTTCCCTCCTCTGTTCCCTGTGAAGGAAGAGTGAGGATGTCAGGCTTCTGTTCACGCCAAGGCTTGGTTCCTGGGTTGTCTCTGGTCTGGGAACTGAAGGATGAAGATGACTGCTCCTTGTCAGTTCTTGCTGGTGTTGAGTACAATCCGCTCGCCTGCTGCGTCTGGCTCCTTCATCCTGAACTCTCTGTTTTAGGAATGGCGGTATGGCCTCTGCTGACAATGCACAGAACTGTCTCCTTGCCTGGATTTTCCCCCTCTGGCCTCTCTGTCCTGTGATGGCACACTTGGTGTGATTCTTTGGCTTAGGACTGTTCACTGGACCTCTAAAACTGCTTTCTATGCGAGAGCTTGTTTAGCCTCCAGCTTTTCTTCTGCCATCTTCCCGGAACCCTCATTCCAGAAATATTATCATGTGAAAAGCAGATTATGAACTTACCTAGAATCTAAGATGTCAAAATGGCCAAATGTCACAAAAATTAATAGAACAGGACCAATTTGCGATGTCATAATGGGTTAATGATATCACAATAGCAATGGGAGGTCACAAAATGATTGTCATGACACAATGGTTATAAAGTCAAAATGGGTTTCTGATATCAACCACATTCCTCATTTGAAAGAAAGAAATCACAACATAGGCATTCACAATGTGTCTATAATGTCATACTGGCTATATGATGCCATAATAGTTAATGACATTGTACTTTGGGGATATCAAAATAAAGTGATGTTGTCAAAATGACAATTATGATGTCATAATGCTTTGTGGTATTACACTGGCATATATGTTGCAGTAGTCATTAGTTCACAATGAAAATATGGAAAAAAATGGGACTATATCACAAAAATGATGTGTATTTTCAAAGGTGCTCAGAGGTCATAATAGGTTTGAGATGTCACAATTTGATTTTGATGTCACAACAGCAATGTGATGTCACTATAGGACTGTGCTGTCACAGATGTAATGAGGTGATTTCATAATTTTAGTAATATCTATTACATATTCCATTTCAATTGCTCTTAGAAATAAGGATAGGGGTTCACAGAAGGAACTTGAAGTCACAAAGGCCATGATTTTGAAAAATTTAATGAAGTTATATTAGTTTTTCAAAAACACAATAGGAGTTATATACCAAATACGATATGCTGTCACACTGGTTACTGCATCATAAGTGTTTCTGCTATCAACTCAGAGTCCACATTTGAAATAGAATGAATTCAGAGAATAGGCATTCAAAAATCAGCCTATGACATCACAATGCCAATGCGAAGTAATAATGCTATGGTGAAGTGGTAGGTTGGTGATGTCACAATGAGCAATGTGATGTTACACTGGTAATGATCTCAGAAAGGCTTAGTGATGATACAATGGCATGTCTGATCTCAATTGTCATAGTACACGATGAGGATAGGGGTACACAAAGGGACTGTGATGTTACAAAGGCCATGTTTTTTTTTTCAATGATTGTAAGAGGTCATAATAGGTTTGTGATGTCACAATGTGATCGTGGCTAAATGCATGAGTGATGTCATATTGATGATGAGGTTGCAATTGTTTGGTGCTGTCATAATGAGTTTGTAATATCAATTTCAATTGGTACTTGTTATCAATGAGGATTCTTGAATAAGCACCTGGGCCCCAATCATTTGTGGGAGCTAATCATCATCTTGCCCCTATGGCTTGGCCTATGGGAGAGGGGGGTTTATGCTTCTGAAGGGGTTGAGCTGTCATGTAACACACTTAGATATGTCAGGAAGGGATAGGGCATTGTGCATTTTGAGAAGTGACAATAGAAAACTTAGACAAGAGATCTATTGGAGGGCTGGAAATGTACAGCCCTTATATAGGGTTATATAGGCTATGTTCATATCAAATGAAGAGGAGAGAAAGAGGGGAAATAACTGGAGGGAAGAAAGTGGTGAGACACCAGGAGGGCAAGACCTGACAAGAGAGGATGTTGAGTGAGAGCAGGAGGGTAAGGATGGCAACTCATCAATGGGGCACAGTCATGTGGAAAGTAGATAGGCCTAAAAAGAAGAAGGAACTGGTAGAAGGCTAATAGGGAAAGTCCTGGAAGAAAGGACAGATATATAGAGGAGTGAAGAAGGAAAAAGAAAAACCTTGTCTTTTGAAGTTTGATGTTTGGAGATCATAATTTTTGTATTGGTGGTTTGCAGATGAATTAACAAAGGGCATTGCTGCCCATTGGATGTCTGAGGTTTGGTGTTCAATGCTGCTCTTGGCCTGAATATCCAGCCCAGGACAAGATAAACACAGACCCCTTTTAGTGTAAATAATTTTATTATCTTAATGATACCTTGATGGATTATTTCATGCTTTACAGGACTCAAATTTTGGAGGCCCCCTAGAGATAATTCATATGGATTGAACCGGGTCTTGGACCCTAGGAAAACCTCCTTGTATGTGAGTTTCTCATCCCTCAGGGGTGAAAACCTCCCCAGAGTTGTTGTTTCCTGTGGACCAACAGGGATAAGAGTCATTTCAGGGCTAAGGAGGTAGCTCAGTGGTAGAGTGCTTGCCTTGCATGCCTTAGGCCCTGGGTTCCATTCCTCAAAACCACATGAGAAGAATAAGCTAGAAGTGGCACAGTGGCTCACGTGGTAGAGTGCTAGCCTTGAGCAGATGACCTGAGGGACAGGGCCCAGGCCCAGAGTTCAGGCCCCATAATCAGCCAAAAAAAACCCAAAAAACTACAAACAAACCAAAAACACAAAAAAACAGAAAACAAGAGTTATTTCAGACCCATGTAGGAGTGAGAGTCTCGGCAAACTTGTCAGCCTGATTTTGAAACCTCCTCTGGAGCTCATCTGTGGCATTCTCAAGAGGCCAATTGGACCTCCTCTGAAGGATATTTTGGGTAATCTCAAGAGGCCATCCTTGAGAGGCCATCTGGGGCCTTCTTGAGAGTTCATCTTGGGCTTCCTTTTGAAGCCATCTGTGACCTATTCTGAAAGTTATCTTAGCCCTCCTCGAGGTCTTCATCTAGGTCTTCCTCCAGTCAACTGGGGCATTATTGGTAGGACATCTGGGACTGACTCCAGTGGAAATTTGGGGCTTCTTCGAGAGGCTATTTGCGACCTCTTCTATAGTTTACCTGGTAATTCCTCTGGAGGTCATTTGGGGTCCCTGAAGAGGCCATTTGGGAATTCCTCCACTGGTCATCTGGACACTAAAGTGAAAAGGTATCTGCGACCTCTCCAAGGGGCATGTTAGGCCATCTCAACAGGTCATCTCAGATGTCCTCATTACATTAATAGGAACCTCATCATGAGGCCATCTGGGACCTCATCCGGAGGTCAACTAGAGACTTCAAGAGGTCATCTGGAGGGTCCTATAAAGTCATCTGAGACCTCCTTGATTGGTCTTTTGTAGCCTTCTTGAAATGTCATCTGGGACCTTCTCCAGAGGTCATCTGGGATCTCCTCAGTAGTCCTTATGGGATCTCCTCCAGAGGTCATCTCATACCTACTCAAGAGGGCATCACTGAGAGATATGGGACATGTGGGTTTAGGGTTTATGGCTATTTTTGTGTGCTGATAGTGCTGTTTCATGTATAAACCTCTGCTTACTCCATTTTTTTCCAGGATGGGAGTACAATATGTTAAAGTTCCTGTAACTGAAATATCTTCCTTCTGGTGTTACAGGATCCCCCAGAAGAAGACACATCCTCCCAATCTGTGCCATCAGCATCTCTGATGTTCAGTCCCTCCATACCAGAATTAGTTACTTGAACCAGCCTGAGGTGGTACACAGCAGGCACATTGGGGAAATGGTGGGCAAACCAACTTTCTAATGCATGTCCCTTTTACAATTATTGTCATGTATAAGGGGAAATAGCAAAATCCGTCCTTTCTAAAAAAGCCCAGGGATTCATCTCTTTACATCAGCCCACCTGGGATGACTTAGGGAAATTTTACAGGTGCTTTCCAACTGGGAGGAAGGGAGCGAATACTGCACAGTGGCTTGAAGGTGGTCCTTGGACTAGATCATTCCCCTACTGAAGACCCATTCCTATTGGAACAAGTCTTTCCCCAGACTCAACCAAGCTGGGAGTAGAACATCAATCAAGGTAAGGATGTGCTTAGCAATATTGCAAGCCTGTTAGCAGGGTAAGGGTAGCAGCTTGGAAGCCAACTATTGAATTAAGATGAATGACACTATACTGCCCCAAAGAATCTCTAATGCTTTTCTAGAAAGCCTCCAAGAGGCCTATAGGAACTATATGCCTATAGATCCTGAGGCCCAGGAAAATTGAAGAGCCCTAAATATGGCTTTCACTACACCGTCAGCCCAGATACTAGGAAAAATCTTCACACTTTAGAAGGATTTGAGAAAAGGTATCATCTGAGTTGGTAGCAGTTGCCCAATAGGTGTTTCATAACAGTTATACAGTGGAAGAAAAAACAGTCTAAGAAGGGGTTACACATAGCAGCACCAGCACAGGGATAAAGAGACTCAGGGTGAAGACAGTTTGATTCATTTGCAAATATCAATAGGGAAGCTCTAGCACTAGATCTGTGTGCTTACTGGATGTAAACAGCAAGGGAAAAAGGAATTTCCAAGGAAGAGAAGGATTAAAAATGACATATTAAGTAGGCAGGTTGCCACTGGGAAACTGTGATTATATCTCCTGAGAATAAGGCAAATGAGCTCAGGAGTCTGAAATCCAACTGTGGCAAACTTAAAAATCAGCCCACTGAACTTAAGAAAAAATGTGGTGATGAAAAATTTCACACATTTCTGTTTGAAAACACAGGCTAAAAAATATTCTAAATCTCAAATACATGCCAATCAAAACCCACAAATAGGTTAGAAGTGCATTAAACAGCATAATGGAGAAAAGAAAGAATTATCAGATGTGAAGAAAAGATTTGATGACATAAATCATAAAATTGTGAGAGTCAAAAATAAGAACAAAAATTCACAAAATGAAACTGAGAAAAATGCAGAATCCAATGAAATCCAAGTACATAAGACAAGGTGTGCCTTATACAAAGGTCGAGCCCACAGGTCACAGGCTGAGGAGGACAAAGACACCAGTGCGTCCATCCTTGCTGACTACAAGCAAGGCAGGTAGAACATCCTGACACTGTACGTGAAATCAAGGCCAGGTAAAAGGACCTGGTCATGATACAACAGTGCATTAAACTTTTACCTTTGAAGGGTGTGAGCAAAAATTCAAAGCACCAGAGGAACAACTCAAAGGCCAGTTAGAAGGATAGAACCCAAATTCCTGTGTCATTGAAGAAGAGGCCAAGAAAAGTGAGCAGAATAATAAATGGGTCAAAATACAGATTGTTACTCTTTAGAAATAGTCAAGGAAACTCATATTTTGATGGGGAATACCTGGGAAGGACTGCATTAGGTACAAAAAAAACAAGTGTTACACTGTTGAACGACTTGTCATAAAAAAACAAGGAAGTGTAGAAAAAGAAAGAGGAGCTACTAGAGGAAAACCCAAAGACAATGACAAGATCCTCACAATAAATGTAATGCAGAAGTAGCATGTCCCAATGAAACAGATGGAGGTGAAAAAAAACCCCTCTCAATAGCACCACTGAGAATAGAATGGAGGAGATGAAGAACAAGCAAAGATGCTGCTGAAAGAGCAGCATTTGAACATTCAAAGGAACTTTCCTGTGACCCTGGCAGAACACTTGCAAGGTCAGGAGGAATTTAAAAAGCAGAATGGGATCATAAAAGCAATCTTTAAAGAGTGAAAAGGAGGAGGATAAATGGAAGAAGTCTCCAACCTGCAAACAGGTTCAGAATAATAAAAAGGAGTTAAGGAAACTAGAGAACATGTAGGGGCAAGGAAACAACTGAACGGATCAGTTAGCTCAGGAGACCACTCTAAAATCAGTGATGTTTCTCGAGCTACTACTCAAGATTAAAGAATGAAGCAAAAAAAGAATGGTAACAAGTGTGTAAATGTGGATACTGATCTTGTGAAAAGAATTACATGCTCAAACCTTCTGCCTGTATCTGGTTATTTGACATGCTGGTAATTTAAACCAGCCACTGCCAAAACTTTCTTGAAAACCATTGAGACCGCTGCCTGACAAACTTGTATATAGAAAGTTTCCAACAGGTAAATTCTGGAAAGCTCCAACATGTAGTTCTCAGAAGGAACTTCAAGTCACAATATGATCATGATGTCACATCAGCAATTAGATATCACAGTGCTGATGAGGTCCCAATGGATTTGGGATGTCACAATGAGGTTGTAATATGACAATGATATGTACAACTTCAGTTGCTACTAGTTCATAATGAATTCCATGTTCAAAATGTTCAAGGAAGGAGCTTGATATCTAAAAAGTTATGAGGTCATGATGAAGTATGGAGGTCAGTTCTGGCCATCACCTTATTGGCCACATGGTTGGTTGTGGGGTCTTGCATCTTGCTGGGTGAAGAAAACCCCCTGCCTATCACCTTACTCCAAGGTAATGTTCATGACCATATCCCTGGAGACAGGTGTGGGTACTTGGCTGATAGGTAACTGAATTTGCTTGAACTGGGAATTTCCTGATGATCTGACCTCTGCACCAACCTACTTAGGTCTGAACCTGCGTAGACATCATTATGTCATGCCAATTGTCTCACTGATCATGTCCTGTGTCCTGTCTCCCGGCTCAGCTTCGGTCATCATTGCAGCCCAATTAAGCTACCATACCATTGTTGGCATGGTTTTTGTTTTTTGATTTTTGTTTCTCTTTAGCATGTTTCCTAGCTGTGTTACTTTTATTTGCTTGCTGTAGGTCTTTGTAACAATTGCCTACTTGCAACCGTAAACTCTATTATAAATATTACAATATACTATATTTCAAAATGAGGCTTCTGGGATGATTTCCCTTACAGCAATTAAAGTGTTCTGAAAACACTATGGGACAGTGATGTTACAATGAAAATGTGGTCGAAATATCATGTCATAATAAAGTTTTGAAGTCACCATTAGAGGTGACAAAGAGGTATGGATAGCAAACTGGTATACAGGAACACAATTTTCACTAACTCATAATTAATATATGAGTTCACAGAAGAACTTTGATGTCTCTAAAGTATGTATTGTGAAAATGTGATGAAGTGCTAGCAGGTTTCTGATTTCATTATGTGACAGAATGGTCATGACATCTGGCAGTGTGATGTCAGAGTGGCCTTGATATCACAGAAGATGTCTTTTTTAACATGTCATTTCTGAAATATTATCAGTTTGAAAACAAATTATTAGCTCACAAACTGAAAACAAATTATTAGCCTAAAGTATCACATGGCAAAGAAAGGTTGTTGAAGACATGTTTGTGATGGCACAGTGGGTTACTGATATGATTATGGCAATGTGATGTCACAATGGTGATTAGTTCACAATGTGTTTCTGATAACACACAGGTCATATTTGAAATAGGATGACATTGCAGAATAGGCATTTACAATGCTTCTATGATGTCACAATGAAATGTGATGTCATAGGGTATGATATGATTGTAAGTTTTGTGATATCACAATGATCTGATGATATCATAAAGACAATGTGAGACAGTTGGTGTCACAAAAGGTTTTGATGTTACAAAGGCAGGTTGAATCTCAATTGTCTGTAATTCACAATGAATATATGGGTGGAGAATGTATATATGGTTGGTGGGTGGGAAAGGGTTAAGTGAGGCAGGTGAGCGGAGTCAGGGAGTGTGGATGAGAAATGGAAAGGGATGGGAAGTTGAAACAAAGGAGGAAGCAACAATGCTTGATAAGAAAGTTACTCATTACATTGCCCATGTAATTCTAACTCATGTGTACAAAATTTTCACAGTAAAAATAAATAAATAAATAAATAGATAGATAGATAAATAAATAGAATAGAATAAATCTCTTTGGACAATATCTTTACAATGAAGTATATAATGAAATAAGTTAGGACTTCATAACTTTGCCTTCACCCCATGACTTTGGAGACATCACAGCCCTTTTGTGAACATTTGTGCATTAATGACAATTGAGTTTTGTAATTCCATTGTGCCATCACCAACCAATTATGGCTTCACAAATGTATTGTGATTTCAACATGCTTGTGGCACCACCAACTAATTGTGACATTAAAACATTATTACATCATATTTTTACATCACATTGCCATTATGATATAACTGCCCATTGTGTTTTCCCAAACCGAGTATGTTCTCATATTATTTTAGAAAATTCGTGGCCTTTGGCACTCCCAGCTCTTTCCTTGAACTACTGTACTCCTGTACTAGGAGCAAATAAAATTGAAGAACTTGTGTTATTTCAATCTCACTTTTTTTGATCTCAAACACAATTTGACCTAATCACCCCACTCATATAACAAACTCATTTTGATGTTACATTGCTATTTTGAAATCATGATCACATTGTGATGATTATAGGTTTGTGAAAACCCCATGGGACAGTAATATCACCCTGACAATGTGATGTCACAATATCATGCCAAGATTACTTCTTAGCATATGAATATTTCTAAGCTCCTTGGAATAAACACAAGTCCATTGTGACATGACAATCCCTTTTTCTACCCATAATCTCATTGTGAACTAGTGACAACTGAGATCAGATATGCCATGGTACTATCACAAACCCCTTGTTACATCATCACTATTTGGACATCACATTCCTGGTATGACACCATCAGCTCATTTTGGCCTCACAATACTACAATTTCATAATAGTATTATGATATTACATATGCATTGTTACATCATACATCCAATATTGATGTGTATCATATGAAATCCTTTTATTTCAAATGTGACATGTGTTTTGTTATCAGAAACCCATTGTGACTGCATAACCATTGTGGTATCAATAATCCATTGTGACATCACAAACTCCTGTTCTCATAATTTTGGTAAAATATCACCTTTGGGATATCTTAGGCCATTTGTGAGTTCATTATCTGGTTTTGACTTCCTGATATTTCATGTATGACATATCATAGAAAACCATTCTGACAACATGACTGCTGTAACATCACACTACCAGATGTCAAGAACATTGTGTCATATAGCAACATTTCAAACCTCTTTGGACTTCATTGCCTTTGTGTTGAGACCTGCATTTGGAGATATCTCAAGCCCTTTTTGAACTTATATATTTATTTAGAATAAATGACAATAGAGATCTACCATAACATTTTGATTTCAGCATCCCATTGTGACCTCAGAAACCTGCTGTGACCACATCACAATTATGGCATTAACAACTATTTATGACATCAAATCATTATGTCATAGTATGGTGACATCACATTTTCTTTGTGATATCATTGTCCCATTTTGTTTTCACAAACCTATTTTAACTACATCACGTTAGAAAACTGATGTGCTTTGGGACTTCTAACTCCTTCCTTGAAAGCAGATCCTCATTGTAAAACAGTAGCAATTGAAATTAGACCTGTGATTAATATATTACAAGTGTGATCACATCATTATCCTATTGCTGATGTCATTACCACTGTGACATCACAAAAACATTGTGACATCATATTGTAATTGTGTCATGATTATCACATTGAGACATTGCAACCTGTTACGACTTCTCAGAACCATTGAAAAAAACACAAGGCCTCCTTTGTGACATCAAAATCACTTTATTTACTTATATCCCCCTTGTGGATTAAGGACAACACACCTTCCATTGCAACATCAGAAACCTATAGTGACCTCATCACCAGTATGACATCACTAGCTTGTCCCCTCATCTTAACTTTGGAAACGCTGCCAGTGTGAAACTTAGGGCCTTTTTGAACTCATATTCTGTTTTCAAGCACATAATATTTATGACATGTGATATTATAAAAACATTCTGATGTCATGAAAATTGTGATATAACATTGTTAGTGGTCATGACCACTTTGCCACATTTTGACCATCATTGTTAGGAATTCATCATATTCCTGCCAACACATGCCTTTGGAGACCTCACAATCACTTTCTGAGCTCATATAATCATTGGCAGTTAGACAACCCATAGGGACATCACAAAATTCTTGTGACATCGTCAACATTATGACATCAACAAATAATTGTGACAACATTACATAATCATGACATATCATTTGCCATTGTGATGTTTCTGTTCCACTGGGTTTTCACAAACGTTATGACTTTATAACGTTTTAGAAAATTCATAGGCTTTAGGAATTTAAGCTCCATATGAACTTGTATATTATGACCCATAAGATCAAGACAATCCTTCGAGACACATTTAAGATAACATACAAATTCATTTACAATAGAAAAGGACCTGCAGCTACCTTGTACTGGACTAGATACCCACAGATATGAGCAGCCTCGACCACCTCAGACCACCAATGGGCAGCTCTAAGAAGAGCCCCCCAAATTAAAATCTCCAAAGCCCCAAACTTCAAAGGGGAAGGCTTTTTTTCCCTTCCTTCCACTTTTCTACACCCCTCTCCTATCTTCCAGTTTCTTCTCCTTTCCACTTCCACCACTTTCTTCTTTTCAGGCCCCTCCACCCTCCACACGATTGTCCTGCTCTAGCCTAGTGGCCAATTGTCATGCTTCCCCTCCTACTCTCTCTCAACTCCGTCTCCTCCCAGGGCTTTCCCATCCTACTGTCTCATGAATATCTTCCCTCCAGGACTTTCTCCTCTTTCTCTCC
Organism: Dipodomys spectabilis; assembly: GCF_019054845.1. Lineage (NCBI taxonomy): Eukaryota > Metazoa > Chordata > Mammalia > Rodentia > Heteromyidae > Dipodomys > Dipodomys spectabilis. The sequence continues at coordinate 6,280,983 of NW_024871210.1, read as the reverse complement.
TGGTCTATTGTTCTGAACACACAGCCTATAGATAGGTTGTATCCTTCTGTCACATCAATGGCTCTCCTGCCGTACAATTTTAAACCATCTCAAACTGCACACTGGTCAGTCACTAGGTGACAGCTCACCATGTCGGGCTTGACACTCTATCCCCTCCAGAAGTATGCTCTGTCCCATTTGGTGGAAAGCCTTGTCCACTCCAGCATATCAAGCCAAGGGGCTATACTGATTATTGGGGTCCCCTGGTTAGTATATTCCCCACTGGTTTTCATGTACAATCAAATCATTGCTTCCTTCTGGAACAAATCCTAAACTTTTCCTTCTCTCCCCTGACCCCAATAGATTTAAAATATATTTATAACAAATAATAAGGAGTAAGCCACAAAAACACACTAGTTAGCACTAACTAACACTTGGTAAATCTTTCCCGAATGGATTCTTTGAGTTTCTCTGAGCTGTACATTGTGCAGGCGTCTCTGGATATTGTTCCACTTGAGAATGATGTTCAGTGCTGTTTTCCTGCAGCATTAATAGCCGATGATGTAATTAGCAACAGCACGTAAGTTTCTTTCCAAATGGGCTCAAATTTAGGAGCACGATGCCTTTTTAAACAGACCAGCTCTCCAGGTAAGAAAAAGTGGTGGAGTTTTTCTCAGGAGGCCAGCGGATAAGCCAAAGATCATGTTGCAAAGACTGCAGGGACTGTACAGATTGTGGTTAGACATTTCTGTTGATATAGCTTTCCCAAGTTTAGGAAAAATGGGGGATCACAGATCAGAGGCTGAAGAAGGCACAGGATGCAATGCTGCCATCCTTGCTGACTACAAAGAGGGCAGGAGAATATCTGGACACTATACATGGAAATCAGGAGCTGGACATGATGCAAAAATGTATTAGGATGAAGTGCATAGTAATTGTAAGCTATGAAGCATGTGAGCTGAAATTCAACAAAGAAAGAATAGAAAGAGCAGCTGATGGGGCTGACTAGAGGTGCCATGTCATAGAAGAAGAGGCCATGAAAACTGAACAGCAAAATATCAGAGTCAAGAAAGAGATTGTTATTCTCAGAAAGAGTTAAAGGACAGGCATGCTTTGATGGGGAATGCCCAGGAAAGGAAAGAGCATTAGGCAGAAAAACAGAACAATTTAACAGTTTAAAGGTCTGTCACAAAATACATTAAAGGGAAAAGAAATAGAAGCTATTAGAGGAAAAGACCAAAGAGACTTTTGAGATCTCACCAAAAATATAATGCAGCAGTAGTAGGTCTCAGGAACAGTTGGAAGTGGGAAAAAAAAACGCTCTTAATAGCACCATTTCAAACTTAAAGGAGGAGCTGAAGACCAGTTAGAAGTGTTGTGAGAAGGAGCAGCAGTTAGAGAGAGGAAGGAATTGTGTGCTCCTGGAAGAACACTTGCAGCATAATGAGGACTTTGACATGAAGACTGGGATCATGAAAGCTAGCTTCAAAGAAAAGGAGGAGGATAAAAGGGAAGAGGATTCCAAGTTCCTGACTGAGGTCAGAGTACTAAATAGGAGTTAAAGAAAATAGAGATCCCTGAGGTTCAGAGAAACAACTGAGATTATCAGGTTGCTCGGGAGACCACTCTAAACACAGTGGAGTGTCTACAGCTACTAATCATTACAATTGAAAGAAGGAGGAAAAATAGTGATATGAAGTGTGCAAGTGTGGTCATCAAATTTCTGTAAAATGGTTATAGGCTCAAGCCTTCTGTCTGTTTATATCTGGTTATCAAGCACCCTGGTAAATTGTCCCAGGCCAATGCCTAAGACAGAGGGTCCTCAGTCTTACAAGCATATGTAATGTACATAGAAATTTCCCAACAGGTAAATGCTGAAAAGTTTGAACTCATGGAGAGAGTGATTATGCAAGTTACATCACATGGTTAATTTGAGGAAGTGGATTCATAGAGGTAAATCTGAAATATGGGTATCAGTATGATAATGTGATGTCAAGATGCTATGTATTCATTATAGTTTGGTGATATCAATGTAAGCTGATAGTTTCATAATGACAATGTGATGTCACACTGGTGATGACACAAAGTGTGTGTGATGTTGAAAGGCATGTCTGATATAAATTGTCCTAGGATCACATCAGGATATGGAACACAAAGTGACTGTGATGTCACAAAGGCTCTGACTTGTGTCGAAGAGTTAAAACTAGGTTTGGGATATCACAACTTGATAGTGATATCACAATGGCAATGTGATGTCACAGTGGGTTTGTAATGTCACAGTAGTAATGAGGTCACGATGTGAGAGTGATGTCACCATGAGTGACTAACTTTACAACGTTAGTGCGGGGGAGGGGGGGAGGGGGAGGAAGGGGGAAGGAGAAGGATTGGGATTAGGGGGGGAGGGGGGAGGCTGGGAAGGGATGTGAAGGGTAAACAAAGGAGGAGGCTGCAATGCTTGGTAAGAAATGTACGCATTATCCTGCCCATGTAACTGTAACTCCTCTGTACAGTATGTTCACAAATAAAATTAAATTAAATTTTAAAAAAAAGAAATATTTTGATGACATAATTGGTGATTCCTAAAGGTGATACTGTCACAGTAATTTTGAGAGATCACAATGAGTTGGTGATGTCACTATGGCATGATGTATATCAATTATACTTAACTCTAAATGAGTAAATGTGTTCAAAAAGGGATGGTTATGTCCCAAAGGCATGTGTTGTCACAAATGGGAGGAAGTCCTAACAGGTTTGTGATGTCACAATGTAACAAAATGGTCATAATGTCTGGCAGTGTGATATCATAGTGGTCAAAATGTCACTGTGGATTTCTCCTTTCACATCATACCTACCATATGACAAGGTCAAAAACAGATCATGTGTTCAAAAATGGCATAAGAAATCACAATGGCACCATGTCACATAAGTTGAGGACAGGGCAAGTTTGTGATATCACAGTGATATCATATTGGCAAAATGATGTCACAAAGCATTGTAATTTCACAATGGTTATGAAATCGTAATGGGTTTCTCATTTCAACACACATGACACATTTGAAATGGAATGAACTCACAGAATAGAATTTCCTAATGTATGATGTAATTTTAGTTCAGTGATGTAACAATGACTAGTAAAAATGAGGTGTAAAAATGACAATATGATCTCAAAATGGTGTTGTCACATAGGAATGGTGAGCTTACAATGGAATGTATAATCTCATTTCAATAGTTTACATTTAGACTAAGGATATGCAAAGAGACTCTGATGTCACAAAGAATATTTGTGTATTTACAGGTGCTAAAAGGTCACAATAGTTTTAGGATATCGCAATGGGATCATGATATCATAACAGCAATGTGATATCACAATGGGTTTGTGATGTCACAAATAACTTTGAAATATCACAATTCCTTGTCCAAATTCAATTGCTATGAGGATACAAGTTAACAGAAGGACCTTGAAGTCCAATGGCGAATTTTCTAAAAGATTATAAGGTCAAAATTTATGAAATCACAAAGGGACAGTGACATCATGATGGCAAGTTGTCAACATATCATTTTATAATAATGTTTTTATATCACAATGAGTTGGTAGTATCCTAATGTTGATGCAGTTACAAGAGGTTTGTGATGTAACAATATGTCGATGTCACAATTGCATTCTGGATCTCAATTTTCATTTTCACAATTAGTATATGGGTTCAAAAATGGACCCTGATGTCTCTAAAGACATGTTTTGTTACAAATGTGATGAAGTCCTAACAAGTGTTTGATGCACTAGGTGGCACAGTGATGATGTCTGACAGTGTGGAGTCACAGTGGGCATGATGTTACAGTGGATTTCTGAAATCACATATCATAGCAGGAATATTATGAGGCTGAAAACAGATTATGAGCTCACAAAGGCCTAAGATATCATAATGGAAACATTTCAACAAAAATATTGGGACAGGAGAGGTTTATGACATCACAGTGTGTTAGTGATATCACAATGGCTTGTAATATCACAAAGAGATTTTGATGTCCCAATGGTTAAGAGGTCACAATTGGTTTCTATTATCAACCAATATTCATTACATTTAAAACAGAATGAAATTACTAAATAGGTATTCACTATTAATCTATGATCTCACAATGACAACTAGATGTCATTAGGGTATGATCTCATTACAGTTTGTCGATGTCACAATGAGTTGATGACGTAATAATGACAATGCAATTTGGCACTGATAATGATGTCACAAAAGTTTTGTGATATTACAATGGCATGTCCTTTGTTCACCATGAATATATGGGTAAAAAAATTTACTAAGATATCACAAAGAACGTGTGTTTTTTTCAAAGTTGCTAGGAGGTCATATAAAGTTTGGAGTTTCACAATTTAGTCGTGGTGTCACAAAGGCAATGTGATTTCAAAATGGTTTTATGAGGTCAGTTTTGGTGAGGTGTTAATGGGTTAGTCACAACTATTGATATTACAAACTTTTTATGACAAGTTTGTAATATCACAATGACATGTCCAAATTCAATACCTTCTAGTTCAAATCGAGGCCACCATGATAACCCAGGGCGTATCTAAATTCTGCAGAAACTGAAAATAATTATGGCCCTTTGCTCTAGCTGTCTGGAGGGGGTAGGATATGTTGCTACAGGCAGATGGGCATTCTGCTGGAGGGGGTGGGATATCAAACTCCACATGTTTAGCAATGAAGTAGTGATTGGGCAGTGGGCACTTTGGGAAGTGACCATTGAAATATCTTAGAAAGGAGACTGGTTGGTGTTGGGTAGGGGTACAGACTATGTGTTCTGAGTAACTGAATAGGAGTAAATGCGGGGAAATACCTGGAAGGAAGGACATGGGGAGTCAGCAGGAGGGGAAAGACCTAGGAGGAGAAGAATTGAAGGAAAGCCGTAGGGCAAAAATGTCAACTGGGCAATCCTGTGGAATGTGGAAAGTCCTAAAAAAAAGATAGGAAAAAGGGAAAGACCTTGGAAGGAAGGACAAGTCAGTAGAGTGGGAGGGATGCAGATAAAAGTAAAAGGCCTAGCCTTTTGAAGTATGCAGATTTGGAGATCATAATTGTGGGGGGTGGTGATTTGCAGACCAGTAAACAAACGGTAGGGCTGCCCATTGGAGGTCAGAGATTTGTTGGTCAAGGCTGCTTTTTTCTCTGCTTATCCAGCACACAATCAGACATCCTCAGGCCCTTTTTGTGTAAATAAATTTATTTATTCTCTTAAATGTGCCTCTATACACTGTTTTGTGCTTTAGAGGTTATAATTTTTGGAGGCTCCAGTGTGATGGCTGTAGGCCTGGACTCAAGGAAACCCCTCTAAGTTAAGTTTCTCAGGCCTCAGAACTGAAAGTCTCCCTTGAGTGTTTGTTTCCCAAAGATCAACAAAGTTGAGAGACTTATTTAGAAATCCTGTAGTGTTGAGTCTTGGTAAGCATGATAGCCTGTTTTGCAGACCTTTTCTGGAGGTCATTTGTGGCTTCCTTGAGATGCCATCTGGGACCTCGTCGAGAGGTCATTTGGGCTTCCTTGAGAAGCTATCGAGGCCTCCTAGAGAATTTATCTGTTATATTATCTCTGACCTCCTCTGGAGTTCATCTGGTGCTTCCTTGAAAAGCCATCACCGTGATAGCTTAGGTCTTTTGTCAGCTCATAATCAGATTATCTGTTTTATGCCTTATAATGTTTCAGTTATAACATTGCTTGTGATACTGATATTGGAAATGTCATTGTGATATTACAAACTCATGGAGACATCACTAACCCAATGTGAGCTCACCGTCATTCACCAACCCACTGTGAAATCTCACTGACATTGTGACATCATGATCACATTGTGACACACCAAACTTATTTTGACCTCCTAGCCCTTTTGAAAAAACACATGGTCTTTGCGTCTTCATGGTCTGTGTATCCATATCTTCATTATGACTGGACTTAAAATAACATTTTTAAAGGTATCATCACAAACCCTTTGTGACATCATCTTCAGAGTGACATCAAATTGTTAATATGCTATCAAGAGGTCATTGTGACATCACTGAACTATTGTGACAGCCTTATCACATCATATTTTTGTTGGGATGTGATAGGCACATTGTGAATGCATATCCTGTGATTTCATTCCATATCACATTTCCATGTGGGTTGATAGCAGAAACTCATTGTGTCTTCATAATCATTGTCACATCACAATTTCTTTTGATGTCCCCATTGCATCAGCACTGTAACATTTCAAACATGTAGTGAAATCATATTGCCATTGTTCTTTCACAATCACATTGTGATATTGCAAACCTACTATGAACTGTTAGGTTCTTTGAAAAAACACATTGCCTTTGTGACGTCACAATCCCTATCTTTATCATTATCCTCTTTGTGATCTAATGATAATTGAGATGTCATGTCATGCCATGGTAACATCACAATGCATTTGTGTCATCATCACCAGTATAATCTCACATTTTTTATGACAAAATCAGCTCATTGGGACATCAAAAACTACAGTGACATCGTTGAATTCTCACATCACAGAGTCATCATGATGCCATCGACACATAGGGCATGCCTATTCTGTGATTTCATTCTGTTTCAAATGTCGCAAGTGTTTTGATATCAGAAATGCAGTGTAACATCACAAAAATTGTGATATCACAGTGAAAATATGTTACAACTAACACACTGTGACATCACAAATCTCTCTCCTCATAACTTTTATGATATACTGCCTATGTGATATCAGAAATCCACTGAGATGTCATGACCACACTCACATTACACTGCCAGATTTCATGACCATTGTATCACATGGTGACAACACAAACCTCATAGGACTTCATCATAGTTGTGACAATATATGTATTTTAAGACATCATGGTCCCTGTGTGAATTCATATACTCATTGATACTACAAATCCATTGTGACTTCACAGATATTGTCACTGCATCATCATTGTTGTATGACAAACCCATTGTGACATCATATTGCCATTGTTATATCAGAAGCACATTGTGACATCCTAAACCTGGTATGAACACTTAGAGACACAATATCTCCTCAAAAAGATCTATGTGATTTTTAAAAATTAAATTGCTTTCAAGTTTTTTTTATCATTTTTATTGAACTTTTGAATTCTTTTTAGTTTATTTCCTATTTATTTTTGTGTTTTGGTTTTACATAATTGCTGTTCTATTCATTCCCAAGTAAACACACATCTTATGTAAGACCATTTCCTTCATTGGGTATGCATGCTTAATTCAGATATCAATTATATCAATTACTCAATTCACAAACCCTCAGCCATGACTCCTTTAACTGTAGTATTATTTCCATATACTTATATAATTTCTTTCATGTTCCAATGTCGTTATTTTTTATTAATAAGATTTTCTTAATCATGAAAATACAGAGTGGTTACACTTACATGAACAAGGTAAGGAGTCATATGTTTTCCTTTCTTGCTATAGTTTAACAATTTATATAATTTTTGTTTCACTTTCAAATTTTTTATTTCAAATTTTTTATTTTTTTATTTCCTTTGTTTGTATCTCTCTTCTTCCTTTCAATCCTTTGCCTCTCTCTGCATATATCTTGGTTATAGTCCCTCTCTCCCATTCTATCTCCACATTCGTCTAATTTTATTTTCTTCAGACAATTCTCCCTAAAACTATTAATTTCTGGTCTGCTGACTCCTTCTTTGATTTTCTTAGTCCCTAGTTATTTGTTGTTGAACTAGATGTATCTACTAAACATGAATATACATGTATTCATTTTGACTGTTTCAAAAAATCTGTGCCACTAGAGAACTCTGACTGACGATTGCCATAATATAGTGTCCTTGAACGGTATTGGTTTTGCTTTAATACCCGAAGCAGAAGAAAAAGTGGAGAAACACAAGAAAATTGGCAACTCCAGGTATCTCATCTCCCCTCATGATAATCAGGCAATAGAGCAGTTAATAATCCAAGGGGCCTTCCATAAATGGTCTACAACACTGATAAAAACTAATAAAAATGCTAAATAAAAGATTGAACACCTGCAAAAGACTCTGTGTAAAGGTAATAGGAAAAGGCGTGAGTGTGATAGGAAAATTCATGAGCATGATGAGGCTAATCAAAGATTAATTGAGGAATTGTTCAGGTGGGATGGGAATAGATACAAATTAATATAGAATTCATGGAGTCAACAATCAGAAATCTGGAAGAATCCGAGGCCAGAAAAGGTATGCTGAATGAAACCCAGCACATGGAAAGAGAGTCCAATGAAAGTATAACCAATCCTTGCATTCATGTGAGATATGCATGGTAATTGTCAGACATATTTGCAGATCATCAACAATCCATGCAATATAAGCATTTTTATAAAAGCTCAAGCAATACTTCTATCAGAAAATACTCATTGATAGTGCTATTGACTATAGTATTTCACCAATTCTGAAATTTGTATACAGATAATTCCATTGACAACTCTCAGAAATCCACATAGAACATCAAATTGCAATCATTTTGAGGAGAGAAATTTAAAAGGTATTTGAATAGATGCACATTCTGCATATTCTGATTTCATATAAAGGCTTGCTCTGTCACGTCTTTCTTGATCCACCAAGATTCCTTAATTTCATGGAACAGTAAAGTGAGATGGAACAAGATAGATAACTGTCAATCATGAGAGGGCCAAGAATAGAACTTAGGTTTGTAGAACCACTAAAATCAAGTTTTTTACGTTGGGAGAGGTAGGCAAGTGTAAGAATCATGGGTTGAAAGAGGTGGCTTATTTTTTCAAGCAACTCTAAATTCTATTGCTTGTATAATAATGAAAGGGCTATGTTTCATAAAACCCTATACATCTCAGTCCGTGTAGATTTTAAGTCTTGGCAGCCAGCTCCCATGAATGTCAGAGATAATTTGCTCAAATTATATGACTTTTTATGCAATGCTCTGGATATTCTTTTTCCTCTCTCATAAATAACACCTGTCATTTCCTGTTTGGATTCTTTTATTCACAGGTTAATTTTCTTGACCAGGAATCTGCAAATAGTAGTCTATGATCTTTATATCGTGCTTTGATCTGGAGCTAAGAATGTTTTTCTACAGTTTTAAGTGATGGAAAAAATAGACAAATAACCGAAAGTACTAATTATTATAAACTATAGGGAATCTGTATCTTTTATTACATTTTACCATGCCTAGATTTATCCTCTTTCAGGTTGTCTGTAGCTGCTTTAGCACCACAATGTTCAAGACTGAGGTGCAGGTAAGAGACTATGTGGCCTGCCATTCCTAGATTTTTTACAATCTGCATCCTCTATAAAAAGTTAATTGCCTCTGCACTCTGTTCTCTTCTGTTTTCACATTATGCAATTCCAGAATAACCACTTGAGGTAGGTTCTTGTCTCTATGTATATAATTACTTGAGTTTTCTCTTTGAACCTTCACCAACAGAAGTCCAGAATAGATCAAATCTGTGCTGAAACCTTTTTCACATAATTAAAAAAATTATAACTTTTGAAATAACTTCCCAATTTAGTAAAAATTCATTCACTTTCCTATTTAAAATATAGTAGCTACTTTGTAAGTAAAACATGCTTCCCTCAAAAATTATGCCCTTATATGGTATTGTTGAAAAATCTGTGTTGGTCTGGGAGCTGACTTGACCATCTCCTCTTCTAACTTTTCTCACCTATATTATTTCTTAACATGCTTCTTAGCATGGATAAACAATTAATTGGCTATTGCTGACACTTAATATAGACCACATTTGAAATTATTGGTAAGCTTGCTGCTGTTCCCTACCTGCCTAAAATAACTCAGGAAATTCCTCTAGCAATTTTTAGACACAAAGAGGGAAATTGTTTGATTGGAGAATACTGAATCAAGCTTTCAAAAACGTTGCTTGTTCTTAAATGGGGAAGCTTTATGTCTTAACTTTCCTCTATTAATTTCATTAGTTCCAATACTGCCCAAATTCACAAAATTTGGGAATTGAAGGAATTAAACATAAGATATTAAAAATTATATTGATTACAAATTTGATATTTCCATTCATAAATTTACAAAAAAAGCCCTTAATAGGTTAAAGACTTCTGGTTATCTAAAAGAAACAACACAATAAAAAATCCAGTATGGGAAATTATGCTACGACATACTCAAGACATAAACCAAAAACAGGAATGGACATGTTTTAGATATAAGAGAGGATATTATTTATGTCAACGTACCTCTTTATTGTAAATCCAGGTTGTACCAGAGTTTGAGTGTTCCTGAAAATAAAATTAATCACAAATTAGTCTTGGATTTCAGAGGCTTTACAGTTATTAAGAAATCCCATAAACTGATTATTGTTTTGAATCTGTTATGGATCAAAGGGTATGGATAAAGATAGAGACACAGAGAAAGACAGAGATAAAAGGGAGATAATCGAGGAAAAATTGACACAGACGATAGTGAAAAAAGAATTGAGAAGGAGAGTTAGAGAGAGTCTACTAAATTGGGGAAAATTAGAAATTTGTTCAATTCAAATTTAGGATTACTATTGAAAGATAATAATCTATGTTTACTCTGACAATTTTATAAAGCTAACAAAATACTGCTTTTGGAAATCCAAACCCTCCAGATTCTATAACAAACCTGCTATGACCAGCGAAAACTATGAGCACCATTTTGCAGAAAACATAAATTGAAATCCAGACAATAGACTAATTTACACCAGCTAGTCAGTGGAGGGTTCACAATTTGAAGATTTAATTTCAGTATCCCTACTGTAAATCACCATAAGATGCTTCTTTGTCAACAAAGTAATCACACTCAGGCTTCAATTAATGTAATCTGCTCTTGTCATAAATAACTTTGTATTTTTAATGCATTTTGCAAATATACACCATGAAACTGTACATTTTAAAAACATTTTTCAGAGCCAGCATGCTTTTTAAAAAATAATATGGAAGATGGTAAATGAGGGTGCCAATATTATAATGCATATAGTATATCAACAATGTTTTATTATGAACTAAGGGATAGTATGTGATACATTGACATACTTAAACACTACTGTGATAAACACAGAAATGGCTTTTGTTTACCTCACGTAAAGTTACCAAAAAGCTTACTAAATATTACCACATGTAGTATAATTGAGGAGAAAGATGCCAATTTATTAATTCATTCTGAAGTGGAGAGAGTAGGTCTGGCCAGAGACATCTTGGCCACGTGGTAGATGGGAGGGTATAGCTTCTCGTCTTCATGCTGAAGGAAGGAGAAGCCCCTACCTCCTACATGATGTGCAACCTTGAATTCCTGGAGGCAGAGGCTGGGACCTGAATGATAGTTACTAAACCTGTCAGGCACAGTTCCTGGAACTGGGAGTTTCCTGTGACTCTGCTCCTTGACCTGGACCAGCTCAGGTGCCTTTATGTCATTCCATGTGCTTCTGTGTTTGTGTCCTGTGGCCTGGTTCCTGGCTCCGTGCATTCTCTGGTCACCCTGGAGTCCCAAATCAGCTCCCAATTGGATCCTGAATTGGTTTGATGGTATTGTTGTTGTTCTTTTGTTCCTCTCCAGCCTTCAAGGCTTAGTGTTAAGTACATTTGCTTCCTGCTGGTCTTTGAGACATTAGTCCAACATTCAATCACTGGATTTTCAATAGAGACTGAGATTTAACATCTCAAAATATGGCTTCTCAGTTTTCTCCCTGTATGAAAGTTCCTAAGAAGGAATAGGCATTCAGTCATTATATGTGATTCAGCAAATGAAAAATTAGGAAGCGCAGTCAATCTAAAGATGAAGGAAATAAATCACTAGCTGGGATATCTTGCTTTGGAAATCAACACTGGCTAATTTAAACTCATGTCTGAAGGATTCTGGCACTAAACATCCTTAACATTTGAGTCAGTACTTAAAAGCATCTTCTGGTTAGTAAAGATGCATGAGGGAAAGTTGTGAGATGCCAGAAAGGCATGTCACTTATTTTTACTTTTTCCTTACACTGAATGGGAATGTCAAGTCATGGTAAATGTATTATGTAAAATATCAAAATCACGAGTTTATATTAAAAATTGTCTTAGTTATGCTATTATTGAAAAGAAATAAGACAATGTAAAAAACATAAAACTTCATGTATTTTAAAACTGTTTGATTGAGGCACCCCGCAGGCACTATAGTATAGCTTAGTTCAGGCCCTCTATCATGTTCTCCTTAGACACAAAAAAAGAAGGAAAAAAGAGAGAAAGAAAGAGAGAGGGGGAGAGAGATGAAGAAACGAAAATAGACAGGAAGGAGGGAGGGAGGGAGAGAAGACAAAAACAATGTATTTCTGTTGATTGTGTATTGAAAGGATATTATATAAAGAGTTCAGATGGAAATATCTCTCAGAAAATGTATGTTGTTATTTGGAAATATTTTTCTACTTTCAATTTTTCTCCAGACTTCATGAATCATATTCTTCTGTCTTCCCTCAATCATTATTTGCTTTTACTCTTTGTGACAGGAAGTTTCCATTTTAACTCTAATACCTCCATTTCCTTCCTAGCAGCTTCCACTCATGTGTAGTCTTATTTTCCATGATAGCCTCCTGAACTATCAAGGCTGCATCTCTGAAAGGATGAATTTTAGTTTAGTTTGTTTGTTTCTTTCTTCTCAACTTAAATATTCCCCCACAATTCTCACACTTGTATCTACAACTTGCTGGAAGGCACATCTGTGTTATTTGTAACTGTTTCATCAATTCCTAACAAATTTACCTCTATGAAGTTTTCTCAGCTCAATCCCTGTGTCAAAGTAATTTAAAAATATCTGCGATTTTTATTGTTTAATCTTCATAGTACAGTTATTTACAGGAAAAGTATAGTCAGTAATCAAATAAATGCACATTAAAAATAAAATGACATCACAAAACATGTATGATAATTACTTCACATAATATAACAATGACCATGTTAAATGCAAGGAACAGACAAACTGTATGCTGACAGGAATGTCAAATAGAAAACACAGTTCTGAAAACAGTTTGACGGGACCTAGAATATGAAGTATGCAAACACTGTATACCACAGGAATTGAGCACTTCAGGCTTTCTCTCATATAAATAAAATGTAACATTCAGCAAAAGTCCAAAACAGGTTTAAACAGGTTTATATAGCATTATTTCCTCTAGACTAAGAAATGGAAATCAATTCAGGCTTTCTTCAGGTGAATGGGAAGTGAATTGTGCTACATTCCCTAATAACAGGACCAAAAAGCAACTCGAGTTGCCTTAAGGCATACAACTGAGAATAATCTATCATAGATTTGAATCCTAAAAACTTATTTACTGCATGACCTAGAAGTTGGAGAAAAGCTATCGGTTGCCAGGACGAAATAAGTTTTAGATGGGACCAAGAAATGGGTTTAATTATAAAAGGGGAGCATGAGAGAGACTAATTTTGGGGAAAAATAAAGTTTCTGAAAATATAGAGTTGATACAAAATTATATAGGACTTAATATGTGCACAAAATAGAACAACTGAAGTCTGCATAGGTACTTGTGAAATATTAATGTCCTCCTTCTGATATCATACTATAAACATTTAAAGACACTCAAAAAATATATTCAAGGGATTTCTCTATGCTCTTCTGCTAACATCAGAAAAATACAGAGTAACCTCAATAGAATTTAAGGATATCTAAAAAACAGAAGTCAATATTGACTGTTTCATTGAAAAATAGTCTGGGTCCAAGCTTGAGATGAAATATGCCTTCCTAATTAGAAGGCAGAGATTTAGAAGCCTGGGATCCAGGGCCAGTTCTGACAAAAAAAAATAGTGAGAAACTATAATAACAGAGAAAGTTAGATTTTGTGTAATTTCCCTGTTATCTCACATTTGTGGAAGCCATAGTTAAGAAATTATTAAGAGAGGTTTGGCCAAAAAGTAAGACCACATCTGAAAAATAGTGTAAAGTAGTCAGAGCCTTAGCAACTTCAAGCACCAGTAATAACAAAGGAAAGAAAGAAAGAAGGAAACAGAAAAGGACAAGAAAGAATAGACAAGGCAAACTATTTCCTCTACGTTCTTGCAGTTTCATTTCATTGGGTACAAGAGTTGATATTATTTTGTTTACTTTTTGAGGATTCAGGCCTCTCTAATATGAAAGCATTTATTCCAAGTAATTATTGTATTCATTCTTACAATTTATTAACTGATTATTTGGCTTTCTTTGGGATTGAACCCATGGCTTTGTACATATTAGATAATCCTATAACAAGCGCGAGTGCATCCCCTAACATGTCAAAACTTCCAAAAATCCTGAATGACAAAACTCGCAGTAAATCTGGATAAATGGCATTACATCAAACCAAATCAATCAGTGTTTAGACTCTAAAGCCATGGAGAAAAGAAAACCAGTTATTGTGTAGCACAGATTTACTAGGGAGCAAACCTACACATGAGAGCCTCGGCCAGTGCTAAAACTTTACTCGCTTTTATAACTAGGATATTTTTAGTGGGTTTATATGAACATAAGAGTTTTCCGGCGGGGATTAGTAAGAAAATAACTGATGGTAAGACATAGATAACATGTGAAAAGATTTGAAGCACAAGAAAGGAGAGATTAAGGCAGGGGCTGAAGCTCGAAGCCTTGCTAGGTGCCAGCTAAGGAAGGTATAGGGAAGGGCAGTAAATCAGGCCTGTTTATCAACAAAAGCACTGGTCTGAAACCTCAAAATAAGGACCACTGTCTATGTGGGCTGAACAGCCTCTAACATGATGTTTCATTTAAATTAAGAAGCACGATTTTAGATTTTTGCAGTATGGGATGGTGCATAGTCACAGGCAATCTCTGCTATGCCAGCTAATCCAATCTACTCATTCATGTGTAACCTAATAGCCAGGTTTCAACACAAACTAGTACAATGAGATTGTACAAATGAAACTTTGACTTTTCCTCCACTGAATGAAAATTCTGCGAAATAATTTATCTTCCATGTATTTACAAAATATTTCTCATGATCTTTTCTACTATTTTGGCTTGATTACTGATGTTCATAGTACTTTTCTTTGCTGGGGGCGGGGGAGTCCGATCCTGGGGCCTGAACGGGGCCTGTGCCAGGTCCCTCAGCACTTTAGCTCAAGGCTAGAGCTCTACCCCTTTAACCACATCGCCACTTCTGGTTTTTTTATTTCTGTTTATGTGCTGCTGAGAAATCGAACCCGCAGCCTCATTCATAAAGGCAAGTGCTCTACCACTGAGCCACATTTCTGGGGCTTAAACTCAGTGTTTCATGGTCTCCTTAGATTTTTTTGCTAATGAATGATGACACCTATTCTTTGAACCATATCCTCACATTCATCTTCTTGCTTGATAATTGGAGAAGTTTTCACATTTTTGTCTGTTTAGACTGACATTGAATCAAAATCTTCAGTTCTTATCCTCCTGATTTACTAGGAGTCTACACAAGAGGCCACTAAAATCAAGCTTTGTGTTACTATTCTATAAATTATGTAGTAGAATAATGTGGAATTATTTTTGTGTTAAGTATATAATTTTCAAAAACAAGATTGAATCACCTCGTTATAATGTAACTGTTATGAATTTTAAGTCTTAAACCAATTAATGTTTCACATTCCCACAGAAATATAATTGAAAAAAAAGGTATGTTTTCTTAAAACAAGTATTGGACCATGAATTTCTTTCACATTACATTCATGCTTTATACCTAAATTAACAGTCTTCAATGAATAAAATAAATATATTAATTGTATACCATAATAAGCAAAGTGATTATAGTTAAGAATAGATATTTCAACACAGCCAAAAGACAAGTTTTTTGAGCAGTCTCCTAAAACTGTAATGTTATTAAAGCAACTAATTGATATTATATAGTTTGATCCTTACACAACATATAAATGTATGGGCTACCACTAAATTCTTCATAACTATGTAAAAAATTATTATGTAGCTAGGGGCCATTGGCTAATGCTTGTAACTTAGCTACTATAGAGGCTCAGATCTGGAAAGGCTCAGGCTGGAAAGTCCATGAGACTCTTTTCTCCAATGAACCACCAAAAAACTGGCACTGGCTTAAGTGGTAGAGCACTAGCCTTGAGCTGAAAAGCTGAGGGAGAGCAACCAGAGGCAGATTTCAAGCCCCATGACTAAAATAATTAAAATTAAACCATTAAAAATAAACTAATATTTTGACATGAATGTTAAGATATATATTCTAAAAAAAATTAAATCCTCACTAGATATTAGTTTATATAAATGTAGAGATGTGTTTTCCGGTTTTAGTTGTCAGTGAATTGTGTAAATCATACAATTCTCACTCAATTCACATTTATTTGTTTATATGCTATAAGTATAATTGTTAAGTGATAGGCAGTGCTGTTTTAGGAATCTCCCTTGCCTTTCTAACATTAACACTTCTAAGCTAAAATCGATATACCCTCCAACCTTCTCAGGGTTTTCATTGACTGTAGTCACTCATCTCATTGGTGTAGGAAAGTATAAGCCAAAATCATTGTTTGGAACAACTGTCACATTTTACATGCTTTTCACTTCATTTAAGATCTAAAATATTGAAGTCATCTTAACTATGCCAGTAATAGCAAAATGTCTTCTGAGACTTTCAATCTCTTAAGAGATGAAACTCTTTAGTTATACATGTATTTTTTTTTTTTTATCTTCCCTAACATCCTATTTCTTAGGATAATCTTTTTATTTAACCAGTTCCTGATTAGAAGACTGGAACAAAGGCAATACTGAAAATAGCCAAGGCAACCTGTTGCAACAATGAGAAGTACAAGGTCATGTCGAAAATGAGCTTTACAACGTTGGTGTGGGGGGGGGGGAAGGGGGTATGATTGGGTGGGGGGATGGGGGAAGCTGGGAAGGGATGTGAAGGGCAAACAAAGGAGGAGGCTACAATGCTTGATACAGGTACGCATTATCCTGCGCATGTAATTGTAACCCCTCTGTACAGTATGTTCACAAAAAAAATTAAATTAAATTAAAAAAAAGAAAATAGCCAAGGCAATATGTGAAACCAATTAAAAAGCCAACACAGACACACCTGATTTCACTAACAATATAAGATAAAATAGGACTTTTTTGTTATCATTTAAAGAACAACAAATGAACTTTAATTAGCAGTGAAGAAGTGAAAAGCAAACATTTGAAGACAGTATTTCTTTGAAAATTTTAATATAGGCATAATACATTTATCTTGTTTTTCTATGTAGTTGCCAACATAATAGAGAGCAACACCCAAAGGGAGGAAAGCACCTAAATCACAGCAGTAAAATCTTCTCTATAAAATAAATGTGAGGGTGTGACTCTATTAAAGATCAGGCTTACAAAGAGGAAAAGTGTATTTGCTTTAATTTAAACAACACAATATAAAATCATTTATTAATGTTTTACATATCTTGACTAGGATTTCTCCTGTTGGAGAAGAGGAACGATACGAAAAAGTTAAGTATTTTTTTTTTTTTTTACTGTTTCCCAAGATCATTCTTATTTATCAGCTATAGCAACAGAATTAGTCTTGATGACTCTTAGTATCATGCTTGTTTACATCTAGAAACATTATTTGTTGCTGGGGTACAGGGTGCAAACACTTGCATATTAATAAAGAGTCATTTCCTTAGGAAGGACAGTTGTTGTGTAAAGAAACCTAAAAAATAAAAGACAGCATACTGGAAACTATTTTCTAGCAATATCAGTCTGTAGGTGTAGATTTTGTTTCCCATTGTTTCAGGGGCCACATTTTTGTTATCTTCCTTTTCTCCATCTGGTGAACCTATAATATCAAATAACATCTTGGAATTGATGTATCTTCTCTGGATTCTCTCATTTCTGTTGGAAGGGCCGGAAGGATAAAAAATGAATTTGTGTTGGTTTTACCTTTTTTTTTTTTTTTATTTTAGGAACTGTCACTCAAGATGACAGATAATATCAGGAGACAGATTTCATTTACATATTCCTACCCTAGTCTTTGGTACTTAGTGATCCCCAAATGTGAAAATAAACATAGGGAGCTACTTATTTAGATATTCTTTAGAATTTCAAGACTTCATTAATGCAAAGCCCTTAGTATGTACATCATAAATGGGTACAAAACAGGTGGCAATTTTTACTTATTCTCAGAAACTAGTATATGTGATGTCCCTGTAGTTGCATCAGGAAAACTGTGCAGTTGAGTTTAGTTTACTAAACCAAGACTGCTGTAACAAATTTCTTCAAGTTTAATGGATTGCATTATCCATATTTATAATTTTACAGTTCTAAAGGACAGATATCTAAAAGAAGTCTCACTAGATTAAAAACTAGCCACAAACAGAGCTGAAATATTTTCAGATGATTCTAGGGGAAAAGGCATTTACTTTTTTTTTTAAATTTGAGAATACCATACAGAGGAATTACAATTACATGGGCAAGATAACGAGTAGATTTCTTATCAAGCATTGTTGCCTCCTCTTGGTTTCCCCTTCCCATCCCTTCCCATACTCTCCCTACGTCCCCACACTCAGTCCTTACCCGAACACCAAAGTTGTAGTTGATGTTGGTATAATTTGTGGAGGGGAAGGGCAAAAATAAATCATTTAACTAGGGATACAGGTGGACCGATTGCAACAATGACATATACAAGTTGTAATGTCAAAAAACGAATTTTACAAGGCGTTTATATTCTGTTCCACTTTCCAGAAATTTCACAATATGGTTGTCTTTTCCTTTATTTTCGATTTCACAATCTGGTTGTTCTCTTTTCCTTTATTTTCAAATGTACCCTCTTTACATCTTTCTGATTGTTAGGCCCCAATCATTGCCCTTTCCAACTAAATCTGGGACATTTAAGTACTCATTTGAGTATAGTTCCTCCATGTGATAATTATTCAAATTTGCATTCCTTGGGTAAGGAAAGCTGATTATTTTACTGATATCCCAAATCTACATTTGAGGGATTACATATTTGGGGACCTTAGATGTTTTGGGAATGTATTTTTCTGCCTACCACAATGAATGTGTAGCATTCTTTCTACTATGTCCTGTTATATTTTCATTAGCTTTGAACAACGTATTTCTTCAATGAAGTCCAACTAAAAAAAATTAAAATTACTCCCTGAAAATAATACTGATTAAAACATTGTCACCTCCTAGAAACTTTAAATCCCAGAGAGCAGCTCCTGAAACAATTCTGGCACTGTCACTTTTTATACACTCTCTTTAAAAATTTTCTCTTTTCAAGAGCATTCGATTGCTCTTTTTGGTAATATGGTTTATATTTATTTGACTGCAATTTTAAAGAATGCATCACTCAATACTTGTTCTCTTTTTCTACCTTTCTTGTGCCTAATCTATTTCTGAAAGAAACATAATTATTTGAATTATTTGAACTGCTTATTGAAGTTGAATCAGTATGGAGAGAAAAAGAAAAAAAATGTCTCTTTGTGTATGTCACGTTCAAAATGTACTTACAAGCTATTTATCTTAAAATCATGTATTTTTCATTATGTTTAGATTCTGATAAAATTTAGCCTCTCAACACACAATTTTATTGCAAAATTATTTCAGATCTATCAAAAGCAAACAAAAATTTCCTATTTATTCCTTTTAAAAGCTTAGCCAAAGCAAATGGCTTATTAGATATTTAGAGTCATGTTCAGACACTATGGTGGAAACGAGAGAAGGAAAAAATATCATGTTTTTATTCTTCTATGAGCCACTGTGATTTATTTAAGCAATTTCTGAAAGAATGAAATTCTTGCATTGATGCCTTTTGCTTAATATCCAGAATGTGTCTTTCATCCTTTATTAATAGGAGATTTTGGAGAAAGGATGAAAATTCATATTAGAAAAAGGAGAAGGTGAATATGAAGGAGAAATGTAAGCATTTTGTTTCTCCATATCTCAATCACAATGTCTGGATAATGATTGTAGATATTAGATATCATGCTCAAGAGTGATTAAACTCAACTATAGAAAATGTAACCCCACATGCAAGTGATCACATGGAGAATGCTTATTGATAGAAAAAATATAATAGCATCAAGCAGGAAATTTTATCTATTTGTTTACTACTTGTTTAGAATTTGTTAAATTCTGGTGTTCTATAGTCAATTCTTATAAAGGTATACAAGGATGGTGAGAAACTAATATCTTAATATTATGTTCTAATATTAGCTTAGTTTTTGCTGTGTTATATGAGGCTGCATTTGAGTTTTGCCTTTACTTCACATGCTTTAGTCTTCTAGAATATAATTTGAAGGAAGACTCCCTCTGGAAATATGCTACTTTTATTTTTTTTTTTTTTAATTTGGGTCTAGGTCGTGGGCCTGAACTCTGAGTCTGGGCGCTGCCCCTCAGCTCTTCAGCTCAAAGCTAGCACTCTACCACTTGAGCCACAAAATATGCTACTTTTATAGATATGGAAATGCAATCATCTGTTAGGAACCGACAATGGAATAAAAATCTTCCTCTAGAAATAGTTTTTTAGCGCTTACTTCTGGTTCAATTTTGTAAGCTGAATTATGTCACATGACCTATCTTGACATTCCAGAGTAGAGGGAAATCTCACTAACAGGTAGCTGATGTAGGGGCGGGGAAGGTGGCTCAATGGTAGAGTGCTTGCCTTGCATGCTGAGGCTCTGGGTTCAATTCTTCAGCACCACATAAGCAAATAGAAAAAAGCCGGAAGTGGCGCTGTGGCTCAGGTGGTAGAGCACTAGCCTTGAGCTGAAGAGCTGAGGGACAGCGCCCAGGCCCAGAGTTTAGGCCCAACGACCGGACCCCCACTCCCCCAAAAAACGAGAAAGGAAGCTGATGTAGGCCATACAGTTATTTGCAAAGATATGTTACACTTGAGAAAAAGAGAAAAAGGAAGAGTATTATAATACAATCAACAATACTTTCCATCACATGTCTCTGCAGGAACGAAGCTATTATAACCTTTGTTTATAAAACTATTAGAATTTCAAATCATGTTTTCATGCCTTGGATGTTACAGGAATTAGAGAATATTGTGATACTAAGTTCATAAAATCTCAAAGAAAACTGGAGCAATCTTTTCAATACTAGGAGAAGAACTTTATATTTAATAATGTAGTATCTTTTCTTTTTATATAAATATATTTTGTTAAATATATGTGACTATCCACAAGAATAAATTTCTATATTTATCTGGGTCTTGTGTAGAGAGCATAGTCATTTAAATAAAAATGGGAGTTAATCAGTAGCACTTTTTAAAATGGGAAATAAGTGGAGAGCAAGCTAATACACATATTTTTCCCCTATCGCCTTCCACCTCCTCCTCCTTCCTTCCTAGAAAGCACTCCCAACCAAAAAAAAAAAAGGCATAGGTATTTGGCTCTTGACTTTGAAAGTGGAAGCAGACTGGATGTTGAAGCTGACTGTTTATGCTGTTTTACATAAAAATACTACATGCAACTGTTCTATGAGTCCTGCAGGGCTTAACTGTACTTTCTTAGTGATCTGACATGAATGTCAGCCTTACTGGAGTTAGTATAGTTTTCTACTTCCTTTTCAGCACCTGGCCAAAAATTGTGATACCGTGTAATGGAATGAAAATGTAATACCATCTTAAGAAAGTCATTTAGGGCTCTGGAAATGTGGCTTCATAGTACAGTGATTGCCTAGCATGCAGGGAACCCCGAATTCAATTCCTCAGTACCTCATAAACAGATAAAGAAACACTGGGAGTGGTGCTCTGGCTCAAGTGGTAGATTGCTAGCCTTGATGGGGGAAAAGCCTTGAATTCAAACCCCAGAACTGGCAGAAAAAGATCATTTAATTAGTAAAAGCAAAATAAAGAACCATATTTGGAATATATAATTGCTCCATCCATACTGATACCTGACAAGAGTCCCTAATTCATGTGCTTACCTATATTAGGAAACTGTGTTAAAAAAAAAAAAAAGTATTGTTCATTAGGTCATGGCAATTAATGCCAGGAATGTGCTTAGATAACAGGTGAAGATTAATCCTAGATATCCAAAGATTCCAGGTTTTTTTCTGGTCACATGTAATTACAATGAAAAGGTTAACCGCAGTGAGATTTAGAAATCTTTTTGGTCAGGCACAGCACCAAAAACACAGAAGGTAGTTAATAGTTATGACAAAGGAGAAGGAATAATTACAGATGGAAGGATAGTAAGTAAGGTATACCAGATACTGTTCTATGGAGCCATTTTTGGATATTGAAGAATTAGTCTTAATTAGGCTTATTCCTCATTGCATTTAGCATTCTAAATCTCTTACGCTAGTTCTTAACCTCTGTGTACCAAGTTATATCTCCTTCTATGCTGATCTTTCATACCCGATCTCTTTTGCTTTCTAAAAATCTGCCTTTCTCTATTTGTCTATGAACATTTTCTGATATAAAGTCCACTTATCTAGTAAGCAGACGATGATAATGTAAGGGTCCCATAGCTAATCAGTCATTAATTTAACACCGAAAATGAGGACATATTTATTGCTATTTAAATTATTCTGAATAGATTCAATATCATTATTTCATTCAAAATTCCATGATTTGTCTACATAGTGTCATTAAGTGCACACAAATGCAAATATGAGCTGGGTGCCAGTGATTCATGTCTGTAATTCTAGCTAATCAGGAGGCTGAGACCAGAGGATTGAGGTTCAAAGTGCCCCTAGGAAGGAAAGTCCATGAGAATCTTATCTTCAATTTAGTAAGCACCAGAAAACTGGAAGCAGTGAGGCACATGAAGTGATAGAGCAATCATCTTGAGCTGAAGATTTGAGAGATAATGCTCAGGACCAGAGTTCAAGCCCGAAGACCAAAAATTTAAAAAAGAAAACATGACTTGGGTATCCCCAAAAGAAAGTATGATGTCAATAGTAATCTTCCCAAGTGGAAAAATACAATTTATTGCACCGGCTTTTGCTCAGTTAAAGCTATGGCTTCTTTGCTGGACATATTCTCTCTAAAAAATTTTCAAATATTAGCTTTATAAAAAAATTCTAATATTTCTCAGTTCAAAGCAGAATTCTTGATACAATTGGTGTCATTTGTCTTAGTTATTATCTCATTTCACAGCCAACCCAGGATGGAAAGTCTGTCAAACTCATACTTGTAATTAAAACCAAAAAACCATAAGTGGAGTTGTGGTTCAAGAAGAAGAGTACTAGCTTTGGGGGCAGGTGGACAGAGAAGTCAACTCTGCCAGGACAGGGTCCAGATTCTGAGTTTAAGCCCCAGAACCTGCACAAACTAAACAATCATACAAAATGAAAAACAAAAAACCCACCAGATATATCTTTGTGATCCTTCTTAAAGCAGCACTAGTCTGAGAAGAGTCTCATTTTGCTAATTATATTCACTGGATCCAGCTTTTTTGGAATCCTTGCTGCTATGGAGAACCCAGGGCCAGAATATAGGAATTAATAACTTATTCCTGCCACAAAAGAATCAATTCAGGAGAGAAATATCCACCCAAAAGCACTTTTAAACCTCCATGTATTTGTTTCTCTGCAGTAGAACACTTTCAAAATGAAGTTATTTCCTTTTTTTTTGACGTTGTCCTTCAAATTGCATAAAGTTTCCTTTTGTAATACTCTCAACTAGAAGTTTACAGACAAGTTTTATATGAGTAATGAACATACTCGAACAAGTCAGGAACAAAGTTTCCTTAAGCCTTCGATTCTTTTCTTGTACAGTAAAAAGGAGAGCACAAATTACCTTGAACTTTGTCATCCTCTGTGTTCAATTCCTCTCCTTGATCAGTTTCCACTTCCACTTCCTCCCAGTTACTTCCAATAAAAATCTATGGTGCTGCTCTTTTAAAGGTGTTAATATACAATGAATGTTTTCTTGCTTCACTGAGATAGCACAAGGATATCGTTGGACATGATTTAACATGTGTTTCAGAGACAACTTAGTAAGGAGAAAATATGAAATTTAAATGGCTTATAAAAACATTAACCAGGAGTACATTGAGTTCAAATTTTGTAAGTGCTCCGTAAATTAAGGCAATTTTAAGTAGAAAAAAGATTCTCAGAAAATTGTGTGTGTGTGTGTGTGTGTTGTGCATTATTTCCCAAGTATAAATGAGTTAACAGTAGGGGAACAAGAGGAATAAGAGAAAAAGAAGTACTCTCTTAAAATATAAGGTTCAATACACTATAGAAGGCTCTATAAATAAGACAACATTGAAACTGTAAAGCCAAGGCCAGTATGTTTATGTACGGGAGTGATATTAAGAAAGCATTACTAAGAGGAACATAAAGGATGAAGCCACCCTCTTTCATCTCCTAGCTCTAAATCATGGTTGCTAATCACACAAATTGGTAAAAAGTAGGAAGGAAGAATAATTCTGGTTCCAAAGCAAGTCAGATATAAGATCATGGACTTAACTGCCAAAAAAGGCCATATTGAGAAATCAGGGATTATACAAGCAATGAGTTGGTGGCAAAGATCTTTTTTCATTTCCTTTTCTTCTCTTTCCTTTTCTTTTCTTTTGTTGGTTCTGGGGCATGAAGTCTGGGCTTAGATGTTGTCCCTCAGCTCTGCAGCTCAAGGCCAAAGTCCTACCATTTGAGCCACAGTGCCACATCCAGGTTTCTTGTGATTAATTGGAGATAACAGTCTAATGGAACTGGCCACTGGTGGCTCATGCCTTTAATCCTAGCTACTTAGGATGCTGAGAAGTGAGGATCTCACTCCAAAGCCTGTCCAGGAAGGAAAGTCTGTGAAACACTTATCTCCACTAAACTACTTAGAAATACAGAAGTAGCACTGAGGCTTAAGTGGTAGAGTGACACCTCAAGCTGAAGAGCTGAGGGGCAGTGACCAAGGCCAGAGTTCAAGCCCCAGGACTGACAAAGGGAAAACAAAAACAAAAATTAAAAACAAAAAAATATAAAAACAAAAACAAGTCTCAAGGATTTTTCTCTCCAAGATGGCTTTGAACTCCAATTCTCAAAACTCAGTCTTTTGGGTAGATAGGGTTACAAGTATGAACCACTGACACCCGGTTTAAGATTTCATTTTGAACAGTGTACACTCAGGATATGTAATGTGTATGAACATCTTTATTTATATGAATTCTGGGGTTTAAAATTAGGGGCTACAACTTACACTTCACGTTCACAGTTTAAAAATTGACACTCCTGCAAAAATTAAACCTAAGTATGTAAAGAGGGATGGGAAATGCAGTTTGCAGGCAGCGTTGGCAGAACAGACTTTGA
Source organism: Dipodomys spectabilis (assembly GCF_019054845.1). Taxonomy (NCBI): domain Eukaryota; kingdom Metazoa; phylum Chordata; class Mammalia; order Rodentia; family Heteromyidae; genus Dipodomys; species Dipodomys spectabilis. Next base: position 6,255,793 of record NW_024871210.1, on the reverse strand, counting down.
GACACTACCTATAATTAATTAGTATTTGGAAGAATGGCTCAAGTGATGGAGCAAGATTGCTTAATAAGAGCTTGAGGCTTTTGCTTACATACATACAAACCTACACATACACACAGAGGGACCTTATATGTGCAAACATACAGACACAAATGATACAACTCAGAATGTGTACAAATGTTAGAAAACAGTAGAAAATATGTCCTGAGTAAGATTGGAATCAATTGATAATTTTGAATACTAGAAAGTCCTCATGTGAACTGTCGTCCAAAAAGTTTGAGAATATTACATAGCCAGGGAGCAGAGATAGTCAGAAATTTGTGTAATGGTTATTAAAATTATCAAATCCATGGAGGAATCAATCAGAGACCACTGCCGGTCCATCTGAAAATATTCATTTGCTGTGTCCAATGTTAGAATATCTTTGAAAATAATACATACAGCCTGAACAGTCATTCTAGTGGATAAGACCATAGGAGAAGTTCAGAATTGCAACTTTGTGTCTAGATTAAATAAACCAACAAACTATGGCAGGGCAATGTAATACAAGCCTGGAATTCTAGCAGTCAGTCTGAGACAGGTGATTAGAGATTGGAATTACATAGTGATACCCTCCCTGGAATAGGTAATATAATTTTGTCTCAATAAAATAAACCAAACAACAAGAAAGGGATACAGAGTTGGAAGTTTGGGTTAATTTTGTCATTATGTTTTGGGAAGTCAAGTTTCCTATTGAAATGCAATTCATGTGTAATCCTTATTTGTATTTTGAATACTCTCTTCATTAGCAAATATTTGTAGATCTAATATCACTCGTGGTTACCAACCACATTGGGAAAACCTAAGCAGCTTTCTCTTGTACTTAAGTAAATGATTGCTTTCAGAAGCTGAAGCCTAGAGAAATAGCAAAGTTCATCTAATGTAGGACTTTGTAGACCTTCCTGAATTAGAATATAGATTTAAATAAATATTTTGGTTTTGTTTGTAATTGGGTATTATATAGGACACTACAAAAGTCTTTTTTAGTAGCAGATTTAATTTACAAATTCAAAAATGACTCTGGCATGCCGTTTGCCTAAAATATTCTTTCAAGAGAGGAGAAATTAGAACTTAGTTAATAGATAATTTAAATAGTTCATGTAAGATTTGATAATGTGAAGAATCTAGACAGAGTTTCCAACACATGGATATTAATTTATAAATTTAGAAAAATTGTAATATTTCAGGGTTTGATTTAACATGATATGAAGGGAATATTTGTATGAAATCGTGGTTTTTCTACCAATATGTAACACAGGAAGAAATTTCCTTAATTACGTGACTCTATATACAATAAGAAAAATGCTAGGTATGGGGTTTGTTTTCATTTTTGTTTTTGTGTTTTGTTTGGTCCTAAGGGTTGAGCTCGGCCTAGACGCTGCCCTTGAGTCTTTTTCTGCCTAATTCTAATGATCTGCCAATGGAATGGCAGTGCCACTTTGGTCTAGCTTTTTCTGAGCAGTTATTGGAGATAAGAGTTTCAGAAAACTTCCTTCCTGGGTGGTCTTCAGATCTTAGTCCCCAGAATATCTAAAATATTTCAAATGATAAATATAAATAATATTTTGCAATTGTTCTCATCTCAAGAATACCACAGGGGAAAAATTATGCAGCAAAGTTAGTGCAGTATTCTTTCCATTATTGGAAGGTCATCACATCAGCAGAGGTGCAGTATTTTTTAACAATTGTGATAAGCTAGTAGTGATGTGAATTAACGGAATTTAAAGGTGCAGCTTACAAGTTGGAAAATGATGAGCTAAGATGAGATTATGGCATAAAAGCTTGGGATTGATTTTCATAGAAAGAACAGCTTATTCTTTCACTAGCCATACACCAGGCAAGTATCTTATATCTAAAATATTCCTGTAACTCAAAAAATTAAATCGCCCAACAACAAATCCTCAAAGAAACAACTGCCCAATAAATAAGCAGGTTAAAGACTTAAAGAGAAACTTCCTGAAGAGGAAAGAAGGATGGCTAATACACATATGAAGAAATGCTCACCTCTCTAACTATAAAAGAAATTCAAATCAAAACAACATTGAGATATTACCTCACCCCAGTAAGAATGTCTATAACTAAGAAATCTAATAACAACAGTTTCTAGTGGGGCTGTGGACAGAAGGGAACCATAATGCATTGTTGGTGGGAGTGTAAACTTGTTCACCCACTTTGGAAAATAATAAGGACGTGCCTCGGAAATCTCCGCATAGAGCTCCCCTATGACCCAGCAATCCCACTTGTGGGCATTTATCCATATCATCACAAACAAGACCATACTAAAGCTCCCAGCACAATTATGTTTATTGTAGCTTTATATACCATAGCTAAGATATGGAACCAACCCAGATGCCCCCTCAGTAGGTGAATAGATCATATATATATATATATATATATATATATATATATATATATATATATATATATATATATTATGGAAATCTAGGCCTCCATCAGAAAGAATGACATTACCCCATTTGTTAGGAAATGGAAAGACTTGGAAAAAATTATGTTAAGAAAAGTGAGCCAGGCCCAAAGAAAGATAGGTCTCATGGTTTCCCTTATTTGCAATAACTAGTGTTTCTCTGGGTCAAGCAAAAATGGTCAGATAAGTTGAAGTTAGGGAAATGTATGTATTCAATATTTTCTTTCATCCAATTGTCTCTAACATGTTTTTAAGATGATTTCTTTGTTGCTTTGTATGTCCCTCTCCAACAGTATAACCTCTGTTTTCACTTTATTTGATGTAGGCATAATTTGTGGAGGGGAAGGGAAAAAATTCGTTTACATAGAGATACTGGTGGACCTATTGTAACAATGAAATGTACAAGTCGTTATTTCCAAAAATGAACTTTACAACTTCGGTGGGGGGCATGATTGAGGAGGTTGTTGGTGGGTGTTGCGGGAGGCGGGTAATGGGAAGGGATGAGAAGGAGAAACAAAGGAGGAGGCAACAATTCTGGATAAGACATGTATTCGTTATTTTTCCCATGTAATTGTAACTCCTATGTATGGCATTTTCACAATTAAAAAAAGATAAATAATCGCTTATTCTAATGATCAAGTGCTTACTCTTGAGGAATTATTATGTTTCAGAGTTATATCCTCTACCAGAATGTGACTATTTTTCCATCGAATTTTCAATATGTAACACCTGCTGGGAAACAGCATCTATTGCAGAATTATATAACATGCAAACAGGTGATGTTTTGTAATTCTCTGGTATGGAATGTGGAGAATTTGAGGAAATTTTGAGAACACATCTATTCTGTCCTCTTAACAACTTATCTACTTTTTAAAGTTATGAATTTCCAAAGAATTAAACTGTTTTCTGGTTTACAATGAGACAGTACTAAAATAATCTTTATTTTTCAAGATGTCAAATGTGAAAATATTGTGAAAATATTGTATAGTTGTTACAATTCAATTTGATGAGCCTCTGATAAAGAAGGGGTGATTAATTCAAATTAGATGGCAAATAGTATTAATTTTTAATAGGAAATACACTTAGAATAATATTTACTAATAGGAAATACACTTAGAATAATATTTACTAAACCAATAGAGTGAAATTATATTTTATGTACCTAATTTTTTAACTTTAATATTATTGTCAATGTGATGTACAGAGGAGTTACATTAAAAAGGCTTGACAATAGATAACTTTTTAAATTTGTTACCTCCATCCTCATTTTTCACACTTTTCCTTCACCCTAACTCCCCTCACAATTTCTACAGTAAATTTCCAACATATTATCTTCTGAATATTGTTATTGAATTGCTTTCCCCTTTTTCCTTTTTTCACGATTTTGTTGTTCTTCTTCCCTTCTCTAATTAAGATCAATTTATATACCATACACAATGTACCTAAATGAAATACAGCGGAGGATAAAGCAAAGGGGGAAAACACTCACACACACACACACACACACACACACACACACACGAACGCTATCACATATTACACCAAAAACAACTGCAAAGAAAAACCTCAGTTAACCTATCTTGGAGTTCATTTTGCTCAGCATCATCTTATCGCGTCATATATACATAGGTATGGAGCCATTCTGCTCATCTGCTAGACTCTCTTTAACATTTCCTAATTAATACAAATGAGGAAATCCATGCAATCTGTTTCTTTGTGTCTTGCTTGTTTTATTCAATAGGATTTTCCCATGGCTTTCTATTTCCTTATGAATGGTGTTATATCATTCTTTCTGATGGGAGCATAGAATTCCACTGTGAATATATATACCACATTTTCTCGATTCATCCGTTGAGAGGCAGATGAGTTTTAAAGATGCTTACGTGAAAGTATCACATAGGAACATTAAAAACTTACAGATGCCAATTTCACAGACGTTCTAAAAACATGATTTCTATGTAAGATAGGATTATGTGGTGGTAGAAGCATTGAGATATCTGAACGATTCTAATTTATATGTTGCACTGAATTACACAAGAAGATATCCAATATAATATAGGATAAAATTTGAAGTGATAAAATATTCACTTGAGAAAGATATAAGAGTCTGCCAGAAGGATAAAGTTCAGATAATGTTGAAGAATTAAGAAATGAAAGGTCAACTTTGTCTCTTTAAATAAAATCATGTACATGAAAGGGCAAAAGAAGGGGAGGAGAAGAAAATAACTGACGGCAGATCATTGTCCCTAATAAGAGTATAAAAAACAATCAAACATAATCTATAGCTTCCAGGTTAAAAAGAGACCAATATGATATGTTCCCATTAATTTAGGTACATGTGAAATATTGACCTGGTTTTCCCAAAATAAATGAATACATAAAAAATAAAATAAATGAAGACATAAAATAATTTTTTTCCAGTCTTTCCCTTTCTTAACTAATGGAGCAATGTCATAGAAGTCATTAGAATTCCATTGTGTATATGTAGCATATTTTCTTGATCCAATCATCTACTGAGGGGGATCTGGGTTGGTTCCATATCTTAGCTCTGGTAAATAAAGCTGCTTTAAACATAGTTTTGCTGGTAGATTTAGTGTGGTCTTGTTTGTAAACATTTGGGTAAATATCCAAAAGTGGGATTGCTGCATCATAGGGGAGCTCTATGTGTCTTTTGAGGAAACACCATATTGCTTTCCAAAGTGGTTGAACAAGTTTACAATCCCACCAACAATGCAGTAAAGTTCTCTTCTCTCCACATACCCTCCAGCCGCTGTTGTTCTTAGATTTCTTGATTTTAGCCATTCTAACTGGTGGTTTTGCTTTGCATTTCTTTTATGGATAGAGAGGTTGAGCATTTCTTCATGTGTCTATTGGCCATCCTTCTTTCCTCTTCAGATAAGTTTCTCTTTAAAGTCTTTCGACCACTTATTTATTGGGCAGTTGTTTCTTTGAAGATTTGTAGTTGGGGGGTTTTAATTTTTTGGGTTGCAGGTATATTTTAGATATGAGACCTTTGTTTGTTTTATGGCTAGTGAAGATCTTCTCCAAATCCATGATATTTCTATTGATCTTGCTAGCTATGTCTTTTGCCATGCAGAAGCTCTGCAATTTCATGCAATCCCACTGGTGCAACTTTCTTTGATTTGTTGTATTTCTGGGTCTCTATTAAGAAAATTTTGGCTTGTGCCAAGAAGACCTAGGGTTTCTCCTATTCCATTCTGTAATGTTATCAGAATGTCTGCTTTGACTGTGAGGCCTTTAATCGATTTGGAGTTGATTTTGATACAGGGTGATGCATAAGAGTCTAGCTTTAGTTTTCTACAAGTAGTTAACTCCAGCACCATATATTGAAGAGGCTGTCTTTCTTCCATTTTTTTTAGCTTCCTTATTGAAGATTAGATGGCAATAAGCCTTTCTGTTCTTTTCGCGATTTACATGGAACAATAAAAGGCCCCAAATAGCAAAAACCGATCCTAAACAGAAAAAACAGTTCTGCAGGAATATCTATGCAAATTTTAAACTCTATTGTAAAGCCATAGTATTCAAAACAGCTTGCTACTGGCACAAGCAACGACCCCAGTACCATTTTTTTAAGAATTTTATTTTTTTTTTAGTTTTTAATGTCTCGTTTCTATCCCTCCCCCACTCTCATCCAATCCCTGCTCTTCTCTAAATTTCATCTTTTAAATTAGATAATTTTTGTTTCACTATTTAAATTTAAATTTTTTTTCCATTTTTTCTTGTCTCTTTTCTTCTCATTCTGTCCAATCCATTTCCCTCTTTGAGATTAGGACTTGGTTAATTTCACTCTCCTTTTACCTTCCCACGTCCCTCTAATCCTATATTTCTGATTTCTCCCTAACCTAAAATTTTCTGGTTTGCTAAATTCTTCTTTGTTGTTCTTAGCCCATTAATACATAGTTGTCTGATGTTGAATAGATTGTTATCTGTTGAACTAGATTGTATCTGCAGCCCTTTAACTGTGTATCTACATGACTTTGGTTGAAACTAGCCTTAAAATAGTTTGCTAGCAAAAACTGCTTTTAGTTTCATAGCAAACGGACAGAACAAACTGGAAAAACACGAGAAAAATGACAACTAAGGTTATCTCAACTCCAACTCATGATAATCAGGGGACAGAACAGATAATGAATAATGCAGAGGAGAATTCCCCAAAAGCTTACAAACACTAATGGTAAACATGGTAAATGAAAAGATTGAAAACCCATAAAGGACTCAGTGTGAGCATAATAGGGAGAGAGAGGAGGCAAACCAAAGGTCAATACAGGAATATCATGAGTGTGAGGAAGCCCCTCAAAGTTTAATATAGGAATTGTGTTAGGAGGTTTAGAAGACTCAAAGAGAACTAAAGGAATTGCGTGAGCAGTCTGAGAACAGACAAAGAGATAGACCAGAAATACGTGAGCAGCCTGAGAACAAACATAGAGAAAGTCAGGAATGGTGTCAGCAGGCTGAGAACAGTCAAGGAGAACTACAGGAATTGGGTGAACATGAGGAAGCTAATCAAAGAGTAATACAGGATCTGAAAGAGCAGGATGGGAATAGGCAAAGAAGAATAGAGGCATTCATGGGATCCATAAACAGACAGATGAAAGAATTCAGGAAGACCACAAAGGGAATGCTGAATGGAGCCCGACAGAAGAAGTGGGAGTCCATGGAAACCATAACCAATCAACTAAGTGATTTTAGAATAAACATTGAACACCAAATTAAGGAAGTATAGAAGTTCACACAAGATCTAAAACAAAGTTACCAAAAAATGAAGCCATAAAAGCTGACCAATTAGAAGGAAAAGAAATTAAAAAAAAAAAAAAGTATAAAGTTTTGACAGTAGGTTAGACCATGCAGTAGATCAAATATTGCGGGTTGAAGACAGCCTGGATTTTATAGAGGAAGAACATACAGCTATTCAAGACAACTTCAAGAAGTATGACAGATGTATTCAACATTTGGAAGACATCAGAAGGCATAATCTGCGGATAATTGGTGTAGAGGAGCACCTAGAGACCGAAGTCAATGGGCTAGGAAGTTTGTTTAGCAGGATCCTCGTAGAGAACTTCCCAAACATGCAAAAAGATAGGCCTATTCCGATACAAGAAGCTTTTGGGAACCCAAAGAGACCAGAACAGAAGAGGACATCCCACTGTCACATTACAAAGATCAATTCAGACCAAGGAAAAGATGCTTAAAGATATCAGTGAGAAAAGATCAATCACATAGAAAAGGAAACGAATTATAATCACCTCAGATTTCTCAGCAGAGACAATTAAGTGTCTTGAATGATGTATAGAATGCCCTAAAGACAAACAACTATAAACAAAGAATAATGTACCCAGCTAACCTCTCCTTCATAATCAAAGGTAAAATAAAAACCTTCCATAGCAAAGAAAAAGTGAAACCACATATCTCAAGCAAACATCCTACAAAAGGTATACAGATGACCTACACATAGAAAACCAACAATACCACAATAAAGTCCAAGGAATCACACTCAAACTGAGAATCCAAGAACCATAGGAAGAAGCCAGTTGCCACAGTCCCAAGAAGGTGGATAAAATGGCTGGACCTTCCAAATACCTCTCAGTCCTATCTCTCAATATAAACAAGCAACTCTCCAATTAAAGGACATAGACTGTCTAGTTGGATTAATAGCCAGATCCTCCTATCTGCTGTATTCAGGAGTCACACCTTGCCCATAAAAACAAACACAGTTTGAAAGTGAAAGCTAAGAACAAAATCAATCAAGCAAATCGCCTCTAAACAATCAGGAGTTGCAATCCTAATATCAGATAAAATAGACTTCAAATGAAAATTAGTGAGAAGAGATAAACAAGGAAGCTACATACTAATTAAGGGATCTGTCCTTAAGGAGGATATTACAATTCTATATTTCTATTTGCCAAACACTGGAGCACTGAAATTTATACAAGAAACACGATGTTCCTTCAAACCTTACATAGATCCAAAGACATTAGTTGCTGGAGAGTTTAACACACCACTATCCCCACTAGCTAGATCAACTCTGCAAAAACTAAACAGAAAATCCGCAGATCTAAACAACTGCACAGATCAACTAGATTTAACAGACTTCTAAGGAATATGTCATCCAGCAGCATCAAAATACACGTTTGTCTCAACAGCACATGGAACATTTTCCAAAATATACCACATTTTAGGTCACAAAACAATTTTGTCCAAATTAAGAAACATTGAAGTTATATCTTGCATTCTCTCACACCACAAGGAAATAAAGTTCGAACTCAAGAGAAAAAGCCAACAAAGAAAGTCTTTTATCATATAGAGACTGAACAACACACTGCTGAATCACGAGTGGATCATACAAGAGGTTAGAAAGAAATTCAACTGTTCATGATATTCAGTAAAAATGAACATATAAATAACCAGTTCCTCTGGGACAGAGCAAAGGCAGTATTCAGAGGCAAATTTATCGCTCTGATTTCCTACATCAACAAATTGGAGAGAACTGAAACCAACAATTTAATGAGACATCTAAGCTTCCTTGAAAAAGAGCAGCAAAATAAACCCCAATCCATTACCCGGAAAGAAATAATTGAAAATCAATCAGAATTACATGAACTAGAATTTTAAAAAATACACAGAAAGAATCAACAAAACCAAGATTTGGTTCTTTAGAAAAATAAAGAAAATTGATAGACCTTCAGGAAATCTTATCAGAAAAAGAAGAGAACACCATGAAATAATTAAACTCAGAGATGACAATGGAAACATCACCACAGAAACAATCAAAATTCAGAAAATTATAAGGGAATCTTCTCAAAGTTTTATGCTAATAAGTTTGAGAACTTGGCAGAAATGGACCTTTTTCTAGGAAATATTGACATGCCAAAACTAAACCAAGATGAGTTAAACCATCTTAGCAAGCCCATATCAAGCATTCAAATAGAAACAGCAATAAGAGACCTGCCAGCTAAGAAAAGTCCAGGATCAGATGGTTTTACAGCAGAATTCTACAAGCCCTCCAAAGCAGAGCTCACACCAATACTCCTCAACTCTTCAATGAAATTGAAAGAGAAAGTTCACTACCAAACACATTCTATGAAGCCATCATAACCCTCATCCCAAAACTAGGCAGGGACTCATCAAAGAAAAAGAAATATAGACCCATTTCTTTGATGAATATTGATGCAAAACTTCTCAACAAAATTTTGGCCAATCGACTTTAACAACTCATCCAAAAATCTTACACCACAATCAAACAGAATTCATATCAGGGATGCAAAGCTGGTCATCTTTGCAGATGACGTCATTTTGTATTTAAACAATCCCAGGGTCTCCACTCCCATATTATTCAAGGTGATTCAAAACGTTGGTAAATGGCAAGATATAACATTAACCCTCAAAAATCAATGGCTTTTCTGTATGCCAACAATGAGAAAAGCATGACTGAAATCTGGAAACTCTATTCTTAATGGTTCAACAAAAAATAAAATACCTAGGAATCAAAGAAATGAACCAAAGCCCTCTATGATGAAAACTTTAAAAACCGGAAAAAGGAAATCAATAGAATTTAGAAAGTGGCAAAACCTCCCATGCACCTGCATTGGAAGGACCACCACCGTGAAAAAGGCAATACTTCTCGAGGCTTTCTACAAATTCAGCACGACACTTATCAATATTGCAACCTCATTCTGCAAGGAAATAGAAGAGGCAACCCTAAAATAAATATGGAACAATAAAAGATCCTGAATAGCAAAAACGATCCACAACATAAAGAACTATGCTGGAAGAATATCAATACCAAATTTCAAACTCTACTACAAAGCCATACTCATCAAAATAGCTTATTACTGGCACAAGAACAGACCTCAGGACCAATGAAATAGACTTGAAAACATAGAAATGAACCTACAGAACTATAGCCATCTCATCTTTGATAAGGGAGCTAAATAAACAGAATAGAAGAAAGACAGCCTCTTCAGTAAATGGTGCTGGCAAAATCTGTTAACTACTTGAAGAAAACTAAAGCTAAATCCGTATATATCACCCTGCACCAGAATCAAATCCAAATGGATCAAAGACCTCGGAGTCAAACAGACACTCTGAAAGCATTACAGATTGGAATAGGAGAAACCCTAGGTCTACATGGCAAAGTCTGAAAATTTCTTAATAGTGAAACAGAAACACAGCAAATCAAAGAAAGTTTGGCCAAATGGGATTGTATGAAATTACAGAGGTTCTGCATGCAAGGGACATAGCTTACAAGATCAATAGAAAGCCCACGGACTGGGAGAAGATCTTCACTGACCATACAATGGACAAGAGTCTCATTTGTAAAATATATCTGGAACTAGAAAATTAAATACCCCAACAACAAATCTTCAAGGAACCAACTGTCCAATAAATAAGTTGCTAAAGAATTAAAGAGAAGCTTCTCTGAAGAGGAAAGAAGGATGGTCAATAGACACATGAAGAAATGCTCAACCTTCCTTCCCATAAAAGAAATGCAAATCAAAACAACATGGAGATACCACCTCACCCCAGTTAGAATGGCTATAATCAACAACTCTAATAACAATAGATGCTGGAGAGGATGTGGAGAGAAGGAAACATTACTGCATTTTTGGTGGAAGTGTAAATTTGTTCAACCACTTTCGAAGGTAGTATGAAGGTTCCTAAAAGACTCCACATAGAGCTTCCCTAGGACCCAGCAATCCCTCTTTTGGGCATTTACCCAAATGATCACTAACAAGACTCTATTAAAGCTACCAGCACAACTATGTTTATCCCAACATTATATACCATAGCTAAGATATGGAATCATCCCAGATGCCCCTCAGTAGATGAATGGGTCAAGAAAATGTGGTGTATAAACACAATGGTTTTGTATGCCTACATTAGAAAGAATGACATTTCCCCATTTGTTAGGAAATGTAAAGACTTGGAAAATAGTATGTTAAGTGAAGTAAGTCAGGCCCAAAGAAACATAGGTCCATTGGTTTCGCTAGTATATGTTTCAGACAAGCAGAAAAGTTCAGATAAGTTGATGTTAGGTGAAATGAACCCCAAAATAAGCATTAAAATACTTTTTTTCTTTCATGTAATTGTTTCTAACATATTTATAAGATGATTTCTTTGCTGCTTTGTATGTCTATCCCCTCCGTATAACCCTTCTTCTCACTATATTTGATTTTTGTATAATTTGTAGAGGGGAAGGGAAAAAAAACAAATTATTTGAATAGGGACATATCTGGACCTTTCGCATCTATGAGAGGTACAAGTCATTGTGCAAAATTGAACTTTATTTTCTTCTTTGGTTTGGGGTGTGGGTGGTGTGTCAGGGGGTGTCTCTGGGGATTAGCAGGGTAGATAGGAAGGGGAAATGAGGAGGCAACTATGTTTAATAAGAAATGTAGTCATTACATTTGCCATGTAATTTGTAACCCTGACCCATTGGAATAAAGATATTCACAAGACACTATATGGAAAATAAATTTTGTAGCTTTGGGGTAGAGGAAGAGTTGTGAAGGTGGATGTAGTAAAAGATAGAAGAATAAAGGAAATAAGGGATAATAGTGCTTGACAAGAAATGCACCATTACTGACATGAATATAGTTTTATTATAAAGCATCTTTTGAAGAAAATGATTTTAAATACAAGGCAAAAAAATAGCGACAGAAAACAAAAAAACAAATTGATTATGGTTTTCAAATGCCCTACTATCTGTATGAGGTTGAAGTAGCTTTATCACATGTGACTATCATTGCATTGTGAGATTTTTGTTCTTTTTAAGTTCCCCAACGAAATTAGCATTTCCTGAAGGATACTGAAAATATGAGCAGGAAGTAAATTTGATATAAATATACTCTTTGACATTATACTGTATTACTTACTGAATGCTAAGTTGACCAAACTGTGTTAAAGAATGATGATTTTTTTATATTCTCAAGGGTGGAATTTGATTTATGAAGAAAAGTGAAAAGCAATTAATTCAAAAATAATGTTAACTTCACCTGTATTAATATTCAGAATGACTTAATCCCATGAATACTTCCTGTCGAATACAGTCTGATTTGAAATACAAAACAAATGTTATGAATTGAGAAGATTATATTGTTGTTTGGAAACAAAAGTGGCCTAAGACAAAAAGAAAAAAAATAAAAACAATAATAATACTAACAACAACAATACACTTTTATTAGAGTGGAATATTCATCCAAATTGGTATAGCTTATCATCTTTAATATAAGCAGTAATTCATTGAAGTGACAATAAAATGAAAGAAAGTAACTGAGATATAGTGTTAAAATTGTAATTCATACTTGGCTGAAGAACTTCTCAGGAACTTTGTTTTATATACCATTCTTTTTTGGTGGTGTGTGTGGGTGGAAGTTGAACTTGCCCATAGTTGTTTTGGGCGGTAAAATATATTCTAAAATTTGTGAATTTCACCACATAGTATAAATATATATATTGCAAGGTTCAATAGAGGTTTTCACAAATCACCTTATTAAAATATTTGATATGTGTTCTATTTGTAGCTCATATTTTACTATGAGTAATTACTGCAATCTAAAGTGATCATACAACTTTCACCATTTACTCTGATCACCTGTGATAGAATAATTCTGTCAAAACCCTGGAAGTGGGACTGGGAAGGTGGCTCAGTGGTAGTGTGCTTGCCTTGCATGCATGAGGCCCTGGGTTGAATTCCTCAGCACCACATAAGCAAAAAGAAAAAGCGGGAAGTGGCACTGTGGCTCAAGTGGTAGAGTGCTAGCCTTGAGCTGAAGAGCTGAAGGACAGCGCTCAGGGCCAGAGTTCAGGCCCCAAGACCGGACCTCCCCCACCCCCAAAAAAAAAACCCTGGATGTTTATTCATTTTAAAACTTGCGTTGAAAGTTATTGTTCCATTATCAGTGTGCCTTGAGAGTGGAGCATACATATGCATATGAAATTTCTGTACAACTTCAAATTTATTAATGGGTAATTTGGTAAAGAATAATACATAAATGGAAGAATACTATTGACTGTTAACAAAACCATATTTTTATAGTGTAAAAGACCTTACTATAATTTCTGTAATCAGGAAATAACTGATAAGGATATTCATAGAGATTGCTATAGATAGAACAATTCTAAAAATAACAGTTGTTTAATTAGCCTAAAATCATTTTTTCCTCTGTTCATTTTGTATCTGCAAAAAGAAGCTAATTGCAAAATTAGAATTCAAACAACTGATTTATATATATATATATATATATTGTTATAAAATCTGTACCAAAGTGTGAAGATGTGATATGTAACACTAGTGTTTCCATCAATTCTATTATTTACATCGATTCTTTCTTTCTTATTTAAATTTTATTGTCATAGTGACCTAAGTTGTGGTATAGTTACACAAGTAATGAGTCCAATCCTTGTTGAAATTGTTACCCCCTTTCTAATGTTTCTAACTCTTTCCCATTAACCCCTAATGTTGTACCGATCCTATCCAACACATTGTTTTGTGAGTATTGCTGTTACACAGAATCCCGCGTTTTTATTTGCTATGCAATGTTATTTTCACACTAGTCATTGCATAAGTTCAATGTTTTAGATCTAACTTTTCACACTAGTATCATGGTGAACACACAAGCCTCCACAGAGTTTTATAAACCATTTGGAAATAAATCACATTGATAAAACCGAGTGTATTCTCAGGAATTACAGACTTTAAAAAATCAGGATGTGATGAAGAAATACAATACAACTTTACTAGCTTTGGAAGTACTTTATTCATGATTTCATGTGACTACTGTACTCATTTGCTCATTTCCTAAGCTCCTGCTCATCACAGTGTCAAGCGATCTGTGTACTTGGATGAGAATACTAAGATGAAATCTTCAAGAATTATATCAATATTCAAAAATTTTTGAAGTGATATGATCCAAAGTCTTTAACATAATATCAATAGATGTGTCATGCATAACCATGCCCCTAAGTTTAATTTTAATATATGTGAAAAATGCAAATTTTTAAATTATTAACGTCACATACATAGTGATAATAGGGAGAGATATAGAACGGTGTAGAATTAGTTTTATTTTCATAAATATATTAATATCTGTCGATGTGAGTATTGCAATTGGACAGTGAAACATTAGGAGTTTCTAAAGACTGGCTCTTGTTAAAAATTGTTTTTAATTTACCTGTATCATCAGAACTCTGGTGAAAGGGAATATCAATATGTGTAAGCTCTCTATGTGTTAGAGAAATTAATAGTTATTCTAATTGCATGATAAGAAGTGAGGAGTATAGGCAGAAGTCATGTCAATAATGATTTACTTTAAACTTTATGGCAAGGTGCCAAATTGCATATTTGTACGTTTGTGTTGATCACATTAAAATAATGGGAACATTCATGCTTCCCAAATTAATGTAACAAAAATTTTGTTTTTACCACCAAGGAGGCATAAGTTGAAACAAGATTGCACCATGTCCAACCAAATGCTTCAGATATATGCATGAGAGAATTACATGAAGAAACTGACACATAGAAAGGTTTGAATATACGAGGCTCGGAAGTTGGCTCAGTGGTAGAGCGCTTTCCTTGCATGCCTGAGGCTCCGGGTTCGGTTCCTCAGCATCACATAAACAAAAACAAAAAAGCTGGAGTTGTCACTGTGGTTCAAATGGTGGAGCACTAGCCTTGAGCTGCAGAACTGAGGGACAGGACACAGGGCCAGAGTTCAAGCCCCAAGACTAGACCCCACACCCCATCAAAAAAGAAAGAATTGAATATATACACATTAACACAGTAAACAACTTGTCAGCAATTTTCCTTTGTACGACATTTCTTTGAAGGGGTGGGGCATGCGTGTTGGGTGGGGCAACAGGCTGTGGAATATTTTCTAAAATTTGTGATTTCACAAATTTCACCAGGCAGTATAATGTTATGTATTTCTAGGTCCGACAGGGAAAAAACCCCTCAATCTTAAAATACTCAGCATATGTTTTTTTTTTTTTATGTTTTATTGTAAAGTTGCTGTACAGAGTAATTCCATTTACATGAATTAGGCAATGAGAACAGTACTTTTTGACCAATTTTACACTTTCACTTGTTGATAGCCCACTATCCCTTCCCAACTCATCTTCTTCACTCCTCCTCATATCCCATCTGAAGTTGTAATGTTCATTTCTAATATACTGCCTTGTGGGTATCCTGCTTGCAATGTATCCTTATTTCAGGGATTTATTACACCCTTTTCCTTCCCAGATCAGACAAATATATATACAAGATGCATGGTACCAAAATTGAGTACAGTGTCAACAGGGAATATGCCATAGGAAACAACAATAAAATAAAATCACGGTGTATATTTAAAACAATAACTATAAAGAGAGATTTCTTGTCTTCATATATTGGAATTCATTTCAATTAGCATTATTTTATATGATCATATATACATCACTTTTGATCTTTTCAGTTCCTCTAACAAGATTATCTTATATGTATATTATTATTGCAAATAAGGGAAATCATGGGACCTAAATTCTTTGGGACTGTGCTACACAACTTAATATTATTTTCCCAAGTCATTCCCTTTCCTAACCAAAGGGACAGTGCCCTGATTTCTGTTGGAAACATAGAATTGCTATCTCTATACATATGTACATACAAATGTTTATATTTACTATATTTTTGATACACTCATCTAACTCATTTATTGAGGGTCATTGGGGTTGGTTCTATATCTTAGTTATTGTGAATATTGCTGCAATAAATATTGCTGTGCTGTTAGCTTTACGAAGGCCCTGTTAGTGATCATGTAGTTAAATGTCCAAAATTAGGATTGCTGAATCATACCAGAGCTGTATGCATAATCTTTTAAGGAACATATATACTGATTTTCAGAATGTTTGAACAAGTTTATTCTCTCACAAACAGTGTGGTAGGGTTCCTTTGGAGCCACATCTCCAGCCCAAGCATCTGTCATTATTAGACTATTTATTATAGCCATTCTAATTTGTAAAAAGTGGAATGTTAATACTGTTTTGATTTACAGTTCTTTTATGGCCAGAGAAGTTAAGCATATCTTCAAGTGTCTATTGACTATTCTCATTTGCTCTTCACAGAAGTAACTGCATTTTAGCATTAAAGTGATTATGAAGACCAATTGTGTGAATCCCTGAAAATAAGAAGTGTACCCATTCAGAGAATTGTTCAGATTTATTGCATAATAAATATAAAACTTTTCTGATCTTACTCATCATCAATTTATATATTAAAACTTAGTTTTGCAAAGGAGAAATGTTTCAAATCAACAGTACCTTTTGGACTGGATTATCTTTTCCAAAGGAATAGGATAAAAAAAATTATATAATTTCTGTGAAAAATAACTTAACACACATTCTGCAATCTGGAAATAACTAACAAGGGTAATCATAAGGGTTGTTATGGATAACAGAATTTGTAAATAGCGCTTGACTAATTACACTAAAACTCTTTTCTGACAGATTTTCATTTAGTGGTCTAGACATTCTATTTAAGATATATGATTAATAAGAAGAGATTATCACCACATGTATGATTTTATGCAAGTATTTAGTCAAAGTTCAATCCAAATTATTGCTGCTGCATTTAGGAAGGAAGAAGTTCGCTTTTTAGTCATTTTACATTTTCTTTTTCATTTCAAGTAAGTAAATGAGTTCCAAATGAAAACGGTATTTCTGTTGCCTGTTGTGACAGTACTTGATTGTGTCCACAAATTTTGGGACTAATATATTCTCAATCATATTTACTGGGAGAGATACAGATATTCACTTTAGGTGCAAGATGAGATTTGAGTTCAGGACCTAGGACAGCATATTTTACTTTGAGCCAGGTATAAGTAAATATATTGAAGACACTAATCTATTGCCATAAAACAATTAATGAAATAGACAAAAAAATACATCAATGGTTGTGCAGCCTCAAGGAGAAAGAAATTATGCCACTTTTTGACATGTTTTGTTCACATCAGTTCAATTGCCATAATTCATGTAAAAGGATAGATAGAATTTTAAATATTTGCACTTAAAAGGAAGAAAGGATTGAACAAATTATTTGGTGT
Organism: Dipodomys spectabilis; assembly: GCF_019054845.1. Classification (NCBI taxonomy): domain Eukaryota; kingdom Metazoa; phylum Chordata; class Mammalia; order Rodentia; family Heteromyidae; genus Dipodomys; species Dipodomys spectabilis. The sequence goes on along the minus strand of NW_024871210.1, from coordinate 6,238,237 downwards.
ATAAACATGACAAAAAAGGTGTCAACATTGAAGATAGATTTATGCCTGATAGAGTGCAAAACTGAAGGAGCTCCATTTACTAAACTAAGTCATTCTAAGAGAAAAGACAATTCCATGTTACCAAGAAATGTTGACGACACCATCAGAGAGATATCTAGCATAGTAATGGACTAAAAGGTCAACGTTATTGTAGGACTTGTGCTACAAATGAAGCTTACCTAAACTTCCTAATTAGACTTTGGTTCCATCAAATTAGAATATGCTTATTGGTTTGATTCCATGGGACATATTCAAGAATATTTTGAGGACATACAGCTAAATTGACAGAAAGTTCGGGTTGATTCTATGCAACCAATGTCTCATACAGAAAAAAAAAAAAATACTTGAGCATTTCATATTCTGATGATGAATGAACCTTGTAGAATATTTCTAGATTATGGATAACAGCATTAAAGAATTGAAAATTACCACAAAGTTGTCAATAACCCATTGTGGCCCAGTAGACTTATAAATATAAAGATTCCTTTACCAGTTAAATGCCATTTACTGAAAATATACCATGGTCTTGGAACTTGGTTAACAGCTAGTAAATATGACTTAACAAGTCCTTATGAAAAATTTAAAATAAAAATATGAGGAAACAGGAAATATTGAGGCTCATATTGCAAGATTTCATCTTCAGTTGCATAGGTAGAAAATATCATAACAAGTATGTAGTTGTTATGTAGTTGTTTAGAGTTATAATAAATACAGTAAAGTTTAGGTCAATTAATTTGTCAAAAGCCAAACGACTAAATTTTAGAGAAATGAAGGAAAATGTATGTTATTTAGAGCTAAGAGAGAAGTGAAGAAAATAAACTAGTACATGGACAAACTGAACCTATCATATATGTGAGAATATAAAGAAGTTTCACCAAGGAGAGCAAACATCTTACCCCCTGAACAAAGAAGCCTATATTAAGAAGGTGTGTCAACTGGTGTTGTCCTTTGCTTCCAGTGTGCCTTCGGGATGGGGAATCTATGCTATTATTTATATAACCATAATTTCTATTTTTTTATTTTGAAAATACCAGACGGAGGGTTTACAATTATATTGTCACGTTAATAAGTACATTTCTTATCAAGCATTTTTGCCTCCTTTCTTTCCCATTCCCATCACTTCCAATCTCTGCCCCCATAAACATAATTTATTTGTCAAGGTTACTCAGTTTATTGAACACCACCCCACATTATGGCATGTGAATGGCTCCCAGAAAGAACTAATTTCAAAAGCAAAGATACCACAGTACCCCTTAACTTTTCCCTTTTAGACTTCCTGAGAATTGTGCTGTAGTTCAGTAGAATTGAACTCTGGGTGGAATTCTTACCCTTTTTAACTCACATATAAAAATATCCTACTGCTTATATTTATTTGCCCTTGCCTACCCATCATCTAGGTTCGATTGGTACCCTCGTTTGATGTGAACTTTTCATTCTTTTTATACCAGTGTTCATATAAATAGAAATCATAAATCTGGACATTATATATTAGGTTTCAATCAGGGTGATTCTAGGGCAGTAGAAGAACCTTCCTCAAATGACCTTTCGATATTCACGACTGCCTATTGAATAAATGCTCTCATACGAAGAAGCCTTTACCACTAGCATGTCATTTATCCAAATCTTACCATACCAACAGGCATTACTTCAGAGTTTGTTAAGGAGGTTGTGATGGATGAATGTGGAGATATTGAGAGATATTAAAACTTGTGAATTAGTAAGTTTTTCCTGAGGTCGTGAGTAAAAGTACATGCTTACAAGAAATTATCTTCAAAAACAGAATATTAGTTCAAAAATATTTTACTGTGTACAAAGCAAACTGTCAGTAGAAAGTGTGTCTAACCTAATAAAAATAGGCAAATGATACCATACTTTTAGAGGTAAATCTGTTCTTTTAATGCAATCGTTAAAAAAGAAAATCACTGGCTTCGAAAACAATCTTATTTCCATGAATGAATCCCAATCAATACAAAGGAGGAAATTTCTACATGATTTTTTGCTCTATGGATTTCTGAAAATTTTCATTTCCCTTTCTAACTGATACCTGGGTTTTCTCTTCAGGTGGAAGCAACATGAAAGTTGGAAGGAAAACTTCCATGAAAGTCTTCTCTTTGGAAATGATGCAAAATTACTTCAATGTTGTTTAAATACTTCAGCATGATTTTAAATTTTCTATTTGCTATTATATTTTCAAACTAAGAAGAGCCAAGTGTTGGTGGCTGGTGGCATTTGTCTGTAATCCTAGCTACTCAGGAGGCTGATATCTGAGGATTGTGATTCAAAGCCAGCCTGAGCAGGAAAGTACATGGGAGTCTTATGTCCAAATGACCCCTCAAACCTAATAACCGAAATTGGCCCTGTGACTCAACTGGCAAAGCTCAGGCTTTGACCTGAAGAGGAAAGGGACAGCCTGCAAACCCAGAATACAAACCCTATGACAGGCATGTTATGAATAAAAATAGCAAGAGCAAAGCATTCACCATAACCCTCTGTAACATTGAAAGTCTACAAAACTTGTATTAGGCATAAATGCTTCAACATACTCACTGGCTTATGATGAGAAGCTATTTCATGAAGGCATTATATAGTTATGCCAAGTTAGAGTTCAAAACCAATCAATTCAAAATTTTCCTTCAAAAATTTCCAAAGACATATCACAGATTTGTTTCCCTATGAAGGAGAATATGTGAGATCAATGTCCTTTGCCTACATATACCTAGATTCTTACCAGTTTGCTATATATTATCAAGAGACTTCCATGAATGACTTACTGACAAGAGATATTTACTATAGCACAAAGAAATCTTTGTGAATATTGAGACTTGCAGATGGACTAGGGAAATCTCTCTCTTCTGAAAATACTACGTACCCATTACTTAGCAGGCCTAGGTTGCTCAAAGAAAAAAGGAAACTGAGGAAAAGTTTATTTCTAATTGTAAGTGGACCCATCAAAAAAGGTACATTTGCCTGCGAATAATATCTTCCATATTATTTATTATTTCTGCAGAACATAATAAAATATGAGAAAAATATAGTGATTTTTTATCCCTCATATAAATTTCCTATCAACTTCTATGTTCCAAACAGAAGAATAGTTAGGAAAATTTTATGGGTTTTATAAATCAAATAATTTTGCAATGTATTTTTCAAACTAGAAGAGGCTAATATATCTCAATATTTTTCATGTGTTACCTAATTTGCAGAAGAGTTCTGTGACTTTTTCACAAGGCCTGTGGCATGGCAAAAAATAGTATATTTCATGTATCCCTCAAATATCAGCCAATAATTATGAGTTTGGGAGGTATTTATACACATTAGGAAGACACCATACTTTTGCAGAGAATCTGCCATTTATAAAGCAAGAACACATGCATCATTTCAGAATTTCCCGTTATATTTCTGAAATGTTCAAAGAAGATAAAGCTGTAATTTTTGACTATAATTTATGACACTTCGTAAAACCATATCCAATGAATCTAATGTTGTTTACAACTTGTGTGTAATTTGCCACGCATATTTAAGTCACGAAATGTCATTGTATAGCTGATTTTGCATTCCTTGTCTACGACATTCCTACTCTAAATAAAATAGCTTTTGCAGGATATTTTACAAAAATACGCTTTGCAAAAAATACATTAGAGGTCTGGATTCCAATTTAATCAGTAGAGTTGAAGTATTTGACCACAGAAAAGGAAGTTTCACAAGTGAGAATCTTGCTCATATTTAGGATAGGTGTGGAAAGATGAGGGTTTCTAATTTTGGACATATTTGGGCACCAAGATTTCTCCTATTTTATAATTTTATTCATTGTGAAGAATTCGACATTAATATCTGAAAAAATGATTTCAACATTGCTTCATAAATGATGGCTTGGAACCTGGAGACTGAGGAAAACCTGTGTCTTTTGACTGATGTAGGTATGTAAAGAAAAGAGAACTATATCCACAGGTCAGTATACGTACGACAAACTCGTCAACATAATATCATTGTGAAAAACATACTTTCAGAGAGTTTATTTATGAATTGTCTTCTTATTAATAGAATCTTATTATCATTGTGATGCATAGAGGGATTAGTTACTTATGAATGGCCGTGCGTAAATTTCTGGTCATATGTTCTTACCCACTCCTCATTTCCTCATAATTTTTTCTTCTGCCTCCAATCTCCATCCCCTCCCATAAGTATAAAGTTTATTACAAGAGGATTATTGTGAGGATTGCAATTGCATTGGTTGAATCTTGGTTCTTTGTCTGAGATATTGTTATTCCTTTCCCTTCCCTAACTTAGATTAATGTACATATAATATACCAGATAAGAAAAGCAAATACAGTGACAACCCTAGATAAGCCATGTGAAAATAAAGGAAAAACACAAGGAAGAGCTTCACATAGTATACTTTAAAAAGAATCATCAAGTAGATACCTATTGTTTCTATATTTTTGAGTTCTTTTGCTTAGCCCATTCTTCCCTATATATATGATATATATACATATATGTATATGTGTATATGTATACATATATATGCACACACATATACATATATATACATATGTACATATGTATACATATGTGTACATATATGTATATACACATGTCATATATATGTATGCATACATATATATGTGTGTATACATATATATTACTGTATTGTGATCCTTTGCAATGTATAAATAGAACAAATATCAAGTTTTACAAATAAGGGAAACCATGGAGCCTGTGTTTGTTTGGATCTGAGCCACTTTATTTCACATGATTTTTTCCAAGTCCTTTCATTTGCTTAGCAATTAAATGATGTCATTTCCACTCCATGGAAACCTATAATTCCATTGTGCATTTATCCCACATTTTCTTGATCCATTAATCTACTCTCAAGTATCTGGGGTGTTTCCATATTTTCCTGTGGTATATAATGCTGCAATGAACATTACTTTGCATTCTAATAGGATGTGGTGGAATTTCAATGGTGACTTTATATGCATTGATTTTATTGTCAGAGATGTTGATCATTTCTTCATAGGTCCTTTGGCCTTTCTCAGTTCCACATCATTGAAGTCTCTCTTTAAATATTTAGTCTTCCTATAGGGTGGTATATTGTTTGGAATTGGGGGATGGGATTTAACTTTTTAAATTTTCTTGTATTTCAGCTCTATGATCCTGTTCTGTGTCATGGTTAGTGGAAATATTTTCCAGTCTGTTGGATTTCTATTTACCTGCTTAGCTATGTCTTTCATCATGCAGAAGCTACGCAGATTCAGAAAACCCCATTTATTTGACTTGCATTCATGCGTCTATAATAACAAAGTATCATCCTGTTTCAAGGAACCATAATATTCCTCCTATTATGTCCAATAATAATCTCAGCCTATCTTCCTTTACCCCCACGACCTTGATTTATTTGGTATTGATTATGGTACATGGTGATATATAATTACCTATCTTATTTTTAATTAGTGTTTCACTAATTTTGTCAGCACTTTTAATTGAATATTGTTTTTTCACATTTCTGCACTTTTTCTGTTCATTTTCAGCTGATCTAGGGATGTCGTAAACATTTTCCTCCAGAGGTGTCATTTCCAATGTAGGTACGATGGTTTTCCTTATTGTAATAATTGGTATATATCCAGTTTCACCCTGGAAGAGGATTGCAATAGCTTAAGGTTGCAATAGTTTAATAGCTATGGATATACGTGCATAGAAGGTTAGGCTAAACAAAAGGATCTCCAAGATATAGAAAGAAAAGTATTATCAATGTTGGATGTTTTCCTTACAATACTATGAAAAGCTGTTTGTTGTTTTCTTCCTTTCTTACTTTATTTTCCTATAGTCTCCCTCTTTATCTCAATTTATTTGATTTTGTTTGCCTGTGGATTGTATACACGTTAATCTAATTTTGGCAGGGAACAAGAACAAAATATCTTGAGACAGAGGACATTGAGTGAACCAATGCCACGACACTCCTCACAAGACAATGTATAGGAAATGAAATCAACGTCTGAGCAGGGATTTGAGGCAGAAAAATGAGGAATAGTATAACTTGTGACAAAAAAATCAACTCACTGCCTTATATACATAATAATCATTTGGTACATCAACTTAAAAATAAGATTAAACTATAAAGGAGAGTATTGATACTACCCTTATCCTATGTTTTATAAGTTTAAACATGGATATGTAGGTAGATTTCTTTTTTTACACCTTACATCCCTACATGATTAGAAAAGAGGGTTTCCATGAGTCTACTTGTTCCCAAACATCCTTTACAAGTTAATATTGATTTAAATCCTGCAGGAAAAAAAAAACTATTTGAAATTACAAACTACGATGAACCTGCTGCACTAATATGTCCATAATCAGAAACTCTCCTATTTTAACACTATTAATAAATATGAGTAACATTCTCACACCCTTAACTTCCTCACCTGTACCCAAATAATTCAAAACACTTGATTGCTTAGGAATTCTACAAATAATTTTGGATATGTTGGATTTATGTAAATTATGCTTCAAAGTCTATTCCAATTTTCATTAGGAATATTATGGACCACAGTGCCAAATCAACTATTAATATGTGGTGGCATTTATACATGTGTGGCAAATTACACACAACAGTAAACAAAGATAGAATCATCTAATATACTTTCCTGAAAGTGTCTTTTGTTACATTTGACAGAGTACACTCTTCTTTCAACATTACAAGATACATACTGAGAAGTTATGAAACGATGCATATCCTCTTACCCTATAAATATCAGATTCTCAGCAGAAAACTCTGCTGTCTTCACAAAGAACATGTTTTCCAAAATTAGTTTTTGATAATATTTTGTTTCTACATACAAAACCTGCTTTTTCCCTGCCAGCAGTGTAGCAAAGAAGTCAGTGTCCTTCGACAGATTAGGTTACACATGAAAATTATTGGGATGGATGAGAAACTTGCTTAGTATGAAATATATTTCAGAATCCTAGGTTGAAACAAACCATCAAAATTTGCATGGTCATTCGTTATGGAACAAATAAGTTGATGTAAAATTTGTTAGGAATACAGTATCATTGCACTTTTGTTACACATTCATTACGCTCTACAAGTATAAGAAGAAATGAAAAGGAATATGATATTCACAGGAAGACTAGTACAATGATATATGTAGTGTGATTTGTTCTCTATAGGGAAACATAAGCACATTTCGATTTGATGATTGAGGTTTCTATACTCCAAATTTACAACATGTATATAGAAAAGGACATGGTGAATTCCAATAAAGATATAAAACATGAGTTTATTTCTGCATTCAAAGAAAACCATGTATAACCTAATAAAATCAGATAGGGTCATTTGGCAGTAGAAAAAAAATTAATTCATTTTGTTTAGCCAGTGTCACAATGTATTTATTAATGTAAGATATAAGTGAAATGATGACAAATACTTGAACTCATGTTGTGTCGCCTGAATTGTTTCTGTAAAGAAATAAGAGGAAATAATAGTATATATATATATATATATATATACATATATACACATATATATGTACATATGTGTATATATGTATATATATATGTATAGTGGAAAAGATCTGGAACTATATTTCTTAATTCTTCATATGATCAACAAGAAACTTTACTGGTTGTCCAAGAGATAAAAAAATTAATAATAGCTATTTCAAGTAATTTTGAAGAAATTTCATTCCTGCTTCGATTTTCTCCTCAATTGAACCTTGCTGATTGTCTGCACACCTTCTCACAAATTATACTTGGACACTCTCACCACATTAAATCCATTGAACATTTGAAATCTTACCCTAGTCACTCTATTAATTTAAGGATAATGGCCCAATTATTCAAACTTTAATGTCTTACACAGTATTCATGGATATCTATCTATCTATCTATCTATCTATCTATCTATCTATCTATCTATCTATCTATCTATCTATTTATCTATCTATCTATCTATCTATCTATCTATCTATCTATCTATCTATCTATCTACCTATCTATCTATCTATCTATCTATCTATCTATATCTATATAAATATATATCTATATATAGATATGTATATATACATATACCTATATAACTATATATAGGTATAATTATGTAAAAATAGATATACATATATAACTATAGATATACCTATATATAGCTATATAGATTTATAGCTACATATATATCCAGGAAAATAAAAAAAGACATTTTTACGTGGTTACTTAGAAAGAAAAACTATAAAGGATTTACTACATGTTATTGTTATGAACTTAAAACAACATAGTTTTAATCTCCATTTCAGTTTGTGAAAGGATGCATCAAAGCAAGGCACAATGATTGATTATGTGATGAGATGTATCCTACTAAAGGATACATGCATAATGTAATGTATAAAAAATGCTTGAAGGGATAGGTACAAATAAGAGGAATGTGCCATGGCTCTTTATATGCATAAGCTCCAACAAAAAACTGCTTATCCATTCTTAAGTGTGGACAAAACAAATGCCATAATGAAGTGACAATTACATTATGAAGTGATATCTAGCCAATATATTCAGGGATCAGGAAAAAAATAACATTTAAGATACCTGCATGTCACTCAGTATAAACACTGAAATATGGGATTTTGATAGCAACATTGAAAAGATTACCATTCACGTAGGTAGCATTTCTTTGTTAATTCTACATTCACAAATATACATGCCTTGGAGAATTCTCTTCAATAGGCACACCAACATTGGGAATACATGACTGAGATCAAGCCCAGCGTAAGAGGCTTGGATACGAATGGCACCATCATGGTATCAATCCTCCTGACCAAGGAAAAAAATCTAAGAAATAAAATCCTGAAAAAGCTGTGATAAAAAATTATCAAAATTGAATTAAATCAGGAATTTAAAAAGGCAAAAAATCACCTCAATTTTGAACCGAAAAACATAATAATGTGTCCTGACACACTGTATGGATGTTGAAACAGAGTAGGGAAAAATTGTAACATAATTTCAGTTTGTTCACACACACACAAACAATTATTGCCTGTACAAACGGACCGATAACAGAAATACATGATTAGACACACAAAACTGCTCACATATGTGTAATGATAAAGATACAGTTTGCAAAATATTAGCCAAATATAAGAGACAAATCAGGAAAGAATAGCATGTGTCCTAAATTGTCACAATTATCTAATCAATTCACAAATTCTCTAGTACTATCCTCTTCTTAGGAGACAGAATATTATGATTCCATAAGTAAGACATATTAGCACAAGGGAAGAGGATTCATATCACCATGGGGTCATATTTAGTGATTTAACAACTTTTGGAATTAGGGAAATATCACATATCAAATTACTCTGTTGATGTCAAAGTGAAAATGCAAGAAGTTAGATACAGGGAGTGAATAACATCTTAAAGGCTCTTATGTGGGCAGAAATAATTGAGACACTTTTTCTAAAGTAAGTATACCAGTGAGTATTGTGCATTGTTGACGAACATTACATTACGTTTGTGTCTATTTTTCCAGTTATTTTGGTCATTGGCCTAAAAATCAGAGGTTGGTGCAGTCCCTGAGTTCTTCAGATCAAGAATAATTCTCTACCACTTGACCAACAGGGCCACTTTGAATTCTGAGGTTCTTAATTGTCCATGAGGGACTCATAGAGACTCCTGCTGGGCTTCCTTGAAACCTGATCCTCAGATCTCAGCCTCCTGAGTTGGTAGGATTGCAGGTTTCTAAGCCACACGCATTAGGCATTTTTTTCTGTTATTCCTAGGTGTGTTGATAGATTTTGGTGTTTGTTTTTAAGGACTTTCATCCACACCGCAGTTCTATGATGTATCTATGATTTTTCTCAAGCATAAGACTCTTTGTTGAATTTTGTGGGGATTCATTCTAGAAATGAATTCCAGAGAAAAAAATACTCCAGTTTATGAATATGTATGGAGATCCTCATAAGTTAAATGCCTGAGATACTGGGATTCCCATCAAGATCATCTGGCCTGGCTCAAGTGGGGTTTCCAAACTCAACAATCCCATGTCCTATTCATTTTCTTCTGCATGGAGGTTGAGAAATTCCTAACCACAAGGATAAACATATGATATTGATTGAATTTTGTATTGATCTCGCAATTTGAAAGCAGTATGAGTTTTAGTCATCCTTATCATCTTCATGAATGAGAAAATTAGTTATAGGATGAAAAGTTGAAGTTTCCATTTCCAATAGTCCTCTTCAGTAAGCACATTCTTCATTATATAAATGGCAAATTCATCATTCACATAGCATTGAAATACTTTTGACATGAAACAGAGAATTGAATTCTAGAATGTATATTACTTTTCAGGGACAGTATACATGAAGCCCATTTCAGCGACAGGCTAACATAAGTACATCATAGTCTGAAGTAGAAAAAGCTTGTGGTTTTAAGCATTGATCTGAAAAGAAAATAATTGAATGAATAATAAATGAATCTAGAATGGGTTGTCTTGCTCAGAAGAAAGTTGAGTGCCAATATTGTCAAGCAACACAAATTTCATGATTACGAATGGAATATATGCTTACAAGAAATTCATTGTTGTTGTATTTGCCATCTTCCTATTTCAGTAAGAGAGACTTTTGTTTGGTCATTCCACTAACTACAAAGTACAATTAATATTGTGAGCCTAAATGCATAAGTTCATTATAGCAATTACAATCCTTTGAATAATTTCCTAAGGACTCTAATTGAGATGCAGTAACTTTTGCAGTTTTATATCTTCTGTTGATTTTTCTATCTTCTTCGAATTAAATGCATATCATATTTTATTCAGAAATGTGTAATTTGCAATCTATGTATGTATAGCTGGTTAAAAATAAACTCTAAATGCATTTCATTAATAGAGATATTCAAGGATTTATTTCACCAAATATTTTGTTTTTGTCGGTGTGGGGCTTGAATTCTGGGCTTGGGCACTGTCCCTGTTCTTTTCAACACAAGGCAGGCACTGTATTACTTAATCCATTGCACCACTTCTGGTTTTCCAGTATTAATTGGAGGTCAGAATCTCACAGATATTCCTGCCCAAGCTGTCTTTGTACCGTGATCCTCAGTTTTCAGAGTCCTGAGTAGGTAGGATTACAAGCAGGAGCCAACAGCGCCTGGCTTCATCAAATATTTTTATAAAAATGCCATGATGGAATTCAGCCAACTAATTATATATGCAATATTTCATTAATCACTTTGAGAATGATGGTAGCCATCGCAACTGTATATATTGATCAATTACCAGGAAAAGATTCTTCAATTCACATTTCATTATTTATGAGATGAGTGAATGTGAAATGATGAAATGGGCATAAACATTTCTATCCAAAATAACAGTGTCATTTATTCCTTCCCAGAATTGAAATTGAGAATAAGAGAATGAGAACATTCAGATAAGATAATTCTAATTTGACATATTTTGGGTGAGGTAGTTTCTTATTTTTTTCCTAGTGAAGCCACACCAATCAGAGTGTTGCTAGGTCAGAAAGCAATTCCAAAGTTCCTTCGTAGTGTGCAAAACATATGGGTATGTAGACCAGAAAGTTGGTTGTTCATTTATCCTATTTCTTTACTTTCAATTTTGAAAGATAATTGCATGTCATTGGAAAACAACATTTTCTTTACATGTTACCAGAGGATTTGATTGTTTCCCAAACAAAACTTGGGATGGGATATTCCAAAGACTTTGACAAAGGGAAAAATACATGCTTGGTTGAGGTGCTAGATTAGATTGGTACTAACTTTATACATGGATTAAAAAAAAAAACAGGAAGATTGACCAATGTAAGAGTGATACAGGAGTTTGTGTTCAGTGCTTGTGCATAGTTTTTCTGTGGGCTAGTCTTCTAAGAATTTGCCCCTACCACCTCTTATACCTTTTTATTTGATAATGGAGATAGGAGTCTCTGTGACTCTTAAGCCCTGGCTGGCAACCAAATCTCTTACACAGATCTTAAACTCTTGCATTGATACAATATCTTACATGAAGAACAAGTGTTAGGCTCTATAAATGTATTTTATCAAAGTTTAAAAACTTGCATGTATTCGCAAATTTGACCTCCGTTTACTAAAATATTGAATCCCCATACATAATTGATCAATGAATACAAAGGATGATTGAAAGGATATTTGAATCATACGGAATGTCAGGTAATGATATCTGTCTTTTTCACAAAATATAAAAGAAGAACTATATGTCCTACAGCACTAAAACTTACATTGGATTAAATTAGGACACATTTAATTTTCTACCCACAATTCTATCTACCTTCCAATATTGTGAAGTTTTCCATCAAACTAAGAGGAACAATTTTGTCATCAGTACCCTGTATATAGAAAAGGGACACATTGAATCTTTTCATATTATCAGTTTATTACCAAGGCAAGAAAATTAAAAGATTCAAGATGCATTCCAGGTCACATAATAATACAGTGGATGTCTTAATATATTAAACATTTAAGAATACAATTAATTTACATTTTGGCCATTAGGTAATAGTGAGAAAAAGAAACCACGTCTAGTGTTTGGGAAATATGGCACACACAGTGTGACATAATTACCCATACAAAACATCTTGCCTATGCTCTTCTTGGAATAAAACTCTAGAAATACACTAGTTGGAATTGCACTGCCATATTTTCCAATACATGCTGCTGAGATTCCAAAAGCAATACAAAAATTTGTCCATGACTTTTCTGACCACACCACTGTCACATCATTTGAATATATTTCCAAAAATTTACCTTAGCAACAATACAGAAATTAATCATGAATAACAGAAGTTTTTTACTGCCAACATTTTCTAAGGAAACATAGGTTTCTGTATTTCACAATAGGTATGGAAACTTGCACTATATGATATTGTGATTTTTATCATAGAGACACTGCATAACCTCTCAGGGTCCATAGAATTCTCAAAAAATACCTCTGGAACAAACAATATAGTTGGGAATATATAAATCTTTACTGTTCTTCCTTTATGATCTATACATTACCTTACGAATCCCTCTTGGGAGAATGAAGACACAAAATGTGAGAGTATTACTGTGGAAAATACCTTCTGAAATATTCCTTATTCTCATTAGATAGTTCTTTTTAGTATTATGAAAAAATGTTTATTCTAATTAAAGTATTTCTTATTTTCGTCCACCGTTATCTTCAGAGATGATACATCCATTGAAGTTCTGCTTTCTTACATTTCAATCTGGAAAGCTTCCATAATATATTTGCTTGCTTACATCTCAATCTAGCATATCTAAACTCAATGGCTGGGAAGGTAGCTCAGTAGAAATGGGATTAACTAACTTTCATGAGGCTCTGAGTTCCATTCTTCAGCAACCCATGTAAAAATTTCGGAAGTGCCACTATGGCTCAAGTGGTTCAGCATGAGCTATGAGGTGTCGAGCAGAGAGAGAGCACCAGTCCCAGATTTGAGGACCGAAAAACATATACCACCATCCCCACCAAAACAACAGCAACAAGCACTCCTGTCAATATAAAATAAGACTAGTTGAAATAATTTCTCAAAACAAAGATGGAAAGATATGTACTTCTTTTCATTGTGACAAGCAGGTAATTGTCAGCATTCCTGTTTGGAGAAAAACTTTCTTATAGACAAGATCATTAAAAATTAGACATCTGAAATGTGATTTTTCCAATGAAAGGAAAAGCAACCATGTAGAACATACTAATCTCTAACTTTTTTTCGTACCTAGACAAACTGAATTGAAATATATTGACTTCTCTAATTCACAGGTTAGGGTAATTTATAGAAACTTATAGAAGCATCTTTGGGTGCATAGAGATTTCAATATTGATATTGGATTTGTGTAATATTCAGTGGAAGTTGCTTTGTTGAAATATATCATGCATATGAACAAAGTACGGGATATCACATTAATAAGGAGATATCACATTTATAAGGAGAGGGAAAGGTGGGTTCTCAAATTTTCCTTATTAGTATGACTGAGGAATTGAAGGACACAATAATGCTCTGGGAAGAAAAAGCAGACATGTTTTGAGACAATTTTAACAAGACCAACATGGAAGTGAAGAATTAGAGGGCCATGAATTTTCTATAAATGGAAAAACTGACAACATCTCAGTCTTACAAAGAACTTGGACACTTAGGTACTGAGAAAAAGAGAGGGTGTTATGGGAGTGTTTGATATCTCAAGAAGTTAATCAGACACACCAAAGCAGAGCTGGAAACTTGTCTGAAGTATACAGGAATGATGGCCATCAGAAGGCTTCTCAGAAGCAATGATCAGGTCTTGTGTGGGAGTGATCATCATTTCTTTGAATGCACAAATAGAGCTCTTGTAACAATCATGATGTTAGGACTTTCAGCCCAACTTTTTCTTTTCTCAATTAAGTCAAACTGGAGGACAGTATCCAACTACCTATATTTAAATGAACTATATTTCATTTCAATTTTACTAAAATTCAGTACATTTGATCCCTAGATGGTATTCCTTGTTACTGAATAACATGCAACTTCATCCTTATTCCCAGCCTTCCTGATAAACCATTGGTGTCTTCTATTTCTTGCATTGTTTTTCAGTATTCTATGACATGCAAATGACTTTTGTTAACAACATTTTTTCAATACAACTAATAGAGATAAATATAGACACCAGGTTTGAAAGAATTATGCACATTTGCCAGATGAAGAATACTTTGATTGCTTTTCTTCATTTTTGCTGCCTAATGATAACGACAACTACAAATAGTGCACATTGTATGCATTGGAAAATTAGCACTTGCTATGACAGGGTGAGTCATGAAGAAACAGAAAAAAAAATCACTGAGTTGTATTCTAGACAGTGACCTTCAAAGATTTATGAACATTTAAAATATGTGCTAAGAAAATTTGAGCAAAATGTGCACACAGGCTTAGTGATTTAATGAACATTTGATTTTGTGGAAATGAAAGAGTCAAAAGGAAAGAAAACATGCTCAATATGTCTGAAAATGGATTCTCACCAATCAGTTTTCTGAAGTAAGTATCAATTGGCAATAGAAAATTCATGATCTTTCAATAATCTATTAGTACATATATTTCTCAGCAATTATACTGATTTCAGTGTCTTGTCCATTCGTTTGTTCCTGGAAAAAAGTCTAGCACTGTGAGAAAATGTTATTTATAATTACTATACTCACCACATCCATGGTTCTATTTTCCAGACATGAACACATATGGAAAAATTCAAAATTGAAACCAAAGATATGTTCCTTTATTTGTGTTGGTCGCTGTCTGGAAGGTAGAAATACTCAATCTCTTTATATGGTCACATATTTCCATTTTAATATGCCATGTGACAGGTTTCTCCTTTCATTGTTTCCTTAAGGCTCCCATAAACTCTACATAATCCAGCAGGGATAGAAAATGTTTAGGACTACTCCTCGTTTCTTCGTGTCTAGATATTAGTGTTGACTTAAACTCAAGAATTGTAATCATGTTCAAATATTTCTGCAAGTTTACACCCAATATTTTATAGAATTCAATAGGAAAAATACCACTGCCTATATATGCACACCATCATAAACAACGTGATTTCAAAACGACCGTATCTGGTGGTCACATTCTGAATTCAAAGTTCTAACTTATATTCCAATTATAGTTCCCAACAGTCTTTCACACGTTACAACTTCATAAATTTTACTTATTAACCAGTATGTGTAGCAACCTGAATGTTTACAGTTTATTGTTCCTTCATGTGCAATATAGGCTAGAAATGAATTGCATTTTCAGAAAAAAGATATGCATAACACTGGTATGTATGAGCAATGATAGACTTTATGGGAAAAACACAAGTATTGATGATTTCCCTCGTTTGTAAAATCGATTAATTGGAAATTGATTGGGAAGTGCTTATGGCACATCAGTACTTTCAAAATGTGCATTAATAGAGTTCTTACCATTCATCCTAATTGTATATTAGAAGATTGTAATTTGTCTTTGACACAGGGTAGAAGGATCAAAAACGTAATTCTAAAATTATCATGAAGAAGCATTTTTAAAAAAATATCATTAAACTGATCTTAAACCTATGTCAAATGTTTATGGTTCCCGTTGCTGTGTGAAAGAATTGGAAAGTTACCTGAGCCTTCCTTTATTACCTTTCTTCTTCATCTTTCGTGTATTTGGTTTGTTGGCAATTACCATTCATTCTTCATCCTTTCATTACTATGGGTAGAAATCTCAAAATATTGGTCATGATAACTATCATATGAAATTAAGCGTAACAAAAAATATTTGAAGGAAGAGTTTGAACTATTAATAAGTATCTTTCAATTCAAATTCATGCCTGTTTTTACGCTGTAGAATTCATTACCTCATACTGCTATCAATCAGTCAAGCAATATTTGTGTCCTTTTAGTCAATTGGTTTTGAATCAAACATATTTAAGTGAAATTTCATGTCTTCAATATTATTCATACAACATACAGGAAAGAAAGGATATAAAATACGTGAAAATATAGCAAAATGAGTGACTTACAATCTTCAACAAAATTACATGACAGTTGTATTTGGGCAGGTAGTGAATTTATATGCAGTAATTATGCCTCAGCAGGATCTGCTGAACATGTTTCTTGAGGCAAGTTTTAACCCTTCAAGTATAACTCAAGTAGGAAATTATAAATCATGTCCCTCTCTCCTCTAAGTTTTATGTGATTGCTCCTTTTAGTAAATGATCAATAAAAACTGACAATTGTGTACAAATATCTGATAACTCTGTATAAGTTAGAGATAGTTTTATCACATAATAACAATTTTTCCATTGAAAATTATTTGCTGCCTTAAGTAATAAAATGAGAGCAGGATGTAAGGGTCGATTTACAGACTATGCCATTGGAAATTAGCGAGTGATACTTCCTAAATGCTAAATCAAACACACTGTGTTAAAGAATTTTCACCTTTTTTCTTGTGTGAAGGCTGGAGTTGCATTGATTCATATAGAAAAGTGAACAGCAATTAAACTGAAATAAAATGTTAATATTTACCACATGTTAATTGATATCTACAATGACTTATTAGTGTCAGAAAAAAATTCTTGTCAAATTCATTCTGGTTTGAAAAGTGAGGAGAAAAATCATGAAATTACAGGTCTGCAAGAAGATGGTGGATGATCAGCTGGGGATTAACAAGCTCTCTCCTAGAAAGTAGGTTAAGGTTTCTATTGAAAAGTCCCAAGTCTACAGAGTCACACCAAGTGTGCCATCGTAGCACACAGACTTAGACGATAAATGAAATGTCCAAGTGCTCATATCCAGATTTGAATAGTTGCACTGCGGTGGTGGTGGTAGCTCCTACCACTGCCAACATATCAATTGAGAGAAGCCAGGAAAAAAGTGCCAGAAGTGACCTAGGAGTGGACTCTACTCATTGTCATAAAGAACCAACAGGAAGTGAAAATCTTCATCTTACTGACCACAGACAGTAGCCAATTGAGGACAACTCTGAAACCAAGGGAAAGATGTGTGTACCCCCACAATTTCCTAACACTTCACGGAGTAGTAGTGGGAAAATAGACCTTCACGCATCAATGGGGAAGATCTCAATCTTTGATACTGAAAAAGACTGACTGGAGTAGCCAGCACATAACTCAGCTTTTGGAAGAAGAGAATAGGAGCCATTCAACAGGTCAAAGTAACTTCAATTACATGGCTCAGCTTGCACCATGCAGAGGGAGATCAGCCATGGAAGAGTGACTTTCTTTACTGGGTAAACAAAGTCAGAGGATGCCACTATGCCTTGCAGCATAGGCAACAGACTCGGTAGCAGAAGGCATACAAGAAAGGTAATTGAAACTCAGGCAACAAAAATCCTGAGAATGGCTCCAACCTGGACTGTGTGAGTGTCTCAGGAGTTAGACCCTCACGGAAAAGCTACTGACTGCTGAAAGTTCTAACCCTACCCACAACTTAGCCCCACCAGAGCAACTCCAAAGTAGAGGAAACAGGAATCTCCCTCTATTGTGATGATCAAAGCAGATGTACCTCGCATTGAACTATTCTCGAAAGAGGGTCATAAAATCTCTGAGAAGCAGGGCTTCTTTGTGTATGCTCAAAGTGATTTATGAAACCAGACAAGCCATGAGACTTTCAAAAGGAACAGGAAAACAGACACTCCACCAAGAGACTGGTTACAAACACAAGGCACACTCATTTTACCCCGCACACTGAAAAAATCCAGTAACTCCTTCCTACCTAATTAAACATATATTGTGTTCTTTTTTTTTTCTTTTCTTCATTTTTATTTTAGGTGTGTGTTCTAAAAATTATTTCTATATTTTTCTCTTTTGGTCTTTTTGTGTTTTTTTACAGCACTTAGTTGCTTTTGTATTCATCCACAAGTATATATGCAACTTCTATTATTAGGTCTTATCCTTTATTGTGTTCATCCTTAATTCAGATATAAATCCCTCAATTCACAAACTCTGATTTCACTTCTTTCATTGTACTATTATTACTTTATACTTATATAATTTTTAGCTGTCTCATTTTTATTTTTTTATTTTTGGTTTTCTTTTTTGATTTTACTCTTCCATTCCTTATATGCTCTCTGCTCTCTGAATCCCTCACTCCTTTTCCCTCCCACATTCCTCTAATCTAACTTTCTCACCACAATTCTCCCAACACCTATTAATTTCTGATCTTCTGATTCCTTCTTTGACTTGCATCTTGTCTTTGATAATTTATTCAGGTTTGTTTGTTTATTTGTTTGCTTTCTGTTGAACTAGATTGCATGTGTTGAACCAGATTATATGTATACTTACATTGGCTGCATCAAAAAATCTGGGCAACTACAGATCTATGGTTTATACTTGCCTTAAAATAGTGTACTAGCACCGAATTAATTTTCTTTTCATACCCAAATTTGAAGAACGAGTCAGAGGAACACAAGAAAAATATCATCCAGGAACTCAACTCCACTCATGATAATCAGCAACAGAATTATGTTATCGCAGTACTATTTACCATACCTAAATATGGACCCAACCTAGATTCCCCTAAGTATCGATCAAGCAAATGTGATCTATATATATATCTATATCTATATATATATATCTATATATATCTATATATATATATAATATATTACACACACTCACACACACACACACACACACACACACACACACACTCACAATGTATTTCTGGCTCTATTAGAAGGAATGGCAATGCTTCATTTCTTAGAAAATGGAAATTTTGGGGAAAAATTAAATTAAGAAAGCCAGGAACAAAGAAACGTAGGTCCCATGGTGTCCTTTGTTTTCAATAGCCAGTATGTCTAGGACATGCAAAAAATCTCAAAAGGTAAGTACATATGACAATATAGGATGATGTTAAGAAATGAACTCCATAAAAAGGGACAAAAGTGCTTATATTTTTCCTGCTATTTTCTAATAGATTTATAATATACTATGTGATTTTTTGTGTCTTTTGTATATTCTTCCCCTAGCGAATAAGTCCAGTTTTCAGTGAATTTGATGCAGGTGCCCTGAAAATTGTATATATGTATATATATATATATATATATTTCTAATTAGGGGAGGAGAAAGCAAATAACAAATTTCTTCAATAAACATACATATTGATCCATTCTAACAATGAGATGTTCAATACACTTTGTTGAAAGGGACTTTCCAACTTCAGGGAGAAGGAAGGAGTTGTGCAAGTGGTGGGGGGAAGGAATTGTAGGGCAAAAACAAAGGAGGAGGTAATAACGGTCAATAGGAAGTGTACTTATTACCTTACTCATGTAACTGTAACCACTTTGTACAGATTTTTCATAATATATATATGTATGTATATATATAATTGAAAGAGGGATTTGTACTTGGCTAATCATACTCAGCAAATCTATTTGCACATCAGATTTTTTTTTGTATAGTGTGGTGTGTGTGATGGGTTACCTTGCCACTAGCTGAAACAGGCTGTAGCAGAAGGCTTACAAGTTCAGAGACAGACTGGAGTACATCAAAAGTTAGAAGGAGGGAAGGAAGGAAGGAAGGAAGCAAGGAAGGAATGAAGGAACAAAGGAGGTATGGAGGGAGGGATAGAGGGAGGGAGGAAGGTAGGGAGGGAGGAAGGGAAGAGGGAAGGAGGAAGGAAAGAAGGAATGACGCATGCAATTAAGGGAGGAATTAGGTGGGAAGAAAGAAAAGAAGCAAGGAAATCCAGATCCAGATGATGATGGCTTACAAATATATGTTATGTTAAAGTTAAAATAACAACAACAAATATTAAGAAACGAGGCATAGTGGTGATTCCCATAATCCCAGCTTTTGGGAATTAGGCAGTGAATCTGGGCTCCTGGAAAATTTCAAGATGAACCTGGCATATGAAATGAAGAGGTTGTTACCCCAAAGTTATAATTGAATACCTCTGACTGTTACCTATAATCCAAGTTTCTTTGAAGGCATAGAATGGAAGAATCAAAGTTCAATGCCATTCCAGACACAAATGCCCTTAAAACAAGGGAAACTGGTAGTGATGACCTGTGCCTGTCGTCCCAGCCACAAAAGGATGCCCATAAAATATAAAATTGTAGTCTCTAGGTGTGTGCTTGGATAGCAAACAGAATCCTCTCAAAAATAAGTAGGAAAGTATAGTGGAAAAAGAGGCTGAAGTCTTGACTGAACACATACCTATTAAGGGAAAGTGGTAGAGAACTTGTCAAGTAAATGTGAGGATCTAAATTCACATACAGAAGCATCAAAATAAAACAAAAGAAAGCTGAAACAGATTGCAGAATATTTTATAAAACTGATGAATTTCTCAATGGAGTTGAATTTTTGGTATTGCTAGTTCTAATGGAGTTTTGAACAATCATGTTTTAAAATGTTCAGCAGACGTTTCCTCTTCATGTAGGTCCTCCAATACAAGTAAGTAAATCTTTCATATCTACTTGAGTCACTTTGCTCAATAATCACCTCTTACAGAATGATTCTGTCACAACTCTGTACAGCAGTGTGTTCATGTCTAAAAATTTTCTTGAAAGTGCTCACTCAATTGTCATTGTGCATGGAGCATATAGATCTCTATAACAGTTCTATATGATACCAAATTTTCTAATGATTTATTTAGTATTAAAATTTATATGTAAAGTGAAAGAGATAATCATATAATCACTGATAAATCTAAACGGTGCAGATGACTTTTACTGTACAGCAAAACATACATATATTGCAATAACTTTATTGAAGATTCGTTATATTAACATCACAATTCCTATGAATGATGAATTAACTTATTGTGAGAAAAAAAGAAACTAATTTTTGCTGTGAAGCAATTACAAAGAACTCTTTTCTGACTCCCTGCAAATGAGAAGCATGCCCTTTCAAAAACTTGTTTAGAATGAATGGGAGGAAAAAATAAAACTTTTCTGATTCTAATCATTACATTTATTTACTAAAACTCAGTTTTGGAAATTAGAAATGGCCTAGAGGTTTTTATGCAAAAGATTATGACAAAATCCAATTTATATATTTCCTAAGCAAACGACCTTAACATACATCTTTTAATGGGGACATAAGGAATAAGGTTATTCAGGATTGATCTAGATTTCAGAATTTAAAAGATAGCCTAGGCTAATTAATCTAAAACTCTTTTGGTCTCTATTTGTTTTGTATATCCAACAAGGAGCTAGTGGCACCAGTAGTACTCAGAGAATTACTAATAGATACTATCATTCTCATCTGTTTCAAAGGGAATTGTTATGGAATATGTACCACTAGTCATCCCATCTTTTGTAGGATTTAGGTCTTTTATTTTGATTTTAATTTTATTGTCACGGTGTTGTACAGAGGGTGTAATAAGCACAATTCTTGGTGAACATGTTACCCCGTTCCTCATTTATGTCTCTCTTTCCAATCATAATCCCCTCCCCAAGTTTGATAGGTCATATCCAGCATATTTTTGTGTTAGTGTTTCAAATACATATGTTTCTCCATTGTCATTTCTTACCATTTTCTTGTTATGTGAATCATTGCAGAAGTTCTATAGTTTCAGTCTACTTTTTCAAATGTAATGTCATGGCAAATGCATAATCTCCACAATTTTTGTAACACTTTTAGAAATACATCTCACTTATTAACCGATGTACTATCGGGAATTACAGATATTCAAAACTCATCACAGGATGTGATATAAAAATACAATAAAATTACTAAATTTGGAAATAGTTTATTCATGATTTTATATGAATTCATCTCCTATTCTGTTCTCTGTTGCTGTTTTCCAACACTCTTGCATTTCACATTGTTATGCATTATGCCTTGTTCTGTTGCGAAGACTAACATGATCTGACAAAAATTATAGCCATGTATGCAACATATCATAGTGATGTAATAAATAATCTTCAGTACAATTACAAAAGAAGTGTCATAGATAAAACTTCACATATGTTCAAACACAGAATAGTCTTGATTCCATTAAGATGTGTGAAATATGCAAATGTTTGCAACATAATAACAGTCACAGAAGGTAGTGCTCTTAGAGACAGATTCAGAATGATGTCGAATAATTAGCTATCTTTTCATAACCATATAAATGATTCATGTCTGTGAGAATAGTTCAATTCTACCATAGTAGGAGATTCTAATGACTGACTCCCATAAAATAGCTTTATCATATCTGTATCTTGAGAAGTCTAGTGTTGGGGGACAGCAATATTAACCATCTGTGCAGATGATAGAGCATGTTGTGGTCCAAATTATGTTATAGGAGAGCAATAGTGTAGGGTGGTGTAGAGTAAAACTAATTTATTTTAAATAGTATTGCAAGGTGTGGTATGTGATTAGGTTAATCCCTTTAAAATAATGGGACCACTGATGATTCCCTAATTAATATAACAAAATTTTTGTTTATGCAAGTATGGAGGTATAAGGTAAAACAAGACTGCACCATGTCAAAACAAATATTTCAGACACATGCACATGAGATACAAATAAATTGGCATGAACATACAAAGGCTTATTAACCATAAACATATTTACACAGTCACTAAGAAGCAAAACAATTGTTTAAACAGCATATCGAGACAAAACAGAAAGTTATGAATTGACCTCAGTATTTACAAATGTTCTCTCAAGACAAATCTCTAGAATATTGTAATTTTCCCTCCCAGAAAAATTAAACAGCAAGTCATATTCAGTATGAGGTTTAATGCTTAGTTATCATGGAGTAATTAAATGGTGTTGCCTAAGTTTATAACTAGTAAATATCCTATATTGATGTGAAGAAAATTGCAATATTATCTCACGATATAGTACATGAGTAAAAATACTAAATTTGCTTTAAATCCTATTTTAGATATGAAGAATTTACAGAATTCACAGTTACTATTGTTTCCAGAATTAATCCAGTGGTATTGTGTATATGAAGTATATGCAGACAAATTCACAGAAATATGAAGATGGCATTTACAACAAAATTTAGTATAAAATTTATTTCAATATATGTATTTTGTTTACTGAATTTCATAATGCTTTTATACGTTGTGGATCACAGTTCAAAATTATGCCTGAAAATTCTCTGGAAGCTACTGAAAATATATTTTCACAGGAAAGTTCATGGGACCGGATAATACCATTTTTCCAAAGTATATTTTAATACATAACCTGCCTTCAATTAAGTACTGCTAGGAGGGGCTGGTAAGGTGGCTCAGCGGTAGAGGGCTTGCCTTGCATGCATGAGGCCCTGGGTTCGATTCCTCAGCACCACATAAGCAAAAACAAAAAGCCGGAAGTGATGCTGTGGCTGAAGTGGTAGAGCAATAGCCTTGAGCAGAAGAGCTAAAGGACATCACCCAGGCCCAGAGTTCAGGCCCCACGACTGGATTATCCCCCCCTCCGAACTCCAAAAAAGAAAGAACTGCTAGGAAATATTCCTGAAGAGCATCCTAGCAAAGGCTACAGTGTAAATTTCCTGAGTTGATAGAATATTCGGACACAATTTAATGATTGGTGCTATCATTCCATGATACAAAAAAATGCTTCAGAGAGTAGTGTCTTGGCATTTCAATTAAACCTAGAAAACTCGACCTAACAAAGAACCTGTAGGAAGACAACAGCTGATATTCAGAAAAATTCTGAATATGAGTAATGTTTAGCTATAAGAATAAAAGTAGTAACATAAACGGGCAGAACGAAAGAATTGTGTACACATTAAAGTATCTGCTAAAGATGAGGAGACCCATCAAAGACAACAGGAAGCTCTTCCATCAAATAGACGTATCTTTTTCAGTGGTCACTTCTAATGTCTCCTCTGTTTGGTTCCATACTTAATGCTATCATTTCACCTTGAGGATTTCGGGTCCTTCATCATCGTGCCAGGTGTCTCAATTGAAATGCTCCCTTCTGGCGCAAAGACTGAAGGGAAGATTCCATTTCTGAGTGCTATAATTTTCGTCATAGAATTCACTGGAATTGTTCTAGGCTTTGATGGAAGTGTGCTGGTGGTGTCTTCTTAGCATCTAACTCACCAGAACTATGATCATACTTTTTATAAATACATAGAAGGTACTTTACATAGCACTTGTTTCAATGGTCTGTTTGATCTAGGGAAGTATATATATCCCTGCGCTAAAATATTCCCAGCAAAAAATAATAACTGCATTATATTTCAGCCACTGAAATAGAGCTAATGGAGGGCAGTGTACTTTTCTCCTCAATGAAGTTTATCTAGCAAAGAATGAAGTAACTGCTTGCAAATATAAATACCTTAAAGCTCACGATGAGTACTCTGCCACTTGAACCACAACATCACTTCTGGATTTCCAATGCTTTATTGGAGATAAGAGTCTCATGGTCTTTCCTGCCCAGGCTGGCTTTGAACTGTGATCCCCAGACCTCAGCCTCCTGAATAGCTAGGATTACAGGTGTGAACCACCAGTGTCCGGCCTTGTTTCAATTATCTTAAACCATATTATATTTTTCTACCGATAGAAATACTGAAATGCTTCAGTTCAGCTATTCAAAACAGACAAATTTGTAGACCAATAACATCCTGTCCTCATTATTCTATCATCAAATAGTTTAATTTACAATAGTTTGTTCATATACACTAGTTATATATTGAAGAACCTTGCCACTGAGAATACATAATTCTCAAAGTTTCCTTAGGGTACAACAAAAATCTTTGGCATATTTTTAAAAAATTAATTGGTATTTATGAAAAATAATGATATGAAATCTACATAATGCTAAAAATGTGACATATGTTATGTGCCATCTCATATATCACAAACATTTCAATTCATCTTAGGAAACTTGCCATAATAACTTCATATTTTATTAAAATCTAACTGAATTTCATGTGTCCTACACTAACCTGTCAATAGATACTTGAGTTGCAAGTTCTATAATCAAAAGTTATAGTGCAGAAATTTGCATGTAGTTTATGTTATTGGTGATTAAATAATGCAAAGGCCTTCCTAAAGGCAGACATCCAAAAGTATTTTTGTACAGCTTTTATATGTTTATTTTGTACCATTATAACATTAATATTTGTATAAGTAAAAATATATGGTATATAAATGAAGAAATCAGACATCAATAAATTAGAATACTTTTTCCACATTCGTTTAAAAGTTGTCAGGATACATCATCCTCTGTTTTGGTACGATGAAGAAAAATGCCTGAAATATATGAAACATTTTGAGTTAAAAGTTATACATTTCTACAGCTTGTTATTACTGACCATAATTTTTTAGTGGACAGATATCAATATATTTCAATTCAAGTGTGTCTAGCAACAAAAAGTATTAGAGATGAATAGGTTCTATCAATTTCTTTCTCATATCGCTGATGAAATCACAACATTTAAAAAAAATGGTTTTGAAATATTTCGTCATGTTTTCTCTCAGAGATTTTTTTATCCGCAGGACTTGCTGATATTTAGCTGTCTGTCAAAATGGAAAAAGGTAAACATGTTTATGCATTTGTTATGGGCAATTACTTTAAATGGTCTAGTTCATGCCATTTTTTTTCTTGTTTGGAATCACAGAAAGTATACTGACAGGAACCGAGTGAATAGAATAGTAGGATTCATCTTGATTGAATCTGAAACTTTAGACATTTTGATAATTATAACTTTGACTTTTGATGTGCTAGATTGAAAGGTGAAAAGAATGTAAATTATGGGTACATTCTAGATTGAAATGTAAGAAAGCATTTAAATCAGGGGCACTCAATGTATGTATGCTTTCAGAAGATAAAAGAAAATCTGAGTTCGATTTGACTCAAATCAATAATTTTTGACTATAATAAATATATCTAATAATAAAAATTAAGGACTTCCTAATAGGGACTGAGAGGACATCATAACTTAAATTCCAGAGTAATATCCTTTGTCATATTTTGAATCTATATTCCCCAAATAGGGATTCCTGAGCTAAGGTAGAGTTAATATGGAAAACAACATTGAAGACTTACATGATCCACAATATATTGATTTTCCCGAAGTATTTGATCTCTTTCAGAGGAATCTGTGGATCCTGAGAGGTTATTGCTGTGTCCCTATGATAAAAATCACAAAATCAGAACATACAGGTTCCCATACCATCTTGTGAAATGTAAAGAGTTAATGTTCATTGGAACATGTTGATATTCCATAATTTCTTTAGTTCATGGATGAATTTGAGTATTGTTTTTGTAATAAATTGTGGGAAATGTATGTGAAAATGTGAGAGAGACTGTGGGCATAAATGTCATAGTGAGATTTTTATATTTCTTCTGATATCTCAGCAGCATGTAATGAAAATTAAGACAATCATATTCCAACTGTATTTGTAGACACGTGTTTCTAGATCCCTATTCAAAGCAGAACAAAGGCAAGATGTTTTGTGTGGACAATTATGTCAAACTGTATTGCCATATTTCACAAATATTAGAGGTGGTTCCCTTTTCCTCCCCATTGCCTAATGGCCGTAATGTAAATCAATGGTATTCTTAAGCATCAAATTATTTTGTTAAAACACCCACTCTATTATCATATGGCCTAGAATTTAGTTTGCGTACTTTACTTTTCATGCCACGGTTATAAACATAACATGGGAGATGCATTTTCTCTTTTCTATAAAGATGGTATTTATTACAAAATTGCTCCTATTTTCATCAAAAACTTCACAATATGTGAAGATTCACTCTACTATGGATAGAAAAATTACTATTTTTCTTCATGTGACACTGCTACAATAAGTTCCAAAGCTTTAGGAGAGGCATAGTTTCTGCTATTTTGTTTGTAAAAAAGACACATGAGATGATACTCGGTTTTGATATTTTCAACTATGTTTTCAATGACCCTATCTATGCATTGGTCAATTGTATATAAATAATCCATAGTTGAGTAAACATAGGCCAAATTGAGCATATGTTTATGTTTCTACTGGTCCATATACAATTTATGGATACTGGCACTGTTTCCTCAGTAAAGAGAAGGGTTTGAGATCTCTGTATCATTTTTTTAATGTCAACCCAGGCAGGAGAGTCATAAACCTTATCTGCACTATCAAATGAGAATAGAAGAAGTGCTGTGGCTAAAATTGTACAAGTCTAGCCCTGTGCTAAAGGATGCCCTTGTTTTTTCTCTTCCTCACGCAATTTAGGTCAATGTATATACACAATGCATTGCATTAGGCTCAAATGCAGTGAAAATAGGGTTTATACCATGGGGGAGGAACTAACCAAAGGAAAAAAGAAACCACATAATTTATTACAAATACGTAAAAAAAAATATAGCAAGAAAGAAAAAACCATTCGAATCCCTATCTTTGTGTTTATTTCATTTAACATCTTTTTTTAAAATAAGTTTTTTATTGTGAACATACTGTACAGAGTGGCTACAGTTAGAGGAGGAAGATAATGAGTATTTTTCTTAACCACATTGTTGCCTTCTTTAACTTTCTCCTGTCATCCCTTCCCCGGTCTCCAGAACTACACTCCCCCTCCCCCCTGCTTAAATATAAAGTTCATTTTTGATATAGCGTATTTTTTAAATAAATTTTTATTGTACAAATACTGTACAGATGGGTTACAATTAATGAGTAAATTTGTTATCTAAAATTATTGCCTCCTCCTTTGTTTTTCCCCTACCATCCCGTCCCTCCCAACTCTTCAACTACACACCCTCACCCCCATCCTTAGCCCTGACTAGATTGTAAAGTTGGTTATTTCAATCGTGTGCAATTGGTGCAATGGGTCAATCTGTATCCTTAGTTAAGCATTTTGTTATTTCTCTTCCTCTTCCCAAATTATACAAGCATCAAATACAATGAAAACAGGGGTTATACCATGGGGCATGGACCTACAAAAAAATCACATATTCCCTTAAAAATATGTTAGAAAAAATAGCAAGGAAGAAAACAAAAAAATCACCCTGTGTCCCTATCTTGGGTTCATTTCGCTTAACATCATCTTATTTGACCTTTGCTGCTTGTGCCACATATATACTAATTGTTGCGAATAAAGGAAACTATGGGACCTATGTTTCTTTGGGTCTGGCTTACTTCCCTTCATATAATTTTTTTCCAAGTTTTTCCATTCGGTTCGATGTAATTCTTTGTGATGGAGGCACAGAATTCCATTGTGTATATATACCACATTTTCTTGATCCATTCATCTATTGAGGAGCATCTGGGTTGGTTCCATATCTTAGTTATGGTAAATAATGCTGCAATAAACATAGTTGTACTTGTAATTTTATTAAGGTCTTTTTTGATCATGTGAGTAAATGCCAAAAGTGGGATTGCTGAGTCATAGGGTAGTTGAACATCATTACACTAGCACCAAGAATGCAGTAGGATCCCTTCTGGCCACATCCCCTCAAGCATCTGTTGTTATTAGAGTTCTTGATTATAGCCATTGTAATGGGTGAGGGGGAATCTCAATGTTGCTTTGATTTTCATTTCTTTTATGGCTAGAGCGGTTGAGCATATCTTCATGTGTCTATTTGCCATTATGATTTCCCCTACAGAGAAGTTTTTCTTTCTGGCTTTAGCCCACTTATTTATTGGGCAGTTGTGTCTTTGAGGGTTTGTTGATGGGGAATTAATTTTTACAATTTCAAGTATATTTTATATATGAGATCCTTATCCATTTTATGGCTAGTGAAGATATTTTCCCAATGTTTGGGCTTTCTAATTAATCTTGCCAGGTATGTTCTTTGCCTTGCAGAAGCACTGCAGCTTCATGCAATCCCATTTTTCAATTTTTGTTTGATTTGTTGTATTTCTGAGTCTCTATTAAGAAAATTTCTGTCTGGGCCAAGGAGACCAAAGGTTTCTCCTATTACAACCTGTAACGTTCTCAGGGTGTCAACTTTTACTCCAAGGTCTTTAATCCATTTGGAGTTGATTTTGGTGCAGTGTGATATTTAAGGATCTAGCTGTAGTTTTCTACAGGTGATTAACCAATTTTTCCAGAAACATTTACTGAAAAGGTTATCCTTCCATTCTAGTTTATTTAGATCCCTTACCAAAGATTATGTGGCTATAGGTCTGTGGGTTGATTTTTGGGTTTTAAATTCTATTCAATTGATCCTGAGGTCTCTTCTTGTGCCAGTATCAAACTGGTTTGATTAGTAGAGTTTCGAATTTGGTATTGGTATTCCTCCAGCATTGTTCTCTCTGTTAAGACTTGTTTGTGCTATTCAAGGACTTTTATTGCTCTCTATAAAATTTAGGACTGTTTCTTCTATTTCCTTGAAGAATGGGGTTGGAATATTAATAGCTATCGCATTGAATTTGCAGATAGCTTGGGAAGTATTGCCATTTCCACGATGTTGATCCTTCCAACCCGTGAACATGGGAGGTTGTTCCACATTCTAAGTCCTGTTTTGAATTTCTTTTTCAGACTTTGAAAGTTTTCATCACAGAGTTCCTTCACTTCTTTTGTTAATTCCTAGGTATTTTATTTTTTGTGGGGCTATTACTAATGGAGTTGTTTTCCTTATTTCAGCTGCTCTCTTCTCATTGTTGGTATGCAGAAAAATCATTGATATTTTGAAGATTAATTTTATAACCTGCTACTCTGCCAAAGTTTTGAATTAGCATGAGTAATTTGGGAGTGGAATCCATGGGATTTTTTAAAAATAAGAAAGTGTCCTCTGCAAAGAGGGAGAGTTTTATTTCATTTTATACTATTTGAGTCCCCTTTATATTTGCATCTTGTCTTATTGCTGTAGCTATGCAATCTAGTATTAAAGTGAAGAGAAGTGGAAAAAGTGGGCATCCTTGGCTCCTTCCTGATGTTAGAGGAAATGAGTTCAATTTTTCACCATTGAGGACAAAAATGAGCCTTTATTGTTTTGAGGAAGGTTCCATGGATTCCTAGTTTTTCCAGAGCCTTCAACATAAAGGAGTTTGGATCTTCTCAAATGCTATTTCTGGATCGATTGAGATAACCTTGTGATTCTAATCCTTGGTCTTGTTGATGTGATGAATTATATTAATTGATTTGCGTATATGGAACCAGCTACGCTTCCCTGTAATGAATCCTGATTGATAGTGGTGTATAGCTTTTTAAATGAATTGTTGAAGTTGATTGAGCAAAATTTTGTTGAGAAATTTTGCATCGATGTTCATCAAAAACATGGGTCCATAGTTCTCTTTCTTTGATGAGTTCCTGCCTGGTTTTGGGAAGAGACTTATGATGGCTTTATAGAAAGAGTGGTAATATACTTTCTCTTCATATTCATTGAAGAATTGGAGGAGTATTGGTGTGAGTAGTCCTTTGAAGGCCTTTTAGAATTCCTCTGGAAATTCATTCAGTCCTGGGATTTTCTTAGATGGGAGGTTTCTTATTGCTGTTTCTATGTCAATGCTTGTATGTGCCTGTTAAGATGGTTTAACTGATCTTGGTTTAGTTTGGGTATGTCGATGTTTATTAGGAATAGGTCCATTTCTGCCAGGTTCGCCAACATTTTACCATAAAGTTTTGAGAAGTATTCCCTTATAATTTTCTGAATCTTGATTGTGTCCATGGTGGTGTTTCTATTCTCATCTCTGAGTTTATGTATTTGGCTGACTTCTCTTCTTTTTCTGATAAGATTTGCTAAGGTTCTGTCAATTTTGTTAATTTTTTTTCTGAAGAACCAACTATTTGTTTTGTTGCTTCTATATAGGTATGTATATTATTTGGTTATAATTTCTTCAATTCTGATTTAATTTCAATTATTTCTTTCCATTCACTGGATTGGGGCTTATCTTGTTGCTCTTTTTCAAGGAGGTTCAGATGTCTCATTAAATTGTTGGTTTCACATCTCCCCAATTTGTTGATATAGGAACTCAGAGTTATAAAATTGCCTCTGGGTCCTGTCTTTGCCGTATCCCAGTGGAGCTGGTAATTTGTACGTTAGGTTTTGTTGAATACATGAATATTTGAATTTCCTTTCTAATCTCTTCAGTGACCCACTGGTCATTCAACAGTGTGTTGTTCAGCATCCATGTCTTACAGGACTTTCTTTGGTGGCTTTTGTTATTGAGGTCTAATTTATTCCCTTGTGGTTTGAGAGAATGCAGGACATAATTTCAATGTGTCTGAATTTGGACAAGGTTGCCTGTGACCTAAAATGTGGTGCATATTTGAAAATGCCCCATGTGCTTGAGAAAAACGTGGATTCTGGTGTTGCTGGGTGAAATATTAATTAGATGTCTTTTAAATCTAGTTGATCTATATAGTTCCTTAGATCGGCAGTTTCCTTGTTGTGTTTTTGCTAAGTTGATTTATCTAGTGGGGATAATTGTGTGTAAAATTCCCCAGGAATTAATGTCTTTGGGTTTATATGAGACTTGAGGGAAAGTAGTCTTTCTTGGATAAATTTGGGAGCTCTGTTTTTAGGCGAATATTTAGAATTTTAATATCCTCCTGAAGGACAGATGCCTTAATTCGTATGTAGCAACCTTCTTTACCTCTTCTCACTAATTTTAATTTGAAGGCTATTTTACCTGATGTAAGTAGTGAAATTTCTGCCACTTTATGGGGGCTCTTTGCTTGGTAGATTTTCTTCCAGCCTTTTACTTTCAAAATATATAAGTTCGTTTTTATGGGAATGTGTGATTCCTGAAGGCAGCAGAGAGAAGATTCTTGCTTTTTAACCCAACTAGTTAGTCTATGTCCCTTAACTGGACAGTTAAGTCCATTGATATTGAGAGTTAGGACTGAAAGGTGCTTGGTAGTTCCTGCCATGTTATCCAACTTCTTGGGGGCTGTGACAACTGGCTTCTTTCCTATGGTTCTTAGATTCTGAGTATGGGTGCACAATCTTTAGACTTAATTTTGGTCTTGTTGGTTTTCTATGTGCAGGCCATCTTTAAGTATCTTTTGTAGGGCTGTTTTGGTTGAGATTTATTGGTTCAGTTTGTCTTTGCTATGGGAGGTTTTTATTTGACCTTTGGTTATGAAGAAATGTTTACAGTGTTCTTGATTGATAGTTGTTTAGTTTTAGGGTATGGCACACATCATTCCAGGATCTTCTTGTTTAATTGTCTCTGCTGAGAAATCTGAGGTTATGATAATTGGGTCCTTATATAGGTGATTGGTATTTTCTACTTGATAGCTTAAAGGATCTTTTCCTTCGTCTGAATTGCTCCTGTATGTATTATAATATGACAGTGGAATATCCTGTTCTGGTCTGGTTTATTTGGAGCTCTAACAGCTTTTTGTATCTAAATAGGCCTATCATTTTGCATGTTATATAAGTTCTCTTCTAGGTTCCTATTAAATAAATTCCTTAGACCATTAACTTCTGTCTCTTGGTATTCCTCAACCCCCATTATCCTCAGATTAATCCTTCTGAAGGTGACTTCCAAATGTGGAAAAGATCTATCATGTTTCTTGGGTTTGTCTTGGTTAGTTGTGCATTTTTCTCTCTGTTATCTAGGCTGTCTTCAATCCCTGAGATTCATTTTTCTGCATGCTCTAACCTACTGTCAAGATTTTGCACTCTGTTTTAATTGTCTTTTCTTCGAATATATCGACTTTGATGGCTTCCAATTCTTTGTTGTAGTTTAATTTTTGATCTTCTATGAACTTCTTTACTTTCTTAATTTTGTGTACAGTGTTTATTCTCAAATGACTTATTTGATTATGGTTTCCTTGTACTCCCTTTCCTTTTGATGGCCTCCATTCAGCAATCCCTTTGTGGTCTCCCTGGATTCCTTCAGCTTTCTCTTTATGGATTCCATGAATGATTCTATTGATCATCTATTCTTATTCTGCTCATCAAATTCCTGTATTTGTCTTTGATTAGCTTCCTCAAACTCACACTTCCTGTGTTTCTCTTTGTGTGTCCTCAGCCTGGTCACACAATTCCTGTCTTTCTCTGATGTTCTCAACTATTCACATAATGCCTTTCTCTTTGACTGTTCTCAGCCTGCTCATGCATTTCCTATTTTAAACTTTGAGTGGCTTTCTAATAAAGTGGAGATTCCTGTATTATTCTCTAGTTTTCCTCTTCTTGTTCTTTATCTTTCAGAGTCCTTTGCAGGTTTTCAATCTTTTCATTCACCACATGTACAAGTATTGTTTTTAGAGCTTTTTGGGATCTCTCCTCTGAATTATTCATTAAAAGTTTGTCACCTGCTTATCATGGGTTGGGAGTTGAGATACCCACACTTGCCATTTTTCTTGTATTTTTCCTGCTTTTTCTGCCATTTTGTATGAAAATAACAACAATTTTGTTTTAGAGCAGCCTTATGGAAAGCATCAACCATAGTCCTGTAGTTGCACAGTCAAAATGGCTGTAGATACAATCTAGTTCAAGAGATACAATCTATTCAACATCAAACAACGATGGATTAAAGAACTAAGAAGAACAGAGAGGGAGTTAGCAAACCAGAAATTATTAGTTTTAGGGAGAATTGTGGGGGAAAATAGGATTAGATTTATGGAGAGAGGTAAAAAGAGAGTGGAGTAAAGAGGCCTTAATCTCAGAGGGGAAATGGATTTGACAGAATGATAGCAGGGAGATAAAAAAGCAAGAAAAATGGAAAAACACAAATATATATCTAAGAAATGAAACATTTAAAATTATGTTAATATAAGGAAATGATATGGATAGAGGAAAAGTATAGGATGAGAGGAGGCAAGAAATAAAAAGGAACATGAAAAGTTAAAAAATAAAAATTCTTAAAATTGGAATAATTGAACATTACATAGGTATAAAGAGGTAATACGACTTAAAAAATTAAGCCTAAGAGGTTGTGAAACAAGTAATACTTTCCTGGATTAAGTATGTACACAATGGGGGATTATATCTTATAAACGATTAGGGATATGTATTTGGGGATAAGCAGAACAGCAATTAAGTCATGTATAAAAGATAGAGAAAAGAATAAAAACCAAAAAAAATAGAAAAATAAAACAAAAAAAGGACCATAAGGTCAAAGGAGATTACAAAAAAAAGCATATTACATATACACCTAAAATAAAAATTATGAGATTTCAAAATAATAGAAAATATTTTTAAAGAAATAAAAATAAAACAAAGTAGACAAAAAAATTTTGTGATTTTTTTGGTGGGGGGGAAATCTTGTATCTCCTGTTTGTCTAGATGAGGGCTCTCTGGTCTGATTGTGGTGTTTGCTTTTCCTGTTGTTTGATTGGTTTCTTGTCAGTTTGTTTGAGCAGGCAAAAAATGCTCTGCATTGCTCAGGATTTTGTGATCTTCCCCCTTAGGCTAGTTCAGTGAGAGGGAGATCTGCTTTGAGTATCACAAAAGAGGGAAATGGCTGTTTCCTCTAGCTTGGAGTTGATATGATAAGGCAAGGGTTTGGGTAGGGGTGAGACTTATCTGCAATCAGTAGCTCTTCCCTGAGAGACTAGCTCCTGAAAAACAGAGCCCAGGATGGAGTCATCTTAGGGTTGATGTTTACTGAGTTTCAATTGTTTTTCTAAGCTGCTGTGGGCAGGGCCAGGCTCTGGCTCTGTTTATCCAATAAAGCAAGACAAGCCTCCAGGTATGAAGCTCCCTCTGCCTGGGCAAAGTGACTTTCCCTGGGTGGAGCTGAGCCTGGCTGGTCAGGTCAGGTTCTTGGGACCTGCTAAATGGCTGTTTTTGTATTCTTCCAAGTCCTGAGTTGGAGCTAGATGCTCTGTAGGGCCTTTGTCAGTATCAAATATGATGATCTCTGGTTGGGGGAGGGTAGCCTTCTCACAGGTGCTCCATGAGGAGTACAGATGTCACGGTTGTACTCCTGCCAAACTCTTGGTTTCTGGTCCGTCTCTGGTCTGCTATCCTCAGGATGAAGATTTCTGCTCCTTTACAGTTCTTACTGGTGGTGAGTAGAATCCACTGACCCACAGCATCTGATGCCTATATCCCAGACTCTCTCCGTTGGTATGGTGGCCTCGGCTGCCTCCTCCACTGCAGCCACTGAAGCTGCAGCTACCTGCAAGGCTCAGATCTGTCCCTGGCTGGGCTTTCCCTCTCTTGCCAAACTATCTGTACTGTAATAGCACTTGGTGTGTTTCTCCAGCCTAGGACAGTTCACTGGAACACTAAAACTGCATTCTATGCGAGAGCTTGTTTATCCTCCAGCTTCTCTTCCACCATCTTCCTCAGGTCTTCCTATATACAGGAGTTATAGCATGGGGAAGGGACATTCAAAAAATAAATAAATAAAAATCATGGGGTGTGAAGACTGAGGGTCTATGTTGAAGGGTCAGAATGATGCAGGCTCCGGCCTCAGGATTATCTGAGGATAGTGTTCGTGTATGTGGAAAGCTCTTGGAATTCCGGGCTAGAGAGGGAACATGTTCTCTCTCCCTATCTCAAAACACATGTCACAGACTCCTGGGAGCTGAAGAAGTAGCTCTTCTGCTTGCTTTAGCATAGATGAACAGCTAGTCAAGCATTTTCCTGATATTGGGGAGGTGGTTTCAGCTTGCTCTATAATAGTTTAGATAATAATATACAAAGACATTGTCTCATAGGTTAAGTAAAAATGTATCTGTTGAAATTTTTTTATGTGAATGTCTCCTGACTAAATCTTGGCAAAGAATCATGCTTGCTTTCCTTTAAATACCCACTAACAATAAAGAACAGTGGCATTTGCTGTTTTCACTATGCATCCCCTGTATCCTGATTTCGTGACCCTTTCCCAGGAACCCCAACACCTTAGAACCTTATAGATACATTAGAAACAATCGCAAGAAACAAACAAACAAACTTCTGTCCTTATGTAGGGGTTCTTTGTTCTTACCATCATCTTATCTGAGGTTTTGTGCTTGTCTCAGACATATACTAGTTATTGGGAAAAAAAACAGAACTATGTTTCTTTGGCTTACTTCACTTAAAATATCTTTGTCCAAGTCTTTCCATTTCCTTACAAATGGGGCAATATCCTTCTTTCTGATGGAGTCATTGAGCAATTTCCCTCCTCTTTTATTTTTCCTCTACCATCCCCTCATTCCTAGCTCCTCAACTACAATCGACTTCTGCCTTAACCCCCTCTTTAACAGTAAAATTCATGTTTTATGATCCTGTATATATCGCTTTTGAACATTTCTGCTTGTCTTAAATATATTCTAGTTATTTGAAATAAGGGAAACAATGGACCTATGTTTCTTTGGGCCTGGTTTACTTCAATTAAGACAATTTTTTCCGAGTCTTTCCATTTCCAACAAATTGAACAATATCATTCTTTCTGATGGAGGCATAGAATTCCATCTTGTATATATTTACCACATTTCCTTAATCCATTCATCTACTGAGGGACTTCGGGATTGATTCCATATCTTAGCTATGAAAAATAATGGTGCTAAATTTAGTATGGTCTTGTATGTGATCATTTGGAAAAAGCACAAAAGTGGGATTGTTGGGTCACAAAGGAGCTCTATGTGGAATCTTTTGAGGAAACTCCATACTGCTTTGGGATACAGCTTGACCCATTGTAAGAATGAAATCTACTAGATATTATGTGGAAAAAGAACTTTACAGCTTTATCTGTGTGGGAGGGAGTGGTAGAAGTGAGGAGTTGGGGAGATGGGAGGAAAGAGATCTTAAGGGGAAAACAGTGGAGGGAGTACCAATGCTCTAGAAGAAATGTTCTCATTATCTTATTCACATAATTGTAATCCCTCTGTACAGTAATTTTTCAATAAAATATGTGTATTTAATAAGAAGATGTAATAGCAGAGTACCTATAACATGGTGTCAGGTCCACGGTAGATATAATGCCCAAAGTAACCTAAAAAGAGAAAATTTGAAAATGTTTCTTCATATTTGAACTTTTGTTATACAGAATCATCCTGATATTGCTGCCAAATTGACTACTTGTCCCTTTAATGCTCGCCACCTGGTTCCACGAGATCAACTCAGTGAACATATTGCAACTGTATGCACAAAACTTCTCTTGAAGATGATGTAGGTAAGCCTGATATCTAAAACACAATCCAGATCAATGAAGGCCATTTGCACCTGTTTTCTACTGTGATACTAGCTTTTTCTTTGTTTGCAGATAACATCATATGGAAGGAGAAATGATACAAGAGTTCTGAAAGTACATGGCAATATGTTTCCTCTGAGGAAGACTGGGATAAAGGTAAAAACTTGTTGAATTTTCTGCATTTTCCATTATTGAATCTCAACTTACCTTGTGCTGTTGTATGATTTCTTCCTTCAGGAGTGAAGTTAAAAATTCTTTGTTCAACTTGGATTGTCTTGTATGCTAATATCAATAACATATATGAAAATATGCAGTATTAACTGATTAAAAACCATGTCAAATATTTAAATGATATGGTTTTGCACATGGCTAAGAACTCATACTTTTCAATCTTTATTATCTAGCTAAAAGTTTCTTGGAAAGCTCTCCAGGCCTTCAACCTTGATTTTCTTTATCAAAACAAACAAACAAACAAACAAAAAAAAAAAACCTTGTTGTTTTTCTTTATCAATGTATAAGTTTGAGCCAACCTAATCTAGCACCTAAATCAAGAATGTTACTTTCCCTTTGGCAGAATCCTTGGAAGATCCTAACCCAAGTTTTGTTGGGGGCACAATCAAATCATCTGGCAACAACAGGTAAAGAAAAAGCTTTCCTTATAATGTACTATTGTCTCTTAAAATTCACAGTAAAGAAATAGATAAATGAATACCAAACTTTCTGTTATATATACCCATATATTTTGCTCACTAAAAACGAAGTTTTTGATTGCTTTCTGAACTGGTGAACCTATGATTGGTGGCAAAAGTGAAGTATAGTTTCCCTAGGACCGATAAGAAATGTAAACACCCAAATTACTTCAAATCAGAATTACCTTATCTGAATGTTCTTCTCATTCTCTTATAATCAATTTAAATCAGGGAAGCCATAGATAACAGTATTATGTTGGGCCAATCTTTTTATAACCATTTTCATGATATCAGGATTCACTTGTCACATCAATTCTGATAGTGTAAATGGCAGTATCTTCAATTGGTAATTGATAAATGTACTGACATATGGATTTGTTACCATGTATACCTTCTGAAATTCATTAATGAATATTATAGGAATGATTGAATTAAATTTTCTCCACAAATTAGTATAAGCTATTTGAGGATATTCTGGAGATGATTTACAAATGGCACTTTGCAAATATACATATAGTAAAACGTATTTAGATATTTTTAGCAGCCAATACATACATGGATTTCAAATTTTACATTCCTGTATAGAGTATATACACATTGGATATGTTATAGATTGGAAATTCAAAATTAAATGTGTAACTACAAAAGATAAGCTATCTCTTAGTGAGTATTTATGAGATTGTTTAAAGAATTTTAATTGCTAAAATGTACTTGTCAAAAAATAGATTACATTTTTTATTTTTTGGAATTTGAAAACATTAAGTCTCTCTGACATGATAAGATGGCAAATAAAAGAAAAAGTGAACAGTAATTGTTTTTTCCTGGAATTCTTCATGAACATTTATTTAATTTGGAATCATGTAATTTGCCTTGTTTGCCAATATGAAACCTCTTCCTTTTTATAAGTGAGACAAGAGATTCTAGATGTATTGATAATGTTAAGAATTTTCTCCTCTGATCAGTATAGAAAAAAAAACAAGCTTATTCAACATAAGACCAAGGTGAATTTATGTGAGCCTGTCATCATAGTCAGGCCTCATATATTCTTACTGTGAAAAGGTATTAAGTATACTAAGTATTTGTATTGATATGTCTGCTGTATGTCAAACATATTACAATATTATGTGAAGGATGAATTGGCAGTTTATATAGTGAAGAAATTTTGAGGAGGAGTAATAATGATAGATAAATTTACCCTTGCATCTGATGACAATTTACTAATTCATGAAGATAATAGCAAGGACT
Source organism: Dipodomys spectabilis (assembly GCF_019054845.1). NCBI lineage: Eukaryota > Metazoa > Chordata > Mammalia > Rodentia > Heteromyidae > Dipodomys > Dipodomys spectabilis. The sequence goes on along the minus strand of NW_024871210.1, from coordinate 6,198,861 downwards.
AAAACTAATCCTATTTACAAACAGAACAGATCCATCTAGAATTTGATCAACAGAATACATTTATTCTTTGGGTTAGGGAGTTTCTCATCCTCTGTCATGCAAAGGTAAAGGAATAAGTTATGTGAAACAATTTTTGGGGTAGAAAACCACATTTGAGGCAGGCCAGGTGATAATATTAATTCTAGCATCTCACGTGTTTGAAAAATAATCTATGATCTAATCATAGATTAACGAAGTGAAGGATTTTTTCAGATTCATTTCTGGATTTAATCCCTTCAAAATCAAAGACTATAGAGAGCATTATCCTTAAGGAAAACCATGGTTATTCATAGACCGGCAGTTGGGAACAGACAAGCTCAAAAATCACCAGCACACTCTGGATAACAGAGAAAAAAATGCCTGATACAGGTTGCTTAGGGACCTTTAGGAGGCTGAGATCTGATCATCAGAACTCAGTAATATTTGTCACACTCTCATCACCAATTAACCATCTCAAAACTGGAAGTGGCTCTGTAGCTCATGTGGTAAAGTATTAGCGCTCTGAAGAGCTCAACCGTCCCCAAGCCCAAAGTTCAAGTCCAATGACTAACAAGAACAAAAACCAAAGACAGAAATGTAATGCAATATTCATCAACAATGCCCCATACTCACTGGTATTTCCAAAATCTCTGATTTCTTTTTCCTTCCACATAAGAGCCAGTTAGATTTTATTCAGCCCCTATTCGTATATATCATGTATTTTCTCTCTGAATTTCAGAGAGTAATGTTTGATGGAGCAGTGATATTTCCTTACTTCACTTTTTTTTTGCTGGGGTTCCGTCGCGGGGCCTGAACTCTGGGCCTGGGCACTGTCCCTCAGGTCTTCAGCTCAAGACTAGCGCTCTACCACGGTGCCACAGCGCCATGTCCGGTTTTTTTTTTTTTTTTTGCTTATATGGTGCTGAGGTATCGAACCCCGGGCCTCATTCATGCAAAGCAAGTGCTCTACCACTGAGCCCAGATTCCCAACCCTATTTCCTTACTTAATTGGTGATTAGTATACTTAATGTGACCTAATGGGATTACTAATTCTCTTCCCTTATGCTAATTTATTTTCTTATGGGATCATAATTTTCTGGCATCCAAAAACTAGATGATACTAAAGGATCTACAAATTCATGATTTGTAGATTGATTGGTCTTTTCAAGATTTATCTAATCCTAGCTTTGCCATTTTGTAGATGGATCGATAGATAGATACAGAGAGAGAGAGAGAGAAAGAGAGAGAGAGACAGAGAGAGATACTTATGTGAGGTGATTTGTGTTTGTGAACAGACATTTCTGTTACCTGTCCATTTATGGATGCAAATGTTTTGTCTCGGTGTGTACAAACTCAAATGGTGTACATTTTCTCTCACTCTGTTTCAACACCCATAATTGGATGTGTTTTGGATGAAAAGTGAGGATAGTTTTCCGGGCCTACTCACTCATGATAAAAATTAATCTCAGGATTTCACTGATTTTTTTTAATGTGTCTTCTTTGGCAATTAGTATTGAATCCTTGATTAGTCCAACGATATTCAAGCCTCTTACCCTGGGCTTGATTCAAGTGATGTATTACAAATGTTGGTATGTCTCTGGCATATAATTCTCATAACCATACCTATGTGAGAAAGCAGTTTTCATGTAGGAATGTTAATCTAAGTTAAGTAAATTTTCTATGCTCATTTCAAAGTCCAATATTTCAGTGTTCCTACTGAGAGAGGCTATGCATATGTGTCTTAAGGGTTAATTATTTTTCAGAACTTCGGAATATATTTACCTGATGCCACTTCACAATGTAATTGTGACTTCACAATAGCATTTGTTTTGTCTACACATAAGAATGGAAAAGCCGTTTATTTGTATGAGCCATGGAATATTTCTTGTAATTGTACCTGAACGAATTTGCATGGTATCCCTTCATATTTTACTTGTTTACCATAAAGCATGTATCTTTTAGTACGAAACATCCCATAAAACAATCACTCTTTGTGGTTTGTTTTTATGCATCACTTCACAAATATTGAAATGGAGTTTTGATCTAATTACATTGTAATAACATTATATAGTAAAACCACTATGGATTTTCTTGACTGTACAACCACGTGAAGTATTTCTTCCCATTTTCCTGGATGCATGATACGTCCATATATACATTACAAGAGACCTAGTTCAGAAACTGTGCCAAGACATGGCGAAGTTTGAAAGCGTGATATTAGAGTAAAATTTTAAGAACTGAAAAATAATCGCTGAAATAATAAATTGACTAGGGTCACACTTCAATTGTTCAGTGAAGTTTGAATGTGTTGAGGCAGAGACTGTCCAAGTGTGATTAGTGTGGTTTGTATACAATGAACAAAATTCAATAGAAATGGAAGTGGAAGTAAGCATGATTTTTTTGAAAATAACTGATGATGTGCTCTTATTAGTTTTTGAATATTGCTTGAACTGCTAGTGAAGTTCTTGTTCGTGTGCAGAATTCAGAAATACATATTCCAGTTTTTTCCACAGAAAGTAAAATAATATTTTTTTTCTATTTCTTAGCAGGAATCATTCTAGGAACAACCCATGAGGTCAAATCATTTCTCATTTTTTCATCTACGTCTTACATTTATTAATATATTGTTCATGCTCATTCAACCAAATGAATTCGTTTTAATTTCTACTACCTATTCAATCTCTATTCACCCTTTCCTTGAATCCAGAAGCAAAGCCGGGTGTTTATGTCCTTACAGGAATTCAACCTGTCACTATCCACATAGACAAAGTAAGGTTGGAATATAGAAACTTTAATAATCAAATCGAAATCTACATTTGTTTCCCAATAGAGAACAAATCATACTTCTTTATTCACTGTCCTTAAGTTTGCCTGTGAATATCACCTTCCATTTCATATATTGATATAATTTCAGAGCCTAATAAATACAAAACAAAACTGTAATGATATTAGACCTCTCATAGAAATTTACACCAATTATGTATTCCAATATAGAATGGCCATTAAAATTTCAAAGGGATTTTTCAACCAACATTCTGAAGTATAGTTCTTACTATAGAAGCTTCTCATCTATCTCAATCATTTCCACATGTAATCTCATGTAAACAAGGATTCTGAGAGTTCTTCCCAAAACATGTGGCAGAAAAAAACCAGGTTAATGTATGTGTACACAAAATGACATTCAAAACTTATTCTTTTGAGGTTCCAAACTGCAATTTGTGAAGATAGCATGATTGTGTGCTAAAAAATGTGATAATTTTAGGGCAAGAGGATATGCATCTTTTGGCATTGTATGATGTTCCAAGAAAGAGTGGACTGTATATGTAGAGTATAACAAACACACTTTTATGGAATCATATTCAATGACTATCTTCATATATGCCCTAAATAATTTATAGAGGTCCAAAATATTTTTGATGCAAAATGCAATAATTTTTGAAGCATATTTTATGAAGATCTACCTTGTAAAAATTGTTGGTACGACTCCTGTGTAATAAATTTAGTTGAATCTTTTGGGTAAAGATGAGGAAGTAAAAGATGTATGAATGTGCCTCATTTATTATTGGTGTTAAAATGGGAGAGTTTCTGATTATGGGCTTATTTGTGCATCTAGTATATAATTGCAAATGTTTCCTGGTTATCCTTCAGAAGTTGTGAGCAGGAATGAATTCAACATTAATTTGTGAAGGATAGTTTAGAACCTTCAGACTCAGAGAAACTTAGACTTTTCTAGTAGGGTACTGAAGAGAACAGATGGTTCAACACATGTCCGTGTATAGACTGAAAACCAATCTATGTACAAATCCATGTGTTAACTTATGAAAATTAAAATAAATGTATCAATACTCTTCTTTTTCTTTAAACATATTGTCAGTGTGATCTACAAAGTGATTATAATTATGTATCTAAGGCAATGAATGGTTTTCTTTTCACATGTTACTTTCCCCCTCATTTTCCTTACACTTTATTCTGCTTCAAACTCACCCCCACCCCACCCCTCCCGCTGTAAAAGCCATTTCCAACATGCTGTCTTGTGAGGAATTTTGTGGCATTGGTTCTCCTCTTGTCCTCTATCTCTAAATTTTTTATTCTCTTCTTTGCCCTTTTCAGATTAAAGTTTATCCAGTCCACAGTCTACTGAAATCAAATATAGTGACAAGAAGGGAGAAACCCTATGAAAAATAAAGGACAAAAACAACAAAAAAGAAATCGTTTTTCATAGTATTTTTTTAAGAAATTGCCAACCATGATAAACCTCATGTTTCTTGGAGTTCATTTTTCTTACCTACTCTTCTTGTTCATATATACATAGCAATTAAGCTCTTGCATTCCTCTTTGGATGAAACTGGACATATACCAATTAAGACAAAAAGAGAAAGTAGGGCACCTATATTTTAAATGCGCTTCTAAAGAAAAAAATATGACTCTTCATTAGGTAAGTTTTAAAAGAGGCAAGGTAAATGCTTAAAATAAAAATCAATATTAAATAAATAGTGTTGTAATACTCATTAAATTCTTATAAGAGCTTAAAGCTTAGATTATACATCACCCTGTGTCAAAACACTTTCCTAATGGATCAGACCTCGAGGTTAAAGAAAATACTCAGAATGGAAGCAATAGAGAAATACTAGATCTTGTAGAACAGGTTGAAACTTTCTCATTACAGATGCACAAATGCATCAAGTCAAAGAAACGTTAGACAAAGTATATTGCTTGAACTAGTACCGATTCTTTATAATAAAGGACATAACAACGTAGGTAAATAAAAACCGGAAAGATTGGGAGAAGATCTTCACTAGCCAAAAAAGAGAAAAGGATCTTAGAGCTGAAATATAAACAAAATTCAACAAGTGAAATACCCACGCAAAAAGAAAACCTGAACAATAACCCCACTCTATGAACAGAAGTCTAAATATTTAAAGAGAGACTTCACTGATGGCTAATTGAGAATGACCAAACTATACAGGAAGGAATGCTGAATGTCTGTGACAATAAAATCAAGCCAAATAAAGTCAATACTGAAATTCCACAACATTCGATTAGTATGGCAAAGTTATGTGCATTCCAGAGGGAAAACCAGGACCCACCCCAGATGCCTGAGAGCAGATTAATGAATTAGAAAATGTGGGGTATAAACACAATGGAATTATATTTTCCATTAGAAATAATGACATAGTGCCATTTGTAAGGAAATGGAAACCTTAAACATGAATTAAAGGGCGCCAGACCCAAACAAACATAGGCTCCATCATTTCTCTTATTTCTAAAAACTGGTATATGTCCATTTTAGTCCTAGAATACTATCACAATAGCTTAATAGTAATATACATATGAACATAAAATATTAGGCAAAACAATCTCAACTCTGCAATAAAAATTAGTTGGTTTCTATTTCTTGGTTTTTTTAAATGTAGTATGTGAAGGTATTTCTCTTCACTTGACTTTTTCTTTTATTTTCCTGTTTTGTACAATGTTGTCACTGTATTTGATTTTGGTACACACTGTATATCATGTAAGTTAATGAGAATTAGGCACAGGGAGGGAACAACAAAATCTGAGACAAAGGATAAAGGGCAAACCCAACAAGAACAATCCCAACAAATCTATATGTAGGGAATAAACGTTACATTTGGTGGGAGAGGATAGAGATTTTAGGCAAAAAATAGTAAAAGTGAAAAATGGGTAAAAACCTATGATGAGAGAAGTACTCATTCATTGTTTACATATGTAGTGCAAATCCCTCTGTACATCACCTTGACAAGATTCCATTAGAAAGAAGAGGATTGATTCATCCACTCTTCTCAATTCTCATGTTTACCTGTAGATAATTAAGTCAATAGTACACACAGGTCTGATTTCTTGACGTTTCTATAAGCAGACAGGTTTGCCTAGGTCACCAGGTTTCTAGCCCACATTGACAAATTAATGTTGAAATCATTTTTTTTTCAAATATTTTGGTAGGAATTCAAATAGTCATTTGACATTGCAAACCAAGAGATACTAATGCTCAAATATACCCAAAACAGAAACCTTCACATTTTCACAACTATCATAAATGTAAGCAAGACTCTCTGATGTGAAACTTCCTTATCTGTAGTCAAATACTTCATCTCTTTTGATTACATAGGAATCTAACCAGTAATAAATATTTTTGGCAAGGGAGATCTTTCTAAAATTCACTTGAAAGTGTATTCCATTTAGCAATAGTAATGTTGTGGGCCAAGAATGACAAATGAACTAAAAAATGGTTGGGGGCATATATATGAGGGGTAATTTATACACAAGTCGAAAACAAATATTCATGATATATGGTTTCATGAACTGATCATGAATTAAAATCATAACTTACAGATTCATCTTCTCAGAACAAATTCTTGTCTAATAAATCACAGTTTCTCTGTAAAAAATATGGTATCTTCAAAGAGTGCACATTGTCCCCCAAAACTAACAAATGTCAGCTGTTTGTACTCCTGCAAGAATCTATTTTTCCCTGCCACAGAAAATCGGAAGAACTCACAGATTTCTTCTGCAGATTAGATTACACATGAAAAATATTGAGATGATTTAGAATCTTTTGCCTTGACCAATACGTTGCAAAATTAGGTGGTTTAAAAAATCGGTAAAATTTTCCTACCCATTCTCCTCTTTGGAACACAGAAATTATTGGGAAATTTGTATTAGGAACCACATATTATTTTAGTTTTCTTATATTTTTCTTATATTGTACATTATTAATGAGTGAAATGGAACATAATATTCCCAGACAAAAGTAGCTATTGTGAGGGGTGAACTTACATTTAGAACTTAGGAAACAGTCCTTACCTCAGGTTTCTTTCTTCACCCAACAACCTAGGCATGCTAATGGACACTAGGCTAAATCCAAGTTGTCCCTGATAGACTGGCTTATGACTTTTATGCCCTTCATTCCCATATTTTGTTTGATTGAATGTTCTCCAATTAGGCACAATTATTCATTTTTTTAAAATAGTCAAGATTCTTGATTCACCCTAAGTTCAGAAAAAAAATTGATTCTTTTATATTTGCCTTGACAAATCCCTGTAACTCATATCCCTGTCATTAGAGTATAAAACAGTGTTATAACTTTTGGATTCTCAGGAGAGAATTAATTCCAAATTCAGTGATGGCTTGTCAGTATTCCCAAAGATTCCGTTGTACATTGGTAAATATCTACTGTCAGTAAGACATTCATGGAAGAGTCTTGATAGTACATAACACATTGTTAAGAATGAAAGTATAAGCCGGGCGCTGGTGGCTCACACCTGTAATCCTAGCTACTGAGGAGGCTGAGATCTGATGATCGCCGTTCAAAGCCAGCCCGGGCAGGAGAGACTGTGAGACTCCTATCTCCAATAAACCACCAGAAAACCGGAAGTGGCGCTGTAGCTCACTTGAGCTGAAGAGCTGAGGGACAGAGCCCAGGCCCAGAGTTCAAGCCCCACGACCGACAAAAAAAAAAAAAAAAAAAAATAGAATGAAAGTATATGTAGGGAACGGCCATTAATATCAATATCACACATTCTTCCTTACATGGAAACCCCTTTGTAATGAGATTGAGATGTTTTTGAAGGAAAATTTTGAATTGATAGATTCTGAACTTTGGCAAAGCTCTCTATACAATTCCTGCAAAAATGTCATGTCGTCATAATGCAGTGAATAATTTGAAAAACTTCTGCCAAATATATTATACAATTCCTGCAAAAATGTCATCTCATAATAAGACAGTGAGTAATTTAAAACACTTCTGTCAAATACTATGCTTCCTAGACCTTCAAAATTACACAGAAATATTGCAAATGCTTCTCTTCTGGCTTTTTTGTCTGTCTTGGAGTTTGTACTGTGAGGTTGGGCGTTTTCTCTGCATAATTTACCTCCAGGCTTGTGCTCTGCCCTTTGAGAGAGACTGCCACTTTCACTTTTCTGGTGGTCATTTGTAGAAAAAATTCTCATGGACTTTCCTGCCAATGCTGACTTTGAACCTTATCATCAGATCTCACCTTCCTGAGTACTTAGGATTACATACCTGAGCCACTGGTTCTCATCTGTTCTTACTCTTCTCTAATAAAGTACCATAATATTACTAACTTAAAAATTATCCACTGGTATTTAAACAACATGGAAGAAATTTGATAGCATCTCTGCAAAGAAAATGTGAATTGAAATGTTCCACTCCATTTTTATGTTGCTTCCTCCTGTAGAGGAAACACAGCCATAAAGGAATAAGGAAAAGGAAAATTATCAGAATGTAGATCTAAAATTAATAACTACACTCACAAAATATTGAAAATTTTGTAGGAAAATCGTCTTTCATTTGCACAGAATTCATTTAAGTGAGATTACATTAAAACCCAGTGTTTTTCATTTTTAACCATTTGTTTATAAGATTAGACACAGTTTCTACACTCTATTTTTTATCTACACAGTGAAATATATATTTCTCATTTAATATTCCCTTTCTGAAGAAAATTACTTTGTAAACAATTACTTTTATTCAAGACGACAAAACTTGTTAATTCACAACATTCACTCTTCCTCACTGTCCCCACATTTATCCTTCTAACCCTCATTTAGAAATGAATTCAATGCCTCCATCAGAAAGAATGACATCACCCCCATTTTTTAGGAAATGGTAAGACTTGGAAAAAATTAATTTTTTCCTTTTTTATTTATTTATTGTGAAAATACTGTACAGAGGGGTTACAAATACATGGGCAAGATAATGAGTATATTTCTTATCAAGCATTGTAGCCTCCTCCTTTGTTTCGCCTTCCCATCGCTTCCCAGCCTCCCCCTACTTCCTTACACAATCCTCCCCGCCCCCCCATCCAAAGTTGTAAAGTTCATTTTCGACATACGACTTGTACATCTCATTGTTGCAATGGATCCACCTGTATCCCTATTTAAACGATTTGTTTTTCTGGAAAATATTATATTAAGTGAAGTAAGCCAGGCCCTAAGAAACATGGGTCCTATGGTTTCCCCTATTTACAATAAATAATATAAATAGAGGAGGAGCAGAAAAGTCCAAAAACTATATACATATGACCATACAAGAAGATGATAAATGAACTGAATCCCTAGATAGGGACTTAAGTTGTTTCTACTTTCTTGAATTGCTTTTATGATTCTAAACTGTCTTACATGATTTGTTTCTCTTGTATGTTCTTCCCCCAAGTTATAACCCCTGATGACAGTGCCCTGTGTCTTTTAAATACATTTTTCTAATTTGTGGAGTTAGGGAAATAACAAATGCTGAAACAGGATACTGGTTGACATGTTGTAGCAATGAGATGTATAAGATATTATCATGAAAAACACCTTAACAATTTGGAGGTGTGAGAGGGTTGAGGAGGTGGGGTGGAAAGGGATTGTAGGGAAAAACAAAGGAGGAGGTGATAATGCTTAATAGGAAATGTACTCATTACCTTACTCATGTAATTGTAACCCCTCTGTACACTATTTTTACAATAGTTTTTTAAAAAGAAACTGAAGTTGTTCCGGCTGCCTCATAATCCAGGCGGAAGAGCATGGTAAGCATTGGATAAATGGCATGATAGTGATAAAACCTTCTTCATATAAGTACATGTCTTCAGCAAGTGATCAAGAAATTTCAGGGGTCATTATGAAGAAAAGTCTTCTATTACGCTATATGCACACAATTTTAGGTCTAATTTATAATGTACTAATATCTGATTTCCTGTTCTTATGAAAACTGCCATAAAAAAGTATAAAACCTGCACTGGCAATTAGTGCATCACTCAAACCAGACAGAGGGTAGACATATCAAGTAGATATAAGCAGAACTATCTTTTTATATATGAGTTACAGAGGGTAGGAAAGCCACCAAGAGTTCAATTCTACTGGACAATAGCAGAGTTCTCAGAAAATCAAAAGGGGAAAAAATAGAGCATGCTGTGCAAACTTCGCTTTTATCATTTGTACCTGCAGGGTAGCATTGACTTGCAATAATGTGGGATGATGTTCAATAAAGTGAGTAATCATGACTAAGAGATAATATTTTTATCAATAATAGAATAACTATAGCCCCATCCTGAATGCACACTGCAAGCAAGTGACCACTGCACTTTTGACTCCTATATACTACTATATGTCCATGCAACTAACTACACAATTAAAATGTTTTCTTCCTGTGAAGTACATTTCAAATCTCTGAAAGTGAATCTAAATATTCGCTCACTTTCCCCACATTTATACATTAAATCTTTCATAAGAATTTGGTAAGTTGGACTTGTTGTTGTTAATCAAGTTACAAGCCTGTGCTATAGTTTGGGTAAATGACATCATACTGGTAAAAGGGCCTTTATAGGTCTACAGTGTGTGATTCAGAATTTTGTGGAGTAATTTTCAATTATTTAATGTGTAATCCATAATCTAGAAACAAACTGCAGTCATCAAAATATAAAATGTTCAATTTCTTTATATGAGAAAATTGGTTGCATAGAATCATGTTGTCATTTCTGCAAATTTAGCTGTTTCCTCTCAATGCTCACCATTGAGTTCCATGGATTCAAACCAATAAGCATATACTATGTTTAATAAGGAAAGTATATTTAAGCTTCATTTCTAGCACAAGGCCTACAATTATAAGCACCTTTACACCTTTGCAATGCTTGATGATTATTTCCCTGCTCATGTAGTCAACACTTGGTAACATTGCAGTGTCCTTTCTCTTAAGATGACTAAGTTTAGTATAAAGAGCTCCTTGAAGATACTGTACTGAAGTGTTATTATTACATGAGCAAGGCAATGAGTACATTTCTTATCAAACATTGTTGCGTCCTCCTTTGTTTCCCATTGCCATCCCATCCCATCTCTCCTCCTGCTTCTCCCTTGCCCCCAAACACCGTCCCCCACCTTGGGGGCCAAAGTTATAAATGTCGTTTTTCGACATAACATCTTGTACAACAATCTCATTTTTGCAATGGGTCCACCTGTATCTCTATTTAAACAATTTGTTTCATGCATAAATCTCCCTTTAAATAATGATGACACCTTTATCTGTCATGTTCACTTATTGAATATTTTGCTCAATAATTTTATTCTTACATGTGAAAATCTTTAAATCCTATCACCATAGTACTTGAAGCCTGGCAATTCTAATCCAATGAACAAAGCATGTCTAAAAGAGGCATTTTTAAATTTTCATCTTGAAGCTTTACAACTATTTGTAATTACTGAATCACTGTTTCATGGTAATAGTTTAGTTTCTTCAATACACCAGTTTATATCTTGTGGAAAGTAAATTAAGACTGCAAAATGCCTGAAATCAGACCTCATCTAGCACCTAAAATCAGTAGCTGTATCTTAAATAGCAATTATGTTTGGGTATACCTTAGCCCCAAAATTTGGGAGCACAATGAAATACTGTCACAACAGGCAACAGAAATGCATTTTTCATCTGGATCTCATGTACCTGGGTGAGAAGAAAATAAACAAACTATATAAAATTACATTAACAAGTGTAATATTCTCAATAAACTTCTGCCTTCCGAACAATCAGCACCGTTTTGGAATGAATGCTGATTCTCTAATTAAAGAAAAATAATCTATGTGGGGTGATGATCACTATAACCAGAAGATTTTAAAGGTAATGAGTATACCGAAAATCCTTCTCATTCTTGGTTGAACAATTTCTATTTTCAAGAGGGAATATCTACATATTCCTAAACTTTAAACTCTTTACACTTTTCAAATTTACCCATCAACTCAATGATACTATCCAAGTAAACATGGAAATATTTTTCTGGATTTCTCTGATCATTCCTCTTATCCAATTAGAATCAATGAAGTATTGTTCATATATTTTTGACAAAAAATTGTGTGTTTATAATAAATGTCTATACTTTACTATATAAAAGATAAAAGAATTTTATTGAATGAAAACTATTCACATGAACATTAACACCTTACAGGAGTATACTATTTTCAATTTTGAACTATGATAAAAAAAATTTCAAAGGGGCACTATATCATAGAAACCCTGGGGACTTGTTGAGGAACACAATGTGTGAAGATTACTCTTCAATTTCTCATTTGGCAATTATCAACTTTTCATGGATTAATAATTTGAATAGAATACATAATTAATTGAGTATATTTGCCAGTATCATTTTCTAATTTCATGTACCATGATTATTCAGGTTATTTATTGTCAAAGTAGAGAAATGCATTTGACATTATTTTATTTAAAAAAAAATGTAACTTGGCCTTAATTGAATTCCTTTGTCAAAATGCCTCCATTTGCAAACTTTACCCATAATTTTAACCTGATTTTTATTGACTCAAATGTAATTTAAATAACTGTATGCTGAATGGAATCAGAAAAATCGGTTTTTATTTTCTTTACTAACTCTATCTAATTTTCTATGAATATATATCATTTTATAGGTAAGTATGTAGATAATTATTCTTTAATAGTAGTTGAAGACACAAACAACTGCAGATATTTCTGACTTGGTTAAATTCATATATGCACTTTGCAAGAATATTTACTATGTTAGGAATTGTTAAGAAAATCATCAGAATGCATTCATGATTGCTTTATTGTAAACAATATTCCATTCATTTTATTGTTTTGCCTGTGAAGAAGATGCTTCATTTTCTGTAATACATGTTACACTATAAAATACTGAATTAGGATATGTGATAACAACGGAATTTCACATATTCCATACAGACAGATGCACAGTGGCTATAGTATGATAATTTTATTTTTTTAATTTTTATTTTTTATTGTGAAAATACTGTACTCAGAGGGATTAAAATTACATGGGAAAGATAATGAGTACATTTCTTATCAAGCATTGTAGTCTTCTCCTTTGTTTCCCCTTCCCATCCATTCCCATCCTGTCCCCGCCCCCCAACACAATCCTCCCTGTTACACGCCCTCCCCCCTCACTTAGTTGTAAAGTTCATTTTTTGACGTAACGACTTGTACATCTCATTGTTCCAATGGATCCACCTGTATCCCTATTTAAAAGATTTGTTTTTTCCCTTCTACTCCACAAATTATACCGACATCAAATACAGTGAATGCAGGGGTTATACAGTGGGAGAGGGACCTACAAAGCAACAAAGAAATAATCTTATAAATGTGTTAGAAACAATCACATGAAAGAAAAAAAAAAAAAACATTGGAATACATATCTTAGGGTTCATTTCCCTAACATCACCTTATCTTATCTTTTCTGCTTGACTCAGACATATATTAGATGTTGCAAATAGGGGAAACCATGGAACCTCTGTTTCTTTGGGCCTGGCTTACTTCACTTAATATAAGTATTTCCAAGTCTTTTCATTTCCGAACAACTGGGGGAATGCCATTCTCTCTGATATAGGCATAGAATTCCATTGTGTATATATATACCACATTTTCTTGATCCAATCATCTACTGAGGGGTATTTGGGTTGGTTCCATATCCTAGATATAGTAAATAGTGCTGCAATAAACATAGTCGTGCTGGTAGCTTTAGTGTAGTCTTGTTTGTAAACATTTGGGTAAATGCCCAAAAGTGGGATTGCTGGGTCATAGGGGAGCTCTATGTGAAGTCTTTTGAGGAACCTCCATACTACTTTCCAAAGTGGTTGAACAAGTTTACACTCCCACCAACAATGAAGTATGGTTGCCTTCTATCTACATCCCCTCCAGCATCTGTTCTTTTTAGAGTTCTTGATTTTAGCCATTCTAAATGGAATGAGGGGGTATCTAAATGTCGTTTTGATTTGCATTTATTTTATGGCTAGGGAGGTTGAGCATTTCTTCATATGTCTATTGGCCATCCTCCTTTCCTCTTCAGAGAAGATTCTCTTTAAGTCTTTAGCCCACTTATTTATTGGGAAGTTGTTTCTTTAAAGATTTGTTGTTGGGGATTTAATTTTTTGAGTTCCAGGTATATTTAAGATATGAGACCCTTGTCCATTGTATGGCTAGTGAAGATCTTCTTCCATTCAGTGGGCTTTCTATTGATCTTGCTAGCTATGTCCTTTGCCATGCAGAAGCTCTGCAACTTCATGTAATCCCATTTGTCCAACTTTTCTTTGATGGTTGTGTTTCTGAGTCTATTAAGAAAATTTCGGCCAGTGCCAAGAAGACCAAGGGTTTCTCTTAATCCATCCTGTAATGTTTTCAGAGTGTCTGCTTTGACTCCGAGGTCTTTGATCCATTTGGAGTTGATTCTGGTGCAAGGTGATATATAAGGATCCAGCTTTAGTTTTCTACAAGTAGTTAACCAATTTTGCCAGCACCATTTACTGAAGAGACTCTCTTTCTATTTTTTTAGCTCTCTTATCGAAGATGAGATGGCTATAGGTCTCTAGGTTCATTTCTGTATTTTCCATTCCATTCCATTGATCCTGAGGTCTGTTCTTGTGCCAGTACCAAGCTGTTTTGAATACTATGGCTTTATAGTAGAGTTTGAAATTTGGTATTGATATTCCTCCAGCCTTATTCTTTCTGTTGAGGATCGTTTTTGCTCTTCAGGGTCTTTTATTGTTTCATGTGAATTTTTGGATTGCTTCTTCTATTTCCTTGAAAAATGAGGTTGGGTATAAGAGACCCTCCATCTAAGAAATGTCCAGGACCAGATGGTTTTACAGCAGAATTCTACAAGGACTTCAAAGCAGAGCTCACACCAATACTCCTCCAACTATTCAATGAAATTGAAAGAGAAAGCTCACTACCGAACACATTCTATGAAGCCATCATAATCCTCATCCCAAAACCAGGCAGGTTTCTTTGATGAACATTGATGCAAACCTTCTCAACAAAATTTTGGCCAATTGACCTCAGCAATCCATCCAAAAAATCCTACACCACGATCGAACAGGTTTCATTTCAGGTATGCAAAGCAGGTTCAATATACGTATCTCAAAAGATGCAGAAAGCATTTGACAAGATCCAACACCCCTTCATAATGAAGTATTACAATTTTAAAATCAACTCCTTTGTACATACATAATCTAATGTTCAAAATAATGAAAGCAATCAAGTTGTTTTTTTTCTCATGGTTGTGTAGACATTGTCCAATTACACAATGACTACTGTGAAACCCAGCCACATCCTAATTTCAAATTCTTTCAATGGGAAAATTTTTCAAAATCAGCATCAGTCTTCATTGGTTTGGGAGTACATAAAGATGGGGTTGATTCAAGTATGTGCACAAATGTATTTGGTCTAAATTTTATAATATATCAAAGGTAATTAAAGTGTATCGTGTTTTGTTATTTGTCTGTGTTCATCTGTGATAACTGGTCTTCAATAGTTGAATAAGTTTAATGTAAATAGTTCAAGGCACAGGACGATATGAGGGAATGTATGAAAAAATTTTCAAACTGGGATTCCTTCCTAGAGTAACTTATGTTAATAACATGCTGCTTATAGCTTCATTCTTTCAGTGTGAATTTTTGGTAGGACAATGTGAGTGTGTGTGTGTGTGTGTATGTGTGTGTGTGTATGGCTGAAATGTTCTGATCAGATACTAGGTTGTGAAATCAAACTAAAAAATGTGTATGACCTAATTTATCATTTGGTAAAAGTATTATAGGTTGGAGTCAAGACAATTTTTTAGGCTGGGAAAGTGGCTAAATATTAGAGTTCTTGCCAAGTATGCATGAGACTCTGGGTTTTATTCCTTGTAGAGAGCTAGCCTTGAGCTGAAGTATTGAAGGACAGTGTTAATGCCCAGATTTCAGCCCAATGACAGACAAAACAATTACATTTTTATAAGAAGGAAAAAGCTGACAAATTCGAACAGTTGTTACAAGTCTTTTTTAACATCTTCCTAATTACCATTATCGACTTCAACCCATTTAGCCTCTAAAAGCTTTATGGAATTTACAGGATGTACACATTTCAAGAAATGGTTATATGCAGTAGGCCAAAGGGGACTGATCTACCAGAGTTTGTTCCACTCATTAGCTATATTAAGTAAATATAACAATATTCATAGTCATGTTGGTATGTTTATTGTATACTAGTATGCAATCCTTTGGGTCAATGCAAAGGAACAGGATTGCTGATTGATACAGCAGCTCTGTTTTTAATATATGAGGAACCTCCAAAATGCTTTCCAAGGTGGTTGAATCTAGTCTACATTAATACAACAGAATAGCAGCGTTCCCATTTGGTCACATATGTGCCAGCTTCTGATATGATTTCTTTTTTTAACGTGAGGTAGTAGGAATCTCAGTGTAGTTTTCATTTGCATTCTTTTATTCCTGACTTTGTTTCAAATTTGCAGTCAAACTTGATGTTAATGTAAGGAAGTTCCTTTGCTCTATATTATCAATCTTTTAGGGTAAGAAAGATTCATTTGCTACCTGAGCAAGCTAATATCTAACCATTATTATTATCCACATTGATTCTTTTTTCCTTAGTAGGCATTTGCATATTACTAGCCACATTCAAGGATAACAGACGATATCAAGACATAGGACAATAAATTAAAATCTTAAAAGAGACATCATTAATATAAAATATTAATTCAATACAAGGTGCATCAAAGAGGACAAATTAAGGTTAAATTCACAAAAATCAACTGTGAGGAAAGAATAATTATCAGCCATTGTACTCAAAACTGTTCACTTGAGTTTGGGGTTGAATAAATATCTTACCAAAATTAAAAGTAAATCATGTCTTACAGCCATAACAAACCCTCATATTTCTTATCAGATTTCATGCATATAAATTCATGGTGATTGAAGGCACAAAGCTTCTGCATGACAAAGGACATAGATAGCAAGATCAATAGAAAGCAAACAGATTGTGAGAAAATCTTTACTAGCCATTTGATGGACAAGGGTCTCGGATCTAAAATATAATTAGAACTCAAAAAATTCAATCCTCCAACAACATATCCTTAAAAAAACAACTGAATTTCAAAGTGGTTGAACAAGGTTACATTCCCACCAACAATGGAGTTGGGTTTCCTTCTGTCCACAATCCCTCCAGCATTTGTTGTTATTAGAGTTTTTGTTTATAGACATTGTAACTGGGGTGAGGTGTTATCTCAATGTTGTTTTGATTTGCATTTCTTTTCTGGGTAGAGATGTTGAGCGTTTCTTAACGTGTTTATTGGCCATCCTTCTTTGCTCTTCAGAGAAGTTTCTCTTTAAGTCTTTAGTCCACTTATTTATTTGGCAGTTGTTTCAAAAGTAGTGTGGAGGTTGCTCAAAAGACTTCACATACAGCTCCTCTATAACTCAGCAATCCCACATTTGGTCATTTACCATAATGATTACAAACAAAACCATATTAAATCCACCAGCACAACTATGTTTATTGGAGCATTATTTACCATAGCCAAGATTGGAAACCAACCAAGATGCCCCTCCATAGATGAATGGATCAAGAAAATGTGGTATATATACAAAATGGAATTCTATGCCTTCATCAGAAAGAATGACATTGCCTCATTTGTAGGAACTGGAAAGACTTGGAAAAAATTATATTAAGTGATGTAGGCCAGGCCTGAAAGACCCCAGACTCACTGGGATACTTTCTTCAATGGGAGGGCACCCCAGGAACCAAGACCCCAAACCAGCAGATGCAACAAACAAGAGGAGTTTATTTGGCATTTGCAAAAAACGGACTCTCTTTCCAGGGCAGACAGGGAGCCCCGAGCAGTGGATACAGGCACTTTTAAAGGCAAAAACCACAGGATTAGCATAAAACACCAGGATTGGCTTAATTTAAAAATCATCATGTACTCCAGCAATCTTTTTTTGTGCGGGAAGTCTTGTAACACTCTTCGTAAACTGGTTGGCTCTCTAGGGGAGGCTTCCCTGGAGGGGAGTCCACATAGTTACAGGCTCATGATTGGTTGACATTTGACCTAGTTTGCTGGGCTTGCCAGATAGTCTTTATCTTGAGTCCCTTGCTGAGAGTTTTTACACAGGAATTTAGAAGAACATACTCTTTTGTTCTTTATCTATGTTTGCAGACCTTGTCCCAGGGCCTGCATCTGGACTCTGAAACTTTTTACTTATTTCCTGGGAGGGTCTGTGCTAGCGCAAGCAAATTTACAGAAGCAGAATTAGCAGTTAGTAAATTGTGAAATGGACATAGCCCAGATTTCAATCTTTCATTCCCTCCTCTTGTCTTTGCACTAATTTTAATCTTAAAATTTAGGGAGTTTCTATATCGTTTACAGGTGTGTCAATTGTCTGTAATGCTTGGTATTGTTGGGCTAATACCATGCCCTGCAAAACGGATAGCCTCTCATGGATAAACTGCAATAGCTTGTTAAGAATGCAAGGGCCAAAAGTGAAAAGCAATAGTAGGATGACGACAGGTCCTGCTATCATAAACAACAATGTAGTGAGCCAGGGGGATTTAGACCACAAACTTTCAAACCAACTGCTTTGATCAATCTTTTCCCAATTTAGCTCCTCCAGATGCTCACGGAACTTGGCCATGGAATCGCGAGCTACCCCGGTGTGATCAGCATAAAAACAGCATTCTTCTTTTAGGGCTGAGCACAACCCTCCATCCTTGATAAAAACTAAGTCTAAGCCTCTACGGTTTTGAAGCACTACCTCTGATAGGGAGGTGAGGGAGATTGTTAATGCCGAGACAGATTTTTCGATGGCCTTCAAGTCCTGTGTTACAGCAGCTTTTAATTGCTTTAGGTTTTGTTGACCTCCCACATATGCAGCCCCTCCCACTCTCACTCCCGCTATACCTACGGCGGTTCCAAATCCCATGAGGACAGCTAATGTTACACTGACGGGTTCCCTTTTGTATCTGTGGGTCAGGCCTTCCGCCAATTCTTCAAAGGATCGGGAGTCATGGTATATGACCAGAGGATAGAGGTGCACTAGAACACAAAAACCAGTCTGGTCTATCAACATTGGTGAGATGCACGGGGTTAACCCGGTGTCACATGCCCACCATCCCCCATCCGTGGGTGTCAGGTATTTGCCGGCAAAGACCTGAAACTTTTCCGTGAGAGCGCAGAACTGACTCTTTTTGGGGGGAGGAGTGCCGAGACATAGCCCTTGACCCGATACCTCAGCTAGAGTCAACTTGGTGCCCTGTCGTCCCCAAGGGCATGAGTCAGAATAGTTGTAGGTACCATTGTAAGCTGTCCCTTCATAATAAGGGGGTCCTCAGAAAGGCAGAGCTAACAGGACCGAGTGAGGTTACTTTTGGTAGAGTTGAGGGCAGAATAGTCTCCCTCTATTAAGTTGTATAAAGGGGGCATTAGGGGCAGGCTTGGGTTAGGGATGACCCGTGGGCGGGTGAGGTCGGGCTCCTGATTTATGGAAAAGGGCCTCTTTTCGAGGGTAGGGTTGGGTTCCAGGAGGTTGGGACCAGCACTCTGCACTTGGAGGCGGATCATCATAAGCCCGCTATTATCATAACCCCAATTATTTGTGCGCAGCCTGACTCCCCCGGTGAATCCAGTCACCCAGCCTAAGTTAGGCATTTGCCCCTTGGTGGTGAATTTTATAGTAAGCTTTACGCACCACCGGTAATATCCTGAGTCGGCGCATTTCCTTCATCATATCAAGGGCCAACTTTATAGCCCCAACTCTATCTGATCCCTTTTGTTGTCGCACTGGCCCTTTTGACTGTAATATAGTCCGAAGAGGAGGAAGGATTCCAGTAGGTGTCCCCACTAGTTTCACAACCCCAGGCTTTATAAAAATAATCTTTTTCTCCTTCATATTTGTACGTGAGAGAAGGGTCCTGGTGGTTGACGGGGCAGGCATAGACAGGGTAGCCTTGGCGGACTGCCTTTCCATATAAGGCATCCGCCTGATTAGAAACAGAAATGCAAAAGTTTGGTGTTAGGTTGGGCCACCATGTCCAAAGGGGGGCTATATTGGAGGCAGACCATATGATGCCCCCATGTTCATCCATCACTTGCCAAGTCTGGTTATAGAGAGAGTGTGGGTTTGTGCCCACCCAGGGGGTGGACTTTTTGTCCCTCCACTGCTTTTAAAATTATAGTAACAAGGAATATTAAACAGTTTTTAAGAGTCTTATCTTGAGAGCGTTTTGAGTGCGCTGCACCTTCCATTTCAGTGGCTCTGGGGGGGGGGTTCTTTTTGTCTTCAGGCGGCATTCGCTTGACTTGGGAGGCGTGGATCCAGGCGGCGATTCTGTCTACCTTTAGCACAGTGGGTGTGGTCAGCAGCACAATGTACGGGCCCTTCCACCATGTTTCGAGGGTCTTGGATTGGTGCCTCCTCACATACACCTCGTCGCCAATCTGGAAAGGATGTGCGACAGTGGAGCTCTCTGTGCTGTAGGCAAAGGCCAAAGGCTTCCACACTTGTCTCTGGATGAGTTGCAGAGCTTGCAGCCGCGCCTGTAACCTTTGGGTATTTGCAAAAGAATCAATGGCAGGGTCAAGGAAGTCCGCTATGGGAGGGGGCCCCCCATATAGGATTTCATAGGGGGTCAGTCCATGGCTTGCTGGAGTGTTCCGAGCTCGAAACAAAGCCATGGGGAGGAGTTGGACCCAATCTTTAGTGCCAGTTTCTAAGGCTAATTTAGTTAGGGTCTCTTTGATTGTTCTATACATCCGGTCTACCTGTCCTGAACTTTGGGGTCTATAAGCACAATGTAATTTCCAATCTATCCCCAAAAGCGTGGCCACCATCTGACTTACCTGGGAGACGAAAGCAGGGCCATTATCTGACCCTATTACCTTAGGGAGCCCAAATCGAGGAAAAATCTCTTCCAAAATCTTTTTGACTACTACTTGTGCTGTCTCTGGTTTTGTGGGGAAGGCTTGCGTCCAGCCAGAGAAGGTATCTACAAAGACTAGGAGATATTTAGCCCCATACTTGCCAGACTTGATTTTGGTGAAATCGACCTCCCTATTGGTGCCGGTCCATTCGCCTCTCATCCTGACTCCAGCGGGTGCTTGGAATCGGCCTGCATTAACCTTGGCACAGGGAACACAAGAGTCTATAACCTGTTTAATTATGTTTGACAGATCTGGAATGTAATGAAACTGTTCCTCTCTCTGTAGCATAGTCTCCAACTTTTTGTACCCCAAGTGACTCCATCTGTGTAAGTGGGTGACCAGCCTTTTCGCATCCTTTCGGGGCAATATAGTCCTGTTTTCATATTCCCAAGTCCCAGTCGAGTCGTTAAAAGTTGCCTTTAGCTTTTTGGCCACCTCTATGTCCTGATCTGAATACTGGAAGAGAGGTTTTTTTTTTTTTTGGCTGCCATTCTTGTGATGTGACTAAAGCAAAGGTTTGGTTCTGTAAGGCCGCTGCCTTAGCAGTTTCATCTGCCATCCTGTTTCCTGCCGCTACAGGGTCCCTCCCCACTTGGTGGCCTGGGCAATGGATGATGCTTACCTTTTTAGGCAGGAAAAGGGCTTGTAAGAGGTCTAAGATTTTCTTTTTGTTTTTAATGTCTTTTCCTGCTGAAGTCAACAGACCTCGCCTCCTATAGATCTCTCCATGGACATGCGGTAGCAAAGGCATACCGACTGTCTGTGTAGATATTAACTTTCTTTTCCCGGGCCTTTGTCAACGCCTGTGTCAGGGCAATGAGTTCAGCCCTCTGCGCTGATGTTCCGGGCTCTAGGGTCGATGCCCAGATGACCATGGTCCCATCCACCACTGCCACCCCCGCTTTTCGCTCACCATTATGTAGGAAACTGCTCCCATCCGTATACCAGGTGTGTTTAGCGTCCAGTAGGGGCTAGTCAGTTAAGTCCTCATGGGTTCCGTGCATCTCTGCCAGGATTTGATGGCAATTATGTTCGATGGTGAGGTGGGAATCTGAGTCCGGGAGTAGGGTTGCTGGGTTGAGAGAGCGTGGGGCCCCGAACTGAATTCGGTCGGGATTTAATAGCATTGTTTGGTAATGAGTGATCCGGGCATTTGAAAGCCAGCAGTCAGGGGGCTGGCGAATAACTGTCTCTATAGCATGGGGGGCCGTCACAGTTAAGGGCTGTCCCAAGGTTAGCTTATCAGAGTCTTTTACCAACACGGCCACAGCTGCAATAATAGGAAGACATAGGGGCCATCCAGCTGCCACAATTTTTTTGAGAAATAGGCCACTGGTCTTTTCCAGGGCCCTAATTTATGGGTCAGGACTCCTTTTGCAATTCTTTGTCACTCATCCACATATAGAGTGAAGGGCTTGGTCACATCCGGAAGGCCCAAGGCCGGAGCTGACAATAAGGCCTTTTTAATTTGATCAAAAGCCTGTTGTTGTTCCTTTTCCCATCGGAATGGGGTATTAGCCTTGGTAAGAGGGTACAGAGGAGCTGTCAGTTCAGCGAACCCTGGTATCCACAAGCAACAAAATCCAGCACTCCCTAAGAACTCCCTCAGTGTTCGAGCACTTGTGGGCAGAGGGATCTGGGTGATGGCTTGTTTGCAGCTCTCTGTTAGCCACCTCTGCCCTCCTTTTAGCTTGTAGCCTAGATAGGTTACTTGTTGGATACAGATTTGGGCCTTGTTGGCTGAGGCTCTATACCCTAACTCCCCCAGTCTCTTTAAAAGGGCCCAAGTACCTTTTAGATGATCATCTCCAGTCTCATCTGCTAGAAGTAGATCATCTACATACTGTAGAAGGGTGAATTTGGGAAGGTTGACTCTGAAATCAGCCAGGTCCTGGTGTAGAGACTCATCAAACAGGGTCGGGCAGTTTTTGAATCCCTGCAGCAATCTCGTCCAGGTGAGCTGTCCTGAGAAACCCGACTCTGGATCTCTCCATTCAAAGGCGAAGATCGGCTGACTGTGAGGGCTCAGTCTCATGCAAAAGAAGGCATCCTTTAAATCTAGCACTGTATACCATGTGCGACTTGGAGGCAGCGTACTCAGCAAGTTGTAGGGGTTAGGCACTGTAGGATGTATCTCCTAAGCCCTCCGGTTTACTTCTCTCAAGTCTTGCGCCGGATGGTAGTCTCCCCTTCTGGGTTTTTTGGCGGGTAATAAGGGAGTGTTCCATGGGAATTGGTAGGGTTTTAGGATACCCAATTGTAACAGTCTTTGTATTTGTGGCCTAATTCCATTTTTAGCTTCCCTGCTTAGTGGATACTGACGTATCATCACCGGGACAGCCGAGGCCTTAAGTCCGATGACCAGAGGAGGCTGGTTTGCAGCCAACCCTATTCCTGCCATCTCCGCCCAAGCCTGGGGAAAATCTGACAACCACTGGGGGTCGATCGGGGCCACTGGGGGCTTTCATGTAAATGATGTTCATCTTCCAGGCATAAAGTTAGGACCTGGAGAGGCTGTCCTTGGGGACCCCTAACAGAGGCCCCTTTTTCTTGAAAATGGATCTGGGCTCCTACCTTTGAGAGGAGGTCTCTCCCCAACAATGGATAGGGGCAGTCTGGGACCAGGAGAAACAAGTGTGTGACCAGCCCTGTTCCGAGATGTACTTTTTGCTCGGTCGTCCACCGATACAGTTTTCCTCCAGTGGCTCCATGTACCCAGGACGTTTTAGTACTTAGGGGACCTTTTGGTTGGGTCAGTCAGTACCGAGTATTGGGCACCTGTGTCAACCAAGAAGGTTACTGGTTCCTGCCCACTCAACGAGTTACCCGGGGCTGGGGGGGGGGGCTCCTGGCCCTGACTGTCCTAGTCATCACCTTCCAGTGACAACACCTGTGCCCATCTTCGGGACCCTCTGGCCTGTCTCTTGTTTTTAGGACAGTCTTTGGCCCAGTGTCCAATTTCTTTGCAATACGCACATTGTTCCCGGCTCAATTGGGTCTCTTTTCGTCTCCCAGGTCCCTCACTGGCCTAGTCTCTCTCTCTCCTGGGTGTCGAACTATGGTGGCCAAGATTCTACTTAACTCTTTGGTATGTTTCTTTTCTCGCTTGTCCTCTCTATCCTCCTGCAACTTACACAATCTTTCTTCTTTTTCTTCCTGGGTTTCCCTCTTATTAAAAATTTTTTCTGCTTCTTTGACCAAGTCTTGCAAAGTATACCCCTGAAGCCCCTCCAACCGCTGCAGCTTAGTCCAAATGTCCGTGGCCGACTGCCCGATAAATGACTTAATGACATCGGATTGTCTGTCTGCAGCAGAGGGGTAAAAGGGTGTATAATTACGGTACCCTTCCATTAGTCTTTCTAAAAATCCCACAGGCATTTCCTCAGAACCTTGCACTATCGCACGTACCTTGGCCAAATTAGTGGGGCAACTTCCTGCCCCTTTGAGACCCGCCAACAGAACCTGGCAATAAAGACAGAGCCGCTTCCTACCAGCAACAGTGTTGAAGTCCCAGTTAGGGCGAGTCAAAGGGAACACTTCATCGATCTCATTTGGCAACTGTGTTGGTCTGTCATCTTGTCCTGGAACATTTTTACGAGCCTCTAGGAACACCCGCTGGCGTTCGTCTGTAGTAAGGAGGGTCTGTAAGAGTTGCTGACAATCGTCCCAGGTGGGCTGGTGGGTTAGCAAGATGGATTCAATCAAGCCCCTCAGGGCTTGAGGGTCTTGGGAAAAGGGTGGGTTATGGGTTTTCCAATTATATAAGTCTGAAGCAGAAAAAGGCCAATACTGAACTTGGCTGGCCACTGTCAGGAGAGGGAAGGCATGAGCCGTCCAGACTCCTTTGCTTTCTCCGTCCCGATCAAGGCGGAGGTGCAGGCAGCTGCTGGGAGGTGGCGAGGGCGCTCTGGGCACTGATGGCTCAGTGGAGTCGGGTGAGGGAACAGGTGGGGTAAGGGAGCCCCTAGCAGCCCTCCGTGTTCTTCCACTGGAGCAGGCTGGGGATAAGGCGGCAGAGGGTCTGGCATTTGTGGGCGTTCTAACAATAATAAGTCCGTCTGATTATCAGACAGAACGGGGGGGGGGGGGGGGACTCGAAGAGGAGGGGGAAGAGTCCTTTGCTCTAAGCTCTGACAATTCCTTTAGGGGGTAGAGGGAGGACTGGGATAAGGGAGGGAGAAGAGGAGTGAGGGGAGTGGGTGGGGAGGGGGGAGGCGGGGGAGGACAGATGGGCTGGGTGGGGGCAGGAGGAAGAGGGACAGGGGAGAGGCAGAGGGTGAAGGGGCTGGAAGGGAGATGGGAGAATGGGAGAGAAAAGGCTTAATCCATTTCGGGGGATCTTGGGCAAGGTTTGCCCAAGTAACTATGTAGGTCACCTGATCAGGGTATCCGTGAGGGCTGGACTGGAAAACTCGAGCATTCACCTGTAAAACAACATCAAGATTGACAGAACCCTCCTTAGGACACCCCACGTTGAGGGCAGGCCATTCGGAGGAACAGAAAGTAATCCACTTCTTTTTCCAGACCTCCAACAACAGGTTGTGCGCCCGGGCCGAGATTTCTTTCCAGTGATCTAGAGTCAGGCTTAAAGGGGTTGTTAGTTGTTGTCCCATTTCTTTGAAGGCCACAAGACAGACAACAAAGACAATCAACGCTAAACAGACACAGACGAGACTAGACAAAGGCCGAGTGGTGCCCGAGTGAGTACAAATGAGGAGGGAAACTTCAGAAGGGAGAGGCTGGCCGTGGCTTAACTCCCCAGAACAAAGAGACACTCAGATCTTGTCCCTCCTCCAAACGACCCTAGACAGTACTTCAGGGTGGGACCAGGGTACAGGGCACGTCTGCTTTTCCCTCTGGCCCAAATACAAATTCAAATACAAGTCCTGTACAGGTGCTTTTGGATCCCCAAAAAGTAAAACAAAGAGGACAAGCATGGAAAACACAGAAAGTTAGAGCTCTGTCTTACCTCCAACTGGTCTTGAAATTTTGGGTCTGGGGGTGCCTGATCCCGGACGAGCCCCCAACCTGAAAGACCCCAGACTCACTGGGATACTTTCTTCAACGGGAGGGCATCCCAGGAACCAAGACCCCAAACCAGCAGATGCAACAAACAAGAGGAGTTTATTTGGCGTTTGCGCAAATGGACTCTCTGTCCAGGGCAGACAGGGAGCCCCGAGCAGTGGATACGGGCACTTTTAAAGGCAAAAACCACAGGATTAGCATAAAACACCGGGATTGGCTTAATTTAAAAATCATCATATACTCCAGCAATCATTTTGTTGTGTGGGAAGTCTTGTAACACTCGTTGTAAACTGGTTGGCTCTCTAGGGGGAGGCTTCCCTGGCGGGGTGTCCACATAGTTACAGGCTCTTGATTGGTTGACATTTGACCTAGTTTGCTGGGCTTGCCAGATGGTCTTTATCTTGAGTCCCTTGCTGAGAGTTTTTACACAGGAATTTAGAAGAACATACTCTTTTGTTCTTTATCTATGTTTGCAGACCTTGTCCCAGAGCCTGCATCTGGACTCTGAAACATTTTACTTATTTCCCGGGAGGGTCTGTGCTAGCGCAAGCAAATTTACAGAAGCAGAATTAGCAATTAGTAAATTGTGAAATGGACATAGCCCTGATTTCAATCTTTCAGGCCAAAGGAACAGGTTCCATGGTTTCCCTTATTTGCAATAACTAGTATATGTCTGAGACAAGCAGAAAAGTTCAGATAAGTTCATGTTAGGTGAAATGAACCCAAGATAAATATTCAAATTTTTTCTTTCTTGCGATTGTTTCTAATATATTTAGAACATTATTTCCTTGATGCTTTGTATGTCCCTCCCCCACGGTATAACTCCTGCTTTCACTGTATTTGTTGTTGGTGTAATTTCTGTAGGGTAAGGGAAAAAAGAAACTGTTTCAATAGGGATACAGGAGGACCCCTTGAAACAATGAGAATTAGTTATGTTGAAAAAAGAACTTTATAACTTTGGTAGTGTGGGAGTGGGGGAGTTGAGGTGGCAGGGCAGATGGGAAGGGATGTTAAGGGGAAACAATGGAGGAGGCAACAATGCTTCATAAGAAATGTACTCATTACCTTGCCCATGTAATTGAAACCCCTCTGTATGGAATTTTCACAATGAAATTTTTTAAAAAAAGAACGAAAGAAACAACTGCCTGGTCAAGAAGTAGGCCAAATACTTGAAGTGAAACTTCACTGAAGGGGAAATTAGAAAGGCCAATATACATGTGAAGAAATGCACAACTTCTATAACAACTACTAAATATCCCCATGCAGCTGATCACTTGTATGGTGTATATGGATACACCATTATATGTTATAGACTGTGATAGACAATTTGTTCCAGGAAAGTTAGAATGAACTTGTGACTTTAAATGAGCATTATTATTCCACAATACTGTGAAATTTGGGAAATTATGTAATCACTTAATCACAATTAAAAAAAAAAACCTCGGGGAAGGTAGGGAGGGAAGGGTTAGTAGGGGGAAAACAATGGAGGGGGTAACAATGCTCAATAGGTAGTGTACTCATTACCTTTCTCATGTAACTGTAACCCTCTGTATAGTATCTTTACAATAAAAAATTAAAAGAAAGAAAAGACTGCACATAGAGCTCCCCTATGACCCATCAATCCCACTTTTGAGAATTTACCCAAATGATCATGAATAAGACCATACTATGCCTACCACACAACTATGTTTCTCACAGAATTATTTACCATAGCTAAGATAAGAAAGCAAGCCAGATGTCACTCAGTAAATGAATGGATCAAGAAAGTGTGGCATATATACATATGTAATATACATATATATGTATATTATACATATATGTACATATATGTCTATCTGTATATATATATGTATATATATATATGAATTTTATGCCTTCATTAGAAAGAATGACCACCCCATTAGGTAGGAAACAGAAAGACTTGAAAAAAATTATATTAAGTGAAGTAAGTCAGGCCCAAAGAAACATAGGTCACATGGTTTCCTTTATTTGGAATAACTAGTATAAATTTAGGACAAGCAAAAAGGTCTGAAGCTAAATAAACATGTATAGGCATAGAGAGAGAGAGACTCACACACACAAACACACACATATATACATATATATGATATATATATGTATAGTTATGATATATATACCTATATATTTACATATATAAGTAAATAGAGATATATGAAGTTGTTAAGAGAAATGAACCTGAAGATAGGAACACGTGCTATTGTTTTTAATGTGTTTAAAACGTAGTATGCGCTTTTTTGTTTCTTTGGTATGCTCCCCTCCCCCCCCCACACACAATATAACCCTTCTTTTCACTGAATTTGATTCCAGTGTCCTGGCTGTTGTATATATATTTTTCTAATTTGGGGAGGGGAAGGGAAAAAAATCAGAATGCTTAAATTGGCATACAGGTTGAACCAATGTAACAAGGAGATGTCGAATGCCTTATGTTGAAAATGAACTTTACAACTTCAGTGTGGGGAAGAGTTGGGGAGGTCAGGAAAGAAGCAATGGTAGGAGCAAAACAAAGGAGGCAATAATGCTCGATAAAAATGTACTAATTACCTTACTCATGTAACTGTCACTCCTTCGTACAGTATTTTTACAGTATTCTTGCTCATGATAAGCACAGCACGTTTGATGTACACTATAGTTATTTGCATTTCGATTTTGGCAAGAGATATTAAATATTTCCGCATACATCTATTGGTCATTTTTATTTCATACCGATCAGAATCTCTTGGATAATTTAGAAAACTTATAAATGGGGTGGTTGTTTCTTAATGAATTTTTTTAAGATTTTTTATTTTAAAAATACTGTACAGAGGGGTTTCAGTTACATGAGCAAGGTAATGAATACATTTCCTATCAAGCATTGTTCCCTCCTTCTTTGTTTTTCCCCTACCATTCCTTGCTCCCACATCCACAAGTAAACCCCTCCCCCTCCAGCCTAAATTGTAAAAATTGTTTTTCAACAGTCTTGTACATCTCATTCATACAATGGGCCAACTTATATCCCTCCTTAGTCATTCTCTTTTTTTTTTCCTTCCCCTCCTCAAATAGAGAAGATGCACGGCACTGACATCAAATAGAGTGAAAACATGGATAATAATGTGGGAAGGAACAAAAAAGCAACAAAAAAAATCACATGGTACCTTATGAATCTGTTAGAAACACTAGTAAGTAAGAAAAAACCACTTGTGTCCCTATCTTGGAGTTCATTTCACTTAACATCATTTAATCTTGTCAAATGTACATAGCTTTTGAACTTTTGCCTGTCCCAGACATGTACTATTCATTGCAAGTAAAGGAAACGATGGGACGTATGTTTCTTTGGGCCTGGCTTACTTCACTTAATATAATTTTTTCCTTGCCTTTACTTTTCCTAACAAATGTTTTCTGATGGAGGCATAAATTTCCATTGTGTGTGTGTATGTGTGTGTGTGTGTGTGTGTGTGTGTGTGTGTGTGTGTGTGTGTGTGTGTGTGTGTGTGTGTACCACATTTTCCTGACCCATTCATTTACTGAGGGGGATCTGTGTTGATTTCTTTTCTTATCTATCGTAAATAATGCTGCTTTAAACAAAGTTGTTCTGGTAGGATTAGTACGGTCTTGTCTGTGATCATGTGCTGGGTCATAGGGCAACTCTATTCGGAGATTTAGGATCCTCCATACTGCTTTCAAAATTGGTTTAACAAGTTTATACTCCCACCTACAATATAGTAGAATTTCCTTTTGCCACAACCCTTCCAGCATTTCTTGTTATTAAAGTTCTTGATTATAGTCATTCCAATTGGGATGAGGTGGAATCTCAATGTTGTTTGTTTGAATTTCTTTTATGGCTATAGAGTTTGAACATTTCTTCATGTGTGTACTGGTCATTGATATTTCCTCTTCAGAGAAATGTCTATTGTGTCTTTATCCCACTTAATTATCAGGCAGTTTTCTCTCTGAGGATTTGTGAATTTGTTATTGAGGAAATTTAATTTTGGGAGCTCTGTCACCCTTGCATGTTTTATAGTTAGAGTTCAATAGATTGTCTCCCAAATGGTGGGTTTATTACACATATTTCTCTTGCTACCTCTGAATATTGCCATGCAAAATTCTCCAGTTGAACAAAATCCCTTATATTCTGCCCTCCTTTGATTCGTTGTGACTGGATTGTTATGTAGTAAATTTTGACCTGATTTCGAAGTTCAATATGTCATCCCCTAATCCATACTATCATATTTCATGATACATAAACCTACTTTGAGGCCTTTGTTTCATTTAGACTTGGCTCCAACTTAAGTTGAAATATAAAGTTCTACTTTAAATTATTCATACATGTATAGCTATTTTTATCTGCACCATATTGAGAGGAGTTTCCCTTTCCTCTATCTGATGCTTTTGGCACCTTTATCAAAATTTAGGTGGCCATAAATCTCTGGGATGATTTCTGTGTCTTTAATGCTATTCCATTGGTCTTTAGGCCTGTTTATGTGCCAATTCTAATTTTATATATGTATGTATATATATGTCTGTACACACATCTGTGTGTATATGTGCATATGTTTGCATATATCTATATTGTATGTGTGTGAGTGAGTTTTTGTGTATTTTGAGGTTTTTCTCTGTGTTGTATAATAGAGTTTGCAGTGGAGTATTTATATTCTTGCTATGAATTTCCTGCTAAAGGTTGCTTTCTGGTTCATCTACATTTCTATTTGACTTTTTATTACATATTCTCTTCCATTAAATTATGTTTTAGGGATGTTGATCAGTACTGCTTTGAATTTGGAGGTAGTAGCTTTTGAGAATTTCCCAAATTTCTCAATGTCAATACTTCAAATACAGGAGCATGTATGGTTTTCTCATGTTATTAAATATGCTTCAATTTCTATTTTCAGATGATTGATGTGTACCCACAGAGGTCCTTCACTTCCCTGCTTACGTGAAGTCATAAGTATTTTCTTTTGGAGGCTATCACAAAAGAAGGTCTTTTTGTGGTTAAGCTTCATTCTTTTCATTTTGGGCATACTGAAATGATTTATTTGAGTTCATTGTAAACTCTGTTACTTTGCCAAAAGATTAGAACAGCCAAAGGATTGTGATTGTAGTGTATAAGTCTTTCAATACAGAATCAAGTTATCTGCAAAGAAATAGAGAGGGGATACAATTACATGAGCAAGCTAATGTGTAATTTTCTTATCAAGCATTGTTGCCTCCTCCTTCGTTTCCCCTTACCATCCCTATCGTTCCATTCTCCCCACCCCCACCCAAAGTTGTGAAGTTCCTTTTTGAACATAATGTCTTATACATCTCATTTTTGCAAGTGGTTTACCTGTATCTCCATTTAAATAATTTGTTTTTTTCCCTTCCTCTCCCCAAATTATACCAGTATTATTTCAGTTAGGAATTCCTATTGTATACTGAAAAGCTTTGCGGAGCAGGGATTCATTCTCTCATTCCTAATTCTGGACATGTATTTTCCTTTCACCATTAAGTGTAAGGGAACAGTCAGATTGTCATAGAGATTCTTTATTATATCGAGGAATATTTCATATGTTTCTTTTATCTCCCTAATTGTCATGATAAGGTTTCATGGGATCTTATCAAATGACTTTTGACAGCTATACGCATGATCTTGTGATTCGTGTGCTTCTTCCTACTGATGAACTGAATTACATGGGTTGACTTGAATATGTTGAAGCAACTTTCCCCTCTGCTATGATTCCCCTTCTGTCAGAATTTGTGGGTTATTTTTATTAGTTCTTCATGTCAGTTCTATAGAAATTTATTGAGAAAGTTTGCACTGAAGTTCAAGCAAGAAATGTTTCTACAGTTCTTTTACTGATGAATCCATATGAGGTTTTTGGTTAAGCAATATACTGGCATCATACATCAAGTTCATTGTATAAGTTCACTGTCTGCTATATAGAAGATTTTAAGAGGCTTATATTAGGTTAGCCTTTGAAGGACTTCCAGAAATGACCTGTAAACCTTTTTGTCTAATTTTTTTTCTAATTTTTCTAATTTTGTCTAGGGTTTTATTTTACTAGCTTTTCGCAATATTCTCTTATCCTCTTCTGTATCTTGACTCTGTCATGAGGTTAAATATCTCATCTCCGGTGTTACTCATTTGTGTACATTCTCTCTCTCTGTCCCTCTTGTCTCAGACTGCCTCTGCTTTCAGATTTGCTAAGGGTTTGTCAGTTTTTTAATTTTTTTTCCACCTAACTTACTGCTGGCTTATTCAGTCCTTGTTATCATTTTGATGATTGTCATTTTTAATTCTATTTTAATTAGAAGCAGTTCGGTCCATGTATTCCCGTGGTGGATTTATTTCCTCTTCCACGTCTATTTAGTTTAAACCAGAGAATTTGAGGAGATAGAAACAAAGATCATTCTAAGATTTATTTTGATGACTTGTCATTAAACTTTATTAAGTTTTGCTATTACGTATAGTAAGCGAACATTCTACAGAAGAACTGTGGCCTTCCAAATCATGAAGTCATTTCTTTTGCCATCACTCTCTGAATGGTGCTGCAATTGTCCAATTGATACATTAACTAATTGACAGATTTTTCTAAATTCACCATAGAGGAATTTCAAAATTGTTTGGTCCTAGAAATACTAGGATATATGCTGTCATATTACAAAACAAGATATTCATATTTCTCCTTTTACAGGGTCTAGTTACTTCCATGAAGCAATGCAGTTAAGAATGTTTCTACAAATTGAAAGAGAGTTCCATTATCAACATTTTAACTTCTATGAAGTCAAAATACACTCAATGTTTTTGATGAAAATTCTCTGTAACTAACACTAATATAATTCTTGCAACTTCTCAATCAATCATGGGAAAAAAGAAGGATAGAGATAGTATGGTAGCCTCAAACTGACAACTTCTCCTACATAGGAGTACACATTCCCAATAGAGTTTCAGATTTTATTGTCTACTTTTCTATCTGTAACATTTTTTCTCTTCTTGATGTAGGAGTTACATATTCTAGTCAAATAATTTAGCCTCAAACTTTTAGATGTGGTCCTAGAGTTTCATGAAACTATACAAAGAATGCCATATATTTTTATATTCATCAATAGGTGATATTATTTTTCTTTATTATTACATTTTAATATTACTTCAGAATAAGGCACTTCAGACAATCATCTGCATTAATAACTCTAAAGAACCTTCACATAATTTCACATGAAAAAATATGATTTAGTATAACAGAGTACTGATCAATACACATTCAAGCATATAACTCCAAGATAAAAATTATAATGAACAATAAAATGATATGTAGCTATTGAGAGCATATCTGGATGGATGCCTAGTTGAAAAAAGGAATATATTCTATATATTAGTTATTGAAGTAAATTAAGTCTTTATTGGCAAGAAGAATGACATACATGCAGTGTGAAATATTTTAATAATAATATATACTTGCAAAATTTCATCCAATTATTGTCATTTATATGTTGCCAGAATTGAAGACACGGCTTTTCTTTTTTCCCTTCTATTCCAGCTTCAATAGAGAATTTGATGATTTCAAGTATCATCCAGACTACTTAACACTTGAGGCCCAATTGTTCTGTGTCAAAGTTGGTTGGCAAGTTTCATGCAGAGACTAGTATTCCGATTGTCTCTCTCCACATACATTAGAATTCTAAACCATACTCCTCAAGCTTATTTTTTTTTTTGCTGTGATAAATGCTATAACATAACTGTAAATTTCCCTCCTCTGATTTTATTTCTAGACAAAAAATGGAAGAGAATAATGGGGTGTAACTTGTGCATAGCAATAAATAATCCAAGGAAAGGTGTAATATCTGCTAGGAGAATCGTGAACAACACAGAAAATTCAAACAAGGCACACATCTTAAAATAACACACTTGCCATGAAATTCATTGAATAAAAGAATAGTGACCAACCTTGTTAGGTTGTTTTATGTTTCAGTTGACTGAAGCACAAGTTGATCTGAGAGTTCTGAGGTCATTAAAAGGAAATGGCCAGTCTTTTCCCTATCACAATGAAAAAGACAAAACTCAAGGACATAGTCAAAAAGGATACAATTGGTTGTAACCCAGGCAATGAGGATGTTTTCTTCCTTCTTCTGGGAGGATCCTGCTTTACTTTAGGTGATATCAACAAAAATGTATCATTTGTGCACCTTCCAAATACTATTTCTATAGGTCATTTGGTTCTTGGTTGTTTCTACCTTAACAAATGATATTATTCTTCTATTTCCACTTTCCCATCTGTGTTTTGATGGCAGTTTCTAAAAATTGCAGGTTTTGTCCTATATGTACAGCAACACCACAATGCTTCTGTTTCTATCAGTTTAGAAAATTGCCTTCTCAAACTCGTATAAATGGAAATGTTACTAATATTTATGTTATAGTTTTGAAAACAAGATGTTCATATGTCTTCTCGTGTGCAATTCTGATTTGTATATTAAGAAGTTTGTTACATTTAAAAGAAAGTTCTAACAAAAGCTTTTGATTGTCAATATTCCCAAATTTTACTTTCCATTCCTTTAAGAATCTGCTTTAAGATATTCTTGTGTGATGAACGCAGGTGTCTCATGCCTGTAATTCTAGCTAATCAGGAGGCTGAGATCTGAGGATCCCGACACAAAGCAAGCTCGAGCAGGAAAATCTCTGAGGCTTTCTTTTTTTGGAGGTGCGGGGTCCAGTCGTGGGGCCTGAACTCTGTCTCTCAGCTCTGCAGCTCAAGGCTAGTGCTCAACCATTTGAGCCACAGTGACAACTCCGGCTTTTTTCTTTTTGCTTATTAGGTACTTAGGAATCGAACCCAGAGCCTCAGGCATGCAAGGCAAGGCTCTACCACTGAGCCAACTTCCAGCCCCCTATATTCAAACCTTTCTATGTGTCAGTTTCTTCATGGAATTCTCTCATGCATATTTCTGAAGCATTTGGTTGGACCTTGTGCAATCTTGTTACAACTTATGCCTCCTTGGATGTAAAAACAAAATTTTTGTTACATTAATTTGGGAAGCATGAATGTTCCCGTTATTTTAATGTGATCAACACAAAAGAACATATATGCAATTTGGCACCTTGCCATAAAGTTTAAAGTAA
Source organism: Dipodomys spectabilis (assembly GCF_019054845.1). Taxonomy (NCBI): domain Eukaryota; kingdom Metazoa; phylum Chordata; class Mammalia; order Rodentia; family Heteromyidae; genus Dipodomys; species Dipodomys spectabilis. Next base: position 6,163,992 of record NW_024871210.1, on the reverse strand, counting down.
ATCATTATTTGCATGACTTCTGCCTATACTCCTCACTTCTTATCATGCAATTAGAATAACTATTAATTTCTCTAACACATAGAGAGCTTACACATATTGATATTCCCTTTCACCAGAGTTCTGTTGATACAGGTGAGTTAAAAAAATTTTTTAACAAGAGCCAGTCTTTAGAAACTCCTAATGTTTCACTGTCCAATTGCAATACTCACATCGAAAGATATTAATATATTTATGAAAGTAAAATTAATCCTACACCGTTATATATCTCTCCCTATTATCACTATGTATGTGAGGTTAATACTTTAAAAATTTGCATGTTTCACATGTATAAAGATTAAACATATGGGCATCGTTACGCATGACACATCTGTTGTTATTATGTTAAAGACTTTGTATCATATCACTTCACTTGAAAATTTTTTGAATATTGATATAATTCTTGATGAATTCATCTTAGTATTTTCACCCAGATCGCTTCACACTGTGATGTGCAAGAGCTTAGGTAATGAGCAAATTTTAAATATGAATAAACTGCCAGGGTTTTGACAGAATTATTCTATCACAGGTGATCACTGAGTAAATGGTGAAAGTTGTATGATCACTTTAGATTGCAGTAATTACTCGAAGTAAAATACGAGCTACAAATAGAACACATGTCAAATATTTTAATAAGGTGATTTGTGAAGACCTCTATTGAACCTAGCAATATATATATATTTATACTATGTGGTGAAATTCATAAATTTTAGAAAACATTTTACACCCCATTACAACTATGGGCAAGTTCAACTTTCACCCACACACACCACCAAAAAAGAATGGTATATAGAACAAAGTTCCTGAGAAGTTCTTTATCCAAGTATGAATCACAATTTTAACACGATACCTCAGTTACTTTCTTTCATTTTATTGTCACTTCAATGAATTACTGCTTATATTAAAGATGATAAACTTTACCAATTTTGGATGAACATTCCACTTTAATAAAAGTGTATTGTTGTTGTTAGTATTATTATTGTTTTTATTTTTTTCTTTTTGTCTTAGGCCACTTTTGTTTCCAAACAACAATGTAATCTTCTCAATTCATAACATATGTTTTGTATTTCAAATCAGAATGTACTCGACAAGATGTTTTCAGCGGATTAAGTCATTCTGAATATTGATACAGGGGAAGTTAACATTATATTTGACTGAATTGCTTTTCACTTTTCTTCATGAATCAAATTAAACCCTTGAATATAAAAAAAAAAGAGCATCATTCTTTAACACAGTTTGGTCAACTTAGCATTTAGTAAGTAATACAGTATAATGTCAAACAGTATATTTATATCCTTCAGGAAATGCTAATTTCCTTGGGGAACTTAAAAAGAACAAAAATCTCACAATGCAATGATAGTCACATGTGATAATAAAGCTACTTCAACCTCATACAGATAATAGGGCATTTGAAAACCATAATCAATTTGTTTTTTTGTTTTCTGTTGCTAGTTTTTTTTGCCTTGTATTTTTAAAATCATTTTCTTCAAAAGATGCTTTATAGAAAAAATACATTCAAGTCAGTAATGGTGCATTACTTGTCAAGCACTATTATCCCTTCTTTCTTTTTTTCTTCTATCTTTTACTTCACCCACCTTCACAACTCTTCCTCCACCACAAAGATGCGAAGTTTATTTTCCATATAGTGACTTGTGAATATCTTTATTCCTATGGGTCAGGGGTGACAATTACAAGGGAAAGGTAATGACTTCATTTCTTATCAAACATAGTTGCCTTCTCCTTTGTTTCCCCTTCCCATCTTCCCCGCTAATACCCACAGACACCCCCTAACACACCACCCTTACCCCCGACCAAAGAAGAAAATAAAGTTAAATTTTGCAGTTACTTCTACCTCTCATAGATGCAATAAGTCCAGATGTATCCCTATTTAAATGATTTTTCCCCTTCCCCTCTACAAATTATACCAAAATCAAATATAGTGAGAAGAAGGGTTATATTTTGGGGATCGACATACAAAGTAGCAAAGAAATCATCTTATAAATATGTTAGAAACAATTACATGAAAGAAAAAAATATTAGAATGGTTATTTTTGGGTTCATTTCACCTAACATCAACTTATCTGAACTTTTCTGCTTGTCTCAAACATATATTAGGGAAACCAAGGGACATATGTTTCCTTGGCCCTGACTTACTTCACTTAACATACTTTTTTCCAAGTCTTTACATTTCCTAAAAAAAGGGAAATGTCATTCTTTCTGATGGAGCCATAGAAATACATTGTGTTTATACACCACATTTTCTTGATGCATTCATCCACTGAGGGGCATCTGGGATGATTCCATACTTTAGCTATGGTATATAATGCTAGGATAAACATAGTTGTGCTGGTAGCTTTAGTAGTGTCTTGTTAGTGATCATTTGGGTAAATGCCCAAAAGTGGGATTGGTGGGTCCTAGGGAAGCTCTATGTGGAGTCTTTTAGGAACTCCATAGTAACTTCCAAAGTGGTTGAACAAATTTACACTCCCACCAAAAATGCAGTAATGTTCCCTTCTCTCCACATCCTCTCCAGCACCTGTTACTATTAGAGTTGTTGATTATAGCCATTCTAACTGGGGTATGGTGATCTCTCAATGTTGTTTTGATTTGCATTTCTTTTATGGGTAGGAAGGTTGAGCATTTCTTCATGTGTCTATTGACCATCCTTCTTTCCTCTTCAGAGAAGCTTCTCTTTAAGTCTTTAGCAACTTATTTATTGGACAGTTGGTTCCTTGAAGATTTGTTGTTGGGGGATTTAATTTTTTTAGTTCCAGATATATTTTATAAGTGAGTCTCTTGTCCATTGTATGGCCAGTGAAGATCTTCTCCCAGTTCGTGGGATTTCTATTGATCTTATAAGCCATGTCCATTGGTACGCAGCTCTGTAATTTCATGCAATCCCATTTGGCCAAACTTTCTTTGATTTTTTGTTTTTCTGTTTCACTATTAAGAAATTTTCAGCTTTTGCCGAGAAGACCTTGGGTTTCTCCTATTCCATTCTGTAATGCTTTCAGAGTGTCTCTTTGACACCGAGGTCTTTGATGCATTTGTCTTTGATTCTGGTGCAGGGTCATATACAAGGATCTAGCATTAGTTTTCTACAAGTAGTTAATCAATTTTGCCAGCACCATTTACTGAAGAAGCTGTCTTTCTTCTATTCTGTTTTTTTTTTTTTTTTTTAGCTCCCTTATAGAAATCTAGTTGGCTATAGTATCGAAGGTTCATTTCTTGGCTTTCAAGTCTATTCCATTGGTCCTCAGGTCTGTTCTTGTGCCAGTAATAAGCTATTTTGATGACTATGGCTTTGTATTAGAGTTTGAAATTTGGTATTGATATTCTTCCAGCATAGTTCTTTATGTTGAGGATCGTTTTTGCTATTCAGGGTCTTTTATTGTTCCATATTTATTTTAGGATTGCCTCTTCTATTTCCTTGCAGAATGAGGTTGTAATATTGATAAGTATAGCACTGAATTTGTAGATAGCCTTGAGAAGTATTGCCATTTTCACGATGGTGATCCTTCCAATGCAGGTGCATGGGCGGTTTTGGCACTTTCTAAATTTATTGATTTCCTTTTTCAGGTTTTTAAAGTTTTCATCGTACAGGTCCTTCATTTCTTTGGTTAAGTTGATTTCTAGGTATTTTATTTTTTGTTGAACCATTATGAATAGAGTTTCCAGATTTCAGTCATGCTTTTCTCATTGTTGGAATACAGAAAATCCATTGATTTTTGAGGGTTAATGTTATATCTGGCCATTTTCAAAGTTTTGAATCAGTTTGAGTAATATGGGAGTGGAGTCCCTGGGATTGTTTAATACAAAATCATGTTATCTGCAAACAGGGAGAGTTTTAGTCCATCTTTCCGTTTTTGGAACCCTTTTATGTTCACATATTTTCTAATTGCTGTAGATAGGCATTCTAAAATTAGATTGAAGAGAAGTGGAAAGAGAGGACATCCTTGTCTTGTTCCTGAGTTAAGAGGAAATGGCTTTAGTTATTCACCTCGGAGTATAATACTTGCAGCAGTTTTGTCATATACAGCTTTTATTTTATTGTGGAATTTTCCCTAGATTCCTAATTTTTCCAGAACCTTCATCATAAAAGAGTGTTGGATCTTGTCAATTTTTTTTTTCTGAATCTATTGAGATAACCCTATGGTTCTTATCCTTGGTCTTGTTGATGTGATGAATTATATTAATAGATTTGGGTATATTGAACCAGCTTTGCATCCCTGAAATGAATCCTCTTTGATCATGGTGTATGATTTTTTGTATGAGTTATTGAAGTCGATTGGCCAAAATTTTGTTGAGAAGTTTTGCATCAATGTTCATCAAAGGATTGGGTCTATAGTTCTCTTTCTTTGATGAGTCCCTGCCTGGTTTTGGGATGAGGGTTATGATGGCTTCATAGAATGTGTTCAGTAGTGAACTTTCTCTTTCAATTTCATTGAAGAGTTGGAGGAGTATTGGTGTGAGCTCTGCTTTGAAGGCCTTGAAGAATTCCGCTGTAAAAGCATCTGGTCCTGGACTGTTCTTCGCTTGGAGGTCTCTTATTGCTGTTTCTATTTCAATGCTTAATATGGGCCTGTTAAGATGGTTTAACTCATCTTTGCTAGGAAAAAGTCCATTTCTGCCAAGTTCTCAAACTTATTAGCATCTGAATCTTGGTTGTTTCTGTGGTTCTGTTTCCATTGTCATCTCTGAGTTTATTTATTTCGGTGTGTTCTATCCTTTTTCTGATAAGATTTCCTAAGGGTCTGTCAATATGGTTAATTTTTCTAAAGAACCAACTCTTGGTTTTGTTAATTCTTTCTGTGTATTTTTTAAAATTCTAGTTCATGTAATTCGGATTGATTTTCAATTATTTCTTTCCGGGTACTGGATTGCGGTTTATTTTGCTGCTCTTTTTCAAGAAGGTTCAGATGTCTCATTAAATTTTTGGTTTCAGTTCTCTCCAATTTGTTTATGTAGGAACTTAGAGCGATAAACTTGCCTCTGAATACTGCCTTTGCTCTGTCCCATAGGAGCTGGTTATTTGTGTGTTCATTTTTACTGAATATCATGAACAGTTGAATTTCTTTCTAATCTCTTGTATGACCCACTCGTGATTCAGCAGTGTGTTGTTCAGCCTCTATATGTTACAAGACTTTCTTTATTGGATTTTTCTCTGGAGTTCGAACTTTATTTCCTTGTGGTGTGAGAGAATGCAAGGTATAACTTCAATGTTTCTTAATGTGGACAAGATTGCTTTTTTGACCTAAAATGTGGTACAGTTTGGAAAATGTTGCATGTGCTGTTGAGAGAAACCTGTATTTTGATGCTGCTGGGTGACAAATTCGTTAGAAGTCTGTTAAATCTAGTTGATCTTTGCAGTTGTTTAGATGTGCGGTTTTTCTGTTTAGATTTGCAGAGTTGACCTAGCTAATGGGGATAGTGGTGTGTTAAAGTCCCCAACAATTAATGTCTTTGGATCCATGTGAGGTTTGTATAAATTTCTGTACTCTGATGTTTGGCAAATAGAAATAAAGAATTGTAATATCCTCCTTAAGGACAGATCCCTAAATTAGTATGTAGCGACCTTCTTTATCTCTTCTCACTAATTTTAATTTGAAGTCTATTTTATCTGATATTAGGATTGCAACTACTGCCTGTTTATGGGGGCGATTTGTTTGATTGATTTTGTTCTTACCTTTCACTTTCAAACTGTGTTTGTTTTTATGGGCATGGTATAACTCCTGAATGCAGCAGATAGAAGGATCTGGTTTTTAATCCAACTAGACATATTATGTCGTTTAATTGGAGAGTTGTCTGTTTATATTGAGAGATAAGACTGAGAGGCATTTGGAAGTTCCAGCCATTTTATCCATCTTCTTGGGGCTGTGGCAACTGGTTTCTTCCTATGGTTCTTGGATTCTCGGTTTGAGTGTAATTTCTTGGCCTTTAGTGTGGTATTGTTGGTTTTCTATGTGTAGGAGATCTGTATATCTTTTGTAGGATGTTTGGTTGAGATATGTGGTTTCACTTTTTCTTTGCTGTGGAAGGTTTTTATTTTACCTTTAGTTATGAAGGAGAGTTTAGCTGGGTACGTTATTCTTTGTTTATAGTTCTTTGTCTGTAGGGCATTCTATACATCATTCCAGGCACTTAATTGTCTCTACTGAGAAATCTGAGGTGATTATAAATGGTGATTATAAATGATCTTTTCTCACTGATATCTTTAAGCATTTTTCTTTGGTCTGAATTGATCTTTATAATGTGACAGTGGGATGTCCTCTTCTGGTCTGGTATCTTTGAGTTCCCAAAAGCTTCTTGTATCTGAATAGGCCTATCTTTTGCATGTTTGGGAAGTTCTCTACTCGGATCCTGCTAAACAAACTTCCTAGCCCATTGACTTCGGTCTCTAGGTGCTCCTCTACACCAATTATCCTCAGATTATGCTTTCTGATGGTGTCTTCCAAATGTTGAATACATCTATAATATTTCTTGAATTTGTCTTGGATAGCTGTATGTTCTTTCTTGATAATATCTAGACTGTCTTCAATCCCCAAATTTATCTTCTGCATGGTCTAACCTACTGTCAAGACTTTATAGTTTTTTTTGAAAATTTCTTTTCCTTCTAATTGGTCAGCTTTGATGGCTTCATTTTTTTTTTTGAACTTTGTTTTAAATCTTGTGTTAACTTCTATACTTCCTTAATTTGTTGTTCAATATTTATTCTAAAATCACTTAGTTGATTGGTTATGGTTTCCTTGGACTCCCATTTCTTCTGTCGGGCTCATTCAGCATTCCTTTTGTCTCCCTGAATTCTTTTGTCTCTCTGTTTATGGATCCCATAAATGTCTCTATTGATCTTTGCCTATTCTCATACTGCTCTTGCAGATCCTGCATTATTCTTTGATTATCTTCCTCATGTTCACCCAATTCCTGTAGTTCTCCTTGACTGTTCTCAGCCTGCTCACGCCATACCTGACTTTCTCTATGTCTGTTCTCAGGCTGCTCACGTATTTCTGGTCTATCTCTTTGTCTGTACTCAGACTGCTCACGCAATTCTTTTAGTTGTCTTTGAGTGTTCTAAAACTCCTCACACAAATCCTGTATCAAACATTGAGAAGCTTCCTCACACTCATGATATTCCTGTATTGACCTTGGTTTGCCTCCTCTCTCTCCCTATTATGCTCACACTGAGTCCTTTATGGGTTTTCAATCTTTTCATTCACCATGTTTATCATTAGTGTTTGTAGAGCTTTTTGGGAACTCTCCTCTCTGGTATTCATTATCTGTTCTGTTCCCTGATTATCATGAGTTGGAGTTGAGATACCCTTACTTGCCATTTTTCTTGTGTTTCTCCGGTGTGTTCTGTCCATTTGGTATGAAACTGACACGAGTTTTTGCTAGCAAACTATTTTAAAGCAAGTTTCAACCAAAGTCCTGTAAATACACAGTTAAAGGGCTGCAGATACAACCTAGTTCAACAGATACCAATCTATTCAACATCAGACAACTATGTATTAATGGGCTAAGAACAACAAAGAAGAATTTAGCAAACCAGAAATTTTTAGGTTAGGGAGAAATCGGAAAAATAGAATTAGAGGGATGTGGAAAGGTAAAAGGAGAGTGAAATTAACCAAGTCCTAATCTCAAAGAGAGAAATGGATTGGACAGAATGATAAAGAGAGACAAGAAAAAAATTGAAAAACAAAATTTTAAATTTAAAAAGTGAAAAAGTGAAAAATTATCTAATTTAAAAGATTAAATTGAAAGGAGAGCAGGAATTGGATGAGACATTGGATGAGAAATTGGATGAGACATTGGATGAGAAAGGAGACATTAAATACTAAAAAAAAAAAAATTCTTAAAAAAATGGTACTGGGGTCTGTTCTTGTGCCAGTAGCAAGCTGTTTTGAATACTATGTCTTTACAGTAGAGTTTAAAATTTTATAGATATTCCTGCAGAACTGATTTTTTCTGTTAAGGATAGTTTTTTGCTATTTGGGGCCTTTTATTGTTCCATATAAATCGCGAAAAGAACAGAAAGACTTATAGCCATCTAATCTTCAATAAGCAAGCTAAAAAAATGGAAGAAAGACAGCCTCTTCAGTATATGGTGCTGGCAGAATTAGTTAACTACTTGTAGAAAACTAAAGCTAGACTCTTATGCATCACCCTGCATCAGGATCAACTCCAAATGGATAAAAGTCCTCAGAGTCAAAGCAGACACTCTGAAAACATTACAAAATGGAATAGGAGAAACCCCAGTTCTCCTTGGCACAGGCCAAAATTTTCTTAATAGAGACCCAGAAATACAAAGAAAGTTGCACAACTGGGATTGCATGAAATTGCAGAGCTTCTGCATGGCAAAAGACATAGCTAGCAAAATCAATAGAAAGCCTACGGATTCAGAGAAGGTCTCCACTAGCCATACAACTGACAAGGGTCTCATATCTAAAATATACCTGCAACCCAAAAAATTAACCCCCCCAACAACAAATCTTCAAAGAAACAACTGCCCAATAAATAAGTGGTCTAAAGACTGAAAGAGAAACTTCTCTGAAGAGGAAAGAAGGATGGCCAATAGACACATGAAGAAATGCTCAACCTCTCTAGCCTTAAAAGAAATGCCAATCAAAACAACCAATTAGAATGGCTAAAATCAAGAACTCTAAGAACAACAGCTGCTGGAGGGGATGTGGAGAGAAGGGAACTTTATTGCATTGTTGATAGGAATGTAAACTTGTTCAACCACTTTGGAAAGCAGTATGGAGTTTCCTCAGAAGACACTTAGAGCTCCCCTATGATGCAGCAATCCAACTTTTAGATATTTACCCAAATGTTCACAAAGAAGACCACACTAAATCTACCTCCAAAACTATGTTCATTGAAGCTTTATTTACCAGAGCAAAGATATGGAACCAACTCAGCCCCTCAGTAGATGATTGAATCAAGTAAATCTGCTAGATATACACAATGGAATTCTAATGATTTCTATGACATTACTCCATTCGTTAGGAAAGGGAAAGATTTGGAAAAAAAACTTTTATGTCATTTATTTTATTTTTATGTATTCATTTATTTTGGGAAAACCAAGTAAATATTTCAAATGTACCTAAATTAAGGGGGACATGTAATATTGGTCTCTTTTTAACCTGGAATCTATAGATTATGTTTGTTTGTTTTTTATACTCTAATTAGGGACAATGATCTTCTGTCATTTATTTTCTTCTCCTCCCCTTCTTTTGCCCTTTCATGTACATGATTTTTATTTAAAGAGATAGTTGAGCTGTCCTTTCTAAATTCTTCAATATTATATGAACTTTATCCTTCTGGAGCCTCCTATATCTTTCTCAAGTGAATATTTTATCACTTCAAATTTTATCCTATATTATATTGGATATCTTCTTGTGTAATTCAGTGCAACATATACATTAGAATCGTTCAGATATCTCAATGCTTCTACCACCACATAATCCTATCTGACTTAGAAATCATGTTTTAGAATGTCTGTGAAATTGGCATCTGTCCTTTCTGAATGTTCCTAAGTGATACTTTCAGGTAACCACCTTTTAAACTCATCTGCCTCTCAATGGATGAATCGAGAAAATGTGATATATATGTATATATATATATATATATATATATATGTATATATATATATATATATATTCACAGTGGAATTCTATGCTTCCATCAGAAAGAATGATATAGCACCATTCGTAAGGAAATGGAAAGACATGGAAAAATCCTATTGAATAAAACAAGCAAGACACAAAAAAACAGATTGCATGGTTTTCCTCGGTTGTATTAATTAGGATATGTTTAAGAGAGTCTAGCAGATGAGCAGAATGGCTCCATACCTATGTATATATGATGCGATAGGATGATGCTGAGCAAAATAAACTCCAAGATAGGTTAACCGAGGTTTTTCTTTGCAGTTGTTTTTGGTGTAATATGTGATTGTGTGTTTGTGTGTGTGTGTGTGTGTGTGTGTGTTTTCCCCCTTTGCTTTATCGTCTCCTGTATTTGATTTTGGTACACTGTGTATGGCATATACATTGATCTTAATTAGAGAAGGGAAGAAGAACAACGAAATCGTGCAAAAAGGAAAAAGAGGAAAGCAGTACAATAACAATATTCAGAATGCTGAAGGAAAAGTGTGAAGAATGAGGATGGTGGTAACAAATTTAAAAAGTTATGTATTCACGAACTTTCTTACTGTAACCTCTCTGTACATCACCTTGAAAATAAAATTAAAGTTAAAAAATTAGGTACATAAAATATAATTTCACTCTATTGGTTTAGTAAATATTATTCTAAATGTATTACCTATTAAAAATTGATATTATTTGCCATCTAATTTGAATTAATCCCCCCTTCTTTATCAGAGGCTTATCAACTTGAATTGTATCAAATTATACAATATTTTCACACTTGACATTATTTTGAAAAAAACATTCATCTTTAAAAAATAGATAAGTTGTTAAGAATAGATATTTTCTTCAAAATTCCTTTAACTTCTAACTTCTTATTTTCAAATCCTCCACATTCCATACCAGAAAGATACAAAACATCACCGGTTTGCATTTTATGTAATTCTTCAATAGATGCTGTTTCCCATCAGGTGTTACATATTGAGAATTCGATGGAAAAATAGCCACATTCTGGTAGAGGAAACAGAAACATCTGTAATAATTCCTCAAGAGTAAGCTCTTGTTCATTAGAATAAGCTATTATTTATCTTTTTTTAATTGTGAAAATACCATACATAGGAGTTAGAATTACATGGGAAAAATAATGAGTGCATTTCTTATCCAGCATTGTTGCCTCCTCCTTTGTTTATCCTTCCAATCCCTTCCCATTAACCACCCCCCACCTGCCACCCTACTCGATCATCCCCCCCTACCAAAGTTGTAAAGTTCGTTTTTGGAAATAACGACTTGTACATTTCATTGTTGCAATAGGTCCACCAGTATCCCTATTTAAACATTTTTTTTCCCTTTCCCTCCACATATTATGCCAACATCAAATAAAGTGAAAGCAAGGGTTACACAATGGGGGAGGGACATACAAAGCAACAAAGAAATCATCTTAAAAACAGGTTAAAGACAATTGGATGAAAGAAAAAAGATTGAATACTTATTTTGGGGTTAATTCCCCTAACATCAACTTATCTGACCTTTTCTGCTTGACTCAGACATACACTGGTTATTGCAAATAAGGGAAACCATGAGACCTGTCTTTCTTTGAGCCTGCCTCACTTTTCTTAACATAACTTTTTCCAAGTCTTTCCATTTCCTAACAAATGGGGTAATGCCATTCTCTCTGATGGAGGCATAGAATTTCATTGTGTATATATATACCGTATTTTCTTGATCCATTCACCTACTGAGGGGCATCTGGGTTGGTCCCATATCTTAGCTATGGTATATAAAGCTACAATAAACATAGTTGTGCTGGGAGCTTTAGTATGGTCTTGTTTGTGATCATTTGGGTAAATGCCCACAAGTGGGATTGCTGGATCATAGGGGAGCTCTATGTGCAGATTTTTGAGGCACCTTCTTACTATTTTCCAAACTGTTTGAACAAGTTTACACTCTCACCAACAATGCATTATGGTTCCCTTCTGTCCACATCCCCACTAGCAACTGTTGTTATTAGATTTCTTAATTATAGACGTTCTTACTGTGTTGAGGTGGTATGTCAATGTTGTTTTGATATGCATTTCTTTTATGGCTAGGGAGGTTGAATTAACTTAACCAAAGAAGTGAAGGACATCTATGATGAAAACTTTAATATCTTGAAAAAGGAAATCAAAACAGAACTTAGAAAATGGGAAAACCCATGCTCCTTGATTGGAAAGATTAACATCTCCTGGACCTTGAATTCTAGGCTTGGGCACTGCCCCTCAGCTCTTCAGCTTGAGGCATCACTCTACCTCTTGAGCCTCAGTGCTACTTCCGGATTTCTAAGTGGTTTATTGGAGATAAGAGTGTCACAGACTTTCCAGCCTGGACAGACTTTGGACCAAGATCCTCACTTCTCAGCCTCCTAATTAGCTAGGATTAAAGGCGTGAGCCACAGGTACCCAGCTCCATGAGACTGTTATCTCCAATTAATCACAAGAAACCTGAAAGTGGCACTGTGGCTCAAATGGTAGGACTTTGGCCTTGAGCTGCAGAGCTGAGGGACAACATCAAAGCCCACACTTCAGGGCCCTGAAGCAACAAAAGAAAAGAAAAGGAAAGAGAAGGAAAGGAAAGGAATTGTGATCTTTGCCACACATTAATTGCTAGTATAATCCTTGTTTTTTCAATATGGCCTTTTTTCCAGTTAAGTCCATGCCCTTATATCTGACTTGCTTTGGAACCAGAATTATTCTTCCTTCCTACTCTTTACCAATTTGTGTGATTATCAACCATGATTTAGAGCCAGGAGACGAAAGAGGCTGGCTTCATCCTTCATGTCCACTTAGTAATGCTTTCTCTATATTACTCCCATAGATGAATATACTGGCCTTGGCTTTATTGTTTCAATGTTGTCTTATTTATAGAATATTCTATAGTGTATTGAACCCTTAAACTTTAAGAAAGTACTTCTCTTACTCTTATTCCTCTTGTTCCCATAATGTTAACTCATGTACACTTAGAAAATAATGCACAACACACACACACACACAATTTTCTGAGAATCTTCTTCCCACTTAAAATTAGCCTTAATTTACGGAGCATTTACAAAATTTGAACTCAATGTACTCCTGGTTAATGTTTTATAAGCCATTTAAATTTCATATTTTCTCTTTACTAAGTTGTCTCTGAAACACATGTTATCTCATGTCCAACGATATCCTTGTGCTATCTCAGTGAAGCAAGAAAACATTCATTGTATATTAATACCTTTAAAAGAGCAGCACCATAAATTCTTATTGGAAGTAACTAGGAGGAACTGTTACTGGAAGTGGAAACTGATCAAGGAGAGGAATTGAACATAGAGGATGACAAAGTTCAAGGTAATTTGTGCTCTCCTTTTTACTGTACAAGAAAAGAATCGAAGGCTTAAAGGAAACTTTGTTCCTGACTTGTTCGAGTGTGTTCTTTACTCATATAAAACTTGTCTGTAAACTTCTAGTTGAGAGTATTACAAAAGGAAACTATGCAATTTGAAGGCCAACATCGAAAAAAAGGAAATAATTTTGTTTTCAAAGAGTTCTACTGCAGAAAAACAAAAACATGGAGGTTTGAAAGTGCCTTTTGGATGTATATTTCCCTCCTGAAATGATTCTCTTGTGGCAGGAATCAGTTATTAATTCCTATAGTCTGGCCCTGGGTTCTCCATAACAACAACCCTTCCAAAAAAGCAGGATCCAGCGAATATAATTAGCAAAAGGACACTCTTTCAGACCAGTGCTGCTTTAAGAAGGGTCACAAAGATATATCTGGTGGTTTTTTGTTTTTGTTTTTTTGATTGTTTAGTTTGTGCTGGTTCTGGGGATTAAACTCAGACTCTGGACCCTGTCCCGGAAGAGTTGACTTCTCTGTCCACCTGCCACCAAAGGTAGTACTCTACTGCTTGAGCTTGGTTTTAATTACAAGTATGAGATTGACAGGTTCTCCATCCTGAGTTGGCTGTGAAATGAGATAATAACTAAGACAAGTGACACCAATTGTATCAAGAATTCTGCTTTGAACTGAGAAATATTAGTAGAAATTTATTATGAAGCTAATATTTGACAATATTTGAAAGAGAATATGTGCAGCAAAGAAGACATAGCTTTAACTGAGCAAAAGAAAGTGGACTAAAACATTTCTTTCTCCGCCTGGGAAGATTACTATTGACATCATAGTTTCTCTTGGGGATACCCAAAATCCTATTTTCTTTTTTAAATTTTTGGTCTTGGGGCTTGAACTCTGGTCCTGGGTATTATCCTTCAAATCTTCAGCTCAAGATGATTGCTCTATCACTTCATGTACCTCACTGCTTCCAGTTTTCTGGTGCTTACTAAATTGAAGATAAGATGCTCATGGACTTTCCTTCCCAGAGGGACTTTGAACCTCAATCATCTGGTCTCAGCCTCCTGATTAGCTAGGATTACAGACATGATTCACTGGCACCCAGCTCATATTTGCATTTGTGTGGACTTACTGACACTATGTAGACAAATCATGGAAATTTAAATGAAATAATGATATTGCATCTATTCAGAATAATTGAAATAGCAATAAATATGTCCTCTTTTTTGGTGTTGCCTTAATGACTGATTAGCTTTGGGACCCTTATATAATCATCCTCTGCCTACTAGATGGTGGACTTTATATCAGAAAATGTTCATAGACAAATAGAGAAAGACTGAGATTTTTAGAAAGCAAAAGAGATCGGGTATGAAAGATCAGCATAGAAGGAGATATAACTTGGTACACAGAGGTTAAGAACTAGCGTAAAAGATTGCTAAATGCAATGAGGAATAAGCCTAGATAAATAAGACTAATTCTTCCATATCCAAAAATGGCCCCATGGAACAGTTTCTGGTATACCTTACTTACTATCATTTATTCCTTCCTTCTGTAATTATTCCTTCTCTTTTGTCATAACTATTTACTACCTTCTGTGTTTTTGGTGCTGTGCCTGACCAAAAAGATTTCTAAATCTCACTGCGATTAACCTTTTCATTGTAATTAGAAGTGACCAGTCAAAAACCTGGAATCTTTGGATTTCTCGGATTAATCTTCACCTATTATCTAAGCACATTCCTGGCATTAATTGCCATGAACTAATGAACAATACCTTTTTTTTTCAACACAGCATCCTAATATAGGTAAGCACATGAATTAGGGACTCTTGTCAGGTATCAGTATGGATGGAGCAATTATTTATTCCAAGTATGGGCTCTTTATTTTGCATTTACTATTGAAATGACCTTTTTCTGCCAGTCCTAGGGTTTGAATTCAAGGCTTTTTTAACCCTCAAGGCTAGCAATCTACACTTGAGCCACAGCACCACTTACAGTGTTTCCTTTTCTGTTTATTTGGTACTGAGGAATTTAACTCGTGGTTCCCTGCATAATAGGCAATCACTGTACCATGAAGCCACATTTCCAGAGCTCTAAATGACTTTCTTAAGAACTTATTACATTTTCATTCCATTACACAGTATCACAATTTTGGCCAGGTGCTGAAAAGAAAGTAGAAAACAATACTAAATCCAGTCACATCACTAAGAAAGTACAGTTAAGACCTTCAGGACTCATAGAACTGTTGCATGTAGCATTATTATGTAAAACAGCATAAACAGTCAGCTCCAACATCCAAACCATTCTGCTTCCACTTTCAAGGCCAAGAGGCAAATACCTAAGCCCTTTTTTTTGGTTGAGAGTGTTTTCTAGTAAGGAAGGCAGGGGAGGAGGAAGGCGATAGTGGAAAAATATGTGTATTAGCTTACTCTCCACGTATTTTGCATTTTAAAAAGTGCTACTGATTATCTCCCATTTTTATCTAATTGACTATGCCCTCTGCAGAAGACGTAGATAAATGTAGAAATTTATTCTTGTCGATAGTCACATATAGTTAACAAAATATATTTATATAAAAAGAAAAGATACTATATTACAAAGTATAAAGTTCTTCTCCTAGTATTGAAAAGATTGCTCAGGTTAGCTTTGACATTTTATGAACTCAGTATCACAATATTCTCTAATTCCTGTAACATCCAAGGTATGAAAACATGATTTGAAATTCTAATAGTTTTATAAACAAAGGTTATAATAGCTTCCTTCCTGCAGAGATATGTGATGGAAAGTATTGTTGATTGCATTATAATACTCTTCTTCTTTCTCTTTTTCTCAAGTGTTACATATCCTTGCAAATAACTGTATGACCTACATCAGCTTCCTGTAAGTGAGTTTTCCCTCTAATCTGGAATGTCAAGTTAGGTCATGTGACTTACTTCAGCTTACAAAATTGAAACAGAAGCAAGCGCTGAAAAAATATTTCTAGAGGAAGATTTTTATTGTCTGTTCCTAACAAATGATTGCTTTCCCATATCTATAAAACTAGCATATTTTGTGGCTCACGT
Source organism: Dipodomys spectabilis (assembly GCF_019054845.1). NCBI lineage: Eukaryota > Metazoa > Chordata > Mammalia > Rodentia > Heteromyidae > Dipodomys > Dipodomys spectabilis. The sequence continues at coordinate 6,147,900 of NW_024871210.1, read as the reverse complement.
GGTAGAGTGCTAGACTTGAGCTGAAATGCTGAGGGGCAGGGCCCAGGCTCAGAGTTCAGGCCCACGACCTGAATTTAAAAATAAATAAATAAATAAAACAAATAAAGGTAGCATATTTCCAGAAGTAGTCTTCCTTCAAATTATACTCTGAAAGACTAATGCATGTGAAATAAAGGCAAAACTCAAATGCAGCCTCATATAACACAGCAAAAACTAAGCTAATATTAGAACATAATTTTAAGATGTTAGTTTCTTACAATCCTTGTATACCTTCATAAGAATTGACTATAAAACACCAGAATTTAACAAATTCTAAAAAAAAAGTAAACAAATAGATAAAATTTCCTACTTGATGCTATTATATTTTTTCTATCAATAAGCATTCTCCAAGTGGTCACTTGCATGTGGGGTTATATTTTCTATAGATGAGTTTAATCAATCTTGAGCATGATATCTAATATCCACAATCATTATCCAGACATTGTGATTGAGATGTGGAGAAACAAAATGCCTATATTTCTCCTTCATATTCACCTTCTCCTTTTTCTAATATGAATATTCATCCTTTCTCCAAACTCTCCTATTAATAAAGGATGAAAGACACATTCTGGATATTAAGCAAAAGGCATCCATGCAAAAATTTCATTCTTTCCAAAATCGCTTAAATAAATCACAGAGGCTCATAGAAGAAGAAAAACATGATTTTCTTTTCTTCTCTGGCTTCCACATTGTGTCTGAACATGACTCTAAATATCTTATAAACCATTTGCTTTGGCTAAGCTTTTAAAAGGAATAAATAGGTATTTTTGTTTGCTTCTGAGAGACCTGAAATAATGTTGCAATAACATTGTGTGTTGAGAGGCTAAATTTTATCAGAATCTAAACATAATGAAAAATACATGATTTTAAGATAAATAGCTTGTAGGTACATTTTGAACGTGACATACACAAAGAGACATTTTTTTTTCTTTTCCTCTCCATACTGATTCAACTTCAATAAGCAGTTCAGTTCAAATAATTCAAGTAATTATGTTTCTTTCAGAAATTGATTAGGCAAAAGAAAGGTAGAAAAAGAGAACAAGTATTGAGTGATGCATTCTTTAAAATTGAAGTCAAAAAAATATAAACCATATTACCAAAAAGAGCATTCGAATGCTCTTGAAAAGAGAAACTTTTTAAAGAGAGTGTATAAAAAGTGACAGTGCCAGAATTGTTTCAGGAGCTGCTCTCTGGGATTTAAAGGTTCTAGGAGGTGACAATGTTTTAATCAGTATTATTTTCAGGGAGTAATTTTATTTTTTTTTAGTTGGACTTCATTGAAGAAATACGTTGTTCAAATCTAATGAAAATATAACAGGACATAGTAGAAAGAATGCTACAAATTCATTGTGGTAGGCAGAAAAATACCTTCCCCAATCATCAATTGTCCCCAAATATGTAATCCCTCAAATGTAGATTTGGGATATCAGTAAAATAATCAGCTTTCCTTACCCAAGGAATGCAAATTTGAATAATTATCACATGGAGGAACTATACTCAAATGGGTACTTAAATGTCCCAGTTTTAGTTGGAAAGGGCAATGATTGGGGCCTAACCATCACAGAGTTGTAAGAATGGTACATTTGAAAATGAAGGAAAAGGTAACAATCAGATTGTGAAATCAAAAATAAAGGAAAACACAACAACCATATTGTGAAATTTCTGGAAAGGGGAACAGAAAGTTAATGCCTTGTAAAGTTCGTTTTTTGACATTAGGACTTGTACATGTCGTTGCAATTGGTCCACCTGTATCCCTAGTTAAATGATTATTTTTTCCCTTCTCCTCCACAAATTATACCAACATCAACTACAACTTTGTTGTTGGGGTTAGGACGGAGTGTGGGGAAGTAGGGAGGGTAAGGGTAGGGATGGGAAGAGGAAACAAAGAGGAGGCAACAATGCTTGATAAGAAATCTACTCGTTATCTTGCCCATGTAATTGTAACTCTTCTGTATGGTATTCTCACAATTAAAAAAAAAGAAGAAGAAAAAGTAAATGCCTTTTCCCCTAGATAAATTTAGTATGCTTATGTTAAAATTTTCAAAGAAATACTGTCTTCAAATGTTTTCTTTTCACTTCTTCACTGCTAATTAAAGTATATTTGTTGTTCTTTAAATGGTAACAAAAAAGTCATACTTTACCGTATATTGTCAGTGAAATCAGATGTGTCTGTGATTGCTTTTTAATTGGTTTCACGTATTTCCTTGGCTATTTTCATTATTGCCTTTGTTCAGTCTTCTAATCAGGAACGGGTTACATAAAAAGATTATCCTAAGGAATAGGATGTTAGCGAGGATAAAAAATTACATGTATAACTAAAGAGTTTCATCTCTTAAATATTGAAATGCTCAGAAGACATTTTGCTATTACTGGCGTGGTTAAGATGACGTCAATGTTTTAGATCTTAAGCGAAGTGAAAAGCATGTAAAATGTGACAGTTGTTCCAAACAATGATTTTGGCTGTTACATTCCTACTCCAATGAGATGAATGACTACTGTCAATGAAAACCTTGACAAGGTTGGAGGACATATCGATTTTAGCTTAGAAATATTAATGTTAGAAAGGCAAGGGAGATTCCTAAAACAGCAATGCCTATCACTTAACAATTATACTTATGGCATATAAAAATATAAATGTGAATTGAGTGAGAATTGTTTGAGTTACACAATTCACTGACACCTAAAACCAGAAAACACATCTCTACATTTATATAAACTAGTATATCTAGTGAGGATTTAAATTTTTTTACAATATATATTTCAACATTCATGTCAAAATATGTTTATTTTTAATTGTTTAATTTTACTTTTTTTATTCATGGGGCTTGAAATCTGCGACTGGATGCTCTCCCTCAGCTTTTCAGCTCAAGGCTAGTGCTCTACCACTTAAGCCACTGTCAGTTTTTTGGTGTTTCATTGGAGAAAAGAGTCTCATGGACTTTCAAGCCTGGGCCTTTCTAGTTTTGAGCCTCTATTGTAGCTATGTTTACAAGCATTAGCCAATGGCCCCTAGCTACATAATTATTTTTTACATAGTTATTAATAATTTAGTGGTAGCCCATACATTTATATGTTTTGTAATGATCAAACTACATCATATCCATTAGTTGCTTTAAGTATCATTTCATTTTTAGGAGACTGCTCAAATACTTGTCTTTTTGCTGTGTTGAAATATCTATTCCTAACTATAATCACTTTGCTTATTGTGGTTATACAATTAATATATTTATTTTATTCATTGAAGTCTGCTAATTAAGTTATAAAACATGAATGTAAAGTGAAAGATATTCATGGTCCAATACTTGTTTAAGAAAACAAATATACCCTTTTTTTCAATTATATTTCCGTGGGAATGTGAAACATTAATTGGTTTAACAGTTAAAATTGATCTCAGTTACATTATAACAAGGTGATTCAAACTTGTTTTTGAAAATTACATACTTAACACAAATAAAATTCCACATTTTTCTACTACATAATTTAAATAACAGTAACACAAAGCTTGATGTTAGTGGCCTCCTGTGTAGAATCCTAGAAAATCAGGAGGATAACACCTGAAGATTTTGGTTCAATGTCAGCCTAAACAGACAAAAATGTGAAAACATCTCCAATTATCCCGCAAGAAGAAGAATGTGAGGATATGGCTCAAAGAATAGAGTGTCATCATTCATTAGCAAAAAAATCTAAGGAGACCATGAAACACTGAGTTTAAGCCCCAGAAATGTGGCTCAGTGGTAGAGCACTTGCCTTGCATGCATGAAGCCCTGGGTTCTATTTCTCAACACCACATAAGCAGAAAGAAAAAAGCCAGAAGTGGCGATGTGGTTAAAGGGGTAGAGCTCTAGCCTTGAGATGAAGAGATGAGGGACATGGTCCAGGCCCAGTACAGGCCCCACGATTGGACATGCCGCCAAATAAAAGTACTATGAACATCAGTAATGAAGCCAAAATAGTAGAAAAGATCATGAGAAATGTTTTGTAAATATATGGAAGATAAATTATTTCGCAGAATTTTCATTCAGCGGAGAGAAAAGTTAAAATTTCTTTTGTACAATCTCATTGTATTGGTTTGTGTTGAAACCTGGCTATTAGGTTACACACGAATGAGTAGATTGGATTAGCTGGCATACCAGAGATTGCCTGTGACTATGCACAATCCCATTCTGCAAAAATCTGAAATCGTGCTTCTTAATTTAAATGAAACATCATGTTAGAGACTGTTCAGCCCACATAGACAGAGGTCCTCATTTTGAGGCTTCAGACCAGTGCTTTTGTTCATAAACATGCCTAATTTACTGCCCTTCCCTTGTGTAACTATACCTTCCTTAGCTGGCACCTAGCAAGGCTTCGAGCTCCAGCCCCTGCCTTAATCTCTCCTTTCTCCTGCTTCAAATCATTTCACATGCTATCTATGTCTTACCATCAATTATTTTCTTACTATTCCCCGCCGGAAAACTCTTATGTTCATGTAAACCCACTATAAATATCATAGTTATAAAAGCGAGTAAAGTTTTAGCCTTGGCCGAGGCTCTCATGTGTAGGTTTGCTCCCTAGTAAGCCTGTGCTACACAAACACTTTATTTTCTCCATGGCTTTAGGTTCCTCAAAAGACTTCACTAAAAAGAACTCCCTTATGACCCAGCAATCCCACTTTTGGGCATTTACCCAAATGTTTACAAACAAGACCACACAAAAGCTACCAGCACAAGTATGCCTATTGCAGCATTATTAACCATAGCTAAGATCTAGAACCAACCCACATGCCCTTCAGTAGATGAATGGATCAAGAAAAATGTGATATATATACATAATGGAATTCTATGTCTCTATCAGAAAGAATGACATTGTCCCATTTGTTAGGAAATGGAAAGACTTGAAAAAATTATATTATGTGAAGTAAGCCAAGCCCAAAGAAACATAAGTTTCTCATGATTTCCATTTTTTGCATTATCTAGTATATGTATGAGTCAAGCAGAAAAGGTCAGATAAGGTGATGTCAGGAAAATTAACCGTAAGATAGGTATTTTAAATGTTTTTTTTCTTTCTTGAACTTGTTTCTAACGCAATTATATACATTATTTCTTGGTTGCTTTGTATGTCCCTCCCACACAGTATAACCCCTGCTTTCACTGTATTTGATGTCTGTATAATTTGTGGAGGGGAAGGGCATAAACAAGTCGTTTAAATAAGGATACAGGTGGACCTGTTGCAAAAATGACAAATACAAGTTGTCACGTCTAAAATAGTGGGGGTGGAGGGAGGATGGGAAAGGATGGGAAAGGTAAACAAAGGAGGAGGCTACAATGCTTGATAAGAAATGTACTCACTATCTTGCCCATGTAATTGTAACCCCTCTGAACAATATTTTCACAATAAAAAAATAAAAAATAAAATTCAAAAAGAAAAAAAATAGAAATAATATAGGTGAGTAAAGTTAGAACAGGAGATGATCAAGTCAGCTCCCAGACCAACACAGATTTTTCAACAATATCATATAAGGGTATAATTTTTTTGGGAAGCATGTTTTACTTACAAAGTAGCTACTATATTTTAAATAGGAAAGTGAATGAATTTTCACTAAATTGGGAAGTTATTTCAAAAGTCATAATTTTTTGAATTATGTGAAAAAGGTTTCAGCACAGATTTGATCTATTCTGGACTTCTGTTGGTGAAGTTTCAAAGCGAAAACTCAAGTAATTACATATAGAGAGACAAGAACCTACGTCAAGTAGTTATTCTGGAATTGAATGATGTGAAGAGAAGAGAACAGAGTGCAGAGCCAATGAACTTTTTATAGAGGATCCAGATTGTAAAAATCCAGGGATGGCAGGCCACATAGTCTCTTACCTGCACCTCAGTCTCGAACATTGTGGTGCTAAAGCAGCTACAGACAACCTGAAAGAGGATAAAGTTAGGCATGGTAAAATGTAATAAAAGATACAGATTCCCTATAGTTTACAATAATTAGTACTTTCAGTTATTTGTCTATTTTTTCCATAACTTAAAACCGTAGAAAAATATTCTTAGCTCCAGATCAAAGCAGGATATAAAGATCATAGACTACTATTTGCAGATTCCTGGTCAAGAAAATTAACCTCTGAATAAAAGAATCCAAACAGGAAAAGACAGGTGTTGTTTCTGAAAGAGGAAAAAGAATATTCAGAGCATTGCATAAAAAGTCATATAATTTGAGCAAATTATCTCTGACATTCATGGGAGCTGGCTGCCAAGACTTAAAATCTACACTGATTGAGATGTATAAGGTTTTATGAAACATAGCCTTTTTCATTATTATACAAGCAATAGAATTTAGAGTTGCTTAAAAAAAGAAGCCAAATCTTTCTACCCATGATTCATACACTTGCCTAACCCTCCCAACGTAAAAAACTTGATTTTAGTGGTTCTACAAACCTAAGTTCTATTCTTGGCCCTCACATGATTGCCAGTTAACTATTTTTTTCCATCTCAGTTTGCTGTTCCATGAAATAAAAGTATCTTGGTGGATCAAGAAAGACGTGAGAGAGCAAGCCTTTATATGAAAGCAATTAGCAGAATATGCAGAATATGCATCTATTCAAATACCTTTTAAATTTCTTTCCACAAAATGAGTGCAATTTGATGTTCTATGTGGATTTCTGATAGTTTTCAATGGAATTATCTGTTTTCTAATTTCAGATTTGGTGAAATACTATAGTCAATAGCACTATCAATGAGTATTTTCTGATAGAAGTATTGCTTGAGCTTTTATAAATATGCTTATATTGCATGGATTGTTGATGATCTGCAAATATGTCTGACAATTACCATGTATATCTCACGTGAATGCAAGGACTCTCTTTCCATCTGCTGGGTTTCATTCAGCATACCTTTTCTGGCCTCAGATTCTTCCAGATTTCTGTTTGTGGACTCCATGAATGCTCTATTAACTTGTATTTATTCCCATTCTACCTGAAAAATTCAATTATTCTTTGATTAGCCTTATCATGCTCATGAATTTTCTTATCACACTCACGCCTTTTCCTATCACCTTTATACAGAGACTTTTGCAGGTGTTTAATCTTTTTATTTAGCATTTTTATTAGTTTTTAATCAGTGTTGTAGACCATTTGTGGAAGGCCCCTTGGATTATTAACTGCTCTATTGCCTAATTATCATGAGTGGGAGTTGAGATGCCTGGAGTTGCCATTTTTCTTGTGTTTCTCCACTTTTCCTTCCACTTCGGGTATTAAAGCAAAACCAATACCATTCAAGGACACTATTTTATGGCATTCGGTAATCAGAGTTCTCTAGTGGCACAGATTTTTTGAAACAGTCAAAACGAATACATGTATATTCAAGTTCAGTGGATACATCTAGTTCAACAACAAATAACTAGGGACTAAGAAAATCAAAGAAGGAGTCAGTAGACCAGAAATTAATAGGTTTAGGGAGAATTGTGTGAAGAAAATAAGATTAGACTTATGTGGAGATGGAATGGGAGAGAGGGACTATAACCAAGATATATGCAGAGAGAGCCAAAGAATAGAAGGAAAGAAGAGAGATACAGAGGAAGGAAAATGAAAAAAAAATTAAAAATGAAACAAAAATTATATAAATTGTTAAACAATAGCAAGAAAAGAAAAAATATGAGTCCTTACCTTGTTCATGTAATTGTAACTAATCTGTGTTTTCACAATTAAAAAATCTTATTAATAAAAAAAAATCGACATTGGAACATAAAAATTATATAAGTATAAGGACATAATACTACAGTTAAAGGAGTCACGGCTGAGGGTTTGTGAATTCAGTAATAGATATCTGAATTAAGCATACATACACAATGAAGGAAATGGTCTTATATAAGATGTGTGTTTACTTGGGAATGAATACAGCAATTATGTAAAGCCAAAAAACAAAAAGTACCAATAGGAAATAAAGTAAAAAGAATTCAAAAGTTCAATGAAAATGATGAAAAAACTTGAAAGCAATTTAATTTTAAAAAATCACATAAACCTTTTTGGGGAGATATTGTGTCTCTAAGAGGTCATACGAGGTTTAGGATGTCACAATGTGCTTCTGATATAACAATGGCAATGTGATGTCTCAATGGGTTTGTCATGCCACAGTGATGATGCATTGACAATGTCTGTGAGGTCACAATGTATTTGTAGTATCAATAAATATATGAATTCACATAGGGATCATGATGTCTTAAAATACATGTGTTGTCACAACTGTGATGAAGTCCTATGAGGTTTGTGATATCACCATGTGATACAATGGTCATGAAATCTGGCAGTGTAATGTGAGTGTGGTCATGACATCTCAGTGGATTTCTGATATCGCATCAACAGCATGTCATAAAAGTTATGAGGAGAGACAGGTTTGTGATGTCAGAGTGTGTTAGTTTTAACACAATTGCACTGTGATATCACAATAGTTTTGATGTCACACTGCATTTCTGATATCAAAACACATGCCACATTTGAAATAGCATGAAATCCCAGAATAGGCACGCCCAATATGTCTATGGCATCATAATGACACTGTGAAATGAGAATGCAATGATGTCACAGTAATTTTTTGATGTCCCAATAAGCTGATTTTGTCATAACAAAAATATGATTTTACACTGGTGATGATAACACAAATGGGTTGTGATGTTACCATGACATCTCAATTATTATTAGGTCACAAAGAGGATAATGATAAAGATAGGGATTGTGATGTCAAAAAGGCAATGTGTTTTTTCAAAGAACCTAACAGTTCATAGTAGGGTTTGCAATGTCACAATGTGATTGAGAAAGCACAATGGCAATGTGATTTCACAATGTGTTGAAATGTTACAGTGCTGATGCAATGGGGATATCAAAAAGAAATTGTGATGTGACAATGATTATGGGGACACAATGCGTTTCTGCTATCAACCCACATGGAAATGTGAAATGAAATGAAATCACAGAATATGAACTCACAATGTGCCTATCACAGCCCAACAAAAATATGATGTGATAATGCTGTCACAGTAGTTAAATGATGTCCCAATGACCTGTTGATAGCATATTAACTATTTGACGTCACTCTGGAGATGATTTCACAAAGGGTTTGTGATGATAACTTTAAAAATATGATCTTTTTTATTGTGAAAATACTGTACACAGGGTTTTCAATTACATGGGCCAGATAGTGAGTACATATCTTATCAAGCATTGTAGCCTTCTCCTTTGTTTACTCTTCCCATCCCTTCCCATCCTTCCTCTCCCCCCACCCACTCCTTCCCCCCACCAAGTTATAAAGTTTGTTTTTGACATGAGAACTTGTACTTCTCATTGTTGCAACAGGTCCACCTGTATCCTTATTTAAACGACTTGTTTTGCCCCTTCCCCTCCACAAATTATATCGACATCAAATACAGTGAAAGCAAGGGTTATACTGTGGGGAAGGGACATACAAAGCAAAAAAGAAATAATCTTATAATTGCGTTAGAAACAAATGAATGAAAGAAAAATAACATTTAAAATACATATCTTAGGGTTAATTTTCCTAACATCACATTATCTGACCTTTCCTGCTTGACTCATACATGTACTAGATATTGCAAATAAGGGAAATCATGGTACTTATGTTTCTTTGGGCTTGGCTTACTTCACTTAAAATAATTTTTTCCAAGTCTTTCCATTTCCTAACAAATGGGGAAATGTCATTCTTTCGGATGGAGGCATAGAAATCCATTGTTTATATATACCACATTTTCTTGATCCATTCATCTACTAGGTTGGTTCCAGATCTTAGTTATGGTAAATAATGCTGCAATAAACATAGTTGTGCTGGTAAATTTAGTGTGGTCTTGTTTGTAAACATTTGAGTAAATGCCCAAAAGTGGGACTGCTGGGTCTTAGTGGAGCTCTATGTGGAAGCTTTTGAGGAACCTCCAGACGTCTTTCCAAAGTGGTTGAACAAGTTTACACTCCCACCAACAATGAAGTAAGGTTCCCTTCTGTCCACATCCCCTCCAGCATCTGTTGTTATTAGAGTTCTTGATTTTTGTCATCCTAACTGGGGTGTGGTGGTATCTCAATGCTGTTATGATTTGCATTTCTTTAATGGCTAGGGAGGTTGAGCCTTTCTTCATGTGTCTATTGGCCAGACCTCAGGACCAATGGAATAGAATTGAAAACCCAGAAATGAACCTACGGACCTATAGCCATCTAATATTCGATAAGGGAACTAAAAAAATAGAATTGAAGAAAGACACCCTCTTCAGTAAAAGGTTCTGGCAAAATTGGTTAACTACTTGGTTAAAACTAAAGCTAGATCCTTCTATACCACTATGCACCAGAATCCAAGACCTCGGAGTCAAAGCAGACACTCTGAAAACATTACAGGATGGAATAGGAGAAACCCTAGGTCTCCTTGGTGCCGGCCTAAATTTTCTTAATACAGACCTGGAAACACAACAAATCAAAGAAAGGTTGGACAAATGGGATTGCATGAAGTTGCAGAGCTTCTGCATGGCAAGGGACATAGCTAGCAAGATCAATAGAAAGCCCTAGGATTGGGAGAAGATCTTAACTAGCCATACAATGGACAAAGGTCTCATATCTAAAATATACTTGGAACTCAAAAAATTAAATCCCCCAACAACAAATCCTCAAAGAAACAACTGCCCTATAAATAAGTGGGCTAATGATTTAAAGAGAAACTTCTCTAAAAATGTGATCTTAAGTCCGGTCAAAATGAAGATATGGATACACAGACCATAAAGTCACAAAGACTATGTGTTTTTTCAAAAGTGCTAGGAGGTCAAAATAAGTTTGGTGTGTCACAATGTGATCATGATGTCAAAATGTCAGTGTGATTTCACAGTGGGTTTGTGAATGACGGTAGGCTCCCATTGGTTTAGTGATGTCTCCATGAGTTTGTAATATCACAATGATATTTCCAATATCAATATCACAAGCAATGTTATAACTGAAACATTGTAAGGCGTAAAACAGATAATCTGATTATGATATCCTAAGATATCACAGTGATGGCTTCTCAAGGAAGAACCAGATGACCCCAGAGCAGGTCAGAGATAACATGACAGATAAATTCTCTAGGAGGACCCCGATCGCTTCCCAAGGAAGCCCAAATGACCTCTCGACGAGGTCCCAGATGGCATCTCAAGGAAGCCACAAATGACCTCCAGAAAAGGACCGCAAAACAGGCTATCCTCCTTACCAAGACTCAACACTAGAGGATTTCTATATAAGTCTCAACTTTGTTGGTCCTTGGGAAACAAACACTCAAGGGACACTTTCAGTTCTGAGGCCTGAGAAACTTAACTAAGAGGGTTTTCTTGAGTCCAACCCCACAGCCATCTCACTTGAGCCTCCAAAAATTATAACCTCTAAAGCACAAAACAGTGCATAGAGGCACATTTAAGAGAATAAACAAATTTATTTACACAAAAAGGGCCTGAGAATGCCTGATTGTGTGCTGGATATCCAGAGACAAAAGCAGCCTTGACCAACAAATCTCTAACTTCCAATGTGCAGCCCCACCCTTTGTTTATTGGTCTGCAAATCACCGCCCCCCACAATTATGATCTCCAAATCTCCATACTTCAAAAGGCAAGGCTTTTTACTTTTCTCTTCCTCCTTCCCTCTCCTGACTTGTTCTTCATTCTAAGGTCTTTCCCTTTTTCATATCTACCACTTCCTTCTTCTCTTTAGGACTTTCCATAATTTACAGGATTGCCCTTCTGGCCCAGTGGCCAGTTGCCATTTTTGCCCTACGGCTTTCCTTCAATTCCTCTCCTCCCAGGTCTTTCCCCTCCTGCTGTCTCCCCATGTCCTTCCTTCCAGGTATTCCCCCGCATTTACTCCTATTCAGTTGCTCAGAACACATAGCCTGTACCCCTACCCAACAACAACCAGTCTCCTTTCTAAGGTATTTCAATGGTCACTTCCCAAACTGCCCACTGCCCAATCACTACTTGATTGCGAAACATGTGGGGCTTGATATCCCACCCCCTCCAGCAGAATGCCCATCTACCTGTGGCAACATGTCCTGCCCCCTCCAGACAGCTAGAGCAAAGTGCCATGATGATTTTCAGTTTCTGCAGATTTAGATACTCCCTTGGTTATCATGGTGTCCTCGTTTTGAACTAGAATGTATTGAATTTGGACGTGTCATTGTGATATTACAAACGTCATAAAAAGTTTGTAATAGCACTAGTTGTGACTAACCCATTAACACCTCACCAAAACTGACCTCATAAACCCATTTTGAAATCACATTGCCTTTGGGACACCACAACTAAATTGTGACACTCCTAACTTTATATGACCTCTGAGCAACTTTGAACAAACACACCTTCTTTGTGATATCTTAGTAACTTTGTTTACCCATATATTCATCGTGATCTAAGGACATGCCATTGTAATATCATAAATCTTTTGTGACATCATTATCAGTGCCAAATTGCATTGTCATTATGACATCATCAACTCATTGTAATATCGTCAAACTCTAATGAGATCATGCCATTATGACATCTAGTTGTCATTGTAAGACCATAGACTAATTATGAATACCTATTCAGTAATTTCATTCTGTTTTAAATGTAATGCATATTGGTTGATATTAGAAACCAACTGTAACCTCATAACCATTGTGACATCAAAATCTCTTTGTGATATTACAAGCTATTGTGATATCACTAACACACTGTGATGTCATAAACCTGTCCTGTCCCAATATTTTTGTTGAAATGGTTCCATTATGATATCTTAGGCCTTTGTGAGCTCATAATCTATTTTCAGCCTCATAATATTTCTGATATATGTGATTTCAGAAATCCACTGTAACATGCCCACTGTGACTCCACACTGTCAGACATCATCACTGTGCAACCTAGTGCATCACACACTTGTTAGGACTTCATCACATTTGTAACAAAACATGTCTTTAGAGCCATCAGAGTCCATTTTTGAGCCCATATACTAATTGTGAATTAATGAAAATTGAGATCCAGAATGCCATTGTGACATCAACACATTGTTACTTCATAAACCTATTGTAACTTCATCACCATTAGGGCATTGCCAACTCATTGTGACATAAAAACGTTATTATGAAATGGTATTTTGACAACTTTCCATCAAAATATCACTGTCCCTTTGTGATTTCATGAATTATGACCTTATAATCTTTTAGAAAATTCGCCATTGTAACTTTACAGTCCTTCTTTGAACTTGTATCCTCATAGCAATTGAATTTGGACATGGAATTGTGATATTTCAAAGTTATTTGTGACATCACAAACGCATTGTGACATCAGGTTGTTGTTATGACATCATGATCCCATTGTGATATCCTAAATCTATTATGACCTATTAGCACCTGTAAATACACAAATATCCGAAGATATTGTTGAGACAGCAGGATGGGAAAGCCCTGGGAGGAAAGAGAGTTAAGATGGAAGGGGAAAGGAGAAGAACCTGGAAGATAGGAAAGGTGTGTAGAAAAGGTGGGAGGAAGGGAAAAGAAAAAAGCCTTGCCCTTTGAAGTTTGGAGCTTTGGAGATTTTAATTTGGGCGGTTCTTGTTTTGAAGACCAATTAATAAAGAGCTTCCCATTGGTGGTCTGAGGTGGTCGCAGCTGCTCATGTCTCTGGGTAACTAGTCCAGTACAAGGTAGCTGCAGGTCCTATTCTATTGTAAATAAATTTGTTATCTTAAAGGTGTCTGCAAGGATTGTCTTGATTTTATGGGTCATAACATACAAGTACATATGGAACTTAAAGTCCCAAAGCCTATGAATTTTCTAAAGTGTTGTAAAGTCATAATGTTTGTGAAAACCCAATGGAACAGAAATATCACAATGGCAATATGATGTGTCATGATTATGTAATGTCACAATTATTTGTTGATGTCATAATGTTGAAGATGTCACAAGAATTTTGTGATGTCCCTATGGGTTGTCAACTGCCAATGATTATATGAGATCAGAAAGGATTTGTGAGGTCTCCAAAGGCATGTGTTGGCAGGAATGTGATGAATTACTAACAAGCTTATGATGGTCAACATGAGGCAAATTGGTCATGACCTCTGACAACGTTATGTCACAATTTTCATGATGTCACAGTGTTTGTACAGTATCACATGTCATAAATATTATGTGCTTGAAAACAGAATATGAGCTCACAAAGGGCCTAAGTATCACACTGGCAGCATTTCAAAAGTTATGATGAGGGGACAAGCTTGTGATGCCATACTGTGATGAGGTCACTATAGGTTTCTGATGTTGCAATGGAAGGTGTGTTGTCCTTAATCCACAATGAGGAAATAAGTAAATAAAGGGACTTTGATGTCACAAAGGAGGCCTTGTGTTTTTTTCAATGGTTCTGAGAGGTCTTAACAGGTTGGGATGTCTCAATGTGATAATCATGTCACAATTACAATATGATGTCAAAATGTTTTTGTGATGTCACAGTGGTTATGACATCAACAATAGGATAATGATGTGACCACACTTGTAATATTTCAATCACAGGTCTGATTTCAATTGCTACTATTTTACAATGATTATCTGCTTTCAAGGAAGGAGTTAGAAGTCCCAAAGTACATCAGTTTTCTAACATCTAACATGTGATGGAGTTAAAATAGGTTTGTGAAAACAAAATGGGGCAATGATATCACAATAAAATGTGATGTCACCATACCATGACATATTGTTTTGATGTCATAAATAGTTGTTGATGCCATAATTGTGATGAGGTCACAGCAGGTTTCTGAGGTCACAATGGGATGCTGAAATCAAAATGTCATGGTAGATCTCTATTGTCATTTATTCTAAATAAATACATAAGTTCAAAAAGGGATTGGGATATCTCCAAATGCAGGTCTCAACACAAATGCGATAAAGTCCAAAGAGGTTTGTGATGTCGCTATGTGACACAATGTTCATGACATCTGGCAGTGTTATGTTAGAAGTCATGGTGTCACAGTCGTTTTCTATGACATGTCACACATGAAATGTTAGGAAGTCGAAAACAGATAATGAGCTTACAAATGGCCTAAGATATCACAAAGGTAACATTTTACCAAAATTATTAGAACAGGACTTTGTGATGTCACAATGGATTATTGATACCACAATGCTTATGCAGTCACAATGGGTTTCTGATAACAAGACACATGTCACATTTGAAATAATAGGATTTCATATGATACACATCCATATTGGATGTATGATGTAACAATGCATATGTAATATCAAAATACTATCATGAAATTGTAGTATTGTGAGGTCAAAATGAGCTGATGGTGTCATACCAGGAATGTGATGTCCAAATATTGATGATGTAACAAGGGGTTTGTGATATTACCCTGGCATATCTGATCTCAATTGTCACTAGTTCACAATGGCAAGGAGGACTTATGTTTATTCCAAGGAGCTAAGAAATATTCATATGCTAAGAAGTAATCATGACATGATATTGTGACATCACATTGTCAGGGTGATATTACTGTCCCATGGGGTTTTCACAAACCTATAATCATCACAATGTGATCATGATTTCAAAATGGCAATGTAACATCATAATGGGTTTGTTATATGAGCGGGTGATTAGGTCAAATTGTGTTTGCATTTTAAAAAAGTGAGATTGACATAACACAAGTACTTCTTCAATTTTATTTGCTCCTAGTACAGGAGTACAGGAGTTCAAGGAAAGAGCTGGGAGTCCCAAAGGCCAGGAATTTTTAAAATATTATGAGAACATACTAGGTTTGTGAAAACACAATGGGCAGATATAACATAATGGCAACGTGATGTAAAAATATGATATAATAATGTTTTAATGTCACAATTAGCTGGTGGTGTCACAAGCATGTTGAAATCACAATACATATGTGAAGCCACAATTGGTTGGTGATGTCACAATGGAATGCCAAAACTTAATTGTCATTAATGCACAAATGTTTACAAAAGGGCTGTGATGTCTCCAAAGTCATGGGTTGTAAGCCATGTTATGAAGTTCTAACTTATTTCGTTATATACTTCATTGTAAAGATATTGTCCAAAGATATTTATTCTATTTATTTATTTTTACTTTGAAAATTCTGTACACAGGGATTACAATTACATGGGCAAGGTAATGAGTACCTTTCTTATCAAGCATTGTTGCTTCCTCCTTTGTTTCAACTTCCCATCCCTTCCCATTTCTTATCCCCACTCCCTGACTCTGCTCGCCTGCCTCGCTTACCCCTTCCCAATCCCCCACCCGCACCCCCACGCCTGTCCAAAGTCGTAAAGTTCATTTTCGACATAACATCTTGCATATCTCATTGCAATGTTTCCACCTGTATTCCTATTTAAACATTTTTTTCTTTCTCCTCCACAAAGTATACCAACAGCAAATACAATGAAAACAGGGGTGATGTTATGGAGGAGGGAAATACAAAGCAAAAAAAAAAATCATCTTATAAATGTGTTAGAAACAATCGCAAAAAAGAAAAAAAAACGTTTGGGTCCCTATCTTGCACTTCATTTCACCTATCATCAACTTATTTGACCGTTTCTGTTTCTCTTAGAAATATACTAGTTATTGCACATAAGGGAAACCATGGGACCTATATTTTTTGGCCCTGGTTTACATTACTTTATATAATTTATTCTAAGTATTTTTATTTCCTAACAAATGTGGCATTGACATTCTTTCTAGACCTCAAAAACAATAACCCAAAGATGTTTGAGTTACATGAGTAAAATAATGAGTACACTATTAAGAATTATTACGATAATGTAAAATTTATACATATGTACCTATATATTATATATATAATATATGTAAACCTATATAATAAATATTCTATAAAATATATCTATATGCATATATAGGTATATACATGTAGGTACCTATATAATAAAAATTATATAGTTATATATAAAATATATTATATATAATTCATAAATATGTAATGTCAATTATGAAATATTTAATATATATAACACGTATATATAGATATATACATAATATGAATACATATAATATGTATATATACATATATTACATATGTCATATATAATATATAGGTATATATACAGACATATACATATAATATTTAGGTATATATGTTAATATAAAGAATATATACAGATATATACCTATAAAATTTAGGTATATAAATATAGGCAGATATATATACATAGGTATATATATTTTATATAAATATACAGAATATATTACATATTATATATTAAATAAAATATATATCATCTAAGTATATAATTATATGACATATTTATATATAATATATATACAAATACATATTATATATAATATATATGCTTATGTATTATATGTATATATCTATATATACCTATATATTATATTACGTATTACATATTATATATTACATATATTTATATCTATAAATATGTATATATAGAAATGATAGTATGTTTATTATGTATTTTATATAATATATTTGATATATTTTATGTCATATTATCATTTATAATTATATAATATGTACTACATATTGTATATATAAATATATGTATTATTCAAATATTGTATATATTATATATACAAATATATAGAAGTATATATTATATACACTATATATGCATATACAATACATATACAATATATACAATATATGAATATATATACACATCTACTATATGAATAATGTATTCAATATACATATATATGCATCTATATACATACATATACATATATACATATATAAATATGTGTTTATATATATATAAACACGTATATATATATATATATATACATGTTTACACATTTGAAATATATATTCAATAAAATATATTCTCCCTCTCTCTATCTATCTATCACACTTTTTTGATCAGTTCATCTACTGAGGTTTTGGGGATGAATAATGCTGTGATAAACATTCTTATGCTGATAGCTGTTTTATGGCCTTGTTTGTGTTCATTTGTGCCAATGGCCAAACATGGGATTTCTAGATGATGTGTGAGCTCTATGCATTGTCCTTTGAGTAGCTTCCATACTCCTTTCAAAGGTAGTTGAACAAGTTAATGCTCCCACCAAAAATGAAATAAGGTATACATTTGGCCACATCCATTCCAGGATCTTTGATTAGATTTCTTGATCATAGGTGATGTGGAATCTCAATGTTATGTTGATTTGCATGTCTTTTGTGGCTAGAGAAGTTGAGCATTTCTTCACGTGTCTGTTGGCCATAAGTTTTTTTTTTTTTTATTGTAAGAATACTGTATATATCTTAGCTATGGTAAATAATGCTGCAGTAAACATAGTTGTGATGGTAGATTTACTATTGTCTTGATTGTGATCATTTGGGTAAATGCCCAAAAGTTGGATTGCTGGGTCATAGAGGAGTTCTACGTGGAGTCTTTTGAGGAACCTCCATACTGTATTCTAAAGTAGATGATCCTCATTAGAAGAATGGATCAAGAAAATGTGGTATATATATATATATATATACAATGGAATTCAATTCTTCCATCAGAAAAAATGACATTGCTCCATTTGCTAGAAATGCAAAGACTTGGAAAAAAATTATATTAAGTGAAGTAAGCCAGGCACAAAGAAAAATAGATTCAAAAAAATAAAAGAAAAATAGGTCCCATTGTTTCCCACATTTGTAGTACTTAGTATGTCTGAAATAAGCAGATATGTTAAGACAAGTTGATGTTAGGCGAAATGAACTCCAAGATAAGGACCTAAATGTTTTTTTTCTTTCTTGCTATTGTTTCTAACATATTTTATAGATTTTTTTGTTGTTTTGTTGGACTCTTGAAGACGGTATCACCCCTGTTTTCACTGTATTTGATGTTAGTATAATTTGTGGAGGGGAAGGGAAAAACAAATTGTTTAAATTGGACTACACGTGGACCCATTGCAACAACGAGATGTACAAGATATGTCGAAAAACGAAGTTTTCAACTTTGTCAGAGGGGTATGCAGGGTGAATGAGTTTTGTGGGAGGAAATGGGAAGGGATAGGAAGGGGAAACAAAGAAGGATGCAACAATGCTTAAGTAGAAATGCACTCATTTCATTGCCCATGTAATTGTAAACCTTTTGTACGTTATTTTCACAATAAAGAAAGAATACTGTACAGAGGGGTAACAGTTACCTGAGCAAGGTAATGAGTATATTTCCTACCAAACATTGCCTCTTCCTTTGTTTTTCTCCTACCATCCCTTCCGCCTCCACAACTACATTCTCCCCCGACCACACACCTATTGTAAAGTTCCTTTTTCAACAAAGTGCCTTGTAGATGTCATTGTTACAATGGGCAACTGTATCCCTATATAAACTATTTTTCTCTCCCCAAATTAGTGAAGATGCAGGGCACCAACATTTTATACAGTGAAAACAGGGGTTATACTGTAGGGGAGGAACATACAAAGAAAAAAAAAAGAAAAAAAAGAAAGAAACAATTTATTTGCTATAACTGGTATATGTCTGAGCAAGCAGAAAAAGTCAAATGCTATGTACATATTGACCAGATAAGATGATTTTAAGTGAAATCAACACCAAGGTAGCGAAACAAGTGGTTTTTTCTCACTTGTTATAGTTTCTCTGCAAGTCTTTAACCCATTTATTAGTGGGGCGGCTGTTTCTTTGAGAATTTGTTGGTGTTGGGTTCAATTTTGTGAGTTCTAATTATATTTTAGGTAAGAGATCCTTGTCTGTTGGATGGGTAATGAAGATTTGTTCACAATCTCTGGGCTTTCCTTTGATTTTGGTAGCTATGTACTTTCCCCTGCAGAAGTATGCTGTTGCACGAAATCCCTTTTGTCCAACCTTTTCTTTGAGTATTTGTGTTTCTGGGTCTTTCTTCAGAAAAATTTGTCCATTGTCAAGGAACCCTAGAATAACTCCTATTCCTTCCTCTAATGTTTTCATGTGTCTGCTTTCATGGTGAAGTCTTTGATCCATTTGGAGTTGATTCTGGTACAGGGTGATATATGAGAATTTAGGTTCAGGTTTTTTGTTTACTAAATTTGGAAAGCAGCATTTACAGAAGAGGCTGTCTTTCATCCATTATATTGTTTTAGCTCCCTAATACAAGTTTAGGCAGCTACAGTTCTGGGGGTTCATTTCTGGGTCTTCAGTTCAATAGCATTGTACCTCAGGTCTATTCTTGTGCCAGGAAAAAAGCTGCTTTGATTACTATAGCTTTGTATTGGAATTTGAAACTTTGTATTGATATTCTCCCAGCACTGTTATTTCTGCAAAAGATTGCTTTTGTTATTCAGTGTTGCATGTGAATTTGGGGATTGCTTCTTCTATTTCATTGATGAATGATGTGGAAACATTGATAGGCCTTAAATTTGTAGATAGCCCTTGGCAGAATTGTCAAATTATTGGTTTTCAAATCTCTCCACTTTGTTGGTATATGGACTCAGCAATACACTTGCATCTGAGTACTAGCTTTGCTGTGTCCCAGAGGAGCTGGTAATTTGTGTGTTCATTTTTGTTAAATATCATGAGCATTTAAATGTCCATTATAATGTGTTCCATGACCGACTGGTGGTTCAAGAAGGTGTTGTTCAGCCTTCATGTGTTACAGGATTTTCTTGGGTGGCTTTTGGTGTTGAATTCTTATTGTGGTTTGAGAGAATGCAGGGGATAATTTCCATCTCTCTGAATCTGGGCAAATTTTCTTTGTAACCTAAAATGTGATCTATTTTGGAGAATGTTCCATGAGCTGCTGAGAAGAATATGTATTCAGATGCTGATGGGTGTTTTATTCTGTACATGTCTGTTAAGTCTAGTTGAGCTATGCAGTTCTTTATATCTGAGGTTTCTCTCTTGAGTTTTGCTGTGTTGTTCTATCCAGCTAGGATACTGGTGATTTAAAGTCCCCAATAATTAATGTCTTTCAATTTATATGAGATTTTAGGGCAAGTAGTGTTCCTTGGATTAATTTGGGTCCTCTGTTTTTTGGGGAACAGATATTTCAAATTGTAATATACTTCTGAAGGCGAGATCCCTTAATGAATATGTGATGATATTCTTTATCTCTTCTTGCTAATTTTAACTTGAAGTCCCTTGTACCTGACATTTGGATTTCAACTCCCACCTGTTTATGGTGGCTGAATTCTGGGCCTTGGCACTGTCTCTCAGCTCTTCAGCTCAAGGCTAGTGCTCTACCACTTGAGCCACAGGGCCCCTTCCAGTATTTTTCTTTTTGTTTATGTGGTGCTAGGGAATCAAACCCAGAGCCTGAGCCACTTTTACTTTCATTGACTCTGCTGAGAATTCTGAAATTATTCTGATTGGTTTCCATTTATAGGTGATTAATTTTTCTCCCTGAAAGCTTTAATCAGCCTTTCCTTTGTCTCAATTCATCCTGTGTGGATTACAATGTGACAGAGGGATGTTCAATTCTGGTCTGTTCTATCTGGTGTTCTAAAGTCTTCTTGTGTTTAATGGACCTATCATTTTGCATGTTTGGGAAGTTCTCTGCTAGGATCCTGTTAAATAAATGTCCTAGATGTTTCACTTCTCTTAGCCTTCCTCTACAACCATTAGCTTTAAATTAGGCCTTTTAGTGGTCTCTTCTAACTATTGAATAGATCTATCATATTTCTTAGATTTGTACTTTTTTTTATAGTGTCAAGGCTGTCTTCAGTCCCAGAGAATGAATCCCCTTCACAAACTAACCTACTCTCTAGGCTTTTTTTTATTGAATTCTGATTTCCTTTTCTTCTAATTGGTCAGATTTGATGGCTTCAGATTCTTTGTTGGAGCTTTGTTTTACGTCTTGTATGGACTTCTTTATCTTCTTAATATTGTTTTCAGTATGTACTCTAAAATCTCTTGATTGGTTATAAGTTAATTGGACAAACTTTCCTTTCATTGGGCTTCACCCAGCATTTCCTTTGTAGCCTCTAGGGATTGCCCAAACTTTCTGTTTATGGATTCCATTAATGCATCTATTAATCATTTTTTTTCTCATCTTGCTCATGCAATTCCTCAATTACTCTTTGATCAGCCTCTCAGGCTCATTAACTCTTGTATTATTCTTTCCTTGGCCTCATCATGCTCTTGCATTTTCCTATCACGTTCACCTAGAGTCTTTTGCAGTCTTTCAAACTTTTCATTCAACATATGTATCAGTAGTGTTTGTAGAGGATTTGGGGAATTCTTCTCTGGATTATTATATTTATTTATTAAATTATTTTTATTGTGAAAATATTATACAGAGGGGTTAAAATTACATAAGCAATTAATGATTATATTTCTTATCACTCATTATTGCCTCCTCCTTTGTTTCATCTTCCCATATTTTCCTATCCCACCACCACTTCTGCACTAATGTTTTAAAATTCGTTTTTCAACATTAGGTCTTGTACATTTCATTGTTGCAATGGGTCCACCTGTATCCCTGTTTAAACAATTGGTTTTCCCCTTCCCCTGAACAAATACAATGAAAACAGGGGTTTTTCAATGAGGGCGGCAGGCAAATCAACAAAAAAATCATAAATATATTAGAAAAAATATTTGAGAGCTTGACTTGTAAATTTGTTCAACCAATTTGGAAAGTAGTACTGGAGGTTCCACAAAAGCCTCCATATAGACCTCCCTTGACCCAGCAATCCCACTTTTGGGCATTTACCTGAAGAATCACAAACAAGACCAAGACCATATTAAAGTTACTAGCACAACTATTTTTATTACAGCATTATTTATGATAACTACGATATAGAACCACCTCAGATGCCCCTTAATAGATGAATGGATCAAGAAAATGTGAAATATAGACACAATGGAATTCTCTGCCTCCCTCAGAAAGAATGCCATTGCCACATTTGTTAGGAAATAGAAGAACTTGGAAAAAATTATATTAAGTGAAGCAAGCCAGGCTCAAAGAAAAATAGGTCTCATGGTTTTCCTTATTTGCATTAACTAGTATACTTCTGAAACAAGCTGAAACGGTCAGATAAGTTGATGTTAGGCGAAATGAACCCCAATATAAGGACTCCCACTCATTGTTAGTGGGAGTAGAGATACCTGGCCATACCATTTTTCTTGTCTTTCTCCACCGTGTTCTGCCAAATTTTGTATGAAGGCAAACCAATACTGTGCTAGCAAACTGCTTTAGGAAATCATCAAACTAAGCTCTATAGTTGCACAAATTGTTTAACACAGTCAAACTAAGGACATATACAATCCAGTTCATTAGATACAATCTAGTTCCCAACAAACAACTAGGGATACAAAGACTAAGAAAATCAAAGAAGAAGTCAGAGGACCAGAAATTAGTAAGTTCAGGGAGAATTGTGAGGAGAAAATAAAATTAGAGACATATGGGGATGGAAAGGGAGAAAGAAAACACAATACCTAAATGCTGAGAGAGGTAATGGATAGAAGTAAAGGAGAAGGGAGATACAGGAGAAGGAAAAAGGAAAAAGGAAACATTTTAAAATGAAACACTTAAAATGTATAAAGGAATAGTACAACTGAGGGAGTTAATGAATGTTTGTGAATTAAGTAATCAATACATTAATTAGTATGTGCACAATTAAGAATAAGGTCAAATAATTGCATATGGATATATATCTGAAGATGAATTGAACAGCTATTAAATATAGCAAAGGAAGCACAAAAGTACCAAGATAAAAAAATAAAAACAATAAAAAACTAGAAATGATGAAAAATTAGAAAACAATTTTTTAAAAATTCTAAAAATAGATGGACAAAAGTGTTCTTCCATTTTTTTTGGGGGGGGGGGCAGGATATTCTATCTCCCCTGAGACCTTAACCAGTTTATTGGTGCTCTGGTTTGCTTACAGTTTTTGATTTTCCTGAGGCTTCATTGATTTCTTAAATCAGTTTGTTTCAGCAGGCAAAACAAACTCTTCCTTACTAGAGATTTTATAACACCTTCCCAGGTTAGTGCAATGGAATGGTGATTTCCTTTGAGTATCACAAAAGAGAGAGATGGCTGTTTCTTCTAGCTTGGGGTTGCTCTGATGGCGCTAGGCTCAGGGTAATTGTTGAGGCCTGTCAGAATGTATAGTTTTTCCCTGAGGGCTAGCTCCTGAGACACTCATAGAGCCCAGCCTGGAGCCATTTTCAGGATTTTTATTTAGACTTTCCAATTTTTTTTTCTTTTACTCTCAGGCATCTAGGTCTACTTACTGTGCTACATTGTGGTGGGATAGCCTCTTATCCAGTGATGAAAGTCAGTCATCTACGGGCAGAGATTCCTCTGCCTGGAAAGTATATCTTTCTCCTTGCCTGGATCTGAATCTGACATGTCAGTTTCCTTTGATCTGTTAAATGGCTCATACTGGTTTCTTCAAAGGTCTTAGTATCGGGTGTTCTGCCATGTCCTTGTCAGTATCAAGGTGGATTTCTCCTCCTGTGGTTGGGGAGTATCTACTTTCTCACTCTTGCTCTGTGGAAAGGATTAAGAAAGTCTTCCTTGTGTGGTACTCACATCTTTCCATGGGTTTCCAGGCCATCTATGGTCTGCAAATGTCTGTGGTGAGCAGGATGAAGATGTTTGCTCCTTGTCAGTTTTTGCTGGTGGTGACTATAATCTGCACACACACCACTTTTGGTGACTGTGTTCTGGGCTGTATTTGTTGATGAGGTGGCAATGGTAGCAGCTGCTGTAGCTACTGCTAAGGACAATTTTGAGAGCTCAGGTCTGTCTCCATAACCAAGCTGCGTGTATTTTTCACATCTGACCAAGCTCTCTTTAATATTATGGTACATCATGTGAGTCTAAAGTCTTGGACTTTGCATTGAAACAATAAAACTTTTTTCTATGAGAGATGTTGATTAAAACTATTAGGACCACAAAGCACTTCTAAAAAACACATGTCCTTTGTGACACAATAGTCTCTAGTATACCCATATATTCATTGTGAATTACAGACAATTGAGATTCAACCAGCCATTATAACATCAAAATCTTTTGTGACAACAACTGTCTCACATTGTCCTTATGATAGCATCAGATCATTGTGATATCACAAAACTTACAATCATATCACACCCTATGACATCTTATTGCATTGTGACATCATAGCCACATTGTAAATGCCTATTCTGCATGACATAATGATGTCTAAGCTGGTTCAGACCTAAGTAGGTCGGTGCAGAGTTCAGATCATCACGAAATTCCCAGTCCAAATGTGGCATGTGTGTTAACAGAAACCCATTGTGAACTAATCACCATTGTGACATCACATGGGCATAATGATATCAGTAACCCACTGTGCCATCACAAACCTGTCTTCTTCACAACCTTTCTTTGCCATGTGATACTTTAGGCTAATAATTTGTTTTCAATTTGTGAGCCAATAATTTGTTTTCAAACTGATAATATTTCAGAAATGACATGTTAAAAAAGACATCTTCTGTGATATCAAGGCCACTCTGACATCACACTGCCAGATGTCATGACCATTCTGACACATAGTGAAATCAGAAACCTGCTAGCACTTCATCACATTTTTCACAATACCTACATTAGAGACATCACAGTTCTTCTGTGAACTCATATATTCATTATGAGTTAGTGAAAATTGTGATCCTGTATACCATTTTGATGTCCATACCTCTTTGTGACATCTCAAACCTACTGTGATCTCATCACAGTAAGCATCAAGAGCTAATGGTGACTTCAAAACATTATTATGACATGATATTTTGACCACATTTTCATTGTGATATCACTGTCCCATAGTGTTTTCTGAACACTTTAATTGCTGTAAGGGAAATCATTCCAGAAGCCTCATTTTGTAATATAGTATATTGTAACATTTATAACAGAACTTACAGGTTGCAGGTAGCCAATTGTTACAAAGACCGACAGCAAGCAAATAAAAGTAATACAGCTAGGAAACATGCTAAAGAGAAATAAAAAACAAAAACCATGCAAACAATATTATGGATAGCTTAATTGGGCTGCAATGATGACCGAAGCTTAGCCAGGAGACAAGATACAGGGCAAGATAAGTGAGACAATTGGCATGACATAATGATGTCTAAGCTGGTTCAGACCTGAGTAGGTCGGTGCAGAGTTCAGATCATCACGAAATTCCCAGTCCAATCAAATTCAGTTACCTACCAGCCAAGTACCCACACCTGTCTCCAGGGATATGGTCATGCACATTACCTTGGAGTTAGGTGATATGCAGGGGGTTTTCTTCCCCCAGCATGAAACCAAAATGGTAGACCCCACAATCAACCATGTGGCCAATAAGGTGATGGCCAGACTGACCTCCATACTTCATCATGACCTCATATTTTAGATATCATACTCCTTCCTTGAACATTTTGAACATTGAATTCATTGTGAACTAGTAGCAACTGAAGTCGGACATATCATTGTGATATTACAAGCTCATTGTGACATCCCAAATCCACTGGGACCTCATCAACACTGTGATATATAATTGGTGATGTGACATCATGATCAGATAGTTACTTGAAGTTCCTTCTGAGAACTACATGTTGGAGCTTTCCAGAATTTACCTGTTGGAAACTTTCTATATGCAACTTTGTCAGACAGCGGCCCCAATGATTTTCAAGATAGTTTTGGCAGTGGCTGGTGGAAAATTTCCAGCATGTCAAATAACCAGATACAGACAGAAGGTTTGAGCATGTAATTCTTTTCACAAGATCAGTATCCACATTTACACACTTTTTACCACTCTTTTTTGCTTCATTCTTTAATCTTAACGAGTTGTAGCTCTAGAAACACCCGGATTTTAGAGTGGTCTCCTGAACTACCTGATCAGCTCAGTTGTTTCCCTGCACCTACGTGTTCTCTAGATTCTTTAACTCCTTTTTATTAGTCTGAACCTGTTTGGAGGTTGGAGACTTCTTCCATTTATCCTCCTCCTTTTCACTCTTTAAAGCTTGCTTTTATGTTCCCATTCTGCTTTTTAAATTCCTCCTGACCTTGCAAGTGTTCTGCCAGGGTCACAGGAAAGTTCCTTTGACTTTTCAACTGCTGCTCTTTCAGCAGCCCCTTTGCTTGCTCTTCATCTCCTCCGTTCAATTCACAGTGGAGCTATTGAGAGGGTTTTTTTTTCACCACTATCTGCTTCATTGGGACATGCTACTTCTGCATTACATTTATTGTGAGGACCTTGTCATTGTCTTTGGGTTTTCCTCTAGTAGTTCCTCTTTCTTGATTTACACTTCCTCGTATTTTTATAACAAGTCTTTCAATTGTTTAACTCTTGTATTTTTGTGCCTAATGCTGTTTTTCCCGGGTATTTCCCATCAAAATATGAGTGTTCTTGACTCTTTCTAAAGAGTAACAATCCGTATTTTGACCCATTTACTATTCTGCTTAGTTTTCTTGGCCTCTTCTCAATGACACAAAAATTTTGGGTCTATTCTTCTAACTGGCCTTTCAGTTCTTCCTCTGGTGCTTTGAATTTTTGCTCACACCCTTCAAAGTTAAAAGTTTAATGCACTTTTTTATCATGACCAGCTCCTTTTACCTGTCCTTGACTTCAAGTACAGTGTCAGGATCTTCTCCCTGCCTTGCTTGTAGTCAGCAAGGATGGAAGCATTTTTGTCCTTCTCTTCCTCAGCCTGTGACCTGTGGATTTGTGGATTTGTGTACTTCGATTTCATTTGATTCTGGGTTTCTCTCTGTTTCATTTTGTGAATTTTTGTTTTATTTTTGACTCACAATTTTATGATTTATGTCTTCAAATCTTGTCTTCACATCTGATAATTCTTTGTTTTCTCCACTGTGCTGTTTAATGCACTTAATGCACTTTTAATCTATTTGTGGGTTTTGATTGGCATGTATTTGAGATTTAGAATATTTTTTAGCCTGTGTTTTCAAACAGAAATGTCTCAAATTTTCATCACCACATTTATTCTTAAGTTTAGTGGGCTGGTTTTTAAGTTGCCACAGTTGGATTTCAGACTCCCGAGCTCATTTGCCTTGTTCTCAGGTGATATAATCACAGTTTGCCAGTGGCAACCTGCCTATTCAACATGTAATTTTTAATCCTTCTCTTCCTTGGAATTTCCTTTTTCCCTTGCTGTTTATTTCCAGTAAGCACACAGATCTAGTCCTAGAGCTTCCCTGTTGATATTTGCAAATGAATTAAACTGTCTTTACCCTGAGTCTCTTGATCCCTGTCCTGGTGCTGCTATGTGAAACCCTTTCTTAGACTGTTTTGTCTTCCACTGTATAACTGTTATGCAACACCGGATGGGCAACTGCTACCAACTCAAATAATACCTTTTCTCAAATTCTTCTAAATTGTGAAGCTTTTTTCCTAATATCTGGGCCGACGGTGTAGTGAAAGCCATATTTAGGGCTCTTCAATTATCCTGGGCCTCAGGATCTATAGGCATATAGTTCCTATAGGCCTCTTGGAGGCTTTCCAGAAAAGTATTTAGGGATTCATTGGGGAACTATAATCTCATTCATCTTAATTCAAATAGTTGGCCTCCTAGCCGCTGCCCTTACCCTGTTAACAGGCTTGCAATATTGCTAAGCACATCCTTACCTTGATTGCTGTTCTACTCCCAGCTTGGTTGAGTTTGGGAAAAGATTTGCTCCAATAGGAAAGTGGATTCAGTGGGGGCAAGGACCACTTTCAAGCCACTTTGCCAGATTCGCTCCCTTCCTCCCAGTTGGAAAGCAGTTATAAAAGTTGCCCTCAGTCATCCCAGGTGAGCTGATGTAAAGAGATAAGGCCCTGGGCTTTTTCAGAAAAGGACGGATTTTGCTATTTCCCCTTATACATGACACTAATTTTAAAGGCAACATGTATTAGAAAGTTGGTTTGCCCACCATCTCCCCAGTGTGCCTGTTGTGTACCACCTCAGGCTGGTTCAAGAAACTAATTCTGGTATGGAGGGACTGAACATCAGAGATGCTGATGGCACAGATTAGGAGGATGTGTCTTTTTCTGGGGGATCCTATAGCACCAGAAGGAAGATATTTCAGTTACAGGATCTTTAACATTTTGTACTCCCATCCTGGAAAAAAAAGGAGTAAGCAGAGGTATATACAGGAAACAGAACTATCAACACACAAAAATAGCCATAAACCCTAAAACCACATGTCCCATATCTCTCAGTGATGCCCTCTTGAGGAGGTATAAGATGACCTCTGGAGGAGATCCCATAAGGGCTACTGAGGAGAATCTAGATGACATCTGGAGAGGTTCCAGATGGACTTTCAAGGAGGCTACAAAAGACCACTCAAAGAGGTCTCAGATGGCTTTAAAGGACCCTCCAGGTGACCTCTTGAAGTCTCAAGTTGACCTCCAGAGGAGGTCCCAGATGGCCTCATGATGAGGTTTCTATTAATGTACTGGGGACATCTGAGATGACCTGTTGAGCAGGCCTAACCTGACCCATGGAAGAGCTCCCAGATGCCTTCTCACTTAAGTGCCTAGATGACCAGTGGAGGAATTCCCAATTCGACTCTACAGGGACCCCAAATCACCTCCAGAGGAATTCCCAGGTAGGCCTGGGAGAGGCCCCAAATAGCCTCTCAAAGAAGCCCCATATTTCCACTGAAGTCAGTCCCAGAAGTCCTACCAATAAAACCCTAGACTGGAGGAAGACCTAGATGAGGACCTCGAGGAGGGCTAAGATAACCTCCACATTAGGTCACAGATGGCTTCTAAAGGAAACCCAAGATGAACTCTCAAGAAGGTCCCAGATGGCTTCTCAAGGATGGCCTCTTGAGATTACCCAAAATATCCTTCAGAGGAGGTCCAAATGGCCTCTTGAGAATGCCTCAGATGAGCTCCAGAAGAGGTTTCAAAATCAGGCTGGCAAGTTTGCTGAGACTCTCACTACTACATGGGTCTGAAATAACTCTTCTTTTCTGTTTTTTGGTTTTGTTTTTGTTTTTTGGCTGGTCATGGGGCCTGAACTCTGGGCCTGGGCCCTGTCCCTCAGCTCATCTGCTCAAGGCTAGCACTCTACCACTTGAGCCACAGTGCCACTTCTAGCTTTTTCTGCTTATGAGGTTTTGCGGAATGGAACCCAGGGCCTCAGGCCTGCCAAGCAAGCACTCTACCACTGAGTACCATCCTAGCCCTGAAATGATTCTTATCCCTGTTGGTCCACAGGAAACAACAACTCTAGGGAGGATTTCACCCCTGAGGGATGAGAAACTCACATACAAGGAGGTTTTGTGATGTCACAAAAACTGGCCAAGGCCCAGTTCCATCCATATGGATTATCTCTATGGGGCCTCCAAAATTTAAGTCCTATAAACCATGAAATAATCCATCAAAGTACGATTAAGATAATAAAATTACTTACACTATAAAAGGGCCTGTGTTTATCTTGTCCTGGGCTGGATATTCAGGTCAAGAGCAGCATTGAACACCAAACATCAGACATCCAATGGGCAGCAATGCCCTTTGTTAATTCATCTGCAAACCACCAATACCAAAATTATGATCTCCAAAACTCCAAACTTCAAAAGACAAGGTTTTTCTTTTCCCTTCCTCACTCCTCTACAGATCTGTCCTTTCTCCCAGGTTTTCCCTATTCCCCTTCCACCAGTTCCTTCTTCTTTTTAGGCCTCTCTACTTTCCACAGGACTGTGCCCCATTGATGCGTTGCCATCCTTACCCTCCTGCTCTCACTCAACTTCCTCTCTTATCAGGTCTTGCTCTCCTGCTGTCTCACCACTTTCTTCCCTCCTGTTATTTTCCCTCTTTCTCTCCCCTTCGTTTGATATGAACACAGCCTATATAAGGGCTGTACATCTCCAGCTTTCCAACAGATCTCTTGCCCAAGTTTTCAATTGTCACTTCTCAAAATGTACAATGCCCAATCCCTTCTTGACATATCTCCGTGTGTTACATGACAGCTCAACCCCTTCAGAAGCATAAACCTCCCTCTCCCATAGGCCAAGCAATAGGGACAAGATGATGATTAGCTCCCACAAATGATTGGGGCCCAGGTGCTTATTCAAGCATCCTCATTGATAACAAGTACCAATTGAAATTGATATTACAAACTCATAATGACAGCACCAAACAATTGTGACTTCATCATCAATATGACATCACTCATGCATTTAGCCACGATCACATTGTGACATCACAAAACTTATGACCTCTTACAATCATTGAAAAAAAAAAAAACATGGCCTTTGTGACATCACAGTCCCTTTGTGTACCCCTATCCTCATTGTGTACTATGACAATTGAGATCAGACATTCCATTGTATCATCACAAAGCCTTTCTGAGGTCATCACCAGTGTAACATCACATTGTTCATTGTGACATCACCAACCTACCACTTCACCATAGCATTATTACTTCACATTGTCATTGTGATGTCATGGGCAGATTGTGAATGCCTATTCCCTGATTTCATTCTATTCCAAATGTGAACTCTGGGTTGATAGCAGAAACCCTTATGATGTGACAGCATATCATATTTGTTTTAAAGCTTCCATTGTGTTTTGGAAAAACTAATATAACTTCATTACATTTTTCAAAATCATGGCCTTTGTGACTTCAAGTTTCTTCTTGGAACCCTTATACTTATTTCTAACTAAGGGCAATTGAAATGGAATATGTAATCGATATTACTAATATGAAATCACCTCATTACATCTGTGACAGCACAGTCCTATAGTGATTTCACATTGCTGTTGTGACATCAAAATCAAATTGTGACATCTCAAACCTATTATGTCCTCTGAGCAACTTCGAAAAAACACATTTTTGTGACATCACAGTCCCATTTTTTAATCCATATTTTCATTGTGAACTAATGACTACTGCAACAGATATGCCAGTGTAATATCACAAACCGTTATGACACCATAATTTTCATTTTGACATCATCATCTTATTTTGATATCACCAAAGTCCAATGGCATTAACTATTACGGCATCATATAGCCAATGTGACATTATAGACACATTGTGAATGCCTATGTTGTGATTTCTTTCTTTCAAATGAGGAATGAAGTTAATATCAGAAACCCATTTTGACTTCATAACCATTGTGACATGACAATCCCTTTGTGACCTCACATTGTTATTGTGATATCATTAACCCATTATGACATCACAAATTGGTCCTGTCCTATTAATTTTTGTGACATGTTGCCATTTCGATATCTTAGATTCTAGGTAAGTTCATAATTTGTTTTTCACATGATAATATGTCAGGAATGTATGGTATCTGACATCATGGCCACTGTGACATCATACAGCTAGATGTCATTGACCACTGTGTTACATTGTGACATCACAAGCCTGTCAACTATAGTGACAACACATAACTTTGGAGACATCACAGTCCTTTAAGAACTCATAATTATTGTATGTAAATGACAATTGAGATCCACCATGTCATTGTGACATCATCAACCCATAGTGATATGACAAATCTATTGTGAGCTCCTCAACACTATGGTATAACCAACTAATTTTGACATCAAACATAATTATGAAAGGAGGACCAAGATGGTGCCGAAACAGTAGGGAAACAACACAGGTCTCTCCAAACAAACAGAGAGCTTTCCTAAGCTCAATTTTCCCAAAAGACCCATGACTGAAAAGATGACCACCCAGATAAAAAGAGGTGCAATAAAAAGTAAAGGAAAAAATTTACAATGGGAGAAAACACGAAGACCCTTCCACAACCATCGATGTCTTTGTAAGTCTGTGCCAAACCAGAGCCCAGCCCAGAGCCCCCAGAACCACAGTAGGCTATCTGAAGAATGCCCACGAAGAACATACCCAAAGTGCTGGTGCCAGAATCAGTGATAGTTAAAAGAGGAATCTCAGAGCTTGGAACTTTCATAAAGAGCTTTCACCAACCCCTCATCAGTAGAGCAACCTTGCATAATCCTACCAAATTCACCAGGAATCACAATAGTGGTGGGAAGCCAATAACTACAGGGGTTCATCCACAGAAGGCCAGTGCAGGAGACTCCCAGGTGCCTGTGCTGATATGGACATTGCAAATAGAGACAAAAACATGCAGAAACCCCCTATTGGACCCCTCTCTGGCAAAGTGGATCGAATCCATCCTGCCAAAACTCCTGGGCCACCAAAACCACCCTGACCCATAGGAAGCCAATGCAAAAACACCCATGGTGCTTACCAGGATAGAATAAACAGAGTCAGAGATGGTGTAAAACAAAGGCCCTGAGCCACCACCATCACCCAGCCCAGCCCACAATCATCTCAATACAATGCTAAGCCTGGTAGCAACCTGCAATCTACAGTGCACAGAGACAATGATCTGTGGCAGCACCATTCAACAGCTCTCAACCAGTTCTAGCTAAGTGCCCCAACAGGAACAGCCTTACCTCATTCCAAGAGAGACCAGAGCTGGCAAGAACCTCCAGAGCTTGACCCATACCCTTCCCCCTGCAACCTGCACTACAGGTTGCACCAAAATTGTGCAAGGACCCCAACAGACTTTGGAGCACACCTAGCCCACCAGGCTTGAAAAAAAGCAATGCAGAAAGGGAGCTTAAACACTGAAGCCAGGAAGAGCCAGCAGAAGAAGAAATCCAAACTGTGTACCCTCCGTGGGAATCCCAGCAGCACAGGTCCCACCGATGTCCAAAGAGTGTGTCCTAGGTTGAAGACAGAAAGACAGGAAGAGGCAGGGAGATGGGTGACTGAGCTACATAAATGACCCCTCCTGATTGAAGTCAGAGGCTGAGCACAGGTTTCAGAAGAGGCTGGAAAGAAAGGCACAGCAGCCCTCAGGAAACAACCCATGACAGCCAAAGATCTGTGTGTGTGCAGGGATCCCACCAACAGAGCCTAGCTTGTGTATCCCAGACTGGTTATTGAACAACTCAGGCCACCAGCACCTAATTATAGTCAGGAATGGGCTGGAAAGATGGCTCAGTGATTAAGTGCATGCATGAGGACCTGGTTAAATTCCTCAGCACCACATAAGCAGAAAAAAACACATGTGGAAATGTGGCTCAAGTGGTAGAGTGCTATCCTTGATCTGAAGATCTGAGGGACAACACCACGGCCCACAGTTTAGGACCTACAACAGACAAAAGAAAAGAATCAAATGATTATCTCCATTGATGTGGAAAAGACTTTTGATAAAATACAAATTTATTCATGTTAAAGGCTCTGAAGAGAATAGTAGAGGAATTTTCTTACAACTCTGTTAGCCATATATAAGTGAGCAACAGCCAATATTATACTTAATGAGGAGATACTACAACAAATTCTACTAAAATTAAGAACAAGGCAAATATGTCCACTCTAACCACTCCTCTTCAATATAGACCTGGAATGCTTAGCCAGAGTAATAAGGCAAGAGAAAGACTTTAAAGGGATCTGCATTGGGAAGGAAGAAGTTAAACTATCCTTTTTTGCAGATGAAATTATATTATACCATAATGATCCTAAAACCGTCACACCAAAACAGTTTATAAACCAATTTGGCAAAGTAGCAGGATACAAAAACCTAAAAAATCAGGTCTCTGTATGTACACCAACAACAAATAAACTGAAAAGAAAATCAAGGAAATAACACTATTCACGCAATGACCTCAAAAAATAATATATTTTGGAATTAACCAAAGCAAAGATGGAAAGAAAAGTATAAAGAAAGTATAGAAACATAAAAATATCAAGACACCAGGAAATGGCGCCAAAACAATTCTCGGTAAAAAAAGGGAGGGTTCTCTATGCTGGACTTCAAACTCTACTATAGAGCCATAATAACAAAGACAATTTGGTATTGCACAAAAGATAAAAAAAAATCGAATAGATTAGAAGATCCAGAAATAAAACCACATGCTTACAATCATCTGATATTTGACAACTCAAAATCGATAAAAGACCATAACATCAATCCTGAAAATCTGAATCTACTGAAGCACTGACTAACAGAGACACTTGAATTTATAGGCACAGGCAGGAACTCCTTTAGCAGAGTCCCAGGGTCACAACAAATTGGGGAGAGACTCAACAAATGGGACTACTTTAAAACAAAATGATTCTGCACAGCTAAAGACCTAGCAACCAAACTAGAAAGAACCAATTGGGAAAAATATTTACCAGCAATATATCAGTCAAAGGCCTACAGTATATACACTAATCCCTCGCAAACCTAATGAACCAATTTCTAAATGGTCAAAGGAACTAAAAAGAGACTTCTCAGAAGAGATAAAAATGGCAAAGAAGCACATGAGGAAATGCTATTCATCCATGGCTGTAAAGGAATGCAAATAAAAACAATCTTGAGATATCACCTTATTCCATTCAGCATGGTATGCATCCTAAGGTCAGATAAAAAGAAAGGCTGAAGGGAGCCATTGACAAATGCAGAGAAAGGAACTCTATTGCATTGCTGCTGGGAATGGACACTAACACAACCACTTTGGAAAGCAGTCTGGAGGTACCAGAGAACTAATCATAGATCTTCCCAATGACCAAGCCATAACACTCTTAGGCATCTATGCTAAACAACATGAACCAGAATACAAGTACACATGCACTTCCATGTTTATTGCAGCACTGCTCACAATAGTCAAGATATGCAAACAACCCAGATGCCCTACTGTATGATCCTAATGGATAAATAGATCCAAAATTGGTGGTACCAATATACATTGCAATATTATGCAGCCATTAGAAAGGACAAAATAATGGCATTTGCAGGGATATGGATGGAACTAAAAATAATTTTGAGTGAGGTAAGCCAAAAGAGACAAATGGAAAACGATCTCCTCGATATGTATATATTAAATACATAATGTAAAGAGATACAACAAAGTAAACAGAACTCGACAAACAAAGAACTTCCAGTCATATTGTTTCATTACAAAATAACCCAAAGCCACTGACCACATTTAAGGTATACATGCACACATCTGAGGGAAACTAAGAAGAGGACCCAGAATCAGAGATAGATAGAGGAAAACACACTAGAACGATGCATCAGCTGCATTGGATATTAATGAAAATGAACGAAGCAACTCAAGGGCAGTGATGGGAGGGAGGGAATGAGGGAGATAGAGGGAAAAGCTGACAGTATGCAAAAGGAAGGATATGTACATATCATTTGTTTTTAAAATTTATTTATTTATTTATTGTGAACATACTGTACAGAGGGGTTACATTTACATGGGCAAAATAATGAGTACATTTCTTACCAAGCATTACAGACTCCTCATTTTTTTACCCTTCATTCACATCCCTTCCCAGCCTACCCCCCGCCCAAAGCCAACCCTCCCCCCGACCCCGCACCAAAATTGTGAAGTTCGTTTTCTTTTTTCTTTTTTTTTGGGGGGGGTCCGGTCGTGGGGCCTGAACTCTGGGCCTGGGCGCTGTCCCTCAGCTCTTCAGCTCAAGGCTAGTGCTCTACCACTTGAGCCATAGCGCCACTTCCG
Source organism: Dipodomys spectabilis (assembly GCF_019054845.1). Classification (NCBI taxonomy): domain Eukaryota; kingdom Metazoa; phylum Chordata; class Mammalia; order Rodentia; family Heteromyidae; genus Dipodomys; species Dipodomys spectabilis. The sequence goes on along the minus strand of NW_024871210.1, from coordinate 6,111,496 downwards.
GCTTTTTTCTTTTTGTTTATGTGGTGCTGAGGAATCGAACCCAGGGCCTCAGGCATGCAAGGCATGCGCTCTACCACTGAGCCACCTTCCCAGCCCCGTGAAGTTCGTTTTCGACATGACTACTTGTACTTCTCATGGTTGCAACGGGTCCACCTGTATCCTTAAACGACTTGTTTTTCCCCATCTCCTCCACAAATTATAACGACATCAAATATAGTGAAAGCACGGGTTATACTGTGGACGAGGGACATACAAAGCAATAAAGAAATAATCTTATACATGCGTTAGAAACAAATGCATGAAAGAAAAAAACATTTTAATATATAACTAAGCGTTCATTTTCCTTACATGATATTATCTGATCTTTCCTGCTTGACTCATCCATATACTAGACATTGCAAATAAGGGAAAACATGGGACCTATGTTTCTTTGGGCTTGGCTTACTTCACTTAATATAATTTTTTCCAAGACTTTCCATTTCCTAACAAATGGGGCAATGTCATTCTTTCTGATGGAGGCATAGAATTCCATTGTGTATATATACCACATTTTCTTGATCCATTCATCTACTGAGGGGCATCTGGGTTGTTTCCAATATCTTAGCTATGGTAAATCATGCTGCAATAAACATAGTTGTGCTGGAAGCTTTAGTGTAGTCCTGTTTGTAACCTTTGGGTAAGTGCCCAAAAGTGGATTGCTGGGTCATAGGGGAGCTCTAGGTGAAGTCTTTTGAAGAATCTCCAAACTGCTTTCCAAAGTGGTTGAACAAGTTTACACTCCCACCAAACATGCAGTAAGGTTCCCTTCTGTTCACATCCCCTCCAGCGTCTGTGGTTGTTAGAGTTCTTGGATTTTGCCATTCTATCTGGGGTGAGGTAGTATTTCAGTGTTGTTTTGATTAGCGTTTCTTTTATGGTTAAGGAGGTTGAGCATTTCTTCATGTGTCTATTGGCCATCCTTCTTTCTTCTTCAGAGAAGTTTCTCTTTAAGACTTTAGCCCACATATTGATTGGGCAGTTGATTCTTTGAGGATTTGTTGTTGGGGGATTTAATTTTTTTAGTTCCAAGTATATTTCAGATATGAGACACTTGTCCATTGTATGGCTAGTGAAATTCTTCTTACAATCTGTGGGGTTTCTATTGATCTTGCTAGCTATGTCCTTTGCCATGCAGAAGCTCTGCAACTTCATGCAATTCCATTTGTCCAATCTTTCTTTGATTTGTTGTGTTTCCAGGTCTCTAGTAAGAAAATTTAGGCCTGCGCCAAGGAGACCTATGGTTTCTCCTATTCAATCCTGTAATGTTTTCAAAGTGTCTGCTTTGACTACGAGGTCTTTGATCCATTTGGAGTTGATTGTGGTGCATTCTGATATAGAAGAATCTATCTTTAGTTTTCTACAAGTAGTTAACCAGTTTTACTAGCACCATTTACTGAAGAGATTGTCTTTCTTCCATTCTATTTCTTTAGCTCCCTTATCGAAGATAAGATGGCTAAAGGTCTGTAGGGTCATTTCTGGGTTTTCAATTCTATTCCATTGGTCCTGAATTCTGTTCTTGTGCCAGTACCAAGCTATTTGGATTGCTATGGCTTCATAGTAGAGTTTGAAATTTGGTATTGATATTCCTCCAGCACTATTCTTTCCATTGAGGAGGGATTTTGCTATTCAGGGTCTTTTATTGCTCCTTAAGAATTTTTGGATTGCCTCTTCTATTTCCTTGAAGAATGAGGTTGGAATTTTGATAGGTATGGCATTGAATTTGTGGATAGCCTTGGGAAGTATTGTCATTTTCTCATTGTTATTCTTTTCAATCCAGGAGCCTGGGAGGTTTTGACATTTTCTATGTTCTGTTTTGATTTCCTTTTTCAGGTTTTTAAAGTTTCCATCATACAGGTCCTTCACTTCTTTGGTTAAGTTAATTACTATGTAATTTATTTTTTGTTGGGCTATTACAAATGGAGTTGCTTTCTAAATTTCAGCCACACTTTTTTCATTGTTGGAATACAGAAAAACTATTGATTTTGGGGAGTTAATTTTATACCCTGTAACTTAGTCAAAGTTTTGAATCAGCTTGAGTAATTTGGGAGTGGAGTCTATCGAATTCTTTAAATAAAAGTTCATGTCATCTGCAAAGAGGGAGAGTTTTATTTCTTCTTTCCCTATTTGGATCCCCTTTTTTGTTTGAATCTTGTCTTATTGCTGTAGCTAGGCATTCAAATACTAGATTGAAGAGAAGTGGAGAGAGTGGACATCCTTGTCTTGTTCCTATAATCAAGTACTCTAACAACAACAGATGCTGGAGGGGATGTGGACAGAAAGGAACCTTACTTCATTGTTAGTGGGAATGTAAACTTGTTCAACCACTTTGGAAAGCAGTATGGAGGTTCCTCAAAAGACTTCACATAGAACTCCCCTATGACCCAGCAATACCACTTTTGGGCATTTACCGTAATGTTTACAAAAAAGACCACACTAAAGCTAGTAGCAAAACTATGTTTATTGCAGCATGATTTACCATAGCTAAGATATGGAACCAACCCAGATGCCCCTCAGTAGATGAATGGATCAAGAAAATGTGGTATATATACACAATGGAATTCTATGTCTCCATCAGAAAGAATGAAATTTCCCCATTTGTTAGGAAATGGAAAGGTTTGGAAAAAATTATATTAAGTGAAGTAAGCCAGGCCCAAAGAAATATAGGTCCCATGGTTTCCCTTATTTGCAATATCTAGTATAGGTATGAGTCAAGCGGAAAAAGTCAGAGAATGTGATGTTAGGAAAACGAACCCTCAAATATGTATTTTAATGTTTTTGTTTCTTTCATGCATGTGTTTCTAACGAATTCAAAAGATTATTTCTTTGTGGCTTTGTATGTCCCTCCCCCACAGTGTAATCCCCGCTTTCACTATATTTGATGTCAGTATAACATGTGGAGGAGACGGGGACAAACAAGTCGTTTAAGGATTCAGGTGGACCTGTTGCAACAATGAGAAGTACAAAATGTCATGTCAAAAACAGCTTTACAATGTCGGAGTGGGGGGGGAAGGGGGGTATGACTGGTTGGGGGGGAGGGGGGAGGGTGGAAGGGAGGTGAAGGGTAAACAAAGGAAGAGGCTGCAATGCTTGGTAAGAAATGTATGCATTATCCTGCCCATGTAATTGTAACCCCTCTGTACAGTATGTTCTCAAATAAAATAAAATAAAATTTAAAAAAAAAAGAATCTTGAGTAATGTATCCAATCAACAATTGTGCCTAACTGCAGAATAGTCAAGCAAACAAAATGTTGGATTGAAGGGCATGGGAGCTAAAAGCGGATCTCTCAGGGATAACTTGGATAGAGTCAAGTTTTTGGATAAAGGAAGTGACCTGAAGTAAGGACATTTTCCTAATTTCTAATCATACATAGACCCCTCAAAATAGTTACATTTCCATGGGAATAATATGTTCTATTTCATTTATGACTGCAGTACAACATAATAAAAATATAAGTATAATGATAAAGTAACCTCATGCAAATTTCCCATCAACTTCTCTTGTACAAAGAGAAGAGTGTGATTTCTTCCCAATGCCAGTGGCAGAGATAAAAAGATACTTACAGGTGTCCATAACCTTTCACCCAACTTTTATTAGTTTTGGGGGACAATATTCACTTTAGGAAGATACCATAGTTTTATACAGAGAATGTGACATTTATCAGAAAAGAATACAGGCATCGTTTGAGAATTTTCCTGTATATTGCTAAAATGTTCAAAGAAGATTTATCTGTCACTTTGGATGTAATTGAAGGCTAGATTATGAAACCATATCCGATGAATCTAACTTTGTTTTCACCTTTTATATCTTAAGTCCCTCATATTTAGATGACCCAAAACAACAATTTTATCTATGATTTGAAATTTCTTGTCCAAAGCATTGCTACTGCTTAATGGAATAGCGTTTGAAGCATATTTTAGGAAGCTGTACCTTGCCAAAATATTTATTAGTAGTTAGGTTTTCTATATATTCAATAGTGTTGAAGTATTTCAATACAGAAGAGCAAGTTTCACATGTGAGAAACTTGCTCATATTTATGAAAATGTGAATGTGTGAACATAGGAGGGTTTCCGATTTGGGGCATATTTCATCACCAGGACTTTTCCTGGTTTGCAATTTCACATGAGTACTGGAATTCCTACAGAAATATTAGAGCAGTTTTTTTTCCCTTCCCCTTCCAAAATTATACCAACCTCAAATACAGAGAAAACAGGGGTTTTACCGTGGGGGGAGGGACATACAAAACAACAACTGAATATCTTATAAATAAGTTAGAAACAATAGCAAGAAAGGAAAAACCCATTGAGTCCTTATTTTGGTGTTCACTTCATTTAATGTCAACTTACCTAACCGTTTCTGCTTGTTTCAGACATATATTAGTTATTGCAAATAAGGGAAACCATGGGGCCTATGTTTCTGTGGGCCATGCTTATAGGGATACATATAGACCCATTGCAACATTTAGATGTACAAGACGTTATGTCGAAAAACAAACTTTACAACATTGGAACGGGAGTGTGGGAGGGACAAGTTGAATGGGCAGGGGGAAGGGGAGGTTGAGGCGCGGGAGATGGGAAGGGATGGTAAGGGGAAACAAAGGAGGAGGCAGAAATGCTTAATAAGAAATGTACTCATTATTTGCCCATGTAATTGAAACACCTCTGTTTGGTATTTTCACAATAAAAAATAATCAATAGGTAGGTAAAAAAAGAAATATTTGAACAAAAATGATTTCAGTATTAATTTGTAATTTGTCAATATTGGCTTGGAACCTGGTGACTTAAGGAATCTTATGACTTTTCTATGGGTTTAGGAAGGTAAAGAGAACAGAACCATTTCCACATGTATGTACATGTACTACAAACCCATCAATATATGTATCTATGTAGAAATATATGAGAATTGAAAAGTGTATGTATCAATACTCTTCTTTTTAAGGGAATCTTATTGTCAATGTGATAGACAAAGGGATTAGAATTATATATGTATCACCGAGTGAGTACATTTCTGGTCATATGTTATTACCCACTGATCATTTCTCCCATACTTTTCTTTTGCCTCAAATCTCCATCCACTCCCACCCGTAGTAAATTTTATTTCCAACGTGTTGTTTTGTCATTTTTGTTTTTTCTCGGTTTTCTCTTTGGCCTTTGTCTCAGATTTTGATGTTCCCCTTCCCATTTCTGATTCTCATTAACCTTCATATAGTACACATTGTACCAAAATCAAATACCATGACTACATGATAAGAAATGCACTTACTTTGCTCACGTAATTGTAACCCTTCTGAACAGTACTTTCACAATAAAAAAAACTTATAAAAATGGGAAAATAAAGAAAAACACAAGTGAAAAGAAGTAGCTTCACATAGTACATTTGAAAAAAAAAGCAACAAAGATAAGCCTATGGTTTCTGTAGCTTGGAGTTCATTTTGCTTAGCCAATCTTCTATAGTCATGTGTATATTGCTATTAAGTTATTGTGATACTCTTCTGAGACTAAAGTGGATGTATACAAATTTTTGCAAATAAGAGAAGCCATGGATTCTATGTTTCTTTTGTTCTGACCCCGTAATTCACATGATTTTTTCCAAGTCTTTCCATGTCCTTAACATTGGGATTATGTCATTCTTTATTATAGCAACATAGGAATCCATTGTGAATATATACCATATTTTCTTGATCCATTAACCTATTCTCAGGCATCTATGGTGGATTCTTGTTTTCCCTATGGTAAATAATGCTGCAATGAACATGACTTTCCCATTCTAAAGGGATGTGGTGAAATCTCAATGGTGACATGATTTGCATTGATTATATTGCCAGAGCTGTTGAGAATTTCTACATATGACTTTTGGGGATTCTCAATTCCTCATCAATGAAATCTCTCTCTAAATATTTACCCTTCTTATCATCTGGTGGCTTTATTGTTTGGAAGTGTTTTTGTGGAATTCAATTTTTGAATTTTCATTATATTTCAGATAAGAATGTTTTCTGTTTCATGGCTAGAAAAGAACTACTCCCAGTCTATTGGCTTTCTATTTACCTACTTAACTGGGCCCTTGTCATGAAGAAGCCCTGCAGGTTCAAGCATTGCCATTTGTATAACCTTTTTTAACTTGATGCATTTAGGCATTTATATTAAGAAAGTTTCAAAGTCTTCTAAGGAGGCCTAGTATTTCTCATATTCCTTCCCGTCAGATTATTTTCCTGTAATTTCAGATCTTTAATTCATTTGGAATGCTGACAGAAGGTGATATGTAAGTATCAAACATTTTTATAGCTATTTAACCAATTTTGACAGAATTGGCTATAGAATATAGCTTATTCCTTTTTCAGCATTTTCCCTGCTTAAGTTTGAACTTGCCAAATGAAGTTACCTTTTCTTGTTACTAGTGACACTTACATTCTAGGTAGCAGGGTATATATCCTGTTTCAGTCTAATAGAAGATTGTAATAGTTTAACAGGTATACACATATAAACATACAAGATAAAGTTAAGCAAAATAAACTGCAAATTATGGAAAGAAGAGGTCCTTCAATTTGGTATTTTTCTTAAAATACTGTAAATAACTATCTCCCTTTTCCTTGTATTTTTAACTTTATTTTCCATATGGTTTCTTCCTTGCTGCAGCTCTATTTGATTTTGGTAGCCTGTTGTTGTATACACATTAATCTAAATACGTTATGGAAGGGGAACAACAAATCTTTAGATAGAGGGCACAGAATTAACCAATGCTACAATATTCCTCCGAGGGCAACATGTTGGAAGATACATTTACAATTCGGGAAAGGGAAATACGAGGCAAAATAAGTGTGTGAAAAATGATGGATATGGCAAAATATGACAAGAAAAGGATTCATTGCTTTACATACATAATAATCACTTTATACATCACATTGACAATAAGATTTAACTAAAAAAGAAGGGTGTGGTTATATACACTTCTCTTAATATGCTTAAGTTTACTGATTGATATATATATATGTGTATATATACATATATACACATATATATGTGTATATATATATCACATATATATAATATATATGATATATATATTATATATATATAATATATATATATATCTGAAGTAGAAAAGGCACAGGTTTCCCTGAGTCTACAGGTTCCAACTATCCTTCAGTAATTAATGCAGAATTCATTCTTGCTCTCTATTTCTACAGAAAACCAATATATATTTCAAATTACGCAATAGGTGCATAAATGTGATCATAATCAGAAATTCAACACCAATAATTATAAGCCAAATTCTCAAAATTTTAACATCCTCAAATGGCTTCAAATAATTCAACTCCACTGATTTCATAGAAATCCCCCAAACAATTTTGTCAAGGTGGATTTTCTTAAAGTATGCATCAACGAGTATTCCATTTTCATCAGGAATATTGTGGACGACAGTGCCAAATTAATTATAAATATGTGGGGGCCATATATACATGTGGCAAGTTGACAATGAAGATAAAGTCATTGAATATGGTTTCATGAAAGTGCCTTGTGTTGTACTCAACAGTCACAGCCCACTTTTCTTGGGACATTGTAAATACATATTGTGAAAATACTAAAGATACATATCCTCTTGCCCTATAAATATCACATTCTATGCACAAACATATCCTATACTCACCAAACGCATTTTGTGCACTTGTTTTTTTTCTTGCCACAGGCTTTGGAAAGAACTCACAGAGTCCTTCAGGTGAGATTACACATGGAAATCATTGAGATGGATGAGCATCTTGTATAGTAAAACGTACACTTCAGAATTTTGGTTAAAAAATCCTGTCTAAATTTTCATGCCATTCTATATGGAATTGATGTAAGATTAATGTAAAGGATAATGTGTCATTAAACTTTTGTTAAAGATTTATTGGGCTTTACAATTATTACAATAAATTAAATGGAAGTTGATATTCACAGGAAAACTTGAGGAAAGTGAAAAATTTAGTACTACTTGTTCTCTTAGGGAAGCATGCACATTTGGACTTAATAATTGAAGTTTCCATACTCCTACCTTACCAAATCTATGTGGAAACTGACATGGTGAGTTGCAATAAATATAAACACCTGGGTTTCATTCTGGGTTCAAGGAAAACAATGTGTACTCTAATGAAATTTGAAAGTTTGAATAGGTATTAGAAATCAGAACGAATTTATTTCATTGATTGAGCTTCACAATGTATTTATAAATTTAAAATGTAGGTACAGTAATGAGAAATGGTTTCAACTCATGTTTTGTTCACTGACCATTCCTGCAACGTAGTAAGAGAAAGCAATATTATTTTTCTTTCTGCGAAAAAGACCCAAAGATATATTTCTGTATTCTGCCTAAAAAGAACAAGGAAGTTGAGTAGTGGTTGGAGAGAAATGCAAAAACAAATAACAGCAGTTATTATCAAAAGTTTCATTCTTCTTTGCACTTTTAGTTCCATTCAAACTTTGTCACTGTATACACAACTTCTGTAAATTACTCTTTGACAATCTTTCCCAACACTTTCAAAGTTTGTTGACCATTTGAAGTGTGACAGTAGATCAATCTATTAATTTAATTATTATGGTCCAGTTCTTCAAACCTTACTTTAAAATTTTCATTCAGGCTCAGTTATTTATGGCACAAGTTCTGAAATATGTCTTATGTACTATTTATGAATATGTTATGCATCCACGAAAATTAGAAGGAATTCTTCAATGGTTGTACTAGAAAGAAAATCTACAGCGGATATACTGAATAACTTTATTGCAATGAACACAAATCAACATGATAGTTTGATCTCCATTTCAATATTTGTGAAGGAATGCCTAAAAACAAAGCACACGGAGTGATTATTTCATGAGATGTATCCTACCAAAGCTACATGCTTCAAGTTAGGCAAGCAAAATATAAAGGGATAGCATGCAAATACTTTCAGGTACAATTACAAGCAATGTGACATCACTCAAATAAATAAAATCTTTTTACATTCTTATATGTGGACAAAACAAATACCATTGTGAAGTGACAGTCAGTCACATTGTGAAGTGTTATCACGTAAATACCTTCTCCAGGCAAAAGAATATGTAAATGTCACCTGTCAGTATGAACATGGAAATATTGGACTTTATGAACATGGAAACGATTATCATTAACTTACATTACCGTTTCATTGTTAAGAATTTTTTCTCAAATCTGTATGACTTTGAGAATTCTATGCCACATGCACAACAACACTTGGAGCACTTGCCTGGGACTGAGCACAAGGTAAGAGGCTTGAAAGCAATGACCCAATCATGGATTCAATCCTCATTACCAAAAGCAATACAAAAAATATATGATACAACCTGTGATTAAAGTTTATCATGAATGAGTAAAATCAAGTATTGAAGGTTGGCATGTCTCCTGAGTTTTAAATTCTAAAAATCATAGTAATGTGTTCTGCTTCACCTTATGGGTGCTAAACAGCGTAGGGAAAAATTGTGACATCATTTCAGTTTGTACACATACACCCACACCCACACACAGAAACAGACACACAAGGATCTACAAATGGATAGGTAATAAAAATATCTGATCATTCACATAAATCTTCTCACAGGTGTATAATTACAAAGACAGAGTTGATTAAAACCTTAATTGACATCAGCAAGTAACCTGGTATCCTACATTGTCATAGATTCTTTTATCAATTCACAGATTGCTAGTTTCATCTACTTTTAAAAGCCAAAATAGTTATGCTTTTATAACTAAGACATATTAGAAAAAGGGAGCAGGATTAGTATTACCATGGATTTTCATTCAGTGTTGTAACAACCAACGAACTTAGAGAAATATCACTGCCCCTCAAACATGACTGAGTTTCAAAGAGAAAATGCAAGATGGTCCAAATAGAGAGTGAATAAAATCTAAATGACCCTTATTTCATTTAAATTACTTCAAAGATTCTGGAAATAACCATGAGTATGGGGCATTATTTACACATATTGCATGCCGTTTCTGTCTCTGGATTTTATTGGAGTTTTCATTGGGCTTCAACTCCCAGGCTTGTTCTCATCAAGGTTAATGCTCTACCAATGAAACAACAATTCCACTTCCAATTCTCAGGTGATGAATTAGTGATGACAGCCTTATAGCAGCTCCTGGTGGGCTACCATGAAACATGATCCTCAGATATCAGCCTCTCACAGGTTTCTAATTGACCTGTATCAAGCTTCTTTTCTCTGTTATCCATATGGTATTGATGGCATTTTTTGGTCTATGAGTAACCATGATTTTTCTCAAGGATAATGCTCTATAGTATTTCATTTTGAGGGCTTCATTCCCTAAGTGAAGCTGAGAAAAATTCTTGATTTTATTGATTTGTAATGACAGCCTCCTGTGTAAAACACTTGAGATGCTTGAATTAACACCATTGTCACCTGGCCTGGCTCAAGTGTGGTTTTCGACCACAAAACTCATTTTCCATGTCCTGTACATTTTCCTTGGCATGAAGAAGGATGCTAATCATGATAACCACAAGAATAAACATATTCTCTTGATCAAATACTGAATTGATCTGTGCATTTTGAAAACAGTATGTGATTTAGAACTCTCTATAATCTTCATGAATAAGAAAATTGTCATTCTTTGTAAGGATGAATTTTTCCAGTAGTGTTATCTTTTCAAGTAGCAGTTTCCAAGATACACATTAACAGTATTAGGAGTCCTCACTATCAATAACACATGTGCAGTAGCAGGATAGCCAGTACTGACAGACACAAAGACCCGAGGATCCGCATTCACAGTGCCAGGTGCCCCTAGTACAGATGACGCACATGCCTGAGCAGAACTGAGGGCTCCAGAATAAAATTCCCAGTTCTGTACTTCAAGTTGAAGGACCAAAGTTCATGGCCCAGGCCCTGATTTCAATCCTCAGACCCAGATTTCAAGGACATGGGTCCCAGTCAAACTACCAGCCCATGAGTTCATGTCCCAGGCTTTGAGTTCAAGGCCCAGGTTGTGAGTTCATGCCTAGGTTTGAGTTTCAAGGCCCAGGTTGTGAGTTTAGGTCCCAGGTCTAATTTTAGTCCAAGCAATGGGTTGAAATCCCAGGTAAACAGTTCAATGTCCAACCATCCAGTTTGAGGTGTAGGTTTTGAGTTCAAAGTCCAAGACTAGTTCAAATCACAGGCCCCAACTTAGAGGTCCATATTCTCAATTCAAATGCCACACTGAGAGTTCATAGCTCAGTCTCTGAGTTTATGGCCAGGCCAGTAGTTCAAATCCCAAGCCAAAAGTTCAAGTTGCAGGCCAGGAAGTCAAATCCCAGGCTGAGAATTCAAGCACCAGGCCATGAGTAAAAATGTCAGGCTGAGAATTCAAGTCACAGGTGCTGAGTCCAAGTCCCAGTCCTTGAGTTGAAGGTCTATGGCCACTGTTTAAATCACAGGTCATAAGTTCTGGGTCCAGGTCCTGAGTTTACTGCCCAGGACATAAACTCAAGTGCCAAGACTGGGTCAAGGCCCAGGCTATGAATTTAAGTTCTAGGACCCATGTTGAAGTCCCAGGTTCCCTCTTCCTCTTATAGTTCAACATTGTGGGATCAAGCCCAACCTGTGAGTTGAAGGCCAAGTCTTTGAGTTCAAAACCCAGACCCAGAGTTTCAGGCACAGTCTATAAGTTCAAGTTCCAGATTCCAACTCAAGTTTGAGGTACCCAGTTCCAGGGACAGATTACAAATTAAATGCCAAAGCATTGAATTCAAGACCCAGGCACAGACATCAAATCCTAGGCTTTCAGTTTAAGTAGCAGACCAGGAGACTAAGGCCCAGACCAAGAAGGACATTGTAGGACCAGACCCCAAACTGAAGCACCACTATCCCCTTCTTGCTGAGTTAAAGCTCCAGGAACCAAGTTCAAAAATCAGGATATAAAATAAAATCACAGACTGTCAGTTAAAGGCATTGAATTCATGGCCCAGTTTGGATGTTCAGGGCCCAGACCTAGGATTAAAGCACAGATTGTGAGATAAAGGCCCAGACTGTTACTTCAAGACCCAGATTGTGAATTCAAGGCCCAGGTCCAGAGTTTCAGCCCCAAATATGATTTCTATTCCTAGGCCCCAACTTCAAGTCTCAGGCACCCAGTTCAAAGCCTGGGTTGTGAGTTCAAAGTCCAGGCAGGATTTCAAATCCCAGGGTGCAAGTTCAAGGTCCATGCAGCATTTCAAGTACACCCCATAAGTTCAAGCCCCTGGCTGTATTTTCAAGTCCCAGGCACTGAAGTTAAGGATAGGCCATGAGGTGAAGTTCCAGATCCTGATTTTACAACCCAGGTCATGTTCATGTCCCAGGCTTTGTTAACATCCCCTGCCACATGTTCAGATTGCACACTGTGAGTTCAAGGCCTGAACACTGAGTACAAGGTCCAGGTAAGGCCTAATTGAAGTCCCAGATTGTGAGTTCAAGGCCCAGCAAGGGCGTTCCAGTCCCAATCCTGAGTTCAACTACCAAGCTCCAAGTTCAAGGTTCAGGACCAATTCATTTCCTAGGCTGCCTTAACATCCCTGGCCCCATGTTCTAATTGCATATTGCAAGTTCAAGTCCCTGACACTGAGTACACTGTCAAGGTCCACATCCTATTTTGTGAGTTCAAGGACCAACATGCAAGTTCCAGTCCCAATCCTGAGTTCAATTCTCAAGGTCCAAGGCCAAATTCCAGGCCCCATGTTCAATGCCTAGGACACAAGTTAAATGCCATGGATGTGACTTTAAGTCTCATACCCTGATTGCAAGTCCCAGGCTCACAATTCAAGACCCATGGTCTGAGTTCATTGCTCATGGTTCAAACTCAAGTCCCAGCCACTGAGTTCAAGATTAAGTCCCTGAATTCCAGGACTAGCTTAGAATTTCAAGGCTCAGTCTGGGATTCCAGTCCCAGTTTCTGAATTCAAGTCTCTGTACCTGTGTTTAAGGACCAGGTCAAAAGCTGAAGGCTAAGGGCCTGGGTTCAAGACTTAAGCTGGTTATCCAAGTCCTTACTGCCAAGTTCAATGCTCTGGCCCTGAGTTTAAGTTCCATGCTGAAAGTTCAAGTCCTTGGCTCAAATTCAAAGCCAGGCAGAAAGCTGAATACCTAGGCCCCAACTCCAAAGCCTAGTCTGTGAATTCAATTCCCAAGTTTTGAATTCAAGTCTTAGGCCCCGAGATCAACTTAGGCTAAAAGCTTAAGTCACAGGTCCTGAGTTTAAAGTTCTGGCCACAATCCAAATCCCAGTTCCTGAATTCAAGGATCAGGCATGTGTTCAAGTTTCAGGCTGTGAGTTTAAATCCCAGGTTCCCAATTCCATCAGAAGTTCAAGTTGCAGGGCCCCATTCCAATAACACATTTTGAGATGAAGGCTCAAGCTGTGAGCTAAAGGTTCAGTGTGTGAATTCAATGTGCAGGCCTATAGTTTCAAGTCCACAAATAAGTTCAAATCCCACGGCCCAGTTCAAGGCCCAGGATCCCAGTTCAAATGGGTGTTTTGAATGCCCGACCATAGCCTTGAATTTAGTCCCAGGCCAAGAGTTCAAGTCCAAGATCATGAGTAAAAATATCTGGTCCCAAATTAACATTGTAGGCTCAGAGTTCAAGGTCCAGGGGCCCAGTTCAAATTCCAGGCCCCGTGTTCAGGTCCACAGCTGTAATTTCAAGGCTAGGCCAAAGTTTCAAGCCCAAATATGAATTCAAGTCCTAGGACCCCAGTTCAAGTCCTAGGCACCGTTTTCAAGGTCCAGTGCTCCAGTTCAACGCCCAGACACTGACTTTAAGGCCCAAGCCAAGATTAAGTCTGCTGCAGTAATTTCAACTTCCAGGAGTTAAATTCAAGGCCCAGGCAATACTGTCAATGCCCATCCTGAGTTCAAGGGCCAGGCCATTTGTTCAAGACCCAGGCAGAAAGTTCTATTCCCAGGCCCTGAGTACAGGTCCCAAGACATGAGTTAAAGTCCCAGGACTGCAATTCAAAGAGCAGTCCACAAGTTAAATGTCCAGACCTCATATTCAAGAACTGATTGTTAGTTCTGCCTCGACAGCAATATATTTTCTGTGGTTCATAAGCCACAATAAATCAATCTTTAACTGTTACTCTTTTCTTCCCTTCTTCATTTCATTATTTTCCTACTGATAGCTAGGAACATCTTGAAAATTCTAACTTTAGTAAACAAACAGGCAGTATCCTTTGAACATTAGGAAAATTCTCATGTTCATAACTGTGCATGCTGAAAAATGATCCTAATACATCACAAAAATAAATCTTACTGCTGCTAATACACTAAAGCGAATTGTCTCGGGTTAAGTTTCAGTTCTGTTTATACATAAAACTTTCATGTTCATTCTCTGACTCCATCATTACACAAAGTTATCCATATTGTTGTAAGGGTAGAGTTTGTCTCAGAATGACAGTGTTTATTTTTATATACAGGAATGCCAATTAGCAATATGTTATTATAAAGTAGTTTCATAAGATATTTTAGAATATATTTGACTTATGGCAAACATATTCATCTTATTTACTTCATGTGCTTCATCTTTATGTATGTCTTTTTAATTCATAACTTAGATACATATTCATGAAAAGTACTAGTAAAATGGGCTAAGATTTCTCAAAGCAACTACTTGCAAATATAAAATAAACAGAGCAAGAAAAAGACAAGATCCCAGAATGGATGTCTCATATATATAGATACGTATATGTATCTATATATATGTATTTATGCATACATATATACAAATATTAACGTTAGTATATAACAAAAAAAAACACAAAGAATTTACTCTATAAAGAAATATTACTGAATGTGTGGGTTTATGTACACACATATAGTTTTATGTATTTTTGTTTTACATGATAGGAAGAATTTGCATATTTCAAAAGAATATAACTTCTTTGTAGAATTTTTAATTAAAGTCTTGGTTGACAGATCTACCCAGAAAACATGAAATCAAATTGTGTATTATTAAAATATAGTATATTCAAAGGTCGAAAAAGTGAAATCATCATGTGTAATGACATATAGAAGGTGGTCCATTGTATTTGTCACAATTCTAGTAATAGGTAGATTCACTACCCATAGTTTTCATAAATACCAAGTAATTTTTTAAAAAAAACCTCCTACCCAATATTTTGTAGTCATATTCAGGGGACTTTGGGAGTAGAGAGACTTAAGCAAATTTCTAGTATGTATTACTCAGTGGCACATTCCTTCATTAAATATATAGTGTATCTGAACAAAGTACTGCAAATATAAGTAGTTATTATTAAAATATAAGGAACGGATAATGTGGGTTGTCAAATCTTCCTGTTTGGAATTGCTCTTTGGTGAACCTCAGGAACTGAAGAATTTCAATATTGCTATGTTTCAAACAATGGTACATGATTTGAGACAATTCTAACAAAACCACAAAGGGAGAAAAATATTAAACACCATTATTTGTCTTTAAATGGAAAGTCAGGCCAAATCCCTGAGCAAAAACAAAAACATGAAAACTTAGGATCTGATAAAGGATGGGTTAGGAGGGCTTGATATCTGGTGAAGCAGGGCATGAACCCTCTCTGAAGGAGATAGAAACAATTCCCTTCAGAAGGCTTCTCAGGAGTAAAGAGGAGGATTTGTGTCTATTGTGGATGTGTTCATCATTCTTGTGATAGGACAAATCAAGCTCATGTAAGAATCAGGATATCTGTACTTCCAGCCCAACATGTGTTTCTGACAATTAAGTCAAAGTCTAGGACAACATCCAACCTTTTATATTCTTCAATGAAGTAGAATTCATTTCAACTGTATTAAAATTCAGTAATTTGATCAGTAGATGATTTCTCCCTGTTATTGAGCAGCCTGCGATTTGATCCTCATTCTAATTCCTTCTACTAGGCAGTCCCGTTTTCACTATCTCTGTTGTGTAAGCTACTGCATTGTAAGCTACTGCATACAAGATACTTGGGTTAAAACCAATTTCAATGGAAGTAATAGCGATAAATAAGACTACATTTGAAATCACTAAGCACATTTTACAGATGGAGTGGGCTTCAACTGGTTTTCTTCATTAAAGGAGCCTACTGATAGCTACAATTACTAATAATTCATGCACATTGTATATGTTGGGAAAATATGTGATAGGACAGTGTTTCATGAAAAACCAAAAAAAATCACTGAAGTTGTATTCTAGTGAATGGCATTAAAGGATTCATGAATATTTGCAATTTGTTCTAACAGTAATCAAGAAAAAGGTGCACACAGGACAAGTAACAAAGAAAATGATAAAAACAAAAATGATTCAGTGAAGGTTTTGCTTCATGGCACTATTGGAGTTGAAATGTCATGGACTAAACTGAAAAACTATTCAAAAATAGTTTGTCACAAATAAGCCTTCTGAGTTAAACATCTATGAATTGTTTGATGACAGAGAAATTATTTTACTTCGGAAATTGAGGAGTTCATTCAAGTTTCAATGACTATACTTGTTTTAATTACTTTGTCCAGGTTTTTTGAACCTAGACAACAACCAAATACAGAATAAGAAAATGTGAATTTAAAAAATGCTATGCTCACCACAAACAGGCTTCCATTTTCCTGACATGAACACTTATAGAAACTTGTAGAAATTTATAAAAATGGATATTTCTTGACTTATGTTGGTCACTGTCTGGAAGGGCAGATATAGTCAAACTATATATATAGTCACATTTTTCCATTTTAATATGCATTGTGAAATGTTTCTGCTTTGGTTGATTCCTTGGTCTTTCTATAGTCTCTACACAACCCAATAGGAATAGAAATTGCTTAGGGTAACCCGCAAACTCTCTTTTCCAGGATTCAAGTAAGTATTAGTTTTGAATCAAGCTCAACAATTGTACTCATGTTAAAATTTTCTGCAAAGATTGCAGCCAATATTTTATATTATGCAAAAGGAAAAATACTAAGGACTAAGTATGCATATCACCAGAAACATCCTATTTTCAAAACCAGCATATGTAATGATCATCGTCCGTATTCACATATCTAACCTGTACTCTAACTACAGAGTTCCTGTTTCTATCACAAGGTAGAAATTCATAAAATAAGCTTTGAAAAACCAGTCTAATTAGCAACAGGAATAATTCCACAATATTATTTGTTCATGGGCAATACTATTTGAAAACAATTTGTAATTTCAGAAAAAAAGATAATCATAACACCGGTTTGTATTGAGCAATGAAATACATTATGTGGGAAACAATGAGTGTTTCAACTCATGTGCAAAATTGTTAAAATTGGCATGAACTTGGGTAGCATGTGCTTCTGGCACATCAGTACTTTCAAAATATGCAGATAATAGTGTTTTAGCGTTTATTCTAATTGTGTATTTGAAGGCTGTAAGTTTTCGTTGAAAAGTAAGAAAGAATATGATCAAGAGCATTTTTCTAAAATTCTCATAAAGTAACATTTTGAAAAACCAAGAATGCATTGATCTCAAGCAAATGATACATAATATCTATTTTCCCATTTGCTCTATGAAAGACATAGAAAGAAAGTTTTCCTTGACTAACTTCCTTCTTCATAATTCATGCATTTTGTTTGTTGGCATATTTTGTTAATATTCAAAAAGGAAATTCCATTCCTTCTTTATGTATTTATTACTAGAGTACAGAAAATCTCTAAGTATTGGCCCTCATAACTATCTCCTGAAATTAATCAAAACGAATTGTATTTGAAATGATACATTGAAAGTTTTATATAGATCATTGGATTTCAATTCCTGCCAATAATTTTATAGTCCTCATTTCATATCAGACTATAATCCACTAATCAAAGACTGTTTGTGTCCCGTTAGGGACAAGTCTCCAATATTAATCCTCTAAAAAGGACAGGAAAAATGTATAGCAAAATTAATGAAAATATGGTGAAACATGATTTTGCAATCGTCAACAAAATTTTTATGTGTAACTGGACAGGTAATAATTTTATCTCACTATACCTGAGAAATATCTACTGAATATTTCTCAAGACCAGTTTTATCTTCTCTAGGTGTGATTGGTATAGGAATTTATAGAATCCCGTTAGAGTCTCTTGTGTTCATACTTATTAGGATTGTCCCTTCCAAATGACCAACACAAATGGATCATTTGCAATAATTGGCATATGTATATGATATCAGATGAGCAGAAAGTGAATCAGATTGATAGATTATAGATAGATAGGTAGATAGAGAGAAATAGATAGATAGATAGATAGATAGATAGATAGATAGATAGATAGATAGATAGATAGATAGGTAGATAGATAGGTAGATAGATAGGTAGATAGATAGGTAGATAGGTAGATAGATAGGTAGATAGATAGGTAGATAGATAGATAGATAGATAGATAGATAGATAGATAGATAGATAGATAGATAGATAGATAGATAGATAGATAGATAGATAGATAGATAGATAGATAGATAGATAGATAGATAGATGGATAGATGGATAGATAAATGGATAGATGGATAGATAGATAGATATAGTTATTGTAATACTATATAAAACTATGTTACGTGAAATCAAAAAAGATATGGACAGAAGTTGTATTTTGTTGTTTTTCTTGATTTTAATATATTACATGAATTTTGTTTTTGCTTCTATTGTATGTCCTTTCTCCTTTGGTATATTCCTGTCACTGCATTTGATTTTGGTACCTATTTTCTACATAAATTGGTCTAATTTGAGAGGAGAAGGAGAAAATTAAAATCTGAAACAAGAACAAAATATGACCCATTCAAATAATGATACTCACAGGACACTGCATTGGAAATGAACTTTACCACATTGTGATACAAAAAGAGTATTTGAGATGGAGGAGGGTAATGTTAGTGGGAAAAAAACAAAGGATAGGTAACAATGCTCCACAAGAAATATACCCATCAGTGACATAAATGTAACTGCTCTATAGCATCTTTTCGCAACATTTTTTAAAAAGAACAAAAAATACCAACACAAAACAAAAATGAGCTATTTATGGCATCCAAATTCCCTGTTACTCTATTTTGTAGAGGTAGCTTTATCACATATGACAATTTTTGCATTGTGAGATTTTTGTTCTTTTTGAGTTCTCAAAGGAAAATAGCCTTTCCTGAAAGGTACAGAAAATATGACCAGGATTTAAAAGAATATCCCAGTTGATATTAGACTTCATTATTCCCTAAATGCTACGTTGAACAAACTGTATTAAGGAATGACCTTTTTTTTTTCTATTCTCAAGGGTGGAATTCTATTGATTTAGCAGAAAATTGAAAAGCAATTAAACTGAAGTGAATTGTAACGCTTACCTCATGTTTATTGATATTCAGAATGACTACTCCCGAAAAAATTCTTTTCAAATATATTCTGCTTTGAAATAAGAAGACAAGCATCATGAAATTAGAAGCATACAAATGAAAGCGTCCTCAAGAAAAAGAAGAAAAAGAAACTAAATAACAACAATAAAAACACACACTTTTATTTTAGTGCAATGTCCAGCCAAAAGAAGGTATAGTTTATCAATTTAATTACAAGTAGTAATTCATTAAGTAACAAGAAAATGATGTAACTTACAGTTAGTGTTCAAACAGGGATCTGTACTTGGCTAAATGAAATTCTCAGCAACTTAGTTTTATGTATCATATTTTTGTTGGTTTGTGTGGGTGTAGGTGTAACTTGACAACAATTGTAACAGGATGTGGAATTTTTTCCTAAAATTTATGAATCTCACCATATCAACACCAAATATATATTTTCATGTTGCTAGTTTCAATAGTTTTTGACAAATCACATTCTTAAAATATTCAGCATGTCTTCTCTCTTTGAAGTTCCTTCAGCAATATGAGTAAATACTAAAATCTAAAACCTCACTCTACATTAACCAATTTACTGAGTGATCTGTGATAGAATGATTCTGTAAATAACATGGAAGTAGTCTATTCTTGCTAAAAGTTTTCTTGAAAGTTCTAATTCAAATGTCAGTGGGAATTCTTGTGTTTGGGGCATTTAAATCAATTTGAAATTTCTGTAAAATATAAAATTTTGTAAAGATTTATTTGGTGCTCTGATACAAAGACATTAAGACAATCCTTAACATATACCCATTGATAAATTTAACATAGAACTTAATATTAGGGGTCCATGATTGGATCCCCCATCTAATTTCAAGAAAAGGGGGGTATGTAGAACCCTACCAAGACAATCACCATTTTGTGCATAAAAGGTCCAATTAGAGACATGGCCTATTTCCAGCATATGAGCTTAGGTCTCCGAAATGAACACAGATGTCCCACCTGCACCCTACCTGTTAAGTTCCCCTAGCAACATCCAATGAGTGAGAAGGTGGAAAGTCCAGAGACCCCTGAGACACCAAGTGGTCCATTGCCAGCATATTTTTTGTGGTTTAGCTCGCTGCCCTATCTAATGAGACTGTTACAAGCCTGTTATAAAATGCTGACTAAATGTCTGCTAAAATTGGTAAAGAATAACCAATTGTACTAACCGATAAGAATGTGTTTTCTACATAATGACTTGTACATCTCATTGTTACGATGGATCCACCTGTATCCCTTTTAAACGATTTTTCCCTAAATTTTTAATAAAATTTTATTTTAAAAATGCAGATATTGTTTAGTGAATTTTGTAGAGCATTTCTACTTTGTGGATCACAGGTTGATTTATGAGGAAAAATTCCCAGGAAGCAACCTGGTGATAGGGAAACGTGTATCTTTTCTATGTTTTAGGAAATTCAAGAGAACAAAACTATTTCCACAAGTGTGTGTATGTTCTACAAACCCATCGACTTAACTTTCTATGTGTAAATTTATGAAAATTGTGGTGTATATAACAATACTGTTTTTAAATAGAATCTTGTCAAGGTGATGTACAGAGGGAATAGTTTACATATGTAAGACAGTGAATAAGTACTTTTCTCATTATATGTTCTTACTTTATATTTCCCACACTGTTCTTCAGCATAAAATCTCTATTTTTTCACACTAGATGTAATGTGTATGTCCAAGATATTATTTTATTGGATTGTTCTTAATTTGTTTCTCTCTCCTTTGCCTCATATTTTGATATTCCCTTTCCCTTGCCTAGTTCTAAGTAAGTTAAAAGTAATACACACTGTACCAAAACCAAATACAATGACAGCATTATACAAAACATAGGAAAGTAAAGGAAAAAATGCAACTAAAAAGAAACAGGTCCACAGATTCCCTTTTAAAAAATCAAGAAAGAAAAACCAATTTATTTTGTATTTAGAATTCATTTTGCTTAGCCTAAGCTTCTATAGTCTTACATATATTATTATTAAGCTATTATGATCCTCCTTTAGGACCAAAATGGACATATACCAGATTTTACAAATAAGAGAAACCATGGACGATAGGTTTGTTTGAGTCTGCCCTCCTTCAGTTCACAGTTTTTGTTTTGTTTTGTTTTGTTTAACTCTTTCCATTTCGTTACAAATGGGACTATGCCATTCTTACTAGTGGAAATTCGAATTCCATTGTGTATATATGCCACCTTTTCTTGATCCCATTTATCCACACTCAGGCATCTGGGGTGATTCCTTATTTTCCCTATGGTAAATAATGTTGGAATTAACGTGACTTTTACATTCTAATGGAATGCGTTGCAATCGCGATGTTGACTTGATTAGCATTGTTGAGCACTTCTTCATAGTTCCTTTAGTCATTCTCAATTCCCCGTCAATGAAATCTCTCTTTAAATATTTAGACTTCTTGCCATAGAGGGTCATTATCGATTGGATTTTTTTAGGGGGCAGGGAGCTTTGGCTGGTTGAATTTTCATTATATTTCAGCTCTAAGACCATTTTCTATTTCTTGGCTTCTGAAGATCTTCTCCCAGGCTTCTGGCATTATATACCTTTCTAGATGTATCCTTGGTCATGAAACAGCTCTGCAGGTTCAATCAATTCTGTCTGGCTTTTCTTTGACTTAATGTATTTATGCCTCTGTAATCAGAAAATTGCAACCTCTTCTAATGAGCCCTAGTATTTCTGAATTCCTTTCATTCACAATATTTTCCATTATGTCGACATCTTTGATTCATTTGGACCTTGATCTGATGGAGGGTGATATAACTTTTAAGTTTTGTAGTCCTTTAAACAGTATTACAAAACTTATTATCGATTATTTATTTTTAATTTTTCTGCATTTATCCTGCTTCATATTGAAGGGGCATAATTTTTTCTTTAGAAGTGACATTTAAAATACAGGTGGTGCCCTCGTTTCTCCTTTTGTATTTATTGTTATATGTCCTGTTTCATCCCAGAAGAGTACTGAAAGAGCTTAATTGCTATGACATATGAACAAGAAGATTAGGGTAAGCAAAATGAACTCCAACACACTGAAACAAGAGGTTTATCATTGTTGTTTTTTAACATATGATGAAAAACTATTTCTTTTTTCTTACTTTGTATTCTTTTCTATAGAGATTCTCCCTTGTCATTATATTTGATTTTGGTAGCCTGTGGATTGCATAAACTTTAATCTGAATAGAACAAAGAAGGGACACGACAACATATTGAGATGGAGGAAAGTGCCACAACATTCCTCACAAGATAATATCTTGGAAATCTCATTTATTGCTGGGTCCAAGGATATTTGAAGCAGAA
Organism: Dipodomys spectabilis; assembly: GCF_019054845.1. Classification (NCBI taxonomy): domain Eukaryota; kingdom Metazoa; phylum Chordata; class Mammalia; order Rodentia; family Heteromyidae; genus Dipodomys; species Dipodomys spectabilis. The sequence continues at coordinate 6,088,829 of NW_024871210.1, read as the reverse complement.
TAAAATGTAAGAAAATTGAGAGATAGGGTAACATAACACAAGAAAGTGATTCACTGGCTAGCACAAATAATCATAATAACTTTGTACATCAACTTGACAAGTTGAATTGAAGAGTAGAGTATTGATACACTTATTTTAAATTTCCTAAGTTTACACATGGATATGTATGCAGATTGGTTTACAGTCTTTATACAGATATGTTGATAGATCTGTTCTCTTCTCATTCTGAACAATCTAGAAAAGGCACAAGTTACCCTGAGTCTACAGGTTCCAAGCCATCTCTCAAAAATTAATATTGAATTCATTCCTCCTCACTACTTCTTCAGGAAAACCAAGAAACATTTGAAATTTCTCATTAGACACACTTATGCCCATAAACAGAAACTTTTCCATTTCACCATCAATAATAAAAATATTAAATTTCCTCATCTGTACCCGTGTAATTCAACTGTATTGATACTATACTGCATTGGAAACCAACCAACAAGTGTTCATAAGGTGGATTTTCCTAAACTATGCTTCAGACTATTGCATTTTCATCAAGAATGTTTTATTAGGGAAATGAACCCTAAGATATGTATTCAAATATTTTTGTTCTTTCATGTGATTATTTCTAACACATTTATAAGATGATTCCTTTGTTGCTTTGTAGGTACCTCTCCCATGATATAACCGTTGCTTACACTGTATTTGATGTCGGTATAATTTGTGGATGGGAAGGGAAAAAAATTGTTTAAATAGGGATACTGGTGGAACCATTGCAACAATGAGATATACAAGACGCTATGTTGAAAACGAACTTTATAACTTTTGTAGGGGGGAGGAGGTTTGAATGGAGAGGATGGGGGGGATGGGAAGGGATGGGAAGAGAACAAAAGGAGGAAGCTACAATGCTTGATAAGAAATGTACTCATTATCTTGCCCATGTATCTGTAAACCCTCTGCACAGTATTTTCACAATAAAAAAAATAATGTTATAGACGAAAGTGCCAAATCAACTATAAATATGTGAGGGCAAATATATATGGAGCAAATTACAAACAATTTGAAAATGAAGATAATCATCAAATATGGTTCTATGAAAATGTTTTTGTTATACTTGACAGTTACACTCTATTCATCTTGAAATATTTTAGAAATATATTGGCACATTTCCAGAAGATAAATATCCTCTTGCCTGAAAAATATTTTTTTTTCACAAAATCATACCATCTTCACAAATTGCATTTTCCCTCCTCAAAAAATACATTTTGAATGATATTTTGTGTACACACAAGAACCTGGTTTTTCCTTGCCACAGGTTTTGGAAAAAACTTAGAATCCTTGCTCAGATAAAATTACACATTGAAATTACTTAGAGGGATGAGACACTTGTATTGTAAGAAATTTTCAGTCTTTCAGTACAGAGTAGAAAATTGTAAGTTTGTATAAGAAGTCTAATATCAATAAGGTTTTGTTATGTATTTATTATGCTCTACAATTGTAACAATATATGGAATGGAAGATGATACCCATAAAGGACAGTGAAAAATGAAGTATGGTTTGTTCTCTGTTGAGAAACAAATTCAGACTTGATGATTGACGTTTCCATACTCCAACCTTACCATGTCTATGTGGAAAGTGACATGGTGAATTCCAATAAAGACATAAACACCTGAGTTTAATTATGGATTCAATGTACGGGTGAATGGGTAGAAGAAATCAAAATGAATTCATTTGCTTGAGTGAACGTCACTATAAACATACATACATATATGTTTGTATATATCAGTAAGATGTAACTAAAACTATGAGAAATGGTTTGAATTCATGGTGTAATAACAATGATTCCTGCAAGAAATAAGAGAAAAATATTATTTACTTTCTTTGGAAAAGACCCGAGTGTATATTTCTGTATTCTGCATATGAACATGAACTTCATTAGTCATTCAAGAGATATTCAAAAATTAATAAGAGCACATCATCAGTTATTTTCAAAAAATTTCAGGCTTGCTGTTCCACTTCCATTTCTATTCAAACTTGTTGTTTGTATACAAACAATTTCACAAATTATGCTTGGACACTCTCTGTCTCAACACAGTCAAAAGAAGAACATTTGAGGTGTAACCATAGTCAATCCATTACTGCAATTATTATGGTCCGTCCAGTTTTTCAAATCTTTCCATACATTCCAGATTCTGGCTCAGCTATGCCTTGGCAACGGTTCTAAAATATGTGTCTTTTAAAATATTCATGAATGTATCATGATCCAGGAAAATAAGAAGAAAATGTTCACATGGTTGAATAGAATAAAAAAGCCACAGTGGATTTTCTATATAATGTTATTGCGATGAATTTAAATAAACATATTTTATCTCCATTTCATTATTTGTGAAGGCATGCATAAAAACAAAGCACAAAAAGTGTTTATTTCGAGCCAGGTGCGCTGGTGGCTCACACTTGTAATCCTAGCTACTCAGGAGGCTGAGATCTGAGGATCACAGTTCAAAGCCAGCTTGGGCAGGAAAGTCCCCATGAGACACATCTCCAGTTAATCACTCAAAAACTAGAAGTGGTGTTGTGGCTCAAAGTGGAACTGTGTTAGCCTTGAGCAGAAGAGCTCAGGGACAACATCTAGGCCCTAAGGTCAAACCCCACGACTGACCAAAAAATAAATAAAAATAAGACAGAGAGTTAGACAAGAGAGGGGAAGCCAAGACAAGGAGACACATCTGAGTGTCTGCCAGTAGCCTCCGCGGCGGCGGCAGGGTCGCAGCGGCGACCGCAGCCGCGGCCATACCTGAGCGCTCACACAGAGAGTCCGGGACGAAGGAGCCAGACGCAGCGGGCGAGAGGATTCTACTCAACACCACTAAGAACCGACAAGGAGCGGACATCTTCATCCTGCAGTTTGCAGACCAGAGATGACCCAGGATCCAAGACTCGGCGTGAGTAGAAGCCCGACGTCCTCACTCCTTCTCAGGGAGCAGAGGAGGGAAGGCCACCCCTCCCCCCCCAGCACCGGTGATCTCCATCTTGGATACCGACAAAGCTCAGAGGAGCTGCTAGCTCCAACTCAGGCCTTGGAATAAAACGAGTCATTTAACAGGTCACAAGAACTTAACGGCGAAGTGACCTGCCAGACTCAGCTCCATCCAGGGAAAAGTCACCCAGCTCAGGCACCAGCCATTGGAGTGGCTTTCCTCACTGGGTAACCAGAGCCAGAGTCTGCCCCTCCCTCTAGCAGCCTCCACAATCAATTGAAAAACAGAAACCCTGAGAATGGCTCCAGGGTGGGCTCTGTGAATTTTTCACAAAGTAGCCCCAGGGAAAAGCTACTGTTTGTTGAAAGGCCTCAACTCTACCAGAACCTAGCCTCATCACCCCTCTTTTGTGATTCTCAAAGCAGATCACCCTCCCATTAAACTAACCTGGGAGGGGGATTTCAAAATCTTGGGTAAAGCAGAGCATTTTTCTGCCTGTTCGAACAAACTGACTTAAGAAACCAATCAAGCCACAGGACCTCAAGCTGACCAGAGACTCCAACAAGAGGCTGGTTACAGACAAAAGGGAGATACAGGGTTCTTCCCACCCCTCCCAAAATAATCAAAGAACTTTTTTTTTCTTCTTTTCTTTTTTCTTTTTGGTACCTTATATATATATATATATAAGAATGTTTTTTTCCTTTTCTAAAACTTCTATTAATCTTTAATTTTTGCCTTTTTTGAAAAAATAATTGTTTTCCAGTAACTTTTTTTTCCCTTTTATAATTTTTATTTTAGGAATACGTGAATGTACGTTTTCCTTTCTTTTCTTGTCTTCTCTCTCTTTTTCTTTCTTTCTTAATTATCTTTTTGTTTTTTGTCTAGCTGTACTGAACTTCTGATCTTTTTTTTCTCCCTTTCGTATCCTTTTCACCTTTTCCTTTCTTTTGTTCTTCTGTATGTGACTTAACTCTTGTCCTGCACATCCTCAGATAAATCCATAGTTAACTAGTAGACCCTATCCCCCGTTGTGTACATACTTAATCCACAAATTTATTACTCAATCCAAAACCTCTGAGACTTAAATTCCTTAATAGCAGTACTACCTCTTTATACCTATATAATATTTTAAGCATTTTTTTAAGTTTTTCACATCTCCTCTATCTCCCACCTGTTTTCTCATTATATTCACATTCCTCTCCAAATAGATGGTCTTTCAATCTCCATAACAATATTAATTTTTACGTTTCTAATTTTTTTTTCTGGTCTCTTTTCATTTCCCTTTCCCTTTCTTCTTTTTCTCTCCCTCTCTACTTGCATCCTACCCAACCTATTTCCTGCATTGAGATTAGGACATAGTTAACTCTCCCTGTGCCTCCCCACACCAATCTATTCCTAATTTTTACCCACATCTCTCCCTAACCCTAAAAATTTCTAGTTTTCCAAATTCTTCTCTGCGGTTCAAAGCCCATTAACATATAGTTGTTTGATGTTGAATAGATGTATCTGTTGAACTAGATTGTATCTGTAGACTATTGACTGTATAAATGCAAACGTTGGTTGATGGTTGCCTTAAGATAGTGTTCTAGCACAAAACTGGTGCTATTTTCATCTCAAATGGGCAGAGTAAGCCGGAAAAACACAAGAAAAATGGAAAATCCGGGTATCTCAATTCCCAATCTTGATAATAAGGGGTCAGATCAGGTAATGAACAATCCAGAGGAGAGTTCCCAAATAGCTCTACAAACACTGGTGGCAAACATGATAAATGAGAAGTTTGACAACTTACAAAGGACTCTGTATGAGGGTGATAGGGAGAGAGAGGAGGCATGCCAAAAGTTTATACAGGAATATCATAAGCGTGAGGAAGCTACTCAAAAACTGATACAGTATTTGCGTGAACAACTTGAGAATACTCAAAGAGAAAGGGAGGAATGGCGTGAGCAGGCTGAGAACACTCAAAGAGATCTGCAGGAATCCCACGAACGGGAGGAAAGAGAACTGCAGGAATCCCACAAACGGGAGGAAGCTAATCAAAGAGTAATTCAGGAATTGAGAGACCAGGTAGAGAACACACAAAGATCACTAAAGGCATTCATGGAATCCATTAACAAAGAGCTGAAGGAAGTCAGGGAGACCACAAAGGGAATGCTGAATGGAACCCAATAGAAGGAATGGGAGTCCAAAGAAACCATAACCAATCAACTAAGTGATTTGAGAACAAACACTGAACACCAAATTAAGGAAGTAAAGAAATTCATACAAGACCTAAAACAGAGCTTCAACAAAGAACTTGAAGCCATCAAAGCTGACCAATTAGAAGGAAAAGAGATAAAAAACAAAGTAGAGAGTCTTGACAGCAGGCTAGACCATGCAGAAGATCGAATCTCAGGGATTGAAGACAGCCTAGATATTATAGAGAAAGAACATACAACCATCCAAGACAAGTCCAAGAAATATGATAGATCTATCCAACACTTGGAAGACACCATCAGAAGGCCTAATCTAAGGATAATGGGTGTAGAGGAGCACCTACAAACAGAAGTTAATGGCCTAGGAAATTTGTTTAATAGGATCCTAGCAGAGAACTTCCCAAACATGCAAAAAGATAGGCCTATTCAGATACAAGAAGCTTTTAGAACTCCAAATAGACCAGACCAGAATAGGATATCCCACCGTCACATTATAATCCACACAGGCTCAATTCAGACCAAGGAAAAGATCCTTAAAGCTGTCAAGGAGAAAAGATCCATCACCTATAAAGGGAAACCAATTAGAATCACCTCAGATTTCTCAGCAGAGACAATCAAAGCAAGAAGAGCCTGGAATGATGTATGCCATGCCCTAAAAACAAAAAACTATCAACCGAGAATACTGTACCCAGCTAAACTCTCCTTCATAACTGAAGGCCAAATGAAAACTTTCCATAGCAAAGAAAAATTGAAACAATACATCTCCATAAAACCAGCCATACAAAAGATTCTTAAAGATATCCTACACATAGAAAACCAACAAGACCGCGACAAAGGCCAAGAAACTGCACCCGAACTGAGAATCCAAGAACCATAGGAAGAACCCAGTTTTCGCAGCCCCCAAGAAGGTGGATAACATGGCAGGAACTCCCAAATATCTCTCAGTCCTATCTCTTAACGTTAACAGACTGAACTCTCCAATTAAGCGACATAGACTGTCTAGTTGGACTAAAAAACAAGACCCTTCTATCTGCTGCCTGCAGGAGTCACATCTTGCCCGTAAAAACAAACACATTTTCAATGTTAAAGGCTGGAACAAAATCTACCAAGCAAACGGCCCCCATAAACAGGCGGGAGTTGCAATCTTAATATCAGATAAAATAGACTTCAAATTAAAATTCGTGAGAAGAGATAAAGAAGGTCGCTACATACTAATTAAAGGAGCTCTCCTTCAGGAGGATATTACTATTCTAAATATCTATTCGCCAAACAATGGAGCACCCAAATTTATCAAAGAAACACTACTTTCCCTCAAATCCCACATAGATCCAAAGACATTAATTGTTGGGGATTTTAACACACCACTCTCCCCACTAGATAGATCAACTCGGCAAAAACTCAACAGAGAAACCACAGATCTAAACAGCTTCATAGATCAACTAGACTTAACAGACATCTACCGAACATTTCACCCAGCAGCATCAGAATACACATTTTTCTCAGCAGCACATGGAACGTTTTCTAAAATAGACCACATTTTAGGCCACAAAGCAAACTTGTCTAAATTCAGAAACATTGAAGTTATACCTTGCATTCTCTCTGACCACAAGGGAATAAAATTAGAACTCAACACCAAAAGCCACCAAAGAAAGTCCGGTATCACATGGAGGCTGAACAACACACTGCTGAATCAAGAGTGGGTTATGGAAGAGATTAGAAAGAAAATTCAAATGTTCCTGCTATTCAACAAAAATGAACACACAAATTACCAGCTCCTCTGGGACACAGCAAAGGCAGTACTCAGAGGCAAGTTTATAGCTCTGAGCTCCTACATCAACAAATTGGAGAGATCTGAAACTAGCAATTTAATGACACATCTAAACCTCCTTGAAAAAGAGCAGCAAGATAAACCCCAATCCAGTAGACGGAAAGAAATAATCAAAATTAAATCAGAATTAAATGAATTAGAATCCAAAAAAACTATAGAAAGAATCAACAAAACAAAGAATTGGTTCTTCGAAAACCTTAACAAAATTGACAGACCCTTAGCAAATCTTATCAGAAAAAGAAGAGAAGACACCCAAATTAATAAACTCAGAGATGAGAATGGAAACATCACCACGGAAACAAGCAAGATTCAGAACATTATAAGGGAATACTTCTCAAAACTTTATGCTAATAAGTTTGAGAACTTGACAGAAATGGACCTTTTCCTAGCAAATATTGACATGCTAAAACTAAACCAAGATGAGTTAAACCAGCTTAACAGGCCCATATCAAGCATTGAAATAGAAACAGCAATAAGAGACCTCGCAGCTAAGAAAAGTCCAGGACCAGATGGTTTTACAGCGGAATTTTACAAGGCCTTCAAAGCAGAGCTCACACCTATACTCCTCCAACTCTTCAATGAAATTGAAAGAGAAAGCTCACTACTGAACACATTCTATGAAGCCATCATAACCCTCATCCCAAAACCAGGCAGGGACTCATCAAAGAAAGAGAACTATAGACCCATTTCTTTGATGAATATTGATGCAAATCTTCTCAACAAAATTTTGGCCAATCGACTTCAACAATTCATCCAAAAAATCATACACCACGATCAAACAGGATTCATTTCAGGGATGCAAAGCTGGTTCAATATACGCAAATCAATTAATATTATTCATCACATCAACAGGAGCAAGAATAAGAACCACATGGTTATCTCAATAGATGTAGAAAAAGCACTCAACAAGATCCAACATCCCTTCCTGATGAAGGTTTTGGAAAAATTAGGAATCCATGGAACATTCCTCAATACAATAAAGGCTGTATATGACAAACCTACAGCCAGCGTTATACTCAATGGTGAAAAACTAAAGCTATTTCCAATTAACTCAGGAACAAGACAAGGATGCCCACTCTCTCCACTTCTCTTCAATCTAGTATTAGAATGCCTAGCTACAGCAATAAGACAAGATGCAGACATAAAGGTGATCCAAATAGGGAAAGAAGATTAAAAACTCTCCCTCTTTGCAGATGATATGATCTTGTATTTAAAGAATCCCATAGACTCCACTCCCAAATTACTCAAGCTGATTCAAAACTTCGGCAAAGTAGCAGGTTATAAAATTAACCCCCAAAAATCAATGGCTTTTCTGTATGCCAACAATGAGAAAAGTGTGGCTGAAATTACGAAAGCAACTCCATTTGTAATAGCCCCACAAAAAATAAAATACCTAGGAATTAACTTAACTAAAGAAGTGAAGGACCTCTATGATGAAAACTTTAAAATCTTGAAAAAGGAAATCAACACAGAACTTTAAAAATGGCAAAACCTCCCATGCTCCTGGATTGGAAAGATTAACATCGTGAAAATGGCAATACTTCCCAAGGCTATCTACAAATTCAACGCAATACCTATCCAAATTCCAACCTCATTCTTCAAGGAAATAGAAGAGGCAATCCAAAAATTCATATAGAACACTAAAAGACCCCGAATAGCAAAAACGCTTCTGAATGGAAAGAACACTGCTGGAGGAATATCAATACCAAACTTCAAACTCTACTATAAAGCCATAGTAATCAAAACAGCTTGGTATTGGCATAAGAACAGACCTCAGGACCAATGGAATAGAATTGAAAACCCAGAAATAAACCTACAGACCTATAGCCATCTAAACTTTGATAAGGGAGATAAAACAATAGAATGGAAGAAAGACAACCTCTTCAGTAAACGGTGCTGGCAAAACTGGTTAACTGGTTAACCAGTTCCTCAAAACTGGTTAACATGTAGAAAACTTAAGCTAGATCCTTATATCTCACCCTGCACCAGAATCAACTCCAAATGGATCAAAGACCTTGAATTCAAAGCAGACACTCTGAAAACATTACAGGATGGAATAGGAGAAACCCTGGGTCTCCTTGGCTCAGGCCGAAATTTTCTGAATAGAGACCCGGAAACACAACAAATCAAAGAAAGGTTGGACAAATGGGATTGCATAAGGTTGCAGAGCTTCTGCAGGGCAAATGACTTAGCTAGCAAGATCAATAGAAAGCCCACGGATTGGGAGAAGATCTTTACTAGCCATACAACAGACAAGGGTCTCATATCTAAAATATACTTAGAACTCAAAAAATTAAACCCCCAACAACAAATCCTCAAAGAAACAACTGCCCAATAAGTAAGTGGGCGAAAGACTTAAAGAGAAACTTCTCTGAAGAAGAAAGAAGGATGGCCAATAGACACATGAAGAAATGTTCAACATCCCTAGCCATAAAAGAAATGCAAATCAAAACAACATTGATATATCACCTCACTCCAGTTAGAACGGCAAAAATCAAGAACTCTAACAACAACAGATGCTGGAGGGGATGTGGACAGAAAGGAACCTTACTTCATTGTTGGTGGGAATGTAAACTTGTTCAACCACTTTGGAAAGCAGTATGGAGGTTCCTCAAAAGACTTCACATAGAGCTCCCCTATGACCCAGCAATCCCACTTTTGGCCATTTACCCAAATGTTTACAAACAAGACCACACTAAAGCTACCAGCACAACTATGTTTATTGCAGCATTATTTACCATAGCTATGATATGGAACCAACCCAGATGCCCCTCAGTAGATGAATGGGTCATGAAGATGTGGTATATATACACAATGGAATTCTATGCCTCCATCAGAAAGAATGACATTGCCCCATTTGTTAGGAAATGGAAAAACTTGGAAAAAATTATATTAAGTGAAGTAAGCCAGGCCCAAAGAAACGTAGGTCCCATGATTTCCCTTATTTGTAATATCTAGTATATGTATGAGTCAAGCGGAAAAGGTCATATAATTTGATGTCAGGAAAATGAACCCTTAGATGTGTATTTTAATGTTTTTTTCTTTCATGCATGTGTTTCTAATACATTTATAAGATTACCTCTTTGTTGCTTTGCATGTCCCTCCCCCACAGTATAACCCCTGCTTTCACTATATTTGATGTTAGTATAACTTGTGGAGGAGATGGGGAAAAACCAGTTGTTTAAGGATACAGGTGGACCTGTTGCAACAATGAGAAGTACAATTTGTCATGTCCAAAACGAGCTTTACAACGTCGGTGCGGGGGGGGGGGGGGGTAAGGGAGGGAAGGGGGGAAGGCGAAGGATTAGGATTAGGGGGGAGGGGGGAGGCTGGGAAGGGATGTGAAGGGTAAACAAAGGAGGAGGCTGCTATGCTTGGTAAGAAATGTACGCATTATCCTGCCCATGTAACTGTAACTCCTCTGTACAGTATGTTCACAAATAAAATAAAATAAAATTAAATTAAAAAAAAGCGTTTATTTCATAAGATATATCCTTTAAAAGGATATAAGCTGTATGGTAGGCAAGTAAAATATTAAAGGGTACCTTGAAAATATCTTCGGTTACAATTACAAGAAATGTAACAAAAATAAAATGCTTTCCCTATATAATGTGGAGAAATAAATTCCCTTAAAAGTGACATTCATATTGTGAATTGGTATGAAGTAAATATATTCATTAGTCCAGAAAAATAACTAACCTTTAAGAAACATACACATGTCAATTGTCAGTGTGAAGAGTGAAATGTTGGACTTTGAAATGAATATAGAAAATTTCCATTAACTAGGTTAATATGATTTCATTAAAAATACTTTCTCAAATATATATGGTTATGAGAATTCCATGCTAGAAGCACACCAAGTTTTGGAATGCATGGCTGGGTTTGAGCCCAGTGTCAGATATTTAACTATCAATAGCTCAATTATGGATCCACTTCTCATTACCAAAGAAGACATATAAGGAAAATATTCCTGGACAACCTGTGATTAATGTTTATCATGATTGAGTAAAATCTAGAATTGAAGGTAGAAAAAATATCCTCAGTTTTCAAGCGAAAAATTGTAAAAAATTTTGTTTGCACACACACACATACACACACAAATACACACATACACAAATATTTGCATCACCAAATGGACAGGACAGTAAACAGAAATATGAGATCACACACACAAATCTACTCACATATATATAATGACAAAAATAAGGTTGGATAAAATTTAAACGACAAATGAGGAAGTAACATTGTCTACATATTCACACATTCTCCCATCAATTCACAGGTTCTCAAGTATCATCCAACTTTAGAAGCTAGAAAAACTATGATTCATAAATAGGACATATTATCATAAGGGAACAGAATAGTAATACTTGGAATCATATTAAATGGTAATAACAAAAGAAGTTGAGGAAATATCACTGCATGAAACACTGCTCTGAATTGCAAAGAGAAAATGCAAGTTAGTACAAGTAGGAAGTGAATAAAATCTAACTGGCTCCTATCTGGATGAAAGTATTTCTGAGATTTTGGAAATACCAGCGAGTAAACCAAAATACCAGTGATGACTATTGCATTATAGTCCTTTATTTGCTTCTTGCTGGTCGTTGGGCTTGAATTCTGGGTTTGTTCACAGTCCCTGAGCTCTTTAAAGTTCTAATGCTCTACAGTTGATCTACAATGCCATTTCCAGTTATGAGGTAATGAGAGTGTGACAAAGGTTCCTGTTGGACTGCCTTGAAAACTGTTCCTCAGATCTCAGCCTCCTACATGTCCCTAAACTACTTGTACCAGGCTTCTTTTCTCTGTTATCCAGAGTGTTGATGATTTTTCTGTTTCATTGTTCCCGACATTCATGCACTCTGCAGGTCCAAACGTGATTTTCCTTAGGGATAATACTCTATAGTATTCCATTCTGAAAGGATGAATTCCAGAAATGAATCTGAAAATACTCCTTGACTTTATTAATCAACAATAAGAGCCTCATGGTTCAAACACAAGAAATGCTAGAATTAATAACATTATCACCTGGCCCTCAAATGTGGTTTGACCCCAAAAATCATTTCCCATGGCATAGTCTTAATTCTATTGATCCAATATTGAATTGATCCATTCAGTGTGTAAGCAGTATGAGTCTTAGTCCTCTCTATAATATTCAAGAGTTAGAAAATTGTCATCTGTTGCAAGGGTGAATATGTCTATTCCCAGTAGTCTGCCTCACTTAGCACTTTCTTCACTATAAAACCTGCTAAATCATCCTGCTCATAACATTGTAATGTCTGACATACAGCAGGCAATTGAATACAAATTCCTAGTATGCTTATTACCTTTTCACAGGAAGCATATATGACGCGCCGACCGTGATGAGAGGCTCATGTAAATACAATTTGATGTTAAGTTAAACACGCATGTTGTTTTTTTTTTTACACAGGACTGATCAGAGATCTTTTTTATAATATCAATACATCTAGAATCCATTGTCTCACTTATGAAAAGGATAATATCTCTTATTGGCAAGCAACACAAATTACATCATTCTATATGTAATAAATGCTTAGGAACAATTCCATGCAAGCCCAATTACTGTTCATTTGTTCCTTTATTTGCCACCTTACCATTTCAGGAAGAGATGGTTGCTCTGATAATCTATAAAATCAAGAGTACAATATATTTTGTGATCCTGGAAGTACAAGTTTATTTGAATAATTACAGTTCTTTAAAATAATCTCATAATTACTCAATAAGCTACAATACCTTTTGTAGTTACACATCTAATTTTGATTATCCTATCTATACTATATCCAATGTGTTTTCATACTTTATTCGGGAATGGTAAATGTGATCTCCATGTATGCATTGATGATTAAAAAATAGCTTTAAATACATTTTATTAATATATATGTTTGCAAAGTGCAAATTGTAAGTCATCTCAAGAATCTCCTCAAATAATGCAGGAAGACAATTCAAAACAGGTAGTTATTTTTACAATAATAATCAATTTCAAAATGTAGACATGATACCCACATGCAATTGTATACATTGATCAATTACCATTTGAAGGTATGTCCACTTACAATTTCATAATTGATGAGATGAGTGAATCCTGAAACCATGAAAAGGGGGAGAAAGTATTGGTTAAAAAAAAGCTGGTATGGATCCATTCCCTGATTGAAATTGATTGTAAGCGAATGAGAAGTTTTTTGAGATAAGGTAATTCTGATCTTCAGTAGTTTGGTTGATTGAATTTCTTTTTTTTTTGTTTGTTTGTTTGTTTGTTTTATTGTGAAAATACTTTACAGAGGAGTTACAATTACATGGGCAAGATAATGAGTACATTTCGTATCAAGCATTGTAGCCTCCTCCTTTGTTTCCCCTTCTCATCCCTTCTCATCTTCCCCCTATCCCCCCAGCCAATCCTCCCTGCCCTTCCCCACCCACCCCCCCCGACACGAAAGTTGAAAAGTTCGTTTTCAACATAAGGACTTGTACATCTCATTGTTGCACTGGGTCCACCTGTATCCCTATTTAAACTATTTGTTTTTCCCCTTCCGCTCCAAAAATTATACCGATATCAAATACAGTGAAAGCAGGGGTTAGACTGTGGGGGAGGGACATACACAGGAACAAAGAACTAATCTTATAAATGTTTTAGAAAAAATCGCATGAAAGAAAAAAAAAACCATTTGAATACATATCTTAGGGTTGGTCTTAGTGAAACTATACTTCAGTTTTACCATCAGATCACCAGCTCAGAGAGTAATCCAAAACTTCGTTTGTAGTGAGCAAAATATATATTTATGCAGAACAGAGAGTGTGTTATTCATTCATCCTATTTCTCCAGCTTCAATTATTACAGAAAGTTATATATCACAAGAAAACAGCATATTTTTAACCTGTTGTTGCCAGAGGTTTTGAATGTGCCCCAAACAAAACTTGAGATACGATCTTCTAACGATTCTGCCAACGAGAGGAATATATACTTGGTTGAGGAGTTAGACTGAATTGCCTTTAACCTTATCAATATAAAGAACAATACCAAGATTGACAGCCTTATGAACCTTACAAGAAACACTTAGATGCATTATAAACATTGAAAAGAACAAATTATTTTAGAAATATGTTAGAAGCATTAGCAAGAAATAAAAAAAAAAAAAACTTTTGTGTTTGACATGGCTTTTGAAAATGTAGGACTGCATATCTCCATATATATATTGATATTAGCATAGGAGACAAACCAAGTTGAACAATGAATTTTAATTTCACACTTAAAGGAACAAATCATACATAAGCACCACCTAAGTTGAGATTCAAACACGGAAAATTCAGAAAAATACAACGAACTCTTGACCTTTATCCCAGATTCCTCTGAGGAAACATACTGTCATGTATTTTCAAAACTCTTTTTTTTTGGGGGGGGGGGTGAACCTCCTTCCCAGCCCAGTACTCTTGCCTTGTTTCTGGTTCTAAGTTATGTTGACTACAAACAAAGAGAAATCTACCATCAGAGTAGATTCTGGAGCAACTGGCCTACATTGATTTGGACTGTGTTTTAGATATCAGGTTTGCCTACATCATCTTCAAGAGAAGTTTTGCCTATACAAGTTGGAATATATTAACTGAGTTAATCTCACAGAGCCAGATGGCAAACATTGAAGGGACAAGTAGCAAATTTGGAAGCAATGTGAGAATCATTCTGTATAACAAAATTTCAAATGTGAAAAAATATTCAAATTTTCTCTTTTTAGATTTCTTTGGGAACAATGCCTTCCATGGGGCTTGACAATATAATATGGGAGATATGTTAGTGCATCCTTTGGCAGAGGGCTAGATTTCTGTAATTTTAGCCATAGCACCTCTTCTCTTTGTTGTCATTTGATAGTCGAGATAAGATTCTCAATGACTTTCCTTCCTGGGCTGGCATCAAAAAATAATACAGAGATCTCAATCTCTCAGATTGATATGATTGCAATAGAAGGAATCAGTGCCAGGCTTCATAAAATTTTATTAGGAACTTTAGAAACGTACATTTACTCAATTTTGGCCTTTATTTACTCAAATATGGGTTACTTATGCACAATTTATAAAACCATAGAAAGGGTGATTGAAAATATATTTGAAAATGTCCAAAATGGAGGCTCATCAAATGTCTTCTTTACAAACTCAACTCAGAAGCTGTGTTTCCCTTTCAGCTCTGGAAATTACTGTAGTAATATTACATTCAGAAAAAAATAAAAAACCTATTCTGTCAAACTTCAAATATTGAGAAATTTTTGATCAAAATAAAAGAACAATTTTGTACTCAATATCCTAAATATAGATAAGAGACACAATACATCTCCCATGTTAACAGTTGTTGAGCACGGTCTGAAAGCTAAAGTATCCAAAATTAATTATAGGCCATATGATAATACAATGCGTCTTAACAAAATGATTTACTGTTGAAGAATGACATTACTTTACATTTTGGCAATTAGGCAATGGGAAAGAAAAGGAAATCACCTCTAAAGTTTGTGAAACATGGCATACACAGTTTGACATAATTGCCCACACAAAACATTTTGCTTATGTTCTGCTTTGAATGGAGATCTAGAAATACAACTGGAGAAGTACAGAAGTTGGACTTCCATTGTCTTACTCTCCATTGTATGCTACGGAGATTTCATAAGGAATACAAATATCTCTCCATGATATTTCTGCCACACACATTCTCTCACATGTTTCACAAATATATTCGACAATTTATCTTAAAAATAATCAAATTTATCCATGAACTAAAAAATTATGGAATATCTACATGTTCCAATGAAACATTATCTTTCTACATTTCACCAGATGGTATGGGAAACTACATGATATGATTTTGTGATTTTTATCATAGGGACACTGCAATAACCTCTCTGGATCCACAGGTTCCTGTGGGAATAAAAAATACCTCAGAAAAAATCAATATGTTGGGGGAAATACAAATCTTCATTGTTTTTTCTCTTATGAATTATACCATAACTCAGAAATCCCTATTTGGAGAGGGCAGAATCAACACATGACCAAGACTAACACTCTGGAATTTAATTTCTCATATACTCTACTCTCGGATCCTATTAGGTAGTACATATTTTTACTATTATGAATAATATTCACTTTAGTTGAATAAATATTGCTTTGAGTCAGATAGAACTGTTAGCTTGTGTTATCTTCTGAGAACACACATCCATTGAGGGGCACTGATTTATTTGCATTCTTACATTTCAATATAGAAAATGCCCATAATTTACACAGTTTTATCTTTCAATCTACCATATGAAAAGTTCAAGTTATAATTAACAGCAGGTCTAAAACTTGAGACAATATCAAGACAAATCCCACTATCATTTTCTCTCTATTCCTGTGAATAAACCTTCTGTGATTCCCTAAAATAACGTGAACTAGACCATTTAAAATAATTTCCCAAAATAAACGGGTACACATGTTTCCCTTCCTCTACTGTGACAGGTAGGTAAATATCAGCAAGTTCTGCAGATAGAAAAATGCTCTGAGGGAAAACATAAGTAAATACTTCCAAATCACATGTCTTATGTATGGTGATTTCCTCAGTTATATGACAAACAACCTGGTAGAATGGATTCATCTCTAATATTTTTGAGGCTAGATACACGTGAAATGAAAAACATAGATATCTCTGTTTACTTCACAGAGTAGAGTCACTTATAATAGTAGAAATGTATAGCTTTTGAACTCAACAAATTGCATATTCTGCAGGCATTAACTTCTCCATCATACCAAACAATTAGAGGATGATGCATCATGACAACTTTTGAGCGAATTTCAGAGTTTTTTTTTTAATTATGGGAGTCTGAATTAACAAATTTCAAATACTTTTTACAAATATGCAATGCAGATAGAAAATATATAATGATCTTAAGGAGAATTTCCCACATATTTCCCACATATATGTCTTGCTGTGTCTTCATATTATAAGGTGAGTAGGAATTATTATTCAGGAAACTGCTTCGTAGAGAAGTTGTGCATTGCAGAAGAAAGGAATCATTGAGATATTTGAGCATCAAAGTTCAAGATTGGGGCTGTGGTTCAATAGTTAGTAAATTTCAATAGTCCAGTGTCTAATGGCCATGAAGAAGAACCAGAAGACATTAAGCATATGATTGCTTTGACCAAATTAAAAATGTCTTGTACATGTCATTGTTGCAGTAGGTCCACCTGTATCCCTATTTAAACAATTTGTTTTTTTCCCTTCACTTCCACTAATTATATCAACATCAAATACAGAGAAAACAAGGGAAAATGCTATTTGAGAGTGACATACAAAGCAAAAAGAACTCATCTTATGAATATATTAGAAAGAAAAACAAGAAAAAAACACTTGAGTCCATATATTGGTGTCATTTCAACTAATAGCAACTTATCTGAACATTTCTGCTTCTCTCAAACATATACCAGTTATTGCAAATAAGGCAAACCATGGGACCTATGTTTCCTTGGGCCTGGCTAACTTCACTTAATATAAGTTTTTCCAAGTCTTTCCATTTCCTAACAAGTGGGGCAATGTCATTCTTTCTGACTGAAACATAGAATTCCATTGTGTATATATACCACATTTTCTTGATCCGTTCATCTACTGAGGGGCATTTGAGTTGGTTCCATATCTTAGCTATGATAAATAATGTTGTAATAAACATAGTTGTGCAGGTAGATTTAGTATGGTCTTGTTTGTGATCATTTGGGTAAATTCCCCAAAGTGGGATTTCTGGATCATAGGGAAGCTCTATGTGGAGTGTTTTGAGGAACTTACATACTACTTTCCAAAGTGTTTCAACAAGTTTACATTCCCACCAACAATGCATAAGATTCCTTTTTGTTCACATCCCCTCAAGCATCTGTTGTTATTAGAGTTCTTTATTATAGCCATTCTAAATGGACTGAGGTGCTATCTCAATATTTTTTTGTTGATTTGCATTTCTTTTATGGCTAGGGAGGTTCAACATTTCTTCCTATGCTTATTGTCCAACCTTTTTTCCTCTTCAGAGAAGTTTCTCCTTAATATGTTATTAATTGCAGTTGTTTCTTTGAAGATTTGTTGTTGTAGGCTTTAGGATTTTGAGTTCCAGGTATAATTCAGATATGAGACCCTTGGCTAGTGAAGATCTCCCAATCTGTGGGCATTCTATTGATCTTGCTAGCTATGTCCTTTGCCATGCAGAAACTCTGCAAGTTTTTATTTGACCTTTTGTTATGGAGGAGAGTTTACTTGGGTACAGTATTCTTGGTTGATAGTTGTTTATGTTTAAGGCATGGCATATGTCATTCCAGGCTCTTCTTGCTTTATTGTCTCTGCCGAAAAATCTGAGGTGACTCTAATTGGTTTCCCTTCATAGTTGATTGATCTTTTCTCCTAGACACATTAAAAAGGATCTTTTCCTTGGTCTGAATTGATCTTGTGCATGTTATACTGTGATGGTGGGAGGTCCAGTTCTGGTCTGCTCTATTTGGGGTTCTAAAAGCTTCTTGTATCTGAATGGGCCTATCCTTTTGCATTTTGGGGAAGTTCTCTGCTAGGATCCTTTTAAATAAATTTCCTAGACCACTAACCTCTCTCTAGGTGCTCCTCTACAACCATTATCCACAGACTAGGCCTTCTGATATTCCAAATATTGAAGGGATCTATCATATTTCTTGGATTTGTCTTCTGTAGTTGTATATTCTTTCTCTACTATAGCTATACTGTCTTCAATCCCCGAGGTTTGATTTTCTGCATGGTCTAACCTACTGTCAAGGCTATGTTTGTTGTTAATCTCATCCCACTCTCCCAATTCCTGTATTACTCTTGTATTAGATTTCTCATGTTCACACAATCCTTGTTTTTCTCTTTAACTGTCCTCAGCCTGCTCACTCATTTCCTGTGTTTCTCTTTGACTGTTCTCAGCCTGCTCATGCATTTCCTGTATTTCTTTTTGACTGTTCTCAAACTGATCATGCCATTCTCAAACTGATCATGCCATTCCTCTATTAATCTTTGAGTAGCTTCCTCACAAGCATGTGATTCCTGTATTAATTTTGGGTTGTCTCCTCTCGCTCCCTATTACACTCACACTGAGTCCTTTGCAGGTTTTCAATCTTTTCATACAACATGTTTACCAATCATTTTTGTAGAACTTTTTGGAAACTCTCCTATGGATTATTTAGTAACTGTTCTGTCACCTGATTATCAAGAATAGGAGTTGATATACCTAACTTGCAATTTTTCTTGTGTTTCTCCAGCTTTTTCTGCCCATTTGGTATGAAAATAACACCAATTTTGTGTTAGAGCATTATTTTAAAGCAAGCTTCAAACAGAATCCTGTAGTTGCACAGTAAAAATGGCAGCAGATAAAATCTAGTTCAATACACACAATCTATTCAATGTCAAAAAACCATAGATTAATGGGTTAATAAGAGGAAAGAAGGATTTAGCGAGCCAGAAATTATTAGATTAAGGGAGAAGGGTGGAGAAAAATAGGATTAGAGGGATATGGAGAGGTAAAAGGAGCTTGAATTTAACCAAGTTCTAATGCCACAGAGAGAAATGGATTGGACAGTATGACAGGAGAAAGATTTTTTATAATTTTAATTTTTTTTTGTGAACATATTGTACAGAGGAGTTACAATGACATAGGCAAGATAATGAGTACATTTCTTATCAAGCATTGCAGCCTCCTCCTTTGTTTACCATTCACATCAATTCCCAGCCTCCCTCCTCACCACCCCACCCAACCCTCCTTCGCCCCTGCACCAAAGTTGTAAATTTCGTTTTTGACATGACAACTTGTACTTCTCATTGTTGCAACAGGTCCAACTGTATCCTTAACCGACTTGTTTTCCCCCATCTCCTCCACAAATTATACCGACATCAAATGTAGTGAAAGCACGGGTTATACTGTGAGGGAGGGACATACAAAGCTACAAAGAGATAATCTTATAAATGCGTTAGAAACAAATGCATGAAAGAAAAAACTATTAAAATACATATCTAATGGTTCATTTTCCTAACATTACATTATCTGACCTTTTCTGCTTGACTCATACATATACTAGGTATTGCAAAAAAGGGAAACCATGGGACCTATGTTACTTTGGGCTTGGCTTACTTCATTTAATATAAATTTTTCCAAGTCTTTCCGTTTTCTAACAAATGGGGCAATGTCATTTTTTCTGATGGAGGCATAGAATTCCATTGTGTATATATACCACATTTTCTTGATCCATTCATCTACTGAGGGGCATCAGGGTTGGTTCCATATCTTAGCTATGGTAAATAATGCTGCAATAAACATAGTTGTGCTGGTAGCGTTAGTGTGGTCTTGTTTGTAAACATTTGGGTAAATGCCCAAAAGTGGGATTGCTGGGTCATAGCGGAGCTCTATGTGAAGTCTTTTGAGGAACCTCCATACTGCTTTCCAAAGTGGTTGAACAAGTTTAAACTCCCACCAACAATGAAGTAAGGTTCCCTTCTGTCCACATCCCCTCCAGCATAGGTTGTTGTTAGGGTTCATGATTTTTGCCATTCTAAGTGGAGTGAAGTGGTATCTCAATGTTGTTTTGATTGGCATTTCTTTTTTGGCTAGGGAGGTTGAGCATTTCTTCATGTGTGTATTGGCCATCCTTCTTTCTTCTTCAGAGAAGATTCTATTTAAGTCATTAGCCCACTTATTTATTGGTCAGTTGTTTCTTTGAGGGTTTCATGTTGGGGGATTTAATTTTTTGAGTTCCAAGTATATTTTGGATATGAGACCCTTGAGTGTTGTATGGTTACTGATCTTCTCCCAATCCGTGTGCTTTCTCTTGATCTTGCTAGCTATGTCCTTTGCCATGCAGAAGCTCTGCAACTTCATGCAATCCCATTTGTCCACACTTTCTTTGATTTTTTTGTGTTTCCAGGTCTCTATTAAGAAAATTTCGGCCTGCACCAAGGAGACCTAGGGTGATAGGAGTAAGATTTTTAAAAAAGAAAGAAAATGGAAAAACAAATTTTAATTTTTTTGTATTTTATTTTATTTGTGAACATACTGTACAGAGGGGTTACAATTACCTGGGCAGGATAATGCGTACATTTCTTACCAATCATTGCAGCCTCCTCCTTTGTTTACCCTGCACATCACTTCCCAGACTCCCCCCTCCCCCCCCAGTCCCAATCCACGCCCCCCCCCCCCCCGCACCGACGTTGTAAAGCTCGTTTTGGACATGTCAAGTTGTACTTCTCATTGTTGCAACAGGTCCACCTGTATCCTTAAACTACTTGTTTTTCCCCATCTCCTGCACAAGTTATACTGACATCAAATATAGTGAAAGCAGGGGTTATACTGTGGGGGAAGGACATACGAAGCAACAAAGAAATAATCTTATAAATGGGTTAGAAACACATACATGAAAGAAAAAATCATTAAAATACATATCTAAGGGTTCATTTTCCTGACATCACATTATCTGACCTTTTCCGCTTGACTCATACATATACTAGAAATTGCAAATAAGGGAAACCATGGGGCTTATGTTTCTTTGGGCCGGCTTACTTCGCTTAATATAAGTTTTTCCAAGTCTTTCCATTTCCTAACAAATGAGCAATGTCATTCTTTCTGATGGAGGCATAGAATTCCATTGTGTATATACACCACATTTTCTTGATCCATTCACCTACTGAGGGGCATCTGGGTTGGTTCCATATCTTAGCTATGCTGCAATAAACATAGTTGTGCTGGTAGCGTTCGTGTGGTCTTGTTTGTGAACATTTGGGTAAATGGCCAAAAGTGGGATTGCTGGGTCATAGGGGAGTTCTATGTGGAGTCTTTTGAGGAACCTCCATACTGCTTTCCAAAGTGCGTGAACAAGTTTACATTGTCACCAACAATGAAGTAAGGTTCCCTTCTGTCCACATCCTCTACAGCATCTGTTGTTGTTAGAGTTCTTGATTTTGCCATTCTAACTTGAGTGAGGTTGTATCTCAATGTTGTTTTGATTTGCATTTCTTTTATGGCTAGGGATGTTGAGCATTTCTTCATGGGTTTACTGGCCATCATTCGTTCTTCTTCAGAGAAGATTCTCTTTAAGTCTTTGCCCACTTGTTTATTGGGCAGTTGTTTCTTTGAGGAGTTGTTGTTGGGGGATTTAATTTTTTGAGTTCCAAGTATATTGTAGATATGAGACCCTTGTCCGTTGTATGGTTACTAAAGATCTTCTCCCAATCTGTGGGCTTTATATTGATCTTGCTAGCTATGTCTTTTGCCATGCAGAAGCTCTGCAACTTTATGCAATCCCATTTGTCCAACCTTTCTTTGATTTGTTGTGTTTCCGGGTCTTTATTCAGAAAATTTTGGCCTGAGCCAAGGAGACCTAGGGTTTCTCCTATTCCATCCTGTAATGTTTTCAGATTGTCTGCTTTGACTTCGAGGTCTTTGATCCATTTGGAGTTGATTCTGGTGCAGGGTGATATATAAGGTTCTAGCTTTAGTATTCTACATGTAGTTAACCAATTTTGCCAGCACCATTTACTGAAGAGGCTGTCTTTTTCCATTCTATTGTTTTAGCTCCCTTATTGAAGATTAGTTGGCTATAGGTCTGTAGGTTCATTTCTGGCTTTTCAATTCTATACCATTGGTCCTGAGGTCTGTTCTTATTCCAATACCAAGCTGTTTTGATTACTATGGATTTATAGTAGAGTTTGAAATTTGGTATTGATATTCCTCCAGCAGTGTTCTTTCCGTTGAGGAGCGTTTTTGCTATTCGGGGTCTTTTATTGTTCCATATGAATTTTTGGATTGCTTCTTCTATTTCCTTGAAGAATGAGGGTGGAATTTGGATAGGTATCGCGTTGAATTTGTAGATAGCCTTGGGAAGTATTCCTATTTTCACCATGTTAATCTTTCGAATCCAGGACCATGGAAGGTTTTGCCATTTTTTAAGTTCTGTGTTGATTTCCTTTTTCAAGATTTTAAAGTTTTCATCATACAGGTCCTTCACTTCTTTGGTTAAGTTAATTCCTAGGTATTTTATATTTTGTGTGGCTATTACAAATGGAGTTGCTTTTCTAATTTCAGCCACACTTTTCCCATTGTTGGCATACAGAAAGGCCATTGATTTTGGGGGGTTAATTTTATACCCTGCTACATTGCCAAAGTATTGAATTAGCTTGAGTAATTTGGGATTGGAGTCTATGGGATTCTTTAAATACAAGATCATGTCGTCTGCAAAGAGGGAGAGTTTTTAATCTTCTTTCCCTATTTGGATCACCTTTATGTCTGTTGTCTTATTGTTGTAGCTAGGCATTTTAATACTAGATTGAAGAGAAGTGGAGAGCGTGGACATCCTTGTCTTGTTCCTGAGTTAAGAGGAAATGGCTTTACTTTTTCACACTTAAGTATAATGCTGGCTGTAGGTTTGTCATATACAGCGTTTATTGTATTGAGGAATGTTCCATGGATTCCTAATTTTTCCAAAACCTTCATCATAAAGGGGTGTTGGATCTTGTCGAATGCTTTTTCTGCATCTATTGAGATAACCATGTGATTCTTATTCTTGCTCCTGTTGATGTGATGAATAATATTAACTGATTTGCGTATATTGAACCAACTTTGCATCCCTGAAATGAAACCTGTTTGATCATGGTGTATGATTTTTTGGATGAATTGTTGAAGTCGGTTGGCCAATATTTTGTTGAGAAGTTTTGCATCAATGTTCATCAAGGAAATGGGTCTATAGTTGTCTTTCTTTGATGAGTCCCTGCCTGGTTTGGGATGAGGGTACTGATGGCTTCATAGAATGTGTTCGGTAGTGAACATTCTCTTTCAATTTCATTGAAGAGTTGGAGGAGTATTGGTGTGAGCTCTGCTTTGACGGCCTTGTAGAATTCCGCTGTAAAACCATCTGGTCCTGGACTTTTCTTAGCTGGAAGGTCTCTTATTGCTTTTTCTATTTCAACGCTTTAAATGGGCCAGTTAAGCTGGTTTAAGTCATCTTGGTTTAGTTTTTGCATGTCAATATTTGCTAGGAAGAGGTCCATTTCTGTCAAGTTCTCAAAATTATTAGCATAAAGTTTTGAGAAGTATTCCCTTATAATGTTTTGAATCTTGGTTGTTTCAGTGGTGATGTTTCCATTCTCATCTCTGAGTTTATTTATTTGGGTGTTTTCTCTTCTTTTTCTGATAAGATTTGCTAAGGGTATATCAATTTTGTTAAGTTTTTCGAAGAACCAACTCTTTGTTTTGTTGATTCTTTCTATAGTTTTTTTGGATTCTAATTCATTTAATTCTGATTTAATTTTAATTATTTCTTTCCGTCTACTGGATTGGGATTTATCTTGCTGTTCTTTTTCAAGGAGGTACAGATGTTTCATTAAATTGTTGGTTTCAGATCTCTCCAATTTGTTGATATAGGAGCTCAGAGCTATAAACTTGCCTCTGAGTACTGCTTTTGCTGTGTCCCAGAGGAGCTGATAATTTGTGTGTTCATTTTTGTTGAATAGCATGAACATTTGAATTTCCTTTCTAATCTCTTCCATGACTCACTCATGATTCAGAAGTGTGTTGTTCAGCCTCCATGTGATACCAGACTTTCTTTGGTGGCTTTTGGTGTTGAGTTCTAGTTTTATTCCCTTGTGGTCATAGAGAATGCAAGGTATAACTTCAATGCTTCTGAATTTGGACAAGTTTGTTTTGTGGCCTCAAATGTGGTCTAATTTAGAAAATGTTCTATGTGCTGCTGAGAAAAACGTGTATTCTGATGCTGCTGGGTGAAATGTTCGATAGATATCTGTTAAATCTAGTTGATCTATGCAGCTGTTTAGATCTGTAGTTTCTCTGTTGAGTTTTTGCTGAGTTGATCTATCTAGTGGGGAGAGTGGTGTGTTAAAATCCCCAACAATTAATGTCCTTGGAGTTTTATGGGATTTGAGGGAAAGTAATGTTTCTTTGATAAATTTGGGTGCTCCATTGTTTGGTGAGTAGATATTTAGAATTGTAATATCCTCCTGAAAGAGAGATCCCTTAATTAGTATGTAGCGACCTTCTTTATCTCTTCTCACGAATTTTAATTTGAAGTCTATTTTAGCGGATATTAGAATTGCAACTCCCGCCTGTTTATGGGGGCCGTTTGCTTGGTAGATTTTATTCCAACCTTTAACATTGAAAATGTTTTTGTTTTTATGGGCAAGATGTGACTCCTAAAGGCAGCAAATAGAAGGGTTTTGTTTTTTAATCCAACTAGACAGTCTATGTCGCTTAATTGGAGAGTTCATTCCATTAACATTAAGAGAAAGGACTGAGAGGTATTTGGGAGTTCCTGCCATGTTATCCACCTTCTTGGGGGTTGCGAAAACTGGGTTCTTCCTATGGTTCTTGGATTCTCAGTTTGGGTGCAGTTTCTTGACCTTTTCGTGGTCTTTTTGGTATTCAATGTCTAGGACATCTTTAAGAATCTTTTGTAGGGCTGGTTTGGTGGAGATGTATTGTTTCAATGTTTCTTTGCTATGGAAGGTTTTTATTTGGCCTTCAGTTATGAAGGAGAGTTTAGCTGGGTACAGTATTCTCGGTTGATAGTTGTTTGTTTTTAGGGCATGGCATATATCAGTCCAGGCTCTTCTTGCTTTGATTGTGCCTGCTGAGAAATCTGAAGTGATTCTAATTGGTTTTCCTTTATAGGTGATTAATCTTTTCTCCTTGACAGCTTTAAGAATCTTTTCCTTGGTCTGAGTTGATCCTGTGTGGATTTTAATGTGACGGTGGGATGTCCTATTCTGGTCTGGTCTGTTTGGAGTTCTAAAAGCTTCTTGTTTCTGAATAGGCCTATCTTTTTGCAAATTTGGGAATTTCTCTGCTAGGATCCTCTTAAACAAATTTCCTAGGCCATTAACTTATGTTTCTAGGTGCTTCTCTACACCCATTATCCTTAGATTAGCCCTTCTGATGGTGTCTTCCAAGTGTTGGATAGATCTATCATATTTCATGGACTTGTCTTGTATGGTTGTATGTTCTTTCTCTATAATATCTAGGCTGTCTTCAATCCCTGAGATTCGATCTTCTGTATGGTCTAACCTGCTGTCAAGACTTTCTACTTTGTTTTTATCTCTTTTCCTTCTAATTGGTCAGCTTTGATGGCTTCAAGTTCTTTGTTGAAGCTTTGTTTTAGGTCTTGTATGAACTTCTTTACTTCCTTAATTTGATGTTCAGTGTTTATTCTCAGATCACTTAGTTGGTTGGTTATGATTTCTTTGGACTCCCATTCCTTCTGCTGAGTTCCATTCAGCATTCCCTTTGTGGTCTCCCTGACTTCCTTCAGCTCTTTGTTAATGGATTCCATGAATGCCTTTAGTGATCTTTGTGTATTTTCTTGCTGCTCTCTCAATTCCTGTATTACTCTTTGATAAGTTTCCTCCCCTTCGTGGGATTCCTGTAGTTCCCTTTGAGTGTTCTCAGCCTGTTCACGCCATTCCTGCCTTTCTCTTTGAGTATTCTCAAGCTGCTCATGCAAATCCTGTATCAGCTTTTGAGTAGCTTCCTCACGCTTATGGTATTCCTCCATAAACTTTTGGAATGCCCCCTCTCTCTCCCTATCATGCTCATACAGAGACCTTTGTATGCTTTCAATCTTTTGATTTATCATGTTTGCCAGAAGTGTTTGTAGAGCTATTTGGGAATTCTCCTCTGGATTATTCATTATCTGTTCTGTCCCATGATTATCGGGATTGGGAATTGAGATACCCAGATTTGCCATTTTTCTTGTGTTTTTCCTGCTTACTCTGCCCATTTGCGATGAAAATTACACCAGTTTTGTGCTAGAACACTATCTTAAGGCAAGCATCAACCCAAGTCTGAATTTGCACAGTCAGTGGTCTACAGATACAATCTAGTTCAACAGATACATCTATTCAACATCAAACAACTATACGTTAATGGGCTACGAACCGCAAGGAAGAATTTGGAAGACCAGAAATTATTAGGGTTAGGAGAGATGTGGGTAAAAAAATAGTAACAGATTGATGTGGGGAGGCTCCGGGGGAATTAACTAAGTCTTAATCTCAAAGCAGGAAATAGGTTGGGTAGGATGAAAGTAGAGAGAGAGAAAAAAAAAGAAAAAAAGAAAGGAAATGGGAAAAGAAAAGAGAACAGAAAAAATAGAAAGGTAAAAATTAATAAAATTATTTAGGTTCGATAACAATCTCTTTAGATAAGAACATGAATTTATTGAGAGAAGGAAAGGGATATAAAGGAGATGTGAATAACTTAAAAATGCTTAAAATATTATATAGGTATAAAGAGGTAATACTGCTATTACGGAATTTAAATCTTAGAGGTTTTAACTTGAGTAATAAATTTGTAGATTAAGTGTGTACACAATGGGGGATACGGTCTAATAATCAACTACGGGTTTATCTGAGGGTGTGCAGGACAAGAATTAAGTCACACAAAGAAGAATGAAAGAGAGGAGAAGGTGAAAAGGATAATAAAGGAAAAAGGAAAAGATGAGAAGTTCAGTAGAGCTAAACAAAAAACAAAAAGATAATTTAAAAAGAGAGAAAAAAAAAAAAGAAAGAAGATCAATAAAGAAAGCAAAAACGCAAACTCCCATATCCCCAAAATAAAATTATAAGAGGAAAAGTAAGTTTCTGGAAAACAATTTTTTTT
The DNA here is from genome assembly GCF_019054845.1 of Dipodomys spectabilis. Lineage (NCBI taxonomy): Eukaryota > Metazoa > Chordata > Mammalia > Rodentia > Heteromyidae > Dipodomys > Dipodomys spectabilis. Next base: position 6,061,186 of record NW_024871210.1, on the reverse strand, counting down.
TTATCAAATAAGTCAAAGATTAAAGATTGAAAAACATTTTAGAAAAGAAAAAAAAAATTATATAAGTTACCAAAAATAAAAACTAAAAAAAAAAAAAAAAAAAAAAACAGGAGACGAAGAAGAGAAAAAAGAAAAAAAACAAACAAACAAAAAACAAACAAAAAAATACAAAAAACTTCTTTGATTTTTTTTGGGGAGTAGTGGGAAAAATCCTGTATCTCCCTTGTGTCTGTAACCAGCCTCTTGTTGGGGTCTCTGGTCTGCTTGTGGTCCTGTGGCTTGGTTGGTTTCTTAAGTCAGTTTGTTTGAACAAGCAGTAAAATGCTCTGCTTTACCCAGGATTTGGCAATCCTCCTCCCAGGCTAGTTCATTGGGAGGCAGATCTGCTTTGAGTATCACAAAAGAGGGGGATGCAGTGATGAGGCTCGGTTCTGGTAGCTTTTCCAGGGCTGGTTTGTGAAAACCTCACAGAGCCCAGCCTGGAGCCATTCTCAGGGTTTCTGTTTACTGATTTTCAATTGCTTGTCGAGGCTGCTAGAGGGAGGGGTAGCCTCTGGCTCTGATTACCCAGTGAAGAAACCCACGCCTCGGGCTGGTGCCCGAGCTGGGTGACTTTTCCCTGGGTGGAGCTGAGTCTGGCAGGTCACGCCACCCTTAAGTTCTTTTGACTTGCTAAATGACTCGTTTTATTCCAAGGCCTGAGCTGGATCTAGCAGCTCCTCTGTGCTTTGTTAGTATCCAAGATGGAGATCACCAGTGCTGGGGGCGGGGATGGGTGGCCTTCCCTCCTCTGCTCCCTGAGAAGGAGTGAGGACATCAGGCTTCTACTCACGCTGAGTCTTGGTTCCTGGGTTGTCTCTGGTCTGTGAACTGCAGGATGAAGATGTCTGCTCCTTGTCAGTTCTTGCTGGTGTTGAGTAGAATCTGCTCATTGCTGCGTCTGCTCCTTCGTCCCGGACTCTCTGTTACTCAGGTATGGCAGCTGTGCTCGCCCGCCAACACCACAGCTCCCGCTGTGGCTGCAGCTGCTGGCAAGGGCTCAGAAGTGTCTCCTTGCCTGGGTTTCCTTCTCTGGCCTATGTCTCTGTCCTGTGATGGCACACTCGGGGAATTCTCTGACTTAGGACTGTTCAATGGAACTCTAAAACTGCTTTCTATGCGAGAGCTTACTTAGACTCCAGCTTCTCCTCCGCCATCTTCCCGGACTCCCAAAATTTTAATTTTAATGTAAATCTAAAGTAATTATATTGAGGGAAGAAAAGACTACGATGAGAGGAGGGGAGGGACACTGAGGAGACATGAAAAACTAAAAAATAAAATTTCTTAAAAGTAGTTATTAATTATATTTATTATTATTAATTATATAGGTATAAAAAGAAAATACTCTATTAAAGTAGTGAAGCCTAAGATCTTGTGAATAAAGTAATAAATTTCTGCAGTTAATATGAAAAAAATGGAGGATAACCTCTAATGTTCGAAGATGGCTGTATATCTCGAGATGAGCAAAACAGTAATTAAGTCATCCAAAAAAGAAAGAGAAAGACATGAATATAATGTGAAGAAGGACCCAAATGTTAAAAAAATAAAAAAAGAAGTACGCACACACCCATATATAACCTAAAATAAAACGTTTGAAAGAAAAAAAACAGATTAATAGAAAACACTTATTAATTTAAATTTTAAAAAGGTACAAAAAGAGTTCTTTGATATATTTTTTGGGAGGAGGGGAAGGGAAGAATGTGTATGTCCCCTAGGTCCATAAGCAATCTCTTGGTAGGGTCTCTGTTCTGCTTGTGGTGTTTGGTTTTCCTGTGGCTTGATGGGTTTCTTAAGTCAGTTTGTTTGAGAAGGCAGAAAAATGCTCTGCTTTACCCAGGATTTTGTGATCCTCTTCCCAGGCTAATTCAGTGGTAGGGAGATCTGCATTGAGATTCACAAAAGAGGAAGATGGCTATTTCCTCTAGTTTGGAAATGCTGTGAAGAGGCTAGGTTCTGAGTAGGGTTGAGGCCTTTCAGCCAACAGCTTTTTCCTGAGGGGTTATTTCCTGAGACACTCACAGAGCCCAGCCTGGTGTAAATTTCAGGGTTTATGTTTACTGAGTTTCAATTGTTTGTCTATGCTTCTGTAGAGAGGGACAGTCTCTGGGTTTGTATACCCAGTGAATAAAGTCACTCCTCCAGGGGCAAAGCTGCATGTTCCTGGGCAGAGCGACTTTCCCCTGTGTGGTGCAGAGCCTGGCAGGTCAGGTTAGGTTCTTGTGACCTGACTCTTTTGTTTTCCTCTAAGGCCTGAGTTGGAGCTAGATGCTCAGCTAGGCTTTTGTCAATATTAATGATGGAGTTCTCCGTGGTGGGGAGGGGCTGCCTTCCCTCTTCTGCTTCCTAAGGAGTGAGGATGTCAGGGTTCTATTCACTCCAGATTCGTGGTTCCTGGGACATCTCTGGTCTGTGAACTGTAGGATGAAAATATCTACTACTCCTCAGTTCTTGCTGGTGTTGAGTAGAATCCACAACCCTGCTGTGTCTGGCACCTTTGTCCTGAACTCTCTCTGTTGTAGATACAGAGGCTAAAGCTGCCGCCACTGCCACCACTGACTCCAATGGGCTACCTGAAAGTGGTCCTATCTGTTTCTTTGCCTTGATTTTTCCCTCTCGGGCCAAACTCTGTACTGTGATGTCACAACTTGGTGTGATTCTTTAGCCTATGACTGCTCACTGGAACCCTAAATCTGCTTTCTATGCAAGAGCTTGTTTAGCCTCCAGCTTCTGCTCTGCCATCTTCCTCTCCCTCCTAGGCAGTTGTTTGTTGGAGGATTTGTTCTTATAGAATTGACATTTTCAAGTTTCAAATATATTTTATATAAGAGGCTGTTGTCCATTGTATAGCTAGTAAAGATCTTCTCCCAATCTGTGGGCTTTCTTCTGATCTTGCTAGCTATGTATACTTTGCCATGCAAAAGCTCTGCAGCTTCATGCAATTCCATTTGTCCATCTATTTTTGATTTGTGGTCTTTCTGTGTCAAGGAGACCTAGAGTTTCTCCAATTGCTTGCTGTGATGTTTTCAGGGTGTCTGCTTTGACTTTGAGGTCTTTGATCCACTTGGAGGTGACTCTGATGATTAACTAATTTTGGCACCACCATTTACTTAAGAGGCTGTCTTTGATTCTGTTCTTTTAGCTCCCTTATCAAAGATTAGCTGCTATTGGTCTTTGGTTCACTTCTTGGATTTCTTATTCCATTGGTACTTAGGTCTATTCTTGTGCAAATACCAAGATATTTTGATTACTATAGGTTTGTAGTAGAGTTTAAAATTTGGTATTGTGTTCCTCCAGCCAGTTCTTTCTCTTAAGGATTGTTTTTGCTATTCAGGGTCTTTTATTGTTCCATATAAATTTTTGGATTGCTTCTTCTACTTCATTGAAGAATGAAGTTAAATATTGATGATTTGCAATGAATTTATAGATAGCCATGGGAAGTATTGTCATTTTCACTGTTGATCCTTCAAATCCAAGAACATGGAAGGTTTTCCACTTCCTAAGTTCACCTTTGATATGATTTTCAAATAATTTAAGTTTTCATTGTAGAGATCCTTCACTTCTTTGGTTAAATTAAATCCAAATTATATTATTTTTTGTAACGGTTTTACAAAAGGAGTAGCTTTACTGATTTCAGCAGCTCTCTTCTCATTGTTTGCCATTGCTTTCTGAGGGTTAATTTTATGCACTGCTACTTTGCCAAAATTTCAGATCAGCTTAAATAACTTGTGAGTATAGTCCGTGAGATTCTTAAATATGAGATCATGTCATCCACAAAGAGGGAGAGTTTTACTTCATATGTCTCTTTGGGGTTCCCCTTTATATGTGCATCATCTTATTGATGTAGCAAAGCATTCTAATACTAAATTGAAGAGAAGTGGAGAGAGTTGACATCCTTGACTCAATTCTGGTTTTAGAGGAAATGGCTTTAGTTTACACCATCTACGTAAATGCTTGCTGTAGGTTTGTATTATATCGCCTTTATTATATTGACGAATGGTGCATGAATTCCTAATTTTTCCAAAGCCTTCATCAAAAAGTGGTGTTGGATCTTGTCAAATATTAATTCTGCATCCATTGAGAAAATCATTTGGTTCTTATCCTTGCTCTTCAGAAGTGATAATTTGTAATAATGGATTTGCATATATTGAACAGGCTTTGCATCCCTGAAGAGAATCCTGTTGTTGATTGTTTCTATGATTTTTTTGGATTCTAATTCAATCAATTTTGATGTAATTTTAATTTTTCCATCTACTGGATTGGAGTTTAGTTTGCTGTTGTTTTTCAAGGAGGTTCAGATGTCTCATTAAATTGTTGGTTTCATATCTCTCCAAATTGTTGATGAAGGAACTTGGAGCTATAAACTTGCCACTGAGTAATGCTTTTCCTGTGTCCCAGAGGAACTCGTAATTTGTGTGTTCATTTTTGTTGAATAACATGAACATTTGAATTTCCTCTCTAATCTTTTACATGGGCCACTGGTGATTCAGCCATGTGTTGTTCAGCCTCCATGTTTTAAAAGAGACTTTCTTGGCTGGATTTTGGTATTGTATTCTAATTTTATTCCCCTAAGTATGAGAGAATGCAGGGTATAATTTCAATGTTTGTGTATATGGACAAGTATGCTTTGTGACCTAAAATGTGCTCTATTTTGGAAAATGTTTCATGTTCTGCTGAGAAGACTGTGTATTCTGATATTACTGGGTGAAATATTCTGTTAAATCTAGTCTGTTAAATGTAGTTGGTCTATGCAGTTGTTTAGATTTCTCTGTTCAATTTTTGCCAAGTTGATCTATCTAGAGGGGATAATGGTGTGTTAAAGTACCCAACACTTAATGTCTTTGGATCTAAGTGAGATTTGAGGAAAAGTAGGGTTTCTTTAATAAATTTGGGTTCTCCATTGTTTGGCGAATAGATGTTTAGAATTTTAATATCCTCCTGAAGGAGAGATCCCATAACTTGTATGTAGGAACCTTTTTTATCTGTTCTCATTAATTTTATTTTGAAGTATTTTTTATCTGATATTTGGATTGCAACTCCTACTGTTATATGGGTACTGTTTACTCGCTAGATTTTATTACAGCCTTTCAATTTCAGAATATCTTTGTTTTGATGGGCAAGTTGTGATTTTGAAAGCAGCAGATAGAAGGATCCTGCCATGTCGGTTAATTGGAGAGTTAAGTCCATTAATATTGAGCGTTAGAACTGATAGAGCTTTGGTAGTTCCTGTCATGTAGCTCACAATCTTGGGGGGTGTGACAGCTGGGTTCTTCCTATCGTTCTTTGATTCTCAGTTTGGGTGTGGTTTCTTGGCCTTTATAATGCTCTTGTTGGTTTTCTATGTGTAACATCTTAAGTATATTTTGTAGGGCTAGTTTTGTTCCATATATTGTTTTAGTTTTTCTTTGCTATGGAAGGTTGTTTTTTTTTTAGGTGGGTACAGTATTCTTGCTTGATAGTTTGTCTTTAGAGCATGCCATATATCATTCCACGCTCTTCTTGCTTTGCTTGACACTGCTGAGAAATCTTCGGTTATTCTAATTGTTTTTCCTTTTTGAATGATTGATATTTCTCCCTGATAGATTTAAGGATTTTCGCTTTCTCTGAATTGATCCTATATATATTATACTGTGTTGGTGGTAGGTTCTGTTCTTGTCTGATCTATTTGGGGTTGTAAAGGTCCTAGGTTTTTTCTTGTTAGGTTGTTCTCCGCCAGAATTCAGTTAAATAAATTTCGTAGAACATTAACTACTGTCTCTATGTGCTCTTCTACACGCATTTCCCTCAGATTAGGCATTCTGAAGGTGTTTTCAAAATATGCAATAGACCTATCATATGTTTTGGATATGTCTTGTATAGTTGTATGTTCTTTCTCTCTGTTACCTAGGCTGTCTTCAATCCTAAAGATTCAGTCTTCTGCATGGTTAACCTACAGTCAAGACTTTCTATTTTTTGTTTTATTTCCTTTCCTTCTAATTAGTCTGCTTTTATGACTTCAAATTCTTTGTTGGGGCTTTGTTTACGATTTTGAATGGACTTCATTAATTCCTTAATTTGGATTTCATGAATGACTCCATTGAACTTTATCTATTCTCATCCAACTTTCACAATTCCTGTATTCCTCTTCGATTAGCTTCCTCATGCTCAGGCAATTCCTGTCTTTCTCTTTGGCTATTCTCTACCTGCTGAGGCAATTCTTTGTATTATTCTTTGATTAGCTCCCTCAAGGTCAGGAGATTCCTGTACTAATTTTTGTCAGCTTGATTATGCTCATGAAGTTACTGTGTCAATCTTTGGTTAGCCTCTTATTGCTCCCTATCGTGCTCACACAGAGTCCTTTGCAGGCATTCTATCTTATTATTCACCAATCTTATTATTCACCATGTTTCCTAATGTTTCTAGAACTTTGGCGCAATTCTCTGGATTATTCATTAACTGTTCTGTCACCAGATATCATGAGTGGGAGTTGAGACACCTGGACTTGCCATTTTTCTTGTGTTTCTCTGGCTTGTTCTGCCCATTTGTTATGAACCAATTTACTGCTAGGACTATTTTAAGGCAAGCATCAACCACAGCCCTTTAGTTGTGCAGATTGATAGATGCAGTAAAAATGGCTGCAGATAAAATCTATTTCAACACATACAATCTAATTCAACATCAAACTACTATGGATTTTTGGGATAAGAACATCAAAAAGGTATTCAGCAAACCAGAAATTAATAGGTTTAGGGTGAATCATGGGGAAAAATAGAATTAGAGCAATAAAAATAAAAATATATATTTAAAATTAAAAAAGAAAAATTGTTACTTTTCAGAAAGTGCTAATACACACACGTGCTCTGATTGTGAATGCCTGGGAAACAGAAAGGGCATTGGACACCAAAACATTAGAACTAAACACACAGTTGAAACATCTATCACAAAAATAAACTGAAGTGAAAAACAAGAAAGAAAACTAGTAAAGTCTTTTTTTTTCATTTTATTTGTGAACATATTGTACAGAGCGGTTACAATTACATGGGCAGGATAATGCATACATTTCTTACCAAACATTGCATCCTCCTCCTTTGTTTACCCTTCACATCCCTTCCCAGCCTCCCCCTTCCCCCCCACACAATCCCAATCCTTCTCCTCCAGCCCCCCCCCCGCTCGTTTTCGACATGACAACTTGTACTTCTCATTGTTGCAACAGGTCCACCTGTATCCTTAAATGACTTGTTTTTCCCCATCTCCTCCACAAGTTATACTGACATCAAATATAGTGAAAGCAGGGGTTATACTGTGGGGGAGGGACATACAAAGCAACAAAGAAATAATCTTATAAATGCATTAGAAACACATGCATAAAAAAACATTAAAATACATATCTAAGGGTTCATTTTCCTGACATCACATTATCTGACCTTTTCCGATTGACTCATACATATACTAGATATTGTAAATAAGCGAAACCATGGGACCTATGTTTCTATGGGCTTGGCTTACTTCACTTAATATAATTTTTTTCCAAGTTTTTCCATTTCCTAACAAATGGGGCAATGTCATTCTTTCTGATGGAGGCATAGAATTCCATTGTGTATATATACCGCATTTTCTTGATCCATTCATCTACTGAGGGGCATCTGGTTGGTTCCATATCTTAGCTATGGTAAATCATGCTGCAAAAAACATTGTTGTGCTGGTAGCTTTAGTGTGGTCTTGATTGTAAACATTTGGGTAAATGGCCAAAAGTGGGATTGCTGGGTCATAGGGGATTTCTATGTGAAGTCTTTGAGGAACCTCCATACTGCTTTAAAAAAAAAAGTTTACATATAACAGATGAAATACTAAATGAATTCACAAACATCTAATTTGAAACAACTAAAGATTTTATGGATATATAAGCATTGGTGATAAAAAAGACTATTGTTTAATAAATTCCCTTGGTTGTATTGGATGTATCTATTTATACCTTTAGCTATTCATTTATCATTGAGTTGTTACTAAGTTTGTTATTAATGATTTACATATAAGAATATATTAATGAAATAAATAGCTAAAAGATATGAAAAAAAGAAAGAAACTAGAATCTGCATATTTTTTCATTAGAAGAGTTATATATGTATATGAGCTTATGTTTGTATATATACATGTATGTACAAATGTATGTACACTTATGTATATATATACATACCTATATGTATATGCTTATGTTCATATTTATACAAAAAACATGAAGTCATTTCTGAAAAAAAAGAAAGAAAGAAAAGTCTTAGCAGACTATTGGGATCCTCATAGGAAAGGTAATGCAGAAGTAGCATGTCCCAGTGCAAAATGTGAAGGTATGAAAAAACTCTCAATAGCAACATTGAGAATTTCAAGGTGAAGCTGAAAAGTAAAGGTGCTGTGAAAGGAGCAGCAGTTGGACAGCTAAAGGAACTCTCCTGTGACTCTGGAAGCACACTTGCAACTTGAGGAGTTGAAAAGGGGATTAGGATCATGAAAGGGAGCTTTCATGAGAGAAAAGGAGGAGGATAAAAAGGGAGAAGTCTCCAAGTTCCAGACTGAGCTTAAGGATACTAAGCAGGTGTTAAAGGAACTAGAGTCCCTTGAAGTTCAGGGAAACCACTGAGGTAATTACGTAGGTCAGTAGACCAAACAAACACTAGTAGATAACATTGAAAGAAGCAAAACCAGTGGTAACAGATTATAAATGTGGAGACACATGTATTGTAGCAGAATTTCATTGTAATAACGTGATAAAATGGTCACAATGTCTGGCACTGTGATACCACAATGGTTATGATGTCACAGTGTTTTTCTGATGTCATTTGTCATACCGGAAATATGAGGTCCAGAACAGATTATGAGCTCAGAAAAACCCTAAGATAACAAAATAACAGCATATCAGAGATGATTTGAAGACAGGACATGTTTGTGATGTCTCAGTGGGTTAGTGATGTCCCAGTGGAAATGTGACGTCAGAAGGGATTGTGATGTCACAGTGTTTATGAGATCACAATGAGTTTCACAGATCAACAAACATGCCACATTTGAAATAGAATGAAATTGCAGAATAGGCATTCATAATGGGTCTATGACCTCACAATGACATTGTGATATCCTAATTCTATGAGGTCATTGTGTTTTTGTGATATCATATGGAACTGATGGGGTCATAATGACAATGTGATTTTACACTGGTAATGATGTCACAAGGGATTTGTGACATTACAATAGCATGTCATCTCAATTGTCTTTTGTTAATGAGGACATGTGTACACATGTGGTTTTTCAAAGTTGCTAAGAGGTTATAGTAGGATTGGGATGTCAAAATGTGATCATGATGTCAGAACAGCAATGCAATTTCACAATAGTTTTGTCACAGTGATGATGAGGTTACAATGGGTTTGTAATGTAGCTAAAAGTTTGTGATATCACGACATGTCCAGTTCATTTTCATCAGTGTCCAGTACAGCTGATAGGCCCCTCTGTTGTATGATCTTCCCAGTTTACCTCTGATTTGGTATATTCCTCCTATTTTCCCTCAGAATTGCACATATATGCCATATATTTGGTCAGCAGAATTAGGTCAGTATGTAACGATATAACAAGATAAGTAGAGGTCATTGGTTCTAGGGACCTGTTTACTTTGTCATATCTCCATACATTTTGTATTTTACATTCACATATCAGGGACATCATACCATTTGTCTCTTTACTCTTGTCTTACCTCCATCGAAATAACTTTTTCTAAATTCCATGCATTTTCCTGCAAATTCCATTATTTTCTCCTTTCTAATGACTGTATTATATTATATTGTATAAAGTGAAATAATTTTTGGGTCCATTCACCTGCACTGGGGCTTCTGGGGTTCTTTTTATATCTTGGCTATTGTGAACCGTGCACCAATGAATGTGGAGATGCATGTGTCCCTGTATACTGCTTCCTATTGCTCAGGGTAGATTCTGAGGTATGGTTTGGCTGGGTCACAGGGGAAGTTTATATTTAGCTTTCAGAGGTATCTCCATACTGTTTACAAAATGTTTTGTATTAGTGTACATTCCCAGTAGGGTTCCTCTTTCTCTGATTTCATTCCAGCATTTGTCATTGGCTGAATTTAGGCTGTGGGCCATTCTGATTGAGTAAGGTGATATCTCAGGGTTGTTCTTATTTGCATTTCCTTTACAGACAAGGAGGATGAACATTTCCTCATGTATTTCTTTGCTATTTTTATCTCTTCTAGAAATTGGTTTGTAAGTTTTTGGAAGGATCATGTTCTTGAGTTCCCTGTATATACTAGATATATCATGGGTAAATTGTTTTCCCAATTAGTTGTCTGTCTTTCCAGTTTAAGTTCTATATCTTTAGCCATGCAGAAACTTTTTAAGATATTCCCATTTGTGGAATCTCCCTTCAACTTGTTTTGAACCTGTGATTGTGTTCAGGAAATTCCTGCCTGTGCCTATAACTTCTTGTCTGTCCTTCTCTGTCCTGAAGTAATTTCAGAAATTCACATTTGTTGTTAAGGTCTTAAATTTATTTTGAGTTGATGTAGGGTCCATTTTTAGCTTTCTGTGTGTGGCTGCCAAGTTTTCCCAGCACCAGTAGTTGAAGAAGCTATGGTTCTTCACTGCATGTCTTTGGCTTCTTTGTGTAATATCCGCTGACTGTAAGAATGTGGTTTTATTTCTGGACCTTCTAATCCATTCCAATGGACTTGGGGCCTGTTTTTGCAAGTATCAAGTTGCTCTCTTTATTATAATGGTTCTATAGTGTAGTTTGAGAACCGTATCATCATTTATCCAGTGTTGTTGGAGTTTCTGCATAGAATGGTTTTGGCTATGAATTTTTGGACTGTTTTCACGAGTTTAATATATTACGTCATTGGGATTTTAATGTGAATTGCATTGAATTTGTATATTAATTTAAGCAGTATGGTCATTTTCCTCATATTAAATCTGCCTATCTAAGAACAGGGAAGATCTTTCCATTTCCTGGAGTCCTCTATGATTTCTTTCGTTAAGTTTTTATAGTTTACATTAAATAGTTTCTTTACATCTCTGGTTAGGTTAATTCCCAAATATTTTATTTTTTGAGATTATTCTGAATGGGGATCTTTCCTTGATTTCCCTTCCTGCTTGTATGTTCTTAGAGTACAGAAAGGCAAACGATCTTGTGGGTTAACTTTGTATCATGCTACATTGCCAAAGTGGTTTATAAGTTCTAAAAATTTGAGGCTGGAGTTTTTGGGACCAATGAGGAATATTATCATATCATCTGCAAAAAGGGATAGTTTCAATTCCTTCTTTTCTATGCAGATCCCTTTAGTGCCTTTTGCTTGCTTTACTACTCTAAGGATTCCAGAACTGTAAGAAAGAGAAGTGGAGAGAGTGAGCATCCTCGCCTTCTTCCTGATGTTAGGAGAATTGTTTGTTTTTTTTCCCCATTCAATATAATATTGGCTATTGGTCTGTCATATATATATTTTACTGTTTCAAAGAATGTTTCAACTATACCTATACTTTCAAGATCTTTTAACATGAATGAATATTGTATTTTCTCCAAGGCCTTTTCTTTGTCAATGGAAATAATTATGTTATTCTTGAGCTTGGATCTGTTGGTGTGATGGAATACATTTATTGATTTACGTATGTTCAACCATACCATCATTTCTGGGATGAAGTCTACTTGATCATGATATATTATTTTTTTATATGTTTCTGAATTCTGTTGGATAATGTTTTTGAGGAGATTTACATCTATGTTCATCAAGGAGATTTTTCTGTAGTTCTCTGTTTTGTTAGGTCTTTGCCTGGTTTGGGGATGAATGTGATATTGGCTTCATAGAATTACTTCTGTTTTTTTGTTTGTTTGTTTATTAGTTTTCTGAAGAGTTTGAGGTGTATGGGTTTTAGTTCCTGTTGAAAGGTTTTATCATATTCCTTTGGTCCTTGTCTTTTCCTTGTTTGAAGACTTCTGATTGTTTCCTCTATCTCATGGTAAGTTATTGGATTATTCTAATTGATGTATTTCTTCTATGTTCAGTATGGGCAATTTGTATTTCTGTAAAATTTCATCCATTTCTGCTAAGTTTTTCTCCCTCACTGAGTTTAGTTTCTGGAAATAATTCTTTAGAATTGCATGTCAGTTATTTGTTATACTTTTTCTTGTGGAATCTGTGATCTTATTGATTTTGGTTTCCTCTCTCCTTTTAATCTTGCCAGCGTTTTTTCAGGTGAACAGCTTTTTGTTTTTGCTAAATTTATTTATAGTTTTCTTAGTCTCTATTTCGGTAATTTCAGCTCTTATTTTGATTTTACTCACTCCATTTAGTAACTTTAGGTTCAAGTTGTTCATGCTTTGATAAAAGTTTTACTTCCAACATGACATTATTTACTTGCTCTTTCTCTACTTTTTCGATGTATTCACTGAGAGGAAGATTTTGCCCCTCAACTCTTCTTTTGCCATGCCCCACAGGTTTCTTTGGATTTGTATTCATTTTCATTGAATTTTAAAAACTTTTACTTTTTTCTTTAATTTCTCCTGTTACACAGGTGTTGCTCAGAAGTATGTGTTCAATTTCTATGTATTTCATTAATTCTATGGTGTGCTTTGATATTGAGAACTAGCTTGATTCCACTGTAGCCAAAAAGATTACAGGGGAATATGTCCATCCACATTTACTTGCTTAAAGCCTTTCTATGAACTATGATATAGTCTTTTTGGAGAAAAATTAATTGGATGTGCCAATTAATTCTACTTGAGATATGGCATCATTGAATTCAGAGGTTTCTTTGTCAATCCTGTCATTGGTAGATCTGTCCTTGCGTTGAGAGTGGAGAATGAATATGTCCAGTATTATTGTATTTGGATCTATTTTATTCTGTAAGTCTGAGAGTATTTAACAAACATACTTGGGTGCATCAAGGTTTGAGGAGTATAAGTTGATGAGGTTACTATCTTCTTCTTATATTTTTCTCTTAATTAATAGGTAGTGTTCCTCTTTGTCTTTTTAAGTTTGTTCTCAGAGTACTGCATCTAATTTTGTATGCATTTCCTGTTTGAAAATCCTGTGTATCTTTTGATAATTCATTTTTTGTTCTTCAAATTTCTGATCTATGTCTTGCTTTAATAATTGAACATTATCTCTAAAATTTCTTGGATGTACTATTTGTCTTCCATTTCTGTTTTGCTTTCACTGGGGCTCTTTTCTGGGTGTGTGTTGGTATCTGAGTTTGGCTTTCTATCTTGGCTCTTCATGAATTTTGTAATTTTTTGCTGTGAGTTTTGCATGAGGTTTCAGGAATTATTGGAGCACAATTGCAAACTCTGACTGCTTTGGTCAATAGATGGCTGACTTTCTTGGTTCTTGGTTGATTCCTGGACCAATTGAGGAAGCTCACTCCCAACCTTGAGTTGGCTGAGTCTTTACCTGGTCTCAGTTCTGTTAGGAGAAAGGCCAACCTAAAGATTATAATCTGATGCACATAGGACTCTCAGTTTCCTTCTGGATATCACATGCAGTTCCCATCTTCAACCAAGGACTAAGCAGCCTACACTCCTCCTATGGGTGCTCTTGGCTCCAGTTGCTGGAGTCTTCTAGGAATTCCTGAGTATAATAAAGTGCTAGTACCCTAAGCTGTCCAATCTTCCACCCATGATATATAGGCCAGATACTGGTGAGATTTGTGCTTCTGTTTCTATGTCCCTGGATACACAGGTATTTTTTCCCATCACAGGAATGGTTCCTAGGGGTGGCTTTTACCTTCTTTCCACCCTCTTCTGAGGCATGTATCAGCTTTTCACTTCAATCATGACTGGTGTTTGTGTGGCTCAAGAACCCTTTCCCAGGTCCTGGCCCTGGCTCCTGGTCCCCAGACTGCGACACTATTTTGGCTCAGATGGGACCTGTTATGCTGGATTTCCTGCTTTGAGTATGCAGTTCGGATTTCTTTTGCTGACTGTTGTCGCCCATAGGTGCTCTTCCTGGCTTGAGCCTTTATGCTTCCTCGCCAGGGGACTCTGGGTCAAGCTTGATGGGCTGGATGTACTACACAGGCTAATGGGAAGTTTGCACATTTCCCAGTTTCAATAGGGCCTGTAGTCAAGGTGGTAGGAAGTGGGATCTGGATCAAGTTTGGTGGTTACCAGCAGCACTGGTCTCCCCTGGAAAAAAGGTTGTCCCTGAGGTGTGCTCACTTATCCAGGAGCAGGTTAGGAGCTCTTCAGTAGTGCTGTTGTCTGTCTGTTTCTGTGTGCTGTAGGACACTGGTTTCTACCATATTCTGAGATCCATTGAGATAATTGTGAACTGGGCCAGATGGTGGTTGTGGCTCAGGGTCTGTGTTTTACACCATCTCTGACTCTGTTTATGTTGTCCAGGTCAGTACCATAGGCTTGTTTTGTGATAGCATGGAACACTCTAGTTCTGGGGGTTGGTGGGCTTTGGTGGGAAGGTGAGAAGCTGATCTGCTGGCAAGGAGTCGGTAGGGTCTTCATGCAGGTTCTGAACTCCAAGATTTCTTTCTCTGCACTGTCTGAGTTCACACTGGCATCTTCGGAGTCTTCTGCACTGGCATTCTGTGAATAGACCTCTGTATTTCTGGGGTTTCACCACACAGCTCTGGGGCCCAATGACTTTGATGGAATTGCGCAGGGATTCTTCACTGATGGAGTGTGTGGGAAAGGTCTTTGTACAGGTTGCAAGCTGCAAGATTGCTCTGATTGAAATCATCAGATCTAACACACGCACCTTGGAAATCTGCTGCACTGGCATTCTGAAGAATGCCCACTGTTGCTCTGTGGTCCCTGGTCACTCTAGACTGGATCATGCTAAAGCATGGCATGTAGTTGTGCCATCAGAAGGGAATGGGGGAAGGGTCTTTGTGCACGTGCTCTGGACCAATAATTCTGTCTCTGTTTGCTCTCTCTGGGTTAGCACTAGCACCATAGGAGTCCTCTGCACTGGTGTTCTGTGGTCAGACCCCTGTTTATCGGAGTTCCACCCATGGCTGTCATGCCAATTGACTTAGTGGGATGGTGGGGAGCTGCTCTGCTAATGAGGGGTGTGCAAAAAGTCTTTGTTCCGGTTCCAAACTACAAGGATTCTCTGTTTATAATCACCGGGGTCACTACTTTGGGAGTCTGCTGCACTGGCATTCTGCAGATTATCCACAGTTGCTTTGGGGAATCTGGCAGCTCCAGACTGGGCCAGGCCACAGTTTATCAAGGGTGAGGGAAATTCTTCATGCTTTTCTGTCCCGAAATATTATCCTTTTGTTTTTTAAACCTCCTGTTTTTCTCTGGGTATTCATCATTTTGCTAGGTAAACTGATGGAACTTGAACTCTATTTGTTTGGAGAGAGCTGTGGTGATTCACAACTGTTCTGTTGCCATCTGGGTCCTCCTCCCATAATAATTTTTTGATGGCACATTAGTTGGTGATGCAAAATTTGTGATACGGTCACAGTAGATTTGTGATTTTGTAATGGTTTTACGATGTCACAGAGACACGCCAAAACTCAATTATCATTAAATTAAAATGATTATATGAGTTCACAAAGGGAATAGGATGTCTCGAAACACAAAATTTGATGATGTCCTAACAGTTTTGTGAGGTCCCAATGTGACACAATGGTCATGATGTCAGGAAGTGTGATGGCACTGTGGTCATGATGTCACAGTTGATTTCTGATATCACATGCCATACCTGAAATATTATGAGCTTGAAAAGAGGCTATGAGCTCACAAATGGCCTAAGATACCATGATTATAGCATGCCACAAAGTTTTGAGAACAGGACCGGTTTATGATGTTACACTGTGGTAGTGCTATCACCATGGCTATGTGAAGTCAGAAATGGATTGTGATGTCACAATGGTTATGAGGTCAAAATGGGTTTCTGATATCAATACATATGCCACATTTCAAATAGAATGAAATCATACAAAAGACATTGTCAATGAATCTATGATATCACAATGACTGTGTGATGTCATAATGTTATAGTTCCATTGCTGTTTTATGATGTCACAATGAGCTGATGGTGTCATCATAACAATACATGATGTCACAAAGTACTTGTGAGGTTACAATGGCATGTGTGGGCTCAATTGTCATTATTTCACAATGAGGATATGAATAGGGATTGTGATGTCACAAAGCAACAAAGGACATATTTTTTTAAAAGATGCTAAGAGGTCATATTTTTGAGATAACATGTGATCATGATGTCACAACAGCAATCTGATGTCAGTTTGTGATCTTACAGTGGTGTTCAGGTTACAAAGCTTTTGGGATATCACTATGAGTTATTATATCACAGTGACATCTTCAATTTCAAATGTTACTATTTTACAATGAGGATATGAGTTCACAGAGAGAGCTTGAAGTCCCAAAGGCAATGAATTTCTTAAAATGTTATGAAGTCATACTATGTTTGTGAAAATATGAGACAAAGATATCATAATGGCAATGTTAAGTAGCAATATCATGTGATAATAATGTTTTAATGTCACAACTATTTCATGATGCCATAATGGTGAAGAGGTCATTATAGCTGTATGATGTCATAATAAATTGGTGGTGTCACAATGGAATGCAGAAACATAAAAATTATTAACTCACAATATGACTATGAGTTCACAGAAACTATGTCTACACAGATGTGTTGTAACAAACTTAATGAAGTCCTGTTTTGTGATGTTACAAACCTGTGATACAATATCATAATGTGACACAATGGCCATGAAATCTGGCAGTGGGATGTCATAGAGGTCATAATATCACAGTTCATTTATGTATCATATGTCATATGTGAAATATGAAGAGGTCCATAACAGATTATGTGCTCATAAAAGTCCTAAGATATCACAATGGCAGCATGCCACTAAAGTTATGAGGACAGGAGTGTGTAGTCATGTCACAGTGAGTTTGTGATATCACAATGGCAACTTTGAAAATACACATGGCCTTTGTAATATCACCGTACTTTGAAGCACCCATATCGTTATTGTGAATGAAGGAAAATTTGGATAGATATGACCTTATATCATAAACCCTTTGTGATATCATCTCCTCTGTGACATCTCATTATCCTTATGAAATCATCAGCGCATGTGACATCACAAAAGGACAATGACATCACAGCATTATGACATCACATTGGCATTGTGCTATCAGAGACACATTGTGAATACCTATTCTGTGATTTCCTTCAAATGTGGCATGCCAGTTGACACCAGAAACCCATTATCACCTCATAACCATTGTGACACCAAAATCCCTTTGTGACATAACATTGGTATTGTGATATCATAATTGTTAAATAATAATCCTCTCTTGTCTTCGTAACTTTTTTGGTATGTTGCCATTGTGATATATTAGGCATTTTGTGAGCTCATAATCTGTTTGTGAACAAGTAATATTTTAGGTATGACATGTGATGTCAGAAATCCACTGTGACATCATGGCTATTATGACACCACACTGCCATATGTCATGATCATCATTTCACATTGCTACATCACAAACTTGTTAGGACATCATAACATTTGTGACAATATATCCCTTTGGAAATGTCACAGTCTTTTTATGAATTCATATACTCATTGTGAATTAATGACAATAGAGATCTAGATTGCTACTTTTACATCGTGAACCCATTGTGACATCACAAATGTATTGTGACGTCATTAATATTAAGGCCTCACAATATAACTGAAACATAAAACATTATGATATGATTTTGTAACATCACTTTGCTATTGTGATATTACAGTCCTCATTTTCAAAAACAGTATGACTTCATAACTTTTTAGAAAATTCATGGTCTTTGGGACTTCAAGCTCCTTCTTTGAACTTGTACTCTCATTATGAACTATTAGAAATTGAAATGGGACATGTTATGATATTACAAACATGTTGTGACAGCACAAACTCATTGTGACCCCATCACCACTGTGCCATCACATTCCCATTGTGACTACATGATTATATTGTGACCTCCCAAACCTATTATGACCTTTGCAGTACTTAAAAAAAAACGGCCTTTCTGACATCACATTCCCTTTGTGTACCCACATCCTCATTAAATACTGGCAACTGAGATCAGACATGCCATTCATTGTAACATCACAAACTTTTGTGCTATCATCAACACTGTGACATCACATTACTGTGATGACACAATCAGCTCAGTATCACACCACAAATAAAATACATTACATTATTATGACATTACATAATTCATGTGACGGCATAGACATTGGAAATACCTATTCTGTGATTTCATTTTTTTTGAATGTGGCATGTGTGCAGATACCAGAAATCAATTGTGAACTCATGACTTTTATGCTGTCATAGTCCATTTTGATTCCAATATCCACATTGTGAACAATTGACTATTAATATCACAGATAATATTGCAACATCACCAACCTTTTGTGACATCATCCCCCAGTGTGACATCACATTGGAATTGTGACCCCCATCAGCTCTTTGTGACATCACAAAACAGCAATAATATCATAGCATTATGATATCACATTGAGATTGTGATGTCGTATGCTCATTATGAATGGATATTCTATGATTTCATCCTATTTCAAATGTGGCATGTGGGTTAATAACAGACCCTGTTTGTAACCTCATAAATATTGTGACATCATAATTCCTTTGGAATATCACAATGCTATTGTAATGTCACTAACTCATACTGACATCATAAGCCTTTCCTGTCCTCATAACTTTTGGACATAATTAGAATATGATAGTCCCTTTGTGAACTCATAACCTGTTCCAACATGTCAGGTATGATATCAGAAATCCACTGTGACATCATGATAATGACAGAATGGTACAGTGATATAACAATGCCAAAGTATCACAAAATTATATCCTAATAATGTTTGTTGTCAAAAATTAGTTGGTAATGCCATAATGTTCAGGAGATCACAAAAGTTTGTGTGGCCACAATGGGTTCGTGATGTCACAATGGCATGTAGTATTGTAGTATCTCATTTTTCATTACCAAAGAGTATTTCATTTCAGAGTGGAACTATGATGACTCCCAAGTCATGTGTTGGCATAAATGTGATGAAATATTAGTAGGTTTTGAAATCACATTGTGACACATTGATCATGATACCTGGCAGTGTGATGTCATATAGTTATGATATCACAGAGGATTTCTGATATCACATATCAGAAATATTATTAGTTCAAAAATATGTTATGATCTCACAAAGGGCCAAACATATAACAATGGCAATCAAAAAAATTATGAGGACAGGACAGATTTGTGGGTTGGTGATACCACAATGGTGATATTATGTCACAAAGGGATTTTGATGTCACACTGTTTATTAGGTCCCAATGGGTTTCTGATATCAATCCACATGCCACATGTGAAATAGAATTAAATCACAGAATAGTCAATCACAATTATAATGCTATGACATCATTATAGTTTGGTGATATCACAATAATCTGATGGTGTAATATGACAATGTGATGTCATAGTGGTGATGAGGTCAAAAAGGTCCTGTGATGATAGAATGAAATGTCTGATCTCAATTGTCACTAATTCACAATGAGGATATGGATACACAAAGGGACTATGATATCACAAAGGCCATGTGTTTATTCAAAGGTGATGAGATCATATTGTTTGGGATATGCAAAAGTGATCCTGATTTCACAATGGCAATGTCATGTAACAATGGGATTGTGACAATGCATTTTTGATGTCTCTACAAGTTTGTAATACCACAATGGCGTGTTCCATTTCAATTGCTATTTGTTCCTAATGAGGATAAGAGTTCACAGAAGGAGTTTGAATTCCCAAAGTTCATAAATTTTCTCAAAGGTTACGAGTCCTAATAGCACTATGGGATGGTATTATCACAATTGCAATATGATGTCACAATATTGTCATAATAATGTATTGATGTCACAACTTGTTGGTGATGTCATAGTAGGGATGAAGTCACAATACATTCGTGATGTCACAATGGGTTTGTGAAGTCAAACTTGCATGTCATGTCATTAATTCATGAGGTGTTTTTGAATTTACACAAGGACTGTGATATGCCAAAGTGTATGTGTTGTCACTAGTGTGATGAAGTACTAACAGATTTGTGATGTCACTATGTGACATACACCTAACAGTGTAATATCATAATAGTTAAGATGTCACAGTAGATTTCTACTATCACATACCATAGCTGAAAAATGAGGTTGGAAAAAGATTCTGAGCTCACACAGTGCCCAAGTTATCACAAAAGCAGCATGTCGAACATTATGTCAGGACTGGTTTGTGATGTTACAGTGGGTTAGTAATATCACAACAGCAATGTGAAATCACAAAGGGATTGTGATGTCATAATGGTTATGAGGTCACAATGGGTTTCTGATAACACATATGCCACATTTGAAATAGAACTATATCACAGAATCGGCATTCACAATGATTCTATATTGTATCAATGAAAATGTGATGTCAAAATGCTATGATATCATTGTTTGTTGATATCCCAAATAGCTGATGGTGTCATTACAAACATGGCAAATTGATGTCATAAATGTTATGAGGTTACATGGGTTTCTGTTATCATCATATGTGTCACATTTGAAATAGAATGAAATTACACAATAGGCATTCATGATATACCTATGAATTCACAATGACAATGTGACATCATAATGTTATGATGTCATTTTACTTTTGGGCTGTCACAATGAACTGATGATGTTCTGACAACAATGTGATGGCACACTGGTGATGAGAAATTTTGAGGATGAAAACACGTTACTACCTCATAAAAGGCATATGACATCACAATGATAGCATTGCACAAACTTTTTGAGCACAGGACAGGATTGTGATATAACAGTGGGCTAATGGTGTAACATACCAATGTTGATGTAACAATGGTTAGGAGGTCACATGTGTTTTGGATAACAACCCATATGCCACATTTGATATACAATTAAATCACAGAAGAAGCATTCACAATGTGTCTATTTCATGAAATTGATAATGTGATGTCATAATGCAATGATGTCATTGTAGTATGGTTATATCACAATGAGCCAATGGTTTCATGATGACAATGTGATGTCACAATAGTTGAATTGTCACAAAGTGTTTGTGATTTCTCAATGGCAACTCAGATCTCAATTATTACTTCACTATGAAGGCTGTGATGTCATAAAGGCTATGTGATTTATCAAAGGATCTAAGAGATAATAAAATGTTTGAGATTATAGAATGTGATCATGATGTCACAAAGTCAATGTAATGTTAAAAAAGCTTTGGGATATCACAGTGGTGTTGATATCACATGATATAGTTATGTCACAACAAATATCTAATATCACAAACACAATGTTCAAATTCAATTGCTACTAGTAATCAGTGAAGATAGGTGTTCACAGAAGCTTGAAGTCCCACATGCCATGAATTTTCTAAAATATTATGAGGTCATAATATTTTTTATAAAAAACAATGGAACAATTATATCACAAGGGTGATACGATGTGACAATTATGTAATATGACATATTATGACAATAATATGTAATAGTACAGTTTTGATGTCACAATTGGTTCATAATGCCATGATGGCTATCATGTCACATCACAAATATTTGCAATGTGACTAGGGACATATAATGGGTTTCTGATAACAATATTAACATGCTACTTTTGAAATAGAATGAAATTACAAAACAGGCGTTCACAATGTATCTATGACTTCATAATGAAAATGTGATGTCATAATGCTTTAACACTATGATGCTTTGGTGCATTATGCAATGTGATGTCACCGAGGGTTTTGATATCACAGTGATGAGATCACAATGGGTTTGTCATCTCATAACGAGTTTGGAATATCACAATGACAAGAATACCCTTTATTACTACTTGTTCACAATGAGGATACTAGTTCATAAAAGGAACTTCAGGTCCAAAAGACCATGAATTTCTAAAAATTTTCGAGGTCATAGTAGTGTTGTAAAAACACAATAATGTATTGATATCACAATGTTAATGTGATGTCACAATATTATGTCATATCATGGCTTTAATGTCACAGCTGGTGGTTGATGACATAATGGTGATGTTGTCACAGTACGTTTTTGATTTCACAATGGCTGGTGATGTCAAAATGCCATGCTGTATCTTGTTATTAATTCCCAATAAGTATATGACTTCGCAAATGAAATGTGATGAATACAAAAGGCATTTTTGCCAAAATTCTTTTGAAGTCCTACTAGTTTTCTGATGTCTCCATTTGAAACAATGGTCATGACTTCTGGCAGTGTGATATCACAGTGGTCATGATGTCACAGTGAATTTCTGGTATTATATATCATACCGGAAAGTTTAAGAGGTAAAAGAAGTTTATGAGCTCACAATGTTCCTAAGATATCTCATAGAGTAGGCATTAACAAAGTGTCTGTGATGTCACAGTGACAATATGATGTAATGATGCTATGGTGTCATTGTATTTTGGAGATGTCACAATGAGCTGATGTGGTCATAATGAGAGTGTGATATCACACTAATGATGTCATAAAGTATTTGGGATGTTACAAGGGCATGTCTTATCTCAATTGTTATTTTACATCATGAGGATATGGGTACACAAAGGGATTGTGATGTCACAAAGATTCTACGTGGTCATAATAGGTTTGGGGTTTCACAATGTGATGATATTGTCACAAAAGCAATGTGGTACCACAATTGGTTTGTTATGTCCAAGCGGCAATGTGGTCACATGAGGATCCTGTAATAACCAGCAGGTCCCAAGTAATCCTTGGGCCCCAATAATTTTTGTGTTCCTGTGGACCTGCCTTCCATTGAGAGCCAGCATGCTCTCTCGATTGCATGGGGTATCAAGCCCCACATTGTGTGCTGTCAAGAAGGGATTGGGCAGTGTGTCGTTTGGTTAGAGATGGTTGAAAACTGCTGGCAGGAAACCCTTCGGATTGGGGGAGTGGTAGAGCCAATATCTAGGCCCCATGTTCAGAGTAACAGAAAGGGAAAGGGGGGAAAGACCTGGAAGCAAGTGGTGAAACAGCAGGAGTGGAAAGACTTGGGAGGAGAGGAATTTTAGGGATAGCAGGAGTTGAAGGACAGCAACGGGTCTCTGGAGGTGATCTGTGGCTTACTTAAGTGTCCATTTAGGACCTCCTCTGGATGATTTCTTGGACATCTTTTAGAGGACATCTGGGACCTATTATGGAGGTCATATGGGTCCTCCTTTAGAGGTCATCTAGATTCTCATTGAGAGACCATTTAGGACTTCCTCCAGAGGTAAGCTGGGGAATTCACTAAGAAGATATCTGGGACTCTTTGAGAGGTCATCTTGGGCCTCCTTTGAGGTCATCTGTGTCTCCTCTGAAAGTCATCTAGGGCTTCCATGTGAAGTCATCAGGGTCCTCTTTGGAGAACATCTAGGGCAACCTCACAAAGCTTCTGGGACATCCTCTGGAGGTAATTTGCTGCTTTCTCAAGAGAGTATATGGGACTTACTCAAGAGTCCATTGGGACCTCACTTGGCGGTCAACTGGGGCCTCCATAAGAGGACATCTGTAACCCTTAATGAGATCAGCTGGCGCCTCATCGTGAGGCCATCTGAGAACTCCTATTGAGGCCATCTTGCGTTACCTTAGTAAGCAGTCTGGGGCCTCTTCTGGAGGTCAACTTGGGCTTCCTTTAGAAAAAATTCGGAACCTCTTATGGAGGTAATCTGGCCTACTTTGAGAAACAATTTGGGTCTTTCTCAAAAGGGTAATTAGGGACCTCAACAGGCCTCTGGCAAGTCCTCCAGAGGTCATCTGTGGCTAGCTTGGAAGTGATCAGGGACCTCATCTTGAGATCATCAGGGGCTTCCTCAAGAGGCCATCTCTGGCCTCCTTTGGAGATCATCTAGGGTTTCCACCTCGTGAGTTTATCTTTATCTTCTCTGGAAGTCATCTGTGTCTTCCTCCAGAGATAATATTGGGCCTCCTCAAGAGGCTATCTAGGACATCCTCTGGAGGTCATCTGGGGCTTCATTGGGAAATCATCTGGGGCCTCTTTAAGATGTCATTTGGGCATCCTCCATAGGTCTTCTAGGACATCCTTAAGAAGTCATCTTTCAGAGATGTGGCACATGTGAGTTAAGGGTCTGTGGCTATCCATCTGTGTGTGTTTGCTCAAAGCTCTATATCCTATATACTCCTTTATTGCAGGATGGGAGCACAATGTCCAAAAGTTCTAACTAAAAAATCTTTTCCCTTGTGTCATAGGATCCCCCAGAGGTAGACTATTTGAGTACTCTCCCTCTTATTCTGTGCAATCAACACCTCTGATGTTCAGTACCCACCATACCAGAAGTTGTACCAACATCCTCAGGTAGTTCAAGGTGCTATGGTCCCCTTATTACCCTTGAAACAGGCACATGGGGGAGATGGTGTTCCAGCCCTCTTTCTAATATATGCTTCCTTTACAACTAAAGATCTGTGTTGTTGGTAAGAGAAAAATACACCCTTTTCCGAAAAATTCCAAGGGCTCATCTCCTTATTAGAGACAGTATTTTTCACACACCAGTCTAGCTGAGATGATTGTCAGCAAATTTTATAGGTGCTTTTCACCTGGGAGGAAATGGAGTGAACCTGGCACAGTTCTTTGAAGTTGTTCCTTGGAACAGATGGTCCCCCCACTGTTGACCCAGTCCATTTAGAGCAAGTGTTTTCCCAGATTAAACCAAGCTGGGACTACAATATTGATTTAGGTAAGGAGGTACTTCCCAATTATCACCAGACCTCTGCAGGGATCCAAGCAGTGACTAGGAAGCAAACTCATTCATCTAAATTGAGCAGTACTGTACAACTCCCCAATTAATTCCCTGATACTTTTCTGGAACAACTCCTGGAGGCCTATAGGACCTATAGCATATAGATCCTGTTGCCTCAGAGAATGGAAGAGCCCTAAATATGGCCTTCATTACCCAGCTGGCATCCAGGCAGTAGAAGGAAGCTTCAAAATTAGCTTTTGAGGAAAATATGAGTGGGTAACTGTTGCCCAGAGAGTGTTTGATAACACAGATACCCTCGAAGAAAACCAGTCTAAGTAGGGGACAGCGATCAAGAAATCCATGGCAAAGACAGTATATAATTCATATGCAAATGGCAGTAGGGAAGCTCTAGGACTAGATCAGTGTGATTATTGCAAGAAAAATGGGAAAAGGAATCTCCAAGGAGGAAAAAGAGACAATGACAGGTTAAGTAAGCATGTTAGTCTATTGGATACTGTATTCATATCTCTGGAAAAACATGAGGAGCTTCAGGCTCTGAAATCCACCTGTATTGAATTAAAAATTTAGTTCTGAACTTCACAACAAATGAGGCAAAGAAAAAAAGTACACATTTCTGTCTGAAACAAGATTTAAAAAGACTGAATCTCCAATACCTACCACTCAAAACGCAAGAGGTTAAAAACACATTGAACAGCATACTGGAGAAAACCAAGAATTATGGGATGTGAATAAATGTTTTTAAGACATAAATCAGGAAGTTGTGAGAGTCAAAAGTGAGAACAAAATCCTCAAAATGAACCCGAAAACATTCAAATTAATTCCAAGTACACCATGCTCGGTGAGCATTAGGCAAAGATTGAGACCAGAGTTCAGAGGCTGAAGGAGGAACACGATGCCACTACTACTGTCACCATGGTTTTGTGATATCAAAATACAGGCCACATATGAAACAGAATGCAATCACAGAATAGGAATTCACAATGTGTATATGAGGTCACATTGACATTGTGATGTCCTAATGAAATATCATTTTTGTGATTTCACAATGAGCTGATGATGTCATAAGTACATTGTGATGTCACTCTGGTGATGTCACAAAGGTTTTGTAAATGAATTTCCTAAACTCTTATGAGATAATTCTAGTTTTATGAAAACATAATATGACAGTGATAGCACAATAGCAATATGATGTCACAATATTACATAATGTTTTTATGTCACAATTAGGTGGTGATACCATACTGGTAATGAAGTCATAATAGGTTTATGGTTTCACAGTTGGTGTGTGTTGTTACAATGCCATTCCAGGTTTAAATTGTCACTAATTCACAATAAGTATATGAGTTCAAAGGAATGTCTTGTCAGAAATGTGATGAAATCCTAACAGGTTTATGATGTCACAATGTGAAACAATTGTCATGACATCTAGAAGTTATATCACAATGATCCTGAAATCACAGTAGATTTCTGATATCACATATAGTAGTTGAAATGTTCTGAGGTGGAAAACTGTCTTACAAAAGGTCTAAGATATCACAATGGAAGCATGTTACATAATTTGTGAGTAGAGGGCAGGTTTGTAATATAGAATAAACCTAGATGCCCTTCAGTAGATGAATGCATCAAGAAAATGTGGTATATATTTACAATAGAATTCTATGCCCCATCAGACATAAGGAATTCACCCCCTTTGTTAGAAAATGGAAAAATGTCACAATTTGTTGGTGATGCCATATAAGTGTTGAGATCTCAATAGGTTTGTGATGTCACAATGGTTTTGTGATGTCACAATGACATGCTACACATCAACAGTCATTAACTCACAATGAGTATATGAGTTCACAAAGGACTATGAAGCCTAGAAAGGCATGTGCTGTCACAAATGTTTGAAGTCCTAAGATATCAGGCCTGTGATTTCACCTTTGGTTAGTTATATCATAATGGCAAAGTGATGTCATGAAGAAATTGTGATGTCACCATCAGTTTATAATACCAACTACCTGACATTTTGAAATAACGTGAAATCACAGAATAGGAATTATCAGTGTGATTATGATGTCTCAAATATAAAGTGATGTCATAATGTTATGATGTCATTGGAGCTTTGTGATGTCACAATGAGCTGTTTCATACTGAAACAAGGACATTGTGACATGACATTCCATTGTACCATCAGAAACACATTGTGACATCCCAAACCTATTATGTCCTCTTAGCACCTTTGAAAAAGCATGTGCTTTTTTGACATCACAGTATATTTCTGTGCCAAAATTTTGAATAACAATTATATGCATGCCGCTGTAATATCACAACCACTTTGTGACATCATGACCACCGTGACATCACACTGTCATTATGACACCAGAAGCTCATTGTGATTTCACAAACCACAAAGACAGCATAGCATTATGACTTCACACTGTCATTGGGATGTCATAGACACATTGTGATTTCCTATTATATAATTCATTCTATTTCAAATGTGGCATATGTGTTATCAAAAACTTATTGTGACCTCAAAACTACTCATCACCAGTGAAACATCACTTTGTGGCATCAAAATATTATTATGGTATGATATTGGAAATCCCATTTGTGTTTTGATATCATTGTCCCATTTTCTCAATTCTATTATGACCTCATAACATATTAGAGAATTCATGGCCTTTGGGACTTCAAGATCCTTCAGTGAACTCATAGCGTCAGTGTGAACTATTAGCCATTGTTTTTAGACATGTGATTGTGATATTACAAACTCCTTCTCACATTGTTGGCATATTGTGACAGCGTATTCCATTGTGACATCACAATCATATTGGGACATCCCAAAGCTCTTATGATCTATTAGGTTCTTTGAAAAAACACATGGTCTTTATTACATCGCAGTCCCTTTCTGTACACATATCCTCATTGTAATCTAATGAAAATGGAAATCAGAGATGCCATTGTAACACCAGCAACCCTTTGTCACATCATCACCAGTGTGATGTCATATTGACCTTCTGACATGATCAGCTCATTGTGACATTATAAAAAGAGAATATCATAGCATTATGGCATCACATGGTCATTGTGACATCATAGTCACATTATGAATACCTATTCAATGATTTATTTCTATTTAAATTGTGACATGTGAGTTGATATCAAAAACACATTGGGATCTCCTAAACAATGTGACATCACAATCTAAATGTGACATCATATTGCCATTATGTTATCATTAACTCACTGTAACATCAGAAACCTGTCCTGTTCTCATAACTTTTTTGTGTCTCAATCATGGTGCTGGAATGCTGGGCCTCAGTTATGTCCCTCAGATCTTCAGCTCAAGGCTACCATTCTACCTCTTGACCAGAAGTACTACTTCCTTTTTTTGGTGGTTTATTAGAAATAACAATCGCAAAGACTTTCCTGCCCATGCTGGCTTTGAAGTACAATCCTAAGAACTCAGCATCTGGACTAGCTAGGATTAGAGGCAGGAGCCACTGGCTGCTCCTAAGTTTTGTGAAAAACCCACTGTGACATCACAAACTATTATGACCTCATCACCAATATGGAATTACCAATTAATTATGACATCAAAATATTAATATTACATGATATTTTGTTATCACATTGCTACTGTAATATCACAGTTCCATTGTGTTTTAACAAATGACCTTAGAAAATTGATGACTTTTGGAATTTAAGCTCCTTGTCTGAACTCATATCGTTTTTGTGTGCTAGTAGCAATTGAAATCAAATATGTGATTGTCATATGTAGAACTTGTGAAATCACTATCCAATAATCACTACAATGACATAAAAAACCCATTGTGACATCACATTGTTTTTGTGACATCGTCATCACATTATGACATCCAATGCTTGCTATGTCCTCAGTACCTGTGAAGGAACACAGGCTTTTGTTACATCACAGACCATTTGGGTAACCACATTATCATTGTGAACTAAAGACAGTTGAGAGAAGATTTGCATTTTAGCATCAGAAAATCTTAATGACATGACTATTGTGACATCACATTGTCATTATGACACCTTTAACTTACTATGACATCACCAAAGTACAATTATATCATAGGATTATGACATTACATTGTCATTGTGCTATTGTGGACATATCTTGAATGCCTATTCTGTGATTTCATTCCTTTTCAAATGTGCCATATGGATGGCAGAAACCCACTGGGACCTCATAAACACTGTGAAATCATATTGCCATGGCAGTAACACTAATCCACTGTGACATCATAAACCTGTGCTATCCTTTTAACTTTTGTGACATGCTGCTTTTGTGATAACTTAGCCCTTTTTTAAGTCATAATCTGTTTTCAATCCCATAATATTTCAGGTATAACATGAGATATGGAAATCTACTGTGATACAATGAGCATTGTGACATCAGACTGCCAGATATCATGATCATTGTGTCACTTTGTGGCATCACAAACCTGCTAGGACTTTATCACCTTTGTGACAACATATGCCTGTCGATTCATCACAGTTCCTTTGTGAACTTAAATGTTCATTGTGAGTTAATGAAAATTGATATCCCCATGTCATTGTAATATCCCCAACCCATTTAGATATCAGAAAGTTATTGTGAACTCAACACCAATTGTGACAATAAAACATTAGGACAAGATGGCATTCTGACATCACATTGCTATTGTGATATCATATTGCCATTGTGTTTTCAGAAGGCTATTATTGTATCATAATGTTTTAGAAAATGCATGTACATTGGGAATAGAAGCTCCTTTTGTGAATTTGTATCCACATTGTGATCTAGTAGCAATTGAAATTGTACATGTCATTGTGTTATTACAAACTCATTTTGACATTGCAAACACATTGTGGCATCATCATTTCTGACTTCACAAATCTATTAAGATATCACATTGCCATTGTGACATCAACATCAAAATGTGACATACCAAACCTATTATGACCTCTTAACACCTTTGAAAAACCAACTCACATTTTTGACATCACAGTCCCACTTCTGTCTGAATACAGGCTTAAAAAAGGCTCTGAGTCTCCAATAGGTGGAGTCAACCTACACCAAGAGCTTAAAAGCCCACTGAAGAGCACACTAGAGAAATCTGAGAAAAAATTATAAGACATGAAAAATAGATTTCAAAAAATAAAAATGGAACATGTAAAAGTAAAAAAAAAATGAGAAAAATGCTCAAAATGAACCTAGAAAACATTCAGTTTGAAATGAAATCCAAGACCCACTAGCCTGGGTGAGAATGAGGCAAAGTTGGAGACCACATGTCTGAGGCTGAAAGATGCACTGGATGCCAATGCACTGGATGGCAATGCTGCCATCCTTGCTGAATACAAGCCAGCCCAGGAGGAAAACCCGATGCTATATGTGGAAATCAAGGCCATTAAAAGGATATGGACATGGTACAAGAATGTATTAGGCTGAAGTACAGACTGATTATAAGCTTTGAAGTGTGTGAGTGGAAATTAAAAGCAATAGAAAAAGAACTGGTAGTGTAGTTAGTGAAGCAGACACAGAAGTGTCCTGTCCTAGAATAGGAGGCCAAAAAAAAAAAAATAGAAAAATATCAGGTTCAAGAAAGAAAATATTCTCTTCAGAAAGAGATAAAGGACATACATAGGGAATGAATGCGAAAGGGAAAGAGTATTAGGGAGAAAAACAGAAGAGTTAAACAGTTGAATGATCTGTCACAAAAATACACTGAAGTGAAAAACAAGAAAAAGAAGCTACTAGAGGAAAAAGACAAAGAGAACAACAAGATTCTCACCAAAAATCTAAGGAGAAGCATTGTGGAGCGATGGAACAATTGGAGCAAGGAAACAAATCTACTCAATAACACCACTGATTAAGGAGGAGCTGCAGAGCAAGCAAAGGTGCTATGAGAAGGAACAGCAGTTGGACGGTAAAGGAATTCTGCTGTGACCCTTGCAGAACACTTTTAGGTTAAGGAAGACTTTGAAAAGGAGATTGGGATCATGAAAGCAAGGAGGAGGATAAAACAGAAGAAATCTCCAAGCTGCAGACTGAGGTTCAGAGTACTAACCAGAAGTTAAAGAAACTAGAGACCCCAAGGATAATGGCAACAACGGAGCTGGTCAGTGGGGTCTCAAGAGATATTAGTGATTAAGATTAAAGGAAGAAGTCAAAACAGTGGTAACAAGCTTGCAAAGGTGGTGACTCAACTTGTGAAAAATGGTTACAAACCTTTTGTCTGTTTATATCTAGTTATTGGGCAAACTGATAAATTGTCCCATGTCACTTCCTAAAACTGTCTTGAAAACCAATGGGCCCTCAGCCTGACAAGCTTACGTGATGTATACAGAAAGTTGTCAACTGGTAAATGCTAGAGAGCTTGAAGATATAGTCAGGGCTTATGTGAGGAACTTCACCTGATGAATTTTGTGATTTCACAGACAGAAAGTCTGGAATGTATGGTTTTAGGTGTTTGTTAGTGTTAGTAGACATTGTCCTAGCTGGGCTGGGGCATTCCTGACAAAAAATGAAACCACTCAGGTAACAGCCAAAAATTTATTCCGTGAACCTATTTCCTCAATTTGACTTACTGACAGCAGTGGGGTCCTACAATGGGCAGGACTTCACAGCCCAGGTTGCTCAATTAGCTAAGGCCCTAGGGATAAATTGGAAATTACATTGCATTATTGACCTTAGAGTTCATGACTGGTAGAAATTTAAGGAAACTTTAAATTAATTACAGAGACTAGCCATGACGGGGTAAACAGGCTACCATTGGCTCTCTTTGAACAGGAATCATCCCATATTTAAAGAATTCACTCCCTTTCAAATAATTTATGGTAGATCACAGCCTTTGGCTCCTAAATTTGGGAAAGCTATGGTAACATAAATGTCTAACCACAATCTTGTGTAGTCCCTGCGGGTTTTTTTAAGAAGTTCATTTATGTCCCTCTACTTTGATACCTAAGGCCTATCCTGACTAAAACTCCAACAACCGTTTCTTGCCTGGACAGCTGTTGTGGGTTAAAAGCTATTGTGCTCCTGAATTGGAGCACATGTATCAAAGACCTTACTCGATTGTGGTAACTAAACCACTGCCTATTAAATATGCATGAAAACAGCATTGGATCCATCACTATCAAGTGAAACAGGAAGTGGACCAATATGCAGAGAACACTGCAAGATGGACAGTTCAAGAAACTCAGGATCTGTTAAGGATAAAAATTACCAAGTGTTTATTATTCTTAGCTAGTGTGTTTCTATGGTTTCCTCCATGTTATCTGTTAAATTTGCATTTCAAGTCAGTTCAATGCATGGAGAGAAGGGTCGCTTAGGTTTTGGTCTAGAATGATTCAAGGATTTGATTGGACATGAAAAGCAGTGGAGATTGTAATAACCAGTGGGGACCCAATAATTGATGGGACCTGAGAATCAGCATGGCCCCTTTGCAAACACATCTAAGCGACATGGTATCATAATGCTATGATGCTATTGTAATTTGGTGAGGTTACAATTAGCAGATAGCGTCATAAAAAAAACTATGATGACACATTAGAGATGATGGAACAAAGGGTTTTTGATGTTAAAACTGCATGTGTGATCTCATTTGACATTAGCTCAAAATAAGGATATGGGTATACGCAGGGACTGTGATTCCAGAGAGGCCATGACTTTTTACTAAGGTGCTAAGAGTTCATGAGTTTTGGAATGTCACAATGTGATCTTGATGTCAGAACAGCAATAAAATATCACAATTGGTTTGTCATGTTACAATGGTGATGAGGTGACAATGGGTGTGTGATGTCACAATGAGTTTGTAATATGGCAATCGCATTGCAATTGCTACTAGTTCACAATGAAGATATGAGGTCACAGGAATTTAAAGTCCCAAAGATCATGAATTTTGTAAAACTTTAATAGATCAAAATATGTTTGTGAAAACACAATGGTATAGTGAAATCACAGTTTAAATATGATGTTACCTCATGTCATAAGAAAATTGTGATTTCACAATGAGTTGGTGATGACACACTAGTGATCAGGACACAATAGGTACGTGATGTCACAATGGATTGGTGGTGTCACAATCACATGCCGGATCTCAATTTTCATTACCTCACAATGAGTATATGAGTTCTCAGTGTGACGATGTCTCAAAAGGCATGTTTCATCATAAATATGATGCAGGTTTAACACATTTGTGTTGTCAAAATATGACACAAACGTCAGGTTTCTGTAAGAGTATGTCACAGTGATCCTTATGTAACAGTGGATTTCTGATATCACATATCATTCCTGACATATTATGAGGTAGAAAACAGACTATGAGCTCACAAAGAGCCTAAGATATCACATTGGCACTATTCATTGTCTTTGGGACTTCAAGCTTCTTTGGTGAATTCATATCATCATTGTGAACTAGTAGCTATTGAAAATGGACATGAGATTGTGATATTACAAACTCGTTGTAAAGTCACAAACCCATTGTGACCTCACTACACTTTGACATCACAAATCCATTGCACATCATATTGCCATTGAGACATTAGAACCACATTATGACATCCCAATCCTATGATGGCTTCTTATTACCTTTATAAATACATGTAGCCATTGTGGCATCATATTTATGCATTGAACCGATATCCTCATTGTGAACTAATGACAGTTGAGATCTGACATGCCATTGTAACAACACAAAACATTTTTGACATCATTTCCACTGGGACATCACATTGTCTTTTTCACACCATCTGGCTAAATATATCCTTTTCTCTGCAGAAACACTGCAATTTCATGCAATCCTATTTGTCCATTCTTAGATTTGTTTGTTTCTGGGACTTCATTAAGAAAATTACAGCCTGTGCTGAAAGGACCCCTGGAGTTTCTGCAATTATTTCCTGTAATGTCATGCAATCTCATTTGTCCAAACTATATTTGATTTGTTGCATGTATGGGTCTTTATTAAGAAAATTTTGGCCTGTGCCTATGAGCCCTAGATTTTTTCTCCTATTCCTTCCTGTAATGTTTCCAAGGTGTCTGCTTTGACTTTGAGGTCTTTGATACATTTACAGTTGAGTCTGGTGCAAGGTGATATATATGGATCAATCTTCATTTTTCTGAGTAGTTTACCAATATTGCAAGCACTGTTTACTGAAGAGGATGCCTTTCTGCCATTCTATATTTTTTTACTCTGTTATTGAGAATTCGTTGTTTCTAGGACTGGGGGTTCATTTGTGGACCTTCAGTTTGATCGCATTGATATTCAGGCCTGTTTTTGTGCCAGTACCAAGTTGTATTAATTACTATGGCTTTGTAGTAGACTGTGAAAGTTTGTTTTGATATTATTCCAGTAATTTTCTCTCTGCTAAGAATTATTTTTTGCTATTTGGGGTCTTTTGTTCCATATAAGGTTTTGGGTTGCTTCTTCTATTTCATTTTAGAATGAGGCTAGAATATTGATGGGTATTGCTTTGAAATTATAGACAGACTTTGGCATTATTGCCATTTTCATGATGTTAATCCTACCAAGACAGGATCATGGTAGATATTTCCATTTCCTCAGTTCTGCTTTAATTTCCTTTTTCAGGTTTCAAAAGTTTTTATCATAGAGATCTTTCACTTCTTTAAGTTATTTTAGTTTTTTAGTTTTGTGTGGCTATTATAAAAGCAGTTGCTTTCCTGATTTCAGCCTTGTCTGTCTTTTTATTGGCATACAGAAAAGCCATTCATTTTTGAGGTTTAATTTTATATCCTACTGCTTTGCCTGTGCCTATGAGCCCTAGATTTTTCTCCTATTCCTTCCTGTAATGTTTCCAAGGTTTCTGCTTTGACTTTGAGTTCTTTGATCCATTTACAACTTGGAGAGGTCTGAACACAACAATTTAATGAGATATGTGAACCTCCTTGAAAAAGAACAACAAGATAAACCCCAATCCAGTAGACAGAAAGAAATAATGAAAATTAAATCAGAATTAAATGTATTAGAATCCAAAAAAAAAAAAAAAAAACACAGAAAGAATCAACAAGACTTGGTTCTTCATTCATATTGTGACTTCCGAATTCTTTTTTGACATCACATTGTCATTGTGATATAACAAACACACTTTGACATCACAATCACTCTTTCCTCATAACTATTATGCCATGCTGCTATTGTAATATCTTGGGCCATTTGTAAACTCATAATCTCCTTTAAACCTCATATTGTTTAAGGTATGACATGTGATATCAGAAATCCACTGGAATTTCATAAGTATTGTTACATCAAACTGCCAGAGGTCATGATCAACATGTCTCATTGTGACATTACAATGCTGTAGTGACTTCATCACATTTTTGACAACACATGATTTGAAGACATCACAGAAACATTTTGAAATCATATTCTCATTTGAGCTACAGATAATTGAGAGCAGATGTGCCATTGTAACGTCACAAAACCTTTGTGATATCATCACCAGTATAATATCTCATTGTCTTTATGACACCATGAGCTCATTGGGACATCAGCAAACTACATTGGCATTATAGCACTTGGACATTACATCATAATTGTGACATCATAGGCACATTTTGAATGTCTACACTGTGATTTTATCTTAATTCAAATGTGCCATTTGGGTTGATATCAGAAATCAATTGTCACCTCATAACCATTGTGATATCACATTTCCATTGTGATAAAAGTAACCCAATATGACATCACAAGCCTGACATTTACTAATAACTGTGTGACATGTTGAGATTTTGAAACAGGCCTTTTGTGAGCTCATAATCTTTCATCTTCTTAATATTGCAGATATGACATGTGATGTTAGAAATCCATTGTGACTTCTTTATCACACTGCCAGACATCTTGACCATTTTGTCACAATCTGATACCAAAAGCCTATTAGTACTTGATGACATTTGTGACAACAAATGCATTGGGAGATACAGTGTCAACGACTGAGGAATTCGGATCCCTAGGTAAGGTTGGTGAAATCACCAGGAAACAGAGTATGCTGAGTGCAAACAGCAATTGTCATTGCATGCTGTGCTTTATTCCTTATGGGTATTTAAGGACAAGCAAGCATTATTTTTGCCAAGATTTAGTCAGGAGATATTCACACAAATAATTTCAACAGATACAATTTTGCTTAAACTATGAGACAATATCTTTGTATATTTTTATCTAAAATATTTTAGAGCAAGCTCAAACCACTTCCTCATACTCAGGAAAATGCTTGACTAGCTGTTCATCTATGTGATTAACTGTTCATCTATGCTTAAGCAAGCAGAAGAGCTACTTCCTCAGCTTCCAGGAGTCTGTGACAAGTGCTTTGAGATAGGGAGAGGCAACATGTTCCCTCTCGAGCCCAGCATGCCAAGAGCTTCCCACATACACAAACACAATCCTCAGATAATCCTGACGCTGGAGTCTGCATCATTCTGCCCCTCCAACACAGACAATGAGTCTTCACAATTTCCTTCTTTTTTCTTTTGTTTTAAAAGTAAAACTTTCAACAGGGTTATCATAGAAGCTTGCATTGGTTTCCTAAAAAAAAAAATAACAGTCCTAGTATAAACAAAACAATAACAATCATAATTCCCATACCACTAGCAGTATGTGAAATGCTTTATAGTATTTCTTTCGGTTCCAACCCTTCCAACTGTTTAATATATGCATGAACAATAATAGAAGCATGATCATTTGCAAATTTTTACCAAAAATATCATGTATATTACATTGTATCTGAGCAATCAATTGGGCAGCAGTAGAATTTCCAAATAAACACTGCGGTATTACATTCCAATCACATATAGATCCATTATATTTTACATTAGTAATGCAAAAGTTAGTAGAATTCCAATCACATTTCAATAATAACTGTATTTCCCACAACCAATAATTTTTTTCCTAACCATCCCACCATCTGTTTAAGAACATTAATCTGTGTTTGTAACCGAGCATCAATTTCTATCAGTGAAACCCACAATTCATGTGAATCCCCGCGCCAATCTTCCACAGTGTTTAGTTTGTAAGGAAATATGTAGAGCAATTCCAGACACTGCAGCAACAGTGGTAATAGCAATTAAGCTTAAAATCATAGCTACAGTGGCTCCAATCATACGCTCTGTACCTTTTAAAAGTTTGTTAAAAAATTGATTAACAACACTATCCATGGGATTTGGGGACCATTCTCTTCCTAATTTAACAATCAGCCAAATATGAGTTCTTTGTTGAAAAATCATAATACTATCACTGTCTTTAAGATCGAGAGGAATTAACACAAGAATACAGGCGGCAATTAAAACAAGAAAGTAAAAAGTAAAATTATAAGTGGACGTAGTGTTTGCTGTTCCCGAAAACGATCCATTTAATAACTTAACGGGTTTCAGCGCTGTTGCGACCTTCCAAAAATGAGGCTAAACAGCAATGGGTGCAGCCATGAAAGCCCACGGAGCATATGCAATGCCTCTATCTCCCCAGGCCATGAATCGAGCTCCGGTGAGTGATCCATTAATGGCATCAGGCATCCTAGTAACATTACATAAATCACATCTAGTAATATTCCATTCTGAACATGTGTTAATAAACTGTCCAAAAGGTCCCCAATTAATAAAATTATTGAACATTTCTCCAAATGTTCATCTACACTCTTGCCACACAAAAGCCTGATATTTTAAATAAATATAAGTAAAATCAGGGCACATAGGTAAGGATAATTCGCCATCCAAGGTGATTCTTTCCCAGCTACTATTATGGGACAACTAGGTAATTGCTGCAGCTGTGTTCTAGAATTGGAAGTGCCTTTCCCAGGTAAGACCCAATGTTTCCAATTCATAACTAAACACAGAGGAGGCCCAAGATAAAGAGGCAAGGAATGAGTATAGTAAGTAAAATTTCAAAAGCTACCATCATCCTTAGTGTTAAAGGTCAAATTATTCCAAGGAGGAAATGAAACAGCAGGAAAGGTATTGAGAGTTATATGCATGTCTCACCAAACAACAGGTTCCAACAAAGGAGTGTTAGGAACAATAACTTAAATTGGCATGGGCAGAGTTTACAGAAATAAGGGCGCACATGGCCAGGAACAAGTTCTCGGCCATGACAGGTATACTAGTGTGTTGTAATATCTTTTGTCCTTCTAGGTCAACTTTTAAACCTGTCCCCAGTTGGGCAGCGGGGCAGCCCACTGACACTGTTGGCGACATCGTCCCAAAGCTTAGTGAGCTATGGCCAACACGGGGGATTTCTTCTTCCTCAACTGGTGGCCGATTCCTTGTAGGACACTGGGCTGTCCTCACTGGGCCGTGTCTGTATTCATCGGGCATGAAACCAGTATTGTCTGCCATCCTGTGTAAACACAAAACCATATCCTTGCCCCTATGCAATAATGTTCCTGGTTGTTATTCAGCATTCAATGTAATCTTAATCCATACGTGATCATTTAAATAAGGTTTTCCTAATATTTGTTCAAAATGGCCCTCAGCACTAGTTAAAATATCTCCTTGTGATAAGTTTACAAAGTTAAGAACATAATGAGCCTGATGTAAAATTATTTCAGGATATTGCATGGAAAACCACAAAATATCCATATCTTTGTCCAACATTTTCCTCCTTCTTATTTTCTTTTTAAATTTGTTGTTTTAGTGTGCATGAACTCGTTCATTAACGGCTTGTCCTTGGGGTTATATTCTATTTCTGTAATATGTACCACTTCATAAAGTTCACAAAATCTTTCAAATTTGATACTTTTATAGGCTGGTCCATTATCAGTCGTTATTTTGGCAGGTACTCCCTTTATTTCAAAAGCTTCCAATAAGGGTTGTATTTCATGACTAGCAGTTTCTCCCATAAGGGCAGAAGCCAAAATAAATTTGGAAGAAGTAACCATTGTAACATGTACAAAGCAAAATGGCCAAAGGCTTGTACATGGGTAATATCTACTTGCCAAAGTTCGTTAGGCTGTAATCCTCGAGGATTTACTCAAACAGATAAAATTCTCAAATGCATTGGTCTGCAAATAGGACATTTTTAAATAATTTGTTTAGCTTGAGAATAAGGTATTTTATAATGCATATGTAAAATGCCAGCATTTGTATATAAATGAGTGTGATCCTATTCAGCAGAAGCAAAACTAATTTATCAACCAGATTATTGCCATACACAAGGTATCCAGGAAACGGTGTGAGCCCTAATGTGAGTTACAAACATTTTGGCATTACATTGTTGTAGTAATGCTTTTAATTGTTCATTTAATTTGTTTAGCTGGGGTTTAGATGAATATGTAACAGCAGTGACTCTATTAGTCACAACACCTACAGCATAGTCAGAATCAATAACAATATTAAAATCTCCCACAAAATCTTACAACACCTTAATAATAACAAAAAGGTAATTTTGTTGAACGGATGTTAAAGTAATTCTTTGCACCCAATATGTATTTGTCGTCCAATAAGCACTCTTGGTTTTGAAGACATCTGTAAAAACGGTAAGAGCGGTGGGAATTATATCATTAATGACAAATTGTTGTTTACCCAATCACTCCCACAATTTACCTTTTGGAATAAGATAGGAAAATTTCACAGTAAAACTTACTAATGCTATTGTAGCGTTTCAGACATGTTTAACAAATAGTCTACTTGGTCTTCTGGTAAAGGAAAAAATGATTTCAAATAAATCATACCCCAATAGAGTATATAACCGTTGCCTGGTCTGTTGAATAATAATTACCAATTGTTGTTCATAAGGCATAATATTTTTTGTAAATCTATGCAAAGTATAAATCCACTCTAATGGTAGCTCAGTTTGTCCTATAATTCCTGTTGGGTATTTCCAAAATGTATAAAATTTATGGATTGATCCAGCGTTACTCGATGTAGAAACATTTCTTTCATCCTCTGTTCTACAAATTGTAATTCTCTTTCACCCTCCTTGAAGTTCTTTTGCAATGTAAATCAGGCTCCCCTTGTAACAATGAAAACAAATTATTTAATTGATAATTAGGGATTCCTAGGGCCGGTTGCATCCAATTAGTATCTCCTCCTAAATTTTGAAAATCATTTAACGTATGTAATTGATCACATCATAAAGATATTTTTTGAGGTGCCACTGTTTGTCTAGAAACAACATATCCTACATATTTTACTACTGTACCTTTTTGTATTTTTTCAGGTGCTATTATTAATCCAAAATCTTTAAATATACAGGATAAGAACTGTAATACCATTTCTAATTCTGCCATATTTGGTCTTGCAAATAAAATGTCATCCATATAATGAGAAATATAAATGTGAGGCCATTTTTGTCTAACAGGTTTTAAGACCTTATTGACATATACCTGACACAATTGGAGAGTTCACCATTCCTTAGGGCAACACCTTCCATTAGAAGAGCTGACAAAGGCCTTGATAACTTATTTGTGGTAAAGAAAAGGCAAATCTTTTACAATCTTTTACATGTACAGGAATGATAAAAAAAAAAAGTAATCTTTTAAATCTATTACTATTTTTGGCCAATTTTTAGGAAGCATGACAGGCAATGGTATACCATGTTGTAAAGCCCCCATAGGGTACATGGATGCATTAACTCTTGTAAATCAGACAGCAATCTCCATTTCCCTTACTTCTTTTTAATAACAAATGTTGGAGAATTCCATGGTGACATACACGTCTCAATATGTCTTTTGGTTAACTGTTCTTCAACTAATTGGTTAATTTCTCTTTTGATAAAGCCCATTGTTCAATCCAAAGAGGTTCCTCAAATTTCCATAATATCTTTATGGGCTCCATATAAAAATGTTAAAATTGAATATGAGCTCCCATTGTTCCTGTACATCTCTACCAATTATGTTAACTCTAATTTCCATAATATAAGGTTTAAGGACAGCTGTCTGTCCATCTTCTGAGGTTATAGTAACATACAACACCAATTGTCCTATAGAATTTATGGGAGTATTGCTAACTCTTTTAATATTACATGGAATTATTTCATATAATAAATGATTAGGCCATTCATGAGTGTTGATAATAGTAACATCTTAGCCGGTATCTATTAGTCCTGTCAATAGCTTTCCCTGAATAAAAATTTTAATCTTAGGCTGCATTTTAGTAATAGAAATGGTCCAAAACACATTTTGTTGGTTAGTATTTCCAAATTCCCCCAAACAGGGTGTAAATGACTTTCCAATAGATATATATGGTAATAACAAAATTTGAGCAATTAGTTCACCCTTTTTAAAGGAAATACCTGCAGCAGCTGACATTAAATTTTTTATTTCTGCAATATAATCACCATCGATAATTCCTAACTATACTAAAACTCCTGCATTAAGACTGGATCTACTGGTCAATAGGCCAAATGTTCCTTCAGGTAAAGGCCCATAAATTCTGGTAGGAATTTTTTGTGGCCTATCACCAACTTTCAAAGTAAAATCTTCTAAGGCTGGTATGTCCACTGCAGCACTGTGGGTTGTGGCAGGGACGAGGGAGAATATGATTGACTGTCCTTGGTTATTAATCCTGGGACCCAAGGCTGGCCCGATGGAGAGTTTCCCTGCATAGGCTAAGCATTTTTTATAGGAATTCCATTA
Source organism: Dipodomys spectabilis (assembly GCF_019054845.1). NCBI lineage: Eukaryota > Metazoa > Chordata > Mammalia > Rodentia > Heteromyidae > Dipodomys > Dipodomys spectabilis. The sequence continues at coordinate 6,019,790 of NW_024871210.1, read as the reverse complement.
TTGTCTATGTTTGGTCTACACTCTCTTGCCCAGTGCTGTTCTTTTTTAGTGAAACTGCTGGTTTCTCTTGTTAACATCAGAAGCCTTTGTGCAATTCTCCTTTATATGTCCCATTTGAGAGGCTTTGGTTTGTATAGCATGCCAGGTAGTGGCCATAGTTTCAGCAAACAACTGCATACGCCGGGATTTGGATGTAATGTCTTTACACATACTTAAATATGGATTTACATCCCCAGATTTTTTAATAAGCAATAAGGCTCGTCTACAGTCCTCATTAGCATTCTCATAAGCCAGCATGCACAACAGTTTTTGCTGTGCAGCCTCTCCCACAACGGTATATTCGAAGGTAATTTCAATCATGATAAAAATTCAAAATAGGGTTCATTAGGTTTCTGAATTACTTTAGTACAGGAGCCATAATGATCTCCTACCGGCCTAATCCTCTCCCATGCCTCAATATCTATGTCTGGTAACTGCTCATGGATCTCTTCAGGAGAGTTCATTTGCATATGAGCATCTGCATATTGTTCTGTTGTTCTGTTCCACTCAACATGGGAAAGGTTATGACCTGCAGGCGTGGAGTATTGCTCTGTGCATTTGTCTAGCCCTTTCTGTACATAAGTAAGTAAACCACATTTTCCATTGTAGGTATTCAGGTTCCTTAAGCAAGGCTCTACAAAGCATCTTCCAATCCTTAGGAGCAAAATTATTGTAATGTTGGGCAAGCCCATTAAGAAATTCCTTAACATAATGAGACTGAGGACCATACAAAATCACTACCTTCTTAAGTTTACCAATATCATCTACAGCTTACCCTCATATCTGGCTGCTTGAGCTATAACATTCATAGGGGGTGGTCGAATTACAGGATAAGAAAAAAATAGACATTACATCATTGGACTCACTGTCTGAGCCCTTTGTTTTGTGAGGGAGTGATGCGGTAAAAATTGCATCTGCAAGCAGAGGAGCCGAAGGCTGTTTTACTTTCACTTTCTCAGATTCTCCTTTCACTCTGCGAATTTCTAACTCCATATGCTGTAATCTTGATAAAATCAATTCAATTTGCTCTGACATTCTATTTAGGCTTGTAGTTTGTTCCTTTTCAGCCTTTTTTACCTCTTGTTTTTTCTCCGTTAATTGTGATGCATCTTTAACTATTGCGTCCTTAACCTCAGAGTTCAATTGTAAATCTACAATAGAAGGGGCGGCCTCTTTCTTTAAGTCTGCTATTAATCTTTCCTCATTTAAAACTTTAAGAAGGGTATGTAAAATAATCCAAATGAACCAAAATCTAATAGGAATCCTTTCCCCTTCTTGAACAGCTCTTTCTACATTATACTTTACTCATTTCCAGTTATCAACATCTACCGTCACTTCCTCCAGGAATCAAGTATTCCATTCCCTAAATATATTAATACACATTTCTATGTCAGAAGAAGAAATAGTTACACCATAAGCAGCAAGTAAATGTTTTATAATATGTAAGTACGGAGTAGACTTAACTTGTCCCATAACCCTGTAATTAAAAATACTTTCCTAAATATACCTTCCTGAATTCAACACTACAGTTTCCCTGTTAACGTCTAAGTGGTTGGGGTCCCTGGGTAAGGGTAGGGAAATCACTAGGACACAGAGGATGCAGAGTGCAAACAGCAATTGCCACTGAATGCTGTGCTTTTTCCTTGTGGTATTTAAAGACAAGCAAGCATTATCTTAGCCAAGATTTAGTCAGGATACATTCACACAAAGAATTTCAACAGATACAATTTTGGTTAAAATATGAGACAATATCTTTGTATATTTTTATCTAAACTATTTTAGAGCAAGCTCAAACCACTTCCTCGTACTTAGGAAAACGCTTGACCAGCTGCTCTTCTATGCTTAAGTAAGCAGAAGAGCTACTTCTTCAGTTCCCAGGAGTCTGTGACATGTGCTTTGAGACAGGGAGAGAGAAAATGTTCCCTCTCTAGCCCCGCATGCCAAGAGCTTTCCAAATACAAAAACACCATCCTCAGATAATCCTGAGTCCAGTGCCTGCATCATTCTGCCCCTCCATCACAGACCCTGAGTCTTCACAACATAGTCTCTTTTTCAACTAATTAACTCATTTTGAAATAATGACAATTGAGGTCTGGCCTGTCATTGTGACCTGGCCAACCCATGTTTATTTCTATACCTATTGTGACCTCAACACTAGTATGGAATCACCAGGTATTTGTGATGACAATTTTTTTTTTTTGGTCAGTCATAGGACTTGAACTCTATGCCTGGACACTGTCTCTGAGATCTTCAGCTCAAGGCTAGCACTCTACCACTTGAGCCACAGAGCCACTTCTGTTTTTTTCTGTTTATGTGGTGATGAAGAATCAAACCCAGGACCTCATGCATGCAAAGCAAGCGTTCTACCATTGAGCCACTTCCCCAGCCCAACAAACAATATTATGACATATTTTTCCATCACATTGCCAATGTGGTATCACTGTCCCATTCCATCTTCACAAACCTATTATACACTCCTAACATTTTAGAAACTTTATGGCCTTTGGGATATGTGCACCCCTGTCTTCACTGTTTACTAGGAGAATTGAAATTGGACATGTGGTTTTTATATTACAAACTCATGAAATCATAAGTCCATTTTGAACTCATTATCACAAACCCATTGCAACATCACATTTCCGTTGTGACATCACGACCACATTGTGACATCTCACACCTATTATGAAAAACCACATTGCCTTTGCGGCAAACAGTCTTTTAGTTTACCCATATCCTCATTGTGAACTAATGACAGTTGAGATCAGATATGCCTCTGAAACATCACAAACCCTTAGGGAAATCATGACCAGTATGATATAAAATTTTCATTATACCATGAGCTCGTTGTGATACAAAAATCTGTGACATCAAAGCATTATTAAATCATATTGTCATTGTGACATATAGACACATTCTGAATGCCTATTCTCTTATTTCATTCTATTTCAAATGTGGCATGAGTTTTGATATCAGAAACTCATTATGAGTTTAAATCACATTGTCCTTGTAAAATTACTGACCCAGTGTGACATCATAAACCTCTCCTGTCCTCCTGACTTTTGTCACATGGTGTCATTGGGCTACCTATTTTAGTTCATACTCTGTTTTTGAATATAACATTTCAGGTATGACATGTGAATATATTATTTTGGTATGACATGTGACCTCATGATCATTATGACATAACTATGTCAGATACCATGACCATGTGTCATGTTGTGACATCACAAACAATTCATGGCCTTTGGGACTTCATGCACATTTGCTTAAATTGTGAAATCATTTAAACTAGTAGCAATTGAAATAGGACTACATTTTGTGATATTACAAACTCATTGTGAAATCATAAAACCATTATAACCTCATCAGTGCTGTGGCATCACCAACCCATTGTGAAATCACATTGCCATTATGACACAATGATCACCTTGTGATATCCCAAATCAATTAAAACATCGAAATCTTTGAAATCCAAATGGCCTCTGTGATATAGTCCCTTTGTGTACCCATATTCTCATTGTGAACTAAGTATGGGAAAGGTTTTTGTTGTCACAGTGAGTTAGGGTTTTCACATTGACAATGTGATGTCACAAACTCATTGTGATGTCCCAATAAGTTATGAGATCACACTGGGTTTCTGATAAACTATATAACACATATAAACTACTATGAAATCTTAGAATATGCATTCACAGTGTGTCTATGATATCCCAATGGCAATGAGATGTCATGATTCTATGATGCCATTATCGTTTGTGATGTAACAGTAAGCTGATGATATCATAATAAGAATGTGATGACATTCTGTTGATGATGTCACATAGTGCTTGTGATGTTATACTGACCTGTTTCAAATCAATTGTCATTAGTCCACAATGAGTATACGGGTATATATAGGGACTGTAATGTCACCAAGACCATGTGTTTTCAAAGAATCTAAGGGTTCATAATATTTTTGGGGTGTCAAAAGGTGATTGTGATATCACAGTAGTATTTGACATCACAATCATTTTGTGATGTCACAATGAAGATGTGGTGACAATGGTTTTGAGATGTCACAAAAAGATTGCAATAATGGAATGGTCAGTTTCAATTGTTATTATTTCAAAATGAGAATACAAGTTCACAGAAAGAGCTTGAACACACAAAGTCCAACAATTCTGGAAAATATTATGAGATCATTATAAGGTCTGTGAAAACATAAATGGGCAGTGATATCACTATGGCCATGTGATGCAGAATATCACATAATAATAATGTTTTGATGTCACAATTATTTGGTGATGCCATACTGGTGATGAAGTCAATAGGATTGAGATATCTCAATTGGGTTGGTGATGTCACAAGTGCATGTGGGTGTCTCAAGTATTATTAATTTACAATGAGTATATGAGTAAACAAAGGGACTTTGATTTCTCCAAAGTTCCATGTTGTCACAAATGTGATGAACTCCTTAGAGCTTTGTGATGTCACAATGTGACAAAAGGTTCATGGCCTCTGATAGTCTGATTCACAATGATTATGATTTAATTGTGTATTTCTGTTATCACATTTTTTACCTTAAATATTATGAGGTGGAAAACAGATTATGAGCTCACAATGGGCCCAAGATATCACAATGGCAGCATGTCACAAACTATATGATGATGAGAAGTATGTGATATCACAATGGCAATATGATCTTACAAAGTGATCATGATGTCACAAGGATTATGTAATGTCAATTCATTTCTGATATCAATCCACCTGCCACATTTGATATAGAATGATATCACAGAATAGACGTTCACATTGTGCCTATGAAATCACAATGACAATATAATTTCATAATGCTACGTTTCCATTGCAGTTTGGGATGTCACTATAAGCTGATGATGTCATAACAACAATGTGAAGTCACAGTGTTGGTAAGGTCCCAAAGGTTTTGTGATGTTACAATAGCATATCTGTTCTCAATTTTCATTAGTTCACAATGAGGAGATAGTACACATAGGTAATGTAATGTCACAAATGCAGTGGTTTTTTTTTTTTAAGTTGCAAAGAGGTCACACATAATTTGATATGTCACAATGTGGTCATGATGTCACAGTGGCAATTTTATGTCACAATGGATTTGTGATGTCACCATTGTGATGAGGTCAAAATTGGTTTGTCTCGTCACAGCTTTGTAATGACTTTTACAATTTCAATTGCAACTAGGTCACAATGAGAATACAAGTTCCCAGAAGAAGCTTGAATTCACAAAGATCTTGAATTTTCTAAAATATTATGAGGTTATAATTGCTTTGTGAAAACACAATGGGACAGTGATATCACAATGACAATGTGATTTCACTATAGTTATGGCGTCACAGTGTGCTTCAGCTATCAACATACAGACCACAGTTTGAATAGAATGACAGAATAGGCGATAACAATGTGTCTATTATGTCCTGTTAGGATGTCCTGTTAGGATGTCATTGTATTTGAGGATGATACTATGAGCTGCTGGTGTCATAATGACAATGTAATATCACACTGGTGATGATGTCACTAAGGTTTATGATGTTACAATTGTACTTCTGATCTCATTAGTTCACAGTGAAGATATGGGTACACAAGTGTATTGTGATGTCACAATACACCATGTGTTTTTTCAAATGTTCTTAGAAGCCATAATAGGTTTGGGATGTCAGAATGTGATTATGGTGTCATATGACAAAGTGATGTTACAATGGCTCTGTGATGTAGCAGTGGAGATGAGGTCACAATGGGTTAGTGATGTCACAATGAGTTTACAATGACATCTCCAATTTCAATTGCTACTAGTTCACAATGAAAATACAGATATAACCAGGAGGGCTCACATTTTTGGTGGGATTCAATATTCATTATCGGCCCATGTGTGGGCCAGCTGGAGAAGGGGCAAATGCCATCAAAATTTGGTGTGTATGCTCCTATTGGGAGTGGGGTGAAAAGCCCCACATAGTGTACTGTCAAGAAGTCTTTTGGCAGTAGGTATTTTGGGTGTGATAGTTGAAAATTGCTATGAGTCATTGGAGTGGGGGAGAGAGGGGTCCAGTCTATACATAGGCAGAATGTTTGGAGCAAAAGAAGAGGAGAGAAAGAGAGGAATGACCTGGAAAGAAGGATATGATGAGACAGCAGGGAGGAAAGACATGGAGGAGAGGAAAATCAAAGGAAGGTAAGGGTGGCAACTGGCCACCGGACTGCAACAGGGCAGGCTAGTGGAGAGTGAAAGGCCCTGAAGAGAAGAAGGATGTAGGGGAAACAAAAAGAGAAAGTCCTTGAGGGAAGGAACGGTTATGCAGAAGGAGGGAGGAATGAAAATGGAACAAAGCCTTGCCTTTTGATGTTTGGAGCTTTAGAGATAATAAATTTTGAGGTTGGTGGTTTGCAGACCAATTAACAAAGTGTAGGGCTGCACATTGGTGGTCTGAAGTTTGATGGTCGAGGATGCACATTGGTGGTCTGAAGTTTGATCGTCGAGGCTGCTCTTGGATCTGGGTATCCAGCCCAGGGAAAGATACTTGCAGGCCACTTTTTAGTATAAATAAATTTGTTTATTATCTTAAATGTGTCTCAATGGTCGGTCTCACACTTTAGAGTTCATAATGTTTGGATTCCCCAATGAGACAGTCCATCTGGATGGCATCAGGCCTTTGTCCCCTAAAAACTTCCTCATAGGTGAGGGTCTCAGCCCTCAAGGGTTAGAGCCTCCTTCGAGTGTTTTTGTGCTGAGGATCAACAAAGACAAGAGTTATTTAGAACTCTGTAGGGTTAAGTCTGGGCAAGCTTTCCAGCATATTTTGGGGGCTCCTCTTGGAGGTCATCTGGGATTTCCTTTGTAAGCCATCTGTACCTCCTCAAGATATCATCTAGGGCTTTCACATCTGAGATATCCTTGAGAAGTTATCCAGGTCTTCCTTGAAAAGCAATCTTGAACCTCTTTGGATGTGATCTCAGAGCGACATCTGAGACCTCCTTCAGAGGTCATCTGGAACTTCCTTGAGTAGCCATCTGAGACCTCTTAGGAAAGTCATCTGGTACCTTTGAAGAAACCATCTGGGACCTCCCTCAGGGGTCATAAGGGGCTTCCTTGTGAATCTATCTGGGATTGCCACTGGAGATCATCTGTTACTTTTCTGAGGGACCATCTGTGATCCCCTCCAGAGGTCATCTGGAGCTTCAATGAGAACCCATCCAGTACTCCTTGAGAAGTCATCTGTGGCCTCCTCCAAAGGCTATCTGGGACCTATTCTGGAGGTCATATGGGACCTCCATGAGAGACTATCTGGGAATTACTCCTGGGGTCAATTGGATTACCTCCAGAGGTCATTGAGGACTTCCCTGACAAGCCATCTGGGACCTTCTCTGATGGTAACCTGGGACTCTCTCAAGAGGTTCATCTTGGACCTCCTGCAAAGGTCATCTGGGGCCTCATCTTAAGGTCATTTGGGGCTTCCACGGGAAGCCATCTGGGATCTTTTTGAGAGGCCATCTGTGTCCTCTTCAACAGGCTATTTGGGACTTCCTCCAGAGGTCATCTGGCAGTTCCTTGAGAGTGCATCTTTGATAGATGTGTTACATGTTTGTTAAGTTTCTGTGGCTATTGGTTTATGTGTGATTGTTGATAGTTCTATCTGTTTACTCCTTTTTTTGAGGATGGGAGAAAAATATCGTATAGTTCTCTTGAATGAAGATCATTTCCCCTGGTGTTAGCAACATTTACAGATTCTGTATATATGGGAGGAAAGGGAGAAAATCCAGAGCAGTGCCTTGAAAGGGACCCTTGGATGAGATGGTTCCCTGACAAAAGACCCAGTCTGGAGAAACATTTCCCCCGAATTGCCCAGGCTGTGACTACAACAGTGATCCAGGTAAGGAGCCACTTACCAATTATTTCCAAACTCTGTTAGTAGAAATAGCAGGAGCAGCTAGGAAAGCCAACCCATTTCTCATTTAACTAAAGTAAATGAGACTGTATAGCTCCCCATGAGTCCCTGATTGCTTTTGTGGAATGGTTCCTAGAGGCACATAGGAACTATATGCCTAAAGATGCTGAGGTCCTTGAGAATCGAAGAGCCTTAAATATAAACTTCTTTTCACAGTGAGGCACACCGATTGGGAGAAAGCATCAAAAGCTAGAAAGTTTTGAGGGAAAGGTGTTATCTGAGTTGGTAGAATTTGCCCAGCAGGTATTTGATATCAGAGATGACCTGGGAGAAAAAAGGAAAAAAACAGCCTAAGAAAGGGGTTGGAGTTTTAGTAGAAACACCTGGACATGGATCAAAAAACCATCAGCAAAGACAGTATAATTCATTTGCAAATGGCAGTAGGGAATGAATAGGGCTAGATCAGTGTGCTTATTGGTAGCAAAACAGATATAAGAAAAGGGAATTTCAAAGGAGGGGAAAGATAGAAAATGACAGGTGATGTAAGAATGTTAGCCACCTGGAAACTGCATTCAGATCTCTTACGAATCATGGAAAGGAGCTCCGGGCTCTGAAATCCAACTATGTTCAACTTAAAATTCAGCCCGCTTTACTTAAAAACAAATGTGGTGAAGAAAAATATTCACACACATACCTGAAAACACAGGCTTAAGAAGACTTTGAATCTCCAATGTATAACAGAAAAAAACCACCAAGAGCTTAATAGTGCATTGACCAGCATATGTAAGAAAGATTTTTTTGGATGTAAAGAATAGTTTTGAAGTCAGAAATCAGTAACTTGTGAGAGTCAAACAGAATAAAATCTCAAAAATGAGCCAAGAAAAACACAGAATCAAATAAAATTCAAGTATATCTACCAGGTTGAGAATGAGGGACATATGGAGACCACAGGTCAGACCTGAAGGAGAGACAGGAGTCCAACATTGCCATCCTTGCTGACTATAAAGTTGGCCAGGAGGAGATTCTGATGCAGGATGCAGAAATTAAGGCCCAGAAAAAGGAGCTGGACATGTTATAAGGAGGGTTTAGGCTTCAGTATATGCTGATTATGAACATTGAAGAGAGTGTGAGCTGAAATTCAAAGCAACAGAGAAAGAACTGAAAGAGGAGTTAGTGAAACAGGCACAAAGTGCCTTGCATTGAAGAGGAGACCAAGAAAAATAAACAGAAATATATCAGGCTCAAGAGACGTTGCTTTCATAGGATATTCCTGGGAAAGGGAAAGAGTATTAGGCAAAAACCCACAAGAGCTAAACAAATAGTTAAAAAGGTCTACCACAAAAATACAATGAAGTGAAAAATAAGAAAGAAAAGCTACTAGAAGAAAAGTCCAGACAGACTGTTGAGATTCTCACCATAAATGTAATGCAGAGGCAGAATGTCCCAATGCAACAGCTGGAGGTGTAAAAAGAAAAACCTCCCAGTAGTACCATTGAGAACTTAAAGGAGAAGCTGGATAGCAAGCAAAGGTTATGTGAGAAGAAACAGCAGTTGAATAGTCAAAGAAACTCTCCTATGACCCTCGTAGAACACTTGCAGGTTGAGGAGGACTTTGAGAAGGTGATTTGGATCATGAAAGCGAGCTTGAGGGAAAAGGAGGAGGATAAAAATGGAAGAACACTCCAAACTGCAGACTTAGGTTTTACTAAACAGGAGTTAAAGAATCTAAAGGCCCTAAAGTTCATGAAATCAACCAAGCTGATCAGGTAGTTCAGAAGAGCACTGTAAAACCACTGGAGTGTCTAGAGCTACTAGTCATTAAAATTAATGGAAGAAGCAAAAACAAGGCTGCAAACGTCGAGAGTGAATTTCAGAAAATTGTTTACAGGCTTAAGCCTTCTGTCTGTATATATCTGCTTATTTGGGGCCCTTGTAAATTGTCCTGGGCCACTGCCTAAATCTGTCTTGAAAACCCCCAGGGTCTTAGCCTTACTATCTTATATAACATATATAGAAAATTTCCGAGAAGTAAATGCTGGAATGCTGAAACATATGGTGAGGGCACTTACATTTATGTGAGAAACCTCAATCTGTGAATTTTTGGAATTGGACTTCAATGAGGGAAAGTATGGGTATTAATGTTAGTATTATGTTAGTATTACTGTTAGTAATAATGTTCACTTTTTCAGGCAGAGTGACACAGTCAATGGACCAATGTCCAAAAAAGGCTGCAAGATGGACTGTTCAGACACACTCAGACGAGCTATTGAGGATACAACTACCAACTGTTAATTTGTGTTAAGTAGTATATTTCTATGGTTTTCTCATTTTCTGATAAATTTGTGTATTAATTTGTGTATAAGTTTGGGTACAAATTCTGTAGAATGGGTGGGGGGAGAGAAGCAATGTTAAGGATTTGTTCTAGAAGGAATCAAGGATTTGATTAGAGATATAAACTAATGGGGAATATAATAACCAGGGGGCTCCAATAATCAGCAGGTCTGCTAATCAGTGTGTTCCCATGTCCAGTCTGCTGGAGTGGATAGGGTGCATGGTGCTGAATGGGGTGTGTCATGCTGCTGGAAGGGCTATCAAGAAGTACTGGACAGTGGACAGTTTTGGAAACGATGGTTGAAACCTATGAGTCAGTAGACCCTTTGGAGTGGGGGAGGGATACAGAGGATATATAAGCTGTCTGTTCAGAGCCATGGAAAAGGAGAGAAAGGAGAAAATCCTGGAAGGAAAGAAGTGGTGAGACAGCAGAGGGGAAACCTGGGAAGAGAGGAACTTCAGGGAGAGCAGGAGGGGAAGGTCAGCAACTGGCCACTGGGGCAGAACAGAGCAGGTCTTGGGAGATTGAAGAGGACTAAAGAGAAGGAAGAAGTGGTGGAAGGGAAAAAGAGAAAGACCTGAAAGAAAGGGCAGATTGTAGAGAAGAAGCGAGGAAGGGAAAAGGACAAAGCCTTCCCCTTTGAACTTTGAAACTCTGGAGAACATAATTTTGGGATTAGTGATTTACAGACCATTTAACAAAGTGCTGGGCTGCCCATTGGTTGTCTGAGGTTTAGTAGTCGAAACTGCTGTTGCTTTTGGTATCCAGCCTTGGACAAGGAAGATGTAGGCCCCTTTCTAGTGTAAATAATTTTATTATCATAAATATACCTCAAAGGAATGTCTTGTCTTTTATGGGTTATAAGTTTACAAGTTCAACAAAGAGCTTGATGTCCCAAAGGCCATATATTTTCCAAATTGTTATGAGGTCATATTAGGTTTGTGAAAACCCAATGGAACAGTGATATCCCAATTGCAGTGTGATGTCACAATATCATGTCAGGATAATATTTATGATATCACATTTACTTAGAGATATCATGCTGGTGATGAGGTGACAATAGGTTTGTGATGTCACAATGGCTTGGGGATACAACAATGGCATAGTGGATATCAATTGTCATTAAGTCTGAATATATGCATTCGCAAAGAGACTATGATGTCTCCAAAGGCTGTGTGATATCACAATGTTTACGAAGTGAAAATGGATTTCTCTTATTACATGTCATATGTGGAATATTGTGAAGTTGAAAACAGATTATGAACCCACAAGGGGTACAAGATATCATGGTAGCATTATGTCACAAAAGTTATCAAGTCCGGAGTGGTTTTTGATGACACAGTGAGTTAATGATATCACTATGTAAGTGTGATGTCACAAAGCCTTTATAATGTCACAATAGTTAAGCGTCACAATGGATTACTGATATCAACCCAAATGCTACAATGTAAATAGGATGAAATCATAGAATAGGCACTCACAATGTTTCTATGATGTCACAATGACAATGTGATTTCATAATGCTATGAGGTCATTGTAGTTTTTTGATGTCATAATGAGCTTAATGACAATGGGATGTTACACTGGTGATGATGTCACAAAAGTTTTGTGAGGTTACAATGGAAATATGTAATCTGAGTTGTCATTAACTCACAATGACGGTATGTGTACAAAAGAGGTTGTAATGTCAGAAAGGCCGCATTTGTTTCAAAAGGGCTAAGAGGGTATAATAGGTTATGGATGTTATTTTATCATCGTGATGTCACTAGGGCAATGTGATGTCACAATGGTCATGAAGTTACAGTGGAATTCTTACATCACATATCATACCTGAAATAAGAAGTCAGAAAGAGATTATGAATTCACAAAGGGACTAAGATATCACAATAGCAGGATGTCACAATACTTATGAGGATAGGACCGGTTTGTGATAGCCGAGTGGGGTTAGTCATATCACAATGGCAATTATGATGTCAAAGGTATTTCATGTCATTATGGTTATTAGATCCCAATGGGTTTCTGATATGAACTCACATACCACATGTGAAATAGAATGAAACAGCAAATAGGCTTTCAGACTGTGTCTTCAAAGTCACAATGGCAATGTGATGTCATAATGCTATTGTGTTATTTTAGTTTTGTGATGTCAAACTGCTTTGATGCTGTCATGACAACAATGTAATGCAGCACTGGAAACTATATCAGAAATGGCATATGATGGTACAATAGCAGATCTGGTCTCAATTTTCATTAGTTCACAATGAGGATATGGATACAAAAAGGTACTGTATGAGGTCATAATAGATTTGGGATATCACATGATTTCATGATGTCATAATGGCAATGTGATGTCTCAATTTCTTTTTGATGTAATAACGGTGATAATGTCGCAATGGATTTGTATTGTCACAATATGTTGTTATATCACAAGAACAAGTCCAATTTCAATTGCTGGTACTTCACAATGATGATACCAGTTCACAGTAGGAACTTGTCTTAAATGCCATGAATTATCTAAAATATAATGAGGTCATAAGAGGTTTTGAAAACACAGAGACAATGGTATGACTATGGCATTGTGATGCCACAACTTCATGTCATTGATAATGTTTTGATATCATAATTAGGGGATGAGGTCACAATAGCATGCCCGATCTCAATTATCAGTAGCTCATAATAAGTATAAGAGGTCTCAATGGGAGTGTTTTTTTTTTTCTCCAAAGGCATGTGTTGTAACAAAATTGATTAAGTCCTATCAGGTTTGTGATGTCACAATGTGATACTATTATCATGACATCTGGCAGTTTGATCATGATCATATTTCTGATATCACAATCATAGCTGAAATATTATGAGTTTAAAAACACATTATGAACTAACAAAGGGAGTAAGATATCTCAAAGGCAGTATGTCACAAAAGTTTGTGAGGAACAGAATAGTTTGAGATTTTACACTGGATTACATATATCACAATGGAAATATGATATCACATATGAATTGTGATGTTACAGTGGTAATTTTAACACAATGTGTTTCTGATATCAACACACTGGCCACATTTGAAATAGAATTAAATTCCATTCAAAATGGAACTATGATGTCAAATTAACAATGTGATGTCATTAATGCTCTTGTGTCATTGCAGTTTTGTGATGTCACAATAAACTGATAATGTCAAAATGACAATGTGATGTCATATTGATGATGATATCACAAAGAGTTTTTGATGTTACAATGGCATGTTTGATCTCAATTGTCATTACTTTACAAAAAGGACATAGGTATACAAAATGTGATGTTACAAAGACCTCGTGTTTTTTCATATGTGCTGAGAGGCCATGAGAGGTTTGGGACGAGACAATGTGATGGTGACTTTGCAATTGCAATGTGATTTCAAAATGGATTTGTGTTGTCACAGTGGTGATGAGGTCACAATGTGTTAGTGTTGTCAAACCATTGTAATATCTCAATCACATATCCAAAGTATGAGCTCTAAACGGTCTAAGATATCACAATGGCAGCATGTCACTAAAGTTTATGTGGACAGGACAAGTGTCTGTGACATCACAAAGGCAATGTGATGTCATAATGCTCTGAAGTTATAGTAATTTGGTGATACAGTAATGAGCTGTCATAATGACAATGTGATGTCACATAATGATGATGTCACAAACAGTATGTGATGGCAAAATGGCATGTCTGATCTTGTGTCCTTAGTTCACAAGGATGATATGGTTACAAAATGGAACTGTGACATCACAAAGGACATGTGTTTTTCTTAGGTGCTAAGTGGTCATTTAATGTTTCAGATGTCACAATGTGGTCATGATGTCACAAAGGCAATGTGATGTTAAAATGGGCTAGTGATGTCACGGTGGTGTTGAGGTCCCAAATGATTTGTGACTTCACAATGAGTTTGTAATACCACAATTACATGTGCAATTTCAATCGATTCTAGTTTACAATGAGGATAGGAATTCATAGATGGAGCTTGAAGTCCAAAAGACCGTGAATTTTCTAAAAAGTTATCAGATCATAATAGATTTGTGAAAAAGGAAACAATGGAACAGTGATAGCACAATGGCAATGTGATGTCAAAATAATAGGTCATAATAGAGCTTTGCTGTCACAATTAATTGGTGACGCCATTCTGGTGAGGAGGTAATAGGTTCGAGATGGGTTGGTGATGGCAAAATGGTCTGTCAGACCACAAATATCATTAATTCACTGAGTATATGACTTCAAATAAGGACTGTGATGTATCCAAAGGCATGTGTTCTCACAAATGTGATGAAGTCTTAAAAGAATTGTAATCACAACAAAACACAATGGTCATGATGTCTGGCAGTGTGATGTTACAGTGGTCATTTCTGATATCACATATCTGAAAACTTATGGGGCCAAAAACATATTATGAGTTTTAAAAAGCCCTAAGTTATCACAATGGCAGCATGCTACAAATGTTATGAGGACAGGACAGGATTCTGATGTCACAATGAGTAAATGATATCACAATAGCAATGTTATGTCACAAAGCTATTGAAATGACACAATCGTTTCATTGTGAATCAATGAAAACTGAGATCTGGCATGCCATTGTAATATCTCCAATGTATTGTGACATCACAAACCTATTGAGACCTCATCATCAGTATGGCCTTATCAATTAATTGTGACACCAAAATCATTATGATATGATATTGAGACATCACATAGCCATTGTGATATCACTAACCTGCTGTGACATTGAAAACCATTCCTGTCCTCAAAACATTTGTGACATGCTTATAATCTGGTTTAGATCTCATATTTTAGGTTTGATATGTGCTGTGGAAATACACTGTGAACTTATAATTGTGACCTCACACTCAAGATATCATGACCATTGTGTCACATTGTGACATCACAAAACTTTTAGGACTTCACATATGTGCCAACACATGACTATGGAGACCTCAAAATCCTTTTCCGAACTCATATCCTCATGAGGAGTTAAAGGTGGAGGTTTGACATACCACTCTGACAAATTGTGACATCACAAAAATAGTGACCTCAGCACCCTTATGACAACACCAACTAAATGTTACAAGCAAACATTATTATGACATAGTATTGTGGCATCACATTGCCATTATGATATCACTGTCCCATTGGTTTTTCACAAACCTATCATGAGCTGATGACATTTTAGATAATTCATAACCTTTGGGACTTCTAGCTCCTTCTGTAAACATGTATACTTATGACCTATGAAGCAGAAGGCAATCCATTGAGACTTATTTAAGACAATAAACAAAATTATTTACTAGAAAAGGTCCTTCAAATAACTTGTTCTGGGCTGGATACCCAGAGTGAGCCAAGAGATGCACTGACCACCAAACTTCAGAGCTGCCATGGGTGGCCTCAACCTTTGTTAATTCATCTGCAAACCAACAACCCCAAATTTATGAACTTCCAAGGCAAGGCTTTGTCCTTTTCCCTTCCTCCGTCCTTCTTTACAGACCTGTCCTTCTTTCCAGGTTTTTCCCTTTTTCCCTTCCACCACTTCCTTCTTCTCTTCAGGCCTCTCCACTCTTCACAGGCCTATCCTGTTTTATCCTGGTGGCCAGTTACCATCTTTGGCCTCCTGTTCTCCCTCAGATTCCTCTCTTCCCAAGTTTTTTCCCGTTCTGCTGTCTCTGCAATTCCTTCTAGGTGTTTCCACTCTTTCTTTCCCCTTCTGTTGCTTTGAATATGCAGGCTATATATAGACTGTACCTCTTCATCACTTCAAAGGGTCTCCTGACTAACAGTTTTCAACCATCATGTCCCAAACTTCCCACTGCTCAATCATGTTTTGACAGCTCACATGTGGGGCATGATACCTCAACCCCTCCAGCAGCATGTCCAGCCCCCTTTAGTGGCTTGCCCCATGCTCTCCAGGGCCATGGGGTCATGGTAATTATTGGGCCGCTGCTTCTTATTACATTCACCACTGATTTTCATATCCAATAATATCCTTTATCCCTTCTTGACCAAATGCTAAACGTTCCCTTCTCATCCCTATATTGGACAGGCTTGAAATGCAAATTTAACATATAACAAGGAGGAAACCATAGAAAGACACTAGTTAACACCAATTAACTCTTGGTAATTCTTATCTTTAACAGATCCTCTGAGTGTGTCTGAACATTCCATCTTGCAGGCTTCCCTGGATATTGTTCCACTGTTGCTTCCATTTGAGAGTGATGGACTCAAAGCTCTTTTCCTACAACATTAATTGCCAATGGTGTAGTTAGCACCACTTAGTAAGGTCCTTGCCACTTGGTTTCCAGTTCAGAAGCATGTTGCCTTTTTACCCACACCAGCTGTGCAGACAAAATTGAATTGGTGATGTTTTTCTCAGGGGGCCAGTGGGCCTCAGCTACCAAAGGAGAGACACCTCCAAGAACATGTGGCAAAGCCTTCAGGGACTATATAAGATTGTGGATAAACATTTTTGTTAATATAGTTTGCCAAGTTTAGGAAGCAAAGAGGGTGTTCTATAATAAATTATTTTGAAAGGAGTGAATCCTTTAACATAAAGTGTGTATCTATCTTGAAAGAGAGCACTAGGGTGGAGGCTTAGCCAGTCATGGCCAGTCTCTGTAATTAATTTAAGTTTCTTTAAGGTCCTATTCATTCTTTCTATCTGCCATGAACTCTGAGATCAATAAATACAATGGAACTTCCAATTTATTCCTAGTATCTTATCTAATAATTGAATAATTGGACCATGAATGCTGGGCCATTGCTAATGGTAAACCAAATTGAGGATTTATTTCATGGAGTAATTTTATAGCTGTTACCTGAGTGGTTTTGGTTTTTGTGTGGAATGCCTCAGGCCAGCCTGAAAAAGTGTCCACTAAAACTCACAGATACTTATACCTCTGCTCTCCATGCTTTAACTCTGTGAAGTCCACTTCCCAAAATTCATCAGGTGAGGATTCTTGCATAAGAGACTTCTCCACCTATTCCAGCTTTCCAGTATTTACCTATTGGCAACTTTCTACATACATTACATAGGCTTATCAGGCTGAGGCCCCACTGGTTTTAAACACAGATTTAGGCAATGGTCCAGGGCAATTTTACCAGAGTGCCAAATATCTGGATATAAACACACAGAAGTATTGAGCCTGTATCCATTTTTCACAAGTTTAGTCTCCCCATTTGCACACTTGTTATCACTGTTTTGCCTTCTTCTATAATCTTAATGACTAGCAGCTCTAGAGACCCCACTGCTTTTAGAGTGGTTTCCCCTGCTAGTTGATCAGTTTGGTTTTTTCCTGAACTTCAGGGTCTTTACTTTCTTTAAGTCCTGAACCTCAGGTCTTAAGCTTGGAGACATCTTCTGTTTTATCCTCCTTTAATCTCATGGTCAATTTCATAATTCCAAGCTTCTTCCAATAATGCCTATTCTGTGATTACATTCTATTGCATATGTTGCATGTGGGTTGATATAAGAAACCCATTCTGACCTCAAAACAAATGTGGCATCACAGTGACTTTTTGTACATAATCCTCATCCTAATGACAACTGAAGTCAGGCATGCCACTGGAACATCACAGACTTTTTGTTATGTAATCTCCAGTGTGACATCTCATTTCTGTTATGACACTATCAGCCCACTCTGACATTACAATTCCTGTGTAACATCACAATGCCATAGACATATGAATAATCACAAACCTCTCCTGTTATAAATTTATTTATTTTTATCGTGAAAATATCATACAGTGGGTTTACATTGCATTGGAAAGATGGTAAGTACATTTCTTATCAAATATTGTTGCCTCCTCCTTTTTTCCTCTTCCTATCACTTTTCATCCCATCCCATCGCCCATCCTACCCTTTATGTCCCCCCACCCCACCCCGACCAATTCCCAGGGTTTCCCTTATTTGCAATAACTAGTATATGTCTAAGACAAGCAGAAAAGTTCGGAGAAGTTGATGTTAGATGAAATGAACCCCAAGATAAGTAGTCAAATTTTTTTCCTATCATGTGATTGTTTCTAACATATATATAGATGATTTCTTTGTTGCTTTTTATGTCCCTCCCCCGTGGTATAACCCCTGCTTTCATTGTATATGATGCTGGTATAATTTGTGGAGGGGAAGGGAAAAAATTGTTTAAATTGGAATACAGGTGGACGCATTGCAACAATGAGATGTACAAGTCATTATATCCTAATAAATTTTGTGAAATATAATCATTGCAATACTTTAGGTCCTTTTTGAGCTCATAACTTGTTTTCAACCTCATAATATTTCAGATATGACATGTGATACAAGAAAAACATTGGGATAACAAGACCATGGTGATATCACTGCCAGACATTGTGACCAGTTTCACATTGTGACATCACAAATGCATTGGGACATCATAAACCTATTGTCACCTCCTCACCATGATGGAATCATCACCATTACATTATTATGACAAGATAGTGTGAAATCACATTGCCATTGTGTTAGCACAGTTTTATAGTGTTTTCACAAACCTAGTATTACCTCATAATGCTTAAGAAAATTCCTCACCTTTTAAGCTCTCTCTGTGAACATCTATCCTCACTGTGAATTAATAGCAATTGAAATTGGACTTTATAATACAAACTCGTCCCATCACTAACCTATTGTTTCCTCATCACCCTGTGACAGCACAAACATAATGAGACTTCACATCGCTGTTTTGACATCATGATCACATTGTGACATCCCAGACCTATTTTTAAATAGCATGGTCTTTTTTGACACCACAGTCCCTTTGTGGACCATATCCTCATTGTAACTAATGACAATTGAGATCAGACATGACATTGTAACATCACAATCACCTTGTGACTTTGTCACCAGTGTGACATAACATTGTCATTATGACACCATAAGATCACTGTGACATCACAAATCTGCAATGGCATCAAAATATTATGACATCAAATTATTATTGTGACATCACTGACACATTGTGAAAGGCTTATCCTGTGATTTCAATATATTTCAAATATGCCATGTGGGTTCATATCAGATGTCACATTGCTATTGTGGTATTTCTAACCCACTGTGATATCCAAAGTGTCATAAAGTTTATGATATGATGCATTCTGATATCTTAGGTCCCTTCTGAGCTCATATTTCAGATGAAGCATGTGATATTAAAAATGCACTGTGACATCATGACCACTCTGGCATCACACTTCCAGACATTATGAAAATTTGCACTCATGTGACACCACAAGCCTGTTAGGAGTTCATCACATCTGTGACAATACATGCATTTGGAGCCATCGCACTCCCTTTGTGAACACACCCTCTCATTGTGAATAAATGATATTTGAAATCTGGCATGCAACTGTAACATCACCAATCTATTATCAGATCACAACCCTATTGTAATCTCATCACCAGTATGGTATCACCAACTAATTTTGACATCAAAACATTATTAGGATATGATTTTGCCCTTGTAATATCACTGTTATTTTATGTTTTCATAAACTTATTGCAACCTCTTAACATTTTAGATAATTCATGGACTGGGGAGTCATGTTCCTTTTGTGAACCTCTATCCTCAATATGAAGTACTAGCAATTGAAGTTGGACCCATGGCTTTGCTATTGCAATCTCCTTGTTCCATCATACACACATTATGACTTCAGTACCACTGTGACATTACAAACCCATTGTGATATCATATTTCCATTGACACATCATGACCACATTGTGACATTCAAAACCTACTTTATACCCTTAGCACCTTTGAAATATCACATGGCCTTTGTAATACCACAGTTACTTTTTGTGCCCATATCATTGTGAACTGACAGCTGAGATTAGACATGAATATCACAATTTTTGTGCCAATTTCCCCAGTGTGATATCACCTCGTTGTTATGACATCAGCTCATTGTGACATCACAAAACTACAATGACAACATACCCTTATAGCATAACATTGTAATTATGACATCATAGATGCATTGTGAGTGCATATTTTCTGATTCTATTCTATTTAAAAGCTGGCATGTGTTTTGAGTCAGAAAAGCATGTGTACTCATTACCATTGTAAAATCAAAAACCCTTTGGGACATCAGCAGCAGTGTGACATCTCATTGTTTCTATAGTACCACAGTTCACTGTGACATCAGAAAATGACAATATCATCACAGGATTATGATATCACATTGTCATTGTGACACCATAGACACATTGTGAATTCTTTTATGGGATTGCACTCTATTTTAAATATGATATCAGAAACAAATTATGACTTCATAACCATTATTACATTACAATCACATTGTTACATTACTTCACATCGCTACCACACTGCAACATCATAAACTTACCCTGTACGTTTGTGACATGCTGCTTTCATGATATCTAAGGCCCTGAGTAAGCTCAGAATGTCTTTTCAAAATCATAATTTTTCAAGTACGACTTACTGGATATATATTCAGTGGAACATCAGGACCATGGTGACATCAGACTGGCAGTGTCATGACCGTTGTGTCACATGGTAACATCACAAACTTGTTAGGACAAGTTTGTGTTTATGACAACACATGCCTTTGAAGACATCACAATCCCATTGTGAACTCATAACTCATTCTGAGTTAATGATAATTGAGATCTGGCATGCCATTGTGACATCACAAACCTATTGTGACTTCATCACCATTATGGCATCACCAACAAATTGTGACATCACAACATTATTATGACATGATATTTTGACATCACATTGTGATTTCACTGTGCCACTGTCTTTTCAGAAACCTAGAAAAATTCATGGCCTATAGGATTTGAAGGTCCTTCTGTGAAATTGTGAATCACTATGAATGAATATTAATTGATATTGGACATGCGATTGTAATATTACATAATCTTGACATCATAAACTGTGTGATCTCATCACCTATGACATCAAAAATCCAATGTGTCATCACATTGCCATTGAGACATCATCATAACATCATGACATTCCAAAGCAATTACAATCTCATAATACTTTTGAAAAAACATGGCCCTTTTGAGCTTACAGTCCCTTTGTTTACCCATATCCTCATTGTGAACAAATGACAATTGCTATCAGACATGCCATTCAATATCACAAAATCTCTGTGATATAAACACCAGTGTGACATCACAATGTCATGTCATTTTGACATCACAGACACATTGTGAATGTGTATTTCATCATTTCATTCTATTTCAAATGTGGCCTGTGTCCTCACAAGCATTGTTATATCACAATGCATTTGTGATCCAATATTTCCATTGTAATATCACTAACACACTGTGACATCACAAACGTCCTACCCTTAGTTCATAATGAGGATATTGGTACACAAAGGGACTGTGATGTCACAGAGGTCATGTGTTTTTTTCAAAGGGGCTAAATTGACCATAATCAGTGTGAGATTTCACAATGGTTTTCTGATGTCACAGATGTGATGAGGTCAAAACTGGTTAGTGATGTCACGTGTTTGTAATATCACATGACATATCCAATGAGAAGTGCTACTAGTTCACAATGAATATACAAGTTCACAGAAGGAGTTTGAAGTCCCAAAGGCCATGAATTCTCTCAAATGATTTCTGGTCATATTAGGTTTGTGAAAACACAATGGAACAATGATATCATAATGGCAATATGATGTCACTATATCAAATCATAATAATATTTTGATGTCACATGTAATTGTTGGTGCCATTCTGCTGATGGGGTCACAATAAGTTTGCAATATCGTAATGGATTGAAAATATCAAAATGGCATTTTAGATTTCAATTTTCAATTATCCATAATGAGTAGATGAGCTCACAAAGAGACTGTTTTGTCTCTGAAGGCATAAGTTATAACAAGCATGAAGATTCCAAACAGGTTTCTGATGTAACAATGTGAAAATATGGTCATGGTATTTGAAAAGGTGATGTCACAGTGGTCATGAGATCACAGTGTATTTCTTATGTTAGATATTATATGTGAAATATGGTGAGGTGAAAAACAGATTATGAGCTCATAAAGGGCCTAATATTCCACAATAGCAGCATATCACAAAGGTTATGAGGAGAGGACAGGTTTGTGATAGCACAGTTGGTTTATATCAAAATGACAATGTGATTTCACAATTGTTATGAGGTTGCAACTGGTTTCTAATATGAACCTACATGCCTTATTGAAATAGAATGAAATCACAGAATCGGCATTCAGAAAGTGTCTATGACTTCACAATGACAATGTGTTGTCATAATGCTATGATGCCATTGCAGATTTGTGATATCACAATGAGTTGATGCTGCCATAAGGACAATGGAATACCACACTTCAGAGGATGTTAAAATTGCATATCTGATCTGCAGTGTCGTTTGGTCACAATAAGGAATGGGAAGGAGCTGGGTACTATTGGTTTAGTCCTGTAATCCTAGCTACTTAAGAGGTTAAGATCTGGGATCGCGGCTCAAGGCCAGTATGGGCAGCAATGTCTGTGAGTCTCTTATCTCCAATCAGCCATCAGAAAAGTGGAATTGGTGCTGTAGCTCAAGTGGTAGAGTACTTGCACTGAGCTGAAGAGCTCAAGGACAGCATCCAGGCCCAGGGTTCAAACCCCATGACCAGAAAAAAAATAATATGGGTAAACAAAATTTCTGTGATGTCAGAAAAGTGTATTGTCAAATGGGCTAATAGGTCAAAGCAGATTGGGATGGTACAATGTGATGGTGATAGCACAATAGGTTTTTGATGTCACAATGGTAATGAGGCCACAATGGGTTTGTAATGTCAGTACAAGTTTGCAATATCACAATAACATGTCCAAGTTCTATTGCTACTACTTTACAGTGAGGATATAAGTTCACAGGAAGAGACTGGATTCCCAAAGACCATGAATTTTGTAAAATATTATGAGATAATGTCACATTTGTGAAAACACAATGGGATAGTGTTATCACAATGGCCATGTGATGCCACCATATCATGTATATAATTTTTAAAAAAATATTTATTGTGATTGACCTAAATTTCACAACTTTCATAGAATTGTGAGATAGTGATAGTTAAATTCTCAAGCACATTTTAACACT
Source organism: Dipodomys spectabilis (assembly GCF_019054845.1). Classification (NCBI taxonomy): domain Eukaryota; kingdom Metazoa; phylum Chordata; class Mammalia; order Rodentia; family Heteromyidae; genus Dipodomys; species Dipodomys spectabilis. Next base: position 5,996,424 of record NW_024871210.1, on the reverse strand, counting down.
GTGGTCCATAGTTTGGGGATTATATCAGCTTAGACCATAAAGCTATTTTTTCCATAACAAGTGATATGTACATTTCTTTCCTTTTGCTTACTGTCAGCTTTTCCCGCTATCTCTCTCATTCCCTCCCTCCCATCACTGTCCTTGAGTTGCTTAGTTCATATTCATTAATGTCCAATGCAGCTGATGCATCCTTCTGGTGTGTTTTCCTCTATCTATCTCTGATTCTGTGTCGTCTTCTTAGTTTCCCTCAGATGTGTGTATATATACCTTAAATGTGGTCAGTAGCTTTGGGTTATTTTGTAATGAAACAAGATGACTGGAAGTTCTTTGTTTGTCTAGTCTTGTTTACTTCGTTGTATCTCTTTACATGTTGTATTTAATATCCACATATCAAGGAGATCGTTTTCCGTGTGTCTCTTTTGACTTACCTTACTCAAAATTATTTTTCTAGTTCCATCCATATCCCTGCAAATGCCATTATTTTCTCCTTTCTAATGGCTGCATAATATTCCATTGTATATTGGTAACACCATTTTTGGATCCATTTATCCATTAGGATCATCCAGTAGAGCACCTGGGTTGTTTACATATCATGACTATTATGAGCAGTGCTGCAATAAACATGGAAGTGCATGTGTACTTGTAACCTGGTGCCTGTTGTTCAGCATAGATGCCTACGAGTGGTATGGCTGAGTCACTGGGAAGGTCTATGTTTAGTTTTCTGAGGTACCTCCAGACTGCTTTCCAAAGTGGTTGTGTTAGCGTCCATTCCTAGCAGCAATGCAATAGAGTTCCTTTCTCTGCATTTGTCAGTGGCTCCCTCCAACCTTTGTTTTTGTCTGACCTTAGGATGCAGACCATGCTAATGGAATAAGGTGATGTCTCAGGATTGTTTTTATTTGCATTTCCTTTAGAGCCACGGAAGAATAGCATTGCCTCATGTGCTTCTTTGCCATTTTTATCTCTTCTGAGAAGTCTCTTTTTAGTTCCTTTGACCATTTAGTAATTGGTTCATTAGGTTTGGGAGAGATTAGTGTATATACTGGATATAGGCCTTTGTCTGATATATTGGTGGTAAATATTTTTCCCAATTGGTTCTTTCTAGTTTGGTTGCTATGTCTTTAGCTGTGCAGAATGGTTTTACTTTAAAGTAGTCCCATTTGTTGAGTCTCTTCCAATTTGTTGTGACCCTGGGACTCCGCTAAAGAAGTTCCTGCCTTTGCCTATAAATTCAAGTGTCTCTCTTAGCCTGTGCTTCAGTAGATTCAGATTATCGGGATTTATGTTATGGTCTTTTATCCATTTTGTGTAGTAAAATATCAGATGATTGTAAGATGTGGTTTTATTTCTGGGTCGTCTAATCTATTCCATTTTTTTCTTTTATGCAATATCAAATTGTCTTTGTAATTATGGCTCTATAGTAGAGTTTGAAGTCCAGAATAGAGAACCCTCCCTTTTTTTTTGCCTAGAATTGTTTTGGCACCATTTTTTTGGTGTCCTGATATCTTTAGGTTTTTATACTTTTGTTTAAATAGATCTTTTCCATCTTTGGTAAAGTTAATTCCAAAATATTTTATTTTTTGAGGTCATTGTGTGAATAGTGTTATTACCTTGATTTTCTTTTCAGCTTATTTGTTGTTGGTGTATGTTACAGAGAACTGATTTTTGTGGATTTTTGTATCCTGTTACTTTGCCAAAGTGGTTTACAAACTGTTTTGGGGTTGAATTTTTAGGATCATTGATGTATTTTATCATTTCATCTGCAAAAAATGATAGTTTAATTTCTTCCTTCCCAATGCAGATCCATTTAAAGTCTTTCTCTTGCCTTATTATTCTGTCTAGGCATTCCAGGACTATATTGAAGAGGAGTAGTTAGAGTGGGCATATTTGCCTTGTTCTTAATTTTAGTAGAATTCGTTGTAGTATCTCCCCATTAAGTATAATATTGGCTATTGCTCTCTCATATATGGCTTACAATGTTTTAAGAAAATTCCCCTACTATTCTCTTCAGAGCCTTTAACATGAATAAATTTGTATTTTATCAAAAGCCTTTTCACATCAATGGAGATAATCATGTGGTTCTTTTCTTTGGTCGGTTGTCGGGCCCAAACTGGGGGCCTTGGTGTTGTCCCTCAGATCTTCAGATCAAGGATAGCACTCTACCACTTGAGCCACATTTCCACATCTGGTTTTTTCTGCTTATATGGTGCTGAGGAATTGAACCAGGTCCTCATGCATGCAAGGCATGCACTTTACCACTGAGCCATCTTTCCAGCCCATTCCTGACTATAATTAGGTGCTGGTGGCCTGAGTTGTTCAATAACCAGTCTGGGATACACAAATTAGGCTCTGGTGTTGGGCTCCCTGCACACATACAGATCTTTTGCTGTCATGGGTTGGTTCATGAGGGCTGCTGTGCCTTTCTTTCCAGCCTCTTCTGAAACCTGTGCTCAGCCTCTGACTTCAATCAGGAGAGGTCGTTGATGTAACTCAGTCACCCATCCCCCTGCATGGTCGTGTTTGGGACACACTTTTTGGGCTTATGTGGGACCTGTCCTGCTGGGTTTCCCACGCAGGGAACACAGTTTGGATTTCTTCTTCTGCTGGCTTCTGTAGCCCATCCGTGCTCTTCCCAGCTTGAGTGTTTCAACTCCCTTTATGGGTTGCTTTTTTCAAGCCTGGTGGGATAGGTGTGCTCCAAAGGCTGATGGGGTCCTTGCAGTTTTAGTGGAACCTGTACTCCAGGTCGTAGGGAAAAGGGTAGGGGTCAAGCTCTGGAGGTTACTGCCAGCACTGGTCTCTTTTGGAATGGGTAAAGCTGTTCCTGTTGGGGTACTTAGCTAGAACTGGTTGAGAGCTGTTGAATGGTGCTGCCACAGATCATTGTCTCTGTGCACTGTAGATTGCAGGTTGCTACCAGGCTTAGCATTGTATTGAGATGATTGTGGGCTTGGCTGGGTGATGGTGGTGCCTCAGTGCCTGTGTTTTACACCATCTCTGACTCTGTTTATGCTGTCCTGGTAAGCACCATGGGTGTTTTTGCATTGGCTTCCTATGGGTTACTGTGGTACTGGGGGCCCAGGAGTTTTGACAGGATGGCATCGAACCACTTTGCCAGTGAGGTGTCCAATAGGATCTTTCTGCATGTTCTGAGCCCCGATGTTTTTGTCTCTATTTGCAATGTCCATATAAGCACAGGCACCTGGGAGTCTCCTGCACCTGCCCCTGTTGATGGACCCCGGTAGTTCTTGGCTTCCCACCACCGTTGTGAGCCCTGGGGAATTTGGTAGGATTATGCAAGGATGCTCTCCCGATGAGGGGTTGGTGAAAGGTCTTTGTGAAGTTTCCAAGCTCTGAGGTTCCTCTTTTAACAATCACTGATTCTGGCACCAGCACTTTGGGTATGTTCTTCGTGGGCAATCTTCAGATAGCCTACTTTGGTTCTGGTGGCTCTGGGCTGGGCTCTGGTTTGGCACAGATTTACAAGGATATCAATGGTTGGGGAAGGTTCTTCGTGTTTTTCCCATTGTAAGTTTTTTTTCCCTTTACTTTTTATTGCACCTCTTTCTATCTGGGTGGTCATCTTTTCAGTCATGGGTCTTTTGGGGAAATTGAACTTTGGAACTCTCTCTCTTTGGAGAGAGCTGTGGTGTTTCCATACTGTTTCGGCACTATCTTGGTCCCCCCTTCCATAATTATGTTTGATGTCAAAATTAGTTGGTTATACCATAGTGTTGAGGAGATCACAATCACTATGGTTTGATGATGTCACAATGGCATGGTGGATCTCAATTGTCATTAACTTACAATGATTATGAGTTCTTAAAGGACTGTGATGTCTCCAAAGGTATGTGTTGTCACTATAGTTGACAGGCTTGTGATGTCACAATGTAACACAGTGGTCAATGACATCTACCTGTGTGATGTCACAGTGGCCATGATATCAGAATGGATATCTGATACCATACATTCCTGAAATATTATCATGTGAAAAACAGATTATTAATTTACCTAGAATCTAAGTTTCGAAATGGCAACATGTCACAAAAATTAATAGGACAGGACCAATTTGTGATGTCATAATTGATTAATGATATCACAATGGAAATGTGAGGTCACAAAGGGATTGTCATGTCACAATTGTTATGAAGTCAAAATGGGTTTCTTATATCAACCTCATGACTCATTTGAAAGAAAGAAATCACAACATAGGCATTCACAATGTGTCTATAATGTCACATTGGCTATATGATGCCGTAATAGTTAATGCCATTGGACTTTGGTGATATCAAAATAAGGTGATGATGTCAAAATGACAATTATGGTGTCATAATGGTTTGTGGCATTATACTGGCATATCTGTTGCAGTAGTCATTAGTTCACAATGAAAATATGGATAAAAAATGGGACTGTGATATCACAAAAATGATGTGTTTTTTCAAAGGTGCTCAGAGGCAATAATAGGTTTGAAATGTCACAATTTGATTTTGATGTCACAACAGCAATGTGATGTCACTATTGGACTGTGCTGGCACAGATGTAATGAGGTGATTTCATAATGTTAGTAATATCGAATACATATTTCATTTCAATTGCTCTGTTAATAATAAGGATAGGGGTTCACAGAAGGAGCTTGAAGTCACAAAGGCCATGATTTTGAAAAATGTAATGAAATTATATTATTTTTTCGAAAACACAATGGGAGTTATATACCGAATATTATATGCTGTCACACTGGTTACTGTATCATAAGGGTTTCTGCTATCAACCCAGAGTCCACATTTGAAATAGAATGAAATCAGAGAATAGGCATTCACAATCTGCCTATGACGTCACAATGACAATGTGAAGTAATAATGCTATGGTGAAGTGTTAGATTGGTGATGTCACAATGAGCAATGTGATGTTACACTGGTGATGAGCTCAGAAAGGCTTTGTGATGATACAATGGCATGTGTGATCTCAACTGTCATAGTACACAATGAGGATAGGGGTACACAAAGGGACTGTGATGTCACAAAGGCCATGTGTTTTTTTCAATGATTGTAAGAGGTCATAATAGGTTTGTGATGTCACAATATGATCATGGCTAAATTCATGAGTGATGTCATATTGATGATGAGGTCACAATTGTTTGATGCTGTCATAATGAGTTTGTAATATCAATTTCAATTGGTACTTGTTATCAATGAGGATGCTGGAATAAGCACCTGGGCCCCAATCATTTGTGGGAGCTAATCATCATCATCTCCCATAGGCCTGGCCTATGGGAGAGGGTGGTTTATGCTTCTGAATGGGTTGAGCTGTCATGTAACACACGTAGATATATCAAGAAGGCATTGAAAATTGTGCAGTTTGAAAAGTGAAAATTGAAAACTTAGGCAAGAGATCTGTTGGAGTGCTGGAGGTGTACAGCCCTTATATAGGCTGTATTCATATCAAACGAAGGAGAGAGAAAGAGGGGAAATAACTGGAGGGAAGAAAGTGGTGAGACAGCAGGAGGACAAGACCTGAAAAGAGATGAAGTTGAGAGAGCAGGAGGTTAAGGATGGCAACTCATCTATGGGGCACAGTCCTGTGGAAAGTAGAGAGGCCTAAAAAGAAGGAACTGGTGGAAGGGGAATAGAGAAAGACATGGAAGAAAGGAAAGATCTGTAGAGGAGTGAGGAAGGGAAAAGAAAAACCTTGTCTTTTGAAGTTTGGAGCTTTGGATATCATAATTTTGGTATTGGTGGTTTGCAGATGAATTAACAAAGGGCATTGCTGCCCATTGGATGTCTGAGGTTTGGTGTTCAATGCTGCTCTTGGCTTGATTATCCAGCTGAGGACAAGATAAACACAGGCCCCTTTGTAGTGTAAATAATTTTATTATCTTCTCTTTGTTGCTTTGTATGTCCCTCCTCCAGGGTATAACCCCTGCTTTCACTGTATTTGATGTCAGTATAACTTGTGGAGGAGATGGGAAAAACCAGTTGTTTAAGAATACAGGTGGACCTGTTGCAACAATGAGAAGTACAAGTTGTCATGTCCAAAACGAGCTTTACAACGTTGGTGCGGGGTGGGGGAAAGGGGGGAAGGAGAAGGATTGGGATTGGGGGGGAGAGGCTTGGAAGGGATGTGAAGGTTAAACCAAAGGAGGAGGCTGCAATGCTTGGTAAGAAATGTACACATTATCCTGCCCATGTAATTGTAACCCCTCTGTACAGTATGTTCACAAATAAAATTAAATTAAAATTAAAAAAAAAACAAATAAAACAACAAAAACTATATAGAGCACTCAGAACCTCGGCGATTTAAAACATTATTGTTTGACGGTGACCAGGTCCTAAATGCTCTACACATTCCCCAATGGAAAGACAGGGCAGTAAGCAGAGTTAGACAGCATAGGTCTATCCCAGGCATCTTCGGTCTGCATCCTAGCAGGGCTTAAACCTCCTCACACTGTTCCCATTAACCAGTCCCAATTTTTTCCTTGCAGTTCTGGGATTGCTGAGCAGTGTTATGGAGCTTAGGATGAAAATGACAAGATAGAGCCCTGAGAACTTGTGTAACTTAAAACAGAACTGTTTTTTGGCGCCTCAGTTGTGAATACTCTCCACCTTCCATAATGAAGAGACAAGCCACCAAAGAGAAATAGACAGCATATTAAAAAATAATAATTTTATTATCTTAATTGTAACTTGATTGATTATTTCATGCTTTACAGGACTTAAATTTTGGAGGCCCTATAGATATAATCCATATGGACGGAACTGGGCCTTGGCCCCTGGGAAAACCTCCTTGTATATGAGTTTCTCATACTTCAGGGTTGAAAGCCTCCATAGAGTTGTTGTTTCCTGTGGACCAACAGGGATAAGAATCATTTCAGGGTTAGGAAAGTAGCTCAGTGGTAGAGTGCTTGCCTCTACCACATAAGCAGAAAAAGCTAGAAGTGGCATTGTGGCTCAAGTGGTAGAGTGCTAGCCTTGAGCAGATGAGCTGAGGGACAGGGCTCAGGCCCAGAGTTCAGGCCCCATGACCAGCCCTCCCCCCAAAAGAACAACAAAAAACAGAAAACAAGAGTTATTTCAGACCCATATAGGAGTGAGAGTCTTGGCAAACTTGTCAGCCTTATTTTGAAACCTCTTCTGGAGCTCATCTTTGGCATTCTCAAGAGGCCATTTGGACCTCCTCTGAAGGATATTTTGGGTAATCTCCAATGGCCATCCTTGAGAGGCCATGTGGGCCTTCTTGAGTGTTCATCTTGGGCTTCCTTCAGAAGCCATCTGTGACCGAATCTGGAGGTTATCTTAGCCCTCCTCGAGGCCCTCATCTAGGGCTTCCTCCAATTTGGGGTTTTATTGGTAGGCCATCTGGGACTGACTCCAGTTTAAATTTGGCGCTTCTTTGAGAGGCTGTTTGGTGCCTCTCCTATAGTTTACCTGGGAATTCCTCTGGAGGTCATTTGGGGTCCCTGAAGAGGCCATTTGGGAATTCCTCCACTTTTCATCTGGGCACTTAAGTGAGAAAGCATCTGGGACCTCTTCCAGGGGTCAGGTTAGGCCTTCTCAACAGGTCATCTCAGATGTCCCCAGTACATTAATAGAAACCTCATCATGAGGCCCTCTCGGACCTCCTCTAGAGATCTCCAGTTGACTTCAAGAGGTCATCTGGAGGGTCCTTTAAAGCCATCTGAGACTTCCTTGACTGGTCTTTTGTAGTCTCCTCGAAAGGCCATCTGGGACCTTTTCCAGAGGTCATCTAGGATCCCTCAGTAGTCCTTATGGGATCTTCTCTAGAGGTCATCTCATATCTCCTCAAAGAGGGATCACTGAGAGATATGGGACATGTGGGTTTAGGGTTTATGGCTGTTTGTGTGGGCTGATAGTTCTGTTTCCTGTATATACCTCTGCTTACTCCTTTTTTTACAGGATGGGAGTACAATATGTTAAAGTTCCTGTAACTGAAATATCTTCCTTCTGGTGTTACAGGATCCCCCAGAAGAAGACACGTTCTCCTAATCTGTGCCATAAGCATCTCTGATGTTCAGTCCCTCCATACCAGAAATAGTTTCTTGAACCAGCCTGAGGTGGTACACAACAGGCACATTGGGGAGATGGTGGGCAAACCAACTTTCTAATACATGTTCCCTTTACAATTAGAGTCATGTATAAGGGGAAATAGCAAAATACTTCCTTTTTTGAAAAAGCCCAGGGCCTCATCTCGTTACATCAGCTCACCTGGGATGACTGAGGGCAACTTTTACAGCTATTTTCCACCTGGGGGAAGACAGCAAATCCAGCACAGTGGCTTGAAGGTGGTCCTTGAACCAGATCATTCCCCAATGAAGACTCATTCCTATTGGAGCAAGTCTTTCCCCAGACTCAACCAAGATGGGAGTAGAACAGCAATCAAGGTAAGGATGTGCTTAGCAATATTGCAAGCCTGTTAGCAGGGTAAGGGCAGCGGCTAGGAAGCCAACTAGTTTAATTAAGATGAATGAGATTATAGTTCCCCAATTAATCACCTAATGCTTTTCTAGAAAGCCTCCAAGAGGCCTATAGGAACTATATGCCTATAGATCCTGAGGCCCAGGATAATTGAAGAGCCGGAAATATGGCTTTCACTACACCGTCAGCCCAGATATTAGGAAAAAAGCTTCACAAGTTAGAAGGATTTGAGAAAAGGCATTATCTGAGTTGGTAGCCGTTGTCCAACAGGTGTTTCATAACAGTTATGCAGTGGAAGAAAAAATAGTCTAAGAAGGGGTTTCACATGGCAGCACTAGGACAGGGATCAAGTGACTCAGGGTGAAGACAGTTTGATTCATTTGCAAATATCAATAGGGAAGCTCTAGGACTAGATCTGTGTGCTTACTGGAAGTAAACAGCAAGGGAAAAAGTAATTTCCAAGGAAGAGAAGGATTAAAAATGACATGATAAGTAGGCAGGTTGCCACTGGGAAACTGTGATTATCTCTCCTGAGAACAAGGCAAATGAGCTCGGGAGTCTGAAATCCAACTGTGGTAAACTTAAAAATCAGCCCACTGAACTTAAGAAAAAAAGTGGTGATGAAAAATTTCACACATTTCTCTTTGAAAACACAGGCTAAAAAATATTCTATATCTCAAATACATGCCAATCAAAAGCCACAAATAAGTTAAAAGTGCATTAAACAGCATAGTGGAGAAAAGAAAGAATTATCAGATGTAAAGAAAAGATTTGAAGGCATAAATCATAAAATTGTGAGAATCAAAAATAAGAACAAAAATTCACAAAATGAAACTGAGTAAAACGCAAATCAAATGAAATCCAAGTACATCAGAGAAGGTGTGCCTGATACAAAGGTCGAGCCCACAGGTCATAGGCTGAGGAGGACAAGGAAAACAATGCTTCCATCCTTGCTGACTACAAGCAAGGCAGGGAGAAGACCCTGACACTGTATGTGAAATCAAGGCCAGGTAAAAAGAGCTGGTCATAATACAAGAGCGAATTAAGCTTTTACCTTTGAAGGGTGTGAGCAAAAATTCAAAGCACCAGAGGAAGAACTGAAAGGCCAGTTAGAAGAATAGACCCCAAATTCCTGTGTCATTGAAGAAGAGGCCAAGAAAACTAAGAAGAATAATAAATGGGTCCAAATACGGATTGTTACTCTTTAGAAAGAGTCAAGAACACTCACATTTTGATGGAGAATACCCGGGAAAAACAGCATTAGGCACAAAAAAAAGAGTTAAACAGTTGAAAGACTTGTCATAAAAATACAAGGAAATGTAAAACAAGAAAGAGGAACTACTAGAGGAAAATCCAAAGACAATGACAAGATCTTCACCATAAATGTAATGCAGAAGTAGCATGTCCCAATGAAACAGATGGAGGTGAAAAAAAAACCCACTCAATGGCACCACTGAGAATTGAACGGAGGAGATGAAGAACAAGCAAAGGTGCTGCTTAAAGAGCAGCAGTTGAACAGTCAAAGGAACTTTCCTGTGACCCTGGAAGAACACTTGCAAGGTCTGGAGGAATTTACAAAGGAGATTGGGATCATAGAAGCAAGCTTTAAAGAGTGAAAAGGAGGAGGATAAGTGGAAGAAGTCTCCAACCTCCAAACAGGTTCAGAATAATAAAAAGGAGTGAAAGAAACTAGAGAACATTTAGGTGCAGGCAAACAACTGAGCTGATCAGTAGCTCAGGAGACCACTCTAAAATCAGTGGTGTTTCTAGAGCTTCTACTCGTTAAGATTAAAGAATGGAGCAAAAAAGAGTGGTAACAAGTGTGTAAATGTGGATACTGATCTTGTGAAAAGAATTACATGCTCAAACCTTCTGTCTGTATCTGGTTATTTGACATGCTGGTAATTTGCCACCAGACACTGCCAAAACTATCTTGAAAACCATTGGGGCCACTACCTGACAAACCTATATATAGAAAATTGCCAACAGGTAAATTCTGGAAAGCTCCAACATGTAGTTCTCAGAAGGAACTTCAAGTCACAATATGATCATGATGTCACATCTGCAATTAGATATCACAATGCTGATGAGGTCCCAATGGGTTTGGGATGTCACAATGAGCTTGTAATATCCCAATGATATGTCCGACTTCAGTTGCTACTAGTTCACAATGAATTCAATGTTCACAATGTTCAAGGAAGGAGCTTGATATCTAAAATGTTATGAGGTCATGATGAAGTATGGAGGTCAATTCTGGCCATCACCTTATTGGCCACATGGTTGATTGTGGGGTCTAGCATCTTGCTTTCATGCTGGTGGAAGAAAACCCCCTTCCTATCACCTAACTCCAAGGTAATGGGCATGACCATATCCCTGGACACAGGTGTGGGTACTTGGCTGATAGGTAAGTGAATTTTCGTGGACTGGGAATTTCCTGATGATCTGACCTCTGCACCGACCTACTTAGATCTGAACCTGCTTAGACATCATTGTGTCATGCCAATTGTCTCACTGATCATGTCCTGTGTCCTGTCTCCTGGTTCAGCTTCGGTCATCATTGAAGCCCAATTAAGCTATCCATACAATTGTTGGCATGGTTTTTGTTTTTTGTTTCTCTTTAGCATGTTTTCTAGCTGTGTTACTTTTATTTGCCTGCTGTAGGTTTTTGTAACAATTGCCTACCTTCAACCTGTAAACTCCATTATAAATATTACAATATACTATATTTCCAAATGAGGCTTCTGAGATAATTTTCCTTACAGCAATTAAAGTGTTCAGAAAACACTATGGGACAGTGATATCACAATGAAAATGTGGTCGAAATATCATGTCATAATAATGTTTTGAAGTCACCATTAGATGTTGATGCCTACTGTGATGAGACCTCAGTAGGTTTGAGATGTCAGAAAGAGGTATGGATAGCAAAATGGTATACAGGATCACAATTTTCACTAACTCATAATGAATATATGAGTTCACAGAAGAACTGTGATGTCTAAAGTATGTATTGTGAAAAATGTGATGAAGTGCTAGCAGGTTTCTGATTTCACTATGTGTCAGAATGGTCATGACATCTGGCAGTGTGATGTCAGCGTGGCCTTGATATCACAGAAGATGTCTTTTTTAACATGTCATATATGAAATATTATCAGTTTGAAAACAAATTATTAGCTCACAAATTGAAAACAAATTATTAGCCTATAGTATCACATGGCAAAGAAAGTTTGTGGAGAAGACAGGTTTGTGATGGCACAGGGGTTACTGATATCATTATGGCAACGTGACTTCACAATGGTGATTAGATCACAATGGGTTTCTGATAACACACATACCACATTTGAAATAGGATGATATTGCAGAATAGGCATTTACAATGTGTCTATGATGTCACAATGCAATGTGATGGTATAGGGTATGATATGATTGTAAGTTTTGTGATATCTCAATGATCTGATGCTATCATAAGGAAAATGTGAGACAGTTGTTGTCACAAAAGGTTTTGATGTTACAATGGCAGGTTGAATCTCAATTGTCTGTAATTCACAATGAATATATGGGTATACTAAAGACTATTGTTTCACAAAGGACATGTGTTTTTTAAAAGTGCTTAGCAGTCCTAATAGTTTTAATCAACATCTCATAGAAACCAGTTTTATTGTACCAGTGCAAAGTCCAAGAATTTAGACTCACATGACGTACCATAAGAGTAAAGAGAGCTTGGTCAGACAGGAAAAATACATGCAGCTAGGTTATGGAGACAGACTTGAGCTCTCAAAATTGTCCTTAGCTGTAGCTACAGCAGCTGCTAACATTGCCACCTCAGCAACGAATATAGCCCAGAACACAGTCACCAGAAGTGGTGTGTGAGCAGATTATAGTCACCACCAGCAAAAACTGACAAGGAGCAATCATCTTTATCCTGCTCACCACAGACATTTGCAGATCATAGATGACCTGGAAACTCATGGAAAGGTGTAAGCACCACACAAGCAAGACTTGCTTAATTCTTTATACAGAGCAAGAGTGGGAAAGTAGATACTCCCCAACCACAAGAGGAGAACTCCATCCTTGAAACTGACAAAGAAATGGCAGAACACCCCATACTAAGACCTTTGAAGAAACCAGTATGAGCCATTTAACTGATCAAAGGAACTTGACATGCCAGACTCAGATCCAGGCAAGGAAAAGTTTCACTTTCAAGGCAGAGGAATCTCTGCCCGTTGATGACTGACTTTCATCACTGGGTAAGAGGCTAACCCACCACAATGTAGCTCAGTCAACAGACCTAGCTGCCTGAGAGTAAAAGAAAAAAAAATGGAAACTCAGTAAATATAAATCCTGACAATGGTTCCAGGCTGGGCTATATGAGTGTCTCAGAAGCTAGCCCCTCAGGGAAAAGATACACATTCTGACAGGCCTCAATATTACCCTGAGCATAGTCCCATCACAGCAACTCCAAGCTAGAAGAAACAGCCATCACTCTCTTTTGTGATACTCAAAGGAAATCACCATCGCATTGAATTAATCTGGGAAGGTGTTATAAAATCTCTAGTAAGGAAGAGCATTGTTCTGCCTGCTGAAACAAACTGATTTAAAAAACCAATGAAGCCACAGGAAAATCAAACACTGTAAGCAAACCAGAGCACCAATAAACTGGTTAAGGTTTCAGGGGAGATAGAAGATCCTGCCTGAACAAAAATGGAAGAACACTTTTGTCTGTTTTTAGAATTTTTTAAAAATTATTTTATAATTTTTTATCATTCTTATTTTAGTTTTTTTTATTGTTTTTACTTTTTTCTCTTGGGACTTTTGTGCTTCCTTTGCTATATTTAATAACTGTTCAATTCATCTTCATATGTATATCTATATTCAATTATTTGACCTTATTAATTGTGCACATACTAATTAATGTATTGACGACTTAATTCACAAACACTCATCATTGACTCCCTTAGTTGTATTATTCCTTTATACATTTTTAAGTGTTTCATTTAAAAAGTGTTTCCTTTTTCCTTTTTCTGTATCTCCCTTCTCCTTTCCTTCTATCCATTATCTCTCTCAGCATTTAGGTATTATGTTATCGTTCTCCCTTTCCATCCCCATATTTCTCTAATTTTATTTTCTCCTCACAATTCTCCCTCAACTTAATAATTTCTGGTCTTCTGACTTCTTCTTTGATTTTCTTAGACTAAGTATCCCTAGTTGTTTGTTGTTGAACTAGATTGTATGTAATGAAGTGTATTGTATATGTACTTATTTTGACTGTGTTAAACAATTTGTGCAACTACAGAACTTAGGTTGATGATTTCCTAAAACAGTGTGCTAGCACAGTATTGGTTTTTGCCTTCATACAAAAATTGGCAGAACACGGAGGAGAAAGACAAGGAAAATGGTATGGCCAGGTATCTCTAATCCCACTTACAATGAGTGTGAGTCTTTATCTTGGGGTTCATTTTGCCTAACATCAACTTATCTGACCATTTCTGCTTGTCTCAGACATATACTTGTTATTGCAAATAAGGAAAACCATGAAACCTATTTTTCTTTGAGCCTGGCTTGCTTCACTTGATATAATTTTTCCAAGTTCTTCTATTTCCTAACAAATGGGTCAATGGTATTCTTTCTGAGGGAGGCAGAGAATTCCATTGTGTCTATATACCACATTTTCTTGATCCCTTCGTTTATTAAGGGGCATCTGAGGTGGTTCCATATCTTAGTTGTTTCCATATCTTAATTATCATAAATAATCCTGTAATAAAATAGTTGTGCTGGTAGCTTTAATATAGTCTTGGTCTTGTTTGTGATTCTTCAGGTAAATACCCAAAAATGGGATTGCTAGGTCAAGGGGAGGTCTATATGGAGTCTTCTGAGGATCCTTTAAAACTACTTTCCAAATGGGTTGAACAAATTTACAAGACAAGCACTCAAATATTTTTTCTAACATATTTATGATTATTTTTGTTGATTTGCATGGCCCCCCAAGGAATAACCCCTGTTTTTATTGTATTTGTGCAGGGCAAGGGAAAAACCAATTGTTTAAATAGTGATACAGGTGGACCCATTGCAACAATGAGATGTACAAGACCTAATGTCGAAAAACGAACTTTACAACGTTAGTGCAGAAGTGGTGGTGGGATAGGAAAATATGGGAAGGTGAAACAAAGGAGGAGGCAATAATGAGTGATAAGAAATATACTCATTAATTGCTAATGTAATTGTAAACCTTCTATATAGTATTATCACAATAAAAATAATATAAGAAATAAATATAATAATCCAGAGGAGAGTTCCCAAAATCCTCTACAAACACTACTAGTACATATGTTCAATGAAATGTTTGAACGCCTGCAAAAGACTCTCTGTGAACGTGTTAGGGAAATGCAAGAGCATGATGAGGCCAAGGAAAGATTAGTACAGGAATTAATGAGCCTGAGAGGCTGATCAAAGAGTAATTGATGAATTGCATGAGCAAGATGAGAAAAAAATGATTAACAGATGCATTATTGGAATCCATAAACCGAAACATTGGGCAATCCCTAGAGACTACAAAGAAAATGCTGGGTGAAGCCCAATGAAAGGAAAGTTTGTCCAATTAACTTATTACCAATGAAGAGATTTTAGAATACATACTGAAAACTATATTAAGAATGTAAAGAAGTCCATACAAGACATAAAACAAAGCCCCAACAAAGTATCTGAAGCCATCGAATCTGACCAATTACAAAGAATGGAAATAAGAACACAATAGAAAGCCTTGAGAGTATCTTAGCCTGTGCAGGGGATCCAGTCTGTGGGACTGAAGACAGCCTTGACACTATAAAAAAAAGTACAAATCTAAGAAATATGATAGATATATTCAATAGTTAGAAGAGACCACCTAATTTAAGGCTAATGGTTGTAGAGGAAGGCTAAGAGAAGTGAAACATCTAGGACATTTATTTAACAGGATCCTAGCAGAGAACTTCCCAAACATGCAAAATGATAGATCCATTCAGACACAAGAAGACTTTAGAACACCAGATAGAACAAATCAGAATAGAGCATCCCAATGTCACATTGTAATCGACACAGGATCAATTGAGAGAAAGGAAAGGCTGATTAAAGCTTTCAGGGAGAAAAATTAAGCAACTATAAAGGAAAAAAATCAGAATAATTTCAGAATTCTCAGCAGAGTCAATGAAAGTAAAAGGGCCTGGAATGGACTGGGAAGGTGGCTCAGGCCCTGGGTTTGATTCCTCAGCACCACATAAGCAAAAAGAAAAATGCTGGAGGGGGCTCTGTGGCTCAAGTGGTAGAGCACTAGCCTTGAACTGAAGAGCTGAGGGACAGCACCAAGCCCAGAGTTCAGGCCCCAAGACTGGATCCCCTCCCAAAACAACAAAAGGGCCTGGAATGATGTTGTATGTCCTAAAGACAAACAACTATCAACTAAGAATACACCACTCAGCCAAATTCTCCTTCATAACATCAGGACAAATAAAAATCTTTCAGAAAAAAACAAACACTGAAACCATATATCTCCACCAAATAGGATTATAAAAGACATGTAAATGTACCCTACACATAGAAAACCAGCAAGAGCTCAATAAAAGCCAAGAAGCAGCCCCAAACAGACAGTCTAAGAATCTTAGGAAGAATCCAGTGGGCACAGCCCCAAACAAGATGGATACCATGGCAGCAATTACCAAACACCTCAATCCTAATTCTCAGTTTTAAATGGAATCAACTCTCCAATTAAGCAACATAGATTGTCTACTTGGATAAAAAAATCTGCCTTCAAGAAACATACCTTGTCCACAAAAACAAACGTCTTGTGAAAATGGAAGGATGGAGTAAAGTCTAGCAAGCGAACAGCCACCATAAATAGGTGGGAGTTGAAATCCAAATGTCAGGTACAAGGGACTTCAAGTTAAAATTAGCAAGAAGAGATAAAGAATATCATTACATATTCATTAAGGGATCTCTCCCTCAGAAGTATATTACAATTTGAAATATCTGTTCACCAAAAAACAGAGGACCCAAATTAATCCAAGGAACACTATTTGTCCTAAAATCTCATATAGATTGAAAGACATTAATTGTTGGGGACTTTAAATCACCACTATCCTAGTTGGATACAACAACACAGCAAAACTCAGAGAGAAACCTCAGATATAAAGAACTGCATAGATCAACTAGACTTAACAGACATGTACAGAATAAAACACCCATCAGCATCTGAATACATATTCTTCTCAGCAGCTCATGGAACATTCTCCAAAATAGATCACATTTATGTAACAAAGGAAATTTGTTCCAATTCAGAGACATTGAAATTACCCCCTGAATTCTCTCAAACCGCAAGGGAATAAAAGGAAAATTCAACACCAAAAGCCAGCCAAGAAAATCCTGTAACACATGGAGGCTGAACAACACCTTGTTGAACCACCAGTGGGTCATGGAACACATTAGAATGGACATTCAAATGCTCATGATATTTAACAAAAATGAACAGACAAATTACCAGCTCCTCTGGGACACAGCAAAGGTTGTACTCAGATGTAAGTTTATAGCTGAGTCGATATAACAACAAACTGGAGAGATTTGAATACCAATAATGTGACAATTCTGCCAAGTTCTATCTACAAATTTAATGCAATACCTATCAACATTTCAACCTCATTCATCAGTGAAAAAGAAGAAGCAACCCCCAAATTCACATGCAACATTGAACAACAAAAACAATCTTTAGTAGAAAGAACAGTGCTGGGAGAATATCAATACAAAATTTCAAATTCCAATACAAAGCTATAGTAATCAAAGCAGCTTTTTCCTGGCACAAGAATAGAGCTGAGGTGCAATGGAATTGAACTGAAGACCCAGAAATGAACCCACAGACCTGTAGCTGCCTAAACTTATATTAGGGAGCTAAAACAATAGAATGGATGAAAGGCAGCATCTTCTGTAAATGCTGCTTTCCAAATGTAGGAAATACAAAATCTAAACCTAAATTCTTGTATATCACCCTGTACCAGAATCAACTCCAGGTGGATCAAAGACTTCACTATGAAAGCAGACACATAGAAACATTAGAGGAAGGAATAGGAGTTTTTCTAGGGCTCCTTGACAATGGACTAATTTTTCTGAAGAAAGACCCAGAAACACAAAAACTCAAAGAAAAGGTTGGACAAAAGGGATTTCGGGCAACAGCATACTTCTTCAGGGGAAAGTACATAGCTACCAAGATCAAAGGAAAGCCCAGAGATCGGGAAAAAAATCTTCATTACCCATTCAACAGACAAGGATGTCTTACCTAAAATATAATTAGAACTCACAAAATTGAACCCAACACCAACAAATTCTCAAAGAAAGAGCCGCCCCACTAAAAATTGGGTTAAAGACTAGCAGGGAAACAATAGCAAGTAATAAAAAACTACTTGTTTCGTTACCTTGGTGTTGATTTCACTTAACATCATCTTATCTTGTCAATTTGTATATAGCGTTTGACTTTTCTGCTTGCCCAGACATATACTATTTATAGCAAATAAATTGTTTCTATTTTTTTTTGCTTTGTATGTTCCTCCCCTACATTATAATCCGTGTTTTCATTGTATATAATGCCGGTGCCTTGCATCTTGAATATACACTTCTCTAATTTGGAGAGAGAAAGAGAAAAAAAAAAGTTTATATAGGGATACAGGTTTCCCATTGTAACAGTGACATCTACAAGACACTTTGCTGAAAAAGAAACTTTACAATAGGTGTGTGGGCGGGGGAGAATGTAGTTGTGGAGGCGGAAGGGATGGTAGGGGAAAAACAAAGGAAGAGGCAATGCTTGATAGGAAATGTACTCATTACCTTGCTCAGGTAACTGGTACCCCTCTGTATTCTTTTTTATTGTGAAAATACCGTACAGAGGGGTTACAATTACATGGGCAATGACATGAGTACATTTCTACTTAAGCATTGTTGCATCCTTCTTTGTTTCCCCTTACTATCCCTTCCCATTTCTTCCCACAATACCCATTCACCCCGCAGACCCCCCTGACAAAGCTGAAAATTTCGTTTTTCGACATAATATCTTGTACATCTCGGTGTTGCAATGGGTCCACGTGTATTCCAATTTAAACAATTTGTATTTCCCTTCCCCTCCACAAATTACACTAACATCAAATACAGTGAATACAGGGGTGATATCGTCTGCAAGGGTCCAACAAAACAACAAAGAAATATCTACAACATATGTTAGAAACAATAGCCAGAAAGAAAAAAAAAACATTTAGGTCTTTATCTTGGGGTTCATTTCGTCTAACATCAACTTGTCTTAACGTTTCTGCTTGTTTCAGATATACTAGGTACTACAAATATGGGAAACAATGGGACCTATTTTTCTTTGGGCCTGGATTACTTCATTTAGTATAATTTTTTCCAAGACTTTGCATTTCCTAGCAAATGGGGCAAGGTCATTTTTTCTGATGGAGGCATTGAATTCCATTGTATATATATATATATATATATATATATATATATATACACCACATTTTCTTGATCCATTCATCTACTGAGGAGCATCTACTTTGGAATACATTATGGAGGTTCCTAAAAAGACTCCATGTAGAACTCATCTATCACCCAGCAATCCCACTTTTTGGCATTTACCCAAATGATCACAATCAAGACAATATTAAATCTACCAGCACAACTATGTTTACTGTGGCATTATTTACCAGAGCTAAGATATATACAGTATTCTTACAATAAAAAAAAACTTAATTAAAAAGACTTCAAGAGAGACTTCTCTGAAGAGGAAATAAGATTGGCCAAAATACACATGAAGAAATGCTCAACTTCTCTAGCCACAAAAGACGTGCAAATCAACACAACAGTGAGATTCCACATCACCTCAGTAAAAATGACTATGATCAAGAAATCTAATAAAAGATCCTGGAATGGATGTGGTCAAATGTATACCCTACTTTATTTTGTGTGTGTGGGGGGGGGGAATTAACTTGTTCAACTACCTTTGAAAGGAGTATAGAAGCTACTCAAAGGACAATGCATAGAGCTCACGCATCATCCAGCAATCCCATGTTTGTCCTTTGGCACAAATTATTACAAATAAGGCCATAAAACTTTTATTTGCATAATAAAGTGTACCACAGCATTATTCACCCCCAAAACGTCAGGAGATGAACTGATAAAAAAAATGTGATAGATAGAGAGAGAGGGAGAATATATTTTATTTCAAATGTATAAACATGCATGTATATATGCATCTATATACATATATTCATATATATGTATATATGTATATTATGTATATAGATGCATATATATGCATATTAAATACATTATTTATATATTAGATATGTATATATATTCATATATTGAATAAATTGTGTATGTATTATATAAGTATATACTGTAAATATATATTTCTATATATTTGTATATATAATATATGCAATATTGGTTCATATACATATATTTATATATACAATATGTAGTACATATTACATTATTATAATTAATGTTATAACATAAAATATATCAAATATATATCATATAAAATACATAATAAACATATTATCATTTACATATATACATATCTATAGATATAAATGTATAGTATATAATATGTAATATGCAATATAATATATAGGTATATATATGGATATACACATATGATATATAAGCATATATAATGTATATGTTATGTATTTGTAGGTATATGTATTAAATATAATTATGTCATATATTTACATATTTATATAATATATATTATATTTGATATATAATATGTAATATATCTCTATTTTTATATAATATATACCTATGTATATGTATCTGCCTATATATACCTAATTTTTATGGGAATATATCGGTATATATTCCTGTATATTAACATATATACCTAAATATCATATGTATATATCCGTATATATACCTATATATTATATCTAACATGTAATATATGTATATATACATATTATATATTCATATTATGTATATATCCATATATACAAGTTATATATGATATAAGCCATATTTTACATTACATATTTATGAATTATATATAATATATTACATATACACCTATGTAATATTTATTATATAAGTACATACATGTATATACCTATATATATGTAGGTATATATATATATATGTATATATAATCTTTACTACACACGTTTATACACATATAATATATATAATATATAGGTATATGTGTATATATTATATATTATGATTATAATTCTTAATAGACAATGTACTCATTACTTTAATCATGTAACTCAAACATCTTTGGTTTATTATTTTTGGGGGTCTAGAAAGAATGTTAATGCCCCATTTGTTAGAAAATATAAAGACATAGAATAAATTATATAAAGTAAAGTAAGCCAGGGCCAAGAAACATAGGTCCCATGGTTTCTCTTATGTGCAATAACTAGTATATTTCTAAGAGAAGCAGAAACGGGTCAAATAAGTTGATGTTAGGTGATATTAAGTGCAAGATAGGGACTCAAATTTTTTTTTCTTTTTTTGCGATTGTTTCTAACACATTTATAAGATGATTTTTTTTTTACTTTGTATGTCCTTCCCCCATGACATCACCCCTGTTTTCATTGTATTTGTTCTTGGTATACTTTGTGGAGGAGAAAGAAAAAACTGTTAAATAGGAATACAGGTGGAATCATTGTAATGAGATGTTCAAGATGTTACGTCGAAAATGAACTTTACGACTTTGGCCAGGCCTGGGGGTGAGGGTGGGGGGTTGAGAAGGGGTAAGCAAGGCAGAAGAGAGGAGTCAGGGAGTGGGGAAGAGAAGTGGGAAGGAATGGGAAATTGAAACAAAGGTGGAAGCAACAATGCTTGATAAGAAAGGTACTCATTACAATTTTCACAGAAAAATAAATAAATAAATAAATAAATAGAATAAGTCTCTTTGGACAGTATCTTTACAATGAAGTATATAATGAAATAAGTTAGGACTTCATAACTTTGCTTACAACCCATGACTTTGGAGACATCACAGGCCTTTTGTAAACATTTGTGCATTAATGACAATTGAGTTTTGGCATTCCATTGTGACATCACTAACCAATTGTGGCTTCACCTATGTATTGTGATTTCAACATGCTTGTGGCACCACCAACTAATTGTGACATTAAAACATTATTACATCATATTTTTACATCACATTGCCATTATGATATAACTGCCCATTGTGTTTTCCCAAACCGAGTATGAGAACATATTTTAGAAAATTCCTGGCCTTTGGCACTCCCAGCTCTTTCCTTGAACTCCTGTACTCCTGTACTAGGAGCAAATAAAATGGAAGAAGTACTTGTGTTATTTCAATCTCACTTTTTTTGATCTCAAACACAATTTGACCTAATCACCCCGCTCATATAACAAACCCATTATGATGTTACATTGCCATATTTTAATCATGATCACATTGTGACAATTATACTGTCACATTGAGACAGTAATATCACCCTGACAATGTGATGTCACAAAATCATGTCATGATTACTTATTAGCATATGAATATTTCTTAGTTCCTTGGAATAAACACAAGTCCATTGTGACATCACAATCCCTTTTTCTACCCATATTCTCATTGTGAAATAGTGACAATTGAGATCAGATATGCCATAGTAATATCACAAACCCCTTGTTACATCATCACTATTTGGACATCACATTCCTGGTATGACACCATCAGCTCATTTTGGCCTCATAATACTACAATTTCATAATAGTATTATGATATTACATATGGACTGATACATCATACATCCAATATGGATGTGTATCATATGAAATGCTTTTATTTCAAATGTGACATGTGTTTTGTTATCAGAAACCCATTGTGACTGCATAACCATTGTGGTATCAATAATCCATTGTGACATCACAAACTCCTGTTCTCATAATTTTGGTAAAATGTTACCTTTGGGATATCTTAGGCCATTTGTGAGCTCATTATCTGTTTTAGACTTCCTAATATTTCATGTATGACATGTCATAGAAAACCACTGTGACAACATGATTGCTGTAACATCACACTGCCAGATGTCATGAACATTGTGTCACATAGTTGACATCACAAACCTCTTTGGACTTTATCGCATTTGTGTTGAGACCTGCATTTGGAGATACCCCAATCCCTTTTTGAACTTATATATTTATTTAGACTAAATGACAATAGAGATCTACCATGACATTTTAATTTCAGCATCCCATTGTGAGCTCAGAAATCTGCTGTGACCTCATCACAATTATGGCATCAACAACTATTTATGACATAAAAACATTATGTCATGGTATGGGGACATCATTGTCCCATTTTGTTTTCACAAACCTCTTTTAACCCCATCACATGTTAGAAAACTGATGTGCTTTGGGACTTCTAACTCCTTCCTTGAAAGCAGATCCTCATTGTAAAACAGTAGCAATTGAAATCAGACCTGTGATTGAAATATTACAAGTGTGGTCACATCATTATCCTATTGCTGATGTCATAACCACTGTGACATTACAAAATCATTGTGACATCATATTGTAGTTGTGACATTATTATAATATTGAGACATCCCAACCTGTTATGACCTCTCAGAACCACTGATAAAAACACAAGGCCTCCTTTGTGACATCAAAGTCCCTTTATTTACTTATATCCTCATTGTGGATTAAGGACAACAAAACTTCCATTGCAACATCAGAAACCTATAGTGACCTCATCACCAGTATGACATCACAAGCTTGTCCCCTCATCGTAACTTTTGAAATGCTGCCAGTGTGATAATTAGACCCTTTGTGAGCTTATATTCTGTTTTCAAGCACATAATATTTATGACATGTGATATTATAAAAACACTGTGACATCATGAAAATTGTGACATAACATTGTCAGAGGTCATGACCACTTTGCCACATTTTGAACATCATAAGCTTGTTAGGAATTCATCACATTCTTGCCAACACATGCCTTTGGAGACCTCACAAACACTTTCTGAGCTCATATAATCATTGGCAGTTAGACAACTCATAGGGACATCACAAAATTCTTGTGACATCGTCAAGATTCTGACATCAACCAATAATTGTGACAACATTACATAATCATGACATATCATATTGACATTGTGATATTTCTGTTCCATTGGGTTTTCACAAACATTATGACTTTATAACATTTTAGAAAATTCATAGGCTTTGGGAATTTAAGCTTCATATGTACTTGTGTATTATGACCCATAACATCAAGACAATCCTTTGAGACACATTTAAGATAACAAACAAATTTATTTACAATAGAAAAGGACCTGCAGCTACCTTGTACTGGACTAGATACCCAGAGACATGAGCAGCCGCGATCACCTCAGACCACCAATGGGCAGCCCTGTCCTTTATTAATTGGTCTGCAAAACAAGAGCCCCCCAAATTAAAATCTCCAAAGTTCCAAACCTCAAAGAGCAAGGCTTTTTTTCTTTTCCCTTCCTTCCGTGTTTTCTACACACCACTCCTATCTCCCAGGTTCTTCTCCTTTCCCCTTCCACCTCTTCCTTCTCTTCAGGCCCCTCCACACTCCACACAATTGACCTGCTCTACCCTAGTGCCAATTGTCATGTTTCCTTTCCTACTCTCTCAACTCCGTCTCCTCCCAGGGCTTTCCCAACCTACTATCTCACGACTATCTTCCTTCCAGGACTTTCTCCTCTTTCTCTCCTGGTCTATTGTTCTGAACCCACAGCCTATAGATAGATTGTACCCCTCTGGCACATCAAAGGCTCTCTGGCCGTACAATTTGCAAACCATCTCAAACTGCACACTGCCCACTCACTACGTGACAGCTCACCATGTCGGGCTTGACACACTATCCCCTCCGGCAGCATGCTCTGTCCCATTTGGTGGAAAGCCTTGTCCACTGCAGCATATCAAGCCAAGGGGCTACACTGATTTTTGGGGCGTGGTGACCATTGGGGCCCCACTGGTTAGTATATCCACCACTGGTCTTCATGTACAATCAAATCATTGATTCCTTCTGGAACAAATCCTAAACTTTCCCTTCTCTCCCTTGCCCTCAACAGATTTAAAATACAATTATAACAAATAATAAGGAGTAAACCATAAAAACACAGAAGTTAGCACTAAAGTGGAAAATCTTTCCCTAATGGATTCTTTGAGTTTCTCATGCATCTTTCTCTGAATAACCTTCCACTTGAGAATGATGGATCCAAGGCTGATTCCCTGCAGCATTAATAGCAACACCAAGTAAGTTTCTTTCCAAATGGGCTCAAATTTAGGAGCATGATGCCTTTTTAAACAGACCAGCTCTCCAGGCAAGAAATTGTGGTGGAATTTTTCTCAGGAGGCCAGTGGATAAGTCAAAGAACATGGTGCAAAGACTGCAGGGACTGTACAGATTGTGGTTAGACATTTCTATTGATATAGCTTTCCCAAGTTTAGGAATAAATATCAGAGGCTGAAGAAGGCACAGGATGCAATGCTGCCATCCTTGCTGATGACAAAGTAGGACAGGAGAATATCCTGACACTCTTCATGGAAATCAAGGCCCAGAGAAAGGAGCTGGACATAATGCAAAAATGTATTAGGATGAAGTGCATAGTAATTATAAGCTATGAAGCATGTGAGCTAAAATTCAACAAAGAAAGAATAGAAAGAGCAGTTGATGGGGCTGACTAGAGGTGCCATGTCATAGAAGAAGAGACCATGGAAACTGAACAGGAAAATATCAGAGTCAAGAAAGAGTTTGTTATTCTTCAGAAAGAGTTAAAGGACAGCCATGCTCTGATGGGGAATGCTCAGGAAAGTGAAAGAGCATTAGGAAGAAAAACAGAACAGTTAAACAGTTGAAAGGTCTGTTACAAAATACACTTAAGGGAAAGAAATAGAAGCTATTAGAGGAAAAGGCCAAAGAGACTTTTGAGATCTCACCAAAAATATAATGCAGAAGTAGCAGGTGTCAATGGAATAGTTGGAGGTGGAAAAAAATCCTTTTAATAGCACCATTTCAAACTTAAAGGAGGAGCTGAAGACCAATTAGAGGTGTTGTGAGAAGGAGCAGCAGTTGGGGAGTGGAAGGAATTGTGTGCTCCTGGAAGAACACTTGCAGGATAAGGAGGACTTTGACATGGAGATTGGAATCATGAAAACTAGCTTCAAAGAAAAGGAGGAGGACAAAAGGGAAGCGGATTCCAAGTTTCAGACTGAAGTCAGAGTACTAAATAGGAGTTAAAGAAAATAGAGATCCCTGAGGTTCAGAGAAACAAGTGAATTATGAGGTAGCTCAGGAGACCACTCTAAGCACAGTGGAGTGTCTACAGCTACTAATCATTACGATTGAAAGAAGGAGGAAAAATAGTGATATCAAGTGTGCAAGTGAGG
This sequence comes from Dipodomys spectabilis, assembly GCF_019054845.1. Lineage (NCBI taxonomy): Eukaryota > Metazoa > Chordata > Mammalia > Rodentia > Heteromyidae > Dipodomys > Dipodomys spectabilis. The sequence goes on along the minus strand of NW_024871210.1, from coordinate 5,970,598 downwards.
ACACTAAATTTCTGTAAAATGGTTATAGCCTCAAGCCTTCTGTCTGTTTATATCTGGTTATCAGGCACCCTGGTAAAATGTCCCAGGCCAATGCCTAAAACAGTTTGTCCTCAGCCTTACAAGCATATGTAATGTGCGTAGAAATTTCCCAACAGGTGAATGCTGGAAAGCTTGAACTCATGGAGAGAGTGTTTATGCAAGTTACCTCATATGGTTAATTTGAAGAAGCGGATTCATAGAGGTAAAGCCTGAAATATGGGTATCAATATGATAATGTGATGTCAAGATGCTATGAATTCACTATTGTTAGCTTGGTAATATCACTGTAAGCTGATAGTTTCATAATGACAATGTGTCACACTGGTGATGACCCAAAGTGTATGTGATGTTAAAAGGCATGTCTGATATAAATTGTTCTAGGATCACATCAAAATATGGTACACAAAGGGACTGTGATGTCACAAAGGCTCTGAGGTGTGCCAAAGGTGCTAAAAGGTAAAACTAGGTTGGGATATCACAACGTGATAGTGATATCACAATGGCAATGTGATATCACAGTGGGTTTGTAATGTCACAGTGGTAATGAGGCCACGATGTGAGAGTGATGTCACCGTGAGTTTGGAATGTGATCATCTCATGTCCGATATCATTTGAGAATGTTTCACAATGAGGATACTAGATCATAGAAAGAGCTTGAAGTCCAAAGACCATGGATTTTGTAAAATGTTATGAAGTCAAAATAGAATTGTGAAAACACATTAGGACAATAATATCCTAATGGAAATGTGATGTCACAATATTATCTCATAGAAATGTTTTGAAGACACAATTGGTGATCCATAATTGTGATACTGTCACAGTAATTTTGGGAGATCACAATGAGTTGGTGATGTCAGTATGGCATGGTGTATGTCAATTATTCTGAACTCTAAATGAGTACATGTGTTCAAAAAGGGATGGTTATATCCCAAAGGCATGTGTTATCACAAATGGGAGGAAGTCCTAACAGGTTTGTGATGTCACAATGTGACAAAATGGTCATAATGTGTGATAACATAGCGGTCATAATGTGACTGTGGATTTCTCCTATCATGTCATACTTAACATATGACAAGGTCAAAAACAGATCATGAGTTCAAAACTGGCATAAGAAATCACAATGGCAGCATGTCACATAAGTTATGAGGACAGGGCAGGTTTGTGATATCATAATGGCAAAATGATGTCACAAAGCATTGTAATTTCACAATGGTTATGAAATCATAATGGGTTTCAAATTTCAACACACAGGACACATTTGAAATGGAATGAACTCACAGAATAGGAATTCCTAATGTATGATGTCATTTTAGTTTAGTGATGTAACAATGAGTTGATGGTGTAAAATGAAAATATGGTATCAAAATGGTGCTCTCACAAACAAAAGGTGAGCTTACATTGGAATGTATAATCTCATTTCAATAGTTTACATTTAGACTAAGGATATGCAAAGAGACTGTGATGTCACAAAGGATATTTGTGTATTTATAGGTGCTAATAGGTCATAATAGGTTTAGGATATCACAATGGGATCATGATGTCATAACAGCAATGTGATATCACAATGGGTTTGTGATGTCACAAATAACTTTGAAATATCACAAATACATGTCCAAATTCAATTGCCATAAGGATACAAGTTCAAAGAAGGACCTTGAAGTTCCAATGGCGAATTTTCTAAAAGATCATAAGGTCATAATTCATGAAATCCCAAAGAGACAGTGATATCATGATGGCAAGCTGTCAAAATATCATTTTATCATAATGTTTTTATGTCACAATGAGTTGGCAATGCCCTAATGGTGATGAAGTTACAATAGGTTTGTGATGTAACAATGTGCTGATGTCACAATGGCATTCTGAATCTCAATTTTCATTAATTCCCAATTAGTATATGGGTTCAAAAATGGACTCTGATGTCTCTAAAGACATGTGTTGTTACAAATGTGATGAAGTCCTAACAAGTGTGTGATGCACTAGGTGGCACAGTGATGATGTCTGACAGTGTGGAGTCACATGGGCATGATAATACAGTGGACTTCTGAAATCACATATCATATTAGGTATATTATGAGGCTGAAAACAGATTATGAGCTCACAAAGGCCTAAGATATCATAATGGAACCATGTCTACAAAAATATTTGGAAAGGACAGGTTTATGACATCACAGTATGTTAGTGATATCAAAATGGCTTGTAATATCACAAAGAGATTTTTATGTCACAATGGTTATGAGGTCACAATGGGTTTCTAATATCAACCAATATGCATTACATTTAAACCAGAATGAAATTACTGAATAGGTATTCACAATTAGTCTATGATCTCACAATGACAACTAGATGTCATAATGGTATGATCTCATTACAGTTTGATGATGTCACAATGAGTTGACGATGTCATAATGACAATGCAATTTGGCACTGATAATGATGTCACAAAAGTTTTGTGATATTACAATGGCATGTCCTTAGTTCACAATGAATATATGGGTAAATAAAGTTACTAAGATATCACAAAAATGTGTGTTTTTTTCTTTTTTTTTTAATTTAATTTAATTTTATTTGTGAACATACTGTACAGAGGAGTTACAGTTACATGGGCAGGATAATGTGTACATTTCTTACCAAGCATTGCAGCCTCCTCCTTTGTTTACCCTTCACATCCCTTCCCAGCCTCCCCCCTCCCCCACTAATCCCAATCCTTCTCCTTCCTCCCCCCCCCCCAGCCCCCCCCCCCCCCCCCGCACCAACGTTGTAAAGTTCGTTTTGGACATGACAACTTGTACTTCTCATTGTTGCAACAGGTCCACCTGTATCCTTAAACAACTGGTTTTTCCCCATCTCCTCCACAAGTTATACTGACATCAAATATAGTGAAAGCAAGGGTTATACTGTGGGGGAGGGACATACAAAGCAACAAAGAGATAATCTTATAAATGTGTTAGAAACACATGCATGAAAGAAAAAAACATTAAAATACACATCTAAGGGTTGATTTTCCTGACATCACATTATCTGACCTTTTCCGCTTGACTCATACATATACTTTTTCAAAGTTGCTAAGAGGTCATATAAAGTTTGGAGTGTCACAATTTAGTCGTGGTTTCCCAAAGGCAATGTGATTTCAAAATGGGTTTGTGAGGTCAGTTTTGATGAGGTGTTAATGGGTTAGTCACAACTAGTGATATTATAAAATTTTTATGACAAGTTTGTAATATCACAATGACATGTCCAAATTCAATACCTTCTAGTTCAAAACGAGGCCACCATGATAACTAAAGGAGTATCTAAATTCTGCAGAAACTGAAAATCATCATGGCACTTTGCTCTAGCTGTCTGGTGGGGGCAGGACATGTTGCTACAGGCAGATTGGCATTCTGCTGGAGGGGGTGTGATATCAATCTCCACATGTTTAGCAATCAAGTAGTGATGGGGCTGTGGGCAGTTTGTGAAGTGACCATTGAGATATCTTAGAAAGGAGACTGGTTGGTGTTGGGTAGGGGTACAGATTATGTGTTCTGAGTAACTGAATAGGAGTAAATGCGGGGAAATACCTGGAAGGAAAGACATAGGGAGACAGCAGGAGGGGAAAGACCTGGGAGGAGAGGAATTGAAGGAAAGCCGTAGGGCAAAAATGGCAACTGGCCACTGGGCCAGAAGGGCAATCCTGTGGAATGTGGAAAGTCCTAAAGAGAAGACAGAAGTGATAGATAGGAAAAAGGGAAAGACCTTGGAAGGAAGGACAATTCAGTAGAGAGGGAGGGAGGAAGAAAAAAGTAAAAAGGCTTGCCTTTTGAAGTAAAGAGATTTGGAGATCAGAATTGTGTGTGTAACCGGTGGTGATTTGCAGACCAATAAACAAAGGGTGGGACTGCCCATTGGAGGTCAGAGTTTTGTTGGTCAAGTGTGCTTTTGTCTCTGGATATCCAGCACACAATCAGGCATTCTCAGGCCCTTTTTGTGTAAATAAATTTGTTTATTCTCTTAAATGTGCCTCTATGCACTGTTTTGTGCTTTAGAGGTTATAATTTTTGGAGGCTCCAGTGAGATGGCCGTGGGCCTGGACTCAAGGAAACCCCTCTTAGGTAAGTTTCTCAGGCCTCAGAACTGAAAGTCTCCCTTGAGTGTTTATTTCTCAAGGACCAACAAAGTTGAGACTCATTTATAAATCCTGTAGTGTTGAGTCTTGGTAAGTATGATAGCCTGTTTTGCAGACCTTTTCTGAAGGTCATTTGTGGCTTCCTTGAGATGCCATCTGGGACCTCCTTGAGAGGTCATTTGGGCTTCCTTGGGAAGCAATCGAGGTCCTCCTAGAGAATTTATCTGTCATGTTATCTCTGACCTCCTCTGGTGTTCATCTGGTGCTTCCTTGAGAAGCCATCACTGTGATATCTTAGGACTTTTGTCAGCTCATAATCAGATTATCTGTTTTATGCCTTATAATGTTTCAGTTATAACATTTCTTGTGAAATTACAAACTCATGGAGTCATCACTAACCCAATGTGAACTCACTGTCATTCACAAACCCACTGTGAAATCACACTGACATTGTGACATCATGATCACATTTTGACACACCAAACTTATTTTGACCTCCTAGCAGTTTTGGAAAAAACACATGGTCTTTGTGACTTCTGTGTATCCTTATCTTAATTTTGACCAGACTTAGAATCACATTTTTAAAGGTATCATCACAAACCTTTTGTGACATCATCTCCAGAGAAACATCAAATTGTTAATATGCTATCAACAGGTTATTGTGATATCACTGAACAATTGTGACAGCATTATCACATCATATTTTTGTTGGGATGTGTTAGGCACATTGTGAATGCATATTCTGTGATTTCATTCCATTTCACATTTGTGGGTTTATAAGAGAAATGCATTGTGTTCCCATAATTATTGTCACATCACAATTTCTTTTTGATATACCCATTGCATCAGCACTGTAACGTTTCAAACACATTGTGAAATCACATTGCCATTGTGCTTTCACAATCACATTGTGACATTACAAACCCTACTATGAATTGTTAGCTTCTTTGAAAAAACACATTGCCTTTGTGACATCACAATCCCTATCTTTATCATTATCCACTTTGTGATCTAATGATAATTGAGATGTCATGTCATGCCATGGTAACATCACAACCCATTTGTGTCATCATCACCAGTATAACATCACATTTTTGTTATGACAAAATCAGCTCATTGGGACATCAAAAAACTACAATGAAACCATTGCATTCTCACATCACAGTGTCATTATGATGCCATAGACACATTGGGCATGCCTATTCTGTAATTTCATTCTATTTCAAATGTGGCATGTTTTGATATCAGAAATGCAGTATGACATCACAACTATTGTGGTATCACAGTGTAAATATATTACAACTAACACATTGTGGCATCACAAACCTGTCTCTCCTCGTAACTTTTATGACATACTACCTATGTGATATCAGAAATCCACTGAGATGTCATGACCATACGGACATTACACTGCCAGATTTCATGACCATTGTATCACATGGTGACATCACAAACTGCATAGGACATCATCACAGTTGTGACAACACATGTATTTTAAGACATCATAGTCCCTATGTGAATTCATATACTTATTGATACAACAAATACATTGTGACCTCACAGATATTGTCACTGCATCATCACTGTGGTATGAAAAACCCATTGTGACATCACATTGCCATTGTTATATCAGAATCACATTGTGACATCCTAAGCCGAGTATGACCTCTTAGAGACACAATATCTCCTCAAAAAGATCTATGTGATTTTTTTAAATTAAATTGCTTTCAAAATTGTTCATCATTTTTATTGAACTTTTGAATTCTTTTTACTTTATTTCCTATTGGTACTTTTTGATTTTTGGCTTTACATAATTGCTGTTCTATTCATTCCCAAGTAAACACACATCATATATAAGACCATTTCCTTATTGTGTATGCATGCTTAATTCAGATATCAATTACTCAATTCACAAACCCCCAGCTGTGACTCCTTTAATTGTAGTATTATTTCCTTATACTTATATAATTTTTTCATGTTCCAATGTGGTTATTTATTTATTTTTATTAATAAGATATTTTTAATTTTGAAAATACAGAGGAGTTACAGTTACAGGAACAAGGTAAGGACTCATGTTTTCTTTTCTTGCTATTGTTTAACATATTTATGTAAGTTTTTGTTTCACTTTAAATTTTTTATTTTTTCATTTTCCTTTGTCTGTATCTCTTTTCTTTCTTTCTATCCTTTGCCTCTCTCTGCATATATCTTGGTTAAAGTCCCTCTCTCCGATTCCATCTCCACATTCCTCTAATCTTATTTTCTTCACACAATTCTCCCTAAACCTATCAATTTCTGGTCTGCTGACTCCTTCTTTGATTTTCTTAGCCCCTAGTTATTTGTTGTTGAACTAGATGTATCTATTGAACTTGAATATACATGTATTCATTTTGACTGTTTCAAAAAAATCTGTGCCACTAGAGAACTGTGATTGACGATTGCCATAAAATAGTGTCCTTGAACGGTATTGGTTTTGCTTTAATACCCGAAGCAGAAGAAAAAGTGGACAAACACAAGAAAAATGGCAACTCCAGGTATCTAAACTCCCATTCATGATAATCAAGCAATAGAGCAGTTAATAATCCACAAATGGTCTACAACACTGATAAAAACTAATAAAAATGCTAAATAAAAAGATTGAACACCTGCAAAAGACTCTGTATAAAACTGATAGGAAAAGGCGTGAGTGTGATAGGAAAATTCATGAGCATGATGAGGCTAATCAAAGATTAATTGAGGAATTGTTCAGGTGGGATGGGAATAAATACAAATAATAGAGCATTCATTGGGTCCACTGTCAGAAATCTGGAAGAATACGAGGCCAGAAAAGGTATGCTGAAAGAAACCCAGACAATGGAAAGAGAGTCCAATGAAAATATATCCCATCCTTGCATTCACGTGAGAAATACATGGTAGTTGTTAGACTTATTTGCAGATCATCAACAATCCATGCAATATAAGCATGTTTATAAAAGCTCAAGCAATACTTCTATCATAAAATACTCATTGATAGTGCTATTGACTATAGGATTTCACCACATCTGAAATTAGGAAACAGAATTCTATTGACAACTATCAGAAATCCACATAGAACATCAAATTGCAATCATTTTGAGGAGAGAAATTTAAAAGGTATTTGAATAGATGCATATTCTGCATATTCTGCTAATTGCTTTCATATAAGGCTTGCTCTCTCACATCTTTTTTGATCCACCAAGATTCCTTAATTTCATGGAACAGTAAACTGAGATGGAAAAAGCTAGTTAACTGGCAATCATGAGAGGGCCAAGCATAGAACTTAGGTTTGTAGATTCACTAAAATCAAGTTTTTTACGTTGGGAGGGGTGGGCAAGTTTAAGAATCATGGGTAGAAAGAGGTGGCTTCTTTTTTTTAAGCAACTCTAAATTCTATTGCTTGTATAATAACGAAAGGGCTATGCTTCATAAAACCTTATACATCTCAATCAGTGTAGATTTTAACTCTTGGCATCCAGCTCCCATGAATGTCAGAGATAATTTGCTCAAATTATATGACTTGTTATGCAATGCTCTGAAAATTCTTTTTCCTCTTTCAGAAACAACACCTATCATTTCCTGTTTGGATTCTTTTATTCAGAGGTTAATTTTCTTGACCAGGAATCTGCAAATAGTAGTCTATGATCTTTATATCGTGCTTTGATCTGAAGCTAAGAATATTTTTCTACGGTTTTAAGTGATGGAAAAAAGAGACAAATAACCGAAAGTACTAATTATTTTGAACTATAGGGAATCTGTATCTTTTACTACATTTTACCATGCCCAGCTTTATCCTCTTTCAGGTTGCCTGTAGCTGCTTTAGCACCACAATGTTTGAGACTGAGGTGCAGGTAAGAGACTATGTGGCCTGCCATCCCTAGATTTTTACCAATCTGCATCCTCTATAAAAATTTCTCTTTTCTGTTCTCTTCTCTTTTCACATCATGCAATTCCAGAATAACCACTTGACATAAGTTCTTGTCTCTATGTATATAATTACTTGAGTTTTCTCTTTGAACCTTCACCAACAGAAGTCCAGAATAGATCAAGTCTTTCCTTAAACATTTTTCAAATAATTCAAAACTTATGACTTTTGAAATAATTTCCCAATGTAGTAAAATTTCATTCATGTTTCTATGTAAAATATAGTAGCTACTTTGTTATTAAAACATGCTTTTCAAAAAAATTATGCCCATATATGTTATTATTGAAAAATTTGTGTTGGTCTGGGAGCTGACTTGATCATCTCCTGTTCTAACTTTGCTCAACTATATTATTTCTTTTTTTTTCCTTTTTTTAATTTTAAATTTTATTTTTTATTGTGAAAATACAGTACAGAGGGATTATAATTACATGGACAAGATAGTGAGTACATTTCTTATGAAACATTGTAGCCTCCTCCTTTGTTTACCTTCCCATACCTTACCATCCTCCCGCCATCCCTACCCAATCCTCCCCCCAAAGTTGTAAAGTTCGTTTTCGACATAACAACTTGTACTTCTCATTGTTGCAACAGGTTCACCTGTATCCTTATTTAAACGACTTGTTTTTCACCTTCCCCTCCACAAATTATACCAACATCAAATAGAGTGAAAGCAGAGGGAGGGACATACAAAGCAGCAAAGAAAGAATCTTATAAATGCGTTAGAAACAAGTGCATGAAAGAAAAAAAAAAAACCTTTAAAATACATATCTTAGGGTTCATTTTCCTAACATCACCTTATCTGACCTTTCTTGCTTGACTCATACATATACTAGATATTGCAAATATGGGAAACTATGGGACCTATGTTTCTTTGAGCTTGGTTTACTTTACTTAATATAATTTTTTCCAAGTCTTTCCATTTCCTAACAAATGGGGAAATGTCATTTTTTCTGATGGAGGCATAGAATTCCATTGTGTATATATACCACATTTTCTTGATCCATTCATCTACTGAGGGGCATCTGTGTTGGTTCCAGATCATAGCTATGGTAAATAATGCTGCAATAAACATGGTTGTGCTGGTAGCTTTAGTGTGGTCTTGTTTGTAAACATTTGGGTAAATGCCCAAAAAGTGGGATTGCTGGGTCATAGTGGAGCTCTATGTGAAGTCTTTTGAGAAACCTAAAGCCATGGAGAAAAAAAAAGTGATTGTGTAGCAGAGATTTACTAGGGAGCAAACCTACACATGAGAGCCGCGGCCAACGCTCAACCTTTACTCGCTTTTATAACTAGGATATATATAGTGCGTTTACATGAACATAAGAGTTTTCTGGGGGGGATTAGTAAGAAAATAACTGATGGTAAGACATAGATAACATGTGAAATGATTTGAAGTTCCAGAAAGGAGAGATTAAGGCAGGGGGTGAAGTTCGAAGACTTGCTAGGTGCCAGCAAAGTAAGGTATAATTACACAAGGGAAGGGCAGTAAATCAGGCATGTTTATCAACAAAAGCACTGGTCTGAAGCCTGAAATTAAGGATCTCTGTCTATGTGGACTGAACAGTCTCTAACATGATGTTTCATTTAAATTAAGAAGCACGATTTTAGATTTTTGCAGTATGGGATGGTTCATAGTCACAGGCAATCTCTGCTAAGTCAGCTAATCCAATCTACTCACTCCTGTGTAACCTAATAACCAGGTTTCTACCCAAACCAGTACACTGAGATTATACAAATGAAAATTTGACTTTTCTCTCTGCTGAATGAAAATTCTGTGAAATAATTTATCTTCCATATATTTACAAAACATTTCTCATGATCTTTTCTACTATTTTGGCTTGATTACTGATGTTCATAGTACTTTTCTTTGGTGGGGGGGGGTGCGATCGTGGGGCCTGAACTGGACCTGAGCCATGTCCCTCATCTATTCAACTCACAGTTAGAGCTCTACCCCTTTAACCACATCGCCAATTCTGACTTTTTTTCTTTCTGCTTATGTGGTGCTGAGAAATCGAACCCAGGGCCTCATGCATGCAAGGCAAGTGCTCTACCACTGAGCCACATTTGTGGGGCTTAAACTCAGTGTTTCATGGTCTCCTTAGATGTTTTTGCTAATGAATGATGACACTCTAGCCATATCCTCACATTCTTCTACTTGCGGGATAATTGGAGATGTTTTCACATTTTTGTCTGTTTAGGCTGACATTGAACCAAAATCTTCAGGTCTTATCCTCTTAATTTTCTAGGATTCTACACAAGAGGCTACTAACATCAAGCTTTGTGTTACTGTTATTTAAATTAGTTAGTAGAAGAATGTGGGATTATATTTGTGTTAAGTATGTAATTTTCAAAAACAAGTTCGAATCAACTTGTTATAATGTAACTGTTACCAATTTTAACTGTTAAACCAATTAATGATTCTCATTCCAACAGAAATATAATTAAAAACAAAAGGTGTATTTGTTTTCTTAAAATAAGTATTGGACCACGAATTTCTTTCACTTTACATTCATGTTTTATACCTTACTTAGCAGACTTCAATGAATAAAATAAATATATTAATTGTATACCACAAGAAGCAAAGTGATTATAGTTAAGAATAGATATTTCAACACAGCCAAAAGACAAGTTTTTTGGAGCAGTATCCTAAAAATGTAATGTTACTTAAAGCAACTAATGAATATGATATAGTATGATCATTACACAACATATAAATGTATGGGACTACCACTAAATTCTTCATAACTATGTAAAAAATAATTATGTTGCTAGGGGCCACTAGCTAATGCTTGTAAAATTAGCTACTATAGAGGCTCAGATCTGGAAATGCCCAGGCTGGAAAGTCCATGAGACTCTTATCTCCAATGAACCACCAAAAAACTAGCAGTGGCTTAAGTGGTAGAGCACTAGCCTTAAGGTGAAAAGCTGAGGGAGAGCATCTAGTCACAGATTTCAAGCCCCATTACTAAAAAAAATAAAATTAAACAATTAAAAATAAACTATTTTGATATGAATGTTAAAATATATATTCTAAAAAAATTTAAATCCTCACTAGATATACTAGTTTATATAAATGAAGAGATGTACTTTCCGGTTTTAGTTGTCAGTGAATTGTGTAAATCAAACAATTCTCACTCAATTCACATTTATATGTTTATATGCCATAAATATAATTGATAAGTGATAGTGCGTTTTAGGAATCTCCCTTGGCTTTCTAACATTAACCCTTCTAAGCTAAAATCAATATGCCCTCCAACCTTGTCAGGGTTTTCATTGACAGTAGTCACATCTCATTGGAGTAGGAAAGTAAAGGCCAAAAACATTGTTTGGAACAACTGCCACATTTTACATGCTTTTTACTTCGTTTAAGATCTAAAACATTTGTCATCTTAACCATGCCAGTAATAGCAAAATGTTTTCTGAGCCTTTCAATAACTTAAGAGATGAAACTCTTTACTTATACATGTATTTTTTTTTATCCTCGCTAACATCCTATTCCTTAGGATAATCTTTTTATTTAACCTGTTCCTGATTAGAAGACTGGAACAAAGGCAATAATGAAAATAGCCAAGAAAATACTTGAAACCAATTAAAAAGCAATCACAGACCCACCTGATTTCACTGACAATATATGGTAAAATATGACTTTTTTGTTATAATTTAAAGAACAACAAATAAATTTAATTAACAGTGAAGAAGTGAAAAGAAAACATTTGAAGACAATATGACTTTGAAAATTTTAGCATAAGCATACTAAATTTATCTTGTTTTTCTATGTAGTTGCCAACACTATAGAGAGCAACACCCAAAGGGAGGAAAGCACCTAAATCACAGCAGTAAAATTTTGTCTATAAAAGAAATGTGAGGGTGTGACTCTTTCAAAGGCTTACAAAGAGGAAAAGTGTATTTGCTTTAATGTAAACAACAAAATATAAAAATCATTTATTAATGTTTTACATATCTTGATTAGGATTTCTCATCTTACAGAACAGGAAAGACACGAAAAAGTTAAGTATTTTTTTTTTACTTTTTCCCAAGATCATTATTATTTATCAGCTATAGCAACAGAAGTAGGCTTGGTTACTCTTAGTTTTATGCTTGTTTACATCTAGAAACAGTATTTGTTTCTGGGATACAGGGTGCAAACACTTGCATACTAATAAAGACTCATTTCCTTAGGAAGGAAAGTTGTGGTGTAAAGAAACCTAAAAAATAAAAGACATCATACTGGAAACTATTTTCTAGCAATATCAATCTGTAGGTGTAGATTTTGTTTCCCATTGTTTCAGGGGGCCCATTTTTGTTATCTTCCTTTTCTCCATCTGGTGATCCTATAATATCTAATAACATCTTGGAATTGTTGTATCTTTACTGGATTCTCTCATTTCTGTTGGAAGGGGCGGAAGGATAAAAAATTGAATTTGTTTTGGTTTTACCTTTTTTTCTTTTTTAAAAAAATTAATTTTATTTTTTTGTGAACATACTGTACAGAGTGGTTACAATTACATGGGCAGGATAATGCATACATTTCTTATCAAGCATTGCAGCCTCCTCCTTTGTTTACCCTTCACATCCCTTCCCTATCTCCCCACCACCCAATCCTCCCCCTTCCCCCCCCCCCCCCCCGCACCAACGTTGTAAAGCTCGTTTTCGACATCAGCTTGTACTTCTCATCCCCTATGACCCAGCAATCCCACTTTTGGGCATTTACCCAAATATTTACAAACAAGACCACACTAAAGCTACCTGCACAACTATGTTTATTGCAGCATTATTTACCATAGCTAAGATCTGGAACCAACCCAGATGCCCCTCAGTAGAAGAATGGATGAAGAAAATGTGGTATATATACACAATGGAATTCTATGCCTCCATCAGAAAGAATGACACTGCACCATTTGTTAGGAAATAGAAAAACTTTTTTACATTATTATTTTAGGAACTGTCACTCAAAATGACATATAATATCAGGAGACAGATTTTATTTACATATTCCTACCCTAGTCTTTGGTACTTAGTGATCCCCAAATGTGAAATCTTTACGATAGGGAGCTGCTTATTTAGATATTCTTAATTTCAAGACTTCATTAATGCAAAGCCCTTAGTATGTACATCATACATGTGTACAAAACTGGTGGCAATTTTTACTTATTCTCAGGACCTAGGATTGTGGTGTCCCTGTAGTTGCATCTGGAAACCTGTGTAGTTGAGTTTAGTTAACTAAACCAAGACTGCTGTAACAAATTTCTTCAAGTTTAATGGATTGCATTATCCATATTTATAATCATGCAGTTCTAAAGGACAGATATCTAAAAGAAGTCTCCCTAGATTAAAATCTAGCCACAAACAGAGCTGAAATATTTTCAGAGATTCTAGGGGAAAAGGCATTTAAATTTTTTTTTCTTTTTCTTTTTAATTGTGAGAATACCATACAGAGGAGTTACAATTACATGGGCAAGATAACCAGTAGAATTCTTATCAAGCATTGTTGCCTCTTCTTGCTTTCCCCTTCCCATCCCTTCCCATAATCTCCCTACATCTCCACACTCGGTCCTAACCCCGAAACCAAAGTTGTAGTTGATGATTGTACAATTTGTGGAGGGGAAGTGCAAAAACAAATCATTTAACTAGGGATACAGGTGAACCGATTGCAACAATGCCATGTACAAGTTGTAATGACAAAATACGAACTTTACAAGGCATTTACTTTCTGTTCCACTTTCCAGAAATTTCACAATATGGTTGTTGTTTTATCCTTTATTTTCGATTTCACAATCTGGTTGTTCTCTTTTCCTTTATTTTCAAAAGTACCATCTTTACACCTTTCTGATGGCGAGGCCCCAATAATTGCCCTTTCCAACTAAATCTGGGACATTCAAGTACCCATTTTAGTATAGTTCCTCCATGTGATAATTATTCAAATTGCATTCGTTGAGTAAGGAAAGTGATTGTTTTACTAATAACCCAAATCTACATTTGAGTGATTGCATATTTGGGGACAATATAAGTTTTGGGAAGATATTTTTGTGCCTACCACAATGAATGTGTAGAAATCTTTCTACTATGTCCTGTTATACTTTCATTAGATTTGAACAACGTATTTCTTCAATGAATCTAACTTAAAAAAATGAAATTATTCCCTGAAAATAATACTGATTAAAACATTGTCACCTCCTAGAATCTTTAAATCCCAGAGAGCAGCTCCTGAAACCATTCTGGCACTGTCACTTTTTATACTCTCTGTTTAAAAAGTTTCTCTTTTCAAGAGCATTCGACTGCTCTTTTTCATAATATTGTTTATATTTATTTGACTGCTATTTTTAAAGAATGCATCACCCAATACTTGTTCTCTTTTTCTACCTTTCTTTGCCTAATCTATTTCTGAAAGAAACATAATTATTTGCATTATTTGAACTGCTTATTGAAGTTGAATTAGTATGGAGAGGAAATAAAAAAAAAAATCCCTTTTTATATGTCACGTTCAAAATGTACCTACACGCTATTTACCTTAAAATCATCTATTTTTCATTATGTTTAGATTCTGATAAAATTTAGCCTCTCAACACACATTGATATTGCAACATTCTTTCAGGTCTCTCAAAAGCAAACAAAAATTCCTATTTATTCCTCTTAAAAGCTTAGCCAAAGCAAATGGTTTATTAGATATTTAGAGTCATGTTCAGACACTATGGTAGAAACCAGAGAAGGAAAGAAAATCATGTTTTTATTCTTCTATGAGTCACTGTGATTTATTTAAACGATTTCTGAAAGAATGAAATTCTTGCATGGATGCCTTTTGCTTAATATCCAGAATGACTCATTCATCCTTTATTAATAGGAGATTTTGGAGAAAGGATGAAAATTCATATTAGAAAAAGGAGAAGGTGAATATGAAGGAGAAATGTAGGCCTTTTGTTTCTCCACATCTCAATCACAATGTCTGGATAATGATTGTGGATATTAGATATCATGCTCAAGAGTGATTAAACTCATCTATAGAAAAGATAACCCCACATTCAAGTGACCACATGGAGAATGCTTATTGATAGAAAAAATGTAATAGCATCAAGCAGGAAATTTTATCTGTTTACCTCTTGTTTAGAATTTTTTAAATTCTGGTGTTTTCTATAGTCAATTCTTATGAAGGTATACAAGGATGGTAAGAAACTAAGAAGTTAATATTATTTTCTAATATTAGCTTAGTTTTTGCTGTGTTATATGAGGCTGCATTTGAGTTTTGCCTTTACATCACATGTTTTAGTCTTCCAGAATATAATTTGAAGGAAGACTTCCTCTGTAAATATGCTACTTTTATTTGTTTTTGTTTTTTGTTTATGTTGGGCACGGTCTTGGGCCTGAACTCTGAGCCTGGCCATTGCCCCTCAGCATACCAATTGAGGCACAAAATATGCTACTTTTATAGATATGGGAAAGCAATCATTTGTTAGGAACAGACAATAAAACTCTTCCTCTAGAAATATTTTTTCAGCACTTGCTTCTGTTTCAATTTTGTAAGCTGAAATAAGTCACATGACCTAACTTGACATTCCAGATTAGAGGGAAATCTCACTTACAGGAAGCTGATGTAGGTCATACAGTTATTTGCAAGGATATGTAACACTTGAGAAAAAGAGAAAGAAGAAGAGTATTATAATGCAATCAACAATACTTTCCATCACATGTCTCTGCAGGAAGGAAGCTATTATGTACCTTTGTTTATAAAATTATTAGAATTTCAAATCATGTTTTCATGCCTTGGATATTAGAGAAATTATAGAATATTGTGATACTGAGTTCATAAAATGTCAAATCTAACTGGAGCAATCTTTTCAATACTAGGAGAAGAAATTTATACTTTGTAATATAGTATCTTTTCTTTTTATCTAAATATATTTTGTTAACTATATGTGACTATCGACAAGAATAAATTTCTACATTTACCTACATCTTGTGCAGAGAGCATAGTCAATTAGATAAAAATGGGAGATAATCAGTAGTACTCTTTAAAATGCGAAATACGTGGAAAATAACCTAATACACATATTTTTCCACTATCACCTTCCACCTCCCCCGCCTTCCTTACTAGAAAACACTTTCAACCATAAAAAAAGGGCTTAGGTATTTGCCTCTTGGCTTTGAAAGTGGAAGCAGAATAGTATGGATATTGGAGCTGACTGTTTATGCTGTTTTACATAATAATGCTATATGCAACAGTTCTATGAGTCCTGAAGGTCTTAACTGTACTTTCTTAGTGATGTGACTGGATTTAGTATTGTTTTCTACTTTCTTTTCAGCACCTGGCCAAAATTGTGATACTGTGTAATGGAATGAAAATGTAATAAGTTCTTAAGAAAGTCTTTTAGAGCTCTGGAAATGTGGCTTCATGGTACAGTGATTGCCTAGCATGCATGGAACCCTGAGTTAAATTCCTCAGTACCAAATAAACAGAAAAGGAAACACTGGAAGTGGTGCTGTGGCTCAAGTGGTAGATTGCTAGCCTTGAAGTTTAAAAAAGCCTTGAATTCAAACCCTAGGACTGGCAGAAAAAGGTCATTTAAATAGTAAATGCAAAATAAAGAACCCATACTTGGAATATATAATTGCTCCATCCATACTGATACCTGACAAGAGTCCCTAATTCATGTGCTTACCTATATTAGGATACTGTGTTGAAAAAAAAAAAGTATTGTTCATTAGGTCATGGCAATTAATGCCAGGAATGTGCTTAGATAATAGGTCAAGATTAATCCGAGAAATCCAAAGATACCAGGTTTTTGACTGGTCACTTCTAATTACAATGAAAAGGTTAATCGCAGTGAGATTTAGAAATCTTTTTGGTCAGGCACAGCACCAAACACACAGGGTAGTTTATAATAATGACAAAAGAGAAGGTATAATTCCAGATGGAAGGAATAAATGATAGTAAGTAAGGTATACCAGAAACTGTTCCATGGAGCCATTTTTGGATATTTAAGAATTAGTCTTATTTATCTAGGCTTATTCTTCATTGCATTTAGCATTCTAAATCTCTTAAGCTAGTTCTTAACCTCTGTGTACCAAGTTATATCTCCTTCTATGCTGATCTTTCATACCCTATCTCTTTTGCTTTCTAAAAATCTCAGTCTTTCTCTATTTGTCTATGAACATTTTCAGATATAACGTCCACCTATCTAGTAGGCAGAGGATGATAATGTAAGGGTCCCATAGTTAATCAGTCATTAAGGTAACACCGAAAAAGAGGACATATTTATTGCTATTTCAATTATTCTGAATAGATGCAATGTCATTATTTCATTGAAATTTCCGTGATTTGTCTACATAGTGTCATTAAGTGCACACAAATGCAAATATGAGCTGGGTGCCAGTGACTCACGTCTGTAATCCTAGTTAATCAGAAGACTGAGACCAGAGGATTGAGGTTCAAAGTCCCCCTGGGAATGAAATTCCAAGAAAATCTTATCTTCAATTAAGTAAGTATCAGAAAACTGGAAGCAGTGAGGTACATAAAGTGATAGAGCAATCATCTTGAGCTAAAGATTTGAGGGATAATGCCCAGGACCAGAGTACAGGCCCCAAGAACAAAAATTTAAAAAAAAAAATATGCCTTTGCTATCCCTAAGAGAAACTATGATGTCAATAGTAATCTTCCCAAGCGGAAAAAAAAAAAAATATATTTTAGTGCACCTACTTTTGCTGAGTTAAAGCTATGGCTTCTTTGTCAAATATTAGCTTCATAATAAATTTCTACTAATATTTCTCAGTTCAAAGCAGAATTCTTGATACAGTTGGTGTCACTTGTCTTAGTTATTATCTCATTGCACAGCCAACTCAGGATGGAGAGCCTCTCAAACTCATACTTGTAATTAAAACCAAAAAAACATAAGTGGAGTTGTGGCTCAAGCAGTAGAGTACTAGCTTTGGGGGCAGATGAAGCCCCAGAACCAGCACAAACTAAACAATCAAACAAAAACAAAAACAAGAAACCCACCAGATATATCTTTGTGACCCTTTTTGAAGCAGCACTGGTCTGAGAAGAGTATCCTTTTGCTAATAATATTCACTGGATCCTGCTTTTTCGAAACCTTGTTGCTATGGAGAACCCAGGGCCAGACGATAGCAATTAACAACTGATTCCTGCCACAAGAGAATCATTTCAGGAGAGAAATATCCATCCAAAAGGCACTTTAAAACCTCCATGTTTTTGTTTTTCTGCAGTAGAACACTTTGAAAACAAAGTTATTTCCTTTTTTTCGTTGTTGTCCTTCAAGTTGCATAAGTTTCCTTTTGAAAGACTCTCAACTAGAAGTTTACAGACAAGTTTTATATGAGTAATGAACACACTCGAACAAGTCAGGAACAAAGTTTCCTTTAAGCCTTCGATTCTTTTCTTGTACAGTAAAAACGAGAGCACAAATTACCTTGAACTTTGTCATTCTCTATGTTCAATTACTCTCCTTGATCAGTTTCCACTTCCAGTAACAGGTCCTCCCAGTTACTTCCAATAAGAATTTATGGTGCTGCTCGTTTAAAGGTATTAATATACAATGGATGTTTTCTTGCTTCACTAAAATGGCACAAGGATATCTTTAGACATTTGAAAACATGTGTTTCAGAGACAACTTAGTAAAGAGAAAATATGAAATTTAAATGGCTTATGAAACATTAACCAGGAGTACATTGAGTTCAAATTTTGTAAATGCTCCGTAAATTAAGGCCAATTTTAAGTAGGAAGAAGATTCTCAGAAAATTGTGTGTGTGTGTGTGTGTGTGTGTGTGTGTGTGTGAGTATGTGTGTTGTGCTTTATTTCTCAAGTGTACATGAGTCAACAGTAGAGGAACAAGAGGAATAAAAGAAAGAGAAGTACTGTCTTAACATATAAGGGTTCAATACACTATAGAAGACTCTATAAATAAGACAACATTGAAACAGTAAAGCCAGGCCAGTATGTTCATCTATGGGAGTGATATAGAGAAAGCAATACTAAGTGGAACATGAAGGATGAAGCCAGCCTCTTTCGTCTCCTGATCTAAATCATGGTTGCTAATCACACAAACTGGTAAAAAGTAGGAAGGAAGAATAATCCTGGTTCCAAAGCAAGTCAGATATAAGAGCACAGACTTAACTGGAAAAAAGGCCATATTGAGAAAACAGGGATTATACTAACAATGAGTTGGTGGCAAAGATCACATTTCCTTTCCTTTCCTTTTCTTCTGTTTCCTTTCCTTTCCTTTTGTTGGTTCTGGGGCCTGAATTCTGGGCCCCCAGTATTGATCTCTGCAGCTCAAGGCCAAAGTCCTACATTTGAGCCACAGTGCCACTTCCAGGTGTCTTCTGATTAATTGGAGATAACAGTCTCTTGGAGCTGGGTACCTGTGGCTTACGCCTTTAATCCTATCTACTTATGAGGCTGAGAAGTGAGTATCTCGGTCCAAAGCCAGTCCAGGCACGACAGTCTGTGACACTCTTATCTCCAATAAACCACTTAGAAATCTGGAAGTAGCCCTGAGGCTCAAGTGGTAGAGTGATGCCTCAAGCTGAAGAGCTGAGGGTCATTGCCCAAGCCCAGAGTTCAAGGTCCACGACTGACCAAGGGAAAACTAAAACAAAAATAAAAAAAAATTAAAAAAAAACCAGTCTCAAGGATTTTTCTAAATTAGAATATAGATTTAAATAAATATTTTGGATTTGTTTGTAATTGGATATTATATAGGACACTACAAAATTCTTTCTTAGTAGCAGATTTAATTTACAAATTCAAAAATGATTCTGGTATGCTGTTTGCCTAGAATATTCTTTGAAGGGAGGAGAAATTAGAAATTAGTTAATAGATAATTTAAATAGTTCATGTAAGATTTGATAATGTGAAGAATCTAGACAGAGTTTCAAACAATGGATATTAATTTATAAATTTAGAAAAAGTGTAATATTTCAGGGTTTGTTACATTATGGTATGAAGGGAGTATTTGTGTGAAATCATGGTTCTTCTACCAATATGTAACACAGGAAGAAATTTCCTTAATTACGTGACTCTATATACAATAAGAAAAATGCTAGTTATGGGATTTGTTTTTATTTTTGTTTTTGTGTTTTGTTTAGTCCTAAGGGTTGAGCTCGGCCTGGACGCTCTCCTTGAGTCTTTTTGTGCTCAATTCTAATGATCTACCACTGGAATGGCAGTGCCACTTTGGTATAGCTTTTTCTGAGCAGTTATTGGAGATAAGAGTCTCAGAAAACTTCCTTCTTGGGTGGGCTTCGAACCATAATCTTCAGATCTTAGTCCCCAGAATATCTAAGATATTTAAAACTATAAATATAAATAATATTTGGCAATTGTTCTCATCTCAAGAGTACCATAGTGGAAAAATGATGCAGCAAAATTATTTCAGTATTCTTTCCATACTTGGAAGGTCATCACATTAGCAGAGGTGTAGTATTTTTTAACAATAGTGATGAGCTAGTAATGATGTGAATTAAGGGGATTTAAAGGTGCAGCTTACAAGTTGAAAATTGATTAGCTAAGGTGACATTATGGCATAAAAGCTTGAGATTGAATTTCATAGAAATAACAACTTATACTTTCAGTAGCCATACAACGGGCAAGGATCTTATATCTAAAATATACCTGTAACTCAAAACATTAACTCGCCCAACAACGAATCCTCAAAGAAACAACTGCCCAATATATAAGCGGGCTAAAGACTTAAAGAGAAACTTCTCTGAAGAGGAAAGCAGGATGGCCAATAGACATACGAAGAAATGCTGACCTCTCTAACTATAAAAGAAATTCAAGGTCCAAGAGATGTTAATCTTTCCAATCAAGGAGCATGGGTTTTCCTATTTTCTAAGTTCTGTTTTGATTTCCTTTTTCAAGATATTAAAGTTTTCATCATAGAGGTCCTTCACTTCTTTGGTTAAGTTAATTCAACCTCTCTAGCCATAAAAGAAATGCATATCAAAACAACATTGATATACCACCTCATCACAGTAAGAATGTCTATAATTAAGAAATCTAATAACAACAGTTGCTAGTGGGGTTGTGGACAGAAGGGAACCATAATGCATTGTTGATGGGAGTGTAAACTTGTTCAACCACTTTGAAAAATAGTAAGGAGGTGCCTCAAAAATCTGCACATAGAGCTCCCCTCTGACTCAGCAATCCCACTTGTGGGCATTTACCCAAATGATCACAAACAAAACCATACTAAAGCTCCCAGCACAACTATGCTTATTGTAGCTTTATATCCCATAGATAAGATATGGAACAAACCCAGATGCTCCTGAGTAGGTGAATGGATCAAGAAAATACGGTATATATATACACAAAGGAATTCTATACCTCCATCAGAAAGAATAGCATTATCCCATTTGTTAGGAAATGGAAGACTTGGAAACATTATGTTAAGAGAAGTGAGCCAGGCCCAAAGAAAGATAGTACACATGGTTTTCCTTATTTGCAATAACCAGTGTATATCTGAGTCAAGCAGAAAAGGTCAGATAAATATTCAATCTTTTTTCTTTCATCCAATTGTCTCTAACATGTTTTTAAGATGATTTCTTTGTTGCATTGTATGTCCCTCCCCCATTGTATAACCCCTGCTTTCACTTTATTTGATGTTGGCATAATATGTGGAGGGGAAAGGAAAAAACAATACTTTTACATAGAGATACTTGTGGACCTATTGCAACAATGAAATGTACAAGTCGTTATTTCCAAAAACGAACTTTACAACTTTGGTGGGGAGGGATGATCGAGTAGGGTTGTGGTGATGGGGGTTAATGGGAAGGGATTGGAAGGAGAAACAACGGAAGAGGCAATAAGAAATGTACTCATTATTTTTCCTATGTAATTGTAACTCTTATGTATGGTATTTTCAAATTAAAAAAGATAAATAATAGCTTATTCTAATTAACAAGAGGTTACTCTTGAGGAATTATTACACATGTTTCAGAGTTTTATCCTCTACCAAAATTTGGCTATTTTTCCATTGAAATCTCAATATGTAACACCTGATAGGAAACAGCATCTATTGCAGAATTACATAAAATGCAAACCGGAGATGTTTTGTATCTTTCTGGTATGGAATGTGGAGAATTTGAAAATAAGAAGTTAGAAGTTAAAGGAATTTTGAAGAAAACATATATTCTGTCCTCTTAACAAGTCATCTACTTTTTAAAGATGAATTTCCAAAGAATTAAACTGTTTTCTGGTTTACAATGAGACAATACTAAAGTAATCATTTTTTTTCAAAATAATGTCAAATGTGAAAATATTGTATAGTTTGATACAATTCAATTTGATGAGCCTCCGATAAAGAAGGGGTGATTAATTCAAATTAGATGGCAAATGGTTTTAATTTTAATAGGTAATACACTTAGAATAATATTTACTAAACCAATAGAGTGAAATTATATTTTATATACCTAATTTTTTAACTCTAATTTTATTGTCAAGGTGATGTACAGAGGGGTTACAGTAAGAAAGTTTGTGAATACATAACTTTTTAAATTTGTTACCCCATCCTCATTTTTCACACTTTTCCTTCACCCTAAGACCCTCACAATTTCTACAGTAAATTTCCAACATATTGTCTTATGAATATTGCTATTGCATTGCTTTCCCCTTTTTTCTTTTTTCACGATTTTGTTGTTGTTCTTCCCTCCTCTAAATAAGATCAATGTATATACCATACACAGTGTACAAAAATCAAATACAGCAGAAGATAAAGCAAAGGGGGAACACACACACACACACACACACACACACACACACACACACACACACGCACACACACACAAGCACATATTACACCAAAAACAACTGCAAAGATAAACCTCGGTTAACCTATCTTGGAGTTAATTTTGCTCAGCATCATGTTATCACATGATATATACAGAGGTATGAAGCCATTCTGCTCATTTGGTAGACTCTCTTAAACATTTCCTAATTAATACAAATGAGGAAAACCATGCATTCTGTTTCTTTGTTTCTTGCTTGTTTTACTCAATAGGATTTTTCCATGTCTTTCCATTTCCTTATGAATGGTTCTATATCATTCTTTCTGATGGAAGCATAGAATTCCACTGTGAATATATATACCACATTTTCTCGATTCATCCATTGAGAGGCAGATGAGTTTTAAAGATGGTTACCTGAAAGTATCACTTAGGAACATTCAAAAATGACAGATCCAAATTTCACAGACATTCTAAAAACATGATTTCTAAGTAAGATAGGATTATGTGTGGTAGAAGCATTGAGATATCTGAACAATTCTAATGTATATGTTGCATTGAATTACACAAGACGATATCCAATATAATATAGGATAAATTTGAAGTGATAAAATAGTCACTTGAGAAAGATATAGGAGGCAGCCAGAAGGATAAAGTTCATATAATATTGAAGAATTTAGAAATGAAAGCTCAACTTTGTCATTTTAAATAAAAATCATGTACATGAAAAGGCAAAAGAAGGGGAGGAGAAGAAAATAAATGACAGCAGATCATTGTCCCTAATGAGAGTATAAAAAACAAACATAATCTATAGGTTCCTGGTTAAAAAGAGACTAATATAATATATCCCTCTTAAATTAGGTACATTTGAAATATTTACTTGGATTTCCCAAAATAATTGAATACATAAAAATAAAATAAATGACCTAAAAGAAGTTTTTTCCAAAACTTTCCCTTTTCTAACGAATGGAGCAATGTCATAGAAGTCATTAGAATTCCATTGTGTATATATAGCACATTTTCTTGAATCAGTCATATAATGAGGGGCATGTGGGTTGATTCCATATCTTAGCTCTGTTAAAAAAATAAAAAAAAGCTGCAATGAACATAGTTTTGGGGGGAGATTTAATGTGGTCTTCTTTGTGAACATTTGGGTAAATATCCCAAAGTGGGATTGCTGCATCATAGGGGAGCTCTATCTGTCTTTTGAGGAAACTCCATACTGGTTTCCAAAGTGGTTGAAGAAGTTTACAATCCCAGCAACAATGCAGTAAATGTCCCTTCTATCCACATCTCCTCCAGCCCCTGTTGTTCTTATAGTTCTTGATTTTAGCAATTCTAATTGATGGTTTTGATTGGCATTTCTTTTATGGCCAGAGAGGCTGAGCATTTTTTCATGTGTCTATTGGCCATCCTTCTTTCCTCTTCAGAGAAGTTTCTCTTTAAGTATTTAGATCACTTATTTATTGGGCAGTTGTTTCTTTGAAGATTTGTTATTGGGGTTTTAAATTTTTGGGTTCCAGGTATAGTTTAGATATGAGACCCTTGTTTGTTGTATGGCTAGTGAAGATCTTCTCCGTATCCATTGGATTTCTATTGATCTTGCTAGCTATGTCTTTTGCCATGCAGAAGCTCTGCAATTTCATGCAATCCCATTTGTCCAACTTTCTTTGATTTGCTGTATTTCTGGGTCTCGATTAAGAAAATTTTGGCCTGTGCCAAGGAAATCTAGGGTTTCTCCTATTCCATTCTGTAATGTTTTCAGAGTGTCGGCTTTGACTCTGAGGTCTTTAATCCATTTGGAGTTGATTCTTATGCAAAATGATGCATAAGAATATATCTTTAGTTTTCAATAAGTAGTTAAGTAATTTTGCCAGCACCATTTACTGAAGAGGCTGTCTTTCTTCCATTCTATTTTTTAGCTTCCTTATTGAAGATTAGATAGCTATAAGACTTTCAGTTCATTTCGCGATTTATATGGAACAATAAAAGGCCCCAAATAGCAATAAATGATCCTTAAGAGAAAAACGGTCCTGGAGGAATATCTATACCAAATTTCAAACTCTATTGTAAAGCCATAGTAATCAAAAGAGCTTGGTATTGGCACAAGAACCGACCCCAGTACCATTTTTTTAAGAATTTTATTTTATTTTTTTTAGAATTCAATGTCTCTTTCTGTCCCTCCCCTACTCTCATCCAATCTCTGCTCTTTTCTCAATTTCATCTTTAAAATTAGATAATTTTTGTTTCACTTTTTAAATTTAAATTTTTGTTTTTCCATTTTTTCTTGTCTCTTCTTCTCTCTCTATCATTCTGTCCAATCCATTTCCCTCTTTGAGATTAGGACTTGGTTAATTTCACTCTCCTTTTACCTTTCCACATCCCTCTAATCCTATTTTTCCGATTTCTCTCTAACCTAAAAATTTCTGGTTTGCTAGATTCTTTTTTGTTGTTCTTAGCCCATTAATACATAGTTGTCTGGTGTTGAATAGATTGGTATCTGTTGAACTAGATTGTATCTGCAGACCTTTAACTGTGTAACTACAGGACTTTGGTTGAAACTTGCCTTAAAATAGTTTCCTAGCAAAAACTGTTAGCTTCATACAAAGTGGACTGAACAAGCTGGAAAAACACAAGAAAAATGGCATGTAAGGGTATCTCAACTCCGACTCATGATAATCAGGGGACAGAAAAGATAATAAATAACCCAGAGTAGAATTCCCCAAAAGCTCTACAAACACTAATGGTAAACATGGTGAATGAAAAGATTGAAAACCCATAAAGGGTGTTCCGGGAAGATGGCGGAGGAGAAGCTGGAATCTGAACAAGCTCTTGCA
The DNA here is from genome assembly GCF_019054845.1 of Dipodomys spectabilis. Taxonomy (NCBI): domain Eukaryota; kingdom Metazoa; phylum Chordata; class Mammalia; order Rodentia; family Heteromyidae; genus Dipodomys; species Dipodomys spectabilis. Next base: position 5,944,949 of record NW_024871210.1, on the reverse strand, counting down.
TAGAAAACAGTTTCAGAGTTCCAGTGAACAGTCCCAAGCCAGAGAATCACACCAAGTGTGCCATCACAGGACAGAGAGTTAGTCAAGAGGGGGGAAGCCAAACAGATACATCTGAGCACCTGCCGCTGCAGCGGCAGGGTCGCGGCAGCGACCACCGCCGCGGGGGCATATCTAAGACACAGTCCAGGACGAAGGAGCCAGACGCAGCGGATGAGCGGATTCTACTCAACACCAGCAAGAACCGACAAGGAGCGGACAACTTCATCCTGCACTTTGCAGACCAGAGACGACCCAGGATCCAAGACTCGGCATGAGTAGAAGCCCGACTTCCTCACTCCTTCTCAGGGAGCAGATGAGGGAAGGCCACCCCTCCGCCCCCAGCACCAGTGATCTCCATCTTGGATACCGACAAAGCTCGGAGGAGCGGCTAGCTCCAGCTCAGGCCTTGGAATAAAACGAGTCATTTAGCAGGTCACAAGAACTTAACGGCGAAGTGACCTCACAGACTCAGTTCCATCCAGGGAAAAGTCACCCAGCTCAGGCGCCAGCCATTGGAGTGGCTCTCCTCACCGGGTAACCAGAGCCAGAGGTTGCTCCTCCCTCTAGCAGCCACCACAATCAATTGAAAAACAGAAACCCTGAGAATGGCTCCAGGCTGGGTGCTGTGAGTTTTTTTCACAAAATAGCCCCAGGGAAAAGGTACTGTTTGTTGAAAGGCCTCAACTCTATCCAGAACCAAGCCCCATCACTGCATCCCCCTCTTGTGTGCTTCTCAAAGCAGATCACCCTCCCAGTAAACTAACCTGGGAGGGGGATCTCAAAATCTTGGGTAAAGCAGAGCATTTTTCTGCCTGTTCCAACAAACTGACTTAAGAAACCAATCAAGCCACAGGACCTCAAGCTGACCAGATACTCCAACCAGACTCTGGTTACAGACAAAAGGGAGATACAGGACTCTTCCCACCCCTCCCAGAAAAAAAAAAAAAATCAAACAACTTTTTTTTTCTTCTTCTTCTTTTCTTTTTTTCTTTTTTTGTTTTGTTTTTTTTTTCTCGTTTTTTGTTACCTTATATATATAAAAAAAATTTTTCCTTTTCTAAAACTTTTATTAATCTTTAATTTTTGCCTCTTCTGAAAAAATAATTGTTTTCCAGTAACTTTTTTTTTCTCATAATTTTTATTTTAGGAATACTGTGAATGTGTGTTTTCCTTTCTTTTCTTGTCTCCTTTCTCTTTTTCTTTCATTCTTAATTATCTTTTTGTTTTTTGTCTAGCTCTACTGAACTTCTGATCTTTTCTTCTCACTTTCCTACCCTTTCCACATTTTCCTCTTTTGTTCTTCTTTATGTGACTTAACTCTTGTCCTGCACATCCTCAGATAAACCCGTAGTTAACTAGTAGACCCTATCCCCCATTGTGTACACACTTAATCCACAAACTTATTACTCAATTCAAAACCTCTGAGACTTAAATTCATTAATAGCAGTACTACCTCTTTATACCTATATAATATTTTAAGGATTTTTTTTAAAGTTTTTCACATCTCCTCTATGTCCCTCCCTTTTTCTCAACATATTCACATTCCTCTCTAAATAGATGGTCTTTTAATCTCTATAATAACATTAATTTTTACGTTTCCATTTTTTTCTGGTCTCTTTTCATTCCCCTTTCCCTTTCTTCTTTTTCTCTCCCTCTCTACTTGCATCCTACCCAACCTATTTCCTGCATTGTGATTAGGACATAGTTAACTCTCCCTGTGCCTCCCCACACCAATCTATTCCTATTTTTTACCCACATCTCTCCCTAACCCTAATAATTTCTGTTTTTCCAAATTCTTCTCTGCGGTTCGAAGTCCTTTAACATATAGTTGTTTGATGTCGAATAGATGTGTCTGTTGAACTAGATTGTATCTGTAGACTATTGACTGTACAAATGCAAACTTTGGTTGATGGTTGCCTTAAGATAGTGTTCTAGCACAAAACTGGTGCTATCTTCATCTCAAATGGGCAGAGTAAGCCGGAAAAACACAAGAAAAATGGCAAATTCGGGCATCTCAATTCCCAATCTTGATAATCAGGGGTTAGAACAGACAATGAATAATCCAGAGGAGAGTTCCCAAATAGCTCTACAAACACTGCTGGCAAACATGATAAATGAGAAGTTTGACAACGTACAAAGGACTCTGTATGAGCGTGATAGTGAGAGAGAAGAGGCATCCCAGAAGTTTATACAGGAATATCATAAGCGTGAGGAAGCTACTCAAAAACTGATACAGGAGTTGCGTGAACAACTTGAGAATACTCAAAGAGAAAGGGAGGAATGGCATGAGCAGGCTGAGAACACTCAAAGAGATCTGCAGGAATCCCACCAACGGGAGGAAGCTAATGAAAGAGTAATACAGGAATTGAGAGACCAGGTAGAGAACACACAAAGATCACTAAAGGCATTCATGGAATCCATTAACAAAGAGCTGAAGGAAGTCAGGGAGACCACAAAGGGAATGCTGAATGGAACCCAACAGAAGGAATGGGAGCCCAAAGAAACCATAACCAATCAACTAAGTGATTTGAGGACAAACACAGAACACCAAATTAAGGAAGTAAAGAAATTCATACAAGACCTAAAACAGAGCTTCAACAAAGAACTTGAAGCCACCAAAGCTGACCAACTAGAAGGAAAAGAGATAAAAAACAAAGTAGAGAGTCTTGACAGCAGGTTAGACCATGCAGAAGATCGAATCTCAGGGATTGAAGACAGCCTAGATATTATAGAGAAAGAACATACAACCATCCAACACAAGTACAAGAAATACGATAGATCTATCCAACACCTGGAAGACACTATCAGAAGGCCTAATCTAAGGATAATGGGTGTAGAGGAGCACCTAGAAACAGAAGTTAATGGTCTAGGAAATTTGTTTAACAGGATCCTAGCAGAGAACTTCCCAAACATGCAAAAAGATAGGCCTGTCCAGATACAAGAAGCCTTTAGAACCCCAAATAGACCAGACCAGAATAGGACATCCCACCGCCACATTATAATCCACACAGGATCAACTCAGAACAAGGAAAAGATCCTTAAAGCTGTCAAGGAGAAAAGGGTAATCACCTATAAAGGGAAACCAATTAGAATCACCTCAGATTTCTCAGCAGAGACAATCAAAGCAAGAAGAGCCTGGAATGTTGTATGCCATGCCCTAAAAACAAACAACTATCAACCAAGAATACTGTACCCAGCTAAACTCTCCTTCATAACTGAAGGCCAAATAAAAACCTTCCATAGCAAAGAAAAATTGAAACAATACATCTCCACCAAACCAGCCCTACAAAAGATTCTTAAAGATGTCCTACACATAGAAAACCAACAAGACCGCAATAAAGGCCAAGAAACTGCACCCAAACTGAGAACCCAAGAACCATAGGAAGAACCCAGTTTTCGCTGCCCCCAATAAGGTAGATAACATGGCAGGAACTCCCAAATACCTCTCAGTCCTATCTCTTAATGTTAACGGACTGAAATCTCCAGTTAAGCGACATAGACTATCTAGTTGGAATAAAAAACAAGACCCTTCTATCTGCTGCCTGCAGGAGTCACATCTTGCCCGTTAAAACAAACACATTTTCAATGTTAAAGGCTGGAACAAAATCTACAAAGCAAACGGACCCCATAAACAGGCGGGAGTTGCAATACTAATATCAGATAAAATAGACTTCCAATTAAAATTCGTGAGAAGATATAAAGAAGGTCGCTACATACTAATTAAAGGATCTCTCCTTCAGGAGAATATTACTATTCTAAATATCCATTCGCCAAACAATGGAGCACCCAAATTTATCAAAGAAACACTACTTTCCCTCAAATCCCATATAGATCCAAAGACATTAATTGTTGGGGATTTTGACACACCACTCTCCCCACTAGATAGATCAACTCGGCAAAAACTCAACAGAGAAACCGCAGATCTAAAGAGCTGCATAGATCAACTAGACTTAACAGACATCTACCGAACATTTCACCCAGCAGCATCAGAATACACGTTTTTCTCAGCAGCACATGGAACGTTGTCTAAAATAGACCACATTTTAGGCCACAAAGCAAACTTGTCTAAATTCAGAAACATTGAAGTTATACCTTGCATTCTCTCTGACCACAAGGGAATAAAATTAGAACTCAACACCAAAAGCCACCAAAGAAAGTCCGGTATCACATGGAGGCTGTGCAACACACTGATGAATCATGAGTGGGTCATGGAAGAGATTAGAAAGGAAATTCAAATGTTCATGCTATTCAACAAAAATGAACACACAAAATACCAGCTCCTCTGGGACACAGCAAAGGCAGTACTCAGAGGCAAGTTTATAGCTCTGAGCTCCTACATCAACAAATTGGAGAGATCTGAAACTAACAATTTAATGACACATCTAAACCTCCTTGAAAAAGAGCAGCAAGATAAACCCCAATCCAGTAGACGGAAAGAAATAATCAAAATTAAATCAGAATTAAATGAATTAGAATCCAAAAAAACTATAGAAAGAATCAACAAAACAAAGAGTTGGTTCTTCGAAAAACTTAACAAAATTGACAGACCCTTAGCAAATCTTATCAGAAAAAGAAGAGAAGACACCCAAATTAATAAACTCAGAGATGAGAATGGAAACATCACCACGGAAACAAGCAAGATTCAGAACATTATAAGGGAATACTTCTCAAAACTTTATGCTAATAAGTTTGAGAACTTGACAGAAATGGACCTCTTCCTAACAAATATTGACATGCCAAAACTAAACCAAGGTGAGTTAAACCAACTTAACAGGCCCATATCAAGCATTGAAATAGAAACAGCAATGAGAGACCTCGCAGCTAAGAAAAGTCCAGGACCAGATGGTTTTACAGCAGAATTTTACAAGGCCTTCAAAGCAGAGCTCACACCAATTCTCCTCCAACTCTTCAATGAAATTGAAAGAGAAAGTTCACTACCGAACACATTCTATGAAGCCATCATAACCCTCATCCCAAAACCAGGCAGGGACTCATCAAAGAAAGAGAACTATAGACCCATTTCTTTGATGAACATTGATGCAAAACTTCTCAACAAAATTTGGCCAACCGACTTCAACAATTCATCCAAAAAATCATACACCACGATCAGACAGGATTCATTTCAGGGATGCAAAGCTGGTTCAATATACGCAAATCAATTAATATTATTCATCACATCAACAGGAGCAAGAATAAGAACCACATGGTTATCTCAATAGACGCAGAAAAAGCATTCGACAAGATCCAACACCCCTTTATGATGAGGGTTTTGGAAAAATTAGGAATCCATGGAACATTCCTCAATATAATAAAGTCTGTATATGACAAACCTACAGCCAGCATTATACTCAATGGTGAAAAACTAAAGCCATTTCCTCTTAACTCAGGAACAAGACAAGGATGCCCACTCTCTCCACTTCTCTTCAATCTAGTATTAGAATGCCTATCTACAGCAAAAAGACAAGATGCAGACATAAAGGGGATACAAATAGGGAAAGAAGAAATAAAACTCTCCCTCTTTGCAGATGACATGATCTTATATTTAACGAATCCCATAGACTCCACTCCCAAATTACTCAAGCTGATTCAAAACTTTGGAAAAGTAGCAGGTCATAAAATTAACCTCCCAAAATCAATGGCTTTTCTGTATGCCAACAATGAGAAAAGTGTGGCTGAAATTAGGAAAGCAACTCCATTTGTAATAGCCCAACAAAAAATAAAATACCTAGGAATTAACTTAACTAAAGAAGTGAAGGACCTCTATGATGAAAACTTTAAAATCTTGAAAAAGGAAATCAACACAGAACTTTAAAAATGGCAAAACCTCCCATGCTCCTGGATTGGAAAGATTAACATCGTGAAAATGGCAATACTTCCCAAGGCTATCTACAAATTGAACGCAATACCTATCAAAATTCCACCCTCATTCTTCAAGGAAATAGAAGAGGCAATCCAAAAATTCATATGGAACAATAAAAGACCCCGAATAGCAAAAACGCTCCTCAACGGAAAGAACACTGCTGGAGGAATATCAATACCAAATTTCAAACTCTACTATAAAGCCATAGTATTCAAAACAGCTTGGTATTGGCATAAGAACAGACCTCAGGACCAATGGAATAGAATTGAAAACCCAGAAATGAACCCACAGACCTATAGCCATCTAATCTTCGATAAGAGAGCTAAAACAATAGAATGGAAGAAAGACAACCTCTTCAATAAATGGTGCTGGCAAAACTGGTTAACTACATGTAGAAAACTAAAGCTAGATCCTTATATATCACCCTGCACCAGAATCAACTCCAAATGGATCAAAGACCTTGAACTCAAAGCAGACACTCTGAAAACATTACAGGATGGAATAAGAGAATCCCTGGGTCTCCTTGGCTCAGGCCGAAATTTTCTGAATAGAGACCCGGAAACACAACAAATCAAAGAAAGGTTGGACAAATGGGATTGTATAAGGTTACAGAGCTTCTGCAGGGCAAATGACATAGCTAGCAAGATCAATAGAAAGCCCACGGACTGGGAGAAGATCTTTACTAGCCATACAAAGGACAAGGGTCTCATATCTAAAATATACTTGGAACTCAAAAAATTAAACCACCCAACAACAAATCCTCAAAGAAACAACTGCCAATAAGTAAGTGGGCGAAGACTTAAAGAGAAGCTTCTCTGAAGAAGAAAGAAGGATGGCCAATAGACACATGAAGAAATGTTCAACATCCCTAGCCATAAAAGAAATGCAAATCAAAACAACATTGAGATATCACCTCACTCCAGTTAGAACAGCAAAAATCAAGAACTCTAACAACAACAGATGCTGGAGGGATGTGGACAGAAAGGAACCTTACTTCATTGTTGGTGGGAATGTAAACTTGTTCAACCACTTTGGAAAGCAGTATGGAGGTTCCTCAAAAGACTTCACATAGAACTCCCCTATGACCCAGCAATCCCCCTTTTGGGCATTTACCGTAATGTTTACAAAAAAGACCACACTAAAGCTAGTAGCACAACTATGTTTATTGCAGCATGATTTACCATAGCTAAGATATGGAACCAACCCAGATGCCCCTCAGTAGATGAATGGATCAAGAAAATGTGGTATATATACACAATGGAATTCTATGCCTCCATCAGAAAGAATGACATTTCCCCATTTGTTAGGAAATGGAAAGGCTTGGAAAAAATTATATTAAGTGAAGTAAGCCAGGCCCAAAGAAACATAGGTCCCATGGTTTCCCTTATTTGCAATATCTATTATAGGTATGAGTCAAGCGGAAAAAGTCAGAGAATGGGATGTTAGGAAAACGAACCCTCAAATATGTATTTTAAGGTTTTTGTTTCTTTCATGCATGTGTTCCTAACGAATTCATAAGATTATTTCTTTGTTTCTTTGTATGTCCCTCCCCCACAGTGTAACCCCCGCTTTCACTGTATTTGATGTCAGTATAACATGTGGAGGAGACGGGGACAAACAAGTCGTTTAAGGATTCAGGTGGACCTGTTGCAACAATGAGAAGTACAAAATGTCATGTCAAAACCAGCTTTACAATGTCGGAGTGGGGGGGGGGAATGGGGGTATGATTGGGTGGGGGGGAGGGGGGAGGCTGGGAAGGGAGGTGAAGGGTAAACAAAGGAGGAGGCTGCAATGCTTGATAAGAAATGTATGCATTATCCTGCCCATGTAATTGTAACCCCTCTGGACAGTATGTTCTCAAATAAAATAAAATAAAATTTAAAAAAAAAAAAAAGAAAACCCATAAACTACTCAGTTTGAGCGTGATAGGGAGAGAGAGGAGGCAAACCAAAGGTCAATACAGGAATATCATGAGTGTGAGGAAGCTTCTCAAAGTTTGATTCAGGAATTGTGTGAGGAGGTTTAGAAGACTCAAAGAGAACTAAAGGAATTGCATGAGAAGTCTGAGAACAGACAAAGAGATAGCCCAGAAATACGTGAGCAGCCTGAAAACAGACATAGAGAAAGTCATCAATGGCGTGAGCAGGCTGAGAACAGTGAAGGACAACTACAGGAATTGGGTGAACATGAGGAAGCTAATCAAAGAGTAATGCAGGATCTGCAAGGGCAGGATGAGAATAGGCAAAGATCAATAGAGGCAGTCATGGGATCCATAAACAGACAGACGAAAGAATTCAGGGAGACCCCAAAGGGAAAGCTGAATGGAGCCCGACAGAAGAAATGGGAGTCCAAGGAAACCATAACCAACCAACTAAGTGATTTCAGAATAAACATAGAACAGCAAATTAAGGAAGTATAGGAGTTCACACAAGATCTAAAACAAAGATACAAAAAAAAATATGAACCCATTAAAGCTGACCAGTTAGAAGGAAAAGAAGTTAAAAAAAAGTATAAAGTTTTGACAGTAGGTTAGACCATGCAGAAGATCAAATCTTGGGGATTGAGGACAGTCTAGATATTATAGAGGAAGAACATACAGCTATCCAAGACAAATCCAAGAAATATGATAGATGTATTCAACATTTGGAAGACACCATCAACAGGCATAATCTGAGGATAATTGTTGTAGAGGAGCACCTAGAGACCGAAGTCAATGGTCTAGGAAGTTTGTTTAGGAGGATCCTAGTAGAGAACTCCCAAACATGCAAAAAGATAGGCCTATTCAGATACAAGAAGCTTTTGGAACCCAAAGAGACCAGACCAGAAGAGGACATCCCACTATCACATTACAAAGATCAATTCAGACCAAGGAGAGATGCTTAAAGATATCAGTGAGAAATGATCAATCACATAGAAAGGGAAACCAATTATAATCACCTCAGATTTCTCAGCAAATACAATTAAGTGCCTGGAATGATGTATAGAATGCCCTACAGACAAACAACTATAAACCAAGAATAATGTACCCAGTTAACCTCTCCTTCATAACCAAAGGTAAAATAAAACCTTCCATAGCAAAGAAAAAGTGAAACCACATATCTCAAGCAAACATCCTACAAAAGATATACAGATCTCCTACACACAGAAAGCCAACAATACCACAATAAAGGCCAAGAAATTACACTCAAACTGAGAATCTGAGAACCATAGGAAGAAGCCAGTTGCCACAGCCCCAAGAAGATGGATAAAATGGCTGGAACTTCCAAACACCTCTCAGCCTATCTCTTAATATAAACAGAATTAACTCTCCAATTAAACCACATAGACTGTCTAGCTGGATTAAAAACCAGATCCTTCTATCTGCTGCATTCAGGAGTCACACCTTGCCCATAAAAACAAACACATTTTGAAAGTGAAAGGTAAGAACAAAATCAATCAAGCAAATCACCCCCATAAACACGCAGGAGTTGCAATCCTAATGTCAGATAAAATAGAATTCAAATTTAAATTAGTGAGGAGATATTAAGAAGGATGCTATATACTAATTAAGGGATCTGGCCTTAAGGAGGATATTACAATTCTATATTTCTATTTGCCAAACACTGGCACACTGAAATTTATACAAGAAACACGATGTTCCCTCAAACCTCACATAGATCCAAAGACATTAATTATTGGGGACTTTAACACACCACTATCTGTTGCGACCACCTCAACCAGCAAGGAAGACGTGACCCGGGATTCTTCTCAATGCGGTTTATTCAGGAACCTTGTCTACAAGCTTCTCTCCCACTTGCTTCTGCCCGCTTCTCTCCCCTTCCTCCGCTCTCTCTTCCTCCCCACCCCCTCGCTCTGGTTATAAGCCTCCTGGATGGCCAATCCCGAAGCGCCACGTGGCATATGCCTATAGGGCTGCAAACACGGAAGCAAACTAGGAGCCAAGTCATAGCCATATAAGGAGTTGTTTTTCTTACAGAGAGCACTCGTCACCCGGAAGACGGAAGGCGGGAGCCAGTGCCATCTTTGGTCGCAGCCGCGCCATGTGGCCACGCCATTTTTGCGGCCGCGCCTTATGGGCCATGCTGTCTTTGGGCGCGGCTCCCGCAGCTCTCCACAGCTCCCCCTTTTTTGTTTTATTAAGCAACAGGTAAGAGTAGAGGTTGGGCCTCTGTCTAAAACATTAATGAGAGGACCTTGCACTGGTCTTCGCCTGAGGGGCGCCTTCCCCAGTGATGACTAGGCCCGTCCAATGCCTTTTTTGCAGAGGTGGAATCTTGGGCATCAACCCACTTGCAACCCAACATGCTCTTCTTGGGCTCACGCTAGGAAGTGATTCCCAAGTGCAGTGTGTTTGCCTCGCACCCTGAGCTATTCCTTTAATGTGGCAAGCCACGCGTAGGGGGACTGTCCGGCCTCAATGGCAGTGAAGGCTTGGACCACCATAGCCATACTCCTGCACTGCGAGCTCCTAATCTGGCATATGCACCACAGGCACAGCAAGATCACCAATGCCAGGATACCACTAAGGGAGCCCATTCCCGCCCACTCCTTCAAATGATCCACAGCTGTCAAAATCCAGCAGGAAACATCTTGTAACAGGACATCATCCATCCGGGTAAAGTATATCGCTACAATGGCTGATCGTAGCTGCAACATCAATTGGTCGAATTCCCCCGTCCAGTTGCCTAAAAGATAACTCGACAGTTGTTCAGACAAATTTGCTGCTTGGGTATAGTTATAATACTGAATAGCAGTAATACAAAGCCCTTCATATTTTTGAACACATCCCAGCTGAGCCAATTGCCACAGGATATCAACCTGCTCCTGCACAAGGTCAACCCTTTGATTTAACAGCATCAGTCCACCTTTTAATTGTGCATTGACCGCTTGTTGTAAATCCAGAGCTCTGGCTGTAGTAGCCTACAAGTTATTTAAAGTCTGAGCCGTCTGCACAGTATGTGACATGGCGACAGTGGCAGCCGTTGCACCCGCAGCAGCCACAGCTATAGCAGTTACAATGGCCGCAGTAATGCCAAAGTCTCTCTTATGCCTAAACAAGGTTACAGCTTGAGAAACATCTACTGGCACAGGCACCCAATGCGGAATGCGTGCAACCATAGCTAACGGATACTGAGAACTCCAGCAGGTAGCATAATAGCAGGTTTCATTAGTGCAAGCACACGTCATCTGAGCATACAGAGGTGATGTTAATTACCAAAAACACAAAAGGGGAAACCACACACACGGGGATAGGCTGATAGCTAAATACTGTATAATTTTTACTAAAACGACAATTGGCACCTACAGTACGGGTAGTACTAGTCAAATTGCAAGTCATATTTGCTTTAAAAAAGTGACCCCCTTGCAGCATAACTATAGGTTCGGCCTGCAAGCAACTTCCATTAAGACTTCATAACAGCCAATTATTAAAGGGATTAATTCCAGCCCTAAATTGTACACTAGCACCGGACAAGACACTAGGGGAGAATGAAAAATGCTCAGACTCATCAGCCCAAATAGTGCGTGGTGATTGGCAACCTGTCCAAGGCCAAGCCTCCCCCATACGGTCAGGCAAGCAAGAGGGTGCCCATTTAGGTTGTTTTACAGGCCACAGGTCCTTGCTTAACTTTAAACTTTCATAATACCTGCCTAAGACAGTACCAACAAATCTAGTAGCATTTGCCCAAACCTCAGTGGATCCCGGATTCCTATACCAATATCTAAAATAAGCGGCCGAGGAACAAGTCAAGGCCATGCAACTACCATTAAGGGTCACATCACTTAAGCAAAAGCATAACATGCCCATCAAGCTAATATTTCTAGCTTCACCTATCCCTGCTATTTGTTTATCCTCTGGGTAAAAGGGAAGGTTAAGAGTCTTATTTGTGGTGAAAAATCTAGAGAAAAGAGAGGCATCATGTCTCACGGGCATGGGCCTCGAGAATGCAGACAGTATTCCCCATCTCGGTACCGCCTGTCCCTGTTGGATCATCAGGAGTTGTATGATCAGCAACGCAATCTTTTGTTTCTTCCTTGTTCCGTTCATCTTGGACTCGTCCCACAAGTCGTTCAGGCACCCACACTGGATCCGAGCGATTCTGAGGAAAAACACACACAGATCCTCGTGCCCATACCAGCACGGGGTCAGGCCCGTTCCAGAGGCCCGTGAGCACATCTTTCCACAAAGCCGATCCTAAGGCATAAGGAGTGGAACTGTTATGCCTATCCGCCGCTGAGCGACCAGCATTATCCAAATTCAAAAAATTTAGGGTGAAAATTGTCATGGCTATTCTTTGTCTTGCTGTAGCCATTAGGGGTCCAGCTCCCCCTTTTTGTTTTATTAGCATTTCCTTGATAGTACGATGAGCTCTTACCACAATTCCTTGTCCTTGGGGGTTATAGGGCAGTCCATGCACCAGGGTAACACCCATTTGAGTGCAAAAGGAAACAAAGTGCTGCCCAGTATAGGCCGGACCATTATCAGTTTTTAGCTGTTTAGGCATTCCCCAGGCCGCCCACGCTTCCAAGCAGTGAGATATTACATCAGTAGCCTTTTCCCCTGATAGTGGGGTGGCAAGTATTACACCCGAAAAGGTGTCAACAGAAACATGTAGATATTTTAAGTGGCCAAATTCAGGTAAATGAGTTACATCCATCTGCCATACTTGTAAGGGTCTTAAACCACGTGGGTTAACTCCAAACATAGGGGGCTTATGGAAAATAATACATCGGGGACACTCCTTTATCACTTGACGTGTGTCTGCTCTAGAAAGGGAAAAGCAGCTTTGTAAAGTCGTGGCGTTTACATGAAATTTGGCATGAAAATCTTTCGCTAAGTCAACAGAAGAAGCATGGAGCGCCCACTCAGCACGAGTGTGTGCATCAGCTAGGGCATTACCCTTTGTCAGTGGTCCTGGGAGGCCCGTATATGCTCGAATATGCATTGGAAAAAAGGGTTCCTTGCGTTGCCATATAAGGGACTGTAGCAAGGTAAAGGGAGCTAGAACAGAACTGGCAGCCTTTACTGTACCAACCGCTTCCAATATTTTTAAAGCATTTATTACATAGGCTGAATCTGATATTAAATTATCATCAACTCAACAATCTGTGTGTTACCGGGGACAAATTGATGTTGTACGGGGTCTTGGTTACCTGCAACTTATACCCCGCATCCCGTTTTGGAACCATCCATAAAAATATTCATAGCCCCTCTAATAGGCTTTCGGGCAGTTACCTTTGGAAAAATCACTGGATATTCCTTTACAAATCTCAGCAGGAGGTCTTTGGGCAAATGATTATCAATATCTCCTGGAAACATGCATCTCAAAATGGACCAATTATCAATAGTGGCACATAAAGTCTGAATTTGGTAGGCATTGTAGGGAACAATGATGGAGTGTGGATAAACTCCAAAAAATTGTAAACTCTGTTGAACTCCTTGCAGAGCTAAGCCCGCTACCGCCTCAGGGTAATACTCCAGCACCTTTCCGGGGGAAACATGAGAGTGTAACCACATCAACGGCCCCTTTTGCCAAAGTACCCCAGTTGGTTGGGTCTCTGTGGGAAGAATGCATAAATCAAAGTGTTGGCCATCTTGTAGCCTGTTTAAACAGGCGGCACTTAAAGCCTCCTCCACCCTTTTGAGAGCAAATCGGGTGCTCTCAGTCAGATCTCTTGGGGAGTTTAAATCTATATCTCCTTTTAGCATATTAAATAAGGGCTTCAATTCATAATTTGGCAATTTTAAATACCCCCTTATCCAATTAATATCCCCCAACAATTTTTGAAAATCATTTAAAGTCTTTAAGTTATCTTTTCTCAGGATCAATTTCTGGGGCATGATCGACCTGGGATGTATCTTAGCTCCCAGATACTCCACCACTCTGCCTGTTTGTATTTTTTCGGGCGCTGGATAAAGACCCTGTTCCCTTAAGGCAAAAACCAATTCTGCATAGGCCTTTTGTAACCCAGCTTCTTCCTTATGAGCAATCAAAATGTCATCCATATAATGGATCACCCTAAGTTTAGGATGCCATTCTTTAACAGGAGCTATAGCCCGGCCGACAAACAGCTGACACATAGTGGGGCTGTTGGCCATACCCTGAGGCAGCACGGCCCACTCATATCTTTGGTCAGGTTCCTCATGGTTACAAGAGGGCACAGTAAAGGCAAAGCGCTCACAATCAGCGGAATGCAAGGGGATAGAAAAGAAACAATCTTTTATGTCTATGACCATACTAGGCCAATGGGCAGGAAGTGCGGAAAGCAAAGGTAACCCTGTTTGTACAGGGCCCATAATTTGCATCTGCGCATTTATGGCACGCAAATCATGAAGTAATCGCCATTTACCCGACTTCTTTTTTTATCACAAATATTGGAGTATTCCATGGTGAAACTGAGGGTCTCACATGGCCCAGGGCTACTTGTTCTTCTACCAGTTTATGAGCAGCTAAAAGCTTTTGGAGGATAGAGGCCACTGAGCTACCCATACCGGTTCCTCCGTCTTCCAGGTGATGGGAACTTGATTCTCAGCGGCCCCTATGAAAAACCCAGCCCATGTCTATCAAGTTTTTGGTGGACATCAATAGGCCCTTTACGGCCTTGCAAGTTTTTTCCCAGTCCTTGCCCTGGGCAGTAGCCCATTTGTAGCATCATTTCCTTTGAGGTAGGAGAATATTCATTACTAAGGCAAAACCCATTCTCTTTTAGTAAATCTCTACCCCACAGGGAGACAGGCAATTCTAAAACATAAGGCTGGATGTTTCCAGAGTGTCCCTCTCCATCCTTCCAGTTGAGGGGTCTTGCACTTATGTCAGGAGCTTTGGCATAGCCCAACCCTCTCAGGGTTTGTCCTGAGGCCTGTAATGGCCACCCTCTCTGCCAATCCTTTTTTGCAATAATGCTACGATCGGCCCCTGTGTCTAACAGTCCTATAATCCTTTTTCCTTCAATCTCCAGTTCAAGCATGGGTCTCTGGTCTAAATCCAGGGCTAGGTACACTGACTCAATTCCGGAGGAGCCAAAACCCTTTTTGCCTCTCTCAGACTGTATGGCAGGAAATTTTTCATGTGGGCTAGGCAGGAGTAACAATTGGGCAATTCTGTCTCCAGGGGAAATTGCTACAATGCCTTTTGGAGCTTCTACCATAATTTTAACTATACCTGTATAATTTGGGTCAATAACTCCTGGGTGAATTTTAAGCCCTCTAAGAGTAACGGAAGACCGGCCAATTAGTAACCCCACTGTGCCCCGTTCCAAAGGACCTTGAAAATCTGACTCTACTAACTGAACGCCCATTTGCGGGGTTAGTATGAGTCTGGTGGTGGCACGGAGGTCCAGTCCCGCCGAGCCTGTAGTGGCTCTCCGCGGTTCATGGGATGCCTCAGGGTAGGCCATCCTTCTTGGGAAATTTCCTCGTTTGGGCTTTCCATTGCCCCATACATTTGCGGGCCCTGGGGACGGGCGCCCCTCTGCCCGTTTTTTGGCTGCGTGATGGGGCCCAAGGGCTGGCCGTTAACGTCTTTGACTGATCTACATTCATTGGCCCAATGCTTTCCTTTTTTACATCTGGGGCACAGCCCTGGCTGTTTACCCCTTGTAACTCCTCCAGCTCTTCCAGTTCCTTTTCTCTCTGGGCAATCTCTCTTGAAATGACCAGCCTTGCCACACTTGAAGCATGCTCCAGATTCACTCCAGTGTTCCCCCCCCCCCCCCGCATATTTGAATACTGGAGTACTGCGGAGGCAAGGCCTGCATTAGTTAGAGGTCCTCCCAGCTCTCTACACACTTTCATCCATGCCTCCAACCCTCTATGTTTATATGGGGTAATGGTGGCTTTACATTCTTTGGTGCATTGCTCGTAGACTAATTGTTTTATAAGAGGCATGGCCATGTCAGGGTCCCCAAAAATTCTGCCTGCTGCTTCCACCATTCTGGCCACAAAATCTGAAAAAGGCTCGGTAGCTCCCTGAAGGATCTTGGTGAGATTGTCGCTAACTTCCCCCTTATTCGGTAGTGATTTCCACGCCTTAATTCAAACATCATTTATCTGTTGATACATTTCAGGGAGATATCCTGTCTGAGCATTAGCAAAGCGGCCTTGTCCTAAGAGCATGTCTCTGTCCCAAGCCTGGTGTCCGTTTGCTTGATTAATGGCTGCCTGTTCATTACAAAATTCCAGCATAAATGCCCTCCAATCCAAGTATTGGCCTGGACTCAAACATGCCCGTGCCAGGCTCGCCCCATCAGAGGGGGTCATGCAGTATCTTTTTATAGCTTCCACTTGAGCTACAGTAAAAGAGGCTGTAATCCCATATGTCTGAACAGACTCAGCCAGGGACTTAACTTTAAATTCTAGAGGCTCATGAAATCTCTGTTGATTACCGTCTTGAAAAACTGGGAAGACGAGTTCTGCTCAAGCAGTTCGCCAAGTATCTGGGCAAAACGTGTGTCCATTGGCTCCATGTTGAAATGGTGGAGGATCTAAAGGGGCTTGACCGGAAGTTCTTTCTACGTCATCTAAAGGGGCCTGACCGGAAGTTCTTTCTACGTCCTCATTAAGCACAAGTTGACTTAGCTTACATTCTCCCCTTTTTATACGGCTCCTTTTCATCTGTTGAACAAGTGCTCTCACTTCTTCCTCCTCTAACTCGCTGGAACTCCCTCTTTCCTATTTTAGCTCAGACAGATCTGGGTATAGTCGCCCCCTTCTGCCCTGTTCACTGTCTCCCTTTTTACTGATCGCCTTCTCTGACCTCTCCTCCTGTAACTGTTCCAGTGCTGACTGTCCATTTTCTATAACCTCACAGCAGCTCTGATCCTCCAGGCAGCCACTAATCAATCTCCAAATGGGGCAGACTCCTGCCTTTAATGTGCCCTGTTCATAGGCAAAGTCCAAATCCCTCCCTAATTTGTCTGATGAGGCTATTGTAAGGCTCCCGGACACTATGAACCAAGGAGCTACAATGTTGCACTCATCAAGGAACGTCTGTAAAGTACTCTTCCTTAACTTTAGTCCTTTCGAGCGTAGTAGCTCTTCCAGGGCCAGAAAAATTGGATGTGACGTTTCGGCGCCCATCTTAGTTATTTTTGTTACTTTCACTTTAGGCCTGTATTTTATTTCTTCCCGGGTTTCCGCTCTCTCTTTTATCTACCGAGACGAGCCCCATATTATGCCCGCTTTAATCGCGGATTCCCACTTCACCTGGGAACTTACCCCCACTCTTGTCGCGGATACCCCCTTTTCCTGAGAACTTACCGGTGCATCACCCTGACCGCAGAGAGTTCTGAATTCCCCGTACGGGCCACCAGCTGTCGAGACCACCTCGACCAGCAAGGAAGACGGGACCCGGGATTCTTCTCAATGCGGTTTATTCAGGAACCTTGTCTACAAACTTCTCTCCCACTTGCTTCTGCCCGCTTCTCTCCACTTCCTCCACTCTCTCTTCCTGCCTGCCCCCATGCTCCAGTTATAAGCCTCCTGGATGGCCAATCCCGAAGCCCCATGTGGCATATACCGATAGGGCTGCAAACACAGAAGCAAACTAGGAGCCAAGTCATAGCCATATAAGGAGTTGTTTTCTTACAGAGAGCACTCGTCACCAGGAAGACGGAAGGCGGGAGCCAGCGCCATCTTTGGTCACAGCCGCGCCATGCGGCCACGCCATTTTTGCGGCCATGCCTTATGGCCCCGCCATCTTTGGTAGCGGCTCCCGCAGCTCTCGACAACTATTGCCACTAGCTAGATCAATTCTGCAAAAACTAAACAGAAATACCGCAGATCTAAACAACTGCATAGATCAACTAGATTTAACAGACTTCTAAGGAATATGTCACCCAGCAGCATCAAATACACGTTTTTCTCAACAGGACATGGAACATTTTCCAAAATATACCACATTTTAGGTCACAAACCAATCTTGTCCAAATTAAGAAACATTGAAGTTTTACCTTGCATTCTCACACACCAAAAGGAATACAGTTCGAACACAAGAGAAAAAGCCAACAAAGAAAGTCTAGTAACATACAGAGGCTGAAAAACACACTGCAGAATCAAGAGTGGGTCATAGAAGAGATTAGAAAGAAATTCAAATGTTCATGATATTCAATAAAAATGAACACACAAATTACCACCTCCTCTGGGACACAACAAAGGCAGTATTCAGAGGCAAGTTTATCACTCTGAGTTCCTACATCAACAAATTGCAGAGATCTGAAACCAACAAGAAGATTAGGGTAAGAAAAATGAAGTCCAAGAAACATGAGGTTTATCATGGTTGTCATTTTCTTAAAAAAATACTAAGAAAAACTATTTCTTTTTTTGTTGGTTTTTGTCCTTTATTTTTCATAGGGTTTCTCCCTTCTTGTCACTATATTTGATTTTGGTAGACTGTGGACTGTACAAACTTTAATCTGAATAAGGCAAAGAAGAGGAATTAAAAATTTAGAGATAGAGGACAAGGGGAGAACCAATGCCACAAAATTCTTCACAAGACAACATGTTGGAAATGGCTTTTACAGCGGGCGGGGTTAGGGGGGCGATTTTTGAAACAGAATAAAGTGTTAGGAAAATGAGGGGAAAAGTAACATGTGAAAAGAAAACCATTCACTGCCTTAGATACATAATTATATTCACTTTGTAGATCAAACTGACAATATGTTTAAAGAAAAAGAAGAGTATTGATACATTTATTTTAATTTTCATAAGTTAACACATGGATTTGTACGTAGATTGGTTTTCAGTCTATACACAGACATGCGTTGAACGATCTGTTCTCTTCAGCTCCCTACTAGAAAAGTCTGTTTCCCTGAGTCTGAAGGTTCTAAACTATCCTTCACAAATTAATGTGAATTCATTCCTGCTCACAATTTTTGAAGGATAACCAGGAAACATTTGCAATTATATACTAGGTGCACAAATAAGCCCATAATCAGAAACTCTCCCATTTTAACATCAATAATAAATATGAGGCACATTCTTACATCTTTAACTTCCTCATCTGTACCCAAAGATTCAACTAAATTTATTACACAGGAGTCCTACCAACAATTTTTACAAGTTGGATCTTCCTAAAATATGCTTCAAAAATTATTCCACTTTGCATCAAGAATATTTTGGACCTTTATAAATATTTGGGGCATATATTTGTGTGGCAATTACACACAAATTAAATATGAAGATAGTCATTGTATATAGTTCCATAAAAATGTGTTTGTTATACTCTCTTTCTTGGAACATCATACAATGACAAAAGATACATATACTCTTCCCCTAAAATTATCACATTTTTAGCACACAATCATGCTATCTTCACAAATTGCAGTTTGGCCCCTCAAAAGAATAAGTTTTGAATGTCATTTTGTGTACACATACATTAACCTGGTTTTTTTCTGCCACATGTTTTGGGAAGAACTCTCAGAATCCTTGTTTAGATGAGATTACATGTGGAAATGATTGAGATAAATAAGAAGCTTCTATAGTAAGAACTATACTTCAGAACGTTGGTTGAAAAAGCCCTTTGAATTTTTAATGGCCATTCTATATGGGAATACATAATTGGTGTAAATTTGTATGAGAGGTCTAATATCATTACAGTTTTGTTTTGTATTTATTAGGCTCTGAAATTATATCAATATATGAAATGGAAGATGATATTCACAGGCAAACTTAAGGACAGTGAATAAAGAAGTATGATTTGTTCTCTATTGGGAAACAAATGTAGATTTCGATTTGATTATTAAAGTTTCTATATTCCAACCTTACTATGTCTATGTGGATAGTGACATGTTTAATTCCAGTAAGGACATATACACCCGGCTTTACTTCTGGATTCAAGGAAAGGGTGAATAGGGATTGAAAAGGTAGTAGAAATTAAAATGAATTCATTTGGTTGAATGAGCATGAACAAAATATTAATAAATGTAAGACATAGATGAAAAAAATGAGAAATGATTTGACCTCATGGTTTGTTCATAGAATGATTTCTGCAAAGAAATAGAAAAAAATATATTATTTTGCTTCCTGTGGAAAACACTGGAATATGTATTTCTGAATTCTGCACATGAACAAGAACTTCACTAGCAGTTCAAGCGATATTCAAAAACTAATAAGAGCACATCATCAGTTATTTTCAAAAAAATCATGCTTACTTCCACTTCCATTTTTATTGAAATTTGTTCATTGTATACAAACCACACTAATCACACTTGGACACTCTCTGCCTCAACACATTCAGACTTCACTGAACAATTGAAGTGTGACCCTAGTCAATCTATTATTTCAGCGATTATTTTTCAATTCTTAAAAATTTACTCTAATATCACCCTTTCAGGCTTCGCCATGTCTCTTGTAATGTATATATATGGACGTATCATGCATCCAGGAAAATACGAAGAAATACTTCACGTGGTTGTACACTAAAGAAAATCCATAGTGCTTTTACTATATAATGTTATTACAATGAACTTAAATCAACATTCCGTTTCAATATTTGTGAACGGATGCATAAAAACAAACCACAAAGAGTGATTGTTTTAAGGGATGCATCGTACCAAAAGATACATGCTTTATGGTAGACAAGTAAAATATGAACGGATACCATGCAAATACCTTCAGTACAATTACAAGAAATATTCCATGGCTCATACAAATAAACGGCTTTTCCATTCTTACGTGTGGACAAAACGAATACTATTTTGAAGTCACAATTACGTTGTGAAGTGGTATCAGGTAAATATAGTCTGAAGTTCTGAAAAATAATTAACCTTTAAGACACATACGGATATCCTCTCTCAGTAGGAACACTGAAATATTGGACTTTGAAATGAGCATAGAAAATTTACTTAACTTAGATTAACATTCCTACATGAACACTGCTTTCTCACATAGGTACGGTTATGAGAATTATATGCCAGAGACATACCATCATTTGGAAAATATCACTTGGACAAGCCCAGGGTAAGAGGCTTGAATATCATTGGACCAATCAAGGATTCAATACTGATTGCCAAAGAAGACACATTAAAAAATCCATGAAATCCTGAGATCAATTTTTATCATGAATGAGTAAAATCAAGAATTGAAGGTCGGAAAACTATCCTCACTTTTCATCCAAAACACATCCACTTATGGGTGTTGAAACTGAGTGGGAGAAAATGTACACCATTTCAGTTTGTACACACCCAGACACAACATTTGCATTCATAAATGGACAGGTAACAGAAATGTCTGTTCACAAACACAAATCAGCTCACATAAGTATCTCTCTCTCTCTCTCTCTCTCTCTCTCTATCTCTATCTATCTATTTACCTATCTATAAAATGGCAAAGCTAGGTTTAGATAAATCTTGAAGAGACCAATCAATAACTAACATGGTCTCCTACACTGTCACAGATTTTCTCATGAATTTGTAGATCCTTTAGTATCATCTACTTTTTAGATGCCAGAAAATTATGATTCCATCAGTAAACAAATTAGAATAAGGGAAGAGAATTAGCAATCCCATTGGGTCACATTAAGTGTTCTAATAACCAATTAAGTAAGGAAATAGGGTTGGGAACCTGGCTCAGTGGTAGAGCACTTGCCTTGCATGAATGAGGCCCGGGGTTCGATTCCTCAGCACCATATAAGCAAAAAAAAAAAAAAAAAAAAAACCCGGACATGGTGCTGTGGCACAGTGGTAGAGCGCTAGCCTTGAGCTGAAGACCTGAGGGACAGTCACCAGGCCCAGCGTTCAGGCCCCACGACGGGACCCCAGCAAAAAAAAAGGTGAAGTAATGAAATATCACTGCTCCATCTAACATTACTCTCTGAAATTCAGAGAGAAAATACATGATATATACGAATAGGGGCTGAATAAAATCTAACTGGCTCTTATGTGAAAGGAAAAAAAAGTCAGAGATTTTGGAAATACCAGTGAGTATGGGGCATTGTTGATGAATATTGCATTACATTCCTGTCTTTGGTTTTTGTTCTTGTTAGTCATTGGACTTGAACTTTGGGCTTGGGCAAGGTTGAGCTCTTCAGAGCGCTAATGCTCTACCACATGAGCTACAGAGTCACTTCCAGTTTTGAGATGGTTAATTGGTGATGAGAGTGTGACAAATATTACTGAGTTCTGAGTATCAGATCTCAGCGTGCTACAGGTCTCTAAGCAACCTCTATCAAGCCTTTTTTTTTCTCTGTTATCCAGAGTGTGCTGATGATTTTTGAGCTTGTCTGTTCCCAACATTCATGCCCACTGCCGGTCTATGAATAACCATGGTTTTCCTTAAGGATAATGCTCTCGATAGTCTTTGATTTTGAAGGGATTAAATCCAGAAATGAATCTGAAAAAATCCTTCACTTCATTAATCTATGATTAGATCCTTATTTTTCAAACACGTGAGATGCTAGAATTAATATGATCACCTGACCTGCCTCAAGTGTGGTTTTCTACCCCAAAAATTGTTTCACATAACATATTCCTTTACCTTTGCATGACAGAGGATGAGAAACTCCCTAACCCAAAGAATAAATGTATTCTGTTGATCAAATTCTAGATTGATCTGTTCAGTTTGTAAATAGGATTAGTTTTAGTCCTTGCTATAATCTTCATGAATTAGTAAATGGTCATCAGATGCAAGGGTGAATTTATCTATTATTATTACTCCTCCTCAACAGTTTCTTCACTATACATCCTGCCAATTCATCCTTCACATAATATTGAAATGTGTCTGATATACAGCAGACATTTCAATACAAATACTTAGTATGCTTAATCCCTTTGCATAGGAAGAATATATGAGGCCTGACCGTGATGACAGGCTCACATAAATTCAACTTGGTCTCATGTTGAATCAGCTTGCTTTTTTTTTCTATAATGATCAGAGGAGAAAATTCTTAATATTATCAGTACATCTAGAATCTTTTGTCTCACTTATAAAAAGGAAGAGGTCTCATATTGGCAAGCAAGACAAATTACATGATTCCAAGTTAAATAAATGTTCATGAAGAATTCCAGGAAATAACAATTACTGTACACATTTTCTTTTGTTTGCCATCTTACCATGTCAGAGAGACTTAATGTTTTCAAATTCCATAAAATCAAAAATGTAATCTATTTTTTGACAAGTACATTTTAGCAATTAAAATTCTTTAAACAATCTCATAAATACTAAGAGATAGCATATTTTTTGTAGTTACACATTTAATTTGGAATTTCCAATCTATACCATATCAAATGTGTATATACTCTATGCAGGAATGTAAAATTTGAAATCCATGTATGTATTTGCTGCTAAAAAACTCTAAATACCTTTTACAATATGTATATTTGCAAAGTGCAATTTGTAAATCATCTCAAGAATCTCCTCAAATAGCTTATACTAATTCGTGGAGAAAATTTAAATCAGTCATTTCTATATTATTCATTAATGAATTTCAGAAGGTATACATGGTAACAAACCCATAAGTCAGTACATTTATCAATTACCAATTGAAGATACTGCCATTTACACTATCAGAATTGATGTGACAAATGAATCCTGATATCATGAAAATGGTTATAAAAAGATTGGCCCAACATAATACTGTTATCTATGGCTTCCCTGATTTAAATTGATTATAAGAGAATGAGAAGAACATTCAGATAAGGTAATTCTGATTTGAAGTAATTTGGGTGTTTACATTTCTTATCGGTCCTAGGGAAACTATACTTCACTTTTGTCACCAATCATAGGGTCACCAGTTCAGAAAGCAATCAAAAACTTCGTTTTTAGTGAGCAATATATATGGGTATATAGAACAGAAATTTTGTTATTCATTTATCTATATCTTTAGTGTGAATTTTAAGAGACAATAGTGCATCATAAGGAAAGCATTTTCTTTACCTGTTGTTGCCAGATGATTTGATTGTGCCCCCAGGATTCTGCAAAAGGGAAAGTTACATTCTTTTTTTTTTTTTTTTGGGGTCCGGTCGTGGGGCCTGAACTCTGGGCCTGGGTGCTGTCACTCAGCTCTTCAGCTCAAGGCTAGTGCTCTACCACTTGAGCCACAGTGCCACTTCCGGCTTTTTTCATTTTGCTTATGTGGTGCTGAGGAATCGAACCCAGGGCCTCGAGCATGCAAGGCAAGTGCTCTACCACTTAGCCACCTTCCCAGCCCTAAAGTTACATTCTTGATTGAAGTGCTAGATTAGATTGGCTCAAATTATACATTGATAAAGAAAAACAAGTTTTTTTTTTGATAATGAAAAACAACAAGGTTGAAGTCCTCCAGAGCTTTCTAAGAAACTTTTAGCTGGATAATAAACATTGAAAAGTATGAGTTCTTAGCCATGTGCAAAACCATATCATATAAATGTTTGACATGGTTTTTAATCAGTTAATACTGCATATTTTCAAATATGTCATTGATATTAGCATAAAGACAATCCAAGTTGTACAAAGAAATTTTAACTTCACTCCTAAAGGAAGAAATCCTACAACAGCACAAATAAATTTGAGATTCAATAATGGAAAATGCAGAAAATTCAACAAGTTTTTATCTTTATTCCAGTCTTCCTCAGAGGAAACATATTGCCATGTACTTTCAAAACTCTTGTATTGTTTCTCGTTCCATAGGATGTTATCTAAAAACAAAGAAAAACTAGTATCACAGTAGATACAGGTGCAAATGGCCTTCATTGATCTGGATTGTGTTTTAGTTATCAGGCTTACCTACATCATCTTCAAGAGAAGTTTTGTGCATATAAATTGCAATATGTTCACTGAGTTGATCTCGTGGAACCAGGTGGCGAGCATTAAAGGGATAAGTAGTCAATTTGGCAGCAATATCAGGATGATTCTGTATAACAAAAGGTCAAATATGAAGAAACATTTTCAAATTTTCTCTTTTTAGATTACTTTGGGCATTATATCTACCATGGAACTAACACCACGGTATAGGTATAGGTACTGTGCTATTATATCCTCTTTTTTAATACATATTTTTTATTGAAAGGATACTGTACAGAGGGATTACAATTATGTGAATAATGTAATGAGAACATTTCTTATAGAGCATTGATACTCCCTCCACTGTTTTTCCCCTGTGATTTCTTCCCTCCCGATCTCCCCAACTCCATTCTTCTACCACTCCCACCCACACAGATAAAGTTGTAAAGTTGTTTTTTTCAACATAATATCTTGTAGATTTCATTCTTACAGTGGGTTAACCTGTATCCCAAAGCAGTATGGTGTTTCCTCAAAAGATTCCACATAGAACTCCCCTGTGACCCAACAATCCCACTTTTGTGCTTTTTCCAAATGATCACTTACAAGACCATACTAAAGTTAGCACCATTATTTGTCATAGCTAAGATATGGAACCAATCCCGAAGTCCCTCAGAAGATGAATGGATTAAGGAAATGTGGTAATTATATACAAGATGGAATTCTATGTCTCCATCAGAAAGAATGATATTGTTCAATTTGTTGGAAATGGAAAGACTCGGAAAAAATTGTCTTAATTAAAGTAAACCAGGCCCAAAGAAACATAGTTTCCATGTTATTTTTTCCAATAACTAGTATATGTCTGAGACAAGCACAAATGCTCAGATAAGATGATGTTAAGAGCAAAGAACCCATACATAAGGACAGAAGTTTGTTTTTTTCTTGCTATTGTTTCTAATGTATCTATAAGGTTCCCCATTGTCAACTTGTAAGGTGTTGAGGTCCCTGGGTAAGGGTCACGAAATCAGGACACATGGGATGCATAGTGAAAAGAGCAATTGCCACTGCAGGCTGTTCTTTATTGTTAGTGTATATTTAAAGGCAAACAAGCATGATTATTTTCAAAGATTTAGTCAGGAGACATTCACACATAAAAAATTTCAACAGATACATTTTTATTTAACCTATGAGACAGTGATTTTGTATATTATTATCTAAACTATTTTAGAGCAAGTTGAAACCACTTCCCCAATCTCAGGAAAATGCTTGACTAGCTGTTCATCTATGCTAAAGCAAGCAGAAGAGCTACTTCCTCAGCTCCCAGGAGTCTGTGACAT
The DNA here is from genome assembly GCF_019054845.1 of Dipodomys spectabilis. Lineage (NCBI taxonomy): Eukaryota > Metazoa > Chordata > Mammalia > Rodentia > Heteromyidae > Dipodomys > Dipodomys spectabilis. Next base: position 5,919,022 of record NW_024871210.1, on the reverse strand, counting down.
GTGTTTTGAGATAGGGAGAGAGAAAATATTCCCTCTCTAGCCCAGCATTCCAAGAGCTTTCCACACTCTCAAACACAGTCCTCAGATAATCCAGAGGCCGGAGCCGGAAACATTCTGACCCTTCAACATAGACCCTGAATCTTGACACCCCATGATTTTTATTTATTTATTTTTGAAGGTTCCTTCCCCATGTAGAAAGACCTGAGGAAGATGGTGGAAGAGAAGCTGGAGGATAAACAAGCTCTCTCATAGAATGCAATTTTAGTGTTCCAGTCCTAGGCTGGAGAAACACACCAAGTGTGCTATTACAGTACAGAGAGTTTGGCAAGAGAGGGAAAGCCTAGCCAGGGACAGATCGGAGCCTTGCAGGTAGCTGCAGCTTCAGTAGCTGCAGTGGAGGAGGCAGCCATGGCCACCATACCAACAGAAGGAGTCTGGGATATAGGCATCAGATGCTGTGGGCCAGTGGATTCTACTCACCACGAGTAAAAACTGAACAGGAGCAGAAATCTTCATCCTGAGGATCTCAGACCAGAGACGGTCCAGAAACCAAGAGTGTGGCAGAAGTACAACCATGATATCTGTACTCTTCATGGAGCACCTGTGAGAAGGCTGCCCTCTCCCAAACAGAGATGATCATATTTGATACTAACAAAGGCCCTACAAAGCATCTAGCTCCAACTCAGGCCTTGGAAAAATACAAAAACAGCCATTTAGCAGGTCCCAAGAACCTGTCCTGACCTGCCAGGCTCAGCTCCACCCAGGGAAAGTCACTTTGCCAGTCAGAGGGAGCTTCGTCCCTGGAGGCTTGTCTTGCTTCATTGAGTAAACAGAGCCAGAGCCTGCCCCTGCCCACAACAGCTTAGACAAACAATTGAAATACAGTAAACATCAACCCTGAGATGACTCCAACCTGGGCTTTGTGAGTTTTTCAGGAGCTAGTCTCTCAGGGAAAAGCTACTGATTGCTGATAAGTCTCACCCCCACCCAAACCGTTGCCTTATCATATCAACTCCAAGCTAGAGGAAACATCCATTTCCCTCTTTTGTGATACTCAAAGCAGATCTTCCTCTCAATGAACTAGCCAGGGGGGGAAAGATCACAAAATCCTGAGCAATGCAGAGCATTTTTTGCCTACTCATACAAAATGACAAGAAACCAATCAAACAAAAGGAAAAGCAAACACCACAACAGTCCAGAGACTCCAACAAGAGCCTTCATCCAGACAAACAGGAGATACAAGATTTTCCACCCCCATAAAAAATAAATCACAAAACTTTTTTGTCTACTTTCTTTTATTTTTATTTTCTTTAAAAATATTTTCTATCATTTTTAAATCTCATAATTTTTATTTTAGGTTATATGTAGTGTGCTATTTTCTTGTAATCTCCTTTGATCTTATGGTCCTTTTTTGTTTTATTTTTCTGTTTTTTTAAATTCTTTTCTCTCTTTTATACATGACTTAATTGCTGTCCTGCTTATCCCCAAAGATATACCCTTAACGTTTATAAGACCTAATCCCCCATTGTGTACATACTTAATCCAGGAAAGTATTGCTCATTTCACAATCTCTTAGGCTTAATTTTTTAATTCGTATTACCTCGTTGTAACTATGTAACATTCAATTATTCCAATTTTAAGAATTTTTATTTTATTTTAATTTTTCAGGTTCCTTTTTATTTCTTGCCTCCTCTCTTCCTATACTTTTTCTCTATCAATATCACTTCTTCATAGTTACATAATTTGAACTGTTTCATTTCTTAGATTTATATTTTTGTTTTTCCATTTTTCTTGCTTTTTTATCTCCCTCCTATCATTCTGTCAAATCCATTTCCCCTCTGAGATTAGGGCTTCTTTGACTTCACTCTCCTTTTACCTCTCTCCATACCTCTAATCCTAATTTTCCCCACTATTCTCCCTAAAACTAGTAATTTCTGGTTTCCTAATTCCCTCTCTGTTCTTCTTAGTTTTTTAATCCATGGTTGTTTGATGTTGAATAGATTGTATCTCTTGAACTAGATTGTATCTACAGCCATTTTTACTGTGCAACTACAGGGCTTTGGTTGATGCTTTCCTTAAGACTGCTCTAAAACAAAATTGATATTTTCATACAAAATGGGCAGAAAAAGCAGGAAAAACACAAGGAAAATGGCAAGTCTGGGTATCTCACCTCCCACTCACGATAAGCAAGTGGCAAACATTTAATGAACAGTTCAGAGGAGAGATCCCAAAAAGCTCTAAAAACAATACATGTAAATGTGGTGAGTGAAAAGTTTGAAAATCTGCAAAGGACTCTGTAAGATAAGGACCAAGAGGAGGAAAACCAGAGAATAATACAGGAATCTCCACAGTGTTAGAATGCCACTCAAAGTTTAAAATAGAAATTGCACGAGCAGGGTTAGAACAGTCAAAGAGAAAGGCATTGTGTGAATAGTTGAGAACATAAAAGAGAAAGACAGGAATTGTGTGACCAGGCTGAGGACACACAAAGAGAAGCACAGGAAGTGTGAGCACAAGGAAGCTAATCAAAGACAAATACAGGAATTTGATGAGCAGGATAAGAATAGATGATCAATAGAGGCATTCATGGAATCCATAAAGAGAAAGCTGAAGGAATCCAGGGAGACCACAAAGGGATTGCTGAATGAAGGCCATCAGAAGGAAAGGGGGTACAAGGAAACCATAACCAATCAACTAAGTCATTTGAGAATAAACACTGTACACAAAATTAAGAAAGTAAAAAAGTTCATAGAAGATCAAAAATTAAAATACAACAGAGAATTGGAAGCCATCAAAGCCGATAAATTCGAAGAAAAGGCGATTAAAACAGAGTGCAAAAACTTGACAGTAGGTTAGAGCATGCAGAAGAATGAATCTCAGGGATTGAAGACAGCATAGATAACAGAGAGAAAAACGCACAACTAACCAAGACAAACCCAAGAAACATGATAGATCTTTTCCATGTTTGGAAGTCACCTGCACAAGGCTTAATTGAGGATAATGGGGGTAGAAGAACACCGAGAGACAGAAGTTAATGGTCTAAGGAATTTATTTAATAGGAACCAAGAAGAGAACTTATATAACATGCAAAATGATAGGCCTATTTAGATACATGAAGCTGTTAGAGCCCCAAATAGACCAGACCAAAACAGGATATTCCACTGTCATATTATAATCCATACAGGATCAATTCAGACCAAAGAAAAATTCTTTAAGCTCTCAAGTAGATAATATCAATCCCCTATATAGTGACCAATTATCATAACCTCAGATTTCTAAGCAGAGACAATAAAAGAAAGAAGATCCTGGAACGATGTGTGCCATGCCCTAAAATTAAACAACTATCAACCAAGAATACTGTAAACACTTCATAACCAAAGGTCAAATAAAAATCTTTCATAGGAAAGACAAACTGAACCAATAAATCTCAACCAAACCAGCCATACAAAAGGTACTTAAAGATTTACTACACATAGGAAACCAACAAGACCAAAATTAAGTCTAAAGAATGTGCACCCATACTCAGAATCTAAGAACCATAGGAAGAAGCCAGTTGTCACAACCCCCGAGAAGGTGGATAACATAGCAGGAACTATCAGACACCTTTCAGTCTAAACTCTCAATATCAATGGACTTAACTCTCCAATTAAAGGACATAGACTAACTAGTTGGGTTAAAAACCAAGAATCTTCTATCTGCTGCCTTCAGGAGTCACCCTTTCCCATAAAAACAAACATAATTTGAAAGTAAAAGGCTGGAATAAAATCTACCAAGCAAAGAGCCCCGATAAACAGGCAGAAATTTCACTACTTATATCAGGTAAAACAGCCTTCAAATTAAAATTAGTGAGAAGAGATAAAAAAAGGTTGCTACATATGAATTAAGGCATCTCTCCTTCAGGAGGATATAAAAATTCTAAATATTCGCCTAAAAACAGACACCCAAATTCATCCAAGAAAAACTACTTTCCCTCAAGTCTCATATAAATCCCAAGACATTCATTCCTGGGGACTTTAACACACAATTATCCCCACTAGATAAATCAACTTAGCAAAAACTCAACAGGGGGGCTGGGAATGTGGCTCAGTGGTAGAGTGCTTGCCTTGCATGCATGAGGCCCTGGGTTCGATTCCTCAGCACCACATAAGCAGAAAAAAGCCAGAAGTGGTGCTATGGCTCAAGTGGAGGATTGCTAGCCTTGAGCTGAAGACCTGAGGGACAGCACCCAGGCCCAGAGTTCAAGGCCCATGACTGGCAAAAAAAAAAAAAATGAAAACTCAACAGGGAAACTGCCGATCTAAAGAACTACATAGATCAACTAGATTTAAAAGACATCTACGTAATATTTCACCAAGCAACACCAGAATCCTCGTTTTTCTCAAGCACATGGGGCATTTTCAAATATACACCACATTTTAGGTCACAGGCAACCTTGTACAAATTCAGAAACATTGAAATTCTGCCCTGCATTCTCTCAAACCACAAGGGAATAAATAAGACCTCAATAGCAAAAGCCACCAAAGAAAGTTCTGTAAGACATCGATGCTGAACAACACACTGTTGAATGACCAGTGGTCACTGAAGAGATTAGAAAGGAAATTTAAATATTCATGTATTCAACAAAACCAAACGTACAAATTACCAGCTCCACTGGGATACGGCAAAGACAGTACTCAGAGGCAAGTTTATAGCTATGAGTTGCTATATCAATAAATTAGGGAGATGTGAAACCAACAATTGAATGAGATATCTGAGTCTCCTTGGAAAAGAGCAGCAAGATAAACCCCAATCCAGTGGATGGAAAGAAATAATTGAAATTAAATCAGAATTGAAGAAATTATAACCAAATATTATACATACATATATAGAAGCAACAAAACAAATAGTTGGTTCTTCAGAAAAAAAAATTAACAAAATTGACAGAACCTTAGCAAATCTTATCAGAAAAAGAAGAGAAGTCAGCCAAATACATAAACTCAGAGATGAGAATAGAAACATCACCACAGACACAATCAAGATTCAGAACATTATAAGGGAATACTTCTCAAAACTTTATGATAAAATGTTGGCGAACCTGGCAGAAATGGACCTATTCCTAATAAACATCGACATACCCAAACTAAACCAAGATCAGTTAAACCATCTTAACAGGCACATACAAGCATTGACATAGACACAGCAATAAGAAACCTCCCATCTAAGAAAATCCCAGGACTGAATGAATTTCCAGAGGAATTCTAAAAGGCCTTCAAAGGACTACTCACACCAATACTCCTCCAATTCTTCAATGAATATGAAGAGAAAGTATATTACCACTCTTTCTATAAAGCCATCATAAGTCTCATCCCAAAACCAGGCAGGAACTCATCAAAGAAAGAGAACTATGGAACCATGTTTTTGATGAACATCGATGCAAAATTTCTCAACAAAATTTTGCTCAATCAACTTCAGCAATTCATTTAAAAAGCTATACACCACTATCAATCAGGATTCATTTCAGGGAAGCGTAGCTGGTTCCATATACGCAAATCAATTAATATAATTCATCACATCAACAAGACCAAGAATTAGAATCACATGGTTATCTCAATCGATCCAGAAATAGCATTTGAGAAGATCCAAACTCCTTTATGTTGAAAGCTCTGGAAAAACTAGGAATCCATGGAACCTTCCTCAAAACAATAAAGGCTCATTTTTGTCCTCAATGGTGAAAAATTGAACTCATTTCCTCTAACATCAGGAAGGAGCCAAGGATGCCCACTTTTTCCACTTCTCTTCACTTTAATACTAGATTGCATAGCTACAGCAATAAGACAAGATGCAAATATAAAGGGGACTCAAATAGTATAAAATGAAGTAAAACTCTCCCTCTTTGCAGAGGACATTTTTTTATTTTTAAAAAATCCCATGGATTCCACTCCCAAATTACTCATGCTAATTCAAAACTTTGGCAGAGTAGCAGGTTATAAAATCAATCTTCAAAATATCAATGATTTTTCTTCATACCAACAATGAGAAGAGAGCAGCTGAAATAAGGAAAGCAACTCCATTAGTAATAGCCCCACAAAAAATAAAATACCTAGGAATTAACAAAAGAAGTGAAGGAACTCTGTGATGAAAACTTTCAAAGTCTGAAAAAGAAAATCAAAACAGGACTTAGAATGTGGAACAACCTCCCATGTTCACGGGTTGGAAGGATCAACATCGTGGAAATGGCAATACTTCCCAAAGCTATCTGCAAATTCAATGTGATAGCTATTAATATTCCAACCCCATTCTTCAAGGAAATAGAAGAAACAGTCCTAAATTTTATATAGAGCAATAAAAGTCCTTGAATAGCACAAACAAGTCTTAACAGAGAGGACAATGCTGGAGGAATACCAATACCAAATTCGAAACTCTACTAATCAAACCAGCTTGATACTGGCACAAGAAGAGACCTCAGGATCAATTGAATAGAATTTAAAACCCAAAAATCAACCCACAGACCTATAGCCACATAATCTTTGGTAAGAGATCTAAATAAACTAGAATGGAAGGATAACCTTTTCAGTAAATGTTTCTGGAAAAATTGGTTAATCACCTGTAGAAAACTACAGCTAGATCCTTAAATATCACACTGCACCAAAATCAACTCCAAATGGATTAAAGACCTTGGAGTAAAAGTAGACACCCTCAGAACGTTACAGGTTGTAATAGGAGAAACCTTTGGTCTCCTTGGCCCAGACAGAAATTTTCTTAATAGAGACTCAGAAATACAACAAATCAAACAAAAATTGAAAAATGGGATTGCATGAAGCTGCAGTGCTTCTGCAAGGCAAAGAACATACCTGGCAAGATTAATTAGAAAGCCCAAACATTGGGAAAATATCTTCACTAGCCATAAAATGGATAAGGATCTCATATATAAAATATACTTGAAATTGTAAAAATTAATTCCCCATCAACAAACCCTCAAAGACACAACTGCCCAATAAATAAGTGGGCTAACGCCAGAAAGAAAAACTTCTCTGTAGGGGAAATCATAATGGCAAATAGACACATGAAGATATGCTCAACCGCTCTAGCCATAAAAGAAATGAAAATCAAAGCAACATTGAGATTCCCCCTCACCCATTACAATGGCTACAATCAAGAACTCTAATAACAACAGATGCTTGAGGGGATGTGGCCAGAAGGGATCCTACTGCATTCTTGGTGCGAGTGTAATGATGTTCAACTACCCTATGACTCAGCAATCCCACTTTTGGCATTTACCCACATGATCAAAAAAAGACCTTAGTAAAATTACAACTATGTTTATTGCAGCATTATTTACCATAACTAAGATATGGAACCAACCCAGATGCTCCTCAATAGATGAATGGATCAAGAAAATGTGGTATATATACACAATGGAATTCTGTGCCTCCATCACAAAGAATTACATCGAACCGAATGGAAAAACTTGGAAAAAAATTATATGAAGGGAAGTAAGCCAGACCCAAAGAAACATAGGTCCCATAGTTTCCTTTATTCGCAACAATTAGTATATATGTGGCACAAGCAGCAAAGGTCAAATAAGATGATGTTAAGCGAAATGAACCCAAGATAGGGACACAGGGTGATTTTTTTGTTTTCTTCCTTGCTATTTTTTCTAACATATTTTTAAGGGAATATGTGATTTTTTTGTAGGTCCATGCCCCATGGTATAACCGCTGTTTTCATTGTATTTGATGCTTGTATAATTTGGGAAGAGGAAGAGAAATAACAAAATGCTTAACTAAGGATACAGATTGACCCATTGCACCAACTGCACACGATTGAAATAACCAACTTTACAATCTAGTCAGGGCTAAGGATGGGGGTGAGGGTGTGTAGTTGAAGAGTTGGGAGGGACGGGATGGTAGGGGAAAAACAAAGGAGGAGGCAATAATTTTAGATAAGAAATTTACTCATTAATTGTAACCCATCTGTACAGTATTTGTACAATAAAAATTTATTTAAAAAATACGCTATGTCAAAAATGAACTTCATAATTTAAGCAGGGGGGAGGGGGAGTGTAGTTCTGGAGACCGGGGAAGGGATGACAGGAGAAAGTTAAAGAAGGCAACAATGTGGTTAAGAAAAATACTCATTATCTTCCTCCTCTAACTGTAACAACTCTGTACAATATTTTCACAATAAAAAACTTATTTTAAAAAAAGATGTTAAATGAAATAAACACAAAGATAGGGATTCGAATGGTTTTTTCTTTCTTGCTATAGTTTTTTTTTACATATTTGTAAATTATGTGGTTTCTTTTTTCCTTTGGTTAGTTCCTCCCCCATGATATAAAACCTATTTTCACTGCATTTGAGTCTAATGCAATGCATTGTGTATATACATTGACCTAAATTGCGTGAGGAAGAGTAAAAACAAGGGCATCCTTTAGCACAGGGCTAGACTTCTACAATTTTAGCCACAGCACTTCTTCTATTCTCATTTGATAGTGGAGATAAGAAGGTTTATGACTCTCCTGCCTGGATTGACATTAAAAAAATGATACAGAGATCTCAAACCCTTCTCTTTACTGAGGAAACAGTGCCAGTATCCATAAATTGTATATGGAACAGTAGAAACATAAACATATGCTCAATTTGGCCTATGTTTACTCAAACATGGATTATTTATATACAATTGACCAATGCATAGATAGGGTCATTGAAAACATAGTTGAAAATATCAAAACCGAGTATCATCTCATGTGTCTTTTTTACAAACAAAATAGCAGAAACTATGCCTCTCCTAAAGCTTTGGAACTTATTGTAGCAGTGTCACATGAAGAAAAATAGTAATTTTCTATCCATAGTAGAGTGAATCTTCACATATAGTGAAGTTTTTGATGAAAATAGGAGCAATTTTGTAATAAATACCATCTTTATAGAAAAGAGAAAATGCATCTCCCATGTTATGTTTATAACCGTGGCATGAAAAGTAAAGTACGCAAACTAAATTTTAGGCCATATGATAATAGAGTGGGTGTTTTAACAAAATAATTTGATGCTTAAGAATACCATTGATTTACATTACGGCCATTAGGCAATGGGGAGGAAAAGGGAACCACCTCTAATATTTGTGAAATATGGCACATACAGTTTGACATAATTGTCCACACAAAACATCTTGCCTTTGTTCTGCTTTGAATAGGGATCTAGAAACACGTGTCTACAAATACAGTTGGAATATGATTGTCTTAATTTTCATTACATGCTGCTGAGATATCAGAAGAAATATAAAAATCTCACTATGACATTTATGCCCACAGTCTCTCTCACATTTTCACATACATTTCCCACAATTTATTACAAAAACAATACTCAAATTCATCCATGAACTAAAGAAATTATGGAATATCAACATGTTCCAATGAACATTAACTCTTTACATTTCACAAGATGGTATGGGAACCTGTATGTTCTGATTTTGTGATTTTTATCATAGGGACACAGCAATAACCTCTCAGGATCCACAGATTCCTCTGAAAGAGATCAAATACTTCGGGAAAATCAATATATTGGGGATCATGTAAGTCTTCAATGTTGTTTTCCATATTAACTCTACCTTAGCTCAGGAATCCCTATTTGGGGAATATAGATTCAAAATATGACAAAGGATATTACTCTGGAATTTAAGTTATGATGTTCTCTCAGTCCCTATTAGGAAGTCCTTAATTTTTATTATTAGATATATTTATTATAGTCAAAAATTATTGATTTGAGTCAAATCGAACACAGATTTTCTTTTATCTTCTGAAAGCATACATACATTGAGTGCCCCCAATTTAAATGCTTTCTTACATTTCAATCTAGAATGTACCCATAATTTACATTCTTTTCACCTTTCAATCTAGCACATCAAAAGTCAAAGTTATAATTATCAAAAGTCTAATGTTTCAGATTCAATCAAGATGAATCCTACTATTCTATTCACTCGGTTCCTGTCAGTATACTTTCTGTGATTCCAAACAAGAAAAAAATGGCATGAACTAGACCATTTAAAGTAATTGCCCATAACAAATGCATAAACATGTTTACCTTTTTCCATTTTGACAGACAGCTAAATATCAGCAAGTCCTGTGGATAAAAAAATTCTCTGAGAGAAAACATGACGAAACACTTCAAAACCACATTTTTTAAATGTTGTGATTTCATCAGCGATATGAGAAAGAAATTGATAGAACCTATTCATCTCTAATACTTTTTGTTGCTAGATACACTTGAATTGAAATATATTGATATCTGTCCACTAAAAAATTGTCAGTAATAACAAGCTGTAGAAATGTATAACTTTTAACTCAAAATGTTTCATATATTTCAGGCATTTTTCTTCATCGTACCAAAACAGAGGATGATGTATCCTGACAACTTTTAAACGAATGTGGAAAAAGTATTCTAATTTATTGATGTCTGATTTCTTCATTTATATACCATATATTTTTACTTATACAAATATTAATGTTATAATGGTACAAAATAAACATATAAAAGCTGTACAAAAATACTTTTGGATGTCTGCCTTTAGGAAGGCCTTTGCATTATTTAATCACCAATAACATAAACTACATGCAAATTTCTGCACTATAACTTTTGATTATAGAACTTGCAACTCAAGAATCTATTGACAGGTTAGTGTAGGACACATGAAATTCAGTTAGATTTTAATAAAATATGAAGTTATTATGGCAAGTTTCCTAAGATGAATTGAAATGTTTGTGATATATGAGATGGCACATAACATATGTCACATTTTTAGCATTATGTAGATTTCATATCATTATTTTTCATAAATACCAAGTAATTTTTTAAAAATATGCCAAAGATTTTTGTTGTACCCTAAGGAAACTTTGAGAATTATGTATTCTCAGTGGCAAGGTTCTTCAATATATAACTAGTGTATATGAACAAACTATTGTAAATTAAACTATTTGATGATAGAATAATGAGGACAGGATGTTATTGGTCTACAAATTTGTCTGTTTTGAATAGCTGAACTGAAGCATTTCAGTATTTCTATCGGTAGAAAAATATAATATGGTTTAAGATAATTGAAACAAGGCCGGACACTGGTGGTTCACACCTGTAATCCTAGCTATTCAGGAGGCTGAGGTCTGGGGATCACAGTTCAAAGCCAGCCTGGGCAGGAAAGACCGTGAGACTCTTATCTCCAATAAAGCACTGGAAATCCAGAAGTGATGTTGTGGTTCAAGTGGCAGAGTAATCACCGTGAGCTTTAAGGTATTTATATTTGCAAGCAGTTACTTCATTCTTTGCTGGATAAACTTCATTGAGTAGAAAAGTGCACTGCCCTCCATTAGCCCTATTTCAGTGGCTGAAATATAATGCAATTATTATTTTTTGCAGGGAATATTTTAGCGCAGGGATATATATACTTCCCTAGATCAAACAGACCATTGAAACAAGTGCTATGTAAAGTACCTTCTATGTATTTATAAAAAGTATGATCATAGTTCTGGTGAGTTAGATGCTAAGAAGACACCACCAGCACACTTCTATCAAATCCTAGAACAATTCCAGTGAATTCTATGACGAAAATTATAGCACTCAGAAATGGAATCTTCCCTTCAGTCTTTGCGCCAGAAGGGAGCATTTCAATTGAGACACCTGGCGCGATGATGAAGGACCCGAAATCCTCAAGGTGAAATGATAGCATTAAGTATGGAACCAAACAGAGGAGACATTAGAAGTGACCACTGAAAAAGATACGTCTATTTGATGGAAGAGCTTCCTGTTGTCTTTGATGGGTCTCCTCATCTTTAGCAGATTCTTTAATGTGCACACAATTCTTTCGTTCTGCCCGTTTATGTTACTACTTTTATTCTTATAGCTAAACATTACTCATATTCAGAATTTTTCTGAATATCAGCTGTTGTCTTCCTACAGGTTCTTTGTTAGGTCGAGTTTTCTAGGTTTAATTGAAATGCCAATACACTACTCTCTGAAGCATTTTTTGTATCATGGAATGATAGCACCAATCATTAAATTCTGTCCGAATATTCTATCAACTCAGGAAATTTACACTGTAGCCTTTGCTAGGATGCTCCTCCGGAATATTTCCTAGCAGTTCTTTCTTTTTTGGAGTTCGGAGGGGGGGATAATCCAGTCGTGGGGCCTGAACTCTAGGCCTGGGTGATGTCCTTTAGCTCTTCATCTCAAGGCTATTGCTCTACCACTTCAGCCACAGCATCACTTCCCGGCTTTTTGTTTTTGCTTATGTGGTGCTGAGGAATCGAACCCAGGGACTCATGCATGCAAGGCAAGCCCTCTACCGCTGAGCCACCTTCCCAGCCCCTCCTAGCAGTACTTAATTGAAGGCAGGTAAGTATTAAAATATACTTTGGAAAAATGGTATTATCCGGTCCCATGAACTTTCCTATGAAAATATATTTTCAGTAGCTTCCAGAGAATTTTCAGGCATAATTTTGAACTGTGATCCACAATGTATAAAAGCATTATGAAATTCAGTAAACAAAATACATATATTGAAATAAATTTTATACTAAATTTTGTTGTAAATGCCATCTTCATATTTCTGTGCATTTGTCTGCATATCCTTCATATACACAATACCACTGGATTAATTCTGGAAACACTAGTAACTGTGAATTCTGTAAATTCTTCATATCTAAAATAGGATTTGAAGCAAATTTAGTATTTTTACTCATGTACTATATCCTGAGATAATATTGCAATTTTCTTCACATCAATATAGGATATTTACTAGTTATAAACTTAGGCAATAGCATTTAATTACTCCATGATAACTAAGCATTAAACCTCATACTGAATATGACTTGCTGTTTAATTTTTCTGGGAGGGAAAATTACAATATTCTAGAGATTTGTCTTGAGAGAACATTTGTAAATACTGAGGTCAATTCATAACTTTCTGTTTTGTCTCGATATGCTGTTTAAACAATTGTTTTGCTTCTTAGTGACTAACTGTGTAAATATGTTTATGCTTAATAAGCCTTTGTATGTTCATGTCAATTTATTTGTATCTCATGTGCATGTGTCTGAAATATTTGTTTTGACATGATGCAGTCTTGTTTTACCTTATACCTCCATACTTGTAAAAACAAAAATTTTGTTATATTAATTAGGGAATCATCAGTGGTCCCATTATTTTAAAGGGATTAACCTAATCACATACCACACCTTGCAATACTATTTAAAATAAATTAGTTTTACTCTACACCATCCTACACTCTTGCTCTCCTATAACATAATTTGGACCACAACATGCTCTATCATCTGCACAGATGGTAAATATTGATGTCCCCCAACACTAGACTTCTCAAGATACAGATATGATAAAGCTATTTTATGGGAGTCAGTCATTAGAATCTCCTACTATAGTAGAATTGAACTATTCTCACAGACATGAATCATTTATATAGTTATGAAAAGATAGCTAATTATTCGACATCATTCTGAATCTGTCCCTAAGAGCACTACCTCTGTGACTGTTATTATGTTGCAAACATTTGCATATTTCACACATCTTAATGGAATCAAGACTATTCTGTGTTTGAACATATGTGAAGTTTTATCTATGACACTTCTTTTGTAATTGTACTGAAGATTATTTATTACATCACTATGATATGTTGCACATATGGCTATAATTTTTGTCAGATCATGTTAGTCTTTGCAACAGAACAAGGCATAATGCATAACAATGTGAAATGCAAGAGTGTTGGAAAACAGCAACAGAGAACAGAATAGGAGATGAATTCATATAAAATCATGAATAAACTATTTCCAAATTTAGTAATTTTATTGTATTTTTATATCACATCCTGTGATGAGTTTTGAATATCTGTAATTCCCGATAGTACATGGGTTAATAAGTGAGATGTATTTCTAAAAGTGTTACAAAAATTGTGGAGATTATGCATTTGCCATGACATTACATTTGAAAAAGTAGACTGAAACTATAGAACTTCTGCAATGATTCACATAACAAGAAAATGGTAAGAAATGACAATGGAGAAACATATGTATTAGAAACACTAACACAAAAATATGCTGGATATGACCTGTAAAACTTAGGGAGGGGATTATGATTGGAAAGGGAGACATAAATGAGGAACGGGGTAACATGTTCACCAAGAATTGTGCTTATTACACCCTCTGTACAACACCGTGACAATAAAATTAAAATCAAAATAAAAGACCTAAATCCTACAAAAGATGGGATGACTAGTGGTACATATTCCATAACAATTCCCTTTGAAACAGATGAGAATGATAATATCTATTAGTAATTCTCTGAGTACTACTGGTGCCACTAGCTCCTTGTTGGATATACAAAACAAATAGAGACCAAAAGAGTTTTAGGCTAATTAGCCTAGGCTATCTTTTAAATTCTGAAATCTAGATCAATCCTGAATAACCTTATTCATTATGTCCCCATTACAAGATGTATGTTAAGGTCATTTGCTTAGGAAATATATAAATTGGATTTTGTCATAATCTTTTGCATAAAAACCTCTAGGCCATTTCTAATTTCCAAAACTGAGTTTTAGTAAATAAATGTAATGATTAGAATCAGAAAAGTTTTATTTTTTCCTCCCATTCATTCTAAACAAGTTTTTGAAAGGGCATGCTTTTCATTTGCAGGGAGTCAGAAAAGAGTTCTTTGTAATTGCTTCACAGCAAAAATTAGTTTCTTTTTTTCTCACAATAAGTTAATTCATCATTCATAGGAATTGTGATGTTAACATAACGAATCTTCAATAAATTACTGCAATATATGTATGTTTTGCTGTACAGTAAAAATCATCTGCACCGGTTTAGATTTATCAGTGATTATATGATTATCTCTTTCACTTTACATATAAATTTTAATACTAAATAAATCATTAGAAAATTTGGTATCATATAGAACTGTTATAGAGATCTATATGCTCCATGCACAAGATGCACAATGACAATTGAGTGAGCACTTTCAAGAAAATTTTTAGACATGAACATACTGCTGTACAGAGTTGTGACAGAATCATTCTGTAAGAGGTGATTATTGAGCAAAGTGACTCAAGTAGATATGAAAGATTTACTTACTTGTATTGGAGGACCTACATGAAGAGGAAATGTCTGCTGAACATTTTAAAACATGATTGTTCAAAACTCCAATGGAACTAGCAATACCAAAAATTCAACTCCATTGAGAAATTCATCAGTTTTATAAAATATTCTGCAGTCTGTTTCAGCTTTCTTTTGTTTTATTTTGATGTTTCTGTATGTGAATTTAGATCCTCACATTTACTTGACAAGTTCTCTACCACTTTCCCTTAATAGGTATGTGTTCAGTCAAGACTTCAGCCTCTTTTTCCACTATACTTTCCTACTTATTTTTGAGAGGATTCTGTTTGCTATCCAAGCACACACATAGAGACTACAATTTTATATTTTATGGGCATCCTTTTGTGGCTGGGACGACAGGCACAGGTCATCACTACCAGTTTCCCTTGTTTTAAGGGCATTTGTGTCTGGAATGGCCTTGAACTTTGATTCTTCCATTCTATGCCTTCAAAGAAACTGGGATTATATGTAACAGTCAGGGGTATTCAGTTATAACTTTGGGGTAACAATCTCTTCATTTCATAAGCCAGGTTCATCTTGAAAGTTTCCAGTAGCCCAGATTCACTGCCTAATTCCCAAAAGCTGGGATTATGGGAATCACCACTATGCCTCGTTTCTTAATATTTGTTGTTGTTATTTTAACTTTCACATAACATATATTTGTAAGCCATCATCATCTGGATCTGGATCTCCTTGCTTCTTTTCTTTCTTCCCACCTAATTCCTCCCTTAATTGCATGCGTCATTCCTTCTTTCCTTCCTCCTTCCCTCCTCCCTTCCTCCCTCCCTGCCTTCCTCCCTCCCTCTCTCCCTCCCTCCCTACCTCCTTTGTTCCTTCATTCCTTCCTTGCTTCCTTCCTTCCTTCCTTCCCTCCTTCTAACTTTTGATGTACTCCAGTCTGTCTCTGAACTTGTAAGCCTTCTACCACAGCCTGTTTCAGCTAGTGGCAAGGTAACCCATCACACACACCACACTATACAAAAAAAAAATCTGATGTGCAAATAGATTTGCTGAGTATGATTAGCCAAGTACAAATCCCTCTTTCAATTATATATATACATACATATATATATTATGAAAAATCTGTACAAAGAGGTTACCGTTACATGAGTAAGGTAATAAGTACACTTCCTATTGACCGTTATTACCTCATCCTTTGTTTTTGCCCTACAATTCCTTCCCCCACCACTTGCACAACTCCTTCCTTCTCCCTGAAGTTGGAAAGTCCCTTTCAACAGAGTGTATTGAACATCTCATTGTTAGAATGGATCAATATGTATGTTTATTGAAGAAATTTTTTATTTGCTTTCTCCTCCCCTAGTTAGAAATATATATATATATATATATATATATATATATATATATATATATATATATATATATATACAATTTTCAGGGCACCTGCATCAAATTCACTGAAAACTGGACTTATTCGCTAGGGGAAGAATATACAAAAGACACAAAAAATCACATAGTATATTATAAATCTATTAGAAAATAGCAGGAAAAATATAAGCACTTTTGTCCCTTTTTTGGGGGTTCATTTCTTAACATCATCCTATATTGTCATATGTACTTACCTTTTGAGATTTTTTGCATGTCCTAGACATACTGGCTATTGAAAACAAAGGACACCATGGGACCTATGTTTCTTTGTTCCTGGCTTTCTTAATTTAATATAATTTTTCTCAAAATTTCCATTTTCTAAGAAATGAAGCATTGCCATTCCTTCTAATAGAGCCAGAAATACATTGTGTGTGCGTGTGTAATATATTATATATATATATATATATATATATATATATATATGCACATATAGATCACATTTGCTTGATCGATACATTTACTTAGGGGAATCTAGGTTGGGTCCATATCTTATGGTAAATAGTACTGCGATAACATAATTTTGTAAGCTTTAGAATATCATTGTTTGTGTGCATTTGGTTAAATGCCCAAAAGTGTGATTGCAGGGGAACTCTATGTTCAATCCTTTGAGAAATCTCAATAATGATTTCCTAAGTGGTTGTACAAGCTTACTCAAAACAAAACGCAGTAAGATTCCCTTTTGGCCACATCCCCTCCCGTACCTGTTTTTATTAGAATTTTTTTAATTTTTAGAATAACTTACAGAAGAGTTACAATTACATGCCTCCTCTTTGTTTCCACTTCCCATCCCTTCATATACTCCACCACTCCCCCCACCCGATCCTCCCCCTCCACCAAAGTTGTAAAGTTTGTTTTTCGACATAACGACTTGTACATCTCTTTTTGGTAATGGGTCCATCTACATCCCTAGTTAAAAAATTTTTTTCCTTCCCCTCCACAAATGATACTGACATTAAATGCTGTGAAACCATAGGTTATAACATGGGGCAGGGACATACAAAGCAACATAGAAATTTTCTTATGAATATATTAGAAATAATTGCATGAGAGGAAAGAAAACACAAAAAAAAATTTGAATACTTATCTTGGGGTTCATTCCTCTAACATCAACTTATATGACCTTTTCTGCTTGACTCAGACATATACTACTTATTGCAAATAAGGGAAACAATGGGAGCTATGCTTTCTTTGGGCCTGGCTTACTTCACTTAATAAAATTTTTTCAAAGTCTTTCCATTTCCTAACAAAGAGGGAAATGTCATTTTTCTGATGGAGGCATAGAATTCCATTGTGTATATACACTACATTTTCTTGATCCATTCATCTACTGAGGGACATCTGGTTGGTTCTATATATTAGCTGTGGTAAATAATGCTGCAGTAAACATAGTTGTGTTGGAAACTTTAGTATGGTTTTGTTTGTGATCATTTGGATAAATGCCCCAAAGTGGCATTGCTGGGTCATAGAAGAGCTCTATGTGGAGACTTTTGAGAAACCTCCATACAGCTTTCCAAAGTGGTTGAACAAGTTTACACTCTCCCAAAAATGTATTAAGGTTCCCTTCTGGCCACATTCCCTCCAGCATCTGTTGTTATTAGAGTTCTTGATTATAGCCATTCTAATTGGGGTGAGGTGGTATCATAATGTTGTTTTGTTTTGCATTTCTTTTATAACTAGAGAGGTTGAGCATTTCTTCATGTGTCTACTGGCCATCCTTCTTTCCTCTTCAGAGAAGTTTCTCTTTAAGTCTTTAGCCCACTTATTTATTGGGCAGTTGTTTCTTTGAAGGTTTGTTTTTGGGGGATTTATTTTTTTAAGTTCCATTATATTTTAGATATGAGACCCTTGTCTGTTGAATGGCTAGTGAAGATCTTCTCCGAAGCCGTGGGCTTTCTATTGGTCTTGCAATCCCATGCAATTTCATGCAATCTCATTTGTCCAAACTTTGTTTGATTTGTTGTATTTCTGGGTCTCTATTAAGGAAATTTCAGCCTGTGTCAAGGAGACCTAGCGTTTCTCCTATTCCATCCTGTAATATTTTCAGAGTGACTGCATTGACCCCGAGGTCTTTGATCCATTTGGAGTTGATTCTGTTGCAAGGTGATATATAAGGATTTAGGTCTACTTTTCTACAGGTAGTTAACCAATTTTTCCAGCACCATTTACTGAAGATTTTTGTCTTTCTTCGATTCTATTTTTTAGCTCCCTTATTGAAGATTAGATGGCTATAAGTTTGTAGGTTCATGTCTGGGTTTTCAATTCTATTCCATAGGTCCTGAAGTCTGTTCTTGTGCCAGTACCAAGGTGTTTTTATTTTTATGGCTTTATATTAGAGTTTGAAATTTGATATTGATATTTCTCCAGCACGTTTCTTTCTGTTAAGGAACTCTTTTGCTATTCGGGGTCTTTTATATTTCCATGTGAAATTTTGCATTGCCTCTTCTATTTCCTTGAAGAATAAGGTTGGAATATTGATAGGATCACATTGAATTTGTAGATAGCCTAGGGAAGTATTGCCATTTTCACGATGTTAATCTTTCCAATCCAGGTGCATGGGAGTTTTCTCCACTTTCTAAGTTGGGTTTTGATTTCCTTTTTCACGTTTTTAAAGTTTTCATCATAGAGGTCCTTCACTTCATTGGTAAAGTTAATTCCTAGGTATTTTATTTTTTGTGAGGCTATTACGAATGGAATTGCTTTCCTAATTTCAACCACTCTTTTCTCATACATAAAAGCCATTGATTTTTGAGGGTTAGTTTTATACCCTGCTATTTTGCCAAAGTTTTGAATCACCTTGCATAATTTGGGAGCTGAGTCCATGGGATTCTTCAAATACAAGATCATGTCATCTGCAAAGAGGGAGAGTTTTAATTCTTCTTTCCCTGTTTGGATCCCCTTTGTTTTTGTATATTGTGTTATTGCTGTAGCTAGGCATTCTAATACTACATTGAAGAGCAATGTCGAGGGTGGGCATCCTTCTTTTATTACTGAGTTAAGAGGGAATGGATTTAATTTTTCACCATTGAGTATAATGCTGGCTGTAATTTTGTCATATACAGCCTTTATTGTATTGAGGAAGGTTCCATAGATTTCTTGGTTATAGAAAGTCTATGTAGGATGAGGTGGATTCTTAATTTTGTCTTGATTTGTATTTCTTTTATAGTTAGAGAAGTTGAGCATTTATTCCTCTGTCTATTGAACATTCTTATTTCTGTTTAAGGGATTCTTCTCTTTCAGACTTTACTCCACTTATTTATAGGGCAGTTGTTTCTTTGAGGATCTTCTGTTGGGGTATTAATTTTTTTGAATTCTAATATATTTCCTTTATTTCTGTATTTCTTAATTTGTCGTCAAGAGGCTTAATCTCTGGGCTTGGACTCTATCTCTGTGCCATTCAGCTCAAGGTGGGCTACATGAGCCACAGGGCCACTGCCGATTTTTATACTGTTTTTTGAGATGGGAATCTGACAGACTTTCCTGTCCAGACTGGCTTTGAGCTGTGATCCTAAAATCACAGCCTCCTAAGTAGCTAGGATTAAAGGCTGAGTCACCGATGCTTAGCTTTGAGACCCCTGTCCATTGTATAGCTAGTGAAGATCTTACAGTTAGTGCGCTTTCTATTGGTCTTTCTGTCCTTGGTGTTGCAGAAGCTCTGTAGTTTCATTTCCAAACTTTCTTTGAGGTTTTGAGTTACTGGGTTTTTATTAAAAAACATTTCAGCCTGTGCCAGAGAGCCCTAGAGTTTCTCCTAGTTTTTATTCCAATGTTTTCAGATTGTTTGCTTTGACTTCAAGGTCTTTGACCATTTGCAGTTGTTTCTATTGCAGGGTGATATATGGGCATCTATTGTTAGTTTTCTACAGGTCTTTAATCAGCTGTGTCAGCACCATTTACAGAAGAGACTGTCTTTCTTCCATTCTATTTTTTTTCTCCCTTAGGGAAATTTAGTTGGCTATATAGATCTGTGAGTTCATTTCTGGGTCTTTAGGTCTATTGTATTGGCCCGAGGTTGGTTCTTTTGCCTGTACCACGCTGTTTTCATTACTATGGCATTGTGGTAAAGTTTGAAATTTGCTGTTATTATTCCTCTACCACTATTGTTTCTTCTAAAGAGTGTTTTTGCTATTCAGAGTCTTTTATTATTCCACATATGAATTTTTGGGTTGCTTCTTCTATTTCATTGAAGAATGAGGTGAAGTTAGAACATTGCCCAGTATTGCATTTAACTTATAGCTAGCCTTTGAGAGTATTGTCATTTCACATTAACCTTCACAATCCTGGCTTTTTTCCACTTCCTTACTTCTGTTTAATTTTCTTATCAGTTTTTAAAATTTTCATTGTAGAGGTCCTTCACTTCTTCATTTAAATCAATACCTAGGTACTTTATTTTTATGGGGCTATTCAAAAGGAGTTATTTTACTCTGATTTCAGCTGGACTCTTCTCATTGTTTGCAGATGGAAAGGTCATTGATTTTGAGGGTTAATTTTGTATCCTGCTACTTTGCCAAAATTTCTGATAAGCTCAAGTAATTTCTGAGTAGATATTAGAGAATTCTTTAAATACAAGATCATGTCATCTGGAAAGAATGAGAGTGTTTCCTCATTTTTCCCTGCATGGATCCCTTTTATATCTGCATCTTTCTATGCCTTGTAATTAAAGAGAAGTGGATGACATCCTTGTCTCATTTCTGAGTGTACAGGAAATGACTATCTTTTTTTATTAAGTATAATCATTGCTTTAGGTAATCATACACAGGCTATTATAATGAGGAATGTTCAATGAATTCCTAGTTTTTCCAGAACTTTCATCATAAAGAAGTGTTGGACTGTGTTAAATGCTTTTCTGCATCCATTGACATAATTCATTTTTTCTTATCTTTTCTCTTGTTATTGTGATGTATTACATTAATTATTTTGCATATATTGAACCAGCTTTGGATCCCTGAAATTAATCCTGTTGATAGTGGTGTATCATTCTTTGCTGAATTTTAGAAGCCGATTGTCCAATGTTTTGTTGAGGAATTTGTCACCGATAGTCATCAAAGTAATGGTTCTATATTTCTGTTTTTAATGAATCCGTGCCTGGTTTGGGGATGAGGGTTTTGATGGTTTCATAGAGTTTGGCACTGAACTTTCACTTTCAATTTCATTGATTAGTTGGAGTATTCATGTGAGTTCTATTTTGAAGCATTTTAAATTCATCTGGTCCAGTGCTTTCCTTGGGTGGGAGGACTGTTATTGCTCTTTCTATTTCAATGATTGTTATGAGTCGCTTATGTTGGTTTAAATAAACTTGTTGAGTTGGGTAAGGTCAATATTAGGTACAAATGTGTTCATTTCTTCCAGATTCCCAAACTTATTAGCATAAAGTTATAAGAAGTATTTCCTTATAATGTTCTGAATCTTCTTTCTTTAGGTGTTGATGTTTCCATTTTCATCTCTGAATTTGTTTATATGACAGTATTCTCTTCTGTTTGTGGTAAGATTTGCTAAGGGTCTCAATTTTGTTAATTTTTTCAAAGAACCAACTCTTTGCTGTATTGATTCTTTCTAGGGTATTTTTGGACTTGAATTCATTTTATTCTAAATAAATTTTAATAATTTCTTTCCATCTAGTGGAGTGGGGTTTAGCTTGTTGCTCTTTTTCAAAAAGCTTTACATGCCTCCTTAAATTGTTGATTCCAGGTCTCTCCAGTTTGTTGATGTAGAAACTCACAGCTATAAACTTGCTTCTAACTAATGACTTTGATGTATCCCAGAGGCCCTTATGAATTTGTGTTCATTTTTGTTAAATATCCTGAATATTTGAATTTCCTTTCTTTTCTCTACCATGACCCACTTATGGTTCAAGAGTATGTTGTTCTGCTTCCATGTTTTACAGTATTTTCTTCAGAGTTATTTGGTGTTGAATTCTAATTTTGTTCCCTTGTGGTTTGGGAGAATGCAGGGCATAAATGCAATGTATCTGAATTTGAATAAATTTGCTTTTTGACCTAAAATGTGGGCTATTATTGAGCATGTTCCATGTGCTGCTGAGAAGAATGTGTATTCTGTGCTGCTGGGTGAATTGTGTGGTAGATATGTATTGTCTATTTGATCTATGCAGTTGTATAGATATGAGGTTTCTCAGTTTACTTTTTGCTGGGATGATCTATCCAGTAGTAATTTTGATGTGTTAAATTCTCCAGGAATCAATGTCTTTGGATCTATATGAGACTTGAGGGAAAGTAGAGTTTCTCAGATGTATTTGGTTGCTCTGTTTGTGGTGAAGTGATATTAAGAATTGCAGTATCCCTCTGAAAGGTTGATTCATTAATTCTTTGTCACTTCTTGCTTATTTTAATTTGAAATGATTTATCTGCTATTTAGTATTGCAACTCTGTCCTTTTTATTCCAATCTTTTACTTTCTGAATACGTTTGTTTTTGTGGAAGGGAGTGTCTCTTGAAGGCAGCAGATAGAAGCATCTTGTTTTTTGATCTAACTAGACAATCAACGTTTCTTACTTGGACAGTTCAGTCCACTAATATTGAGAATTAAAACTGGGAGGTTTTTGGTAGTTCCTGCCATGTTATTCATTGTCTTGTGACCTGTGCCAACTGGGATCTTCTTATGATTTTTAGATTCTCTCTTCCGAAGCTATTTCATTCCTTTATCATGTTCTTATTAGATTTCTAGATGTGAGATATTTCAAGTATCGTTTGTAGGGCTGGATTGATAGAGATATATTGTTTGAATGTTTGTTTGCAGTGGAGGATAGTTTATTTGAACTTTTCTGTGAAGGAGACTTAGTTGGATCCAGTATTCCTGGTTCAGAGTTCTTTGTTTGTAGGACATTGCATATATCATTCCAGACTCTTCTTGCTTTAATTAACTCTGGCTAGAAATATTAAGTTATTCTGATTGTTTTCCCTTTGTAGTGATTGATCTTTATACTGTAACAGATTTAAGGATCCTTTCCTGGGTCTCATTTGACCCTGTGCATATTAAAATGTGATATCAGGATGTCCTGTTCTGGACCAGTCTCTATTTGTGGTTGTAAAAGCTTCTTGTATTAGAATGGCCCTATCTTTTAGCAAATTTGGAAAGTTCACTGTAAAAATCCTGTTAAATAAACTTCCTAGACCTTTCACTTCTGTTTATAAACATTTATTTACACACATAAGCCATAAATAAGACCCTTTGATGCTGTCTTCTCAATATGAAATAGATCTATCACTTTTCTTGGATTTTTCTTGAATAGTTGTCATTTCTTTGTAATGGCTAGGCTCTTTCCATAGCAGAAATCCTGTCTTTTGCATTAGCTAACCTACTGAAAAGCCTTTTTCTTTTTCTTTCTTTATTTTTTTTTTATTTTCTTTTCTTGTAAACGTTCAGATTCTGTCATTTGATTTCTTTGCTGGAGCATTGTTTAAGCTTTTATTATTCCTTGATTTAAGTTATATTGTTCATTCTCCAATTCCTTAGTTCAGTTCTTATAGTTTCATTGGACTTCCTTTCCTTCTATTGGACATCATTCAGCCTTCCCTTTTTGGCATCTATGGGTTTCCCATACCTTCTGTTTGTGGATTCCAGGAATGCCTCTATTAATCTTTGCTTATTCTCATCCTTCTCATGCAATTCCTGTATTTATCTGAAATTCATTTATTAATATTTAGGTAGATATCACGCTCCCATAATTCCTGTAATAATCTTTTGGTAAGCCAATTTTGCTCACACTCTGTCCAAGCTTTCATTCTTTTCATTCAGCATGTTTGTCAGTAGTGTTTGTAGAGCATTTTTGGAACTCTTGTCTGGATTACTCATTTACACTTCTGTTGCTGATTATCATGAGTGGAGTTGAGTTCCTGGATGATATTTTTCTTGTGTTCCTCTGACTCGTTCTTCAAAGTTGGGTATGAAAAGAAAATTAATTCGGTGCTAGTACACTATTTTAAGGCAAGTATAAACCATAGACCTATAGTTGCCCAGATTTTTTGATGCAGTCAATGTAAGTATACATATAATCTGGTTCAACACATACAATCTAGTTCAACACATACAATCTAGTTCAACAGAAAGCAAACAAATAAACAAACAAACCTGAATAAATTATCAAAGGCAAGATGCAAGTCAAAGAAGGAATCAGAAGATCAGAAATTAATAGGTGTTGGGAGAATTGTGGTGAGAAAGTTAGATTAGAGGAATGTGGGAGGGAAAAGGAGTGAGGGATTCAGAGAGCAGAGAGCATATAAGGAAAGGAAGAGTAAAATCAAAAAAGAAAACCAAAAATAAAAAAATAAAAATGAGACAGCTAAAAATTATATAAGTATAAAGTAATAATAGTACAATGAAAGAAGTGAAATCAGAGTTTGTGAATTGAGGGATTTATATCTGAATTAAGGATGAACACAATAAAGGATAAGACCTAATAATAGAAGTTGCATATATACTTGTGGATGAATACAAAAGCAACTAAGTGCTGTAAAAAAACACAAAAAGACCAAAAGAGAAAAATATAGAAATAATTTTTAGAACACACACCTAAAATAAAAATGAAGAAAAGAAAAAAAAAAAGAACACAATATATGTTTAATTAGGTAGGAAGGAGTTACTGGATTTTTTCAGTGTGCGGGGTAAAATGAGTGTGCCTTGTGTTTGTAACCAGTCTCTTGGTGGAGTGTCTGTTTTCCTGTTCCTTTTGAAAGTCTCATGGCTTGTCTGGTTTCATAAATCACTTTGAGCATACACAAAGAAGCCCTGCTTCTCAGAGATTTTATGACCCTCTTTCGAGAATAGTTCAATGCGAGGTACATCTGCTTTGATCATCACAATAGAGGGAGATTCCTGTTTCCTGTACTTTGGAGTTGCTCTGGTGGGGCTAAGTTGTGGGTAGGGTTGAGAACTTCCAGCAGTCAGTAGCTTTTCCGTGAGGGTCTAACTCCTGAGACACTCACACAGTCCAGGTTGGAGCCATTCTCAGGATTTTTGTTGCCTGAGTTTCAATTACCTTTCTTGTATGCCTTCTGCTACCGAGTCTGTTGCCTATGCTGCAAGGCATAGTGGCATCCTCTGACTTTGTTTACCCAGTAAAGAAAGTCACTCTTCCATGGGCTGGTCTCCCTCTGCCTGGTGCAAGCTGAGCCATGTAATTGAAGTTACTTTGACCTGTTGAATGGCTCCTATTCTTTTCTTCCAAAAGCTGAGTTATGTGCTGGCTACTCCAGTCAGTCTTTTTCAGTATCAAAGATTGAGATCTTCCCCATTGATGCGTGAAGGTCTATTTTCCCACTACTACTCCGTGAAGTGTTAGGAAATTGTGGGGGTACACACATCTTTCCCTTGGTTTCAGAGTTGTCCTCAATTGGCTACTGTCTGTGGTCAGTAAGATGAAGATTTTCACTTCCTGTTGGTTCTTTATGACAATGAGTAGAGTCCACTCCTAGGTCACTTCTGGCACTTTTTTCCTGGCTTCTCTCAATTGATATGTTGGCAGTGGTAGGAGCTACCACCACCACCACACTGCAACTACTCAAATCTGGATATGAGCACTTGGACATTTCATTTCTGGACAAAGTCTGTGTACTACGATGGCACAATTGGTATGACTCTGTAGTCTTGGACTTTTCACTAGAAACCTTAACCTATTTTCTATGAGAGAGCTTGTTAATCCCCAGCTGATCATCCACCATCTTCTTGCAGACCTGTAATTTCATGATTTTTCTCCTAACTTTTCAAACCAGAATGAATTTGACAAGAATTTTTTTTTGACACTAATAAGTCATTGTAGATATCAATTAACATGTGGTAAATATTAACATTTTATTTCAGTTTAATTGCTGTTCACTTTTCTTTATGAATCAATGCAACTCCAGCCTTCACACAAGAAAAAAGGTGAAAATTCTTTAACACAGTGTGTTTGATTTAGCATTTAGGAAGTATCACTCGCTAATTTCCAATGGTATAGTCTGTATATTGACCCTTACATCCTGCTCTCATTTTATTACTTAAGGCAGCAAATAATTTTCAATGGAAAAATTGTTATTATGTGATAAAACTATCTATAACTTATACAGAGTTATCAGATATTTGTACACAATTGTCAGTTTTTATTGATCATTTACTAAAACTAGCAATCACATAAAACTTAGAGGAGAGAGGGACATGATTTATAATTTCCTACTTGAGTTATACTTGAAGGGTTAAAACTTGCCTCAAGAAACATGTTCAGCAGATCCTGCTGAGGCATAATTACTGCATATAAATTTACTACCTGCCCAAATACAACTGTCATGTAATTTTGTTGAAGATTGTAAGTCACTCATTTTGCTATATTTTCACGTATTTTATATCACTTTTTCCTGTACGTTGTATGAATAATATTGAAGACATGAAATTTCACTTAAATATGTTTGATTCAAAACCAATTGACTAAAAGGACACAAATATTGCTTGACTGATTGATAGCAGTATGAGGTAATGAATTCTACAGCGTAAAAACAGGCATGAATTTGAATTGAAAGATACTTACTAATAGTTCAAACTCTTCCTTCAAATATTTTTTGTTACGCTTAATTTCATATGATAGTTATCATGACCAGTATTTTGAGATTTCTACCCATAGTAATGAAAGGATGAAGAATGAATGGTAATTGCCAACAAACCAAATACACGAAAGATGTCTACCCATAGTAATGAAAGGATGAAGAATGAATGGTAATTGCCAACAAACCAAATACACGAAAGATGAAGAAGAAAGGTAATAAAGGAAGGCTCAGGTAACTTTCTAATTCTTTCACACAGCAACGGGAACCATAAACATTTGACATAGGTTTAAGATCAGTGTAATGATATTTTTTTAAAAATGCTTCTTCATGATAATTTTAGAATTACGTTTTTGATCCTTCTACCCTGTGTCAAAGACAAATTACAATCTTCTAATATACAATTAGGATAAATGGTAAGAACTCTATTAATGCACATTTTGAAAGTACTGATGTGCCATAAGCACTTCCCAATCAATTTCCAATTAATCGATTTTACAAACGAGGGAAATCATCAATACTTGTGTTTTTCCCATAAAGTCTATCATTGCTCATACATACCAGTGTTATGCATATCTTTTGTCTGAAAATGCAATTCATTTCTAGCCTATATTGCACATGAAGTAATAATACACTGTAAACATTCAGGTTGCTACACATACTGGTTAATAAGTAAAATTTTAGAAGTTGTAACGTGTGAAAGACTGTTGGGAACTATAATTGGAATATAAGTTAGACCTTTGAATTCAGAATGTGACCACCAGATACGGTCGTTTTGAAATCACGTTGTTTATGGTGGTGTGCATATATAGGCAGTGGTATTTTTCCTATTGAATTCTATAAAATATTGGGTGTAAACTTGCAGAAATATTTGAACATGATTACAATTCTTGAGTTTAAGTCAACACTAATATCTAGACACGAAGAAACGAGGAGTAGTCCTAAACATTTTCTATACCTGCTGGATTATGTAGAGTTTATGGGAGCCTTAAGGAAACAATGAAAGGAGAAACCTGTCAGATGGCATATTAAAATGGAAATATGTGACCATATAAAGAGATTGAGTATTTCTACCTTCCAGACAGCGACCAACACAAATAAAAGAACACATCTTTGGTTTAAATTTTGAATTTTTCCATATGTGTTCATGTCTGGAAAATAGAACCGTGGATGTGGTGAGTATAGTAATTATAAATAACATTTTCTCACAGTGCTAGACTTTTTTCCAGGAACAAACGAATGGACAAGACACTGAAATCAGTATAATTGCTGAGAAATATATGTACTAATAGATTATTGAAAGATTATGAATTTTCTATTGCCAATTGATACTTACTTCAGAAAACTGATTGGTGAGAATCCATTTTCAGACATATTCAGCTTGTTTCCTGTCCTTTTGACTCTTTCATTTCCACAAAAGCAAATGTTCATTAAATCACTTATTCTGACACTACGCCTGTGTGCACATTTTGCTCAAATTTTCTTAGCACATATTTTAAATGTTCATAAATCTTTGAAGGTCACTGTCTAGAATACAACTCAGTGATTTTTTTCTGTTTCTTCATGACTCACCCTGTCATATCAAGTGCTAATTTTCCAATGCATACAATGTGCACTATTTGTAGTTGTCGTTATCATTAGGCAGCAAAAATGAAGAAAAGCAATCAAAGTATTCTTCATCTGGCCAATGTGCATAATTCTTTCAAACCTGGTATCTATATTTATCTCTATTAGTTGTATTGAAAAATGTTGTTAACAAAAGTCATTTGCATGTCATAGAATACTGAAAAACAATGCAAGAAATAGAAGACACCAATGGTTTATCAGGAAGGCTGGGAATAAGGATGAAGTTGCATGTTGTTCAGTAACAGGGAATACCATCTAGGGATCAAATGTACTGAATTTTAGTAAAATTGAAATGAAATATAGTTCATTTAAATATAGGTATTGGATACTGTCCTCCAGTTTGACTTAATTGAGAGAAGAAAAAGTTGGGCTGAAAGTCCTAACATCATGATTGTTACAAGAGCTCTATTTGTGCATTCAAAGAAATTATGATCACTCCCACACAAGACCTGATCATTGCTTCTGAGAAGCCTTCTGATGGCCATCATTCCTGTATACTTCAGACAAGTTTCCAGCTCTGCTTTGGTTTGTCTGATTAACTTCTTGAGATATGAAACAGTCCCATAACACCCTCTCTTTTTCTCAGTACCTAAGTGTCCAAGTTCTTTGTAAGACTGAGATGTTGTCAGTTTTTCCATTTATAGAAAATTCATGGCCTTCTAATTCTTCACTTCCATGTTGGTCTTGTTAAAATTGTCTCAAAACATGTCTGCTTTTTCTTCCCAGAGCATTATTGTGTCCTTCAATTCCTCAGTCATACTAATAAGGAAAATTTGAGAACCCACCTTTCCCTCTCCTTATGAATGTGATATCTCCTTATTAATGTGATATCCCGTACTTTGTTCATATGCATGATATATTTCAACAAAGCAACTTCCACTAAATATTACACAAATCCAATATCAATATTGAAATCTCTATGCACCCAAAGATGCTTCTATAAGTTTCTATAAATTACCCTAACCTGTGAATTAGAGAAGTCAATATATTTCAATTCAGTTTGTCTAGGTACGAAAAAAAGTTAGAGATTAGTATGTTCTACATGGTTGCTTTTCCTTTCATTGGAAAAATCACAACTTTTCAGATGTCTAATTTTTAATGATCTTTTCTATAAGAAAGTTTTTCTCCAAACAGGAATGCTGACAATTACCTGCTTGTCACAATGAAAAGAAGTACATATCTTTCCATCTTTGTTTTGAGAAATTATTTCAACTGGTCTTATTTTATATTGACAGGAGTGCTTGTTGCTGTTGTTTTGGTGGGGATGGTGGTATATGTTTTTCGGTCCTCAAATCTGGGACTGGTGGTCTCTCTCTGCTCGACACCTCATAGCTCATGCTGAACCACTTGAGCCATAGTGGCACTTCCGAAATTTTTACATGGGTTGCTGAAGAATGGAACTCAGAGCCTCATGCAAGTTAGTTAATCCCATTTCTACTGAGCTACCTTCCCAGCCACTGTGTTTAGATATGCTAGATTGAGATGTAAGCAAGCAACTAAATTATGGAAGCTTTCTAGATTGAAATGTAAGAAAGCAGAACTTCAATGGATGTATCATCTCTGAAGATAACGGTGGACGAAAATAAGAAATACTTTAATTAGATTAAACGTTTATTCATAATACTAAAAAGAACTATCTAATGAGAATAAGGAATATTTCAGAAGGTATTTTCCACAGTAATACTCTCACATTTTGTGTCTTCATTCTCTCAAGAGGGATTCGTAAGGTAATGTATAGATCATAAAGGAAGAACAGTAAAGATTTATATATTCCCAACTATATTGTTTGTTCCAGAGGTATTTTTTGAGAATTCTATGGACCCTGAGAGGTTATGCAGTGTCTCTATGATAAAAATCACAATATCATATAGTGCAAGTTGCCGTACCTATTGTGAAATACAGAAACCTATGTTTCCTTAGAAAATGTTGGCAGTAAAAAACTTCTGTTATTCATGATTAATTTCTGTATTGTTGCTAAGGTAAATTTTTGGAAATATATTCAAATGATGTGACAGTGGTGTGGTCAGAAAAGTCCTGGACAAATTTTTGTATTGCTTTTGGAATCTCAGCAGCATGTATTGGAAAATATGGCAGTGCAATTCCAACTAGTGTATTTCTAGAGTTTTATTCCAAGAAGAGCATAGGCAAGATGTTTTGTATGGGTAATTATGTCACACTGTGTGTGCCATATTTCCCAAACACTAGACGTGGTTTCTTTTTCTCACTATTACCTAATGGCCAAAATGTAAATTAATTGTATTCTTAAATGTTTAATATATTAAGACATCCACTGTATTATTATGTGACCTGGAATGCATCTTGAATCTTTTAATTTTCTTGCCTTGGTAATAAACTGATAATATTAAAAGATTCAATGTGTCCCTTTTCTATATACAGGGTACTGATAACAAAATTGTTCCTCTTAGTTTGATGGAAAACTTCACAATATTTGAAGGTAGATAGAATTGTGGGTAGAAAATTAAATGTGTCCTAATTTAATCCAATGTAAGTTTTAGTGCTGTAGGACATACAGTTCTTTTATATTTTGTGAAAAAGACAGATATCATAACCTGACATTCCGTATGATTCAAATATCCTTTCAATCATCCTTTATATTCATTGATCAATTATGTATGGGGATTCAATATTTTAGTAAACGGAGGTCAAATTTGCGAATACATGCAAGTTTTTAAACTTTGATAAAATACATTTATAGAGCCTAACACTTGTTCTTCATGTAAGATATTGTATCAATGCAAGAGTTTAAGATCTGTGTAAGAGATTTTGTTGCCAGCCAGGGCTTAAGAGTCACAGAGACTCCTATCTCCATTATCAAATAAAAAGGTATAAGAGGTGGTAGGGGCAAATTCTTAGAAGACTAGCCCACAGAAAAACTATGCACAAGCACTAAACACAAACTCCTGTATCACTCTTACATTGGTCAATCTTCCTGTTTTTTTTTTTTTAATCCATGTATAAAGTTAGTACCACTCTAATCTAGCACCGCAACCAAGCATGTATTTTTCCCTTTGTCAAAGTCTTTGGAATATCCCATCCCAAGTTTTGTTTGGGAAACAATCAAATCCTCTGGTAACATGTAAAGAAAATGTTGTTTTCCAATGACATGCAATTACCATTCAAAATTGAAAGTAAAGAAATAGGATAAATGAACAACCAACTTTCTGGTCTACATACCCATATGTTTTGCACACTACGAAGGAGCTTTGGAATTGCTTTCTGACCTAGCAACACTCGGATTGGTGTGGCTTCACTAGGAAAAAAATAAGAAACTACCTCACCCAAAATATGTCAAATTAGAATTATCTTATCTGAATGTTCTCATTCTCTTATTCTCAATTTCAATTCTGGGAAGAAATAAATGACACTGTTATTTTGGATAGAAATGTTTATGCCCATTTCATCATTTCACATTCACTCATCTCATAAATAATGAAATGTGAATTGAAGAATCTTTTCCTGGTAATTGATCAATATATGCAGTTGCGATGGCTACCATCATTCTCAAAGTGATTAATGAAATATTGCATATATAATTAGTTGGCTGAATTCCATCATGGCATTTTTATAAAAATATTTGATGAAGCCAGGCGCTGTTGGCTCCTGCTTGTAATCCTACCTACTCAGGACTCTGAAAACTGAGGATCACGGTACAAAGACAGCTTGGCCAGGAATATCTGTGAGATTCTGACCTCCAAATAATACTGGAAAACCAGAAGTGGTGCAATGGATTAAGTGATACAGTGCCTGCCTTGTGTTGAAAAGAACAGGGACAGTGCCCAAGCCCAGAATTCAAGCCCCACACCGACAAAAACAAAATATTTGGTGAAATAAATCCTTGAATATCTCTATTAATGAAATGCATTTACAGTTTATTTTTAACAAGCTATACATACATAGATTGCAAATTACACATTTCTGAATAAAATATGATATGCATTTAATTAGATGAAGATAGAAAAATCAACAGAAGATATAAAACTGCAAAAGTTACTGCATCTCAATTAGAGTCCTTAGGAAATTATTCAAAGGATTGTAATTGCTATAATGAACTTATGCATTTAGGCTCACAATATTAATTGTACTTTGTAGTTAGTGGAATGACCAAACAAAAGTCTCTCTTACTGAAATAGGAAGATGGCAAATACAACAACAATGAATTTCTTGTAAGCATATATTCCATTTGTAATCATGAAATTTGTGTTGCTTGACAATATTGGCACTCAACTTTTTTCTGAGCAAAACAACCCATTCTAGATTCATTTATTATTCATCCAATTATTTTCTTTTCAGATCAATGCTTAAAACCACAGTTTTTTCTACCTCAGACTATGATGTACTTATGTTAGCCTGTCGCTGAAATGGGCTTCATGTATACTGTCCCTGAAAAGTAATATACATTCTAGAATTCAATTCTCTGTTTCATGTCAAAAGTATTTCAATGCTATGTGAATGATGAATTTGCCATTTATATAATGAAGAATGTGCTTACTGAAGAGGACTATTGGAAATGGAAACTTCAACTTTTCATCCTATAACTAATTTTCTCATTCACGAAGATGATAAGGATGACTAAAACTCATACTGCTTTCAAATTGTGAGATCAATACAAAATTCAATCAATATCATATGTTTATCCTTGTGGTTAGGAGTTTCTCAACCTCTATGCAGAAGAAAATGAATAGGACATGGGTTTGTTGAGTTTGGAAACCCCACTTGAGCCAGGCCAGATGATCTTGATGGGAATCCCAGTATCTCAGGCATTTAACCTATGAGGATCTCCATACAGATTCATAAACTGGAGTATTTTTTTCTCTGGAATTCATTTCTAGAATGAATCCCCACAAAATTCAACAAAGAGTCTTATGCTTGAGAAAAATCATAGATACATCATAGAACTGCGGTGTGGATGAAAGTCCTTAAAAACAAACACCAAAATCTATCAACACACCTAGGAATAACAGAAAAAAATGCCTAATGCGTGTGGCTTAGAAACCTGCAATCCTACCAACTCAGGAGGCTGAGATCTGAGGATCAGGTTTCAAGGAAGCCCGGCAGGAGTCTCTATGAGTCCCTCATGGCCAATTAAGAACCTCAGAATTCAAAGTGGCCCTGTTGGTCAAGTGGTAGAGAATTATTCTTGATCTGAAGAACTCAGGGACTGCACCAACCTCTGATTTTTAGGCCAATGACCAAAATAACTGGAAAAATAGACACAAACGTAATGTAATGTTCGTCAACAATGCACAATACTCACTGGTATACTTACTTTAGAAAAAGTGTCTCAATTATTTCTGCCCACATAAGAGCCTTTAAGATGTTATTCACTCCCTGTATCTAACTTCTTGCATTTTCTCTTTGACATCAACAGAGTAATGTGATATGTGATATTTCCTTAATTCCAAAAGTTGTTAAATCACTAAATATGACCCCATGGTGATATGAATCCTCTTCCCTTGTGCTAATATGTCTTACTTATGGAATCATAATATTCTGTCTCCTAAGAAGAGGATAGTACTAGAGAATTTGTGAATTGATTAGATAATTGTGACAATTTAGGACACATGCTATTCTTTCCTGATTTGTCTCTTACATTTGGCTAATATTTTGCAAACTGTATCTTTATCATTACACATATGTGAGCAGTTTTGTATGTCTAATCATGTATTTCTGTTATCGGTCCGTTTGTACAGGCAATAATTGTGTGTGTGTGAACAAACTGAAATTATGTCACAATTTTTCCCTACTCTGTTTCAACATCCATACAGTGTGTCAGGACACATTATTATGTTTTTCGATTCAAAATTGAGGTGATTTTTTGCCTTTTTAAATTCCTGATTTAATTCAATTTTGATAATTTTTTATCACAGCTTTTTCAGGATTTTATTTCTTAGATTTTTTTCCTTGGTCAGGAGGATTGATACCATGATGGTGCCATTTGTATCCAAGCCTCTTACGCTGGGCTTGATCTCAGTCATGTATTCCCAATGTTGGTGTGCCTATTGAAGAGAATTCTCCAAGGCCTGTATATTTGTGAAAGTAGTATTAACAAAGAAATGCTACCTACGTGAATGGTAATCTTTTCAATGTTGCTATCAAAATCCCATATTTCAGTGTTTATACAGAGTGACATGCAGGTATCTTAAATGTTATTTTTTTCCTGATCCCTGAATATATTGACTAGATATCACTTCATAATGTAATTGTCACTTCATTATGGCATTTGTTTTGTCCACACTTAAGAATGGATAAGCAGTTTTTTGTTGGAGCTTATGCATATAAAGAGCCATGGCACATTCCTCTTATTTGTACCTATCCCTTCAAGCATTTTTTATACATTACATTATGCATGTATCCTTTAGTAGGATACCTCTCATGACATAATCAATCATTGTGCCTTGCTTTGATGCATCCTTTCACAGACTGAAATGGAGATTAAAACTATGTTGTTTTACGTTCATAACAATAACATGTAGTAAATCCTTTATAGTTTTTCTTTCTAAGTAACCACGTAAAAATGTCTTTTTTTATTTTCCTGGATATATATGTAGCTATAAATCTATATAGCTATATATAGGTATATCTATACTTATATATGTATATCTATTTTTACATAATTATACCTATATATAGTTATATAGGTATATGTATATATACATATCTATATGTAGATATATATTTATATAGATATAGATAGATAGATAGATAGATAGATAGATAGATAGATAGATAGATAGATAGATAGATATCCATGAATACTGTGTAAGACATTAAAGTTTGAATAATTGGGCCATTATCCTTAAATTAATAGAGTGACTAGGGTAAGATTTCAAATGTTCAATGGATTTAATGTGGTGAGAGTGTCCAAGTATAATTTTTGAGAAGGTGTGCAGACAATCAGCAAGGTTCAATTGAGGAGAAAATCGAAGCAGGAATGAAATTTCTTCAAAATTACTTGAAATAGCTATTATTAATTTTTTTATCTCTTGGACAACCAGTAAAGTTTCTTGTTGATCATAGGAAGAATTAAGAAATATAGTTCCAGATCTTTTCCACAATATATATATATATACTATTGTTTCCTCTTATTTCTTTACAGAAACAATTCAGGCGACACAACATGAGTTCAAGTATTTGTCATCATTTCACTTATATCTTACATTAATAAAAACATTGTGACACTGGCTAAACCAAATGAATTATTTTTTTTTCTACTGCCAAATGACCCTATCTGATTTTATTAGGTTATACATGGTTTTCTTTGAATGCAGAAATAAACTCATGTTTTATATCTTTATTGGAATTCACCATGTCCTTTTCTATATACATGTTGTAAGTTTGGAGTATAGAAACCTCAATCATCAAATCGAAATGTGCTTATGTTTTCCTATAGAGAACAAATCACACTACATATATCATTGTACTAGTCTTCCTGTGAATTCATATTCCATTTCATTTCTTCTTATACTTGTAGAGCGTAATGAATGTGTAACAAAAGTGCAATGATACTGTATTCCTAACAAATTTTACATCAACTTATTTGTTCCATAACGAATGACCATGCAAATTTTGATGGTTTGTTTCAACCTAGGATTCTGAAATATATTTCATACTAAGCAAGTTTCTCATCCATCCCAATAATTTTCATGTGTAACCTGATCTGTCGAAGGACACTGACTTCTTTGCTACACTGCTGGCAGGGAAAAAGCAAGTTTTGTTTGTAGAAACAAAATATTATCAAAAACTAATTTTGGAAAACATGTTCTTTGTGAAGACAGCAGAGTTTTCTGCTGAGAATCTGATATTTATAGGGTAAGAGGATATGCATCGTTTCATAACTTCTCAGCATGTATCTTGTAATGTTGAAAGAAGAGTGTACTCTGTCAAATGTAACAAAAGACACTTTCAGGAAAGTATATTAGATGATTCTATCTTTGTTTACTGTTGTGTGTAATTTGCCGCACATATATAAATGCCGCCACATATTAATAGTTGATTTGGCACTGTGGTCCATAATAATCCTAATGAAAATTGGAATAGACTTTGAAGCATAATTTACATAAATCCAACATATCCAAAATTATTGGTAGAATTCCTAAGCAATCAAGTGTTTTGAATTATTTGGGTACAGGAGAGGAAGTTTAGGGTGTGAGAATGTTACTCATATTTATTAATAGTGTTAAAATAGGAGAGTTTCTGATTATGGACATATTAGTGCAGCAGGTTCATCGTAGTTTGTAATTTCAAATAGTTTTGTTTTTCCTGCAGGATTTAAATCAATATTAACTTGTAAAAGATGTTTGGGAACAAGTAGACTCATGGAAACCCTCTTTTCTAATCATGTAGGGATGTAAGGTTTAAAAAAAGAAATCTACCTACATATCCATGTTTAAACTTATAAAACATAGGATAAGGGTAAGTATCAATACTCTCCTTTTTAGTTTAATCTTATTTTAAAGTTAATGTAACAAATGATTATTATTATGTATATAAGGCAGTGAGTTGATTTTTTGGTCACAAGTTATACTATTCCTCATTTTTCTGCCTCAAATCCCTGCTCAGACGTTGATTTCATTTCCTATACATTGTCTTGTGAGGAGTGTCGTGGCATTGGTTCACTCAATGTCCTCTGTCTCAAGATATTTTGTTCCTCAAAAGCTACCAAGCAAACGGACCCCATAAACAGGCGGGAGTTGCAATACTAATATCAGATAAAATAGGCTTCAAATTAAAATTCGTGAAAAGAGATAAAGAATGTCGCTACATACTAATTAAAGGATCTCTCCTTCAGGAGGATATTACAATTCTAAATATCTACTCGCCAAACAATGGAGCACCCAAATTTATCAAAGAAACACTACTTTCCCTCAAATCCCACATAGATCCAAAGACATTAATTGTTGGGGATTTTAACACACCACTCTCCCCACTAGATAGATCAACTCGGCAAAAACTCAACAGAGAAACCGCAGATCTAAACAGCTGCATAGATCAACTAGACTTAACAGACATTTACCGAACATTTCACCCAGCAGCATCAGAATACACGTTTTTCTCAGCAGCACAGGGAACGTTTTCTAAAATAGACCACATTTTAGGCCACAAAACAAACTTGTCTAAATTCAGAAACATTGAAGTTATACCTTGCATTCTCTCTGACCACAAGGGAATAAAATTAGAACTCAACACCAAAAGCCACCAAAGAAAGTCCGGTATCACATGGAGGCTGAACAACACACTGCTGAATCATGAGTGGGTCATGGAAGAAATTAGAAAGGAAATTCAAATGTTCATGCTATTCAACAAAAATGAACACACAAAATACCAGCTCCTCTGGGACACAGCAAAGGCAGTACTCAGAGGCAAGTTTATAGCTCTGAGCTCCTACATCAACAAATTGGAGAGATCTGAAACTAACAATTTAATGACACATCTAAACCTCCTTGAAAAAGAGCAGCAAGATAAACCCCAATCCAGTAGACGGAAAGAAATAATCAAAATTAAATCAGAATTAAATGAATTAGAATCCAAAAAAACTATAGAAAGAATCAACAAAACAAAGAGTTGGTTCTTTGAAAAACTTAACAAAATTGACAGACCCTTAGCAAATCTTATCAGAAAAAGAAGAGAAGACACCCAAATTAATAAACTCAGAGATGAGAATGGAAACATAACCACGGAAACAAGCAAGATTCAGAACATTATAAGGGAATACTTCTCAAAACTTTATGCTAATAAGTTTGAGAACTTGACAGAAATGGACCTCTTCCTAGCAAATATTGACATGCCAAAACTAAACCAAGATGAGGTAAACTATCTTAACAGGCCCATATCAAGCATTGAAATAGAAACAGCAATAAGAGACCTCCCCGCTAAGAAAAGTCCAGGACCAGACGGTTTTACAGCGGAATTTTACAAGGCCTTCAAAGCAGAGCTCACACCAATTCTCCTCCAAGTCTTCAATGAAATTGAAAGAGAAAGCTCACTACCGAACACATTCTATGAAGCCATCATTACCCTCATCCCAAAACCAGGCAGGGACTCATCAAAGAAAGAGAACTATAGACCCATTTCTTTGATGAACATTGATGCAAAACTTCTCAACAAAATTTTGGCCAATCGACTTCAACAATTCATCCAAAAAATCATACACCACGATCAAACAGGATTCATTTCAAGGATGCAAAGCTGGTTCAATATATGCAAATCAATTAATATTATTCATCACATCAACAGGAGCAAGAATAAGAACCACATGGTTATCTCAATAGACGCAGAAAAAGCATTCGACAAGATCCAACACCCCTTCCTAATGAAGGTTTTGGAAAAATTAGGAATCCATGGAACATTCCTCAATACAATAAAGGCTGTATATGACAAACCTACAGCCAGCATTATACTCAATGGTGAAAAACTAATGCCATTTCCTCTTAACTCAGGAACAAGACAAGGATGCCCACTCTCTCCACTTCTCTTCAATCTAGTATTAGAATGCCTAGCTACAGCAATAAGACAAGATGCAGACATAAAGGGGATCCAAATAGGGAAAGAAGAAATAAAACTCTCCCTCTTTGCAGATGACATGATCTTGTATTTAAAGAATCCCATAGACTCCACTCCCAAATTACTCAAGCTGATTCAAAACTTTGGCAAAGTAGCAGGTTATAAAATGAACCCCCCAAAATCAATGGCTTTTCTGTATGCCAACAATGAGAAAAGTGTGGCTGAAATTAGGAAAGCAACTCCATTTGTAATAGCCCCACAAAAAATAAAATACCTAGGAATTAACTTAACTAAAGAAGTGAAGGACCTCTATGATGAAAACTTTAAAATCTTGAAAAAGGAAATCAACACAGAACTTTAAAAATGGCAAAACCTCCCATGCTCCTGGATTGGAAAGATTAACATCGTGAAAATGGCAATACTTCCCAAGGTTATCTACAAATTCAACGCAATACCTATCAAAATTCCACCCTCATTCTTCAAGGAAATAGAAGAGGCAATCCAAAAATTCATATGGAACAATAAAAGACCCCGAATAGCAAAAACGCTCCTCAACGGAAAGAACACTGCTGGAGGAATATGAATACCAAATTTCAAACTCTACTATAAAGCCATAGTAATCAAAACAGCTTGGTATTGGCATAAGAACAGACCTCAGGACCAATGGAATAGAATTGAAAACCCAGAAATGAACCTACAGACCTATAGCCATCTAATCTTCGATAAGGGAGCTAAAACAATAGAATGGAAGACAGACAGCCTCTTCAGTAAATGGTGCTGGCAAAACTGGTTAACTACATGTAGAAAACTAAAGCTAGATCCTTATATATCACCCTGCACCAGAATCAACTCCAAATGGATCAAAGACCTTGAACTCAAAGCAGACACTCTGAAAACATTACAGTATGGAATAGGAGAAACCCTGGGTCTCCTTGGCTCAGGCTGAAATTTTCTGAATAGAGACCCGGAAACACAACAAATCAAAGAAAGGCTGGACAAATGGGATTGTATAAGGTTGCAGAGCTTCTGCAGGGCAAATGACATAGCTAGCAAGATCAATAGAAAGCCCACGGACTGGGAGAAGATCTTTACTAGCCATACAAAGGACAAGGGTCTCATATCTAAAATATACTTGGAACTCAAAAAATTAAACCACCCAACAACAAATCCTCAAAGAAACAACTGCCCAATAAGTAAGTGGGCGAAAGACTTAAAGAGAAGCTTCTCTGAAGAAAGAAGGATGACCAATAGACACATGAAGAAATGTTCAACATCCCTAGCCATAAAAGAAATGCAAATCAAAACAACATTGAGATACCACTTCACTCCAGTTAGAACAGCAAAAATCAAGAACTCTAACAACAACAGATGCTGGAGGGGATGTGGACAGAAAGGAACCTTACTTCATTGTTGGTGGGAATGTAAACTTGTTCGACCACTTTGGAAAGCAGTATGGAGGTTCCTCAAAAGACTCCACATAGAGCTCCCCAACGACCCAGCAATCCCACTTTTGGGCATTTACCCAAATGATCACAAACAAGGCCACACTAAAGCTACCAGCACAACTATGTTTATTGCAGCATTATTTACCATAGCTAAGACATGGAACCAACCCAGATGCCCCTCAGTAGATGAATGGATCAAGAAGATGTGGTATATATACACAATGGAATTCTATGCCTCCATCAGAAAGAATGACATTTCCCCATTTGTTAGGAAATGGAAAGGCTTGGAAAAAATTATATTAAGTGAAGTAAGCCAGGCCCAAAGAAACATAGGTCCCATGGTTTCCCTTATTTGCAATATCTAGTATAGGTATGAGTCAAGCGGAAAAAGTCAGATAATGTGATGTTAGGAAAACGAAACCTCAAATATGTATTTTAATGTTTTTGTTTCTTTCATGCATGTGTTTCTAACGCATTTATAAGATTATTTCTTTGTTGCTTTGTATGACCCTCCCCCACAGTGTAACCCCCGCTTTCACTATATTTGATGTCAGTATAACATGTGGAGGAGATGGGGACAAACAAGTCGTTTAAGGATTCAGGTGGACCTGTTGCAACAATGAGAAGTACAAAATGTCATGTCAAAACCAGCTTTACAATGTCGGTGGGGGGGGGGGGGTATGATTGGGTGGGAGGGAGGGGGGAGGCTGGGAAGGGAGGTGAAGGGTAAACAAAGGAGGAGGCTGCAATGCTTGGTAAGAAATGTATGCATTATCCTGCCCATGTAATTGTAACCCCTCTGTACAGTATGTTCTCAAATAAAATAAAATAAAATTAAAAAAAAAAAAAAGAAAAAAAAATTAAACTTAGGGGCATGGTTATGCATGACACATCTATTGATATTATGTTAAAGACTTTGGATCATATCACTTCAAAAATTTTTGAATATTGATATAATTCTTGAAGATTTCATCTTAGTATTCTCATCCAAGTACACAGATCGCTTGACACTGTGATGTGCAGGAGCTTAGGAAATGAGCAAATGAGTACAGTAGTCACATGAAATCATGAATAAAGTACTTCCAAAGCTAGTAAAGTTGTATTGTATTTCTTCATCACATCCTGATTTTTTAGAGTCTATAATTCCTGAGAATACACACGTTTTTATCAATGTGATGTATTTCCAAATGGTTTATAAAATTCTGTGGGGGCTTGTGTGTTCACCATGATACTAGTGTGAAAAGTTACATCTAAAGCATTGAACTTATGCAATGACTAGTGTGAAAATAACATTGTATGACAAATAAAAACGCGGGATTCTGTGTAACAGCAATACTCACAAAACAATGTGTTGGATAGGATCGGTACAACATTAGGGGTTAATGGGAAAGAAATAGAAAAATTAGAAAGGGGGTAACAATTTCAATAAGGATTGGACTCATTACTTGTGTAACTATACCACAACTTCGGTCACTATGACAATAAAATTTAAATAAGAAAGAAAGAATCGATGTAAATAATAGAATTGATGGAAACACTAGTGTTACATTTCACATCTTCACACTTTGGTACAGATTTTATAACAATATATACATATATATATATACATCAGTTGTTTGAATTCTAATTTTTCAATTAGCTTCTTTTTGCATATACAAAATGAACAGAGGAAAAAATGATTTTAGGCTAATTAAACAACTGTTATTTTTAGAATTGTTCTATCTATAACAATCTCTATGAATATCCTTATCAGTTATTTCCTGATTACAGAAATTATAGTAAGGTCTTTTACACTATAAAAATATGGTTTTGTTAACAGTGAATATTATTCTTCCATTTATGTATTATTCTTTACCAAATTACCCATTAAAAAATTTGAAATTGTACAGAAATTTCATATGCATATGTATGCTCCACTCTCAATGCACACTGATAATGGAACAATAACTTTCAACGCAAGTTTTAAAATGAATAAACATCCAGGGTTTTTTTTTGGGGGGGGGGGAGGTCCGGTCGTGGGGCCTGAACTCTGGCCCTGAGCGCTGTCCTTCAGCTCTTCAGCTCAAGGCTAGCACTCTACCACTTGAGCCACAGTGCCACTTCCCGCTTTTTCTTTTTGCTTATGTGGTGCTGAGGAATTGAACCCAGGGCCTCATGCATGCAAGGCAAGCACTCTACCACTGAGCCACCTTCCCAGTCCCACTTCCAGGGTTTTGACAGAATTATTCTATCACAGGTGATCACTGAGTAAATGGTGAAAGTTG
This sequence comes from Dipodomys spectabilis, assembly GCF_019054845.1. Taxonomy (NCBI): domain Eukaryota; kingdom Metazoa; phylum Chordata; class Mammalia; order Rodentia; family Heteromyidae; genus Dipodomys; species Dipodomys spectabilis. The sequence goes on along the minus strand of NW_024871210.1, from coordinate 5,876,134 downwards.
TATGATCACTTTAGATTGCAGTAATTACTCATAGTAAAATATGAGCTACAAATAGAACACATATCAAATATTTTAATAAGGTGATTTGTGAAAACCTCTATTGAACCTTGCAATATATATATTTATACTATGTGGTGAAATTCACAAATTTTAGAATATATTTTACAGCCCAAAACAACTATGGGCAAGTTCAACTTCCACCCACACACACCACCAAAAAAGAATGGTATATAAAACAAAGTTCCTGAGAAGTTCTTCAGCCAAGTATGAATCACAATTTTAACACTATATCTCAGTTACTTTCTTTCATTTTATTGTCACTTCAATGAATTACTGCTTATATTAAAGATGATAAGCTATACCAATTTTGGATGAATATTCCACTCTAATAAAAGTGTATTGTTGTTGTTAGTATTATTATTGTTTTTATTTTTTTTCTTTTTGTCTTAGGCCACTTTTGTTTCCAAACAACAATATAATCTTCTCAATTCATAACATTTGTTTTGTATTTCAAATCAGACTGTATTCGACAGGAAGTATTCATGGGATTAAGTCATTCTGAATATTAATACAGGTGAAGTTAACATTATTTTTGAATTAATTGCTTTTCACTTTTCTTCATAAATCAAATTCCACCCTTGAGAATATAAAAAAAATCATCATTCTTTAACACAGTTTGGTCAACTTAGCATTCAGTAAGTAATACAGTATAATGTCAAAGAGTATATTTATATCAAATTTACTTCCTGCTCATATTTTCAGTATCCTTCAGGAAATGCTAATTTCGTTGGGGAACTTAAAAAGAACAAAAATCTCACAATGCAATGATAGTCACATGTGATAAAGCTACTTCAACCTCATACAGATAGTAGGGCATTTGAAAACCATAATCAATTTGTTTTTTTGTTTTCTGTCGCTATTTTTTTGCCTTGTATTTAAAATCATTTTCTTCAAAAGATGCTTTATAAAAAAAACTATATTCATGTCAGTAATGGTGCATTTCTGGTCAAGCACTATTATCCCTTATTTCCTTTTTTCTTCTATCTTTTACTACATCCACCTTCACAACTCTTCCTCTACCCCAAAGCTACAAAATTTATTTTCCATATAGTGTCTTGTGAATATCTTTATTCCAATGGGTCAGGGTTACAAATTACATGGCAAATGTAATGACTACATTTCTTATTAAACATAGTTGCCTCCTCATTTGTTTCCCCTTCCTATCTACCCTGCTAATCCCCAGAGACACCCCCTGACACACCACCCACACCCCAAACCAAAGAAGAAAATAAAGTTCAATTTTGCAAAATGACTTGTACCTCTCAAAGATGCAAAAGGTCCAGATATGTCCCTATTCAAATGATTTGTTTTTTTTTCCCTTCCCCTCTACAAATTATACAAAAATCAAATATAGTGAGAAGAAGGGTTATACGGAGGGGATAGACATACAAAGCGGCAAAGAAATCATCTTATAAATATGTTAGAAACAATTACATGAAAGAAAAAAATATTTTAATGCTTATTTTGGGGTTCATTTCACCTAACATCAACTTATCTGAACTTTTCTGCTTGTCTGAAACATATACTAGCAAAACCAATGGACCTATGTTTCTTTGGGCCTGACTTACTTCACTTAACATACTATTTTCCAAGTCTTTACATTTCCTAACAAATGGGGAAATGTCATTCTTTCTAATGGAGGCATACAAAACCATTGTGTTTATACACCACATTTTCTTGACCCATTCATCCACTGAGGGGCATCTGGGATGATTCCATATCTTAGCTATGGTATATAATGCTGGGATAAACATAGTTGTGCTGGTAGCTTTAATAGAGTCTTGTTAGTGATCATTTGGGTAAATGCCCAAAAGAGGGATTGCTGGGTCCTAGGGAAGCTCTATGTGGAGTCTTTAGGAACCTTCATACTACCTTCAAAAGTGGTTGAACAAATTTACACTTCCACCAAAAATGCAGTAATGTTTCCTTCTCTCCACATCCTCTCCAGCATCTGTTGATATTAGAGTTGTTGATTATAGCCATTCTAACTGGGGTGAGGTGGTATCTCCATGTTGTTTTGATTTGCATTTCTTTTATGGGTAGGAAGTTTGAGCATTTCTTCATGTGTCTATTGACCATCCTTCTTTCCTCTTCAGAGAAGCTTCTCTTTAAATCTTTAGCAACTTACTTATTGGACAGTTGGTTCCTTGAAGATTAGTTGTCGGGGTATTTAATTTTTTAGTTCCAGATATATTTTACAAATGAGACTCTTGTCCATTGTATGGTCAGTGAAGATCTTCTCCCAGTCCGTGGGCTTTCTATTGATCTTGTAAGCTATGTCCCTTGCCATGCAGAACCTCTGTAATTTCATACAATCCCATTTGGCCAAACTTTCTTTGATTTGCTGTGTTTCTGTTTCACTATTAAGAAATTTTCAGACTTTGCCAAGTGGACCTAGGGTTTCTCCTATTCCAATCTGTAATGCTTTCAGAGTGTCTGTTTGACTCCGAGGTCTTTGATCCATTTGGATTTGATTCTGGTGCAGGGTGATATATACGGATTTAGCTTTAGTTTTCTACAAGTAGTTAACCAATTTTGCCAGCACCATTTACTGAAGAGGCTGTCTTTCTTCTACTCTGTTTATTTAGCTCCCTTATCAAAGATGAGATGGCTATAGGTCTGTAGGTTCATTTCTATGTTTTCAAGTCTATTTCATTGGTCCTGAGGTCTGTTCTTGTGCCAGTAATAAGCTATTTTGATGAGTATGGCTTTGTAGTAGAGTTTGAAATTTGGTATTGATATTCTTCCAGCATAGTTCTTTATGTTGAGGATCGTTTTTGCTATTCAGGGTCTTTTATTGTTCCATATTTATTTTAGGGTTGCCTCTTCTATTTCCTTGCAGAATGAGGTTGCAATATTGATAAGTGTCATGCTGAATTTGTAGAAAGCCTCGAGAAGTATTGCCATTTTCACGGTGGTGGTCCTTCCAATGCAGGTGCATGGGAGGTTTTGCCACTTTCTAAATTCTATTGATTTCCTTTTTCCGGTTTTTAAAGTTTTCATCATAGAGGTCTTTGGTTCATTTCTTTGATTCCTAGGTATTTTATTTTTTATTGAACCATTAAGAATAGAGTTTCCAGATTTCAGTCATGCTTTTCTCATTGTTGGCATACAGAAAAGCCATTGATTTTTGAGGGTTAATGTTATATCTTGCCATTTACCAACGTTTTGAATCACCTTGAATAATATGGGAGTGGAGACCTTGGGATTGTTTAAATACAAAATGACGTCATCTGCAAAGATGACCAGCTTTGCATCCATGATATGAATTCTGTTTGATTGTGGTGTAAGATTTTTGGATAAGTTGTTAAAGTCGATTGGCCAAAATTTTGTTGAGAAGTTTTGCATCAATATTCATCAAAGAAATGGGTCTATATTTCTTTTTCTTTGATGAGTCCCTGCCTAGTTTTGGGATGAGGGTTATGATGGCTTCATAGAATGTGTTTGGTAGTGAACTTTCTCTTTCAATTTCATTGAAGAGTTGGAGGAGTATTGGTGTGAGCTCTGCTTTGGAGGGCTTGTAGAATTCTGCTGTAAAACCATCTGATCCTGGACTTTTCTTAGCTGTCAGGTCTCTTATTGCTGTTTCTATTTGAATGCTTGATATGGGCTTGCTAAGATGGTTTAACTCATCTTGGTTTAGTTTTGGCATGTCAATATTTCCTAGAAAAAGGTCCATTTCTGCCAAGTTCTCAAACTTATTAGCATAAAGCTTTGAGAAGATTCCCTTATAATTTTCTGAATTTTGATTGTTTCTGTGGTGATGTTTCCATTGTCATCTCTGAGTTTAATTATTTCGTGGTGTTCTCTTCTTTTTCTGATAAGATTTCCTGAAGGTCTATCAATTTTGTTTATTTTTCTAAAGAACCAAATCTTGGTTTTGTTGATTCTTTCTGTGTATTTTTTAAAATTCTAGTTCATGTAATTCTGATTGATTTTCAATTATTTCTTTCCGGGTAATGGATTGGGGTTTATTTTGCTGCTCTTTTTCAAGGAAGTTTAGATGTTTCATTAAATTGTTGCTTTCAGTTCTCTCCAATTTGTTGATGTAGGAAATCAGAGCGATAAACTTGCCTCTGAATACTGCCTTTGCTCTGTCCCAGAGGAACTGGTTATTTATATGTTCATTTTTACTGAATATCATGAACAGTTGAATTTCTTTCTAATCTCTTGTATGACTCACTCGTGATTCAGCAGTGTGTTGTTCAGCCTCTATATGATACAAGACTTTCTTTGTTGGCTTTTTCTCTTGAGTTCGAACTTTATTTCCTTGTGGTGTGAGAGAATGCAAGATATAACTTCAATGTTTCTTAATTTGGACAAAATTGTTTTGTGACCTAAAATGTGGTATATTTTGGAAAATGTTCCATGTGCTGTTGAGACAAATGTGTATTTTGATGCTGCTGGATGACATATTCGTTAGAAGTCTGTTAAATCTAGTTGATCTGTGCAGTTGTTTAGATCTGTGGATTTTCTCTTTAGTTTTTGCAGAGTTGATCTAGCTAGTGGGGATAGTGGTGTGTTAAACTCTCCAGCAACTAATGTCTTTGGATCTATGTAAGGTTTGAAGGAACATCGTGTTTCTTGTATAAATTTCAGTGCTCCAGTGTTTGGCAAATAGAAATATAGAATTGTAATATCCTCCTTAAGGACAGATCCCTTAATTAGTATGTAGCTTCCTTGTTTATCTCTTCTCACTAATTTTCATTTGAAGTCTATTTTATCTGATATTAGGATTGCAACTCCTGATTGTTTAGAGGCGATTTGCTTGATTGATTTTGTTCTTACCTTTCACTTTCAAACTGTGTTTGTTTTTATGGGCAAGGTGTGACTCCTGAATGCAGCAGATAGGAGGATCTGGCTATTAATCCAACTAGACAGTCTATGTCCTTTAATTGGACAGTTGTTTGTTTATATTGAGAGATAAGACTGAGAGGTATTTGGAAGGTCCAGCCATTTTATCCACCTTCTTGGACTGTGGCAACTGACTTCTTCCTATGGTCCTTGGATTCTCAGTTTGAGTGTGATTCCTTGGACTTTATTGTGGTATTGTTGGTTTTCTATGTGTAGGTCATCTGTATACCTTTTGTAGGATGTTTGCTTGAGATATGTGGTTTCACTTTTTCTTTGCTATGGAAGGTTTTTATTTTACCTTTGGTTATGAAGGAGAGTTTAGCTGGGTACATTATTCTTTGTTTATAGTTGTTTGTCTTTAGGGCATTCTATACATCATTCAAGACACTTAATTGTCTCTGCTGAGAAATCTGAGGTGATTATAATTCGTTTCCTTTTCTATGTGATTGATCTTTTCTCACTGATATCTTTAAGCATCTTTTCCTTGGTCTGAATTGATCTTTGTAATGTGATAATGGGATGTCCTCTTCTGTTCTGGTCTCTTTGGGTTCCCAAAAGCTTCTTGTATCGGAATAGGCCTATCTTTTTGCATTTTTGGGAAGTTCTCTACTAGGATCCTGCTAAACAAACTTCCTAGCCCATTGACTTCGGTCTCTAGGTGCTCCTCTACACCAATTATCCTCAGATTATGCCTTCTGATGTCTTCCAAATGTTGAATACATCTGTCATACTTCTTGAATTTGTCTTGAATAGCTGTATGTTCTTCCTCTATAAAATCTAGGCTGTCTTCAACCCGCAATATTTGATCTACTGCATGGTCTAACCTACTGTCAAAACTTTATACTTTGTTTTTTTTTTTTTTTTAATTTCTTTTCCTTCTAATTGGTTAGCTTTTATGGCTTCATTTTTTGGTAACTTTGTTTTAGATCTTGTGTGAACTTCTATACTTCCTTAATTTGGTGTTCCATGTTTATTCTAAAATCACTTAGTTGATAGGTTATGGTATCCATGGACTCCCACTTCTTCTGTCGGGCTCCATTCAGCATTCCCTTTGTGGTCTTCCTGAATTCTTTCATCTGTCTGTTTATGGATCCCATGAATGCCTCTATTCTTCTTTGCCTATTCCCATCCTGCTCTTTCAGATCCTGTATTACTCTTTGATTAGCTTCCTCATGTTCACCCAATTCCTGTAGTTCTCCTTGACTGTTCTCAGCCTGCTGACGCCATTCCTGACTTTCTCTAAGTTTGTTCTCAGGCTGCTCATGTATTTCTGGTCTATCTCTTTGTCTGTTCTCAGACTGCTCACGCAATTCCTTTAGTTCTCTTTGAGTCTTCTAAACCTCCTAACACAATTCCTATATTAAACTTTGAGAGGCTTCCTCACACTCATGATATTCCTGTATTGACCTTTGGTTTGCCTCCTCTCTCTCCCTATTATGCTCACACTGAGTCCTTTATGGGTTTTCAATCTTTTCATTTAACATATTTACCATTAGTGTTAGTAAGCTTTTGGGGAATTCTCCTCTGGGTTATTCATTATCTGTTCTGTCCCCTGATTATCATGAGTTGGAGTTGAGATAACCTTAGTTGTCATTTTTCTCGTGTTTTTCCAGTTTGTTCTATCCGTTTGCTATGAAACTAAACCTGTTTTTGCTAGCAAACTATTTTAAGGCTAGTTTCAACCAAAGTCATGTAGATACACAGTTAAAGGGCTGCAGATACAATCTAGTTCAACAGATAACAATCTATTCAACATCAGACAACTATGTATTAATGGGCTAAGAACAACAAAGAAGAATTTAGCAAACCAGAAATTTTTAGGTTAGGGAGAAATCGGAAATATAGGATTAGAGGGATGTGGAAAGGTAAAAGGAGAGTGAAATTAACCAAGTCCTAATCACAAAGAGGGAAATGGATTGGAGAGAATGATAGAGAGAGAAGAAAAGAGACAAGAAAAAATGGAAAAAAAAATTAAATTTAAATAGTGAAACAAAAATTATCTAATTTAAAAGATGAAATTTAGAGAAGAGCAGGAATTGGATGAGAGTGAGGGAGGGATAGAAAGGAGACATTAAAAACTAAAAAAAAAATAAAATTCTTAAAAAATGGTACTGGGGTCGTTGCTTGTGCCAGTAGCAAGCTGTTTTGAATACTATGGCTTTACAATAGAGTTTAAAATTTGCATAGATATTCCTGCAGAACTGTTTTTTTCTGTTTAGGATCGTTTTTTGCTATTTGGGGCCTTTTATTGTTCCATATAAATCGCGAAAAGAACAGAAAGGCTTATTGCCATCTAATCTTCAATAAGGAAGCTAAAAAAAATGGAAGAAAGGCAGCCTCTTCAATATATGGTGCTGGCAAAATTAGTTAACTACTTGTAGAAAACTAAAGCTAGACTCTTATGCATCACCCTGTATCAAAATCAACTCCAAATCGATTAAAGGCCTCACAGTCAAAGCAGACATTCTGATAACATTACAGAATGGAATAGGAGAAACCCTAGGTCTCCTTGGCACAAGCCAAAATTTTCTTAATAGAGACACAGAAATACAACAAATCAAAGAAAGTTGGACAAGTGGGATTGCATGAAATTGCAGAGCTTCTGCATGGCAAAAGACATAGCTAGCAAGATCAATAGAAATATCATGGATTTGGAGAAGATCTTCACTAGCCATAAAACAAACAAAGGTCTCATATCTAAAATATACCTGCAACCCAAAAAATTAAAACCCCCCAACTACAAATCTTCAAAGAAACAACTGCCCAATAAATAAGTGGTCGAAAGACTTTAAAGAGAATCTTATCTGAAGAGGAAAGAAGGATGGCCAATAGACACATGAAGAAATGCTCAACCTCTCTATCCATAAAAGAAATGCAAAGCAAAACCACCAGTTAGAATGGCTAAAATCAAGAAATCTAAGAACAACAGCGGCTGGAGGGTATGTGGAGAGAAGGGAACTTTACTGCATTGTTGGTGGGATTGTAAACTTGTTCAACCACTTTGGAAAGCAATATGGTGTTTCCTCAAAAGACACATAGAGCTCTCCTATGATGCAGCAATCCCACTTTTGGATATTTACCCAAATGTTTACAAACAAGACCACACTAAATCTACCAGCAAAACTATGTTTAAAGCAGCTTTATTTACCAGAGCTAAGATATGGAACCAACCCAGATCCCCCTCAGTAGATGATTGGATCAAGAAAATATGCTACATATACACAATGGAATTCTAATGACTTCTATGACATTGCTCCATTAGTTAAGAAAGAAAGGGAAAGACTGGAAAAAAATTATTTTATGTCTTCATTTATTTTATTTTTTATGTATTCATTTATTTTGGGAAAACCAGGTCAATATTTCACATGTACCTAAATTAAGGGGAACATATCATATTGGTCTCTTTTTAACCTGGAAGCTATAGATTACGTTTGATTGTGTTTTAAACTCTTATTAGGGAGAATGATCTGCAGTCAGTTATTTTCTTCTCCTCCCCTTCTTTTGCCCTTTCATGTACATGATTTTATTTAAAGAGACAAAGTTGACCTTTCATTTCTTAACTCTTCAACATTATCTGAACTTTATCCTTCTGGCAGACTCTTACATCTTTCTCAAGTGAATATTTTATCACTTCAAATTTTATCCTATATTATATTGGATATCTTCTTGTGTAATTCAGTGCAACATATAAATTAGAATCGTTCAGATATCTCAATGCTTCTACCACCACATAATCCTATCTTACATAGAAATCATGTTTTTAGAACGTCTGTGAAATTGGCATCTGTAAGTTTTGAATGTTCCTATGTGATACTTTCACGTAAGCATCTTTAAAACTAATCTGCCTCTCAATGGATGAATCGAGAAAATGTGGTATATATATTTCTATGCTCCCATCAGAAAGAATGATATAACACCATTCATAAGGAAATGGAAAGCCATGGAAAAATCCTATTGAATAAAACAAACAAGACACAAAGAAACAGATTGCATGGTTTTCCTCATTTGTATTAATTAGGAAATGTTAAAGAGAGTCTAGCAGATGAGCAGAATGGCTCCATACCTATGTATATATGACGCGATAAGATGTTGCTGAGCAAAATGAACTCCAAGATAGGTTAACCGAGGTTTTTCTTTGCAGTTGCTTTTGGTGTAATATGTGATTGCGTTCGTGTGTGTGTGTGTGTGTGTGTGTGTGTGTGTGTGTGTGTGAGTGTTTTCCCCCTTTGCTTTATCCTGTGCTGTATTTCACTTAGGTACATTGTGTATGGTATATAAATTGATCTTAATTCGAGAAGGGAAGAAGAACAACAAAATCGTGAAAAAAGGAAAAAGGGGAAAGCAATTCAATAACAATATTCAGAAGACAATATGTTGGAAATTTACTGTAGAAATTGTGAGGGGTCTTAGGGTGAAGGAAAAGTGTGAAAAATGAAGATGGAGGTAACAAATTTAAAAAGTTATGTATTGTCAAGCCTTTTTAATGTAACCCCTCTGTACATCACATTGACAATAATATTAAAGTTAAAAAATTAGGTACATAAAATATAATTTCACTCTATTGGTTTAGTAAATATTATTCTAAGTGTATTTCCTATTAGTAAATATTATTCTAAGTGTATTTCCTATTAAAAATTAATACTATTTGCCATCTAATTTGAATTAATCACCCCTTCTTTATCAGAGGCTCATCAACTTGAATTGTAACAACTATACAATATTTTCACAATATTTTCACATTTGACATCTTGAAAAATAAAGATTATTTTAGTATTGTCTCATTGTTAACCAGAAAACAGTTTAATTCTTTGGAAATTCATAACTTTAAAAAGTAGATAAGTTGTTAAGAGGACAGAATAGATGTGTTCTCAAAATTTCCTCAAATTCTCCACATTCCATACCAGAGAATTACAAAACATCACCTGTTTGCATGTTATATAATTCTGCAATAGATGCTGTTTCCCAGCAGGTGTTACATATTGAAAATTCGATGGAAAAATAGCCACATTCTGGTAGAGGATATAAGTCTGAAACATAATAATTCCTCAAGAGTAAGCACTTGATCATTAGAATAAGCGATTATTTATCTTTTTTTAATTGTGAAAATGCCATACATAGGAGTTACAATTACATGGGAAAAATAACGAATACATGTCTTATCCAGAATTGTTGCCTCCTCCTTTGTTTCTCCTTCTCATCCCTTCCCATTACCCGCCTCCCGCAACACCCACCAACAACCTCCTCAATCATGCCCCCCACCGAAGTTGTAAAGTTCATTTTTGGAAATAACGACTTGTACATTTCATTGTTACAATAGGTCCACCAGTATCTCTATGTAAACGAATTTTTTCCCTTCCCCTCCACAAATTATGCCTACATCAAATAAAGTGAAATAAAGTGAAAACAGAAGTTATACTGTTGGAGAGGGACATACAAAGCAACAATGAAATCATCTTAAAAACATGTTAGAGACAATTGGATGAAAGAAAATATTGAATACATACATTTCCCTAACTTCAACTTATCTGACCATTTTTGCTTGACCCAGAGAAACACTAGTTATTGCAAATAAGGGAAACCATGAGACCTATCTTTCTTTGGGCCTGGCTCATTTTTCTTAACATAATTTTTTCCAAGTCTTTCCATTTCCTAACAAATGGGGTAATGTCATTTTTCTGATGGAGGCCTAGATTTCCATAATATAATATATATATATATATATATATATATATTTGATCTATTCACCTACTGAGGGGGCATCTGGGTTGGTTCCATATCTTACCTATGGTATATAAAGCTACAATAAACATAATTGTGCTGGGAGCTTTAGTATGGTCTTGTTTGTGATGATATGGATAAATGCCCACAAGTGGGATTGCTGGGTCATAGGGGAGCTCTATGCGGAGATTTCTGAGGCACCTCCTTATTATTTTCCAAAGTGGGTGAACAAGTTTACACTCCCACCAACAATGCATTATGGTTCCCTTCTGTCCACAGCCCCACTAGCAACTGTTGTTATTAGATTTCTTAGTTATAGACATTCTTACTGGGGTGACTTAATATCTCAATGTTGTTGTGATTTGAATTTCTTTTATAGTTAGAGAGGTGAGCATTTCTTCATATGTGTATTGGCCATCCTTCTTTCCTCTTCAGGAAGTTTCTCTTTAAGTCTTTAGCCCGCTTATTTATTGGGCAGTTGTTTCTTTGAGGATTTGTTGTTGGGCGATTTAATTTTTTGAGTTACAGGAATATTTTAGATATAAGATCCTTGCCTGTTGTATGGCTAGTGAAAGAATAAGCTGTTATTTCTATGAAAATCAATCCCAAGTTTTATGCCATAATCTCATCTTAGCTCATCATTTTCCAACTTGTAAGCTGCACCTTTAAATTCCGTTAATTCACATCACTACTAGCTTATCACAATTGTTAAAAAATACTACACCTCTGCTAATGTGATGACCTTCCAATTATGGAAAGAATACTGCACTAACTTTGCTGCATCATTTTTCCCCTGTGGTATTCTTGAGATGAGAACAATTGGAAAATATTGTTTATATTTATCGTTTGAAATATTTTAGATATTCTGGGGACTAAGATCTGAAGACCACCCAGGAAGGAAGTTTTCTGAAACTCTTATCTCCAATAACTGCTCAGAAAAAGCTAGACCAAAGTGGCACTGCCATTCCATTGGCAGATCATTAGAATTAGGCACAAAAAGACTCAAGGGCAGCGTCCAGGCCGAGCTCAACCCTTAGGACCAAACAAAACACAAAAACAAAAATGAAAACAAACCCCATACCTAGCATATTTCTTATTGTATATAGAGTCACGTAATTAAGGAAATTTCTTCCTGTGTTACATATTGGTAGAAAAACCACGATTTCACACAAATATTCCCTTCATATCATGTTAAATCAAACCCTGAAATATTACAATTTTTCTAAATTTATAAATTAATATCCATGTGTTGGAAACTCTGTCTAGATTCTTCACATTATCAAATCTTACATGAACTATTTAAATTTTCTATTAACTAAGTTCTAATTTCTCCTCTCTTGAAAAAATATTCTAGGCAAACAGCATGCCAGAATCATTTTTGAATTTGTAAATTAAATCTGCTACTAAAAAAGAATTTTGTAGTGTCCTATATAATACCCAATTACAAACAAAACCAAAATATTTATTTAAATCTATATTCTAATTCAGGAAGTTCTACAAAGTCCTACATTAGATGAACTTTGCTATTTCTCTAGGCTTCAGCTTCTGAAAGCAATCATTTATTTAAGTACAAGAGAAAGCTGCTTAGGTTTTCCCAATGTGGTTGGTAACCACGAGTGATATTAGATCTACAAATATTTGCTAATGAAGAGAGTATTCAAAATACAAATAAGGATTACACATGAATTGCATTTCAATAGGAAACTTGACTTCCCAAAACATAATGACAGAATTAACCCAAACTTCCAACTCTGTATCCCTTTCTTGTTGTTTGGTTTATTTTATTGAGACAAAATTATACTACCTATTCCAGGGAGGGTATCACTATGTAATTCCAATCTCTAATCACCTGTCTCAGACTGACTGCTAGAATTCCAGGCTTGTATTACATTGCCCTGCCATAGTTTGTTGGTTTATTTAATCTAGACACAAAGTTGCAATTCTGAACTTCTCCTATGATCTTATCCACTAGAATGACTGTTCAGGCTGTATGTATTATTTTCAAAGATATTCTAACATTGGACACAGCAAATGAATATTTTCAGATGGACCGGCAGTGGTCTCTGATTGATTCCTCCATGGATCTGATAATTTTAATAACCATTACACAAATTTCTGACTATCTCTGCTCCCTGGCTTTGTAATATTCTCAAACTTTTTGGAGGACAGTTCACATGAGGACTTTCTAGTATTCAAAATTATCAATTGATTCCAATCTTACTCAGGACATATTTTCTACTGTTTTCTAACATTTGTACACATTCTGAGTTGTATCATTTGTGTATGTGTGTTTGCACATATAAGGTCCCTCTGTGTGTGTGTGTGTCGGTTTGTATTACGTAAGCAAAATCCTCAAGCTCTCATTAAGCAATCTTGCTCATGAATAGTATTCCATCACTTGAGCCATTCTTCCAAAGCAGCTTTTGACTAATTAATTATAGGTAGTGTCTCAAAGACTGTTCTGCCAACGCTGCCTGCAAACTGCATTTCCCATCCCTCTTTACATACTTAGGTTTAATTTTTGCAGGAGTGTCAATTTTTAAACTGTGAACGTGAAGTGTAAGTTGTAGCCCCTAATTTTAAACCCCAGAATTCATATAAATAAAGATGTTCATACACATTACATATCCTGAATGTACACTGTTCAAAATGAAATCTTAAACCGGGTGTCAGTGGTTCATACTTGTAACCCTATCTACGCAAAAGACTGAGTTTTGAGAATTGGAGTTCAAAGCCATCTTGGAGAGAAAAATCCTTGAGACTTGTTTTTGTTTTTATATTTTTTTGTTTTTAATTTTTGTTTTTGTTTTCCCTTTGTCAGTCCTGGGGCTTGAACTCTGGCCTTGGTCACTGCCCCTCAGCTCTTCAGTTTGAGGCATCACTCTACCACTTAAGCCTCAGTGCTACTTCTGTATTTCTAAGTAGTTTAGTGGAGATAAGAGTTTCACAGACTTTCCTTCCTGGACAGGCTTTGGAGCGAGATCCTCACTTCTCAGCATCCTAAGTAGCTAGGATTAAAGGCATGAGCCACCAGTGGCCAGTTCCATTAGACTGTTATCTCCAATTAATCACAAGAAACCTGGATGTGGCTCAAATGGTAGGACTTTGGCCTTGAGCTGCAGAGCTGAGGGACAACATCTAAGCCCAGACTTCATGCCCCAGAACCAACAAAAGAAAAGAAAAGGAAAGAGAAGAAAAGGAAACGAAAAAAGATCTTTGCCACCAACTCATTGCTTGTATAATCCCTGATTTCTCAATATGGCCTTTTTTGGCAGTTAAGTCCATGCTCTTATGTCTGACTTGCTTTGGAACCAGAATTATTCTTCCTTCCTACTTTTTACCAATTTGTGTGATTAGCAACCATGATTTAGAGCTAGGAGATGAAAGAGGGTGGCTTCATCCTTTATGTTCCTCTTAGTAATGCTTTCTTAATATCACTCCCATACATAAACATACTGGCCTTGGCTTTACAGTTTCAATGTTGTCTTATTTATAGAGCCTTCTATAGTGTATTGAACCTTATATTTTAAGAGAGTACTTCTTTTTCTTTTATTCCTCTTGTTCCCCTACTGTTAACTCATGTATACTTGGGAAATAATGCACAACACACACACACACACACAATTTTCTGAGAATCTTTTTTCTACTTAAAATTGCCTTAATTTACGGAGCACTTACAAAATTTGAACTCAATGTACTCCTGGTTAATGTTTTTATAAGCCATTTAAATTTCATATTTTCTTCTTACTAAGTTTTCTCTGAAACACATGTTATCTCATGTCCAACGATATCCTTGTGCTATCTCAGTGAAGCAAGAAAACATTCATTGTATATTAACACCTTTAAAAGAGCAGCATCATAGATTTTTATTGGAAGTAACTGGGAGGAATTCTTACTGGAAGTGGAAACTGATCAAGGAGAGGAATTGAACACAGAGGATGACAAAGTTCAAGGTAATTTGTGCTCTCCTTTTTACTGTACAAGAAAAGAATCGAAGGCTTAAAGGAAACTTTGTTCCTGACTTGTTCGAGTATGTTCATTACTCATATAAAACTTGTCTGTAAACTTCTAGTTGAGAGTATTTCAAAAGGAAACTTTATGCAATTTGAAGGACAACGTCGAAAAAAAAGGAAATAACTTCATTTTGAAAGTGTTCTACTGCAGAGAAACAAATACATGGAGGTTTAAAAGTGCTTTTGGGTGGATATTTCTCTCCTGAATTGATTCTTTTGTGGCAGGAATAAGTTATTAATTCCTATATTCTGGCCCTGGGTTCTCCATAGCAGCAAGGATTCCAAAAAAGCTGGATCCAGTGAATATAATTAGCAAAATGAGACTCTTCTCAGACTAGTGCTGCTTTAAGAAGGATCACAAAGATATATCTGGTGGGTTTTTTGTTTTTCATTTTGTATGATTGTTTAGTTTGTGCAGGTTCTGGGGCTTAAACTCAGAATCTGGACCCTGTCCTGGCAGAGTTGACTTCTCTGTCCACCTGCCCCCAAAGCTAGTACTCTTCTTCTTGAACCACAACTCCACTTATGGTTTTTTGGTTTTAATTACAAGTATGAGTTTGACAGACTTTCCATCCTGGGTTGGCTGTGAAATGAGATAATAACTAAGACAAATGACACCAATTGTATCAAGAATTCTGCTTTGAACTGAGAAATATTAGAATTTTATTATAAAGCTAATATTTGAAAATTTTTTAGAGAGAATATATCCAGCAAAAAGCCATAGCTTTAACTCAGCAAAAGCCGGTGCAATAAATTATATTTTTCCACTTGGGAAGATTACTATTGACATCATACTTTCTTTTGGGGATACCCAAGTCATATTTTCTTTTTTAAATTTTTGGTCTTCGGGCTTGAACTCTGGTCCTGAGCATTATCCCTCAAATCTTCAGCTTAAGATGATTGCTCTATCACTTCATGTACCTCACTGCTTCCAGTTTTCTGGTGCTTACTAAATTGAAGATAAGATTCTCATGGACTTTCCTTCCTAGGGGCACTTTGAACCACAATCCTCTGGTCTCAGCCTCCTGATTAGCTAGGATTACAGACATGAGTCACTGGCACCCAGCTCATATTTGCATTTGTGTGCACTTAATGACACTATGTAGACAAATCATGGAATTTTGAATGAAATAATGACATTGCATCTATTCAGAATAATTTAAATAGCAATAAATATGTCCTCATTTTCGGTGTTAACTTAATGACTGATTAGCTATGGGACCCTTACATTATCATCGTCTGCTTACTAAATAAGTGGACTTTATATCAGAAAATGTTCATAGACAAATAGAGAAAGGCAGATTTTTAGAAAGCAAAAGAGATTGGGTAGGAAAGATCAGCATAGAAGGAGATATAACTTGGTACACAGAGGTTAAGAACTAGCATAAGAGATTTAGAATGCTAAATGCAATGAGGAATAAGCCTAATTAAGACTAATTCTTCAATATCCAAAAATGTCTTCATAGAACAGTATCTGGTATACCTTATTTACTATCATTTATTCCTTCCATCTGTAATTATTCCTTCTCTTTTGTCATAACTATTAACTACCTTCTGTGTTTTTGGTGCTGTGCCTGACCAAAAAGTTTTCTAAATCTCACTGCGGTTAACCTTTTCATTGTAATTACATGTGACCAGAAAAAAACCTGGAATCTTTGGATATCTATGATTAATCTTCACCTGTTATCTAAGCACATTCCTGGCATTAATTGCCATGACCTAATGAACAATACTTTTTTTTTTTTTTTTTTAACACAGTTTCCTAATATAGGTAAGCACATGAATTAGGGACTCTTGTCAGGTATCAGTATGGATGGAGCAATTATATATTCCAAGTATGGTTCTTTATTTTGCTTTTACTAATTAAATGATCTTTTTCTGCCAGTTCTGGGGTTTGAATTCAAGGCTTTTCCCCCATCAAGGCTAGCAATCTACCACTTGAGCCAGAGCACCACTCCCAGTGTTTCTTTTTCTGTTTATGAGGTACTGAGGAATTGAATTCGGGGTTCCCTGCATGCTAGGCAATCACTGTACTATGAAGCCACATTTCCAGAGCCCTAAATGACTTTCTTAAGATGGTATTACATTTTCATTCCATTACACGGTATCACAATTTTTGGCCAGGTGCTGAAAAGGAAGTAGAAAACTATACTAACTCCAGTAAGGCTGACATTCATGTCAGATCACTAAGAAAGTACAGTTAAGACCTGCAGGACTCATAGAACAGTTGCATGTAGTATTTTTATGTAAAACAGCATAAACAGTCAGCTCCAACATCCAGTCTGCTTCCACTTTCAAAGTCAAGAGCCAAATACCTATGCCTTTTTTTTTTTTTTGGTTGGGGGTGCTTTCTAGGAAGGAAGGAGGAGGAGGTGGAAGGCGATAGGGGAAAAATATGTGTATTAGCTTGCTCTCCACTTATTTCCCATTTTAAAAAGTGCTACTGATTAACTCCCATTTTTATTTAAATGACTATGCTCTCTGCACAAGACGCAGATAAATATAGAAATTTATTCTTGTGGATAGTCACATATATTTAACAAAATATATTTATATAAAAAGAAAAGATACTACATTACTATATATAAAGTTCTTCTCCTAGTATTGAAAACATTGCTCCAGTTTTCTTTGAGATTTTATGAACTTAGTATCACAATATTCTCTAATTCCTGTAACATCCAAGGCATGAAAACATGATTTGAAATTCTAATAGTTTTATAAACAAAGGTTATAATAGCTTCGTTCCTGCAGAGACATGTGATGGAAAGTATTGTTGATTGTATTATAATACTCTTCTTTATTCTCTTTTTCTCAAGTGTAACATATCTTTGCAAATAACTGTATGACCTACATCAGCTTCCTTTCTCGTTTTTTGGGGGAGTGGGGGTCCGGTCGTTGGGCCTAAACTCTGGGCCTGGGCGCTATCCCTCAGCTCTTCAGCTCAAGGCTAGTGCTCTACCACTTGAGCCATAGTGCCACTTCCGGATTTTTCTATTTGCTTATGTGGTGCTGAAGAATTGAACCCAGAGCCTCAGCATGCAAGGCAAGCACTCTACCATTGAGCCACTTTCCCCGCCCCTACATCAGCTACCTGTTAGTGAGATTTCCCTCTAATCTGGAATGTCAAGATAGGTCATGTGACATAATTCAGCTTACAAAATTGAACCAGAAGCAAGCGCTAAAAAACTATTTCTAGAGGAAGATTTTTATTCCATTGTCGGTTCCTAACAGATGATTGCATTTCCATATCTATAAAAATAGCTTATTTTGTGGCTCAAGTGGTAGAGTGCTAGCTCTGAGCTGAAGTGCTGAGGGGCAGCGCCCAGGCTCAGAGTTCAGGCCCACGACCTAGACCCAAATTAAAAAAAAATAAAATAAAAGTAGCATATTTCCAGAGGGAGTCTTCCTTCAAATTATATTCTAGAAGACTAAAGCATGTGAAGTAAAGGCAAAACTCAAATGCAGCCTCATATAACACAGCAAAAACTAAGCTAATATTAGAACATAATAGTAAGATGTTAGTTTCTCACCATCCTTGTATACCTTTATAAGAATTGACTATAGAACACCAGAATTTAACAAATTCTAAACAAGTAGTAAACAAATAGATAAAATTTCCTGCTTGATGCTATTATATTTTTTCTATCAATAAGCATTCTCCATGTGATCACTTGTATGTGGGGTTACATTTTCTATAGATGAGTTTAATCACTCTTGAGCATGATATCTAATATCCACAATCATTATCCAGACATTGTGATTGAGATATGGAGAAACAAAATGCTTACATTTCTCCTTCATATTCACCTTCTCCTTTTTCTAATATGAATTTTCATCCTTTCTCCAAAATCTCCTATTAATAAAGGATGAAAGACACATTCTGGATATTAAGCAAAAGGCATCCATGCAAGAATTTCATTCTTTCAGAAATTCCTTAAATAAATCACAGTGGCTCATAGAAGAATAAAAACATGATATTTTTTCCTTCTCTCGTTTCCACCATAGTGTCTGAACATGACTCTAAATATCTAATAAGCCATTTGCTTTGGCTAAGCTTTTAAAAGGAATAAATAGGAAATTTTTGTTTGCTTTTGAGAGATCTGAAATAATTTTGCAATAAAATTGTGTGTTGAGAGGCTAAATTTTATCAGAATCTAAACATAATGAAAAATACATGATTTTAAGATAAATAGCTTGTAGGTACATTTTGAACGTGACATACACAAAGAGACATTTTTTTTCTTTTCCTCTCCATACTGATTCAACTTCAATAAGCAGTTCAAATAATTCAAATAATTATGTTTCTTTCAGAAATAGATTAGGCACAAGAAAGGTAGAAAAAGAGAACAAGTATTGAGTGATGCATTCTTTAAAATTGCAGTCAAATAAATATAAACCATATTACCAAAAAGAGCAATCGAATGCTCTTGAAAAGAGAAAATTTTTAAATACAGTGTATAAAAAGTGACAGTGCCAGAATTGTTTCAGGAGCTGCTCTCTGGGATTTAAAGTTTCTAGGAGGTGACAATGTTTTAATCAGTATTATTTTCAGGGAGTAATTTTAATTTTTTTTAGTTGGACTTCATTGAAGAAATACGTTGTTCAAATCTAATGAAAATATAACAGGACATAGTAGAAAGAATGCTACACATTCATTGTGGTAGGCAGAAAAATACATTCCCAAAACATCTAAGGTCCCCAAATATGTAATCCCTCAAATGTAGATTTGGGATATCAGTAAAATAATCAGCTTTCCTTACCCAAGGAATGCAAATTCGAATAATTATCACATGGAGGAACTATACTCAAATGAGTACTTAAATGTCCCAGATTTAGTTGGAAAGGGCAATGATTGGGGCCTAACAATCAGAAAGATGTAAAGAGGGTACATTTGAAAATAAAGGAAAAGAGAACAACCAGATTGTGAAATCGAAAATAAAGGAAAAGACAACCATATTGTGAAATTTCTGGAAAGTGGAACAGAATATAAACGCCTTGTAAAATTCGTTTTTTGACATTACAACTTGTATATGTCATTGTTGCAATCGGTCCACCTGTATCCCTAGTTAAATGATTTATTTTTGCCCTTCCCCTCCACAAATTATACCAACATCAACTACAACTTTGGTGTTCGCGTAAGGACTGAGTGTGGGGACGTAGGGAGAGTATGGGAAGGGATGGGAAGGGGAAACCAAGAGGAGGCAACAATGCTCGATAAAAAATCTACTCGTTATCTTGCCCATGTAATTGTAACTCCTCTGTATGGTATTCTCAAATTAAAAAAAAAAAGTAAATGCCTTTTCCCCTAGAATCATCTGAAAATATTTCAGCTCTGTTTGTGGCTAGTTTTTAATCTAGTGAGACTTCTTTTAGATATCTGTCCTTTAGAACTGTAAAATTATAAATATGGATAATGCAATCCATTAAAATTGAAGAAATTTGTTACAGCAGTCTTGGTTTAGTAAACTAAACTCAAGTACACAGTTTTCCTGATGCAACTACAGGGACACCACATATACTAGTTTCTGAGAATAAGTAAAAATTGCCACCTGTTTTGTACCCATTTATGATGTACATACTAAGGGCTTTGCATTAATGAAGTCTTGAAATTCTAAAGAATATCTAAATAAGTAGCTCCCTATCTTTATTTTCACATTTGGGGATCACTAAGTACCAAAGACTAGGGTAGGAATATGTAAATGAAATCTGTCTCCTGATATTATCTGTCATCTTGAGTGACAGTTCTTAAATAATAAAAAAAAAAAGGTAAAACCAACACAAATTCATTTTTTATCCTTCCGGCCCTTCCAACAGAAATGAGAGAATCCAGAGAAGATACATCAATTCCAAGATGTTATTTGATATTATAGGTTCACCAGATGGAGAAAAGGAAGATAACAAAAATGTGGCCCCTGAAACAATGGGAAACAAAATCTACACCTACAGACTGATATTGCTAGAAAATAGTTTCCAGTATGCTGTCTTTTATTTTTTAGGTTTCTTTACACAACAACTGTCCTTCCTAAGGAAATGACTCTTTATTAATATGCAAGTGTTTGCACCCTGTACCCCAGCAACAAATAATGTTTCTAGATGTAAACAAGCATGATACTAAGAGTCATCAAGACTAATTCTGTTGCTATAGCTGATAAATAAGAATGATCTTGGGAAACAGTAAAAAAAAATACTTAACTTTTTCGTATCGTTCCTCTTCTCCAACAGGAGAAATCCTAGTCAAGATATGTAAAACATTAATAAATGATTTTATATTGTGTTGTTTAAATTAAAGCAAAACACTTTTCCTCTTTGTAAGCCTGATCTTTAATAGAGTCACACCCTCACATTTATTTTATAGACAAGATTTTACTGCTGTGATTTAGGTGTTTCCTCCCTTTGGGTGTTGCTCTCTATTATGTTGGCAACTACATAGAAAAACAAGATAAATGTATTATGCCTATATTAAAATTTTCAAAGAAATACTGTCTTCAAATGTTTGCTTTTCACTTCTTCACTGCTAATTAAAGTTCATTTGTTGTTCTTTAAATGATAACAAAAAAGTCCTATTTTATCTTATATTGTCAGTGAAATCAGGTGTGTCTGTGTTTGCTTTTTAATTGGTTTCACATATTGCCTTGGCTATTTTCTTTTTTTTAATTTAATTTAATTTTTTTGTGAACATACTGTACAGAGGGGTTACAATTACATGCGCAGGATAATGCGTACATTTATCAAGCATTGTAGCCTCCTCCTTTGTTTGCCCTTCACATCCCTTCCCAGCTTCCCCCCTCCTCCCCACCAAATCATACCCCCTTCCCCCCCCACCAACGTTGTAAAGCTCATTTTCGACATGACCTTGTACTTCTCATTGTAGCAACAGGTTGCCTTGGCTATTTTCAGTATTGCCTTTGATTCAGTCTTCTAATCAGGAACTGGTTAAATAAAAAGATTATCCTAAGAAAAAGGATGTTAGGGAAGATAAAAAAAAATACATGTATAACTAAAGAGTTTCATCTCTTAAGAGATTGAAAGTCTCAGAAGACATTTTGCTATTACTGGCATAGTTAAGATGACTTCAATATTTTACATCTTAAATGAAGTGAAAAGCATGTAAAATGTGACAGTTGTTCCAAACAATGATTTTGGCTTATACTTTCCTACTCCAATGAGATGAGTGACTACAGCCAATGAAAACCCTGAGAAGGTTGGAGGGTATATCGATTTTAGCTTAGAAGTGTTAATGTTAGAAAGGCAAGGGAGATTCCTAAAACAGCACTGCCTATCACTTAACAATTATACTTATAGCATATAAACAAATAAATGTGAATTGAGTGAGAATTGTATGATTTACACAATTCACTGACAACTAAAACCGGAAAACACATCTCTACATTTATATAAACTAATATCTAGTGAGGATTTAATTTTTTTAGAATATATATCTTAACATTCATGTCAAAATATTAGTTTATTTTTAATGGTTTAATTTTAATTATTTTAGTCATGGGGCTTGAAATCTGCCTCTGGTTGCTCTCCCTCAGCTTTTCAGCTCAAGGCTAGTGCTCTACCACTTAAGCCACTGCCAGTTTTTTGGTGGTTCATTGGAGAAAAGAGTCTCTTGGACTTTCCAGCCTGAGCCTTTCCAGATCTGAGCCTCTATAGTAGCTAAGTTACAAGCATTACCCAATGGCTCCTAGCTACATAATAATTTTTTACATAGTTATGAAGAATTTAGTGGTAGCCCATACATTTATATGTTGTGTAAGGATCAAACTATATAATATCAATTAGTTGCTTTAAGTAACATTACATTTTTAGGAGACTGCTCAAAAAATTTGTCTTAACTATAATCACTTTGCTTATTATGGTATACAATTAATATATTTATTTTATTCATTGAAGACTGTTAATTTAGGTATAAAGCATGAATGTAATGTGAAAGAAATTCATGGTCCAATACTTGTTTTAAGAAAACAAATATACCTTTTTTTTCAATTATATTTCTGTGGGAATGTGAAACATTAATTGGTTTAAGACTTAAAATTGATAACAGTTACATTATAACGAGGTGATTCAATCTTGTTTTTGAAAATTACATACTTAACACAAAAATAATTCCACAGTCTTGTACTACATAATTTATAGAATGGTAACACAAAGCTTGATTTTAGTGGCCTCTTGTGTAGACTCCTAGTAAATCAGGAGGATAAGAACTGAAGATTTTGATTCAATGTCAGTCTAAACAGACAAAAATGTGAAAACATCTCCAATTATCAAGCAAGAAGAAGAATGTGAGGATATGGCTCAAAGAATAGAGTGTCATCATTCATTAGCAAAAAAATCAAAGGAGACCATGAAACACTGAGTTTAACCCCCAGAAATGTGGCTCAGTGGTAGAGCACTTGCCTTTATGAATGAGGCTGCGGGTTCGATTTCTCAGCAGCACATAAACAGAAAGAAAAAAACCAGAAGTGGCGATGTGGTTAAAGGGGTAGAGCTCTAGCCTTGAGCTAAAGAGCTGAGGGACCTGGCACAGGCCACGTTCAGGCCCCAGGATCGGACTCCCCCGCCCCCAGCAAAGAAAAGTACTATGAACATCAGTAATCAAGCCAAAATAGTAGAAAAGATCATGAGAAATGTTTTGTAAATACTTGGAAGATAAATTATTTCGCAGAATTTTCATTCAGTGGAGGGAAAAGTCAAAGTTTCATTTGTACAATCTCATTGTATTAGTTTGTGTTGAAACCTGGCTATTAGGTTACACACGAATGAGTAGATTGGATTAGCTGGCATAGCAGGGATTGCCTGTGACTATGCACCATCCCATACTGCAAAAATCTAAAATCGTGCTTCTTAATTTAAATGAAACATCATGTTAGAGACTGTTCAGCCCACATAGACAGTGGTCCTTATTTTGTTTCAGACCAGTGCTTTTGTTGATAAACAGGCCTGATTTACTGCCCTTCCCTTGTGTAACTATACCTTCCTTAGCTGGCACCTAGCGAGGCTTCGAGCTTCAGCCCCTGCCTTAATCTCTCCTTTCTTGTGCTTCAAATCTTTTCACATGTTATCTATGTCTTACCATCAGTTATTTTCTTACTAATCCCCGCCGGAAAACTCTTATGTTCATATAAACCCACTAAAAATATCCTAGTTATAAAAGCAAGTAAAGGTTTAGCATTGGCCGAGGCTCACATGGGTAGGTTTGCTCCCTAGTAAATCTGTGCTACACAATAACTGGTTTTTTTTCTCCATGGCTTTAGAGTCTAAACACTGATTGATTTGGTTTGATGTAATGCCATTTATCCAGATTTACTGCGAGTTTTGTCATTCAGGATTTTTGGAAGTTTTGACATGTTAGGGGATGCACTCGCGATTGTTATAGAATTATCTAATATGTACAAAGCCATGGGTTCAATCCCAAAGAAAGCCAAATAATCAGTTAATAAATTGTAAGAATGAATACAATAATTACTTGGAATAAATGCTTTCATATTAGAGAGGCCTGAATCCTCAAAAAGTAAACAAAATAATATCAACTCTTGTACCCAATGAAATGAAACTGCAAGAACGTAGAGGAAATAGTTTGCCTTGTCTATTCTTTCTTGTCCTTTTCTGTTTCCTTCTTTCTTTCTTTCCTTTGTTATTACTGGTGCTTGAAGTTGCTAAGGCTCTGACTACTTTAGACTATTTTTCAGATGTGGTCTTACTTTTTGGCCAAACCTCTCTTAATAATTTCTTAACTATGGCTTCCACAAATGTGAGATAACAGGGAAATTACACAAAATCTAACTTTCTCAGTTGTTATAGTTTCTCACTATTTTTTTTTGTCAGAACTGGCCCTGGATCCCAGTCTTCTAAATCTCTGCCTTCTAATTAGGAAGGCATATTTCATCTCAAGCTTGGACCCAGACTATTTTTCAATGAAACAGTCAATATTGACTTCTGTTTTTTAGATATCCTTAAATTCTATTGAGGTTACTCTCTATTTTTCTGATGTTAGCAGAAGAGCATAGAGAAATCCCTTGAATATATTTTTCGAGTGTCTTTAAATGTTTATAGTATGATATCAGAAGGAGGACATTAATATTTCACAAGTACCTATGCAGACTTCAGTTGTTCTATTTTGTGCACATATTAAGTCCTATATAATTTTGTATCAACTCTATATTTTCAGAAACTTTATTTTTCCCCAAAATTAGTCTCTCTCATGCTCCCCTTTTATAATTAAACCCATTTCTTGGTCCCATCTAAAACTTATTTCGTCCTGGCAACCGATAGCTTTTCTCCAACTTCTAGGTCATGCAGTAAATAAGTTTTTAGGATTCAAATCTATGATAGATTATTCTCAGTTGTATGCCTTAAGGCAACTCGAGTTGCTTTTTGGTTCTGTTATTAGGGAATGTAGCACAATTCACTTCCCATTCACCTGAAGAAAGCCTGAATTGATTTCCATTTCTTAGTCTAGAGGAAATAATGCTATATAAACCTGTTTAAACCTGTTTTGGACTTTTGCTGAATGTTACATTTTATTTATATGAGAGAAAGCTTGAAGTGCTCAATTCCTGTGGTATACAGTGTTTGCATACTTCATATTCTAGGTCCCATCAAACTGTTTTCAGAACTGTGTTTTCTATTTGACATTCCTGTCAGCATACAGTTTGTCTGTTCCTTGCATTTAACATGGTCATTGTTATATTATGTGAAGTAATTATCATACATGTTTTGTGATGTCATTTTATTTTTAATGTGCATTTATTTGATTACTGACTATACTTTTCCTGTAAATAACTGTAGTATGAAGATTAAACAATAAAAATCGCAGATATTTTTAAATTACTTTGACACAGGGATTGAGCTGAGAAAACTTCATAGAGGTAAATTTGGTAGGAATTGATGAAACAGTTACAAATAACACAGATGTGCCTTCCAGCAAGTTGTAGATACAAGTGTGAGAATTGTGGGGGAATATTTAAGTTGAGAAGAAAGAAACAAACAAACTAAACTAAAATTCATCCTTTCAGAGATGCAGCCTTGATAGTTCAGGAGGCTATCATGGAAAATAAGACTACACATGAGTGGAAGCTGCTAGGAAGGAAATGGAGGTATTAGAGTTAAAATGGAAACTTCCTGTCACAAAGAGTAAAAGCAAATAATGATTGAGGGAAGACAGAAGAATATGATTCATGAAGTCTGGAGAAAAATTGAAAGTAGAAAAATATTTCCAAATAACAACATACATTTTCTGAGAGACATTTCCATCTGAACTCTTTATATAATATCCTTTTAATACACAATCAACAGAAATACATTGTTTTTGTCTTCTCTCCCTCCCTCCTTCCTGTCTATTTTCATTTCTTCATCTCTGTCCCCCTCTCTCTTTCTTTCTCTCTTTTTTCCTTCTTTTTTTGTGACTAAGGAGAACATGGTAGAGGGCCTGAACTAAGCTATACTATAGTGCCTGCGGGGTGCCTCAATCAAACAGTTTTAAAATACGTAAAGTTTTATGTTTTTTACATTGTCTTATTTCTTTTCAATAATAGCATAACTAAGACAATTTTTAATATAAACTCGTGATTTTGATATTGTACATAATACATTTACCATGACTTGACATTCCCATTCAGTGTAAGGAAAAAGTAAAAATAAGTGACATGCCTTTCTGGCATCTCACAACTTTCCCTCATGCATCTTTACTAACCAGAAGATGCTTTTAAGTACTGACTCAAATGTTAAGGATGTTTGGTGCCAGAATCCTTCGGACATGAGTTTAAATTAGCCCGTGTTGGTTTCCAAAGCAAGATATCCCAGCTAGTGATTTCTTTCCTTCATCTTTAGATTGACTGCGCTTCCTAATTTTTCATTTGCTGAATCACATATAATGACTGAATGCCTATTCCTTCTTAGGAACTTTCATACAGGGAGAAAACTGAGAAGCCATATTTTGAGATGTTAAATCTCAGTCTCTATTAAAAGGCCAGTGATTGAATGGTGGACTAATGTCTCAAAGACCAGCAGGAAGCAAATGTACTTAACACTAAGCCTTGAAGGCTGGAGAGGAACAAAAGAACAACAACAATACCATCAAACCAATTCAGGATCCAATTGGGAGCTGATTTGGGACTCCAGGGTGACCAGAGAATGCACGGAGCCAGGAACCAGGCCACAGGACACAAACACAGAAGCACATGGAATGACATAAAGGCACCTGAGCTGGTCCAGGTCAAGGAGCAGAGTCACAGGAAACTCCCAGTTCCAGGAACTGTGCCTGACAGGTTTAGTAACTATCATTCAGGTCCCAGCCTCTGCCTCCAGGAATTCAAGGTTGCACATCATGTAGGAGGTAGGGGCTTCTCCTTCCTTCACCATGAAGACGAGAAGCTAGACCCTCCCATCCACCACGTGGCCAAGATGTCTCTGGCCAGACCTACTCTCTCCACTTCAGAATGAATTAATAAATTGGCATCTTTCTCCTCAATTATACTACATGTGGTAATATTTAGTAAGCTTTTTGGTAACTTTACGTGAGGTAAACAAAAGCCATATTTGACTGATCTTTTCTGTGTTTATCACAGTAGTGTTTAAGTATGTCAATGTATCACATACTATCCCTTAGTTCATAATAAAACATTGTTGATATACTAAATGCATTATAATATTGGCACCCTCATTTACCATCTTCCATATTATTCTTTAAAAAGCATGCTGGCTATGAAAAATGTTTTTAAAATGTACAGTTTCATGGTGTATATTTGCAAAATGCATTAAAAATACAAAGTTATTTATGACAAGAACAGATTACATTAATTGAAGCCTGAGTGTGATTACTTTGTTGACAAAGAAGCATCTTATGGTGATTTACAGTAGGGATACTGAAATTAAATCTTCAAATTGTGAACCCTCCACTGACTAGCTGGTGTAAATTAGTCTATTGTCTGGATTTCAATTTATGTTTTCTGCAAAATGGTGCTCATAGTTTTCGCTGGTCATAGCAGGTTTGTTATAGAATCTGGAGGGTTTGGATTTCCAAAAGCAGTATTTTGTTAGCTTTATAAAATTGTCAGAGTAAACATAGATTATTATCTTTCAATAGTAATCCTAAATTTGAATTGAACAAATTTCTAATTTTCCCCAATTTAGTAGACTCTCTCTAACTCTCCTTCTCAATTCTTTTTTCACTATCGTCTGTGTCAATTTTTCCTCGATTATCTCCCTTTTATCTCTGTCTTTCTCTGTGTCTCTATCTTTATCCATACCCTTTGATCCATAACAGATTCAAAACAATAATCAGTTTATGGGATTTCTTAATAACTGTAAAGCCTCTGAAATCCAAGACTAATTTGTGATTAATTTTATTTTCAGGAACACTCAAACTCTGGTACAACCTGGATTTACAATAAAGAGGTACGTTGACATAAATAATATCCTCTCTTATATCTAAAACATGTCCATTCCTGTTTTTGGTTTATGTCTTGAGTATGTCGTAGCATAATTTCCCATACTGGATTTTTTATTGTGTTGTTTCTTTTAGATAACCAGAAGTCTTTAACCTATTAAGGGCTTTTTTTGTAAATTTATGAATGGAAATATCAAATTTGTAATCAATATAATTTTTAATATCTTATGTTTAATTCCTTCAATTCCCAAATTTTGTGAATTTGGGCAGTATTGGAACTAATGAAATTAATAGAGGAAAGTTAAGACATAAAGCTTCCCCATTTAAGAACAAGCAACGTTTTTGAAAGCTTGATTCAGTATTCTCCAATCAAACAATTTCCCTCTTTGTGTCTAAAAATTGCTAGAGGAATTTCCTGAGTTATTTTAGGCAGGTAGGGAACAGAAGCAAGCTTACCAATAATTTCAAATGTGGTCTATATTAAGTGTCAGCAATAACCAATTAATTGTTTATCCATGCTAAGAAGCATGTTAAGAAATAATATAGGTGAGAAAAGTTAGAAGAGGAGATGGTCAAGTCAGCTCCCAGACCAACACAGATTTTTCATCAATACCATATAAGGGCATAATTTTTGAGGGAAGCATGTTTTACTTACAAAGTAGCTACTATATTTTAAATAGGAAAGTGAATGAATTTTTACTAAATTGGGAAGTTATTTCAAAAGTCATAATTTTTTTAATTATGTGAAAAAGGTTTCAGCACAGATTTGATCTATTCTGGACTTCTGTTGGTGAAGGTTCAAAGAGAAAACTCAAGTAATTATATACATAGAGACAAGAACCTACCTCAAGTGGTTATTCTGGAATTGCATAATGTGAAAACAGAAGAGAACAGAGTGCAGAGGCAATGAACTTTTTATAGAGGATACAGATTGTAAAAAATCTAGGGATGGCAGGCCACATAGTCTCTTACCTGCACCTCAGTCTTGAACATTGTGGTGCTAAAGCAGCTACAGACAACCTGAAAGAGGATAAAGCTAGGCATGGTAAAATGTAATAAAAGATACAGATTCCCTATAGTTTATAATAATTAGTACTTTCGGTTATTTGTCTATTTTTTCCATCACTTAAAACTGTAGAAAAACATTCTTAGCTCCAAACCAAAGCACGATATAAAGATCATAGACTACTATTTGCAGATTCCTGGTCAAGAAAATTAACCTGTGAATAAAAGAATCCAAACAGGAAATGACAGGTGTTATTTATGAGAGAGGAAAAAGAATATCCAGAGCATTGCATAAAAAGTCATATAATTTGAGCAAATTATCTCTGACATTCATGGGAGCTGGCTGCCAAGACTTAAAATCTACACTGATTGAGATGTATAGGGTTTTATGAAACATAGCCCTTTCATTATTATACAAGCAATAGAATTTAGAGTTGCTTGAAAAAATAAGCCACCTCTTTCAACCCATGATTCTTACACTTGCCTACCTCTCCCAACGTAAAAAACTTGATTTTAGTGGTTCTACAAACCTAAGTTCTATTCTTGGCCCTCTCATGATTGACAGTTAACTATCTTGTTCCATCTCAGTTTACTGTTCCATGAAATTAAGGAATCTTGGTGGATCAAGGAAGATGTGACAGAGCAAGCCTTTATATGAAATCAGAATATGCAGAATGTGCATCTATTCAAATACCTTTTAAATTTCTCTCCTCAAAATGATTGCAATTTGATGTTCTATGTGGATTTCTGAGAGTTGTCAATGGAATTATCTGTTTACTAAAGTCAGAATTGGTGAAATACTATAGTCAATAGCACTATCAATGAGTATTTTCTGATAGAAGTATTGCTTGAGCTTTTATAAAAATGCTTATATTGCATGGATTATTGATGATCTGCAAATATGTCTGACAATTACTATGCATATCTCACGTGAATGCAAGGATGGGTTATACTTTCATTGGACTCTCTTTCCATGTGCTGGGTTTCATTCAGCATACCTTTTCTGGCCTCGGATTCTTCCAGATTTCTGATTGTTGACTCCATGAATGCTATATTAATTTGTATCTATTCCCATCCCACCTGAACAATTCCTCAATTAATCTTTGATTAGCCTCATCATGCTCATGAATTTTCCTATCACACTCACGCCTTTTCATATTACCTTTACACAGAGTCTTTTGCAGGTGTTCAATCTTTTTATTTAGCATTTTTATTAGTTTTTATCAGTGTTGTAGACCATTTATGGAAGGCCCCTTGGATTATTAACTGCTCTATTGCCTGATTATCATGAGTGGGAGTTGAGATACCTGGAGTTGCCAATTTTCTTGTGTTTCTCCACTTCTTCTTCTGCTTCGGGTATTAAAGCAAAACCAATACCGTTCAAGGACACTATATTATGGCAATCGTCAATCAGAGTTCTCTAGTGGCACAGATTTTTTGAAACAGTCAAAATGAATACATGTATATTCATGTTTAGTAGATACATCTAGTTCAACAACAAATAACTAGGGACTAAGAAAGTCAAAGAAGGAGTCAGCAGACCAGAAATTAATAGTTTTAGGGAGAATTATGTGAAGAAAATAAAATTACACGAATGTGGAGATGGAATGGGAGAGAGGGACCAAGATATATGCAGAGAGAGGCAAAGGATTGAAAGGAAGAAGAGAGATACAAACAAACGAAATAAAAACATAAAAAATTTAAAAGTGAAACAAAAATTATATAAATTGTTAAACTATAGCAAGAAAGGAAAACATATGACTCCTTACCTTGTTCATGTAACTGTAACCACTCTGTATTTTCACGATTAAGAAAATCTTATTAATAAAAAATAACGACATTGGAACATGAAAAAAATTATATAAGTATATGGAAATAATACTACAGTTAAAGGAGTCATGGCTGAGGGTTTGTGAATTGAGTAATTGATATCTGAATTAAGCATGCATACCCAATGAAGGAAATGGTCTTACATAAGATGTGTGTTTACTTGGGAATGAATAGAACAGCAATTATGTAAAACCAAAAAACAAAAATACCAATAGGAAATAAACTAAAAAGAATTCAAAAGTTCAATAAAAATGATAAAAAAAAAACTTGAAAGCAATTTAATTTTTAAAAATCACATAGATCTTTTTGAGGAGATATTGTGTCTCTAAGTGTTCATACCAGGTTTAGGATGTCACAATGTGCTTCTGATATAACAATGGCAATATGATGTCACAATGGGTTTGTCATACAACAGTGATGATGCAGTGACAATATCTGTGAAGTCACAATGTATTTGTAGTATCAATAAGTATATGAATTCACACAGGGACCATGATGTCTTAAAATACATATATTGTCACAACTATGATGAAGTCCTATGAGGTTTGTGTTGTCACCATGTGATACAATGGTCATGAAATCTGGCAGTGTAATGTGAGTGTGGTCATGACATCTCAGTGGATTTCTGATATCACATAGGCAGTATATCATAAAAGTTATGAGGAGAGAGATTTGTGATGTCACAGTGTGTTAGTTGTAACATATTTTCACTGTGATATCACAATTTTTGTGATGTTACACTGCATTTCTGATATCAAAACACTTGCGACATTTGAAACAGAATGAAATCACAGAATAGGCATGCCCTATGTGTCGATGGCATCATGATGACTCTGTGATGTGAGAATTCAACGATGTCACTGTAGTTTTTGATGTCCCAATGAGCTGATTTTGTCATAAAAAATGTGAGATTATACTGGTGATGATGACACAAATGCATTGTGATGTTACCATGGCATGACATGACATCTCAATTATCATTAGATCACAAAGAGGATAATGATAAAGACAGGGATTGTGACGTCACAAAGGCAATGTGTTTTTTTCAAAGAACCTAACAGTTCATAGTAGGTTTGCAATATCACAATGTGATTGTGAAAGAACAATGGCAATATGATTTCACTACATGTTTGAAATGTTGCAGTGCTGATGCAATGGGGACATCAAAAGAAATTGTGATGTGACAATGATTATGGAGACACAATGAGTTTCTGCTATCAACCCACATGGAAATGTGATATGGAATGAAATCACAGAATATGCATTCACAATGTGCCTATCACATCCCAACAAAAATATGGTGTGATAAGGCTGTCACAATAGTTCAGTGATGTCACAATGACCTCTTGATAGCATATTAACAATTTGATGTCACTCTGAAGATGATGTCACAAAGGGTTTGTGATGATACCTTTAAAAATGTTATTTTAAGTCCAGTCATAATGAAGATATGGATACACAGACCATGAAGACACAAAGACCATGTGTTTTTTCAAAAGGGCTAGGAGGTCAAAATAAGTTTGGTGTGTCACAATGTGATCATGATGTCACAATGTCAGTGAGATTTCACAGTGGGTTGGTGAATGACGGTGAGCTCACATTGGGTTAGTGATGTCTCCATGAATTTGTAATATCACAATGACATTTCCAATATCAGTATCACAAGCAATGTTATAACTGAAACATTATAAGGCATAAAACAGATAATCTGATTATGAGCTGACAAAAGACCTAAGCTATCACGGTGATGGCTTTTCAAGGAAGCACCAGATGAACTCCAGAGGAGGTCAGAGATAATATAACAGATAAATTCTCTAGGAGGCCTTGATAGCTTCTCAAGGAAGCCCAAATGACCTCTCGACGAGGTCCCAGATGGCATCTCAAGGAAGCCACAAATGACCTCCAGAAAAGGTCTGCAAAACAGGCTATCATGCTTACCAAGACTCAACACTACAGGATTTTTAAATAAGTCTCTCAACTTTGTTGATCTTTGGGAAACAAACACTCAAGGGAGACTTTCAGTTCTGAGGCCTGAGAAACTTAAATTAGAGGGGTTTCCTTGAGTCCAGGCCTACAGCCATCACACTGGAGCCTCCAAAAATTATAACCTCTAAAGCACAAAACAGTGTATAGAGGCACATTTAAGAGAATAAATAAATTTATTTACACAAAAAGGGCCTGAGGATGTCTGATTGTGTGCTGGATAAGCAG
Organism: Dipodomys spectabilis; assembly: GCF_019054845.1. Classification (NCBI taxonomy): domain Eukaryota; kingdom Metazoa; phylum Chordata; class Mammalia; order Rodentia; family Heteromyidae; genus Dipodomys; species Dipodomys spectabilis. The sequence continues at coordinate 5,843,050 of NW_024871210.1, read as the reverse complement.
AGAAAAAAGCAGCCTTGACCAACAAATCTCTGACCTCCAATGGGCAGCCCCACCCTTTGTTTACTGGTCTGCAAATCACCACCCCCCACAATTATGATCTCCAAATCTGCATACTTCAAAAGGCTAGGCCTTTTACTTTTATCTGCATCCCTCCCACTCTACTGACTTGTCCTTCCTTCCAGTCTTTCCCTTTTTCCTATCTTCTTTTTAGGACTTTCCACATTCCACAGGATTGCCCAGTTGACATTTTTGCCCTACGGCTTTCCTTCAATTCTTCTCCTCCTAGGTCTTTCCCCTCCTGCTGACTCCCCATGTCCTTCCTTCCAGGTATTTCCCCACATTTACTCCTATTCAGTTGCTCAGAACACATAGTCTGTACCCCTACCCAACACCAACCAGTCTCCTTTCTAAGATATTTCAATGGTCACTTCCCAAAGTGCCCACTGCCCAATCACTACTTCATTGCTAAACATGTGGAGCTTGATATCCCACCCCCTCCAGCAGAATGCCCCTCTGCCTGTAGCAACATATCCTACCCCCTCCAGACAGCTAGAGCAAAGGGCCATAATTATTTTCAGTTTCTGCAGAATTTAGATACGCCCTGGGTTATCATGGTGGCCTCGATTTGAACTAGAAGGTATTGAATTTGGACATGTCATTGTGATATTACAAACTTGTCATAAAAAGTTTGTAATATCAATAGTTGTGACTAACCCATTAACACCTCACCAAAACTGACCTCATAAAACCATTTTGAAATCACATTGCCTTTGTGACACCACGACTAAATTGTGAAACTCCAAACTTTACATGACCTCCTAGCAACTTTGAAAAAAACACACGTTCTTTGTGATATCTTAGTAAATTTTTTTACCCATATATTCATGGTGAACAAAGGACATGCCATTGTAATATCACAAAACTTTTGTGACATCATTATCAGTGCCAAATTGCATTGTCATTATTACGTCATCAACTCATTGTGACATCGACAAACTGTAATGAGATCATACCCTTATGACATCTAGTTGTCATTGTGAGATCATAGATTAATAGTGAATACCTATTTAGTAATTTCATTCTGTTTTAAATGTAATGAATATTGGTTGATAATAGAAACCAATTGTGACCTCTTAACCATTGGGACATCAAAATCTCTTTGTGATATTACAAGCCATTGTGATATCACTAACACACTGTGATGTCATAAACCTCTCCTGTCCCAATATTTTTGTTGAAATGTTTCCATTATAATATCTTAGGCCTTTGTGAGCTCATAATCTGTTTTCAGCCTCATAATATTCCTGCTATGATATGTGATTTCAGAAATCTATTGTAACATCATGCCCACTGTGACTCCAAACTGTCAGACATCATCACTGTGCCACCTAGTGCATCACACACTTGTTAGGACTTCATCACATTTGTAACAAAACATGTCTTTAGAGACATCAGGGTCCATTTTTGAACCCATATACTAATTGTGAAAATGAAAATTGAGATCCAGAACGCAATTGTGACATCGACATATTGGTACATCACAAACCTCTTGTAACTGCATCAACATTAGGATATTACCAACTCATTGTGATATAAAAACATTATTATAAAATGATATGTTGACAACTTGCCATCATGATGTCACTGTCCCTTTGTGATTTCATAAATTTTGACCTTATAATCTTTTAGAAAATTCGCCATTGGACTTCAAGGTCCTTCTGTTAACTTGTATCCTCATAGCAATTGAATTTGGACAAGGAATTGTGATATTTCAAAGTTATTTGTGACATCACAAACCCATTGTGATATAACATTGCTGTTATGATATCATGATCCCATTGCGATATCCTAAAACTCTTGTGACCTTTTAGCACCTGTAAATATACAAATATTCTTTGTGACATCAGAGTCTCTTTGCATATCCTTAGTGTAAATGTAAACTATTGAAATGAGATTATACATTCCATTGTAAGCTCACCATTCCTATGTGACAACACCATTTTGAGATCATATTGTCATTTTTACACCTCATTTTTACTAGTCATTGTTACATCACTGAACTAAAATTACATCATATATTAGGAAATTCTATTCTGTGAGTTCATTCCATTTCAAATGTGTCATGTGTGTTGAAATGAGAAACCCATTACGATTTCATAACCATTGTGAAATTACAATGCTTTGTGACATCATTTTGCCATTATGATATCACTGTGATATCACAAACTTGCCCTGTCCACAACTTATGTGACATGGTGCCATTGTGATTTCTTATGCCATTTTTGAACACATGATCTGTTTTTGACCTTGTCATATGGTAGGTATGATGTGAAAGGAGAAATCCACAGTGACATTTTGACCACTATGATATCACACTGCCAGACATTATGACCATTTTGTTACATTGTGACATCACAAACCTGTTAGGACTTCCTCCCATTTGTGACAACACATGCCTTTGGGACATAACCATCCCTTTTTGAACACATTTACTCATTTAGAGTTAAGGATAATTGATATACATCATGCCATAGTGACATCACCAACTCATTGTGATCTCTCAAAATTACTGTGACAGTATCACCTTTAGGAATCACCAATTATGTCATCAAAATATTTCTTTTTTTTAATTTAATTTAATTTTATTTGTGAACATACTGTACAGAGGAGTTACAGTTACATGGGCAGGATAATGCGTACATTTCTTACCAAACATTGCAGCCTCCTCCTTTGTTTACCCTTCACATCCCTTCCCAGCCTCCCCCCTCCCCCCTAATCCCAATCCTTCTCCTTCCCCCCTTCCTCCCCCTCCCCCCCTCCCCCGCACTAACGTTGTAAAGCTCGTTTTGGACATGACAACTTGTACTTCTCATTGTTGCAACAGGTCCACCTGTATCCTTAAACAACTGGTTTTTCCCCATCTCCTCCACAAGTTATACTGACATCAAATATAGTGAAAGCAGGGGTTATACTGTGGGGGAGGGACATACAAAGCAACAAAGAGATAATCTTATAAATGTGTTAGAAACACATGTTGTCTTCAAAATATTTCTATGACATGATATTGTGACATCACATTTCCATTAGGACATTATTGTCCTAATGTATTTTCACAATTATATTTTGACTTCATAACATTTTACAAAATCCATAGTTCTTGGACATCAAACTCTTTCATGAACTAGTATCCTCACTGTGAAAGATTCTCAAATGATATCAGACATGAGATGATCATATTCCAAACTCATGGTGACATCACTCTCACATCGTGACCTCATTACTACTGTGACATTACAAACCCACTGTGACATCACATTGCCATTGTGATATCACTATCAAGTTGTGATATCCCAAACCTAGTTTTAACTCTTCGACACAAGTCAGAGCCTTTGTGACATCACAGTCACTTTGTGTACCATATCCTGATGTGATCCTAGGACAATTTATATTAGACATGCCTTTCAACATCACATACACTTTGTGTCATCACCAGTGTGACATCACATTGTCATTATGAAACTATCAGCTTACAGTGATATCACCAAACTATAATGAATTCATAGCATCTTGACATCACATTATCATACTGATACCCATATTTCAGATTTACCTCTATGAATCCACTTCCTCAAATTAACCATGTGATATAACTTGCATAATCACTCTCTCCATGAGTTCAAACTTTTCAGTATTTACCTGTTGGGAAATTTCTATGTACATTACATATGCATGTAAGGCTGAGGATCATCTGTCTTAGGCATTGGCCTAGGTCAATTTACCAGGGTGCTTGATAACCAGATATAAACAGACAGAAGGCATGAGCCTATAACCATTTTACAGAAATTTAGTGACCACACTTGCACACTTGATATCACTATTTTTCCTCCTTCTTTCAATTGTAATGATTAGTAGCTGTAGACACTCCACTGTGTTTAGAGTGGTCTCCCGAGCTACCTGATAATCTCAGTTGTTTCTCTGAACCTCAGTGATCTCTATTTTCTTTAACTCCTATTTAGTACTCTGACCTCAGTCTGGAACTTGGAATCCTCTTCCCTTTTATCCTCCTCCTTTTCTTTGAAGCTAGCTTTCATGATCCCAATCTTCATGTCAAAGTCCTCATTATGCTGCAAGTGTTCTTCCAGGAGCACACAATTCCTTCCACTCTCCAACTGCTGCTCCTTCTCACAACACTTCTAACTGGTCTTCAGCTCCTCCTTTAAGTTTGAAATGGTGCTATTAAGAGCGTTTTTTTCCACTTCCAACTGTTCCATTGAGACCTATTACTTCTGCATTATATTTTTGGTGAGATCTCAAAAGTCTCTTTGGTCTTTTCCTCTAATAGCTTCTATTTCTTTTCCCTTTAATGTATTTTGTGACAGACCTTTAAACTGTTAAGTTGTTCTGTTTTTCTGCCTAATGCTCTTTCCTTTCCTGGGCATTCCCCATCAAAGCATGCCTGTCCTTTAACTCTTTCTGAGAATAACAATCTCTTTCTTGACTCTGATATTTTGCTGTTCAGTTTTCATGGCCTCTTCTTCTATGACATGGCACCTCTAGTCAGCCCCATCAGCTGCTCTTTTGATTCTTTCTTTGTTGAATTTCAGCTCACATGATTCATAGCTTATAATTAGTATGCACTTCATCCTAATACATTTTTGCATCATGTCCAGCTCCTTTTTCTGGGCCCTGATTTCCATGTATAGTGTCCAGATATTCTCCTGCCCTCTTTGTAGTCAGCAAGGATGGCAGCATTGCATCCTGTGCCTTCTTCAGCCTCTGATCTGTGATCCCCCATTTTTCCTAAACTTGGGAAAGCTATATCAACAGAAATGTCTAACCACAATCTGTACAGTCCCTGCAGTCTTTGCAACATGATCTTTGGCTTATCCGCTGGCCTCCTGAGAAAAACTCCACCACTTTTTCTTACCTGGAGAGCTGGTCTGTTTAAAAAGGCATCATGCTCCTAAATTTGAGCCCATTTGGAAAGAAACTTACTTGCTGTTGCTAATTACATCATCGGCTATTAATGCTGCAGGAAAACAGCACTGGATCCATCATTCTCAAGTGGAACAATATCCAGAGACGGCTGCACAATGTACAGCTCAGAGAAACTCAAAGAATCCATTCGGGAAAGATTTACCAAGTGTTAGTTAGTGCTAACTAGTGTGTTTTTGTGGCTTACTCCTTATTATTTGTTTTAAATATATTTTAAATCTATTGGGGTCAGGGGAGAGAAGAAAAAGTTTAGGATTTGTTCCAGAAGGAAGCAATGATTTGATTGTACATGAAAACCAGTGGGGAATATACTAACCAGTGGGGCCCCAATAATCAGTATAGCCCCTTGGCTTGATATGCTGGAGTGGACAAGGCTTTCCACCAAATGGGACAGAGCATACTTCTGGAGGGGATAGAGTGTCAACCCCGACATGGTGAGCTGTCACCTAGTGACTGAGCAGTGTGCAGTTTGAGATGGTTTAAAATTGTAGGGCAGGAGAGCCATTGATGTGACAGAAGGATACAACCTATTTATAGGCTGTGTGTTCAGAACAATAGACCAGGAGAGAAAGAGGAGAAAGTCCTGGAGGGAAGATATTCGTGAGACATTAGGATGGGAAAGCCCTGGGAGGAGACGGAGTTGAGAGAGAGTAGGAGGGGAAGCATGACAATTGGCCACTAGGCTAGAGCAGGACAATCGTGTGGAGGGTGGAGGGTCCTGAAAAGAAGAAAGTGGTGGAAGGGGAAAGGAGAAGAACCTGGAAGATAGGAGAGGGGTGTAGAAAAGTGGAAGGAAGGGAAAAAAAGCCTTCCCCTTTGAAGTTTGGGGCTTTGGAGATTTTAATTTGGGGGGCTCTTCTTAGAGCTGCCCATTGGTGGTCTGAGGTGGTCGAGGCTGTTCATATCTGTGGGTATCTATTCCAGTACAAGGTAGCTGCAGGTCCTTTTCTATTGTAAATGAATTTGTATGTTATCTTAAATGTGTCTCGAAGGATTGTCTTGATCTTATGGGTCATAATATACAAGTTCATATGGAGCTTAAATTCCTAAAGCCTATGAATTTTCTAAAATGTTATAAAGTCATAATGTTTGTGAAAACCCAATGGAACAGAAATATCACAATGGCAAATGATATGTCATGATTATGTAATGTTGTCACAATTATTTGTTGATGTCATAATGTTGACGATGTCACAAGAATTTTGTGATGTCCCTATGGGTTGTCTAACTGCCAATGATTATATGAGCTCAGAAAGTGATTGTGAGGTCTCCAAAGGCATGTGTTGGCAGGAATATGATGAATTCCTAACAATGATGGTCAAAATGTGGCAAAGTGGTCATGACCACTAACAATGTTATATCACAATTTTCATGATATCAGAATGTTTTTATAATATCACATGTCATAAATATTATGTGCTTGAAAACAGAATATGAGTTCAAAAAGGCCCTAAGTTTCACACTGGCAGCGTTTCCAAAGTTAAGATGAGGGGACAAGCTAGTGATGTCATACTGGTGATGAGGTCACTATAGGTTTCTGATGTTGCAATGGAAGGTGTGTTGTCCTTAATCCACAAGGGGGATATAAGTAAATAAACTGATTTTGATGTCACAAAGGAGGCCTTGTGTTTTTTTCAATGGTTCTGAGAAGTCGTAACAGGTTGCGATGTCTCAATGTGATAATCATAGCACAATTACAATATGATGTCACAATGTTTTTGTGATGTCACAGTGGTAATGACATCAGCAATAGGATAATGATGTGATCACACTTGTAATATTTTAATCACAGGTCCGATTTCAATTGCTACTGTTTTACAATGAGGATCTGCTTTAAAGGAAGGAGTTAGAAGTCCCAAAGCACATCAGTTTTCTAACATGTGATGTAGTTAAAATAGATTTGTGAAAACAAAATGGGACAATGATATCACAAAGAAAATGTGATGTCACCATACTATGACATAATGATTTGATGTCATAAATAGTTGTTAATGCCATAATTGTGATGTGGTCACAGCAGGTTTCTGAGGTCACAATGGGATGCTGAAATCAAAATGTTATGGTAGATCTCTATTGTCATTTATTCTAAATAAATATATAAGTTCAAAAAGGGCTTGAGATATCTCCAAATGCAGGTCTCAACACAAAGGCGATAAAGTCCAAAGAGGCTTGAAATGTCACTATATGACACAATGTTCATGACATCTGGTAGTGTGATGTTACAGCAGTCATGTTGTCAGAATGGTTTTCTATGATATGTCATACGTGAAATATCAGGAAGTCAAAACCAGATAATGAACTCACAAATGGCCTAAGATATCCCAAAGGTGATATTTTACCAAAATTATGAGAACAGGAGTTTGTGATGTTACAATGGATTATTGATACCACAATGGTTATGCAGTCACAATGGGTTTCTGATAACAAAACACATGTCACATTTGAAATAAAAGGATTTCGTATGATACACATCAATATTGGATGTATGGTGTAACAATACATATGTAATATCATAATACTATTATGAAATTGTAGTATTGTGAGGCCAAAATGAGCTGATGGTGTCATACCAGGAATGTGATGTCCAAATAGTGATGATGTAACAAGGGGTTTGTGATATTACCATGGCATATATGATCTCAGTTGTCACTAGTTCACAATGAGATTATGGGTAGAAAAAGGGATTGTCATGTCACAAAGGACTTGTGTTTATTCCAAGGAGCTTAGAAATATTCATATGCTAAGAAGTAATCATGGCATGATATTGTGACATCACATTGTCAGGGTGATATTACTGTCCCATGGGGTTTTCACAAACCTATAATCATCACAATGTGATCATGATTTCAAAATGGCAATGTAACATCAAAATGAGTTTGTTATATGAGTGGGGTGATTAGGTCAAATTGTGTTTGAGATCAAAAAAAGTGAGATTGAAATAACACAAGTTCTTCAATTTTATTTGCTCCTAGTACAGGAGTACAGTAGTTCAAGGAAAGAGCTGGGAGTGCCAAAGGCCAGGAATTTTCTAAAATAATATGAGAACATACTCGGTTTGGGAAAACACAATGGGCAGTTATATCATAATGGCAATGTGATGTAAAAATATGATGTAATAATGTTTTAATGTCACAATTAGTTGGTGGTGCCACAAGCATGTTGAAATTACAATACATTTGTGAAGCCATAATTGGTTGGTGATGGCACAATGGAATTACAAAACTCAATTGTCATTAATGCACAAATGTTCACAAAAGGGCTGTGATGTCTCCAAAGTCATGGGTGAAGGCAAAGTTATGAAGTCCTAACTTATTTCATTATATACTTCATTGTAAAGATATTGTCCAAAGAGATTTATTCTATTCTATTTATCTATCTATCTATCTATTTATTTATTTATTTATTTATTTTTACTGTGAAAATTTTGTACACATGAGTTACAATTACATGGGCAATGTAATGAGTAACTTTCTTATCAAGCATTGTTGCTTCCTCCTTTGTTTCAACTTCCCATCCCTTTCCACTTCTCATTCACACTCCCTGACTCCGCTCACCTGCCTCACTTAACCCTTTCCCACCCACCACCCATATATACATTCTCCACCCATATATTCATTGTGAATTACAGACAATTGAGATTCAACCTGCCTTTGTAACATCAAAACCTTTTGTGACACCAACTGTCTCACATTGTCCTTATGATAGCATCAGATCATTGTGATATCACAAAACTTAACAATCATTTCATGCCCTATGACATCACATTGCATTGTGACATCATAGAAGCATTGTAAATGCCTATTCTGCAATGTCATCCTATTTCAAATGTGACCTGTGTGGTATCAGAAACACATTGTGAACTAATCACCATTGTGACATCACATTGCCATAATGATATCAGTAACCCACTGTCCCATCACAAACATGTCTTCTCAACAACCTTTCTTTGCCATGTGATACTTTAGGCTAATAATTTGTTTTCAGTTTGTGAGCTAATAATTTGTATTCAAACTGATAATATTTCAGAAATGACATGTTAAAAAAGATCTTCTGTGATATCAAGGCCACTCTGACATCACACTGCCAGATGTCATGACCATTCTGTCACATAGTGAAATCAGAAACCTGCTAGCACTTCATCACATTTTCACAATATATACTTTAGAAACATCAAAGTTCTTCTGTGAACTCATATATTCATTATGAGTTAGTGAAAATTGTGATCCTGTATACCAGTTTGCTATCCATACCTCTTTGTCACCTCTAATGGTGACTTCAAAACTTTATTATGACATGATATTTCGACCACATTTTCATTGTAATATCACTGTCCCATAGTGTTTTCAGAACACTTTAATTGCTGTAAGGGAAATCATCCCAGAAGCCTCATTTTGAAATATAGTATATTGTAATATTTATAATAGAGTTTACGGTTGCAAGTAAGCTATTGTTACAAAGACCTCCAGCAAGCAAATAAAAGTAACACAGCTAGGAAACATGCTAAAGAGAAACAAAAATCAAAAAACAAAAACCATGCCAACAATGGTATGGTAGCTTAATTGGGCTGCAATGATGACCGAAGCTGAGCCGGGAGACAGGACACAGGACATGATCAGTGAGACAATTGGCATGACATAATGATGTCTAAGCAGGTTCAGACCTAAGTAGGTTGGTGCAGAGGTCAGATCATCAGGAAATTCCCAGTTCAAGCAAATTCAGTTACCTATCAGCCAAGTACCCACACCTGTCTCCAGGGATATGGTCATGAACATTACCTTGGAGTAAGGTGATAGGCAGGGGGTTTTCTTCACCCAGCAAGATGCAAGACCCCACAACCAACCATGTGGCCAATAAGGTGATGGCCAGAACTGACCTCCATACTTCATCATGACCTCATAACTTTTTAGATATCAAGCTCTTTCCTTGAACATTTTGAACATGGAATTCATTATGAACTAGTAGCAACTGAAGTCGTACATATCATTGTGATATTACAAGCTCATTGTGACATCCCAAATCCATTGGGACCTCATCAGCACTGTGATATCTAATTGCTGATGTGACATCATGATCATATTGTGACTTGAAGTTCCTTCTGAGAACTACATGTTGGAGCTTTCCAGAATTTACCTGTTGGAAACTTTCTATATACAAGTTTGTCAGGCAGCGGTCTCAATGGTTTTCAAGGAAGTTTTGGCAGTGGCTGGTTTAAATTACCAGCATGTCAAATAACCAGATACAGGCAGAAGGTTTGAGCAGGTAATTCTTTTCACAAGATCAGTATCCACATTTACACACTTGTTACCATTTTTTTTTTTTTTGCTTCATTCTTTAATCTTGAGTAGTAGCTCGAGAAACATCACTGATTTTAGAGTGGTCTCCTGAGCTAACTGATCCGTTCAGTTGTTTCCTTGCCCCTACATGTTCTCTAGTTTCTTTAACTCCTTTTTATTATTGTGAACCTGTTTGCAGTTTGGAGACTTCTTCCATTTATCCTCCTCCTTTTCACTCTTTAAAGATTGCTTTTATGATCCCATTCTGCTTTTTAAATTCCTCCTGACCTTGCAAGTGTTCTGCCAGGGTCACAGGAAAGTTCCTTTGAATGTTCAAATGCTGCTCTTTCAGCAGCATCTTTGCTTGTTCTTCATCTCCTCCATTCTATTCTCAGTGGTGCTATTGAGAGGGTTTTTTTTCACCTCCATCTGTTTCATTGGGACATGCTACTTCTGCATTACATTTATTGTGAGGATCTTGTCATTGTCTTTGGGTTTTCCTCCAGTAGCTCCTCTTTCTTTTTCTACACTTCCTTGTATTTTTATGACAAGTCGTTCAACAGTGTAACACTTGTGTTTTTTTTTTTTTTTTGCCTAATGCAGTTCTTCCCAGGTATTCCCCATCAAAATATGAGTTTCCTTGACTATTTCTAAAGAGTAACAATCTGTATTTTGACCCATTTATTACTCTGCTCACTTTTCTTGGCCTCTTCTTCAATGACACAGGAATTTGGGGTCTATAATTCTAACTGGCCTTTGAGTTGTTCCTCTGGTGCTTTGAATTTTTGCTCACACCCTTCAAAGGTAAAAGTTTAATGCACTGTTGTATCATGGCCAGCTCCTTTTACCTGGCCTTGATTTCACGTACAGTGTCAGGATGTTCTCCCTGCCTTGCTTGTAGTCAGCAAGGATGGAAGCACTGGTGTCTTTGTCCTCCTCAGCCTGTGACCTGTGGGCTCGACCTTTGTATAAGGCACACCTTGTCTTATGTACTTGGATTTCATTGGATTCTGCATTTTTCTCAGTTTCATTTTGTGAATTTTTGTTCTTATTTTTGACTCTCACAATTTTATGATTTATGTCATCAAATCTTTTCTTCACATCTGATAATTCTTTCTTTTCTCCATTGTGCTGTTTAATGCACTTCTAACCTATTTGTGGGTTTTGATTGGCATGTATTTGAGATTTAGAATATTTTTTAGCCTGTGTTTTCAAACAGAAATGTGTGAAATTTTTCATCACCACATTTTTTCTTAAGTTCAGTGGGCTGATTTTTAAGTTTGCCACAGTTGGATTTCAGACTCCTGAGCTCATTTGCCTTATTCTCAGGAGATATAATCACAGTTTCCCAGTGGCAACCTGCCTACTTAATATGTTATTTTTAATCCTTCTCTTCCTTGGAAATTCCTTTTTCCCTTGCTGTTTACTTCCAGTAAGCACACAGATCTAGTGCTAGAGCTTCCCTATTGATATTTGCAAATGAATCAAACTGTCTTCACCCTGAGTCTCTTTATCCCTGTGCTGGTGCTGCTATGTGTAACCCCTTCTTAGACTGTTTTTTCTTCCACTGTATAACTGTTATGAAACACCTATTGGGCAACTGCTACCAACTCAGATGATACCTTTTCTCAAATCCTTCTAAAGTGTGAAGATTTTTCCTAGTATCTGGGCTGACGGTGTAGTGAAAGCCATATTTAGGGCTCTTCAATTTTCCTGGGCCTCAGGATCTATAGGCATATAGTTCCTATAGGCCTCTTGGAGGCTTTCTAGAAAAGCATTAGAGATTCTTTGGGGCAGTATAGTGTCATTCATCTTAATTCAATAGTTGGCTTCCAAGCTGCTGCCCTTACCCTGCTAACAGGCTTGCAATATTGCTAAGCACATCCTTACCTTGATTGATGTTCTACTCCCAGCTTGGTTGAGTCTGGGGAAAGACTTGTTCCAATAGGAATGGGTCTTCAGTAGGGGAATGATCTAGTCCAAGGACCACCTTCAAGCCACTGTGCAGTATTCGCTCCCTTCCTCCCAGTTGGAAAGCACCTGTAAAATTTCCCTAAGTCATCCCAGGTGGGCTGATGTAAAGAGATGAATCCCTGGGCTTTTTTAGAAAGGACGGATTTTGCTATTTCCCCTTATAGATGACAATAATTGTAAAAGGGACATGCATTAGAAAGTTGGTTTGCCCACCATTTCCCCAATGTGCCTGCTATGTACCACCTCAGGCTGGTTCAAGTAACTAATTCTGGTATGGAGGGACTGAACATCAGAGATGCTGATGGCACAGATTGGGAGGATGTGTCTTCTTCTGGGGGATCCTGTAACACCAGAAGGAAGATATTTCAGTTACAGGAACTTTAACATATTGTACTCCCATCCTGGAAAAAAATGGAGTAAGCAGAGGTTTATACATGAAACAGCACTATCAGCACACAAAAATAGCCATAAACCCTAAACCCACATGTCCCATATCTCTCAGTGATGCCCTCTTGAGTAGGTATGAGATGACCGCTGGAGGAGATCCCATAAGGACTACTGAGGAGATCCCAGATGACCTCTGGAGAAGGTCCCAGATGACCTTTCAAGAAGGCTACAAAAGACCAATCAAGGAGGTCTCAGATGACTTTAAAGGACCCTCCAGATGACCTCTTGAAGTCTCTAGTTGACCTCCGGATGAGGTCCCAGATGGCCTCATGATGAGGTTCCTATTAATGTAATGAGGACATCTGAGATGACCTGTTGAGATGGCCTAACATGACCCTTGGAGAGGTCGCAGATACCTTTTCACTTTAGTGTCCAGATGACCAGTGGAGGAATTCCCAAATGGCCTCTTCAGGGACCCCAAATGACCTCCAGAGGAATTACCAGGTAAACTATAGAAGAGGTCGCAAATAGCCTCTCGAAGAAGCCCCAAATTTCCACTGGAGTCAGTCCCAGATGTCCTACCAATAATGCCCCAGATGACTGGAGGAAGACCTAGATGAAGACCTCGAGGAGGGCTAAGATAACTTTCAGAATAGGTCACAGATGGCTTCAAAAGGAAGCCCAAGATGAACTCTCAAGAAGGCCCCAGATGGCCTCTCAAGGATGGCCTCTTGAGATTACCCAAAATATCCTTCAGAGGAGGTCCAATTGGCCTCTTGAGAATGCCACAGATGAGCTCCAGAGGAGGTTTCAAAATCAGGCTGACAAGTTTGCCGAGACTCTCACTCCTACATGGGTCTGAAATAACTCTTGTTTTCTGTTTTTTTGTGTGTTTTTGGTTTGTTTGTAGTTTTTTGGGGTTTTTTTGGCTGATTATGGGGCCTGAACTCTGGGCCTGGGCCCTGTCCCTCAGGTCATCTGCTCAAGGCTAGCACTCTACCACGTGAGCCACAGTGCCACTTCTAGCTTATTCTTCTCATGTGGTTTTGAGGAATGGAACCCAGGGCCTAAGGCATGCAAGGCAAGCACTCTACCACTGAGCTACCTCCTTAGCCCTGAAATGACTCTTATCCCTGTTGGTCCACAGGAAACAACAACTCTGGGGAGGTTTTCACCCCTGAGGGATGAGAAACTCACATACAAGGAGGTTTTCCTAGGGTCCAAGACCCGGTTCAATTCATATGAATTATCTCTAGGGGGCCTCCAAAATTTAAGTCCTGTAAAGCATGAAATAATCCATCAAGGTATCATTAAGATAATAAAATTATTTACACTAAAAGGGGTCTGTGTTTATCTTGTCCTGGGCTGGATATTCAGGCCAAGAGCAGCATTGAACACCAAACCTCAGACATCCAATGGGCAGAAATGCCCTTTGTTAATTCATCTGCAAACAACCAATACAAAAATTATGATCTCCAAACATCAAACTTCAAAAGACAAGGTTTTTCTTTTTCCTTCTTCACTCCTCTATATATCTGTCCTTTCTTCCAGGACTTTCCCTATTAGCCTTCTACCAGTTCCTTCTTCTTTTTAGGCCTATCTACTTTCCACATGACTGTGCCCCATTGATGAGTTGCCATCCTTACCCTCCTGCTCTCACTCAACATCCTCTCTTGTCAGGTCTTGCCCTCCTGCTGTCTCACCACTTTCTTCCCTCCAGTTATTTCCCCTTTCTCTTCTCTTCATTTGATATGAACATAGCCTATATAACCCTATATAAGGGCTGTACATTTCCAGCCCTCCAACAGATCTCTTGTCTAAGTTTTCTATTGTCACTTCTCAAAATGCACAATGCCCTATCCCTTCCTGACATATCTAAGTGTGTTACATGACAGCTCAACCCCTTCAGAAGCATAAACCCCCCTCTCCCATAGGCCAAGCCATAGGGGCAAGATGATGATTAGCTCCCACAAATGATTGGGGCCCAGGTGCTTATTCAAGAATCCTCATTGATAACAAGTACCAATTGAAATTGATATTACAAACTCATTATGACAGCACCAAACAATTGCGACCTCATCATCAATATGACATCACTCATGCATTTAGCCACGATCACATTGTGACATCACAAACCTATTATGACCTCTTACAATCATTGAAAAAAAACATGGCCTTTGTAACATCACAGTCCCTTTGTGTACCCCTATCCTCATTGTGTACTATGACAATTGAGATCAGACATGCCATTGTATCATCACTAAGCCTTTCTGAGATCATTACCAGTGTAACATCACATTGCTCATTGTGACATCACCAACCTTCCACTTCACCATAGCATTATTACTTCGCATTGGCATTGTGATGTCATAGGCAGATTTTTGAATGCCTATTCTCTGAATTCATTCTATTTCAAATGTGACTCTGAGTTGATAGCAGAAACACTTATGATGCAGTAACCAGTGTGACAGCATATCGTATTTGGTATATAACTCCTATTGTGTTTTTGAAAAACTAATATAACTTCATTAAATTTTTCAAAATCATGGCCTTTGTGACTTCAAGTTCCTTCTGTGAACCCCTATCCTTATTTCTAAGAGCAATTGAAATGGAATATGTAATAGATATTACTAAAATTATGAAATCACCTCATTACATCTGTGACAGCACAGTCCTATAGTGACATCACATTGCTGTTGTTACATCAAAATCAAATTGTGACATCTCAAACCTATTATGACCTCTGAGCACCTTTGAAAATACACATCATTTTTGTGATATAGTCCCATTTTTTCCATATTTTCATTGTGAACTAATGACTACTGCAACATATATGCCAGTGTAATACCACAAAGCATTATGACATCATAATTGTCATTTTGACAACATCACTTTATTTTGATATCCCCAAAGTACAGTGTCATTAACTATTATGGCATCATATAGCCAGGATGACATTATAGACACATTGTGAATGCCTATGTTGTGATTTCTTTCTTTCAAATGAGGAATGTGGTTGGTATCAGAAACCCATTTTGACTTTATAACCATTGTGTCATGACAATCATTTTGTGACCTCCCATTGCTATTGTGATATCATTAACCCATTATGACATCGCAAATTGGTCCTGTTCTATTAATTTTTGTGACATTTGGCTATTTTGACATCTTAGATTCTAGGTAAGTTCATAATCTGCTTTTCACATGATAATATTTCTGGAATGAGGGTTCCGGGAAGATGGCAGAAGAAAAGCTGGAGGCTAAACAAGCTCTCGCATAGAAAGCAGTTTTAGAGGTCCAGTGAACAGTCCTAAGCCAAAGAATCACACCAAGTGTGCCATCACAGGACAGAGAGGCCAGAGGGGGAAAATCCAGGCAAGGAGACGGTTCTGTGCATTGTCAGCAGAGGCCATACCGCCATTCCTAAAACAGAGAGTTCAGGATGAAGGAGCCAGACGCAGCAGGCGAGCGGATTGTACTCAACACCAGCAAGAACTGACAACGAGCAGTCATCTTCATCCTGCAGTTCCCAGACCAGAGACAACCCAGGAACCAAGCCTTGGCGTGAACAGAAGCCTGACATCCTCACTCTTCCTTCACAGGGAACAGAGGAGGGAAGGTCACCCCTCCCCCTCCCAGTACCAGAGATCTCCATCTTGGACACCAACAAAGCTCGGCGGAACTGGTAGCACCAACTCAGGCCTTGGAATAAAACTATCGTCATTTAGCAGATCACAAGAGCCTAACCTGACCTGCCAGACTCAGTCCCACCCAGGGAAAAGTCACCCAGTTCCTGCGCAGGCCTTAGGAGTGGCTTTCTTCACAGGATAATCAGAGCCAGTGGCTGCCCTTCCCTTTAGCAGCCTTGACAATCAATTGAAATTCAGTAAACAGAAACCCTGAGAGTGGCTCCAGACTGGGCTCTGTGAGTTTCTCACAAACTAGCCCCCGTGAAAAGCTAAAGTTTGCTGAAAGGCCTCAATTCTACCCATAATCTAGCCTCATCACAGAATCTCCAAACGAGGAAAAAGCCATCTCCCTCTTTTGTGATATTAAAAGTAGACCACTATCCCATTGAACTAGCCTGGGAAGAGGATCGCAAAATCCTGGGTAAAACAGAGCATTTTTCTGCCTGTTCAAACAAACTGACTTAAGAAACCAACCAAGCCACAGGACCACAAGCAGAGGAGAGACTCCAACAAGAGGCTGGTTACAGACACTAGGGAGATACCGGATTTTTCCCACCACTCCCCCCAAAATTAAAGAACTTCTTCTTCTCCTTCTTCTTTCTTCTCCTTCTTCTCCTTCTTCTCCTTCTTCTCCTTCTTCTCCTTCTTCTTCTTCTTCTTCTTCTTCTTCTTCTTCTTCTTCTTCTTCTTCTTCTTCTTCTTCTTCTTCTTCTTCTTCTTCTTCTTCTTCTTCTTCTTCTTCTTCTTCTTCTTCTTCTTTCTAATTTAATTTAATTTTTTTTGGTGAACATACTCTACAGAGGGGTTACAATTACATGGGCAAGATAATGAGTACATTTCTTATCAAGCGTTGCAGCCTCCTCCTTCGTTTACCCTTCACATCCCTTCCCAGCCTCCCCCCAAACCCCCACCCAATTCTACCCCCACCCCCGCACCAATGTTGTAAAGCTCGTTTTTGACATGTCAATTTGTACTTCTCATTGTTGCAACAGGTCCACCTGTATTCTTAAACGTCTTGTTTTTCCCCATCTCCTCCACAAGTAATACTGACATCAATATAGTGAAAGCAGGAGTTATACTGTGGGGGAGGGACATACAAAGCAAAAAAGAGATAGTCTTATAAATGCGTTAGAAACAAATGCATGAAAGAAAAATAAAACATTAAAATCCATATCTAAGGGTTCATTTTCCTAACATCACATTATCTGACCTTTTCCGCTTGACTCATACATATACTAGATTTCTTTGGGCCTGGCTTACTTCACTTAATATAATTTTTTCCAAGTTTTCCATTTCCTAACAAATGGGGCAATGTCATTCTTTCTGATGGAGGTATAGAATTCCATTGACTATATAGGCCACAATATATACCACATTTTCTTGATCCATTCATCTACTGAGGGGCATCTAGGGTGGTTCCATATCTTAATGCTATGGAAAATAATGCTGCAATAAACATAGTTGTGCTGGTAGCTTTCCTGGGGTCTTGTTTGTAAACATTTGTGTAAATGCCCAAAATTGCGATTGCTGGGTCATAGGGGAGCTCTATGTGAAGACTTTTGAGGAACCTCCATACTGCTTTCCAAAGTGGTTGATCAAGCATACATTCCCAACAACTTCCTCCTCTTCTCCTTCTTCTTCCTCTTTCTCTTCTTCTTCTTCTTCTTCTTCTTCTTCTTCTTCTTCTTCTTCTTCTTCTTCTTCTTCTTCTTCTTCTTCTTCTTCTTCTTCTTCTGCTTCTGCTTCTGCTTCTGCTTCTGCTTCTGCTTCTGCTTCTGCTTCTGCTTCTGCTTCTGCATCTTCTTTATGGTACATTTTATAAAAAAAAAAAATTCCTTTTCTAAAACTTTTTTTAATTTTTAATTTTTACCTTTTTTGAAAAAAATTGTTTTCTAGTAACTTTTGTTTCCTCTCATAATTTTTATTTTAGGGATACATGTGTGTGTGTGTTTTTTTCTTTTTTTTGTAAATTTTTTTTCTTTTTGTTTAGCTCTATTGAACTTCTGATCTATTTTTCTTCCTTTCTTATACTTTTCACCTTTTCTTCTCTTTCGTTCTTCTTTATATGACTTGTCCTGCACATCCTCAGATAAACCTGTAGTTAAATATTAGACCCTATCCCCCATTGTGTACACACTTAATCCACAAATTTATTACTCAACTCAAAACCTCTGAGACTTAAATTCCTTAATAGGAGTACTACCTCTTTATACTAACATAATATTTTAAGGATTCTTATTTTTAAGTTTTTCACATCTCCTTTATATCCTTCCCCATCTCTCATTATATTCACGTTCTTCTCTGATTGGCTTATTTTCGTTTTGCATAATATTATTAATTTTTACTTTTCTATTTTTTCTAGTCTCTTTTCTTTTCCCTTTTTTTCTTTTTATATCTTTCTCTACTTTCATCCTATCCAACCTATTTACTACTTTGAGATTAGTACTTAGTTTACTCTCCCTGTGCATTCCCACATCACTCTATTCCTATTTTTTACCCACATTACTTCCTAACCCTAATAATTTCTGCTTTTCCAAATTCTTCTTGGCGGCTCGTAGCCCATTAATATACAGTTGTTTGAGGTTGAATAGATGTATCGGTTGAACTAGATTGTATCTGCAGACTACTGACTGTGCAAATTCAGACTTTGGTTGATGCTTGTCTTACAATAGTGTTGTAGCACAAAACTGGTGTTATTTTCATCCCAAATGGGCAGATAAGCCGGAAAAACACGAGAAAATTGGCAAGTCCGGGTATTTCAACTCCCATTCATCATAATCAGGGGACAGAACATATAATGAGGAGAGTTCCCAAATAGCTCTACAAACGCTGCTGGCAAACATGATGAATGAAAAGATTGAAAACATACAGAGGACCCTGAATGAGCGTGATAGGGAGAGAGAGGAGGCAAACAAAAGGTCAATGCAGGAAAAGATTGAAAACCTACAAGGACTCTGTATGAGCATGATAGGGTAAGAGAGGAGGCAATCCAAAGTTTATACAGGAATATCATGAGCGTGAGTACGCTACTCAAAAACTGATACAGGATTTGTGTGAGCAGCTTGAGAATACTCAAAGAAAAAGGGAGGAATGGCGTGAACAGGCTGAGAACACTCAAAGAGAACTACAGGAACGGCAAGAACAGAAGCGGGAGGAAGCTAAGCAAAGAGTAATACAGGAATTAAGAAAGCAGGATGAGAATACACTAAAGGCATTCATGGGATCCATTACCAAAGCGGTGAAGGAAGTCAGGGAGACTACAAAGGGAATGCTGAATGGAACCCAACAGAAGGAATGGGAGTCCAAGGAAACCATAACCAATCAACTAAGTTATTTGAGAATAACCACTGAACCCCAAATTAAGGAAGTAAAGAAGTACATACAAGATCTAAAACAAAGCTTCAACAAAGAATTGGAAGACATCAAAGCTGACCAATTTGAAGGAAAAGAGATAACAAACAAAGTAGAAAGTCTTCACAGCAGGTTAGACCATGCAGAAGATCGAATCTCAGGGATTGAACACAGCCTAGACATTATAGAGAAAGAACATACAACCATCCAATAACTCCAAAAATATGATAGATCTATCCAACACTTGGAAGAAACCATCAGAAAGCCTAATCTAAGGATAATGGGTGTAGAGGAGCACCTAGAAACAGAAGTCAATGGTCTAGGAAATTGGTTTAACATGATCCTAGCAGAGAACTTCCCAAACATGCAAAAAGACAGGCGTATTCAGATATAAGAAGCTTTTAGAACCCCAAAAAGACCAGACCAGTATAGGACATCCCACCATCACATTATAATCCACACAGGATCAACTCAGATCAAGGAAAAGATCCTTAAAGCTGTGAAGGAGAAAAGATTAATCAAGTATAAAGGGAAACCAATTAGAATCACTTCAGATTTCTCAGCAGAGACAATCAAAGCAAGAAGAACCTTGAATGATGTATGCCATGCCCTAAAAACAAACAACTATCAACCAAGAATACTGTACCCAGCTAAACTTTCCTTCATAACTGAAGGCAAATAAAAACCTTCCATAGCAAAGAAAAATTGAAACAATACATCTCCGCCAAACCAGCCATACAAAAGATTCTTAAACATGTCCTACACATAGAAAACCAACAAGACCGCAATAAAGGCCAAGAAACTGCACCCAAACTGAGAATCCAAGAACCATAGGAAGAACCCAGTTTTTGCAGCCCCCAAGAATGTGGATAACATGGCAGGAACTCCCAAATATGTCTTAGTCCTTTCTATCAACATTCACGGACTTAACTCTCCAATTAAGCAACATAGAATGTTTAGGTGGATTAAGAAACAAGATCCTTCTATCCGCTGCCTTCTGGAGTCACATCTTGCCAGTAAAAATAAACAAATTTTCATTGCTAAAACTGGAGAAAAATCTACCAAGCAAACGGCCCCCATAAACAGGCAGGAGTTGCAATCCCAATATCAGATAAAATAGACTTCAAATTAAAATTCGTGAGAAGAGATAAAGAAGGTCGCTACATACTAATTAAGTGATCTCTCCTTCATGAGGATATTAAAATTCTAAATATCTATTTGCCAAACAATGGAGCACCCAAATTTACCCAAGAAAAACTACTTACCCTCAAATCCCACATAGATCCAAAGACATTAATTGTTGGGGATTTTAACACACTTCTCTCCCCCTCTAGATAGATCAACAAACATGATAAATGAAAAGATTGAAAACATACAGCTGACCCTGAATGAGCATGATACGGACAGAGAGGAGGCAAACAAGGCAAAAACTCAACAGAGAAATTGCAGATCTAAACAGCTGCATAGATCAACTATATTTAACAGACATGTCCTGAATATTTCATCCAGCAGCATCAGAATACACGTTTTTCTCAGAAGCACATGGAACATTTTCTAAAATTGACCACATTTTAGGACAAGCAAACTTGTCCAAAATCAGAAACATTGAAGTTATACCTTGCATTCTCTCTGACCAAAAGGGAATAAAATTAGAACTCAACACCAAAAGCCACCAAAGAAAGTCTGGTAACACATGGAGCCCGAACAACACACAGCTGAATCACGAGTGGGTCATGGAAGAGATTAGAAAGGTAATCCAAATATTCATGCTATTCAACAGAAATGAGCACACAAATTACGAGCTCCTCTGGGACACAGCAAAGGCAGTACTCAGTGGCAAGTTTATAGCTCTGAGCTCCTACATCAACAAATTGGAGAGATCTGAAACCAACAATTTAATGACACATCTAAACCTCCTTGAAAAAGAGCAGCAAGATAAACCACAATCCAGTTCACAGAAACAAATAATTAAAATTAAATCAGAATTAAATGAATTAAAATCCAAAAAACATTAGAAAGAATCAACAAAACAGAGTGGGTTCTTCGAAAAAATTAACAAAATTGACAGACTTTTAGCAAATCTTATCAGAAAAAGAACAGAACACACCCAAATAAATAAACTCAGAGAAGAGAATGGAAACAACCAAGATTCAGAACATTATAAAGGAATACTTCTCAAAATTTATGCTAATAAGTTTGAGAACTTGACAGAAATGGACCTTTTCCTAGCAAATACTGACATGCCAAAACTAAACCGAGATGAGTTAAACTATCTTAACAGGCCCATATCAAGCATTCAAATAGAAACAGCAATAAGAGACCTCCCAGCGAAGAAAAGTCCAGGACCAGATGCTTTTACAGCGGAATTCTACAAGGCCATAAAAGCAGAGTTCACACCAATACTCCTCCAACTCTTCAACGAAATTGAAAGAGAAAGCTCACTACCGAACACATTCTATGAAGCCATCATAACCCTCATCCCAAAACCAGGCAGGGACTCATCAAAAAAGAGAACTATAGACCCATTTCTTTGATGAACATTGATACAAAACTTCTCAACAAAATTTTGGCCAATTGACTTCTACAATTCATCCAAAAAATCATACACCACGATCAAACAGGATTCATTTCAGGGATGCAAAGCTGGTTCAATATATGCAAATCAATTAATATAATTCATCAAATCAACAAGAGCAAGGATAAGAACTACATGCTTATCTCAATAGATGCAGAAAAAGCATTCGACAAGATCCAACACCCCTCTATGATGAAGGTTTGCAAAAATTAGGAATGCATGGTACATTCCTCAATACAATAAAGGCTGCATATGACAAACCTACAGCCAGCATTATACTTAATGGTGAAAAACTGAAGCCATATTCTCTTTACTCAGGAACAAGACAAAGATGTCCACTCCTTCCACTTCTCTTTAATCTAGCTTTAGTATGTCTAGCTACAGCAATAAGACAAGATGCAAATATTAAGTGGATCCAAATAGGGAAAGAAGAAACAAAGCTCTCCCTCTTTGCAGATGACATGATATTGTATTTAAAGAGTCCCATAGAATCCACTCCCAAATTACTCAAGCCGATTCAAAACTTTGGCAAAGTAGCATTGTATAAAATGAACCCCCCAAAATCAATGGCTCTTCTGTATACCAACAATGAGAAAAGTGTGACTGAAATTAGGAAGGCAATTCTGTTTGTAATAGCCCCACAAAAAATAAAATACCTAGGAAATAACTTAACCAAAGAAGTGAAGGACCTCTATGATGAAAACTTTAAAATTTTGAAAAAGGAAATCAACACAGAACTTAGAACATGGCAAAACCTCCCAGGCTCCTGAAAATGGCAATACCTCCCCAGGCTATCTACAAATTCAATGCTACACCTATCAAAATTCCAACCTCATTCTTCTAGGAAATAGAAGAGGCAATCCAAAAATTCATATGGAATAATAAAAGGCCCCTTATAGCAAAAACGCTACTCAACTGAAAGAACACTGCTGGCAGAATATCAATACCAAATTGTAAACACTACTATAAAGCCATAGTAATCAAAACAGCTTGGTTCTGGCATAAGACCAGACCTCAGGACCAATGGAATAGAATTGAAAACCCAGACATGAACCTACAGACCTATAGCCATTGAATCTTCGATAAGGGAGCTAAAAAACAGAATGTTAGAAAGACAGCCTCTTCAGTAAATGGTGCTGGCAAAATTGGTTAACTACTTGTAGAAAACTAAAGCTAGATCCTTATATATCACCCTGCACCAGAATCAACTCCAAATGGATCAAAGGCCTTGGAGTCAAAGCAGACCCTCTACAAACATTAAAGGATGGAATAGGAGATACTCTAGGTCTCCTTGGATCAGGCAGACATTATCTTAATATAGACCCAGAAACACGGCAAATCAAAGAATTCTTGGACAATGGAATTGCATGAAGGTGCAGAGCTTCTGCATGGCAAAGGACACAGCTAGCAAGATTAATAGAAAGCCCAAGGATTGGGAGAAGATCTTCACTAGCTATACAACAGACAAGGGTCTCATATCTAAAATATACTTGGAACTCAATACATTAAATCCCCCAACCAAAAATCCTCAAAGAAACAACTGCCCAATAAATAAGTGGGCTAAAGACATAAAGAGGAACTTCTCTTAAAAAGAAAGAAGGATTGCTAATAGACACATGAAGTAATGCTCAACCTCCCTAGCCATAATAAAAAGGCAAATCCAAACAGCATTGAGATACCACCTCACCCCAGTTAGGATGGCAAAAATCAAGATCTCTAACTACAACAGATGCTGGAGGGGATGTGGACAGAAGGAACCTTACTGCATTGTTGGTCGGATTGTAAACTTGTTGAACCACTTTGGAAAGTAATATGGAGTTTCCTCAAAAGACTTCACATAGAGCTCCCCTATAACCCAGCAATTCCACTTTTGGCCATTTACCCAAAGGTTTACAAACAAGACCATACCAAAGCTACCAGCACAACTATGTTTATTGCAGCATTATTTACCTTAGCTAAGATATGGAACCAACCCAGATGCCCCTCAGTAGATGAATGGATCAAGAAAATGTTGTATATATACACAATGGAATTCTATGCCTCCATCAGAAAGAATGGCATTGCCCCATTTGTTAGGAAATGGAAAGGCTTGGAAAAAATTATATTAAGTGAAGTAAGCCAAGCCGAAAGTCACATAGGTCCCATGGTTTCCCTTATTTACAATATCTAGTATATGTATGAGTCAAGTAAAAAAGTTCAGATACATGATGCTCGGAAGATGTACCCTTAGATATGTATTTAAAGTTATTTTTTATTCATGCATTTGTTTCTAACGCATTTATAAGATTATTTCTTTGTTGCTTTGTATGTCTCTCCTCCACAGTATAACCCCTGCTTTCACTATATTTGAAGTCAGTATAATTTGTGGAGGAGATGGGGGAAAACAAGTCGTTTAAGGATACAGGTGGCCCCTTTGGAACAATGAGAAGTACAAGTTGTCATGTTGAAAATGAAATTTACAACTTTGGTGGGGGGGGGGCGGGGCAAGAGGGGTGGATTGGTTGGGGGGGCAGAGGGAGACTGGGAAGGGATGTGAAGGGTAAATGAAGGAGGAGGCTGCAATGCTTTATAAGAAATGTACTCATTACCTTTCCAATATAATTGTAACCCCTCTGTAGAATATGTTCCCCCCTCAAAAAATAAAATAAAATAAAAAGAAATGTGCTCATTAGCTTGCTCATGTAATTGTAACCCCTCTGTATGGTATTTGCCCAATAAAAAAACTTACTAATAATAAAAAAAAGAAAAGAGAAAAAAATAGTTCAGGAATATATGGTATCAGATATCCACACTGACATGGCCACTGAGACATCACACAACTAGATGTCATTGACCACTGTTTTACATTGTGACATCACAAGCCTCTCAACTATTGTGACAACACATACTTTTGGAGTCATCACAGTCTTTTGAGAACTCATAATCATTGTAAGTTAATGACAATTGAGATCCACCATGCCATTGTGACATCATCAACCCATAGTGATATTACAAATCTATTGTGAGTTCCTCAACACTATGGTATAACCAACTAATTTTGACATCAGACATAATTATGGAAGTGGGGACCAAGATGGTGCCGAAACAGTAGGGAAACACCACAGCTCTCTCCAAACAGAGAGAGTTCCAAAGCTCAATTTCCCTAAAAGACCCATGACTGAAAAGATAAACGAGGTGCAATAAAAAGTAAAGGAAAAAATTACAATGGGAAAAACACAAAGACCCTTCCCCAACTATTGATATTCTTGTAAATCTGTGCCAAACCAGAGCCTAGCTCAGAGCCCACAGAACCACCGTAGGCTATCTGAGGAATGCCCACGAAGAATATACGCAAAGGACTGGTGACAGAATCAGTGATTGTTAAAAGAGGAACCTCAGAGCTTGGAACCTTCACAAAGAGATTTCATCAATCCCTCATTGGTAGAGCAACCTTGCATAATCCTACCAAATTCCCCAGGGCTCAGAACAACAGGGGTCCATCCACTGAAGGCCAGTGAAGGCGACTCCCAAGTGCCTGTGCTGATATAGATATTGCAAATAGAGACAAAAACATCAGAGCTCAGAACATGCAGAAAGATCCGATTGGACCCCTCACTGCAAAGTGGTTCCATGCCATCCTGCCAAAACTCCTGGGCCCCCAGAACCACAGTGACCCATAGTAAGCCAATGCAAAAACACCCATGGTGCTTACCATGACAGCATAAACAGAGTCAGAGATGGTGTAAAACACAGGCCCTGAGCCACCACCATCACCCAGCCGAGCCCACAATCATCTCAATACAATGCTAACCCTGGTAGCAACCTGCAATCTACAGTGCACAGAGACAATGATCTGTGGCAGCACCATTCGACAGCTCTCAACCAGTTCTAGCTAAGTACCCCAACAGGAACAGCCTTACCCCATTCCAAGAGAGACCAGTGCTGGCAGTAACCTCCAAAGCTTGCCCCATACACTTTCCCCTGCAACCTGGACTACAGGTTACACTAAAACTGTGCAAGGACCTCATCAGCCTTTGGAGCACACCTAGCTCACCAGGCTTGAAAAAAGCAACCCAGAAAGGGAGCTTAAACACTCAAGCTGGGAAGCGCACCAATGGGCCACAGGAGCCAGCAGAAGAAGAAATCCAAACTGTGTACCCTCCATGGGAAACCCAGCAAGACAGGTCCCACCTAAGCCCAAAGAATGTTTTTCAGGTTGGTTACAGAAAGACAAGACCAGGCAGGGGGATGGGTGACTGAGCTACATAAACTACCTCTCCTGATTGAAGTCAGAGGCTGAGCACAGGTTTCAGAAGAGACTGGAAAGAAAGTCACAGCAGCCCTCAGGATCCAACCCATGACAGCAAAAGATCTTGTGGGTGCAGGGAGCCTAACACCAGAGCCTACCTTGTGTATCCCAGACTGGTTATTGAACAACTCAGGCCACCAGCACCTAATTATAGTCAGGAATGGGCTGGAAAGATGGCTCAGTGGTAAAGTGCATGCATGAGGACCTGGTTAAATTCCTCAGCACCAAATAAGCAGAAAAAAACAGATGTGGAAATGTGGCTCAAGTGGTAGAGTGCTATCCTTGATCTGAAGATCTGAGGGACAACACCAAGGTACAAAGTTTAGGTCCTACAACAGACAAAAGAAAAGAACCACATGATTATCTCCATTGATGTGGAAAAGGCTTTTGATAAAATACAAATTTATTCATGTTAAAGGCTCTGAAGAGAATAGTAGAGGAATTTTCTTAAAACTCTGTAAGCCATATATGAGAGAGCAAAAGCCAATATTATACATAAAGGGGAGATACTACAACAAATTCTCCTAACATTAAGAACAAGGCAAATATGTCCACTCTAACCACTCCTCTTCAATATATTCCTGGAATGCTTAGCCAGAGTAATAAGACAAGAGAAAGACTTTAAAGGGATCTGCATTGGGAAGGACGAAGTTGAACTATCTTTTTTGCAGATGAGATGGTATTATACTTCAATGATCCTTAAAACTCCACCCCAAAACAGTTTATAAACCACTTTTGCAAAGTAACAGGATACAAAAACCCAAAAAATCAGTTCTCTCTACTAACACCAACAACAAATAAGCTGAAAAGAAAATCAAGGAAATAACACCATTCACACAATGACCTCAAAAAATAAAATATTTTGGAATTAACTTAACCAAAGAGGGAAAGGATCTATTTAAAGAAAAGTATAAAAACATAAAGATATCAGGACACTAGGAAATGGTGCTAAAACCATTCTAGGCAAAAAAAAGGGAGGGCTCTCTATGCTGGACTTCAAACTCTACTATAGATCCATAATAACAAAGACAATTTGGCATTGCATAAAAGAAAAAAAAATGGAATAGATTAGAAGATCCAGAAATAAAACCACATGCTTACAATCATCTGATATTTGACAACTCAAAATCGATAAAAGACCATAACATCAATCCCGAAAATCTGAATCTACTGAAGCACAGACTAAGAGAGACACTTGAATTTATAGGCACAGGCAGGAACTTCTTTAGCAGAGTCCCAGGGTCACAACAAATTGGGGAGAGACTCAACAAATGGGACTACTTGAAAACAAAACGATTCTGCACAGCTAAAGACATAGCAACCAAACTTGAAAGAACCAATTGGGAAAAATATTTACCACCAATATATCAGACAAAGGCCTATATCCAGAATATACACTAATCTCTCCCAAACATAATGAACCAATTACTAAATGGTCAAAGGAACTAAAAAGAGACTTCTCAGAAGAGATAAAAATGGCAAAGAAGCACATGAGGAAATGCTATTCATCCTTGGCTGTAAAGAAATTACAAATAAAAACAATCCTGAGTTATCACCTTATTCCATTCAGCATGGTCTCCATCCTAAGGTCAGACAAAAACAAAGGCTGGAGGAAGCCATTGACAAATGCAGAGAAAGGAACTCTATTATGTTGCTGCTGGGAATGGACACTAACACAACCACTTCGGAAAACAGTCTCTAGGTACCTCCGAAAACTAAACACAGACCTTCCCAATGACCCAGCCATACCACTCCTAGGCATCTATGCTGAACAACAGGAACCAGGATACAAGTACACATACACTTCCATGTTTATTGCAGCACTGCTCACAATAGTCAAGATATGCAAAAAACCCAGATGCCCTGCTTGATGATCCTAAAGGATAAATAGATCCAGAAATGGTGGTACCAATAAACAATGGAATATTTTGCAGCCATTAGAAAGGACAAAATGATGGCATTTGCAGGGATATGGATGGAACTAGAAAAATAATTTTGAGTTAGGCTACCCAAAAGAGACAAATGGAAAATGATCTCATTGAGATGTGGATATTAAATACAACATGTAAAGAGATTCAACAAAGGACTCGACAGACAAAGAACTCCCAGTCATCTTGTTTCATTACAAAATAACCCAAAGCTACTGACCACATGTAAGGAATATATGCACACATCTGAGGGAAACTAAGAAGAGGACACAGAATCAGAGATAGATAGAGGAAAACACACCAGAAGGATGCATAAGCTGCATTGGACATTAATGAAAATGAACTAAGCAAATCAAGGGCAATGATGGGACGGAGGGAATGAGGGAGATAAAGGGAAAAGCTGACAGTAAGCAAAAGGAAAGAAATGTACATATCAATTGTTATGGAAGAAATAGTTTTATTGTCTAAGCTGATATAATTCCCAAACTATCGACCACAATTTCCTTTATGAATGTTACAATGTGCTTGAGAATTTAACTATCACTATCTCACAATTCTATGAAATTTGTGAAATTTAGGTCAATCACAATTTTAAAGAAAATTACATACATGATATGGTGGCATCACATGGCCATTGTGATAACACTGTCCCATTGTGTTTTCACAAATGTGGTATTATCTCATAATGTTTTAGAAAATTCATGGTCTTTGGGGTTCCAGTCTCTTCCTGTGAACTTATATCCTCATTCTAAACTAGTATCAATAGAACTTGGACATGTTATTGTGATATTGCAAACTTGTACTGACATTACAAACCCATTGTGGCCTCATTACCATTGTGACATCAAAAACCTTATTGTGCTATCACCATTACATTGTACCATCCAAAACCTGCTGTGACCTATTAGCACATCTGACAATACACTTGGCTTTTCTGACATCACAGAAATTTTGTTTACCCATATCTTTTTTTTTCTGGTCATGGTGTTTGAACTCTATGCCAGGATGCTGTCCTTGAGATCTTCAGCTCAATGCAAGTGCTCTACCACTTGAGCTACAGCACCAATTCCACTTTTCTGGTGGCTGATTGGAGATAAGAGACTCATGGACTTTGCTGCCCAGGCTGGCTTTGAGCTGCGATCCCCAGATCTTAGCCTCCTGAGTAGCTAGGATTACAAGTGTAAACCAATAGCACCCAGCACCTTCCCATACTTTATTGTGACCAAACGACACTGCAGATCAGATGTGCAATTATAACAACAAATTCTTTTTAACATCCTCCAAAGTGTGATATCCCATTGTCCTTATGGCAGCATCAACTCATTGTGACATCACAAATCTGCAATGACATCATAGCATTATGACAACACATTGTCATTGTGAAGTCATAAACACTTTCTGAATGCCTATTCTGTGATTTCATTCTGTGTCAATAAGGCATGTAGGTTCATATTAGAAACCATTGCAACCTCATAACAATTGTGAAATCACATAGTCATTTTGATAAAAATCCCACTATGCTATCAGAAACCTGTCCTCTCCTCACTCATAACCTTTGTGATATGCTGCCATTGAGATAGATTAGGCCCTTTGTGAGCTCATAATCTGTTTTAGACCTCAACATATTTCACATATAATAAGCAATACACTGTGATCTCATGACCACTGTGACATCACCTTTTCAAATACCATGACCATATTTTCACATTGTTACATCAGAAACCTGTTTGGAGTCTTCATGCTTGTGATAACTTATGCCTTCAGAGACAACACAGTCTCTTTGTGAGCTCACTCATTATGGAATAATGAAAATTGAAACTTAAAATGCCATTTTGATATTTTCAATCCATTGCGATATTGCAAACTTATTGTGACCCCATCAGCAGAATGGCATCAACAACTGCATGTGACATCAAAATATTATTATGATTTGCTATAGTGACATCATATTGCCTTTATGATATCATTGTTCTATTGTGTTTTCACAAACCTAATATGACCAGAAATCATTTAAAAGAATTCATGGTCTTTGGGACTTCAAACTCCTATGAACTTGTATACTCATTATGAACTAGTAGCACTTCTCATTGGATATGTCATGTGATATTACAAAAACGTGACATCACTAACCAGTTTTGACCTCATCACATCTGTGACATCTCAAAACCATTGTGACAACCCACAGTGATTATGGTCACTTTAGCCCCTTTGAAAAAACACATGCTCTCTGTGACATCACAGTCCCTTTGTGTACCAATATCCTCATTATGAACTAAGGGTAGGATGTTTGTGATATCACAGTGTGTTAGTGATATTACAATGGCAATATTGCATCACAAATGCATTGTGATGTAACAATGCTTGTGAGGACACAGGCCACATTTGAAATAGAATGAAATGGTGGAATACACATTCAAAATGTCTCTATGATGTCACAATGACACAACATTGTGATGTCACACTGGTGTTTATATCACAGAGATTTTGTGATATTGAATGGCATGTCTGATATCAATTGTCATTTGTTCACAATGAGAATATGGGTACACAAAGAGACTAAGCTCAAAAGGGCCATGTTTTTTCAAAATTATGAGATCATAATTGCTTTGGAATGTCATGATATTATGATGATGTCTCAATGGCAATGAGATGACACAATGGATTTTTGATGTCACAGGTGATGAGATCACAGAGTTTATGATGTCAAGATTATGTAGTATCACAATCACATGTCCAATATCAATTAATATTCATTCATAGTAATTTACAATTTCACAAAAGGAACTTCAATTCCTATAGGCCATGAATTTTTCTAGGTTCTGAAAACACAGTGGCACAGTGAAATCACAATGTGATGTCAAAGTATCATGTCATACTAATGTTGTGATGTCACAATTTGTTGGTGATGCCATAATGGTGATGAAGTCACAATAGGTTTGTGATGTCACAATGGTATGCCGGATCTCAATTATCATTAACTCAGAATGAGTTATGAGTTCACAATGGGATTGTGATGTCTTCAAAGGCATGTGTTGTCATAAATTTCTGCATTCCTAACAAGTTTGTGATGTTACCATGTGACACAACGGTCGTGATATCTGCCAGTCTGATGTCACCATGGTCCTGATGTTCCACTGAATATAATACAGTAGTCATACTTGAAAAATTATGATTTTGAAAAGAGATTCTGAGCTCACACAGGGCCTTATTTATCATGAAAGCAGCATGTCACAAAAGTACAGGATAAGTTTATGATGTTGTAGCGATGTGAAGTAATGTAACAATGTGATTGTAATGTAATAATGGTTATGAAGTCATAATTTGTTTCTGATATCACATTTAAAATAGAGTGCAATCCCATAAAATAATTCACAATGTGTCTATGATTTCACAATGACAATGTGATATCATAATGCTATGATGATATTATTTTCTGGTCACAGTGAACTGTAGTACTATAGAAACAATGTGATGTCACACTGCTGCTGATGTCCCAAAGGGTTTTTGATGTTACAATGGTACTGAGTACACATTCTTTTCTGATTCAAAGCGCATGCCAGCTTTTAAATAGAATAGAATCACAAAATATGCACTCACAATGCATATATGATGTCATAATTACAATGTTATTCTATAAGTGTATGTTGTCATTGTAGTTTTGTGATGTCACAATGAGCTGGTGTCATAACAACAATATGTATCACACTGGTGAAATTGGCACAAAAACTCTGATATTCAATGACATGTCTAATAGCTGTCAGTTCAAAATGATATGGGCACACAAAGTGACTGTGTTGTTAAAAGGCCATGTGATATTTCAAAGGTGCTAAGAGTATATAGTAGTTTTTGAATGTCACAATGTGATCATGATGTGTTCAATGGAAATATGATATCACATTGGGTTTGTGATGTAACAGTGGTACTGAAGACATAATGGGTGTGTGATGTTACAAGGAGCTTGCAATAGCAAATCCATGGGTCCAATTTCAATTGCTAGTATTTCACATTGAGGATAGAGGTTCACAAAAGGAACGTGACTCCCCAGTCCATGAATTATCTAAAATGTTATGAGGTTGCGATAAGTTTATGAAAACATAAAGTAATGGTGATATTACAAGGGCAACATAATGTCACAATATCATATCCTACTAATGTTTTGATGTCAAAATCAGTTGCTGATACCATACTGATGATGAGATCACAATAGGGTTTTGATCTGATAATAGATTGGTGATGTTACAGTTGCATGCCAGATTTCAAATATCATTTATTCACAATGAGAGGATGTGTTCAAAAAGTGATTTTGATGGCTCCAAATGCATGTATTGTCACAGATGTGATGAACTCCTAACAGGCTTGTGATGTCACATGAGTGCAAATTTTCATAATGTCTGGAAGTATGATGCAAGAGTGGTCATGATGTCACAGTGAATTTTTAATATCACATGCTTCATCTGAAATATGAGCTCAGAAGGGACCTAAGATATCAGAATGCATAATATCATAAAATTTATGACAGGACACTTTGGATATCACAGTGGGTTAGAGATACCACAATAGCAATGTGACATCTGATATGAACCGATATGGTATATTTGAAATATATTGAAACCACAGGATAGGCCTTTCACTATGTGTCAGTGATGTCACAATAATAATTTGATATCATAATATTTTCATGTCATTGCAGATTTGTGATGTCACAGTGATTTGATGGTGTCATAATGACAATGTTCTGTCACACTGGTGACAAAGTCACAAGGTGTTTGTGATGTTACAATGTCATTTATGATCTCAATTGTCATTAGTTACAATGGGGATATGGTCCACAAAGGGACTGTGATGTCACAAAGACTATGATATTTAAAAATAGGTCTGGGATGTCACAATGTGATCATGATGTCAAAACGGCAATGTGAAGTCTCATTATGTTTGTGCTGTCACAATGTGATGAGGAAACAACTGGTTAGTGATGGGACAATGAGTTGTATTATCATGGTAATGTCCAATTTCAATTGCTACTAATTCACAGTGATGTTCACAGAGAGAGCTTAAAAAGGGAGGAATTTTCTTAAGCATTATGAGGTCATACTAGGTTTGTGAAAACACTATAAAACAGTGCTAACACAATGGCAATGTAACTTCACAATATCTTGTCATAAGAATGTATTGGTGTCACAAATATTTGATGATTCCATCATGGTGAGGAGGTGACAATAGGTTTATGATGTCCCAATGCGTTTGTGCTGTCACAATGTGACACAATGGGTCACAACGTCTGGCAGTGATATCACCATGGTCTTGCTATTCCAATGTTTTTCTTGTATCACATGTCATATCTAAAATACTATGAGGTTGAAAACAAATTATGAGCTCACAAAGGACCTAAAGTATTGCAATGATTATATTTCACAACATTTATTAGGACATAATGACTTGTACATCTCATTGTTGCAATGCGTCCACCTGTATCCCAATTTAAACAATTTGTTTTTTCCCCTTCCCCTCAACAAATTATACCAACTTCAAATACAGTGAAAGCAGGGGTTATACCATGGAGGAGCGACATCCCAAGCAACAAAGAAATAATCTACATATGTTAGAAACAATCACATGAAAGGAAAAAAAAACATTTGATTACTTATCTTGGGGTTCATTTAATCTATCATCAACTTATCCGAACTTTTCTGCTTGTCTTAGACATATACTAGTTATTGCAAATAAGGGATAACATGGGACTTGGTCGGGGTGGGGTGGGGGGACATAAAGGGTAGTATGGGGGATAGAAAGGGATGGAAAGGGATAGGAAGAGGAAACAAGGAGGAGGCAACAATATTTGATAAGAAATGTACTTATCATCTTGCCCATGCAATGTAACCCCTCTGTATGATATTTTCAGAATAAAAAAATAATAAATAAATAAATTTATGACAGAAGATGTTTGTGATTATTGATATCTCTATGTCAATGTGATGTCACACAGGAATTGTAATGTCAGAGTGGGCTGATATTGTCATAACTGAAATGTGATGTCACACTGGAGATTAGATAACAAATAGTCTGTGATGTTCCAGTGGCATGTCTGACCTCAATTGTCATTAGATGAGGATTATGTACACAAAGTCACTGTGATCCCACATTTGTTTTGAGGTCAGAATGGGTTTCTTATATCAACCCACATGCAACATGTACAATAGAATGTAATCACAGAATAAGCATTATTTGAAGAAGCTTGGAATTATGAAATTGAGCATGCGATTAAAGGATGAGGATAAAACAGAAGATGTCTCCAAGCTTAAGACTGAGGTTCAGAGTAGTAAACAGGACCTAAAGAAACTAGAGATCCTGAAGTTCAGGACAAAACCATACTGATCAACTAGCAGGGGAAACCATGCTAAAAGCAGTAGGGTCTCTAGAGCTGCTAGTCATTAAGATTAAAGGAAGAAGGCAAAACAGTGGTAACAAGTGTGCAAATGTGGAGACTAAACTTGTGAAAAATGGATACAGGCTCAAGTCTTCTGACTGTTTTACCCGGATATTTGGCACTCTGGTAAAATTGCCCTGGACCACTGCCTAATCTGTGTTTAAAACCAGTGGGGCCTCAGCCTGACAAGCCTATGTAATGTATGTAGAAAGTTGCCAATAGGTAAATACTGGAAAGCTGGAATAGGTGGAGAAGTCTCTTATGCAAGGATCCTCACCTGATGAATTTTGGGAAGTGACTTCACAGAGTTAAAGCATGGAGAGCAGAGGTATAAGTATCTGTTAGTTTTAGTGGACACTTTTTCAGGCTGGGCTGAGGCATTTCACACAAAAACCAAAACCACTCAGGTAACAGCTACAAAATTACTCCATGAAATAAATCCTTGATTTGGTTTACCATTAGCAATGGCCCAGTATTCATGGCCCAATTATTCAATTATTAGCTAAGGTTCTAGGAATAAATTGGAAGTTCCATTGTATTTATTGATCTCAGAGTTGATGGCAGATAGAAAGTATGAATAGGACTTTAAAGAAACTTAAATTAATTACAGAGAATGGCCAGGACTGGCTAAGCCTCCACCCTATTGCTCTTTCAAGAAAGGCACAAACCTTATGGTAAAGGATTCACTCCTTTCAAAATAATTTATTATAGAACACCTTCTTTGGCTCCTAAACTTGGTAAACTATATTAACAAAAATGTTTAACCACAATCTTATACAGTCCCTGAAGGATTTGCAACATGTACTTGGAGGTGTCTCTCCTTTGGTAGCTGAGGTCCACTGCCCTCCTGAGAAAAACTCCACCGATTCTATTTTGTATGCATAGTTTGTGTGGGTAAAAAGGCAACATGCTTCTGAACTGGAAACCAAGTGGCAAGGACGTTACTCAGTGGTGCTAACTACACCATTGCTTATTAATGTTGTAGGAAAACAGCTTTGAGTCCATCTCTCTCAAATGGAAGCAAAAGTGGAACACTATCCCGGAAAGGCTGCAAGATGGAATGTTCAGACACACTCAGAGGATCTGATAAAAGATAAGAATTACCAAGGGTTAATTGGTGTTAACTAGTGTCTTTCTATGGTTTTCTCCTTGTTATATGTTAAAATGCATTTCAAGCCTGTCCAATATAGGGATGAGAAGGGAACGTTTAGCGTTTGGTCAAGAAGGGATAAAGGATTTTATTGGATATGAAAATCAATGGTGAATGTAATAACAAGCAGGGGCCCAATAATTAACATGACCACATGGCCCTGGAGAGCATGGGGCAAAGCACTGATGGAGGCTGAATATGCTGCTGGAGGGGTTGAGGTATCATGCCCCACATGTGACCTGTCAAGACATGATTGAGCAGTGGGAAATTTGGGACATGATGGTTGAAAACTGTTAGGCAGGAGACCCTTTGAAGTGAGGGAGGGGTACAGTCTATATATAGCCTGCATATTCAGAGCAACAGAAGGGGAAAGAAAGAGGGAAAACACCTAGAAGAAATTGCAGAGACAGCAGAAGGGGAAAAAACTTCGGAAGAGAGGAATTTGAGGGAGAACAGGAGGGCAAAGATGACAACTGGCTCCCAGGATAAAACAGGATAGGCCTGTGAATAGTGGAGAGGGCTGAAGAGAGGAAGGAAGTGGTGGAAGGGAAAAAGGGAAAAACCTGGAAAGAAGGACAGGTCTGTAAAGAAAGACAGAGGAAGGGAAAAAGACAAAGCCTTGCCCTTGGAAGTTCATAAATTTTGGGTTGGTGGTTTGCAGACATATAAACAAAGGTTGAGGCCACCCATGGCAGCTCTGAAGTTTGGTTGTCAGTGGAGCTCTTGGCTCACTCTGGGTATCCAGCCCAGATAAAGTTATTTGAGGACCCTTTCCAGTAAATAATTTTATTGTCTTAAATAAATCTCAATGGATTGTCTTCTTCTTCATAGGTCATAAGTATACATTTTTGGGGGGGGGGTCCAGTCATGGGGCCTAAACTCTGGGCCTGGGCGCTGTACCTCAGCTCTTCAGCTCAAGGCTAGCACTCTACCACTTGAGCCACAGCGCCACTTCCGGCTTTTTTCTTTTTGCTTATGTGGTGCTGAGGAATTGAATCCAGGGCCTCATGCATGCAAGGCAAGCACTCTACCACTGAGCCACCTTCCCAGCCCCATAAGTATACATGTTTACAGAAGGAGCTAGAAGTTCCAAAGGCCATGAATTATCTAAAATGTCATGAGCTCATGATAGGTTTGTGAAAAACAAATGGGACAGTGATATCATAATGGCAACATGATGCCACAACACCATGTCATAATACTGTTTGTTTGTAACAATTAGTTGTTGTTGTCATAAGGGTGCTGAGGTCACAATATTTTTGTGATGTCACAATCAGTTGGTGATGTCAGAGTGGTATGTCAGACCTCCACCTTTAACTCCTCACAAAGATAGGATTTGGGAAAAGGATTATGAGGTCTCCATAGTCTTGTGTCGGCACATATGTGAAGTCCTAAAAGTTTTATGATGTCACAATATGACACAATGTTCATGATATCTTCAGTGTGAGGTCACAATTATAAGTTCACAGTGTATTTGCACAGCACATATCAAACCTAAATATGAGATCTAAAACAGTATAAGCATGTCACAAATATTTTGAGGACAGGAATGGTTTTCAATGTCACAGCAGGTTAGTGATATCACAATGGCAATATGATATCACAATATCATATCATAATGATTTGGTGTCACAATTAGTTGATAAGGACATACTGGTGATGAGGTCTCAATAGGTTTGTGATGTCACAATACATTGTAGATATAACAATGGCATGCCAGATCTTAATTTTAATTGACTCACAATGAAACAATTGTGTCATTTCAATACCTTTGTGACATAACATTGCTATTGTGATATCATCTATACACTGTGACATCACAATCCTGTCCTGTCCTCACAACATTTGTAGCATGCTGCCATTGTGCTAACTTAGGGCTTTTTAAAACTCATAATGTGTTTTTGGCCCCATAAGATTTCAGATATGATATCAGAAATGACTGTGACATCATGACCACTGTAATATCACACTGCCAGACATCATGACCATTGTGTTTTGTTGTGATTACAATTCTTTTAAGACTTCATCACATTTGTGAGAACACATGCCTTTGGATACATCGCAGTCCTTATTTGAAGTCATATACTCAGGGAATTAATGATATTTGTGGTCTGGCAGACCATTTTTCCATCACCAACCCATCTCAAACCTACTACCTCCTCACCAGAATGGCATCATCAACTAATTGTGACAGCAAAGCTCTATTATGACCTATTATTTTGACATCACATTGCCATTGTGCTATCACTGTTCCATTGTTTTCTTTTTCACAAACCTATTATGATCTGATAACTTTTTAGAAAATTCACAGCCTTTTGGACTTCAAGCTCCATACATGAACTCCAATCCTCATTGTGAACTAGAATCAATTGAAATTGTACATGTAATTGAGGTATTACAAACTCATTGTGAAGTCACAAATCATTTGGGACGTCAACACCACTGTGACATCACTAGCCCATTTTAACATCACATTGCCTTTGTGATATCATGACCACATTGTGACATCTGAAGCATTAAATGACTACTTAGCACCTATGAAAAAACACATGTCCTTTGTGATGTCACAGTCCCATTTTGTAAACATATCATCCTTGTGAACTAAGGACACAAGATCAGACATGCCATTTTACCATCACAAATCCTTTGGGACATCATCATTATGTGACATTACATTGTCATATGACAGCTCATTATTGCATGAACAAATTATTATAACTTCATAGCATTATGACATCACATTGCCATTGTGATGTCATAGACACTTAGTGAAAGCCTGTTCTGTGATTGCATTCTATATCAAATGTAGCTTATGTGGATATTGGAACCCATTTTGACCTCATAATCTTTGTAACATCACATACACTTTATGACATCCTCTGGTGTGACATCAGATACTCATAATGACACCATAATCTCATTGTGACGTCACTGAACTACATGATAACATTATAACATCACATTTCCATGGTGACATCATAGTCACCTTGTAAGTGTCTACTCCATGATTTCATTCTATTTAAAATGTGGCATTTGTGTGGATATCAGAAACCTAAAGACAAGTCATAACCATTTTACAAGTCATAACATTGCCATTTGATATCACTAAAACATTGTGATATCACAAATTTCCTGGACACATAACTTTAGTTACATGCAGCCATTGTGATATCTTAGGCCATTTAGAGCTTATAATCTGGATATATGATTGCCATATTACAATCTGGTTTGACAAAACTAACACAATGTGACCTCATCACCACTGTGACAACACAAATCCATTTTGAAATCACATTGCAATTGCAACTTCACCATCACATTGTCTCATCCCAAACCTCTAATGGCCTCTCAGCACATGTGAAAAAACACGAGGTCTTTGTAATATCACATTTTTATACCTATGTCCTTTTTGTGAAGTAATGACAATTGAGATCAAACATGCCATTGTAACATCAAAAAACCTTTGTGATATCATCACCAATATGACATCACATTGTCATTTTGACATTATCACAAAACTGCAATGACACAAGAGCATTAATGCCATCACATTGTGAATTTGACATCATAGTTCCATTTTGAATGAGTATAATGTGATTTAATTCTATTTCAAATGTGGCCAATGTGTTGATATCAGAAACACATTGTGTCATAATTAACATTGTAACATCACAATTCATATGTGGTATCATATTTCCATTGTGATATCAGTAATCCAGTGTGAAATTTCAAACTATTCTGTTCCTCATAAACTTTTGTGACATACTGCCATTGAGATATCTTACTCCCTTTGTTAGTTCATAATGTGTTTTTAAACTCATAATATTTCAGGTATGATTGTGATATCAGAAATATGATGTGGCATGATGATCACACTGCCAGATGTCATGATAATTGTATCACATTGTGACATCACAAATCTGATAGGCCTTAATCAATTTTGTTACAACACATGCCTTTGGAGAAAAAAAAAAAAAACACTCCCATTGAGCTATTGACAATTGAGATCTGGCATGCTATTGTGACCTCATCAACTAATCATGATATCAAAACATTATTAATGACATGAAGTAATGGCATCACAATGCCATAGTGATACCATTGTCTCTGTGTTTTCAAAAACCTCTTCTGCCCTCATTATATTTTAGATAATTCATGACATTTAGGATAAGTTCCTTCTGTGAACTGGTATCATCATTGTGAAGTATGAGCAAAATGAAATTGGACTTGTTCTTGTGATATAACAACACATTGTAACAATACAAATTCATTGTGACCTCATCACCGCTATTACATCAAAAACCCATTGAGACATCACATTGCCATTATGGCATCATGAAATCATGTGATATCCCAAATCTATAATGACCTCTTA
Organism: Dipodomys spectabilis; assembly: GCF_019054845.1. NCBI lineage: Eukaryota > Metazoa > Chordata > Mammalia > Rodentia > Heteromyidae > Dipodomys > Dipodomys spectabilis. Next base: position 5,802,641 of record NW_024871210.1, on the reverse strand, counting down.
GAAACTTTGAAAAAAATACAGTCCCTTTTTGTACCCATATCCTCATTGTGAACTAATGAAAATTGAGATCAGATCTGCATTGTACCATCATATGCCATTTCTGATATAGTTTCCAGTGTTGCATCACATTGTTGTCATGACAGCATCAAAGCAGTGTGACATCACAAAACTAAAATAACACAATAGCATTATGACATCACATTGCCATTGTGACTTTGAAGACACAATCTGAAAGCCTATTTGCTGTTTCATTCTATTTCACATGTGGTATGTGAGTTCATATCAGAAACCCACTGTGATCTAATAACCATAAGGACATGAAATACCTTTGTGACATCATAATTGCCATTGTGATATGACTAAACCCACTCGGCTATCACAAACCGGTCCTATCCTCATAAGTATTGTGATATCCTGCTATTGTGATATCTTAGTCCCTCTGTGAATTCATATTCTTTCTGACTTCATATTTCAGGTATGATATGTGATATAAGAAATCCACTATAACATCATGACCATTGTGACAACACATTGCCCTAGTGACATCATGATGATAAAATAACATCCAAAACCTATTATAGCCTCTTAGCCCTTTTGAAACAAATGTGGCCTTCTGACATTACAATCTCTTTGTGTACACATACCGTCATTGTGAGGTAATGACAACTCAGATTACATATTTCCATTGTAACCTCACAAAACATTTGAGACATCATCACCAGTGTAACATCCCATTGTCATTAAGCTCATTATGACATCACAAATCTACAATAACCTCATAGCATTATGAAATCACATTGTCATTGTGACATCTTAGACACATTGTGAGTGCATATTCTATGATTTCATTCTATTTACATTGTAGCATTTGGGTTGCTATCAGTAATCTGTTGTGACCCTTAATTATTGTGACATTATAAAGGCTTTGAGACATCACACTTACATAGTGATATCACTAACTCACTGTATCATCAAAAACCCCTCCAGTCTTGATAACTTTTGTGACATAATGCTACCGGGATATCTTGAACCCCTTGTGGACTCATAATCTGTTTTCAACTTCATAATATTCCACATATGACATGTAATAAGAGAAATCCATTTTCACTTTGTAAATATTGTGATATCACACTGCCTTTGGAGACATCACAGTCCCTTTGTGAATGCATACATTCAGAGAGAGTTAATGACAATTGATATCCACCATGCCATTGTTGTATCACCAAGCCATTGTGACATCACAAATCTCTTGTCACCTCATCACCAGTATGATATCTCTAAGTAAATGTGACATCATAAATATTATTCTGACATGATATTGTGACATCACACTGTAATTGTGATATCACTGTTCCATTGGGTTTTCACAAACCTAATATGACATAACAATTTGGAAAATGTATGGCCTTTGGGACATCAAGCTCTTTGTTGAACTTGTAAACTTATAACCCATAAAAAGACAAGACATTCCATTGAGTTATATTTATGATAATAAACAAAATTATTTAAACTAGAAAGGGGCATACATCTTCCTTGTCCAAGGCTGGATACTAAAAGCCAACAGCAGTTTTGACTACTAAACCTCAGACAACCAATGGGCATCCAACACTTTGTTAAATGGTCTGTAAATCACGAACCACCAAATCATGTTCTCCAAATTTCCATAGTTCAAAGGGGAAGGCTTTGTCCTTTTCTCTTCCTCTCTCCTTCTCTACAATTTGCTTTCTTTTAGGTCTTTCTCTTTTTCCCTTCTACCACTTCGTCCTTCTCTTCAGGCCTCTTCAATCTCCAAAGGCCTGCTCGGCTCTGCCCCAGTGGCCAGTTGCTGACCTTCCCCTCCTGCTCTCCCTGAAGTTCCTCTCTTCCCAGGTTTCCCCTGCTGTCTCACCACTTCTTTCCTTCCAGGATTTTCTCCTTTCTCTCCTCTTCCATGGCTCTGCACAGACAGCTTATATATCCTCTGTATCCCTCCCCCACTCCAAAGGGTCTACTGCCTCATAGTTTTCAACCATCATTTCCAAAACTGTCTACTGTCCAGTACCATCTTGATAGCCCTTCAAGCAGCATGACACAACCCACTCAGCACCATGCACCCTATCCACCCCAGCAGACTGGACGTGGGAACACACTGATAAGCAGACTGCTGATTATAGGAGTCCCCTGGTTATTATATTCCCATTAGTTTATATGTCTAATCAAATCCTTGATACCTTCTGGAACAAATCCTAAACATTGCTTGTCTCCCTCAATCCTTTCTACAGAATTAATACACAAGTTTATACACAAATTAATACACGAAATTTCAGAAAATGAAAAAAAAACATAGAAATATACTACTTAACACAAATTAACAATTGGTAGTTGTATTCTCAATAGATAGTCTGAGTGTGTCTGAACAGTCCATCTTGCAGCCTTCTTTGGAGATTGGTCCATTGACTGTGTCACCCTGTCTGAAAAAGTGAACATTATTACTAACAGAATACTAACATAATGTTAACAGTAATACCCATATTTTCCCTCACTGAAGTCCAATTCCAAAAATTCACAGATTGAGGTTTCTCATATAAGTTTAAGTGCCCTCTCCATATGTTTCAGCATTCCAGCATTTACTTCTTGGAAATTTTCTATATATGTTGTATAAGATAGTAAGACCAAGACCCTAGGGGTTTTCAAGACAGATTTAGGCAGTGGCCCAGGACAATTTACAAGGGCCCCAAATAACCAGATATATACAGGCAGAAGGCTTAAGCCTGTAAACAATTTTCTGAAATTCACTCTCCACGTTTGCACACATATTTTTGCTTCTTCCATTAATTTTAATGACTAGTAGCTACAGACATCCCACTTGTTTTACAGTGCTCTCCTGAACTACCTGATCAGCTTGGTTGTTTTCATGAACTTCAGGTCTTTTAGATTCTTTAATCCTGTTTAGTAAAACCTAAGTCTTCAGCTTGGAGAGCTCTTCCATTTTTATCCTCTTCCTTTTCCCTCAAGCTCGCATTCATGATCCAAATCACCTTCTCAAAGTCCTCTTCAACCTGCAAGTGTTCTACCAGCACCATAGGAGAATTCCTTTGACTATCCAGCTGCTGTTTCTTCTCACATAACCTTTGCTTGCTAGTCAGCTTCTCCTTTAAAGTTCTCAATGGTACTACTGAGAGGGTTTTATTTTTCACCTCCAGCTGTTCCAATGGGACATTCTGCCTCTGCATTACATTTATGGTGAGAATCTCAACATTCTGTTTGGACTTTTCTTCTAGTAGTTTTTCTTTCTTATTTTTTACTTCATTGTATTTTTTTGACAGATCTTTATAACTATTTGTTTACTTCTTGTGGTTTTTTGCCTAATGCTCTTTCCCTTTCCCAGGAATATCCTATGAAAGCAACATCTCTTGAGCCTGATATATTTCTGTTTACTTTTCTTGGTCTCCTTTTCAATGCAAGGCACTTTGTGCCTGTTTCACTAACTCCTCTTTCAGTTCTTTCTCTGTTGCTTTGAATTTCAGCTCACACACTCTTCAATGTTCATAATCAACAAGTACTGAAGCCTAAAACGTCCTTTAAACATGTCCAGCTCCTTTTTCTGGGCCTTAATTTCTGCATCCTGCATCAGAATCTCCTCCTGGCCAAACTTCTAGGCAGCAAGGTTAGCAGTGTTTGATTCCTGTCTCTCCTTCAGGTCTGACCTGTGGTCTCCACATGTGCCTCATTCTCACCCGCCCAGATATACTTGAATTTTATTTGATTCTGAATGTTTTTCTTGGTTCATTTTTGAGATTTTATTCTGATTGACTCTCACAATTTACTGATTTATGACTTCAAAACTATTCTTTACATCCAAAAAATCTCGCTTACATATGCTGTTCAATATAGTATTAAGCTCTTGGTGTTTTTTTTCTGTTATATATTGGAGATTCAGAGTCTTCTTAAGCCTGTGTTTTCATTTATGTGTGTGAATATTTTTCTTCACCACATTTGTTCTTAAGTATAGCGAGCTGAATTTTAAGTTGAACATAGCTGGATTTCAGTGCCCCGAGCTCCTTTCCATGATTCGTAAGAGATCTGAATGCGGTTTCCAGGTGGCTAACATTCTTACATCACCTGTCATTTTCTATCTTTCCCCTCCTTTGGAATTCCCTTTTCCAATGTCTGTTTTGCTACCAATAAGCACACTGATCTAGCCCTCTATGTTACCTACTGCCATTTGCTAATGAATTATAGGGTCTTTGCTGATGGTTTTTTGATCCATGTCCAGGTGCTGCTACCAAAACTCCAACCTCTTCTTAGGCTGTTTGTTTTTTCTCCCAGGTTATCTCTGATATCAAATACCTGCTGGGCAAATTCTACCACCTCAGATCACACCTTTCCCTCAAAACTTTCTAGCTTTTGAAGCTTTCTCCCAATACGTGTGCCTGACTGTGAAAAGAAGTTTATATTTAAGGCTCTTCGATTCTCAGGGACCTCAGCATCTTTAGGCATATAGTTCCTATATGCCTCTAGGAACCATTCCACAAAAGCAATCGGGGACTCATGGGGAGCTGTACAGTCTCACTTACCTTAGTTAAATGCTGCTGCTGCAATTCCTACTAACAGAGTCTGGCAATAATTGGTAAGTGGCTCCTTACCTCTAACACTGTTGTAGTCACAGCCTGGGCAATTCTGGGGAAAGATTTGCTCCAGACTGGGTCTTTTGTCAGGGAACCATCTCATCCAAGGACCACTTTCAAGGCACTGCTCTGGACTTTATCCCTTTCCTCCCATGTACATCCTCTGTAAATGTTGCTAACACCAGGGGAAATGATCTTCATTCAAGAAAACTGTACGATATTTTTCTCCCATCCTCACAAATAGGAGTAAACAGAACTATCAAGAATCACACATAAACCAATAGCCACGAACACTTAACACACATGTCCCACATCTATCAAAGATGCACTCTCAAGGAACTGCCAGATGGCCTCTGGAGGAAGTCCCATATAGCCTCTTAAAGAGGACACAGATGGCCTCTCATAAACGTCCCAGATGGCTTCCCGTGGAAGCCCCAAATGACCTTGAGATGAGGCCCCAGATGACCTTTGTGGGAGGTCCCAGATGAACCTCTTGAGAGAGTCCCAGGTTACCATCAGAGAAGGTCCCAAATGGCTTCTCAGGGAAGTCCTCAATGACCTCTGGAGGTAAGCCTGTTGACCCCAGGAGTAATTCCCAGATAGTCTATCATGGAGGCCCCATATGACCTCCAGAATTGGTCCCAGATAGCCTTTGGAGGAGGCCCCAGATGACTTCTCAAGGAGTACTGGATGGGTATTCATTGAAACTCCAGGTGACCTCTGGAGGGAATCACAAATGGTCTCACAGATAAGTAACAGATGATCTCCAGTGGCAATGCCAGATAGATTCTCAAGGAAGCCCCATGTGACCCCTGAGGTAGGTCCCAGCTGGTTTCTTCAGAGGTACCAGATTAGTTCCCAAAGAGTACTCAGATGGCTACTCAAGGAAGTCACAGATGATCTCTTCAGGAGGTCTCTGATGGTCGCTCAGAGATCACATCCAAAGAAGTTCAAGATTGCTTTTCAAGGAAGACCTGGATGACTTCTCAAGGATGTCTCAGATGAGAAAGCCCTAGATGACATCTTGAGGAGGTACAGATGGCTTCCAACGGAAATCCCAGATGACCTCCAAAAGGAGCCCCCAAAATATGCCGGAAAACTTGCCCAGACTTAACCCTACAGAGTTCTAAATAACTCTTGTCTTTGTTGATCCTCAGCAAAAAATCATTCGAAGGAGGCTCTAACCCTTGAGAGCTGAGACCCTCACCTATGAGGAAGTTTTTAGAGGACAAAGGCCTGATACCATCCAGATGGACGATCTTAGTGGGGAATCCAATAATTGTGAACTTTAAATTGTGAGACCGTCCATTGAGACACATTTAAGATAATAAACAAATTTATTTATACTAAAAAGTGGCCTGCAAATACCTTTCCCTGGGCTGGATGCCCAGTCCAAGAGCAGCCTCGACTATCAAACTTCAGACCACCCATGTGCTGCCCCACACTTTGTTAATTGGTCTGCAAACCACCAACCTCAAAATTTATTATCTCTAAAGCTCCAGACTTCAAAAGGCAAGGCTTTGTTCCATTTTCGTTTCTCCATCCTTCTGCATAACCTTTCCTTCCTTCACGGACTTTCTCTTTTTCTTTCCCCTACTTCCTTCTTCTCTTCAGGGCACTTCACTCTCCACTAGCCTGCCCTGATGCAATCCGGTGGCTAGTTGCCATCCTTACTTTCCTTTAATTTTCCTCTCCTCCATGTCTTTCCTCCCTGCTGTCTCATCATATCCTTCTTTCCAGGTCATTCCTCTTTCTCTCCCCTTCTTTTGCTCCAAACATTCTGCCTATGTATAGACGGGACCCCTCCCTCCACCATTCCAATGACCCCTAACAATTTTCAACTATCACATCCCAAACTATCCACTGCCCAAAGACTTCTTGACAGTACACTATGTGGAGCTTGTCACCCCACTCCCAATAGAAGCATACACACCAAATTTTAATGGCATTTGCCCTCTTCCAGCTGGCCCACACATGTGCGATAATGAATATTGAATCCCACCAATAATGTGAACCCTCCTGGTTATAACTTACCTTCACTGTGAACTAGTAGCAATTGAAATTGGAGATGTCATTTTAAACTCATTGTACATCACTAACCCATTGTGACCTCATCACCACTGCTACATCACAGAGCCATTGTAACATAACTTTTCCATATGACACCACAATCACATTCTGATATCCCAAACCTATTATGACTTCTAAGAACATTTGAAAAAACACAAGGTGTATTGTGACATCACAATACACTTGTGTACAAATATCTTCATTGGGAAGAAATGAGATCAGAAATACAATTGTAACATCACAAACCTTAGTAACATCATCACCAGTGTGATATCACATTGTCGTTATGACACCAGGAGCACATAGTAACATCCTCAAATACAATGACATCCTAAAATTAGGACATCAGTTGTCATTGTGACATAATAGACACATTGTTAACGCCTATTCTGTCATTCTATTTAAACTGTGGCCTGTATGTTGATAGCAGAAGCACACTGTGACTCCATAACCATAGTGAAATCACATTGTCATTGTGATATCACTGTCCCATTGTGTTCTCACAAAGCAATTATTACCTCATAATATTTTAGAAAATTCAAGGTCTTTGTGAATTCAAGCTTCTTCTGGGAACTTGTATTATCATTGTGAACTAGTTGCAATTGAAATTGTAAAAGTCATTACAAAGTCATTACAAAGCTGTGATGAGACAAACCAATTTTGACCTCATGACAATGGTGACATCACAAATCCATTGTGACATAAAATTGCCACTGTGACATCATGACCACATTGAGACATATCAAATTATTTATGACATCTTTGGAAATTAAAAAAAAAAAACGGCATTTGTGACATTACCCTACCTATGTGTACTATCTCCTCATTGGGAACTAATGAAAATTGAGAACAGATATGCTATTGTAACATCACAAAACCTTTGGGACCTCACCAACACTGTGACTTCACATTGTTGTTATGACATCATCAGCTTATAGTGACATCCCAAACTGCAATGGTAACATAGCATTATGAAATCATATTGTCATTGTGATTTCATAGACACAATGTTAATGTCTATTCTGTGATATCATTCTATATCAAATGTGGCAGGTGGATTGATATCAGAAATGAATTGACATCACATAATCGTTGTGACATCATGATCAGTTTGTAAGATCATATTGCCATTGTGATATCACATACTTCTCATCATCATATGGTTTGTGACCTGTTGCAATTGTGATATCTTGGCCCCATTGTGAGCTCATAATCTGTTTTCCACCTCATAATATTTAAGGTAAAAAATGTGATATCATAAATACACTATTAAATCATAATCATTGTGAATCAGAATATCAGAGGCCATGAGCCTTTTGTCACATTGTGACATCACAAAGCTCTAAGGAGTTCATCACATTTGTGAACATGGAACTTTGGAGAAATCAAAGTCCCTTTGTGTACTCATATACTCATAGTAAATTAATAATACTTGAGACACCCACATGCACTTGTGACATCACCAACCCAATTGAGATATCTCAATCCTATTGACTTCATCACCAGTATGGCATCACCAAATAATTGTGACATCAAAACAATATTATTACGTGATATTCTGCATCACATTGCCATAGTGATGTCACTGCCCATTTATGATTTCACAAACCTATACTGACCTCATAATATTTTCCAGAATTGTTGGACTTTGGTGTTCAAGCTCTTTCTGTGAACTTGTATTCTCATTTTGAATTAATAGCAATTGAAACTGACCATTCCATTATTGCAATCTTTTTGTGACATCTCAAAACCATTGTCACCACATCTTCATTGTGACATCACAAAATGATTGTGATGTCAAATGCTACTGTGGTATCACAATCACCTTTTGACATTCCACAACTATTATGACCTCTTAGATTCTTTGAAAACACATGGTATTGGTGACATTACAGTCCCTATATATACCTGTATACTCATTGTGGAATAATGACAATTGATTTGAAACAGGTCAGTATAACATCACAAGCACTATGTGACATCATGAACAGAATGTCATCACATTCTTATTATGCTATCATTAGCTCATTGTTACATCACAAACGATAATGGCATCATAGAATCATGAAATCTCATTGCCATTGGAATATCATAGACACACTATTAATGCATATTCTATGATTTCATAGTATTTTATATGTGTTATATAGTTTATCAGAAACCCAGTGTGACCTCATAACTATTGGAACATCACAATGAGGTTGTGACATCACATTGTCAATGTGAAAACCCTAACCCACTGTGAAAACAAAAACCTGTCCCATACTTAGTTCACAATGAGAATATGGGTACACAAAGGGACTATGATACCACAGAGGCCATTTGGATTTCAAAGATGTTGAGGTTAAATTGATTTGGGATATCAAAAGGTGATCATGGTGTCACAATGGCAATGTGATTTCACAATGGGTTGGTGATGCCACAGCACTGATGAGGTCACAATCGTTTTATGATTTCACAACGAGTTTGTAATATCACAAAATGTATGTCCCATTTCAATTGCTACTAGTTTAAATGAGGTCACAATTTAAACAAATGTGCATGAAGTCCCAAAGGCCATGAATTGTTTGTGATGACAAAACATGACACAAGGTCATGATATCTGACAGAGTTATGTCATAATGATCATGGTGTCACATGTCATACCTGAAATATTATATTCACATGTCATACCTGAAATGTTATATTCAATAACAGAGTATGAACTAAAAAAGGTAGCCCAATAACACCATGTGACAAAAGTCAGGAGGACAGGAGAGGTTTATGATGTCACACTGGGTCAGTAATTTTACAACGACAATGTGATTTAACAAAGGGATTATGGTGTCATAATAAGTTTCTGATATCAAAACTAATGCCACATTTGAAATAGAATGAAATAAGAGAATAGACATTCAGAACGTGTCTATATGTCACAATGACAATATGATTAATTATGCTTTGATGTCATAGATTTTTGTATCACAACAAGCTGATGGTATAATGACAATATGATATCATACTGCTGATGATTTCTCAAAGGGTTTGTGATGTTTCAAAGGCATATCTGATCTCAACTGTCATTAGTTCACAATGAGGACATGAGTAAACTAAAAAGGACTGTTTGCCACAAAGGCAAGGTGGTTTTTCATAATAGGTGTGAGATGTCACAATGTGGTCATGATGTCACAATGGAAATTTGATGTGGCAATGGGTTTGTGATAATGAGTTCAAAATGGACTTATGATTTCATGAGTTTGTAATATGAAAACCACATGTCCAATTTCAATTCTCCTAGTAAACAAATTAAGACAGGAGTGCACATGTCCCAAAGGCCATGAATTTTCTAAAATGTTAGGAGGGTATAATAGGTTTGTGAAAATGGAATGGGACAGTGATATCACATTGGCAATGTGATGGAAAAATAAGTCATAATATTGTTTGTTGGGCTGGGGAAGTGGCTCAGTGGTAGAATGCTTGCCTTACATGCATGAGGCCTTGTGTTTGATTCTTCATCACCACATAAACAGATAAAACAGAAGTGGCTCTGTGGCTCAAGTGGTAGAGTGCTAGCCTTGAGCTGAAGAGCTCAGAGACAGTGTCCAGGCATAGAGTTCAAGTCCTATGACTGAACAAAAAAAAATTTTTCATCACAAATACCTGGTGATTCCATAGTAGTGTTGAGGTCACAATGGGTATAGAAATAAAAATGGGTTGGCCAGGTCACAATGACAGGCCAGACCTCAATTGTCATTAATTCAAAATGAGTAAATGAGTTCAAAAAGAGACTATGTTGTGAAGACTCAGGGTCTGTGATGAAGGGGCAGAATGATGCAGGCACTGGACTCAGGCTTATTTGAGGATGGTTTTTATGTATGTGGAAAGCCCTTGGCATGTGGGGCTAGAGAGGGAAGATTTTCTCTCTCCCTATCTCAAAGCACATGCCACATACTCCTGGGAGCTGAGGAAGTAGCTCTTCTGCTTACTTAAGCATAGAAGAACAGCTAGTCAAGCATTTTCCTGAGTACGAGGAAGTGGTTTGAGCTTGCTATAAAATAGTTTAGATAAAAATATACAAAGACTTTGTTTCATAGTTTAAGCAAAATTGTATCTGTTGAAATTCTTTGTGTGAATATATCCTCACTAAATCTGTTCAAAGATAATGCTTGCTTGTCTTTAAATACCCACAAAGAATAAAGCACCGCAAGCAGTGGCAATTGCTGTTTGCATTCTGCATCCTCTGTGTCCTAGTGATTTCCCGACCCTTACCCAGTGACCCCAACAACTTAGACGTTGACAATTGCTGACTGAACAGGGACCCTGCAGTGTTGAATTCAGGAAGAGATATTCAGGTAAGTATTTTTAATTACAGGGTGATGGGACAAGTTAAGTCTACTCCATACTTACATATGCTAAAACATTTACTTGCTGCCTATGGTGTAACTACTTCTTCTTCTGACATAGAAATATGTATTAATATATTTGGGGAATGGGATCCTTGATTCCCTGAGGAAGGGATGTTTGATGTTGATAACTGGAAATGAGTAAAGTATAATTTAGAAAGAGCTGTTCAAGAAGGGGAAAGGATCCCTATTAGATTTTGGTTCATTTGGATTATTTTACATACCCTTGTTAAAGTTTTAAATGAGGAAAGATTAATAGCAGACTTAAAGAAAGTGGCTGCCCCTTCTATTGTAGATTTACAATTGAACTCTGAGGTTAAGGATGCAATAGATAAGAATGCATCTCAATTAACAGAGAAAAAACAAGAGGTAAAAAAGACTGAAAAGGAACAAATTAAAAGCCTAAATAGAATGTCAGAGCAAATTGAATTGATTTTTATCAAGATTTCAGCATATGGAGTTAGAAATTAGCAGAGTGAAAGAAGAATCTGAGAAAGTGAAAGTAAAACAGCCTTCGACTCCTCCACTTGAGGATGCAATCTTTTCGGCATGACTCCCTCACAAAACAAAGGGCTCAGACAGTGAGTCCGATGATGAAATGTCTATTTTTTCTTATCCTGTAATTCGACCACCCCTATGAATGTTATAGCTCAACCAGCCAGATATAGGGGTGTGTTGTTGATGATATTTGTAAACTTAAGAAGGCAGTGATTTTATATGGTTCTCTGTCTCATTATGTTATGGAATTGCTTAATGGGCTTGCCCGACATTACAATAATTTTGCTCCCAAGGATTCGAAGATGCTTTGTAGAGCCTTGCTTAAGGAACCTGAATACCTACAATGGAAAATGTGGTTTACTTATTTATGTACAGAAAGGTCTAGACAAAATGCACAGAGCAATACTCCATACCTGCAGTTCATAACCTTTCCCATGTTGAGTGGTACAGAACAACAGAACAATATGCAGATGTTCATATGCAAATGAACTCTCCTGAAGAGATCCATGAGCAGTTACCAGACACAGATATTGAGGCATGGGAGAGGATCAGGCCGGTAGGAGAACATTATGGCTCCTGTACTAAAGTAATTCAGAAACCTAATGAATTCTATTTTGAATTTTTATCACGATTGAAATTACCTTGGAATGTACCGTTGTGGGAGAGGATGCACGGCAAAAACTGTTGTGCATGTTGGCTTATGAGAATGCTAATGATGACTGTAGACAAGCCTTATTGCTTATTAAAGAATCTGGGGATGTAAATCCATATTTAAGGGGGTGTGAAGACATTACATCCAAATCTCGGCGTACACAGTTGTTTGCTGAAACTATGGCCACTACCTGGCATGCTTTACCAACCAAAGCCTCTAAAATGTTTGGATGTGGTCAAATGGGACATATAAAGAAGAATTGTAAAAAGGCTACTGATGTTAACAAGAGAAACCAGTAATTTCACTAAAAAAGGACAGAACTGGGCAAGAGAGTGTAGAACAAAAATAGACACTAATGGAATTCCTATAAAAAATGCTTAGCCTATGCAGGGAAACTCTCCATCGGGCCAGCCCCAGGGCCCAGGATTAATAACCGAGGACAGTCAATCATTTTCTCCCTCGTCCTTGCCACAGCCCATAGCGCTGCAGTGGACATACCAGCCTTAGAAGATTTTACTTTGAAAGTTGGTGATAGGCCACAAAATATTCCTACCAGAATTTATGGGCCTTTACCTGAAGGAACATTTGACCTATTGACTGGTAGATCCACTCTTAATGCATGAGTTTTAGTACAGTTAGGAGTTATTGATGCTGACTATATTGCAGAAATAAAAATTTTAATGTCAGCTGCTGCAGATATTTCCTTTAAAAAGGGTGAACGAATTGCTCAAATTTTGTTATTACCATATATATCCATTGGAAAGTCATTTACACCATGTTTGGGGGAATTTGGAAATAGTAACCAACAAAATGTGTTTTGGACTATTCCTATTACTAAAATGCAGCCTAAAATTAAAATTAATATTCAGGGAAAGATATTGACAGGACTAATAGATACCGGCTCAGATGTTACAATTATCAACAATCATGAATGGCCTAATCATTTATTATATGAAATAATCTCATGTAATACTAAAGGAGTTAGCAATACTTCCATAAATTCTATAGGACAAGTGGTGTTGTATGTTACTATAACCTCAGAAGATGGACAGACAGCTGTCTTTAAACCTTATATTATGGAAATTAGAGTTAACATAATTGGTAGAGATGTACAGGAACAATGGGGAGCTCATATTCAATTTTAACATTTTTAGATGGAGCCCAAAAAGATATTATGGAAATCTGAGAAATCTCTTTGGATTGAACAATGGGCTTTATCAAAAGAGAAATTAGATGCAGCTCACCAATTAGTTGAAGAACAGTTAACCAAAAGACATATTGAGCCGTCTATGTCACCATGGAATTCTCTAACATTTGTTATTAAAAAGAAGTAAGGGAAATGGAGATTGCTGTCTGATATACAAGAAGTTAATGCATCCATGTACCCTATGGGGGCTTTACAACATGGTATACCATTGCCTGTCATGCTTCCTAAAAATTGGCCAAAAATGGTAATAGATTTACAAGATTGCTTTTTTTTTTTTTTTTTTTACCATTCCTGTACATGTAAATGATTGTAAAAGATTTGCCTTTTCTTTACCACAAATAAGTTATCAAGCCTTTCGTCAGTGCTTCCAATGGAAGGTGTTGCCCCAAGGAATGGTGAACTCTCCAACCATATGTCAGATATATGTTGATAACGCCTTAAAACCTGTTAGACAAAAATGGCCTCACATTTATATTTCTCATTATATGGATGACATTTTATTTGCAGGACCAAATATGGCAGAATTAGAAATGCTGTTACAGTGCTTACCCTGTATATTTAAAGATTTTGGATTAAAAATAGCACCTGAAAAAATATGAAAAGATACAGTAGTAAAATATTTAGGATATGGTGTTTCTAGACAAACAGTGGCACCTCAAAAATATCTTTATGATGTGATCAATTACATACGTTAAATGATTTTCAAAATTTAGGAGGAGATTTTAATTGGATGCAACCTGCCGTAGGAATCCCTACTTATCAAATACATAATTTGTTTTCATTGTTACAAGGGGAGCCTGATTTACATAGCAAAAGAACTTCAAGGAGACTGAAAGAGAGTTACAATTTGTAGAACAGAGAATGAAAGAAATGTTTTTACATCGAGTAATGCTGGATCAATCCATAAATTTTATATATTTTGGAAATACCCAACAGGAATTATAGGACAAAATGAGCTACCTTTAGAGTATTTATACATTGCATAGATTTTCAAAAAATATTATGCCTTAAGAACAACAGTTGGCAATTATTATGCAACAGGCCAGGCAATGGTTATATATTCTATTGGGGTATGATTTATTTCAAATCATTTTTCCTTTATCAAAAGACCAAGTAGATTATTTGTTAAACATGTCTGAAACGATACAACTAGCATTAGTAAATTTTACTGTGCAATTTTCCTATCTTTTTCCCAAAGGTAAATTGTGGGATTGATTTTGTAAGCAACAATTTGTCATTAATGATATAATTACCAAGGACTCTATTCCCACTGCTCTTATTGTTTTTACAGATGTCTTCAAAACAAAGAGTGCTTATTGGACGACAAATACATATTGGGTGCAAAAAACTATTTAACATCAGTTCAACAAAATGAACTTTTTGTTATTATTAAGGTGTTGCAAGATTTTGTGGGAGATATTAATATTGTTACTGATTCTGCCTATGCTGTAGGAGTTGTGACTAATAGAGTCACTGCTGTTACATTTTCATCTAAACCCCAGCTAAACAAATTAAATGAACAATTACAAGCATTACTACAACAATGTAATGCCAAAATGTTTGTAACTCACATTAGGGCTCACTCTTCACTTCCTGGGTACCTTGTGTATGGCAATAATCAGGTTGATAAATTAGTTATTTTTGCTTCTGCTGAACAGCATCACATTCATTTAGATACAAATGCTGGCCTTTTACATATGCATTATAAAATACTTTATTCTCAAGCTAAACAAATATTTTAAAATGTCCTGTTTGCAGACCAATGCATCTGAGAGTTTTATCTGCTGGAGCAAATCCTCAAGGATTACAACGTAAGGAATTTGGCAAATAGATATTACCCATGTACAAGACTTTGGCCATTTTTCCTTTGTACATGTTACAATAGATACTTATTCCAAATTTGTTTGGGCTTCTGCCCTTAATGGAGAAACTGTTAGCCATGTTATACATTTATTGGAAGCTTTTGCCATCAAGGGAGTATCTGCCAAAATAAAGACTGATAATGGACCAACCTATAAACGTATCAAATTTGAAAGATTTTGTGAACTTTATGAAGTGGTACATATTACAGAAATAAAATATACCTCCCAAAGACAATCCGTTAATGAAAGAGTTCATGCACACTAAAACAACAAATTAAAAAAAAAAATTAAGAAGGAGGAAAAGGTTGGACAAAGGTATGGATATTTTGTGGTTTTCAATGCAAACTCCTGAAATAATTTTACATCAGACTCATTATGTTCTTAACTTTTTAAACGTATCACAAGGAGATATTTTAACTAGAGCTGAGGGCCATTATGAACAAATATTAGGAAAACCTTATTTAATGGTCACGTATGGATTAAGATTACATTGTATGATGAATGACAACCAGGAACATTACTGCATAAAGGGCGAGGATATGGTTTTGTGTTTACACATGATGGCAGACAATACTGGTTTCATGCCCGATGAATACAGACACGGCCCAGTGAGGACAGCCCTGTATACTACAAGGAATTGGCCACCAGTTGAGGAAGAAGAAATCCCCTGTGCAGGCCATGGCTCACTAAGCTTTGGGACCACGTCGCCATCATTGTCAGTGGGCTGCCCCACTGCCCAACTGGAGACAGGTTAAAAAGTTGACTGGAGAAGGACAAAAGATGTTACAACGCACTAGTATACCTGTCAAAGCCAAGAACTTGTTCCTGGCCATGTGCGCCCTTCTTTCTGTAAACTCTGCCCATGTGAATGTAAGTTATTGGAACCCGTTGTTTGGGGAGACATGGATGTAACTGTCAATACCTTTCCTGATGTTTCATCTCCTCCTTGGAATAATTTGAAATTTAACAATAAGGATGATGGTAGCTTTTGAAATTTTACTTACTATACTCATTCCTTGCCTATTTTTCTGGGGCCTCCTCTATTTTTAGTTATGAATTGGCAACATTGGGCTTACCTGGGAAAGCCATTTCCAATTCTAGAACACAGCTACAGCGATTACCTAGTTGGCCCATTAATAGTAGCTGGGAAAGCATCACCTTGGATGGCGACTTATCTTTACCTATGTGCCCTGATTTTACTTATATTGATTTAAAATATCAGGCTTTTGTGTGGCAAGAGTGTAGATGAACATTTGGAGAAATGTTGTATAATTTTATTAATTGGGGACCTTTTGGACAGTTTATTAACACATGTTCAGGATGGAATATTACTAGATGTGATTTATGTAATGTTACTAGGATGCCTGATGCCATTAATGGATCGATTACCGGAGCTTGATTAATGGCCTGGGAAGATGGAGGCATTTCAGATGCTCAATGGGCTTTCATGGCTGCACCCACTGCTGTTTAGACTCATTTTTCGAAAGTCGCAGCAGCTCTGAAACCCATGATGCTATCAAATGTATCATTTTCGGGAACGGCGAACACTACGTCCACTTATAATATTACTTTGTACAAATCTTATGATGTAACTGCTTGTGTACCTCTGCCTTATGTATTTTTAGTAGGAAATTTTACATTTTCTCCAACTCTTTCTTGTTTTAATTGTCGCCTGTATTCTTGCGTTATTTCCTCTCGATCTTAAGGCAGTGATAGTATTATGACTTTTCAACAAAGAACTCATATTTGGTTGCCTGTTAAATTAGGAAGAGAATGGTCCACAAATCCCCTGGATAGTGTTGTTAATCAAGTTTTTAACAAACTGCTAAAATGTACAGAGCGTATGATTGGAGCCATTGTAGCTGTGATTTTAAGCTTAATGGCTATTACCACTATTGCTGTGGTGTCTGGAATTGCCCTACATACTTCCTTACAAACTAAACACTGTGGAAGATTGGCACCATGATTCACATGAATTGTGGGTTTCACTGGTAAAATTGATGCTCGGTTACAAACACAGATTAATGTTATTAAACAGGTGGTGGGATGGTTAGGAAAATAGTTATTGGTTGTGGAAAAACAGTTTTTATTGAAATGTGATTGGAATTCTACTAACTTTTGCATCACTAATGTAAAATATAATGAATCTATATGTGATTGGAATGTAATACAGCAGTATTTATTTGGAAATTCTACTGTTGCTCAATTGATTGCTCAGTTACAATGTAATGTACATGATATTTTTGGTAAACAATTTGCAAATGATGATGCTTCTAATATTGCTGATGCATTTATTAAAAAGTTGGAAGGGTTGACCCCAAAAGAAATACTACAAAGCATTTCACATACTGCTAGTGGTATGGGAATTCTGATTGCTATTGTTCTGTTTATACTTGTACTCTTATGTTTGATTTTTATGAAACCAATGCAAGCTTCTATGATAACCCTGTGGAAAGTTTTACTTTTAAAACAAAAGAAAAAATAAGGAAATTGTGAAGACTCAGTGTCTGTGTTGGAGGGGCAGAATGATGCAGACTCCAGCCTCAGGATTATCTGAGGATTGTGTTACTGCATGTGGGAAGCTCTTGGCATGCTTGGCAAGGGAGGGAACATGTTTCCTTTCCCTATCTCAAAGCACTTGTCACAGACTCCTGGGAGCCGAGGAAATAGCTCTTCTGCTTACTTAAGCATAGACAAACAGTTAGTCACAGAGATGAAGAGCTAGTCAAGCATTTTCTTGAGTATGAGGAAGTGGTTTGACCTTGCTCTAAAATAGTTTAGATAAAAATATACAAAGATATTGTCTTATAATATAAGCAAAATTGTATCTGTTGAAAATTTTTGTGTGAATGTCTCCTGACTTAATCGTGGCAAAGATAATGCTTGCTTGTCTTTAAATACCCACAAGGAATTAAGCACAGCATGCAGTTGCAATTGCTGTATGCACTCAGCATACTCTGTGTCCTGGTGATTTTACCAACCTTACCCAGGGATCCCAATGCCTCAGTCGTTGACACTATGTCTCCCAACGCATGTGAGTCACAAACGTCATGAAATCCTAACAGGATTTTGATATCAGATTTTGAAAAATGGTCAAGATTTCTGGCAGTGTGAGGTCACTATGATAAAGAAGTCACGGTGGATTTCTAATATCACATGTCATATCTGCAATATTAAGAAGATGAAAGATTATGAGATCACAAAAGGTCTATTTCAAAATATCAACATGGCACACAGTTATTAGTATATGTCAGGCTTGTGATGTCACATTGGGTTACTTTTATCACAATGGAAATATGATATCACAATGGTTATGAGGTGACAATTGGTTTCTCATATCAACCCACATGCCACATTTGAATTAAGATGAAATCACAGCGTTGGCATTCAAAATGTGCCTATAATATCACAATGATGATGTAATGTCCAAGTGCTATAATGCCAATGTAATTTGCTGACATCACAATGAGCTCATGTTGTCATAATCACAATGAGATATTATACTGGTGATGATATAACCAAGGTTTTGTGATGTTACAATGACACATCTGCTCTCAATTGTCTGTAGTTCACAATGAGAATATGAATTCAAAATGGGACTGTGATGTCTCCAAAGCATGTGTTGTCAAAAATGTGATGAGTTCCCTACAGCATTGTAATGTCGCAATGAGACATGTTGATCATGACCTCTGGCAGTTTGATGTCACATTGCTAATGAAATTCCATTGGATTTCTGATATCACAAGTCATACCTTAAACCATATATGGTTTAAAGGAGATTATGAGTTCACAAATGGACCAAGATATCACAATAGCAGCATGGCATAATAGTTACTAGGAAAGAGTGATTGTGATATCACAGTGGGTTAGTTATATCACAATGACAATGTGATGTCACAAAAGGATTCGGGAAGTCACAATGTGAATGAAGAACCAAGTCTTGTTTTTTTGATTCTTTCTGGGTTTTTTTTTTTATTCTAATTCATTTAAATCTGATTTAATATCATTATTTCTTTCTGTCTACTGGATTGGGGTTTATCTTATTGCTCTTTTTCAAAGAGGTTCAGATATCTCATTATATTGTTTTGTTCAGATCTCTCCAAATTGTTGATGTAGGAACTCAGAGCTATAAACTTGGCTCTAGGTACTGCCTTTTCTATGTCCCAGAGGAGCTGGTAAATTGTGTGGTTTTTTTTTTGGTGAATATCATGAACATTTGAATTTCATTTCTAATCTCTTCCATGACCCACTAGTGACTCAATAGTGTGTTGTTAACCTTCCATGTGTTATAGGACTTTCTTTGGTGGCTTTTGGTGTTAAGTTCTAATTTTATTCCCATGTGGTCTGAGAGAATGAAAGGTATAAGTTCAATGTTACTGAATTTGGATGTATTCTTTGTGACCTAAATTGTGGTCTATTTTGGAAAATGTTCCGTGTGCTGCTGAGAAAAACATGTACTCTGATGCTTCTGGGTGAAATTTCGATAGATATATGTTAAATCTATTTAATCTAGTTAGTAGATCTAGGGTTTCTCAGTTGAATTTTTGCTGAGTTGATCTATCTAGTGGGGATAGTGGTTTATTAAAGTGCCCAACAATTAATGTGTTTGGATCTAAGTGAGATTTGAGGGAAAGTAGAGTTTCGTGGATAAATTTGGGTGCTTCTGCACCCAAATTCTAAATGCCATCTATTCCTGAAGGATAGATCCCTTAATAGTATGTGGCGACCTTATCTCTTCTCACTAATTTTAATTTGAAGTCTATTTATCTGATATTAGGATTGCAACTCACACCTCTTTTTTGTGAGGGGGGGGTCCTTCACTTGGTAGATTTTATTCCAGCCTTTCATTTTAAAATGTGTTTGTGTTTATGAGAAATGTGTGTCTCTTGAAGGCAGCAGATAGAAAGACCTTGGTTTTTAATCCAAATAGACAGTCTATGTGGTTTATTTGGAGAGTTAAGTTCCTTAATGTTGAGAGTTAGGACTGAAAGGTTTTTGGTCGTTTCTGCCATATCAACCTTCTTGGGGGCTGTGACAACTGGGTTCTTCTGATAATTCTTGGATTGTCCATTTGTGTGCTGTTTCTTAGCCTTTATTCTGGTCTTGTTGCTTTTCTCTGTATAGGACATTTTAAGTATCTTTTATAGGGCTGTTTTGATGGAGATAGTATTGTTTCAGTATATCTTTGCTATGGAAGGTTTTTATTTGGCCTTTAGTTATAAAGAAGAATATAGCTGGGTACAGTATTCTTGGTTGATAGTTGTTTGTCTTTAGGGCATGGCATACATCATTCCAGACTCTTCTTGCTTTGTCTCTCCTGAAAAATCTGAGGTGATTCTAATTCGTTTCCCTTTAGAGGTGATTGATCTTTTCTCCTTGACAGTCACAGTTGATTTCAGTGTCACATATCATACCAGAAATATTATGAATTCCAAAACAGATTATGACCTCACAGAGACCTAAGGTATCAAAATTGCAGCAAGTCACGAAATTTAAGAAGACAGGACAGGTTTGTGATGTCATTTTTGAAATATGATATCACTATCATAATGAGGATATCATAGTTTTCATATATCAACCAACATGCCCACATTTGAAATAGAATGAACTCACACAATAGGAATTCATAATGTTTCTATGATAGCATGATGACAATGTGCTGTCATTTTTCTATGATGTTATTTTAATTTTGTGATTTCACAATGAGCTGATTGTTTCAAAATGAGTGTGATGCCACACTAGTAATAATGTTGCAAAGGCCTTGTGATGTTAAAATTGTGTCTGATCACAGTTGACATCAGTTCACAAAGGGATAGTGATGTCACAAAGGCCATATTCATTTTCAAAGGTGCTAACAGATGATGCTATATTTGGAGTATAAGAATGTGAATATGATGTCACAATGCAATGTGATTTCACATGTTTGAGATATCATAGTGATTATGAGGTCAAAATAGGTTCGTTATGTCATGGCAAGTTTGAAATATAGGAATCACATGTCCAATTTCAAGTGTTACTAGTACACAATTTGGATAGGAGTTATTAGAAGGAACTTTATGTCCCAGAAGCCATGAATTTTCTAAAATGATATGAAATTACAATAGGCTTTTGAAAAACGATAGGACAATGATTTCACAATGGCAATGTGGTGTCACAAAGTGATTGTGATGTCATAATGGTTATGAGGCCACAATAGGATTCTGGTATCAACTCACATGACACATGTGAAGTAGAATTACATCACAGAATAGGCATTCACAATGTGTCTATAACATCACAATGATAAAGTGATGTAATTATATTATGTCATTGTAGTTTAGTGATGTCTTTATGAGCTAAGGATATCATAATGATTATGCGCTGTCATACTGGTGATTACATCAGAAAGGGTTTATGATGTTACAATGGTATGTCTGTTCCCAATCTTCCTTAGATCACAACGAGGATATGAGTACACAAAGGTATAACAAAGGCATGTCCAATATGATCATGATGTAATAATGGGAATGTGCTGTCACAATAGGCTTTTGATGTCACAGGAGTGATGAGAACACAATGGATTTGTGATTTTACGGTATACTATGTAGGTAGGTTTCTTTAGGTACCTGATGAAGAAAATGTGCTAGTCAGGGAAAATACCAAACTGTGGCCCGCACCCTGCATGGTGGAGAGCTATGGCAGCAAAAGGAGTCCTACTATTGGACATGGAGTTATCTTGGCCTGGCAAACGAAGAGGGGGTGCCTGGTAGCAAAAAGTGGTGGCCACACTGGAGCTGAATATGACCTCAGGGACAGGGACACTCTTATGCTCAGATGGGAGGAATGAGCTGGGGTGGCTAACCAGGATATGTCCTAAAAAGAGGGCAAGGTGGACCACTTCCAGGTGTTCCAGCTACCTATGTAACAGAAAATGGACAGACATTAATCCAAGAGATAAGGATGTGTCTGAACAGGGGACTGCATGGCCTTGGGCAGACCTTACATTCCAGCCTTTTGATAATTATGAGAAAGGGTGCAGATTCTCTCTGGCTAGTACCTGCTGACTAGAGACATTGACATCAGGGGTAAAATGCTGAAATGTGATCCCCTCAGGGAGAAGGCAGCAGCTGTCCCTTGGTGATAGTCCTTCAAAGAATTCTTGATGAAGTCAATTCTCGTGCACCAGGGAAGGACCGGCCAAAAAAAAACAACTACTAGAGCAAAAGGAAAGTGGAAGAGTTTGGGGCAGGAAATTAAATATTGGATGACCTGGCTAAAATGGCTACTTTATATCTCCTGCATCTTATATGTACTGAAGTTGGCAGAAATATTGCTGTCTACTTCTGACGTCTGGCAACCAGGTAGAGGAGAGCATCAATTATATAGATATTCCTTCTCTCCGTTTCCCTCCCCACATCCCTCTACTATTGTCTCCTCAAAATTCTCCCTAATCCTATGAATTTCTTCTCTGATGACTTAGCTTTTGTTTTCTTAGTCCATGGATCCCTAGTTGTTTATTGTTGAACTAGGTTGTTTCTGTCAAATTAGATTATGTCTCTTTTCATTTTGATTGCATCAATCTGTGCAACTAGAAGGCTCTGTACTATGCCTGACTAAAAATAGTGCTCTAGGACTGAATGGGCAGAACAAGCCAGAAAAACACAAGTAAAATGGCAACTCCCAAACATGGTAATCAGGCAAAAGAGCAATTAATGAATAATCCAGAGGAGAGTTCCCAAATTCTCTAGAAATATTAATGGTAAGCTTGCTGAGTGAGATTGAAAGCCTGCAAAGGACCCATATAAGCATGATAGGTATATGCAACAGCATGATGAGACTAACCAAAAATTAATTCAAGAATTTCATGAGCATTAGAAGGCCAATGATAGATTAATAAAGGAATTGCCTGAGTGAGAGGTGAAAAAAAATTAACAGACATAATCATGGAACACAAAAACAGGAAGCTGCAGGAAAGTATGGAGGCCACAAATGGAATGCTGATTGAAGCCAACTGAAGGAAAGGCATTCCAAAAAACTATAACCAATCAACTAAGGGATTTGAGCATTAACTCTGAAAAGAAATTGAGGAGTTTAAGAAGTCTATAGAATACCTAAAACAAAGCTTCAACGAGGAATTTGACGCCATCACATCTGACCAATTAGAATGAAAGGAAAGAAAAAAAAATTGAAAGCATTGACAGTAGATTAGCCCATGAAGAAGATCCAATCTCTGTGGTTAAACACAGTCTAGACATGAGAGAAAGAACAGATAAGTATTCCAGACAAATCGAAGAAATAAGATAGATCTATTCAACATTTATAAAACACCACCAGAAAGCCTAATTTAAAGCTGAGGGTTATAGAAGAGGGACTAGAGACAGAAGTGAAAGGTTTGGGAAATTTATCATGATCCTAGCAGAGAACTTCCCAAACATGCAACAAGATAGACCGATTGAGATACAAGAAGCCATTATCACTCCAAAGAGATCAGAGCAGAACAGGACATCCCACCATCACATTGTAATCCAAAAAAGATCAATGGAGAGAAAGAAAAGGATCCTTAAAGCTGTCAGAAGAAAAAGTCAATCACTTATAAAAGGAAACCTAACAGAAAAACTTCCGCATGCTCAGCAGAAACAATGAAAGCAAGAAGAGTGTGGAATTTTGTTTGTCATGCCCTAAAGATAATTATCAACCAGGAAGACTGTACCCAGCTAAGCTTTTCTTCATAACAGACCAAATAAAATCCTCCCACAGCAAAGAAAAATTTAACCAATATATCTCTACCAAACCAGCCCTACAAAGGATTGTGAAAAATGTCCTACACATTAAAAACCAACAAGACCAAAATTAAGGCCTAGCAATAGCCCCTACACAAACAACACAAGAATTATAGGTAGTTGCCAGTTGGTAAAACCCCCAGGAATATGGATAACATGGCAGAAACTGCCAAAAAACTTCTGGTTTTACTCTCAATATTAATGGATTTTATTTTTCAATTAAGGGACATAGATATTCTAGTTGGCTCAAAAAGGAAGATTCTTCATCTGCTGCATTGAAGAGACAGATCTTGCCCCCCAAAAGCAAATACATTCTGAAAGTTTGGAATAATTTCTACCAAGCAAACAGTCCCCATAAACAGGTGCGAGTTGCAATTGTAATATCAGATAAAGTAGACTTTAAATTAAAGTTAATGAGAAGAGATAAAGAATATCATTACATACTAATTAAGAGATCTCTAATTGAGGAGGATATTACAAGTTTAAATATCTATTCACCAAAAATGGAGCACACATATTTATTCTAGAAACATTACTTTCCAAAAAAATATAACACAAATCCAAAGATATTAAATGTTGCAGACCTTAACACAACATTATCCTTGCTAGATAGATAAACCCTGGAAAAACTCAAGAAATCTCACACCTAAACAACTAAATAGATCATGTAGGCTTGACATCTACTGAATATTTCACCCACAAGGAGCAGAATTCACTCTTCTCAGCAGCAAAATGGAACATTCTCCAAAATAAACCACATGTGCAAGTTCAGAAACATTGAAATTATCCCCTGCATAATAAAAGTGGAATTCAACACCAAAAGCCACCAAAGAAATCCTGTATCACAGGGCTGAGAATGTGGTTCAGTGGTAGAGCGCTTGCCCTGCATGCATGGGGCCCTGGGTTCCATTCCTCAGCACCACATAAGCAGAAAAAAAAATCCGGAAGTGACAGTGTGGCTCAAATGGTAGAGTGCTAGCCTTGAGCTGAAGAGCTGAGGGACAGCGTCCAGGCTCAGAGTTCAGATCCCACAACAGGACCCAAAAAAATAAAAAAAATCGTTTATCACATCGAGGCAGAACAACACACAATTGAACCACCAGTGTGGCTTGGAATTCATTAGAACGGAGCCTCAGATGTTCATGATATTTAACAAAAATGAACACACAAATCACTAGCTCCCCTGGGACACAGGAAAGGCAGGTTATTGTTCTGAGTTCCAATTACAACAAATTGAGATATCTGAAACCAAAATTTAATGAGATACCTAACCTTCTTGAAAAAGTGCAATATCCTAAACCCCAATCCAGTATAAAGAAAAAAATAATCAAAATTAAATCAGAATTAAATGAATCAGGTTCCAAAATAAACATAGAAAGAATCATCAAAAAACAGTTGGTTCTAGGGAAAAAAAATAACAAAATTGAAAGTCTTAGCAAATCTTTTTTTTTTTTTTTTTATTTTTGGGGTCCGGTCATGGGGCTTGAACTCTGGGCCTGGGCGCTGTCCTTTAGCTCTTCAGCTCAAGGCTAGTGCTCTACCACTTGAGCCATAGCGCCACTTCCGGCTTTTTTCTTTTTGCTTATGTGGTGCTGAGGAATTGAACCCAGGGCCTCAGGCTTGCAAGGCAAGCACTCTATCACTGAGCCACCTTCCCAGCCCCAGTCTTAGCAAATCTTATAACAGAATAAGAGAACACACCCAAATAAACAAACTCAGATGATAATGGTAACATCACCACAGGAAAACAACAACAACAACAATAAAAAAAAAAAAAAAAAACAAGATTCAGAGCATTCTGAGGACATACTTCTCAAAACTTTATGCTAATAAGTTCGAGAATCAAAAGAAAATGGTTGATTTTTTAGCAAATTTTGTATGCCCAAACTAAACCAAGATGATTTAAAGCAAATAACAGAATCATATCAAGCATCAAAATAAAAGAGCAATAAGAGACCTCCAACCCAAGAAAAGCCCAGAA
Source organism: Dipodomys spectabilis (assembly GCF_019054845.1). Classification (NCBI taxonomy): domain Eukaryota; kingdom Metazoa; phylum Chordata; class Mammalia; order Rodentia; family Heteromyidae; genus Dipodomys; species Dipodomys spectabilis. The sequence goes on along the minus strand of NW_024871210.1, from coordinate 5,776,623 downwards.
CTAGATGGATTTACATGTGGACTACACAAGGCATTCAAAGCAGAATTCACCCCAATACTTTTCCAACTCTTCAATGAAATTGATAGTGAAAGTTCACTACCTAAGAATTTCTTTGAAGCTGTAATAACCCTTTTTCCAAAACCAAGGAGGAACTCATCAAAGAAAGAGACCTTTTTCTTTGATAAACATCGATGCAAAATTTCTCAAAAAAATTTTGGACCAATCGACTTCAAAAACAGCAAAACAAACAACCAAACAAATAAAAAACATATACACCGTGATCAAACAGGATTCATTTCAGGGACGCTAAGCTGGTTCAATATTTGCAAGTAAATCCATACAATTAACCCATGTCAACAATAGCCAGGATAAGAACCACATAACTATCTGAACAAATATAGGAAAGCATTTACCCACATACAACCTCCCCTTATTATGAAAGCTCTCAAAAATCAAAGAATCCATGAAACATTCCTCAATATAATAAAGGATGTGTATGACAAACCTAGAGCCAGCATTATATTTAATGGTGCAAAGCTAAAGCCATTTCTTCTAAATTGAGGAATGAGACAAGAATGTCCACTCTCTCCACTTCTCTTCAATTTAGAATTAGAGTGCCTCGCTAGAGCAATAAGACAATATGAAAAGAAAAGGAGATCCCAAAGAAAGATGAAGTAAAACTCACCTCTCTTTGCAGATGACATGATCTGGTATAGAGAGAACTCCATGGACTCCACACTCAAGTTACTGGAGCTGATCCATAACTTTGGCAAAACAGGAGGATATAAAATTAAACCTCAAAAATGAATGACTTTTCTGTATATCAATAAAAAGAAAGACATGGCTGAAATCAGGAAAGCAACTGCTTTTATAATAGCCGCACAAAACTAAAAAACTAAAATAACTAAAAGAAGTGAAAGACCTCTATGATAAAAACTTTTGAAACCTGAAAAAGGAAATTAAAGCAGAACTGAGGAAGTGGAAATATCTACCATGATCCTGTCTTGGTAAGATTACCATCATGAAAATGGCAATAATGCCAAAGTCTATCTACAATTTCAATACAATAAACATTAATATTCCAACCTCATTCTAAACTGAAATAGAAGCCACCCAAAACCTTTTATGGAGCGAAAGACCCCAAATAGCAAAAAATAATTCTTGGCAGAGAGAAAATTACTAGAATAATATAAAAAAAAAAAAAACCCTCACACTCTACTACAAAGCCATAGTAATTAATACAACTTGGTACTGGCACAAAAACAGGCCTGAGTATCAATGTAATCAAACTGAATGTCCACAAATGAACCCACAGTCCTAGAAAAAACTAATTCTCAATAACAGAGCAAAAACTATAGAATGGAAGAAAGGCATCCTCTTCAGTAAACAGTGCTCGCAATATTGGTAAACTACGCAGAAAAATGAAGATTGATCCATATATATCACCTTGCACCAGACTCAACTGTAAATGGATCAAAGACCTCAAAGTCAAAGCAGACACTTTGGAAACATTACAGCAAGGAATAGGAGAAAAAAATCTAGGGCTCGTAGGCACAGACCAAAATTTTCTTAATAAAGACCCATACATGCAACAAATCAAAGATAGTTTGGACAAATGGGATTGCATGACATTACAGGAAGGAATAGCAGAAACTCTAGGGCTCCTTGCCACAGGCTGAAATTTTCTTAATGAAATCCCAGAAACAAACAAATCTAAGAAAGGACAAATGGTATTGCATGAAATTGCGGTGTTTCTGCAGGGAAAAGGATATATCTAGGCAGATGGTGTGAAAAGGACAATGTGAAGTCCCACTGGTAATGATGTAAAAAATGTTTTGTGTTGTTACAATGGCATGTCAGATCTCAACTGTCATTAGTTTATAATGAGGATATCGGTTCAATGAGTAAATGTGATACCACAATGGCTACATATTTTTATAAAGGTAATAAGAAGCCATCAAAGGATTGGGATGTCATAATGTGGTTCTGATGTCTCAATGGCAATGTGTTGTGCAATGGGTTTGTGATGTCAAAGTGTAATGAGGTCACAATGGGTTTGTGACTTTACAAAGAGTTTGTAATATCACAATCTCATGTCCATTTTCAATAGCTGTTAATTCACAATGATGATATGAATTCACAGAAGGAGCTTGAAGTCCCAAAGACAATGAAGCCTGCCAATGTGATATCTTAGGCTCTTTGTGAGCTCATAGTCTGTTTTCCACCTCATAACATGTCAGGAATTATATGTGATATCAGAAATCCACTGTTACATACGGATCACTGTGACATACTCTTACAGACACTTGACCTTTGTGTCATATTTTGACAGCACAAATCTGTTAAAACTGCATCATATTTATGACAAATCATGCCTTTTGAGACATCAACGTCACATTGAGAACTCATATACTCATTGTGAGGTAATGACAATTGAGATCCGGCATGTGATTGTGATACCACCAATCCATTGTGACATCACATACCTATTGTTTCCTGATCACCAGTGTGTCATCACCAACTCATTGTGAAATCAAAATATTCTTATGACATGATGTAACATCATATTTAAACTATGATTTCACTATACCATTGTGTTTTCACAAATATATTTTGACCATATTTTACAAAATTCATGGTCTTTGGGACTTTAAACTCCTGTGACCTCATATTTTCATTGTGAACTAGTAGCAATTGCAATGCGATTGCCATATTACAAACTCATTGTGACATCACACACCCATTGTCACCTCATCACCATTGTAACATGACAAACCAATTGTGATATTATATTGCTGTTCTGACATCAAGATCACATTGTGACATTCCAAAACTCATGAACTCTTAGCACCTTTGTAAAAAGACATGCCCTTTCCGGCATCACAGTCCCTGTGTTTACCCATATCCTTATTTTGAGCTAATGTCAAATGAGATCACTCATTCGGTTTTAACATCATAAACCCTGTGTTCCATCATCTCTAATGTGTCATCATAGTTTTTTTTATGACACCATCTGCTAATTGTAATCTCACCAAATTACAACAGCATCATAGCATTATGATATGTCGTTTAGATGTGTTTGCAAAGGGGCCATACTGATTCTCAGGTTCCATCAATTATTGTGTCCCCACTGGTTATTACAATCTCCACTGTTTTCATGTCCAATCAAATCCTTGAATCATTCTAGACCAAAACCTAAGCGTCCTTTCTCTCCCTGCATTGAACTAACTTGAAATGCAAATTTAACAGGTAACATGGAGGAAACCATAGAAACACACTACCAAAAATAATTAACACTTGGTAAGTGTTATCCTTAACAGATCCTGAGTGTCTTGAACTGTCCATCTTGCAGTCTTCTCTGGATATTGGTCCACTGCCTGTTTCACTTGATAGTGATGGATCCAATGCTGTTTTCATGCATATTTAATAGGCAGTGGTTTATTTACCACAATCGAATAAGGTCCTTGACACATGGGTTCCAATTCAGGAGTACAATAGCTTTTAACCAACACCAGCTGTCCAGGAAAGAAAGGGTTGGTGGTGTTTTACTCAGGATAGGCCTTAGCTACCAAAGTAGAGGGTCAAAAGTGAACTTCTTGCAAAACCTACTGGGACTATACAAGATTGTGGTTAGACATTTATGTTACTATAGCTTTCCCAAATTTAGGAGCCAAAGGCTATTATCTATAATAAATTATTTGAAAGGGAGTGAATTCTTTAAATATGGGGTGATTCCTGCTCAAAGAGAGCTAACGGTAGCCTGTTTACTCAGTCATGGCTAGTCTCTAAATAACTTAAAGTTTCCTTAAATTTCTACCAGTCATGAACTCTGAGGTCAATAATACAATGTAATTTCCAATTTATCCCTAGGGCCTTAGCTAATTGAGCAACCTGGGCTGTGAAGTCCTGCCCATTGTAGGACCACACTGCTGTCAGTATGTCAAATTGAGGAAATAGGTTCATGGAATAAATTTTTGGCTTTTCCCTGAGTGGTTTCAGTTTTTGTCAGGAATGCCTCAGCCCAGCTTGGAAAAGTGTCTACTACCACTAACAGATACCTTAAACCATGCATTCCAGACTTTCTCTCTGAAGTCCACTTTCCAAAATTCATCAGGTGAGGTTCCTCACATAAGCCCTCACTATATCTTCAAGCTCTTTGGCATTTACCAGTTGACAACTTTCTATATACATAATGTAAGCTTGTCAGGCGGAGGGTCCATTGGTTTTCAAGACATTTTTAGGAAATGACACGGGACAATTTATCAGATTGCCCAATAACTAGATATAAACAGACAGAAGGCTTGTAACTTTTTTTCACAAGTTGAGTAACCATATTTGCAAGCTTGTTACCACTGTTAAACTTCTTCCTTTAATCTTAATGACTAAGATATCTAGAGACCCCACTGATTTTAGAGTGGTCTCCTGAGCTCCATGATCAATTCACTTGTTGCCATTTCCTTGGGGTCTCTAGTTTCTTTAACTTCTGGTTGGTATTCTGAACCTCAGTCTGCAGCTTGGAGACTTCTTCCGTTTTATCCTCTCCTTGCTTTAATGATCCCAATCTCCTTCTCAAAGTCTTCCTTAACCTAAAAGTGTTCTGCAAGGATCACAGCAGAATTCCTTTACCATCCAACTGCTGCTCCTTCTCACAGCACCTTTGCTTGCTCTGCAGCTCCTCCTTAAAATTCTCGTTGGTGTTATTGAGTGGATTTCTTTCCTTGCTCCACTTGTTCCATTGCTCCACAATGCTTCTCCTTACATTTTTGGTGAGGATCTTGTTCTCTTGGTATTTTTCCTCTAGTGGCTTCTTTTTCTTGTTTTTCACTTCTGTGTATTTTTGTGACAGATCATTCTACTGTTTAACTCTTCTGTTTTTCTGCCTAATACTTTTTCCCTTTCGCAGTTATTCCCTATCAGAGTATGTGTGTCCTTTATCTCTTTCTGAAGAGAACAATGTCTTTCTTGAGCCTGATATTTTTCTACTTACTTTTTTGGCCCTATTCTAGGACATGACACTTCTGTGTCTGCTTCACTGACTACACTATCAGTTCTTTTTCTGTTGCTTTGAATTTCCGCTCACACACCTCAAAGCTTACAATCTGTCTGTACTTCAGCCTAATACATTCTTGTATTATGTCCATATCCTTTTAATGGGCCTTGATTTCCACATATAGCATGGGGTTCTCCTCCTGGGCTGGCTTGTATTCAGCAAGGATGGCAGCGTTGGCATCCAGTGCATCTTTCAGCCTCAGACATGTGGTCTCCAACTTTGCTTCATTCTCACCCAGGCTAGTGGGTCTTGGATTTCATTTCAAACTGAATGTTTTATAGGTTCATTTTGAGCATTTTTCTCATTTTTTTTAAATTTTACATGTTCCTTTTTTATTTTTTGAAAGCTATTTTTCATGTCTGATAATTCCCTCTCAGATTTCTCCAGTATGCTCTTCAATGTGCTTTTAACCTTTTGGTGTATGTTGACTCCACCTATTGGAGACTCAGAGCCTTTTTTAAGCCTGTTTTCAGACAGAAGTGGGACTGTGATGTCAAAAATGTAAGTTGATTTTTCAAAGGTTTTAAAAGGTCACAATAGGTTTGGGATGTAACAATATGATCATGATGTCACAAACAGCAATATGATGTCAGGAGGAGTTTCTCATGTCACTTTGGTGATTAGGTCACACTGGTTAGTGATATCACAATGAGTTTGTAATATCACAAGCATATATTTATTTTCAATTGCTACTAGTTCACAATGATGATACAAGTTCACCAAAAGAGCTTGCAGTCCCAAAGAATATGCATTTTCTTTTCTTATTTTTGTTAGACATTGGGCTTGAACTTTGGGGCTCAGCACTGTCTATCAGCTCTTCAGCTGAAGGTTAGCGCTCTACTGCTTGAGCTACAGTGCCACTTCTTGTTTTCCAGTGTTTATTAGAGATAAGCATTTCATTGAAATTTCTGCCCATGCTGGCTTTGAACCATGATCGTCAGATCTCAGCCTCCTGAGTAGCCAAGATTACAACCTCCTGAGCCACCAGTGCCCAGTTACTTTGAATTTTCTAAAACATTATGAGGTCACTATAGGCTTCTGGAAACAAAATGGGGTTCTAATACCATGAGGGCAATGTGATGTCACAATACCATGTATTGGTTAAATTATTTATTGATATCATCCTGGACATGAGGTCACAATATGTTTGTAATGTCACTATCAGTTGATGTCACAATGGCATGTCAGATCCCATTTGTCATTAACTCATAATGAGTATATGAGTTCCCACAGGGACTGTGATGTCTCAAATCACATGTATTGCACAAATGTGATGAAGTCCTCACAGGCTTATGATGTCACAATGGGACACAATGATCATGACATCTGTCATTGTGATGTATCAATGGTAATGATATCACAATGGATTTCTGATCTCATGTCATACATGTATTTCAATTATTACTAGTTCACAATGAGGATATGAGTTCACAGAATGAACTTGAATTCCAAAAGGACATGAAATTTCTAAAATGTAATGTGGTCATTACATTACATTTGCAAAGCCCAATGGGACAGTGATATCACACTTGCAATGTGATGTCAAAATATCATGTCATAGTACAGTTTTGATGTAAAAATTACTTGATGATGACATTTATGAGGTCACAGTTGGTTTCTGATACCAACCCACACTCAACATTTGAAACAGAATTAAATCTCAGTGTAAGCCTTCACAATGTTTTTAAGACATCACTGATATTGTAATGTCATAATTCTATGATGTCATTATCATTTGTGTTGTCACAAGGAGCTGATGGTATCATAACTACAATGTGATATTACAGTGGTGATAACGTCACAAAGTTTTTGGGATGGTGTAATGGCAGGTCTGATCTCAATTGTCATTAGATTACAATGAGGATATGGACACAGAAAAAGACTGTGATGTCAAAGATACCATAATAAAGTCAAAATAAGTTTGTCGGGACACAACAAGGTAATATCACAAACACATGCTCAAATTCAATTGCTACTAATTCACATTATTTATGAGTTCACAGGAGCTTGAAGCTACAAAGTCCATAAATTTTCTGAAATGTTATGAGTTTTTCCAGGTTTGTGAAAACACAATATATCAGTGATATCACAATGTTAATGTGATTTCACTACATCATATCCTAGTCTTGTTTTTATGTTGCAATTACTTGGTGAGACCACACTGGTGATAACATCCAATGAATTTTGTTGGTCATTCATAATATTATGCCAGTTCTCATTAGTCATTAAATTACCATCAGTATATGAGTTGGCAAAGGGACTGTGTTGTCTACAGTCATGTGTTGTCAGAAAGGAGATGAAGTCATAAAAGTTTTGTGAATTCACAATATGACACAATATTCATGATGTTTGACACTGTAATGTCACCATGGTCATGAGGTCACAGAGGATTTCAGATATCAAATATCATACCTAAAATATGATGAGAAAAAAAAGATTATAAGTTCACAAAAGTCCTAAGATGTCAGAAAGGCAGAATGTCATCAAAGTTCTGAGGACAGAATAGGCTTGTGATGTCACAATGTCTTAGTGATATCACAATGGCAATGTAATGTAACAAAGAGAGTTTGATGTCTCAATGGTTATGTGGTCACAATGGGTTTCTGATATCAGAAATTTGAAATAAAATGAAATCATAGATTAGGTACTCATAATGTGTCTATTACATCATAATGACACAGTGATGCCAAAGTATTATGATTTTATTGTAGTTTTGTGTGTCACAATATGCATTTCATAAATACAATATGATGTCTCACTGGCGATGGTGTCACAAAGGGTTTGACATCACAATAGGCTGTCCAATCTCAATTGTCCTTTGGTCACAATGAGGATAGGCATATACAAGGCACTGTGATGTCACAAAAGATATTTTTTTCCAAAGTTGCAATGAAGTCATGATTTTTTTGGAATGTCAAAATGTGATCATGTTGTCACATCAGTATTATGATATCATAACGGGTTTGTGATGTCAGAGTGGTGATGAGGTCATAATAGGTGAGTGAGATCACAAGAGTATGAAATAGGCCAATGACCTATCCAATTTCAATTGCTATTAGTTCAGAATAAGGATGCAAGTTCACAGAAAGAGTTTGAAGTCCTAAAGATCAAGAATTGTCTAAAATGTATGATATCATAATACGTTTGTGAAAAGCAAAGGCAATGTGATGCCAAAATATTGTGACATAATAATTTTATGATGTCACTATTAGTTGGTAATGCCATGTTGGTGATGAAATCATAATATGTTTGTTATGTCACAATGGCATGCTGGATCTCAATTGCCATTAGTTCATAACAGAGTTTAACCAGGTACATGAAGGGCCTCTGATGGCACAAAGGCAATGTTATTTTCATAATAGGTTTGATATGTCACATTTTGATGTTGATGTCACAATGGTAATGTGATATCTTCACAAATGAAGTCGCAATTGATGATGCCACAACGTGTTTGCAATGTCAAAATGAGTTTGTAATAACACAATGACATGTACAATTTCAATTGCTACTAGATCACAATGTGGATACAAATTCACAAAAGGAGCTTCCATTCCCAATGTGCATGCATTTTATGAAACATTATGATATAATAATAGGTTTCTCAAAACACAATGGCAATATAATATCACAATGGCAATGTGGTGTCAGAATGCCATCTTGTCCTAATGTTTTATTGTCACAATTGATGTTGAGTTCACAATAACTTTCTGATATCAAAATGGGTTGGGGATGTTACATTGACATGGGGATATCAATTTTCGTTAACTCACAATGAGTATGTTAGTTCACAAAGGAACTGTGATGAATCCACAGGCATGTGTTGTCACAAAGGTGATAGAGTCCTAACAGGTTTGTGATGCCACAAAGTGACACAATTATCATGATATCTGGCAGTCTGATGTCACAATGCTCATTGTATCACAGTGGATTTCAATATCTCATGTTATACCTGAAATATTATGAGGATGAAAACAGATTATGACTTCAGAAAGGGCTAAGTTATCACAAAAGCAGCATGTCTCAAAAGTTAAGAGGATAGCACAGGTTTATGATGTCACAGTGGGTTAGTGTTACTACCATGACAATATGATTTCACAGTGTTTATGAGGTCCCAGTGGGTTTCTGCCATTCACATGGCACATTTGAAAAGGAATGAAATCACAGAATAGGCATTCAAGATATGTCCACAATAGCACAATGACAATGTAATGTCATAATCCTATGATATAATTGTACTTTGGTGATGTCATAGTAAGTTAATGGTGTCATAATGACAATGTGATGTCACACTAGTCATGTCATTAAGATTTTGTGATGTTAAAATGGCAAATCTTCTCTCAACTGTCTTTAGTTCACGATGATAATGTGGTTACTCAAATGGACTGTGATGTCACAAAAGCCTTGTGTTCTTTCACAGGTACTGAGGACATAACAAGAGTTGAATGTCATAATGTGATCACGATGTCACAAAGCAATGTGATGTCACAATTTGTTTTTTTATGTCATTGTAGTGACTAGGTCACTATAGGATAGTGATTTCACAGGTTCTACATATGACTATCACATATTCGATTTCAATATGTGATATGAGTTCAGAGAAGGAGCTTGAATTCCCAAAGTCATCAATTTTCTAAGGTCATTGTTAAAACACAGTGGAACTGTGATATCACAGTGGCAATGTGATAACAAAATATCATGTAATATTAATGTTTTAATGTCATAATCAATTGGTGATTCAATATTGGTGATGAGGTCAAAATAGTTTGTGATGTAGCAATGGGTTTGTCACAAAACTTAGGAGCAGCCAGTAGCTCCTGCCTCTAATCCTAGCTAGTCAGGATGCTGAGTTCTTAGGATTGTGCTTCAAAGCCAGCATGGGCAGGAAAGTCTTTGAGATGGTTATTTCCAATAAACCACCAAAAAATGGAAGTAGTGCTTCTGGTCAAGAGGTAGAATGGTAGCCTTGAGCTGAAGATCTGAGGGACAGCAATGAGGCACAGTATTCCAGCATCATGATTGAGACACAAAAAAGTCATGAGAACAGGACAGGTTTGTGATGTTACAGTGAGTTAATGATAGCATAATGGCAATATGATGTCACAATTGGATTGTGATGTCACAGTGGTTAGGAGATCCCAATGTGTTTATGATATCAACTCACATGCCACAGTTTAAATAGAAATAAATCATTGAATAAGTATTCACAATGTGACTATGATGTCACAATGACCATGTGATGTCATAGTGCTGATATTCTCTTTTCATAATGTCACAATGAGCTGATCATGTCAGAAAGTCAATATGACATCACACTGGTGATGATGTGACAAAGGGCTGGTGGTGTTACAATGGCATCTCTGAGTTCCATTGTCATTAGATTACAATGAGGGTATGTGTACAGAAAGGGACTGCAATGTAATAAAGATCATGTGTGTTTTTCAAAGAACCTAAGAGATCATAAGAGCTTTGGGATGTCTCAATATGATTGTGATGTCACAATGGAATACGCTGTCACAATGTACCAATAATGTGAGAAGGAGTTTGTAATATCACAATCACATGTCTAAAAACAATGGCTAATACTTCACACTGAGGCTATGAGTTCATAGAAGGACCTTGAAGTCCCAAAGGCCATGAATTTTCTTATGTTATGAGGTCATAATAGAATTGAGAAAATGGGACAGTGATATCAAAACACAAATGGGATTTCCAATATCATACCATAATAATATTTTGATGCCAAAAAGTGATGTCTCATTTGTGATGAATAGTTATGAGGTCACAATAGGATTTTGATAACACATATGCCACATTTGAAATAGAATGAATTACATAATAGGAATTTACAATGTGTCTATGATATCCCAATGACAATGTGAAGTCATAATGCTATGCTGTCTTTGTGGTTTGTGAAATCACAATTAGCTGATTGTGTCATAATGACAGTGTGATGTCACGGTGGTGATGATGTCACAAAGTTGTGGTGATGTTACAGCGGCATGCATATAATTGTTATTCAAAATATTGGCACAGAAATATACTGTGGTGTCAAAAAAGCATATGCTTTTTCAAAGGTGCTGAGGACATAATAGGTTTGGGATGTCACAATGTGATTCTGATAGTACAATGGAATGTCATGTCACAATGTACTTGTTTCAGTATGAAACAGCTCATTGTGACATCACAAAACTACAATGACATCATAACATTATGACATCACTTTATCTTTGAGACATCATAATCACATTGATAATTCCTATTCTGTGATTTCATGTTATTTCAAAATGGCAGGTAGTTTGATATTATAAACTGATGGTGACATCACAATTTCTTCATGACATCACTTTGCCATTGTGATATAACTAACCAAAGGTGACATCACAGGCCTGATATCTTAGGATTTCAAACATTTGTGACAGCACATGCCTTTCTAGGCTTCACAGTCCTTTGTGAACTCATATACTCATTGTGAGTTAATGACTGTTGATGTGTAGCATGTCATTGTGACATCACAAAACCATTGTGACATCACAAACCTATTGAGATCTCAACACTTATATGGCATCACCAACAAATTGTGACATCTTTCCATTTTCTAACAAAGGGGGTGATTTCCTTATGTCTGATGGGGCATAGAATTCTATTGTAAATATATACCACATTTTCTTGATGCATTCATCTACTGAAGGGCATCTGGGTTTATTCTATATCACAACTTGCCCTCTGCTCACAAATTATGTAACACGCTTCCATTGTGATATCTTAGGCCTTTTGTGAGACAGTTTTCCACCTCAGAACATTTCAAGTACTACATGTGATATCAGAAATCTACTGTAATTTCTGGATCATTGTGATATTACTTCTAGATGTCATGACAATTGTTTCACATTGTGACATCATAAACCTGTTAGGATTTCATCACATTTCTGACAAGACATTCCTTTGGAGACATCACAGTCCTTATGTAAACATATACTTATTGTGAATTAAACCTGGAATGCCATTGTAGCATCTCACACCCATTGTGAAATCATAAACCTATTATGACTTCATTTCCAGTGTGGTATTACCACTAATTGTGACATAAAAACATTATTATATAAGATTGTGACATTATATTGCTATTGTGATATCACTGTCCCATTATGTTTTCATAAAACTAGAATTATCTCATAAAAGTTTAGGAAATTCATGTACTGGGACTTGAAGCTACTTCTGTGAACTTGCATCCTCGTGAACAAGTAACAACTGAGAAAGGAAATATGATTATGATATTATAAACTTGTAACATCACAAACCCATTGTTACCCCATCACAATGGTGACACCACAAACCACTGTGAAAGCATATTGCCATTTTGACAGCACGATAACATGGTAAGAACCTAACCTATTCTGCTATCTTAGCACCTTTGAAAAAACACATGGCTTTTCTAATATCTCAGTCACTCTTTCTGTCACATTGTGACATCACAAACCTGTTAGGACTTCATCACGCTCGTGATGAAGCAACACATTGCTTTAGAGACATCAAAGTCCCTTTGTGAACTCATATACTCCTTAAAATTAATGACAATAGAGATCTGGCATGCCATTGTGAGATCACCAACCCATTGTGACATTACTAACCTATTGGGACCTCTTCATCCTTATGGCATTACCAACTAATTGTGATAACGAAAAATTTTTATGACCTGATATTCTAACAATTCATTGCCATTGTGATATCTCGGTTCCATTGTGTTTTTACAAAAGAAAAATATAAACACCTAACATTTTAGAAAATTCATGGTATTTGGAACTTTCAACTCCTTTGAACTTGTAACCTTATTGTAAATTAGTAGGAATCCAAACTGAACAAGTCATTGTGATATTACAAACTCATTGTGACATCACAAACCCATTGTGACTGTATCATTCCATGTAAACTCATCACCATTGTGACATCATCAATGCATTGTGACATAACATGGCCAATGTGGCTTCATGATCATATTAACATTTTATATCACTATCCCATCATGTTTTCACAAACCTAGTAAGATCTCATGACATGTTTGACAATTGATGCACTTTATGACTACCATCTCCTTCTGTGAAATCATATCCTCATTTAGAATTAGTAATTGAAATTGGACATGTCATTGTGATATTACAAACTTGCTCTGACATTGCTAACACACTATGACATCACAAACATATTGTAACCACATCACCACTATCGCATCAGCAACTAATTTTTTTGGGGGGGTCCAGTCATGGGGTCTGAACTCTGGGCCTGGGTGCTGTTGTCCTTTAGCTCTTCAGCTCAAAGCAAGCATTCTACCACTGAGCCACCTTCCCAGCCCCATCACCAACTAATTTTAATATCACTGCCACTGTGACATCATGATCATGTTGTGACTTCCCAAAACCCTTAAGACCACTGAGTTGCTCTGAAGAAACACATTTTCTTTGTGAGATCAGTTGTGTACCATATCTTTGTTTTAATGACAATTGAGTTCAGACATAGCATTTTAACATCACAAACCCTTTGTGACATCACCAGAGTGACATTACAATATACTTATGACATCATCAGCTCATTGTGAAATCACAAAAATGATATTTCATTAGGATGTCACAAGGTCAATGTGACCTCATATACACATTGTGAATTCCTATTCTGTGATTGCATTCTGTTTCAGATGTGGCATGTACTTTGATATCACAAAACCATGGTGACAGTAATAGTGGCATCCTGTTCCTCCTTCAGCCTCTGAACTCTGGTCCCCATCTTTGAGTATTGCTCACCGAGGTTGATGTACTTGGAATTAATTTGAATGTTTTCCGGGTTCATTCCATAATTCTTGTTTTTCTCGATCATGCTGTTCAATGTGTTTTTAACCTCTTGCGTTTTGAGTGGTAGGTATTGGAGTTTCACTCTTTTTAAATCCTGTTTCAGACAGAAATGTGTAATTTTTTTCCATTGCTTCATTTGTTGTGAAGTTCAGAGCTAAATTTTTAGTTGAATACAGGTGGATTTCAGAGCCCGAAGCTCCTCATGTTTTTCCAGAGATATGAACACAGTATCCAATAGGCTAACATGCTTATTAACCTGTCATTGTCTTTTTGTGCTCCTTGGAGATTCCTTTACCCATTTTTCTTACAATAATCACACTGATCTAGTCCTAGAGGTTCCTGACTGCCATTTGCATATGAATTACACTGTCTTTGCCAAGAGTTTCTTGATCCCTGTCCCCTTCTTAGACTGGTTTTCTTCGAGAGTATCTGTGTTATCAAACACTCTCTGGGCAACAGCTACCCACTCATATTTTCCTCAAAAGTTAATTTTGAAGCTTCCTTCTACTGCCTGGGTGCCAGCTGGATAATGAAGGCCATATTTAGGGCTCTTCCATTCTCTGAGGCAACAGGATCTATATGCTATAGGTCCTATAGGCCTCCAGGAACTGTTGCAAAAAAATATCAGGGAATTAATTAATTGGGGAGTTGTACAGTACTGCTCAACTTAGATCAGTGAGTGTGCTTCCTAGTCAATGCCTGGATCCCTGCAAACAGTGTCTGGTGATACTTGGGAAGTACCTCACTCAATATTGTAGTCCCAGGTTGGCTTAATCTGGGAAAAGACTTGCTCTAAATGGACTGGGTCAACAGTGGGGGGACCATCTAGTCCAAGGACCAACTTTAGAGCATTGTGTCAGGTTCACTCCATTTCCTCCCAGGTGAAAAGCACCTATAAACCTTGCTGACAATCATCTCAGCTAGACTGGTTTGTGAAAAATACTGTCTCTAATAAGGAGATGAGCCCTTGGAATTTTTCAGAAAAGGGTGCATTTTTCACTTTCCAACCACACAGATGACTAGTTGTAAAGGAAGCATATAATAGAAAGAGGGTTGGATCACCATCTCCCCCATGTGCCAGTTTCAAGGGTAATAAGGGGACCATAGCACCTTGAACTACCTGAGGATGTTGGTACAACTTCTGGTATGGTGGGTACTGAACATCAGAGGTGTTGATGGCTCAGAATATGAGGGAGAGTACTCCAGTGGTCTACCTCTGGGGGATCCTATGACACAAGGGAAAAGATTTTTTAGTTAGAACTTTTGGACATTGTTCTTCCATCCTGCAATAAAGAAGTATACAGGATATAGAGCTATGAGGAAACACACAAAGATCGATAGCCACAGACACTTAACTCACATGTGCCACATCTCTCAAAGATGACTTCTTAAGGATGTCCTAGAAGACCTATGGAGGATGCCCAAATGACATCTCAAAGAGGCTACAGATGATTTCCCAACGAAGCCCCCGATGACTTCCAGAGGATGTCCTAGGGGGGCCAATATTACCTCTGGAGGAA
The DNA here is from genome assembly GCF_019054845.1 of Dipodomys spectabilis. Taxonomy (NCBI): domain Eukaryota; kingdom Metazoa; phylum Chordata; class Mammalia; order Rodentia; family Heteromyidae; genus Dipodomys; species Dipodomys spectabilis. The sequence goes on along the minus strand of NW_024871210.1, from coordinate 5,761,213 downwards.
GACCCAGATGATCTCTAGAGGAGGTAAAGATAAACTCACGAGGAGGAAACCCTAGATGATCTCCAAAGGAGGCCAGAGATGGCCTCTGGAGGAAGTCCCTGATGATCTCCAGATACGGTCCCCGATGGCTTCCAAGCTAGCCCCAGATGACCTCTGGAGGACATGCCAGAGGCCTATTGAGGTCCCTAATGACCCTCTTGAGAAAGACCTAAATTGTTTCTCAAGGTAGGCTAGAGTACCTCCAGAAGAGATTCCAAATGGTTTCTAAAAGAAGCCCGAGTTGACCTCCATAGGAGGCCCCAGACTGCTTACCAAGGTAGCGGATTATGGCCTCAATAGGAGTTCTCAGATGGCCTCACGATGAGGCTCCAGATGACCTCACTAATGGTCACAGATGGGCCTCTTATTGAGGCCCCAGTTGACCTCCAGATGAGGACCCAATGGGCTCTCGAGTAAGTCCCATATACTCTCTTGAGAAAGCAGCAAATTACCTCCAGAGGATGTCCCAGAAGCTTTGTGAGGGTGCCCTAGATGTTCTCCAAAGGAGGACCATGATGACTTCACAAGGAAGCCCTAGATGACTTTCAGAGGAGACACAGATGACCTCCGGATGAGGTCCCAGATGCCCTCAAAGGAGGCCCAAGATGACCTCACAAAGAGTCCCAGATATTTTCTTAGTTAATTCCCCAGCTTATCTCTGGAGGAAGTCCTAAATGGTCTCCCAATGAGGCTCTAGATGACCTCTAAAGGAGGACACATATGACCTCCAGAATAGGTCCCAGATGTCTTCTAAAAGATGTCCAAGAAATCCTCCAGAGGTAGTCCTAAATGGACACTTAAAGAAGCCACAGATCACCTCCACAGGCCAGTTACTGTCCTTCCCCTCAGCGATCCCTAAAATTCCTCTCCTCCCAAGTCTTTCCCCTCCTGCTGTTTCACCATTGCTTCCAGGTCTTTCCCCCTTTCCCTTTCTGTTACTCTGAACATGGGGCCTAGATATTGGCTCTATCACACCCCCAATATAAAGGGTTTCCTGCCAGTAGTTTTCAACCATCTCTAACCAAACTACACACTGCCCAATTCCTTCTTGATAGCACACCATGTGGGGCTTGATACCCACCCAATCCAGCATCATGCCCCTCCCCCTTTGAGAGCATCACTGGCTCTCACTGGAAGGCAGGTCCACAGGGACACAAAAATTATTGGTGCCCAAGGATTACTTGGGACCTGCAGGTTATTACAGGATCCTCATGTAATCACTAACCCATTGTGACAACATTGTCACTTGGACATAACAAACCAATTGTAGTATCACATTGCTTTTTTGACAATATGATCACATTGTGAAGCCCTGAACCAATTATGACCACGTAGAATCTTTGTGACATCACAATCCCTTTGTGTACCCATATTCTCATGATGAAAAATAACAATTGAGATCAGATATGCCCTTGTAACATCCCAAATACTTTGTGACATCATCAGTGTGATATCACATTGTCATTATGACCACATCAGCTCATTGTGACATCACCAAAATACAATGACACCATAGCATCATTACATCACATTGTCACTGTGACCTCACAGATACTTTGTGAATGCTTATTCTATGATTTCATTCGATTTCAAATGTGGCATGAGGGTTGATAACAGACCCTGTCACCTCACAAATATTTTGACATCAAAATCTCTTTTGGAATACACATTGCCATTGTGATATTACTAACCCACTGTGATATCACAAAATGTTCACCATAACATTTCTGACATATTGCCATTGTGATATTTTAGGACCATTGTGAGCTCATAAACTTCTTTTACCTCATAATCTTTCTGGTATGACATATGATATCAGAAATACTCTGTGACATCATGACCACTGTGATATCACACTACCAGAAGTCATGACCATTGTTTCAAATGGTGATATCAAAATACTAGTAGGACTTCAAAAGAATTGTGAAAAAATGCCTTTTGTAATCATTACATTTCATTTGTCAAGTCATATACTTATTGGGAATTAATAACAAGATACAGCATGGAATTTTGACATCACCACTCAAAACATATTGCGACAATATCATCATTATGGCATCACCCACCAGTTGTGACATTAAAGCAATATTATTACATAATATTGTGACATCACATTTCCATTGTGATATCAATACATTATTGAGTTTTTACAACACTACTATGACCTCGAAATTTTTTAGAAAATTCATGACCTTTTGGACTTTAAGTTCCTTTTATGAACTACTATCCTCATTGTGAAAAAGTAGGAATTAAAAGTGTTCTTATCATTGTGATATTACAAACACGTTATGAGATGACAAACCCATTTTGTTCTCATCACTGTGATATCAAAACTCTCGGTGACATAACATTACATAATGCACCATAGCATCATAGTGTCAAAGTATTATGACATCATATTTTCATTATGAAGTCATAGATACATTGTGAATGCCTGTTTTGTAATTTCATTCTATTTCAAATGTGGCATGTGTATTGATATCAGAAACCCATTATATGTCCCTAGTCACATTGCAAATATTTGTGATGTGACAAGATGGCAATCATGGCAGTATGAACCAATTGTGACATCAAAACTGTATTATTACATATTATTGTGACAATATGTCATATTACATAATTGTCACATCATATTACCATTGTGACACAATTGTTCCATTGTTTTTTATTAAAAATATTGTGACCTCTCTTGTATATAAGCTGAGAGAGGAGGCAATCCAAAAGTTTATAAAGGAATATCATAAACATGAGGAAGCTTCTCAAAAACTAATACAGGATTTGTGTGAGCAGCTTGAGAATACTCAAAGAGAAAGGCAGGAATGGTGTGAGCAGGCAGAGAACACTCAAACAGAACTACAGGAATCCCACGAACGGGAAGAAGCTAATCAAAGAGAAATACAGGAATTGAGAGACCAGGTAGAGAACACACAAAGATCATTAAAGTCATTCATGGAATCCATTAACAAAGAGCTGAAGGAAGTCAGGGAGACCACAAAGGGAATGCTGATTGGAACCCAACAGAAGGAATGGGAGTCCAAAGAAAACATAACCAATCAACTAAGTGATTTGAGAACAAACACTGAACACCAAATTAAGGAAGTAAAGAAATTCATACAAGACCTAAAACAGAGCTTCAACAAAGAACTTGAAGCCATCAAAGCTGACCAATTAGAAGGAAAAGAGATAAAAAAACAAAGTAGAGAGTCTTGACTGCAGGTTAGACAATGCAGAAGATCAAATCTCAGGGATTGAAGACAGCCTAGATATTATAGAGAAAGAACATACAACCATACAAGACAAGTCCAAGAAATATGATAGATCTATCCAAAACCTGGAAGACGCCATCAGAAGGCCTAATCTAAGGATAATGGGTTAGAGGAGCACCTAGAAACAGAAGTTAATGGTCTAGGAAATTTGTTTAACAGGATCCTAGCAGAGAACTTCCCAAACATGCAAAAAGATAGGCCTATTCAGATACAAGAAGCCTTTAGAACACCAAATAGACCAGACCAGAATAGGACATCCCACCGCCACATTATAATCCACACAGGATCAACTCAGAACAAGGAAAAGATCCTTAAAGCTGTCAAGGAGAAAAGGGTAATCACCTATAAAGGGAAACCAATTAGAATCACCTCAGATTTCTCAGCAGAGACAATCAAAGCAAGAAGAGCCTGGAATGATGTATGCCATGCCCTAATAAACAAACAACTATCAACCAAGAATACTGTACCCAGCTAAACTCTCCTTCATAACTGAAGGCCAAATAAAAACCTTCCATAGGAAAGAAACATTGAAACAATACATCTCCACCAAACCAGCCCTACAAAAGAATCTTAAAGATGTCCTACACATAGAAAACCAACAAGACCGCAATAAAGGCCAAGAAACTGCAACCAAATTGACAATCCAAGAACCATAGGAAGAACCCAGTTTTTGTAGCCCCCAAGAAGGTGGATAACATGGCAGGAACTCCCAAATACCTCTCAGTCCTATCTCTTATTGTTAACGGAATGAAGTCTCCAATTAAGTGACATAGACTGTCTAGTTGGATCAAAAAACAAGACCCTTCTATCTGCTGCCTACAGGAGTCACATCTTGCCCGTTAAAACAAACACATTTTCAATGTTAAAGGCTGGAACAAAATCTACCAAGCAAACGGCCCCCATAAACAGGCTGGAGTTGCAATCCTAATATCAGATAAAATAGACTTCAAATTAAAATTCGTGAGAAGAGATAAAGAAGGTCACTACATACTAGTTAAAGGATCTCTCTTTCAGGAGGATATTACAATTCTAAATATCTATTCGCCAAACAATGGAGCACCCAAATTTATCAAAGAAACACTACCTTCCCTCAAATCCCATATAGATCCAAAGACATTAATTGTTGGGGATTTTAACACACCACTCTCCCCACTAGATAGATCAACTCGGCAAAAACTCAACAGAGAAACCGCAGATCTAAACAGCTGCATAGATCAATTAGACTTAACAGACATCTACCGAACATTTCACCCAGCAGCATCAGAATACACGTTTTTCTCAGCAGCACATGGAACGTTTCCTAAAATAGACCACATTTTAGGCCACAAAGCAAACTTGTCTAAATTCAGAAACATTGAAGTGATACCTTGCATCCTCTCTGACCACAAGGGAATAAAATTAGGACTCAACATCAAAAGCAACCAAAGAAAGTCCGGCATCACATGGAGGCTGAACAACACACTACTGAATCATGAGTGGGTCATGGAAGAGATTAGAAAGGAAATTCAAATGTTCATGCTATTCAACAAAAATGAACACACAAATTACCAGCTCCTCTGGGACAAAGCAAAGGCAGTACTCAGAGGCAAGTTTATAGCTCTGAGCTCCTACATCAACAAATTGGAGAGATCTGAAACTAACAATTCAATGACACATCTAAACCTCCTTGAAAAAGAGCAGCAAGATAAACCCCAATCCAGTAGACGGAAAGAAATAATCAAAATTAAATAAGAATTAAATGATTTAGAATCCAAAAAAACTATAGAAAGAATCAACAAAACAAAGAGTTGGTTCTTCGAAAAACTGAACAAAATTGACAGACCCTTAGCAAATCTCATCAGAAAAAGAAGAGAACACACCCAAATTAATAAACTCAGAGACGAGAATGGAAACACCACCACGGAAACAACCAATATTCACAACTTTATAAGGGAATACTTCTCAAAACTTTATGCTAATAAGTTTGAGAACTTGACAGAAATGGACCTTTTCCTAGCAAATATTGTCATGCCAAACTAAACCAAGATGTGTTAAACTATCTTAACAGGCCCATATCAAGCACTGAAATAGAAACAGCAATAAGGGACCTCCCAGCTAAGAAAAGTCCAGGACCAGATGGTTTTACAGCGGAATTTTACAAGGCCTTCAAAGCAGAGCTCACACCAATACTCCTCCAACTCTTCAACGAAATTGAAAGAGAAAGCTCACTACCGAACACATTCTATGAAGCCATCATAACCCTCATCCCAAAACCAGGCAGGGACTCATCAAAGAAAGAGAAGTATAGACCCATTTCTTTGATGAACATTGATGCAAAACTTCTCAACAAAATTTTGGCCAATCGACTTCAACAATTCAACCAAAAAATCATACACCACGATCAAACAGGATTCATTTCAGGGATGCAAAACTGGTTCAATATACGCTAATCAATTAATATTATTCCTCACATCAACAGGAGCAAGAATAAGAACCACATGGTTATCTCAATAGATGCAGAAAAAGCATTCGACAAGATCCAACCTCCCCTTCATGATGAAGGTTTTGGAAAAATTAGGAATCCATGGAACACTCCTCAATACAATAAAGGCTGTATATGACAAACCTACAGCCAGCATTATACTCAATGGTGAAAAACTAAAGACATTTCCTCTTAATTCAGGAACAAGACAAGGATGCCCACTCTCTCCACTCTCTCCACTTCTCTTCAATCTAGTATTAGAATGCCTAGCTACAGCAATAAGACAAGATGCAGACATAAAGGGGATCCAAATAGGGAAAGAAGAAATAAAACTCTCCCTCTTTGCAGATGACATGATCTTGTATTTAAAGAATCCCATAGACTCCACTAACAAATTACTCAAGCTGATTCAAAACTTTGGCAAAGTAGCAGGTTATAAAATGAACCCCCCAAAATCAATGGCTTTTCTGTATGCCAACAATGAGAAAAGTGTGGCTGAAATTAGGAAAGCAACTCCATTTGTAATAGCCCCACAAAAAATAAAATACCTAGCAATTAACTTAACTAAAGAAGTGAAGGACTTCTATGATGAAAACTTTAAAATCTTGAAAAAGGAAATCAACACAGAACTAAAAAATTGGCAAAGCCTCCCATGCTTCTGGATTGGAAAGATTAACATCGTGGAAATGGCAATACTTCCCAAGGCTATCTACAAATTCAATGCAATACCTATCAAAATTCCAACCTCATTCTTCAAGGAAATAGAAGAGGCAATCCAAAAATTCATATGGAACAATAAAAGACCCTGAATAGCAAAAACGCTCCTCAACGGAAAGAACACTGCTGGAGGAATATCAATACCAAATTTCAAACTCTACTATGCAGCCATAGTAATCAAAACAGCTTGGTACTGGCATAAGAACAGACCTCAGGACCAATGGAATAGAATTGAAAACCCAGAAATGAACCTACAGACCTATAGCCATCTAATCTTCGATAAGGGAGCTAAAACAATAGAATGGAAGAAAGACAGTCTCTTCAGTAAATGGTGCTGGCAAAATTGGTTAACTACATGTAGAAAACTAAAGCTAGATCCTTATATATCACCCTGCACCAGAATCAACTCCAAATGGATCAAAGACCTTGAAGTCAAAGCAGACACTCTGAAAACATTACAGGATTGAATAGGAGAAACCCTGGGTCTCCTTGGCTCAGGCCGAAATTTTTTGAATAGAGACCCGGAAACACAACAAATCAAAGAAAGGTTGGACAAATGGGATTGCATGAAGTTGCAGAGCTTCTGCATGGCAAAGGTCATAGCTAGCAACATCAATAGAAAGCCCACGGATTGGGAAAAGACCTTTACTAGCCATACAATGGACAAGGGTCTCATATCTAAAATATACTTGGAACTCAAAAAATTTAATCCCCCAAAAACAAGTCCTCAAAGAAACAACTGCCCAATAAATAAGTGGGTGAAAGACTTAAAGAGAAACTTCTCTGAAGAAGTAAGAAGGATAGCCAATAGACACATGAAGAAATGTTCAACATCCCTAGCCGTAAAAGAAATGCAAATCAAAACAACATTGAGATATCACTTCACCCCAGTTAGAACGGCAAATTCAAGAACTCTAACAACAAAAGATGCTGGAGGGGATGTGGACAGAAAGGAACCTTACTTCATGGTTGGTGGGAATGTAAACTTGTTCAACCACTTTGGAAAGCAGTATGGAGGTTCCTCAAAAGACTTCGCATAGAACTGCCCTATGACCCAGCAATCCCACTTTTGGGCATTTACCCAAATGTTTACAAACAAGACCACACTAAAGCTACCAGCACAGCAATGTTTATTGCAGCATTATTTACCATAGCTAAGATATGGAACCAACCCAGATGCCCCTCAGTAGAAGAATGGATCAAGAAAATGTGGTATATATACACAATGGAATTCTATGCCTCCATCAGAAAGAATGACATTGCCCCATTTGTTAGGAAATGGAAAAACTTGGAAAAATTATATTAAGTGAAGCAAGCCAGGCCCAAAGATACATAGGTCCCATGGCTTCCCTTATTTGCAATATCTAGTATATGTATGAGTCAAGCGGAAAAGGTCAGATAATGTGATGTCAGGAAAATGAACCCTTAGATATGTATTTTAATGTTTTTTTCTTTCATGCATGTGTTTCTAACGCATTTATAAGATTATCTCTTTGTTGCTTTGTATGTCCCTCCCCCACCTTATAACCCCTGCTTTCACTATATTTGATGTCAGTATAACTTGGGGAGGAGATGGGGAAAAACCAGTTGTTTAAGGATACAGGTGGACCTGTTGCAACAATGAGAAGTACAAGTTGTCATGTCCAAAACGAGCTTTACAGCGTCATTGCAGGGGGGAGGGTGGGAAGGGGGGGAAGGAGAAGGATTGGGATTGGGGGGGAGGGGGGAGGCTCGGAAGGGATGTGAAGGGTAAACCAAAGGAGGAGGATGCAATGCTTGGTAAGAAATGTACGCATTATCCTGCCCATGTAATTGTAACCCCTCTGTACAGTATGTTCACAAATAAAATAAAATTAAATTAAAAAAAAACAGGAAAAAAAAGGATACAGGTGGACCTGTTGCAACAATGAGATGTACAAGGTGTCATGTGGAAAACGAGCTTTACAACGTTTTGGTGCGGAAGGGGTGAGGGGAGGGAGGTTGGGTGGGAGGGTAGGGGGTGAGGCTGGGAAGGGATGTGAAGGGTTAACAAAGGAGGAGGCTGCAATGCTCGATAAGAAATGTAGGCATTATCCTGCCCATGTAATTGTAACCCTTCTGTACAGTATATTCACAAAAAAATGAAATAAAATAAAATAAAATAAAAAAATATTATGACCTCATAATACTTTAGAAAATTCATGGCATGTGGTACTTCAAGCTTCTGTGAACTCCTATCCTCATTGACTACTAGTAGCAATTGAATTTGAACATTGTGTTTGTGATATTAGATATTGGTTGTGACATAACTATATCATGTGATATCAACACCACTGTGATATCCCAAAGCTTTTATTAACATTACATTGACTTTGTGACATCATGATCACATTCTATAATCTCAAAGGTTTTATTATCTCTTAGATCCTTTGATCAATCACATAGCCTTTGTGACATCACAGCCTTCATAGTGAAGTAATAATTGAGATCTGACTTGCCATTGAGAAATCACATACACTTTGTGATAATTCAACTATTTTGACATCACATTGTCATCATGAAACCCTTGGCTCATTTTGATATCACCATACTACAATGACATCATTGCATTATGACACCTCATTGGGAATTTCATAAAATAGACACATTGTGAATGCTTCTTCTGTGATTTAATTGTATATCAAATTTAGCATATGGGTTGTTATCCAAAACACATGTGACCTCCTAACCATTGTGACATCACATTGGTATGTTACACCATTAGCCCACTGTTATATCACAATCCTGTCCTGTGCTCAAACATTTTTTGCAATGCTAGCATTGTGATATCGTAAGCCTTTTATGAGGACGTAACATGTTTTCATCCTCATAATTTCTCATCACCAGTGTGACATCACATTTTTGATAGGACATCATCAGGTCATTGTGACAGCCCAAAACTACAATGACATCATAGCATTATGATGTCACATTGTCATTGTGAATTCATAGGTATATCATGAATGCCTATTGTGTAATTTCATTCTATTTCAAATGAGACACATAAGTTGATATCAGAAACCCATGTGACCTCATATCATTTATGACATCACTTTGCCTTGTTCTTAATGACACCATAAGCTATTTGGGATATCGACAAACTATGATATCATAGCATTTTTACATCACATTTTCATTGATACAATATAGACTCATTGTGAATGCCTATTCTGTGATAAAATTCTATTTCAAATGTGGCATATGTGTTATCAGAAACCCATTGTGACCTCATAACCATTATGACATCACAATCCCTTTGTGATTTCACATTGCTGTTGTGATATTACTAACCCACTATAGCATCACAAACCAGTCCTGACATAATGTGTGTGACATGATGCTTTTGTAATACATTAGGCACTGTGTGAGCTCAGAATCTCTTTCCAACCTCGTGTTTCAGCTATGATGTGTGATAGCAGAAATCCACTGTGACATCTTAACTATTATGATATTACACAGTTAAATGTATGTCACATAGTGACATCACAAATCTGTTAGTACTTCATCACACTAGTGACAACACATACACTTTGGCATATCACAGTCCTTGTGTGAAATCAAAAACACCTCGTGAAATAATGAAAATTGAGACATGACATGACAAGTTTGACTTCACAAACCCATTGTGACATCACAAATGTATTGTGACTTAATCCTCACTATGACATCACCAACAAGTTGTGTCATCAACACATTATTATGACAATATAGTGACATCATACTACAATTGTGATAATACCATCCCATTGTGCTATTAGGACTCATAACATTTGAGAAAATTTATGAACTTTGGGAATTCAAGCTCCTTCTGTGAACTCTTATCCTCATTGGGAACAAATAGCAATAGAAATGGAACACCCCATTGTGGTATTACAAACTTGTAGAGACATCAAAAATGCATTGTCACAATCCCATTGTTACATGACATTGCCATTGTGAAATCAGGATCACTTTTGCATATCCCAAACAATATGATCTCATCACCTTTGAATAAACACATGGCCTTTGTGATATCATAGTCCCTTTGTGTATCCATATGCTCATTATGAATTAGTGACAATTGAGATCAGACATTCTATTCTATCATCACAGGACCTTTTTGACCTCATCACCACTATGACATCACCTTGTGATATTACACCATCAGATTATTGGGATATCACTAAGCTATAATGATGTCATAGCATTGTAATTGTGATTGACTATTCTGTGATTTAATTCTATTTCACATGTGGCATGTAGATTGATATCAGAAACCCATTGGGACCTAATAAACAGTGTGATATCAAAATCCCTTTGTGACATAATATCACCATTGTGGTATCACCAACCCACAAATCTGTCCTGTCCTCATAATTTTTGTGACTGCCATTGTTATATATTTGGCCCTTTGTGAGATCATAACATATTTTTGAACTAATAATATTTCTGATATGTGATATCAGAAATCCTCTGTGATATCATAACTATGTGACATCACACTGACAGGTATCATGATCAATGTGTCACAATGTGATATCAAAACCTACTCATCTTTCATCATATTTATGCTAACACATGACTTGGGAGTCATCATAGTTCCACTCTGAAATGAAATACTCTTTGGCAATGAAAATTGAGATACTACAATACTACATGCCATTGTGACATCACGAACCCATTGTGGCCACACAAACTTTTGTGATCTCCTCAACATTATGGCATTACCAACTAATTTTTGACAACAAACATTATTAGGATATAATTTTGTGATACTTTGGCATTGTTATATCACTGTACCATTGTGTCATTATCATGATGTCACAGTAGAATTCTGATATCATACCTGACAAGTTGGGACAGGTTATGAGTTCACAAAGGGACTATCATGTGTTAATTACAGTATGTCGAAAAGTTACGAGGACAGGAAAGGCTTATGATGTCAGTGTGAGTTAGTGACATTACAATTCATTGTGATATTCCAAAGGAATTATGATGTCAAAATATTTATGAGGTTACAAACGGGGTCTGATATTAACCCACAAGCCACATTTGAAATAGGATGAAATCATACAATATCCATTCATAATGAACATATGACATCACAATCTCAATGTGACATCATAATGTTATGATATCATTGCTGTTTTGTGATGTCACAAAGAGCTGATGGAGTCAAAATTCCATGTGATGTCACACTGGGGGATGATGTCACAAAAGGTTGGTGATGTTGCAATATCATCTGTGATATCAATGGTCAATTGTTCACAATGTGGATATTGGAATCAAAAGGGACTATGACAGCATAAAAGTCATGAGTTCACAATTGATTTCTGGTATCTGCATACATGCCATATTCAAAAAAAACGAAATCACAGTATAGGAATTTCCAATGTCTATGCCGTCACATGAAGTATGTAATGTCACAATAATGTAATGTCATTTTTTGTGGTGTGATACTGAGCTGATTGTGTCGTCACAATAATGTGATGTCACAGTGTTGATGATAGCACAAAAGTTTGTGATCTTACAATGAATGGCATGTCTGATCTCAATTGCCAGTATTTAATGAGGATGTGGGTACACAAAGGGAATGTGATGTCAGAAAGGCCATGTTTTTTTAAAGTACTGAAAAGGTCATAATAGGTTTGGGAGGTCACAATATAATCATGTAGTCACAATGGGAATGTGATGGCACAGTGGTGATGGGGTCATAATGAGTTTGTGCTGCCACAACATGTTTGTAATATCATAACAGGTCCCATTTCAATTTCTAATAGTTCATAATGAGAGTACAAGTTCAAAGAAGGAACTTGAAGTCCCAAAGACCATGAATTTTCTAAAAAGTTATGAAGTCATACTGTTTTTGAAACAGGGAGGACTGTAATATCACAATAGCAAAGTGATTTTACAAAATCATATCATAATGTTTTTTTTTTAAATTTAATTTAATTTTATTTGTGAACATACTGTACAGAGGAGTTACAGTTACATGGGCAGGATAATGCGTACATTTCTTACCAAGCATTGCAGCCTCCTCCTTTGTTTACCCTTCACATCCCTTCCCAGCCTCCCCCCTCCCCCCAATCCCAATCCTTCTCCTTCCCCCCCTTCCCCCCCGCACACCAACGTTGTAAAGCTCGTTTTGGACATGACAACTTGTACTTCTCATTGTTGCAACAGGTCCACCTGTATCCTTAAACAACTGGTTTTTCCCCATCTCCTCCACAAGTTATACTGACATCAAATATAGTGAAAGCAGGGGTTATACTGTGGGGGAGGGACATACAAAGCAACAAAGAGATAATCTTATAAATGTGTTAGAAACACATGCATGAAAGAAAAAAACATTAAAATACACATCTAAGGGTTCATTTTCCTGACATCACATTATCTGACCTTTTCCGCTTGACTCATACATATACTAGATATTACAAATAAGGGAAACCATGGGACCTACGTTTCTTTGGGCCTGGCTTACTTCACTTAATATAATTTTTCCAAGTTTTTCCATTTCCTAACAAATGACCCAGCAATCCCACTTTTAGGCATTTACCCAAAAGTTTACAAACAAGACCACACTAAAGCTACCAGCACAACTATGTTTATTGCAGCATTATTTACCATAGCTAAGATATGGAACCAACCCAGATGCCCCTCAGTAGATGAATGGATCAAGAAAATGTGGTATATATACACAATGGAATTCTATGCCTCCATCAGAAAGAATGATATCATAATGTTTTATGTTTCAGTTATATTCTGAGGCCTTAGTATTAATGACATCACAATACATTTGTGATGTCACAATGGGTTCACGATATAAAAATAGCAATCTAGATTTCTATTGCCATTAATTCACAATGTGTATATGAATTCATAAAGGGACTGTGACATTTCCAAAGGGATATATTGTCACAAATGTTATGATGTCCTAACAGGTATGTGATGTAGCAATGTGAAATGATGATCATGACATATGGCAGTGTGGTGTCATAATAGTTATGATGTCACAGTGGATTTGTGACATCACATGTCATACCTGAAATATTACTTGTTCACAAACAGATTATGAGCTCACAAAATGCCTAACATATCACAATGGCAACATACCACAAAAGTTATGAAGACAGGACAGGATTATTATTTAACAATTACCATATCACAATACCAATGTTATGTCACAAAGGGATTTTGATGTCACAATGGTTATGAGGTGATAATGGTTTTCTGGTGTCAACTGGCATGCCACATTTGAAATAGAAGGAAATCACAGAATAGGTATTCACAATGTGTCTCTGATAGCACAATGCCAATGTGATGTCATAATGCTATGATGTCGGTGTCCTATTGTGATGTCACATGCGCTGATGATTTCATAGGATAATGAGATATCACAGAGGAGATGATATCACAAAGGGTTTATGATATAATGTCATATCTAATCCAAATTTTCCTTCATTCTTAATAAGGATACGGGTGCTTCAAAGTACGGTGATGTTACAAAGGCCGTGTGTATTTTCAAATTTGCTAATGTGTCATAGAAGGATTGGGATGTCACAATGTGGTCATGTTGTCACAATGGTAATGTAATGTTACAAATGGATTGGTATGTTGCAGTGGTGATGGTGCCATAATGCGTTTGATATGTCACAAAGTGTTTGTAATATCACAATAACATGTTCAATTCCAGTTGTTACCACTTCAGAATGAGGTTACTAGTTCACCAAGGAGATGGAACTTCCTAAGCCCATGAATTTTTAAAAATGTTATAAGGTCAGAATAGGTTTGTGTAAACACAATGAGATAGTGATATCACAATGGCTATGTGATGTCACAATATCATGTCATAACAATGGTTTGATGTTATAATTAGTTGGTGATACCATACTGGTACAGGGTGCACTTGGCTCTGGGTATCCAGCCCAAGACAAGGTAGACACAGGCCCCATTGTAGTGTAAATATTTTTATCTTAAATATGCCTTGATAGATTGTCTTATGCTTTAGAGGTCATACTTTTTGAATGTCCCAGTGAAGTAAACCATCTGCATAGCATTGGGACTTGGAGCCCTGGAAAACCCCCTCATAGGTGAGTGTTTCAGCCCTCAGTGGTGAGAGTCTCCCTCAAGTGATTGTTTCCTGAGGACCCATTTGGAAAAGAGTAATAGAGGAACTCCATTGCGGTGAGCCTAGACAAGCTTGACAGGCTGTATTTGGGAACTCCTTTGGAAGCCATGTGGGATCTCTTTCCGAGATCATGTGGAGATGATTTGAGAAGCCATCTTGGACTTCTGGAGGTCATGTGGAGCTTCCAAAAAAAGCCATTTGGGACCTCCTCAAAAGTCTTTTCGATTTACTGTGGAGGTCATCTGGAGCCTCTTTCAGGGCTCATCTGTGGGCTCCTCAGGAGGCCATCTGGGACCTTCTCTGGAGGTCATCTTGGGCCTCTTTTAGAAGACATTTGGGACCTACTGTGAAAATAATCTGGGTCTTCCTTGCAAGGCCAGCTGATTCTCCTTGAGAGGTCATCTGGGACCTTCTTCAAAGGTTATTTGGGACCTTCTTTGGAAGCTGTGTGAGATCTGCATTGGAGGGCATCCCTTAAGAGGTCACCAGGGACCTCTGGGTAATCTGGGTCCTCCTACAGAGGTCATCTGGGGTTCCTCAATGAGCCATCTGATAGCTACTCCGGAGGTTATCTGGTGTTTCTTGAGAAGCTATCTGGGACATACTCCTGAGTTCATGGGGGTGTCCTTGAATTGCCATCTGGGACCACCTCCAGAGGTCTTATGGGCCTTCAACGAGAGGCCATCTGGGACGCCTCAGGTGGTCATTTGGGGCTTTTTTGAAAAGCCATCTGGGACCTCATTGAGAGGCCACCAGAGGCCTCATCTCAAGGCCATCTCATTCTTCCTCCAGAGGTGATCTGGGAACTAAAGAGATCATCTTTGAGAGATTTGGGACACACGGATTTTGTGGCTTTTTCCTGTTTGTTTGCTGATAGTTCTATGTCCTATATATACACACTTGTTTATTCTTTTTTTCCAGGATAGAGATATTATTGGAGAACAATAATCTAAATTTCTCTTATTGAAAAATCTTCTCCCCCTGTATTACAGGATCTCCCAGAGTAAGACCAACAGGAATACTCTCCCTCTAGTTCTGATCAATCCATTAGCACTTCTAATGTTAAGAACCTCCCAAACGAACAGTGGTTCCTTGAACCATCCTTAGGTGCTACAATGTGTTACAGTTCCCTTATTATCCTTGAGACAGGTTCATGGTGGAGATGGTGGCCAGGCCCCTTTTCTAAGAATGTTCCCTTTACAAATAGTAAGCTGTATAACTGGAAACAACAAAATATGTCCTTTTCTAAAAAATCCCAGTGATCATCCTCTTATTAGAGACAGTATTTTTCACATGCCAGCCCACCTGGGATGATTGTCAGCAAATTTTACAGGAGCTTTTTACCTATAATGGCAAAGGGAAAGAATCTGGCACATTGCCTTGAAGGCAGTCCTTGGATCTGATGATTCCCCCACTGATGACCTAGTCCATTTGGCATAAGTCTTTCCCTTGACTAACCCAAGCTGAGGCCATAACAGCAATCGAGGTAAGGAAGTACTTACCAATTAGTACCAGATACTGTTATTGGGATATAGGCAGTGACTAGGAAGCCAATTCATTAATCTATGGTGAGTGAGACCGTACAGCCTCCCAGTGAGTCCCCTAATGCTTTTCTGGAAGAGCTGGTAGAGGCCTGTGGCAGGAATATGTCTGTAGATCCTGAGGCCCAGGAAATTGGAAGAGTCCTAATTATGGACTTTGTTACCCAGTTAGCCCAAGAACTAGAAGAACGTTTCAAAACAAAAGATTTGCAGGGAAAGCTGTTGAGTTGGTAGACGTTACCCAGTGGGTGTTGGATAAAACAAATAACCAAGAAGAAGAACACACTAAGCAGGGGGGTTGAATTTTGGAAGCAGCAGTAGGACATGTATCATTTGCAAATGGCAAGAGGGACCCTCTAGGACTGGATCACTGTATCACTGCTAACAGAGTTTGATGTTAATTGGTACATGACTTTTATCTCAATTGTTTTGTCATCCCAGCTTAGGCAAGACTGGCAAAGTACTTGCTCCAAATAGACTGGGTAATCATTGGAGTAACCAGATCGTTCAAGGACCACCTTAAAGGCATTGTGCCAGATTTGTTCCCTTTCCTCTTGAAAAGCAGCTGTAAAAGTTAATGACAATGGCTGGGAGATGAGGGCTCACACCTGTAAACCTAGCTACTCTGGAGGCTGAGATCTGAGGATCACAGTTCAAAGCCAGCGCAGGCAGGCATGTCCCTGAGACTCATCTCCAATAAACCACTAGAAAAAGAGTAGTGGCATTGTAGCTCAAGCAGTAGAGCACTAGCTATGAGATGAAGAGTGTAGAGATAGTGCCCAAGTCCAGAGTACATGCACCATGACCAACCAAAACCAAACAAAAACAAAAAAAAGTTGCTGACAATCATTACAGATGGGCTGATGTGTGAAAAATACTATGTGTAATAAAGAGATGAGTCCCTTGGGTTTTTCAGAAAAGGACAGATTTTGCTGTTTCTAATTATATAGGTCATAACTTATAAAGGGAACTCACATTAGAAAGGGGGCCTACCCACCATCTCCTCCTTGTGCTTCTCTCAAGGTTAACAAGGAGAGTGTACCACCATGTAGCAACTAAGGCTGATACAAGGGAGGATTTCTGCTGTGGGGAGGACTTAACATCAGAGGTGCTGATGACACAGAATAGGTAAGATAGTACATCTCTGGGGGATCCTGCAACACAAAGAAGAGGTTTTAGTTACTAGACCTTGAGAACATTTTTCTCCCATCCTAGAATAAAGAGTAAACAGAAGTGTTGATAGGACATAGAAAACACACATAGATAGTAAACATAAAGAGATGAATTGCAAAAGACACTTAACCCACATTTCCCAAATCTCTCAAGGGTGCCCATTTGAGATTGCAGATGACCTGTGGAGGAGTTTTCAGATGACCTACTGAGGAGGCCCAAGATGACCTCTGAAGGAGGTTCCCAATGGCCTCTTGAGGAGACCTGAGATGTCCCCTTGAAGAGGTCCCAGATGACCTATGGAGGAAGCCCCAGATGATCTTTGGAAGACGCCTCATGAGGAGGCCCCATATGAACTCCAGAAAATGTCCCAAATGACATCCAGATGTGTTCTCAGATAACCTGTCAAGTCCGTCCTGGAGGCCTTCTTAAAAAATCTAGGTCACCACCAGAGCAGGTGGCTTCTGAAGGAAGTACCATATGACTTCCCAAGGAGGTCCAAGATGACTGACCAAGGAAATTCCAGTTGACCTCCAGGGGGGTTCCTCAAAACAATCTGGCTTGCTTGCCCTAGACACACCCCAAGAATCCTACATGATTCATGTGCACACTTACCCTCAGAAAACAAAGATATGAAGGAGGCTGTGAACCCTGAGAGTCAAGACATTCACCTATAAAGAAGTTTTCCCATGGCCAATTCCCAATGACATTCAGATGGATTATCTTGCAGAGGCATCCAAAAATTATAACCTCTAAAGCACGGGACAATCCATCAAGGCACATTTAAGATGAACAAAATTATCTACACTAGAAAGGGGCCTGAAACTACCTTGTCCTGGGCTGGATACCCAGAGCCAAGAGCAGCCTGGACCAACAAACCTCAGACCTCCAATGGGCAGGCTCTCCCTTTGTTAATTGGTCTGCAAACCACTCACCCCCAAAATTATATTATCTAAAGCTACAAACTTTATTCTTTAACCTTCCTCCCTCCTTCTCTACAGATTTGTCCTTTCCAGGTCTTTGCCATTTTCCTTTCCACAACTTCTTAATTTCTTAAGTTCTCTGTAATCTCTACAGACCTAACCTGCTCTGATGCCGTGTCAAGTTGCTGTACTTCTCCTCTGGCTGTTCCTCATCTTCCTCTCATCCCAGGTCTTTTTATTTAAACTTCAGTTACAGGGCTGGGAGGGTGGCTCAGTGGTCGAGCGCTTGCCTTGCATGCATGAGGCCCTGGGTTCAATTCCTCAGCACCACTAAGCAAAAAGAAAAATAGCAGGAAGTGGCACTGTGGCTCAAGTGGTAGAGCACTAGCTTTGAGATGAAGTGTTGAGGGACGGCGCTCAGGCCCAGAGTTCACCCCCACGACCGGACCCAAAAAAAAAGACAAAAACAAAAAACAAAAAACTTCAATTACATGAGCTAGATAATGAGTACATTTCTTATCAAGCATTGTTGTTTCCTCCCTTGTTTTCCCTTCCTATCCCTTCCCATCTCGCCCCTCCACTCCCACCTCCCAACCCCTACCTCCCGACACAGTTGTAAATTTTGTTTTTCGACATAACGACTTATATATCTCATTGTTGCAAGGGTCCACCTGTATCCCTGGTGAAACCACTTGTTTTTTTTTTTTTTTTTTTTGCCTTCCCCATCACAAATTATAACAACATTAAATAGTTTCTAACATATTTATAAGATGATTTTTTTGTTGCTTTGTATGTCCCTTCCCCATGGTATAACACCTGCTTTCATTGTATTTGATATTGGTATAATTTGTGGAGGGGAAGGGGAAAAACAAACCGCTTAAGTAGGGATACAGATGGACCCATTTCCACAAAGAGATGTACAAGTAATTATGTCATAAAATGAACTTTTCAATTTTGGCTGGGGGTGAGGGGTAAGGAGTGAGGGTGGGCATTGGGGGTTGGGAGATGAGAAGGGATGGTAAGGGGAAACAAAGGAGGAGGCAACAATGCTGCATAAGGAATATATACATTATCTTGCCCATGTAATTGAAACCAATCTGTACGGTATTTTCACAATGAAAAGTAAATTCAAAAAAATCATCAACACTTTATGACATCATCTCCACTGTGTCATCTCATTTTCACTTATAACACCATCAGTTCATTGTGACATAACCAAAATTCAGTGTCATCACATCATAGCATTGTCATTGTCTTGTCTTTGGGATATGGACAAATTATAAATGACTATTCTATGATTTCATTCCATTTGAACTGTGGCTTGTAGGTCTCTAGCCAAAACCCTTGGTGACTGCATAAGCATTGTGACATAACCATCCCTTTGTGACATCACATTGACTTTGTGATATCACTAACCCACTGTGACATCACCAACCTGTCCTCTCCTCATAAATTGTGTGACATGCTGCCATTGTGATATGCACCTTGTGAGATGATTATCTGTTTTTGACCTCAACTATTTCAGGTATGACATATGATATCAGAAATACACATTGACTTCAAGATCCCTGTGGCATCACACTGCTAGACTTCATGACTATTGTGTCACATTGTGACGTCAAAACCTTTTAGGACTTCATCATATTTGTGACAATACTTGCATTTGGAGACATCACAGTGTGTTTTGAGCTCATATACTCATTGTGAGTCAATGAGAATTGAGGTCTGGAATTCCAATATGACATCATCAGCCCAGTGTTACATCACAGAACTACAATGTCCTTATCACCGGTATGACATAGCCAACTATGTATTCAAAATATTATTATGAGTAGATATCGTGACATCATATTGACATTGTAATATCACTGTCCCATTGTTTTTTCACACACCTATTATACATTACAACATTTTAGAAAAGTCCTGGCCTTTGGGATTTACACTCCTTCTCTGAACTCCTATCTTCATTTTGAACTAGAAGCATTGCAATTTTACACATGATTGTGATATTACAAACTTGTGATTTCTCAAACCCCAAGGGACATCATTACCACTGTGTTATCACAAACCCATTGTGATATCACATTGCTGTTGTGATATCATGATCACACTGAGACATCACCAAACTCTTGCGAACTTTCAGCTTCTTTCAAAAAACAAATTGCCTTTCTGATATCACAATCTCTCTGCTTACCCATATCCTCATTGTGACTTCATGACAATTAAGATCAGACAGGTCTTATAACATCACAAACACTTTTTGACATCATGACCAGTATGAAACCACATTGTCATTAGGACACCATCCACTCATAAGTGACATAACAAAACTACATTTGCATCATAGGATTGTGACATCTCATTGACATTGTGACTACATAGACACATTGTGCATGCCTATTCTGTAATTTCATTCTATCAAATATGTCATGGGAGTTGATGTGAAATGCCATTGTGGCATTTGGGTTGATGCCAGAAGCCCATTTTGATCTCATTAATATTGTGAAGTCACAATCCCTTTGTGACATCAGATTGTCATGTTGATATCACTAACCTGAGACTTCAGAAACCTGTCCTCATAACTTTTGTGACATGCAGCCATTATGACATCTTTGTGAACTCATAATCAGTTTTGCACCTCATAATACTTCAGGTATGATTTGTCATAGAAATACACTGACATCGTGACAACGGATTCATCAAACTGCCAGATGTCATGACCTTTGTGGCACATTTTGACTTCATAAACGTGTTAGGACCTAACCACATTTGTGACAACACATGCCTTTGGACATATCACAGTCCTTTTGTGAATTCATATAGTCATTGTGAGTAAATGAAAATTAAGATCCAGAATGCCATTGTTAGGTTAAAACCCATCTTGACATCACAAAACTATTGTGACCTTGCCGCGGACCGGCTCTGTTGGGACAACGGAGGACACCTACGGGAGGAACTGGAATAGGTGGGGAGATGGCAAACAGACAACTCACACACAAGAGGAGTGGATGCTGAGTGCGATTTAATGCAGAGGATAACAAACTTTTATAGCAAAAGTCTTCATGAGAAAGGGCAGAAGGTTACACAGTCTTGCTGCATGGCTTCATTTTTGGGTGGTCACCAGCTGGTCGCCTGATAGGCACTTGTTTCTGGCTTATCTCTAAGAAATACAATGGGTTTTGATGTTTGTCAGCAATTAACCATTACCTATTTTATAGAGGCCTTAACTGTCCCATAAGATCTTTCCTGTTTCTTCTTTAATAGTAAGCGCCATTGAGGCCTAGATCTAGCAAGTCTCTTAGTAAATAAAAGAGAGTAGCAGGAAATTCTTTCTCCTAAATAGTTATCTCAGCAATTGCCATAAATTCTTTCTGTTCTAGCTGTGCCTACAGCTTCTTGTAAATCTCTTACAAACAATTCCTTCTGCTGAAATGACATCGTGAAACCCCCAATACTTTTATATTTACTTATATTTGTCTAACCTCCATAAGAGGGGTTTCAAGGTAGCACTTAACTCTGGTGAGTTAGTCATATTTTTAAGACACTCATCAGATACTGGAGTCATCAACACTCTTAAGAAAGAGCTTTGAATAAGGGAACGTTGACAATGAGTAAGTACAATGAACAGCAGAAACAGTAAAAGATTAATAGGCACTCTTATACAGTGAAGAAAAGAAAAGCAGAAACACATCTTTCCCAGGGGCTTGCCAGCCTTTCCAGGAGGTAGGCCTCTTTGAAGCCCCATTCTCAGGTCTGAAAGCAGGTTTCCCATGCTAAGTAGACTCCACCGCAGTAGGTGTGGCATTTGCTCCTTTTTTATTTTTATTTATTTTTATTTTTTTATTTTTTTTCACCAGTCCTGACTCCGTGTATCACAGTTAACTCAATTTTATACCAGCTGTACTTGTAAGCTCCAATTTTAAGGCATACTCATACCATTTGCGACATACTCATACCATTTGCTACATACTTAAACTTTCTGAGGTTTGTCTTCTTTCCTTTTTCAAACAATTAAAGACAATCCTTACTTTTTAAATCCTTTCTTATCCAAAGGGGATACCAATTTTTCCCCAATTCCTTTCCCAAGGCTTTCTTTACCACCCTCTTTCTTTACAATTCCTTGAGCATCTTTGTGGCTGGAGTTTAAAACTGCCCGATTTTCCTTTGGTTTGCAGAACCTTCATCTTAGAACAGCCTTAAGGCACCACTGTGATGCAGAAGCTTGCTAGATTTTAAGGCTAAGAGTATTACCTCCATTGATAACACACTCAGGTTATTACCATACCAGAGCCAAACTAGGCTGTGACCATAGAGTGGATTTCCAGTCACTATTTACTGAAGTACCTAAGACAAGCAAGCCAGTGATATCCTTGTCCCCAATATCCACTGTGGGAAGAGAGGGTTTCTGGATATCACCCAAAAGAATGTCCCACAAGATCTTAGATTTAGCAGCAGTCAACCAGGAAGCAGACTCTGATGGAATCAGGCAGGAGTTCAGTCTACTTTTACCACGGTGGAGGTGGTCTGGATGATGACATAGATTTCCTCCAGGAGTCTGTGAGGCTGTCTTCAAACTCTACCCATTAGGACATTCAGCAACAGCAGCAGCAGCAGGATCTCTCAGTGGCTCCAAGGGACTGTCACACCTCATGCTGGGCTGTAAATTCCTACACAGACTGGATAAGGATACATTGCATAGGCTTGGCAGGCTTTGATCCTGCTGGTTTTTAAGAACTTTAAACAATAGTCCAGGACAATTTACCAAAATCACAACTTTTTTACTAACCAGATATTTTTGTAAATAGACACAGAAGGCTCAGAAGGCTTAGTCTTGTAACCATCTCTGACAGATGCAGTCTCCACACCTTGCACACCGACAACTGTTAACACTATTTTTTATGCCCTGTTTTAAAAATTATTTTATCTATTTTACCTCATTTTTCTAAAACTGACTCTGGACCCTTGATCTTAAAATGGGGATAGAAGGGCTAAGGTCCATCTTCTGTAACTTCTTCAAGCTGACTTCATGGGCGTTGATCTTACCTAACCAGGAACCGATAACCTTAGCCTATTTTACAAAGAGGCCATCAGGGTTAGATGTCCTTAAGAACAATATTTAACTTTTGACAACTGCACAGACCTTTTCTCTGCCTACAGCAGTGTAGCTTGCTTGTTTAGCACTCTGGTTTGCAAAAGCATCTTCCTAGATGGCTTAGGAATGTGATCTCTAATGATCCCAACAATGCCTAAATTACCTTTGCAGGCCTTGAGATAGATATCAATAGAAACACTCTCTCAGGTTTACAAACTTTTTCCTGAGCAGATGAATTTCAAGTAACTGGTGTCAGCTCAATTGGAGCTGCTAATTAGAGCTTTTTGGCACATAAAGGGGTTAAGATTTAAGCTATCCCTCACATTTATAACATTAGCTTTTTACTATCACAGAGGGCTGGCAAGTTCCTGTCCCTTACAAGGTAGTCATGAACATTAGGCATGCTTCCAAACTATCTTCCTCTGACCTCCCGGCTCTGACCAGTTTTGAAGGGCCACGCACAAATGACTCTAGGATCTGACATTTCTGCCATCTAAGCAGTGGCTTACTGCCTCTGGATGCTCCTCCATTGCTTTCATCCCAGGAGTGTCTTCTCCACACTGGGATAAATGCCTCATTGGCATTTCCCTTTAGCTGGTTGCTGGACTCGAACTCGGGGCCTGAGCACTGTCCCTCAGCTCTACAGCTCAAGGCTAGCACTCTGCCACTTTGAGTCCCAAACTCGGGGCTTGAATGCTGTCCCCTAACTCTTGAGTCCAGGTCTAGTACTCTGCCACTGTGAGTCTCAAGCTTGGGGCTTGAGTACTGTCCCCTGACTCTTTAGTCCAGTGCTAGTACTCTGCTGGCTGAATAGAGGTGACCTTTTTGTGCCTGGGCTGGCTTTGAACCAATTTGCAGATCAGTGAGTCTTATAAAAGGCCATTTTACTCCAATTAAAAGCAACAAGGTGGTCAACATAGAAGTAGCTTTTAAGCATGCTCTTACCTGAAACATATTAAGAATCAAAGTTACATCTGACAAACTTGTAAGAATCCTCTATGCTTTGCTCTGGGCTTGCTGGAAAAAAAAAAAAAAAACCTAGAAGAGCAAACTAGAATAGCAATTATTTTGGTAATCCTAATTTTTCCTTTGTGAACATTGAGGCCAATGTCAAGAACAATTTTACATTTAAACTTTATATCCAAAAATCAATTCCTAATTTTTTTAAAACCTCTTATTAATCACCTTTAATATTTTATACTTTAGTTTTCATTTGTACTTTGAAAAGATCCCTTGAAATCTTGAAGCCAAGTATCACTCATTGTCTCTTGGCTGCTTGTTTTTACACATTAAAACTTTTAAACTCAAATGACAATTTTTCCTTAATGCAAGAATTACAGTCACCTTCACTATACCACGAAGCTAGACTTAACACCTTTATAACTTTTAAAAACATCCTAATTGTAGAACATAATTGAAAGTAAGCCACATTATACAAATACGTTTTTAACCCTCTTTGTAAGGCCTTCCTAATTTTAATGTTAACACATCCAAGGGGAAGTTTTAGCAATACTAATCAGATCATCATATCACTCATTTTAACCATCATGTTTTCAGTGTCTGTCTGCAGGGAAAAGAGAGAACAAAGATGGGCCACTCAGCCTCTTCTATGGAATGAGCACACACCCAATCTGACTCTTTAGGGTTAGATGAACTGTGTTTGTGCCAGCTTGCCCTCTTCCACCATGTGTGGACTCCTCTCAGGGCCTGTCCCACCATGCATGACCAGCTGAACTGCACTTCTGCTTGTTCACCACTTACCCCTAAAGATAGGTCTTCTGTTGGCTTCTAAGTTTTCCCTCTGTCTCTTCTCTTGGTTCTCGAATGAAATACACAGTTTTAGACAGACAGAACAGGTAACATCTTTGACAGTGTTAAACTAACCTTTACATTTAAATTCCTAATATTTATCCCCAAATTTTAGCCAAGGGAACTAGATCCCAAACAGCCAATGCATTTTTATTAAGCCAGATGACTTGATTACAGTATAAACAGTCTTATACATTTTAAAATACTAGTTTTTAAAATACCATAATTTCTAATTTTCAAGTTAAAGAATCTTTATAAGCCATTTAAAACAATGTGAAGATTTTTAAAAAAAATTTGGTAATGTCCAAACCTCATAACCTTTTGAATTTTTAAATTTAAACTCACCCAATTGTTACAACATGCTGACAATTTTTATCTTTGGACACGTTCACAGACACACACAAAACACTCACACAGATCTTAAAGCACGCAAAAATCAAAATCATTCGTAAGTACAGTATTTAAAGTTTTTAAACAAAAATTTAAGACAGTATTTTTTTTTTAAACTAGCTACCTTTGTTGGGCTTGATTTTCTCAGAGCTTGCTTATCTAGCAAGGCAATTCACTAATTAGTCTTTTGAATCTCTTCAGTTGGAGGAAGGCTGGGGGAGGGGCCACCTAAAACTAAACTGGCCAGATTTTTTTATCCAATTTTAGAGAAGAGCACTTTACAAATTGTTACATTGTCAGGACTAGCTGAAAAAGTCCAAACTAGGCACACAGCCTTCTACACCCTCCCTGCTGGCAGCCTCCACAAGGAGAAAAAGCAGCCTGAGACTTGAAGGGAACCAAACTAGCCCAAATGATCTAAATGTTTCTTATTCTCTTGGGGAGGGGCTGAGAAGTTGCCTCTCTGTCCGTTTTTTGTTTCCTCTTGAAGAGGAGTTCCGTCTTTATGGAACTTAGATTTACATTCACTTTTCCAATGGTTCCTTTTTTCCTGCGGCAACCAAGGATTAGTTTGTTCTCCCACTGCTGTTGTGGAGGCTTTAGTGCCTCGTGCTTTTAGCATATGTTTTAAAATAGAGACAAACTATCCTTATTCTTAGAAGATGAACTCCCCATGATTTACTCGTTATCCTTCCCAGCCGCAGCTGAGGGGCCTGCAGCACCCCAACGAGTCTTAGACTAACTATTCCAGGTGAAAAGAAAAGAGAAAGATATTTAACTCCCAAGATTCCTTGACTAAAGAGACTGCTTCGTGCCCCATGTTGGGCGCCACCTGCCGCGGACCGGCTCTGTTGGGACAACGGAGGACACCTAGGGGAGGAACTGGAATAGGTGGGGAGATGGCAAACAGACTGACCTCATCTCCATTATGGCATCACTAATTAATTGTGGCATCAAAATAAGATTATGATGTGATGCTGTGCCATGACTTTGCTGTTATAACACTATCACATTGTCACTTCCCAGACCTATTATGAACTTTTAGCACCTTTGAAAAAACACATGGCCTTTGTGTCATCACACTCTTTGTGTGATGTCACCTATATCTTCATTGTGAGCTAATGACAATTGTGATTAGACATGCCATTGTAATATTACAAACACTTTGTGGCATCATCACATGTGACATCAAATTGTTTTGGTGAGACCATCCATTCATGAGACACCAGCAAATTACAATGACATGAAAGCATTATGTTTTCACATTGTCATTGTGATATCATACACACATTATAAGTTTCATTTTATATCAAATTTGGCATGTGGATTGACATCAGAAACCCATGTGACATCGTAATTATTGTGACCTTACAATTACTCTGTGAAATCACATGGACATTGCAATATCACTAACTCACAGTGACATCACAAATCTGTCCTGTTCTCATGTGCTGCCATAGTTATATCTAAGTCTATTTGTGAGCTCATAATTTGTTTTTGACCTCATCCTATATCAGATATAACATGGGATATCAGAAATCCATTGTGATATCATGACCATTGTCAGTCATCATGAACCTGTATCAAATTGTGACATGAGCGCATTGTTAGGAATTTTTGTATTTGTGACAAAACATGTCCAATGAAATACCTCAGTCTCTGTGTGAATTCATATACTTATTGTGAATGAATGACCTTTCATATCAGTAATGCCATTCTGACAAACCCGTGCATGTGACATCAGAAATTTATTTTGACCTTATCATCAATATGTTATCACCACCTAATTACTAAGTACCTTAGTATGATGTGATCTTTTGAAATCCTAATGACATTGTGATATCTCAATTCCATTGTTTTCACAAACCTATTATGACCCCACAATAATTTGGAATATTCACATACTTTGAGTACTAGAGCTTCTTCGGAGAACTCAAAACCTCATTGTGAATTAATACAATTGAAAGTGAACATGTAGTTGTTATATTACAAACTTGTTGTGACATCACTAACCCTTTGTGATCTTATTACCATTGTGATATCACAAACCCATTAGATATCACATTGCCCTTATGACTTCATGATCACATTGGTATATCCAAAACTTATTAGGACCTCTAAGCACCTTTAAAAAGAGTTCATGGTCTTTGTGACATCACAATCCTTTTGTGTACCCATCTGGACATTGTGAACTAATGGCAATTGAGATCAGACATGTCTGTAACATCGTAAACACTTAGGATGGCATATTATTGTCATTATGACAGCATCAGTTCATTGTAACATCCCAAAATACAGTAATATCTTAACATTATAATATCACAGAGTCATTATGAAGTCAAAGAAACATTATGAATGCATATTGTGTATTTTCATTCTATTTCCCATATGGTATATGGGTTGATATCAGAAACCTATTCTGATCACACAACTATTGTGACATCACAAGCCCCTTGTGTATCTCATTGCCATTGTGATATCACAAACCCACTGTGACATCACTACACTCTCCTGTTCTCATAACTTTATTGGCATGCTGCCATTGTGATATCTTAGGACTTTTGTGAGCTCATAATCTGTTCTGGATCTCTTCATATTTCACATATGACATATGATAAATAAATGAACTGTGATATTATGACCTCTATGACATTCGACTGCCAGATTTCATGACCATTGTGTCACATTATGATATTTTATCACAGGTTTGTAACATCACAAAATAGGACTTCATTAAATTTTTAACATCTGTGTAGAGATCATAGTTTTTGTGAACTCATATGCTTATGGTGAGTTAATGATTTTTATCTTTCAGCATTCCATTGTGACACCACCAATTTATTGTGACATCACAAACCTATTATGACCTCTTCACCATTATGGCATCATGAAATAGTTGTGAGATTAAAACATTATTATCACATGATATTATTACTTAACATTACCATTATGATATCACTGTCTCATATTTTCACAAACATAGTATGATTTCATAACATTTTAAGAAATTCATTGCCTTTGGGACTTCACGCTCCCTCTGTGAAACTCATATCCTCATTGTAAAATAGTAACATTTGAAACTGAAGATGTAACTGTGATACAATAACTCATAGTGATATCCCAAAAGCTTTGTAACCTCAACACCACTGTAAGTTCACAAACTGACATCAGATTGCTGTTATCATCATTGCTGACATCATTATCACATGTTATCTCAAATATATGACTTCTTAGCATCTTTTTAAAAAACATATGTCCTTTGTGGCTTTGTGACATCACAATTCCTATTTATATTCTCATTGAGAAATAATGACAATTGATGCCACACATGCCATTGTAACCTCACATGTACTTTGTGACATCATGTAAACTGTGACATCTTATTGTTATGATGACACCATCAGCTTATTGTGACATCATAAACAGCAATAATGTTATATGACATCATATAGTCATTGTGATATCATATATTCCTTGACAATGTCTATTATATGATTTCATTCTATTTCAAATGTGGCATATACATTGTGACCTCATAACCATTGTGACATCACAATCCATTTCTAACTTCACATAGCCATGGTGATAGCACTACCACAGTGTAACATCATAAACCGGTCCTGTTCTCAGAACTTTGTGGCATTCTAAAGTCATGATATCTTAGGCCTTTGGTGAGCTCATAGCCTCTTTTCAAGCTCATAATTTTTCAGGTATGGCATGTGATATGAGAAATCAACTGTGACATCATGACCACAGCGCCATCACACTTCCTGACATAATGACCATTGTGTCACATTGGGACCTCACAAAACTATGAGGACATAATCACATTTTGTGTTTCAAGACATCCTATTCCCTTTGTGAACTCATATAATCATTTTGATTTAATGATAATTGAGATTTGGCGTCTCAGTGATATCATAAAACCATTACAACATCACAAATCTACTGTGACCTCATCAAAAATTTTGCATCACCAACTAATTGTGACATCAAATTATTATTATGGAAGGAGGACCCAGATGGCATCAGAACAGTTGTGAATTACCACAGCTCTCTCCAAATAGAGTTCAAGTTCCAACTGTTTACCTAGCAAAATGATGAATACCCAGAGAAAAACAGGAGGTGTAAAAAACAAAAGAATAATATTTCAGAACAGAAAAGCATGAAGACCTTTGGTCACCCTTGATAAACTATGGCCTGGCCGAGTCTGGAGCTGCCAGAGTCCCCAAAGCAAATGTGGATAATCTGCAGAATGACAATGCAGAAGACTCCCAAAGTGGTGACCCCGGTGATTATAAACAGAGAATCCTTGTAGTTTGGAACCTGAACAAAGACCATTCACACACCCCTCCTTAGCAGAGCACCTCCCCACCATCCTACTAAGTCAATTGGCATGACAGCCATGGGTGAAACCCTGATAAACAGGGGTCTGACCACAGAACACCAGTGCAGAGGACTCCTACGGTGCCAGTGCTAACCCAGAGAGTGCAAACAGAGACAGAATTATTGGTCCAGAGCACGTGCACAAAGACCCTTCCCCCATTCACTGCTGATGGCAAAACTACACACCATGCTTTAGCATGGTCCAGTCTAGAGTGACCAGGTACCCCAGAGCAACAATGGGCATTCTGTTGAATGCCAGTGCACCAGATTTCCAAGGTGCTTGTGTCAGACCTGATGATTTCAATCAGAGCAATATTGCAGCTTAGAACCTGTGCAAAGACCTTTCCCTCACACTTCATCAGTGAAGCAGCCCTGTGCAATTCCACCAAAGCCATCGGGCCTCACAGCTGTGTGATGAAATCCCAGAAATACAGAGGTCTATTCACAGAATGCCAGTGCAGAAGACGTCCAAGATGCCAGTGAGAACTCAGCCAGTGCAGAGAAAGAAACCTTGGAGTTCAGAACCTATATGAAGGCCCTAACCACTCCTTGCCAGCAGATCAGGTTCTCACCTTCCCACCAAAGCCCACCAACCCCCAGAACTAGAGTGTTCCATACTATCACAAAACAAGCCTATGGCACTGAGCTGGACAGCATAAACAGAGGCAGAGATGGTGTAAAACACAGACCCTGAGCCACCACCACCATCTGGCCCAGTTCACAATTATCTCAATCGATTTCAGAATACAGTAGCAACCAGTGTCCTACAGCACACAGAAAGAGATAGACCACAGCAATACTGAAGATCTCCCAACCTGCTCCTGGATAAGTGAGCACAGCACAGGGACAGCCTTTTCCCCAAGGGAGACCAGTGCAGGTGGTAACCCCCAAACTTTATTCATATCCCACTGCCTACCACCTAGACTACAGGTCCTATTTAAACTGGGAATGTGCAAGCTTCCCATTAGCTTGTGTAGTACAACCAGCCCACCAAGCTTGACCAAGAGTGCCCTGGGGAGGAAGCATAAAAGCTCAAGCCAGGAACAGCACATATGGGGGACAAGAGTCAGTAGAAGAAATCCGAACTGTATACTCAAAGCGGGAAATCCAGCATAACAGGTCCCACCTGAGCCCAAATATTGTGCCACAGGAGCCAGGGCCAGGACTTGGGAAAGGGTTCTTGAGCCACACAACCCACCAGTCATGATTGAAATGAAAAGCTGAATACATGCCTCAGAAGAGGGTGGAATGAAGGGAAAATCCAACCCTAGGAACCATTCTTGTGATGGCAAAAAACCTGTGTGTCCTGGGAGATGGAACCAGAAGCACAAATCTCACCAGTACCTGGCCTATATAACATCGGCGGGTGGTGATTGGACAGCTTAGGGTACTAACACATTATTACTCTCCGGAATTCCTAGAGGACTCCAGCAACTGGAGCCAAGAGCACCCATAGGAGGGAGCAGGAGCAGTGTAGGCTGCTTAGTCCTTGGTTGAAGATGGGAACTGCCTGTGATCTCCAGAAGACAACTGAGAGTCCTATGTGCATCAGATTATAATCTGTAGGTAGGCCTCTCTCCTAACAGAACTGAGACCAGGTAAAGACTCAGTCAAACTCAAGGCTGAGAGTGAGTTTTCTCAATTGGTCCAGGAATCAACCAAGAACCAAGAAAGTCAGCTAGCTATTGACCAA
The DNA here is from genome assembly GCF_019054845.1 of Dipodomys spectabilis. Taxonomy (NCBI): domain Eukaryota; kingdom Metazoa; phylum Chordata; class Mammalia; order Rodentia; family Heteromyidae; genus Dipodomys; species Dipodomys spectabilis. The sequence goes on along the minus strand of NW_024871210.1, from coordinate 5,729,601 downwards.
AGTAATCAGAGTTTGCAATTGTGCTCCAATAATCCCTGAAACCTCATGCAAAACTCACAGCAAAAAATTACAAAATTCATCAAGAGCCAAGATAGAAAGCCAAACCCAGATACCAACAGACACCCAGAAAAGAGTCCCAGTGAAAGCAAAACAGAAATGGAAGACAAATAGTACATCCAAGAGATTTTAGAGATAATGTTCAATTATGAAAGCAAGACATAGATCAGAAATTTGAAGAACAAAAAAATGAACTATCAAAAGACATACAGGATTTTCAAACAGGAGTTGCATACAAAATTAGATGCAGTACTCTGAGAACCAACATAGAAAAAGACAAAGAAGAACACTACATATTAATTCAGGGAACAATTCAAGAAGAAGATAGTAACCTCATCAACTTATACTCCTCAAACCTTGATGCACCCAAGTATGTTTGTTAAATACTCTCAGACTTACAGAATAAAATAGATACAAATACAATAATACTGGGACATGTTAATTCTCCACTCTCACCAAAGGAAAGATCTACCAATGACAGGATTGACAAAGAAGCCTCTGAATTCAATGATGCCATATCTTAAGTAGAATTAATTGGCATGAATGATGTTTTCCACCCTACAACAATCCAGTACACATTCTTCTCAGCAGCCCATGGAACTTTCTTCAAAATAGACTATATCATAATTCATAGAAAGGCATTAAGCAAGTAAATGTGGATGGACATATTCCCCTGTAATCTGTTTGGCTACAGTGGAATCAAGCTAGTTCTCAATATCAAAGCACACCATAGAATTAATGAAATACATGGAAATTGAACACATACTTCTGAGCAACACCTCTGTAACAGGAGAAATTAAAGAAAAAAGTAAAAGTTTCTAAAATTCAATGAAAATTAATACAAATCCCAAAGAAACCTGTAGGGCATGGCAAAAGAAGAGTTGAGGGGCAAAATCTTCCTCTCAGTGAATACATCGAAAAGTAGAGACAGAGCAAGTAAATAATGTCATGTTGGAAGTAAAACTTTTATCAAAGCATGAACAAATTGAACCTAAAGTTACTAAATGGAGTGAGAAAAATGAAAATAAGAGCTGAAATTACCAAAATAGAGACTATGAAATCTATAAATAAATTTAGCAAAAACAAAAAGCTGTTCACCTGAAAAAAATGCTGGCAAGATTAAAAGAAGAAGAGAGGAAATTAAAATCAATAAGATCAGAGATTCCATGAGAAAAAGTATAACAATTAATTGACATTCAATTCTAAAGAATTATTTCCAGAATCTAAACTCAGTAAGGGAGAATAACTTAACAGAAATGGCTGAAATTTACAGAAATAAAAATTTCCCATACTGAACATAGAAGAAATACATCAATTAAAATAATCCAATAACTTACAATGAGATAGAAGAAACAATCAGACATCTTCAAAAAAGGAAAAGCCAAAGAACAAAGGTATATGATAAAATCTTTAAACAGGAACTAATACCCACACCTCAAACTCTTCAGAAAACAAGCAAACACACAAAAAATAGAACGAATTCTATGAAGCCAATATCACATTCATGCCCAAACCAGGCAAAGACCCAACAAAATAGAGAACTATAGAAAAATCTCCTTGATGAACATAGATGTAAATCTCCTCAAAAACTTATCCAACAGAATTCAGAAACATATAAAAAAATCATATATCATGATCAAGCAGACTTCATCCCAGAAATGATGGTAGGGTTGAACATACGTAAATCAATAAATGTATTCCATCACACCAACAGATCCAAGCTCAAGAACGACATAATTAGTTCCATTTACATGGAAAAGGCCTTAGATAAAATACAATATTCATTCATGTTAAAAGATCTTGAGAGTATAGGTATAGTTGAAACATTCTTTGAAACAGTAAAATCTATATATGACAGACCAATAGCCAATATTATATTTAATTGGAAAAACAACAAACAATTCTCTTAAAATCAGGAAGAAGGCGAGGACGCTCACTCTCCCCACTTCACTTTATTACAGTTCTGGAATCCTTAGAGTAGTAAAACAAACAAAAGACATTAAAGGGATCTGCATAGAAAAGGAGGAATTGAAACTATTCCTTTCTGCAGATGACATTATAATATTCCTCATTGGTCCCAAAAACTCCAGCCTCAAACTTTTAGAACTTGTAAACCAGTTCAGCAATGTAGCAGGATACAAAATTAACCCACAAGATCATTTGCCTTTCTGTACTCTAAGAACATACAAGCAGGAAGGGAAATCAAGCAAAGATCCTCATTCACAATAACCTCAAAAAATTAAAATATTTAGGAACTAACCTAGCCAGAGATGTAAAGAAAATATTTAATGAAAACTATAAAAACTTAAAGAAAGAAATCATAGCGGACTCCAGGAAATGGAGAGATCTTCCATGATTTAGATAGGCAGATTTAATATGAGGAAAATGACCATACTGCCTAAATTAATATACAAATTCAATTCAATTCCCATTAAAATCCCAATTATGTAATATATTAAACCTGAGAAAACAGTCCAAAAATTCATAGCCAAAACCATTCCATGCAGAAACCACAACACTGGAGAAATGATACGGCTCTCAAACTATAATGTAGAGCCTTGATAATAAAGAGAAAAACTTGGTACTGGCAAAAAACAGGCCCCAAGTCCATTGGAATGGATTAGAAGGTCCAGAAATAAAACCACATTCTTACAGTCAGCTGATATTAGACAAAGAAGCCAAAGACATGCAGTGAAGAACTGTTGCTTCCTCAACTACTGGTGCAGGAGAAACTTGGTAGCCACAAGCAGAAAGTTAAAAATGGACCCTACATCAACTCAAAATGAAGACCTTAACAACAAATGTGAATTTCGGAAATTACTTCAGGACAGAGAAGGACAGACACGAAGTTATAGGCACAGGCAAGAATTTCCTGAACAGAGTGACAGGGTCAAAACATTTTGAAGAGATTCCACAAATGGGACTACTTTAAAAAGTTTCTTCATGGCTAAAGACATAGAACTCAAACTGGAAAGACAGACAACTAATTGGGAAAACAATTTACCCATGATATATCCAGTATATACAGGGAACTCAAGAACATGATCCTTCCAAAAACTAACAAACCAATTTCTAAATGACCAAGGGAACTCAAGACAGACTTCTAGAAGAGATAAAAATAGCAAAGAAACATATGAGGAAATGTTCATTCTACTTGTCTGTAAAGAAAATGCAAATAAGAACAACCCTGAGATATCATCTTACCCAATCAGAATGGTCCACAGACTAAATTCAGCCAATGACAAATGCTGGAATGGAAGCCGAGAAAGAGGAACCCTACTGCACTGCTGTTGGGAATTTACACTAATAAAAACACTTTGAAAACAGAATGGAGATACCTCTGAAAACTAAATATAAACTTCCACTATGACCCAGTCATACCATGCCTCAGAATCTACCCTGAGCAATAGGAAGCAGTATACAGGGACACATGCATCTCCACATTCATTGGTGCACGGTTCACAGTAGCCAAGATATAAAAAGAACCCCAAAAGCCCCAGTGCAGGTGAATGGACCCAAAAATTGTTTCGCTTGTATACCATAGAATATTACAAAGTCATTAGAAAGGAGAAAATAATGGAAAATGCATGGGATTTAGAAAAAGTTATTTTGATGGAGGTAAGCCAAGAGTAAAGAGACAAATGGTATGATGTCCCTGATATGTGAATGTAAAATACAAAATGTATGGAGATATGACAAAGTAAACAGGTCCCTAGAACCAATGACCTCCACTCATCTTGTTATATTGTTAAATAATTACCTAATTCTACTGACCAAATATATGGCATATATGTGCAATTCTGAGGGAAACTAGAAGGAATACACCAAATCAGAGGAAAACTGGGAAGATCATTCAACAGAGGGGCCCTTCAGCTGCACTGAACACTGATAAAAATGAACTGGACATGTCATTGTGATATCACAAACTTTTAGCTATATTACAAACCCATTGTAACCTCATCATCACTGTGACAAAACTATTGTGACATTGCATTGCTGTTCTGAAATCATGATCACATTGTGACATCCCAGTCCTACTATAACCTCTTAGCAACTTTGAAAATCCACATGTGTACTCATGTCCTCATTAACAAAAGACAATTGAGATGACATGCTATTGTAATGTCACAAATCCCTGTGACATCATCACCAGTGTAAAACCACATTGTCATTATGACACCATCAGTTCAATGTGATATCACAAAAACACAATGACAACATAGAATTAGGATATCACAATGTCATTGTGAGGTCATAGAAGCATTGTGAATGCCTATTCTGCAATTCCATTCTATTTCAAATGTGGCATGTTGATCTGTGAAACTCATTGTGATCTGATAAACATAGTGATATCACAATCCCTTCTGATGTCACATTTCCATTGGGACATCACTAATCCACTGAGATATAACAAACATTTCCTTTCTTCAAATCATCTCTGATATGCTGTTATTTTGATATCTTAGGATCTTTCTGAGCTCATAATCTGTTCTGGACCTCATATTTCAGGTATGACAAGTGACATCAGAAATCCACAGTGACATCATAACCATTGTGATATCACACTGCCAGAGATTGTGACCATTCTATCACGTTATTACATTGAAATTCTGCTACAACACATATGTCTCCATATTTACACCCTGTTACCACTCTTTTTGCTTCTTTCAATGTTATCTACTATTTTTAGTGTGGTCTACCCACCTACGTAATTAGCTCAGTGGTTTCCCTGAACATCGGGGGACTCTAGTTCCTTTAACACTTGATTAGTATCCTTAAACTCAGTCTGGAACATTGGAGACTTCTCCCTTTTTATCCTCCTCCTTTTCTCTCATGAAAGCTCCCTTTCATGATCCCAATCTCCTTTTCAAACTCCTCAAGTTGCAAGTGTGCTTCCAGAGTCACAGGAGAGTTCCTTTGGCTGTCCAACTGCTGCTCCTTGTCACAGCAACTTTGCTTTTCAGCTCCACCTTGAAATTCTCAACGCTGCTATTGAGAATTTTTTCATACCTTCACATTTTCCACTGGGACATACTACTTTTGCATTACCTTTCAAGTGAGGATCCCAATAGTCTGTTAAGTCTTTTCTTTACTAGTTTTCTTTCTTGTTTTTCATTTTAGTTCATTTTTTGTTACAGATTTTTGACCTGTGTGTTTAGTTGTAATATTTTGCTGTCCAATGCTCTTTCTGTTTCCCAGGCATTCACAATCAGACCATGTGTGTATTTTAGCCCTTTCTGAAAAGTAACAATGTTTCTTTTTTAATTTTAAATATATATTTTTATTTCATTGCTCTAATTCTATATTTCACTATGATTCTCCCTAAACCTATTAATTTCTTGTCTGCTGAATAACTTTTTGATGTTCTTGGCCCAATAATCCATAGTAGTTTGATATTGAATTAGATTGTATGTGTTGAAATAGATTGTATCTGCAGCCATTTTGACTGAATCAATCAATCTGTACAACTAAAGGGCTGTGGTTGATGCTTGCCTTAAAACAGTCCTAGCAGTAAATTGGTTCATAACAAGTGGGCAGAACAAGCCAGAGAAACACAAGAAAAATGGCAAGTCCAGGTGCCTCAACTACCACTCATGGTATCTGGTGACAGAACAGTTAATGAATAATCCAGAGAATTGCCCAGAAGTTCTAGAAACACTGGGAAACATGTTGAATAATAAGATTGTTGAATAAGATAGAATGCCTGCAAAGAACTCAGTGTGAGCATGACAGGGAACAAGAAGAGGCTAACCAAAGTTTAACACAGTCACTTCGTGAGCATAATCAAGCTGACAAAAAAAGAACTCCTGACCTTGAGAGTCAAAGAATACTACAGGAATTGCCGGAGCAGGCAGAGTATAGCCAAAGAGAAAGACAGGAATTTCCTGAGCATGAGGAACCTAATCAAAGAAGAATTCAGGCATTGTGCAAGCTGGATGAGAATAAACAAAGTTCAATGGAGTCATTCATGAAATCCAAATTAAGGAATTAATGAAGTCCTTTCAAAATCAAAAACAAAGCTCCAAAAAAGAATTTGAAGTCATAAAAGCAGACTAATTAAAGGAAAGGAAATGAAACACAAAATAGAAAGTTTTGACAGTAGGTTAACCATGCAGAAGACTGAATCTTTAGGATTGAAGACAGCCTAAGTAACACAGAGAAAGAAAATACAACTATACTACAAGACATATCCAAGACATATGATAGGTCTATTGCATATTTTGAAAACACCTTCAGAAAGCCTAATGTGAGGAAAATGCGTGTAGAAGAGCACATAGAGACAGTAGTTAATGTTCTACGAAATTTATTTAACAGGATCCTGACAGAGAACTAACCTAATATGCAAAAACCTAGGCCTTTTAGAACCCCAAATAGATCAGACAAAAACAGGACCCACCACCAACACAGTATAATACATATAGGATCAATTCAGAGAAAGCAAAGAATCCTTAAAGCTGTCAGGGAGAAATATCAATCATTCAAAAAGGAAAAACAATTAGAATAACCAAAGATTTCTCAGTAGAATCAAGCAAAGCAAGAAGAGCCTGGAATGATATATGGCATGCTCTAAAGACAAACTATCAAGCAAGAATACTGTACCCACGTGAACTCTCCTTTATAATGGAATAAAAAAAGCAACCTGCCATAGCAAAGAAAAACTCAAACAATATATGGAACAAAACTAGCCCTACAAATATACTTAAGATGTCCTACACATAGAAAACTAACAAGAGCATTATAAAGGCCAAGAAACCACACCCAAACTGAGAATCAAAATACCATAGGAAGAACCCAGCTGTCACATCCCCCAATAATGTGAGCTACATGTCAGGAACTACCAAACATCATTAGTTCTAACGCTCAATATTAATGGACTAAACTCTGCGATTAACCGACATATCATTTCTAGATGCATTAAAAAGCACGATTCTTCTACCTGCTGCTTTCAAAATCACAACTTGCCCATAAAAACAGATATTCTGAAATTGAAAGGCTGTAATAATATCTAGCGAGTAAACAGTACCTATATACCAATAGGGGTTGTAATCCAAATATCAGATAAAAAAGACTTCAAAATAAAATTAATGAGAAATGATAAAAAGGTCCCTACAAACAAGTTATGGGATTTATCCTTCAAGAGGATATTAAAATTCTAAATATCTATTCGCCAAACAACGGAGAACCCAAATTTATTCAAGAAACCCTACTTTTCCTCAAATCTCACTTAGATCCAAAGACTTTAATTGTTGGAGACTTTAACACACCATTATCCCCTCTAAATTGATCAACTTGGCAAAAATTGATCGGAGAAACCACAGGTCTAAACAACTGCATAGACCAACTACATTTAACAGACGAGATTTGACAGAATATTTCACCCAGCAACATCAGAATACACAGTCTTCTCAGTAGGACATGAAACATTTTCCAAAATATAGCACATTTTAGGTCACAAAGAAAACTTGTCCATATTCACAAACATTGAAATTATTTCCTGCATTATCTCATACTTAGTGGAATAAAATTAGAATTCAATACCAAAACCCAGCAAAGAAAGTCTCTTTTAGCACATGGAGGCTAAGCAAAACATTGCTGAATCACCAGTGGCCCATGTAAAAGATTAGAGAGGAAATTCAAATGTTCATGTTATTCAACAAAAATGAACACACAAATTACCAGTTCCTCTGGGACACAGGAAAGGCATTACTCAGAGGCAAGTTTATAGCTCCGAGTTCCTTCATCAACAATTTGGAGAAATGTGAAAACAACAATTTAATGAGACATCTGATCCTCCTTGAAAAACAACAGCAAACTAAACTCCAATCCAGTAGATGGAAACAATTAAAATTTCAACAAAATTGATTGAATTAGAATCCAAAAAAATCATAGAAACAATCAACAACAGGATTCTCTTCAGGGATGCAAAGCTGTTTCAATATATGCAAATCGATTATTACAAATTATCACTTCTGAAGAGCAAGGATAAGAACCAAATGATTTTCTTAATAGATGCAGAATTAATATTTGACAAGATCCAACACCAATTTTTGAAGAAGGCTTTGGAAAAATTAGGAATTCATGCAACATTCGTCAATATAATAAAGGCTATCTAAGACAAACCTACAGCAAGCATTTACCTAGATGATGTAAACTAAAGCCATTTTCTCTAAAACCAGGATTGAGTTAAGGATGTCAACTCTCTCCACTTCTCTTCAATTTAGTATTAGTATGCCTTGCTACATCAATAAGATGATGCACATATAAAGGAGAACCAAACAGAGATAGATGAAGTAAAACTCTCCCTCTTTGTGGATGATATGATGTCATATTTAAGAATCTCCTGGACTCTACTCACAAGTTATTTAAGCTGATCTGAAATTTTGGCAAAGTAGCAGTGCATAAAATTAGCCCTCAGAAAGCAATGGCTTTACTGTATGCCAACAATGGGAAGAGAGCTACTGAAATCAGTAAAGCTACTCCTTTTGTAATACCATCACAAAAATAATATACTTAGGAGTTAACTTAACCAGGGAAGCGAAGGATCTCTATGATGAAAACTTAAATTATTTGAAAAGCATATCAAAGGTGAACTTAGGAAGTGGAAAACCTTTCATGCTATTGGATTTGAAGGATCAGCAGTGAAAATGACAATACTTCCCATGGCTATCTATAAATTCATTGCAAATAATCAATATTCAACTTCATTTTTCAATGAAGTAGAAGCAGCAATCCAAAAATTTATATGAAACAATAAAAGACCCTGAATAGCGAAAAAAATCCTTAAGAGAAAGAACTGTGCTGAAGGAATATCAATACCAAATTTTAAATTCTACTACAACCTAATAGTAATCAAAATATCTTGGTACTTGCACAAGAACAGACCTAAGAACCAATGGAATAAGATTGAAATCCAAGAAATGAACCCAAAGACCAATAGCCACTAATCTTTGATAAGGGAGCTAAAAGAATAGAATGAAAGACAGCCTCTTCAGTAAATGGTGCTGGCAAAATTGGTTAATCATCAGAATCACCTCCAAGTGGATCAAAGACCTGAAAGTCAAAGCTGACATCCTGAAAACATCACAGCAAGCAATTGGAGAAACCCTAGGTCTCCTTGACACAGAAACACCACAAATCAAAGAATAGATGGACAAATCAAATTGCATGAAGCTGCAGAGCTTTTGCCTGGCAAACTATACATAGCTAGCAAGATCAGAAGAAAGCATACAGATTGGGAGAAGATCTTCACTAGCTATACAATGGCAACAGCCTCATATATAAAATATATTTGAAAATTGAAAATGTCAATTCTATAAGAACAAATACTCAAAGAAACAACTGCCTAGGAGGGAGAGGAAGATGACAGAGGAGAAGCTGGAGGCTAAACAAGCTCTTGCATAGAAAGCAGATTTAGTGTTCCAGTGAGCAGTCCTAGGCTAAAGAATCACACCAAGTTGTGCCATCACATTACCGAGTTTGGCCAGAAAGGGAAAATCCAGGCAAGAAGACAGATAGGACCACTTGCTGGTAGCCCCAACTGTAGAGGCAGTGGTGGCAGTGGTGGCAGCTGTAGCCTCCATACCTACAACAGAGAGAGTTCAGGACAAAAGTGCCAGACACAGCAGGGTTGTGGATTCTATTCAAAACCAGCAAGAATGGACAAGTAGCAGATATTTTCATCCTGCAGTACACAGACCAGAGATGTTCCAGGAACCACGAATCTGGAGTGGATAGAACCCAGACATCCTCACTCCTCAGGAAGCACAGGAGGGAAGGCCACCCCTCCCCCACCATGGAGAACTCCATCATTATTATTGACAAAAGCCTAGCTGAGCATCTAGCTCCAACTCAGGCCTTAGAAGAAAACAAAATAGTCATGTCACAAGAACCTATCCTGATCTGCCAGGCTCAGCACCAGACAGGGCAATGTCACTCTGCCCAGGAACATGTCGCTTTGCACCTGGAGGAGTGACTTTATTCACTGGGTATACAAAGCCAGAGACTGACCCTCTCTACAGAAGCATAGACAAAACATTGAAACTCAGTAAATATAAACCCTGAGATTTACACCAGGCTGGGATATGTGAGTGTTTCAGAAATAGCCCCTCAGGAAAAAGCTGTTTGCTGAAAGGCCTCAACCCTACTCAGAACCTAGCCTCTTCACAGCATTTCCAAACTAGAGGAAATAGCCATCTTCCTCTTTTGTGAAACTCAATGCAGATCTCCCTACCACTGAAGTAGCCTGGGAAGAGGATCACAAAATCCTGGGTAAAGAAGAGCATTTTTCTGCCTGCTCAAACAAACTGACTTAAGAAACCCATCAAGCCACAGGAAAACCAAACACCACAAGTACAACAGAGACCCTACCAATAGACTGCTTATGGACTTAGGGGAGATACAAGACCTTCCCATCCCCTCCCCGCAAAAAAATATATCAAAGAACTCTTTATGTACCTTTTTAAAATTTAATTGAGAAGTGTTTTCAATTAATCTGTTTTTTTCCTTCAAAAGTTTTAGGTTATATATGGGTGTGTGGGTAATTTTTTGTTTTTATTTTTTTTGACATTTGGGTCCTTCTTTTCATTCTTTTCATGTTTTTCTCTTTCTTTATTGGATGACTTAATTACAGTTTTGCTCATCTCGAGATATACACCCATCTTTGAACATTAGAGTTTATCCTCCATTGTTTACATATTTAATGCAGAAATTGATTACTTGATTCACAAGATCTTAGGCTTCACTACTTTAATAGAGTATTTTCTTTTTATACCTATATAATTAATAATAGTATAATTAATAACTACTTTTAAGAAATTTTATTTTTTAGTTTTTCATGTCTCCTTAGTGTGCCTCCCTTCCTCTCATCCGATCCCTTTCTTCCCTCAATATAACTACTTTAGACTTACATTATTTTATGTGTTTCACTTTTTAATTTAAAATTTTTGTTTTTCCATTTTTATTCCTTTTTTTAAAAATCTTTTTCCTATCATACTGTCTAATCCATTTTCCTCTCTGGAATTAGGACATGGTTAAATTACTTTCCTTTTACTTCTCCACATCCCTCTAATCCTATTTTTCTCCACCATTCTCCTTTAACCTAATAATTTCTTGCTTGCTAAATCCTTCTTTCCTCTTCTTAGCCCAATAATCCATAGTTGTTTGACATTGAATAGATTGTGTCTATTGAACTAGATTTTATCTGCAGCCATTTTTACTGTGCAACTACAGGATTCTGTTTGAAGCTTGCTTTAAAATAATGCTCTAACACAAAATTGGTGTTATTTTCATACCAAATGGGCAGAAAAAGCTGGAGAAACACAAGAAAATTTGAAAGTTGGGTACATCAACTCCTATTCTTGATAATCAGGTGACAGAACAAGTTAATAAGTATTCCAGAGGAGAGTTTCCAAAAAGTTCTACAAACACGATTGGTAAACATGTGGTATGAAAAGATTGAAAACCTGCAAAGGACTCAGTATGAGTGTAATAGGGAGCAAGAGGAGACAGCCCAAAATTAATACAGGAATCTAATGCTTGTGAGGAAGCTACTCAAAGATTGATACAGGAATGGCATGATCAGTTTGAGAACACTCAGAGAAACACAGGAAATGAGGGAGCAGGCTGAGGACAGTTAAAGAGAAAAACAGGAATTGTATGAACATGAGAAATCTAATCCAAGACTAATACAGGAAGTGGGAGAGTGGGATGAGATTAATAGAGGCAATCATGCACACTTAAACAGACCATGAAAGAATTCTGGAAGACCAAAAGGGAATGAGGAATGGAGCACAGCAGAAGGAATCAACTAAGTGATTTCAGAATAAACCCCGAACAACAAATTAAGGAAGTAAAGAATTTCACACAAGATCTAAATAAAAGATCCAACAAAGAATTTGAAGCCATCAAAGAAATAAAAAAAATAGCCTTGACAGTAGGTTAGACCATGCAGAAAATCAAACCTTGGGGATTGAAGACAGCATAGATATTGTAGAGAAAGAATATACAACTATCAAAGACAAATCCAAGAAATATGATAGATCCATTCAATATTTAGAGAGAGAGATTAATGGTCTAGGAAATTTATTTAAAAGGATCCTAGCAGAGAACTTCCCCAAAATGCAAAACGATAGGCCCATTCAGATACAAGAAGGATTTATAACCCCAAATAGAGCAGACCAGAACTGGACTTCCCACCTTCACAGTATAATATGCACAAGATCAATTCAGACCAAGGAAAAGATCCTTTTTAAGGTGTCTAGGAGAAAAGATCAATCAACTATAACGGGAAACCAATTAGAATCACCTCAGATTTTTCAGCAGAGACAAAGCAAGAAGAGCCTGGAATGACATATGCCATGCCTTAAACATAAACAACTATCAACCAAGAATACTGTACCCAAGTAAATTCTCCTCCATAACAAAATGTCAAATAAAAAACTTGAAGAGCTTCTGCATGGCAATGGACATAGCTAGCAGATTAATACAATGCCCACAGATTGGGAGAAGATCTTCACTAGCCATAAAATGGACAAGGGCCTCATATCTAAATTATACCTGGAACTCAAAATGCTAAAGCCTATAACAACAAATCTTCAAAGAAACAACTGCCAATTAATAAAGTATTAAAGAGAAGAGAAACTTCTTTGAAGAGGAAAGAAGGTTGGACAATAGGCATAGGAAGAAATGTTGAACCTCCCTAGCCATAAAAGAAATGCAAATCAACAACAAAAAAAATTAAGATACCACCTCACTCCATTTAGAATGGCTATAGTAAAGAACTCTAATAACAACAGATGCTTGAGGGGATGTGAACAAAAAGGAACCTTATGCATTGTTGGTGGGAATGTAAACTTGTTCAACCACTTTGGAAAGTAGTGTGTAAGTTCCTCAAAAGACTCTACATAGAGCTTCCCTATGACCCAGCAATCCCACTTGTGGGCATTTACCCAAATGATCACAAACAAGACCATACTAAACCTACCTGCACAACTATGTTTATTGCAGCATTATTTATCATAGCTAAGATATGGAACCAACTCAGATGCCCCTCAGTAGATGAACGGATCAAGAAAATGTGGTATATATACACAATGGAATTCTATGTCTCCATCAGAAAGAATGACATTGCCCCACTTGTTAGGAAATGGAAAGAGTTGGAAAAACTTATATTAAGTGAAGTAAGCCAGACCCAAAGAAATGTAGTTCACATGTTTTGCCTTATTTGCAATAACTGGTATATGTTTGAGAGAAGCAGAAACGTTCAGATAAGTTGCTGTTAGTTGAAATGACACCAATATAAGGACTCAAGTGCTTTTTCTTGTTTTTGTTTCTAATACATTCATAAGATGAGTTCTTTTTGCTTTGTATGTCCCCCGTGGCATGTCTCCTGTTTTCACTGTATTTGATGTTGGTATAATTAGTGGAAGTGAAGGGAAAAACCAAATTGTTTAAATACGGATGCAGGGGGACCTACTGCAACAATGAGATGTACAAGATACTTTTAATTTAGTCAAAGCAATCATATGTTTAATGTCCTCTGCTTTTTCTTTATAGCCATTAGACACTGGACTACTGAAATTTGCTAACTATTGAACCACAGCCCCAATCATGAACTTTGATGCTCAAAAATCTCAATGATTCCTTTCCTCTGCAATGCACAAGTTCTCTACGAAGCAGTTTCCTGAATAATAATCCCTACTCATCTTATAATATGAAGACACAGCAAGACATATCTGTAAGAGTGGGAAATTCTCCTTAAGATCATTATATATTTTCAATCTGTATTGCATATTTGTAAAAAGGATTTGAAATTTGTTAATTCAGACTCCCATAATTTAAAAAAAACTTCCAAATTCGCTCAAAAATTGTCATGATGATACACTAATCGTTTGGTATGATGGAGAAATTAATGACTGGAGAATATGCAATTTGATGAGTGCAAAAGCTATACCTTTCTACTGTTATAAGTGACCCTAAACTGTGAAGTAGACAGAGATACCAATGTTTTTCATTTCACGTGTGTCTAGCCTCAAAAAGTATTAGAGATGAATCCATTCTACCAGGTTGTTTGTCATATAACTGAGGAAATCACCATACATAAGACATGTGATTTTGAAGTATTTAGTTATATTTTCCCTCAGAGCATTTTTCTACCTGCAGAACTTGCTGATATTTACCTGCCTGTCACAGTAGAGGAAAGGAAACATGTGAACCCGTTTATTTTGGGAAATTATTTTAAATGGTCTAGTTCACGTTATTTTAGGGAATCACAGAAATTTTATTCACAGGAATAGAGAGAAAATGATAGTGGGATTTATCTTGATATTGTCTCAAGTTTTAGACCTGCTTGTAATTATAGCTTGAATTTTTCATATGGTAGATTGAAAGATAAAACAGTGTGTAAATTATGGGCATTTTCTACATTGAAATGTAAGAATGCCAATAAAACAGTGCCCCTCCATGGATGTGTGCCCTCAGAAGATAACACAAGCTAGCAGTTCCATCTGACTCGAAACAATATTTATTTAACTAAAGTGAATATTATTCATAATAGTAAAAATATGTACTACCTAATAGGAACCGAGAGTAGAGTACATGAGAAATTAAATTCCAGAGTATTACTCTTCGTCATATTTTGAATCTACACTCTCCAACCAATATGAATTTCTGAGTTATGGTATAATTCATAAGGGAAATAACAATGAAGATTTGTATTTCCCCAACATATTGATTTTTCCTGAGGTACTTTTTATTTCCACAGGAATCTGTGGATCCAGAGAGATAGTTATTGCAGTGTCCCAATGATAAAAATCACAAAATCAGATCATGCATTTTCCCATACTATCTGGTTGAATTTAGAAAGATAATATTTCATTGGAACATGTAGATATTCCATAATTTTTTAGTTCATGGATAAATTTGATTATTTTTAAGATAAATTGTTGAAAATATTTGTGAAACATGTGAGAGAATGTGTATGGCAGAAATGTCATGGAGAGATATTTGTATTTCTTCTGAAATCTCCGCAGCACGCAATGGAAAGTAAGACAATGGAAGTCCAACTTCTGTACTTCTCCAGTTGTATTTCTAGATCTCCATTCAAAGCAGAACATAAGCAAAATGTTTTGTGTGGGCAATTATGTCAAACTGTGTATGCCATATTTCACAAACTTTAGAGGTGGTTTCCTTTTCTTTCCTATTGCCTAATTGCCAAAATGTAAAGTAATGTCATTCTTCAACAGTAAATCATTTTGTTAAGACACGCATTGTATTATCATATGGCCTATAATTCATTTTGGATACTTTAGTTTTCAGACCATGCTCAACAATTGCTAACATGGGAGATGTATTGTGTCTCTTATCTATATTTAGGGTATTGAGTACAAAATTGTTCTTTTATTTTGATCAAAAATTTCAGTTTTTGAAGTTTGACAGAGTAGGTTTGTTTTTGTTTTTCTGAATGTAACACTACTACAGTAATTTCCAGAGCTGCAAGGGAAACACAGCTTCTGTGTTGAGTTTGTAAAGAAGACATTTGATGAGCCTCCATTTTGCATATTGTCAAATATAGTTTCGATCACCCTTTCTATGGGTTTATAAATTGGCATAAGTAACCCATATTTGAGTAAATAAAGGCCAAAATTGAATAAATGTACGTTTCTAAAGTTCGTAATAAAATTTTATGAAGCCTGGCACTGATTCCTTCTATTGCAAACATATCAATCTGAGAGATTGAGATCTCTGTATTATTTTTTGATGCCAGCCCAGGAAGGGAAGTCATTGAGAATCTTATCTCGACTATCAAATGACAACAGAGAAAAGAGGTGCTATGGCTAAAATTGCAGAAATCTAGCCCTCTGCCAAAGGAAGCGCTAGCATAGCTCCCATATTGTGGTGCCAAGGCCCACGGAAGGCATTGTGCCCAAAGAAATATAAAAAGAGAAAATTTGATTTTTTTTCACATTTGAACTTTTGTTACACAGAATCATTCTCATATTGCTTCTAAATTTGCTACTTGTCCCTTCAATGCTTGCTACCTGGTTCTGGGGGATTAACTCAGTTAATATGTTACAACTTTTATAGACGAAACTTCTCTTGAAGATGATGTAGGCAAACCTGATATCTAAAACACAGTCCAAATCAATGTAGGCCAGTTGCTCCGGAATCTGCTCTGATGGTAGATTTCTCTTTGCTTGTAGTCAACATAACTTACAACCAGAAACAAGGCAAGAGTACTGTTCTGGGAAGGAAGTTCAGTGATAGAGTGCTGGCCTTGTATGCATGAGGCACTGGGTTCGATTCCTCAGCACCACATAAGCAGAAAAATAATCCAGAAGTGGCACTGTGGCTCAAGTGTTAGAGCACTAGCCTTGAACTGAAGAGCTGAGGGACAGCACCCAGGCAAAGTTCAGGCCCACGATCAGAACCCCCATCACCTACAAAAAAAAAGGAGTTCTGAAAATTCATGGCAGCATGTTTCCTGAGAGGAAGTCTGGGATAAAGGTAAAGAGTTTGTTGTATTTTTCTGAATTTTCCATGATTGAATCTCAACTTATGTGGTGCTTATGTATGATTTGTTCCTTTAAGTGTGAAATTAAAATTCTTTGTTGAACTTTGTCTCCTATGCTAATTTCAATACATATATGGAGATATGCAGTTCTATATGATCAAAAGCCATGTCAAACAAATATGTTTTTTATTCTTTCTTGCTATTACTTCTAACATTTTTCTAAAATAATTTGTTCTTTTCAATGTTTATAATCCAACTAAATGTTTCTTGTAAGGTTCATAAGGCTGACAATCTTGTTACTATTCTTTATGTTGATAAGTTAAAGGCAATTTAGTCTAACTCCCCAACCAATATTTATTCCTCTCGATGGCAGAATTGTTAGAAGATCATATCCGAAGTTTTGTTTGGGGCACAATCAAAACCTCTGGCAACAACAAGTAAAGAAAATGTGGTTTTCTTATGATATATAACTTTCTGTAATAATTGAAGTTAAAGAAATAGGATGAGTGAATAACACACTTTCTGTTCTGTATAAACATATATTTTGCTCACTACAAACGAAGTTTTTGGACCTGGTGACTTGATAGTAAAACCGAAGTATAGTTTCACTAACACCAACCCTAAGATATGTATTCAAATGTTTTTTTTTTTTTTTTCTTCCATGCGATTTTTCTAACACATTTATAAGATTGGTTCTTTGTTCCCTTGTATGTCCCTCCCCCACAGTATAACCCCTGCTTTCACTGTATTTGATGTCGGTATAATTTTTGGAGCGGAAGGGGAAAACAAATCATTTAAATAGGGATACAGGTGGATCCAATGCAACAATGACATGTACAAGTCCTTATGTTGAAAACGAACTTTACAACTTTCGTTGGGGGGGCAGGGCATATTGGGTGGGAGGATGGGGCAAGGATGAGAAGGGACAGGAAGGGGAAACAAAGGAGGCTACAATCCTTGATAAGAAATATACTCATTATCTTGCCATGTAATTGTAACTCCTCTGTACAATATTTTCACCATAAAACAAACAAACAAACAAAAATAAGAAATTCAATCAACCAAACTACTGAAGATCGGAATTACCTTATCTGAAAAATCTTCTCATTCGCTTACAATCAATTTCAATCAGGGAATGCATCCATAGCATTTTCTTTTAACCAATACATTCTCTCCCTTTTCATGGTTTCAGGATTCACTCATCTCATCAATTATGAAATTGTAAGTGGGAATACCTTCAACTGGTAATTGATCAATATATACAATTGCATGTGGGTATCATATCTTCATTTTGAAATTAATTATTATTGTAAAAATAACTACCTGGTTTGAATTGTCTTCCTGCATTATTTGAGGAGATTCTGGAAATGACATACAATTTGCACTTTGCAAACATATATATTAATAAAATGTATTTAGAGCTATTTTTAATCATCAATACATACATGGATATCACATTTACCATTCCCAAATAAAGTATGAAAACACATTGGAAATAGTATAGGTAGGATAATCAAAATTAGATGTGTAACTATAAAAGGTATTGTAGCTTATTGGGTATTTATGAGATTGTTTAAAGATCTGTAATTGTTAGAATAAACTTGTCCTTCCAGGCCCACAAAATATATTGTACTCTTGATTTTATAGAGTCTCAGAGCAACTATCTTTTCCTGATATGGTAAGGTGGCAAATAAATGCACAGATGAACAGTAATTGGGTTTGCATGGAATTGTTCCTAAGCATTTATTACGTGTAGAATGATGTAATTTGTGTTGCTTGCCAATAAGAGATATTATCCTTTTTATAAGTGAGACAATGGATTCTAGATGTACTGATATTATTAAAAAAATCTTCTCTGATCATTCCTGTTTTTAAAAAAAAACATGAGTGTTTAACTTAATACCAAATTGTTTTTACATGAGCCTCTCATCACGGTCGGCCTCATATATGCTTCCTGTGAAAAGGTAATAAGGATACTAGGAATTTGTATTCAATTGCCTGCTGTGTGTCAGAATTACAATGTTATGTGCAGGATGATTTGGCAGGTTTTATAGTGAAGAAAGTGCTAACTGAGGCAGACTAATGGGAATAGACATGTTCACCCTTGCATCAGATGACAATTTTATCACTCATGAATATTATAGAGAGGACTAAAACCCATACTGCTTTCACACTGAATGGATGAATTCAATATTTGATCAATACAATTAAGAATATTCCAGGGGAAATGATTTTTGGGGTCAAAAACCACATTTGAGGCCCAGGTGATAATATTATTAATTATAGAATTTCTTGTGTTTGAACCTTGAGGCTCTTATTATGGATTAAAGTCAAGGAGTATTTTCAGATTCATTTCTGGAATTCATCCCCTCAGAATGGAATACTATAGAGCATAATCCCTAAGGAAAATCACGTTTGGACCTGCAGTGTGCATGAATGTCGGGAACAATGAAACAGAAAAATCATCAACACTCTGGATAACAGGGAAAAGAAGCCTGGTACAAGTCGTTTAGGGACATGTAGGAGGCTGAGATCTGAGGAATAGTTTTCAAGGCAGTCCAACAGGCACCTTTGTCACACCTTCATTACCTCATAACTGGAAGTGGCATTGTAGATCAACTGGTAGAGCATTGGGACTTTAAAGAGCTCATGGACTGTGAACAAGCCCAGAAAGAAGCCAGTTAGATTTTATTCACTACCTAGTTGTACTAACTTGCATTTTCTCTTTGCAATTCAGGGTAGTGTAACAAGCAGTGATATTTCCTCAAATTCTATTGTTATTACCATTTAATATGATTCCAAGTATTACTAATCTGTTCCCTTATGATAATATGTCCTATTCATGAATCATAATTATTCTGGCTTCTAAAATTGGATGATACTTGAGAACCTGTGAATTGATGGGAGAATGTGTGAATATGTAGACAATGTTACTTCTTCATTTGTCTTTTAAAGTTTAACCAAACCTATTTTTGTCATTTTATATATATGTGAGAAGATTTGTGTGTGTGATCTCATATTTCTGTTTACTGTCCTGTCCATTTGTAGATGCAAATATTTGTGTTTGTGTATTTGTGTGTGTATGTGTGTGTGTGTGTGCAAACGAAATTGTGTTACAATTTTTCTTTTTATTTTAATTTAATTTTATTTTATTTGAGAACATACTGTACAGAGGGGTTACAATTACATGGGCAGGATAATGCATACATTTCTTACCAAGCATTGCATCCTCCTCCTTTGTTTACACTTCATCTCCCTTCCCAGGCTCCCCTCTCCCCCCCACACCCAATCCTTCCCCATGTTACAATTTTTCGCTTGAAAACTGAGGATATTTTTTCTACATTCAATTCTAGATTTTACTCATTCATGATAAGTATTAATCACATGTTGTCAAGGAATATTTTCCTTATATGTCTTCTTTGGTAATGAGAAGTGAATCCATAATTGGGCCATTGATAGTTAAACATCTGACCCTGGACTCAAACTCAGCCATGTATTCCAAAACTTGGTGTGCTTCTGGCATGGAATTCTCATAACCATATATATTTGAGAAAGTATTTTTAATGAAATAATATTAACCTAGTTAATGGAAATTTTCTATATTTATTTCAAAGTCCAATATTTCACTCTTCACACTGACAATTGACAGGTGTATGTTTCTTAAAGGTTAGTTATTTTTCTGGACTGATGAATATATTTACTTCATACCAATTCAGAATGTGAATGTCACTTTTAAGAGAATTCTTTTCTTTGCACATAATATTGGGAAAGCATTTTATTTTTTATTACATTCGATGTAATTGTAACTGAAGGTATTTTCATGGTATCCCTTCATATTTTACTTGCCTACCATACAGCATATATCATTTTAAAGGATACATCTCATGAAATAAACACTCTTTGTGCTTTGTTTTTATGCATGCCTTCACAAATATTGAAATGGTGATAAAAATATCATGTTTATTTAAATTCATCGCAATAACATTATATATAAAATTCACTGTCGTTTTTCTGTTCTATTCAACCATGTGAACACTTTCTGCTTATTTTCCTGGATCATGATACATTCATGAATATTTTAAAAGGGACATATTTCAGAACTGTTGCCAAGGCATAGCTGAGCCTGAATGGGGAATATTGGGAATGATTTGAAGAACTGGACCATAATAAATGTAGTAATGGATTGACTAGGTTACACTTCAAATGTTCAACGAACTTTGAATGTGTTGAGACAGAGAGTGTCCAAGCATAATTTGTGAAATGGTTTGTATACAAAGAACAAGTTTGAATGGAAATGGAAGTGGAACAGCAAGCATGAAATTTTTTGAAAATAACTGATGATGTGCTCTTATTAATTTTTGAATATCTCTTGAAGTACTAATGAAGTTCATGTTCATATCCAGAATACAGAAATATACACTCGGGTCTTTTCCAAAGAAAGTAAATGATATTTTTCTCTTATTTCTTGCAGGAATCATTGTTATCACACCATGAATTCAAACCATTTCTCATAGTTTTAGCTACATCTTGCTTATATACATAAACATATATGTATGTAGGTATATAGTGATGTTCACTCAAGCAAATGAATTCATTTTGATTTCTTCTACCTATTCACCCGTACATTGAATCCATAAGTAAACTCAGGTGTTTATGTCTTCATTGGAATTCACCATGTCACTTTCCATATAGACATGTTAAGGTTGGAGTATGGAAACGTCAATCATCAAATCTGCGTTTGTTTCTCAACAGAGACCAAATCATACTTCATTTTTCACTGTCCTTAAATTCCCTTATGGGTATCCTCTTCCATTACATATATTGTTACAATTATAGAGTATAATAAATACATAACAAAACCTTAATGATATTAGACTTCTTATACAAACTTACGATTTTTACTCTGTACTGAATGACTGAAAATTTCTTACTACACAAGTGTCTCATCCATCTAAATATGTAATTTAATCTGAACAAGGATTCTTTTCCAAAACCTGTGGCAAGGAAAAACCAGGTTCTTGTGTGTACAAAAAATATCATTCAAAATGTATTCTTTTGAGGAGGGAAATGCAAAATGTGAAGATGGTATGATATTGTGAAGAAAGTATATTTTTCAGGCAAGAGAATATTTATCTTCTGGTAGTGTGTCAATATATTTCTATAATGTTTCAAGAAGAGTGGACTGTAACTGTCGAGTATAACAAAAATACGTTCATGGAACCATATTTGATGACTAACTTCATTTTCAAAATGTTTATAATTTGCTCCATGTGTATTTGCCATCACACATTTATGGTTGATTTGGCACTTTGGTCTATAACATTATTTTTTATTGTGAAAATACTGTACAGAGGGGTTACAAATACATGGGCAAAATAATGAGTGCATTTCTTATCAAGCATTGTAGCCTCCTCCTTTTTTCCCCTTCCCATCCTTTCCCATCCTCCCCTCATCCCCTCCACTCAAACCTCTTCCTCCAACCACAAAAGTAGTAAAGTTCATTTTCAAAATAACGACTTGTACATAGCATTGTTGCAATGTGTCCAACAGTATCCCTATTTAAACAAAATTTTTCCCTTCCCATCCACAATTATACCAACATCAAATACAGTGTAAGCAAGGGTTATATCATGGGGGAGGGACCTACAAAACAACAAAGGAATCATCTTATAAATATGTTAGAAATAATCACATGAAAGAAAAAAAGACATTTGAATACATATGTTAGGGTTCATTTCCCTAATACAACATTCTTGATGATAATCAATAGTCTGAACCATAGTTTAGGAAGATCCACCTTATGAACAGTTGTTGGTTGGTTTTCAATGCAATATAGTATCAATACAGTTGAATTACATGGGTACAGATGAGTAAATTTAATATTTTTATTATTGGTGGTGAAATGGAAGAGTTTCTGTTTATGGGCATATGTGTTCCTAGTGTGTAATTTCAAATGTTTCTTGGTTTTCCTGAAGAAATAGTGAGGAGGAATGAATTCAATATTAATTTTTGAGGGATGGCTTGGAACCTGTAGACTCAGGGTAACTTGTGCCTTTACTAGACTGTTCAGAATGAGAAGAGAACAGATCTATCAACTTATGTCTGTATATAGACTGCAAACCAATCTGCATACATATCCATGTGTAAACTTAGAAAATTTAAAATAAGTGTATCAATACTCTACTCTTCAATTCAACTTGTCAAGTTGATGTACAAAGTTATTATAATTATGTGTGCAAGCCAGTGAATCACTTTCTTGTCTTATGTTACCCTATCTCTCATTTTTCTTACATTTTATTGTTTCAAATATCCTTGGACCTGGCAGTAAATGACATTTCCAAGATATTATCTTGTGAGGAATGTTGTGGCACTTTCCTCCATCTCAATATGTTGTCATGAGCCTTCTTTGTTCTATTCAGATTAAAGTTTATGCAATCCACAGGCTACCAAAATCAAATATAATGACAAGGGGGAATCCCTATAAAAAAGAATGCAAAGTAAGAAAAAAGAAATAGATTTTCATCATATATTAAAAATAACAATGATAAACCTCTTGTTTCAGTATGTTGATGTTCATTTGCTTACCCTAATCTTGTTCATATGTCATAGCAAATAAGCTCTTTCAGTACTCTTCTAGGATGAAACAGGACATTTAACAATGAATACAAAAAGAAAAACCAGGACACCTATATTTTAAATGTCACTACTTAAGAAAAAATTATGTCCCTTCACTAGGAAACAGGATTAATGCAGAAAAATTACAAAGAAACAATCAATAGTGTTTTTGTAATAATGTTTGAAGTCCTATGAAAACTTAAAAGTTATATCACCCTCCATCAGATCAAGGTCCAAATGAATCAAAGATGTTGAGGTAATGGAAAATATTGTGAGTGAAAGGAATCCAGAAATACTAGGGCTCATTGGAAGAGGTTACAACTTTCTGATTACAGATGCATAAATGCATTAAGTCAAAGAAAAGCCAGACAAAATTGATTGAACCTGCAGAGCTGCTTCATGACCAAGGTCATATCTAGAGAGGTATATAAAGCCAGAAGACTGGGAGAAGATCTTCAGAAGCCAAGAAATAGAAAATGGTCTTAGAGCTGAAATATAATGAAAATTCAACCAGCCAAAGCTCCCTGCCCCCTAAAAAAATCCAATCGATAATTATCCTCTATGGCAAGAAGTCTAAATATATAAAGAGAGATTTCAGTGACGGGGAATTGAGAATGACTAAAGGAACTATGAAGAAGTTCTCAACAATGCAAATCAAGTCAACATCGCGATTGCAACGCATTCCATTAGAATGTACAACTCACGTTAATTACAAAATTATTTACCATAGGGAAAATAAGGAATTACGCCAGATGCCTGAGTGTCGATAAATGGATCAAGAAAAGGTGGCATATATACAGAATGGAATTCGATTTTCCACTTGAAAGAATGGCACAGTCCCATTTGTAACGAAATAGAGAGTTAAACATAACAAAACAAAACAAAAACTGTGAATTGAAGGAGTGAAGACCCAAACAAACCTATCGTCCATGGTTTCTCTTATTTTTAAAATCTGGTATATGTCCATATTGGTCCTTATGAAGGATCACAATAGTTTAATAATAGTATAGTTAAGACTATAGAAGCTTAGGCTAAGCAAAATGAATTCTAGATACAAAATAAATCAGTTTTTCTTTCTTGATTTTTTAAAAAGGAATCTGTGGAGCTGTTTCTTTTTAGTTGCATTTTTCCTTTACTTTCCTATGTTTTGTACAATGCTGTCACTTTATTTGTTTTTGGTACACTGTGTATTACATTTAAGTTAATCAGAATTAGGCATGGGAAAGGGAATGTCAAAATATGAGACAAAGGAGAGAGAAACAAATTAAGAAGAATCCCAACAAAATAATACCTTGGAAATACACAGTACATGTAGTGGGAAAAAAATGGAGATTTTATGCTGAAGAACAGTGTAGGAAAAATAAAGTAAGAACATATAATGAGAAAAGTACCTATTCACTGTCTTACATATGTAAATTATTCCCTTTGTATATCACCTTGACAAGATTCTATTTAAAAAATATTGATATATACACCACAATTTTCATAAATTTACACATAGAAACTTAAGTCGATGGGTTTGTAGTACATACACATACTTGCGCAAATAGTTTTGTTCGCTTGACTTTCCTAAAACATAGAAAAGATACAGGTTTCCCTGTCACCAGGTTGCAAGGCAAAGTTGACAAATGAATGTTGAAATCATATTTGTTCAAATATTTCTGAACGAATCCCAATACTCATTTGAAAATGCAAACCCGGAGAAATCCTGAGGCTCAAATATGCTCACATCAGAAATCCTTACAATTTCACATCTATCATAAATGTAAGCAAGATTCTCACATGTGATATTTCCTCATCTGCAGTCAAATATTTCAACATTTTTGTTTACATAGGAATCCTAACCACTACTTAATATTTTTGGCCAGAGAGATTTTCCTAAAATATGTTTCAAAGGCTATTCCATTTATCAGTAGGAATGCTGTAGACCAGGAAGCCCAATGAACCATAACATGGTGGTGGTGGGCCCATAAATATGAGGGGTGAATTACCAAAAAGTTGAAAACAAAAATTCATTAGATATGGTTTTGTGAACTGGTCTTGAATTATAATCCAAAGTTACACATTAATCTTTCTTCAAAAGATTAGAAATGTACCAGAAAATTCTCAAATTATGCACGCATTTTTATCTGATAAATCACAGATTCTCTGTACAAAATATGGAATCTTCAAAATGTAAACATTGCCCCCCAAAAAAACAAAAAAAAAATTGGTTGATATTGTATGTACCCCTGCAAGAATATTTTTTCCCTGCTACAAGCAATGGGAAAAAGTCACAGAATTCTGCAAGTTACATAACACATGAAAAATATTGAGAAGATTTAGAATATTGTGACTTGTGAAAAGCATTGCAAAATTAGATGGTTTAACAAACCCATAAACTTTCCCTACTCATTCTTGTGTTTGGAACACAGAAGTTGATCTGAAATTTTTATAAGGGACCAAATGTAAGTATACTTTTCTTATATTTTTATTATATTCTACAGCAATAACTTGTGAAATGGGACATATTATTCCAAGAAAAACATAAATATTGTGATGGTTCCACTTACCTATATAATTTAGAAAACAGTACTTTCCTCAGTTATCTTTCTTCACCCAACAACCTGGGAATGCTAAGTAATGAGCAATTCGCTATGTCCAATGTGTTCCTGAAAGATGTGATTTTGGTCTTGTATTCCCTTCAGTTCCACATTTTGTTTCATTGACTGTTCTGGGATTAGGCACAATTATTCATTATGTAAAATATTCAAGATACTTAACTCCCCTAAAATCAGAAAAAAGCTGATTCTTTTCTATTTGCCTTGAAATTTTTCTGTAACTCTCGTCCCTGTCATTGCAGGACAAAACAGTCACATAACTTTTGCATTCTCTAGAGAGACATAATTCCAAATGCCTTGTTGGTGTCTCATTATTATCAAATATTCCATTGTACATTAGTTCATATCTGCTGTCAGTAAGTCGTTCATGGAATATTCTTGATAGTACATAGCACACTAGTAAGAATTAAGGTATATGTAGGAAATGGCTATTAATATCACACATTCTCCTCGTAGGGAAACCCCCTTTGTAAAATGTGTGATTCTTTTTGAAGGAAAATTTTGAATAGAATGATTCTGAACTTTGTAATTTTGTAAACCTCTGTAAAATTCTTTCAAAAAATGCCATCTCATCATAAGGCAGTTAGTATTTTGAAGCACTTCTGCCAAACATTAAGTTTGTGGATCTTCAATGTTACACAGAAATATTGTGAATGTTTCTTCCTTTTTTTGTTTGTGGTGGAGTTTGTACTCTGGGCTTGGGCTTGTTCCCTGAACACTGCAGCTCAAAGCTTGCGCTCTGCCACTTGAAAGAGACTGCCATTTTTGGTTTTCTTGTGGTTATTTGGAGACAAAATTCTCACTGACATTCCGGTCATGCTGGCTTTGAAACTCCTTCCTCAGGATTTTTCCTTTTACTCTCAGTTCTAAACATTACTCAGATTCAGAGATTTTCTGAATATCAGTTGTTGTCTTCCTACAAGTTCATTCTCTTGTCATATCCTCTAGTTTTGATTGAAATGCCAGGATACTACACAATGAATTGCAATATTGTTCTTATCACATAATTGTAGAACTGCTCTCTAAATTTCTGGTCAATAGTCCATTAACTCTCCAAATTTAAACCTTTGTCTTTGCTAGGAAACTTTTAGAATTGTTTCCTAACAGTTAATAATAGCACACAGATAAATATAAATGTATACTTTCAAAAAATGACATTATCCAGGCACAGAAACTATATAACTATACATTTTCAGTAGCTTCCTGGGAATTTTTCCTCATCTTTCAACCTTGATCCACAAAGTAGAAATGCTCTACAAAATTCACTAAATAGAATATACATTTTTAAAATAAAATTTTATTAAAAATTTAGGGAAAAACAAATCGTTTAAGTAGGGATGCATGTGGATCCATTGTAACAATGAAATGTACAAGAAATTGTGTAGAAAACGAACTTACAACATTGGTTGGGAGGAGGAGGATTGGGTGGAGGGAAGTGGGGAGGATGGGAAGGGATGGGAAAGGGAAAAAAAAGCAGGTGGCTACAATGCTTGATAAGAAATGCAAACATTATCTTGCCCATGTAATTGTAACCCCTCTATACAGTATTTTGAAAATAAAAAATAAAGGAAATTTTTTTTTATTAAATTCACCTGAATAGTTCTGAGAATGGGCTGTTTATCCTCCATATGCTATGCACCAAGTAATAGTACAGAATTAATTCCAGAAACATTCCTAACATTTAATTTCAAAATGTATATTAAGTAAATATTGAGAAATCTTTCAATGTAAAAGAGGATTTCAAATGAATTTAGTAGTTAGCCAGATGTTTCCTATCTGAGATACCATTTCTATTTTTCATATCAACATACTGGACGTAGGGGAGACATTGCTATGCCTTTGATTTGAAGGAAACAGGAAAGTATTTGAAAATATTCTGCAATATTCAGTTCTACCTAGCTTGTAGCGACTCTAGAGAGAGGAATCCAGAAGGCAAGCATATTTTCTAAAAGTCATGTGGGAAATAAAGTGGAAAATAAGAAAAAAAGTACCTCACCCGAAAGAGTAATGAAGAATAATCAATCAGGGTTGATACTGACTAAGGACTCAAAAACAATAATTTATGAGAAAAAAAAAACTTCACCATCAATAACCAAACGCCATTGACAATTCTGAAAAAGGGAACATGTTGCATGAATAAACACCTTTTGAGAAACAACTCCCAAAATAATCTTGTGTAAACTAACTTGGAAAATCAGTGACATTTTACATTACCTGTACTATATTTTGAATTGAGTTATTTATTCATTTAATTAATTTTCTGCCTGGAAGGGTATAGTGATTAAGTGGTTGTCCTCCACTTTAGGTGCTCTGGGAGAACAAACACACTGTTCAGATGACATTGCATAGGATCTACATTTTAAGTAGTTAATAGTAATTATACTCACACATTCTACCTTTAATGTATATAGGATGCACAGCTGACCTAACAAGAACAACACTGTATATCTGGTTATAAAATCACAAGCTCTGTTTCTTTTCAGATGAAAGTTGATTTACTTATGAAAATTTATTCAAACTTCTAATAGTTGTTCAATTTGAGACAGCACTCCATCTGCTGAATCTGAACTACTCTCCATTTTCTCTTTGAATTTCCTGGAGAGAAAATCCCCAAAGGCAGTTTGCTAAGGAAATATGATTTCCTGATTATAAATTTATACAAAACCATTTAATGAGACCTAATGATAATTCAAATATTTTAACCTCATTTTGAAAATAATTGTTAGTTCAAATTATAGTTCTTTAGGAGGGAAGTATACAATAGTCTAGATATTTGTGTAAAGAGAAGATGTGAAAATATAGTGGCCAAATGAATACTTTCCATTTCTTTTCCACAAAGTATTGATTTGTTTCTTTGTGTCGAACTATGTTATTGTGTGTGTACTCATCACTTACTATGTTCTTGTTTGTTTCTTCCTATAATTTTCTCTTATACGTGTTTCTGAAGTATTTGATTTGATCTAGCCCAATCTTGTTTCAACTTATGCCTCCTCAGTTGCAAAAACAAAATTTTTCTTACATTATTTAGGAAAGCAGAGATATTCCCATGCCTTTAATAGGATTAACCCAAACACAAATATGTACAATATGGCACCTTGAAATAATATTTAAAATAAAACCTTTTTTATGTTTCCTGCCTAAAATTCTCTCTTATCACTCATTTAGGATAACCACTAAGTTCTCTAACGTTTACAGGATTTAAAATATATAGATGTTCCCTTTCAGTACAGGTCAGAAGATACAGATATGTGAAAACTAATTTTAAACAGGATTCAGTTTTTAGAAACTCCTCACATTGTGCTGTTGTGCAATATTGACATTTAACATTCATAAATTTATGAAAATATAATTAATTGTAATAATTCTATAGGTTTCCCTATTATCACTACATACTGTGACTGTTATTACTTTATAAACATTGCACAATTCTTAAGGGAAACAAAGCGATTCTCAGTTTAAATATAGGGCAGAATTGTGCATGGCATGCCTTTTGTAATTATATTGAAAAGTTTTTTAATCATAGCACTTCATAATTTTTTGTAAGTTGATACAATTCTTGAATCAATTCTTAGTTTTTTCATCACAGAATATACACAGCTTCACATTGTGTTGTGGAAGAGTTTTTTTAATTTTATTTTATTTGGGGGGAGGGTGTTATGGGGCCTGAATTCTGGGTCAGAGCACTGTCCTTCAAATCTATAGTTCAAGACTAATGCTTTAATACTTCAGCCACAGAACCACTTCTGACTTTTTCTGCTTATTTGGTGCTACACAATTGAACCCATGACCTCATACATGCAAGGCAAGCACTCTACAATTCAGCCAACCTCCCAGCCTCAGAAAAGTGCTATTTTCAGAATTTTGGATCTATAGCAGTCCCCATGAATATATGTGCCAGTTATTTCCTGATTACAGAAAGTATTTTAAGGTCTTTTTGTTACCAGTGAATAGTACTCTCCAATTCAGGAATTATTTTTTAGCACCAAATAAATAATTTTTTTCTTTTGTAAGCACAGGAGAATCATTTATTGCAAGCACGAGCCTAGTCTCTTAACCTTTATGGAGGCAGTGGGTCAGAGTTGAGAGCCCCAACTTATGGGATGTCAAACTTTTTATCACAAGTAAAGCAAGGACAGAGGGCCCCCAACTTAGTAGTTACATCATTGGCTAACAATTGGGTAGCTAATGGTTAATAAGTTTTGTCACATTCTTATGGGTTAGTACAAATGGTTATTCTTTACCAATTTTAGCAGACATTTAGTCAGCGTTTTATAACAGTCTTGTAACAGTCTCATTAGATAGGGCAGGGAGCTAAACCACAAAAAATATGCTGGCAATGCAACACTTGGGGTCTCAGGGTCTCGGTCTCTGGGGACTTTCCACCTTCTCACTCATTGGCTGTTGCTAGGGGAACTAATCAGGTAGGGTGCAGGTGGGAGATCTGTGATCATTTCGGAGACCTAAGCTCATATGCTGGAAATAGGCCATGTCTCAAATTGGACCTTATATGCACAAAGTGGTGATTGTCTTGGTAGGGTTCTACATACCCCCCTTTTCTTGAAATTAGATAGGGGATCCAATCATGGACCCCTAATATTAAGTTCTCTGTTAACTTTATCAATGGGTGTATGTTAAGGATTATCTTAATGTCTTTGTATCAGAACACCAAATAAATCTTAACAAAATTTTATATTTTACAGAAATTTCTAGTGCATTTATATGCCCCAATCACAGGAATTCCCATTGACATTTGAACTAGAAATTTCAAGAAAACTTTTAGACAAGAATAGACTACTCCCATGGTTTTTACAGAATCATTCTATCACAGGTGATCGCTGAGTAAATTGGTTAATGTAGAATGAGGTTTTAGATTTTAGTATTTACTCATATTGCTGAAGGAACTTCAAAGAGAGAAGACATGCTGAATAATTTAAGAATGTGATTTGTCAAAAACTATTGAAACTAGCAACATGAAAATGTATATTAGGTGTTGATATGCTGAGATTCACAAATTTTAGGAAAAAATTTCACATCCTGTTACAACAGTTGTCAAGTTACACCTCCACCCGCACAAACCAACAAAAATATGATACATAAAACTAAGTTGCTGAGAATTTCATTTAGCCAAGTACAAATTCCAATTTTAACACTAACTTTAAGTTACATCATTTTCTTGTTACTTAATGAATTACTACTGATAAGTAAATGGATAAACTATACCTTCTTTTGGCTGAACATTGCACTATAATAAAAGTGTGTGTTTTAATTATTGTTATGTAGTTTCCTTTTTCTTCTTTTTCTTTAGGACGCTTGCATTTGTATGCTTCTAATTTCATGATGCTTGTCTTCTTATTTCAAAGCAGAATATATTTGACAAGAATTTTTCGGGAGTAGCCATTCTCAAGATCAATAAACATGAGGTAAGCGTTATAATTCACTTCAGTTTAATTGCTTTTCAATTTTCTGCTAAATCAATAGAATTCCACCCTTGCGAATAGAAAAAAAAGATGATCATTCCTTAATACAGTTTGTTCAACGTAGCAGTTAGGGAATAATGCAGTCTAATATCAACTGGGATATTCTCTTAAATCCTGGTCATATATTCTGTACCTTTCAAGAAAGGCTATTTTCCTTTCAAAACTCAAAAAGAACAAAAATCTCACAATGCAAAAATTCTCATTTGTGATAAAGCTACCTCTATGAAATACAGTATTCGGGAATTTGGATGCCATGAATGGTTCATTTTTGTTTTGTGTTGGTATTTAATTGTTCTTTTTTAAAAATGTTTTGAAAAGATGCTATAGAGCATAGTTACATTTATGTCACTAATGGGTATATTTCTTGTGGAGCATTGTTACCCATCCTTTTTTTTTTTTTCCACTAACATTTTCCTCCTCTATCTCCAATACTCTTTTTCCATCACAATGTGGTAAAGTTCATTTCCAATGGAGTGTCCTGTGAGTATCATTATTTGAATGGGTCATATTTTGTTCTTGTTTTAAGATTTTAATTTTCTCCTTCTCCTCTCAAATTAGACCAATTTATATAGAAAATAGATACCAAAATCAAATGCAGTGACAGGAATATACCAAAGGAGAAAGAACATACAGTAGAAACAACAACAAAATTCATGTAATATGTTAAAATCAAGAAAAACAGCTTCTGTCTATATCTTTTTTTGATTTCACGTAACATAGTTTTATATAGTATTAAAATAATTATATACCTCTATCTATCTGTCTGTCTGTCTATCTATCTATCTATCTATCTATCTATCTATCTATCTATCTATCTCTCTCTCTCTCTCTATCTATCTATCTACCTATCTATTTATCTAACTATCTATTTCTCTCTATCTACCTATCTATCTATAATCTATCAATCTGATTCACTTTCTGCTCATCTGATATCATATACATATGCCAATTATTGGAAATAATCCATTTGTGTTGATCATTTGGAAGGGACAATCCTAATAAGTATGAACATAAGAGACTTTAACAGGATTCTATAAATTCCTATACCAATCACATCTAAAAAAGATAAAACAGGTCTTGACAAATATTCAGTAGATACTGCTCAGGTATATTGAGATAAAATTATTACCTGTCCAGTTACAACTAAATATTTTGTTGACGATTGCAAAATCATATGTTTCACCATATTTTCATTAAGTTTGCTATACATTTTTCCTGTCCTTTTTTGATGATTAAATTTGGAGACCTGGACTTGGTGGTCAAGACCTAAAGGGACACAAACAGTCTTTGATTAATGGATTATAGTCTGATATGAAATGTGGACAATATAATTATTGGCAGGAATTGAAATCCAATGATCTATATTAAACTTTCAATGTGTCATTTCAAATACACTTCGTTTTGATTAATTTCAGAAGATAGTTATGAGGGCCAATACTTAGAGATTTCCTGTACTCTAGTAATAAATACATAAAGAAGGAATGGAATTTTCTTTTTGAATATTAACAAAATATGCCAACAAAAAATGCATGAAATATGAAGAAGGAAGTTAGTCAAGGAAAACTTTCTTCCTATGTCTTTCATAGAGCAAATGGGAAAATAGATATTATCTATCATTTGCTTGAGATCAATGCATTGTTGGTTTTTCAAAATGTTACTTCATGAGAATTTTAGAAAAAATAGTATTGATCATATTTTTTCTTACTTGTCAACGAAAAATTAGAGCCTTCAAATATACAATTAGAATAAACGCTAAAACACTATTGTCTGCACATTTTGAAAGTATTGATGTGCCAGAAGCACACGCTACCCAATTTCTTGCCAATTTTAACAATTTTGCACATGATTTGAAACACTAATTACTAATTGTTTCCCACATAATGTATTTCATTATTCATACAAACCAGAGTTATGATTACCTTTTTTTCTGAAATTACAAATTGTTTTCAAATACTATTGCCCATGAATAAATAATACTGTGGAACTATTCCTGTTGTTAATTAGACTGGTTTTTCAAAGCTTATTTTATAAATTTCTACCTTGTAATAGAAACAGGAATTGTGTTGTTAGGGTATATGTTAGATATGTGAATACGGACGATGATCATCATATATGCAGATTTTGAAAACAGGTTGTTTCTGGTGATGTGCATATTTAGTCATTAGTATTTTTCCTATTGAATAATATAAACTATTGGCTGCAATCTTTGCAGAAAAATTTAACATGAGTACAATTGTTGATTGAAAATTAATACAAACTTGAATCCTGGAAAAGACAGTTTATGGGTTACCCTAAGCAATTTCTATTCCTATTGGATTGTGTAGAAACTATAGAAAGACCAAAGAATCAACAAAAGTAGAAACATTTCACAATGCATATTAAAATGGAAAAACGTGAGAATATATATATAGATTGACTATATCTGCCCTTCCAGATATATATGACCAACATATGTCAAGAAACATCCATTCCATTTTTATAAATTTCTACACGTTTCTATAAGTGTTCATGTCAGGAAAATGGAAGCCTGTTTGTGGTGAGCAAAGAATTTTTTAATATTCACATTTTCTTATTCTGTATTTGGTTGTTGTCTAGGTTCAAAACACCTGGACAAAATAATTAAAGCCAGTATAGTCATTGAAAGTTGGATGGACTCCTCAATTTCAGAAGTAAAATCATTTCTCTGTCAACAAACAATTCATAGATGTTTAACTCAGAATGCTTATTTGTGACAAACCATTTTTGAATAGTTTTTCAATTTGGTCCATGACATTTCAACTCCAATAGTGCCATGAAGCAAAGCGTTCATTGAATCATTTTCTTTGTTACTTATCCTGTGTGCTCCTTTTGCTTGATTACTGTTAGAACAAATTGCAAATATTCATGAATCCTTGAATGCCATTCACTAGAATACAACTTCAGTGATTTTTTTGGTTCTTTATGAGACACTGTCCTAACAAATATTCTCCCAACATACAAAATGTGCATGAATTATTAGTAATTGTAGCTATCAGTAGACTCCTTTAATGAAGAAAACCAGTTGAAGCCTACTCCATCTGTAAAATGTGCTTACTGATTTCAAATGTAGTCTAATTTTATCTCTATTAATTCCATTGAAGTTGGTGTTAACCAAAGTATCTTGTATGCAGTAGTTTACAATGCAGTAGCATACAAAACAGAGATAGTGAAAACAGGATTGACTGGTAGATGGAATTAGAATGTGATTTGTCCTATCACAAGCATGATAAACACATCCACAATAGACACAAAGCCTAATATTTACTCCTTAAAAGGATTCTGAAGGGAATCGTTCCTACCTACTTCACAGAGGTTTCCTGCCCTGCTTCATCAGATATCAAGCACTCCTATACCATCCTTTATCAGAACCTAAGTGTTCATGTTTTCGTTTTTGCTCAGGGATTTGGCCTGACTTTCATTTAAAGACAAATAATGGTTTTTAATAGTTTTCTCCCTT
This sequence comes from Dipodomys spectabilis, assembly GCF_019054845.1. Lineage (NCBI taxonomy): Eukaryota > Metazoa > Chordata > Mammalia > Rodentia > Heteromyidae > Dipodomys > Dipodomys spectabilis. The sequence continues at coordinate 5,694,867 of NW_024871210.1, read as the reverse complement.
TGGGGTTTTGTTAGAATTGTCTGAAAACATTTTCCATTGTTTGACTCATAGCAATACTGAAATTCTTCAGTTTCTCAGGTTCACCAAAGAGCAATTCCAAACAGGGAGATTTGACAATCCACATTATCCGTTCCTTACATTTTAATAACAACTACTCCCAAAGTCCCCTGAATATGACTACAAAATATTGAGTGGGAGGTTTTTTTAAAAAATTACTTGGTATTTATGAAAACTATGGGTAGTGAATCTGCCTAATACTAGAATAGTGACAAATACAATGAACCGCCTCCTGTATGTCATTACACATGATGATTTCACTTTTTAGAACTTTGAATATACTATTTTTAATAATACACAATTTGATTTCATGTCTTCTGGATAGATCTGTCAACCAAGACTTTAATTGAAAATTCTACAAAGAAGTTTTATTCTTTTGAAATATGCAAATTCTTCCTATTATATGGAAGACAAATACATAAAAATATATGTGTGTACATAAACACACACATTCAGTAATATGTCTTTATGGAGTAAATGCTTTGGTTCTTTGTGTTATATACTAACGTTAATATTTGTATATATGTTTGTTGTATATACATATATATGGATAGATATAGATATACATATCTATATATATATGAGGCATCCATTCTGGGATCTGGTCTTTTTCTTGCTGTGTTTATTTTATATTTGCAAGTAGTTGCTTTGAGAAATTTTAGCCCATTTTACTAGTATTTTACATGATTATGTATCTAAGGTATGAATTAAAGAGACATACAGAAAGATGAAGCACATGAAGTAAAGAAGATGAATATTTTTGCCATAAATCAAATATGTTCTAAAAATATCTTATGAAACTACTTTTTAATAACATAATGCTAATTGGCATTCCTGTATATAAAAATAAACTGTCATTCTGAGACAAACTCTGCCTTACAACAATATGGATAACTTTGTGTAATGATGGAGTCATTTGGCTCAGCCTTGAACTTACAGCTTTGGACCTGAACACGGGGCCTGGAATTTGAACTGGGCCCCTGGACCTTGAACTCTGAGCCTACAATATTAATTTGGGACCAGATATTTTACTCATGGTCTTGGACTTGAACTCTTGGCCTGGGACTAAATTCAAGGCTATGGTCTGTCATTCAAAACACCCATTTGAACTGGGATCCTGGGCCTGAACTGGGCCCTGGGATTTGAACTTATTTGTGGACGTGAAACTATGGGCCTTCACATTGAATTCACACACTGAACCTTTAGCTCACAGCTTGAGCCTTCATCTCAAAATGTGTTATTTGAATGGGGCCCTGCATCTTGAACTTCTGGTGGAAGTGGGAAACTGGGATTTAAACTCACAGCCTGAAACTTGAACACATGCCTGATCTTTGAATTCAGGAACTGGGACTTGGATTGTGGCCAGAACTTTAAACGCAGGACCTGTGACTTAAACTTTTAGCCTAAGTCTTGATCTCGGGGCCTAAGGCTTGAATTCAAAACTTGGCAATTGAATTCACAGCCTATGCTTTGGAGTTGGGGCCTAGGTATTCAGCTTTCTGCTTGGCTTTGAATTTGGGTGAAACACTTGAACTTTCAGCATGGAACCTAAACTCAGGGCCAGAGCATTGAACTTCGCATCCAGGACTTGAATAACCAGCTTAAGCCTTGAACTCAGGCGCTTACCCTTCAGCTTATGACCTGGTCTTTAAACTCAGGTGCAGAGACTTGAATTCAGAAACTGGGACTGGAATGCCAGACTGAGCCTTGAAATTCTGACCTAGTTCTGAAATTCAGGGACTTGATCTTGAACTCATTTTCTGGGACTTGAGTTTAAACCATGAGCAATGAACTCGGGCACATGGGTCTTGAATTGTCAGCCTGGGACTTGCAATCAGGGTATGAGACTTAAAGTCACATCCATGGCATTTAACTTGTGTCCTAGTGCATTGAACATGGGGCCTAGAATGTGAACTTGGACGTTGAGAATTGAACTCAGGATTGGGATTGGAACTTGCATATTGGGCCTTGAACTCACAAAATAGGACTTGGACCTTGACAGTGTACTCAGTGTCAGGGACTTGAACTTGCAGTATGCAATTAGAACATGGGGCCAGGGATATTAACACAGCCTAGGCAATGAATTGGTCCTGAACCTTGAACATGGAGCTTGGTAGTTGAACTCAGGCTTGGGACTGGAACTCCCTTGCTGGGCTTTGAACTCACAACCTGGGACTTGAATTAGGCCTTGCCTGGACCTTGTACTCAGTGTTCAGGCCTTGAACTCACAGTGTGCAATCTGAACATGTGGCAGGGAATGTTAACAAAGCTTGGGACATGAACATTACCTGGGTTGCAAAATCAGGATCTGTAACTTCACCTCATGGCCTATCCTTAACTTCAGTGCCTGGGACTTGAACATACAGATAGGGGCTTGTGGGTGGTACCTGAAATGCTGCATGGACCTTGAACTTGCACCCTGGGATTTGAAATCCTGCCAGGCTTTGAACTGGGTGCCTGAGACTTGAATTTGGGGCCTAGGAATAGAAATCATATTTGGGGCTGAAACTCTGGGCTTGGGCCTTGAACTCACAACCTGGATCTTGAAGTGAGTCTTGCTCTTTATCTCACAATCTGTGCTTTAATCCTAGGTTTGGGCCTTGAACATCCAACCTGGGGCATGAATTCAATGCCTTTAACTGACAGTCTGTGATTTGATTTTATATCCAGATTTTTGAACTGCAGTCCTGGAACTTTAACTCAGCAAGAAGTGAATAGTGGTGCTTCAATTTGGGGCCTGGCCTTCAACTCATGGTCTGGGCCTTAGTCTTCTGGTCTGCTACTTAACCTGAAAGCCTAGGATTTGATGTCTGTGCCTTGGTCTTGAATTCAATTCTTTGGTATTTAATTTGTAATCTGGGCCTTGAACTGGGTACCTCAAACTTGAATTGGAATCTGGAAGTTGAACTCATAGACTGGGCCTGAAACTCTGGGTCTGGGTTTTGAACTCAAAGACTTGGCCTTCAACTCACAGCTTGTGCCTTGATCCCATAATGTTGAACTGTAAGAGGAAGAGGGAACCTGGGACTTCAACATGGGTCCTAGAACTTAAATTCATAGCCTGGGCCTTGACCCAGTCATGGCACTTGAGTTTATGTCCTGGACAGTAAACTCAGGACCTCGACCCAGAACTTATGACCCGTGATTTAAACAGTGGCCATGGACCTTCAACTATAGGCCTCAAATTGGATGGTTGGACATTGAACTGTTTACCTGGGACTTCAACCCATAGCTGGGTCTAAAACTGGGCCTGGGACCTAAACTCACAACCTGGGCCTTGAAACTCAAACCTGGGCATGAACTCACAACCTGGGCCTTCAACTCAAAGCCTTGGACATGAACTCATAGGCTGGTAGTTTAACACGTCCTTGAAATCTGGGTCTGAGGATTGAAATCAGGGCCTGGGCCTTGAACTTTGGGCCTTCAACTTGAAGTACAGAACTGGGAATTTTACTCTGGAGCCCTCGGTTCTGTTCAGGCATACGCGTCATCTGTACAAGCGGCACCTGGCACTGTGAATGTGTATCCTCGGGTCTCTGTGTCTGTCAGTACTGGCGATCCTGCTACTGCACATGTGGCATTGATAGTGAGGACTCCTAGTGCTGTTAATGCGTATCTTGGAATCCTTGTGTCTGTTCATACCAGTGAGCCTTCTGGGGCACAAGGTGCTCTGGATTCACATGCCTGCTCTATAATCACTGGTGGTTTTACTAGGACACCCTATTGTGTCATATTCGAAAGTTACGAATAGGATAAATGAATAAACTTTCTGTTCTCCAAACCCATAATTTTTCCTCATTACAATGTAAGTTTTGAATTTCTGTATGATCTGTTGACCCTATGATTCGTGGCAAACTTCAAGAGTAATTTCACTGGGACCGATAAAAAGTGTCATCCGCCAAACTACTTCAAAACAAAATTACTGCATCTGAATGTTTGCTTCATTCTTGTTCTGTGTTTATATTTTTTCTTTTATTTATTTTTTCTCATTCTCTTATATTCAATTTCAATAAGGGAAAGCGTAGATGACAGTGATATGTCACACAAATATTTTTATTCCCATTTTCATGGTTTCAGGATTCATTCATCTCATCAATTCTGAAATTGTGAATGGGAGTATGTTTAACTGGTAATTAACTAATGTATTCACATGTGGGTGCGTACTATGCCTTCATTCTGAAATTGATTAAGTAGCTTTATATTAAATAAATGAATTTATAATGAATGTTAAACCACCTATACATAAATGGATTTCTAATTTCACATTCCTTATGAAATATGAAAACATTCAATATTTTGAAGAGAGGAAAATCAAAATAAATGTATAACTTCAAAAGTTATTGTATCTCTGAGTGAGAGTATTTATGAGATAGATTAAAGAATTGTAATTGGTGGGATATACTTGTCCTTATGTAGTCCCAGAATAGATTGCATTTTTGAATATATGGAATATTAAAATTTGAATTCTCTTTTACTGACATGGCATGGAGCAAATACAGGAAAAATGAACAGTAATTGGGCTTGCCAGGTACTCTTCATAAGCATTTATTCCACTTGGAATCGTTTGATTTGTGTTGCTTGTCAATATTGGCCCTCATCATTTTGTAAGTGAGACAGTGGATTCTAGATACATTGATGTTTTCAAGTATTTCCTTTGTGGTCAGTACTGAAAAAAAAACAAGCTCATTCAACTTAGTATCAAATTGTTTATATATAAGTTGGTCATAATGGTGGGGCCTCATGTATTCTTTTTTTCATTTTATTTTATTTTATTTTATTGTGAACATACTGTACAGAGGGATTACAATTCCATGGGCAGGATAATGCGTACATAACTTATCAAGAATTGCAGCCTCCTCCTTTGTTTACCCTTCACATCCCTTCCCAGCCTCCCCCCCACCCAATTCCCGCCCTTCAACTCCCACCCCCTCCCCACACCAACGTTGTAAAGCTCGTTTTCGACATGACTACTTGTACTTCTAATTGTTGCAACAGGTCCACCTGTATCATTAGACGATTTTTTCCCCCAGCTCCTCCACAAGTTATACCGACATCAAATATAGTGAAAGCAGGGGCTATATTGTGGCGGAGGGACAAACAAAGCAACAAAGAAATAATCTTATAAATGCGTTAGAAACAAATGAATGAAAGAATAAAACAATAAAATACATATCTAAGGGTTCATTTTCCTAACTCACATTATTTGAACTTTTTTGCTTGTTTAATACATATACTAGATATTGCAAATAGGGGAAACCATGGGACCTATGTTTTTTGGGCCAGGCTTACATCATTTAATATAATTTTTTTCAAGCTTTCCATTTCCTAACAAATGTGGCAATGCCATTCTTTCTGATGGAGGCATAGAATTCCATTGTGTATATATACCACATTCTCTTGATCCATTCATCTACTCAGGGGCATCCGGGTTGGTTCCAAATCTTAGCTATGGTAAATAATGCTGCAATAAACATAGTTGTGCTGGTAGCTTTAGTGTGGTCTTGTTTGTAAACATTTGGGTAAATGCCCAAAAGTGGGATTACTGGGTCATAGGGGAGCTCTATGTGAAGTCTTTTGAGGAACCTCCATACTACTTTCTAAAGTGGTTGAATAAGTTTACATTCCCACCAACAATGCAGTAAGGTTCCCTTCTGTCCACATCCCCTCCAGCATCTGGTGTTTAGTTAGAGTTCTTGATTTTTGCCATTCTAACTGGAGTGAGGTGGTATCTCAATGTTGTTTTGATTTGCATTTCTTTTATTGCTAGGGATGTTGAGCATTTCTTCATGTGTCCATTTGCCATCCTTCTTTCTTCTTCAGAGAAGTTTCTCTTTAAGTCTTTAGCCCACTTTTTTATTGGGCAGTTGTTTCTTTGAGGATTTGTTTTTGGGGGATTTAATTTTTGAGTTCCAAGTATATTTTAGATATGAGACCCTTGTCTTTTGTATGGCTAGTGAAGATCTTCTCCTAATCCGTGGCTTTCTATTGATCTTTCTAGCGATGTCATTTGCCATGCAGAAGCTCTGCAACTTTATGAAATCCCATTTGTCAACCCTTGCTTTGATATGTTGTATTTTCTGGTCTCTATTAAGAAACTGAGCCAAGGAGATCTAGGGTTTCTCCTATTCCATCCTGTAATGTTTTTCAGAGTGTCTGCTTTGACTTCGAGGTCTTTGATCCATTTGGATTTGATTCTCGTGCAGGGTAATATATAAGGATCTAGCTTTAGTTTTCTACGAGTAGTTAACCAATTTTGCCAGCACCATTTACTGAAGAGGCTGTCTTTCTTCCATTCTGTTTTTTTAGCTCCCTTATCGAAGATTAGATGGCTATAGGTCTGTAGGTTCATTTCTTTGTTTTCAATTCTTTTCCATTGTTCCTGAGGTCTGTTCTTATGCCAATACCAAGCTGTTTTGATTACTATGTCTTTATAGTAGAGTTTGAAATTTGGTATTCATATTCCTCCAGCAGTGTTCTTTCCGTTGAGGAGAGTTTTTGCTATTCGGGGTCTTTTATTGTTCCATATGAAATTTTGGATTGCCTTTTCTATTTCCTTGAAGAATGAGGTTGGAATTTTGATAGATATCACGTTGAATTAGTAGATAGCCTTGGGAAGTATGCCATTTTCATGATGTTAATCTTTCCAATCCAGGAGCATGGGAGGTTTTGCCATTTTCTAAGTTCTCTTTTGATTTCCTTTTTCAAATTTTTAAAGTTTTCATCATAGAGGTCCTTCACTTCTTTGGTTAAGTTAATTCCTAAATATTTTATTTTTCATGTGGGTATTACAAATGAAGTTTCTTTCCTAATTTCAGCCACACTTTTCTCATTGTTGGCATGCACAAAAGCCATGGATTTTGGGGGGTTAATTTTATACTCTGCTACTTTGCCGAAGTTTTGAAACAGCTTGAGTAATTTGGGAGTGGAGTCTATGGGATTCTTTAAATACAAGATCATGTCATCTGCAAAGAGGGAGAGTTTTTCCTTTTTTCCTATTTGGATCCCCTTTATGTCTGCATCTTGTCTTGTTGCTGTAGCGAGTCATTCTAATACTAGATTTAAGAAAAGTGGAGGGAGTGGATATCCTTGTCTTGTTCCTGAGGAAATGGCTTTAGTTTTTCACCATTAAGTATAATGCTGTCTGTAAGTTTGTCATATACAGCCTTTATTGTATTGAGGAATATTCCATGGATTCCTAATTTTTCGAAAACCTACATCATAAAGTGGTGTTGGATCTTATCGAATGCTTTTTCTGCATCTATTGAGATAACCATGTGGTTCTTGTTCTTGCTCCTGTTGATGTGATGAATAATATTAATTGATTTGGGTATATTGAACCAGCTTTGGGGCCTTATGTATTCTATACCTCAAAAGGTAAAAGCACTTTAAAGAAAATGCATTTGATTGTCAGATGTATGTAAAATATATTTCAATGTTGTCTGAAAGATGACTTGGCAGTTTAGAGAGTGAAGAAACTGCTACTTGAGGGGATAACAGTATTGGAAAAATCCATCCTTACAAAGAATGATAATTTTCTTATTCGTGAAGATTATAAAGAGTTCTAAATCAGATACTGTTTTCAATATATGCAGATCAATTCAGTATTTGATCAAGAGAATATGTTTATTCTCGTGGTTATCGCGATTAGCATCCTTCTTCATGCAGAGGAAAATGTACAGGACATGGGAAATTATTTTTGTGGTCAAAAACCACACTTGAGCCAGGCCAGGTGACAATGGTGTTAATTCAAGCGTCTCAAGTGTTTTACACAGGAGGCTGTCATTACAAATCAATAAAGTCAAGGATTTTTCTCAGCTTCGTTTAAGGAATGAGGCCCCCAAAATGGAATATTATAGAGTATTGTCCTTGAGAAAAATCATGGTTACTCATAGACCAAAAAATGCCATCAATACCGTATGGATAACAGAGAAAAGAAGCCTGATACAGGTCAATTAGAAACCTGTAAGAGGCTGACATCTGAGGATCAGGTTTCATGGTAGTCCACCAGGATCTTCTATGAGGCTCTCATCACTAATTCAGCACCTGAGAATTGGAAGTGTAATTGTTGTTTTATTGGGACTGCATTAGCCTTGATGAGAACAGGCCTGGGAGTTGAAGCCCATTGAAAACTGCAACAAAAACCAGAGACAGAAATGGCATGCAATGTATAGAAACAATGCCTCATACTCATGGGTACTTCCAGAATCTTTGAATTAATTTAAATGAAATAAGAGTCATTTAGATTTTATTGACTCTCTATTTGGACCATCTTGCATTTTCTCTTTGAAAGTCAGTCATGTTTGAGGGACAGTGATATTTCTCTAAGTTCCTTGGTTGTTAGAACACTGAATGTAACTCCATGGTAATACTAATCCTGTTCCCTTATTCTAATATGTCTTAGTTATAAAAGCATAATTATTTTGGCTTTTAAAAGTAGATGAAACTAGCAATCTGAATTCATAAGAGAATCTATGTCAATGTAGGATACCAGGTTACTTGCTGATGGAAATTAAGGTTTTAATCAACTCTATCTTTGTAATTATACACCTGTGAGAAGATTTCTGTTCATGATCAGATATTTTTATTACCTACCCATTTGTAGATCCTTGTGTTTCTGTTTCTGTGTGGGGGTGTGGGTGTATGTGTACAAACTGAAATGATGTCACAATTTTTCCCTATGCTGTTCAGCACCCATAAGTTGAGGCAGAGCACATTACTATGATTTTTGGAATTTAAAACTCAGGAGATTTGTCCACTTTCAATACTTGATTTTACTCAATCACGATAAACTTTAATCACAGGTTGTACCATATATTTTTTGTTTTGCTTCTTTGGTAATGAGGATTGAATCCATGATTTGGTCATTGCTTTCAAGTCTCTTACCTTGTTTCAGTCCAGGCAAATGCTCCAAGTGTTGATGTGCCTCTGGCATAGAATTCTCAAAGTCATATATATTTGAGAAAATATTCTTAACAATGAAATGGTAATGTAAGCTAATGACAATCCTTTCCATGTTCATAAAATCCAATATTCCCATGTTCATACTGACATGTGACATTTACATATTCTTTTGCCTGGAGAAGATATTTACGTCGTAACAGTTCACAATGTGACTGTCACTTCATAATGGTATTTGTTTTGTTCGCATATAATAATGTAAAAATATTTTATTTATTTGAGTGATGTCACATTGCTCGTAATTGTACCTGAAAGTATTTGCATGCTATCCCTTTTATTTTGCTTGCCTAACTTTAAGCATGTAGCTTTGGTAGGATACAGCTCATGAAATAATCACTCTGTGTGCTTTGTTTTTAGGCATTCCTTCACAAATATTGAAATGGAGATCAAACTATCATGTTGATTTGTGTTCATTGCAATAAAGTTATACAGTATATTCACTGTAGATTTTCTTTCCAGTACAACCATTGAAGGATTCCTTCTAATTTTCGGGGATGCATAACATTTTCATAAACAGTTCATAAGAGGGATATTTCAGAACTTGTGCCAATAAATAACTGGGCCTGAATGGAAAATTTAGAGTAAGTTTGAAGAACTGGACGATAATAATTAAAGAAATAGATTGACTACTGTCAGACTTCAAATGTTCAACAAACTTTGAATGTGTTGGGAAAGAGTGTCAAAGAGTAATTTAGAGAAGTTGTGTATACAGTGACAAAGTTTGAATGGAAATAAAAGTGAAAAGAAAAATAAAACTTTTGACAATCACTGCTGTTATTAGTTTTTGCATTTCTCTCCAACCACTACTCAATTTCCTTGTTCTTTATAGGCAGAATACAGAAATATATCTTTGAGTCTTTTTCACAGAAAGAAAAATAATATTGTTTTCTCTTACTACTCTGCAGGAATGGCCAGTGAACAAAACATGAGTTGAAACCATTTCTCATTACTTTACCTACATTTTAAATTAATAAATACATCGTGAAGCTCAAACAATGAAATACATTTGTTTTGATTTCTAATACTTATTCGAACTTTCAAATTTCATTAGAGTACACATTGTTTTCCTTGAACCCAGAATTAAATCCAGGTGTTTTTATTTATTGCAACTCACCATGTCAGTTTCCACATAGATTTGGTAAGGCAGGATTATGGAAACTTCAATTATTGAGTCCAATTGTGCATGCTTCCCTAACTTTCCTCAACTTTTCCTGTGAATATTAACTTCCATTTCATTTATTGTAATAATTGTAAAACCCAATAAATGTTTAACAAATGTTTAATGACACATTATCCCTTATATTAATCTTACATCAATTCCATATAGAATGGCATGAAAATTTAGACAGGATTTTTCAACCAAAATTCTGAAGTGTACATTTTACTATACAAGATGCTCATCCATCTCAATGATTTCCATGTGTATTCTCACCTGAAGGACACTGTGAGTACTTTCCAGAGCCTGTGGCAAGGAAAAAAATAAGTGCACAAAATGCGTTTGGTGAAGATAGGATATGTTTGTGCATAGAATGTGATACTTATAGGGCAAGAGGATATGCATCATTAGTAATTTGAGAATATATATTTGCTGTGTTACAAGAAAAATGGGCTGTGACTGCCGAGTACAAAACAAGGCACTTTCATGAAACCATATTCAATGATTTTATCTTCATTGTCAACCTGCCACATGTATATATGGCCCCCACATATTTATAGTTAATTTGGCACTGTCGTCTACAAAATTCCTGATGCAAAATGGAATACACTTTGATGTATATTTTAGGAAAATCCATCTTGACAAAATTGTTGGGGTGATTTCTATGAAATCAGTGGAGTTGAATTATTTGAGGACCGATAAGAGTGTTAAAATTTTGAGAATTTGGCTTATAATTATTGGTGGTGAAATCAGAGAATTTCTGATTATGGTCACATTTGTTCACCCATCGTGTAATTTGAAATATATATTGGTTTTCTCTAGAAATAGAGAGCAAGAATGAATTCCTCATTAATTACTGAAGGATAGTTTGGAACCTGTGGACTCAGGGAAACCTGTGCCTTTTCTACTTCAGTAGGCAAGTAAAGAGACACAACCTATCAACACATATCTGTATAAGGAATACTATATATATATATATATATATATATATATATATATATATATATATATAAATGATTAAACTTAAATCAAGAGAAGTGTATGTAACAACACCTTTCTTTTTTAGTTAAATCTTATTTTCAATGTGATTTATAAAGTGGTCATTATGCATGTAAAACAATGAATCCTTTTCTTGTCATATTTTGCCATATCCCTCATTTTTCTCACACTTATTTTGCCTCAAATCTCCCTTTCCCTAATTGTACATGTCTCATCCATCATGTTGCCCTCTGAGGAATATTCGTTAATTCTGTGCCCTCTATCGCAAGATTTTGTTGTTCCCCTTCCGTGACCTATTTAGATTAATGTGCATACAACCACAGGCTACAAAATCAAATAGAGCTGCAGCAAGGAAGAAACCCTATGGAAAATAAAGTTAAAAATACAAGAAAAAGAGAGATAGTTCTTACAGAATTTTTAGAAAAATACCAAAAATGAAGGTCCTCTTGTTTCGAAACTTTGCAGTTTATTTTGCTTAAGCTAATCTTCTATATTTATATGTGCATAGCTGTTAAACTATTACAATCTTCTATTAGACTGAGCAGGATATATACCCTGGTACCTACAATGTAAGTGTCAGTAGTAACAAGAAAATGTAACTATATTTGGCAAGTTCAAAGTTAAGCAGGGAAAATGCTAAAAAATGAATAAGCTATATTCTATAACCAATTCTGGAAAAATTGGTTAAATAGCTATAAATATAATGTTACATACTTATATATCACCTTCTGTTAGCATCAATTCCAAATGAATCAAAGATCTGAAGTTAAAGGAAAATATTCTGACGGGAAGGAATATGAGAAATACTAGGCCTCCTTAGAAGACTTTGAAACTTTCTTAATATAAATGCCTAAATGCATCAAGTATAAAAGGTATACAAATGGCAATGCTTGAACCTGCAGGGCTTCTTCATGACAAGGGCCTAGTTAAGTAGGTAAATAGAAAGCCAAAAAACTGGGAGTAGTTCTTTACCAATTATGAAACAGAAAACATTCTTATCTGAAATGTAATGAAAATTCAAAAACTTGATTTCCCCAAAAAACTTCCAAACAATAAAACCACCATATGATAAGAAGGGTAAATATTTAGAGAGAGATTTCATTGATGAGGAATTGAGAATGCCCAAAAGACATATGTGGAAATTCTCAACAGCTCTGGCAAAAAATCAATTCAATTAATGTGACCATTGAGATTTCACCGCATCCCTTTAGAATGGCAAAGTCATGTTCATTGCAGCATTATTTACCATAGGGAAAACAAGGATCCACCCCAGATGCTTGAGAATAGATTAATGGACCAAGAAAATGTGGTGTATATTCACAATGGATTCCTATGTTTCTCTAATAAAGAATGATATAATCCCAATGTTAAGGACATGGAAAGACTTGGAAAAAATCATATGTATTGAAGGGCCAGAACAAAAGAAACATAGAATCCATGGTTCCTCTTATTTGCAAAAATTTGTATACATTCACTTTAGACTCAGAAAAGTATCACAATAACTTAATAGCAATATACATATGACTATAGAAGATTGGCTAAGCAAAATGAACTCCAAGCTACAGAAACCATAGGCTTATCTTTGTTGCTTTTTTTTAAATGTACTATTGGAAGCTACTTGTTTTTACTTGTGCTTTTCTTTATTTCCCCATTTTTATAAGTTTTTTTTTTTTTATTGTGAAAGTACTGTTCAGAAGGGTTACTGTTAACATGAGCATAGTAAGTGCATTTCTTATCATGTAGTCATGGTATTTGATTTTGGTACACTGTGTACTACATGTAAGTTAATGAGAATCAGAAATGGAAGAGAAATATCAAAATCTGAGACAAAGGTCAAAGAGCAAACCGAGAAAAAACAACAATGACAAAACAACACGTTGGAAATAAAATTTACAACTGGTGGGAGTGGATGGAGATTTGAGGCAGAAGAAAAGTATGGGAGAAATGATCAGTGGGTAATAACATATGACCAGAAATGTACTCACTCGGTGATACATATATAATTCTAATCCCTCTGTCTATCACCTTGACAATAAGATTCCTTTAAAAAGAAGAGTATTGGTACATACACTTTTCAATTCTCATAAATTTCTACATAGGTACATATATTGATGGGTTTGTAGAACATGTGCATACATGTGGAAATAGTTCTGTTCTCTTTACATTCCTACACACATAGAAAAGTCATAGGATTCCCTAAGTCACCAGGTTCCAAGCCATTATTGACAAATTACAAATTCATACTGAAATCATTTTTGTTCAAATATTTCTTTTTTTAACTACCTATTGTTTTTTTTTTATTGTGAAAATACCATACAGAGGTGTTACAATTACATGGGTAAGTAATGAGTACATTTCTTAACAAGCATTTCTGCCTCCTCCTTTGTTTCCCCTTACCATCCCTTCCCATCTCCCGCGCCTCAACCTCCCCTTCCCCCTGCCCATTCAACTTGTCCCTCCCACACTCCCGTTCCAATGTTGTAAAGTTTGTTTTTCGACATAACGTCTTGTACATCTAAATGTTGCAATGTGTCTATATGTATCCCTATAAGCATGGCCCACAGAAACATAGGTCCCATGGTTTCCCTTATTTGCAATAACTAATATATGTCTGAGAGAAGCAGAAACGGTCAGGTAAGTTGACATTAAATGAAGTGAACACCAAAATAAGGACTTAATGTGTTTTTCCGTTTTTGCTGTTGTTTCCAACTTATTTATAAGATATTCAGTTGTTGTTTTGTATGTCCCTCTCCCCACAGTAAAACCCCTGTTTTCTCACTATTTGATGTTGGTATAATTTTGGAAGGGGAAGGGAAAAAACAAATTGTTCAAATATTTCTGTAGGAATTCCAGTACTCATGTGAAATTGCAAACCAGGAGAAGGCCTGGTGATGAAATATCCCCAAATTGGAAACCCTCCTATGTTCACACCTTCACATTTTCATAAATGTGAGCAAGTTTCTCACATATGAAACTTCCTCTTCTGTATTGAAATACTTCAACTCTATTGAATACATAGAAAACCTAATTACTAATAAATACTTTGGCAAGGTACATCTTCCTAAAATACGCTTCAAAGGCTATTCCATTAAGTAATAGCAATGCTGTGGACAGAAATAGCAAATCACCGATAAAATTTCTGGTGGTGGGTCATCTAAATATGAGGGACTTATGATATAAAAGGTGAAAACAAAGTTAGATTCATCTGATATGGTTTCATAATCTAGCCTTCAATTACATCCAAAGTGACAGATAAATCTTCTTTGAACATTTTAGCAATATACAGGAAAATTCTCAAATGATGCCTGTATTCTTTTCTGATTAATGTCATATTTTATGTAAAAAACTGTGGTATCTTCCTAAAGTGAACATTGTCTCCCAAAATTAATAAACGTTGGGTGATAGGTTATGGACACCTGTAAGTATGTTCTTTATCTCTGCCACTGGCATTGGGAAGAAGTCACACTCTTCTATTTGTACAACAGAAGTTGATGGGAAATTTGCATGAGGATACATTATCATTATACTTATATTTTATTATGTTGTACAGCAGTCATAAATGAAATAGAACATATTATTCCCCTGGAAATGTAACTATTTTGAGAGGTCTATGTATGATTAGAAATTAGGAAAATGTCCTTTCTTCAGGTTACTTTCTTCATCCAAAAATTTGGCTCTATCCAATTTATCCCTGAGAGACCCGCTTTTAGCTCCCATGCCCTTCAGTCCCACATTTTGTTTGCTCAACTGTTCTCCAGTTAGACACAATTGTTGATTGGATACAGTACTCAAGATTCTCGACTCCCCATAACATCAGAAAAAAGCAGATTCCTTTCTATCTGACTTGGAAATTCTCTGTAAGTCCTGTCACTTTCATTGCAGGACAAATGGTCATATAACTTTTGTGTTCTGAGAAGTAACAGAATTCCAGATTCCTTGTTGGTGTCTCAATATTCCAAGATTCCTTTCTACATTGATAAATATCTGCTGTCATTAAGTCATTCATGGAAGACTCTTGATAGTACACACCACAATTATAAGAATTTAGGTATATATAGGAAAGGAACAATCTCACACCTTCTCCATCATAAGAAACACATGTGTAATATGTGTTTGAGAAATTTTGAAGAGAATTTTTGAATATTGATTCTGAATTTTGTAATTTGTATGAGCTCTCTATACAATTCCATCAAAAAATGGCACCTCATCATGAGGCAGTAAGAATTTACAGCACTTCTGACAAATACTAGAACTCTCAATATTTCACAGAAATATTTTAAACGTTTCTCTTTCTTATATTTTTCGTTTGTCTATCATGGGGTTTATACTGTGGGAAAGAAGGAAGATGTGGAGGATAAAAGAACGAAGGAGGGAAGGAAGGGAAGGAAAAGAAGGAAGGGAAGGAAGACAGGGAAGAAGAGGGAATGAAGCGAGGGAGGAAGGAAAATGGTAGGAAGGCCAAGAAGGCAGAGTGGGAGGAGGGAAGTCAGGAAGCAGAAGGTAATGAAAGGAGGGGGAAAAAAGAAAGGAAGGAAGGAAGGAAGGAAGGAAGGAAGAAGGAAGGAAGGGAAAGAAAGAGAAGGTATTAAGGGAGGGAGTGAATTGGGAAGGAAGGAGGGAATGAAAACCAAGAGTGAGGAAGGAAGAATAAAGAAAGGAAGGGAGAAAAAGGTAAAAAGAAGAGTAAGCTGGAAGTAAGGAAGAAGGAAATTAAGGAAGGAGGGAGGAATTGTGATCTTGGCACAGTGTGGAGGAAGCTCTTTGGTTCACACTTGGGTTGTCTGAACTTACTTGGTTTCCTTCCTGGGTTTCCGTGGCCAAGTGGAGGTCCAGTGACTGAAATCTGACGATGTGTTTATGTGTGTCCAGGGAGTAGGGTGGGGGTTGAGGGCACCTTGCCTGTGAAATGCCTGTAATCTAGCCCTATGTGGTGAAATTTAAGTGCTAAAAAATGACATGTTCGATTCTAGGCTTGTCTACTTTGCCAGTTCACAGCCAGCCAATGCTTGATCCAGCCCCACAAACTTTCTGTTCCAGAAGGTGGGCGGGAATAAATTCACACAAATGATGAGGAGAGGGAAGGGGGAACAGATGCTGAGTGATCAGCGTTATTTGGTTATCTTCCTCAGAGTGTTTTCAGGGCTTCCTCTGCTTTATCCCCAGAGCTGCAGATATGTGTACGGGGCGTCTGTGGGGGGTAAGAGACAGGGGGCAGCTGCCCCCATCCTCCTCCTCCTCCTGTTTCTTCTAAACCTTTACCTCCATCAATCTGAAAGTGGCCATGGGCTCCAGCTGGATTACCATCTGGGAAAGGCATAGGCCATTGTTCAGTCAAATCTGTCCTAGGAAGACTGTAAGTGACAGCAGGAAGTCCTACGCCAGGATAATGATACTCTCAGGTGAGAGCTGATTGAAAAAGCTGAAGGTGGGTGTAGAGAGGGAAGAGATACCTGGCAGTCACAGGAATGGAACACGGCTTTGGGTCCCAACACAGGAAAGATTCTGTTTTTGATGACCTCTGGTGCAGATCTTACTTCACTCAGAAAAGTTTAGTTGGTTGAATGGTCCTTGTAGTGGGTAATTTGTTTGATTGTTGGGTAGGTAGGATGGTTAATTAGCCAGAGCAATTCTTCTTTTCTCATTTGATAGTTCATATCACAATCTCTATGAACCTGGTATCGAGGCTCATGTGAAAAAATGATATTTAGATATCAAATTCCTGCATTGATATGATTTCATACATGAGGAAAAATGAGAGGCTCCATGAAATTTTTGATTAATCTTTGGAAACATAAATATACTCAGAATTTCGGCCTCTGTTTATGCAATTAATGTTTACATGTATATACATGATGAATGTATACAAAGGCTGATAGAAAAGGATATTGAAAACATCCCAAAGGGAGGGTTATCACAGGTGATTTGTTTACGAAACACATGAGCAGAAACTGTTTCTCCTATATCTCTTGAACTTACCGTAGCAGTGTTAAATTAGGAAAAATCTAATTTTCTACGTACAATTGTGTCAACCTTCAAATATTGTGAGGTTTTTCATCAAAGTAAGAGCAATTTTGCAATCAATACCATAGATACAGAAAGAGAAACAATGAATCTCTCCATGTTATAAGTTTATATCCACGGCCTGAAATCTAAAGGATTGAAGCTGAATTCAGATTGTAGGATAATAGACTGGATGTCTTAACATATTAAAATTTAACCTTCAAGAATATCAGGAATTTACAAGTTTGCCACTAAGCAATGATGATTGAAAGGAAACCACCTCCAATATTATTGAAATCTGGCAAAAACAGTTTATTGTCGAACACAAAACATCTTTCCCATGCTCTGCTTTAGAAACACACATTTAACTTCAACTAGCACAGTTTCCCCAAAATTCTGCAGTTTTCAGAAGATACAGAAATGTCTCTACATGACATTACTTCCCACATACTCGCTCATGTCATTCATAACATTTTCCAACATTTACCTTAAAAGATAGACCCAAATGTATTCATGAAGTGAAAACGTTACGTACCAATATATTCTACTGAAACATTAACTTTCTACATTTCCCCAGATGGTATGGGAATCTGCACAATCTAAGACTCTGATTTTTATCGTTGGGACACTGCAATAAACTCTCAGAACCCCCAGATTCCTCTGAAAATGAAAAAAAATAATGTATTGCAGAAAAGAAATATGCAGTGGAAAATAGAAAGCTTTGTCGTTATTCCTTTAAGATCTGTAAAATACCTTAGGAATACCTATTAGGAGAATGAAGATTCAAAATATGATTAAGTTTTATGGAAATCACCTTCTGTTGTATCTCACTTCCCTATAGGTAGTTCGTACTTTTTTTTCTTTATTAAAATATTCATTCAAGTTAAACAATTAATGTTTGAGTCAACTGGCATTGTTACCCTGTGTTTTCTTCTAAGAGTATACAACATGCATGGGTCATGATTTATCTGCATTTTTACAATTAAATGAAGAAAAAGCCCCAAATTTACTTGTGATTTTTGCATCTCACCCTGGCATACATAATGTCAATGTTATATTTATCATCATGTCTAAAATTTCAGAGTCCATAAAGAGCAATGCTATCTATCCTGTTCTGTTGCTTCTGTGAATATAACTTCTGTGATTCAAAAAAAAGAAAATAAGGTGAACTCGACCACGCAAATAATTTCTAAAAATATGTATATGTTCTTCTATTAAGAGGTAAGTAATTGTCTGCAAGACCGGAGGGAGAATAATACACAGAGAAAAATCATGACTAAATATTTCAAAATCAGATGACATATATGTAATTACTTCGTTAGTGAAATGTAAAGCAAATAGGTAGAACGTATTTATCTCTAAATCTTTTTGTAGCTAGACATACATGCTCTGAAATACATAGATTTCTCTGTCTATTTCACAGATTAGGATCACTTGTAGTAAGCAATAGAAACATATAACTTTTGTGTGCAACACAATCCATAATTTTCAGATATTAGTTTTCTCCATCATAGGCAACCAGTAAAGGAAAATATGTTGTGACAACTTTTAAGCGAATTTGGAAAAGGCTTCCTAAATTATACATGTCTGAATTAATCTATTCCATAACCTTTTTTAAAATATCAAACCCTTATAAAAATATACACTCATCTGAAAGAGGATTTGCCATTCTTCTATATCTATCTTGATTCTTGCTAGGATTATAAGCTCAGTAGGGAGAATTATTCATATAACTGCTTCTTAGAGAAAATATGTACCACAAAGCAAAGGAATCATGAGAGTCAAAGTTTGAAATTGGGACTGTTGTTCAATAATTAGTAAATTACAGTAGAACAGTGTCTAGTTGACCATGAAGGAGAGTCAGAAGACATTTAAACACAGGACTCACAAAAATGTTATGGGAATAGAAGTAAATTTGAAGATCGCCAGAATGAAAAGTTCTGTTTTCTGAAGTGTGGTGAAGTAAAGTATTTTGATTCTTCTATCCATTGAACAAAAGTGCCCACTTGGAGAAACTTTTGTAAGTACATCTTGCAATGTCATTTGTAGAAAAAAAACAAGCCATTCAGAGGAAAACGTCCCAGTGACGTCCAATAGCCAAATAGATATGGAAGAAGGAAATGAGAGCAAGGAACATTTACCTGTCTTCTAAAGTTAACTGGATTCACCAAGCAAATTCAGTATCCATTCCTCCATGCAATGGAAGTTATAAGATACTTGAGATTTCTACAGCAATCGATACTTCTGTGTAGGATCTTTCCTGGGTTTGTCACAGTTACTGTGATGTAGCCAATAATCCTCACCTCTTTTTAACAAACTGAGGAAATTCAACCATATTTTCCTATATGAAAATAGAAATGCCTCTGCCAGCCTGACACCAGGAGGCAACAGCTCATTTTCTCTTATATGCATTGTTGGATTATAATTCTGTGGAAGAGAAATGCTCTCAGTAGTCAAATACTGTGAATTGATTTCCCACACTTTTCAAGTATATGTGTATGTGTCTATGTGTGAGAGAGAGTGTGCATGTGGTTTCTGTGTTTTAAAGATACTGTAAAGAGAGGTAACAGTTACATGAGCAAGATAATGATTCCATTTCCTATCGAGCATTTTTACCCTCCTTGATTTTTTCCTACCATGCCTTTTCTCCCTATCTCCCCAACTCATCCCTCCCCCATGCAATGTGGTAAAGTTTGTTTTCAACATAGTATTTTGTAGATTTCATTGTTACAATTGGTCAACTTGAATCCTGATTTAATCATTTTGTTTTTTCCCTTTCCCTCCCCGAATTATAATAGTTCATATGCAAGATTCACGACACCCACATCAAATACATTGAGAACAAGGGTTCTACCATGGGCAAGGAACATACAAATGAACAAAAAGTAATTACATTGTACATTATAAATACATTAGGATCAAAAGAAAGAAAGAAAAAAGATCTTTTGTGTCCCTATCTTGGGGTTCATTTCACTTAACATCATCTTATATAATCATATGTACAAAGATTTTGGCCTTTTCTGCTTGTCCTACACATGTACTCCTTATTGCAAATAAGGGAAACCATGGGACCTATGTTTCTTTGGGACTGGCTTACTCACTTAATAAATTTTTCTAAGTCTCTATTCTATAATAAATGGGGAAATGCCATTCTTTATGATGGAGGCATAGAATTCCATTGTTTATGTGTATACCACATTTTCCTGATTCATTCATCTACTGAGGGACATCTTTGTTGCCTCTATAACTTAGCTATGGTAAATAATGCTTCAATCCTTTAATCAAACATAGTTGTGCTGCTAATCTGTATATGGCCTTGTTTGTGATCGTTTGCAGAAATGACCAAAAGTGAGATTGTGGATCATTTGGGAGCTCTATGTGGAGTCTTTTCAGGAAACTCCATACTGCTTTCCAAAGGGGTTGAACAACTTTTCACTCCCACCAACAATACAGTAGGGTTACCTTCTGGACACATCACATCCATCATCTGTTATTATTAGATTTATTGACTATAACAATTCAAAATTGAGTGAGATTGAATCTCAATGTTGTTTGGATCTTCATTTCTTGTATGGCTATAAAGGTTGAGCTTTTCTTCTTGTGTCTTTTGGCCATTCTTATTTCTTCATCATAGCTTTTTCTCTTTAAGTGTTTAGCTCATTTATCTATTGGGCAGTGTTTTCTTTGAAGATTGGTTGGGGGAATAAATTTTTTGCATTCCAAGTATAATTTAGATATGAGACCCTTGTATGTTTTATTGATAGTAAAGGTCTTCTCCCAATCTGCGGGCTTTATATAGATCTTTCTAGCTATGTCATTTGCCATAGAAAAGCCCCACTGATTCACGCCATTACATTTGTTGAACCTTTATTTGTTTTTTGAGTTTCTGGGTCTCTATTAATAAAATTTTAGCTTGTGCCAAGGAGACCTAAGGATTCGCCTGTTATTTCTGGTAAGGTTTTCAGTGTGTCTGCTTCGACTCTGAGGTCTTTGATTAATTTAGAGTTGATTCTGGTGCAAGGTGATATATAAGGATCTCGCTTTAGTTTTCTGTGGATGATTAACCAATTTTGCCAGCACCATTTACTGAAGAGGCTGGCTTTCTTCCACTCTATTTTTAGATCCCTTATCGAGGATTAGATGGCATAGGTCTATGGGTTCATTTCTGGGTTTTCAGTTTTATTCAATTGGTATTCAAGCCTGTTCTTGTGCCATTACCGTGGTGTTTGATTTTATGGCTTTGCAGTGGAGTTTGAAATTTAGTATTTGTATTCCTCTAGCACTGTTCTTTCTGATAAGGATCGTTTATTCTATTCGGGGTATCTTATTGTTCCATATGAATTTTTGGATTGTTTCTTCTATGCCATTGAAGAATGAGGTTGAAATATTGATAGTTATCTCATTGGATTTGTAGATAGCCTTTGGAACTTTTACAATTTTAATATTGATCTTTCCAATCCAGCAACATGACAATTTTGCTTTTATTTCCTTTTTCAGGTTTTTAAAGTTTTCATCATAGAGGTCCTTCACTTCTTTATTTAAGATAACACCTATATATTTTAATTTTTGTGGGGCTATTACAAAGTTGTTGCTTTCCTGGTTTCAGCTCTACTGTTTTCATTGTTGGAGTACAGAAAAACCATTGATTTTTTGAAGGTTAATTTTATAACCTGCTACTTTGCCAAGGTTTCAAATTAACTGGTGTAATTTGTGAGTGGCGTCCATGGGATTCTTTAAATACGTGATCATGTTATTTGCAAAGAGGCATAGTTTTACTTCAAATTTTCCTTTTTGGATCCCCTTTATGTTTGCATTGAATTGCCAATACGTGCATGAAGATATATGGCCAAATAGAAATGTCAAAAACTCCAGTGTGCACCCAATGATTTCTTCCTAGCATCTGCATGAATTTTTATAAATAAAAGAACTAGTAAGGAAATATGGGATTGCATAAAGGGTATAAGACAATTTGGTATAGTGATAAATCTAAATTGTCATAATAACGCTCTGTGAAATTTGTAAGATATTTGTTCAAACCAAAATTCTAATGCAGTTCTTTGCATATAATGTGTGATAGTTATTCCACCCTCACAGTGGATTTTTTAGTGAGTACAAATTCATTGTCCTATTTGATGTATCTTTTCAATTTTACATAATTGATATTGATATAGTTTGTTCAAAGGTCTATTAGGCACTCTGTTGATACATTTTGTTATCCTTGAATGTGACTATGAAATATTCAAATATATCCTATGAAAAATCGTTCAATTCAGGTAATAATCAGAGTTAGATATTGGATTGGAAATGTAGCATATGCATCATGTTTAACCTACAAGATTTTTAATAAGGATAAAACATGAAATTCCTTGCACAAACCTCAAATGAGTCTGCAAATTTCAAACCATTACCATCAAAAAATAATTTAAATTAGAACTCCAAAGAGATTGCTACTTACTCCAGTTTCAGTGGGACATATTAAGAAAAGAAATCATAACACAAGGTGGGAATGATAGTAGCCTGATATATGTATATAAACAAGGTTCAACCATCTTGGAAAGCTCTATACAATTTCTTCAAATATTAAAAAGAGAACTCCTCCTTTATCTGAAATCCATTCACTTGCATTTACCCAAAAGTTCATAATTAAGGATACAATTCACA
Source organism: Dipodomys spectabilis (assembly GCF_019054845.1). Taxonomy (NCBI): domain Eukaryota; kingdom Metazoa; phylum Chordata; class Mammalia; order Rodentia; family Heteromyidae; genus Dipodomys; species Dipodomys spectabilis. The sequence continues at coordinate 5,672,036 of NW_024871210.1, read as the reverse complement.
TACCAATACGAGTATGATCATTTTATCATTACTTACCATACCCTGATGGATAAATACATTTTGGCATACTACCTATAACCACATCACAAAATGTTCACATCCTGTATTTTGAATAAAACTCTATGAGATTAAATGGAATTCTATAGATAAAGTTGTTAATATTGTATTTTTTCAGCTTTTTCCTCCTTAGAAAATGTATTCCTACTGGGAGCTGGTTTCTCAAGCTTGTAATAATCCTAGGTACGCAGGAAGCTGAGATCTGACAGATGAAGGCCAGACTGTTATCTCCAATAATTCACTCGAAAACCAGTTAGTGCTGTGGCTCAATCATTAGATTCTCCTTGAGCTGAAGAATGCAGGGACAGCACACAAGTGTTTGTGTTTGTGTATGTGTGTGTGTGTGTGTGTAGTCAGTTATATATGTATATATATTCTATTCAACATACAAAAAAATTATACCAATGTTCACATATTTCAGTAAGATTTCAGAACCTGATTTCTGATGAGAACATGTTCGTCATACACACACACTCACACACACACACACACACACACACACACACACAGAGTTAACAGCCCAATAATAAACATTAAATAATGAATGATGATCCGGCTTGTCACTAAACCAAGTTGCATAACCAGGACAGAATCCCACTTTGAAGAGTTTTTAATTCACTCAATCACATTTAGTTTTGCCTTGAATTATTTACCCAAAACTCATTCAACTCGAACAAAACACTGTTATTGTGGATGAAAATTGAACAAATAAGACAAAAATCCACACATGTTAATTCCATTTGCGATGCTGGAAAATTTAGATTTTCCATACAATTGGACATTCATTTGAAGCCTTAGAATAATATTTTATTCCAAAACCAGTGTATTTTGATGCCATATTTACAGCTTTCTCTTTGAAAGTACGTGGATTTAGGTCATGGCTTTGTTTCAAAGTATGTCCTAGTGAAATTTGTCATTGCAGATTAGCATTACAAATATTTGCCTTTTCTCACCATTTTGTGTATTTGAATATTAATATACACAATACTTTGGTTTGAAAATTACCATACAACTGCTACATTGCAGCATTCGGCATGAGATATATACATCCTTTGAAAATTTCAACGAGTTATTGAATATACTAATTATTTATTTCATACTATACACAATACACACAAAATGATGCATCCTTACCATGGACAAAACTATGACAAAAAATGAAAACACTGAAGTGGAATTACCATATAGCAAAGTATGCTTACATTTCAATGATTTGACAATTCCTAACATTAAAATATATATTCAAAACTGAAATGGATGATTTTCACGAAGTCACAAATATCTGCAGGTGTTGGTGAATTCAACAAGTAATTAAATATCGTTATCTGTACAATTACTTGGTAATTCATATATATTCGTAATAAATTGGTTAGAGGTAATCAAGTAAATGAAAAAAGATATACTGATTGCATTCACCATATACTAATTCATTTCAACTGCAGTTCAGGCAATAAGAAACACTATATCCCAAATGGATGAGCACATGAATGCAGATACATTTATGTGTAAAATAATCTTAAATATATTTCTCTAGTTTGGAAATGTTTAGCAACAATATTCATCAGAGAATTGAAAAATACCTGAAAATTGAAAATGCCACTGATGAATATCCTCAAGTCATGATGTGCTCTGAAGTCCTCATAGATTGATGAAAAGTTGCTAATTGCCAAGCAAGAAAATGAAGAGTAATCATGATATGCTGTCTTTCCCAACAATTTGCAAGGGGGTTGTCTATATGATATGTGCTCGTAAGGCTTACACTGTTTCTATGATATAGTTCTACTTAGAATCTGTATACCAATAACAAAACTGAAATAGTATATTTCTTTTTATATTATTATTCATAATTTTTGTTGGAAAATACCGTACAAAGGGGTTACAATTACATGAGCAAAATAATGAATAAATTTCTTATGAAACATTGTTACTTCCTCCTTTTTGCCCCTTACCATACCTGACTTCCCATCACCACCCACCCGGCCCCACCAAAGTTGTAAAGTTCATTTTGCAACACAGAATCTTGTATATTTCATTGTTGTGATTGGTCCACCTGTATCACTATTTAAAGAATTTGTTTTTTTCCCTTCCCCTCCACAAAATATACCAACATCAAATACAGTGAAAACAGCAGTTATATCGTGGGGGGGTGGGCACACAAATCAACAAAAAAATCATCTTATAAATATGTTAGAAACAACAGAAAGAAAGAAAAACCATTTAAGTCCTTGTCTTGGGGTTCATTTCGCCAAACATCAATTTATCTGACCTTTTCTGCTTGTCACAGACTTATACTAGCTATTGAAAATAAGGAAAACTATGCGAACACTGTTTCTTTGGGCCTGACTTACTTCACTTAATATAAATCCCCCAAAGACAAATCCTAAAAGAAACAACTGCCCAAAAAATATGTGGGATAATGACTTACATAGAAATTTATCTGAAAAGACAAGGAGGATGGCCAATAGACACATGAAGAAATGCTCAAACTCTTCTTGCCATAAAAGAAATACAAATAAAAACAACACTGAGATACCATCTCACGCCAGTAAAAATGGCTATAATCAAGAATTCTAACAAGAGGTGCTTCAGGGAATGTAGTCATAAGGGAACCCTACTTCATTGTTGGTGGGAGTGGAAACTTGTTCAACAAGTTTGGAAAGTAGTATGAAGTTCCTCAAAAGGCTCCACATAGAGCTCCCCTATGACACAGCAATATCGCTTTTGGGCATTTACCCAAATGATCACAAACAAGAACATACTAAAGCTTCCAGCACAACTACGATTATTGCAGCATTATTGATCATAGCTAAGATATACAACCAACCCAGATGACCCACAGTTGATGAGTGACTTAAGAAAATGTAGTATATATACCCAATGGAATTCTATGCCTCCTTCAGAAAAAACGGAAAGGCTTAGAAAACTTTATATTTCCTAAAGGTGATCATGTTCACGTGCCTATTTTGTCCTTCAATGCAATTATTTTAAGATTTATATAAAAACAGTGAATAAAGTAATGTGAAATACACACTAATTCTTTTCAAACATTTTCTTTTCTTTTTTTTAACAGAAAAATAGTGTACAGAGAGGTTGCAGTTAAATTAGTAACGTATAAGTACATTTCCTAGAGTATTGTTAACTTCTACTTTGTGTTTCCCCTGCCAAACTTTCCTTCTCCACGTGCCTAATTCTTTCCTCTCCTCCCCAAGTTTTAAAGTTTATTTTCAAAACAGTGTCTTGTGTATGGGTCAAATTGTATCCTTGTTTCAGCATTTTGTTATATCGCTTTCCCTCCCCAAACAAGGTGCAGGGCACCAACGTCAAATACAGTGAAAACAGTTTATACCACTGGGAAAGAACATACAAGAGAAATAAAAAAAAAAAATCACACAGTGTATTTTAGATACGTTGAAAACAATAGTAAGAAAGAAAACCGTATTTGGCCCTGTGTTGGGGTATATTTCACTTAACATCAAATTAGCTGGTTATATTTGCATAGATTTTCATCTTCTCTCTTTGTCCTTGACTTATACTAATTATTGCAAATAAGGGAAATCATAGGACCTATATATTTTTGCGCCTGGCTTACTTCACTTAATATAATTTTTTTGCAAGTTTTCCCATTTACTAAAAAAATGAGGGTGATGTGATTCTTTATCATGTAGGCATAGAATTCATATATATATATATATATATATATATATATATATATGAATGTACATATACATGTATATATATATACATATATGTATATATACATATATATGCAATGGAATAAGATACCTTTTCCAAATGTAAAATGAACCATATTTCTGTAATTTTATTAAATAAAGTATTGATCAGAGAAATGTACACAATATATCTATAAGTGCTTATGTGTGCGCATTCCATCTTCAGCATAAATTGAATGAATATTCTTAAACTGTTGAAAATTTTAAAATGAAGGAATATATCATTATATCCTCTGAAAAATAGAAATTGTGGAAACAAGAATGCCAAGGATTTTAGATCTACTTTTGTTTAAAATCTTCTGGTGATAAATAATGATTCTCACCCCAAATATACTGTTTTTCTTAAATTTCAGAGTCCAAATTGAATCCAATAAATTGCTTGTAGTTAGGAAGGAAGTAGTTTATTTTGAATAGTATGCTATATAACCATTGTACATGGTTTGTTTATTTTTGGTTTGTATAGTTCTGAAAATTTACTCATATTTTGAATGTCAAGCCCACATCCGGCCTTTTAAAAAATCTTAGCATGCTCTTTCCCCTGGCCTAAGAGAAATTACTTCAGAGGTTCTTACGGATTATTAGAAGGATAAATGTAGAGATAGTGAGGGATATTGAATGTCATAAAATAGTAATTTTGTCCAGCCTGGAGTAAAAGTAATTCCTTACCAAAGAAATTTTCTTCAAAAAGGGAATGCTATTGGAAAAAATGTTTCATTAGATAAAAAATTGACTGTAGAATATTTGTCTAACCTTAAAACAAAGGGATAAATGACAACACAATTTTACAGTTAAATTTGTTCTTGAAATGCAGTGTTGACAAATGAAAAACACGGCCTTCTAAAATAATCTTACTTCCATGAATGTATCCAGTTCAATTCAAAAGAAGAATTTCCCACATATTTGGATTGATACAGACATATTTGAAAAAAATTCAACATTAATTTTTCAGTGATGGCTTGAAACCTGGAGAAATAGCGTAAACTGTGTAATTTTCTATTCATTTCTATTTGGCTGTAAAGAGAAAAGAACTATGTCCATTTATCTGTATATGGACTGCAAACTTAAGGACATTAGTATCTAATGTACATTTATGAGAATTAAAAAGAGCGTATGTATGAATTCATCAATAAAGTCAATCTTATGGTCAAGGTCATGTACAGAAGGATTAGACTTTCATATGTAAGTCAGTAAGTACTTTACTGGTCATATGTTCATACCCACTCTTCATTTTCCTCAAAATTTTCTTGTATTTCAATGTATCCCCTCCCACATGGTATAAAGTTTACTTCGATCATGTTGTTTTCTGAGGCTTGTTTTTGGATTGGTTTTCAAATACAGTGACAACATTGGATAAAACACAGGAAATTAATATATAAAGCAAGTGAAAATATAGCTTCACATTGGACGTTTAGAAAAACAGCAACACATTTCAGAGGAAGAAGGAGGAGAAGCTAGGGGCTAAGATCTGAGTTGAAACCAGGGAAAAGTCCAAGGCTAGACCTAGTAGTGTCATCATAGTACAGTTTAGTTAGAGAGAAAAAACTCAGAAAGCTTGGTGAATGAGACAGATTCAATAACATTCAGGTGTCCACAGCCGGAGCTGCCATATCAACAGACAGAGCCTGGGATAAAATCCAAAACCATGTGCAAGCAGATTCTATTCACCACCAACATGAACTGACAAGGAGTTTTAATCTCCTTCCTGCTGATCACAGACCATAGCAGACTGTGGAGGGCCCAGAAACTAAGGAAAAGGTGTGAGTACCACATTGGGATTAGGACACAAAACACAAGATTAATCTTAATAATATTTAAAGACCACACAAGACATCCTAACTCCTTATAGAACAGTGGTGGGAAGGTAGTCCTTCTCAATCACTAAAGTAGATATTAACAAAGACCAGGCCAGAGGAGCTAGCATATAATTCTGGATATGTAAGAGGACAATAGGAGCCATTCAAAAGTTCAAAGGAAACTGATATGTGATGCTTAACTCTACCCCTGGGGAAAGTTGCCCTTCCCAGGCAAAGGCTTCACAAATAAGTTCCAGGAAAAAATAAAATATTAGAGAAATCATCCAATACAAGTTTTTCTGCTTTCCCCACTGTCCTTAAAATCCTATTCCTATTATCAAGAATCAAGAAAAGTGAGATTCTGAGCTTCTTTACCCATTCAGCTCAATCTGTTACCAATAATGCTAAACAACAACAAAAAAAATAGAAGATTCAAGACAAGATATGGCTGACACTGGATGTATTATTTTTTTTGGTGATCAACTTTATTGGGCTAATCAGCACTTGATTCTGTCTTTATTGTGTAAAGCCAGGAGTAATAGCACTACTTTGTTAGCAACACTTGAATTACTACTTCAAGACAAAGTATTGGCTTCTAAAGTGAAAAAAAATAACACCTCAAGTTATATTTGTATCTATATTTCACACGTCCATTGGGTATATTTTTGATGCACTGTTTGGAAAATTTGAAAAACAAACAGGCATGAGATTTCCTGATTCTAATGATGCACTTTTATATTTTTTATATTAGGAAATAGAAATAATTGAGATTTTCAGGTTCATGGATTTTGTTATTTCCCAAACTTTTTCCATTACAATTAATCTTAAAATTATATATTATATTAAAGTTGTGCCATGTTACATTCCCAAGAAGGATCAGAGTACATCTAATCCAGTAATAATGATGTAGCTGTAACCTTTCAACTGAAAGGGCAACTTTAGGGGATACATTTGATATTCAAAGAACAATCTGGATTGGTTCCATATCTTAGCTATGGTAAATAATGCTGCAATAAACATAGTTGTGGAAGGGTAAACAAAGGAGGAGGCTGCAATGCTTGGTAAGAAATGTACGCATTATCCTGCCCATGTAACTGTAACTCCTCTGTACAGTATGTTCACAAATAAAATTAAATTAAATTAAAAAAAAAAAAAAGAAGAACAATCTGGAAATATTTGATTTTTATGGTTATGATTCAGAAATGATCCTGGTTTATTTATAAAGTTGGTTTAAATTGCAATCAAATGAGAGAAGAATCAATATGTTTGGGATTGCAAAGATATATAGGTACAAATATACATATGTATATATGTATGTATATATATATACATATGCATATATATATATACATATATATATACATATATAGATAGACGTGGGGAGGGGTTAAACTTACATGGCAAGGAAATGATTCCATTTTCTATCAAGCATTGTTAACCCTCCTTGTTTAGCCATCCACCTCCAATTTCTCCCTCTTCCCCCACCCGACAAAGCTGTAAAGTTCATTTTCAAGTTAGCGTCTTGTACATCTCATTGTTACATAGAGTCCTCCTATATCCATATGGATATAGGATATATCCAAAAAAGGATATATCCATATATCCATATATAGGATATATCCTATATCCATATGGAACTCAATCAATGTAATACATCACATAAAGAAGAACAAAGGTAAGAATCACATGAATACCTCCAAAGATGCAGAAACAGCATTTGGCATATCCAACTCCCCTTTATGAAGAATGTAATGGAGAAACTATCCAGGGAACATTTCTCAATTCAAAAAAGGCTGTTTATAACAATCCTAAAGCAAACATAACACTTAATGGTGTAAAGTTAATGCGATTTCCTCTAAACTCTGGAAGAAGAAAGGGATGTCCACTTTCTCCAATCCTCTTCTATATCGCATTAGAAGGGCTTGCTAGAGCAATTTGACAAGATGTACATATAAAGGGAAGATGAAGTAAAATTCTCCCTCTTTGCAGATGAAATGATCTTGTCTTTAAAGCTCCCACTGACTCCGCTCCCAAGTAACTCTAGCTGAGTAGAATCTTTGGTAAAGTAGCAAATATTCCCTCAAAAATCAATGGCTTTCTTTAATGCCAATAATGAAAATAGCAGAGCTGAAATCAGGAAAGAACTCTGCTTGTAATAGCCACAGAAAAAGTAAAATATGTAGGAATTAAAGAGATGAAGGGTCCTTAAGATGAAAAGTTTCAAAACCTGAAAAGGAAATTAAAGGAGAACTAAGGAAGTGGAAACACTTTCCATGCTCCTGGATTTGGAAGATCACCATCGTGAAAATGACAAAAATGCCAAAGACTATCTACAACTTCAATGCCTATTCATTCCAACCTCATTCTTCAATGGAATTGAAGCCATCCAAAAATGCATATAGAAGAAGGAAAGATCCCAAATCTCAAAAATAATCTTTACCAGAAAAAACAGCACTGGAGAATTTATAATACCAGACTCCAAACTCTATTACAAGTCCGTAGAAACAAAAGAGCTTAATACTGCCACAAGAACAGATTTGAAGACCAATAGAATGGAACCGAAGAAACAGAAATGAAACCATTGAACTATAGCCACCTAATCTTCGACAAGGGAGCCAAAACCATCAAATGGAAGATAGACATTCTCTTCAGTAAATATTGATGGAAAATTGTATAAACATTGTAGAAAACTAAAATTAGATCCTTATCTATCACCTTGCACCTGAATCAACTACAAATGGAACAATGACCTCCAAGGTAAAGCAGAACCCTTGAAAACACTACAGGAAAGAACAAGAGACACACCAGCTCCTTGGCACAGTCTAAAATATTCTTAATATAGACGCAGAAACACAACAAATAAAAGAGAAGTTGGACTAATGATATTGCACTAACTCTAGAGCTTCTGCATGGCCAAGGACACAGCTAGCAAGATCAATAGATAATCCAAAAATTAGGAGAACATCTTTAGTAGTAGCTACAAACCAAACAACGGCCTCATATTTATATTATACTTAGAACTGAAAAGATTAATTCCTCCAAAAACAAATCTTCAAAGAAACAATAAAAAGAAACTACTCTGAACATGAAGTAAGAATGTCCAATAGATATAGGAAGAAATACTGAATTTTGCTGGCGTAAACAAAAAAAAACCTGGCAAGTCAAAATAATATTGAGATTCCACCTCACCACATTAAAATATCTTGACCAAGAAAATTAATAACAGTTGGAGAGAGAATGTGGCCATCATTGGTGACAGTGTAAACAGATTCAACCACTCTGGAAAGCAATATGCACATTTTTCAAAAGACTACACATAGAGATCCCCTATGATTCAGCAATCCCAGTTAGGCGCATTTATCCAGTTGAAAACAAACAAGGCCATACTGCAGCTCCCAGCACATCTATTTTTGTTGCAGTACTACTCACCCTGACTAAGATATGATAGCAAACATAATACCTTCAGTAGACAAGTGGATCAAGAAAATATGGTGTGTGTGTGTGTGTGTGTGTGTGTGTGTGTGTGTATGCATTCTACGCTTCCTACAGAAAGAACGACATGCCCATTTGTTAGGAAATTGAAAGAACTGGGGAAAAATTCATATTAAGTTAAGTAAGGTAGTCCCAAATAAATTTAGGTTCCATGGATTCCCTTATTTGCAGTAATTAGTACCCATATAGGATAATCATCTCAGATGAGCTGAACAGATCAAAGATTATGAACATATTTCTATAAAAGATGTTGATTAGTGAAATGAATCCAAGATATTGACTCAACAGTTCTCTGTTGTTATTGTTTTTAATTTATTATGTGCTTTTTTTGTTTCCCTTATTTGTTTTTCACCCTATGATATATCCCTCTTTGGCACCTTAAAGGATTTTTGTAAGCTATATCTAGCATATAGATTTGTCTAATCTAGGAAGGAGAAGGGGAATAACAAAGCACTGAAAAAAGGATGTAGGATGACCAATTGCAACAATGGTACCACAGGAGAGTATATTGGAGAAGAATTTGACCTGTTTGAATGCAGAAAAGGGTGGGAAGAGTGTGGGAGTTGGCGTAGGAAGGGACTGTGAGACAACCATAAAGGAAGAGGTAACAATGATTAACTAATAATGTACTATTGCCTTACTTATGTATCTGTAATTCCTGTGTATAGGATCTTTACAAGAAAATAAGATTTAGAGAAAGAAAATATACTTAAGGACCAGTCCAATTCCCAAAAGGAGGTTTTCAGTGCAATACTATCCAAAATAAGTAATTTCAGAAAGAAAGACATGACAGCACATTCATGAACAATGAAAGAATTTATGGAAAAAACAAGTAGTAATTAATTAACCCAGTTGTAAAATTGATTCCTAATATTTTATGGCAATGTATGCTATCATAAAATTTGGGTAGCATTTGCTTATAGCAAATGAATATTTTGAAAATATGCAGGTAATAGAGTTCTTAGCATTTCACCTAAATGTATATTAGAAGATTGTAATTTATCTTTGACTCAAGGTAGATTATCTTTGACTCAAGGTAGAAAAAATAACCACAACAATTATTCCAACATTCTCAAAAAGACCAACTTTGAAAAATAATTATTACATTGATTTTAAGCCAAAGTATATCGTATATTTAGGTTGTGCATCACTCTCTGAAAACGACAGAAAGGAAGAGAGCTGCTTTCCTTGACTGCTTTCTTCTTAATAGTTCATGCCTTTTGTTTGTTGGCATATATTGTTAATATTACAGAAGCAATATATATATATCCCTTCTTCAAGGAAATACTTTGTGGAAATCACAACATAATGACCCTGATGACTATCACTGGAAATTAAGCATAGCGAAGTACATTGGGAAGGAGTATTTTAACTTTTAATATCGATGTTTATGTTTGAAATCATGCCTATTATTACATTCACGCATTCATCACCTCATACTACAATGAATCAATCAGAAATATTTGGGTTCTGTTAGTCAATTGATTTTGATCCAAACAGACTTCCACAAAAGTTTGGGTCTTCAAGTTTTAATCATCCCAAAATACAGGAAGAAATGTTATCAAAATACCTGAAAACATGTTAGATGAATGATCTCGCAATCTTCGACCAAATTACATGGTGGTTGTATTTGGGAAGTTAATAATGTTTGGAGAGGTAACTATGCCTTAGAAGTATCACCTGAAAATGTTTCTCACGGAAGTTTTAACTGTTGTTAATTTGACTAGTATAGTAAATTTCAAAATCCTCTTCATGTCTTCTGTGTTCAGACTTATTTGTTTTGTCCCTTACGAGTGATAACCATAAAACGGATTGAATCTTCAAAATATCTGATTAATCTGTATGTGGTAGACGTAGCTTTATCACATATGACAATTTTGCGCTGCAAATTATTCGATCTCTTTAAGTTCTTTATAGCGTTTACTGAAAAAATATTGAAAGTATGAGCATGATGTAAGAGTCTATATATACAATATTCTTCTGGACGTTAAATTGTACTAATTCTTCAATGCTAAAACTCATACAGTGTGTTAAAGAACTATCAACGTTTTTTTCTGTTCTCAAGTATGCAATTCGATTGATTTAGGTAGAAAAGTGAAAAGCAATTAAACTTTAATCAAATCTTAATGTTGACCTCATATTTATTGATACCCAAAATGCCTCCATCCCCTCCTGAAAATGTTGTCAAATGCATTCTGATTTGAAATGAGAAGACATATGTCAGGAAATAAGAAGCATACAAGGAGATTTTAAATTGAAAACACCCTAAGTCAAAAAGAATAGACGCAAGCCCCAAACCAAAACCAAAATCAAAATTAGATTCTTTTCTTCTATCACATTGCAATATCCATCCAAGAGAAGGGAGAGTTTATCAACACTCATATTGGTGTGATTCATTGAAGGACAAGAAAATGAAAGCAAGTAACTTAGAGATATATAGTTGAAAGTGGGATTCATACTTATGAGTACAAAGTTTTCATCAATTTTGCTTTGTACAACATTTCTTTGAGGAGGTGGACATGCGTGTTAGATGGGGAAAGTTTCCAAGATCTGAAAAAGGCTGTGGAACATTTTCTAAAATTTAGGATTTCAGAAATTTCACCGGATGATATAATTTTATGCACTTCTAGGTCCAAGACGGATTTTAAGAAATCACAATCTTAAAAAATTAAGCATATGTTTTTTATTTAAGTTTTACTGTAAAGGTTCTGTACAGAGGGATTCCAGTTACATGAATAAGGCAATGAGTACAGAACTTTTTGATCAATTTTACAGTTTCACTTGTTGATGTCCCACTATCCCTTCCCACCTCAACTTCTTCACTCTTCTGCCCCTTCTGAAGAAGTAAAGTTCGTTTCTAATATACTGTCTTGTGGTTATCCTAGTTGCAATATGTCATCCTGTTCCTTAATTCAGGCATTTATTACACCCCTTCCCCTCCCCAGATCAGTCAAATATGTATACAAGATGTATGGTACCAAAATTTAGTACAGTGTGAACAGGAGATATGCCATAGGGAAAAGATCAAACAAAGGAGACAACAATAAAATAATCACCGAGCACATTTAAAACAATAACTATAAATACAGCTCTTTTGTCTTCATATTTTGGAGTTCATGCCACTTAGCTTTATTTTATATGATCATATGTGCATCAGTTTTGAGCATTTCAGCTCATCTAATAAGATTATATTATATGTATATTATTATTGTAAATAAGGGAAACCATGGGAACTAAATTTCTTTGGGACTGGGTTACACAACTTAATATGAGTTTTACAAGTCTTTCCATTTCTTAACCAAAGGGACAGTGTCCTCCTGTCTGTTGGAAACATAGAATTGCTGTCTCTATACATATGTACATACAAATGTATAGATTTGCCATTTATTTTGATCCACTCATCTAACTCATATATTGAAGGTCATTGGGGTTGGTTATATTTCTTAGTTATTGTGAATAATAGTGAAATAAATATAGTTGTGCTGGTAGCTTCAAAGAGGCCTTGTTAGTGATCAAGTAGTTAAGTGCCCAAAAGTAGGATTTCTGAATCATAGGAGAGCTCTATGCGTAATATTTTGAAGAATCTTATACTGCTTTTCAGAATGTTTGAACAAGTTTACCATCTCACCAACAGTACAGTAGGGGTCCTTTGGAGCCACATCTCCAGCCCAAGCATCTGTCATTATAAGAATATTTATTATAGCCATTCTAAATGGGATAAGGTGGAATATTAATATTGTTTTTATTTAGAATTTCTTTACGGCTAGAGAAATTGAGCATTACTTCAAATGTCTATTGACTAATCAGATTTCCTCTTCAAAGAGGTAATTTCGTTTTGGCCTTAAAGAAATTATGAAGCCCAATTGTATGACTCCCTGAAAACAAGAAGCGTGCCATTTCAGAGAATTGTTCAGATTAATTGGATAAGAAATACAAAACTTTTCTGATCCTACTCATCATCTATTTATATATTAAAACATAGTTTTACATAGGAGAAATTTTTCAAAATAAAGAGTACTTTTTGGACTGGAGCATCTTTTCCAAAGAAATAGGACAAAACAATATTTATATAGTTTCTGTGAAAAAAGAACTTAACACATATTCTGTAATCAGCAAATAACTAACAAGGTTATTCATAGGGGTTGCAATAGATACCAGAATCTGTAAATAGTACTTTACTAAGGACACTAAAACTCTTTTTTGAAGGATTGTCCTTTTGCGGTTTCGTCATTCCACTTAAAACGTTCTGATTAATAAGGAGAGATTATCAACCCATGTACGATTTTTTCTGCAATTATATAGTCACATTCAATTCAAATTATTGCTTGTGTTTAGAAAGGAAGAAGTTCGCTTTTTAGTCATTGTATATTTTCTTTTTCATTTCAAGTAAGTAAATGATTTCCAGATGAAAACTGTATTTCTGTTGTGACAGTTCTGTATTATTTTGACAGTATGTGATTTTGTCCCCATATTTTGGGGCTAACATGTTCTCAACCATAATGTCCAGGAGAGATACAAATACTCATTTAAGTAAAAGATGAGATTTGAGTTCAGGCCCTATGATAGTATATTTTACTTTGAGCAAGATATAAGAGAGTATATGGAAGACACTAATTTATTTCCATAAAAGAATGTATTAGAAAAAAATAATAATTACAACAAATGGTTGTAAAGTCTCAAGGAGAAAATAAGATTATGCCAATATTTGACATGTTTTGTTCACATCAGTTCAATTGCAATAATTCATGAAATAGGATGGATAGGATTTTAAGGACTTGCACTTGTAAGGAAGAAAGGATTGAGCAAATTATTTGGTGTATAAACATGACCGAAAAAGTTGTCATCATTGAAGAGATGTATGCATGTTAAAATGCAAAACTGAAGGAGCTCTATTTACTAAACTCAGTCATTCTAGAGGAAAAGACAATGTCTTGTTACCAAGAAATGTTGACTACACCATCACAGATAGTACATCCAGCATAGTAAAAGGCCGAAGTTTTATAGGACTTGTGCTACAAATGAAGCTTACCTGTAACTTCCTCATTAAATTCAGTTCCATCGAAATTAGTAAATGCTTATTGGTTTGATTCCATGGAACTAATTTGTGAATATTTTGAGGACACACAGCCAAATTGACACAAAGTTCGGCTTGATTGTATGCAACCAATGTCTCATACAGAAAAAAAAATATATTTGAGCATTTTATATTCTGATGACTGAACTTTTATAATATTTCTAGATTATGGATAACAGCATTAATTAAATGAAAATTATTCCACAAAATTATCAATAATCTCCTGTGACCCAGTAGACCTATGAAGATTGCTTTACCAATGTCATGTCATTTACTGAAAATATACCATGGTCTTGCAACTTGATTAACAGCTAGGAAATATGACTTAACAAGTCCTGATGAAAGATGTAAAGTAAGAGTACAAGGAAAGTGAGAAAATATTGAGGCTCCTATTGTGAGATTTCTACTTCAGTTCCACAGGTAGAAAATACCTTCACTTAACTATATAGTTGCTTGGAGTTATAATAAATAGAGCAAAGTTTATAGGACAATTAATTTGTCAAAAGCCAAACCACAGAATTTTAGAGAATAGGAGAGCAATGTATGTTATTTAGATTGAAGACAGAAATGAAGAAAATAAACTAGTACATGCTACAAGGCTGAAAATAAACTGAACATATCATTAAATGTGCCAATATGTATGAGTCTCACCAAGGAGAGCAAATAACCTTACACTCTGAAGAAAGAAAGCTTACATCAAGCCGGTATGTCTATTGTTATTGTCCCTTGCTTCCAGTGTGTCTTCGGGATGGGGATCTACTTATTCTATTATTTACATAACCATATTTTTTATTGTGAATATACTTTACATAGGGGTTACAATTACATGGGCAAGATAATGAGTATATTTCTTATCAAGCATTGTTGCCACCTCCTTTTTTCACCTTCCCTTCCCTTCCCATCTCTCTCCCCACCCATAACCATAATTTCTTTGTCAACATTACTCAGTTTATTGAACACCACCCCACATGATGGCTCCCAGAAAGAACAAATTTCGAAAGCGAAGACACCACAGCATGCCCTAATTTTTGCCTTTTAGACTTCCTGAGAATTGTGTTGTGGTTCAGTAGACTTAAACTCTGGGTGGAATTTTTACCCTTTTTAACTCACATATAAAAATGTCCTACTGCTTATATCTATTTACCCTTGCCTAACCATCATCTAGGTTCCATTGGTACATTCCTTTCATGTGCACTTTTCATTCTTTGTAATGCCAGTGTTCATATGAATAGAAATCATAAATTTGGACATTATATATTAGGTTTCAATCAGGGTTATTATAGAGCAGTAGAAGAACCTCCTCAAATGACCTCTCAAAATTCACGACTGCCTATTGTAGACATTTACTCATATGAAGAAGACTTTACCACTATCATATCTATTATCTGAATCTTACCATACCAGCAGGCATTACTTCAGAGTTTATTAAGGAGGATTTGAAGGATGAATGTGGACATAGTGAGAGATAGTAAAACTTGTGATATAGTAGGTTGTTTCTAGCTGCCATGAATAAAAGTAAATGCTTACAAATAATTATCTTCAAAAACAGAATATTAGTTGAGAAATATTTTACTGTGTCACAGAGCCCAGCCTGGAGCCATTCCCAGGATTTATGTTTACTGAATTTCAATTGATTTTCTAGGCGGTTGTAGGGGGTGGCAGCCTCTGTTTACACAGTAGAAAGCCACTCCTGGGGGTGCATTTTCATCTGCCTGGGCTGGGTGACTTTTTCCTGGGTGGAGTTGAGCCTAGTAGGTGTGGGCTGATTCCTGTGACCTGCTAACTGACTTTCTTGTTTATTCCCAAGGCCTGAATTGGTGATAGCAGCTCAGCCAGGCCTTTGTTACTATCAAAGATGGAGATCTCCAATAGTGGGTTGAAGGATGGGTGACCATCCCTCCTCTGCTCCCTAAAAAGGAATGAGGATTTCAAGATTCTACTCACACCTCTGGAGTGTTGGTTCATTCGTCTTCTCTGTTGTGCAATCTGCAGGATGAAGATATCTTCTCCTTTTCTGTTCTTGCTGGTGTTGAGTAGAATTTGCTTGCCGGCCACCTCTGGCACCTTTGTCCTGTACTCTGTTGCAGGTATGGTGGCTATGGCCACTGCCACCACCCCTGTGGCTGCCGGGAAGTGCTCAGATCTATCTCCTTGCCTTGATTTTCCTCTCTGGCAAAACGATCTCTACTGTTATAGCACACTTGGTGTAATTATCTGGCCTAGGATTGTTCACTGGAACACTAAAATTGCTTTCTATTCGAGAGCTTGTTTAGCCTCCAGTGTCTCCTCCCCCATCTTCCTAACACTTCTCAAAATATTTTGTATTTAAATTTTTTGTTGTTCCTAAAAATAAAAAAGGTTGAAAAATATTCAGATGGCAGTGGCTCTCACCTATAGTGATAGCTACTCAGGAAGCTCAGATTTGAGGATCTCAGTTTGAAGCCAGCCTGGGTAGAAAAGATGATGAGATTCGTATCTCCAATTAACTCCTCAGAAACATCCAGAAGTTGTGCTAAAGATCAAGGGGCAGAACACTAGCCTTGAACAAAACGGGCTCAGTGACTGTGCACAAGCCCTGAATTGACATCTCTTGGCAGGCAAAAATCAAACAAACAAAAAACAACAGAAATCTAAAAATAGTCATAAAAATTATTAAATATTTAATAAAACCATATTTTAAGATCATTTTTGAATTTCTTATCACATACCAGACATGATGCCCATACCACCCAGATTACTCAAAAAGTTGTTAGTTTGTGAGAAATAAGATAATCCTGTGAAATATATGGAGCTTTCAATATATATGAAATGTATTTTGTGTAAAGTAAATTTTATGGTACTTTTGTTTTGGAATCCTTTGGGAAGAAATAATAAAACATTAGTAAACTATTCATGTAATTAGTAGCCAAGTGCCTCAATGTTAGCCTTGAATATGTAACCTAAAGTTTTAAGAAGGTTAAGACCGGGGACTAGGGGCATGTTATTAATTTGAAAATAGATAATAAATAAATGTAAGAAATCAAGTTCATGTATTGGACCAATTCTTGGCAAAATATCCAGATTGACAAGTAATTAAGATGAAGTTTGACACAAGCATGTAGAAATCTGGCAGGAAGATAATATGAATAGGAGTGTGACTCCATAGCCAGACTTAACAAGTTGAAAAGAGGTCCCTTAGATCATAATCAAAACGAGAGAAGGAACACACTCATTAGGATCTATCAACCTACACGATAGAGAAAAATTAGTGAGTGTAACAATTAGGGAAAGAATGAAAAGGCAAAACAAATCAACTCAGGATGATTGAAAACTCTAGGCCAAAAGTGGGGGGACAGAAAAAGGAAAAGAAACTCCATTAAACTGATTGCTTACACATGTATATTTTATACTGTTTGTGAGGAATAAAGAGAAAGTGAAGATGAGCAACATAGTTATATACTTTAATAAGAGGACTCATCAGCCCCTTACAATATTTTACATTTTGAAATTGACAAAATGCTTGCTGAAGCCAGGTCTCTCTTTTAATTTAGTAAATAGCAGATAGTGGCAAGTCTTCTTTAGCAGGTATTTTGACCCTTGTTTAGAACAGATGAAAATGAGTTATGAAATGATAAAACATATGAGAAAGTATGTGTATTTGTTTCCATTTACTTACAATTAACAAATGTCTGACCCAGTTTGAGAAAGTCAAATACATTAACATAGGGTGATCTCCAAAAGCACAGATATAAGTTGAGTTTCATACTAGTATTTACCTAATAACAGAGGAGTCCAAGACTCAGAGTTCTCTTTTTAAAATTTTTAAGAATTTTACCGTCTTCAGAATTGTTTCTTCGAATTCCACCTAATCGGTTTGAAACGTGCAGAATTCCCCATCCAATATGTAGAAAAATTACAATGGCAGGTATATACATGGAGTCAATAGTGCACAGTTCAGCTCCATTGTTCTGATAAGTGGGATTTAGTGTGATTGTCTTGGATTTAGTGTGATTGTTTTTGGCAGGTTTGAAAAGGTGGATAATTTGTAAGAAGAGGAAAGCAGGGAATGGATAGTAAAAGGACAAGCTGATATATATATATATATATATATATATATATACATCCCTACTCTAGTGTCTACGGTATCCCAATTCTGTTTTGCAAAAGTTGTAAAAAATAATCAGAGCAAGGACAGAAATGTAGAGTAAGGAAGTTTTGGGCAAAGGGACAAAGACAAATGGTAATGCCATTTGTGTATTTCCACACTGAGGTACTATGAAATGGAATGTAGTGATTAAGTGACATCAATTTTTTTCCTTCAGAATATTGAGTTGTATTCAACTTTTATTAGAATAGTGGTTGACAGGAAATTTCAAAAAATTTATAGTCATTTATATTATGTTGAAAATGAACTTTACAAATTTTGTGAAGAGGGGTAATTTGTGGAGTTGGGTGGGAAGGGATTGTAGGGGAAAAACAAAGAAGAAGGCAACAATGCTTGATAGGAAATGCACTCATTACCTTGCTCATATAACAGAAACCCCTCTGTACAGTATTTTTACAATAAACACAGCTGAGAAATGAGTTAAAACAATGGAATTCATTAGCGGTTTCTTTTAAATTGTAAAAATAGTGTACATCTGGCCAATAAAATTTACAATCACTTTTCTGCTTCTTCCACTTTTTAAGTCGAATACTGTGTCTCATCATTTTACGTACAGGTTCTATCGTACTCCAAAATGCCATAGAATCTTTCACAAGAAGTCCTGAGTAACATATGACATTTCAAATTCTTCTTCTCCAGCATAATGTTGAAAATGATATAATTTCAAGACTATCCCATCAGTTCCTTATGAAAAATTGCAAAGATATATTTTTAATAATAAGGAGAATTATGGCAAATAGTAAGATGAATGAAATTGATTGAACTTACATTTTATTATAGGAAAACTGGTTTATATTTATGTAATCTGAATTTACAGAAAGGAATTGACAATATTATTGTGGCAAGATTTCACATCCATCTCATGTCACCATGAAAATGACTCAAAAGTATACATTTTTATCATTTTATCTATGATTTTACTTGATCTTTTCAATTAATCTAAGCATTTAATTGTACCCCTTTCGTAAAATGGAAAATTAATCTGACCTGACATGATAATCCTCATATTATTCACTCATTGCCAACATATTGAGCAATTAAGAAAACATCATAGTTTCTTATTTGATATCTACCAACTTAGTAAGTTTTTAATAAAAGACTAATATTTATTATTTAGTTGCATCACAATGTTATTTGAATTTGTAATTAGATCTTAGTTATAACTCATATGCAATTTAACATGCTAAACTTGCTCAAATTTAAAAGCCAATATTCGGATTTATACGTAAAAAATAATTCACTTATGGCTTTCAATAATAGCATTCCTTCCTTTTTATTTTGGGTTATAAATTTTCAGAACCTTTCTTATTTCTGCTTATTTTTTTTTTGTATCTAATGTCCTTGGCCTAAGGTTAAGTCAAACAGAGAAGGGCTCATGATACATGCATGAATATTCATTGGAACTTAAATAGAGATGCTGCTTTGTAAGTTTCATCCTAAAAGTGGTTCACTTTTTCTTCTGATATGATAACATCAAAAAAGTCTCAAGCAAGGTGAATTTATTTACTTTTTATTTTTTAATTGTCCAAATACCGTACAGAAGGTTTACAATTACATGAGCAAAGTAATGAGTATATTTGTTATCAAGCACTGTTTCCACTTCCTTTGTTTTCCCTTCCCTTCCATTCCCATCTTAACCTGCCACCCCCTACAACCCTGCCACCCCACCCTTTGTATCCTCCAAAGTTTTAAAGTTGTAAAGTTCTTTTTTCGACATAACGTCTTGTACATCTTATTGTTGCAATGGGTCCAACTGTATCCCTATTTAAACAAATAGTTTTTTCCTTTCCCTCCACAAATTATACCAACATCAAATGCAGTGAAAATACGGGATATACCATGAGGGGAAGAATATTTATTTCCATTTAAAAACAAAATATAGTTTGTTATTACCAGTGGACACTTCATGAAACATGAAAATTATATTCACAACCGAGGGTAGTAGAGAAAATTTTGCTTTTTGTTACTATTTGTGTTGTTTAAAGAATTTTTTATTGTAAAAATGCTGTAGACAGGGGTTACAATTACATGAATGAATTAATGTGTATATTTATTTTCAAGAATTATTGCCTCCTCCTTTGTTTCCCAATCCAGTCCCTTCCCATTTACCCTGCCCCCATCCAGTTCCATCCCATCCATCTCTCCCCTCCTTCCTCCCACCTTGCCAAAGTTATAAAGATAGTTTTTGGACATAACGTCTTGTACATCTCATTGTTGAAAAAGGTCCACCTGAATCCTATTTAAACAGTTTGTTTACTCCCTTCCCCTCCCCAAATTGCACTAATAGTAAATACAGTGCAAACAAAGGTTACACACTGGGGGAGGGACATACAAAGAAATAAAAAGATCACGAGGACCTTATAAATAGAAAAAATTGCAAGAAAGAAAAAAGACACTTGTGTCCTTAAATTGGGCTTTATTTTGATTAATATCATCTTATCTGATCTTTTCTGCTTGTCTCTGACATATACGTTATTGCAAATAAGCGAAACCATGGGACCTATGTTTCTTTGGGCCTGGTTTACTTCACTTAATATAATTTTTTCTAAGCAGAACATTTATTAATAGAGACCCAGAGACACAACAAATCAAAGAAAGGTTGGAAAAATGGGATTTTTGGAAAATGGAAAAATTACGGAGCTTCTGTATGGCAAAGGGCATAGTTAGAAAGATTTTTAAAAAGCCCACGGATTGGGAGAAGAACTTTACTAACCATACAATGGACATGGGTCTCATATCTACAATATCCCTCGAACTCAAAATATTAAATTCCCAAAAACAAATCCTCAAAGAAACAACTTCCCAATAATAAGTGTGCTAAAGACTTACGGAGAAACTTCTCTGAACAGGAAATGTGAATAGACAGAGGAAGAAATGCTCAACCTCTCTTGCCAAAAAAGAAATGCAAATCAAAAACATCATTGAGATTCCACCTCATCCCAGTTAAAATGGGTATAATCAAGAACTCTAATAACAACAGATACTGGAAGAGATGTGGACAGAAGCAAACCCTACTGCACTGTTGATGGGAGTGTAAATTTGTTCAATCACTTTGGAAAGTATTATAGCACTTCCTCAAAAGATCCATATCGAGATCCTGTATGACCAAGCAATCCCACATTTCCCCAATGATCACCAACAATTCTATACTAAAGATAGCAGCACAACTATGTTCATAGCAGCATCATTTCCATATCTAAGATATGGAACCAGCCCACATGTCCCTCAGTAGATGAATGGATCAAGAAAATATTGTACATCGACACAATGGAAGTCTATGCCTTGATTAGAAAGAATAACATTGCCCCATCTTACTGAAAATGAAAAGACTATTTCTGATATTATATCAGACATTTCCATACAGAAGGAACACTCAATGTCATATCACATCTCTGAAGTATTAGAAAATTGTAACTAAAATGAACAATTATTCCCTATTGCTTTCTCTCTTCTTATAAGCTTATGTTAGAACATTTGGTATTATTAAATCCATTTTAGTAACTGCATACTCCACTATAAGATTATTTTATGCAATTAAAATAACACTTTCTCAACAATCATCCACAAAGACAAAACTTTCATTTTTCTACTATATATTAATTTGACTAATTTCAAATTTCATATAAATGTCTAATACAGGCTAAAGGTATTATTTTACTGTCAATAACTTATTTTCATCTTTGCCATTGCACCAGTTAGCAGTTTAATTATTTTACTATGTACTAATCTAATTTATGAAAATATCATATCATTTTTCTTTTGGTGTATTTTTCCACTTATTAATTATTATAAATATACATACTATGAGAATTCAAATAAAGAGTTTCAGTAGAAACTCTTTTTTCTAAATATTTTATTATAGTGTCTTTTGTATTTTCTATTCTTTACTGTGTTCTTGAATTCCAGTAGTTTCTGTTAGATTTAGTCTAAGATTTTGTCTGAGTCTAATATCTTAGAATATGAATTGTGCTATTTTATTATTTTTATGTCAGTCATGTGTCTGAACTCTGGGCCTGGGTGCTGTCCCTCAACTTTTCAGTTCAAGGATAGTGTTTTAACACTTGAGCCCTTTCCAGGTTTTTTTCTGCTTATATGCTGCTGAGGATTTGAACCCAGGATCTCATGCATGCAAGAAAAGCACTCTTCCACTAAGCCACATTGGGAGCTCCAAATTATAGTATTTTCCTGGTTGCTCTAATATTCAAAATACAGAGTAACATAACCTAAATTCCTCTAAAAATAACAGGTACTATTCAATGTTGCAGTCTCTAATTCATGAGAGAATATTCCCAGTTATTCTCTCATTTCCCTAACAAATTGCTGTCATTCATTCCCCTGAATCATAACCTCTAATCATTTTATTCTCTATTGCTATTATTACTTTTAATATAATTCTATCAATAATCTATAACTAACACAAGGAAAATACTTTATTTTGATACATGGAAAACACCTGAAATTAACTTTTCTTGGAGTGTAAAAAATATATTTTGGATCTCTCCCGTTTCCCTCTTTGTAAAGAAGATTCAAAATTATCTGCACACCAAGTTCATTTGTAACAAATGGCTTCAATATTTTTCACTGAATGAAAATTTCTGGATTGATTGTGATTTCATTTCTTTCTCTTGTTTTACTTTATAATCCCAACAGTTTTGTAAATAATCTCTCCATTTTTTTTCCATATTTGCTATTTTAAAAGGGTATGAAAACTTTCATGCATGATATATAAACAGACATTTCCTCTCATTTTACCTTACAGCTAATATAACTGTTACATCAGTTCAGAAGAGCCGTCATATAGAATTAGAAAACAAGGCCTTGGTTTATGCTCTTAATCTAAATAGCTAGGTGCACCTGTTGCAGTAGGTGAAATCTTTGGAGACTCCAGGACTTTCGTAAACACCACAATTTATAAATTAACATAGAAAGCCTGTGTACTGCAAAATAACAACTCTCTCTACTCTCAAAATCTAATTGACATTGACAATGTTACCCCACTCTCTCCTATTTAGCAGAGCAGAACTTTGGAATACTAGAGACTAAGGGTAGAGCTCAGTAGGCTTGTCCTTTTTCTCCACATATTAACTCCTCTGTCTGCCTATACATGCACAACCAGACCGTTCCTTGGTTGAGAGCACAGAGGTTAAAAAAAAAGTCTTGGACTGATTCTGTTCTGATGCTGTTACAAACCATTCATCTTTTCCTTTACCACATTTACATTTAAATATTATTCTCTGATTTATTATTTTCAAAGACATCCACTCATATTTTAGATTTCCTACACATCCTTTCTTTAAGTCGGGTGGTGATTTCTCTTGTGATTTACCATTTGCATCTCTTTCTGTAGTCTTTGGAGTATCACAAATAACTCCAGCTTGATTAACCTAGCTTCCTCTTAATGGGATCATGATAAACACATTTTCTCTTGAACAAATACTTGTAGATGGCAGTTGCTCTCATATCCTTTCATTCTTATTAGTTTTTAAAAATGACCCATATTTTAGGAAGCTATATATGCCACTGTTTAATTCATTTTTCTCTAGCTTTTATTGCATCTAAATACAACAACAATAAATCACCCAAGTCCCGTAGAATACTTACAAATATTTCGGGGAAATGGATTAGAAGCCTCTGTCCTGGGCCAATGGTGAAATCCTCGTCTACTCCAAACTGTTGAGTAAGGTGAGCTTAATAGACCATTTCTTACAAGTGAATTGAAACAATTTTTTGGTTATTATTGTCATTAAAGTATTTATTAGGTACCATGTGACTTTTATCGCTTTGTATTTCCCTCCCCCATGGTATAATCTGTTTTCACTGTATTAAATGATTACATATATTGGGGAAGGGAAGGGAAAAACAAAATAGGGTACAGGTTGACCTCTGACAACAATGAGATGTAGAAGACACTATGTTGAAAAACGGATTTTACAATTTAGGCTGGGGACTTTGGGGGGAGTGTAGATGTGGAGATGTGAGGGAAGGGATGGTAGGGGAAAAACAAAGGAGGAGGTAACAATGCTTGATAAGAAACATACTCATTACCTTGCTCTTGTAACTGTTACCCCTCTGTAAAGTAGTTACAAAATAAAAAAATGTTATTTAAATAAAAATTACACGAATATTTCTAGCTCTTCCGAAGTGTGGAAATCTTAGGGTCTCATTTCCAAGCTAGCTCAGGGGGATGAGTCTGATAGACTCCATCTCCAATTAAACAACAAAACCAGGGCTGGAGAGATAGTTCACTTAGCAAAGCATTAGCCAATAAAGCAAGCAGAGAGAGTAGGAAGTCCTGAGGTATAATAGTAGTACCACCAAAATTAAGGAAAAAATTCTCACTTTCTTTCTTTTGATTCTTTCCCAGTAATGATATTGAAATATGTTTTACATTTTTGGGCTTTGGTTCGGTTCAAATTTTAAGATGACGTACCATTCTGGAATACGTTTTCAAAATTTCTGGTTATTATTAGCAATTCCTTTTTTGAAATTTTATTGTAAAAATGATATACAAAGTCTTTACAGATAGGTATGGAGTACATTTCCTTTTGAACGGCATCATCCCCTTCCTCTCTCTCCCCCACCTGACTCCTCTCCAGGTCCCAGTTATATAGTTCATTTTAACATATTTTTGCATTTGATTTCTTGTTATATTCATATTCTGTGTTTTTTCATTCATATACAATTTTAGTTAGAATGAATCAATTCCTCTACTTGTATCTAATAAAAAACTGAAATGTATCTTAGTTATATTGATTTTTGGTGACTCTTTTATATTAGCCAATATTTATAGAAAGAAAATTTTTATTTTAGTATTTACCTGCATTTATATAATATTCTTTGATGAAAAGCTTCTTTGGTTACATCATTACATTTCCATAAAACTGTATAGAATATTATGATCGCTATTCAATCTTCTCCATTTGCCCACTCCTTCTCTGTAATCTTCACTGCAAAATACTCTTTATTTAATGTATGTTATTCATTTAAAGTTCAAAATGAACATATAAAAATCTATGTGATAACTTCAGTCTTTCTGCTAAATATAGAACACTTGATAGAGTGACTTTCAATTTTCTCCATTTCTCTGCAAATGACAAAATTCTTGATGTATGAATAATAATCGACTGTGTAAATACACTACATTTTTTATTATTTCATTGTTTGAATGGAGAACCTAGATTTATTGCATTGATTGATTGTGTAAATTACGCTTTAATAGATCATATGCTCTATGTTTAGTTTAATGAGAAACTTCCTATGTGATTTCCATAGTGCATTTACTAATTTACATTGCTATAAATAGCATACAGATTACTATTTTCCCAACATCTTCAATATCACGTATTTGGAGTTTTTCTTTGTTTTATTTTATTGCTTTGAGGATAGTTATTCTGACAACAAAGACACAGAATTTCAGTGTCTTTTGATTTGCATTTTTCTCTGTAGGTAAAGATGTCAAATAGTTCTTTATATAGTTGTCAACCATTTATGTACTCCTTTGGAGAAAGGACCACTTATTGAATTGGTTGTTTGTTTGGGTAAATCCTCATATAGCACCTATGTCACAACATAACCAGATCATATTTTAGTCAGACCACATTTATAATATTAATGTGGTCATTAATGTAGTTTTTGTGGTTGCTTTCATATGTTCCATTGTTCTCCGACCACCCATATCATGGACAGTATTTACTGATAACAATCTGCAGCCAATCTATTTAAATGTAAAATTTCTTGTTTACTAACATTGCTGTAAAATCATCCTAGCTGAACTCAATAATTAATTTTACAAATTTATTCATATTAGTAACTCTACATAATAATTCTATGTGCAGACTTCCAATAGTACTCCCACCTTTCATTTTCTTTCAGTGGATCAATCAGGTTCTAAATTGATGTTCGCTTAACTTGTCTTATCTGTCTCTTCTCCTAAACTCTGTTGATCCAATAACTATCATCTTTAACTGGGTTCCTTATAAATTGTTGATTTTTCAGTAGACAAATCACAAGGGATTTTGGAAAGTGATAGATTGTGTTAATGAATTATGCACAAGTGATGAATTGTCTGATGAAATATGGAATACCAGGATGAATTTGCATTTCAAATGAACATACTTTTACTAAAAATTATATATTGTTTATCTGAAATGCTAATTTAAGTGGATATTTTGTGTTTATTCCAGGTATGCCTCTGCTATTATTTTTGGCTGTCCTGAGGATTCCACATAGGGCAATATCTCTGAGTCTGTGCTCATGACTATCACTCTAACAATTGAGTCAAGGATCCACTTCTAGGTCTTTCTTTAAAGTATATTGGAGATGGGAATGTCATAAACTTTCTTGCCTGAGCCTATTTCAAACTAAATCCTCAGATATCAGCTTCAGAGTTGCTAGAATAAAGTTGGGAGCCACTTGCATGCTCTATTAACATTTTTATTTCAATGCATAAGTTATGCTGAGAGTAGTTCTCACATTGATTTCTTTAAGATAATCAGACTATTTTCCACTGTGGCTCTCTAAACCCCCTCACATTCCTGCCGAAACTGTAAGAGTTCCTTTTATCCACACTATGGCCAACATTTGTTAATTTCACTAGTAAGGATCTTGTATGACCTGATTTCTATGCTGTTTAAGTTTCTGTTTTAATAAGGTCTAAATCAACCATACGAATTTTCAAAACTTAACATACTTATCCCATTTTTAAATACATTTTTATTCTAAAAATTCTGGTATAGAGGGGTTACAGTAATGTGAACAAGGGCACGAGCATATTTCCTATCAAACATTATTATCTCTTCCTTTGTTTTTATTCAATGCTCCCTTCCCACCAACCTCCACAACTCCCCCCACTCAGCCTAATTTGTAAAGTTTGTTTTACAGCACAGTGTCTTTTACATCTCATTGTCACAAAGGGTTAACCTGTATCCTCATTTAAGCATTTTGTTTTTTCCTTCCTCTCCCAAATTAGAGAAGTGTATGTACAAAAACAGGGCACTGACATCAAATACCATGAAAACAGGGGTTATATCATGTGGAGAAACATACAAAAAACAAAAAAATAATGACATTATATTTTACAAATAGTTTAGGAACGATAGCAAGAAAGCAAAAAACTCACTTGTGTCCCTATATTGGGGTTCTCTTAGCTTAACATCATTTCTAGGGTCAAAAGTAAATAGCTTTAAATCTTTTCTGCGTGTCCCAGACATATATTGTTTATTGCATATATATAAATGAACACAATAGGATTTAGGTTTCTTTGGACCTGGCTTACTTCACTTAATATGATTTTTCCATGTTTTTCCATTTTCTAACAAATGAGGCAATGCTATTCTTTCTGATGGAGGCATAGAATTCCATTATGTATATATAATACATATATCATAGAAAATTATAAATGATATATAATATTTTATTCAATTATATATAATTCCATTATCCATATAATATATATATATATACATATATATATATATATATATATACCATATTTTTTTGTCCTGTCATCTAGATTGGATCTGTATCTTAGCTATGGTAAATAATTCTGCAATAATCATAGGTGTGCTGGTAGCTTTAGTAAGGATAGGAGAAACCCTAGTTTTACTAGGGACAGGCGGAGAGTTTCTCAATACAGATCAAGAAATACAACAAATCAAAGAAAGGTTGGACAAATCTGATAGGATGAGTAGCAGTGCTTCTGCATGGCAGAGGACATAGCTAGGAAAATCAATAGAAAAGTCATGGATTGGGAGAGGATCTTCCAAAAATACATGGAACTCAAAAGATAAAATCCTCCAAGAACAAATCCTCAAAGGAACAATTGTCTGATAAGTGGGCTAAAGACATAAAGAGAAACTTCTCTGAAGAGGAAATAAGAATGCTCAATTGACACATGAAGAGATGCTCAACCTCTCTAGCCATGAAAGAGATTCAAATGAAAACAACATTAAGATTGCACCTAACATAGTGAGGGTGGCTATAATCAAGAGATCTAATAACAACAGTTGTTAGAGTGCATGTGGCCAGAAGGGAACATTATTGCTTTGTTGGTGGCAATATAAACTTGTTCAAACACTTTGGAGAGCTGTATGGAGTTTCCTCACCTACTCCACATAAAGCTCCACTACGACTCAGCAATCCCACTTTTTGGCATTTACCTAAATAATCACATACTTTTCCCATTTTGTGTTTGCAACTAACACTCCAAACAACACTCCTACTTTCTCTTTTTCTGTACAATAAACTTTCAAAGTCTACCAAATTTTCCTACACAGCTTAGGTTCTTTTAGGTTCAAGAGTACAAGAATTGTTCTCTTTCACCTAAAACTAGAACTTTCATCTTGGAAATAAAGATTCATTCCACTTATGGTGGCACACACCTGTAATCTCAGCATTCGATTAGTAAAGGTAAAATCATCCAAAGTTCAAGGCCAGTCTGAACTACGTGTAAAAAGGAAAAATGAATTCTTTTTTCCCTAAATGCTTGCTTTTCCAAAGACTGCCAATGTGCACTTGATTCATCCCACAAGAAAACATAAAAAACTAGCAGGATTTTCACCATGACTATTTGAAAACAAACTCTAGTATTTGTAAATCCAAGATTAAATATTCTGACATTTAATCTTTTAACAGTAACAAAAGCTAAACCATAAGCTCTTTCAAGGGTTATAACTCCTTCATCTTATTTCACAAATTTCCAGGCGATAATAAGAAAAAAAATAATTCAATATGACATTCCTGATGTTACCTACTAGAAGTTCAAAACAGTTCAGCTCTCATGTAAATTAATTTAATAATTCAACGATAACATGATAATTCTTCCATTAGTTCATTCTGTCAATTTTAATGCTGTATTCATCTCAGAGTTTGCAGTAAAATGGTAGTGCCAGTTCAGTTCATGATAATTACATACACAAATATATAACCCTAGAATTTACGGGACAAGAAAACTTTTTATAGAATTGCCAGCTACTTTTTAAAAAATCACATCATTTTGCAATAGATGCCACTCTAATGACTAAAGTTTTCAAGGGAATGAATACAAATACATTAACTTATATATGATAACAAGAATTTTCCTGTTGTTGACATTAGAAGATAATTGTACAACTGCACAGCACATAGGTCATCAAAACCAGGACATGTTAAGAAAGAGAAAGAAAAAAGTGAGGTAGATTATTAAAATATTTGCTACTCTTTCAATGTGGTCAAATTGTATATGTTGAAGCAATACTTACCAATATAGATAAACACCTGGAAAATTTATATTAACCCTACGTGTTTGCTTAACAATTTCTATGTTCATATCAATTTATTTGGACTATACTTTCTTACACATAGTTTTGAAGTATTTGGTAGGACATGGTGCAATCCTTTTTCACCCTATACTTCCTCGGTATCAAAAACAGAATTTTTTTTCTTACATTAATTAGGGAAGCATCGATCTTCCCATTTTTGTAATAGGAATAACCTATATGGCACTTGCAGTAACATTTACAATAAATCATAATTTTACCTACCTCCTGCCTACGCTAATGTCTTCTTCAAATATACTAAGATAACAAGTATGTTCTCAAATATCTGCAGAATTTGCAAATATTGATATCTCTTTTCAGAAGTCAGTCTTCTGAAACTTCTCATATTGCCTTATTGAATTGCTATATTCACATAGAGATTTGGCATTCATATTTATGAAAATATAGCTAATTGTATATCATTGAATATCTTCTCTGTTATGATTTAATATTATGACTGGGACTATTTTACAAACATTTGCATTTTTCACACATCCTAAAGGGAAAAAAGCTTTTATCTGATTAAACATAGAGGCAACATATACATGAAATACCTTTTGTAATTTTATTGAAGATTTTTGTATTGTATCACTTCAAAATTTTGCATACATTGTATAAATTCAGTCAATTCATGTCAGTCTTCTCATCAAAATAATACATACCACTTCACACTTGGATGAGCAAAACTTTGAGAAATGTGTAAAGGAGTAGAGTAGTCATTTAAAATCATGAATAAAGTACTTCCAAATTTAGTAAGGTTCTAGCATTTTTATATCACATTCTGACATAATTGTCAAAACTCTGTACTTCTTGACAGAACATTCAGGTTTATGAAAGAGATGTATTATAAAAGTGTTATAAACCTTTTCAGAAGATTGTTTATTCACCATAAGGCTAACTTTGTAAAGATAGACCTAAACCATAGAACTTATGCCATTAGTAGTGTTACAACAATATGGTAACAGCAAATGTAACATCAGTATACAAAAGGTAATATATTGGATATGATATTTACAACTTGGGTGGTGGGATATTGGAGATTGAAAGAGAGAAAAATGACGAAAGAAGTAACATGTATCACAAGAATTTTATTCAGTCCCTTATTGATTTAATGATACCACCTTTGGATCTCACCTTGAGGATAACATTGAAATTTAACAAAAGGTAGACCTAAATCATAGAACTGATGGAAAGTCGAGTTTCACTTACAGAATTCACTTTTAACGTGATGAGAATGACAGCATCTATTAACAATTCATTTAATTATTATTTTGCAATTAGCTATCTTTTTGATATACAAGACAAAGACAACATAAAAGAATTTTAGACAAATAAGCCAAATGGTATATTTTAAATTCTGTTTTCTTCACTAATACATATGATATAATTGTTAGGTATTAAAATCAAATACAGTGACAACAGAGATCTGCAACAGGAGGAAAACAATGGAATAGAAACAAAAACTCCCATAGTATAGTATGAACAAGAAAAAACACATACCAAAAAAAACGCTTATGCGAATATTTTGACTTAATTTTATTTGCCATCATAATTTATAGTTATATATATGCATACACATGCATTTAAATGTTTATATACATATACATATATACATATACATATACATACGTACATATTGACTCATACATACACTAGATATTGCAAATAAGGGAAACCATGGTACATATGTAAATGTACATATATATATATATATATATATATATATATTGAGCTTTTATGTTCATCTGACAAACTTACCTTAAACATATACTAATTATTGAAAATAAATGATAAGCATTATCTTGATGGTGTACAAGTGACAATCCAAATAATTCTGAACAGAAGGACACAAGCAGGATTAGAAACTTACTTCAAAAGTCCACTGAAAAGAGACAAAACCTGCCTCGGGAAATACATTCAGTATATGATGTTCAGACAAAATTACCTCACATAAAACTATTAGATGCCAAATTACAACCATTATGTAAGTTGGGTGAAGATTTCAAGATCATTTATTAATGCCTTTTGATATCATTTATTTCCTGTACTTTGGTGTTGATTAAAATCGAAGACCTTAACCTTTGTTCAAATCAATTTGGTTAAAAACTAATTAACTAAATGGACATGAAAAGTGTTTGACGGATTCATTGTAGTATGAGATAATAAATTTGACACGATAGTAAAAGGCAGAAATTCAAAATTAAGGATCTATATTAATAGCTAAAATTCTCTTTCTATTATCGTTTGTTACATTTAATTTTAGGTGAAAGTCATCTTGGCCAATATTTTGAGATGTCCACTACACTAGTAATAAAATGATGAAGAAGAGATGAAAACTACCTATTGAATATTAATAAAATAAGCCAAAAATGCATGAAATATGTAGAAGAAAGTGAATCGAGGAACATTCTATAACTTTCTAACTCTTTGAAAGAGTGATGAAAACCAAAATATCCAATATCATTCTCCTTGAGATCAATGCAATGTTGAGTTTTCAAAAATACTTCTTCAAGAGAATTTTAGAATAATGAATTTGACCATTTTTTCTTACTTGAGTCAAAGTTAAATTACAGTTTTCTATTATACAATTAGGATAAATGTTAAGATCTATACTTCCTGCATATTTTGAATGTACTGATGTGCCAGAAGCAAACCCTGTCCAAGACCTTACCAATTATAGATATCAATTTACAAATGAGTACAATCAAGTACCACTTGTGTTGCACATAAAATCTTGCATTGTTCATATAAACTGGTATATTTTCCTTTCTAAAACTACAGTTTAGTTTTAGACATTATTGCACATGAATAAATAATACACTAGCCCCATTTCTGCTGCTAATTGAACTGGTTCTTTAGGCACATTTTACGAATATCTACATTATGAAAAAAATTGGAATATTGTATTTAGGATTTAGGTTACATATGCGAGTTCATAAGACAATCACGAGACATGCTAGTTTTGAAAACAGGTTGTTTTTAGTGATATGCATATTCAGCAGTTTTATTTTTCCTATTGAATAATAATAAAAAATTGAAAAATTTGCATAAAACGATGAAAATGACTACAATTCTTATGACTGATTCATTTTTAACAATTATTGAAATCCTGCAGAGTCTATAAGTAAACTGTACCATTTTTCTATTCATATTGCAGTTTGTCTCAAGGAATCAATATAAGGAGAGACCTCTCACAAGGTATATTAAAATGGAAGAATAAGAGATTATAAAGTGATTGAGTGTTTCTGCAAGTTATACACAGTGACCAACATAAACTAAGAACAGATATTTTCTGACACATTCCTACATTTTTGCATAAGTGTTAATGGAAGAAAATGGAAGCCTGTTTGTGGTGGGTAAAGAAATTATCCATGACTATGTTTTCAGACTCTATGTTAGATTTTTTCCAGGCATAAAATACCTGTTTAAGGAATGAAAGCCAGTATAATAACGAAGAAATGGATAAATTCTTGATTTTATAAGTTCCAAATATTCACTATTGCTAATCAGCTTATGGATGTTTACCTGAGAAAACGGTGATTTGTTTGTATTCATTTTGTTACAGTTATTCAGATTGTTTCCTGTCATTCTGACTCTAGTCTTGCCACAAAGGAAAATTTTCATTAAATCTTTGTTACTCAGCCTGTGTGTACCATTTGACTGTATGTTCTTCATACAAATTCCAAATGTTCTTAAATACATCAATGTCATTGACTAGAATACAAATTCAGTGATTGTTTCCTGTTTCTTCATGAGTCAATCTGTCATATCATTATATTTTCCCAACTTATACAATGTGCCCTAATTATTTCTAATTGTCGCTATCAGTTGGCAACTTCTATGAAGAAAAACAGTGGAATTCTACTCCATCTGTACAATGTGTTGAATTCTTTCAAACATTGTGACTAAATGTATTTCTCTTACTTGTTTGGAAAATAGTGTTAAGAAAAGTAACTTGTAGATATTCGCCTTCTGGAACACTAAGGAAGACAGAGAAAATATCACCGGATTAGAAGAAAGAATGAGAATGAAGATCAGATTGCAGGCTGGTCAATAACAGGGAAAATTTCATCTAGTGTTCAAATGAACTGAATTTTAGTACAGTTGAAATGAATTTCAGATCATTTCACCATAAGAAGAAAGAATTGGATATTGTGTTATACAGTGACTCAATTGACTAGAGCACATGTGCTGAAATTTCTGGTATCTTGGTTCTTACCTGAGCTCACAAGAATGATGAACACACCCATACTAGAGAGTAAGAAAATCTGATCATTGCTTCTGAGAAGCTTTCTGATTGGAATCATTTCCTGCCCATCTTTGGTGCATCTAATTAATTTCAGGAGATAGCAAGTACAACCATACCGTCCCACCTTTTCTCACTACCTGTGTCCAAGTTATTTGGATTGTTCAGAAATTTTGTCAGATTCTCCATTTAAAGACTAAACAGACTTCTAAGTCTTCTCTCCCATGTCATTCTTGTTAAAATCGTCTCAAACCATGTGCATAACAATATTGAAATGCTTCAGTTCCTTAGGATTCATAAAATAGTAATTCCAAACAGGCAGATTTGGAAACCCACAATAAGATGCCCTTATTATTGTAACACCAAACAGATTTATTACCATTTTGTTGTTCATATACACTAGATATTTAATAAAGTAACTTGCCACTGAATAATGCATACTTTCAATGTCGATATTTAATTACCCATACTCCCAAAGTTCCCTCAGTGCAAAATCAAAACCGTAGTAGAAGATTTTGATAAAAAAATTGCTTGATATTTTTGAAAAATAATGATAGGAAATGTATCTAATACTAGAACAGTGACATATACTAGACAATAGCTTCTACATAGTGTCTACTGATATATTTTATTCCCACTTTTAAAAAGTTGTATAATTAAATCATGTTTTTATAAATTCATAATTGACATTCATGTTCTACATAAACCTGTCAACTGAGGCATTACTGAAAAATTATCCAATTATTATTTATATTCCAGGATATCGGTGAGTCATTTATACAATTTTGATTAAATGTAATATTAATGCAAAAGCTTATGTTTACATATGTATATATATAAATGACATTTTCACTGATATATCTCTATATATTCCATGTTTATTTCTTATATTATTTATTAACATCAATATTTGTTTAATAAAATATACTATATGCACATAAAAAATCCTTCTGTGAAACTTTCTCTTTCCTGCTTATTTTAGTTAACATTTGCAGTACTTGTTTTGAGAATCTTTGCCTGTTTCACTGTTACTTTGAATCATTATGAATACAAGATGTGAATTAAGAAGATATACAGAAATATAAAGCATATCTACAAGGCAGGCAAAGCAACATATGTGTCAGAAACTGGATAACTTCTAAAAATGGCTCATATTGAAATTACCTTCTAATAAGCGTAAACATAAAACTTGAGAGATTTATGAAAAAATAATCACTCTCATTCTCATACAAAATCTACCTTTAGTAGAAAGTTGTCACCTTTTTTTCCGAATGATGACCTAGAATGTTCATTAAAGTTTTATATAGAACCAGCATACAAATGTAACCCAAATCAATTTGAAATAGAAAATTTGCACTTGAAATGTGCAAATGTGATGTGTTTGCATCATTGTTCAGTAGTCACCTTTCATGAACACAAACACTTTCTGAAAGCTCAAATAACACAGCCTGTTTCGTTCCTTAAGAAACCATTTTCAAATTTTTCCTAGCTATCAATATGAAAAAAAGATACTAAAGAAGTGAAGAAAATAGTATTTATAAATTGATTTATTGCAGCTGTGTGGGACATGGAAAGATTGCAGAACAACTTAGCAAGAAGGAGCAGTTGATATCTATATGAAAATGTGTGAAAAAATTAAAATACCTAGGAGTTAACTGAAGAAGTGAGGGACCTCAATGATGAAAACTTTAAAAACCTGAAAAAGGAAATTAAATCCTGACTAAAGAAATGGAAAAACAAACAAACAAACAAAAAAACACGTCCCATGCTCTTGTATTCAGCGGTTTATCATCATGTAAATGGCAATATTGCCAAAGGCTATCTCCAAATTCAATGTGATACCTATCAATATCCCAACCTTATTCCTCAAGGAAATAGAAAAAGTAATACAGAAATTGGTATGGAACAATGAAAGTATACAAATAGCCAAAAGAACCCTTACCACAAAGAACATCACTGGAACAATACCAATACCAACCTTCAAACTCCACTTCAAAGACATAGTAATCAAAAGAGCATGGCACTGGCACAAGAACATATCTGAGGACCAATGGAATAGAACAAAGAATGGAACAATGGACTGGACAAAGTAATAAACCCACCGTCCTATTGCCATCTAATCTTTGATAAGGGAGCCAAAAAAATAGAATGGAAGAAAAAGAGACTCTTCAATAAATGGTGCTGGCCAAATTGGTTAAACCTCAGGAAAACTACTGCTACAATTTTAGATATCACCCTGCACCAGAATCATCTCCAAATAGATCAAAGACATAGAAGTCAAAGAAGACACTCTGAAAATATTACAGGAAGGAACAGGAGAAACTCTAGGGCTACTTATCATTTTCTTATTTTTAGTGGTAATGTTTTTTTTCCTTTTAATAATAAGTTTCTTATTGTGAAAATTACTGTGCAGGGGGGTTACAATTACATGAGCAAGGTAATGGGTAAATTTCTTATCTAGCATTGAATGATAACACAGAAACACAACAAATCAATGAAACTTTTGACAAATGGGATCGCATGAAACTCCATAGCTTCTGCAAGGCAAAGGACATAGCAAGCAAGATCTATAGAAATCCAAACGATTGAAAGAAGATCTTCACTACCCATAAAACAGACAAGGATGTCATATCTAAAATATATTACGAACTCAAAAAATTAAATCCCCTAACAAAAAATCCTCAAAGAAACTACCATCGATTAACAAGTGTGCTAAAGACTTAAAGAGAAACGTCTCTGAAGAAGAAATAAGAATGGCCAATAGACATGTAAGAATCGGTCAAGTTTTCTAGCAATAAAATAATTGCAACCCCCGATATCACAGTATTTGATTCAATTGTCCTGCAACATATATGTAATTTTTTTTTTGTAATTCAGGGGGGAGAGCAAAATAACAAAATCATGAAATAAGTATATACGACGACCTATTGTAACAACTACATGTACAAGACACTACGTTGAAAAGGAACTTTAAAATTTGCAAAGGAGTTGAAGGGAGGAATTGGAGAGGGGAGAGAGTAAACAGGTGGTACGGAAAAGCAAATAAAGGGGGAAAAAGTTCGATATGATATGAAATTTTTACCTTGCTTATAAAATTATAAGCGTTCTGTGTAGACTCTTTTAATAAAATTGCATATTTAAAATACAGAAATAAAAATAACAACAGAGAAAAACAATATTGAGATTATACCTTACACAGTTATAATCAAGTATAATGAAGAATGTACTACCAACACATGCTGGAGGGGAGGTGGCAAAAAGGGAACACTACTGCATTGTTGGTGGCAATGTCTGCAAAGAATAGAGATTCCTCAAAAACTACACAGAGAGTTATCTTATTATCAAGCAATCCAACTTTTAATCATTGACCCAAATGATATCAAATAAGGCTGTTCTAAAGCTACCAGCACAAGTATGTTTATTGCAGCGTTACTTACCATAGCTAAGATATGGAACCAACCAAAATGCCCCTCAGTAGATGAATTGATCAAGGAATATACATAATTCTATATCTCTATCAAAAAGAATGACATGGTACCATTTGTTAGGAAATGGCAAGACTTAGAAAAAATATACTAAGTGAAATGAATCAGACCCAAGAAACATAAGTTCATGTTTTTCCTTATCAACAATAAATAGTATGTGTTTAGGATAAGTAAAAGAGTTCTAAGGCTATGTACATTTCACCAGGCAAGCTGATTCTAAATGAAATTAACTCCATAAAGTGATAGAAGTTTTTAAGTTTCTTACTCTTCTTTTTAATGTACTTAAAGTTTACTGTGTAATTTTAGTAGTTGCTGTTCTTTGTATGTTCTTCCCCCATAGAATGGAATAACTCCGATTGTCACTATATTTGCTTTTAGTGTCTTGCATTTTGTATACACATTTTTCTAATTTGGGAAGGGGATTAGAAATATCAAAATGCTGGATGACCCATATTAACAATGAGATGTATGATATACTATGTTGAAAACGAACCTTACAACATTGGGTGGGGGAGGGAACAGTTGGGGAGGTAGGGCAGATAGGGATGGTAAGGGAAAATTAAGGAAGGTTAACAATGCTGTAGAGGAATGG
Organism: Dipodomys spectabilis; assembly: GCF_019054845.1. NCBI lineage: Eukaryota > Metazoa > Chordata > Mammalia > Rodentia > Heteromyidae > Dipodomys > Dipodomys spectabilis. The sequence goes on along the minus strand of NW_024871210.1, from coordinate 5,634,128 downwards.
ATTCATCATCTTGCTCATGTAATTGCAACCCCTCTGCAGAGTATCTAAATCACACACACACACACACACACACACACACACAAGAAAAGTGTGGGAAATGAATTCACAGTGTTTGACTACTGAGTGCTCATACATATTTCTTCCACAGAATTATAATCAAACAAAGAATAGTAAGAGAAAGTGAGATGTTGTCTCCCGGGTTCTGGCCAGCAGTAGGCATTTCTGTTTTCATATATGGAAAGAGGGCTGACTTTCCTCTGTTGGTTAAAAAGAAATAAGGATTAATGTTTACATCACAGTAACTGTGTCCCCACCCAGAGAAGACTCTACACCAAAGTATTGACTGTTGTAGAAAATTCTGAGTGGGATATCATCCATTGTTGGGAGGAAGGGATACTAAACTTCTTTTGGTGAATTCAGTTAACTTTATAAAACAGATCTCAATCCCTTGCCCTCATTTCCTTCTTCCCCATCTAACTTATACATACTATCTATTTGGCTCGTGACTATCACTGGGACATTTCTCTCCTAATGGCTTGTTTTCTTTCTACAAATGACATCCCAAGTTATATTTACTAAAATTTTCTCCAAGTGGGCACTATTGTTCAAAAGTATTGATAAAAGTATCAAAATACTTTACTTCACCACACTTCAGAAAATAGCAATTTCCATTCTATTGATCTTGAAATTTACTTCTACTCCTGTCACTTTTTTGTGGGTCCTATGTTTAAATGTCTTCTGTCTCTGCTTCATCGCCTACTAAACACTGTTCTACTGAAATTGAATTCTGATTGAACAACAGCCCCAGTCTCAAACTTTGACTCTTATGATACACAATGATTCCTTTGCTTTGTGATATATATCATCTCTAAGAAACAGTTACCTGAATGATTCTTCCTACCGGTCTTATAACCATAGTAGTAATCAAGATAGATGTAAAACAATTGCAAATCCTCTTTCAGATGAGTGTATAGTTTAATAGGTGTTTGATATTTTTAAAGGGTTAATGGAATTGGTTAATTCGGACATCCGTAACTTAGAAAATTTTTTCCAAATTCGTTCAAAAGTTGTCCTTTTACTCGTTGTTCCTTTAATGGTTGTCCATGATGAAGAAAAAAAAGCTTGAAAATTATGAAATTTGGTGAGTACAAAAGGTTTAATTTCTCTTGCTTGCTATATGTGACCCTAATCTGTGAAATACAGAAATCAATATAGTTGAGTTCACATGTGTCTAGCTACAAAAAGATTTAGAATTGAATACATTCCACTGTTAGCTTTTCCTTTCATTAAATAAATCACATTTAAGATAGCTAATTTTGAAATATGTAAGCACAATTTTTCTTGAAAAATTTCGCTACCTATAGAACTTGTTGACATTTACTTGCTGTCACAATGGAAGAAGGTACACGTTTTAAGAATTTATTTTCTTGTTCGAGTTCACCTTATTTTCTTCATTTATTGATTCACAGAAATTATACTTACCGGAGCAGAAGTACAGATTAGATAGCATTAGTCCTGATGGACTATGAAATTTTAAACATGTGAGAGTACAACAGAAGCTAAATTCCACAGTAATACTGTGTCATTGTTTATCTTCCTTCTCCTAATAGGGATTCCTAAGGTATTCTATACGTCTAAAAGTGAATAACAGCAAAGATATGTATTTTCTGCAATATACTGCTTTTTGTCCGTACAAGTTTTTTTTCCTTTTCGGAGGAATCTATTGATCATGAGATTTTATTGCAATGTCCCTATGATCAAAAGCTTAAAATTAGGTTCTGCTAGTTCTTATACAATCTGGCGCAGTGTAGAAAGGTAATGTTTCAGTGGAAAACGTTGGTACCACATAAAGTCTGCATTTCATGGATAAATTTTGGTATCTTTACAGGTAAATGTTGGAAAAGTATGTCGATTATGTGAGAGAGTGTGTGGGAACTAATGTCATGGATCACACTTTTGTATATCCTCTGATATCTCAGTAGAATTCAAAGGAAATTATGACATTGGAAGTTCAAATTGTGTACTTCTAGAAAAGAGCGTATGTGTGATGTTGTTTTGGACAATTATTTTAAACTGTGTTTCCCAGATTTCACTTACTTTGGAGAAGGTTTTTACTTACTATTACCTAATGATGAAAAGTAAATTACTGACATTATTAAAGGTTAAATTTTAATATGTTAAGACGTCCACTGTATTGTCATGTGACCTGAATTTAGCTTGAATCCTTTAGATTTCAGGCCATGGTTATAAACTGATAAATTTTAGGTACTCATTGCATTTTTTCTATATCTAGGGTATTGATTTTAAAATGCTCTTAGTTTGATTAAAAAAAATAACTTCATAGTGGATGAATGTTAAGAAAAGTGTGTGGGAATTTTTTTTTTCTCAATTTAACATTACTACAGTAAGTTCTAGAGCCATAGGAGAGACAGTTTCTGCTGTTGTGTTTTGTAACGACAACACCAGGGATGTTTTTAAATATCCTTTTCTATCACATTTTGCATACATTCATCAAATACATATAAATAAGCAATATTTGCATACACAGAGGCTAAAATTTTGAATATACTTATGTTTCGCAAGTATGACAAAAAAATTTCATGAATTTTCTCACTGGTTCTCCATGTATGAAATCATATCAGTGAAGGAGTTTGAGTCCGAGTATCACTTTTTGAAACAAGCCTGGACACAAGTTTCATAGAAACTCTTATATGAGCAAGCAAATGAGAAAAAAGGTTTCCTTGCTAACTAACCAACCTACCAAGCCAACCATCAACCACTCAATCATCCCAACAACCAAATAACCCACCGTCCAACCAGTTGACCAACCCATCTTTTCTGAGTGAGGTCAGACCTTTGCTAGAGGTCATCACAAACATAATTTTTTCCTGGGATGCTATCCAAAACCCTACATCTCTGTGAATGCTTTCTATTTCTTAGACTCCTTACTCCCTGAACCTCCCTGCATCCATCTTCACCAGCGATTCCTGATACTGGTGCAGGACTTCCTGCTGTCCCTGGCCTTCTATGGCTGAACTGGCTGCAGCATCGTGCTATGCCTTTGCCCAATGCTCATCCAATGCTTGTCCATGCCCTCCTTGTGGTTGATGGAGGTAAAGAAAGTGGAAGAGGACGACAAGGAGGAGGAGAGCAGCTGCTTCCTGTACAGTCCCCCCGCCCCGCACCTACCTGGGGCACGATGGGTAATTCAAACGAGGCTCTGAATACACTGTGGAGGAAATAACAATCGCTGACCACTAGTAGCCTATTTTCCCTTTCCTCTCCTTGGCATTTATGTAAATATATTCTCGCCAACCCTCAGGCCCAAAAAGTGTTTGGGGCTGGATCAAGCCCTGGGTAGCCTTGAACTGGCAATACAGAATAGCGTGGAGTTGAATATGGGACCCATTGCCTTTAAATTCCCTCACACAAGTACATGGCCAGGATAACAGTTATTTGCCAGCCACTAGCCCTGCCATTCCCAAGGTCAGAATCCAGTTCCCTGGACATTCCACATGGATAGCGAGACCCAGGAGGGAAACCAAGCCACTTCAGACACCCCAGCTCCGAAGGATGTATGTAAAATGGTCTCAACTTCTCCCTCATCCTTTATTTCCCTTAGTTCCAGCTTACCCTTCTTTTCCCCTTCTTCCTCCCTTCCTTTCTTTATTTCTTTTTCCTTCCTCACTCTCATTTTATATTCCCTCCTTCTTTTCCACTTACCTCCCTCCATTACTACCTTCTTTCTTCCTTTCTCTTCCTCGTTCATATGTTCCTTGTCCCTGGTTTCTTTCTTCCCTTCTTCCTTCCTGTCTTCGGTCCTCCTTTCCCTACTTCTTGTCTTCCTTGCTGTCTACTTTCCTCCTTTCACCCTTCATCCCCTCTTTCCCCTCGCTTACTTCCATTCTTCCTTCTTCCTCCCATTCTTTCCTACTTCCTTCTTCCCTCCTACCTTTCTACCTTCTTTTCCCTCTGCCCTCCTTTCTTTATATCTGTCTTCCTTCTTTCCTTACATGCTCCCTCCCTTCCTTCCTTCTTCTCCCTCTCCATGTATATATCTTCCTTTGCCCCTTTCTCTTCCCTTAATCCTTAGGCCCTTCCTTGCCTCCATCCCTATTTCTTTGCCAACTCCACCTTCTTAGCCTGATCCATACTTCCTTTCATCTTCCGTTTTCCTATCCCCCTTCCTTTCCCTCTTCTTTCTATCATTCCTTGCTTCTCTTTTCCCTTATGGCCTCCTTTTTCCCACCTTCATTGCCCCACTCCCTCTCTCCCTTTGCCACCCTCATCCCTCCTTCTCTACCCACCATCTGCTATCACAATTTGCACAGCTTGGCTAAAGGAGGAACCTGGGTGTTCCAAGCAAGAAGCAGATCCTTAGGATAACAGTTCCATCAAACAAACGATCAAGTTGAGGCCTTCCTACCCAGGGAGCAGCAGGACAAAGAAAAGGAAGGGAAGGAGAGGAAGAGGAGAAAGAAATAGAAACGAAGAATTTAGGAGATTCTTTCACTTCACAAAGGGCCTGTCTCAGGAAACCATGGTCTTTCTTGATATTGAAAAAAACAGGTAAACAAAAACAAACAAAACAACATAACAAGGCCTGTGGTGTAATTTTGGGAACTTTAATCTTCCCACAGCAGGGCAGGTGGGCCTCTGGACATGAGTAAGGTGAGGTGAATGTAGAAAATGTCTGGGATCAATATCAATCCCTCAACCCTAACATGAAGGAAAAAGCAGCTGGCAAGGTAGAGAACACCTTATGCAAAGCATTGCCTGGTTCGTGAAACTTCTCTCAACCCTCTGTGTGTGCACATGTGTGCTTCATACTTTGGTATTGCAATTAATTCTGTTTTTGGACAGCTGTCTCTGTACCCTGTCCATCTACTGATCTCCCAATAGTCTGGAAGGCCTGATAATGCCCTCTCCTCCCTTTCTATTGAAAGCATACAAGTGTAGAGCCCCTCCCCCCACACTCATTTCACGGTCCCTGCCTCCCAGCCCAGCCCCTCCACTTTCACATAAAGGAACTATTTACATATAAAGCAGAAGCAAATAAACCAAATGTGAGAAATATGGAAGCAGATGGATTGACATCTTTTGTAGCAAAAAGTACATTTTTGATACAAAAACTAAAACTAAAACTAAAAATCATTCTCCAGCCATGAAACAAACTCAGAAAAACAGTTGAGTCTCCAGTATTTGAGCACCAGTATGGAGCACAGAGAAGCTCAGGAACTTTGTCGAGTTTCCTAATTTAAGGCCCCAGAATCATATTCAAGGTTTAGGTCACTTGTTCAAGGCCCAGAATGGAGTTCAGGCCCCAGGCTCCTAGTTCAAGGCACAGGCTGTGAGTTCAATTTCCAAGTCCCATATTCAGAGACCAGGCTACAATTTCAAGGCCCAGAAATGAGCTCAAGTGCCTGGGAAAACATTCATGGCATAGATAGTTAGGTCAATGAACAGCTTGGAGTTCAAGATCCAGGCTGAGTTGAAAGGCTAGGAACCAATTTCAAAGCCTGTGAGTTCAATTCCCAGGAAATGAGCTCAGGCAAGTATCTCTGTTCAGGTCCCATTTCCCTATTTTTCAATCTCAGGTGAAAAGTTCATGTTAGGACATGAATTCCAGTCCCAGGCTGTGAGCTTAAGGCTCACACCTGACTTCAACGCCCAGCTACGAGTTAAATGCCTAGCATCCAAGTTCAGTTCCTAAGCACTAGTTCTAGGAACAGAATTCTATTCTGTTCTAGGAACATGAATTCTATTCCCAGTCCACGAACTGAAATGCAGGCCTGGGTTCAAACCCCATATTTTGAATTCAAGGCTTAGGCCCAGAGTTTCTGGCCCAATATAGGAATTCAAATTCCAGCTCAAGAGTACAAGTCCAAGCCTTTGAGTTAAAGGACGAGGGTATTAATTCCAATCTCAACCCCAATGTCAACTCCCAGGCCAGGAGTTTAACTTCAGGTCTTCAAGCTTGGGTTAGTCAGGGAGGGTAAGGTGAAAGGAAAGAATGAAATGATTTTGGATGGATGGTAGGAGATGGAGGTTAAATGAGAGTAGGAAAAAAGGAAGTATAGAAAGGGAGAAGAGAAAGCTGAAAGGAGGAAGGAAGGAAGGAAGGAAGGAAGGAAGGAAGGAAGGAAGGAAGGAAGGAAGGAAGGAAGGAAGGAAGGAAGGAAGGAAGGAAGGAAGGAAGGAAGGAAGGAAGGAAGGAAAGGAAGGAAGGAAGGAAGGAAGGAACGAAGGAAGGAAGGAAGGAAGGAAGGAAGCAAGGAAGGAAGGAAGGAAGGAAGGAAGCAAGGAAGGAAGGAAGCAAGGAAGGAAGGAAGCAAGGAAGGAAGGAAGCGAGGAAGGAAGGAAGGAAGGAAGGAAGGAAGGAAGCGAAGAAGGAAGGAAGGAAGGGATACAGGAAGGGAGAAATACAGGGCAGGAGCGAGAAAGGTAGAGAGGGAGGGAGGGAAAGAAAAGGGGGAGAAGAAGAGAAGAAGGGGAAAGGGAAGAATGGGAAGTAGTAAGTAAAGAAGGAATAGTAGAAGGAGGGGAAAGAGAAGGATGAATAGTGAAAGGAAGAAGAGCAAGAGGATGAGGAGTGGGAAAAGAGAGGGAGGGTGAGGAGGAAGAGGAACAGAAGAAGAAGGATCTTTCCCAGGATTTAATGTAAGTATTAGTGTTGAATCAATCCAAAGAATTTTATTCATGTTCAAAGTTTGCTTCAAAAATTGCAGGTCATTGATCGTAGGGAAAAAACAAAGGGAGAGGCAATGATGCGTGATAAGAAAGGTATTTATTACCTTTCTTGTGTAATTGTAACCCGTCTGTAAGTATTTTCACAAAAACAAACTTATTGAGAAATTGTAGCCAATTTTTGATACTATTCAATAGGTAAATGTTGCTGTATAAATATGCACATCATCAAAAACAACCTGTTTTCAAAATCACCATGTCTACTGATCATCTTCTGAATTCATATGTCTATACGACACTCTAACTGCACTGTTCCATCTTGCTTTCACATGGTAGATCTTCAGAAAAAAATGCTTGATGTACCAGTCCAATTAGAAACAGGGCTGTATTCAGTTTATTATGTATTAATGTACAATACTGTCTGAAAACAAATTCTATTTTCAGAAAGAAAGACAAGCATTACACCGGTTTCTGTGAACAATATAAGATACTATGTGGAAAAGCATTAATAATTAGTGATTGAACTCATGTGTAAAATTGTTAAAATTGATATGACCTTAGGTAGCTTGTGCTTTCTGCATTTCCATGCTTCCAAAATAGCTAATAGAGTTCTTAGCATTTATCAAAGTTGTACACAAGTGATTGCTATTTTTCTTTGACTCAAGATAAAATGAACAAGTGTATTTTTCTAAAATTTTCTTGTCGTTCTCTGAAAGAGATTAAACGATACAGTGTGTTCCATGACTGCCTTTCTTCTTCACAGTTCATGCATTTTTTTGGTCAAGTGGTTTTGAATAATGTTCAGAGTTCCCATCATCTGAAAATGACAGGAAATAAATGATATCAAAATATATGAAAATAAGGTGAAATGTATGATTTTGTAATTGTCAACCAAATTATATGATGGTTAAAATTCAGCAGATAATAATTTTATCTCACTAAGTCTTAAGAATATCTAATGAATATATTTCTCAAGATAATTTTTATCTCTTCTTAGTGTGAATTTTATAGAAATTATTAAAGTTCAGTTTTTGTCTTTTGTATTCAAATTTATTTTGAGTGTCCCTTCCATCCCATGAATATAAAACTGACCATTTATTTGCTATAATTAGCATATACCTATGATAATTTTATCAGATAAGTAGAAAAGCTCCAGAGCTTTATACTTTGGTAAAAAGACACACACACACACATACACAAACACACACACAGAGAGAGAGAGAGAGAGAGAGAGAGAGAGGGAAAGAGAGAGAGAGAGAGAGAGAGAGAGAGAGAGAGAGAGAGAGAGAGAGAATATATTATTATATAAAATGAAGCTCCAGGAAATGAATATCAAGATAGCTTCAGAACCGTTTATCCTTATGCTTCTGGATTTTAATATAGCATACGATTATTTTTGTTTCTACTTCATGTTCTTCCTCCTATGGTATATTCCTGTTGTCACAGTTTGATTTTGGTTCTATGTTGTATGTCGATTTTTGTAATGATGGGGTAGGAGAATAAAAAATTCCTGATATAAGAATACAGGATGAGTAGGGAGTACTGGAAAGATGGCAGGGGAGAAGCTGTAGGCTAAATAAGCCCTTCAATAGAAAGCAGTTTGTTGTTCCAGAGAAATACACCAAGTGTGCCATCACAGTATAGAGAGTTTGGCCAGAGAGGGAAAATCCAGGCAAGAAGACAGTTCTGAGCACTTAGCAGTAGCTGCAGCTGCGGAGATGGTGGCATTTAAGCCACCTACAACACAGAGAGTCCGGTCAAAGGCTCCAGCCGAAGCAGGTGAGCATATTCTACTCAACACCAGCAAGAACTGTCAAGGAGCAGATATCTTCATTCTGCAGAACCCAGACCAGAGACGATCCAGAAACCAAGAGTATAGCATGAGTAGAATCCTGACATCCTCACTCCTCCTCAGAGAGTGGAAGAGGGAAGGTCACCCCTCGCCCCCCCCACTACTGGATATCTCCATCTTTGATACTGACAAAGGCCCATTGAGCAGCTAGCTCAAACTAAGGCCTTGGAATGAAACAAAAAAGTCATTTAGCAGGTCACAGGAACCTGACCTGACTTGCCAGGCTCAGGTCCACCCAGGAGAAAGTCACCCAGCCTATTCATACACAAGAAGCTTTTAGAATCCATCATAGATCAGACCATAACAGGACATCCCACCATCACAGTATAATCTGCACAGGATCAATTCAGACCAAGGTAAAGATCCTTAAAGCTGTCAAAGAGACAAGAAAAATCACCCATAAGGGGAAACTAATTAGAATCACCTCAGATTTCTCACAAGAGACAATGAAAGCATGATGATTCTGGAGTTATGTATCCATGTCATAAAGACCAACAATTATCAACCAAGAATACTCTACTCAGTAAACTCTCCTTCATAACCCAAGGTCAAATAAAAAACCTTCAATAGCAAAGAAAAAGTGAAAGAATTTATCTCAACCAAAGCAGTCCTACAAAGGATACTTAAAGACGTCCTATACGTAGAAAACCAACAAGACCACACTAAAGGCCAAAAAAACCACACCCAACAGTATAGATCAACTAGATTTAAAACCATGTACCGATTATTTCACCAAACATCATCAGAATGCAGGTTCTTCTCAGCAGCACATGCAACATTTTCCAAAATAAACCATATTTTAGGTCACAAAGCAAACTTTTCCAAGTTGAGAAAAATTGAAGTTATACCATGCATTCTCTAAGGCCACAAGGGAATAAAATTAAAACTCAACCGAAAAAGCCACCAAAGAAAGTCCTGTAACACCTGGATCTGAACAACACACTGTAGAATCACAAGTGGGTCATGGAAGAGAATAGAAAAGAAATGCAAAGGTTCACGATATTCAACAAAAATAAACACACAAATGACCAGCTCCTCTGCGACACAGCCAAGGCAGTACTCAGAGGCAAGTTTATAGGTCTGAGTTTCTACATCAACATATTGGAGAGATCTGAAACCAACAATTTAATGAGACATCTGAATCTCTTTGAAAAAGAGCAGCAAGATAAACCCAATCCAATAGATGGAAATTGTCCAAGAGAAGAAGGATTTAGGGTTTTTTTGTTTTTTTTTTTTATTCCTCATGATTGGCAACCCAGAGTGGTCTAGACTTCACTGGTCCACACCAGGTACTTGCTAGATAAAACTGTCAGATAAAAAACAAAAAACAGAATTAAATGAATTAGAATAAAAAAATTAGAATCAACAAAAGAGAGATTTGGTTCTTCACAAAAATTAACAAAATTGACAGGCCATTAGCAAATCTTATCAGAAAAAGAGAACACACTCAAATAAGTAAACTTAGTTTTGAGAATAGAAAAATCAGAACAGAAAAAAACAAAAACCAGAACATTATAAGGGAATACTTCTCAAAACTTTATGCTAGTAAGTTTGAAAACTTGGCAGAAATGGACCTTTTCCTAGCAAATATCCACATAAGGAAACAAAACCAAGATGAGTTAAACCATCTTAACAGACCCATATCAAGACACCAATTCTCTTCCAAACTCTTCAATGAAATTGAAAGAGAATGTTCGCTAACGAACTCATTCTATGAAGCCATCATAACCCTCATCCCAAAACCCGGAAGGGATTCATCAAAGAAAGAGAACTATAGACCCATTTCTTTAATGTACATTGATGCAAAAATTCTCAACAAAATTTTGGCCAATCGACTTCAACAATTCATCAAATAAATAACCCACCACGAACAAACAGGATTCATTTCAGGCATGCAAAGCTGGTTCAAAATATGCAAGTAAATTAATATAATTCATCACATCAACAAGAGCAAAGATAAGAACCACATGGTTATCTCAATAGATGCAGAAAAAAGCATCTGACAAGATCCAACACCGTTTTATGATGAAGATTTTGGAAAAATTAGTACTCCAGAGAACATTCCTCAATACAATAAAGGCTGTATATGACAAACCTACAGCCTGTATTATACTCAATGTTGAAAAACTAAAGCCATTTACTCTTAACTCAGGAAAAAGACAAGGAAGTCCAGTCTCTCCACTTCTCTTCAATCTAGTATTAGAGTGCCTAGCTACAGCAATAAGAAAAGAAGCAAACATAAAAGGGTTCCAAATAGGGAAAGATGAAGTAGAACTCTCTCTCTTGACAGACGACATGATCTTGTATTTAAAGAATCCAACGGACTCTACTCCCAAATTACTAAAGATGATTCAAAACTTTGGCAAAGTACCAGGGTGTGAAATTAACCCTCAAAAATCAATGGCTTTTCTTTATGCCAACAATGAGAAAAGCATGGCTGAAATTAGGAAACTTCATTCATAATATCCACACAAAAAATAAAATACTTATGAATAAACTTAACCAAAGAAATGAAGTACCTCTCTGATGGCAACTTTATAAACATGAAAAAGGAAATCAGAACACAACTCAGACAGTGGAGAAAACCTCTCACTCTCCTGGATTGGAAGGATCAACATTGTGAAAATGGCAATACTTCTTAAGGCTATCTACAAATTCAATGCAATAGCTATCAATATTCCAACCTCATTCTTCAAGGAAATAGAAGAGGCAATCCAAAAATTCATATGGAACAATAAAAGACCCCAAATAACAAAACATGGAGGAATATCAATACCATTTTTCAAACTCTTCTACAAAGCCATAGGAATCAAAATAGCTTATTACTGACACAAGAACAGAACTTAGGATCAGTGCAATAGAATTGAAACCCGGAACTGAACCTACAGCCCTATAGCCAATTAATCTTTGAGAAGAAAGCAAAAAAAATAGTATGGAAGAAAGACAGCCTCTCTGGTAAATGGGGCGGGCAAAATTGGTTAATCACATGTAGCAAACTAAGCTAGATCCTTATATATCACCCAGCACCCGAATCACCTCCAAATGGATCAAAGACCTGGGAGTCAAAGAAGATACTCTGAAAACATTACAGGATGGATGGAGAAATCCTATGTCTCTTTGGCACGGGCCGAAATTTTCTTAATAAAGACTCAGAAACACAAAAAATCAAAAAGGTTGGATAATTGGGATTCCATCAGTTTCTGCATGGCAAAGGAAATAGCATGTAAGATCAATAGAAAGCCCAAGGATTGGGAGAAGATCTTCACTGAACATACAATTGGATAGGGGTCTTATATATAAAATATACCTGGAACTCAAAAAACAACAAATCCTCAAAGAAACAACTGCCCAATAAATAAGTGGGCTAAGGCCTTAAAGAGAAACTTCTTTGAAGAGGAAAGAATGATGACAAGTAGACACAAGTAGGTCTTATATATAAAATATACCTGGAACTCAAAAAACAACAAATCCTCAAAGAAACAACTGCCCAATAAATAAGTGGGCTAAGGCCTTAAAGAGAAACTTCTTTGAAGAGGAAAGAATGATGACAAGTAGACACATGTAGAAATGCTCTACCTCCCTAGCCATAAAATAAATGCATATCAGAACAGCATTGAGATACCAACTCATCCCAGTTACAATGGCTAAAATCAAGAACTCTAATAACAACAGATGCTTGAGGGGATTTGGACAGAAATGGACCTTACTGCATTGTTGGTGGGAGTGTAAACTTGTTCAACCACTTTGGAAAGCACTATAGACGTTCCTTAAAAGACTTCACATGTGACACAGCAATCCCACTTTTGGGCATTTAACAAATGATCACAAACAAGACCATACTAAAGCTACCAGCACAACTATGTTTATTGCAGCATTATTTCCCATAGCTAAGATATGGAACCAACCCATGATGTCCCTCAGTAGATGAATGAATCAAGAAAATGTGGTATATATACACAATGGAATTCTATGCCTCCATCAGAAAGAATGATATTACCCCATTTGTAAGGAAATGGAAAAAATGGAAAGACTTGGAAAAAAAATATGTGAAGTGAAGTAAGCCAGGCCCAAAGAAACATTGGTCTCATAGTTTCCTTTATTTCCAATAACTAGTATATATCTGAGAAAAACAGAAAAGATCAGATATGGTGATGTTAGGTGAAATGAACCCCAAGATAAGTGTTCAAATATTGTTTCTTTCTTGTGATTGTTTTTGTATGTCTCTCCCCACTGTATAACCCCTGCTTTCACTTTATTTGATGTTGGTGTAATTTGTGGAGGGGAAGAGAAAAGACAAATCGTTCCAATAGGGACACAGGTGGGCCCATTGCAACAATGAGAGTTACAAGTCATTATGTCGTAAATCGAACTTTACTAACTTAGTCGGGGGCTGGGGTGGCAGGGGGGAAAATATATGGGGGTGGGAGATGATAAGGGATGGGAAGGGGCAACAAAGGAGCAGGCAACTATGCTTGATAAGAAATGTACTGCTTGCCTGTGGTTCCAAGAAGATGGCAGAGGAGAAACTGGAGGCTAAACAAGCTCTCACATAGAAAGGAGTTTTAGAGTTCCAGTGAACAGTCCTAAGCCAGAGAATCACACCAAGTGTGCCATCACAGAAAAGATAGTTAGGCCAGAGAGGGAAAATCCACGCAAGTAGACAGATCTGAGCGCTTGCCAGCAGTGGTCGCTGGGGCAGCAGCGGTGGCAGTGGTAGCTGCAGTTGCCAACCTGAAAAACAGAGTTCGGGAAGAAGGAGTAAGATGTGATGGGTGATCAGATTCTACTCAACACCAGCAAGAACCGGACATCTTCAAGGAGTGGGCATCTTCACCTTGCAGTTTGGTGGGCATCTTCATCCTGCAGTTTGCAGAGCAGAGACTACTCATCTTGAATACTGACAAAACTCTGCAGAGCTGCTAGTTCCACCTCAGGCCTTGGAAGAAAACTAGTGTCATTTAGCAGGTCACAAGAACCTAACCTGACTTGCCAGACTCAGCTTCACCCAGGGAAAATTTATCCAGCTAGGGTGCCAGGCCCAAGATTAGCTGTCTTCACTGGATAATCAGAAACAGAGGCTGCCCCTCCCTTCAGTAGCCTTGACAATCATTGAAATTTGGTTAACATAAACCCTGAGAGTGGCTCCAGGCTGGGCTCTGTGAGTTTTGCACAAACTAGCACCCGGAAAAAGCTACTGTTTGCTGAAAGGCCTCAACTCTACCCAGAACCTAGCCTCATCACAGCATCTCCAAACTTGAGGAAAAAGCCATCTCCCTCTTTTGTGATACTCAAAGCAGATCTCCCTCCCATTGAACTAGCCTGGAAAGAGGATCACAAAATCCTGGGTTAAGCAGAGCATTTTTCTCCTTATTCAAACAAACTGACTTAAGAAACCAACCAAGCCACAGAAAAATCAAACACCAAAAGCAGACCAGAGACTCCAACAAGAGGCTGGTTACAGACAAGGGAGATGCAGGATTTTTCCCAACCCCTCCTCCACAAAAAAAAAAATCAAAAATCTTTTCTTCCTTTTTTTTTTGCACGTTGTATAAAAAAAATTTTCTAAAACTTTTTTTTAATTTTTACCTTTTTTGAAAAATATTGCTTTTTAGTAACTTTCTTTTCCTCTTAAAATTTTATTTTGGAGGTATATGTGTGTGTGCGTTTTTCTTTCTTTTTTTTTCCTTTTTCTAAAAACAATTTTTTTTTTGTTTTTTATCTAGCTATACTGAACTTCTGATCTTTTTTCTTCTTTCTTATCCTTTTCACCTTTTCTTCTCTTTCTTTCTTCTTTATGTGACTTAATTGTTGTTCTGCACATCTTCAGATAAACCCGTAGTCGATTATTAGACCTTATCCCCCATTGTGTACACACTTCATCCTCAAATTTATTACTCAATTCAAAACCTTTTATACTTAAATTCATTAATAGCGGGACTATTTCTTTATACCCCTATATTTTAAGTATTCTTATTTTTAAGTTTTTCACATTTCCTCTATATCCCTCCCCTTCTCTCACTATATCCGCGTTCTTCTCTGAATATTTTTTTTCGAACTGCGTAATATTTTTATTTATTACTTTTCTATTTTTTCTGGTCTCTTTTTTTCCCTTTGTCTTTCTTCTTTTTTGCTCTCTCTCTACTTTCACCCTATCCAACCTATTTCCTGCTTTGAGATTAGTACTTAATTAACTCTCCCTGTGCCTTCCCACATCACTCTATTCCTATTTTTTACCCACATCTCTCCCTAAACCTAATAATTGCTGGATTACCAAAATTCTTCTTTTCGGTTTGCAGCCCATTAACATATAGATCTTTGATGTTGAATCTGTTGAACCAGATTGTATATGCAGACAAATGACTGTGCAAATACAGACTTTGGTTGTGGTTGCCTTAGTGTTCTAGCAAAAAACGTGTTATTTTCATCCCAAATGGTCAGAGTAAGCTGGAAAAACACAAGAAAAATGACAAGTCCGGGTATCTCAACTGCTATTCATTATAAGAAGGGGATAGAACAGATAATGAATAATCCAGAGGAGAGTTCCCACATAGCTCTACAAACACTGCTGGCAAACATGATAAATGAAAAGATTGAAAACATACAAAGGACTCTGTATGAGCGTGAAAGGGAGAGAGAGGAGGCAATCCAAAAATTTATACAGGAATATCATGAGCGTGAGGAAGCTACTCAAAAACAGATAAAGAATTTGTGTGAGTTGCTTGAGAATGCTCAAAGAGAAAGGCAGGAATGGCGTGAACAGGCTGAGAACACTCAAAGAGAACTACAGGAATGGCATGAACGTGAGGAGGCTAAGCAAAGAGTAACAAAGGAATTGAGAGAGCAGGAAGAGAATACACAAACATCACTAAAGGCATTCATGGAATCCATTAAAAAAGAGCTGAAGGAAGTCAGGGAGACCACAAAGGGAATGCTGAATGGAACCCAACAGAAGGAATGGGAGTCCAAGGAAACCATAACCAATCAACTAAGTGATTTGAGAATAATCACTGAACCCCAAATTAAGGAAGTAAAGAAGTTCATACAAGATCTAAAACAAAGCTTCAATAAAGAACTTGAAACCATCAAAGCTGACCAATTAGAAGGAAAAGAAATAAAAACAAAGTAGAAGGTATTGACAGCAGGTTAGACCATGCAGATCAAATCTCAGGGATTGAAGACAGCCTAGATATTACAGAGAAAATACATACAACCATCCAAGACAACTCCAAGAAATACGATAGATCTATCCAACACTTGGAAGACTCCATCAGAAGGCTGAATCTAAGGATAATGAGTGTAGAGGAGCACCTAGAAACAGAAGTTAATAGTCTAGAAAATTTGTTTAACAGGATCCTAGCAGAGAACAACCCAAAAAGATAGGCCTATTCAGATACAAGAAGCTTTTAGAACTCCAAATAGACCAGACTAGAATAGGACATCCCACCATCACATTATAAACCACACAGGATCAATTCAGACCAAGGAAAAGATTCTTAAAGCTGTCAAGGAGAAAAGATTAATCACCTATAAAGGGAAACCAATTGGAATCATCTCAGATTTCTCAGCAGAGACAATCAAAGCAAGAACAGCTTGGAATGATGTATGTCATAGCCTAAAAACAAACAACTATCAACCAAGAATACTGTACCCAGCTAAACTCTCCTTCATAACTGAAGGCCAAATAAAAACCTTCCATAGCAAAGAAAAATTAAAACAATACATCTCCAGCCCTACAAAAGATTCTTAAAGATGTCCTACATATAGATAACCAACAAGACAACAATAAAGGCCAAGAATCTGCACCCAAACTGAGAATCCAAGAACCATAGGCAGAACTCAGGCTTTGCAGCCCCCAAGAAGGTAAATAACATGGCAGGAACTCCCAAATACCTCGCAGTCCTCTCTGTCAACATTAACGGACTTAAGTCTCCAATTTAGCAACATAGACTGTCTAGTTGGATTAAGAAACAAGCTCTTTCCATCTGCTGCCTTCAGTAGTCTAGTCACATCTTGCCCGAAAAAACAAACACATTTTAAATGTTGAAGGTTGGAGCAATATTTACCATGAAAATGGTCCCCATAAAGAGGCGGAGTTGCAATCCCAATATCAGAAAAAATAGACTTCAAATTAAAATTCATGAGAAGAGATACAGAAGGTTGCCATATACTAATTAAGGGATCTGTCCTTCAGGAGGATATTACAATTCTAAATATCTATTCGCCAAACAATGGAGCACCCAAATTTATCCAAGAAACACTACTTTCCCTTAAATCCCACATAGATCCAAAGACATTAATTGTTTGGGATTTTAACACACCACTCTCTCACTAGATAGATCAACTTGGCAAAAACTCAACAGAAAAACCATAGATCTAAACAGCTGCATAGATCTACTACATTTAACAGACATCTACCGAAGATTTCACCCAGAAGCATCAAAATACACGATTTTTCAGCAGCACATGGAACATTTTCTAAAATAGAACACATTTTAGGCCACAAAGCAAACGTCAAAATTCAGAAACATTGAATTTATACCTTGCATTCTCTCTGATGACACAGGAATAAAATTAGAACTAAACACCAAAAGCAACCAAAGAAAGTCCGGTATCACATGGAGGTTGAACAACACACTGCTGAATCACGAGTGGGTCATGGACAAGAATAAAAAGGAAATTCAAATGTTCATGCTATTCAGCAAAAATGAGCACACAAATTACCAGCTCCTCTGGGACACAGCCAAGGCAGTACTCAGAGGCAAGTTTATAGGTCTGAGCTCCTACATCAACAAATTGGAGAGATCTGAAACCAACAAGGTAATGAGACATATGAACGTCCTTGAAAAAGTGCAGCAAGATAAACCCCAATCCATTAGATGGAAAGGAATAATTAAAATTAAATCAGAAGTAAATGAATTAGATTCCAAAACAAACTATAGAATGAATAAAAAAAAAAAGACATGGTGCTTCCAAAAAATTAACAAAATTGACAGACAGTTAGCAAAACTTATCAGAAAAAGAAGACAACACACCCAAATAAATAAACTCAGAGATGAGAATGGAAACATCACCACAGAAACAACCAAGATTCAGAATATTAGAAGGGAATACTTCTCAAACAATTATGCTAATAAGTTTGAGAACTAGGCAGAAACGGACCTTTTCCTAGCAAATATTGACATGCCAAAACTAAACCAAGATGAGTTAAACCAGGTACAGGCCCATATCACGCATTGAAATAGAAACAGCAATAAGAGACCTCCCAGCTAAGAAAAGTCCAGGACCAGATAGTTTTACAGCAGAATTCTACAAGGCTTTCAAAGTAGAGCTCACACCATTACTCCTCCAACTCTTCAATGAAATTGAAAGAGAAAGTTCACTACCGAACACATTCTATGAAGCCATTGTAACCCTTATCTCAAAACCAGACAGGGACTCATCAAAGAAAGAGAACTATAGACCCATTTTTTTGATGAACATTGGTGCAAAACTTCTCAACAAAATATTGGCCAATCGACTTCAACAACTCATCCAAAAAATCATACACCACGATCAAACAGGATTCATTTCAGGGATGCAAAGCTGGTTCAATATATACAAATCAATTAATATTATTCATCACATCAACAGGAGCAAGGATAAGAGGTTCAATATATACAAATCAATTAATATTATGCATCACATCAACTGGAGCAAGGATAAGAACCACATGGTTATCTCAATAGATGCAGAAAAAGCATTCAACAAGATCCAACACCCATTTATGATGAAGGTTTTGGAAAAATTAGGAATCCATGGAACATTCCTCAATATAATAAAGCCTATAAATGACAACACTACAGCCAGCATTATACTTAATGGTGAAAAACTAAAGCCATTTCCTCTTAACTCAGGGACCAGACAAGGATGTCCACTGTCTCCACTTCTCTTAAATCTAGTATTAGAATGCCTAGCTACAGCAATAAGACAACATGCAAACATTAAGGGGATCCAAATAGAGAAAGAAGAAATAAAACTCTCCCTCTTTTCAGATGCCATGATCTTTTATTTAAAGAATCCCATAGACTCGACTCCCAAATTACTCAAGCTGATTCAAAACTTTGGCAAGGTAGTAGGGTATAATATTAATTCCCAAAAATCATTGGCCTTTCTGTATTCCAACAATGAAAAAAGTGTGGCTGAAATTAGGAAAGCAACTCCATTTGTAATAGCCCAACAAAAAATAAATTACCTACGAGTTAACTTAACCAAAGAAGTGAAGTACCTCATGAAAATGGCAAAACTCCCCAAGGCTATCAACAAATTCAATGCCATACCTATAAAAATTCCAATCTCATTCTTCCAGGAAATAGAAGAGGCAATCCAAAAATTCATATGGAACAATGAAAGACCCTGAATAAAAAAAACCCTCCTCAACGGAAAGAACACTGCTGAAGGAATATCAATACCAAATTTCAAACTCTACTATAAAGCCATAGTAATCAAAACAGCTTGCTACTGGCACAAGAACAGACCTCAGGACCAATGGAATAGAATTGAAAACCCAGATATGAACTTAAAGACCTATAGCCATATAATCTTCAATAAGGGAGCTAAGCAAATAGAAAGGAAGAAAGACAGCCTCTTCAGTAAATGGTACTGGCAAAATTGGTTAACTACATGTAGAAAACTAAAGCTAGATCCTTATATATCACCCTGCACCAGAATCAACTCCAAATGAATCAAAGACCTCGGAGTCAAAGAAGATACCCTGAAAACATTACAGGATGGAATAAGAGAAACCCTAGGTCTTCTTGGCGCAGGCCGAAATTTTCTGAATAGAGACCCGGAAACACAACAAATCAAAGAAAGGTTGGACAAATGGGATTGCATGAAGTTGCAGAGTTTCTGCATGGCAAAGGACATAGTTAGCACGATCAATAGAAAGCCCACGGATTAGGAGAAGATCTTCACTAGCCATACAAATGACAAGAGTCTCATATCTAAAATATCCTTGGAACTCAAAAAATTAGAGCCCCCAACAACAAATCCTCAAAGAAACAACTTCCCAATAAATATGTGGGATAAAGACTTAAAGAGAAACTTCTCTGAAGAAGAAAGAAGGATGGCCAATAGAGACATGAAGAAATGCTCAACCTCCCTAGCCATAAAAGAAATGCAAATCAAAACAACACTGAGATTCCACCTCACCACAGTTAGAATTGCAAAAATCAAGAACTCTAACAACAACAGAAGCTGGAGGGGATATGGACAGAAGATAACCTTACTGCATTGTTTGTGGGAGTTTAAACTTGTTCAACCACTTTGGAAAGCAGTATGGAGGTTCCTCAAAAGACTTTACAGAGAGCTCCCCTATTACCCAGCAATCCCACTTTTGGGCATTTCCCCAAAGGTTTACAAACAAGACCACACTTAAGCTACTAGCACAACTATGTTTATTGCAGCATTATTTACCATAGCTAAGATATGGAACAAATCCAGATGCCCCTCAGTAGATGAATGGATCAAGAAAAACTTGTATATATACACATAGAATGACATTGCCCCATTTGTTAGGAAATGGAAAGGCTTGGAAAAAATTATATTAAGTGAAGTAAGCCAGGCCCAAAGAAACATAGGTCCCATGATTTCCCTTATTTGCAATAAATAGTGTATGTATGAGTCAAGCAGCAAAGGTCAGATAATGTGATGTTAGGAAAATGAACGCTTAGACTAATATTTAAAGGTGTTTTTTTCTTTCATGCATTTGTTTCTAACGCATTTATATGATTATTTCTTTGTTGCTGTGTATGTCCCTCCCCCACAGTATAACCCCTGCTTTCACTATATTTGATGTCGGTATAATTTGTGAAGGATATGGGGAAAAACAAGTCGTTTAAGGATACAGGTGGACCCGTTGCAACAATGAGAAGTACAAGTTCTTATGTCGAAAACGAACTTCACAATTTTGGTGCGGGTGTGGGGGGAAGTAGAGTGGGGAGGCGGCGGGAGGCTGGGAAGGGATGTGAATGAAGGGTAAACAAAGGATGAGGCTACAATGCTTGATAAGAAATGTACTCATTATCTTGCCCATGTAATTGTAACCCTTCTGTAGAGTATGTTCACAATAAATAAATTAATTAAAAAACAAATGATATGTACATTTCTTTCCTTTTGCTTACTGTCAGCTTTTCCCTCTATGTCCCTCATTCCCTCCCTCCCATCACTGCCCTTGAGTTGCCTGAGGTGGTACACAAAAGGCACATTGGGGAGATGGTGGGCAAGCCAACTTTCTAATACATATTTCCTTTACAATAAATGTCATGTATAAGGGGAAATAGCAAAATCCGTCCTTTTCTGAAAAAGCCCAGAGCCTCATCTCTTTACATCAGCCCACCTGGGTTGACTGAGGGCAACTTTTACAGCTGTTTTCCACCTGGGAGGAAGGGAGCAAATCCGGGACAGTGGCTTGAAGGTGGTCCTTGGACCAGATCATTCCCCCACTGAAGACCCATTCCTATTGGAGCAAATGTTTCCCTAGACTCAACCAAGCTGGGAGTAGTACAGCAATCAAGGTAAGGATGTGCTTAGCAATATTGCAAGCCTGTTAACAGGGTAAGGGCAGCGGCTAGGAAGACAATTAATTAAATAAAGATGAATGAGACTATAGTTCTCCAATGAAACCCTAAATGCTTTTCTAGAAATCCTCCAAGAGGCCTATAGGAACTATATGCCTATAGATCCTGAGGCCCAGGATAATTAAAGAGTCCTAAATATGGCTTTCACTACACCTTGCCCCAGACATTAGAAAAAAAGCTTCAGAATTTAGAAGGATTTGAGAAAAGGTATTATCTGAGTTGGTAGCAGTTGCCCAAGAGGTGTTTCATAACAGTTATACAATGGAAGAAAAAACCGTCTAAGAAGGGGTTACACAAAGCAGCACCAGGACAGCGTTCAAGAGACTCATGTTTAATGCATTTGCAAATATCAATAGAGATCCTCTAGGAGTAGATCTGTGTGCTTACTGGATGTAAACAGCAAGGGAAAAAGGAATTTCCAAGGAAGAGAAGGATTAAAAATGACATGTTAAGTAGGCAGGTTGCCACTGGGAAACTGTGATTATATCTCCTGAGAACAAGGCAAATGAGCTCGGGAGTCTGAAATCCAGCTGTGGCAAACTTAAAAATCAGCCCACTGAACTTAAGAAAAAATGTGGTGATGAAAAATTTCACACAATTCTATGTGAAAACACAGGCTGAAAAATATTCTCAATCTAAAATACATGCCAATGAAAACCCACAAATAGGTTAAAAGAGCATTAAACAGCACAGTGGAGAAAAGAAAGAATTATCAGATGTGAAGAAAAGATTTGAAGACATAAATTATAAAATTGTGAGTCAAAAATAAGAACAAAAATTCACAAAATGAAACTGAGAAAAACGCAGAATCAAATGAAATCTAAGTACATCAGAAAAGGTGTGTCTGATGCAAAGGTCGAGCCCACAGGTCACAGGCTGAGGAGGACAAGGACAACAATGCTTCCATCCTTGCTGACTACAAGGAAGGCAGGGAGAAGATACTGACACTGTATGTGAAATCAAGGCCAGGTAAAAGGAGCAGGTCATGATACAACAGTGCATTAAGCTTTTACCTTTGAAGGGTGTGAGCAAAAATTCAAAGCACCAGAGGAAGAACTGAAAGGCCAGTTAGAAGAATAGACCCAAAATTCCTGTGTCATTGAAGCGGCCAAGAAATGTAAGCAGAATAATAAATGGGTCAAAATATGGATTGTTACTCTTTAGAAAGAGTCAAGGACACTCATATTTTGATGGGGAATACCAGGGAAAAACAGCATTGGGCACAAAAAAAAGTGTTACACTGTTGAAAGACTTGTCATAAAAATACAAGGAAGTGTAAAACAAGAAAGAGGAACTACTAGAGGAAAACGTAAAGACAATGACAAGATCCTCACCATAAATGTAATGCAGAAGTAGCATGTCCCAATGAAACAGATGGAGGTGAAGAAAAAAACCCTCTGAAAAGCACCACTGACAATTGACCAGAGGAAATGAAGAGCAAGCAAAGGTGCTGCTGAAAGAGCAGCAGTTGAACAGTCAAAGGAACTTTCCTGTGACCCTGGCAGAACACTTGCAAGGGCAGGAGGAATTTAAAAAGGAGATTGGGATCATAAAAGCAAGTTTTTTAAAATGACAATGAGGAGGATAAGTGGAAGAAGTCTCCAACCTCCAAACAGGTCCAGAATAATAAAAAGGAGTGATAGAAACTAGAGAACATGTAGGTGCAAGGAAACAACTGAACTGATCAGGTAGCTCAGGAGAACACTATAAAATCAGTGGTGTTTCTAGAGCTACTACTGGTTAAGATTAAAGAATGGCGCAAAAAAGAGTGGTAACAAATAAGGGAAACCATGGGACCTACGTTTCTTTGGGCCTGGCTTACTTCACTTAATATAATTTTTTCCAAGTTTTTCCATTTCCTAACAAATGGGGCAATGTCATTCTTTCTGATGGAGGCATAGAATTCCATTGTGTATATATACCACATTTTCTTGATCCATTCATCTACTGAGGGGCATCTGGGTTGGTTCCATATCTTAGCTATGGTAAATAATGCTGCAATAAACATAGTTGTGCTGGTAGCTTTAGTGTGGTCTTGTTTGTAAGGTTTCCCTTATTTGTAATATCTAGTATATGTATGAGTCAAGCGGAAAAGGTCAGATAATGTGATGTCAGGAAAATGAACCCTTAGATGTGTATTTTAATGTTTTTTTCTTTCATGCATGTGTTTCTAACACATTTATAAGATTATCTCTTTGTTGCTTTGTATGTCCCTCCCCCATAGTATAACCCTTGCTTTCACTATATTTGATGTCAGTATAACTTGTGGAGGAGATGGGGAAAAACCAGTTGTTTAAGGATACAGGTGGACCTGTTGCAACAATGAGAAGTACAAGTTGTCATGTCCAAAACGAACTTTACAATGTTGGTGGGGGGGGGGGGCTGGGGGGAGGGAGGAAGGAGAAGGATTGGGATTAGGGGGGGAGGGGGGAGGCTGGGAAGGGATGTGAAGGATAAACAAAGGAGGAGGCTGCAATGCTTGGTAAGAAATGTACACATTATCCTGCCCATGTAACTGTAACTCCTCTGTACAGTATGTTCACAAATAAAATAAAATTAAATTAAAAAAAAAAAAAAAAAAAAAAAAAAAAAAAAAGAGTGGTAACAAATGTGTAAATGTGGATACTGACCTTGTGAAAAGAATTACATGCTCAAACCTTCTGTCTGTATCTGGTTAATTGACATGCTGGTAAGTTGCCATCAGCCACTGTCAAAACTATCTTGAAAACCATTGGGGCTGCTGCCTGACAAACTTGTATATAGAAAGTTTCCAACAGGTAAATTCTGGAAAGCTCCAACATGTAGTTCTCAGAAGGAACTTCAAGTCACAATATGATCATGATGTCACATCAGCAATTAGATATCACAGTGCTGATGAGGTCCCAATGGATTTGGGATGTCACAATGAGCTTGTAATATCACAATGATATGTAAGACTTCAGTTGCTACTAGTTCACAATGAATTCAATGTTCACAATGTTCACGGAAGGAGCTTGATATCTAAAATGTTATGAGGTCATCATGAAGTGTGGAGGTCTGTTCTGGCCATCACCTTATTGGCCACATGGTTGGTTGTGGATCTAGCATCTTGCTTTCATCCTGGGGGAAGAAAACCCCCTGCCTATCACCTAACTTCAAGGTAATGTGCATGACCATATACCTGGAGACAGGTGTGGGTACTTGGCTGATAGGTAATTGAATTTGCTTGGACTGGGAATTTCCTGATGATGTGACCTCTGCACCGACCTACTTAGGTCTGAACCAGCTTAGACATTATTATGTCATGCCAATTGTCTCACTGATCATGTCCTGTGTCCTGTCTCCTGGCTCAGCTTCAGTCATCATTGCAGCCCAATTAAGCTACCATACCATTGTTGGCATGGTTTTTGTTTTTTGTTTTTCTTTTGCATGTTTCCTAGCTGTGTTACTTTTATTTGCTTGCTGTCGGTCTTTGTAACAATTGGCTACCTGCAACCTGTTAGTTCTGTTATAAATGTAACAATATACTATATTACAAAATGAGGCTTCTGGGATGATTTCCCTTACAGCAATTAAAGTGTTCAGAAAACACTATGGAACAGTGATATCACAATGAAAATGTGGTCGAAATAACATGTCATAGCAATGTTTTGAAGTCCCCATTAGCTGTTGATGCCTACAGTGATGAGATCACAGGAGGTTTGCGATGTCACAAAGAGGTATGGATAGAAAATGGTATATAGGATCACAATTTTCACTAACTCATAATGAATATATGAGTTCACAGAAGAACTGTGATATCTCTAAAGTATGAATTGTGAAAAATGTGATGAAGTGCTAGCAGGTTTCTGATTTCACTATGTGTCAGAATGGTCATGACATCTGGCAGTGTGATGTCAGAGTGGCCTTGATATTACAGAAGATGTCTTTTTTAACATGTCATTTCTGAAATACTATCAGTTTGAAAACAAATTATTAGCTCACAAATTGAACACAAATTATTAGCCTAAAGTATCACAAGGCAAAGAAAGTTTGTGGAGAAGACAGGTTTGTGATGCCACAGTGGTTTACAGATATCATTATAGCAATGTGATGTCACAATGGTGATTACTTCACAATGGGTTTCTGATAACACACATGCCACATTTGAAATAGGATGACATTGCAGAATAGGCATTTACAATGTGTCTATGATGTCACAATGCAATGAGATGTCATAGGGTGTGATATGATTGTAAGTTTTGTGATATCAAAATGATCTGATGCTATCATAAGGACAATGTGAGACAGTTGGTGTCACAAAAGATTTTGATGTTACAATGGCAGGTTGAATCTCAATTGTCTGTAATTCACAATGAATATATGGGTATACTAGAGACTATTGTGTCACAAAGGACATGTGTTTTTTAAAAGTGCTTAGTGGTCCTAATAGTTTTAATCAACATCTCTCATAGAAACCAGTTTAATTGTTCCAGTGCAAAGTCCAAGACTTTAGACTCACATGACGTGCCATAATAGTAAAGAGCACTTGTTCAGATGGGAAAAATACATGCAGCTTGTTTCTGGAGGCAGACTTGAGCTCTCAAAATTGTTCTTAGCAGTAGCTACAGCAGCTGCTACCATTGCCACCTCATCAATAAATACAGCCCAGAACACAGTCACCAGAAGTGGTGTGTGAGCAGAATATAGTCACCACCAGCAAAAACTGACAAGGAGCAAACATCTTCATCCTGCTCATCACAGACATTTGCAGACCATAGATGGTTTGGAAACCCATGGAAAGGCGTGATTACCACACAAGTAAGACTTCCTCAATCCTTTCAACAGAGCAAGAGTGGGAAAGTAGATACTCCGCCACCATAAAAGGAGAACTCCATCCTTCATACTCACAAAGACATTGCAGAACACCCAATACTAAGACCTTTGAAGAAACCAGTATGAGCCATTTAACAGATCAAAGGAACCTGACATGCCAGGCTCAGATCCAGGCAAGGAGAAAGATATACTTTCCAGGCAGAGGAATCTCGGCCCGTAGATGACTGACTTTCATCACTGGGTAAGAGGTTACCCCACCACATTGTAGCACAGTCAGCATACCTAGCTACCTGAGAGTAAAAGAAAAGAACTTGCAAACTCAGTAAATATAAATATGACAATGGCTCCAGGCTGGGCTATAAGAGTGTCTCAGGAGCTAGCCCCTCATGGAAAAGCTCCACATTCTGACAGGCCTCAATATTACCCTGAGCCTACCCCCATCAGAGAAACTCCAAGCTAGAAGAAACAGACATCTCTCTCTTTTGTGATACTCAAAGTAATTCAACATCACATTGAATTAACCTCGGCAGGTGTTATAAAATCTCTAGTAAGGAAGAAGCATTGTTCTGCCTGCTGAAACAAACTTATTTAAGAAAACAATGAAGCCACAGGAAGATCAAACACTGTAAGCAAACCAGAGCACCAATAAACTGGTTAAGGT
The DNA here is from genome assembly GCF_019054845.1 of Dipodomys spectabilis. Taxonomy (NCBI): domain Eukaryota; kingdom Metazoa; phylum Chordata; class Mammalia; order Rodentia; family Heteromyidae; genus Dipodomys; species Dipodomys spectabilis. The sequence continues at coordinate 5,607,517 of NW_024871210.1, read as the reverse complement.
CTCAGGGGATATAGAAGATCCTGCCTGAAAAAAAAATGGAAGAACACTTTTGTCTGTTTTAAGAATTTTTAAAAAATTGTTTTCTATTTTTTCATCATTTTTATTTGTTTTTTTTATTGTTTTTACTTTTTTCTCTTGGTACTTTTGTGCTTCCCTTGCTATATTTAATAGCTGTTCAATTCATCTTCAGATATATCTCCATATTCATTTATTTGACCTTTTTCTTAATTGTGCACATACTAATTAATATATTGATTACTTAATTCACAAACAGTCATCATTAATTCCCTTATTCGTGTTATTCCTTTATACATTTTAAGTGTTTCATTTAAAAATGTATCCTTTTTCTGTATCCCCTTCTCCTTTACTTCTATCCATTACTTCTCTCAGCATTTAGGTATTATTTTATCTCTCTCCCTTTCCGTCCACACATGTCTCTAATCTTATTTTCTCCTCACAATTCTCCCTGAACTTACTAATTTCTGGTCTTCACATTACTTTGATTTTCTTAAGCTATGTATCCCTAGTTGTTTGTTGTTTAACTACATTGTATCGAATGAACTGGATTGTATATGTACTTATTTTGACCGTGTTAAACAATTTGTGCAACTACAGAGCTTAGGTTGATGATTTCCTAAAACAGTGTGCTAGCACAGTATTGGTTTTGCCTTCATACAAAAATTGGCAGAACATGGTGGAAAAAGACAAGAAAAATGGTATGGCCAGGTATCTCTACTCCCACTAACAATGAGTGGGAGTCCTTATCTTAGGGTTCATTTTGCCTAACATCAACTTATCTGACCGTTTCTGCTTGTTTCAGACATATACTAGTTATTGAAAATAAGGAAAACAATGAGACCTATTTTTCTTTGAGCCTGTCTTGCTTCACTTAATATAATTTTTTCCAAGTTCTTCTATTTCCTAACAGATGGAGCAATGCCATTATGTCTGAGGGAGGCAGAGAATTTCACTGTGTCTATATACCACATTTTCTTGATCCCTTCATCTATTAAGGGGCATCTGAGGTGGTTCCATATCTTAGTTATCATAAATAATGCTGTAATAAAAATAGTTGTGCTGGTAGCTTTAATATAGTCTTGGTCTTCTTTGTGATTCTTCAGGTAAATACCAAAAAGTGGGATTGCTGGGTCAAGGGGAGGTCTATATGGAGTCTTTTGAGGAACCTCCAATACTACTTTCCAAATTGTTTGAACAAATTTAAAAGACAAGGTTTCAAAAATTTTTTCTAATATACTTATGATTTTTTTGGTTGATTTGCATGCCCCCTCAAGGAATAACTCCTCTTTTCATTGTATTTGTGCAGGGGAAGGCAAAACCCAATTGTTTACATAGGGATACAGGTGGACTCATTGTAACAATGACATGTACAAGACCTAATGTCGAGAAAACGAACTTTACAACATTACTACAGAAGTGTTGGTGGAATGGGAAGATATGGGAAGATGAAACAAAGGAAGAGGCAATAATCATTGATAAGATATATATTCATTAATTGCTTATGTAATTGTAGCCCCTCTGTATAGTATTTTCACAATAAAATAATATAATAAATAATTATAATAATCCAGAGGAAAGTTCCCAAAATCCTCTACAAACACTACTGTTACATATGTTGAATGAAAAGTTTGAAATCTTGCAAAAGACTCTGTGTGAATGTGATAGGGAAATGCAAGAGCATGATGAGGCCAAGAAAACAGTAATACAGGAATTAATGAGCATTAGAGGCTGATCAAAGAGTAATTGAGGAATTGCATGAGCAAGATGAGAAAAAAATGATTAATAGATGCATTAATGGAATCCATAAACAGGAAGCTTGGGCAATCTCTAGAGGCTACAAAGGAAATGCTGGGTGAAGTCCAATGAAAGGAAAGTTTGTTCAATTAACTTATAACCAATCACGAGATTTTAGAATACATACTAAAAACCATTTTAAGAAGGTAAAGAAGTCCATACAAGACATAAAACAAAGCTACAACAAAGAATCTGAAGCCATCAAATCTGACCAATTAGAAGGAAAGGAAATAAGAACACAAAAAAAAGCCTTGAGAGTATCTTAGTCTGTGCAGGGGATCCAGTTTTTGGGACTGAAGACAGCCTTGACACTATAAAAAAAAAAGTACAAATCTAAGAAATATGATAGATATATTCAATAGTTAGAAGAGACCACCAATAGGCCTAATTTATAGCTAATGGTTGTAGAGGAAGGCTAAGAGAAGTGAAATGTCTAGGACATGTATTTAACAGGATCCTAGCAGAGAACTTCCCAAAAATGCAAAATGATAGATCCATTCAGACACAAGAAGACTTTAGAATACCAGATAGAACAGACCAGAATAGAACATCCCACTGTCACATTGTAATCCACACAGGAACAATTGAGACAAAGGAAAGGCTGATTAAAGCTTTCAGGGAGAAAAATCAATCACCCATAAAGAGAAACCAATCAGAATAATTTCAGAATTCTCAGCAAAGTCAATGAAAGTAAAAGGGCCTGGAATGGACTGGGAAGGTGGCTCATGCCCTGGGTTTGATTCCTCAGCACCACATAAGCAAAAAGAAAAAAGCCGGAAAGGGCTCTGTGAATCAAGTGGTAGAGCGCTAGCCTTGACCTGAAGAGCTGAGGAACAGTGCCCAGGCCCAGAGTTCAGGCCCCACGACTGGACCCCCACCCCCCCCAAAAAAAGGGGGCCTGGAATGATGCATGCCACATCTAAAGACAAACAACTATCTACTAAGAATACTCCATTCAGCTAAATTCTCCTTCATAACATCAGGACAAATAAAAATCTTTCAGAAAAAACAAACACTGAAACCATATATCTCCCCCAAATAGCATTATAAAAGACATGTAAAAATATCTTACACATAGAAAACCAGCAAGACCACAATAAAAACCAAGAAGCAGCCCCCGAAAAAAGAGTCTAAGAATCATAGGAAGAATCGAGTGGGCACAGCCCCAGACAAGATAGATACCATGGCAGCAATTACCAAACACTTCAGTCCTAATTCTCAGTTTTAAATGGAATCAACTCTCCCATTAAGCGGCATAGAATGTCTACTTGGATAAAAAATCTGCCTTCAAGAAACACACCTTTTCCACAAAAACAAATGTCTTGTGAAAATGGAAGGATGGAGTAAAGTCTAGCAAGCGAACAGCCACAATAAATAGGTAGGAGTTGAAATCCAAATGTCAGGTAAAATGGACTTCAATTTAAAATTAGCAAGAAGAGATAAAGAATATCATTACATATTCATTAAGGGATCTCTCCTTCAGAAGTATATAACAATTTTAAATACCTGTTCACCAAAAAACAGAGGACCCAAATTAATCCAAGGAACACTACTTGCCCTAAAATCTCACATAGATTGAAAGACATTAATTGTTGTGGACTTTAAATCACCACTATCTTAGCTGGATACAACAACACAGCAAAACTCAAGAGAGAAACCTGAGATATAACGAACTGCATAGATCAAGTATACAAAATACATGTACAGAACATAACACCCATCAGCATCTGAATACATATTATTCTCAGCAGCTCATGGAACATTCTCCACAATAGATCACATTTTAGGTCACAAAGAAAATTTGCCAAATTCAGAGACATTGAAATTATCCCCTGCATTCTCTCAAACCAAAGGGAATAAAAGGAGAATTCAACACCAAAAGCCACCCAAGAAAATCCTGTAACACATGGAGGCTGAACAACACCTTGTTGAACCACCAGTGGGTCATGGAACACATTAGAATGGACATTCAAATGCTCATGATATTTAACAAAAATGAACACACAAATTACCAGCTCCTCTCGGACACAGCAAAGGTAGTACTCAGATGCAAGTTTATAGCTGAGTGCATATACCAACGAATTGGAGAGATTTGAAAACCAATAATTTGACAATTCTGCCAAGGGCTATCTACAAATTTAATGCAATGCCTGTCAACATTTCAACCTCATTCATCAATGAAATAGAAGAAGCAACCCACAAATTAACATGCAACACTGAATAACGAAAGCAATCTTTTGCAGAAATAACAGTGCTGGGAGATATCAATACAAAATTTCAAACTTCAATACAAAGCTATAGTAATCAAAGCAGCTTTATCCTGGCACAAGAATAGACCTGAGGTACAATGGAATTGAACTGAAGACCCAGAAATGAACCCACAGACCTGTAGCTGCCTAAACTTATATTAGCGAGCTAAAACAATAGAATGGATGAAAGGCAGCATCTTCTGTAAATGCTGCTTTCCAAATGTAGTAAACAAAAAAACTGAACCTAAATTCTTATATATCACCCTGTACCAGAATCAACTCCAAGTGGATCAAAGACTTCACTATGAAAGCAGACACATGGAAACATTAGAGGAAGGAATAGGAGTTATTCTAGGGTTCCTTGACAATGGACAAAATTTTTCTGAAGAAAGACCCAGAAACACAAAAACTCAAAGAAAAGGTTGGACAAAAGGGATTTCATGCAACAGCATACTTCTTCAGGGGAAAATACATAGCTACCAAGATCAAAGGAAAGCCCAGAGATTGGGAAAAATTCTTAATTAACCATCCAACAGACAAGGGTCTCTTACCTAAAATATAATTAGAACTTATAAAATTGAATCCAACACCAACAAATTATCAAAGTAACAGCCGCCCCACTAATAAATGGGTTAAAGACTTACAGAGATACAATAGCAAGAAAGAAAAACCATTTGTTTCGCTACCTTGGTGTTGATTTCACTTAACATCGTCTTATTTGGTCAATATGTACGTAGTATTTGACTTTTTCTACTTGCCCAGACATATACTAGTTATACCAAATAACTTGTTTCTTTTTTTTTTTTTTGGTTTGTATGTTCCTCCCGTACAGTATAACCCCTGTTTTCACTCTATATAATGTCGGTGCCCTGCATCTTGTATATACACTTCTGTAATTTGGGGAGAGAATGAGAAAGAAAAAAGATTATATAGCCATATATGTTGCCCATTGTAACAATGACATCTACAAGACACTTTGTTGAAAAAGGAACTTTACAATAGATGTGTGTGTGGGAGGGGGTTGGAGAATGTAGTTGTCAAGGTGGAAGGGATGGTAGGGGATAAACAAAGGAAGAGGCAATGCTTGATAGGAAATGTACTCATTACCTTGCTCAGGTAACTGTTACCCCTCTGTACAGTATTCTTTTTTTATTGTAAAAATAACGTACAGAGGGGTTACAATTACATGGGCAATGAAATGAGTACATTTCTACTTCAGCATTGTTGCATCCTTCTTTGTTTCCCCTTACTATCCCTTCCCATTTCCTCCCACAATACCCATTCACCCCGCAAACCCCCCAGACAAAGTTGAAAAGTTCGTTTTTCGACATAATATCTTGTATATCTCGTTGTTGCAATGGGTCCATGTGTATTCCAATTTAAACAATTGTTTTTCCCTTCCCCTCCACAAATTATACTAACATCAAATACAGTGAAAACAGAGGTGATACCGTCTGCAAGGGTCGAACAAAACAACAAAGAAATACCTATAAAATAAGTTAGAAACAATAGCAAGAAAGAAAAATAATATTTAGGTCCTTATCTTGGGGTTCATTTGAACCTACATCAACTTGTCTTAAAGTTTCTGCTTGTTTCAGATATACGAGGTACTACAAATATGGGAAACAATGGGACCTATTTTTCTTTGGGCCTGGCTTACTTCACTTAATATAATTTTTTCCAAGTCTTTGCATTTCCTAGCAAATGGGGCAATGTCATTTTTTCTTATGGAGGCATTGAATTCCATTGTTTATATATACCACATTTTCTTCATCCATTCATCTACTGAGGAGCATCTACTTTGGAATACAGTATGGAGGTTCCTCAAAAGACTCCATGTACAACTCGTCTATGACCCAGCAATCCCACTTTTGGGCATTTACCCAAATTATCACAATCAAGACAATACTAAATCTACCAGCACAACTATGTTTACTGCAGCATTATTTACCATAGCTAAGATATATACAGTATTCTTACAATAAAAAAAAACTTATTTAAAAAGACTTCAAGAGATACTTCTCTGAAGAGCAAATAAGAAAGGCCAACAGACACATGAAGAAATGCTCAACTTCTCTAGCCACAAAAGACATGCAAATCAACACAACATTGAGATTCCACATCACCTCATTTAAAATGACTATGATCAAGAAATCTAATAAAGATCCTAGAATGGATGTAGTCAAATGTATATCCTAGTACATTTTTGGTGGAGGCATTAACTTGTTCAACCACCTTTGAAAGAAGTATGGAAGCTACTCAAGGGACAATGCATACAGCTCACACATCATCCAGCAATCCAATGTTTGGCTATTGGCACAAATGATTACAAACAGCCATAAAACAGCAATCAGCATAAGAATGTTTATCACAGCATTATTCACCATAACTAAGATTTAGTAACAAACCCCCAAATGTCAGTAAATGATCTGATCAAAAACATGTGACAGATAGATTGATATACAGAGAGGGAGAATATATTTTATTGAATATATATTTCAAATGTGTAAACATATATACATGTTTATACATATATTCACATATATGTATATATGTACATGTATGTAGATACATGCATATATATGTATATTAAATACATTATAATTACACATGTACATATATTCATATATTGTATATATTGTATATGTATTACATAAGTATATATAGTATATATAATATATATTTCTATATATAACATATATAATATTCGTATATATACATATATTTATATATAAAATATGTAGTGTATATATTATTATAAATAATATTATAACAAAATATATCACATACATATTATATAAAATACATAATAAACATATTATCATTTATATATTCATATCTATGGATAGAAATATATATAATATATAATATGTAATACATATTATAAAATATATGCATATAAATGGATATATACATATAATATATAAGCATATACATTACATATAATATTAATGTTATGTATTTGTATGTATAGATAAAATATAAATATGTCTCACATTTATATATTCATATAATATGTTATATTTAATATATAATATGTAATATATTCTGTATATTAACATATGATATATATCTATATCTATATCTATATATCTGCTTATATGTACATAACTTTTATAGTTATATATCTGTATATATTCCTTCATATTAACATATATACCTAAATATTATATGTATATATCTGTATATATACCTATATATTACATATGACATATGTAATTATGTATATATACATATTATATATATTCATATTATGTATATATCTATATGTACAAATTACATATATTATATATTTCATATTTTACATTACATATTTATGAATTTGATATAACATATTACATATATATACCTATATAATAGCTATTATATAGGCATATACATGTATATACCTATATATACATAGGTATATATATATATTTATATGTAATATTTATTACATAGGTTTATACATATAATATATATAATATATAGGTATATATGTATGTATCATATATTATAGTAATAATTGTCAATAGACAGTGTACTCATTATTTTACTCATGTAACTCAAACATCTTTGGTTTATTGTGTTTTGAGGACTAGAAAGAATGTCAATGCCCCATTTGTTAGGAAATAGAAAGACTTAGAATAAGTTATGTAAAGTAAAGTAAGCCAGGGCCATAAACATAGGTCCCATGGTTTCCCTTATGTGCAATAACTAGTATATTTCTAAGAGAAGCAGAAATGATCAAATAAGTTGATGTTAGGTGAAATGAAGTGCAAGATAAGGACCCATATTTTTTTTTCTCTTTTTTGCGATGGTTTCTAACACATTTATTAGATGATTTCATTTTTGTTTGTATGTCCCTCCCCCATGACATCACCCCTGTTTTCTTTGTATTTGTTGTTGGTATACTTTGTGGAGGAGAAAGGAAAAAAATGTTGAAATAGGAATACATTGCAATGAGATGTGCAAGATTGTATGTCGAAAATGATCTTTACGACTTTGGGGGTGAGGGTGTGGGGTGGCAAAGGGGTAAGCGAGTCAGGAGAGCGGAGTCAGGGAGTGGGGATGAGAAGTGGGAAGGGATGGGAAGTTGAAACAAAGGAGGAAGCAACAATGCTTGATAAGAAAGATACTCTTTACCTTGCCCATGTAATTGTAACTCCTGTGTAAAGAATTTTCACAGTAAAAATAAATAAATAAATAAATAAATACAATAAATCTCTTTGGACAGTATCTTTACAATGAAGTATATAATGGAATATGTTAGGACTTCATAACTTTGCTTACAACCCATGACTTCGTAGATATCACAGCCCTTTTGTGAACATTTGTGCATTAATGACAATTGAGTTTTGGCATTCCATTGTGACATCACCAACCAATTGCGGCTTCACAAATGTATTGTGATTTCAACATGCTTGTGGCACCACCAACTAATTGTGACATTAAAATATTATTACATGATATTTTTACATCACATTGCCATTATGATATAACTGCCCATTGTGTTTTCACAAACCTAGTATGTTCTCATAATATTTTAAAAATTCCTGGCCTTTGGGACTCCCAGCTCTTTCCTTGAACTCCTGTACTCCTGTACTAGGAGCAAATAAAATTGAAGAAGTACTTATGTTATTTCATTCTCAATTTTTTAATCCCAAACACAATTTGACCTAATCACCCCTCTCATATAACAAAACCATTATGATGTTACATTGCCATTTTCAAATCATACTCACATTGTGACGATTATAGGTTTGTGAAAATACCATGGGACAGTAATATCACTGTGACAATGTGATTTCACAATATCATGTCATGATTACTTCTTAGCATATGAATATTTCTTAGCTCCTTGGAATAAACACAAGTCCATTGTGACATCACCATCCCTTTTTCTATCCATATTCTCATTGTGAACTAGTGACAATTGAGATCAGATATGCCATGGTAATATCACAAACCCCTTGTTACATCATCAATATTTGGACATCACATTCCTGGTATGACACCATCATCTCATTTTGGCCTCACAATACTACAATTTAATAATAGTATTATGATATTATATATGCATTGTTACATCATACATCCAATATGGATATGTATCATATGAAATCCTTTTATTTCAAATGTGACATGTGTCTTGTTATCAGAAACCCATTGTGACTGCATAACCATTGTGGTATCAATAATCCATTGTGACATCACAAACTCCTGTTCTCATAATTTTGGTAAAATATTAACATTGTGATATCTTAGGCTATTTGTGAGCTCATTATGTGTTTTCGAATTCCTAATATTTCATGTATGACATGTCATAGAAAACGACTGTGACAACATGACTGCGGTAACATCACACTGCCAGATCTCATGATCATTGTGTCACATAGCGACATCACAAACCTCTTTGGACTTTATCGCATTTGTGTTGAGACCTGCATTTGGAGATATCCCAATCCCTTTTTGAACTTATGTACTTATTTAGAATAAATGACAATAGAGATCTACCATGACATTTTGATTTCAGCATCCCATTGTGACCTCAGAAACCTGCTGTGACCTCATCACAATTATGGCATCAACAACTATTCATGACATCAAATCATTATATCATAGTATGGTGACATCACATTTTCTTTGTGATATCATTGTCTCATTTTGTTTTCACAAACCTATTTTAACTCCATCACAGGTTAGAAAACTGATGTGCTTTGGGACTTCTAACTCCTTCCTTGAAAGCAGATCTTCTTCGTTGTAAAACAGTAGCAATTGAAATCAGACCTGTGATTGAAATAATACAAGTGTGGTCACATCATTATCCTATTGCTGATGTCATAACCACTGTGACATAACCAAAACATTGTGACATCACATTGCTGTTGTGACATGATTATCACATTGAGACATCCCAATTTGTTACAACCTCTCAGAACCATTGAAAAAAACACAAGGCCTCCTTTGTGACATCAAATTCCCTTTATTTACTTATATCCTCATTGTGGATTAAGGACAACACACCTTCCATTGCAACATCAGAAACCTATAGTGACCTCATAACCAGTATGACATCACAAGCTTGTCCCCTCGTCACAATTTTTGAAATGCTGCCAATGTGATACTTAGGCCATTTGTGAGCTCATATTCTGTTTTCAAACACATAATATTTATGACATGTGATATTATAAAAACACTGTGACATCATGATAATTGTGATATAACATTGTCAGAGGTCATAAACACTTTGCCACATTTTGACCATCATAAGCTTGTTAGGAATTCATCACATTCCTTCCAACACGTGCCTTTGGAGACCTTACAAATCATTTCTGATCTCATATAATCATTGGCAGTTAGACAACCCATAGGGACATCACAAAATTCTTGTGACATCGTCAACATTATGACATCAACAAATAATTGTGACAACATTACATAATCATGACATATCATTTCCCATTGTGATATTTCTGTTCCATTGGGTTTTCACAAACATTACGACTTTGTAACATTTTAGAAATTCATAGGCTTTGGGTCTTTAGGACCCATAAAATCAAGACAATCCCTCGAGACACATTTAAGATAAGAAACAAAATTTTTTACAATAGAAAAGGACCTGCAGCTACCTTGTGCTGGACTAGATACCCAGAGACATGAGCAGCCTGGACCACCTCAGACCACCAATGGGAGCCCTGTCCTTTATTAATTGGTCTGCAAAACAAGAGCCCTCCAAATTAAAATCTCCAAAGCTCCAAACTTCAAAGGGCAAGGCTTTTTTTCTTTTCCCTTTCTCTCACCTTTTCTAAACACCTCTCCTATATTCCTGGTTTTTCCCATTTCCCCTTCCACCACTTCCTTCTCTTCAGTCCCCTCCACCCTCCACACCATTGACCTGCTCTACCCTAGTGGCCAAATGTCATGCTTCCCCTCCTACTCTCTCTCAACTCCTGTTCCTCCCAGGGCTTTCCCATCCTACTGTGTCATGACTATCTTCCTTCCAGGACTTTCTTCTCTTTCTCTCCTGGTCTATTATTCTGAACACACAGCCTATAGATAGGTGGTACCCCTCTGTCACATCAATGGCTCTCCAGCCGTACAATTTTAAACCATCTCAAATTACACAGTGCCCAGTCACTACGTGACAGCTCATCATGTCGGGCTTGACACACTATCCCCACCAGCAGCATGCTCTGTCCCATTTGGTGGAAAGACTTGTCAACTCCAGCATATCAATTCAAGGGGCTACACTGATGATTGGGCCGTGGTGACCATTAGGGCCTCACTGGTTAGTATATCCCCAACTGATTTTCATGTACAATCAAATCATTGATTCCTTCTGGAAAAAATCCTAAACTTTCTCTTCTCTCTCCTGTCCTCAACAGATTTAAAATACAAATAAAACGAATAATAAGGAATAAACCATAAAAACACACTAGTTAGCACTAACACTTGATAAAACTTTTCGGAATTGATTCTTTGAGTTTCTCTGAACTATACATCGTGCTGCCTTCTCTGGATATTGTTCCACTTGAGAATGATGGATCCAGTGCTGTTTGTTTCCCTGCAACATTAATAGCCGATGATGTAATTAGCAACACCAAGTAAGTTTCTTTCCAAATGGGCTCAAATTTAGGAGCACGATGCCTTTTTAACCAGACTAGCTCTCCAGGCAAGAAAGAGTGGGTGGAGTTTTTCTCAGGAGGCCAGCGGATAAGCCAAAGTACATGTAGCAAAGAATGCAGGGACTGTACAGATTGTAAGACATTTCTGTTGATATAGTTTTCCCAAGTTTAGGAACAAAGAAGGGCCACAGATCAGAGGCTGAAGAAGGCGCAGGATGCAATGCTGCCATCCTTGCTGACTGCAAAGAGGGCAGGAGAATATCCGGACACTCTACATGGAAATCAAGGCCCAGAGAAAAGAGCTGGACATAATGCAAAAATGTATTAGGATGAAGTGCATAGTAATTATAAGCTATGAATCATGTGAGCTGAAATTCAACAAAGAAAGAATCAAAAAAGCAGCTGATGGGGCTGACTAGAGGTGCCATGTCATAGAAGAAGAGGCCATGAAAACTGAACAGCAAATTATCAGAATCAAGAAAGAGATTGTTATTCTTCAGAAAGAGTAAAAGGACAGGCATGCTCTGATGGGGAATGCCCAGGAAAGGGAAAGAGCATTAGGCAGAAAAAAAGAACAGTCAAACAGTTAAAATGCCTGTCACAAAATACACTAAATGGAAGAGAAACAGAAGCTATTTGAGGAAAAGGCCAAAGAGACTTTTGAGATCTCACCAAAAATATAATGCAGAAGTAGCAGGTCTCAATGGAATAGTTGGAGGTGGAAAAAACCCTCTTAATAGCACCATTTCAAACTTAAACGAGGAGTGAAGACCAGTTAGAGGTGTTGTGAGAAGGAGCAGCAGTTGAAGAGTAGAAGGAATAGTATGCTCCTGGAGGAACACTTGCAGCAGAAGGAGGGCTTTGACATGGATATTGGGATCATGAAAGTTAGCCTCAAAGAAAAGGAGGAGGATAAAAGGGAAGAATATTCCAAGTTCCAGACTGAGGTCAGAGTACTAAATAGGAGTTAAAGAAAATAGAGATCCCTGAGGTTCACAGAAACAACTGAGATTATCAGGTAGCTCGGGAGACCACTCTAAACAGGGTGGAGTGTCTACAGCTACTAATCATTACAATTGAAAGAAGGAGGAAAAATAGTGATATCAAGTGTGCAAATGTGGACACTAAATTTCTGTAAAATGGTTATAGGCTCAAGCCTTCTGTCTGTTTAAATGTGGTTATCAGGCACCCTGGTAAATTGTCCCAGGCCAATGCCTAAAACAGTTGGTCCTCAGCCTTACAAGCATATGTAATGTACCTAGAAATTTCCCAACAGGTAAATGCTCGAAAGCTTGAACTCATGGAGAGAGTGTTTATGCAAGTCACCTCACATGGTTAATTTGGAGAAATGGATTCACAGAGGTAAAGCCTGAAATATGGGTATCAATATGATAATATGATGTCAAGATGCTATGAATTCATTATAGTTTGGTGATATCACTGTAAGCTAATAGTTTCATAATGACAATGTGTTGTCACACTGGTGATGACCCAAAGTGTATGTGATGTTAAAAGGCATGTCTGATATAAATTGTCCTAGGATCACATCAGGGTATGGTACATAAAGGGACCGTGATGTCACAAAGGCTCTGAGTTGTGTCGAAGTTGCTAAGATGTAAAACTAGGTTTGGGATATCACAACGTGATAGTGATGATATCACATTGGCAATGTGATGTCACACTGGGTTTGTAATGTCACAGTGGTAATGAGGTCAAGATGTAAGAATGATGTCACTATGAGTTTGGAATATGATCATTTCATGTCCGAAATCATTTGAGAATGTTTTACAATGAGGATACTAGTTCATAGAAAGAGCTTGAAGTCCAAGGACCGTGGATTTTGTAAAATGTTATGAAGTCAAAATAGAATTGTGAAAACACATTAGGACAATAATATTCTAATGGAAATGTGATGTCACAATATCATGTCATAGACATGTTTTGATGACACAATTGGTGATCCATAATGGTGATACTGTCACAATAATTTTGGGAGATCACAATGAGTTGGTGATGTCACAATGGCATGGTTTATATCAATTATCCTTAACTCTAAATGAGTAAATGTTTTCAAAAAGGGATGGTTATGTTCCAAAGGCATGTGTTGTCACAAATCAGAGGAAGTCCTAACAGGTTTGTGATGTCACAATGTGACAAAAAAGGTTATAATGTCCGGCAGTGTGATATCACAGTAGTCATAATATCAATGTGGATTCCTCCTATCACGTCATACCTAACATATGACAAGGTCAAAAACAGATCATGATTTCAAAAATGGCATAAGAAATCACAATGGCAGCATGTCACATAAGTTATGAGGACAGGGCAGGTTTGTGATATCACAGTGATATTATAATGGCAAAATGATGTCACAAAGCATTGTAATTTCGCAATGGTTATGAAATCATAATGGGTTTCTCATTTCAACACACATGCCACATTTGAAATGGAATGAAATCACAGAATAGGAATTCCTATTTTAGTTTAGTGATGTAACAATGAGTTGATGGTGTAAAAATGACAAAATGATCTCAAAATGATGTTGTCACAAAGAAAAGGTGAGCTTATAATGGAATGTATAATCTCATTTCAATAGTTTACATTTAGACTAAGGATATGCAAAGAGACTGTGATGTCACAAAGGACATTTGTGTATTTACAGGTGCTAATAGGTCATAATAGGTTTAGGATATCACAATGGGATCATGATGTCATAACAGCAATGTGTTGTCACAATGGGTTTGTGATGTCACAAATAACTTTGAAATATCACAATTACATGTCCAAATTCAATTACTATGAGGATACAAGTTCACAGAAGGACCTTGAAGTCCCAATGTCGAATTTTCTAAAAGATCATAAGGTCATAATCCATGAAATAACAAAGGGACAGTAATATCATGATGGCAAGTTCTCAAAATATCATTTTATAATAATGTTTTTATGTCACAATGAGTTGGTAATGACCTAATAGTGATGAAGTTACAATAGGTTTGTGATGTAACAATGTGTTGATGTCAAAATGGCATTCTGGATCTCAATTTTCATTAATGCACAATTAGTATATGGGTTCAAAAATGGACCCTGATGTCCCCATAGACATGTTTTTTACAAATGTGATGAAGTCCTAACAAGTGTGTGATGCACTAGGTGGCACAGTGATGATGTCTGACAGTGTGGAGTCACAGTGGGCATGATGCTACAGTGGATTTCTGAAATCACCATATCATATCAGGAATATTATGAGGCTGAAAACAGATTATGAGCTCACAAAGGCCTAAGATATCAAAATGGAACCATTTCAACAAAAATATTGGGACAGGATCGGTTTATGACATCACAGTGTTTTAGTGATATCACAATGGCTTGTAATATCAAAAAGAGATTTTTGATGTCACAATGGTTATGAGGTCACAATGGGTTTCTAATATCAACCAATATGCATTACATTTAAATCAGAATGAAATTACAGAATAGGTAATTAGTCTATGATCTTACAATGACTATTAGGTGTCATAATGGTATGATCTCATTACAGTTTGACGATGTCACAATGAGTTGATGATGTAATAATGACAATGCAATTTGGCACTGATAATGATGTCACAAAAGTTTTGTGATATTACAATGGCATGTCCTTAGTTCTACATGAATATATGGGTAAACAAAGTTACTAAGATATCACAAATAACGTGTGTTTTTTTCAAAGTTGCTAAGAGGTTATATAAAGTTTGGAGTGTCACAATTTAGTCGTGGTGTCACAAAGGCAATGTGATTTCAAAATGGTTTTATGAGGTCAGTTTTGGTGAGGTGTTAATGGGTTAGTAACAATTAGTGATATTACAAACTTTTTATGACAAGTTTGTAATATCACAATGACATGTCCAAATTCAATAACTTGTAGTTCAAAACGAGGCCACCATGATAACCAAGGAAGTATCTAAATCTGCAGAAACTGAAAATCATCATGGACCTTTGCTCTAGCTGTCTGGAGGGGGCAGGACATGTTGCTACAGGCAGATGGGTATTCTGCTGGAGGGGGTGGGATATTAAGCTCCACATGTTTAGCAATCAAGTATTGATTAGGCAGTGGGCAGTTTGGGAAGTGACCATTGAAATATCTTAGAAAGGAGACTGGTTAGGGTTGGGTAGGGGTACAGGCTATGTGTTCTGAGCAACTGAATAGGAGTAAATGCGGGGAAATTCCTGGAAGGAAGGACATGGGGAGTCAGCAGGAAGGGAAAGACCTGGGAGGAGAGGAATTGAAAGAAAGCAGTAGGGCAAAAATGGCCACTGGGGCAGAAGGACAATCCTGTGGAATGTGGAAAATCCTAAAGAGAAGAAGGAAGTGGTAGGTAGGAAAAAGGGAAAGACCTTGGAAGGAAGGACAATTCAGTAGAGAGGGAGGGAGGGAGGAAGAGAAAAGTAAAAAACCTTGCCTTTTGAAGTTAGGAGATATGGAGATCATAATTGTGTGTGTGGGGGGGGAGATTTGCAGACCAATAAACAAAGGATGGCGCTGCCCATTGGAGGTCAGAGGTTTGTTGGTCAAGGCTGCTTTTGTCTCTGGATATCCAGCACACAATCAGGCATTCTCAGGCCCTTTTTGTGTAAATAAATTTGTTTATTCTCCTAAATGTGCCTCTATGCACTGTTTTGTGCTATAGAGGTGATAATTTTTGGAGGCTCCAGTGAAATGGCCGTCTTAGTTAAGTTTCTCAGGCCTCAGAACTGAAAGTCTCCCTTGAGTGTTTGATTCCCAAGAACCAACAAAGTTGAGACTCATTTAGAAATCCTCTAGTGTTGAGTCTTGGTAAGTATGATAGCCTGCTTTGCAGACATTTTCTGGAGGTCATTTGGGCTTCCTTGAGAAGCCATCACTGTGATATCTTAGGACTTTTGTCAGCTCAAAATCAGATTATCTGTTTTTAGCTTTATAATGTTTCAGTTATAACATTGCTTGTGATATTGATATTGGAAATGTCACTATGATATTACAAACTCATGGAGACATAACCAACCCAATTGAACTCACAGTCATTCACAAACCCACTTGCAAATCACACTGACATTGTGATATCATGATCACATTGTGACACACCAAACTTATTTTGACTTCTTAGCACTGTTGAAAAAACACATTGTGACTTCATGGTCTGTGTATCCATATCTTCATTTTGACCGGACTTAAATCACATTTTTAAATGTATCATCACAAACCCTTTGTGACATCATCTCCAAAGTGACATCAAATTAATATGCTATCAACAAGTCATTGTGACATCACTGAACTATGTTGAAAGCATTATCACATCATATTTTTTGTTGTTGTTGTTGGTCGTGGGGCTTGAACTCTGGGCCTGGGCACTGTCCCTCAGCTCTTCAGCTCAAGGCGAGCACTCTACCACTTGAGCTACAGTGCCACTTCCGATTTTCTGATGGTTTATTGGAGATAAGAGTCTCACGGTCTCTCTTGTCCGGGCTGGCTTTGAACCGCGATCCTCAGATCTCAGCCTCCTGAGTAGCTAGGATTACAGGCGTGAGCCACCAGCGCCCGGATACATCATATTTTTGTTGGGATGAGATAAGCACATTTTGAATGCATATTCTGTGATTTCCTTCCATTTCACATTTCCATGTGGGTTGATAGCAGAAACGCATTGTGTCCCCATAATCATTATCACATCACAATTTCTTTTTGATATCCCCATTGCATCAGCACTGTAACATTTCAAACACATTGTGAAATCACATTGCCATTGTGGTTTCACAATCATATTGTGACATTGCAAACCTACTATGAACTGTTAGCTTCTTTGAAAAAACATTGCCTTTGTGACATCACAATCCCTATCTTTATCATTATCCTCTTTGTTATCTAATGATAATTGAAATGTCATGTCATGCCATGGTAACATCACAACCCATTTATGTCATCATCACCAGTATGACATCACATTTTTGTTATGACAAAATCAGCTCATTGGGACATCAAAAAACTACAGTGACATCATTGCATTCTCACATCACAGTGTCATTATGATGCCATAGACACATTGGGCATGCCTATTCTGTGATTTCATTCTACTTCAAATGTGGCATGTGTTTTGATATCAGAAATGCAGTGTGACATCACAACTATTGTAATATCACAGTGCAAATATGTTTCAACTAACACACTGTGACATCACAAACCAGTCTCTCCTCATAACTTTTATGACATACTGCCTATGTGATATCAGAAATCCAGTGAGCTGTCATGACCACACTGATATTATACTGCCAGATTTCATGACCATTGTATCACATGGTGACATCACAAAACTCATAGGACTTCATCACAGTTGTGACAATATATGTATTTTAAGACATCATGATCCCTATGTGAATTCATATACTTATTGATACTACAAATCAATTCTGACCTCACAGACATTGTCACTGCATCATCACTGTGGTATGACAAACCCATTGTGACATCACATTGCCATTGTTATATCAGAAGCACATTGTGGCATCCTAAACCTGGTATGACCTCTTAGAGACACAATATCTCCCCAAAAAGATCTATGTGATTTTTTAAAATTAAGTTGCTGCCCAGTTTTTTCTTCATTTTTATTGAACTTTTGAATTCTTTTTACTTTATTTCCTGTTTGTACTTTTTGTTTTTTGGCTTTACAGAATTGCTCTTCTATTCATTCCCAAGTAAACACACATCTTATATAAGACCATTTCCTTCATTGTGTATGCATGCTTAATTCAGATATCAATTACTCAATTCACAAACCCTCAGTTGTGACTCCTTCAACTGTAATATTATTTCCTTATACTTATATAATTTTTTCATGTTCCAATGTCGTTATTTATTTATTTTTTATTAATAAGATTTTTTAATTGTGAAAATCAGAGGGGTT
Source organism: Dipodomys spectabilis (assembly GCF_019054845.1). Classification (NCBI taxonomy): domain Eukaryota; kingdom Metazoa; phylum Chordata; class Mammalia; order Rodentia; family Heteromyidae; genus Dipodomys; species Dipodomys spectabilis. Next base: position 5,588,935 of record NW_024871210.1, on the reverse strand, counting down.
ACAATTACATGAACAAGGTAAGGACTCATATGTTTTCCTTTCTTGCTACTGTTTAACTCATTTATATAATTTTTTGTTTCAGTTTTAAATTTTTTGCTTTTTCATTTTCCTTTGTCTGTATCTCTCTTCTTTCTTTCTATGCTTTGCCTCTATCTGCATATATCTTGGTTATAGTCCCTCTCTCCCATTCCATCTCCACATATGTCTAGTCTTATTTTCTCCTCACAATTCTCCCTAAACCTATCAATTTCTGGTCTGCTGACTGCTTCTTTTATTTTCTTAGTCCCTAGTTATTTGTTGTTGAACTGGATGTATCTACTGAACTTGAATATATATGTATTCATTTTGAGTGTTTCAAAAAATCTGTGCCACCAGAGAACTCTGATTGATGATTGCCATAAAATAGTGTCCTTGAACGGTATTGGTTTTGCTTTAATACCCGAAGCAGAAGAAAAAGTGGAGAAACACAAGAAATATGGCAACTCCAGGTATCTCAACTCCCACTCATGATAATCAAACAATAGAGCAGTTAATAATCCAAGGGGCCTTCCACAAATGGTCAACAACACTTATAAAAAATAATACAAATGCTACATAAAAGATTGAACACCTGCAAAAGACTCATAAGCATGAGGAGGCTAATCAAAGGTTAATTGAGGAATTGGTCAGAAGGGATGGGAATAAATACAAATTAATAGAGATCCATGGAGTCCACAATCAGAAATCTGGAAGAATCTGAGGCCAGAAAAGATATGATGAATGAAAACCAGAAGATGGAAAGAGAGTCCAATGAAAGTATAACCCATCCTTGCATTCACGTGAGATATACATGGTAATTGTCAGACATATTTGGAGATCATCAACAATCCATACAATATAAGCATATTTATAAAAGCTCAAGCAATACTTCTATCAGAAAATATTCGATAGTGCTATTGACTATAGTATTTCACCAAATCTGAAATTAGGAAACAGATAATTCCGTTGACAACTCTCAGAAATCCACATAGAACATCAAATTGCAATCATTTTGAGGAGAGAAATTTAAAAGGTATTTGAATAGATGCATATTCTGCTTTCATACAAAGGCTTGTTCTCTCATGTCTTTCTTGATCCACCAAGTTTCCTTTATTTCATGGAACAGTAAACTGAGATGGAAATAGCTAGTTAACTGGCAATCATGAGAGGGCCAAGAATAGAACTTAGGTTTGTAGAACCACTAAAATCAAGTTTTTTACATTGGCAGGGATGGGCAAGTGTAAGAATCATGGGTAGAAAGAGGTGGCTTCTTTTTTTAAGCAACTAAATTCTATTGCTTGTGTAATAATGAAAGGGCTATGTTTCATAAAACCTTATACATCTCAATCAGTGTAGATTTTAACTCTTGGCAGCCAGCTCCCATGAATGTCAGAGATAATTTGCTCAAATTATATGACTTTTTATGCAATGCTCTGAATATTCTTTTTCCTCTTTCAGAAACAACACCTATCATTTCCTGTTTGGATTCTTTTATTCAGAGGTTAATTTTCTTGACCAGGAATCTGCAAATAGTAGTCTATGATCTTTATATCGTGCTTTGATCTGGAGCTAAGAATGTTTTTCTACGGTTTTAAGTGATGGAAAAAATAGAAAAATAACCGAAAGTACTAATTATTGTAAACTATAGGGAATCTGTATCTTTTAATACATTTTACCATGCCCAGCTTTATCCTCTTTCAGGTTGTCTGTAGCTGCTTTAGCACCACAATGTTCGAGACTGAGGTGCATGTAAGAGACTATGTGGCCTGCCATCCCTAGATTTTTTACAATCTGCATTCTCTATAAAAAGTTCATTGCCTCTGCACTATGTGCTCTTCTCTTTTCACATCATGCAATTCCAGAATAATCACTTGACGTAGATTCTTGCCTCTATGTATATAATTACTTGAGTTTTCGCTTTGAACCTTCACCAACAGAAGTCCAGAATAGATCAAGTCTGTGCTGAAAAAATTTTCACATAATTAAAAAAGTTATGAATTTGAAATAACTTCCCAATTTAGTAAAAATTTATTCACTTTCCTATTTAAAATATAGTAACTACTTTGTAAGTAAAACATGCTTCCCAAAATAATTATGCCCTAACATGGTATTGTTGAAAAATCTGTGTTGTTCTGGGAGCTGACTTGATCATCTCCTGTTCTAACTTTGCTCACCTACATTGTTTCCTTTTTTAAATTTTAATTTGTATTTTTTTTATTGTGAAAATATTGTACAGAGGGGTTACAATTACATGGACAACATAGTGAGTATATTTCTTATCAAGCATTGTAGCCCCCTCCTTTGTTTACCCTTCCATTACCTTCCCATTCACCCTGCTCTCCACCCAATCCTCCCCACCCCAAGTTGTAATGTTCATTTTCGACATGACAACTGGTACTTCACATTGCTGCAACAGGTCTACCTGTATCCTTATTTAAAGGACTTGTTTTTCCTCTTCCCCTCCCCAAATTATACTGACATAAAATACAGTGAAAGCAGGGGTTATACTGTGGGAGAGGGACATACAAAGCAACAAAGAAATAATCTTATAATTGCGTTAGAAACAAGTGCATGAAAAAAAAAACATTTAAAATACATATCTTAGGGTTTATTTTCCTAACATCACCTTATCTGACCTTTTCTGCTTGACGCATACATATACTAGATATTGCAAATAACGGAAATCATGGGACCTTTGTTTCTTTGGGCTTGGCTTACTTCACTTAATATAATTATTTCCAAGTCTTTCCAATTCCTAACAAATGTGGCAATACCATTCTTTCTGATGGAAGCATAGAATTCCATTTTATATATATATATATATATATATATATATATATATACACCACATTTTCTTGATCCATTCATCTGCTGAGGAGCATCTGCGTTGGTTCCAGATCTTAGCTATGGTAAATAATGCTGAAATAAACATAGTTGTGCGGGTAGCTTTAGTGTACTCTTGTTTGTAAACATTTGTGTAAATGCCCAAAAGTGGGATTGCTGGGTCATAGGGGAGGTCTTTTTAGTGAAGTCTTTTGAGGAACCTAAAGCCATGGAGAAAATAAAGTGATTGTGTAGCACACATTTTTACTAGAGAGCAAACCTACATATGAGAGCCTCAGCCAATGCTAAACCTTTACTCGCTTTTATAACTAGGATTTTATAGTGGGTTTACATGAACATAAGAGTTTTCCGGCGGGGATTAGTAAGAAAATAACTGATGGTAAGACATAGATAACATGTGAAATGATTTGAAGCACGAGAAAGGAGAGATTAAGGCAGGGGGTGAAGCTCGAAGCCTTGCTAGGTGACAGCTAAGGAAGGTATAGTTACACAAGGGAAAGGCAATAAATCAGATGTGTTTATCAACAAAAGCACTGATCTGAAGCCTCGAAATGAGGACCTCCGTCTATGTGGACTGAACAGTCTCTAACATGATGTTTCATTTAAATTAAGAAGCACGATTTGTGATTTTTGCAGTATTGAATGGTTCATAGACACAGGAAATCTCTGCTATTTCAGCTAATCCAATCTACTCATTCTTGTGTAACCTAATAGCTAGGTTTCAACACAAACCAGTACAATGAGATTGTACAAATGAAACTTGGACTTTTCCCTCCACTGAATGAAAATTCTGCGAAATAATTTATCTTCCATATATTTACAAAACATTTCTCATGATCTTTTCTACTATTTTGTCTTGATTACTGATGTTCATAGTACTTTTCTTTGGGGGATTCCCATCGTGACGCCTGAACTGGGCCTGGGCTATGTCCCTCAGCTCTTCAGCTCAAGGCTAGAGCTCTACCCCTTTAACAACATCGCCACTTCTGCCTTTTTCTTTCTGTTTATGTGGTGCTGAGAAATCGAACCCAAGGCCTCATTCATGCAAGGCAAGTGCTCTACCTGTGAGCCATATTTGTGGGTCTCCTTAGATTTTTTTTTGCTAATGAATTATGACACTCTGTTCTTTGATTCATATCCTAACACACTTCTTCTTGCGGGATAATTGAAGATGTTTTCACATTTTTGCCTGTTTATGCTGACATTGAACCGAAATCTTCAGTTCTAATCCTCCTGATTTTCTAGGATTCTACACAAGAGGCCACTAACATCAAGCTTTGTGTTACTGTTCTTTAAATTATGCAGTAGAAGAATGTGGAATTATATTTGTGTGAAGTGTGTAATTTTCAAAAACAAGTTTGAATCAACTTGTTATTATGTAACTGTTATCAATTTTAACTATTAAACAAATTAATGTTTCACATTCCCACAGAAATATAATTGAAAATAAAGGTATATTTGTTTTCTTAGAACAAGTATTGGGCCATGAATTTCTTTCACTTTACATTCATGTTTTATACCTTAGTTAGCAGATTTCAATGAATAAAATAAATGTATTAATTGTATACCACAATAAGCAAAGTGATTATAGTTAAGTATAGATATTTCAACACAGCCAAAAGACAAGTTTTTTGAGCAGTCTTCTAAAAATGTAATGTTACTTAATGCAACTAATGGGTATTATATAGTTTGATCATTAAACAACATATAAATGTATGGGACTAACATTAACTTCTTCATAACTATGTAAGCAATAATTATGTAGCTTGGGGTAATTGGGTAATGCTTGTAAACTTAGCTACGATAGAGGCTCAGATCTGGAAAGGCCCAGGCTGGAAAGTCCATTGGAGACTCTTATCTCCAATGAACCACAAAAAACTGGCAGTGGCTTAAGTGGTAGAGCACCAGCATTGAGCTGAAAAGCTGAGGGAGAGCATCCAGTCGCAGATTTCAAGCCGCATGTCTAAAAAAATTAAAATTAAACAATTAAAAATAAACTAGTATTTTGACATGAATGTTAAAATATATATTCTAAAAAAATTTAAATCCTCACTAGATATACTAGTTTATATAAATGTAGAGATGTGTTTCCGGGTTTTAGTTGTCAGTGAATTGTGTAAATCAAACAATTCTCACTCAATTCATATTAATATGTTTATATGCCATAAGTATACTTGTTAAGTGATAGGCAGTGCTGTTTTAGGAAGCTCCCTTGGCTTTCTAACATTAACCCTTCTAAGCTAAAATCGATATGCCCTCCAACCTTGTCAGAGTTTTCATTGAGAGTAGTCACTCATCTCATTGGAGAAGGAAAGTATAAGCCAAAATCATTGTTTGGAACAACTGTCACATTTTACATGCTTTTCACCTCGTTTAAGACCTAAAACATTGAAGTCATCTTAACCATGCCAGTAATAACAAAATGCCTTCTGAGCCTTTCAATCTCTTAAGAGCTGAAACTCTTTATTATACATGTTTTTTTTTTTTTTAATCCTCGCTAATATCCCATTCCTTAGGATAATCTTTTTATTTATCCCGTTCCGGATTAGAAGACTGGAACAAAGGCAATAATGCAAATAGCCAAGGAAATACATGAAACCAATTAAAAAGCAATCACAGACCCACCTCATTTCACTGACAATATACGGTAAAATAGGACTTTTTTGTTATCATTTAAAGAACAACAAATAAACTTTAATTAGCAGTGAAGAAGTGAAAAGAAAATATTTGAACATAGAATGACTTTGAAAATTTTAACATAAGCATAATAAATTTATCTTGTTTTTCTATGTAGTTGCCAACATAGTAGAGAGCAACACCCAAAGGGAGAAAAGCACCTAAATCAAAGCAGTAAAATTTTGTCTATAAAATAAATGTGAGGGTCTGACTCTTTCAAAGATCAGGCTTACAAAGAGGAAAAGTATATTTGCTTTAATGTAAACAACAAAATATAAAAATCATTTATTAATATTTTACATATCTTGACTAGGATTTCTCATGTTGTAGAAGTGGAATAATATGAAAAAGGTCAGTATTTTTTTTTTACTATTTCCCAAGATCATTCTTATTTATCAGGTATAGCAACAGAAGTAGTCTTGGTTACTCTTAGTATCATGCTTGTTTACATCTAGAAACATTATTTGTTGCTGGGGTACAGGGTGCAACCACTTGCATATTAATAAAGAGTCATTTCCTTAGGAAGGAAAGTTGTGGTGTAAAGAAACCTAAAAAATAAAAGACAGCATAATGGAAATTATTTTCTGCAATATCAGTCTGTAGGTGTAGATTTGTTTCCCATTGTTTCGGGACGTCCATTTTTGTTATCTTCCTTTTCTCAATCTTGTGATCCTATAATATCTAATAACATCTTGGAATTGTTGTATCTTTACTGGATTCTCTCATTTCTGTTGGAAGGGCTGGAAGGATAAAAAATTGAATTTCTGTTTTGGTTTTACCTTTTTTTTTATTATTTAGGAACTGTCACTCAAAATGACATATAATATCAGGAGACAGATTTCATTTCCATCTTCCTACCCTAGTCTTTGGTACTTACTGATCCCCAAATGTTAAAATAAAGATAGGGAGCTGCTTATTTAGATATTCTTTAGAATTTCAAGACTTCATTAATGCAAAGCCCTTAGTATGTACATCATGCATGGGTATAAAACTGGTGGCAATTTTTCTTATGCTCAGAAATTAGGATATGTGGTGTCCATGTAGTTGCATCAGGAAAACTGTGTAGTTGAGTTTAGTTCACTAAACTAAGACTGCTGTAACAAATTTCTTCAAGTTTAATGGATTGCACTATCCATATTTATAATTATACGGTTGTAAAGGACAGATATCTAAAAGAATTCTCACTAGATTAAAATCTAGCCACAAGCAGAGCAGACATATTTTCAGATGATTCTAGGGGAAAAGGCATTTACTTTTTTTTTCTTTTTTTTTTAATTGTGAGAATACCATACAGAGGAGTTACAATTACATGGGCAAGATAGCAAGTACACTTCTCTTCAAGCATTGTTGCCTCCTCCTTGTTTCCCCTTCCCATCCCTTCCCATACTCTCTTTACGTCCTCACACACACTCGGTCCTAACCCCGACACCAAAGTTGTAGTTGATGTTGGTATAATTTGTGGAGGGGAAGGGCAAAAACAAATCATTTAACTAGTGATACAGGTGGGCCGATTGCAACAATGACATGTACAAGTTATAATGTCCAAAAACGAACTTTACAAGGGATTTATATTCTGTTCTACTTTCCAGAAATTTAACAATATGGATGTTGTCTTTTCCTTTATTTTCGATTTCACAATCTGATTGTTCTCTTTTCCTTCATTTTGTTTTTTTTAAAATTTAATTTTATTTTTTTCTTTGAACATACTGTACAGAGGGGTTAAAATTATATGGGCAGGATAATGCTTACATTTCTTATCAAGCATTGTAGCCTCCTCCTTTGTTTACCCTTCACATCCCTTCCCAGCCTCCTCCAACACCCCCTACCCAATCTGCCCACCCCCCGCCCCAATACCCGCACCAATCTTGTAAAGCTCTTTTTCGACATGACAACTTGTACTGCTCATTGTTGCAACAGGTCCACCTGTTCCTTAAACGACTTGTATTTCCCCATTTCCTCCACAAGTTATACTGACTCCAAATATAGTGAAAGCAGAGGTTATACTGTGGGGGAGGGACATACAAAGGAACAAAGAGATAATCTTATAAATGCATTAGAAACAAATGCATGAAAGAAAACATTAAAATACATATCTAAGGGTTTATTTTCCTAACATCACATTATCTGATTTTTCCGCTTGACATAAATATAGTAGATATTGCAAATAAGGGAAACCATGGGACCTATGTTTCTTTGGGCCTGGCTTACTTCACTTAACATAATTTTTTCCAAGCCTTTCCATTTCCTAACAAATGGGGCAATGTCATTCTTTCTGATGGAGGCATAGAATTCCATTGTGTATATATACCAGATTTTCTTGATCCATTCATCTACTGAGGGGCATCTGGATTGGTTCCATATCTTAGCTATGGTAAATAATGCTGCAATAAACATAGTTGTGCTGGTAGCTTTAGTGTGTTCTTGTTGGTAAACATTTGGGTAAATGCCCAAGATGGGATTGTTGGTTCATAGGGGAGCTCTATGTGAAGTCTTTTGAGGAACCTCCATATTACTTTCCAAAGTGGTTGAGTATTTTTACATTCCCACCAACATTGAAGTAAGGTTCCCTTCTGTCCACATCCCCTCCAGCATCTGGTGTTGTTAGAATTCTTGAATTTTGCCATTCTAACGGGAGTGAGGTGGTATCTCAATGTTAATTTGAGTTGCATTTGTTTATGGCTAGGGATGTTGAACATTTCTTCATGTGTCTATTGGCCATCCTTTCTTCTTCAGAGAAGTTTCTCTTTAAGCCTTTCACCCACTTGTTTATTGGGCAGTTGTTTCTTTGAGGATTTGTGGTTGGGGGATTTATTTTTTGAGTTCCAAGTACATTTTAGATATAAGATCCTTGTCTGTTGTATGGCTAGTGAAGATCTTCTCCCAATCCGTGGGCTTTCTATTGATCTTGCTAGCTATGTTCTTTGCCATGCAGAAGCTCTGCAACTTTATGCAATCCCATTTGTCCAACCTTTCTTTGATTTGTTGTGTTTCCGGGTCTCTATTCAGAAAATTTCGGCCTGAACCAAGGAGACCTAGAGTTTCTCCTATTTAATCCTGTAATATTTTCAGAGTGTCTGTTTTGACTTCGATGTCTTTTTTTTTAAATTTAATTTTATTTTATTTGAAAACATATTGTACAGAGGGGTTACAATTACATGGGCAGGATAATGCATATATTTCTTACCAAGCATTGAAGCCTCCTCCTTTGTTTACCCCTCACCTCCCTTCCCAGCCTCCCCCCTCCCCCCCCCGTCATACCCCCCCCCTCCTGACCGCCACACAGACATTGTAAAGCTGGTTTTGACATGACATTTTGTACTTCTTATTGATGCAACAGGTCCACCTGAATCCTTAAACGACTTGTTTGTCCCCATCTCCTCCACATGTTATATGGACATCAAATATAATGAAAGCGGGGGTTACACTGTAGGGGAGGGACCTACAAAGCAACAAAGAAATAATCTTATAAATGTGTTAGAAACACATGCATGAAAGAAACAAAAACATTTAAATACATATTTAAGGGTTCGTTTTCCTAACATCACATTATCTGACCTTTTCTGCTTGACTCATACCTATACTAGATATTGCAAATAAGGGAAACCATGGGACCTATGTTTCTTTGGGCCTGGCTTACTTCACTTAATATAATTTTTTCCAAGCCTTTCCATTTCCTAACAAATGGGGAAATGCCATTCTTTCTGATGGAGGCATAGAATTCCATTGTGTATATATACCAGATTTTCTTGATCCATTCATCTACTGAGGGGCATCTGCTATGGTAAATAATGCTGGTAGCTTTAGTGTGGTCTTTTTTGTAAACATTAGGGTAAATGCCCAAAAGTGGGATTGCTGGGTCATAGGGGAGTTCTATGTGAAGCCTTTTGAGGAACCTCCATACTGCTTTCCAAAGTGGTTGAACAAGTTTACATTCCCAACAAAAATGAAGTAAGGTTCCTTTCTGTCCACATCCCCTCCAGCATCTGTTGTTGTTAGAGTTCTTGATTTTTGCTTTTCTAACTGGAATGAGGTGATATCTCAATGTTGTTTTGATTTGCATTTCTTTTATGGCTAGGGATGTTGAACATTTCTTCATGTGTCTATTGGCCATCCTTCTTTCTTCTTCAGAGAAGCTTCTCTTTAAGTCTTTCGCCCACTTATTTATTGGGCAGTTGTTTCTTTGAGGGTTTGTTGTTGGGGGATTTAATTTTTTGAGTTCCAAGTATATTTTAGATATGAGACCCTTGTCCGTTGTATGGCTAGTAAAGATCTTCTCCCAATCCGTGGGCTTTCTATTGATCTTGCTAGCTATGTCATTTGCCCTGTAGAAGCTCTACAACCTTATGCAATCCCATTTGTCCAACCTTTGTTTGATTTGTTTTGTTTCCGGGTCTCTATTCAGAAAATTTCTGCCTGAGCCAAGGAGACCTAGGGTTTCTCCTATTCCATCCTGTAATGTTTTCAGGGTGTCTGCTTTGAGTTCAGGGTCTTTGATCCATTTGGAGTTGATTCTGGTGCAGGGTGATATATAAGGATCTAGCTTTAGTTTTCTACATGTAGTTAACCAATTTTGCCAGCACCATTTACTGAAGAGGCTGTCTTTCTTCCATTCTATTGTTTTAGCTTCCTTGTTGAAGATTTGTTGAATATAGGTCTGTAGGTTCATTTCTGGGTTTTCAATTGTATGCCATTGGTCCTGAGATCTGTTCTTATGCCAATACCAAGCTGTTTTGATTACTATGGCTTTATAGTAGAGTTTGAAATTTGGTATTGTTATTCCTCCAGCAGTGTTCTTTCCATTGAGGAGCGTTCTTGCTCTTCGGGGACTTTTCCCTCTTCTATTTTCTTGAAGAATAAGTTTGGAATTTTGATAGGTGTCGCACTGAATTTGTAGATAGCCTTTGGAATTATTGGCATTTTCACCATTTCACGATAATATTAATTGTTTTGCGTATATTGAACCAGCTTTGCATCCCTGAAATGAATCCTATTTGATCATCGTGTATGATTTTTTGGATGAGTTATTGAAGTAGATTGGCCAAAATTTTGTTGAGAAGTTTTGAATCAATGTTCATTAAAGAAATGGGTCTATAGTTCTCTTTCTTTGATGAGTCCCTGCCTGGTTTTGGGATGAGGGTTATGATGGCTTCATAGAATGTATTCGATAGTGAACTGTCTCTCTCAATTTCATTGAAGAGTTGGAGGAGTATCGATGTGAGCTCTGCTTTGAAGGCCTTGTAGAATTCCGCTGTAAAAACATCTGGTCCTGGTATTTTCTTAGCTGGCAGGTCTCTTATTGTTGTTTCTATTTCAATGCTCGATATGGGCCTGTTAAGATGGTTTAACTCATCTTGGTTTAGTTTTGGCATAACAATATTTGCTAGGAAAAGGTCCTTTTCTGTCAAGTTCTCAAAATTATTAGCATAAAGTTTTGAGAAGTATTCCCTTGTAATGTTCTGAATCTTGGTTGTTTCTTTGGTGATGTCTCCATTCTCATTTCTGACTTTATTTATTTGGGTGTGTTCTCTTCTTTTTCTGATAAGATTTGCTAAGTGTCTGTCAATTTTGTTAATTTTTTCGAAGAACCAACTCTTTGCTTTGTTGATTCTTTCTATAGTTTTTTTGATTCTAATTCATTTAATTGTGATTTAATTTTAATTATTTCTTTCTGTCTACTGGATTTGGGTTTATCTTGCTGCTCTTTTTCAAGGAGGTTTAGATGTGTCATTAGATTGTTGGTTACAGATCTCTCCAATTTGTTGATGTAGGAGCTCAGAGCTATAAACTTGCCTCTGAGTACTGCCTTGGCTGTGTCCCAGGGGAGCTGGTAATTTGTGTGCTCATTTTTGTTGAATAGCATGAACATTTTAATTTCCTTTCTAATCTCTTCCATGACCCACTCGTGATTCAGCAGTGTGTTGTTCAATCTCCATGTGATACCGGACTTTCTTTGGTGGCTTTTGGTGTGGAGTTCTAATTTTATTCCCTTGTGGTAAGAAAGAATGCAAGGTATAACTTCAATGTTTCTGAATTTAGACAAGTTTGCTTTGTGGCCTAAAATGTGGTCTATTTTAGAAAATGTTCCATGTGCTGCTGAAAAAAACGTGTATTCTGATGCTGCTGTGTGAAATGTTCGGTAGATGTCTGTTAAATGTAGTTGTTCTATGCAGCTGTTTAGATCTGCGTTTTCTCTGTTGAGTTTTTGCCGAGTTGATCTATCTAGTGGGAAGGGTGGTGTGTTAAAATCCACAACATTTAATGTCTTTGGATCTATATGGGATTTGAGGGAATGTAGTGTTTCTTAGATAAATTTGGGTGGTCCATTGTTTGGTGAATACATATTTAGAATTGTAATATCTTCCTGAAGGAGAGATCCCTTAATTAGTATGTAGCGACCATCTTTATCTCTTTTCACAAATTTTAATTTGATGTCTATTTTATCTGATATTAGGATTGAAACCCTTGCCTGTTTATGGGGGCCGTTTATGGTAGATTTTGTTCCACCCTTTAACTTTGAAAATGTATTTGTTTTAATGGGCAAGATGTGACTCCTGAAGGCAGCAGATAGAGGAGTCTTGTTTTTTAATCCAACTAGACAGTCTATGTAGCTTAATTGGAGAGTTAAGTCCTTTAACGTCAAGAGATAGGACTGAGAGGTATTTGGGAGTTCCTGCCATGTTATCCACCTTCTTCAGGCGTGCGATATATGGGTTCTTCCTATGGTTCTTGGATTCTCAGTTTGGGGGCAGTTTCTTGGCCTTTATTGTGGTCTTGTTGGTTTTCTATGTGTAGGACATCTTTAAGAAACTTTTGTAGGGCTGGTTTGGTGGAGATACATTGTTTCAATTTTTCTTTGCTATGGAAGGTTTTTATTTGGCCTTCAGTAATGAAGGAGAGTTTACCTGGGTACAGTATTCTTGGTTGATAGTTGTTTATTTTTTGGGCATGGCATACATCATTCCAGGCTCTTCTTGCTTTGATTGTCTCTGCTGAGAAATCTGAGGTGATTCTAATTAGTTTCCCTTTATAGGTGATTAAACTTTTCTCCTTGACAGCTTTAAGGATCTTTTCCTTGGTCTGAGTTGATCCTGTGTGTATTATAATGTGACAGTGGGATGTCCTATTCTGGTCTGGTCTATTTGGGGTTCTCAAAGCTTCTTGTATCTGAATAGGCCTTCCTTTTTGCATGTTTGGGAATTCTCTGCTAGGATCCTGTTAAACACATTTCCTAGACCATTAACTTCTGTTTCTAGGTGCTCCTCTACACTCATTATCCTTAGATTAGGCCTTCTGATGGTGTCTTCCAAGTGTTCGATAGATCTATCATATTTCTTGGAGTTGTCTTTGATGGTTGTATGTTCTTTCTCTATAATATCTAGGCTTTCTTCAATCCCTGAGAATCAGTCTTCTGCATGGTTTCCTTGGACTCCCATTCCTTCTGTTGGGTTCCATTCAGCATTCCCTTTGTGGTCTCCCTGACTTCCTTTAGCTCTTTGTTAATGGATTCCATGAATGCCTTTAGTGATCTTTGTGTATTCTCTTCCTGCTCTCTTAATTCCTGTATTACTCTTTGCTTAGCTTTCTCCCGTTCATGGGATTCCTGTAGTTCTCTGCGAGTGTTCTCAGCCTGCTCATGCCATTCCTGCCTTTCTCTTTGAGTATTCTCAAGCTGATCATGCAAAATCTGCATCAGTTTTTGAGTAGCTTCCTCACGCTTATGATATTCCTGTATAAACTTTTGGATTGCCTCCTCTCTCTCTCCCTATCACGCTCATACAGATTTCTTTGTATGTTTTCAATCTTTTCATTTATCATGTTTTCCAGTAGTGTTTGTAGAGCTATTTGGGAATTCTCCTCTGGATTATTCATTATCTGTTCTGTCCCCTGATTATCAAAATTGGAAATTGAGATACCCGCTTTTGCCAGTTTTCTTGTGTTTTTCCGGCTTACTCTGCCCATTTGAGATGAAAAATAGCACTAGTTTTGTGCTAGAACACTATCTTAAGGCAAGCATCAACCAAAGTCTGAATTTGCACAGTCAATAGTCTACAGATACAACCTATTTCAACATATACATCTATTCAACATCAAACAACTATATGTCAATGAGCTATGAACAGCAAAGAAGAATTTGGAAAACCAGAAATTAATAGGGTTAGGAAGAGATGTGGATAAAAATTAGGAATAGAGTGATGTGGGGAGGCACAGGGAGAGTTAACTAATTCCTAATGTCAAAGCAGGAAATAGGTTGGGTAGGATGAAAGTGGAGAGAGAAAAAAAAAAGAAGAAAGGGAAAGGGAAAAGAAACGAGACCAGAAAAAAATAGAAAAATAAAAAATTAATAATATTATGCAGATCAAAAATAATCTATTTAGAGAAGAATGTGAATATATTGAGAGAAGGGATGGATATAAAGGGGTTGTGAAAAACTTAAAAATAAAAATGCTTAAAAATTATATAGGTATAAAGAGGTAGTACTGCTATTAAGGAATATAAGTCTCAGAGTTTTTGAATTGTATAATAAATTTGTGGATTAAGTGTGTACACAATTGGGGATAGGGTCTAATAGTCAACTATGGGTTTATCTGAGGATATAGGACAAGAATTAAGTCACATAAAGAAGAAGGAAAGAGAGGAAAACGTGAAAAGCATAAGAAAGGAAGACAAAAGATCAGAAGTTCAGTAGAGCTAAACAAAAAAAAGGTAATTAAAAAAGAAAAAAGAGAGAAAGAAAACAAAATAAGAAAAAAACGCACACTCACGTATCCCTAAAATAAAAATTATAAGAGGAAAAAAAGTTACTGGAAACAATTTTTTTCAAAAAAGGCAAAAATTGAAGATAAAAAAAGTTTTAGAAAAGAAAAAAAATTTTTTTTATTATATAAGGTACCAAAAAAAAGAAGAAACGAAGAACAAAGTTCTTTGATTTTTTTAGGAGGAGTGGGAAAAATCCTGTATCTCCCTTGGGTCTGTAACCAGCCTCTTGTTGGAGTCTGTGGTCTGCTTGTGGTCCTGTGGCTTGGTTGGTTTATTAAGTCAGTTTCTTCGAACAGGCAGAAAAATGCTCTGCTTTACCCAGGATTTGGCGATCCTCCTCCCAGGCTAGTTCAATGGGAGGCAGATCTGCTTTGAGTATCACAAAAGAGGGGGATGCAGTGATGAGGCTAGGTTCTGGGTAGAGTTGAGGCCTTTCAACAAACAGTATCTTTTCCTGGGTGCTAGTTTGTGAAAAACTCACAGAGCCCAGCCTGGAGCCATTCTCAGGGTTTCTGATTACTGAATTTCAATTGATTGTCCAGGCTGCTAGAGCGAAGGGCAGCTTCTGGCTCTGATTACCAAGTGAAGAAAGCAACTCCTAGGGCTGGCGCCCAAGCTGGGTGACTTTTCCCTGGGTGGAGCTGAATCTGGCAGGTCATGCCACCGTTAAGTTCTTGTGACCTGCTAAATGACTCGTTTTATTCCAAGGCTTGAGTTGTAGCTAATAGCTCTGCTGAGCTTTGTCAGTATCCAAGGTGGAGATCTCTGGTACTGGGGCAGGGTCGGGGGAGGGGTGGTCTTCCTTCCTCTGCTCCCTGAGAAGGAGTGAGGACATCAGGCTTCTATCCACACAGAGTCTTGGTTCCTGGGTTGTCTCTGGTCTGCGAATTGCAGCATGAAGGTGTCTGCTCCTTGTCGGTTCTTGATGGTGTTGAGTAGAATCCACTCGTCCACTGTGTCTGGCTCCTTGGTCCCGGACTCACTGTGGCTCAGGTATGGACGCGGACCACCACCACCACCACTGCTACCACTGCCTCTGCCGCAGCAGCTGCTAACAAGACCTCAGGTGTGTCTCCATGCCTGAATTTTCCCTCTCTGGCCTGACTGTCTGTCTTGTGATGGCACACTAGGGGTGATTCTCTGGCTTAGGACTGTTCACTGGAACTCTAAAACTACATTCTATGGGAGAGCTTGTTTAGACTCCAGCTTCTCCTCTGCCATCTTCCTGGAACCCTGTGTTTTCTTCATTTTCAAATGTACCATCTTTACACTTATCTGATGGTTAGGTGCCAATCATTGCCCTTTCCAACTAAATCTGGTAAATTTAAGTACCCATTTGAATATAGTTCCTCCATGTGATAATTATTCAAATTTGCATTCCTTGGGTAAGGAAAGGTGATTATTTTACTGATAACCCAAATCTACATTTGAGGGATTACATATTTGGGGACAATAGACGTTTTGGGAAGGTGTATTTCTGCCTACCACAATGAATGTGTAGCTTTCTTTCTACTATGTCCTGTTATACTTTCATTAGATTTGAACAACATATTTCTTCAATGAAATCTAACTAAAAAAAAATAAAATTATTCCCTGAAAGTAATACTGATTAAAACATTGTCATCTCCTAGAAATTTTAAATCCCAGAGAGCAGCTCATAAAACAATTCTGGCACTGTCACTTTTTATACACTCTGTTTAAAGTTTCTCTTTTCAAGAACATTCGACTGCTATTTTTGGTAATATGGTTTATATATTATTTTGACTGCTATTTTTAAAGAATGAATCACCAAATTCTTGTTCTCTTTTTCTACCTCTCTTGTGCCTTATCTATTTCTGAAATAAACATAACTATTTGAATTATTTGAACTGCTTATTGAAGTTGAATCAGTATGGAGAGGAAAAGAAAAAAAAGGTCTCTTCGTATATGTCACGTTCACAATGTACCTACAAGCTATTTATCTTAAAATCAGCTATTTTTCATTATGTTTATATTCTGATAAAATTTAGCCTCTCAACACACAATGTTATTGCCACATAATTTCAGATCTCTCAAAAGCAAACAAAAAATCCCTATTTATTCCTTTAAAAAGCTTAGCCAAAGCAAGTGGTTTATTAGATATTCAGAGTCAGGTTCAGACACTATGGTGGAAACCAGAGAAGGAAAGAAAATCATGTTTTCATTCTTCTATGAGCCACTATAATTTATTTAAGTAATTTCGGAAAGAATGAAATTCTTGCATGGATGCCTTTTGCTTAATATCCACAATGAGTCATTCATCCTTTATTAATAGGGGATTTTGGAGAAAGGATGATAATTCATATTAGAAAAAGGAGAAGGTGGATATGAAGGAGAAATGTAGGAATTTTGTTTCTCCACATCTCAATCACAATGTCTGGATAATGATTGTGGTTATTAGATATCATGCTCAAGAGTGATTAAACTCATGTATAGAAAAGATAACCCCACATGCAAGTGACCACATGGAGAATGCTTATTGATAGAAAAAATATAATAGCATCAAGCAGGAAATTTTTATCTATTTGTTTACTTCTTGTTTAGAATTTGTTAAATTCTGGTGTTCTATAGTCAATTCTTATGAAGGTATACAAGCATGGTAAGAAACTAACATCTTAATATTTTGTTCTAATATTAGGTTAGTTTTTGCTGTGTTATATGAGACTGCATTTGAGTTTTGTCTTTATTTCACATGCTTTAGTCTTCCAGAATAAAATTTGAAGGAAGACTCCCTCTGGAAATATGCTACTTTTATTTATTTATTTATTTATTTTTGGTTTGGTCTTGCACCTGAACTCGGAGCCTGGGCCCTGCCCCTCAGCTCTTCAGCTCAAGGCTAGCACTCTACCACTTGAGTCACAAAATATGCTACTTTTATCGATATAGGAAAACAATCATCTGTTAGGAACAGACAATGGGATAAAAATCTTCCTCTAGAAATAATTTTTTAATGCTTCTTTCTGGTTCAATTTTCTAAGCTGAAGTAAGTCACATGACCTATCTTGACATTCCAGATTAGAGGGAAATCTCACTTACAGGAAGCTGATGTAGGTCATACAGTTATTTGCAAGGATATGTAACTCTTGAGAAAAAGAGAAAAAAGAAGAGTATTATAATACAATCAAAAATACTTTCGATCACATGTCTCTGCAGAAAGGAAGCTATTATGTACCTTTGTTTATAAAACTATTAGAATTTGAAATCATGTTTTCATGGCTTGGATGTTACAGAAATTAGAGAATATTGTGATACTGAGTTCATAAAATCTCAAAGAAAACTGGAGCAATCTTTTCAATACTAGGAGAAGAACTTTATACTTTGTGATGTAGTATCTTTTCTTTTTATATAAATATATGTTGTTAACTATATGTGACTATCCACAAGAATAAATTGCTACATTCATCTGCGTCTTGTGCAGAGACCATAGTCAATTAGATAAAAATGGAAGTTAATCAGTAGCAATTTTTAAAATGCGAAATAAATGGAGAGTAAGTTAATACACATATTTTTCCACTATCGCTTACCACCTCCTCCTCCTTATTTCCTAGAAAACACTCTCAACCAAAAAAAAAAAAAAAAAAAGGCGTAAGTATTTGGCTCTTGACCTTGAAAGTGGAAGCAGAATGATATGGATGTGTGAGCTGACTATTTATGCTGTTTTACATAATAATGCTTCATGCAACAGTTCTGTGAGTCCTGCAGGTCTCAACTGTACTTTCTTAGTGATGTGACATGAATGTCAGCCTTACTGCACTTAGTATTGTTTTCAACTTCCTTTTCAACACCTGGCCAAAATTGTGATACCATGTAATGAAATGATAATGTAATACCATCTTAAGAATGTCATTTAGGGCTCTGGAAATGATTGCCTAGCATGCATGGAACCCTGAATTCAATTCCTCATTACCACGTAAATAGAAAAAGAAACACTGGAAGTGGAGCTGTGGCTCAAGTGGTAGATTGTTAGCCTTGAGGGGGAAAAAGCCTTGAATTCAAAAAACAGGACTGGCAGAAAAAGGTCATTTAATTAGTAAATGCAAAATAAAGAACCAATACTTGGAATATATAATTACTCCATCCATACTGATACCTGACAAGAGTCCCTAATTCATGTGCTTACCTATATTAGGATAAAACACAGAAGGTAGTTATTAGTTATGACAAAAGAGAAGGAATAATTCCAGATGAAGGAATAAATTATAGTAAGTAAGGTATTCAGAGACTGTTCCATGGAGCCATTTTTGTATATTGAAGAATTAGTCTTATTTATCTAGGTTTATTCCTCATTGCATTTAGCATTCAAAATCTATTACACTACTTCTTAACCTCTGTGTACCAAGTTATATCTCCTTCTATGCTGATCTTTCATACCTGATCTCTTTTGCTTTCTAAAAATCTGTCTTTCTCTATTTATCTATGAACATTTTCTGATATAAAGTCCACCTATCTAGTAGGCAGAGATTGGTAATGTAAGGGACCCATAGCTAATCAGTCATTAAGGTAACACAGAAAAAGAGGACATATTTATTGCTATTTCAATTATTCTGAATAGAAGCAATGTCATTATTTCATTCAAATTTCAATGATTTGTCTACATAGTGTCACTAAGTGCACACAAATGCAAATATGAGCTGGGTTCCAGTTACTCATGTCTGAAATCCTAGCTAATCAGGAGGCTGAGACCAGAGGATTGAGATTGGGAAGGAAAGTCCATGAGAATCTCATCTTCAATTAAGTAAGCACCAAAAAATTGCAAGCAGTGAGGTACATAAAGTGATAGAACAATCATCTTGAGCTGAAGATTTGAGGGATAATGCCCAGGACAAGAGTTCAAGCCCCAAGACCAAAATTTTAAAAAGAAAATGTGATGTTGGGTTTCCCCAAGAGAAAATATGAACTCAATAGTAATCTTCCCAAGCGGAAAAAAAAAATTAATTTAGTGCACCTACTTTTTTTTTATTTTTTGGGTCCGGTCATGGGGCCTGAACTCTGGGCTTGGGCACAGTCCCTTCTGTCTTCAGCTCAAGGCTAGCACTCTACAACTTGAACCACAGCACCACTTCCGGCTTTTTTCTGTTTGCTTATGTGGTGCTGAGGAATTGAACCCAGGGACTCAGGCATGCAAGGCAAGCGCTCTACCACTGAGCCACCTTCCCAGCCCCTAGTGCACCTACTTTTGCTGAGTTAAAGCTATGGCTTCTTTGCTGGACATGTTCTCTTTCAAAAATTGTCAAATATTAGCTTTATAATAAATTTCTACTAATATTTCTCAGTTCAAAGCAGAACTCTTTATACATTTTGGGTCACTTGTCTTAGTTATTATCTCATTTCACAGCCAACCCAGGATGGAAAGCCTGTCAAACTCATACGTGTAATTAAAACCAAAAAAACATTAGTGGAGTTGTGGCTCAAGCAGTAGAGTAATAGGTTTGGGGGCAGGTAGACAGAGAAGTCAACTCTTCCGGGACAGGGTCCAGAGCCTGAGTTTAAGCCCCAGAACCAGTAGAAAGTAAACAAACAAACAAAAAAACCCACCAGATATATCTTTTGACCCTTCTTAAAGCAGCACTGGTCTGAGAAGTGTCTCCTTTTACTAATTATATTCACTGCAAATTGCTTTTTTGGAATTCTTGTTGCTATGGAGAACCCAGGGCCAGACGATAGGAATTAATAAATGATTCCTGCCCCAAGAGAATCATTTCAGGATTGAATTAACCCTCAAAAGGCACTTTAAACCCTCTATGTTTTTGTTTCTCTGCAGTAGAACACTTTGAAAAAAAAAATATTTCCTTTTTTTCGATGTTGGTCTTCAAGTTGCATAAAATTTCCTTTTGTATCACTCTCAACGAGAAGTTTACAGACAAGTTTATATGAGTAATGATCACTCTCAAACAAGTCAGGAACCAAGTTTCCTTTAAGCCTTCGATTCTTTTCTTGTACAGTAAAAAGGAGAACACAAATTACCTTGAACTTTGTCATCCTCTATGTTCAATTCCTCTCCTTGATCAATTTCCAATTATAGTAACAGTTCCTTCCAGTTACTTCCAATAAAAATCTATGGTGCTGCTCTTTTAAAGGTGTTAATATAGAAAGAATGTTTTCTTGCTTCACTGAAATATCCATGGATATCTTTGGACATGAGATAACATGTATTTCAGAGACAACTTAGTAAAGAGGAAATATGAAATTTAAATGGCTTATAAAAACATTAACCAGGAGTACATTGAGTTCAAATTGTGTAAGTGCTCCGTAAATTAAGGCCAATTTTAAGTAGGAAGAAGATTATCAGAAAATGTGTGTGTGTGTGAGTGTGTGTGTTGTGCATTATTTCCCAAGTGTACTTGAGTTAACAGTAGGGGAACAAGAGGAATAAAAGAAAGAGAAGTACTCTTTAAATATAAGGGTTGAATACACTATAGAAGACTCTATAAATAAGACAACATTGAAACAGTAAAGCCAAGGCCAGTATGTTCATCTATGGGAGTGATATAGGGAAAGCATTACTAAGTGGAACATGAAGGATGAAGCCACCCTCTTTCACCTCCTGGCTCTACGTAATGGTTACCAATCACACAAATTGGTAAAAAGTAGAAAGGAAGAATAATTCTGGTTCCAAAGCAAGTCAGATAGAAGAGCATAGACTTAACTGGAAAAAAGGCCATATTGAGAAAGCAGGGATAATACTAGCAATGAGTTGGTAGCAAAGATCACATTTCCTTTCCTTTCCTTTCCTTTTATTCTCTTTCCTTTTCTTTCCTTTTGTTGGTTCTGGGGCCTGAAGTCTGGGCTTAGATGTTGTCCCTCAGCTCTGCAGCTCAAGGCCAAAGTCCTATCATATGAGCCACAGTGCCACTTCCAGGTTTCTTGTGATTAATTGGAGATAACAGTCTCATTGAACTGAGCACCGCGGGCTCACGCCTCCAATCCTAGTTACTTAGGATTCTGAGAAGTGTGGATCTCAGTCCAAAGCCTGTCTGGTTAGGAAACTCTGTGAAACTCATATCTCCAATAAACCACTTAGAAAACCAGAAGTAGCACTGAGGCTCAAGTGGTAGAGTGATGCCTCAAGCTGAAGAGCTGAGGGGCAGTGCCCAACCCCAGAGTTCAAGGTCCACGACTGACCAAGGGAAAACAAAAACAAAAACAAAAAAATCAAAAACAAGTCTCAAGGACTTTTCTATCCAAAAAAGCTTTGAACTCCAACACTCAAAACTCAGTCTTTTGCGTAGATAAGATTACAAGCATGAGCCACTGACACCTTTTTTAAGATCTCATTTTGAACAGTGTACACTCATGATATGTAATGTGTATGAACATCTTTATTTGTATGAATTCTAGGGTTAAAAATCAGGGGCTACAACTTACACTTCACACTCACAATTTAAAAATTGATACTCGTGGAAAAAATTAAACCTAAGTATGTAAAGGGGGATGAGAAATGCAGTGTGCAGGCAGCATTGCCAGAACAGTCTTTGAGACACTACCTATAATTAACCAGTCAAAAGCTGCTTTGGAAGAATGGCTCAAGTGATGGAATACTATTCATGAACAAGATTGCTTAATAAAGGCTTGAGGCTTTTGCTTAGGTAATACAAACCTACACACACTCAGAGAGGGACCTTATATGTGCAAACACACATACAAAAATGATACAACACAGAATGTGGAGAAATGTTAGAAAACAGTAGGAAATATGTCCTGAGTAAGACTGGAATCAATTGATAATTTTAATACTAGAAAGTTCTTATGTGAACTGTCCTCCAAAAAGTTTAAGAATATTACATAGGTAGGGAGCAGAGGTAATAAAAAATTCGAGTAATGGTATTAAAGTTATCAGATACATGGAGGAATCAATCAGAGACCACTGCCGGTGCATCTGAAAATATTCATATGCTGTGTCGAATGTTAGAATATCTTTGAAAATTTTTTATACAGCCTGAAAGTCATTGTAGTGGATAAGATCATAGGAGAAGTTCAGAATTGCTTCTGTGTATCTAGATTAAATAACAACAACAAACTATGGCAGGGCAATGTAATATAAGCCTGGAATTCTAGCAGTCAGTCTGAGACAGGAGATTAGAGATTGGAATTACATAGTGATACCTTCCCTGGAAAAGGTAGTATAATATTGTCTCAATAAAATAAACCAAACAACAAGAAAGGGATACAGAGTTGGAAGTTTGGGTTAATTTTGTCATTATGTTTTGGGAAGTCAAGGTTCCTATTGAAATGCAATTCATATGTAATTCTCATTTGTGTTTTTTTTTATTTTTATTGTGATCACACTGTACAGAGGGATTACAATTACATGGGCAAGATAATGAGTATATTTCTTATCAAGCATTGTAGCCTCCTCGTTTATTTACCCTTCACATCCCTTCCCAGACTCACTCGCCACCATACCCAATCCTCCCGCCCCCAACAAAGTTGTAATGTTCGTTTTCGACATGACAATTTGTACTTCTCATTGTTGCAACGAGTCCACCTGTATCCTTAAACGACTTGTTTTTCTCCTTCCCCTCCACAAAATATAGTGACAGCAGGGATTATCTCTTCATTAGCGAATATTTGTAGATGTAATATCGCTCGTAGTTACCAGCCAAATTTGAGAAACCTAAGCACCCTTGTGTTGTATTTAAATAAATGATGGATTACAGAAGCTGTAGCACTTCCTAAATTAGAATATAGATTTAAATAAATATTTTGGTTTTGTTTGTAATTGGGTATTAGTAGGACACTACAAAATTGTTTTTAAATAGCAGATTAAATTTACAAATTCAAAAATGATTCTGGCATGCTGTTTGCCTAGAATATTCTTTCAAGAGAGGAGAAATTAGAACTTAGTTAATAGATAATTTAAGTAGTTCATGTAAGAATTGATAGTGTGAAGAATCTAGACAGAGTTTCCAATACATGGATATTAATTTATAAATTTAGAAAAAGTAATATTTCAGGGTTTGTTATAATATGGTATGAAGGGAGTATTTGTGTGAAATTGTGGCTCTTCTACTAATATGTAACACAGGAAGAAATTTCCTTAATTACGTGACTCTATATACAATAAGAAAAATGCTAGGAATGGGATTTGTTTTCATTTTTTTTTGTTTGGTCCTTGAGTCTTTTTGTGCTCAATTCTAATGATCTATCACTGGTATGGCAGTGCCACTTTGGTCTAGCTTCTTCTGAGCAGGTATTGGAGATAAGAGTCTCAGAAAACTTGCTTCCTGGGTGGGCTTTGAACCATAATCTTCAGATCTTAGTCCCCAGAATATATACATATATATATATATACATGTATATATATATATATATATATGTATATATTATATTTTGGAATTGTTCTCATCTCAAGAATAACACTGGGGAAAAATGATGCAGCAAATTTAGTGCAGTATTCTTTCAATAATTGGAAGGTCATCACATTAGCAGAGGTGTAGCATTTTTTAACAATATTGATAATCTAGTAATGATGTTAATTAAGGGAATTTAAAGGTGCAACTTACAAGTTGGAAATTGATGAGCTAAGATGACATTATGGCATAAAATCTTGGGATTGAATTTCATAGAAATAATAACTTATTCTTTCACTAGCCATACAATGGGCAAGCACCTTATATCTAAAATATACCTGTAACTCAAAAAAATTATATCGCCCAACAACAAATCCTCAAAGAATCAACTGCCCAATCAATAAGCGGGCTAAAGACTTAAAGAGAGGCTTCTCTGAATAGGAAAGAAGGATGGCCAATAGACATATGAAGAAATGCTCACATCTCTAACTATAAAAGAAATTCAAATCAAAACAACATTGAGATATCACCTCACCCCAATAAGAATGTCTATAATTAAGAAATCTAATAACACCAGATCCTAGTGGGGATGTAGACAGAAGGAAACTATAAGGCATTGTTGGTGGGAGTGTAAACTTGTTCAAACACTTTGGAAAATAGTAAGGAGGTTCCTCAATAATCTCCACATAGAGCTCCCCTATGACCCAGCAACCCTCTTGTGGATATTTAGCCAAATGTTCACAAACAAGACCATACTAAAGCTCCCAGCACAACTATGTGTATTGTAGCATTATAAAACATAGCTAAGATATGGAACCAACCCAGATGCCCCTCAGTAGGTGAATGGATCAAGAAAATACGGTATACATGTACACAATGGAATTCTATGCCTCCATCAGAAAGAATGGCATTACCCTATTTGTTAGGAAATGGTAAGACTTGGAAAAAGTTATGTTAAGAGAAGTGAGCCAGGACTAAAGAAAGATAGTTCTCATGGTTTCCCTTATTTGCAATAACCCGTGTATGTGTGAGTCAAGCAGAAAAGGTCAGATAAGTTGATGTTAGGGAAATGAACCCCAAAATAAGTATTCAATTTTTCTTCTTTCATCCAATTGTATCTAACATGTTTTTAAGATTATTATTTATTTCTTTGTATGTTCTTTCTCCATGGTATAAATCCTGCTTTCACTTTATTTGATGTTGGCATAATTTGTGGAGGAGAAGCGAAAAAAACAGTTCGTTTACATTGGGATACTGGTGGACCTATTGCAACAATGAAATGTACAAGTCGTTATTTCCAAAAACTAACTTTACAACTTTGGTGGGGGGAATGACCGAGTAGAGTGGCGGGGGGGGGGCAGGTAATGAGAAGGGATGTGAAGTAGAAACAAAGGAGGAGGCAACAATGCTGGATAAGAAATGTACTCGTTATTTTCCCCATGTAATTGTAACTTCTATGTATGGTATTTTCACAATGAAACAAAAGATAAATAATAGCTTATTCTAATGAACAAGAGGTTACTCTTGAGGAATTATTACAGATGTTTCAGAGTTTTATCCTCTACCAGAATTTGGCTATTTTTCCATCGAATTCTCAATATGTAACACTTTATGGGAAACAGCATCTATTGCAGAATTACATAACATGCAAACAGGTGATGTTTTGTATCATTCTGGTATGGAATGTGGAGAATATGAAAATAAGTACTAGTTAAAGGAATTTTGAAGAAAACATATATTCTGTCCTCTTAACAACTTACCTACTTTTTAAAGATGAATTTACGAAGAATAAAACTGTTTTCTAGTTTACAATGAGACAATACTAAAACAATCTTAATGTCAAATCTGAAAATATTGTGAAAATATTGTATAATTTGATACAATTCAAGTTGATGAGCCTCTGATAAAGAAGGGGTGATTAATTCAAATTAGATGGCAAATAGTATTAATTTTTAATAGGTAATACACTTAGAATAATATTTACTAAACCAATAGAGTGAAGTTATATTTTATGTACCTAATTTTTTAACTTCAATTTTATTGTCAAGGTGATGTACATAGGGGTTAAAGTAAGAAAGTTTGTGAATACATAACTTTTTAAATTTGTTACCCCATCCTCATTTTCACACTTTTCCTTCACCCTAAGACCCCTCACAATTTCTACAGTAAATTTCCAACATATTGTCTTCTGAATATTGTTATTGCATTGCTTTCCTCTTTTTCCTTTATTCACGACTTTGTTGTTCTTCTTCCCTTCTCTAATTAAGATTAATGTATATACCATACACAATGTACCAAATCAAATACAGCAGACGATAAACCACAGGAGGAAAACATACACACACACACACACACACACACACACACACACACACACACACACACACACACACACAAATGCGCACGGGCGTGCACGTAATCACATATTACACCAAAATCAACTGCAAAAAAAACCCTCGGTTAACCTATCTTGGTGTTCATTTTGCTCAGCATCATCTTATTGCATCATATATACATAGGTATGGAGCCATTCTGCTCATTTGGTAGACTCTCTTAAACATTTCCTAATTAATACAAATGAGGAAAACCATGCAATCTGTTTCTTTGTGTCTTGCTTGTTTTATTCAATAGGATTTTTCCATGCCTTTCCAGTTCCTCATGAATGATACAGTATCATTCTTTCTGATGGAAACATAGAATTCC
This sequence comes from Dipodomys spectabilis, assembly GCF_019054845.1. Lineage (NCBI taxonomy): Eukaryota > Metazoa > Chordata > Mammalia > Rodentia > Heteromyidae > Dipodomys > Dipodomys spectabilis. The sequence continues at coordinate 5,562,629 of NW_024871210.1, read as the reverse complement.
ACTGTGAATATATATACCACATTTTCCTGATTCAACCATTGAGAGGCAGATGAGTTTTAAAGATGGTTATGTGAGAGTATCACTTAGGAACATTCAAAAATGACAGATGCCAATTTCACAGACATTCTAAAAACATGATTTCTAAGTAAGATAGGATTATGTGGTGGTAGAAGCATTGAGATATCTGAACGATTCTAATGTATATGTTGCACTGAATTACACAAGAAGATATCCAATATAAAATAGGATAAAAATTGAAGTAATAAAATATTCACTTGAGAAAGATATAGGAGGCTTCCAGAAGGATACAGTTCATATAATATTGAAGAATTTAGAAATGAACGCTCAACTCTAACTCTTTAAATAAAAATCATGTACATGAAAGGGCAAAAGAAGGGGAGGAGAAGAAAATAACGGACAGCAGATCATTGACCCTAATTAGAGTATAAAAAACCAACAAACACAATCTATAGCTTCCAGGTTAAAAAGAGACCAATATCATATGTCCCCCTAAATTAAGGTACATGTGAAATATTTACTTGGTTTTCCCAGAATAAATGAATACATAATAATAAAATAAATGAAGACATAAAATATTTTTTTCAAAATCTTTCCCTTTCCTAACGAATGGATCAATGTCATAGAAGTCATTAGAATTCCATTGTGTATATATAGCACATTTTCTTGATGCAATCATCTACTGAGGGGCATCTGGGTTGGTTTCATATCTTAACTCTGGTAAATAAAGCTGCAATGAACATAGTTGTTGAGGTTGATTTAGTGTGGTCTTGTTTGTGAACATTTGGGTAAATATCCAAAAGTGGGATTACTGCATCTTAGGTGAAATGTATCTTTGGAGGAAAGTCTGTACTGCTTTCTAAAGTGGTTGAACAATTTTACAATCCTACCAACAATGCAGTAAAGTTCCCTTCTCTCCATATTCCCTCCAGCTGCTGTTGTTCTTAGAGTTCTTGATTTTAGATTTTCTAACTGGATGTTTTGATTTGCATTTCTTGTATGGATAGAGAGGTTGAGCACTTCATCATGTGTCTATTGGCCACCTTCTTTCCTCTTCAGAGAAGTTTCTCTTTAAGTCTTTAGACCACTTATTTATTGGGCAGTTGTTTCTTTCAAGATTTGTTGTTGGGGGTTTTTAATTTTTAGGTTGCAGCTATATTTTAGATATGAGACCCTTGTTTGTTGTATGGCTACTGAAGATCTTCTCCGAATCCATGGGCTTTCTATTGATCTTTCTAGCTATGTCTTTTGCCATGCAGAAGCTCTGCAATTTCATGCAATCCTATTTGTCCAACTTTTTTTGATTTGTTGTATTTCTGGGTCTCTATTAAGAAAATTTTGGCCTGTGCCCAGGAGACCTAGCGTTTCTCCTATTCCATTCTGTAATGTTTTCAGGGTGTCTGGTTTGACTTCGAGTTCTTTGATCTATTTGGAGTTGATTCTGGTGCAGGGTAATATATAAGGATCTAGCTTTCGTTTTCTACGAGTAGTTAACCAATTTTGCCAGCACCATTTACTGAAGAGGCTGTCTTTCTTCCATTCTATTTTTTAGCTTCCTTATTGAAGATTATATGTCTATAAGTCTTTATTTTAATTTTGTGATTTATATGCAACAATAAAAGGACCCAAATAGCAAAAAAAAAAAAAAAAAGATCCTTAACAGAAAGAACATACCTGAACGAATATCTATACCAAATTTCAAACTTTACTGTAAAGCCAAAGTATTCAAAACAGCTTAGTACTGGCACAAGAACCGAACCCAGTTCCATTTTTTTAAGAATTTTATTTTATTTTTTTAGTTTTTAATGTCTTTTTCTATCCCTACCCTACTCTCATCCAATCCCTGCTCTTCTCTTAATTTCATCTTTAATATTAGATAATTTTTGTTTCTCTTTTTAAATTTAAATTTTTGTTTTTCTATTTTTTTCTTGTCTCTTTTCTTCTCTCTCTATCATTGTGTCCAATCCATTTCCCTTTTTGAGATTAGGACTTAGTGAATTTCAATCTCTTTTTATCTTTCCACATCCCTCTAATCCTATTTTTCTGATTTTTCCCTAACCTAAAAATTTCTGGTTTGCTGAATTCTTCTTTGTTGTTCTTAGCCCATTAATACATAGTTGTCTGATGTTGAATAGATTGATATCTGTTGAACTAGATTGTATCTGCAGCCCTTTAACTTTGTAACTACAGGAATTTGGTTGAAACTTGCCTTAAAATAGTTTGCTAGCAAAAACTAGTGTTAGTGATATGCCAAATGGACAGAACAAGCTGGAAAAACACAAGAAAATGGCAAGTAAAGGTATTTTAATTCCAACTCATGATAATCAGGGGACAGAACAGATAATGAATGATCCAGAAGAGAGTTCCCAAAAAGCTCTACAAACACTAATGGTAAACATGGTGAATGAAAAGATTGAAAACCCATAAAGGACTCAGTGTGAGCGTGATAGGGAGAGAGAGAGGCAAACCAAAGGTCAATACAGGAATATTATGAGTATGCAGAAGCTTCTCAAAGTTTGATACAGGAATTGTGTGAGGAGGTTTAGGAGACTCAAAGAGAACTAAAGGAATTGCGTGAGCAATCTGAGAACAGAGGTAGAGAAAGCCAGGAATGACGTGAGCAGGCTGAGAACAGCCAAGGAGAACTACAGGAATTGGGTGAACGTGAGGGAGCTAATCAAAGAGTAATACAGGATCTGCAAGAGCTGGATGAGAATAGGCAAAGATCAACAGAGGCATTCATGGGATCCATAAACAGACAGACGAAAGAATTCAGGGAGACTCCAAAGGAATGCTGAATGGAGCCCAACAGAAGAAATGGAAGTCCAAGGAAACCATATCCAATCAACTAAGTGATTTTAGAATGAACATAGAACACCAAATTAAGGAAGTATAGAATTTCACACAAAATCTAAACAAAGTTACAAAAAAAAATGAAACCATCAAAGCTGACCAATTAGAAGTAAAAGAAATTTATACACACACACACACACACACACACACACACACACACACATTTATATACATATATATGTATATAAAGTCTTGACAGTAGGTTAGACCATGCAGAAGATCAAAACTTGGGGATTTAAGACAGTCTAGATATTATAGAGGAAGAACATACAGCTATCCAAAACAAATTCAAGAAATATGATAGATCATTTCAACATTTGCAAGACACCATCAGAAGGCATAATCTGAGGATAATTGCTGTAGAGGAGCACCTAGAGACCGAAGTCAATGGTCTAGGAAGTTTGTTTAGCAGGATCTTAGTAGAGAACTTCCCAAACATGCAAAAAGATAGGCCTATTCAGATACAAGAAGCTTTTGGGAACCCAAAGAGACCAGACCAGAAGAGGACATCCCACTGTCACATTATAAAGATCAAATCAGACCAAGGAAGAAATGCTTAAAGATATCAGTGAGAAAAGATCAAACACATAGAAAGGGAAAACAATTATAATCACCTCACATTTCTCAGCAGAGACAATTAAGTGCCTGGAATGATGTATAGAATGCCCTAAAGACAAACAATTATAAACAAAGAATAATGTACCCAGCCTAACTATCCTTCATAACCAAAGGTAAAATAAAAACCTTCCACAGCAAAGAAAAAGTGAAACCACATATCTCAAGCAAAAATCCTACAAAAGATATACATATGTCCTAGAAAACCAAGAATACCACAATAAAGACCAAGAAATCACACTCAAACTGAGAATCCAAGAACCATAGGAAGAAGCCAGTTGCCACAGCCTCAAGGTGGATAAAATGGCTGGAACTTCCAAATGCCTCTCAGCCTATCTCTCAATATAAACAGACTTAACTCTACAATTAAACGACATAGACTGTCTAGTTGGATTAAAAACCAGATCCTTCTATCTGCTGCATTCAGGAGTCACACCTTGCCCATCAAAAGAAACACAGTTTGAAAGTGAAAGGTAAGAACAAAATCAATCAAGCAAATCGCCCCCATAAACCGGCAGGAATTGCAATCCTAACATCAGATAAAATAGACATCAAAATGAAATTAGTGAGAAGAGATAGAGAAGGTCCCTACATACTAATTAAAGGATCTGTCCTTAAGAAGGATATTAAATTCTATATTTCTATTTGCCAAACACTGGCGCACTGAAATTTATACAAGAAATACGATGTTCCCTCAAGCCTCACATAGATCCAAAGACATTAATTGTTGGGGACTTTAACACACCACTGTCTCCACGAGCTAGGTCAATTCTGCAAAAACTAAACAGACAAACCGCAGATCTAAACAACTGCATAGATCAACTAGATTTAACAGATTTCTAAATAATTTGTCACCTAAAAGCATCGAAATACACGTTTTTCTCAAAAGCACATGGAATATTTTCCAAAATATTCCATATTTTAAGGCACAAAGCAATCTTGTCCAAATTAAGAAACATTGAAGTTATACCTTGCATTCTCTCACACCACAAGGAAATAAAGTTCGAACTCAAGAGAAAAAGCCAACAAAGAAAGTCTTGTAACATATGGAGGCTGAACAATACACTGCTGACTCACGAGTGGGTCACAGAAGATGTTTAGAAAGAAATTCAACTGTTCATGATATTCAATAAAAATGAACAAACAAGTTACCAGCTCCTTTGGGACAGAGCAAAGGCAGTATTCAGAGGCAAGTTTATTGCTCTGAGTTCCTACATCAACAAATTGGAGAGATCTGAAACCAACAATTTAATGAGACATCTGAATCTCCTTGAAAAAGAGTAGCAAAATAAACTCCAAATCCAGTACCCGGAAAAGAATATTTAAAAATCAATCAGAATTACATGAACTAGAATTTTTTAAAAAAATACACAGAAAGAATCAACAAAACCAATAGTTGGTTCTTTGGAAAAATTAACAAAATTGACAGACCCTTAGCAAATCTTATCAGAAAAAGAAGAGAACACACCCAAATAAATAAAGTCAGAGATGAGAATGGAGACATCACCAAAGAAACAACCAATATTCAGAACATTACAAGGGAATACTTCTCAAACTTTATGCTAATAAGTTTGAGAACTTGGCAGAAATGGATCTTTTCCTAGCAAATATTGACATGCCAAAACTAAACCAAGATGAGTTAAACCATCTTAACAGGCCCATATAAAGCACTGAAATAGAAATAGCAATAAGAGACCTCCCAGCTAAGAAAAGTCCAGGACCAGATGGTTTTACAGCAGAATTCTTCAAGCCCTTCAAAGCAGAGCTCACACCAATACTCCTCCAACACTTCAATGAAATTGAACGAGAAGTTCACTACCGAACACATTCTATGAAGCCATCATAATCCTCGTCCCAAAACCAGGCAGGGACTCATCAAAGAAAAAGCACTATAGACCCATTTTTTGAGGAACATTGATGCAAAACTTCTCAACAAAATTTTGGCTAATCGACTTCAAGAACTCATCCAAAGAATCATACACCACAATCAAACAGAATTCATTTCAGGGATGCACAGCTGGTTCAATATACGTGAATCAATTAATATAATTCATCACATCAACAAGACCAAGGATAAGAATCACATGATTATCTCAATAGATTCAGAAAAAAAAAAAAAAACATTTCTCAAGATTCAATACCCTTTTATGATGAAGGTTCTGGAAAAATTAGGAATCCAGGGAACATTCCTCAATAAAATAAAAGCTGTATATGACAAAACTGCTTCAAGTATTATACTCTGAGGTGAACAGCTAAAGCCATTTCCATTTAACACAGGAACAAGACAAGGATGTCCTCTCTTTCCACTTCTCTTCAATCTAGTATTAGAATGCCTATCTACAGTAATAAGAAAATATGTTAACATAAAAGGTTTCCAAATAGGGAAAGATGAACTAAAACTCTCCCTCTTTGCAGATGACATGATTTTGTACTTAAACAATTCCAGGTACTCCACTCCCATATTACTCAAATTTTGGTAAATGGAAGATATAACATTAACCCTCAAAAATCAATGGCTTTTCTGTCTGTCAACAATGAGAAAAGCGTGGCTGAAATATGGAAACCCTATTCGTAATGGTTCAACAAAAAATAAAATTCCTAGGAATCAACTTAACCAAAGAAATGAAGGACCTGTATGATGAAAACTTTAAAAACCTGAAAAAGGAAATCAATAGAATTTAGAAAGTAGCAAAACCTCCCATGCTCCTGCATTGGAAGGAGCACCATCGTGAAAATGGCAATATTTCTTGAGGCTATCTACAAATGCAGTGTGATACTTATAAATATTACAACCGCATTCTGAAAGGAAATAGAAGAGGCAATCCAAAAATAAATATGGAACAATAAAAGACCCTGAATAGCAAAAACAATCCTCAACATAAAGAACTATGCTGGAAGAATATCATTACCAAATGTAGTTTTTCTATAAAGCATCTTTTGAAGAAAATGACACTATATGGAAAATAAACTCTGCAGCTTTGGGGTGGAGGAAGAGTTGTGAAGATGGAAGAAGTAAAAGATAGAAGAAAAAAAGAAAGAAGAGATAATAGTACTTGACAAGAAATGCACGCATTACTGACATGAATGTAGTTTTTCTATAAAGCAACTTTTGAAGAAAATAATTTTAAACATACAAGTCCAAAGATAACAACAGAAAACAAAAAACAAATTGATTATGGTTTTCAAATGCCCTATTATCTCTATGAGGTTGAAATAGCTTTATCACATGTGACTATTATTGCATTGTGAGATTTTTCTTCTTTTTAAGTTCCCCAAAGAAATTAGCATTTCCTGAAGGATACTGAAAATATGAGCAGGAAGTAATTTTGATATAAATATACTGTTGGACGTTATACTGTATTACTTACTAGATGCTAAGTTCACCAAAATGTGTTAAAGAATGATGAGCATTTTTTATATTCTCAAGGGTGGAATTTCATTTATGAACAAAAGTGAAAAGCAATTAATTCAAATATAATGTTAACTTCACCTGTATTAGTATTCAGAATGACTTAATCCCCTGAAAACTTCTTGTCGAATACAATCTGATTTGAAATACAAAACAAATTTTATGAATTGAGAAGATTACATTGTTGTTTGGAAACAAAAGTGGCCTAAGAGAAAAAGAAAGCAAATAAAAACAATAATAATACTAACAACAACAATACATTTTTATTAGAGTGGAATGTTCATCCAAAATTGGTATAGTTTATCATCTTTAATATAAACAATAATTCATTCAAGTGACAATAAAATGAAAGAAAGTAACTGAGATATAGTGTTAAAATTGTGATTCATACTTGGCTAAAGAACTTCTCAGGAACTTTGTTTTATACACAATTCTTTTTTGTTGGTGTGTGTGGGTGAAATTTGAACTTGCTCATAGTTGTATTGGGCTGTAAAATGTTTTCTAAAATTTATGAATTTCACCACATAGTATATATATATAGCTAGGTTCAATAGAGGTTTTCACAAATCACCTTATTAAAATATTTGACATGTGTTCTATTTGTAGCTCGTATTTTACTACGAGTAATTACTGCAATCTAAGGCGATCATACAACTTTCACCATTTACTCAGTGATCACCTGCTATAGAATAATTATGTCAAAACCCTGGCAGTTTATTCATGTTTCAAACTTGTGTTGAATGTTATCGTTCCATTATCAGTGTGCATTGAGAGTTGAGCATGCGTATGCATATGAATTTCTGTACAACTTCAAATTTTTTAATGGGTAATTTGGTACTAAAGAATAATACTTAATGGAAGAATACTATTCACTGTTAAGAAAACCATATTTTTATATGTGTAAAAGACCTTACCATAACTTTTGTAATCTGGAAATAACTGATAAAGATATTCATAGATATTGTTATAGATACAACAATTCTAAAAATAAGTTGTTTAATTAGCCTAAAATTCTTTTTTCCTCTGTTCATTTTATATATGCAAAAAGAAGTTAATGCAAAATTAGAATTCAAAGAACTGATATATATATATATATATATATATATATATATATATATATATATATATATATAATAATCATCTGTATCAAAGTGTGAAGATGAGATATATAACACTAGTGTTTCCATCAATTCTATTATTTACATCGATTTTTCTTTCTTATTTAAATTTTATTTTCATAGTGGCCTAAGTTGGGGGAGAGTTACACAAGTGAGTCCAATCCTTGTTGAAATTGTTTCCCCCTTTCTCAATACAGATCCTATCCAACACATTGTCTTGTGAGTATTGATGTTATAGAGGATTCCCCCATTTTTATTTGTCATACAACATTATTTTCACACTAGTCATTGCATAAGTTCAATGTGTTCGGTCTAACTTTTCAAACTAGTATCATGGTGAACACACAAGCCTCCACAGAGTTTTATAAAACTTTCGGAAATACATCATATTGATAAAACTGAGTGTATTCTCAGGAATTACAGACTTTCAAAAATCAGGATGTGATGAAGAAATCCAATACGACTTTAGTAGCTTCGGAAGTACTTTATTCATGATTTTATGTGACGACTGTACTCAATTGCTCGTTTCCTAAGCTCTTGCACATCACAGTGTGGACCGATCTGTGTACTTGGATGAGAATACTAAGATGCATTCATCAAGAATTATATCAATATTCAAAAAAATTTGAAGTGATATGATCCAAAGTCTTTAACATAATGAAAACACATGTGTCATGCATAATGATGCCCCTATGTTTAAACAGTATACATGTGAAACATGCAAATTTTTAAAGTATTAACTTCACATACATAGTGATAATAGGGAGAGATATAGAACGGTGTAGAATTAGTTTTATTTTCATGAATATATTAATATCTATCGATGTGAGTATTGCAATTGGACAGTGAAACATTAGGAGTTTCTAAAGACTGGCTCTTGTTAAAAATTGTTTTTAAATTCCTGTATCATCAGAACTCTGGTGAAAGGGAATATTAATATGTGCAAGCTCTCTATGTGTGAGAGAAATTAATAGATATTCTAATTGCATGATAAGAAGTGAGGAGTATAGGCAGAAGTCATGCAAATAATGATTTACTTTAAACTTTATGGCAACGTGCCAAATTGCATATATGTACGTTTGGGTTGATAACATTAAAATAACGAGAACATTCATGCTTCCCAAGTTAATGTAACAAAAATTTTGTTTTTATAACCAAGGAGATATCAGTTGAAACAAGATTGCACCATGTCCAACCAAATGCTTCAGAAAAATGCATAAGAGAATTACATGAAGAACCTGACACATAGAAAGTTTTGAATATATGGTGTGGGAAGTTGGCTCAGTGGTAGAGCGCTTGCCTTGCATGTCTGAGGCTCTGGATTCGATTCCTCAGCGCCACATAGGCCAAAAGAAAAAAGCCGGAGTTGTCACTGTGGCTAAAATTGTCGAGCACTAGCCTTGAGCTGAAGAGCAGAGGGACAGGGCACAGGGCCCGTGTTCAGGCCCAACGATTGGACCCCACATCCCCCCTAAAAAGAAAGGATTGAATATATACACATTAACACAGTAAACACCTTGTCAGCAATTTTGCTTTGTACCACATTTCTTTGAAGGGGTGGGGCATGCGTGTTGGGTGGGGCAACAGGCTGTGGAATATTTTCTAAAATTTGTGATTTCACAAATTTCACCAGGCAGTATAATTTTATGTACTTCTATGTCCAAAGGGGAAAAAAACACAATCTAAAAATACTCAGCATGTGTTTTTTTTAAAAAAGTTTTATTGTAAATTTGCTGTACAGAGGAATTCCATTTACATGAATAAGGCAATGAGAACAGTACTTTTTGACCAATTTTACACTTTCACTTGTTGATGGGCCACTATCCCTTCCCAACTCAACTTCTTCACTCCTCTGCATACCCCTTCCGAACTTGTAATGTTCATTTCTAATATACTGTCTTGTCATTATCCTACTTGCAATGTGTCCTTATTTCATGGATTTATTACACACTTTCCCTTCCCAGATCAGACAAACATATATACAAGATGCATGGTACCAAAATTGAGTACAGTGTCGACAGGGGATATGCCATAGGAAACAACAATAAAATAAAATCACGGAGCATATTTAAAACAACATCTATAAAGAGAGATCTCTTGTCTTCATATATTTGAATTCATTTCAATAAGCATTATTTTATATGATCATCTATACATCACTTTTGATCTTTTCAGTTCATCTAACAAAATTAGCTTATGTGTATATTATTATTGCAAATAAGGGAAATCATGGGACCTAAATTCTTTGGGACTGTGTTACACAACTTAAAATTATTTTTCCAAGTCATTCCATTTCCTAGCCAAAGTGACAGTGCCATGCTTCCTGTTGGAAACATAGAATTGCTATCTCTTTACATATGTATATACAAATGTTTATATTAACCATATTTTTGATACACTCATTTAACTCGTTTATTGACGGTCATTGGCATTGGTTCTATATCTTAGTTATTGTGAATATTGCTGCAATAAATATATTTGTGCTGGTAGCTTTACAAAGGCCCTGCTAGTGATCATGTAGTTAAATGTCTAAAATTAGGATTGCTGAATCATACGAGAGATCTATGCATAATCTTTTAAGGAACATGTATACTGATTTTCAGAATGTTTGAACAAGTTTACTCTCTCACAACAGTGTGGTAGGGTTCCTTTGGGGCCACATCTCCAGCCCAAGCATCTGTCATTATTGGACTATTTATTATAGCCATTCTAATTTGTAAAAAGTGGAATGTTAATACTGTTTTGATTTACAGTTCTTTTATGGCCAGAGAAGTTGAGTATATCTTCAAGTGTCTATTGACTATTCTCATTTGCTCTTCACAGAAGGAATTTCGTTTTAGCATTAAAGTAATTATGAAGACAAATTGTGTGACTCCCTGAAAATAAGAAGTATACCCATTCAGAGAATTGTTCAGATTTATTGAATAATAAATATAAAACTTTTCAGATCTTACTCATCATCTATTTATATATTAAAACTTAGTTTTGCAAAGGAGAAATGTTTCAAATCAATAGAACCTTTTGGACTGGGTGGTCTTTTCAAAGGAATATGACAAAACAATATTTATATAGTTTCTGTGAAAAATAACACACATTCTGTAATCTGGAAATAACTAACAAGGTTAATCAGAGGGGTTGCTATGGATACCAGAATTTGTAAATAGCAGTTGACTACTTACACTAAAACTCTTTTCTGACAGATTGTCATTTTGAGGTCTAGACATTCTATTTAAAATATGTGATTAATAAGAAGAGATTATCACTTCATGTATGATTTTTATGCAAGTATTTAGTCACAGTTCAATCCAAATTATTGCTTCTGTTTAGGAAGGAAGAAGTTCGCTTTTTAGTCATTGTATATTTTCTTTTTCATTTCAAATAAGTAAAAGAGTTACAAATGTTGCCTGTTGCCTGTTGTGAAAGTACTTGATTGTGTCCACAAATTTTGGGGCTAATATATTCTCATCCATAATTACCAGGAGAGATACAGATATTCATTTTAGGTGCAAGATGGAATTTGAGTTCAGGCACTAGGACAGCATATTTTACTTTGAGCCAGGTATAAGGAAGTATATGGAAGACACTAATCTATTGCCATAAAACAATTAACGAATAAAAAAATTACATCAATGGTTGTGCAGCCTCAAGGAGAAAGTAATTATGCCAGTTTTTGACATGTTTTGTTCACTTCAGTTCAATTGCCATAATTCATGTAAAAGGATAGATAGGATTTTAAGGATTTTCATTTAAAAGGAAGAAAGGATTGACCAAATTATTTGGTGTATAAACATGACATAAAAGGTGTCATCATTAAAGATAGATTTATGCCTGATAGAATGCAAAACTGAAGGAGTCCTATTTACTAAACTAAGTCATTCTAAGAGAAAAGAAAATGCCATGTTACCAAGAAATGTTGACTACACCATCAGAGAGATAATACATCTAGCATAGTAAAAGACTAAAAGGTCGACGTTATTGTAGGATTGTGCTACAAATGAAACTTACCTACAACTTCCTAATTAGACTTTGGTTCCATCAAAATTAGTATATATTGGTTTGATTCCATGGGACTCAATTCATGAATATTTTGAGGACACACAGTCAAATTGACAGAAAGATAGGGTTGATTCTATACAACCAATGTCTCATACAGAAAAAAAAAATTAAGCATTTTACATTCTGATGAATGAACTTTGTTAAATATTTCTACATTATGGATAACAGCATTAAATAATTGAAAATTACCACAAAGTTATCAATAACCTATTGTGGCCCAGTAGACCTATAAAGTATAAAGATTCCTTTACCAGTTTCATGCCATTTACTGAAAATATACCATGGTATTGCAACTTGGTTAACAGCTAGTATATATGACTTAACACATCCTCATGAAAGATTTAAAATAAAAATATGAGGAAAGTGAGGAAATATTGAGGCTCATAATGCAAGATTTCAACTTCAGTTGCATAGGTAGAAAATATCTTAACAAGTATTTAGTTGCTTATGTAGTTGCTTGGAGGAATAATAAATACAGTTAAGTTTAGGACAATTAATTTGTCAAAAGCCAAACCACTAAATTTTAGAGAAACGAAGGAAAATGTATTTTATTTAGAGCTAAGAGAGAAGTGAAGAAAATAAACTAGTACATGCTACAAGACTGAAAATAAACTGAACCTATCATATATGTGACAATATAAACCAGTTTCACCAAGGAGAGCAAACACCTTACCCTCTGAAGAAAGAAGCCTACAATAAGAAAGTAGGTCAACTGCTGTTGTCCCTTGTTTCCAATGTGCCTTCGGGATGGGGATCTATGTATTCTATTATTTATATAACCATAATTTCTTTTTTTTTTTTTTGAAAATACCAGACAGAGGGGTTACAATTACATTGGCGAGTTAATGAGTACATTTCTTATCAGGCATTGTTGCCTCCATTCTTTCCCATTCTCATCCCTTCCAATCTCTGCCCCCATAAACATAATTTCTTTGTCAAGGTTACTCAGTTCATTGAACACGACCCCACATTATGGCATGTGAATGGCTCCCAGAAAGAACTAATTTCAAAAGCAAAAATACTACAGCATGCCCTAACTCTTCCCTTTTAGACTTCCTGAGAATTGTGCTGTGGTTCAGTAGAATTGATCTCTGGGTGGAATTCTTACCCTTTTTAACTCACATATAAAAATATCCTACTGCTTATATTTATTTGCCCTTGCCTACCCATCATCTTGGTTCAATTGGTACACTCGTTTCATTTGAACTTTTCATTCTTTTTGATACCTGTGTTCATATAAATAGAAATCATAAATCTGGACATTACATATTAGGTTTCAATCAGGGTGATGCTTGGGCAGTAGAAGAACCTTCCTCAAATGACCTTTCAATATTCACGACTGCCTATTAAAGAAATGATCTCATATGAAGAAGCCTTTACCACTAGCATGTCATTTATCCAAATCTCACCATACCAACAGGCATTACTTCAGAGTGTGTTAAGGAGGTTTTGATGGATGATTGTAGAGATATTGAGAGATAGTAAAACTTGTGAATTAGTAAGTTTTTCCAGACGCCGTGAGTAAAAGTACATGCTTACAAGAAATTATCTTCAAAAACAGAATATTAGTTCAGAAATATTTTACTGTGTACAAAGGAAACTGTAAACAGTAGAAAGTGTGTCTAACCTCATAAAAAAGAGTCAAATGATACCATACTTTTAGAGGTAAATCTGTTCTTTTAATGCAATCGTTAAAAAAGAAAATCACTGGCTTCGAAACAATCTAACTTCCATGAATGAATCTGATTCAATACAAAGGAAGAATTTTCTTTATGATATTTTGCTCTATGGATTTCTGAAAATTTTCATTTCCCTTCCTAACTGATACCTGGGTTTGCTCTTCAGGTGGAAGCAACATGAAAGTTGGAAGGAAAACTTCCATGAAAGTCTTCTCTTTGTAAATGATGCAAAATTACTTTAATGTTATTTAAATACTTCAGCATGATTTAAAATTTTCTATTTGGTATTATATTTTCAAAGTAAGGAGAGCCAAGTTTTGGTGGCTCTTGGCATTTGCCTGTAATCCTAGCTAATCAGGAGGCTGAGATCTGAGGATTGTGATTCAAAGCCAGCCTGAGCAGGAAAGTACATGGGTGGGAGTCTTATGTCCAAATGACCCCCAAAACCAAATAACCGAAAGTGGCCCTGTGACTCAACTGGCAAAGCTCAGGTTTTGACCTGAAGAGGAAAGGGACAGCCTGCAAATCCAGAATACAAACCCTATGACAGGCATGTTATGAATAAAATTAGCAAGACCAAAGCATTCACCATATTTCTCTGTAACATTGAAAGTCTACAAACCTTGTATTAGGCATAAATGCTTCAACATACACTTTGGCTTATGATGAGAAGCCATTTCTTGATGGCATTATATAGTTATGCCAAGTTAGAGTTCAAAATTTATCAATTCAAAATTTTCCTTCAAGAATGTCCAAAGACATATCACAGATTTTTTCCCTATGAAGGAGAATGTGTGAGATCAATGTCCTTTGCCTACATATACCTACATTCTTACCAGTTTGCTATATATTATAAAGAGACTTCCATGAATGACTTACTGACAACAGATATTTACTATAGCCCAAAGAAATGTTTGTGAATATTGAGACTCGCAGATGGAGTAGGACAATCTCTCCCTTCTGAAAATACTAAGTACCCATTACTTAGCAGGCCTAGGTTGCTCAAAGAAAAAAGAAAACTGAGGAAAAAGCTATTTCTAAGTGTAAGTAGACAAATCAAAAAAGGTACATTTGCCTGTGAATAATATCTTCCTTATTATTTATTATTTCTGTAGAACATAATAAAATATGAGAAAAATATAGTGATGTTTTATCCCTCATATAAATTTCCTATCAACTTCTATGTTCCAAACAAAAGAATAGGTAGGAAAATTTTGTGGGTTTTGTAAATCAAATAATTTTGTAACATATTTTTCAAACTAGAAGAGACTAATATATCTCGATATTTTTAATGTGTTATCTAATTTATGACTTTTTCACAAAACGTGGCATGGCAAAAAATAGTATCTTTCATGTATCCCTCAAATGTGAGCCAATGTTTATTAGTTTGGGAGGTAAATATACACATTAGGAAGACACCATACTTTTGCACAGACAATCTGCCATTTATAAGGCTAGAACACATGCATCATTTCAGAATTTCCCATTATATTTCTGAAATGTTCAAAGAAGATTAAGCTGCAATTTTTGACTATAATTTATGACACTTCATGAAACCATATCCATGAATCTCATGTTGTTTTCAACTTCTGTGTAATTTGCCACGCATATTTAAGTCACGAAATGTCATTGTATAGCTGGTTTTACATTCCTTGTCTACAACATTCCTACTCTAAATAAAATAGTTTTTGCAGGATATTTTACAAAAATGCACTTTGCAAAAACTACATTAGAGGTCTGGATTTCAATTTAATCAGTAGAGTTGAAGTATTTGACCACAGAAAAGGAAGTTTCACAAGTGAGATTTTTGCTCATATTTAGGATAGGTGTGGAAAGCTGAGGGTTTCTAACTTTGGACATATTTGGGCTCCAAGATTTCTCCTATTTTATAATTTCATTCATTGTGAAGAATTCGACATAAATATCTGAAAAAATGATTTCAACATTGATTTATAAATGATGGCTTAGAACCTGGAGACTGAGTAAAACCTGTGTCTTTCGATTGATGTAGGGATGTTAAGAAAAGAGAACTATACCCACAAGTCAGTATATGTACTACAAACCCATCAACATAATATCATTGTGAAAAACATACTTTCAGAGAGTGCATTTATGAATAGTCTTCTTATTAATAGAATCTTATTATCAATGTGATGCATAGAGGGATTAGTTATTTATGAAAGGCCGTGAGTAAATTTCTGGTCATATGTTCTTTTTTTTTTTTTTGGTCTGGTCGTGGGGCCTGAACTCTGGGCCTGGGCACTGTCCCTCAGCTCTTCAGCTCAAGGCTAGCACTCTACCACCTGAGCCACAGCGCCACTTCCGGCTTTTTTCTTTTTGCTTATGTGGTGCTGAGGAATCAAAGCCAGGGCCAGAGGCATGCAAATCAAGCGCTCTACCACTGAGCCACCTTCCCAGCCCTGGTCATATGTTCTTACCCACTCCTCATTTCCTCATATTTTTTTTCTTCTGCCTCAAATCTCCACCCCTCCCACAAGGTATAAAGTATATTACAAGAGGTTATTTTGTGCGGATTGCAGTTGCATTGGTTGAATCTTGGTCCTTTGTCTGAGATATTGTTATTCCCTTACCTTCCCTAACTTAGATTAATATACATGTAATATACCAGATGAGAAAATCAAATAAAGTGACAACCCTGGATACACCATGGGAAAATAAAGGAAAAACACAAGGAAGAGCTTCACATAGTATACTTTAAAAAGAAGCAACAAGGAGATAGTTATTGTTTCTATATCTTTGAGTTCTTTTTGCTTAGCCTAATCTTCCCTATTTATATATATATATGTACACACACACACAAACAAATATATATGTATATATATATATACATTATTAATAAATATGAGTTACATTCTCACATCCTTAACTTCCATACGTGTACCCATATAATTCAAAACATTTGATTGCTTAGGAGTTCTACCAGTAATTTTGGATATGTTTGATTTATGTAAAATATGCTTCAAATTCTATTCCAATTTTCATTAGGATTATTGTGGACCACAGTGCCAAATCAACTATTAATATGTGGGGGCATTTATATGTGAGGTAAATTACACACAACCGTAAACAAAGATAGAATCATCTAATATAGTTTCCTGAAAGTGTCTTTTGTTACACTTGACAGTTACAGTACACTCTTCTTTCAACATTACAGAATATATACTGAGAAGTTATTAAACGATGTATATCCTCCTACCCTATAAATATCAGATTCTCAGCAGAAAACTATACTGTCTTCACAAAGAGCATGTTTTCCAAAAATAGTTTTTGATAATATTTTGTTTCTACATACAAAACCTTCTTTTTCCATGCCAGAAGTGTAGCAAAGAAGTCAGTGTCCTTTGACGGATGAGTTAATACATGAAAATTATTGAGATGGGTGAGAAACTTACTTAGTATGAAATATATTTCAGAATCCTAGGTTGAACCAAACCATCAAAATTTCCATGGCCATTCTTTATGGGAAAATAAGTTGATGTAAAATTTGTTAGGAATTCAATATCATTGCACATTTGTTACATATTTATTACGCTTTACAAGAATAAGAAGAAATGAAATGGAATATGATATTCACAGGAAGACTAGTACAATGATATATGTAGTGTGATTTTTTCTCTATAGGGAAACATAAACAGATTTCGATTTGATGATTTAGGTTTCTATACTCCAAACTTCTACATGTATATGGAAAAGGACATGGTGAATTTCAATAAAGATATAAAACATGAGTTTTTTTCTGCATTCAAAGAAAAACATGTATAACCTAATAAAATCAGATAGGGTCATTTGGCATTAGAAATAAAAATAAATACATTTGGTTTAGCCAGTGTCACAATGTATTTATTAATGTAAGATATAATTGAAATGATGACAAATACTTTGAGCTCATGTTGAGTGGCCTGAATGGTTCCTGTAAAGAAATAAGAGGAAACAATAGTATATATATGTATATTTTTGTGGAAAAGATCTGGAACTATATTTCTGAATTTTGCCTATGATCAACAATAAACTTTACTGGTTGTCCAAGAGATAATCAAAAATTAATACTAGCTTTTGCAAGTAATTTTGAAGAAAATTCATTCTTGCTTCGACTTTCACTTCAATTGAACCTTGCTGATTGTCTTCACACCTTCTCACAAATTATTCTTGGACACTCTCACCACATTAAATGCATTGAACCTTTGAAATCTTACCCTAGTCACTCTATTAATTTAAGGATAATGGCCCAATTATTCAAACCTTAATGACTTACACAATATTAATGGATATCTATCTATCTATCTATAGATATATATCTATACATATATCTATATACCTATATATAGGTATACATAGATATACATATGTAACTGTAGATATACCTATATGTAGGTATATAGATATATAGCTTTATATATCCAGGAAAATAAAAAAGACATTTTTACGTTGTTATTTAGAAAGAAAAACTATAAAGGATTTACTACATGTTATTTTTATGAACTTAAAACAACATAGTTTTAATTTCCATTTCACTTTGTGAAAGGATGCATCAAAGCAAAGTACAATGATTGATTATGTCATGAGAGGTATCCTACTAAATGTTACATGCATAATATAATGCATGAAAAAGGCTTGAAGAGATAGGTACAATTAAGAGGAATGTGCCATGGCCCTTTATGTGCATAAGTTCCAACAAAAAACTGCTTATCCATTCTTAAGTGTGGACAAAACAAATGCCATAATGAAGTGACAATTACATTATGAAGTGATATCTAGTCAATATGTTCAGGGATCAGGAAATAAAATTAACATTTAAGATACATGCATGTCACTCTCTGTATAAACACTGTAATATTGGGTTTTGATAGCATCATTGAAAAGATTACCATTCACGTACATAGCATTTCTTTGTTAATACTACTTTCACAAATATACATGCCTTGGAGAATTCTGTTCAATAGGCCCACCAACATTGGGAATACATGACTGAGATTAAGCCCAGCATAAGAGGCTTGGATACGAATGGCACCATCATGATATCAATCCTCCTGACCAAGGGAAAAAAAAATCTAAGAAATAAAATCCAGAAAAACCTGTGATAAATAATTATCAAAATTGAATTAAATCAGGACTTTAAGAAAGTCAAAAATTCACCTCAATTTTGAATCGAAAAACATAGTAATGTGCCCTGACGCACAGTATGGATGTTGAAACTGAGTAGGGAAAAATTGTAACATAATTTCAATTTGTTCACACACACACACACACAAACAATTATTGCCTGTACAAATGGACCGATAACAGAAATAGATGATTAGACATACAAAACTGCTCACATATGTATAATGATAAAGATATGGTTTGCAAAACATTAGCCAACTATAAGAGACAAATCAGGAAAGAATAGCATGTGTCCTAAATTGTCACAATTATCTAATCAATTCACAAGTTCTCTAGTACCATCCTCTTCTTAGAAGACAGAAAATTATGATTCCATAAGTAAGATATATTAGCAAAAGGGAAGAGGATTCATATCACCATGGGGTCATATTACGTGATTTAACAACTTTTGTAATTAGGGAAATATCACCTATCACATTACTCTGTAGATGTCAAAGAGAAAATGCAAGAAGTTCCATACAGGGAGTGAATAACATCTTAAAGGCTCTTATGTGGGCAGAAATAATTGAGACACTTTTTCTAAAGCGAGTATACGAGTGAGTATTGCGCATTGTTGACGAACATTACATTACATTTGTGTCTATTTTTCCAGGTGTTTTGGTCATTGGCCTAAATCTCAAAGGTTGGTACAGTCCCTGAGTTCTTCAGCTCAAGGATAATTTTCGAATGATGGTACCCTTGCAAGTGTATATATTGACCAATTACCAGGAAAAGATTTTTCAATTCACATTTCATTATTTATGAGATGAGTGAGTGTGAAATGATGAAATGAGCATAAACATTTTTATCCAAAATAACAGTGTCATTTATTCCTTCCCAGAATTGAAATTGAGAATAAGAGAATGAGAACATTCAGATAAGATAATTCTAATTTGACATATTTTGGGTGAGGAAGTTTGTTAGATTTCCCTAGTGAAGCCACACCAATCAGAGTGTTGCTAGGTCAGAAAGCAATTCCAAACATCCTTTGTAGTGGGCAAAATATACGGATACATAGACCAGAAAGTTGGCTGTTCATTTATCCTATTTCTTTACTTTCAATTCTGAAATATAATAGCATGTCATTGGAAAACAGCATTTTCTCTACATGTTGCCAGATGATTAGATTGTGTCCCAAACAAAACTTGGAATAGGATGTTCCAAAGATTTTGACAAAGGGAGAAATACATGCTTGGTTGAGGTGCTAGATTAGAGTTGCACTAACCTTTCACATTGATTAAAAAAAAACAAACAAACAGGAATATTGACCAATATAATAGTGATACAGGAGTTTGTGTTCAGTGCTTGTGCATAGTTTTTCTGTGAGCTAGTCTTCTAAGAATTTGGCCCTACCACCTCTTATACCTTAATATTTGATAATGGAGATAAGAGTCTCTGTGACTCTTAAGCCCTGGCTGGTGACAAAATCTCTTACACAGATCTCAAACTCTTGCATTGATACAATATCTTACAGGACGAAGAAGTTCTAGGCTCTATAAATGTATTTTATCAAAGTTTAAAAACTTGTATGTATTCGAAAATTTGGCCTCCGTTTACTAAAATATTGAATCCTCATACATAATTGATCAATGTATACAGAGGATGATTGAAAAGATATTTGAATCATACGGAATGTCGGTCATCATATCTGTCTTCTTCACAAAATATAAAAGCAGAACTATATGTCCTACAGCACTAAAACTTACATTGGATGAAATTAGGACACATTTAATTTTCTACCCACAATTCTATCTACCTTCAAATATTGTGAAGTTTTCCATCAAACTAAGAGGAACGATTTTGTTAACAGTACCCTGTATATAGAAAAGGAACACATTGAATCTCTTCATATTTTCAGTTTATTATCACGGCAAGAAAGTTAAAAGATTCAAGATGCATTCCAGGTCACATAATAATACAGTGGACGTCTTAATGTATTAAACATTTAAGAATACAATTAATTTACATTTTGGTCATTAGGTAATAGTGAGTAAAAGAAACCACCTCTAGTGTTTGGGAAATATGGCACACACAGTGTGACACAATTACCCATAAAATACATCTTTCCTATGTTCTCTTTGGAATAAAACTCTAGAAATACACTAGTTGGAATTCCACTGCCATATTTTCCAATACATGCTGCTGAGATTCCAAAAGAAATACAAAAATCTGTCCATGACTTTTCTGCCCACACCAATGTCACATCATTTGAATATATTTCCAATAATTTACCTTAGCAACAATACAGAAATTAATCATGAATAACAGAAGTTTTGTACTGCCAACATTTTCTAAGGAAACATAGGTTTCTGTATTGCACCATAGGTATGGCAACTTGCATTATATAATCTTGTGATTTTTATCATAGAGACATTGCATAACCTCTCAGGATACATAGCATTCTCAAAAAAATACCTCCGGAAGAAGCAATACACTTGGGAATATGTAAATCTTTACTGTTCTCCCTTTATGATCCATACATAACCTTATGAATCCCTCTTGGGAGAATGAAGACACAAAATGTGAGAGTATTACTGTGGAAAATACCTTCTGACATATTCCCTATTCTCATTAGTTAGTTCTTTTTAGTATTATGAAAAAAATGTTTATTCTAGTTAAAAGATTTCTTATTTTCGTCCACCGTTATCTTCGGAGATGATACATCCATTGAAGTTCTGCTTTCTTACATTTCAATCTAGAAAGCGTCCATAATTTACTTGCTTGCTTACATCTAAATCTAGCATATCTAAACTCAGAGGCTGGGAAGGTAACTCAGTAGAAATGGGATTGACTAACTTGCATGAGGCTCTGAGTTCCATTCCTCAGCAATCCATGTAAAAATTTAGGAAGTGCAACTATGGCTCAAGTGGTTCAGCATGAGCTATGAGGTGTCGAGCAGAGAGAGAGCACCAGTCCCAGATTTGAGGACCAAAAAACATATACCACCAAAACCACCAGAACAAATGCAACAAGTACTCTTCCCAATATGAAATAAGACCAGTTGAAATAATTTCTCAAAACAAAGATGGAAAGATATGTACTTCTTTTCGTTGTGACAGGCAGGTAAATGTCAGCATTCCTGTTTGGAGAAAAACTTTCTTAGGGAAAAGATCATTAAGTATTTCAAAATTAAACATCTT
This sequence comes from Dipodomys spectabilis, assembly GCF_019054845.1. Taxonomy (NCBI): domain Eukaryota; kingdom Metazoa; phylum Chordata; class Mammalia; order Rodentia; family Heteromyidae; genus Dipodomys; species Dipodomys spectabilis. The sequence continues at coordinate 5,540,581 of NW_024871210.1, read as the reverse complement.
TAAATGTTGTGATTTTTCCAATGAAAGGGAAAGCAACCATGTAGAACATATTAATCTCTAACTTTTTTTTGTTCCTAGACACACTGAATTGAAATACATTGACTTCTCTAATTCACAGGTTAGGGTAATTTATAGAAACTTATAGAAGCGTCTTTGGGTATATGGAGATTTCAATATTGACATTGGATTTGTGTAATATTCAGTGGAAGTTGCTTTGTTGAAATATCTCATGCATATGAACAAAGTATGTGATATCACATTAATAAGGAGATATCACATTCATAAGGAGAGCAAAGGTGGGTTCTCAAATTTCCCTTATTAGTATGACTGAGGAGTTGAAGCACACAATAATCCTCTGGGTAGAAAAAGCAGACATGTTTTGAGACAATTTTAACAAGACCAACATGGGAGTGAAAATTAGAAGGCCATGAATTGTCTATAAATGGAAAAACTGACAACATGTCAGTCTTACGAAAAACTTGGATACTTAGGTACTGAGAAAAAGAGAGGATGTTATGGGAGTGTTTGATGTCTCAAGAAGTTAATCTGACACACTAAACCAGAGCTGGAACCCTGTCTGAAGTATATAGGAATGATGGCCATCAGAAGGCTTCTCAGAAGCAAAGATCAGGTCTTGTGTGGGAGTGATCTTCATTTCTTTGATTACACAAATAGAGCTCTTGTAACAATCATGATCTTAGGACTTTGAGCCCAACTTTTTCTTCTCTCAATTAAGTCCATCTGGAGGACAGCATCCAACTACCTATATTTAAAAGAACTATATTTCATTTCAATTTTACTAAAATTCAGTACGTTTGATCCCTAGATGGTATTCCCTGTTACTGAACAACATGCAACTTCATCCATATTCCCATCCTTCCTGATAAACCACTGGTGTTTTCTATTTCTTGCATTGTTTTCCAGTATTCTATTACATGCAAATGACTTTTGTTAACAACATTTTTCAATACAACTAATAGAGATAAATATAGATACCGGGTTTGAAAGAATTAAGCACATTGGCCAGATGAAGAATACTTCGATTGCTTTTCTTCATAGTTGCTTCCTAATGATAACGACAACTACAAATAGTGCACATTGTATGCATTGGAAAATTAGCACTTGATATGACAGGGTGAATTCTGAAGAAACAGAAAAAAAATCACTGAGTTGTATTCTAGACAATGACCTTCAAAGATTTATGAACATTTAAAATATGTGCTAAGAAAATTTGAGCAAAATGTGCACACAGGCTTAGTGACAGAATAAGTGATTTAAAGAACCTTTGCTTTTGTGGAAATGATAGAGTCAAAAGGACAGGAAACTAGCTGAATATGTCTGAAAATGGATTCTCACCAATCAGTTTTTTGAAGTAAGTATCAATTGGCAATAGAAAATTCATGATCTCTCAAAAATCTATTACTATATATATTTCTCAGCAATTATACTGACTTTCAGTGCCTTGTCCATTAGGTTGTTCCTGGAAAAAAGCCTACCACTGTGAGAAAACGTTATTTATAATTGCTATACTCACCACATCCATGACTCTACTTTCCAGACATGAACACTTATGGAAAAATTTAAAATTGAAACCAAAGATATGTCCTTTTATTTGTGTTGGTCGCTGTCTGGAAGGTAGAAATAATCAATCTCTTTATATAGACACATATGTCCATTTTAATATACCCTGTGGCAGGTTTCTCCTTTCATTGTTTCCTTAAGGCTCCTATAAAATCTACATAATCCAGCATGTATAGAAATGCTTAGAACTGCTCCTAGTTTCTTCGTGTCTAGGATTTCATGTAAATATTAGTGTTGACTCAAACTCAAGAACTGTAATCATGTTCAAATATTTCTGCAAAATTGCACCAAAGATTTTATAGAATTCAACAGGAAAAATATCACTGCCTTTATATGCACATCATCATAAACAACGTGATTTCAAAACGACCGTATCTGGTTGTCACATTCTGAATTCAAAGATCTAACTTACATTCCAATTATAGTTCCAAACTCTCTTTCACACGTTAGATCTTCATAAATTTTACTTATTTACCAGTATATGTAGCAGCCTGAATGTTTACAGTGTATTATTCCTTCATGTGCAATACAGGCTAGAAATGAATTGCATTTTCAGAAAAAAATATATGCATAACACTGGTATGTATGAGCAATGAAAGACTTTATGGGAAAAACACAAGTATTGATGATTTCCCTCATTTGTAAAATCGATTAATTAGAAATTGATTGGGAAGTGCTTATGGCACATCAGTACTTTCAAAATGTGCATTAATAGAGTTCTCAGCATTTATCCTAATTGTATATTAGAAGATTGTAATTTGTCTTTGACACAGGGTAGAAAGATCAAAATCGTAATTCTAAAATTATCATGAAGAAGCATTTAAAAAAAAACTACCATTACAGTGATCTTAACCATATGTCAAATGTTTATGGTTCACTTTGTTGTGTGAAAGAATTAGAAAGTTACCTGAGCCTTCCTTTATTCCCTTTCTTCTTCATTTTTCGTGTATTTTGTTTGTTGGCAATTACCATTCATTCTTCATCCTTTCATTACTATGGGTGGAAATCTCAAAATATTGGTCATGATAACTATCATATGAAATTAAGCATAACAAAAAATATTTGAAGGAAGAGTTTGAACTATTAATAAATATCTTTCAATTCAAATTCATGCCTGTTTTTACACTGTAGAATTCATTACCTCAAACTGCTATCAATCAGTCAAGCAATATTTGTGTCCTTTTAGTCAATTGGTTTTGAATCAAACATATTTAAGTGAAATTTCATGCCTTCAATATTATTCATCCAACATACAGGAAAGAAATGATATAAAAATACATGAAAATATATCAAAATGAGTGACTTACTATCTTCAAGAAAATTGCATGACGGTTGTATTTGGGCAGGTAGTAAATTTATATGCAGTAACTATGCCTCAGCAGGATCTACTGAACATGTTTCTTGAGGCAAGTTTTAACCCTTCAAGTATAACTCAAGTAGGAAATTATAAAACATGTCCCTCTCTCCTCTAAGTTTTATGTGATTGCTACTTTTTAGTAAATGATCAATAAAAACGGACAATTGTGTAGAAATGTCTGATAACTCTGCATATGGGAGAGATAGTTTTATCATATATTAACAATTTTTCCATTGAAAATTATTTGCTGCCTTAAGTACTAAAATGAGAGCAGGATGTAAGAGACGATATACAGACTATGCTATTGGACATTAGCCACTGATACTTCCTATATATTATATCAAACACACTGTGTTAAAGGCTGGAGTTGCATTGATTCATGCAGAAAAGTAAACAGCAATTAAACTGAAATAAAATTTTAATGTTTACCACATTTAATTAACATCTACAATGACTTATTAGTGTCAGAAAAAAATTCTTGTCAAATACATTCTGGTTTGAAAAGTGAGGAGAAAAATCATGAAATTACAGGTCTGGACGAAGATGGTGGATGATCAGCTGGGGATTAATAAGCTCTCGTATAGAAAATAGGTTAAGGTTTCTAGTGAAAAGTCCAAGACTACAGAGTCATACCAAGTGTGCCATCATAGTACACAGACTTTGTCCAGAAATGAAATATCCAAGTGCTCATATCCAAATTTGAGTAGTTGCAGTGCGGTGGTGGTGGTAGCTCCTACCACTGCCAACATATCAATTGCAAGAGCCCAGGAAAATAGGTGGCAGAAGTGACCTAGAAGTGGACTCTACTCATTGTCATAAAGAACCAACAAGAAGTGAAAATCTTCATCCTACTGACCACAGACAATAGCTTATGGTGGACAACTCTGAAACCAAGGGGAAGATATGTGTACCCCAACAACATCCTAACACCTCACGGAGTAGTGGTGGGAAAATTGACCTGCACACATCAATGGAGAAGATCTCAATCTTGGATACTGACAAAGACCTGACTGGAGTAGCCAGCACATAACTCAGCTTTTGGAAGAAGACAATAGGAGCCATTCAACAGGTCAAAGTAACTTCAATTACTAGGCTCAGCTTGCCCCAGGCAGAGGGAGATCAGCCCATGGAAGAGTGACTTTCTTTACTTGGTAAACAAAGTCAGAGGATGCCACTATGCCTTGTAGCATAGGCAACAGATTCGGTAGCAGAAAGGTAATTGAAAATCAGGAAACAAAAATCCTGAGAATGGCTCCAACCTTGGCTGTGTGAGTGTCTTTGGAGCTAGACCCTCACGGAAAAGCTACTGACTGTTGAAAGGTCTCAACCCTACCCACAACTTAGCCCCACCAGAGCAACTCCAAGATAGAGGAAACAGGAATCTCCCTCTTTTGTGATGATCAAAGCACATTTACCTCCCATTGAACTACTCTGGAAGGAGAGTCATAAAGTTTGTGAGAAGGCAGAGCTTCTTTGTGTACGCTCAAACTAATTTAAGAAACCAGTCAAGCCATGAGATTTTCAAACAGAACAGGAAAACAGAAACTCCACCAAGAGACTGGTTACAAACACAGGGTACACACATTTTACCCCGCACACTGAAAAAATCCAGTAACCCCTTTCTATCAATTTAAAAAAAATATTGTTTTCGTTTTTTTTTTTCATCACTTTTACTTTAGGTGTGTGTTCTAAAAATTATTTCTATATATTTGTCTTTTGGTCTTTTTCTTTTCTTTCTTTTTTTACAGCACTTAGTTGCTTTTGTATTCTTCCACAAGAATATATGCAACTTCTATTATTAGGTCTTATCCTTTATTGTGTTCATCCTTAATTCAGATATAAATCCATCAATTCACAACTCTGATTTAACTTCTTTCATTGTACTATTATTACTTCATACTTATATAATTTTAGCTGTCTCATTTTTATTTTTTATTATTCCTTTCCTTTTTTTCTTTTACTCTTCCTTTCCTTATATGCTTTCTGCGCTCTGAATCCCTCACTCCTTTTCCCTCTCACATTCCTATAATCTTACTTTCTCACCACAATTCTCCCTACACCTATTAATTTCTGATCTACTGACTCCTTCTTTGACTTGTTTCTTGATTTAGATAATTTATTCAGGTTTGTTTGCTTGCTTGCTTTTGGTAGAACTAGATTGTATGTGTTGAACTAGATTATATGTGTACTTACATTGACTGCATCAAAAAATCTGGGCAACTACAGGTCTATGGTTGATGCTTGCCTTAAAATAGTGTACTAGCACCGAATTGATTTTCTTTTCATACCCAAAGTTGATGAACGAGTCAGAGGAACACAAGAAAAATATCATCCAGGAACTCAACTCCCCTCATGATAATCAGCAACAGAAGTGTAAATGAGTAATCCAGACAAGAGTTCCAAAATTGCTCTACAAACACGACTGGTAAACATGCTGAATGAAAGGAATGAAAGCTTGGACAGGGTCTGAGCATAATGGGCTTACCCAAAGATTATTACAGGAATTATGGGAGGGTGATGTCTACCTAAATATTAATAAATGAATTTCAGATAAATACAGAAATTGCATGAGAAGGATGAGAATAAGCAAAGATTAATAGAGCCATTCCTGGAATCCACAAACAGAAGGCAAGGGAAATTCATAGAGGCCACAAAGGGAATGTTGAATGCTGTCCAATAGAAGGAAAGGAAGTCCAATGAAACTATAAGAACTGAGCTAAGGAATTGGAGAATGAACACTAAAACTCAAGTCAAGGAATAAAAAAAAAGCTTAAACAATGCTCCAGCAAAGAACTCAAATGACAGAATCAGAAAGTGTACAAGGAAAGAAAATTAAAAAATAAATAAATAAAAAGAAAAAGCCTTTTCAGTGGGTTAGCTAATGCAAAAGACCGGATTTCTGGGATGGAAAGAGCCTAGCCATTACAAAGAAACGACAACTATTCAAGACAAATAGAAGAAAAGTGATAGATCTATTTCAAAATGAGAACACAGCATCAAAAGGTCTTGTTTATGGATTATGTGTGTAAACAAATATTTATAAACAGAAGTGAAAGGTTGTGGAACTTTATTTAACAGGACTTTTACAGTGAACTTCCCAAATTTGCTAAACGATAGGGCCATTCTAATACAAAAGCTTCTAGAACAACAAATAGAGACTGGTCCAGAACAGGACATCCTGATATCATATTTTAATATGCACAGGATCAAATGAAACCCAGGAAACTATCCTTAAAGCTGTTACCGAATAAAGATCAATCACTATAAAGGGAAAACAATCAGAATAACCTCAGATTTCTAGCCAGAGTTAATTAAAGCAAGAAGAGTCTGGAATGATATATACAATATCCTACAAACAAACAACTATGAACCTGGAATACTGGACCCACCTAATTCTCCTTCAAAGAAAATGTCAAATAAACTATTTTCCACTGCAAAGAAACATTCAAACAATATATCTCTACCAATCCAGCTGTACAAACGATACTTGAAATATCCCACATCTAGAAATCCAATAACATTATAAAAGAATGAAATAGCTTCGAAAGAGAGAATCTAAAAATCATAAGAAGACCCCAGTTGGCACAGGTCACAAGGCAATGAATAACATGGCAGGAACTACCAAAAAACTTCCAGTTGTAATTCTCAATATTAGTGGACTGAACTGCCCTAGTAAGCAACATTGATTGTCTAGTTAGATCAAAAAACAAATGCTTCTATCTGCTGCCTTCAAGAGACACTCCCTTCCACAAAAACAAACGTATTCAAAAAGTAAAAGACTGGAATAAAAAGAACTGAGTTGCAATACTTAATAGCAGATAAAATAGATTTCAAATTAAAATAAGCAAGAAGTGACACAGAATTAATGAATCAACCCTTCAAAGGGATACTACAATTTTTAATATCTCTTCACCAAAAAAACAGAGCACCCAAATTCATCTGAGAAACTCTAATTTTCCTCAAGTTTCATATAGATCCAAAGACATTAATTCCTGGAGAATTTAACACATCACAATCCCTATTGGATAGATCATCCCAGCAAAATGTCAACTGAGAAACCTCATACCTACACAATTGCATAGATCAAATAAACAATACACATCTACCACATAATACACCCAGCAGCAGCAGAATACACATTCTTCTCAGCAGCACATGGAACATGCTCAATAATAGCCCACATTTTAGGTCACAAAGCAAATTTCTTCAAATTCAAAACATTGAATTTATGCCCTGCATTCTCTCAGACCACAAGGGAACAAAATTAGAATTCAACACCAAATACCTCCAAAGAAAATACTGTAACACATGGAAGCAGAACAACACACTCTTGAACCACAAGTGGGTCATGGTAGAGATAAGAAAGGAAATTCAAATATTCAGGATATTTAACAAAAATGAACACAAAAATCATAAGGTCCTCTGGGATACATCAAAGGAATTAGTTAGAAGCAAGTTTATAGCTGTGAGTTTCTACAGAAACAAATTCCTGAAATCAACAATTTATCGAGGCACGTAAAGCTTTTTGAAAAAGAGCAACAAGCTAAACCCCACTCCACTAGATGGAAAGAAATTATTAAAATTTATTTAGAATAAAATGAATTCAAGTCCAAAAATACCCTAGAAAGAATCAAGACAGCAAAGAGTTGGTTCTATGAAAAAATTAACAAAATTGAGACCCTTAGCAAATTTTATCAGAAACAGAAGAGAATACAGTCATATATACAAATTCAGAGATGTAAATGGGAACATCAACACCTAAAGAACCAAGATTCAGAACATTATAAGGAAATGCTTCTTATAACTTTATGCTAATAAGTTGGGGAATCTGGAAGAAATGAACACATTTGTACCTAATATTGACCTGACCCAACTCAACAAGTTTATTTAAACCAACATAATTGACTCATAACAAGCATTGAAATAGAGAGAGGAATAACAGTCCTCCCACCCAAGGAAAGCACTGGACCAGATGAATTTACAATGCCTTCAAAATAGAACTCACATGAATACTCCAACTGTTCAATGAAATTGAAAGTGAAATTTCAGTGCCAAACTCTATGAAACGATCAAAACACTCATCCCCAAACCTGACACAGACTCAGCAAAGAAACAGAAATATAGAACCATTACTCTGATGTCTATCAGTGACAAATTCCTCAACAAAATTTTGGACAATTGGCTTCTACAATTCACCAAAGAATAATACACCACTATCAAAAGGATTAATTTCAGGGATCCAAAGCTGGTTCAATATATGCAAAATAATTAATGTAATACATCACAATAACAAGAGAAAAGATAAGAACAAATGGATTATGTCAATGGATGCAGAAAAGCATTTGACACAGTCCAACACTTCTTTATGATGAAAGTTCTGGAAAAACTAGGAATTCATTGAACATTCCTCAATATAATAAAGCCTGTGTATGATTACCTACAGCGATGATTATATTTAATAAAAAAAAAGTTATTCATTTCCTGTACTCTCAGAAATGAGACAAGGATGTGTTCCACTTCTCTATAATTACAAGGCTTAGAAAGATGTAAATATAAAAGGGATCTATGCAGGGAAAAATTAGGAAACAGCCTCATTCTTTCCAGATGACATGATCTTGTATTTAAACAATTCTCTATTATCTACTAAGAAATTACTTCAGCTGATCAGAAATTTTGGCAAAGTAGCAGGATACAAATTTAACCCTCAAAATCAATGACCTTTCCATATGCAAACAGTGAGAAGAGTCCAGCTGAAATCAGAGTAAAAAAACTCCTTTTTAGTAGTCCCATAAAAATACAGTACCTAGGTATTGAGTTAAATGAAGAAGTGAAGGACTTCTACTATGAAAACTTTCAAAACTGAAAAAGAAAATTAAACAGAAGTAAGGAAGTAGAAAAAAGCCTCCCATGCCCCAGGATTGTGAAGGTTAATGTGAAATGACAACACTGTCAAAGGCTAGCTACAAGTTAAATGCAATACTGGTCAACTCAAAAATTCATATGTGGAATAATAAAAGACTCTGAGTAGCAAAAACACTCCTTAGAAGAAACAACAGTGCTAGAGGAATAATAAAACCAAATTTCAAACTTTACCACAGTGCCATAGTAATGAAAACAGCGTGGTATTGGCACAAGAACCAACCTCCGGACAATACAATAGACCTAAAGACTCAGAAATGAACTCAAAGATCTATAGCCACTAAATTTCCCTAATGGAGAAAAAAAATAGAATGGAAGAAAGACAGTCTCTTCTGTAAATGGTGCTGACAAAGTTGATTAATCACCTGTAGAAAACTAAAGTTAGACGCCCATATATCACCCTGCAATAGAAACAACTGCAAATGGTCAAAGACCTCAAAGTCAAAGCAAACACTCTGAAAACCTTGGAGTAAGAACAAGGAGAAACTCTAGGGCTCTTTGGCACAGGACGAAATGTTTTTTTTTTTTTAATAAAAACCCAGTAACTCAAAACCTCAAAGAAAGTTTGGACATGAAACTACAGAGCTTCTGCAGCGCCAAGGACATAGAAAGACCAATAGAAAGCCCACTAACTGGAAGATCTTCAATAGCTATACAATGGACAGGGATCTCAAAGCCAGGCGTTGGTGTCTCAGCCTTCAATTCTAACTAGTTAGGAGGCTGTGATTTTAAGATCACAGCTCAAAGCCAGCCTGGACAGGAAAGTCTGTGAGATTCTCATCTCAAAAAACAGTATAAAAATCGGCAGTGGCCCTGTGGCTCAAGTAGCCCACCTTGAGCTGAAAAGCACAGAGATAGAGCCAAGCCCAGAGATTAAGCCTCTTGAGGACAAATTTAAAAATACAGAAATAAATGAAATATATTTGAATTCAAAAATTAAAACCCCAACGAAGCTCCTCAAAGAAAGAAATGCCCAATAAATAAGTGGAGTAAAGTCTGAAAGAGAAGAATCCCTTAAACAGAAATAAAATGTCCAATAGACAGAGGAATAAATGCTCAACATTTCTAACTATAAAAGAAATACAAATCAAGACAAAATTAAGAATCCACCTCATCCTACATAGACTTTCTATAACCAAGAAATCTATGGAACCTTCCTCAATACAGTAAAGGCTGTATATGACAAAACTACAGCCAGCATTATACTCAATGTGGAAAAATTAAATACATTCCCTCTTAACTCTGTAATGAAAGAAGGATGCCCATCCTCGACATTGCTCTTCAATGTAGTATTAGAATGCCTAGCTACAGCAATAACACAATATACAAACAAAAAGGGGATCCAAATAGGGAAAGAAGAATTAAAACTCTCCCTCTTTGCAGATGACATGATCTTGTATTTGAAGAATCCCATGGACTCAGTTCCCAAATTACGCAAGGTGATTCAAAACTTTGGCAAAGTAGCAGGGTATAAAATTAACCTTCAAAAATCAATGAGTTTTCTGTATACTGACAATGAGAAAATAGTGGTTGAAATTAGGAAAGCAACTCCATTCATAATAGCCTCACAAAAAATAAAATACGTAGGAATTAACTTAACCAAAGAAGTGAAGGACCTCTATGATGAAAACTTTAAAAACCTGAAAAAGGAAATCAAAACAGAACTTAGAAAGTGGACAAAACTCCCATGCTCTTGGATTGGAAAGATTAACATCGTGAAAATGGCAATACTTCCCAAGGCTATCTACAAATTCAATGTGATCATATCAATATTCCAACCTCATTTTTCAAGGAAATAGAAGAGGCAATGCAAAACTTCACATGGAATAATAAAAGACCCCGAATAGCAAAGAGTCCCTTAACAGAAAGAAAAGTGCTGGAGGAATACCATTATCAAATTTCAAACTCTAACATAAAGCCATTGTAATCGAAACAGCTTGGTATTGGCACAAGAACAGACTTCAGGACCAATGGAAGAAAACTGAAAACCCAGACACGAACCTACAAAGTTATAGCCATCTAACATTCAATAAGGGAGCTAAGAAAATAGAATCAAAGAAAGACAACCTCTTCAGTAAACGGTGCTGGCAAAATTGGTTAACTACTTGTAGAAAACTAGACCTAAATCCTTATATATCCCCTTGCACCAGAATCAACTCCAAATGGATCAAAGACCTCGGGGTCAAAGCAGTCACTCTGAAAACATTACAGGATGGAATAGGAGAAACTCTAGGTCTCCTTGACACAGGCTGAAATTTCCTTAATAGAGACCCAGAAATACAACAAATCAAAGTTTGGACAAATGCGAATGCATGAAATTGCATGGGATTGCAAGATCAATAGAAAGCCCACGGATTGGGAGAAGATCTTCACTAGCCATACAACAGACAAAGTTCTCATATCTAAAATATAATGGAACTTAAAAAATAAATCCCCCCAAAACAAACCTTCAAAGAAACAACTGCCCAATGAAAAGTGGGCTAAAGACCTAAAGAGAAACTTCTCTATAGAGGAAAGAAGGATGGCCAGTAGACACATGAAGAAACGCTCAACCTCTCTAGCGGTAAAAGAAATGCAAATTAAAACAACATTGAGATAATACCTCACCCTAATTAGAATGGCTATAATCAAGAACTCAAATAACAACAGATGCTTGAGGGAATGTGTCCAGAAGGGAACCTTACTACATTGTTGGTAGGAGTGTAAACTTGTTCAACCAGTTTGGAAAGCTGTATGGAGGTTTCTCAAAAGACTCCACATAGAGCTCCCCTATGACCCAGAAATGCCAGTTTGGGACATTTATCCAAATGATCACAAACTAAAGGTACCAACACAACTATGTTTATTGCAGCATTATTAATCATAGCTAATATATGGAACCAACCAGATGCCCCTCAGGAGATGAATGGATCAAGAAAATGTAGTATATATACACAATGGAATTCTATGCCTCCATCAGAAAAAAATGACATTTCCCCTTTTGTTAGGAAATGGAAAGACTTTGAAAAAATTTTATTAAGTGAAGAAAGCCAGGCCCAAAGAAAACATAGGCCCCATGGTTTCCCTTATTTACAATAACTAGTATATGTCTGAGTCAAGCAGAAAATATCAGATAAGTTGATGTTAGAGGAATGAACCCCAAGATAAGTATTCAAATGTTTGTGTGTGTGTGTGTTTTCTTTCCTCTCATGCAATTCTTTCTAATATATTTATAAGATGATTTCTATGTTGCTTTGTATGTCCCTCCCCCATGTTATAACCTATGGTTTCACTGCATTTAATGTCAGTATCATTTGTGGAGGGGAAGGGAAAAACAAATTATTTAACTAGGGATACAGATGGACCCATTACAACAATGAGATGTGCAAGTTGTTATGTAGAAAAACAAAATTTACAACTTTGGTGGAGGGGGAGGTTTGGGTGGGGGGATTATGGGAGTATGTGAAGGGATGGGAAGGGGAAACAAAGAGGAGGAAACAATACTTGATAAGAAATGTACTTGTTATCTTGCCCATGTAATTGTAACTCTTCTGTAAGTTATTCTCAACAACAACAACAACAACAACAACAACAACTAATAACAGCAGGTACGGGAGGGGTTGTGGCCAAAAGGGAATCCTACTGCATTATTGTTTTGAGTAAGCTTGTACAACCACTTAGGAAAACATTATTGAGATTTCTCAAAAGACTAAACATAGAGTTCCCTTATGACCCTGCAATCACACTTTTGGCATTTAACCAAATGTGCACAAACAATGATATACTAAATCTTAAAAAATTATGTTATTGCAGTACTATTTACCATAACAGATATGGAACAAACCTAGATTCCCCTAAGTAAATGAATCCATCAAGCAAATGTGATATATATATATATATATATATATATATATATATACACACACATATATATATATAATATACATTACACACACACACACACACACACACACACACACACACACACACAATATATTTCTGCCTCCGTTAGAAGGAATGGCAATGCTCCATTTCTTAGAAAATGGAAATTCTTGGGAAAAAATTATATTAAATTAAGTAAGCCAGAAACAAAGAAACATAGGGCCCATGGTTTCCTTTGTTTTCAATAGCCAGTATGTCTACACATGCAAAAAATCTCAAAAGCTAAGTATATAAGACAATATAGGATGATGTTAAGAAATGAACCCCAAAAGAGGGATAAAAGTGCTTATATTTTTCTTGCTATTTTCTAATAAATTTATAATATCCTATGTGATTTTTTGTGTCTTTTGTATATTCTTGAAAGAGGGATTTGTACTTGGCTAATCATACTCAGCAGCTCTTTTTGTACATCAGATTTTTTTGTATAGTGTGGTTTGTGTGATGGGTTACCTTGCCATTAGCTGAAACAGGCTGTGGCAGGAGGCTTGCAAGTTCAGAGACAAACTGAGTATATCAAAAATTAGAAGAAGGGAAGGAAGGAAGGAAGGAAGGAACGAAGGAAGGAAGGAAGGAAGGAAGGAAGGAAGGAAGGAAGGAAGGAAGGAAGGAAGGAAGGAAGGAAGAAAGGAAGGAAGGAAGAAAGGAAGGAAGGAAGGACAGAAGGAAGGAAGGAAGGAAGGAAGGAAGCAAGGAAGGAAGGAAGGAAGGAAGGAAGGAAGGAAGGAAGGAAGGAAGGAAGGAAGGTAAGGAGGAACAAGGGAGGAAGAAAGGAAGGAAGGACGGACGCAATTAAGGGAGGAATTAGGTAGGAAGAAAGAAAAGAAGCAAGGAAATCCAGATCCAGAGGATGATGGTTTACAAATATATGATATGTGAAAGTTAAAATAACAACAACAAATATTAAGAAACGAGGCAATGTGGTGATTCCTATAATCCCATCTTTTGGGAATTAGGCAGGAGAATACTGGGTTTAAGTGAATCTGGGCTACTGGAAAATTTCAAGATGAACCTGGCATATGAAATGAAGAGATTGTTACTCCAAATTTATAACTGAAGACCCCTGACTGTTACCTATAATCCAAGTTTCTTTGAAGGCATAGAATGGAAGAATCAAAGTTCAATGCCATTCCAGAAAGAAATGTCCTTGAAACACTGTCTTGACCAAGGGAAACTGGAAGTGATGACTTGTGCCTGTCATCCCAGCCACAAAAGGATGCCCATAAAATATAAAATTGCAGTCTCTAAGTGTGTGCTTGGAGAGCAAACAGAATCCTCTCAAAAATAAGTAGGAAAGTATAGAGTGAGATCTGCCTCAAAAACAACCAGTGGAAAAGAGGCTGAAGACGTGACTGAACACATACCAATTAATGGAAAGTGGTAGAGAACTTGTCAAGTAAATGTGAGGATCTAAATTCACATACAGAAGCATCAAAAGAACACAAAAGAAAGCTGAAACAGGCTGCAGAATATTTCATGAAATTGATGAATTTCTCAATGGAGTAGACTTTTTGGTATTGCTAGTTCCAATGGGGTTTTGAACAATCATGTTTTACAGTGTTCAGTATACATTTCCTCTTCATGTAGGTCCTCCAATACGAGTAAGTACTGGAAAATAAATCTTTCATACCTCCTTGAGTTACTTTATTCAATAATCACCTGTTACAGAATGATTCTGTCACAACTCTGTACAGCAGTGTGTTCATGTCTAAAAATTTTCTTGAAACTGCTCACTCAATTGTCATTGTGCATCTTGTGCATGGAGCATATAGATCTCTATAACAGTTCTATATGATACCAAATTTTCTAATGATTTATTTAGTATTAAAACTTATATGTAAAGTGAAAGAGATAATCATATAATCACTGGTAAATCTAAACCAGTGCAGATGATTTTTACTGTACAGCAAAGCATACATATATTGCAGTAATTTTATTGAAGATTCGTTACCTTTACATTACAATTCCTATGAACGTTGATTTAACTTATTGTGAGAAAAAAAGAAACTTGGTTTTTGCTGTGAAGCAATTGCAAAGAACGGTGAGAATGCATGCCCTTTCAAAAACTTGTTCAGATTGAATGGGAGGGAAAAGTAAAACTTTTCTGATTTTATTCATCACATTTATTTATTAAAACTCAGTTTTGGAAATGAGAAATAGCCTAGAGGTTTTTATGCAAAAGATTATGATAAAATCCTATTTATATATATCCTAAGTAAATGACTTTAACATACATCTTGTAATGTGGAAATAACGAACAAGGATATTCAGGATTGATCTAGATAATAGAATTTCAAAGATAGCCCTGGCTAATTAGCTTAAAACTCTTTTGGTCTCTATTTGTTTTGTATATTCAACAAGGAGCTAGTGCTATCAGTAGTACTCAGAAAATTACTAATAGATATTATCATTCTCATCTGTTTCAAAGGGAATTGTTATGGAATATGTTCCACTAGTCATCCCATATTCTGTTGGATTTAGGTCTTTTATTTTTATTTTAATTTTATTGTCACGGTGTTGTAGAGAGGGTCTATAGTTACATAAGAAAGCTAATGAGCACAATTCTTGGTGAACATGTTACTCTTTCCTCATTTATGTCTCTCTTTCCAATCATAATCCCCTCCCCAAATTTTACAGGTCATATCCACCATATTTTCGTGTTAGTGTTTCTAATACATGTGTTTCTCCATTGTCATTTCTTACCATTTTCTTGTTATGTGAATCATTGCAGAAGTTCTATCGGAATGATGCAGGATACGTCCTCAGGATTATCTGAGGACTGTGTTCATGTATGTGGAAAGCTCTTGGAATGCCGGTCTAGAGAGGGAACATGTTCTCTCTCCCTATCCCATAACATATGTCACAGACTCATAGGAGCTGAGGAAGTAGCTCTTCTGCTTGCTTTAGCATAGATGATCAGGTAGTTAAGCATTCTCTTGAGACTTGGGAAGTGGTTTGAGCTTGCTCTAAAATAGTTTAGATAATAATATACAAAGACATTGTCTCATAGGTTAAGTAAAAATGTATCTGTTGAAATTTTTTTGTGTGAATGTCTACTGACCAAATCTTGGCAAAGAATCATGCTTGCTTGCCTTTAAATACCCACTAACAATAAAGAACCGTCTGCAGTGGCAATTGCTGTTTTCACTATGCATCCCCTGTGTCCTGATTACGTGGCCCTTACCCAGGGACCCAAACACCTTAGAGGTTGACATAGATACATTAGAAACAATAGCAAGAAAAAAAAACTTCTGTCATGCAGGGGTTCTTCGCTCTTAACATCATTTTATCTGAGATTTTGTGCTTGTCTCAGACATATACTAGTTATTGGAAAAAAAGAAACCATGGGCACTATGTTTCCTTTGGCCTAGCTTACTTCACTTAATATAATTTTTTCCAAGTCTTTCCATTTCCTAACAAATGGGGCAAATTGATTCTTTCTGATGGAGTCATTGAGCAATTTCCCTCTTCTTTTATTTTTCCTCTACCATCCCCTCATTCCCACCTCCTCAACTACAATCGACCCCTGCCTTAACCCCCTCTTTAACAGTAAAATTCATTTTTATGATCCTATATACATTGCTTTTGAACATTTCTGCTTGTCTTAAATATATGCTAGTTATTTCAAATAAGGGAAACAATGGAGGTATGTTTCTTTGGGCCTGGTTTACTATAATTAATATAGTTTTTTCTGAGTCTTTCCATTTCCAACAAATTCAGCAAGATCATTCTTTCTGATGGAGGCATAGAATTCCATCTTGTGTATATTTACCACATTTCCTTAATACATTCATCTACTGAGGGACTTTGGGGTTGGTTCCATATCTTAGCTATGACAAATAATGGTGCTAACTTTAGTAGAGTCTTGTATGTGATCATTTGGAAAAAGCACAAAATTGGGATTGTTGGGTCACAGAGGAGCTCTATGTGGAATCTTTTGAGGAAATTCCATACTGCTTTGGGATACAGGTTGACCCATTGTAAAAATGAAATCTACAAGATACTATGTTGAAAAAGAACTTTACAACTTTAATGTGTGGGTGGGAGTGGTAGAAGAGAGGAGTTGGGGAGATGGGGAGGGAAGAGATCATAGGGGAAAAACAGTGGAGGGAGTAACAATGCGCTATAAGAAATGTTCTCATTACCTTATTCACATAATTGTACAGTATCTTTTCAATAAAAAATATGTATTAAAAAAGAGGATGTAATAGCACAGTACCTATAAACTGGTGTCAGGTCCATGGTAGATATTCTGCCCAAAGTAATCTAAAAAGAGAAAATTTGAAAATGTTTCTTCATATTTGAACTTTTGTTATGCAGAATTATCCTGATATTGCTGCCAAATTGACTACTTGTCCCTTTAATGCTTGCCACTTGGATCCACGAGATCAACTCAGTGAACATATTGCAACTTGTATGTACAAAACTTCTCTTGAAGATGATGTAGGTAAGCCTGATAACTAAAACACAATCCAGATCAATGAAGGCCATTTGCACCTATATCCTACTGTGATACCAGTTTTTTTCTTTGTTTTTAGATAACATCATATGGAACGAGAAACAATACAAGAGTTCTGAAAGTACATGGCAGTATGTTTCCTCTGAGGAAGACTGGGAAAAAGTTAAAACGTGTTGAATTTTCTGCGTATTCCATTATTGAATCTCAACTTACCTTGTGCTGTTGTATAATTTCTTCCTTTAGGAGTGAAGTTAAAAATTCTTTGTTCAACTTGGATTGTCTTGTATGCTAATATAAATAACATATATGAAAATATGCAGTATTAACGGATTAAAAACCACATCAAACATTTAAATGATATGGTTTTGCACATGGCCAAGAATTCATACTTTTCAATCTTTATTATCCAGCTAAAAATTTCTTCGAGAGCTCTCGAGGCCTTCAACCTTGTTGTTTTTCTTTATAAAAAAAAAACCTTGTTGTTTGTCTTTATCAATGTATAAGTCTGAGCCAATCTAATCTATCACCTCAATCAAGAATGTAACTTTCCCTTTGTCAGAATCCTTGGAAGATCCTAGCCCAAGTTTTGTTTGGGGCACAATCAAATCATCTGGCAACAACAGGAAAAAAAATGCTTTCTTTATGATGTACTATTGTCTCTTAAAATTCACAGTAAAGCAGTAGATAAATGAATAACAAACTTTCTGTTCTATGTACCCATATATTTTGCTCACCAAAAATGAAGTTTTCGATTGCTTTCTGAACTGGTGAACCTATGATTGGTGGCAAAAGTGAAGTATAGTTTCCCTAGGACCGATAAGATATGTAAACACCCAAATTTCTTCAAATCAGAATTACCTTATATGAATGTTCTTCTCATTCTCTTATAATCAATTTAAATCAGGGAAGCGATAAATAACAGTATTATGTTTGGCCAATCTTTTTATAACCATTTTCATGATATCAGGATTCACTCGTCACATCAATTCTGATAGTGTAAATGGCACTATCTTCAATTGGTAATTGATAAATGTACTGACTTATGGGTTTGTTACCGTTTATACCTTCTGAAATTCATTAATGAATAATATAGGAATGACTGATCTAAATTTTCTCCACGAATTACTATAAAATATGTGAGGAGATTCTTGAGATGATTTACAAATTGCACTTTGCAAATATACATATAGTAAAATGTGTTTAGAGTTTTTTTAGCAGCCAATACATACATAGATTTCAAATTTTACATTCTTGTATAGAGTGTATATACACATTGAATATGGTATAGATTGGAAATTCAAAATTAAATGTGTAACTACAAAAGATATGCTATCTCTTAGTGAGTATTTATGAGATTGTTTAAAGAATTTTAATTGCTAGAATGACCTTGTCAGAAAATAGATTACATTTTTGATTGTATGGAATTTTAAATCATTAAGTCTCTCTGACATGGTAAGATGGCAAATAAAAGAAAAAGTGAATAGTAATTGTTTTTTCCTTTAATTCTTCATGAACATTTATTTAATTTGGAATCATGCAATTTGTCTTGCTTGCCATTATGAGAACTCTTCCTTTTCATAAGTGAGACCAGAGATTCTAGATGTATTGATAATGTTAAGAATTTTCTCCTCTGATCAGTATAGGAAAAAAAAAAAAACTTATTCAATATAAGACCAAGGTGAATTTATGTGAGCTTGTCATCACGGTCAGGCCTCATATATTCTTCATGTGTAAAGGTATTAAGCATACTAAGTATTTGTATTGAAATGTCTGCTGTATGTTAAACATATTACAATATTATGTGAAGGATGAATTGGCAGTTTATATAGTGAAGAAATTGTTGAGGAGGAGTAATAGTAATAGATAAATTCACCCTTGCATCTGATGACAATTTACTAATTCATGAAGATTATAGCAAGGACGAAAACTAATCCTATTTACAAACTGAACAGATCAATTTAGAATTTGATCAACAGAATACATTTATTCTTTGGGTTAGGGAGTTTATCATCCTCTATAATGCAAAGGTAAAGGAATATGTTATAGGAAACAATTTTTGGGGTAGAAAACCTCACTTTAGGCAGGCCAGGAGATAATGTTAATTCTAGCATCTCACATGTTTTAAAAACAAGGATCTAATCATAGATTAATGAAGTGAAGGATTTTTTTAGATTCATTTCTGGAATTAATCCACTCAAAATTAAAGACTGTGGAGAGCATTATCTTTAAGAAAAATCATGGTTACTTATAGACCAGCAGTGTGCATGAATGTTGGGAACAGACAAGCGTAAAAATCATCAGCGCACTCTGGATAACAGAGAAAAAAAAGCCTGATACTGGTTTCTTAGGGACCTGTAGGAGGCTGAGATCTGATCCTCAGAACTCAGTAATATTTGTCACACTCTCATCATCAATTAACCATCCCACAACTGGAAGTGACTCTGTAGCTCATGTGGTAGCGCATTAGAGCTCTGAAGTGCTCAGGGACCGTGCCCAAGCCCAAAGTTCAAGTCCAATGACTAACAAGAACAAAAACCAAAGACAGGAATGTAACTCAATATTCATCAACAATGCCCCATACTCACTGGTATTTCCAAAATCTCTGATTTTTTTTCTTCCATATAAGAGCCAGTTAGATTTTATTCAGCCCCTATTCGTATATATCATGTATTTTCTCTCTGAATTTCAGAGCGTAATGTTTGAGGGAGCAGTGATATTTCCTTACTTCACATTTTGGGGTTGGGGTCCCGTTGTGGGGCCTGAATTCTGGGCCTGGGCACTGTCCCTCATGTCTTCAGCTGAAGGCTAGCCTTCTACCACTTGAGCCACAGCGCCACGTCCGGCTTTTTTCTTTCTTTCTTTCTTTTTTTTTTTTTTTTGCTTATATGGTGCTGAGGAATCAAACCCAGGGCCTCATTCATGCAAAGCAAGTGCTCTACCATTGAGCCAGGTTCCCAACCCTATTTCCTTACTTCATTGGTTATTAGAACACTTAATGTGACCCAATGGGATTACTAATTCTCTTCCCTTATGCTGATTTGTTTACTTATGGAGTCATAATTTTCAGGCATCTAAAAAGTAGATGATACTAAAGAATCTTTAAATTCATGGGAGACCATGTTACTTATTGATTAGTCTATTCGAGATTTATCTAATGCTAGCTTTGCCATTTTATCTCTCTCTCTCTCTCTCTCTCTCTTTCTCTCTCTCTCTCTCTCTCTCTATCTATCTATCTATTTCTATCTATCTATCCATCTATCTATCCATCTATCTATCTATCCATCTATCTATCTATCTGGATAGATAGATAAATAGATAGTTATGTGAGCTGATTTGTGTTTGTGAACAGATATTTCTGTTACCTGTCAATTTGTGGATGCAAATGTTGTGTTTGGGTGTGTACAAATTGAAATGGTGTACATTTTTTCCCACTCTGTTTCAATATCCATAAGTGGATGTTTTTTGGAATTGAAAAGTGAGGATACTTTCCCGGCCTTCTATTCTTGATTTTACTCACTCATGATAAAAATTAATCTCAGGATTTCACGGATTTTTTTAATATGTCTTCTTTGGCAATTAGTATTGAATCCTTGATTGGTCCATTGATATTCAAGCTTCTTACCCTGGGCTTGATCCAAGTGATATATTCCAAATGTTGGTATGTCTCTGGCATATAATTCTCAGAACCATACCTATGTGAGAAAGCAATGTTCATGTAAGAATGTTAATCTACGTTAAGTAAATTTTCTATGCTTATTTCATAGTCCAATATTTCAGTGTTCCTACTGAGAGAGGATATGCATATGTGTCTTAAAGGTTAATTATTTTTCAGAACTTCGGAATATATTTACCTGATACCACTTCACAATGTCATTGTGACTTCACAATAACATTTGTTTTGTCCACACATAAGAATGGAAAAACCGTTTATTTGTATGAGCCATAGAATATTTCTTGTATTTTTACCTGGAGGTATTTGCATGGTATCCCTTCATATTTTACTTGTCTACCATAAAGCATGTATCCTTTGGTAGGATACATCCCATAAAACAATCACTCTTTGTGGTGTGTTTTTATGCATCCGTTCACAAATATTGAAATGGAGTGTTGATTTAAGTTCATTGTAATAACATTATATAGTAAAACCACTATGGATTTTCTTTACTGTACAACCACGTGAAGTATTTCTTCCTATTTTTCTGGATGCATGATACGTGCATATATATATATATTACAAGAGACCTAGTTAAGAAACCGTGCCAAGACATGGTGAAGCCTGAAATGGTGATATTAGAGTAAATTTTTAAGAGCTAAAAATAATCGCTGAAATAACAGATTGACTAGAGTCACACTTCAATTGTTGAGTGAAGATTGAATGTGTTGAGGCAGAGAGTGTCCAAGTGTAATTAGTGTGGTTTGTATACAATGAACAAATTTCAATAGAAATGGAAGTGGAAGTAAGCATGATTTTTTTGGGGAAATAACTGATGATGTGCTCTTATTAGTTTTTGAATATCGCCTGAACTGCTAGTGAAGTTCTTGTTCATGTGCAGAATTCAGAAATACATATTCCAGTGTTTTCCACAGAAAGTAAAATAATATATCTTTCTCTATTTCTTTGCAGGAATCATTCTATGAACAAAACATGAGGTCAAACCATTTCTCATTTTTTCATCTACGTCTTACATTTATTAATATATTGTTCATGCTCATTCAACCAAATGAATTCATTTAAGTTTCTACTACCTATTCAATCCCTATTCACCCTTTCCTTGAATCCAGAAGCAAAGCCGGGTGTTTATGTCCTTACTGGAATTCACCATGTCACTATCCACATAGACATAGTAAGGTTGGAATATAGAAACTTTAATGATCAAATCGAAATCTGCATTTGTTTCCCAATAGAGAACAAATCATACTTCTTTATTCACTGTCCTTAAGTTTGCCTGTGAACATCATCTTCCATTTCATATATTGATATAATTTCAGAGCCTAATAAATACAAAACAAAACTGTAATGATATTAGACCTCTCATACAAATTTACACCAATTATGTATTCCCATATAGAATGGCCATTAAAATTTCAAAGGCATTTTTCAACCAACATTCTGAAGTATAGTTCTTACTATAGAAGCTTCTCATCTATCTCAATCATTTCCACATGTAATCTCATCTAAACAAGGATTCTGAGAGTTCTTCCCAAAACATGTGGCAGAAAAAAACCAGGTTAATGTATTTGTACACAAAATGACATTCAAAACTTATTCTTTTGAGGGGCCAAACTGCAATTTGTGAAGATAGCATGATTGTGTGCTAAAAATGTGATAACTTTAGGGCAAGAGTATATGCATCTTTTTCATTGTATGATGTTCCAAGAAAGAGTGGATTGTATATGTAAAATATAGCAAAGACACTTTTATGGAACTATATTCAATGACTATCTTCATATGTAATTGTATGTGTAATTGCCACACATATATATGCTCCCAAATATTCATAGTGGTCCAAAGTATTCTTGATGCAAAATGGAATAATTTTTTAAGCATATTTTAGAAAGATCCACATTGTAAATATTGTTGGTAGGACTCCTGTGTAATAAATTTAGTCGAGTCTTTTGGGTACACATGAGGAAGTTAAAGATGTAAGAATGTGCCTCATATTTATTATTGGTGTTGAAATGGGAGAGTTTCTGATTGTGGGCTTATTCATTCACCTACTATATAATTGCAAATGTTTCCTGGTTATCCTTCAGAAATTGTGAGCAGGAATGAATTCAACATTAATTTGTGAAGGATAGTTTAGAACACTCAGACTACGGGGAACTGAGACTTTTCTAGTAGGGAGCTGAAGAGAACAGATCATTCAACACATGTCTGTGTATAGACTGAAAACCAATCTACACACGAATCCATGTGTAAACTTATGAAAATTAAATTAAATATATCAATACTCTTCTTTTTCTTTAAACATATTGTCACTGTGATGTACAAAATGATTATACTTATGTATCTAAGGCAGTGAATGGTTTTCTTTTTACATGTTACTTTTTCCCTCATTTTCCTTACACTTTATTCTGATTCAAAACTCGTCCCCCCTCCCCCACCCGCTGTAAAAGCCATTTTCAACATGGTGTCTTGGGAGGAATTTTGTGGCATTTTTTCACCCCTTGTCCTCTATCTCTAAATTTTTGATTCCTCTTCTTTGCCATATTCAGATTAAAGTTTATACAGTCCACAGTCTACCGAAATCAAATATAGTGACAAGAAGGGAGAAACCGTATGAAAAATAAAGGACAAATACCAACAAAAAAGAAATTATTTTTCATAGTATTTTTTAAGAAAATACCAACCATGATAAACCTCATGTTTCTTGGAGTTCATTTTTCTTACCTTAATTTTCTTGTTCGTATACACATAGCAATTAAGCTCTTGCATTCCTCTTTGGATGAAACTGGACATATACCAGTTAAGACAAAAGGAGAAAATAGGGCACCTATATTTTAAATGCCACTTCGAAGGAAAAAAATATGACTCTTCATTAGGTAAGTTTAAAAAGAAGCAGGGTAAATGCTTTAAAATGAAAAATCAATATTTAATAAATAGTATTGTAATACTCATTAAATTCTTATAAAAGCTTAAAGTTAGATTATACATCACCGTGTGTCAAAACACTTTCCTAATTGATCAGACCTCGAGGTTAAAGAAAATACTCAGAATGGAAGCAATAGAGAAATACTAGGTCGCGTAGAACAGGTTGAAACTTTCTCAAAACAGAAGCACAAATGCATCAAGTCAAAGAAACGTTAGACCCACTATATTGCTTGAACTTGTACCAATTCTTTATAAGAAAGGACATAACTAAGTAGGTAAATAAAAGCAGAAAAATTGGGAGAAGATATTCACTAGCTAAGAAAGAGAAAAGGATCTTAGAGTTGAAATATAAACAAAATTCAACAAGTCAAAATACCCCCGCAAAAAGAAAACCTGAACAATTCCTTAGTCTGTGAAAAGAAGTCTAGATATTTAAAGAGAGACTTCACTGATGGCTAATGGAGAATGGCCAAAGGATATAGGAAGAAATGCTGAATGTCTGTGACAATAAAATCAAGCCAAATAAAGTCAATAATGAAATTCCACCACATTCCATTAGAATGGCAAAGTTATGTGCTTTCCATAGGGAAAAGAAGGAACCACCCTAGATGCCTGAGCACAGATTATTGGATCAGAAAGTGTGGGGTATAAACACAATGAAATTATATTTTCCATTAGAAATAATGACATAGTGCCATTTGTAAGGAAATGGAAAAACTTAAACATGAATTAAAGGGCGCCAGACCCAAAAAAACATAAGCTCCATCGTTTCTCTTATTTCTAAAAACTGGTATATGTCCATTTTAGTCCTAGAATAGTATCACAATAGCTTAATAATAATATACATATGACCATAAAATATTAGCCTAAACAATCTCAACTCTGCAATAAAAATTAGTTGGTTTCTATTTCTTGATTTTTTTTTAAATGTAGTATATGAAAGTATTTCTCTTCACTTGCCTTCTTCCTTTATTTTCCTATATTTTGTACAATGTTGTCACTGTATTTGATTTTGATACACACTGTATTTCATGTAAGTTAATGAGAATTAGGCACAGGGAGGGAACAAAAAAATCTGAGACAAACGATAAAGGGCGAACCCAACAAGAACAATCCCAACAAATCTATATGTAGGGAATAAACATTACACTTGGTGGGAGAGGATAGAGATTTTAGGCAAAAAACAATAAAAGTGAAAAATGGGTAAAAACCTATGATGAGAGAAGTACTCATTCATTGTTTACATATGTAGTCCAAATCCCTCTGTACATCACCTTGACAAGATTCCATTAGAAAGAAAGTATTGATTAATCCACTTTTCTCAATTCTCATGTTTACCTGTAGATAATTAAGTCAATAGTACACACAGGTCTGATTTCTTAATGTTTCTATAAGCAGACATGTTTGCCTAGGTCACCAGGTTTCTAGCATTGACAAATTAATGTTGAAATCATTTTTTTCAAATTTTCAGTAGGAATCCAAATAGTCATTTGAAATTGCAAACCAAGAGACACTGATGCTCAAATATGCTCCAAATCAGAAACCTTCACATTTTCACAACTACCATAAATGTAAGCAAGACTCTCCGATGTGAAACTTCCTCATATGTAGTCAAATATGTCATCTCTTTTGATTACATAGGAATCTAACAAGTAATAAATCTTTTTTGGCAAGTAATAAATATACTTGAAAGTTTATTCCAGTTAGCAATAGGAATGTTGTGGCCCAAGAATGCCAAATGAACTAAAAAATGGTGGGGGACATAAATATAAGGGGCAATTTATAAACAAGTCGAAAACAAATATTCATGATATATGGTTTCATGAACTGAACTTGAATTTAAATCATAACTTACAGGTTCATCTTCTCAGAACAAATTCTTGTCTAATAAATCACAGGTTCTCTGTACAAAATATGGTATCTTCAAAGAGTGCACATTGTCCCTCAAAACTAATAAATGTCAGCTGTTTGTACTCCTGCAAGAATCTATTTTTCCCTGCCAAAGAAAATCGGAATAACGCACAGATTTCTTCTGCAGATTAGATTACACATGAAAAATATAGAGATGATATAGAATCTTGTGCCTTGACAGATACGTTGCAATGTTAGGTGGTTTAAAAATCATTAAAATTTTCCTACCCATTCTTCTTTTTGGAACACAGAAATTATCGGGAATTTCGTATTAGGAACCACATATCATTTTAGTTTTCTTATATTTTTCTACATTATTAATAAGTGAAATTGAACATATTATTCCCAGACAAAAGTAACTATTGTCAGGGGTCAACTTACATTTAGAAGTTAGGAAACAGTCCTTACCTGAGGTTTCTTTCTTCACCCAACAACCTAGGCATGCTAATGGGCACTTGGCTAAATCCAAGGTGTCCCTGACAGATTCGCTTATGGCTTGTATGCCCTTCATTCCCATATTTGGTTTGATTGAATGTTCTCCAATTAGGCACAATTATTCATTTTGTAAAATAGTCAAGATTCTTGATTCACCCTAAGATCAGAAAAAAGCTGATTCTTTTATATTTGCCTGGACAATTCCTTGTAACTCATGTCTCTGTCATTACAGTACAAAAAAGTGTTATAACTTTTGCATTTTCAGGAGAGGATTAATTCCAAACTCAGTGATGGCATGTCAATATTCCCAAAGATTCCTTTCTACATTGGTAAATATCTACTGTCAGTAAGACATACATGGAAGAGTCTTGATAGTACATAACACATAGTTAAGAATGAAGGTATATGTAGGGAATGGCCAGTAATATCAATATCACAAATTCTCCCTTACATGGAAACCCCTTTGTAATGAGACTGAGATGTTTTTGAAGGAAAATTTTGAATTGATAGATTCTGAACTTTGGCAAAGCTCTCTATACAATTACTGCAAAAATGTCATGTCGTCATAAGGCAGTGAATAATTTGAAACACTTCTGCCAAATATATTATACAATTCCTGCAAAAATGTCATCTCATAATAAGACAGTGAGTAATTTAAAACACTTCTTTCAAATACTATGCTTCCTAGACATTCAAAATTACACAGAAATATTGCACATCCTTCTCTTCTGGCTTTTTTTGTCTGTCTTGGAGTTTGTACTGTGAGGTTGGGCGTTGGCCCTGCACACTTTAGGTCCAGGCTTGCACTCTGCCCCTTGAGAGAGATTGCCACATTCACTTTTCTGGTGGTCATTTGGAGAAAAAAAAATCTCATGAACTTTCCTGCCAATGCTGACCTTGAACCTTATCATCAGATCTCACCTTCCTGAGTACTTAGGATTACAGACCTGAGCCACTGGCGTTCAGCTGTTCTACTCTTCTCTAATAAAATACCCTAATATTAGTAACTTAAAAATTAACCACCGGTATTTAAACAACATCGAAGAAATTTGACAGCATCTCTGTAAAGAAAATGTGCATTGAAATGTTTCACTTTATTTTTATGCTGCTTCCTCCTGTAGGGGAAACACAGACATAAAGGAGGAAGGAAAACGAAAATTATCAGACATTTAGATCTAAAATTAATAACTACACTCAGAAAATATTGAAAATGTTGTAGGAAAATCGTCTTTCATTTGCACAGAATTCATTTAAGTGAGATTACATTAAAACCTAGTGTTTTTTTTTTTATTTTTAACCGTTGTTTATAAGATTAGACAGTTTCTACACTCTATTTATTATCTACACAGTGAAATATCTTTCTCATCTAATATACCCTTTCTGAAAAAAATTACTTTGTAAACAATTACTTTTATTCAAGATGACAAAACTTGTTAATTCACAACATTCACTATTCCTCACTATCCCCACATTTATCCTTCTAACCCTCATTTAGAAATGAATTCAATGCCTCCATCAGAAAGAATGACATCATCCCATGTTTTTAGGAAATGGTTAGACTTGGAAAAAGTCATTTTTTTTCCTTTTTTTCTTTTTTTATTTATTTATTGTGAAAATACTGTACAGAGGGGTTACATTTACATGGGCAAGGTAATGAGTACATTTCTTATCAAGCATTGTAGCCTCCTCCTTTGTTTCCCCTTCCAATCCCTTCCTAGCCTCCCCCTACTTCCCCACCCAATCCTCCCCTCCCCCACCCCCCACCAAAGTTATAAAATTTATTTTCTAAATAACGACGTGTACATCTCATTGTTGTAATGGGTCCACCTGTATCTCTATTTAAACGGGTTGTTTTTCTGGAAAGGATTATACTAAATGCAGTAAGCCAGGCTCTAAGAAACATCAGTCCCATGGTTTCCCCAATTTACAATAAATAGTATAAATCGAGGAGGAGTAGAAAAGTCCAAAAACTATATATATATGACCATACAAGAAGATGATAAATGAAATGAATCCCTAGATAGGGACCTACGTTGTTTCTAGTTTCTTGAATTGCTTTTATGATTCTAAACTGTTCTATATGATTTGTTTCCCTTGTATGTTCTTCCCCCAAGTTATAACCCCTGATGACAGTGCCCTGAGTCTTTTATATACATTTTTCTAATTTGTGGAGTTACAAATGCTGAAACAGGATACTGGTTGACGTGTTGTAGCAATGAGATATATAAGATATTATAATGAAAAACACCTTTATAATTTGGGGGTGTGAGGGAGTTGAGGAGCTGAGTTGGGAAGGGATTATAGGGAAAAACAAAGGAGGAGGTGATAATGCTTAATAGGAAATGTACTCATTACCTTAATCATGTAATTGGAACCCCTCTGTACACTATTTTTACAATATTTTTTTAAAAGAAACTGAAATTGTTCCTGCTGCCTCATAGTCCAGGCAGAAGAGCATGGTAAGTATTGGATAAATGGCATGATATTGATAAAACCTTCATCATATGAGTACATGTCTTCAGTAGGTGGTCAACCAATTTTAGGGGTCATTATGAAGAAAAGTCTTCTATTACGCTATATGCACACAATTTTAGGTCTAATTTATAATGTATCAATTTCTGATTTCCTGTTCTTATGAAAACTGTCATAAAAAAGTGCAAAACCTGCACTGGCAAATAGTGAATCACTCAAACCAGACAGAGGCTAGACACATCAAATAGATATAAGCGGAACTATCTTTTTATATGTGAGTTACAGAGGGTAGGAAAGCCACCAAGAGTTCAATTCTACTGAGAAAATCTAAAGGGGAAAAAATAGAGCATGCTGTGCAAACTTCGCTTTTATCATTTGTACTTGCAGGGAAGCATTGACTTACCATAAAGTGGGATGATGTTCAAAAAAGTGAGTAATCATGACAAAGATTATGGTTCTATCAATAATAGAATAACTACAGCCCCATCATGAAGGCACACTGCAAGCAAGTGACCACTGCTCTTGAGACCCCTACTTGATTTAAGTCCTTATCTATCGAGAGGGTAACGTTTCCTCCTCTGCTAGCTGTATAATATGACACACATCAGAAAGGCTCGATTTATTTTCATTCTCCTAGCATGTACTAGCTTATATTTTTCACCAACCACTCATACATAAATAACAAATTTTGTCCCCTTCTATCTGCTGCCTTCAGGAGTCACATCTTGCCCGTAAGAACAAACAAATTTTCAATGTTAAATGTTGGAACAAAATCTACCAAGCAACGGCACCCATAAACAAGCAGGAGTTGCAATCCTAATATCAGATGAAATAGACTTCAAATTAAAACTTGTGAGAAGAGATAAAGAATGTCGCTACATTCTAATTAAGGGAACTCCCTTTCAGGAGGATATTACTATTCTAAATATCTACTTGCCAAACAATGGAGCACCTAAATTTATCCAAGAAACACTACTTTCCCTCAAATCTCATATAACTCCAAAGACATTAATTGTTGGGGATTTTAACACACCACTCTCCCCACTAGATAGATCAACTCGGCAAAAACACAACAGAGAAAATACAGATCTAAACAACTGCATAGATCAACTAGATTTAACAGATATATAACGAACATTTCACCCAACAGCATCAGAATACACGTTTTTCTTAGCAGCACATGGAACATTTTCTAAAATAGACCACATTTTAGGCCACAAAACAAACTTGTCCAAATTCAGAAACATTGAAGTTATATCTTGCATTCTCTCTGACCACAAGGGAATAAAATTAGAACTCAACACCAAAAGCCACCAAAGAAAGTCTGGTATCACATGGAGGCTGAACAACACACTGCTGAATCACGAGTGGGTCATGGAAGAGATTAGAAAGGAAATTCAAATGTTCATTCTATTCGACAAAAGTGAACACACAAATTACCAGCTCCTCTGGGACACAGCAAAAGCAGTACTCAGAGGCAAGTTTATAGCTCTGAGCACCTACATCAACAAATTGGAGAGATCTGAAACCAAAAATCTAATGACACATCTAAACCTCCTTGAAAAAGAGCAGCAAGATAAACCCCAATCCAGTAGACTGAAAGAAATAATTAAAATTAAATCAGAATTAAATGAATTAGAATCCAAAAAAAGCTATAGAAAGAATCAACAAAAGAAAGAGTTGGTTTTTCGAAAAAATTAACAAAATTGACAGACCCTTAGCTAATTTTATCAGAAACAGCAGAGAACACACCCAAGTTAATAAACTCAGAGATGAGAATGGAAACATCAACATGGAAACAACCTGGATTCAAAACATTATAAGGGAATACTTCTCAAAACTTTATGCTAATAAGTTTGAGAACTTGACAGAAATGGACCTTTTCCTAGCAAATATTGACATGCCAAAACTAAACCAAGATGAGTTAAACCAGCTTAACAGGCCCATATCTAGCGTTGAAATAGAAACAGCAATAAGAGACCTTCCAGCTAAGAGAAGTCCAGGACCAGATGGTTTTACAGTGGAATTCTACAAGACCTTCAAAGCAGAGCTCACACCAATTATCCTCCAACTCTTCAATGAAATTGAAAGAGAAAGTTCACTACCGAACACATTCTATGAAGCCATCATAACCCTCATCCCAAAACCAGGCAGGTAGTCATCAAAGAAAGAGAACTGTAGACCCATTTCTTTGATGAACATTGATGCAAAACTTCTCAACAAAATATTGGCCAACCGACATCAAAAATTCATCCAAAAAATCATACACCATTATCAAACAGGATTCATTTCAGGGATGCAAAGCAGGTTTAATATACGCAAATCAATTAATATTATTCATCACATCAACAGGAGCAAGAGTAAGAACGACATGGTTATCTCAATAGATGCAGAAAAAGCATTCTACAAGATTCAACATCCCTCTATGATGAGGGTTTTGGAAAAATTAGGAATCCATGGAACATTCCTCAATATAATAAAGCCTATATATGACAAAGCTACATCCAGCATTATACTTAATGGTGAAAAGCTAAAGCCATTTCCTCTTATTTCAGGAACAAGACAAGGATGC
This sequence comes from Dipodomys spectabilis, assembly GCF_019054845.1. Classification (NCBI taxonomy): domain Eukaryota; kingdom Metazoa; phylum Chordata; class Mammalia; order Rodentia; family Heteromyidae; genus Dipodomys; species Dipodomys spectabilis. Next base: position 5,509,365 of record NW_024871210.1, on the reverse strand, counting down.
CCACTCTCTCCACTTCTCTTCAATCTAGTATTAGAATGCCTAGCTACAGCAATAAGACAAGATGCAGACATAAAGGGGATGCAAATAGGGAAAGAGGAAATAAAACTCTCCCGCTTTGTACACGACATGATCTTCTATTTAAAGAATCCCATAGACTCCACTCCCAAATTACTCAAGCTGATTCAAAACTTTGGCAAAGTAGCAGGGTATAAAGTTAACCCCCCAAAATCAATGTCCTTTCTGTATGACAACAATGAGAAAAGTGTGCCTGAAATTAGGAAAGCAACTCCATTTGTAATAGCCCCACAAAAAATAAACTACCTAGGAATTAACTTAACCAAAGAAGTGAAGGACCTCTATGATGAAAACTTTAAAATCTTGAAAAAGGAAATAAACACAGAACTTAAAAAATGGCAAAACCTCCCATGCTCCTGGATTGGAAAGATTAACATCGTGAAAATGGCAATACTTCCCAAGGCTATCTACAAATTCAACGCGATACCTATCAAAATTCCAACTTCATTCTTCAAGGAAATAGAAGAGGCAATCCAAAAATTCATATGGAACAATAAAAGACCCCGAATAGCAAAAACGCTCCTCAACGGAAAGAACAGTGCTGGAGGAATATCAATACCAAATTTTAAACTCTACTATAAAGCCATAGTAATCAAAACAGCTTGGTTTTGGCATAAGAACAGACCTCAGGACCAATGGAATAGAATTGAAAACCCAGAAATGAACCTACACACGTATACCCATCCAATCTTTGATAAGGGAGCTAAAACAATAGAATGGAACAAAGACAGACTCTTCAGTAAATGGTGCTGGCAAAATTGGTTAACTACTTGTAGAAAACTAAAGCTAGATCCTTTTATTTCACCCTGCACCAGAATCAACTCCAAATAGATCAAAGACCTCGAAGTCAAAGCAGACACTCTGAAAACATTACAGGATGGAATAGGAGAAACCCTAGGTCTCCTTGGCTCAGGCTGAAATTTTCTGAATAGAGATAACAAATCAAAGAAAGGTTGGACAAATGGGATTGCATAAAGTTGCAGAGCTTCTGCATGGCAAAGGACATAGCTAGCAAGATCAATAGAAAGCCCAAGATTGGGAGAAGATCTTGACTAGCCATACAATGGACAAGGGTCTCATATCTAAAATATACTTGGAACTCAAAAAATTAAATCCCCCAACAACTAATCCTCCAAGAAACAACTGCCCAATAAACAAGTGGGCAAAAGACTTAAAGAGAAACTTCTCTGAAGAAGAAAGAAGCATGGCCAATAGACACATGAAGAAATGTTCAACCTCCCTAGCCATAAAAGAAATGCAAATCAAAACAACATCGAGATACCACTTCACTCCAGTTAGAATGGCAAAAATCAAGAACTCTAACAACAACAGATACTGGAGTGGATGTAGACAGAAGCGAACCTTACTTCATTGTTGGTGGGAATGCAAACTTGTTCAACCACTTTGGAAAGGAGTATGGAGGTTCCTCAAATCACTCCACATAGAATTCCCCTATGACCCAGTAATTCCACTTTTGGGCATTTACACAAATGTTTACAAACAAGACCACACTAAAGCTACCAGCACAACTATGTTTATTGCAGCATTATTTACCATAGCTAAGATCTGGAACCAACCCAGATGCCCGGCAGTAGATGAATGGTTCAAGAAAATCTGGTATATATACACAATGGAATTCTATGCCTCCATCAGAAAGAATGACATTGCCCCATTTGTTAGGAAATGGAAAGACTTGGAAAAAATTATATTAAGCGAAGTAAGCCAGGCCCAAAGAAACATAGGCCCCATGGTTTCCCTTATTTGCAACATCTAGTATATGTATGAGTCAAGCGGAAAAGGTCAGATAATGTGAGGTTAGGAAAATGAACCCTTAGATATGTATTTTAATGTTTCTTTCTTTCATTCATGTGTTTCTAAAGCATTTATAAGATTATTTCTTTGTTGCTTTGTATGTCCCTCCCCCACAGTATAACCCCTGCTTTCACTATATTTGTTGTCAGTATAACTTGTGGAGGAGAAGGGGAAAAACAAGTCGTTTAAGGATACAGGTGGACCTGTTGCAACAACGAGAAGTACAAGTTGTCATGTCGAAAACGAGCTTTACAATGTTGGTGTGGGGGGGATAGAAGGGGGAAGGATTGGCACTGGGGGGGAGGGGGGAGGCTGGGTAGGGATGTGAAGGATAAACAAAGGAGGAGGCTGCAATGCTTGGTAAGAAATGTACACATTATCCTGGCATGTAATTGTAACCCCTCTGTACAGTATGTTCACAAATAAAATAAAATAAATTAAATAAAATAATGATGACACCTTTATCTGTCATGTTCCCATATTGAATATTTTGCTCAATAATTTTATTCTTACAAGTGAAAATCTTTAAATCCTATCACCATATTACTTGACGCCTGGCAATTCTAACCAAATGAACAAAGCATGTCTAAAACAGGCATTTTTATATTTTCATCTTGAAGCTTTACAACTATTTGTAATTACTGAATCGCTGTTTCATGGTAATAGCTTAGTTTCTTCAATACACCTGTTTATATCTTGCCGAAAGTAAATTAAGACTGCATAGTGCCTGAAATCAGACTTCATCTAGCACCTAAAATCAGTATCTGTATCTTAAATAGCAATTATGTTTGGGTATACCTTAGCCCCAAAATTTGAGAACACAATGAAATACTGTCCCAACAGGCAACGGAAATGTATTCTTCATCTGGATCTCATGTACCTGGGTAATAAGAAAATGAACAAACTATATAAAATGACTAACAAGTGTAATGTTTTCAATAAACTTCTTCCTTTCTAACAATCAGCACCTTTTTGGAATGAATGCTGATTCTCTAATTAAAGAAAAATAATCTATATGGGGTGATGATCACCATAACCAGAAGATTGTAAAGGCAATGAACATACCGAAAATTCTTCTCATTCTTCGTTGAACAATTTCTATTTTCAAGAGGGAATATCTACATATTCCTACATTTTAAACTCTTTACACTTTTCAAATTTACCCATCAACTCAATCAAGTAAACATGGAAATATTTTTCTGGATTTCTCTGATGAATTTCTCTGATCAAACCTTTTATCTAATTAGAATCAATGAAATATTGTTCATATATTTTTGACAAAAAATTACTGTGTATTTATAATAAATGTGTATGCTTTACACTATAAAATATAAAAGAATGTATTGAATGACAACTATTCATATCATAATGAGCACATTACAGGAGTATACTATTTTCAATTTTGTAATATGATAAAAAAAATTCAAAGGGGAACTATATCATAGAAACCCTGGGGACTTCTTGAGGAGCACAATGTCTGAAGATTACTCTTCATTTTCTCATTTGTCAATTATTAAATTTTCATGGATTAATAATTTGAATACAGCAGCTAATTATTTGAGTATATTTGCCAGTGTCACTTTCTAATTTCAGGTACCTTTAGATCAATCCATGAATATTCAGGTTATTTATTTCCAAACCAAAGAAATACGTTTGACATTATTTTATTTTAAAAAAAAAACACAAAAACATGTAACTAGGCCTTAATTGAATTCCTTCATCAAAATGCCTCCATTTCCAACCTTACCCATAATTTTAACCTGGTTTATATTGACTCAAATGTAATTTAAATAGCTTTATGCTGAATGGAATCAGAAGAATCGCTTTTTATTTTCTCTCCTAACTCTATCTAATTTGCTATGAATATATAGTTTTTCTAGGTAAGTATGTAGATAATGATTCTTTAATAGTTGTTGAAGACACAAACACCTGCAGATATTTCTGACTTGGTTAAATTCATATATGCACTTTGCCAGAATATTTATTATGTTAGAAATTGTTAAGAAAATCATCAAAATTCATTCATGATTGCTTTATTGTAAACAATATTCCATTCATTTTATTATTTTGCCTGTGAAGAGGATGCTTCATTTTCTGTAATACATGTTACACTATAAAATACTGAATTAGGACATTGGATAGTAACAGAATTTCACATATTCCATACAGAGAAATGCACAGTGGCTATAGTATGATAATTTTTTTAATTTTTATTTTTTTATTGTGAAAATACTGTACAGAGGGTTTACAATTACATGAGCAAGATAATGAGCACATTTCTTATCAAGCATTGTAATCTCCTCCTTTGTTTCCCCTTCCCATCCCTTCCCATTCTGCTCCTGACCCCCAACCTAATCCTCCCTGTTACACACCCTCACCCTACACCAAAGTTGTAAAGTTTATTTTTCGACGTAACGACTTGTACATTTCAATGTTGCAATGGATCCACCTGTATCCCTATCTAAACGATTTGTTTTTTCCCTTCCACTCCACAAATTATAGCGAGATCAAATAAAGTGAAAGCAGGGGTTATACTGTGGGAGAGGGATATACAAAGTAACAAAGAAATAATCTTATAAATCTGTAAGAATTAATCACATGAAAGAAAAATAAAACATTGGAATACATATCTTAGGATTCATATCCTCCTGTAGGAGAGATCCTTTAATTAGTATTTGGCGACCTTCTGTATCTCTTCTTACGATTTTAATTTGAAGTCTATTTCATGTGATATTAGGATTGCAACTCTCGGTTGTTTATGGGGGCTGTTTGCTTGGTAAATTTTGTTCCAGCCTTTAACATTGAAGATGTGTTTGTTTTTACCGGCAAGATGTAACTCCTGAAGTCAGCAGGTAGAAGGATCTTGTTTTTTAATCCAACTAGACAGTCTATGTCCCTTAATTGGAGAGTTAAGTCCGTTAATGTTGATAGAGAGGACTGATAGATATTTGGGAGGTCCTGCCATGTTACCTACCTTCTTGGGGGCTGCAAAAACTGGGTTCTTCCTATGGTTCTTGGATTCTCAGTTTCGGTGCGGTTTCTTGGACTTTATTGGGGTCTTGTTGGTTTTCTATAGGTAGAACATATTTAAGAATCTTTTTTAGGGAAGGTGGAGATGTATTGTTTCAATTTTTCCTTGCTATGGAAGGTTTTCATTTGGCCTTTCGTTATGAAGCAGAGTTTAGCTGGGTAAAGTATTCTTGGTTGGTAGTTGTTTGTTTTTAGGGTATGGCATACATCTTTCCAGGCTCTTCTTGCTTTGATTGTCTCAGCTGAGATATCTGAGGTGATTCTAACTGATTTCCCTTTATAGGTGATTAATCTTTTCTCCTTGAAAGCTTTAAGGATCTTTTCCTTGGTCTAAGTTGATCCAGTGTCGATTATAATGTGACAGTGGGATGTCCTATACTGGTCTGGTCTATTTGGAGGTTTAAAAGCTTCTTGTATCTGAATAGGCATATCTTTTTGCATGTTTGGGAAGTTTTCTGCTAGGATCCTGTTAAACGAATTTCCTAGAACATTAACTTCTGTTTCTAGGTGCTCCTCTACACTCATTATCCTTAGATTAGGCCTTCTGATGGTGTCTTCCAAGTGTTGGATAGATCTATCATATTTCTTGGACTTGTCTTGGATGGTTGTATGTTCTTTCTTTATAATATCTATGCTGTCTTCAATCCCTGAGATTCGATCTTCTGCATGGTCTAACCGGCTGTCAAGACTTTCTACTTTGCTTTTATTTCTTTTCCTTCTAATTGTCAGCTTTGATGGCTTCAAATTCTTTGTTGAAGCTTTGTTTTAGATCTTGTATGAACTTTTTTACTTCCTTAATTTGGGGTTCAGTGTTTATTCTCAAATCAGTTAGTTGATTGGTTATGGTTTCCTGGGACGTCCATCCCTTCTGTTAGGTTCCATTCAGCATTCCCTTTGTGGTCTTCTTGACTTGCTTCAGCACTTTGTTAATGGTTTCCATGAATGCCTTTAGTAATCTTTGTTTATTCTCATCCTGGTCTCTCAATTCCTGTGTTACTCTTTGCTTAGCTTCCTCCCGTTCGTGGGATTCCTGTAGTTTTCTTTGAGTGTTCTCAGCCAGCTCATGCCATTCCTGCCTTTCTCTCTCTAGCAGCTCACACAAATCCTTTATCAGTTTTTGAGTAGCTTTCTCACGCTCATGATATTCCTGTATAAAACTTCGGGTGGCCTCCTCTCTATCCCTACCATGCACATACAGAGTCCTTTGTATGTTTTCAATCTTTTCATTTATCATGTTTGCCAGCAGTGTTTGTAGAGCTATTTGGGAACTCTCCTCTGGATTATTCATTATCTGTTCTGTTCCCTGATTATCATGAATGGCAGTTGAGATTCCCGGACTTGCCATTTTCTTGTGTTTTTCTGGCTTACTCTACCTATTTGGGATGAAAATAACATGTTTTTTGCTAGAACACTAACTTAACGCAAGCATCAAGCAAAGTCTGTATTTGCACAGTCAATAGTCTGCAGATACAATTCTGGTTCAACAGATACATCTATTCAACATCAAACAACTATGTATTAATGGGATACAAACTGCAAAGAAGAATTTTGGTAAACCAGAATTTATTACTTTTAGGGAAAGATGTGTGTAAAAAAAAGGAATAGAGTGATGTGGGAACGCACAGGGAGAGTTAACTAAGTACTAATTTCAAAGCAAGAAATAGGTTGGTTAGGATGAAAGGAGAGAGAGAGCAAATAAGAAGAAAGAGAAAGGGGAAAAAAGAGACCAGAAAAAAATAGAAAAGTAATAAATAAAAATATTATGCAGAATCGAAAACAAAATATGCAGAGAAGAACGTGGATATAGGGAGAGAAGGGGAGCGATATAGAGGAGAAGGGAAAACTTAAAAATAAAAGTACTTAAAATATTATAGAGGTATAAAGAGGTAGTACTGCTATTAAGGAATTTAAGTATAAGAGGTTTTGAATTGAGTAATAAATTTGAGGATGAAGTGTGTACACAATGGGGGATAAGGTCTAATAATCGACTACGAGTTTATCTGAGGATGTGCAGAACAACAATTAAGTAACATAAAGAAGAACGAAAGAGAAGAAAAGGTGAAAAGGATAAGAAAGAAAAAAAGATCAGAAGTTCAGTAGAGCTAAACAAAAAACAAAAAAAAATTGTTTTTTGACAAAGGAAAAAAGAGTAAGAAAAACGCACACACACATATACTCTTAAATAAAAATTTTAAGAGGAAAATAAAAGTTACAAGAAAACAATTTTTTTCAAAAAAGGTAAAAATTAAAAAGTTTAAAAAAAAGTTTAGAAAAAAAAATTTTCATAAAAGCTGCAAAAAAAAAGGAAAAAAAGTTTTTTGAATTTTTTTGTGGGGGAGGGGTAGGAAAAATCCTGCATTTTCCTTGTGTCCATAACCAGCCTCTTGTTGGAGTCTCTGGTCTGCTTTTGGTGTTTGATTTTTCTGTGGCCTGGTTGGTACTTAAATCAGTTTTTTTGAACAGGCAGAAAAATGCTCTGCTTAACCCAGGATTTTGTGATCCTTTTCCCAGGCTAGTTCAATGGCAGGGAGATCTGCTTTGGGTATCACAAAACAGGGGATGGCTATTTCCTCAACTTTGGAGATGCTGTGATGAGGCTAGGTTCTGGGTAGAGTTGAGGCATTTCAGCAAACAGTAGCGTTTCCTGGGTGCTAGTTTGTGCAAAACTCACAGAGCCCAGCCTGGAGCCACTCTCAGGGTTTATGCTTACCGAATTTCAATTGATTGTCAATGCTGCTAAAGGGAGGGGCAGCCTCTGGCTCTGATTAAGCAGTGAAGAAAGACACTCCTGGGGCTGGTGTCCTAGCTGGGTGAATTTTCCCTGGATTGAGCTGAATCTGGCAGATCAGGTTAGGTTTTTGTGATCTGCTAAATGACTCTAGTTTTCTCCCAAGGCCTCAGTTGGTACTAGCATCTCCACAGAGCTTTGTCAGGTTTCAAGATGGAGATCTCCAGTAGTGGGGGGGGGGGTGGATGCCCTTCCCTCCTCTGCATCCTGAGAAGGAGTGAGGACATCAGGCTTCTACTCACACCTAGTCTTGGTTCCTGGGTTGTCTCTGGTCTGCAAACTGCAGGATGTAGATGCCCACTCATTGAAGATGTCCGGTTCTTGCTGGTATTGAGTAGAATCCACTCACCCACCGCATCTGCCTCCTTCTTCCCGAACTCTCTGTTTTGCAGGTATGGAAACTGTGGCTACCGCCACCACCACTGCTGCCACAGCTGCGGCTTCTAGCAAGTGCTCAGATCTGTCTCCTTGCCTGGATTTTTCCTCTCTGGCCTAACTCTCTGTTCTGTGATGGAACACTTGGTGTGATTCTCTGGCTTGGAACTGTTCACTGGAACTCTAAAACTGCTTTCTATGCGAGAACTTGTTTAGCCTCCAGCTTCTCCTCTGCCATCTTCCCTTAACCACATTCAAGGAGTACATTTCTTATCAAGTATAGTTGCCTGCTCCTTTGTTTACCATTCCCATCCCTTATCATCTCCCACTCTCCCACTCCCATACATTTTCCCCCCTACCACCCCAGCTCCGGACTAAATTGGTAACATTCGATTTACGATATAATGACTTGTAACTCTCATTGTTGCAATGGGCCCACCTGTATCACTATTTGAACGATTTGCCTTTTCTCTTCACCTCCACAAATAACAAAAAAACAGGGGTTATACAGAGGGAGAGGGGACATACAAAATAATAAAAAATCATCTTATGAATATGTTAGAAACAATCAAAAGAAAGAAACAATATTTGAACACTTATCTTGGAGTTCATTTCACTTAACATTATCATATCTGACCTTTTCTGTTTCTCTCAGATATATACTAGTTATTGGAAATAAAGGAAACTATGAGACCCATGTTTCTTTGGGCCTGTCTTACTTCACTTCACATAATTTTTTCCAAGTCTTTCCATTCTTTCCATTTCCTTACAAATGGAGCAATGTCATTCTTTCTGATGGAAGCATAGAATTCCTTTGTGTATATACCACATTTTCTTGATCGATTCATCTACTGAGGGACATCTGGGTTGGTTCCATATCTTGGCTATGGTAAATAATGCTGCAAAAAACATAGCAGTGCTGATAGCTTTAGTGTGGTCTTGTTTGTGATCATTTGTTAAATGTCCCAAAGTGGGATTGCTGTTTCATATGTGAAGTCTTTTAAGGAACATCTATACTGATTTCCAAAGTGGTTGAACAAGTTTACACTCCCACCAACAATGCAGTAAGGTCCATTTCTGTCCACATCCCCTCAAGCATCTGTTGTTATTAGAGTTCTTGATTATAGCCATTCTAACTTGGGCAAGGTGGTATCTCAATGTTGTTCTGATATGCATTTATTGTATGGCTTGGGAGGTAGAGCATTTCTACATGTGTCTACTGGTCCTTCTTTCCTCTTCATAGAAGTTTCTCTTTAAATCCTTAGCACACGTATTTATTGGGCAGTTGTTTCTTTGAGGATTTGTTGTTGTGGGATTTAGATTTTTGAGTTCCAGGTATATTTTAGATATAAGACCCCTATCGGTTGTATTTTTAGTGAAGATCTTATCCCAATCCACGGATTTTCTATTGATCTTGCAAGCTATGTCCTTTGCCATGCAGAAGCTCATGGAATCCCATTTGTCCAAACTTTTTGAATTTTTTTGTGTTTCTGAGTCTTTATTAAGAAAATTTCGGCCCGTGCCAAGGAGACATAGGATTTTTCCATCCATCCTGTAATGTATTCAGAGTATCTTCTTTGACTCCCAGGTCTTTTTTCCATTTGGAGGTGATTCGGGTGCTGGGTGATATATAAGGATCTAGCTTAGTTTGCTACATGTGATTAACCAATTTTGCCAGCACCATTTACCAGAGAGGCTGTCTTTCTTCCATTCTATTTTTTTAGCTTTCTTCTCAAAGATTAGTTGGATATAGGGCTGTAGGTTCAGTTCCGGGTTTCAATTCTATTGCGTTGATCCTAAGTTCTGTTCTTGTGCCAGTAATAAGCTATTTTGATTCCCATGGCTTTGTAGAAGAGTTTGAAATATGGTGTTGTTATTCCTCCATGTTTTTCTTATTTGGCATCTTTTATTGTTCCATATGAAATTTTGGATTGCCTTTTCTATTTCCTTGAAGAATGAGGTTGGAATATTGATAGGTATCGCATTGAATTTGTAGATAGCCTTAAGAAGTATTGTCATTTTCACAATGTTGATTCTTCCAATCCAGGAAAATGAGAGGTTTTTTTCCACTTTCTGAGTTGTGTTTTGATTTCCTTTTTCATGTTTATAAAGTTTTAATCAGAGAGATACTTCATTTCTTTGGTTCATTCGTAGGTATTTTATTTTTTTGTTTGGATATTATTAATGGAGTTTCCTAATTTCAGCCATGCTTTTCTCATTGTTGGCATACAGAAAAGCCATTGATTTTTGAGGGTTAATTTCACACCCTGGTACTTTGTCAAAGTTTTGAATCATCTTGACTAATTTGGGAGTAGAGTCCATTGGATTCTTTAAATACAAGATCATGTCATCTGTCAAGAGAGAGAGTTCTACTTCACCTTTCCCTATTTGGAACACTTATGTTTGCTTCTTGTCTTATTACTGCAGCTAGGCACTCTAATACTAGATTAAAGAGAAGTGGAGAGACTGGACTTCCTTGTCTTGTTCCTGAGTTAAGAGTAAATGGCTTTAGCTTTTCACCATTGAGTATAATACAGGCTGTAGGTTTCTCATCTACAACCTTTATTGTATTGAGGAATGTTCTCTGGAGTACTAATTTTTCCAGAATCTTCATCATAGAAAGGTGTTGGATCTTGTCAGATACTTTTTCTGCATCTATTGAGATAACCATGTGGTTCTTATCCTTGCTCTTGTTGATGAGATGAATTATATTAATTGATTTGCATATATAGAACCAGCTTTGCATGCCTGAAATGAATAATGTTTGTTCGTGGTGGATTTTTTTTCTTTTGGATGAATTTTTGAAGTCGATTGGCCAAAATTTTGTTGAGAAGTTTTGCATCAATACTCATCAAAGAAATGGGTCTGTACTTCTCTTTCTATTATGAATCCCTCCCTGATTTTGGGATAAGAGTTATGATGGCTTCATAGAATGAGTATGTTAGTGAACTTTCTCTTTCAACTTCCTTGAAGAGTTTGGAGGAGTATTGGTGTGAGCTCTTATTTAAGGCCTGGCAAAATTCTGGTGTAAAACCATCTGGTCCTGGGCTTTTCATAGATGAGAGGTCTCTTATTGTTGTTTCTATTTCAATGCTTGATATGAGACTGTTAAGATGATTTAACTCACCTTGGTTTTGTTTCGTTATGTTGATATTTGCTAGGAAAAGGTCCATTTCTGCCAAGGTCTCAAAATTATTAGCATAAAGTTTTGAGAAGTATTCCCGTATAATGTTCTGATTAATGGTTGTTTCTGTTCTGATTTTTCTATTCTCATCTCTAGGTTTTTTTATTTGGTTGTGTTCTCTTCTTTTTCTGATAAGATTTGCCAATGGTCTGTCAACTTGGTTAATTTTTGTGAAGAAGCAAATCTCTGTTTTGTTGATTCTATTTTTGTTATTCTAATTCATTTAATTCTGTTTTTTGTTTTTTTATATGAAAGTTTTATCTAGCAAGTACCTGGTGTGGACCAGTGAAGTCTAGAACACTTTGGGTTGCCAATCATGAGGAATTAAAAAAATAAAACAAAACCCTAGACCCTTCTACTCTTGGACAATTTCCATCTACTGGATTGGGATTTATCTTGCTGCTCTTTTTCAAAGATGTTCAGATGTCTCATTAAATTGTTGGTTTCAGATCTCTCCAATATGTTGATGTAGAAACTCAGACTTATAAACATCCCTCTGAGCATTGCCTTGGCTCTGTCCCAGAGGAGCTGGTAATTTGTGTGTTTATTTTTGTTGAATATCGTGAACCTTTGGATTTCTTTTCTAATCTCTTCCATGACCCACTTGTGATTCTACAGTGTGTTGTTCAGTTCCAGGTGTTACAGGACTTTCTTTGGTGGCTTTTTGTGTTGAGTTTGAATTTTATTCCCTTGTGGCCTTAGAGAATTCATGCTATGACTTCAATTTTTCTGAACTTGGAAAAGTTTGCTTTGTGACCTAAAATGTGGTTTATTTTGGAAAATGTTGCATGTGCTGCTGAGAAGAACCTGCATTCTTATGTTGCTGGGTGAAATAATCGGTACATGGTTTTAAATCTTGTTGATGTGTACTGTTGTTTAGATATGTATTTTCTCTGTTGAGATTTTGCCGAGTTGATCTACCTAGTAGGAATAGTGGTGTGTTAAAGTCCCCAACAATTAATGTCTTTAGATCTATGTGAGATTTGCGGGAAAGTAGTGTTTCTTGTATAAATTTTGTGCTCCACTGTTTGGCGAATGGAGATTTAGAATTATAATATCCTCCTGAGGGAGAGATCCCTTAATTTTTATGCATTGATTTTCTTTATCTCTTCTCACTAATTTTAATTTGAAGTTTATTATATCTGATTTTATGATTGCAACTCCTGCTTGTTTATAGGGGTGATTGGCTGGGTAGATTTTATTCCAGCCTTTCACTTTCAAAATGTATTTGTTTTTATGGGCAAGGTGTGACTCCTGAAGACAGTAGATAGGAGGATCTTGGTTTTTAATCCAACATGTCACTTAATTGGAAAGTTAAATCTGTTAATGTTGAGAAATAGGACTGAGAGTTATTTGGGATGTCCAACCATCTTATCCACTACCTTAGGACCTGTGGCAACTGGATTCTTCCTATGGTTCTTGAATTCTCAGTTTGGGTGCGATTTCTTGGCCTTTAGTGTGGTCTTGTTGGTTTTCTATGTGTAAGACAACTTTATCTTTTGTAGGACTGCTTTGGTTGAGATATATTCTTTCACTTTTTCTTTGCTATGGAAGGTTTTTTATTTGACCTTGGATTATGAAGAAGAATTTAATGAGTACAGTATTCTTGGTTGATAATTGTTTGACTTTAGGGCATGGATACATAATTCTAGGATCATCTTGCTTTCATTGTCTCTTGTGAGAAATCTGAGGTGATTCTAATTAGTTTCCGCTTATGGGTGATTTATCTTGTCTCTTTGAAAGCTTTAAGGCTCTTTACCTGGGTCTGAATTGATCCTGTGCAGATTATACTGTGATGGTGGGATTTCCTGTTATGGTCTGATCTATTATGGATTCTAAAAGCTTCTTGTATATGAATAGGCTGGGTGACTTTCTCCTGGGTGGACCTTAACCTGGGAGGTCAAGTCAGGTTCCTGTGACCTGCTAAATGATTTTTGGTTTTGTTCCAACGCCGTAGTTGGAGCTAGCTGCTCAATGGGATTTTGTCAGTATCAAAGATGGAGATATCCAGTAGTAGGGGGGAAGGGTGGCTTTCCCTCCTCTACTCCTTGAGTAGGAGTGAGGATGTCTGGATTCTACTCATGCTATACTCTTGATTTCTGGGTCGTCTCTAGTCTGGGTTCTGCAGAATTAAAATATCTGCTCCTTGTCAGTTCTTGATGGTATTGAGTAGAATATGCTGACCTGCATTTTTTAAGCCACCGTCTCCTCAGCTCTGGCTACTGCTAAGTGCTCAGAACTGTCTTCTTGCCTGGATTTTCCCCCTCTGACAAAACTCTCTGTACTGTGATGGCACACTTGGTGTATTTCTCTGGAACACCAAACTGCTTTCTATTGGAGAGCTTGTTTAGCCTCCAGGTTCTTCCCTGCCGTCTTCCCAGTACTCCCTACTGTTTCTATATTCTTATATCAGGAATTTTTTATTCTCCTACCCCATCAGTACAAAAATCGACATACAACATGGAAACAAAATCTAATACATTGATAACAGGAGGAAGAACATGAGGGAGAGACAAAAATAATCGTATGCTATATTAAAATACAGAAGTATAAGGATAAACGGTTCTGAAGCTATCTTGATATTCATTTCCTGGAGCTTCATTTTATAAAATAATATATTCTCTCTCTCTCTCTCTCTCTCTCTCTCTCTCTCTTTGTCTGTCTCTCTCTCTCTCTCTCACTCTCTGTGTCTCTTTTTACCAAAATATAGAGCTTTGTAACTTATCTACTAATCTGATAAAATTATCATTGATACATGCTAATTATAGCGAACAAATGGTCAGTTTTATATTGATGGGATGGAAGAGACACTCAAACTAAATTTGAACACAAGCGACAAAAACTGAATTTGAATAATTACTATAAAATTCACACTAAGAATAGATAAAAATTATCTCGAGATATACATTCATTAGATATTCTTAAGACTTAGTGATATAAAAGTATTACCTGCTGAGAGGGAGTCTAAGAAATAGAAAGCATTCACAGAGATGTAGGGTTTTGGATAGCATCCCAGGAAAGGTCTGACCTCACTCAGAAAAAGATGAGTTAGACTACAGGTCGGACGGCAGGTTATTTGATTGGTTGTTGGGATGGTTAGCTTTGTAAGTTGGTTAGTTAGCAAGGAAACTTTTTTTCTCATTTGATTGTTCATATAAGAGTTTCTATGAAACTTGTGTCCAGGCTTGTTTCAAAAAATGATACTCGGACTCAAACTACTTCACTGATATGATTTCATACATGGAGAACCAGTGCGAAACTCCATGAAATTTTGTTTATCATACATGTGAAACATTAGTATATTCAAAATTTTGGCCTCTGTGTATATGCAAAAAATGTTTATTTATATGTATTTGATGAATGTATGCAAAATGTGATAGAAAAGGATATATAAAAACATCCCTGGTGTTTGTGTTACAAAACACAACAGCAGAAACTGTCTCTCCTATGGTTCTAGAACTTACTGTAGTAATGTTAAATTAAGAAAAAAAATAATTTCCACACACAGTTTTCTTAACATTCATCCACTGTGAAGTTATTTTTTAATAAAACTAAGAGCATTTTTTAAATCATTACCCTAGGTATAGAAAAAATGCAATGAGTACCCAAATTATCAGTTTATAACCATGGCCTGAAATCTAAAGGATTCAAGCTAAATTCAGCTCATATGATAATAGAGTTGATGTCTTAACATATTAAAATTTAACCTTTAATAATGTCAGTAATTTACATTTTCACCATTAGGTAATAGTGAGTGAAAACCTTCTTCAAAGTAAATGAAATCTGGCAAACACAATTTAAATAATTGTCCAACACACAACATCACACCTATGCCCTTCTCTAGATGTACACAATTTGAACATCCAATGTCATAATTTCCTTTGAATTCTACTGAGATTCAGAGGATATACAAAAGTCGGATCCATGATATTAGTTCCCACACACTCTCTCACATAATCGACATACTTTTCCAACATTTACCTGTAAATACACCAAAATTTATCCATGAAATGAAGACTTAATGTGGTACCAACGTTTTCCACTGAAACATTACCTTTCTACATTTCACCAGATGGTATAAGAACCAGCAGAACCTAATTTTAAGCTTTTGATCATAGGGACACTGAAATAAAATCTCATGATCAACAGATTCCTCCGAAAAGGAAAAAAAAACTGTATTGGAGAAAAAGCAGTATATGGCAGAAAAATACATACCTTTGCTGTTATTCACTTTTAGACCTATAGAATAACTTAGGAATCTCTATTGGGAGAAGGAAGACTAAACTATGACAAAGTATCACTGTGGAAATTAGCTTCTGTTGTACTCTCAAATGTTTAAAATTTCAGAGTCCATCAGTACTAATGCTATCTAACCTTTAATCCTGCTCATGTGAGTATAATTTCTGTGAATCAATAAATGAAGAAAATAAGGTGAACTCAACCAAGAAAATAAATTCTTAAAACATGTGTACCTTCTTCCATTGTGACAGGCAAGTAAATGTCAACAAGTCCTATAGGGAGCAAAATTTTTCAAGAAAAGTTGTGATTACATATTTCAAAATTAGATATCTTAAATGTGATTTCTTTAATGAAAGGAAAAGCTAACAGTAGAATGTATTCAATTCTAAATCTTTTTGTAGCTAGACACATGTGAACTGAACTATATTGATTTCTGTATTTCACAGATTAGGGTCATATATAGCAAGTAACAGAAATAAAACCTTTTGCACTCAACATATTTCATAATTTTCAAGCTTTTTTTCTTCATCATGGACAACCAATAAAGGAACAACAAGTAAAAGGACAACTTTTGAACGAATTTGGAAAAACATTTTCTAAATTACGGATGTCTGAATTAACCGATTCCATTAACCCTTTAAAAATATCAAACACCTATTAAAATATACACTCATCTGAAAGAGGATTTGCCATTCTTTTACATCTAACTTGATAACTACTATGCTTATAACATCAGTAGGAAGAATCATTCAGGTAACTGTTTCTTAGAGATGATATATATCACAAAGCAAAGGAATCATTGTGAATCATGAGAGTCAAAGTTTGAGACTGGGGCTGTTGTTCAATCAGAATTCAATTTCAGTAGAACAGTGTTTAGTAGGCAATGAAGCAGAGCCAGAATACATTTAAACATAGGACTCACATAAAAGTGAAAGGAGTAGAAATAAATTTCAAGATCACTAGAATGGAAATTGCTATTTTCTGAAGTGTGGTAAGGAAAGTATTTTGATACTTTTATCAATACATTTGAACAATAGTGCCCACTTGGAGAAAATTTTAGTAAATATAACTTGGGATGTCATTTGTAGAAAGAAAACAAGCCATTAGGAGAGAAATGTCCCAGTGATAGTCACGAGCCAAATAGATAGTATGTATACTTATCCTAAATATATGTTATTTGTTTTAGATAAGGGAAAACATGGACTTTTGTTTCTTTGCGTCTGATTCATTTCACTTAATATATTTTTTTCTAAGTCTTTCCATTTCCTAACAATTGGTAACATGTCATTCTTTTTGATAGAGATATAGAATTCATGTATTCCTTGGTCAATTCATCTACTGAGGGGCATTTTGGTTGGTTCCATATCTTAGCTATTGTAAGTAATGCTGAAATAAACATACTTGTGCTGGTAGCTTTAGTACAGCCTTATTTGTTATCATTTGGGTAAATGAAAGTTGGATTGGTTGGTAATAAGGGAGCTGTCTGTGTAGTTTTTGAGGAACCTCTATACTTATTTCATCATTTTGTTATTTTGCTTCCCCCCCCCCCCCAGAATTACAAAAAAATGTGCATACAGGTTGCAGGTCAATTGAATCAAATACAGTGACATCGGGGGTTGCAATTATTTTATGGCTAGAGAACTTGATCGATTCTTACATGTCTATTGGCCATTCTTATTTCTTCTTCAGAGACGTTTCTCTTTAAGTCTTTAGCGCACTTGTTAATCGATGGTTGTTTCTTTGAGAATTTTTTGTTGGGGGATTTAATTTTTCAAAATATACTTTAGATATGACATCCTTGTCTGTTTTATGGGTAGTGAAGATCTTCTCTCAATCGGTTGGATTTCTATATTCCTTGCTTCCTATGTCCTTTGCCTTGCAGAAGCTATGGAGTTTCATGCGATCCCACTTGTCAAAAGTTTCATTGATTTGTTGTGTTTCTGTGTTATCATTCAATGCTCTATAAGAAATTTATCCATTACCTTGCTCATGTAACTGTAACACCCCTGTACAGTATTTTTCACAATAAGAAACTTAATACTAAAAGAAAAAAAATCACTAAAAAATAAAAAAATATTTGGCCCATGATAAGTAGCCCTAGAGTTTCTCCTGTTCCTTTTTGTAAAAATTTCAGGGTGTCTTCTTTGACTTCAATGTCTTTGATCTACTTGGAGTTAATTCTGGTGCAGGGTGATATCTAAAGTTGTAGTAGTAGTTTTCCTGAGGTTTAACCAATTTGGCCAGCACCATTTATTGAAGAGGCTGTTTTTCTTCCATTCTATTTTTTTGGCTCCCTCATCAAAGATTACATGGCTATAGGACGGTGTGTTTATCACTTTGTCTAGCCCATTGTTCCATTCTTTGTTCTATTCCATTGGTCCTCAGATATGTTCTTGTACCAGTGCCAAGCTCTTTTGATTACTATGTCTTTGAAGTGGAGTTTGAAGGTTGGTATTGGTATTGTTCCAGTGCTGTTCTTTGTGGTAAGGGTTCTTTTGGCTATTTGTATTCTTTCATTGTTCCATACTAATTTCTGTATTACTTTTTCTATTTCCTTGAAGAATGAGGTTGGGATATCGATAGGTATCACATTGAATTTGTAGATAGCCTTTGGCAGTATTGCCATTTTCACGATGTTAAACCTCTGAATACAGGAGCATGAGACTTTTTTTCCATTTCTTTAGTCAGGATTTAATTTCCTTTTTCAAGTTTTAAAGTTTTCATCATTGAGGTCCCTCACTTCTTTAGTTAACTCCTAGGTATATTAATTTTTTCACACATTTTCATCTAGATATCAACTGCTCCTTCTTTCTAAGTTGTTCTGCAATCTTTCTATGTCCCACACAGCTGCAATAAATCAATCATTAAATATTATTTTCGTGGGGCTGG
Organism: Dipodomys spectabilis; assembly: GCF_019054845.1. Classification (NCBI taxonomy): domain Eukaryota; kingdom Metazoa; phylum Chordata; class Mammalia; order Rodentia; family Heteromyidae; genus Dipodomys; species Dipodomys spectabilis. The sequence goes on along the minus strand of NW_024871210.1, from coordinate 5,490,973 downwards.
GAAGGTGTCTCAGGTAGAGAACTTGCCTTGCATGCCTGAGGCCCTGGGTTTGATTCCTCAGCACCACATAAGCAAAAAATAAAACAGCCAGAAGTGGCGCTGTGGCTCAATGGTAGAGAGCTAGGCTTGAGCTGAAGAGCTGAGGGAGAGCGTCCATGCCCAGAGTTCAGACCCCACGCCTGGACCAAAATAAAAAAATTATTGTCTTCACATCTTTTGTATCTTTTTTTCATAGTGATAGCTAGGAAAAATTTGAAAACGGTTTCTTAGGGAAAGAAACAGGCTGTGTTATTTGAGCTTTCAGAAAATGCTTCTGTTCATGAATGGTGACTACTGAACAATGATGCTAACACAACACAAATATAAACATTTCAAGTGCAAATTTTCTATTTCAAATTGATTTGAGTTACATTTGTATGCTGGTTCTATATAAAATTTTAATGAACATTCTGGGTCACCATTATAAAATGAAGGTGATAACTTTCTACTTACGGTAGACTTTGTATGAGAATGACAGTGATTATTTTTTCATAAATCTCTCAAGTTTATTAGAGGGTAATTTCAATATGGACCATTTTTAGAAGTTATCCAGTTTCCGAAACATATGTTGCTTTGCCTAGCTTGTAGATATGCTTTATCTTTGTGTATATCTTCTTAATTCACATCTTATATACATATTGATTCAAAGTAACAGTGAAACGGGCAAAGATTTCTCAAAACAAGTACTAGCAAGTGTTAAATAAAATAAGCAGGAAAGAGAAAGTTTCACAGAAGGATTTTTTATGTACACATAGTATATTTTATGAAACAAATATTAATGTTACCATGTAATATAAGAAATAAACATGAAATATATAGAGATATTTCAATTAATGTGTCATTTATATATATATGTATATATATATATATATATATATATATATACATATACATATAGGCTTTTGCCTTGATATTACATTTAATCAAAATTGTATAAATGACTTACCGATATCCTGGAATATAAATAATAATTAGATAATTTTTCAGTAATGCCTCAGTTGCCAAGTTTATGTAGAACATGAAAGTCAATTAGGAATTAATAATAATACGATTTAATTATACAACTTTTTAAAAGTAGGAGTAAAATATATCAGTAGACATTGACATGTAGAAGCTATTGTCTAGTATATGTCACTGTTCTAGTATTAGGTACATTTCCTATCCTTATTTTTCATAAATACCAAACAATTATTTTATCTAAATCTTCTACCATGGTTATACTGAGGGAACTTTGGGAGTATGGGTAATTAAATATCGACATTGGAAGTATGCATTGTTCAGTGGTAAGTTCCTTTTTTTTATATTTTATTTGTGAACATACTGTACAGAGGGGTTACAATTACATGGGTAGGATAATGCGTACACTTCTTACCAAGCATTGCAGCCTCCTTCTCCCCCCGCACCCCCCCCCCCCCCCGCTCCTGGTAAGTTCCTTTATTAAATATCTAGTGTATATGAACAAGAAAATGGTAATAAAACTGTTTGGTGTTACAATAAAAAGGGCATATTATTGTGGGTTCCCAAATCTGCCTGTTTGGAATTACTATTTTATGAATCCTAAGGAACTGAATCATTTCAATATTGTCATGCATATGGTTTGAGACGATTTTAACAAGATTGACATGGGAGAGAAGACTTAGAAGTCTGTTTAGTCTTTAAATGGAGAATCTGACAAAATTTCTGATCAATCCAAATAACTTGGACACAGGTTCTGATAAAAGAAGGGATGGTATGGTCATACTTGATATCTCCTGAAATTAATCAGATGCACCAAAGATGAGCAGGAAATGATTCCAATCAGAAAGTTTCTCAGAAGCAATGATCAGATTTTCTAACTCTCTAGTATGGGTGTATTCATCATTCTAGTGAGCTCAGGCAAGACCCAAGATATCAGAAATTTCAGCACATGTGTTCCAGTCAATTGAGTCAATGTATAACATAATATTCAATTCCTTCTTCTTATGGTGAAATGATCTGAAATTCATTTCAACTGTACTAAAATTCAGTTCATTTGAACACTAGATGGAATTTTCCCTGTTACTGACCAGAATGCAATCTGATCTTCATTTTCATTATTTCTTCTAATCCAGTGATAATTTCTCTGTCTTCCTTAGTGTTCCAAATGGTGACTACCTACAAGTTACTTTTCTTAACACTATTTTCCAAACAAGTAAGAGATATAAATTTAGACACAATGTTTGAAAGATGGAGTAGAATTCCACTATTTTCTTCATAGAAGTTGCCAACTGATAGCGACAATTAGAAATAACTATGGCACATTGTATATGTTGGGAAAATATAACTTGATAAGATAGATTGACTCATGAAGAAACAGGAAACAATCACTGAATTTGTATTCTAGTCAATGACATTGATATATTTAAACATTTGTAATTTGTATGAAGAACATTCAGTCAAATGGTGCACACAGGCTGAGTAACAAAGATTTAATGAAAATTTTCCTTTGTGGCAATACTAGAGTCAGAATGACAGGAAACAATCTGAATAACTGTCAAAAAATGAATACAAAGAAATCACCATTTTCCCAGGTAAACATCCATAAGATGATTAGCAATAGGGAATATTTGGAACTTATAAAATCAAGAATTTATCCATTTCTTACTGATTATATTGGCTTTCCGTTCCTTAAACAGGTGAATTATGCCTGGAAAAAGTCTAACATACAGTCTGTAAATACAGTCATGGATAATTTCTCTACCCACTACAAACAGGCTTTCATTTCTTTCCATTAACACTTATGCAAAAATGTAGGAATATGTCAGAAAATATCTGTTCTTAGTTTATGTTGGTCACTGTGTGTAAGTTGCAGAAACACTCAATCTTTTTATATTCTCTTATTCTTCCATTTTAATATGCCTTGTGAGAGGTTTCTCCTTATATTGATTCCTTGAGACATACTGCAATATGAATAGAAAAATGGTACAGTTTACTTATAGACTCTGCAGGATTTCAATAATTGTTACAAATGAATCAGTCACAAGAATTGTTGTCATTTTCAACATTTTATGCAAATATTTCAGTTTTTTATTATTATTCAATAGGAAAAATAAAACTGCTAATATGCATATCACCAGAAACAACATGTTTTCAAAACTAGCATGTCTGGTGTTCATCTTATGAACTCGCATATGTAACTTATATCCTAAATACAATATTCCAATTTTTTTCACAATGTAGATCTTCATAAAATGTGCCTAAAAACCAGTTCAATTAGCAGCAGAAATGGGGCTAGTGTATTATTTATTCATGTGCAATAATGTCTAAAACTAAATTGTAGTTTTAGAAAGGAAAATACACCAGTTTATATGAACAATGCAAGATTTTGTGCAACACAATATTACTTAAAGATTGTGCTCATTTGTAAATTGATATCTATAATTGGTAAGGTCTTGGACAGGGTTGCTTATGGCATATCAGTACATTTAAAATATGTAGGAAGTATAGATCTTAGCATTTATCCTAATTTTATAATAGAAAACTGTATTTTAACTTTGACTCAAGTTAGAAAAATGGTCAAATTCATTATTCTAAAATTCTCTTGAGGAAGTAGTTTTGAAAACTCAACATTGCATTGATCTCAAGGAGAATGATATTGGATATTTTGTTTTCATCACTCTTTCAAAGAGTTAGAAAGTTATAGAATGTTCCTCGACTCACTTTCTTCTACATATTTCATGAATTTTTGTTGGCTTATTTTATTAATATTCAATAAGTAGTTTTCATCTCTTCTTCATCATTTTATTACTAGGGTAGTGAACATCTCAAAGTATTGGCCAAGATGACTTTCACCTAAAATTAAAGGTAACAAACTATAATAGAAAGAGAAATTGAGCTATTAATATAGATCCTTAATTTTGAATTTCTGCCTTTTATTATCGTGTCAAATTCATTATCTCATACTACAATGAATCAGTCAAACACTTTTCATGCTCATTTAGTCAATGTTTTTAACCAAACTGATTTGAACAAAAGTTAGTCTTCAATTTAAACCAACACCAAAGAACAAGAAACAAAGGATATCAAAAGGCATAAATAAATGATCTTGTAATCTTCACCCAACTAACACAATGGTGTAATTAGACATCTAATTGTTTTATGTGAGGTAATTTTGCCTGAACTGAATGTATTTTTCGAGGCAGGTTTTAACTCTTTTCAGTGGACTTGTGAAGTAAGTTTCAAATCCTGCTTGTTTTCTTCTGTTCAGAATTATTTGGATTGTCACTTGTACACCATCAAGATAATGCTTATCATTGAGTTTTTAAATTAATTTACATGAGAGCTGAACTGTTTTGACCTTCTAGTAGGTACCATAAGGAATGCCATTTTGAATTATTTTTTTTCTTATTATCGGTTGGAAATTTGTGAAATAAGATGAAGAAGCTTATGGTTTAGCTTTTGTTACTGTTAAATGATTAAATGTCAGAATATTTAAGCTTGGAGTTACAAATACTAGAGTTTGTTTTCCAATAGTCATGGTAAAAATCCTGCTAGTCTTTTATGTTTTCTTGTGGGATGAATCAAGTGCACACTTGGCAGTCTTTGGAAAAGCAAGCACTTAGAGAAAAAAGAATTCATTTTTCCTTTTTACACGTAGTTCAGGGTGGCCTTGAACTTTGGATGATTTTACCTTTACTAATCTAATGCTGAGATTACAGGTGTGTGCTACCATAAGTGGAATGAAACTTTATTTCCAAGATGAAAGTTCTAGTTTTAGGTGAAAGAGAACAATTCTTGTACTCTTAAACCTAGAAGAACCGAAACTGTGTATGAAAATTTGGTAGACTTAGAAAGAAAGTTTATTGTACAGAAAAAGAGAAAGTAGGTGTGTTGTTTGGAGTGTTAGTTGCAAACACAAAATGGGAAAAGTATGTGATTATTTAGGTAAATGCCAAAAAGTGGGATTGCTGAGTCTTGTGGAGCTTTATGTGGAGTAGGTGAGGAACCTCCATACAGCTCTCCCAAGTGGTTGAACAAGTTTATATTGCCACCAAAAAAGCAATAGTGTTCTCTTCTGGCCACATCCACTCTAACAACACTTGTTATTAGCTCTCTTGATTATAGCCACCCTCACCATATTAGGTGCAATCTCAATGTTGTTTTCATTTGAATCTCTTTCATGGCTAAAGAGGTTGAGCATCGCTTCATGTGTGGATTGAGCATTCTTATTTCCTCTTCAGAGAAGTTTCTTTTTATGTCTTTAGCCCACTTATCAGACAGTTGTTCCTTTGAGGATTTGTTCTTGGAGGATTTTATCTTTTGAGTTCCATGTATGTTTGGAGTATCTTCTCCCAATCCATGACCTTTCTCTTGATCTTCCTTGCTATGTCCTTTGCCATGCAGAAGCTCTGCTGCTCATACTATCATATTTGTCCAACCTTTGTTTGATTTGTTGTATTTCTTGATCTGTATTGAGAAACTTTCGGCCTGACCCTAGTAAAACTAGGGTTTCTCCTAACCTTATTAAGCTACCAGCACAATTATGTATATTGCAGAATTATTTACCATAGCTAACATACAAATCCAATCTAGATGACAGGATCAAGAAAATATGTTATATATATATATATATATATATCATATATGGAAACGGAATTATATATAATTAAATTAAGTTATATATATTATATTATGTATAATTTTCTATAATATATGTATTATATATATATAATGGAATTCTATGCCTCCAGCAGAAAGGATAGCATTGCCCTATTTGTTAGAAAATGAAAAAACATGGAAAAATTATATTAAGTGTAGTAAGCCAGTCCCAATGAAACATAGATCCTATTGTGTTCATTTATATATTTGCAATCAACTATATGTGTCTGGGACAAGCAGAAAAGATTTAAAGCTATTTATGTATGAACATAGAAATGATGCTAAGCTAAAAGAACCCCAATATAGGGACACAAGTGAGTTTTTTGCTTTCTTGCTATAATTCCTAAACTATTTGTAAAGTACCATTTTTTTTTGTATGTTCCTCCCACACAATATAACCCCTGTTTTCATGGTATTTGATGTCAGTACCCTGTATTTTGTACATACAATTCTCTAATTTGGGATATGAAGGAAAAAACAAAATGCTTAAATGGGGATAAAGGTTAACACATTGTGACAATGAGATGTACAAGACACTGCGCTGAAAAACAAACTTTACAAATTAGGCTGAGAGGGGGGAGTTGTGGAGGTTGGTGGGAAGGCAGCATTGGATAAAAACAAAGGAGGAGATGATAATGTTTGATAGGAAATATGCTTATGGCCTTGCTCATGTTACTGTAACCCCTCTGTACCAGTAGTTTTAGAATAAAAATGTCTTTAAAAATGGGATAAATATGTTAAGTTTTGAAAATTTATATGGGTGATTTAGGCCTTATTAACACAGAACTTAAACAGCATAGAAATCAGGTCATACGATATCCTTACTAGTGAAGTTAACAAATGTTGGCCAAATTGTGTATAAAAGGAACTCTTACAGTTTCGGCAGGAATTTGAGTGGGTTTAGAGAGCCAAAGAGAAAAATAGTCTAATTACCTTAAAGAAATCAATGTGAGAACTATCATCAGCATAACGTATACAATGGAATAAAAATGTTAATAGAGCGTGCAAGTGGCTCACACCTTTAATCCTAGCTTCTCTGGATGCTGATATGTGAGGATTTAGTTTGAAATAGGTTCAGGCAAGAAAGTCCTTGACACACCCATCTCCAAGAAACTATAAAGAAAATCCAAGAAGTGGATCCTTGACTCAAGTGTTAGAGTGCTAGTCATGAGCACAGACTCAGAGCCATTGCCCTGAGTTCTAACCTCAGGACAGCCAAAAATAATAGCCGAGGCATATCTGGAATAAACACAAAATACCCACTTAAATTAGCATTTCAGATAAACTATATATAATTTTTAGTAAAAGTATGTTCATCTGCAATGCAAATTCATCTTGGTATTCCATATTTCATCAGACAATTCATTACTTGTGCATAATTCGTTAACACAATCTATCACTTTCCAAAATCTCTTGTGATTTGTCTATTGAAAACTCAACAAGTTATAAGAAACCCAGTTAAAGATGATGGTTACTAGATCAACAGAGTTTAGAAGAAGAGACAGATGAGATAAGTTAAGCAACCACCAAGTTAGAACCTGAGTGATCCACTGAGAGAAAATGAAAGATGGGAGGAAAATTGGAGGTCTGCCTATAGAATTTTTTTTTAATTTATTTTATTTTATTTGTGAACATACTGTACAGAGGGGTAACAATTACATGGGCAGGATAATGTGTACATTTCTTACCAAACATTGCAGCCTCCTCCTTTGTTTATCCTTCACATGCCTTCCCAGCCTCCCCCCTCACCCCCCAGTCCCAATCTCCCCCCCCCCCCCCCCGCACCAACATTGTTAAGCTCGTTTTCGACATGACAACTTGTACTTCTCATTGTTGCAACAGGTCCACCTGTAACCTTAAACGATTTGTTTTTCCCCATCTCCTCCACAAGTTATACTGACATCAAATATAGTGAAAGCAGGGGTTATACTGTGGGGGAGGGACATACAAAGCAACAAAGAAATAATCTTATAAATACGTTAGAAACACATGCATGGAAGAAAAAAAAACATTAAAATACATAGCTAAGGGTTCATTTTCCTAACATCACATTATCTTAACTTTTCCGCTTGACTCATACATATACTAGATATTGCAAATAAGGGAAACCATGGGGCCTATGTTTCTTTGGGCCTGGCTTACTTCGCTTAATATAATTTTTTGCAAGTCTTTCCATTTCCTAACAAATGGGGCAATGTCATTCTTTCTGATGGAGGCATAGAATTTCATTGTGTATATAAACCAGTTTTTCTTGATCCATTCATGTACTGAGGGGCATCTGGGTTGGTTCCAGATCTTAGCTATGGTAAATAATGCTGCAATAAACATAGTTGTGTTGGTAGCTTTAGTGTGGTCTTGTTTGTAAACATTTGGATAAATGCCCCAAAGTGGGATTGCTGGGTCATAGGGGAGTTCTTTGTGGAGTCTTTTGAGGAACCTCCATACTGCTTTCCAAAGTGGTTGAACAAGTTTGCATTCCCACCAACAATGAAGTAAGGTTCCCTTCTGTCCACATCCCCTCCAGCATCTGTTGTTAGAGTTCTTGATTTTTGCCATTCTAACTGGAGTGAGGTGGTGTCTCGATGTTGTTTTGATTTGCATTTCTTTTATGGCTAGGGAAGTTGAGCATTTCTTCATGTGTCTATTGGCCATCCTTCTTTCTTCTTCAGAGAAATTTCTCTTTAAGTCTTTCGCCCACTTGTTTATTGGGCAGTTGTTTCTTTGAGGATTTGTTGTTGGGGGATTTAATTTTTTGAGTTCCAAGTATATTTTAGATATGAGACCCTTGTCCGTTGTATGGCTAGTAAAGATCTTCTCCCAATCCGAGGGCTTTCTATTGATCTTGATAGCTATGTCTTTGCCATGCAGAAGCTCTGCAACTTTATGCAATCCCATTTGTCCAACCTTTCTTTGATTTGTTGTGTTTCCGGGTCTCTATTCAGAAAATTTCGGCCTGAGCCAAGGAGACCTAGGGTTTCTCCTATTCCATCCTGTAATGTTTTCAGAGTGTTTGTTTTGACTTCGAGATCTTTGATCCATTTGGAGTTGATTCAGGTGCAGTGTGATATATAAGGATCTAGCTTTAGTTTTCTACAAGTAGTTAACCAATTTTGCCAGCACCATTTACTGAACAGGCTGCCTTTGTTCCATTCTATTGTTTTAGCTCCCTTATCGAAGATTAGATGGCTATAGGTCCGTAGTTTCATTTCTGGGTTTTCAATTCTATTCCATTGATCCTGAGGTCTGTTCTTATGCCAAAACCAAGCTGTTTTGATTACTATGGCTTTATAGTAGAGTTTCAAATGTGGTATTGATATTCCTCCAGCAGTGTTCTTTCCGGTGAGGAGCGTTCTTGCTACTCGGGGTCTTTTATTGTTCCATATGAATTTTTGGATTGCCCCTTCTATTTCCTTGAAGAATGAGTTTGGAATTTTGATAGATATCGCGTTGAAATTGTAGATAGCCTTGGGAAGTGTTTCCATTTTCATAATGTTAATCCTTCCAATCCAGGAGCATGGGAGGTTTTGCCATTTTTTAAGTTCTGTGTTGATTTCCTTTTTCAAGATTTTAAAGTTTTCATCATAGAGGTCCTTCACTTCTTTGGTTAAGTTAATTCCTAGGTAGTTTATTTTTTGTGGGGCTATTACAAATGGAGTTGCTTTCCTAATTTCAGCCACAGTTTTCTCATTGTTGTCATACAGAAAGGCCATTGATTTTGGGGGGTTAATTTTATACCCTGTTACTTTGTCCAAGTTTTGAATCAGCTTGAGTAATTTGGGAGTGGAGTCTATGGGATTCTTTAAATACAAGATCATGTCATCTGCAAAGAGGGAGAGTTTTATTTCTTCTTTCCCTATTTGGATCCCCTTTATGTCTGCATCTTGTCTTATTGCTGTAGTTAGGCATTCTAATACTAGATTGAAGAGAAGTGGAGAGTGGACATCCTTGTCTTGTTCCTGAGTTAAGAGGAAATGGCTTTAGTTTTTCACCATTAAGTATAATGCTGGCTGTAGGTTTGTCATATACAGCCTTTATTGTATTGAGGAATGTTCCATGGATTCCTAATTTTTCCAAAACCTTCATCATAAAGGGTTGTTGGATCTTGTCGAATAATTTTTCTGCATCTATTGAGATAATCATGTGGTTCTTATTCTTGGTCCTGTTGAGGTGATGAATAATATTAATTGATTTGCGTATATTAAACCAGCTTTGCATCCCTGAAATGAATCCTATTTGATCATGGTGTATGATTTTTTGGATGAATTTTTGAAATTGGTTGGCCAATATTTTGTTGAGGAGTTTTGCATCAATGTTCATCAAAGAAATGGGTCTATACTTCTCTTTCTTTGATGATTCCCTGCCTGGTTTTGGGATGAGGGATATGATGGCTTCATAGAATGTGTTCGGTAGTGAACTTTCTCTTTCAATTTCATTGAAGAGTTGGAGGATAATTGGTGTGAGCTCTGCTTTGAAGGTCTTGTAGAATTCCGCTGTAAAACCATCTGGTCCTGGACTTCTCTGAGCTGGAAGGTCTCTTATTGCTGTTTCTATTTCAACGCTAGATATGGGCCTGTTAAGCTGGTTTAACTCATCTTGGTTTAGTTTTGGCATGTCAATATTTGCTAGGAAAAGGTCCATTTCTGTCAGGTTCTCAAACTTATTAGCATAAAGTTTTGAGAAGTATTCCCTTATAATGTTTTGAAGCTTGGTTGTTTCCGTGGTTATGTTTCCATTCTCATCTCTGAGTTTATTAATTTGGGTATGTTCTCTGCTTTTTCTGATAAGATTTTCTAAGGGTCTGTCAATTTTGTTAATTTTTTCGAAGAACCAACTCTTTCTTTTGTTGATTCTTTCTATAGCTTTTTTGCATTCCAATTCATTTAATTCTGATTTAATTTTAATTATTTCTTTCCATCTACTGCATTGGGGTTTATCTTACTGCTCTTTTTCAAGGAGGTTTAGATGTGTCATTAGATTGTTGGTTTCAGATCTCTCCAATTTGTTGATGTAGGTGCTCAGAGCTATAAACTTGCCTCTGAGTACTGCTTTTGCTTTGTCCCAGAGGAGCTAGAAATTTTGTGTTCACTTTTGTTGAATAGCATGAACATTTGAATTTCCTTTCTAATCTCTTCCATGACCCACTCGTGATTCAGCAGTGTGTTGTTCAGCCTCCATGTGATACCAGACTTTCTTTGGTGGCTTTTGGTGTTGAGTTCTAATTTTATTCCCTTGTGGTCAGAGAGAATGCAAGATATAACTTCAATGTTTCTGAATTTGGACAAGTTTGTTTTGTCGCCTAAAATGTAGTCTATTTTAGAAAATGTTCCATGTGCTGCTAAGAAAAACGTGTATTCTGATGCTGCTGTGTGAAATGTTCGGTAGATATCTTTTAAATCTAGTTGATCTATGCAGTTGTTTAGATCTGTATTTTCTCTGTTGAGTTTTTGCCGAGTTGATCTATCTAGTGGGGAGAGTGGTGTGTTAAAATCCCCAACAATTAATGTCCTTGGAGTTATATGGGATTTGAGGGAAAGTAGTGTTTCTTTACTAAATTTGGGTGCTCCATTGTTTGGCGAATAGATATTTAGAATTGTAATATCCTCGTTAAAGAGAGATCCCTTAATTAGTATGTAGCAACCTTCTTTATCTCTTCTCACGAGTTTTAATTTGATGTCTATTTTATCTGATATTAGGATTGCAAATCCCGCCAGTTTATGGGGGCCGTTTGCTTGGTAGATTTTGTTCCAACATTTAACATTGAAAACGTGTTTGTTCTTACGGGCAAGATGTGGCTCCTGAAGGCAGCAGATAGAAGGGTCTGGTTTTTTAATCCAACTAGACAGTCTATGTCGCTTAATTGGAGATTTCAGTCCGTTAACGTTAAGAGATAGGACTGAGAGGTATTTGGGAGCTCCTGCCATGTTATCCACCTTCTTGGGGGTTGCAAAAACTGGGTTCTTCCTATGGTTCTTGGATTCTCAATTTGGGTGCAGTTTCTTGACCTTTATTGTGGTCTTTTTGGTTTTCTATGTGTAGGACATCTTTAAGAATATTTTGTAGGGCTGGTTTGGTGGAGATGTATTGTTTCAATTTTTCTTTGCTATGGAAGTTTTTATTTGGCCTTCAGTTATGAAGGAGATTTTAGCTGGGTACAGTAATCTTGGTTGATAGTTGTTTGTTTTTAGGGCATGGCATACATCGTTCCAGGCTTTTCTTGCTTTGATTGTCTCTGCTGAGAAATCTGAGGTGATTCTAATTGGTTTTCCTTTATAGGTGATTATTTTCTCCTTGACAGCTTTAAGAATCTTTTCCTTGGTCTGAGTTGATCCTGTGTGGATAATAATGTGACAGTAGGATGTCCTATTCTGGTCTTGTCTGTTTGGAGTTCTAAAAGCTTCTTGTATCTGAATAGGCCTATCTTTTTGCAGGTTTGGGAAGTTCTCTGCTAGGATCCTGTTAAACAAATTTCCTAGGCCATTGACTTCTGTTTCTAGGTGCTCCTCTACACCCATTATATATATCCTTAGATTAGGCCTTCTTATGGTGTCTTCCAAGTGTTGGATAGATCTATCATATTTCTTGGACTTGTCTTGGATGTTAGTATGTTCTTTCTCTATAATATCTAGGCTGTCTTCAATCCCTGAGATTCGATCTTCTGCATGGTCTAACCTGCTGTCAAGACTCTCTACTTTTTTGTTATCTCTTTTCCTTCTAATTGGTCAGCTTTGATGGCTTCAAGTTCTTTGTTGAAGCTTTGTTTTAGATCTTGTATGAACTTCTTTACTTCCTTAATTTGATGTTCAGTGTTTATTCTCAGATCACTTAGTTGATTGGTTATGGTTTCCTTGGACTCCCATTCCTTCTGTTGGGTTCCATTCAGCATTCCCTTTGTGGTCTCCCTGACTTCCTTCAGCTCTTTGTTAATGGATTCCATGAATGCCTTTAGTGATCATTGTGTATTCTCTTCCTTCTCTCTCAATTCCTGTATTACTCTTTGATAAGCTTCCTCCTGTTCGTGGGATTCCTGTAGTTCTCTTTGAGTGTTCTCAGCCTGTTCACACCATTCCTGTCTTTCTCTTTGATTATTCTCAAGCTGCTCATGCAAATCCTGTATCAGCTTTTGAGTAACTTCTTATGCTTATGATATTCCTGTATAACCTTTTGAAATGCCTCCTCTCTCTCCCTATCACGCTCATACAGAGACCGTTGTCTGCTTTCAATCTTTTGATTTATCATGTTTGCCAGCAGTGTTTGTAGAGCTATTTGGGAATTCTCCTCTGGATTATTCATTATCTGTTCTGTCCCCTGATTATCAGGATTGTGAATTGAGATACCCGGATTTGCCATTTTTCTTGTGTTTTTCCGGCTTACTCTGCCCATTTGAGATGAAAGTAGCACCAGTTTTGTGCTAGAATACTATCTTAAGGCAAGCATCAACCCAAGTCTGAATTTGCACAGTGAATAGTCTACAGATACAATCTAGTTCAACAGATACATCTATTCAACATCAAACAACTATACGTTAATGGGCTACAGACTGCAAAGAAGAATTTGGAAGACCAGAAATTATTAGGGTTAGGGAGAGATGTGGGTAAAAAAAAATAGGAATAGATTGATGTGGGGAGGCTCTGGGGGAGTTAACAAGTCTTAATCTCAAAGCAGGAATTAGGTTGTGTAGGATGAAAGTAGAGAAAGAGAAAGAAAAAAAAAGAAAGGGAACGGGAAAAGAAAAGAGACTAGAAAAAATAGAAAGGTAGAAATTAATAAAATTTAGTAGATTCGATAACAATCTATTAAGATTAGAAGGTGAATTTATTGAGAGAAGGGGAGGGATATAAAGTAGATGTGAAAAACATAAAAATAAAAATGCTTAAAATTTTATATAGGTATAAAGAGGTAGTACTGCTATTAGGGAATTTATGTCTTAGAGGTTTTGACTTGTGTAATAAATTTGTGGATTAAGTGTGTACACAATGGGGGATAGGGTATAGTAGTCAACTACAGTTTTATCTGAGGGTGTGCAGGACAAGAATTAAGTCACAAAAAGAAGGACGAAAGAGAGGAGAAGGTGAAAAAGATAAGAAAGGAAGAAGAAAAAGATGAGAAGTTCAGTAGAGCTAAACAAAAAACAGAAAGATAATTTAAAAAGAGAAAAGAAAAAAAAAAGAGAAAGAAGATCAAAAAAGAAAGCAAAAACGCACACTCCTCTATCCCCAAAATAAAAATTATAAGAGGAAAAGAAACTTTCTGGAAAACATTTTTTTATATAAAAAAAGATTAAAGATTGAAAAAAGTTTTAGAAAAGAAAAAAAAATTTTTTATATAAGGTACCAAAAATAAAAACACAACAAAAAAAAAAAGAAGACGAAGAAGAGAAAAAAGAAAAAAAAAAACCAAAAGACAAAAAACCCCAAAAATTTCTTTGATTTTTTTTTTTTTTGCAAGGAGTGGGAAAAATCCTGTATCTCCCTTGTGTCCATAACCAGCCTCTTGTTGGAGTCTCTGGTCTGCTTGTGGTCCTGTGACTTGGTTGGTTTCTTAAGTCAGCTTGTTCGAACAGGCAGTAAAATGCTCAGCTTTACCCAGGATTTGGCGATACTCCTCCCTGGCTAGTTCATTGGGAGACAGATCTGCTTTGAGTATCACAAAAGAGGGGGATGCAGTGATGAGGCTAGGTTCTGGTAGCTTTTCCGGGGCTGGTTTGTGAAAACCATACAGAGCCCAGCCTGGAGCCATTCTCAGGGTTTCTGTTTACTGATTTTGAATTGCTTGTTGAGGCTGCTAGAGGGAGGGGCAGCCTCTGGTTCTGATTACCCAGTGAAGAAACTCACTCCTTGGGCTGGCGCCCTAGCTGGGTGACTTTTCCCTGGGTGGAGCTGAGTCTGGCAGGTCATGCTGCCCTTAAGTTCTTGTGACCTGCTAAATGACTCATTTTATTCCAAGGCCTGAGCTGGAGCTAGCAGCTCCTCCAAGCTTTGTCAGTATCCAAGATGGAGATCACAGGTGTTGGGGGGGGGTGAGGGGTGGCCTTCCCTCCTCTGCCCCCTGAGAAGGTGTGAGGACATCAGGCTTCTACTCAGGCCGAGTCTTGGTTCCTGGGTCATCTCTGGTCTGCGAACTGCAGGATGAAGTTGTCCTCTCCTTGTCGGTTCTTGCTGGTGTTGAGTAGAATCTGCTCACCTGCTGTGTCTGACTCCTTACTCCTGGACTCTCTGTTGCTCAGGTATGGCGGCTGAGCTCGCCTGCCACTGCCACAGCTGCTGCCGCCACGGCGGCTGCTGGCAAGGGCTCAGAAGTGTCTCCTTGCCTGGGTTTCCTTCTCTGGCCAAACTCTCTGTTCGGTGATGGTTCACTTGGTGTAATTCTCTGACTTAGGACTGTTCACTGGAACTCTAAAACTGCTTTCTATGCGAGCTTACTTAGACTCCAGCTTCTCCTCCACCATCTTCCTGGACTCCCCTGTCCATAGAATAATTATATAGAGTTACTAATATGAATAAATTTGGAAAATTAATTATTGAGTTCAGCTAGGATGATTTTACAGCAATGTTAGTAAAGAAGAAATTTTACAATTAAATAGATTGCCTGAAGATTGTTATCAGTAAATACTACCCATTGTATGGGTGGTCGGAGAACACTGGAACATGTGAAAGCAACCAGAACAACTATATTTATGGCCACATTAATATTATAAATGTGGCCTGACTAAAATATGATCTGATTATGTTGTGACATAGGTGCAAGATGAGAATTTACCCAATTTAATAAGTGGTCATTTCTCCAAAGGAGTACAAATGGTTGACAAATATATAAAGAACTATTTGACATCCTTTCCTATAGAGAAAAATGCAAATGAAAAGATACTGAAATTCTGTGTCTTTGTCGTCAGAATAACTATCCTCAAAGCAATAAAACAAAACAAACAAAAACTCCAAACACATGATATTGAAGATGTTGGGAAAATAGTAATCTCTATGCTATTTATAGCAATGTAAATTAGTAAATCCACTATGGATATCACAATGGAAGTTTCTCATTAAACTAAACATAGAACATATAATCTATTAAAGCATAATTTACACAGTCAATCAATGCAATCAAACGAGGTGATCCATTCAAACAATGAAATATTCAAAATAATGTAGTGTATTTACCCAGTCGATTATTATTCATACATCAAGAATTATGTCATTTGCAGGAAAATGGAGAAAATTGAAAGTCACCCTGTCAAGTGTTCCATATTTAGCAGAAAGACTGATATTATCACATAGATTTTTATATGTGCGTTTGGAACCTTAAATAGATAACATACATTAAATAAGGAGTATTTGGCCGTGAAGATTACAGAGAAGGAGTGAGCAAATGGAATAGATTGAATGGGGATAATAATATTCTATACAGTTTTATGGAAACGTAATGATGTAACCCAAGATGCTTTTTATCAAGGAATATTATATAAATGCACGTAAATACTACAATGAAATTTCTTTCTATTAATATTGGTTAATATAAAAGAGCCACCAAAAATCAATATAACTAAGATACATTTTAGTTATTTGTTTGATATAAGTAGAGGAATTGATTCATTCTAACTAAAATTGTATATGAATGAAAAACACAGAATATGAATATAACAAGAAATCAAATGGAAAAATATGTTAAAATGAACTATAAAACTGGGACGTGGAGAGGAGTCAGTTGTGGGAGAGTGAGTAAGAGGTTGATACCGTTGAAAAGGAAATGTACTCCATACCTATCTGTAAACACACTGTATATAATTTTCACAATAAAATTTCAAAAAAGGAATTGCTAATAATAACCAGAAATTTTGAAAACGTATTCCAGAATGGTACGTCATCTTAAAATATGAACTGAAACAAAGCCCAAAAATGTAAAACCTGTTTCTATATGATTACTGGGAAAGAATCAAAAGAAAGAAAGTGAGAATTTTTTCCTTGATTTTGGTGGTACTACTATTATAACTCAGGACTTCCTACTCACTCTGCTTGCTTTATTGGCTAATGCTTTGCTAAGTGAACTATCTCTCCAGCCCTGGTTTTGTTGTTAAATTGGAGATGGAGTCTATCAGACTTTTCCCCCTGAGCTAGCTTGGAAATGAGACCCTAAGATTTCCACACTCCGGAAGAGCTAGAAATATTCGTGTAATTTTTATTTAAATAACTTTTTTTTTATTTTGTAACTACTGTACAGAGGGGTAACAGTTACAAGAGCAAGGTAATGAGTATGTTTCTTATCAAGCATTGTTACCTCCTCCTTTGTTTTTCCCCTACCACCCCTTCCATCCCATCTCCACATCTACACTGCCCCCAAAATACCCAGCCTAAATTGTAAAATCCGTTTTTCAACATAGTGTCTTCTACATCTCATTGTTGTCAGAGGTCAACCTGTACCCTATTTTGTTTTTCCCTTCCCTTCCCCAAAATATTTAATCATTTAATACAGTGAAAACAGATTATACCATGGGGGAGGGAAATACAAAGTGATAAAAAGTCACAAGGTACCTAATAAATACTTTAATGACAATAATAACCAAAAAATTGTTTCAATTCACTTGTAAGAAATGGTTTATTAAGCTCATCTTACTCAACAGTTTGGAGTAGGCAATGATTTCACCATTGGCCCAGGAAAGAGGCTTCTAAACCATTTCCCCGAAATATTTGTAAGTATTCTACGGGACTTGGGTGATTTATTGATCTTGAATTTAGATGCAATTAAAGCTAGAGAATAATGAATTGAACAGTGGCATATATAGCTTCCTAAAATATGAGTCATTTTTAAAAACTAATAAGAAAAAAAGGATATGAAAGTAACTGCCATCTACAAGAATTTGTTCAAGAAAAAATGTGTTTATCATGATCCCATTAAGAGGAAGATAGGTTAATCAAGCTGGAGTTATTTGTGATACACCAAAGACTACAGAAAGAGATGCAAATGGTAAATCACAAGAGAAATCACCACCCGACTTAAAGAAAGGATGTGTAGGAAATCTAAAATATGAGTGGATGTCTTTGAAAATAATAAATCAGAGAATAATATTTAAATGTAAATATGGTAAAGGAAAAGATGAATGGTTTGTAACAGCATCAGAACAGAATCAGTCCAAGAGTATTGCTTTTTTTTACCTCTGTGCTCTCAACCAAGGAATGGTCTGGTTGTGCATGTATAGGTAGAAAGAGGAGTTAATATGTGGAGAAAAAGGACAAGCCTACTGAGCTCTACCCTTAGTCTCTAGTATTCCAAATTTCTGCTGTGTTAAATAGGAGAGAGTGGGGTAACATTGTCAATGTCAATGAGATTTTGGGAGTAGAGAGAGTTGATATTTTGCAGTACACAGGCTTTCTATTTTAATTTCTAAATTTATGGTGTTTACGAAAGTCTTGGAGTTCTCCAAAGATTTCATTTACTGCAACAGGTGCACCTAGCTATTTAGATTAAGAGCATAAACCAATGCCTTGTTTTCTAATTCAATCTGAAGGCTCTTCTGAACTGATGTAACAGTTATATTAGCTGTAAGGTAAAATAAGAGGAAATGTCTGTTTATATATCATGCATGAAAGTCTTCCTACCCTTTTAAAATAGCAAAATATTCAATGGCAAAAAATGGAGAGATTATTTACAAAGCTGTTGGGATTATATTGTAAAACAAGAGAAAGAAATGAAATCACAATCAATCCAGAAATTTTCATTCAGGGATTTTATATATATATATATATATATATATATATATATATATATGTATATATACATATGTATGTATAGAGAGAGACAGAGACAGAGACTGTAAAAGAGAGAGACAGAGACAGAGTTTGTCTCCAATAAAAAAAAAAACAAGCTATTTGTTACAAATGAACTTGCTGTTCAGATAATGTTGAATCTTCTTTACAAAGAGGGAAATGGGAAAGATCCAAAATATAGTTTTTACACTAAAAAAAAGTTAATTTCTGGTGTTTTCCATGTATCAAAATAAAGTATTCTCCTTTTCTTAGTTATAGATTATTGATACAATGTTATTATAAGTAATAATAGCAAAAGAGAATAAAATGATTAGAGGTTATGATTCAGGGGAATGAATGACAGCAATTTTGTTAGGGAAATGAGAGAATAACTGGGAATATTCTCTTATGAATTAGAGACAGCAACTTTGAATAGTACCGTGTTATTTTTAGAGGAATTTAGGTTATGTTACTCTGTATTTTGAATATTAGAGCCACAAGGAAAATGCCATAATTTGGAGCTTGGAAGGTGACTTAGTGGAAGAGTGCTTTTCTTGCGTGCATGAGGTCCTGGGTGCTATTCCTCAACAGCATATAAGCAAAAAAAAAAGCTGGAAAGGGCTCAAGTGGGAAAATACTATCCTTGAACTGAAAAGTTGAGGCACAGAACCCAGGCTCAGAGTTCAGACCCATGACTGACGTAAAAAAAATTATATAATAGCCCAATTCATATTCTAAGAAATTATAATCAGACAAAATCTTAGACTAAAACTAACAGAAACTACTGGAATTCAAGAAGACAGTAAAGAACAGAAAATACAAAAGCCACTAAAATAAAATGCTTAGAAAAAAGGATTTCTACTGAAACTCTTTATATGAATTCTCATAGTATGTATATTTATAATAGATAATAAGTGGAAAATATACACCAAAAGACAAATGACAAACGATATGCTATATTCATAAATTAGATTAGTACATAGTAAAATAATTAATCTGCTATCTGATGCAATGACAAGGATGAAAATAAATTATTGAGAGCAAAAAATTACTTTTATTCTGTATCAGATATTTATATGAAATTTGAAATTAGTCAAATTAATATATAGTAGAAAAATGCAAGTTTTGTCATCATGGATGATTGTTGAGAAAGTGTTATTTTAATTGCATAAAATAATCTTATTATTGTGGAGAATGCAGTTACTAAAATGGAGTAATAATACCAAATGTTCTAACATAAGCTTATAAGAAGAGAGAAAGCAGTAGGGAATAAATGTTAATTTTAGTTACAATTTTCTAATACTTCAGATATGTGATATGGCATTGAGTGTTCCTTCTGTATGGAAATGTCTGATATAATATCGGAAATAGTCTTTTCATTTTCAAAAAGATGGGCAATGTTTTTCTTTTTAATCAAGGCATAGACTTCCATTGTGTCTATGTACAATATTTTATTGATCCATTCATCTCCTGAGGGTCATGTGGGCGGTTACCTATCTTAGCTTTGGTAATAATGCTGCTATAAAAATAGTTGTGCTGCTAACTTTAGTATAGACTTGTTTGTGATCATTGGGTAAATGCCCAAATGTGGGATTGCTTGGTCATAGGGGATCTCGATGTGGATCTTTTGAGGAAGTGCCATACTACTTTCCAAAGTGATAGAACAAATTTACACTCCCATCAACAGTGCAGTATGGTTTGCTTCTGTCCACATCCCTTCAGTATCTGTTGTTATTAGAGTTCTTCATTATACTCATTTTAACTGGGGTGAGGTGGAATCTCAATGTTGTTTTGATTTGCATTTCGTTTATGGCAAGAGAGGTTGAGCATTTCTTCCTGTGTCTATTGGACATTCACATTTCCTGTTCAGAGAAGTTTATCCGTAAGTCTTTAGCACACTTATTATTGGGAAGTTGTATCTTTGAGGATTTGTTTTTGGGAATTTAATATTTTGAGTTCCAGGTATATTGTAGGTATAAGACCTGTGTCCACTGTATGGCTAGTAAAGTTCTTCTCCCATTCCATGGGCTTTTGATTAACCTTGCTAACTATGTCCTTTGCCATGCAGAAGCTATGCAACTTCATGCAGTCCCATTTTCCCAAACTTTCTTAGATTTGCTGTGTCTCTGGGTCTCTATTAATAAATGTTCTGCTTGGAAAAAATTATATTAAGTGAAGTAAGCCAGGCCCAAAGAAACATAGGTCCCATGGTTTCGCTTATTTGCAATAACTTATATGTCAGAGACAAGCAGAAAAGATCAGATAAGATGATATTAATCAAAATCAAGCCCAAATTAAGGACTCAAGTGTTTTTTTTTTACTTTCTTGCTACTTTTTTCTGTTTATAAGTTCCTCTTGATCTTTTTATTCCTTTGTATGTCCCTTTCCCCTCCCCAGTGTGTAACCTTTGTTTGCACTGTATTTGATATTAGTATAATTTGGTCAGGGGAAGGGAGTAAACAAACTGTTTAAATAGGATGCAGGTGGACCTTTTGCAACAATGAGATGTACAAGACGATATGTCCAAAAACAATCTTTATAACTTTGGCAAGCAGGGAGGAAGGAGCGGAAAGATAGATGAGATGGGTGGGGACGGGAAGAGGGTAAATGGGAAGGGACTGGATTGGGAAACAAAGGAGGAGGCAATTACTCTTGAAAATAAATATACTCATTAATTCATTCATGTAATTGTAACGTCTCTCTACAGCATTTTTACAATAAAAAATTCTTTAAACAACACAAATAGTAACAAAAACCAAATTTTTCTCTAATACCCACGGTTGTGAATATCATTTTCATGTTTCATGAGGTGGCCACTGGTAATAACAAACTATATTTTCTTCATAAATGAAAATAAATGTCCTTCCTCCCACGGTATATCCTGTATTTTCACTGTATTTGATGTTGGTATAATTTGTGGAGGGAAAGGGAAAAAACTATTTGTTTAAATAGGGATAGAGTTGGACCCATTGCAACAATACGATGTATAAGACGTTATGTCGAAAAACGAACTTTACAAATTTACAAATTTGGAGGATACAAAGGGGGGGGTCCAGGGTCGTAGGGGGTGGGAGGTGGAGATGGGAAGGGAAGGGAAGGGAAAACAAAGGAAGAGGAAAAAGTGCTTGATAAGAAATATACTCATTACTTTGCTCATGTAATTGTAAACCTTCTGTATGGTATTTGGACAATTAAAAAATAAAAATAAATAAATAAATTCACCTTGCTTGAGACTTTTTTGATGTCATCATATCAGAAGAAAAAGTGAACCACTATGAGGATGAAACTTAGAAAGCAGCATCTCTCTTTAATTTAAGTTCCAATGAATATTCATGCTTGTATCATGAGCCCTTCTCTGTTTGAATTAACCTTAGGCCAAGGACATTAGACACACAAAAAAAATAAGCAAAAATAAGAAAGCTTCTGAAAATCTATAACCCAACATCAAAAGGAAGGAATGCTATTATTGAAAGCCATAAGTGAATTATTTTTAATGCTTAAATCTGAAAATTGGCTTTTAAATTTTAGCAAGTTTAGAATATTAAATTGCATATGAGTTATAACTAAGATCTAAGTACAAATTCACATAACATTGTGATACAACTAAATAATAAATATTCGTCTTTTATTAAAAATTTACTAAGCTGGTAGATATCAAATAAGGAACTCTGATGTTTTCTTAATTGCTCGATATGTTGGCAATGGGTGAATAATATGAGAATTGTCAGGTCAGATCAGATTAATTTTCCGTTTTCCAAAGGAGCTACAATAAAATACTCAGATTAATTGGAAAGATTAAGTAAAATCATAGATAAAATGATAAAAATGTATACTTTAGGGTCATTTTCATGGTGACCTGAGACGGATGTGAAATGTTGCCATGATAATATTGTAAATTTCTGTCTGTAAATTCAGATTACATAAATATAAACCAGTTTTCCTATAATAAAATGTAAGTTCAATCAATTTCATTCATCTTACTATTTGCCATAATTCTCCTTATTATTAAAATATATTTTTGCAATTTTTCATAAGGAACTGATGGGATAGTCTTGAAATTATTTCATTTTCAACATTATGCTGGAAAAGAATTTGAAATGGCAGATGCTACTCAGAATTTCTTGTGAAAGATTCTATGGCATTTTGGAGTACCACAGAACCTGTACATCAAACGATGAGACACAGTATTCGACTTAAAAACTGGAAGTAGCAGAAAAGTGATTGTAAAGTTTATTGGCCAGCTGTACACTATTTTTACAATTAAAAAAAAAAACAGCTAATGAATGCCATTGTTTTAACTCATTTATCAGCTGTTTTTATTGTAAAAATACTGTACAGAGGGGTTTCTGTTATATGAGCAAGGTAATGAGTGCATTTCCTATCAAGCATTGTTGCCTTCTTCTTTGTTTTTCCCCTACAATCCCTTCCCACCCAACTCCACAAATTACCCCCCTGCACAAAATTTGTAAAGTTCATTTTCAACATAATATCAAATGACTATAAATTTTTTGAAATTTCCTGTCAACCACTATTCTACTAAAAGTTGAATACAACTCAATATTCTGAAGGAAAAAAATTGATGTCACTTAATCACTACATTCCATTTCATAGTAACTCAGTGTGGAAATACACAAATGGCATTACCATTTGTCTTTGTCCCTTTGCCCAAAACTTCCTTACTCTACATTTCTGTCCTTGCTCTGATTATTTTTTACAACTTTTGCAAAACAGAATTGGGATACCGTAATCACTAGAGTAGGGATGTGTATATATATATATATATATATATATATATATATATATATATCAGCTTGTCCTTTTACTATCCATTCCCTGCTTTCCTCTTCTTACAAATTATAAACCTTTGCAAACCTGCCAAAAACAATCACACTAAATCCAAGACAATCACACTAAATCCCACTTATCAGAACAATGGAGCTGAGCTGTGCACTATTGACTCCATGTATATACCTGCCATTGTAAACTTTCTACATATTGGATGGGGAATTCTGCACGTTTCAAACCGATTAGGTGGAATTCAAAGAAACAATTCTGAAGACGGTAAAATTCTTAAAAATTTTAAAAAGAGAACTCTGAGTCTTGGACTCCTCTGTTATTAGGTAAATACTAGTATGAAACTCAACTTATATCTGTGCTTTTGGAGATCACCCTATGTTAATGTATTTGACTTTCTCAAACTGGGTCAGACATTTGTTAATTGTAAGTAAATGGAAACAAATACACATACTTTCTCATATGTTTTATCATTTCATAATTCATTTTCATCTGTTTTAAACAAGGGTCAAAATGCCTACTAAAGAAGACTTGCCACTATCTGCTATTTACTAAATTAGAAGAGCGACCTGGCTTCAGCAAGCATTTTGTCAATTTCAAAATGTAAAATATTGTAAGGGGCTGATGAGTCCTCTTATTAAAGTACATAACTATGCTGCTCATCTTCACTTTCTCTTTATTCCTCACAAACAGTATAAAATATACATGTGTAAGCAATCAGTTTAATGGAGTTTCTTTTCCTTTTTCTGTCCCCCCACTTTTGGTCTAGAGTTTTCAATCATCCTGAGTTGATTTGTTTTGCCTTTTCATTCTTTCCCTAATTGTTACACTCACTATCTTTTCTGTATCGTGTAGGTTGATAGATCCTAATGAGTGTATTCCTTCTCTCGTTTTGATTATGATCTAAGGGACCTCTTTTCAACTTGTTAAGTCTGGCTATGGAGTCACACTCCTATTCATATTATCTTCCTGCCAGACTTCTACATGCTTGTGTCAAACTTCATCTTAATTACTTGTCAATCTGGATATTTTGCCAAGAATTGGTCCAATACATGAACTTGATTTCTTACATTTATTTATTATCTATTTTCAAATTAATAACATGCCCCTAGTCCCCGGTCTTAACCTTCTTAAAACTTTAGGTTACATATTCAAGGCTAACATTGAGGCACTTGGCTACTTCTTACATCAATAGTTTACTAATGTTTTATTATTTCCTCCCAAAAGATTCCAAAACAAAAGTACCATAAAATTTACTTTACACAAAATACATTTCATATATATTGAAAAGTCCTTATATTTCACAGGATTATCTTATTTCTCACAAACTAACAACTTTTTGAGTAATCTGGGTGGTATGGGCATAATGTCCGGTATGTGATAAGAAATTCAAAAATGATCTTAAAATATGATTTTATTAAATATTTAATAATTTTTATGACTATTTTTAGATTTCTGTTGTTTTTTGTTTATTTGATTTTTGCCTGCCAAGAGATGTCAATCCAGGGCTTGTGCACAGTCACTGAGCCCGTTTTGTTCAAGGCTAGTGTTCTGCCCCTTGATCTTTAGCACAACTTCTGTATGTTTCTGAGGAGTTAATTGGAGATACGAATCTCATCATCTTTTCTACCCAGGCTGGCTTCAAACTGAGATCCTCAAATCTCAGCTTCCTGAGTAGCTATCACTATAGGTGAGAGCCACTGCCATCTGAATAATTTTCGACCTTTTTTATTTTTAGGAACAACAAAAAATTTAAATACATAATATTTGGAGAAGTGTTAGGAAGATGGGGGAGGAGATGCTGCAGTCTAAACAAGCTCTTGAATAGAAAGCAGTTTTAGTGTAACAGTGAACAATCCTAGGCCAGATAATTACACCAAGTGTGCTATAACAGTAGAGATCGTTTTGCCAGAGAGGAAAATCCAGGCAAGGAGATAGATCTGAGCACTTCCTGGCAGCCACAGGTGTGGTGGCAGTGGCCATAGCCACCATACCGCAACAGAGTACAGGACAAAGGTGCCAGAGGTGGCCGGCAAGCGAATTCTGGCCGGCAAGCGAATTCTACTCAACACCAGCAAGAACAGAAAAGGAGCAGATATCTTCATCCTGCAGATTGCACAACAGAGAAGACAAACGAACCAACACTCCGGAGGTGTGAGTAGAAGCTTGAAATCCTCACTCCTTTTTAGGGTGCAGAGGAGGGATGGTCACCCATCCATCATCTCACTACTGGAGATCTCCATCTTTGATAGTAACAAAGGCCTGGCTGAGCTGCTAGCACCGATTCAGGCCTTGGGAATAAACAAGAAAGTCAGTTAGCAGGTCACAGGAATCAGCCCACACCTACCAGGCTCAACTCCACCCAGGAAAAAGTCACCCAGCCCAGGCAGATGAAAATGCACCCCCAGGAGTGGCTTTCTACTGGGTAAACAGAGGCTGCCACCCCCTACAACCGCCTAGAAAATCAATTGAAATTCAGTAAACATAAATCCTGGGAATGGCTCCAGGCTGGGCTCTGTGACACAGTAAAATATTTCTCAACTAATATTATGTTTTTGAAGATAATTATTTGTAAGCATTTTCTTTTATTCATGGCAGCTAGAAAAAACCTACTATATCACAAGTTTTACTATCTCTCACTATCTCCACATTCATCCTTCAAATCCTCCTTAATAAACTCTGAAGTAATGCCTGCTGGTATGGTAAGATTTGGATAATAGATATGATAGTGGTAAAGTCTTCTTCATATGAGTACATGTCTACAATAGGCAGTCGTGAATTTTGAGAGGTCATTTGAGGAGGTTCTTCTACTGCTCTATAATCACCCTGATTGAAACTTAATATATAATGTCCAAATTTATGATTTCTATTCATATGATCACTGTAATTACAAAGAATGAAAAGTGCACATAAAGTGAGTGTACCAATAGAACCTAGATGATGGGTAGGCAAGGGCAAATAGATATAAGCAGTAGGACATTTTTATATGTGAGTTAGAAAGGGTAAGAATTCCACCCAGATTTCAATTCTACTGAACCACAGCACAATTCTCAGGAAGTCTAAAAAGGAAAAGTTAGGGCATGCTGTGGTATCTTCACTTTTGAAATTTGTTCTTTCTGGGAGCCATCATGTGGGATGGTGTTCAATAAACTGAGTAAGTTTGACAAATAAATTATGATTATTCTGGGGAGGGAGATGGGAAAGCAATGGAAGGGAAAAAAGGAGGTGGCAATAATGCTTGACAAGAAATATACTCATTATCTTGCCCATGTAATTGTAACCCCTTTATATGGTATTTTCACAATAAAAAATATGGTTACGTAAATATACAATAAGTAGATCCCCATCCCGAAGGCACACTGGAAGCAAGAGACAACAAGATTAGACATTCCTGCTTGAGGTAAGCTTTCTTTCTTCAGAGGGTAAGGTTAATTGCTCTCCTTGGTGAGACTCATTCATATTGTCATATTTAATGATAGGTTCAATTTATTTTCAGCTTGTAGCATGTACTAGTTTATTTTCTTCCTTTCTAAATAACATACATTGTTCTCCGATTCTCTAAAATACAGTGGTTTGGCTTTTGACATATTAATTGTCCTATAAACATTGCTGTATTTATTATAACTCCAAGCAACTACATACTTAAGTGAAGATATTTTCTAACTACGGAACTGAAAAAGAAATCTCACAATATAAGCCTCAATATTTTCTCACTTTCCTCGTACTTTTACTTTACATCTTTCATCAGGACTGGTTAAGTCATATTTCCTAGCTGTTAATCAAGTTGCAAGACCATGGTATATTTTCAGTAAATGATATGATACTGGTACAGGAATCTTCATAGGTCTACTGGGCCACAGTGGATTATTGATAATTTTGTGGAATAATTTGCAGGTAATTTATGCTGTTATCCATAATCTAGAAATATTATACAAAGTTCAGTCATCAGAATATAAAATGCTGAAATAGTTATTTTTATCTGTATGAGACATTGGTTGCATAAAATCAAGCCTATCTTTGTGTCAATTTGGCTGTGTGTCCTCAAAATATTCACAAATTAGTTCCATGGAATTAAACCAATAAACATACACTAATTTCTATGGAACACTAATTTATATGTAACTTCCTAATGAGGACGTTACAGGTAAGCTTCATTTGTAGCACAAGTCCTATAAAACGTCGTCCTTTTACTATGCTGAATGTACTATCTCTCTCATGGTGTAGTCAACAATTCTTCGTAACATGGCATTCCCATAGAATGACTGAGTTTTGTAAATAGATCTCCTTCAGTTTTGCATTTTATCATACATAAATCTCTTCATTGATGACAACTTTTTCAGTCATGTTTATAAACCAAATAATTTGCTCAATCCTTTCTTCCTTGCAAGTGCAAGTCCTTACAATCCTATCCAGCCTGTTTCATGAATTATTGCAATTGAACTTAAGTAACAAAACATGGCAAAAAGTGGCATAATTTTATTTTCTCTTTGAGGCTTTACAACCATTTTTGTAATTATTTTTTTTCTAATACTTTGTTTTATGGAAATAGATTAGTGTCTTCCATATACTCTCTTATATCTTACTCAAAGTAAAATATGCTATCCTAGGGCTTGAATTCAAATCTCATCTTGCACTTAAATGAGTATTTGTTTCTCTCCTGGACATTATGGTTGAGAACATGTTAGCCCCAAAATTTGGGGCTAAAATCACGTACTGTCAAAATAATACAAAATTGTCACAACAGAAATACAATTTTCATCTGGAAATCATTTTCTTATTTGAAATGAAAAAGAAAATATACAATGACTAAAAAGCGAACTGCTTCCTTTCTAAACACAAGCAATAATTTGAATTGAATGTGACTATATAATTGCAGAAAAAATCGTACATGCGCTGATAATCTCTTCTTATTTATCAGAACGTTTTAAATGGAATGACTAAACCGCAAAAGGACAATCCTTCACAAAAGAGTTTTAGTGTCATTAGTAAAGTACTATTTTCAGATTCTGGTATCTCTAGCAACCACTATGATTAACCTTGTTAGTTATTTCCTGATTACAGAATATGTGTTAAGTTCTTTTTCATAGAAACGATATAAATATTGTTTTGTCCTATTCCTTTGGAAAAGATGGTCCAGTCCAAAAAGCACTCTTTATTTTGAAACACTTCTCCTATGTAAAACTAAGTTTTAATATATAAATAGAGGATGAGTAAGATCAGAAAAGTTTTATATTTCTTATCCAATAAATCTGAAAAATTCTCTGAAAGGGGACACATTGTTTTCAGGGAGTCAGACAACTGGTCTTCATAATTTCTTTAAGGCCATGATGAAAATACCTCTCTGAAGAGGAAATGAGATTAGTCAATAGCCACTTGAAGTAATGCTAAATTTCTCTAGCCATAAAGAAATTCTAAATAAAAACAATATTAATATTCCACCTTATCCCAGTTAGAATGGCTATAATAAATAGTCTAATAATGACAGATGCTTCAGCTGGAGATGTGGCTCCAAAGGAACCCTACCGTACTGTTGGTGGGATGGTAAACTTGTTCAAACGTTCTAAAAAGCAGTATAATGTTCCTCAAAATATTATGCATAGAGCTCTCCTATGATTCAGCAATCCTACTTTTGGACACTTAACTACTTGATCACTAGCAAGGCCTTTGTGAAGCTACCAGCACAACTATATTTATTTCAGTATTATTCACAAAATGTAAGAAATACAACCAACACTAATGACCTTCAATAGATGAGTTAGATGAGTGGTTCAAAAAATATGGCCAATCTATACATTTGTATGTACATATGTATGGAGATAGCAATTCTATGTTTCTAACAGACAGGAGGACACTGTCCCTTTGGTTAAGAAATGGAAAGACTTGTAAAAATCATATTAAGTTGTGTAACCCAGTCCCAAAGAAATTTAGGTCCCATGGTTTCCCTTATTTGCAATAATATTATTCATATAATATAATCTTACTAGATGAGCTGAAATGCTCAAAACTGATACACCTATGATCATATAAAATAATGCTAAGTGACATGAACTCCAAAATATGAAGGCAAAAGAGCTGTCTTTATAGATTTTGTTTTAAATGTCCTCGGTTATTTTATTTTATTGTTGTCTCCTTTGTTTGATCTTTTCCATATGGCATATCTCCTGTTGACACTGTACTAAATTTTGGTACCATTCATCATGTTTATATATTTGTCTGATCTGGGGAAAGGAAGGGGTGTAATAAATGCCTGAATTATGGAACAGGATGACATATTGCAACTAGAATTACCACAAGACAGTATATTAGAAACGAACTTTACTTCTTCAGAAGGGGTATGCAGAGGAGTGAAGAAGTTGAGGTGGGAAGGGATAGTGGGACATCAACAAGTGAAATTGTAAAATTGACCAAAATGTACTGTACTCGTTGCCTTATTCATGTAACTGGAATCCCTCTGTACAGAAACTTTACAGTAAAACTTTAAAAAAAATATGCTGAATATTTTATGATTGTGATTTCTTAAAATCCCTCTTGTACCTAGAAGTGCATAAAATTATATCATCTGGTGAAATTTCTGAAATCCCAAATTTTAGAAAATATTCCACAGCCTGTTTCAGATCTTGGAAAGTTTCCCCATCTAACACTCATGTCCACCTCCTCAAAGAAATGTTGTACAAAGCAAAATTGATGAAAACTTTCTACTCGTAAGTATGAATCCCACTTTCAACTATATATCTCTAAGTTACTTGCTTTCATTTTCTTGTCCCTTGAATGAATGACACAATATGAGTGTTGATAAACTCTCCCTTCTTTTGGATGGACATTGCAATGTGATAGAAGAAAAGAATCTAATTTTGATTTTGGTTTTGGTTTGGGGCTTGCGTCTATTCTTTTTGCCTTAGGGTGCTTTCAATTTAAAATCTCCTTGTATGCTTCTTATTTCCTGACATATGTCTTCTCATTTCAAATCAGAATGCATTTGACAACATTTTCAGGAGGCGATGGAGGCATTTTGGGTATTAATAAATATGAGGTCAACATTAAGATTTGATTAAACTTTAATTGTTTTTCACTTTTCTACCTAAATCAATCGAATTCCATACTTTAGAACAGTAAAAACGTTGATAGTTCTTTAACACACTGTATTCGTTTTAGCATTGAAGAATTGGTACAATCTAACGTCCAGAAAAATATTGTATATATGGACTCTTACATCATGCTCATACTTTCAAAATTTTTTTCAGTAAATGGTATAAAGAACTTAAAGAGATCAAATAATTCACAGCGCAAAATTGTTATATGTGATAAAGTTACCTCTACCACATACAGAATAATCAGATATTTTGAAGATCCAATGCGTTTTATGGTTATCAGTTATAAGGGACAAAACAAATAAGTCTGAACACAGAAGACATGAAGAGTATTTTGAAATTTACTATACTAGTCAAACTAACAACAGTTAAAACTTAAAACTGCCGTGAGAAACACTTTCAGGTGATACTTCTAAGGCATAGTTACCTCTCCTAACATTATTAACTTCCCAAATACAACCATCATGTAATTTGGTCGAAGACTTCGAGATCATTCATCTAACATATTTTCAGGTATTTTGATATCATTTCTTTCTTGTATTTTGGGATGATTAAAACTTGAAGACCCGAACTTTTGTGTAAGTCTTTTTGGATCAAAATCAATTGACTAACAGAACCCAAATATTGTTTGATTGATTCATTGTAATATGAGGTGATGAATGCATGAATGTCATAACAGGCATGATTTCAAATATAATCATCGATATTAAAAGTTCAAATACTCCTTCACAATGTACTTCGCTCAATTTCCAGTGATAGTCATCAGGGTCATTATGTTGTGATTTCCACAAAGTATTTCCTTGAAGAAGGGATATATATATATATTGCTTCTGTAATATTAAAAATATATGCCAACAAACAAAAAGCATGAAGTATTGAAAAGAAAGGAGTCAAGGAAAGCAGCTCCCTACCTCTCTGTTTTTTCAGAGACTGATACACAACCTAAATATACGATATACTTTGGCTTAAAATCAATGTAATAATTATTTTTCAAAGTTGGTCTTTGTGAGAATGTTGGAATAATTGTTTTAGTTATTTTTTCTACTTTGAGTCAAAGATAAATTACAATCCTCTAATATACATTTAGGGGAAATGCTAAGAACACTATTACCTGCATATTTTCAAAATATTGATTTGCTATAAGCAAATTCTACCCAAATTTCATAATAGCATACATTTCCATAAAATATTTGGAAATCAATTTTACAACTGGGTTAATTAATTACTACTTGCTTTTTCCTTAAAGTCTTTCATTTTTCATGAATCTGTTGTCATGTACATCTTTCTTTCTGAAATTACTTATTTTTGGATTGTATTGCACTGAAAACCTCAATTTGGGAATTGGACTGGTTCTTAAGTATATTTTCTTTTTCTAAATCTTATTTTCTTGAAAAGATCCTGTACACAGGAATTACAGATACGAAAGTAAGGCAATAGTACATTATTAGTTAATCATTGTTACCACTTCCTTTATGGTTGTCTCACAGTCCCTCCCTTCTCCAAATCCCACACTCTTCCCATCCACCCTTTCCTGCATTCGAAGAGATCAAATTCTTCTCCAATATACTCTCCTGTAGTACCATTGTTGCAATAGGTCATCCTACATCCTCTTTTCAGTGCTTTGTTATTCCCCTTTTCCTTCCTAGATTAGACAAATGTATATGGTAGATACAGGTTACAAAAATCCTTTAAGGTGCCAAAGGGAGATATATCATAGGGTGAAAAACAAATAAGGGAAACACAAATAGCACATAATAAATTAAAAACAATAACAACAGAGA
Organism: Dipodomys spectabilis; assembly: GCF_019054845.1. Lineage (NCBI taxonomy): Eukaryota > Metazoa > Chordata > Mammalia > Rodentia > Heteromyidae > Dipodomys > Dipodomys spectabilis. The sequence goes on along the minus strand of NW_024871210.1, from coordinate 5,458,921 downwards.
ACTGTTGAGTCGATATCTTGGTTTCGTTTCACTAATCAACATCTTTTATAGAAATATGTTCATAATCTTTGATCTGTTCAGCTCATCTGAGATGATTATCCTATATGGGTACTAATCACTGCAAATAAGGGAATCCATGGAGCCTAAATTTATTTGGAACTACCTTACTTAACTTGATATGAATTTTTCCCCAGTTCTTTCAATTTCCTAACAAGTGGGCATGTCGTTCTTTCTGTAGGAAGCGTAGAATGCATACACACACACACACACACATACACACACACCCTCTCACACACACACACCATATTTTCTTGATCCACTTGTCTACTGAAGGTATTATGTTTGCTATCATATCTTAGTCAGGTTGAATAGTAATGCAACAAAAATAGATGTGTTGGTAGCTGTAATATGGCCTTGTTTGTTTTCAACTGGATAAATGCAACTAAATGAGATTGCTGAATCATAGGGGATCTCTATTTGTAGTCTTTTGGCAAATGTGCATATTGCTTTCCAGAGTGGTTGAATCAGTTTACACTGTCACCAATGATGACCACATTCCCTTCCGCAACTGTTATTAATTTTCTTGGTCAAGACATTCTAATATTGTGAGGTGGAATCTCAATATTATTTTGATTTGCCAGTTTCTTTTGATTATGCCAGCAAAGTTCAGTATTTCTTCCTGTATCTATTGGACATTCTTACTTTATGTTCAGAGTAGTTCCTTTTTAAGTCTTAGTACACTTGCTGATGGTCTGATTGTTTCTTTGAGGATTTGTTTTGGGGAATTAATCTTTTGAGTTCTAAGTATAATTTAGATATGAGGCCATTGTTTGGTTTGTAGCTACTACTAAAGATGTTCTCCTAATTTTTGGATTATCTATTGACCTTACTAGCTATGTCCTTTGCCATGCAGAAGCTCTAGAGTTAGGTGCAATGTGATTAGTCCAGCTTCTCTTTTATTTGCTGTATTTCTGGGTTTAGGAAGAACCATGATGGCACTGTCCCAAGATGATGAATATCATGACAGGAGCAACCATTTTGAAAGTGAAAGGATGGAATAAAATCTACCAAGAAAATAGCCCACATAAACAGGATGAAGTTGAGATCCTAGTATCCAATAAAATGGAATTCGAATTAAAATTATCAAAAAGAGATAAAGAAAATCACTAAATATTACTTAAGGCATTTGTCCTTTCGGAAGATATTACAATTCTAAGTATCAATTCAACAAAAACTGAGCGCACAAATTGATTGAGGAAGCACTGCTCTAAGTTCGGGAGGGAAGAGAAATAAAGAAACACTGAAATAAGGATATAGGAGGACTCAATGTAACAATGATATGTACAAGACGCTAACTTGAAAATGAATTTTACAACTTTGTCCAGTGGGGGAAGAGGGAGAAATTGGAGGGGGATGGTAGGGGTTAAACACGGAGGATTAACAATGCTTGATAGAAAATGGAATCATTTCCTTGCCATGTAAGTGTAACTCCTCCCCACCTCTCTCTATATATGTATATATGTATGTATACATATGCATTTGTTTCTATACATATTACATTCATATGTATATATGTACATATATATCTTTTCAATAACAAATGTATTGGTTCTTCTCTCATTTGATTGCAATTTACACCAACTTTGTAAATAAACCAGAGTCATTTCTGAATCATAACTATCAAAATCCAATATATCTAGATTGTTCTTTGAATATCAAATGTATCACATATAGTTGCCTTTTCAGTTGAAAGGTTACAGCTACATCATTGTGACTGGATTAGATGTACTCTGATCCTTCTTGGCAATGTAACATGACACAACTTTAATATAATGTCCAATTTTAAACTTAATTGTAATGGAGATACTTTGGGAAAAAAACAAAATCCATGAACCTGAAAATCTCAAATTATTTCTACTTCCTAATATAAAAAAAACAAGTGCATCATTAGAATCAGGAAATCTCATGCCAGTTTGTTCTTCAAATTTTCCAAACAGTGCATCAAAAATATACCCAATGCACATGTCAAATATAGATACAAATATAACTTGAGGTGTTATTTTTTTTCTCTTTAGAAGCCAATACTTTGTCTTGAAGTAATAATTCAAGTGTTGCTAACAAAATAATGCTATTACTCCTGGCTTTACACAATAAAGACAGAATCAAGTGCTGAATAGTCCAGTAAGGTTGATCACCAAAAAAGTAATACATCCAGTGTCAGCCATATCTTGTCTTGAATCTTCTATTTTTTTGTTGTTGTTTAGCATTATTGGTAACAGATTGATCTGAATCAGTAAAGAAGCTCAGTATCTCAGTTTTCTTGATTCTTGATAATAGGAATAGGATTTGCAGGACAGCAGGGAAAGCAGAAAGACCTGTATTTGATGATTTCTCTCATATTTTATTTTTCCTGGAACTTACTTTTTTGTGAGGCCTTTGCCTGGGAAGGGAAACTTTCCCCAGGAGTAGAGTTAAGCCTCACATATCAGTTTCCTTTGACCTTTTGAATGGCTCCTGTTGTCCTCTTACACATCCAGAATTATGTGCTAGTTCCTCTGGCCTAGTCTTTGTTAATATCTACTCTAGTGATTGAGAAGGGCTACCTTCCCACCACTGTTCTAAAAGGAGTTAGGATGTCTTGTGTGGTCTTTAAATATTATTAAGATTAATCTTGTGTTTTGTGTCCTAATCCCAATGTGCTACTCACACCTTTCCCTTAGTTTCCGGGCCCTCCACAGTCTGCTATGGTCTGTGATCAGCAGGAAGATTACAACTCCTTTTCAGTTCATGGTGGTGGTGAATAGAATATGCTTACACATGGTTTTAGAATTTATCCCAGGGTCTGTCTGTTGATATGGCAGCTCCGGCTGTGGACACCTGAATGTTATTGAATCTGTCTCATTCACCAAGCTTTCTGAGTTGTTTCTCTCTGGCTAAACTGTACTATGATGACACCGCTAGGTCTAGCCTTGGACTTTTCTCTGGTTTCAACTCAGATCTTATCCCCTAGCTTCTTCTCCCTCATCTTCCTCTGTAATGTGTTGCTGTTTTTCTAAACGTACTATGTGAAGCTATTTTTTCACTTGCTTTATATATTAATTTCCTATGTTTTATCCAATGTTGTCACTGTATTTGAAAACCAATCCAACAACAAGCCTCAGAAAACAACATGTTCAAAGTAAACTTTATACCATGTGGGAGGGGATACATTGAAATACAAGAAAAATTTGAGGAAAATGAAGAGTGGGTATGAACATATGATCAGTAAAGTACCTACTGCCTTACATATGAAAATCTAATCCCTCTGTACATCACCTTGACAACAAGATTGAATTTATTGATGAAATCATACATATACTCTTTTTAATTCTCATAAATGCACATTAGATAGTAATGTCGATAAGTTTGCAGTCCATATACAGACACATGGATATAGTTCTTTTCTCTTTACAGCCAAACATGGATAGAAATGACAGATTTGACGCTATTTCTCAAGATATTAAGCCATCATTTACAAATTAACGTTGAATTTTTTTCAAATATGTCTGCATCAATCCAAACAACATTTGGAATTACATATGAAGAGTAATCCTGTTGCTCAAATATTCCCATAATTAGAAACACGCATATTTTAACACCTATCATAAATGTGAGCAATATGCTCACATGCCAAACTTCTTTTTTGTAGTCAAATACTTCAACTCTACTGATTATATAAGAATCCTATTCTCTAATAAATACTTTGGCAAGGAATATCTTCCTAAAATGTGCTTCAAAGGCTATTACATATAGCAGTAGGAATTTTGTGTCCCTGGAATGAAAGTCAAATATAAAATGGTGGGAGGAGGCACTCTGAGATGTTGAAAAAATGCTGCAGAAATTTTACATCATTTCCAAAGATATTAGCATTAAAGACTTCTATCCAAATTTCATGTTGCTTCCTCCTGAAGAGGAAACCCAGATATCAATGATTCAGGAAAATGAAAATTTTCAGAGATATAGAGCTAAGATGAATAACCATGTTCATAAAATTTTTGAAGATAATGTGGGTAATTATTTTGAATTGAACTGGATACATTCATGGAAGTAAGATTATTTTAGAAGATTTATTTTGTCAACACTGCATTTCAAGAACAAATTTAACTGTAAAATTGTGTTGTCATTTATCTCTTTGTTATAAGGTTAGGCAAATATTCTACAGTCAATTTTATATCTAATGAAACGTATTTCCCAATATCATTCCTTTTTTGAAGAAAATTTCTTTGGTAAGGAATTACTTTTACTCCAGGCTGGACAAAATTACTACTTAATGACATTCAATATCCCTCACTATCTCTACATTTATTATTCTAATAATCCGTAAGAGACTCTGAAGTAATTTCTCTTAGGCCAGGGGAGAGCATGCTAAGATTTTTTAAATAGCCGGATATGGGCTTGACATTGAACATATGAGTAAATTTTCAGAACTATATGAACCAAAAATAAACAAACCATGTACAATGGTTATATAGCATACTATTCAAAATAAACTACTTCCTTCCTAACTACAAGCAATTTATTGGATTCAATTTGGACTCTGAAATTTAAGAAGAACATTATATTTGGGGTGAGAATCATTATTTATTACCAGAAGATTTTAAACATAAAAAGTAGATCTAATATACTTGGCATTCTTGTTCCACAATTTCTATTATTGAGAGGGTATAATGATATTTTCCTTCATTTTAAAATTTTCAACAGAGTAAAAATGTATTCATTCAATTTATGCTGAATGGAATGTGCATATATAAGTACTTGTAGATTTATTTTGTACATTTCTCTGATCAATACTCTATTTTAATAAAATTACAGAAATATGGTTCATACTAAATTAGGAATAGGCATCTTATTCCATTGCATATATAAGTATATATACATATATGTATCTATATACATATATATATATATATACATGTGTATGTATATGTATATTCATATATATATATATATATATATATATATATATATATATATATATATATGAATTCTATGCCTACATCATAAATAATCACATCACCCCCATTTGTTAAAAATGGAAAAACTTGCAAAAAATTATATTAGGTGAAGTAAGCCAGGCGCAAATAAATATCGGTCCTATGATTTCCCTTATATGCAACATCTAGTATAGGTCAAGGACAAGCAGAGAAGATGAAAATCTATGCACATATAACCAGATAAGTTGATGTTAAGTGAAATATACCCCAACCCAGGGCCAAATACTGTTTTCTTGCTTACTATTGTTTTCAACGTATCTCAAATACACTGTGTGATTTTTTTTATTTCTCTTGTAATGTCTTTCCCCACGGTATAAACTGTTTTCACTGTATTTGACGTTGGTGCCCTGCACCTTGTTTGGGGAGGGAAAGTGATATAACAAAATGCTGAAACAAGAATACAGTTTGACCCATTGTAGCAATGAAATATACAAGACACTGTTTTGAAAATAAACTTTAAAACTTGGGGAGTGGAGGGAAGAATAAGGGAGGTGGAGAAGGAAGGTTTGGCATGGGAAACACAAAGGAGGAGGTAACAATACTCCAGGAAATGTACTTATTCTTTACTAATTTAACTGCAACCCCTCTGTACACTATTTATCTATAAAAAATTGTTTGAAAAGAATTAGTTTGTATTTCACATTACTTTATTCACTGTTTTTCCATATAAATGTTAAAATAATTGCATTGAATGACAAAATAGGCACGTGAACATGATCAACTTAAGGAAATATAAATTTTTTCAAGCCTTTCCATTCTTTCTGAAGGAGGCATGGTATTCCATTGGGTATATATACAACATTTTCTTAATTCACTCATCAACTGTGGGTCATCTGGGTTGGTTCTATATCTTAGCTATGATCAATAATGCTGTAATAAACATAGTTGTGCTGCCAGCTTTAGTATGGTCTTGTTTGTGATCATTTGGGTAAATGCCCAAAAGCGCTATTGCTGTGTCATAGTGGAGCTCTATGTGGAGCCTTTTGAAGAACTCCATACTAGTTTCCAAACTTGTTGAACAACTTTTCACTCCCACCAACAATGAAGTAGGGTTCCCTTATGTCTACATTCCCTGAAGCATCTCTTGTTAGAATTCTTGATTATAGCCATTCTTACTGGAGTGAGACGGTATCTCAGTGTAGTTTTGTTTACATTTATTTTATGGCAAGAAGAGTTCAAGCATTTCTTCATGTGTCTATTGGACATCCTCCTTGTCTCTTCAGGTAAATTTCTATGTAAGTCATTAGCCCACCTGTTTATTGGGCAGTTGTTTCTTTGAGGATTTGTCGTTGGGGGATTTATATTAAGTGAAGTAAGTCAAACCCAAGGAAACAGTGGTCCCATAGTTTCCCATAATTCAATAACTAGTATAAGTCTGTGACAAGCAGAAAAGGTCAGATAAATTGATGGTTGGCGAAATGAACCCCAAGACAAGGACTTAAATGGTTGTTCTTTCCTTCTTTTGTTTCTAACATATTTATAAGATGATTTTTTTGTTGCTTTGTGTCCCCCCCCCCACGATATAACTGCTGTTTTCACTGTATTTGATGTTGGTATAATTTGTGAATGGGAAGAGAAAAAAAACAAATTCTTTAAATAGGGATACAGGTGGACCAATCGCCACAATGAAATATACAAGATTCTGTGTTGCAAAATGAGCTTTACAACATTGGTGGGGCGGGTGTGGGTGGTGATGGGAAGGCAGGTATGGAAAGGGGCAAAAAAGGAGTAGATAACAATGCTTGATAAGAAATGTATTCATTAATTTGCTCATGTAATTGTAACCTCTATGTACGGTATTTTCGCAACAAAAAACTTGTGAATAATAATATAAAAAGAAATATACTATTTTTGATTTTGTTATTGGTATACAGATTCTAAGTAGAACTATAGCATAGAAACAGTGAAGCCTTACGAGCATGTATCATATAGACAACCCCCTTGCAAATTGTTGGGAAAGACAGCATATCATGATTACTCTTCATTTTCTTGCTTGGCAATTAGCAACTTTTCATCATTCTATGAGGACTTCAGAGCACATCATGACTTGAGGATATTCATCAGTGCCATTTTCAATTTTCAGGTAGCTTTCAATCTTCCCATGAGTATTTTGCTAAACATTTCTAAACCAGAAAAATGTATTTAAGACTGTTTTACACATACATGTAACTGGATTCATGTGCTAATCCATTTGGGAACGTACCCATGATTTTAAACTGTTTCTCATTGCCTGAACTGCAGTTGAAATGAATTAGTATATGATGAATGCAATCAGCGCATCTTTTTTCATTTTCTTGATTACCTCTAGCCAATTTATTATGAACATATATGAATTACCATGTAATTGTACAGATAATGATATTTAATTACTTGTTGAAGTCACCAACACCTGCTGATATTTGTGACTTCGTCAAAATCATCCATTTCAGATTTGAATGTATATTTTAATGTTAGGAATTGTCCAATCATTGAAATGTAAGCATACTTTGCTATATGGTAATTCCACTTCAGTGTTTTCATTTTTTTTTGTCATAGTTTTGTCCATGATAAGGATGCTTCATTTTGTGTGTATTGTGTATAGTATGAAATAAATGATTAGTATATTCAAAAACTCGTTGAAATTTTCAAAGGACATATATGTCTCATGCCGAATGATGCAACGTAGCAGCTGTATGGTAAATTTCAAACCAAAGTATTGTGTACATTAATATTCAAATGTACAAAATGGTGAGAAAAGGTAAATATTTGTAATGTTAATCTGCAATGACAAATTTCACTAGGACAAAATTTGAAAGAAAGCCATAACATAATCCAAGTACTTTCAAAGGGAAAGTTGTAAATTTGGCATCAAAATACACTGGTTTTGGAATAAAATATTATTCTAAGGCTTCAAGTGAATGTCCAATTGTATGACATCTAAATTTTCCAGCATCTCAAATGGAATTAACATGTGTGGGTTTTTGTCTTATTTGTTCAATTTTCATCCACAATACCAGTGTTTTTTCGAGTTGAATGTGTTTTGGGTAAATAATTCAAGGCAAAAAAAAATGTGAGTGAGTCAATAAACAACCTTTCAAAGTGGGATTCTGTCCTGGTTAAGCAACTTGGTTTAGTGACAAGCCAAATCATCATTCATTCTTTAATGTTTATTTTTGGGGTGTTAACTCTGTGTGTGTGTGTGTGTGTGTGTGTTTGTTTGTGTGTGTGTGTGTGTGTGTGTGTGTATGAATAACATGTTCTCATCAGAAATCAGGTTCTGAAATCTTACTGAAATATGTGAACATTGGTATAATTCTTTTTGTATGTTGAATAGAAGAATATACATACATATATGTAACTGACTATACACACACACACACTTGGGTGCTGTCCCTGCAATCTTCAGCTCAAGGAGAATCTAATGATTGAGCCACAGCACTAACTGGTTTTTGAGTGGATTATTGGAGATAACAGTCTGGCCTTCATCTGTGTTTGTCAGATCTCAGCCTCCTGCATACCTAATATTATTACAAGCTTGAGAAACCAGCTCCCAGTAGGAATAGATTTTCTAAGGGGGGAAAGGCTGAAAAAATACAGTATTAACAACTTTATCTATAGAATTCCATTTAATCTCATAGAGTTTTATTCAAAATACAAGATGTGAACATTTTGTGATGTGGTTATAGGTAGTATGCCAAAATGTATTTATCCAATAGGGTATGGTAAGTAATGATAAAATGATCGGACTCGTGTTGGTATGTGAATTATATCCTTAATTATGAACTTTTGGGTAAATTTAAGTAAATGGATTTCAGATAAAGGAAGACTTCTCTTTTTAATATTTGAAGAAATTGTATAGAGCTTCCCAAATTTTTGAACCTTGTTTACATTCATACATCAGGCTACTATTATTCCCACCTTGTTATTTGATTTCTTTTCTTAATATGTCCCACCGAAACTGGAGTAAGTAGCAATCTCATTGGAGTTCTAATTTACATTATTTTTGGATGGAAATGGTTTGAAATTTGCAGACTAATTTGATGTTTATGCAAGGAATTTCATTTTTTTTCCTTATTAACCATCTTGTAGGTTAAGCATGATGCATTTGCTACATGTCCAGTCCAATAACTAACTCTGATTATTAGCTAAATTGAACGTTTGAATATTTGAATATTTCATAGTCACATTCAAGAATAACAAAATGTATCAACAGAGAGCCTTTAAAGAAACTATATCAATATCAATTATGTAAACTTGAAAAGATACATCAACTAGGAAAATGAATTTGTACTCACTAAAAAATCCAGGGTGAGGGTGGAATAACTATAACACATTATATTTAAGAACAGTATTAGAATTTTTGCTTGAATATCTTACAAAATTCAAAGAGCGTTATGACAATTTAGATTTATCACTATACCCAATTGTCTTATACCCTTAATACAGTCCCATATTGCCTTGTATTTGTTTTATTTATAAAAATTCATGCAGATGCTAGGAAGAAATCATTGGGTGTACACTGGAGCTTTTGACATTTCTATTTGGCCATATATCTTCATGCATGTATTGGCAATTCAATGCAAACATAAATGGGATCCAAAAAGGAAAAGTTGAAGTAAATCTCTCCCTCTTTGCAAATGACATGATCATGTATTTAAAGAATCCCCATGGACTCCACTCCCAAATTACACCAGCTAATGTGAAACTTTGGCAAAGTAGCAGGATACAAAACTAACCTTCAAAAATCAATGGTTTTTCTGTATTCCAACAATCAAAAGAGTAGAGCTGAAACCAGGAAAGCAACAATTTTGTAATAGCCCCACAAAAATTAAAATATATAGGTGTTATCTTAACTAAAGAAGTGAAAGACCTCTATGATGAAAACTTTAAATATCTGAAAAAGGATATAAAAGCAAAATTTAGGAAGCAAAAAGAACGGCCATATTCCTGGATTGGAAAGATCAATGTTAAAATGGCAATACTTCCAAAGGCTATCTACAAATTCAATGAGATAACTATCAATATTGCAACCTCATTCTTTAATGGCATAGAAGAAACAATCCAAAAATTCGTATGAAACAATAAGATAACCCGAAAAGCATAAACGATCCTTATCAGAAAGGACAGTCCTAGAGGAATACCAATACTAAATTTCAAACTCCGCTGCAAAGCCATAAAATCAAACACCATGGTAATGGCACAAGAACAGGCTTGAATACCAATTGAATAGAACTGAAAACCCAGAAATGAACCCATAGACCTATGCCATCTAATCCTCGATAAGGGATCTAAAAATAGAGTGGATGAAAGCCAGCCTCTTCAGTAAATGGTCCTGGCAAAATTGGTTAATCATCCACAGAAAACGAAAGCTAGATCCTTATATATCACCTGGCACCAGAATCAACTCTAAATTGATCAAATACCTCAGAGTCGAAGCAGACACACTGAAAACCTTACCAGAAATAATAGGAGAATCCCTAGATCTCCTTGACACAAGCTAAAATTTTATTAATAGAGACCCAGAAACTCAAAAATCAAATAAAGGTTCGACAAATGTGATGGCATGAATCTGTGGGGCTTCTCTATGGCAAAAGACATAGCTAGCAAGATAATATAAAGCCCGTAGATTGGGAGAAGACCTTTACTACCCATAAAACATATATGGGTCTCATATCTAAATTATACTTGGAATGCAAAAAATTAAATCCCCCAGCCAATCTTCAAAGAAAACACTGCCCAATAGATAAATGAGCTAAACACTTAAAGAGAAAAATCTATGATGAGGAAATAAGAATGGCCAATAGACACAAGAAGAAAAGCTCAACCTTTATAGCCATACAAGAAATGAAGATCCAAACAACATTGAGATTCAATCTAACTCAATTTTGAATTGTTATAATCAATAACTCTAATAATAACAGATGATCGACGTGATGTGTCCAGAAGGTAACCCTACTGTATTGTTGGTGGGAGTGAAAAGTTGTTCAACCACTTTGGAAAGTAGTATGGAGTTTCCTGAAAAGACTCCACATAGAGCTCCCAAGTTATTCACAATCTCACTTTTGGTCATTTCTGCAAACGATCACAAACAAGGCCATGTACAGATTAGCAGCACAACTATGTTGATTGAAGCATTATTTACCATAGCTAAGATACTGAGGCAACACAGATGCCCCTCAGTAGATGAATGGATCAGGTAAATGTGGTATATACATAAACAATGGAATTCTATGCCTCCATCATAAAGAATGCCATTACCCCATTTGTTATAGAATAGAGACTTGGAAAAGTTTATTAAGTGAGTAAGCCAGTCCCAAAGAAACATAGGTCCCATTGTTTCCCTTATTTGCAATAAGGAGTACATGAGTTGGAAAAGCAGAAAAGGCCAAAATCATTGTACATATGATCATATAAGTTGATGTTAAGTGAAATGAACCTCAAGATAGGGACACAAAATATTTTTCTTTCTTTCTATTGATCCTAATGTATTTATAATGTACCATGTAATTACTTTTTGTTCATTTATATGTTCCTTCCCCATGGTAGAACTCTTGTTCTCAATGTATTTGATGTGGGTGTCATGAATCTTGCATATAAACTACTATAATTCAGGGAGGGAAAGGGAAAAACAAAATGCATGAATAAGGATACAAGTTGACCAATTGTAACAATGAAATCTACAAAATACTATGTTGAAAAAAACTTTACCACATTGCATGGGGGAGAGATGAGTTGGAGAGGTAGGGAGAAAAGGCATGGTAGGAAAAAATCAAGGAGGGTAAAAATGCTTGATAGGAAATGGTATCATTATCTTGCTCATGTAACTGTCACCTCACTTCACAGTATCTTTAAAACACAGAAACCACACGCACACTCTCTCTCACACTTAGACACACACACACATACTTGAAAAGTGTGGAAAATCAGTCCACAGTATTTGACTGCGGAGAGCATTTCTCTTCCACAGAATTATAATACCACAATGCATATAAGAGAAAATGAGATGTTGCCTCCTGGTGTCAGGCTGGCAGAGGCATTTCTATTTTCATATAGGAAAATAGGGTTGAATTTCCTCAGTTTGTTAAAAAGAGGTGAGGATTATTGGCTACATCACATTAACTGTGACAAACCCAGACAAGATTCTACACAGAAGTATCGATTGCTGTAGAAATCTTAAGTATGGGATATGTTCATTGTATGGAGGAATGGATACTGAAATTGTTTCGTGAATCCAGTTAAGTTTACAAGACACGCAACAGTTCCTTGCTCTCATTTCCTTCTTCCGTATCTATTTGGCTCTTGGACGTCACTGGGACATTTTCCTCTGAATGGCTTGTTTTTTTTCTACAAATGACATTGCAAGTTGTACTTACAAAGTTTCTCCAAGTGGGCACTTTTGTTCAATGGATAGAAGAATCAAAATACTTTACTTCACCACACTTCAGAAAATAGCATTTTTCATTCTGGCGATCTTCAAATTTACTTCTATTCCCATGACATTTTTGTGAGTCCTGTGTTTAAATGTCTTCTGACTCTCCTTCATGGTCAACTAGACACTGTTCTACTGTAATTTAATAATTATTGAACAACAGTCCCAATTTCAAACGTTGACTCTCATGATTCCTTTTCTTTGTGGTACATATTTTCTGTAAGAAGCAGTTATCTGAATAATTCTCCCTACTGATCTTATAATTCTAGCAGGATTCAAGATAGATATAGAAAAATGGCAAATCCTCTTTCAGATGAGTGTATATATTTATAGGTGTTTGATATTTTGAAAGGGGGTATGGAATTGATTAATTCAGACATCTATAATTTAGGAAGCCTTTTCCAAATTCGCTTAAAGTTGTCACGACATATTTTCCTTTACTGGTTGCCTATGATTGAGAAAACAAATACCTGAAAATTATGGATTTTGTTGCACTCAAAAATTATATATTTCTATTGCTTACTACATGTGATCCTAATCTGTGAAATAGACAGAGAAATCAATGTATTTCTGTGCATGTGTGTCTAGCTACAAAAAGATTTAGTGATAAATATGTTCTACCTATTTGCTTTACATTTCACTAATGAAGTAATTTCATATATGTCATGGGATTTTGAAATATTTAGTCATGATTTTTCTTTGTGTATTTTTCTCCCACCGGACTTGCAGACATTTACTTACCTCTCAATAGAGGAACATACACATATTTTTAGAAATTATTTGCATGGTCGAGTTCACCTTATTTTCTTTTGTTTGAATCAAAGACGTTATATTCACAGAAGCAACATGACAGGATAGCTATCATTGCTCTTTAGGGACTCTGAAATTTTAGACATGATGATAAATATAACTTTGACATTATGTATGCCAGGTTGATATGCAAAAAAAAAAAGTAAATTTGGGGCTTTTTCTTCATTGAATTGTAAAAATGCAGGTAAATCATGTTGTATACTCTCAGAAGACAATACAGAGTAACAAGGACAGTTGACTCAAACATCAATTGTTTAACTGGAATGAATATTTTAATAAAGAAAAAAAGTAAGAACTACCTATAGCGAAATGAGATACATCAGAAGGTAATTTCCATAAAACTTGATTATATTTTGATCTTCATTCTTCAAATAGGGATTCCTAAAGTATTTTACAGATCTTAAAGGAATAACGACAAAGGTTTCTATTTTTCACTGCATATTTCCTTTCTCTAGTACACTTTTTTTATTTTCAGAGGAATCTGGGGGTCCTAAGAGTTTATTGCAGTGTTACAATGATAAAAATCAGAGTCTTAGATTGTGCAGATTCCCATGCCATCTGGGGAAATGTAGAAAGTTAATGTTTCAGTAGAATATATTGGTACCACATAATGGTATCAGTTCATGAATACATTTGGGTATATCTTTTAAGGAAAATGTTGGAAAATGTTGTGAATGGCATTAGCGAGTATGTGGGAAGTAATGTCATGTACAGACTTTTCTATTTCTTCTGAAAACTGTAGAATTTTGTGGAAACTATGATAGTTGAAGTTAAACTTGTGTGTTTCTAAAGCAAAGCATGGGAAAGATGTTTTGTGTTGGACAATAAACTGTTTTTGCCAGATTTCAATAATATTGGAGGTGGTTGCCTTTCACTCACCATTGCTTAGTGGCAAACTTGTAAATTCCTGATATTCTTGAAGGTTAAATTTTAATATGTTAAGACATCCTCTCTGTTATCCTACAATCTAAAATCAGCTTCAATCCTTTAGATTTCAGGCCGTGGATATACACTTATAACATGGAGAGATTCATTGTTTCTCTTTCTGTATCTAAGGTATTGATTGCAAAATTGCTCTCACAATATTTGAAGGTTTACACAATTGTAGGTAGAAAATTAGATTTTTCCTAATTTAACACTGCTACAGTAAGTTCAAGAGATATAGGAGAAACAGTTTCTGCTCTTGTGTTTTGTAAACAAGTCACCTGTGATGACCCTCCATTTGGGATGTTTTCAATATCCTTTTCTATCAGCCTTTGTATACATTCATCATGTATCTATAAGTAAACATTATTTTCATAAACAGAAGCAGAAATTCTGAGTATATTTATGTCTCCAAAGTTTAATAAAATATTTCATGGAGCCTCTCATTGTTCCTCATATATGAAATCATATCAATGCAGGAGTTTGATATCTGAATATCATTTTTTCACATGAGCCTGGACACCAGGTTCATAGAGACTGTGATATGAACTATCATATGAGAAAAGAAGAATTGCTCTGTCTAATTAACCAACCTACCAAGTCACCCACCAACCCAATAATCAACCAAATTATCCACTGCAAGGACCAGTCAACAAACTAATCTTTTCTGAGTGAAGTAAGATCTGCACCAGAGGTCATCACATACAGAATCTTTCCTGTGATGGAACCCAAAGCCTTGTTCCATTCCTGTGACTGCCAGGTATCTCTTCCCTCTCTACACCCACCTTCAGCTTTCTTCATCAGCTCTGACGCAGAGTATCCTAATCCTGACATAGGGCTTCCTGCTGTCACTTACTGTCTTCCTATGACAGATTTGACTGTACCATGGCTTATGCCTTTCCCAGGTGGTAATGCAGTGGGAGTCCATGGCCACCTTTGGGTTCATGGAGGTAAAGGTTTAGAAGGACAGTAGGATGCGGAGGAGGGGGGCAGCTGCCCACTGTCTCTTACCCCCCACAGATGCCCCCAACTCCTTTCTGCAGCTCTGGGGATAAAGCAGAGGAAGCCCTGAAAACACTCTGAGGAAGAAAACCAAATAATGCTGATCACCCACAGCTTCTGTTTCCCCTTCCCTCTCCTCGTCATTTGTGTGAATTTATCCCCGCCCACCTTCTGGAACGGAAGGTGTGTGGGGCTGGATCAAGCATTGGCTGGCTGTGAACAGGCAAAGCAGAACAGCCTCGAATCTAACATGTGATCCTTTAGCGCTTAAATTTCACCACACATATAGGGCTGGATTACAGGCATTTCCCTGGCAAGGTGCCCTCAACCTCCACCCTAACCCCGGACACACACAAACACATCATCAGATTTCAGTCACTGGACCTCCACATGGCCACTGAAATCCAGGAAGGAAACCAAGTAAGTTCAGAAAAACCAGGTGTAAACCAAAGAGCTTCCTCCACACTGTGCCAAGAACATAATTCCTCCCTCCTTCCTTAATTTCCTTCTTCCTTACTTCCAACTTACTCTTCTTTTTACCTTTTTCTCCCTTCCTTTCTTTATTCTTCCTTCCTAACTCTCGGTTTTCATTCCCTCCTTCCTTCCCACTTGACTCCCTCCTTTAATACCTTCTCTTTTTTTGCTTCCTTCTTCCTTTCTTCCTTCTTTCTTTTCTTCCTTCCTTCCTTTTTTTTCCCCTCCTTTCATTACCTTCTTCCTTCATGACTTCCCTCCTCCCACCCTGCCTTCTTCTCGGCTTTCCTACCTTCTGTCCTTCCTCCCTCGCTTCATTCCCTCCTTCTTCCCTGTCTTCCTTCTTTTTCTTCCCTTCCTTCCCTCCTTCATTCTTTTATCCTTCACATCTTCCTTCTTTCCCACAGTATATCCCCCATGATAGACAAACAAAAATATAACAAAGAGAAATGAAGAAAAAAAAAAACATTTCTGTGTAATATTGAAAGTTCTAGTCTTTGTCAGAAGTGCTGCAAATTCTTACTGCCTCATGATGAGGTGCCTTTTTTCGGTGGAACTGTATAGACAGCTTTTCCAAATTACAAAATTCAGAATCAATATTCAAAAATTCTCTTCAAAATTTCTCAAACACATATTTTTCTTATGTGTTTCTTATGATGGAGAAGGTGTGAGATTGTTCTTTTCTTATATATACCTAAATTCTTATCATTGTGGTGTGTACTATCAAGAGTCTTCCATGAATGACTTAATGACAGCAGATATTTATCAATGTAGAAAGGAATCTGGGAATATTGAGACACCAACAAGGAATGTGGAATTCTGTTTCTTCTCAGAACACAAAAGTTTTATGACCATTTTTCCTGCAATGAAAGTGACAGGAATTACAGAGAATTTCCAAGTCAGATAGAAAGGAATCTGCTTTTTCCTGATGTTATGGGGAGTCAAGAATCTTGAGTAGTGTATCCAATCAACAATTGTGTCTAACTGGAGAATAGTCAAACAAACAAAATGTGGGATTGAAGGGCATGGGAGCCAAACGCGGGTCTCTCAGGGATAACTTCGATAGAGCCAAGTTTTTGGATGAAGAAAGTAACCTGAATAAAGTACTTTTTCCTAATTTCTAATCATACATAGACCCCTCAAAATAGTTACATTTCCATGGGAATAATATGTTCCATTTCATTTATTACTGCTGTACAACATAATAAAGATGTAAGTATAATGACAAGGTAACCTCATGCAACTTTCCCATGAACCGCTGTTGTACAAAGAGAAGAGTGTGACTTCTTCCCAATGCCAGTGGCAGAGATACAGAACATACTTACAGGTGTTCATAACCTATCACCCAACTTTGATTAGTTTTGGGGGACAATGTTCACTTTAGGAAGATACCATAGTTTTATACAGAGAATGTGACATTTATCAGAAAAGAATACAGGCATCATTTGAGAATTTTCCTGTATATTGCTAAAATGTTCAAAGAAGATTTATCTGTCACTTTGGATGTAATTGAAGGCTAGGTTATGAAACCATATCCGATGAATCTAAATTTGTTTTCACCTTTTATATCTTAAGTCCCTCTTATTTACATGACCCACCACCACAATTTTGTCGATGATTTGCTATTTCTGTCCACACCATTGCTATTGCTTAATGGAATAGCCTTTGAAGTATATTTTAGGAAGATGAAACTTGCCAAAGTATTTATTAGTAATTAGGTTTTCTATGTATTCAATAGAGTTGAAGTATTTCAAAACAGACGAGGAAGTTTCACATGAGAGAAACTTGCTCACATTTATGAAAATGTGAAGGTGTGAACATAGGAGGGTTTCCGATTTGGGGCATATTTTATCACCAGGCCTTTTCCTGGTTTGCAAATTCACATGAGTACTGGAATGCCTACAGAAATATTTGAACAATTCTTTTTTTCCCTTCCCCTTCCAAAATTACACCAACATCAAATACAGAGAAAACAAGGGTTTTACCGTGGGGGGAGGGACATACAAAACAACAACTGCATATCTTATAAATAAGTTAGATACAATAGCAACAACGGAAAAACACATTGAATCCTTATTTTGGTGTTCACTTCATTTAATGTCTACTTACCTGACCATTTCTGCTTGTCTCAGACATATATTAGTTATTGCAAATAAGGGAAACTAAGGGACCTATGTTTCTGTGGCCATGCTTATAGGGATACATATAGACACATTGCAACATTTAGATGTACAAGATGTTATGTCGAAAAACGAACTTTACAACATTGGAACGGGAGTGGGGGTGGGGCAAGTTAAATGGGCTATGGAAGGGGAGGTTGAGGCGCGGAAGATGGGAAGGGATGGTAAGGGGAAACAAAGGAGGAGGTAGCAATGCTTGATAAGAAATATACTCATTACCTTGCCCATGTAATTGTAACACCTCGGTATGGTATTTTCATAATAAAACATAATCAATAGGTAGTTAAAAGAAGAAATATTTGAACAAAAATTATTTTAGTATGAATTTGTAATTTGTCAATATTGGCTTGGAACCTGGTGACTTAGGGAATCCTATGACTTTTCTATGTGCTTAGGAATGTAAAGAGAACAGAACTATTTCCACATGTATGCACATGTTCTACAACAATAAATGTATCTATGTAGAAGTTTATAAGAATTGAAAAGTGTATGTACCAATACTCTTCTTTTTAACGGAATCTTATTGTCAAGGTGATAGACAGAGGGATTAGAATTATGTATGTATCACCGAGTGAGTACATTTCTGGTCATATGTTATGATCATTTCTCGCATACTTTTCTTCTGCCTCAAATCTCCATTCACTCCCACCAGTTGTAAATTTTATTTCCAACGTGTTGTTTTGTCATTGTTGTTTTTTTCTCAATTTGATCTTTGGACTTTGTCTCAGATTTTGATGTTCCCCTTCCCATTTCTGATTCTCATTAACTTACATGTAGTACACAGTGTACCAAAATCAAATACCATGACTACATAAGAAAGGCACTTACCTTGCTCATGTAACTGTAACCATTCTGAACAGTACTTTCACAATAAAAAAATTATAAAAATGGGAAAATAAAGAAAAACACAAGTAAAAAGAAGTGGCTTCGCACATTACATTAAAAAAAAGCAAGATATGCCTAATATTTCTGCAGCTTGGAGTTCATTTTGCTTAGCCTAATCCTCTATAGTCATATGTATATTGCTATTAAGTTATTGTGATACTCTTCTGAGACTAAAGTGGACATATACAAATTTTTGCAAATAAGGGAAACCATGGATTCTATGTTTCTTTTGTTCTTGCCCATTCAATTCATATGATTTTTTCCAAGTCTTTTCATGTCCTTAATATTGGGATTATGTCATTCTTTATTATAGAAACAGGAATCCATTGTGAATATACACCAAATTTTCTTGATCCATTAATCTATTCTCAGGCATCTGGGGTGGATCATTGTTTGCCCTGTGGTAAGTAATGCTGCAATGAACATGACTTTGCCATTCTATAGGGATGCGGTGAAATCTCAATGGTCACATGATTTGTATTGATTTTATTGCCAGAGCTGTTGAGAATTTCTACATATGTCTTTTGGCATTCTCAATTCCTCATCAATGAAATCTCTCTAAATATTTATCATTCTTATCTTATGGTGGCTTTATTGTTTGGAAGTTTTTTGGGGAAATCTACTTTTTGAATTTTCATCATATTTCAGATAAGAATGTTTTCTGTTTCATGGCTAGTAAAGAACTACTCCCAGTCTTTTGGCTTTCTATATACCTATGTAACTAGGCCCTTGTCATGAAGAAGCCCTGCAGGTTCAAGCATTGCCATTTGTATTACGTTGTTTTACTTGATGCATTTAGGCACTTATATTAAGAAAGTTTCAAAGACTTCTAAGGAGGCCTAGTATTTCTCGTATTCCTTCCCGTCAGAATATTTTCCTTTAACTTCAGATCTTTGACTCATTTGTAATTGATGCTGACAGAAGGTGATATATGTATGTAACATTATTTTATAGCTATTTAACCAATTTTGCCAGAATTGCTTATAGAATATACCTTATTCCTTTTTCAGCATTTTCCCTGCTTAAGTTTTAACTTGCTAAATGAAGTTAAATTTTCTTGTTACTACTGACAGTTACATTCTAGGTACCAGGGTGTATATCCTGCTCAGTCTAACAGAAGATTGTAATAGTTTAACTGCTATGCACATATAAACATACAAGATTAGCTTAAGCAAAATAAACTGCAAATTTTGGAAACAAGAGGTCCTTCATTTTTGGTATTTTTCTAAAAATACTGGAAAGAAGTATCTCTATTTTTCTTTTATTTTTAACTTTATTTCCCATAGGGTTTCTTCCTTGCTGCAGCTCTATTTGATTTTGGTAGCCTGTGGGTTTATGCACATTAATCTAAATAGGTCATGGAAGGAGAACAAGAAAATCTTGAGATAGAGGGCATAGAATTAACCAATGCTACAATATTCCTCAGAGGGCAACATGTTGGAAGGGACATGTACAATTAGGGAAAGGGAGATTTGAGGCAAAATAAGTGTGAAAAAATGAAGGATATGGCAAAATATGACAAGAAAAGGTTTCATTGCCTTACATACATAATAATCCCTTTATACATCACATTGACAATAAGATTTAACTAAAAAAATGAAGGTATTGCTACATACACTTCTCTTGATTTCCTTAAGTTTACTCACTGATACATACATATGTATATTGTATATATATATACATACATATATATATATATTATATATATATAGTATTCCTTATACAGACATGTGTTGATAGTTTGGGTCTCTTTACTTGCCTATTGAAGTAGAAAAGGCACAGTTTTCCCTGAGTCTACAGGTTCCAAACTATCCTTCAGAAATTAATGGGGAATCCATTCTTGCTTTCTATTTCTAGAGAAAACAAATATATATTTCAAATTACACAATAGGTGCACAAATGTGACCATAATCAGAAATTCTCCGATGTCAACAACAATAATTATAAGCCAAATTCTCGAACTTTTAACTCCCTCATCTGTCCTCAAATAATTCAACTCCACTGATTTCATAGAAATCCCTCCAACGATTTTGTCAAAGTGGATTTTCCTAAAATATACATCAAAGAGTATTCCTTTTTGCATCAGGAATTTTGTGGACGATAGTGCCAAATTAACTATAAATACGTAGGGGCCATATATACATGTGGCAAGTTGACAATGAAGATAAAGTCATTGAATATGGTTTCATGAAATTGCCCTTTATTGTACTCGACAGTCACAGCCCACTTTTCTTGGACCATTGTAAATATATATTGTGAAATTACTAAAGATGCATAATCTCTTGCCCTATAAATATCACATTCTATGCACAAACCTATGCTATCTTCACCAAACGCGTTTTGTGCACTTATTTTTTCCTTGCCACAGGCTTTGGAAAGAACTCACAGTGTCCTTCAGGTGAGATTACACATGAAAATCATTGATATGGATGAGCATTTGTATCGTAAAACGTACACTTCAGAATTTTGGTTGAAAAATCCCGTGTAAATCTTCAAGCCATTCAATATGGAATTGATGTAAGATTAATATAAGGGATAATGTGTCATTAAACTTTTGTTAAAGATTTATTGGGCTTTACAATTATAACAATAAATAGAATGGAAGTTGATATTCACATGAACACTTGAGGAAAGTGAAAAGTTAAGAATGACTTTTTCTCTTTACAGAAGCATGCAAATTTGGACTTAATAAATGAAATTTCCAGACACCTCCCTTATCAAATATATGTGGAAAATGACATGGTTAGTTGCAATAAAAATAAACACCTGGGTTTAATTCTGGGTTCAAGGAAAACAATGTGTACTCTAATGAAATTTGAAAGTTTGAATAGGTACTAGAAATCAAAACGAATTTATTTCATAGATTGAGCTTCACGATGTATTTATTAATTTAAAATGTAGGCAAAGTAATGAGAAATGGTTTCAACTCATGTTTTGTTCACTGGCCATTCCTGCAGAGTAGTAAGAGAAAACAATATTATTTTTCTTTCTGTGAAAAAGACTCAAAGATATATTTCTGTATTCTGCCTATAAAGAACAAGGAAATTGAGTAGTGGTTGGAGAGAAATGCAAAAACTAATAACAGCAGTGATTGTCAAAAGTTTTATTTTTCTTTTCACTTTTATTTCCATTCAAACTTTGTCACTGTATACACAACTTCTCTAAATTACTCTTTGACACTCTTTCCCAACACATTCAAAGTTTGTTGAACATTTGAAGTGTGACAGTAGTCAATCTATTTCTTTAATTATTATCGTCCAGTTCTTCAAACTTACTCTAAATTTTCCATTCAGGCCCAGTTATTTATTGGCACAAGTTCTGAAATATCCCTCTTATGAACTGTTTATGAAAATGTTATGCATCCCCGAAAATTAGAAGGAATCCTTCAATGGTTGTACTGGAAAGAAAATCTACAGTGAATATACTGTATAACTTTATTGCAATGAACACAAATCAACATGATAGTTTGATCTCCATTTCAATATTTGTGAAGGAATGCCTAAAAACAAAGCACACAGAGTGATTATTTCATGAGCTGTATCCTACCAAAGCTACATGCTTAAAGTTAGGCAAGCAAAATAAAAGGGATAGCATGCAAATACTTTCAGGTACAATTACGAGCAATGTGACATCACTCAAATAAATAAAATATTTTTACATTATTATATGCGAACAAAACAAATACCATTATGAAGTGACAGTCACATTGTGAACTGTTACGACGTAAATATCTTCTCCAGGCAAAAGAATATGTAAATGTCACATGTCAGTATGAACATGGGAATATTGGATTTTATGAACATGGAAAGGATTGTCATTAGCTTACATTACCATTTCATTGTTAAGAATATTTTCTCAAATATATATGACTTTGAGAATTCTATGCCAGAGGCACATCAACACTTGGAGCATTTGCCTGGACTGAAACAAGGTAAGAGACTTGAAAGCAATGACCAAATCATGGATTCAATCCTCATTACCAAAGAAGCAAAACAAAAAATATATGGTACAACCTGTGATTAAAGTTTATCGTGATTGAGTAAAATCAAGTATTGAAAGTGGACAAATCTCCTGAGTTTTAAATTCCAAAAATCATAGTAATGTGCTCTGCCTCAACTTATGGGTGCTGAACAGCATAGGGAAAAATTGTGACATCATTTCAGTTTGTACACATACACCCACACCCCCACACAGAAACAGAAACACAAGGATCTACAAATGGGTAGGTAATAAAAATATCTGATCATGAACAGAAATCTTCTCACAGGTGTATAATTACAAAGATAGAGTTGATTAAAACCTTAATTTCCATCAGCAAGTAACCTGGTATCCTACATTGACATAGATTCTCTTATGAATTCAGATTGCTAGTTTCATCTACTTTTAAAAGCCAAAATAATTATGCTTTTATAACTAAGACATATTAGAATAAGGGAACAGGATTAGTATTACCATGGAGTTACATTCAGTGTTCTAACAACCAAGGAACTTAGAGAAATATCACTGTCCCTCAAACATGACTGACTTTCAAAGAGAAAATGCAAGATGGTCCAAATAGAGAGTCAATAAAATCTAAATGACTCTTATTTCATTTAAATTAATTCAAAGATTTTGGAAGTACCCATGAGTATGAGGCATTGTTTCTATACATTGCATGCCATTTCTGTCTCTGGTTTTTGTTGCAGTTTTCAATGGGCTTCAACTCCCAGGCCTGTTCTCATCAAGGCTAATGCAGTCCCAATAAAACAACAATT
Organism: Dipodomys spectabilis; assembly: GCF_019054845.1. Classification (NCBI taxonomy): domain Eukaryota; kingdom Metazoa; phylum Chordata; class Mammalia; order Rodentia; family Heteromyidae; genus Dipodomys; species Dipodomys spectabilis. The sequence goes on along the minus strand of NW_024871210.1, from coordinate 5,435,451 downwards.
ACACTTCCAATTCTCAGGTGCTGAATTAGTGATGAGAGCCTCATAGAAGATCCTGGTGGACTACCATGAAACCTGATCCTCAGATGTCAGCCTCTTACAGGTTTCTAATTGACCTGTATCAGGCTTCTTTTCTCTGTTATCCATACGGTATTGATGGCATTTTTTGGTCTATGAGTAACCATGATTTTTCTCAAGGACAATACTCTATAATATTCCATTTTGGGGGCCTCATTCCTTAAACGAAGCTGAGAAAAATCCTTGACTTTATTGATTTGTAATGACAGCCTCCTGTGTAAAACACTTGAGACGCTTGAATTAACACCATTGTCACCTGGCCTGGCTCAAGTGTGGTTTTTGACCACAAAAATAATTTCCCATGTCCTGTACATTTTCCTCTGCATGAAGAAGGATGCTAATCGCGATAACCACGAGAATAAACATATTCTCTTGATCAAATACTGAATTGATCTGCATATATTGAAAACAGTATCTGATTTAGAACTCTTTATAATCTTCACGAATAAGAAAATTATCATTCTTTGTAAGGATGGATTTTTCCAATACTGTTATCCCCTCAAGTAGCAGTTTCTTCACTCTCTAAACTGCCAAGTCATCTTTCAGACAACATTGAAATATATTTTACATACATCTGACAATCAAATGCATTTTCTTTAAAGTGCTTTTACCTTTTGAGGTATAGAATACATAAGGCCCCAAAGCTGGTTCAATATACCCAAATCAATTAATATTATTCATCACATCAACAGGAGCAAGAACAAGAACCACATGGTTATCTCAATAGATGCAGAAAAAGCATTCGATAAGATCCAACACCACTTTATGATGTAGGTTTTCGAAAAATTAGGAATCCATGGAATATTCCTCAATACAATAAAGGCTGTATATGACAAACTTACAGACAGCATTATACTTAATGGTGAAAAACTAAAGCCATTTCCTCAGGAACAAGACAAGGATATCCACTCCCTCCACTTTTCTTAAATCTAGTATTAGAATGACTCGCTACAGCAACAAGACAAGATGCAGACATAAAGGGGATCCAAATAGGAAAAAAGGAAAAACTCTCCCTCTTTGCAGATGACATGATCTTGTATTTAAAGAATCCCATAGACTCCACTCCCAAATTACTCAAGCTGTTTCAAAACTTCGGCAAAGTAGCAGAGTATAAAATTAACCCCCCAAAATCCATGGCTTTTGTGCATGCCAACAATGAGAAAAGTGTGGCTGAAATTAGGAAAGAAACTTCATTTGTAATACCCACATGAAAAATAAAATATTTAGGAATTAACTTAACCAAAGAAGTGAAGGACCTCTATGATGAAAACTTTAAAAATTTGAAAAAGGAAATCAAAAGAGAACTTAGAAAATGGCAAAACCTCCCATGCTCCTGGATTGGAAAGATTAACATCATGAAAATGGCATACTTCCCAAGGCTATCTACTAATTCAACGTGATATCTATCAAAATTCCAACCTCATTCTTCAAGGAAATAGAAAAGGCAATCCAAAATTTCATATGGAACAATAAAAGACCCCGAATAGCAAAAACTCTCCTCAACGGAAAGAACACTGCTGGAGGAATATGAATACCAAATTTCAAACTCTACTATAAAGACATAGTAATCAAAACAGCTTGGTATTGGCATAAGAACAGACCTCAGGAACAATGGAAAAGAATTGAAAACAAAGAAATGAACCTACAGACCTATAGCCATCTAATCTTCGATAAGGGAGCTAAAAAAACAGAATGGAAGAAAGACAGCCTCTTCAGTAAATGGTGCTGGCAAAATTGGTTAACTACTCGTAGAAAACTAAAGCTAGATCCTTATATATTACCCTGCACGAGAATCAAATCCAAATGGATCAAAGACCTCGAAGTCAAAGCAGACACTCTGAAAAACATTACAGGATGGAATAGGAGAAACCCTAGATCTCCTTGGCTCAGTTTCTTAATAGAGACCAGAAAATACAACATATCAAAGCAAGGGTTGACAAATGGGATTTCATAAAGTTGCAGAGCTTCTGCATGGCAAATGACATCGCTAGAAAGATCAATAGAAAGCCACGGATTAGGAGAAGATCTTCACTAGCCATACAAAAGACAAGGGTCTCATATCTAAAATATACCTGGAACTCAAAAATTAAATCCCCCAAAAACAAATCCTCAAAGAAACAACTGCCCAATAAAAAAGTGGGCTAAAGACTTAAAGAGAAACTTCTCTGAAGAAGAAAGAAGGATGGCAAATGGACACATGAAGAAATGCTCAACATCCCTAGCAATAAAAGAAATGCAAATCAAAACAACATTGAGATACCACCTCACTCCAGTTAGAATGGCAAAAATCAAGAACTCTAACTAAACACCAGATGCTGGAGGGGATGTGGACAGAAGGGAACCTTACTGCATTGTTGGTGGGAATGTAAACTTATTCAACCACTTTAGAAAGTAGTATGGAGGTTCCTCAAAAGACTTCACATAGAGCTCCCCTATGACCCAGTAATCCCACTTTTGGGCATTTACCCAAATGTTTACAAACAAGACCACACTAAAGCTACCAGCACAACTATGTTTATTGCAGCATTATTTACCATAGCTAAGATTTGGAACCAACCCGGATGCCCCTGAGTAGATGAATGGATCAAGAGAATGTGGTATATATACACAATGGAATTCTATGCCTCCATCAGAAAGAATGGCATTGCCACATTTGTTAGGAAATGGAAAGCTTGAAAAAAATTATATTAAATGATGTAAGCCTGGCCCAAAAAACATAGGTCCCATGGTTTCCCCTATTTGCAATATCTAGTATATGTATTAAACAAGCAAAAAAGTTCAAATAATGTGAGTTAGGAAAATGAACCCTTAGATATGTATTTTATTGTTTTATTCTTTCATTCATTTGTTTCTAACGCATTTATAAGATTATTTCTTTGTTGCTTTGTTTGTCCCTCCGCCACAATATAGCCCCTGCTTTCACTATATTTGATGTCGGTATAACTTGTGGAGGAGCTGGGGGAAAAAATCGTCTAATGATACAGGTGGACCTGTTGCAACAATTAGAAGTACAAGTAGTCATGTCGAAAACGAGCTTTACAACGTTGGTGTGGGGAGGGGGTGGGAGTTGAAGGGCGGGAATTGGGTGGGGGGGAGGCTGGGAAGGGATGTGAAGGGTAAACAAAGGAGGAGGCTGCAATTCTTGATAAGTTATGTACGCATTATCCTGCCCATGGAATTGTAATCCCTCTGTACAGTATGTTCACAATAAAATAAAATAAAATAAAATGAAAAAAAGAATACATGAGGCCCCACCATTATGACCAACTTATATATAAACAATTTGATACTAAGTTGAATGAGCTTGTTTTTTTTTCAGTACTGACCACAAAGGAAATACTTGAAAACATCAATGTATCTAGAATCCACTGTCTCACTTACAAAATGATGAGGGCCAATATTGACAAGCAACACAAATCAAACGATTCCAAGTGGAATAAATGCTTATGAAGAGTACCTGGCAAGCCCAATTACTGTTCATTTTTCCTGTATTTGCTCCATGCCATGTCAGTAAAAGAGAATTCAAATTTTAATATTCCATATATTCAAAAATGCAATCTATTCTGGGACTACATAAGGACAAGTATATCCCACCAATTACAATTCTTTAATCTATCTCATAAATACTCTCACTCAGAGATACAATAACTTTTGAAGTTATACATTTATTTTGATTTTCCTCTCTTCAAAATATTGAATGTTTTCATATTTCATAAGGAATGTGAAATTAGAAATCCATTTATGTATAGGTGGTTTAACATTCATTATAAATTCATTTATTTAATATAAAGCTACTTAATCAATTTCAGAATGAAGGCATAGTACGCACCCACATGTGAATACATTAGTTAATTACCAGTTAAACATACTCCCATTCACAATTTCAGAATTGATGAGATGAATGAATCCTGAAACCATGAAAATGGGAATAAAAATAATTGTGTGACATATCACTGTCATCTACGCTTTCCCTTATTGAAATTGAATATAAGAGAATGAGAAAAAATAAATAAAAGAAAAAATATAAACACAGAACAAGAATGAAGCAAACATTCAGATGCAGTAATTTTGTTTTGAAGTAGTTTGGCGGATGACACTTTTTATCGGTCCCAGTGAAATTACTCTTGAAGTTTGCCACGAATCATAGGGTCAACAGATCATACAGAAATTCAAAACTTACATTGTAATGAGGAAAAATTATGGGTTTGGAGAACAGAAAGTTTATTCATTTATCCTATTCGTAACTTTCGAATATGACACAATAGGGTGTCCTAGTAAAACCACCAGTGATTATAGAGCAGGCATGTGAATCCAGAGCACCTTGTGCCCCAGAAGGCTCACTGGTATGAACAGACACAAGGATTCCAAGATACGCATTAACAGCACTAGGAGTCCTCACTATCAATGCCACATGTGCAGTAGCAGGATCGCCAGTACTGACAGACACAGAGACCCGAGGATACACATTCACAGTGCCAGGTGCCGCTTGTACAGATGACGCGTATGCCTGAACAGAACCGAGGGCTCCAGAGTAAAATTCCCAGTTCTGTACTTCAAGTTGAAGGCCCAAAGTTCAAGGCCCAGGCCCTGATTTCAATCCTCAGACCAAAATTTCAAGGACGTGGGTCCCAGTTAAACTACCAGCCTATGAGTTCATGTCCCAGGTTTTGAGTTCAAGGCTCAGGTTTTGAGTTTATGCCCAGGTTTGAGTTTCAAGGCCCAGGTTGTGAGTATAGGTCCCAGGCCCAGTTTTAGACCCAGCTATGGGTTGAAGTCCCAGGTCAACAGTTCAATGTCCAACCATCCAGTTTGAGGCCTAGGTTTTGAGTTCAAAGTCCAAGACTTTAGTTCAAATCACAGGCCCCAACTTAGAGGTCCATGTTCTTAATGCCACACTGAGAGTTCATAGCTCAGTCTCGGATTTCAATTCCTAGGTTTTTCAGTTCAATGTCCAGGCCAAAAGTTCAGTCTATGAGTTCAAGTAATAAGCCCAGCTAAGAGTTTATGGCCAGGCCAGTAGTTCAAATCACAAGCCAACAGTTCAAGTTGCAGGCCAGCAATTCAAATCCCAGGCTGAGAATTCAAGACCAGACCATGAGTAAAAACGCCAGCCTGAGAATTCAAGTCATAGGTGCTGAGTCCAAGTCCCAGTCCTTGAGTTAAAGGTCCATGGCCACTGTTTAAAGCACAGGTCATAAGTTCTGGGTCGAGGTCCTGAGTTTACTGCCCAGGACATAAACTCAAGTGCCAAGACTGGGTCAAGCCCAGGCTGTGAATTTAAGTTCTAGGACCCATGTTGAAGTCCCAGGTTCCCTCTTCCTCTTACAGTTCAACATTGTGGGATCAAGGCACAAGTTGTGAGTTGAAGCCCAAGTCTTTGAGTTCAAAATCCAGACTCAAAGTTTCAGGCCCAGTCTATGAGTTCAAGTTCCAGATTCCAATTCAAGTTTGAGGTACTCAGTTCAAGGCCCAGATTACAAATTAAATGCCAAAGCATTGAATTCAAGACCCAGGCACAGACATCAAATCCTAGGCTTTCAGTTTAAGTAGCAGACCAGGAGACTAGGGCCCAGACCATCAGTTGAAGGGCCAGGACCCAAACTGAAGCACCACTATCCGGTTCTTGCTGAGTTAAAGGTCCAGGACCGCAGTTCAAAAATCCAGATATAAAATCAAATCACAGACTGTCAGTTAAAGGCATTGAATTCATGGCCCAGGTTGGATGTTCAAGGCCCAGATCTAAGATTAAAGCACAGATTGTGAGATAAAGGGCCAGACTGTCACTTCAAGATCCAGGTTGAGTATTCAAGGCCCAGGCCCAGAGTTTCAGCCCCAAATATGATTTCTATTCCTAGGCCCCAAATTCCAGGCTCAGGCACCCAGTTCAAAACCTGGGTTGTGAGTTCAAAGCCCAGGCAGGATTTCAAATCCCAGGGTGCAAGTTCAAGGTCCATGCAGCATTTCAGGTACCACCCCATGAGTTCAAGCCCCTATCTGTATGTTCAAGTCCCAGGCACTGAAGTTAAGGATAGGCCATGAGGTGAAGTTACAGATCCTGATTTTGCAACCCAGGTAATGTTCATGTCCCAAGCTTTGTTAACATCCCCTGCCACATGTTCAGATTGCACACTGTGAGTTCAAGGCCTGAACACTGAGTACAAGGTCCAGGCAAGGCCTAATTCAAGTCCCAGGTTGTGAGTTCAAAGCCCAGCAAGGGAGTTCCAGTCCCAAGCCTGAGTTCAACTACCAAGCTCCAAGTTCAAGGTTCAGGACCAATTCATTGCCTAGGCTGTGTTAATATCCCTGGCCCCATGTTCTAATTGCATACTGAAAGTTCAAGTCCCTGACACTGAGTACACTGTCAAGGTCCAAGCCCTATATTGTGAGTTCAAGGCCCAACATGCAAGTTCCAGTCACAATCCTGAGTTCAATTCCCAAGGTCTGAGTTCCAATTCTAGGCCCCAAGTTCAATGCACTAGGACACAAGTTAAATGTCTCATACCCTGATTGCAAGTCCCAGGCTGACAATTCAAGACCCATGGCCCGAGTTCATTGCTCATGGTTTAAACTCAAGTCCCAGGCAATGAGTTCAAGATTAAGTCTCTGAATTCCCGAACTAGTTCAGAATTTCAAGGCTCAGTCTGGGATTCCAGTCCCAGTTTCTGAATTCAAGTCTCTGTACCTGAGTTTAAAGACCAGGTCATAAGCTGAAGGCTAAGCGCCTGAGTTCAAGGCTTAAGCTGGTTATTCAAGTCCTGGATGCGAAGTTCAATGCTCTGGCCCTGAGTTTAGGTTTCATGCTGAAAGTTCAAGTCCTTCACCCAAATTCAATTCCAGGCAGAAAGCTGAATACCTAGGCCCCAACTCCAAAGCATAGGCTGTGAATTCAATTGCCAAGTTTTGAATTCAAGTCTTAGGCCCCGAGATCAAGACTTAGACTAAAAGTTTAAGTCACAGGTCCTGAGTTTAAAGTTCTGGCCACAATCCAAGTCCCAGTTCCTGATTTCAAGGATCAGGCATGTGTTCAAGTTTCAGGCTGTGAGTTTAAATCCCAGGTTCCCACATCCACCAGAAGTTCAAGATGCAGGGCCTCATTCAAATAACACATTTTGAGATGAAGGCTCAAGCTGTGAGCTAAAAGTTCAGTGTGTGAATTCAATGTGAAGGCCCATAGTTTCAGGTCCACAAATAAGTTCAAATCCCAGGGCCCAGTTCAAGGCCCAGGATCCCAGTTCAAATGGGTGTTTTGAATGACAGACCATAGCTTTGAATTTAGTCCCAGGCCAAGGGTTCAAATCCAAGACCATGAGTAAAAATATCTGGTCCCAAATTAAAATTGTAGGCTCAGAGTTCAAGGTCCAGGGGCCCAGTTCAAATTCCAGGCCCCGTGTTCAGGTCCAAAGCTGTAAGTTCAAGGCTGAGCCAAAGTTTCAAGCCCAAATATGAATTCAAGTCCTAGGACCCCAGTTCTAATCCTATGCACCGTTTTCAAGGTCCAGTGCTACAATTTAACTCCCAGACACTGACTTTAAGGCCTAAGCCAAAATTAAGGCTGTTCCAGTAATTTCAACTTCCAGGAATTAAATTCAAGGCCCAGGCACTACTGTCAATGCCCAGGCTGAGTTCAAGGGCCAGGCCATGGGTTCAAGACCCAGGCAGCAAGTTCTACTCCCAGGCCCTTAGTACAGTTCCAAAGACATGAGTTAAAGTCCCAGGACTGCAATTCAAAGAGCTGTCCACAAGTTAAATGCCCAGACCTCATATTCAAGACCTATTTGTTAGTTCTGCCTAGACAGCAATATGCTTTCTGTGGTTCATAAGCCACAATAAATCAATCTTTAACTGTTACTATATTCTTCCCTTCTTCATTTCTTTATTTTTCTACTGATAGCTAGGAACATCTAGAAAATGCTATCTTTAGTAAACAAACAGGCAGCATCATTTGAACATTAGGAAAATTCTCATGTTCATAAATGGTGCATGCTAAAAAATGATCATAATACATCACTAAAATAAATCTTACTGCTGCTAATTTACTAAAGCAAATTGTCTCGGGTTAAGTTTCAGTGCTGTTTATACATAAAACTTTCATGTTCGTTCTCTGACTCCATCATTACACAAAGTTATCCATACTGTTGTGAGGGCAGAGTTTGTCTCAGAATGACAGTGTTTATTTTTATATACAGGAATGCCAATTAGCACTGTGTTATTAAAAAGTAGTTTCATAAGATATTTTTAGAATATATTTGATTTATGGCAAAAATATTCATCTTCTTTACTTCATGTGCTTCATCTTTCTGTATGTCTCTTTAATTCATACCTTAGATACATAATCATGTAAAGTACTAGTAAAATGGGCTAAGATTTCTCAAAGCAACTATTTGCAAATATAAAATAAACAGAGCAAGACAAAGACCAGATCCCAGAATGGATGCCTCATATATATATAGATATGTATATCTATGTCTATCTATATATATGTATATACAACAAACATATATACAAATATTAACGTTAGTATATAACACAAAGAACCAAAGCATTTACTCTATAAAGACATATTACTGAATGTGTGTGTTTATGTACACACATACAGTTTTATGTATTTGTGTTCATTTAATAGGAAGAATTTGCATATTTCAAAAGAATAAAACTTCTTTGTAGAATTTTCAATTAAAGTCTTGGTTGACAGATCAATCCAGAAAACATGAAATTGAATTGTGTATTATTAAAAATAGTATATTCAAAGTTCTAAAAATTGAAATCATCATGTGTAATGACATATAGAAGACATATAGAAGGCGGTTCATTGTATTTGTCACTATTCTAGTATTAGGCAGATTCACTACCCATAGTTTTCATAAATACCAAGTAATTTTTTAAAAAACCTCCTACCCAATATTTTGTAGTCATATTCAGGGGACTTTGGGAGTAGAGAGACTTAAACAAATTTCTAGTATGTATTACTCAGTGGCACATTCCTTCATTAAATATCTAGTGTATCTGAACAAAGTACTGCAAATATAAGTAGTTGTTATTAAAATATAAGGAACGGATAATGTGGATTGTCAAATCTCCCTGTTTGGAATTGCTCTTTGGTGAACCTGAGGAACTGAAGAATTTCAATATTGCTATGTGTCAAACAATGGAACAGGGTTTGAGACAATTCTAACAAAACCGCAAAGGGAGAAAACTATTAAAAACCATTATTTGTCTTTAAATGGAAAGTCAGGCCAAATCCCTGACCAAAAACAAAAACATGAAAACTTAGGATCTGATAAAGGATGGTATAGGAGTGCTTGATATCTGATGAAGCAGGGCAGGAACCCTCTCTGAAGTAGATAGAAACGATTCCCTTAAGAAGGCTTCTCAGGAGTAAAGAGGAGGTTTTATGTTCATTGTGCATGTGTTCATCATTCTTGTTAGGGCAAATCAAGCTCATATAAGAATCAGGATCTCTGGACTTCCAGCCCAACATGGGTTTCTGACAATTAATTCAAAGTCTAGGACAACATCCAACATCTTATATTCTTCATTGCAGTAGAATTCATTTCAACTGTATTGAAATTCAGTAATTAATCAGTAGTTGATTTCTCCCTGTTATTGAGCAGCCTGCAATTTGATCCTCATTCTAATTCCTTCTAAGTAGTCAGTCCCATTTTCACTATCTCTGTTGTGTATGCTACTGCATTGTAAGCTACTGCATACAAGATACTTTGGTTAACCCCAACTACAATGGAAGTAATAGAGATAAAATTAGACTACATTTGAAATCACTAAGCACATTTCACAGATGGAGTAGGCTTCCACTGGTTTCTTCATTAAAGGAGTCTACTGATAGATACAATTACTAATAATTCATGCACATTGTATATGTTGGGAAAATATTTGATAGGAGAGTGTCTCATGAAGAACCAAAAAACAAAAAATCACTGAAGTTGTATTCTAGTGAATGGCATTCAAGGATTCATGAATATTTGCAATTTGTTCTAACAGTAATCGAGCAAAAGGTGCACACACGATAAGTAACAAAGAAAATGATTCAATGAACGCTTTGCTTCATGGCACTATTGGAGTTGAAATGTCATGGACCAAACTGAAAAACTATTCAAAAATGGTTTGTCACAAATAAATCTTCTGAGTTAAACATCTATGAATTGTTTGATGACAGAGAAATCATGTTACTTCTGAAATTGAGGAGTTCATCCAAGTTTCAATGACTATTCTGGCTTTAATTACTTTGTCCAGGTGTTTTGAACCTAGACAACAACCAAATACAGAATAAGAAAATGTGAATATTAAAAAATGCTTTGCTCACCACAAACAGGCTTCCATTTTCCTGACATGAACACTTATAGAAACGTGTATAAATTTATAAAAATGAATGTTTCTTGACTTATGTTGGTCACTGTCTGGAAGGGCAGATATAGTCAATCTATGTATATATTCTCACATTTTTCCTTTTTAATATGCATTGTAAAACGTTTCTGCTTATGTTGATTCCTTGGTCTTTCTATAGTCTTTACACAATCCAATAGGAATAGAAATTGCTTAGGGTAACCCATAAACTCTCTTTTCCAGGATTCAAGTAAGTATTAGTTTTGAAACAAGCTCAACAATTGTACTCATGTTAAATTTTTCTGCAAAGATTCCATCCAATATTTTATATTATTCAATAGGAAAAGTACTAATGACTAAATATGCACATCACCAGAAACAACCTGTTTTCAAAATCAGCATATGTGATGATTATCGTCCGTATTCACGTATCTAACCTGTACCCTAACTACACAATTCCTGTTTCTATCACAAGCTAAAAATTCATAAAATAAGCTTTGAAGAACCAGTCAAATTAGCAACAGGAATAGTTCCACAGTATTATTTATTCATGGGCAATACTTTTTGAAAACAATTTGTAATTCAGAAAAAAGGTAATCATAACACCGGTTTGTATGAAAAGTGAAATACATTATGTGGGAAACAATTAGTAATTAGTGTTTCAACTCATGTGCAAAATTGTTAAAATTGGCATGAATTTGGGTAGCATGTGCTTCTGGCACATCAGTACTTTCAAAATGTGCAGACAATAGTGTTTTAGCTTTTATCCTAATTGTATATTTGAAGGCTGTAATTTTTCGTTGAGAAGTAAGAAAAAATATGATCAATAGCATTTTTTCTAAAATTCTCATGAAGTAACATTTTGAAAAACCAAGAATGCATTGATCTCAAGAAAATGATATATAATATTCATTTTCCCATTTGCTCTATGAAAGACATAGAAAGAGAGGTTTTCCTTGACTTACTTCCTTTTTCATATTTCATGCATTTTGTTTGTTGGCTTATTTTGTTAATGTTCAAAAAGGAAATTCCATTCCTTCTTTATGTATTTATTACTAGAGTACAGGAAATCTCTAAGTATTGGCCCTCATAACTATCTTCTGAAATTAATCAAAACCAAGTTTATTTGAAATGACACATTGAAAGTTTAATATAGATCATTGGATTTCAATTCCTGCCAATAATTATATTGTCCACATTTCATATCAGACTATAATCCATTAATCAAAGACTGTTTGTGTCCCTTTAGGTCTTGAACACCAAGTCCAGGTCTCCAATTTTAATCATCTAAATAGGACAGGAAAAATGTGTAACAAAATTAATGAAAATACGGTGAAATATGATTTTGCAAACATCAACAAAATTTTTAGTTGTAAGTGGACAGGTAATGATTTTATCTCACTATACCTGAGCAGTATCTACTGAATATATCTCAAGACCAGTTTTATCTCTTCTAGATATGATTGCTATAGGAATTTATAGAATCCCGTTAGAGTCTCTTGTGTTGATACTTATTAGGATTGTCCCTTCCAAATGTTCAACACAAATGGATCATTTGTAATCATTGGCATATGTATATGATATCAGATGAGCAGAAAGTGTATCAGATTGATAGATTATAGATAGATAGGTAGATAGAGAGAAATAGATAGATAAAAAGATAGGTAGGTAGGTAGGTAGGTAGATAGATAGATAGCTAAATAGATAGATAGATAGATAGATAGATAGATAGATAGATAGACAGACAGACAGACAGACAGACAGACAGACAGACAGACAGACAGACAGACAGACAGATATATAGAGAGATAGATAGATAGATAGATAGATAGATAGATAGATAGATAGATAGATAGATAGATAGATAGATAGATAGATAGATAGATAGATGTATATAATTATTGTAATACTATAGAAAACTATGTTACATGAAATAAAAAAAGATATGGACAGAAGCTGTTTTTCTTGATTTTAATGTATTACATGAATTTTGTTGTTGTTTCTACTGTATGTTCTTTCTCCATTGGTATATTCCTGTCACTGCATTTGATTTTGGTGCCTATTTCTTATATAAATTGGTCTAATTTGCAAGGAGAAAGAGAAAATTAAAATATTGAAACAAGAACAAAATATGATCCATTCAAATAATGATACTCACAGGACACTGCATTGGAAATGAAATTTACCACATTGTGATGGAAAAAGAGTATTGGAGATGGAGGAGGGAAATGTTAGTGGAAAAAAAAAAAAGGATGGATAACAATGCCCCACAAGAAATACACCCATTAGTGACATAAATGTAACTCTGCTCTATACCATCTTTTCACAACATTTTTAAAAAAGAACAAAAAATACTAACACAAAGCAAAAATGAAGTATTTATGGCATCCAAATTCCCTATTACTCTATTTCGTAGAGGTAGCACTATCACATATGACAATGTTTGCATTGTGAGATTTTTGTTCTTTTTGAGTTCTCAAAGGAAAATAGCCTTCCTGACAGGTACAGAAAATATGACCAGGATTTAAGAGAATATACCAGTTGATATTAGACTGCATTATTCCGTAAATGCTACGTTGAACAAAGTGTATTAAGGAATGATCATCTTTTTTTTTTTCTATTCTCAAGGGTGGAATTCTATTGATTTAGCAGAAAATTGAAAATCAATTAAACTGAAGTGAATTATAACGTTTACTTCATGTTTATTGATATTCAGAATGACTACTCCCAAAAAATTCTTGTCAAATATATTCTGCTTTGAAATAAGAAGACAAGCATCATGAAATTAGAAGCACACAAATGAAAGCGTCCTAAACAAAAAGAAGAAAAAGGAAACACAACAATATAAACACACACTTTTATTATAGTGCAATGTCCAGCCAAAAGAAGGTAAAGTTTATCAATTTAATTATAAGTAGTAATTCATTAAGTAACAAGGAAATGATGTAACTTACAGTTAGTGTTAAAAGAGGGATTTGGCTAAATGATGGAAAAAGAGTATTGGAGATGGAGGAGGGAAATGTTAGTGGAAAAAAAAAAAAGGATGGATAACAATGCCCCACAAGAAATACACCCATTAGTGACATAAATGTAACTCTTGGCTAAATGAAATTCTCAGCAATTTAGTTTTATGTATCATATTTTTGTTGGTTTGTGCGGGTGGAGGTGTAACTTGACAACTGTTGTAACAGGATGTGGAATTTTTTCCTAAAATTTATGAATCTCACATTATCAACATAATATACATTTTCACGTTGCTAGTTTCAATAGTTTTTGACAAATCACATTCTTAAAATATTCAGCATGTCTTCTCTCTTGGAAGTTCCTTCAGCAATATGAGTAAATACTAAAATCCAAAACCTCACTCTACATTAAACAATTTACTCAGTGATCACCTATGATAGAATGATTCTGTAAAAACCATGGGAGTAGTCTATTCTTGCTAAAAGTTTTCTTATAAGTTCTAGTACAAATGTCAGTGGGAATTCCTGTGTTTGGGGCATTTAAATCCATTTGAAATTTCTGTAAAATATAAAATTGTGTAAAGATTTATTTGGTGCTCTGATACAAAGGCATTAAGACAATCCTTAACATACACCCATTGATAAAGTTAACATAGAACTTAATATTAGGGGTCCATGATTGGATCCCCTATCTAATTTCAAGAAAAGGGGGGTATGTAGAACCCACCAAGACAATCACCATTTTGTGCATAAAAGGTTTAATGTGAGAGATGGCCTATTTCCAGCATATGAGCTTAGGTCTCCGAAATGATCACAGATGTCCCACCTGCACCCTACCTGATAAGTTCCCCTAGCAACAGCCAATGAGTGAGAAGGTGGAAAGTCCCCAGAGACTGAGACCCTGAGACCCCAATTGTTGCATGGTCAGCATATTTTTTTGTGGTTTACTCGCTGCCCTATCTAATGAGACTGTTACAAGACTGTTATAAAACGCTGACTAAATGTCTGCTAAAATTCGTAAATAATAACCAATTGTACTAACCGATAAGAATGTGCCAAAACTTACAAACCCTTAGCTAACCATTTGTTAGCCAATGATGTAACTGCTAAGTTGGGGGCCCCCCGCCCTTGCTTTACTTGTGATAAAAACCTTGCCACCCCATAAGTTGGGGCTCTCAACTCTGACCCGCTGCATCCGTGAAGGTTGGGAGACTAAGCTCGAGCTTGCAATAAATGACTCTCCTGTATTTAAAAAGCAAAAAAATAAAAGATTTATTTGGTGTTAAAAAATAATTCCTGAATTGGAGAATACTATTCACTTGTAACAATAAAAAATTAATATGTTTTCGTGCAAAAGACCTTAAAATACTTTCTGTAAGCAGGAAATAACTAGCACATCTACTCATGGGGATTGCTATAGATCCAAAATTCTGAAAATAGCACTTGTCTGAGGCTGGGAGGTTGGCTGAATTGCATGCCTTGCATGTATGAGGTCATGGGTTCAATTGCGCAGCACCAAATAACAAGAAAAAGTCAGAAGTGGTTCTGTGGCTGAAGTGGTAGAGCACTAGTCTTGAACTATAGATTTGAAGGACAGTGCTCAGACCCAGGGTTCAGGCCACATAAACCCCTGCCCCCAAAAAAATTTAAAAAAACTCTTGCAGAACACAACGTGAAGCTATGTATATTCTGTGATGAAAAAAGTAAGAATTGATTTAAGAATTGTATCAACTTACAAAAAATTATGAAGTGATATGATTAAAAAAATCTTCAATATAATTACAAAAGGCATGCCATGCATAATTCTGCCCTATATTTAAACTGAGAATCGCTTTGTTTCCCATAAGAATTGTGCACTGTTTGTAAAGTAGTAACAGTCACAGTATGTAGTGATAATAGGGAATGCTATAGAATCATGTAAAATAATTATATTTTCATAAATTTATGAATATTAAACGTCAATATTGCACAACAGCACAATGTGAGGAGTTTCTAAAGACTGAATCCTGTTTAAAATTAGTTTTCACATATCTGTATCTTCAGACCTGTACTGAAAGGGAACATCTATATTTTTTAAATCCTGTAAATGTTAGAGAACATAGTGGTTATCCTAAATGAGTGATAAGAGAGAATTTTAGGCAGGAAACATAAAAAAGGTTTTATTTTAAATATTATTTCACGGTGCCATATTGTACATATTTGTGTATGGGTTAATCCTATTGAAGGCATGAGAATATCTCTGCTTCCCTAAATAATGTAAGAAAAATTTTGTTTTTGCAACTGAGGAGGCATAAGTTGAAACAAGATTGGGCCAGATCAAATCAAATACTTCAGAAACATGTATAAGAGAAAATTATAGGAAGAAACTAAGAAGAACATAGCAAGTGATCAGTACACACACATTAACATAGTTCGACACAAAGAAACAAATCAATACTTTATGGGAAAAAAATGGAAAGTATTCATTTGGCTACTATATTTTCACATGTTCTCTTTACACAAATATCTTGACTATTGTATACTTTCCTCCTAAAAGAACTATAATTTGAGCTGACAATTATTATCAGAATGAGGTTAAAATATTTGAATTATCATTAGGTCACATTAAAAGGTTTTGTCTAAATTTATAATTGGGAAATCATATTTCCTTAGCAAACTGCCTTTGGGGATTTTCTCTCCAGGAAATTCAAAGAGAAAATGGAGAGTATTTCAGATTCAGCAGATGGAGTGCTGTCTCAAATTGAACAACTATTACAATTTTGAATAAATTTTTACAAGTAAATCAACCTTCATCTGAAAAGAAGCAGAACTTGTGATTTTATAGCCAGACATACAGTGTTGTTCTTGTTAGGTCAGCTGTGCATCTTACATATATTAAAGATAGAATGTGTGAGTATAATTACTATTAACTGCATAAAATGTAGATCCTATGGATGTCATCTGAACAGTGTGTTTGTTCTCCCAGAGCACCTAAACTGGAGGACACCCACTTAATCACTTTACCCTTCCAGGCAGAAAATTAATTAAATGAATAAATAACGCAATTCAAAACATAGTACAGGTAATGTAAAATGACACTCATTTTCCAAATTAGTTTATACAAGATTATTTTGGAAGTCGTTTCCCCAAAGGTGTTTATTCATGAAACATGCTCCTTTTTCAGAATTGTCACTGACATTTGGTTATTGATGGTGAATTTTTTTCTCATAAATTATTAATTGTGAGTCCTTAATCAGTATCAACCCTGATTGATTATTCTTCATTACTCGTTCAGATGAGATACATTATTTTTTAATTTTCCACATGACTTTAAGGAAATATGCATGCCTTCTGGATTCCTCTCTCCAGAGTCGCTACAAGCTAGGTAGAACTCATTATTGCAGAATATATTCAAATACTTTCCTGTTTCATTCAAATCAAAGGCATTGCAATGTCTCCCCTAGGTATCTGTTTAGAAACTAAGTTGATGTGAAAAAATAGAAATGTTATCTCAGATATAAAACGACTGGATAACTACTAAATTCATTTGAAGTCCTCTTTTTGATAAAAATATTTCTCAATATTTATTTAATAAATATTTTTAACTTAAATGTTAGGAATATTTCTGGAATTAATTCTGTACTATTACTTGGTGCATAGCATATGGAGGATAACCAGCCCAATTCTCAGAACAATTCAGATGAATTTAATAAAAAACTTTCCTTTATTTTTTATTTTCAAAATACTGTACAGAGGGGTTACCATTACATGGGCAAGATAATGAGTACATTTCTTATCAAGCATTGTAGACACCTGCTTTTATTTTCCCCCTTCCCATCCCTTCGCATCCCCCCCCCCACTCCCATCCACCCAATTCTCTTCCCCCCCCAACCAATGTTGTAAAGTTCGTTTTCTACATAATGACTTGTACATCTCATTGTTAAAATGAATCCACCTGTATCCCTATTTAAACGATTTCTTTTTCCCTAAATTTTTAATAAAATTTCGTAGAGCATTTCTACTTTGTGGATCATAGGTTGAATTATGAGGAAAAATTCCCAGGAAGCTACTGAAAATGTATAGTTATATAGTTTCTGTGCCTGGATAATTCATTTTTTTAATGTATACTTTGATACTTATCTTGTGCTATTATTAACTGTTAGGAAACAATCCTAAAAGTTTCCTAGCAAAGACAAAGTTTTAAATTAGGAGACTTAATGGAATATTGGCCAGAAATTTAGAGAGCAGTTCTACAATTATGTGATAAGAACAATATTGCAATTCATTGTGTAGTATCCTGGCATTTCAATCAAAACTAGAGAATATGACAAGAGAATGAACTTGTAGGAAGACAACAACTGATATTCAGAAAATCTCTGAATATGAGTAATGTTTAGAAGTGAGAGTAAAAGGAAAAATCCTGAGGTAGGAGTTTCAAAGCCAGTTTGGGCCGGAATGTCAGTGTGAATTTTGTCTCCAAATAACCACTAGAAAACCAAAAATGGCAGTCTCTTTCAAGTGGCAGAGCTCAAGCTTTGAGCTGCAATGTTCAGGGAACAAGCCCAAGCCCAGAGTACAAACTCCACCACAAACAAAAAAAGGAAGAAACATTCACAATATTTCTGTGTAACATTGAAGGTCTACAAACTTAATGTTTGGCAGAAGTGCCTCAAAATACTAACTGCCTTATGTTGAGATGGCATTTTTTGAAAGAATTTTACAGAGCTTTGCAAAATCACAAAGTTCAGAATCATTCCATTCAAAATTTTCCTTCAAAAAGAATCACACATTTTACAAAGGGGGTTTCCAATCAGCAGAATGTGTGATATTAATAGCCATTTCCTTCATATTCCTTAATTCTTACTAGTGTGCTATGTACCATCAACAATTTTCCTTGAACGACTTACTGACAGCAGATATGAACCAATGTACAATGGAATATCTGATAATAGTGAGACACCAGCAAGGGATTTGGAATTATGTCTCTCCAGAGAATGCAAAAGTTATATGACTGTTTTGTCCTGCAATGACAGGGACAAGTGTTATAGAAACATTTCAAGGCAAATAGAAAAGAATCAGATTTTTTTCTGATTTTGGGGGAGTTAAGTATCTTGACTATTTTACATAATGAATAATTGTGCCTAATGCCAGAACAGTCAATGAAACAAAATGTGGAATTGAAGGGCATAGAAGACAAAAGCACATCTTTCAGGGACACATTGGACATAGCGAAGTGCTCATTACTTAGCATTCCCAGGTTGTTGGGTGAAGAAAGATAACTGAGGAAAGTACTGTTTCCTAAATTCTAAATGTAAGTGGAACCATCACAATATTTATGTTTTTCTTGGAATAATTTGTTCCATTTCACTAATTATTGCTGTAGAATATAATAAAAATATAAGAAGAGTATACTTATATTTGGTCCCTTTTAAAAATTTCAGATCAACTTCTGTGTTCTAAACACAAGAATGGGTAGGGAAAGTTTATGGGTTTGTTAAACCATCTAATTTTGCAATGTTTCTCACAAGTCACAATATTCTAAATCTTCTCGATATTTTTCATGTGTTATGTAATTTGCAGAATTCTGTGACTTCTTCCCATTGCTTGTAGCAGGGAAAAAGTTTCTTGCAGGTGTACATACAATACCAACCAAATTATGTTTTGGTTTTGGAGGGGGCAATGTGTACTTTTTGAAGATACCATATTTTGTACAGAGAATCTGTGATTTATCAGATAAGAATACGTGTGTAATTTGAGAATTTTCTGGTACATTTATAATCTTTTGAAGAAAGATTAATCCGTAACTTTGGATTATAATTCAAGACCAGTTCACAAAACCATATCAAATGAATGTTTGCTTTCAACTTGTGCGTAATTTGTCCCTCATATTTATGGGCCAACCACAACAGTGTTATGGTTCGTTTGGCATTCCTGGTCCACAGCATTCCTACTGATAAATGGAATAGACTTTGAAATATATTTTAGGAAGATCTCTCTGGCCAAAAAATATTTATTAGTAGTTACGATTCCTATGTAATCAAAAAAGTTGAAATATTTGACTGTAGATGAGGAAATTTCACATGTGAGAATCTTGCTCACATTTATGATAGATGCGAAATTGTAAGGGTTTCTGATCTGAGCATATTTGAGCCTCAGGATTTCTCCGGGTTTGCAACTTCAAATGAGTATTGGGATTCGTACAGAAATATTTGAACAAAAATGATTTCAACATTCATTAGTCAACTTTGCCTTGCAACCTGGTGACAGGGAAACCTGTATCTTTTCTATGTTTTAGGAAAGTCAAGAGAACAACTATTTTCACAAGTATGTGTATGTACTACAAACCCATCGACAAGTTTCTATGTGTAAATTGATGAAAATTGTGGTGTATATATCAATACTGTTTTTTAAATAGCATCTTGTCAAGGTGATGTACAGAGGGAATAGTTTACATATGTAAGACAGTGAATAAGTACTTTTCTCATTACATGTTCTTACTTTATTTTTCCTACACTGTTCTTCAGCATAAAATCTCCATTTTTTTTCCCACTAGATGTAATGTGTATTTACAAGATATTATTTTGCTGGGATTGTTCTTAATTTGTTTTTCTCTCCTTTGTCTCATATTTTGACATTCCCTTTCCCTTGCCTAATTCTGATTAACTTAAATGTAATACACAGTGTACCAAAACCAAATACAATGACAGCACTGTATAAAACATAGGAAAGTAAAGGGAAAAAAATGCAACTAAAAAGAAACAGCTCCACAGATTCTTTTTTAAAAAATCAAGAAAGAAAAACCAATTTATTTTGTATCTAGAATTCATTTTGCTTAGCCTAAGCTTCTATAGTGTTAAGTATATTATTATTAAGCTATTGTGATCCTCCTTTAGGACCAAAATGGACATATGCCAGATTTTACAAATAAGAGAACCATGGACGATAGGTTTGTTTGGGTCTGCACTCCTTCAATTCACAGTTTTTGTTTTGTTTTGTTCTGTTTTGTTTAACTCTTTCCATTTCCTTACAAATGGGACTGTGCCATTCTCTCTAGTGGAAAATTGAATTCCATTGTGTATATATGCCACCTTTTCTTGATCCACTTATCGACACTCAGGCATCTGGGGTGATTCCTTATTTTCCCTATGGTAAATAATATAGGAATTAATGTAACTTTTACATTATAATGGAATGCGTTGCCATCTCAATGTTGACTTGATTTGCATTGTTGAGCACTTCTTCATAGTTCCTTTAGTCATTCTCAATTCCCCATCACTGAAATCTCTCTTTAAATAATTAGACTTCTTGCCATAGAGGGTCATTATCAATTGGATTTTTTTAGGAGGCAGGGAGCTTTGGCTGGTTGAATTTTCATTATATTTCAGCTCTAAGACCATTTTCTATTTCTTGGCTTCTGAAGATCTTCTCCCAGTCTTCTGGCTTTATATACCTTTCTAGATATGTCCTTGGTCATGAAGTAGCTCTGCAGGTTCAATCAATTTTGTCTCGCTTTTCTTTGACTTAATGTATTTACGCCTCCGTAATCAGAACATTGCAACCTCTTCTAATGAGCCCTAGTATTTCTGTATTCCTTTCATTCACAATATTTTCCATTACCTCGACATCTTTGATTCATTTGGAATTGATCTGATGCAGGGTGATATAACTTTTAAGTTTTTATAGGCCTTTGAACAGTATTACAAAAACTTATTATTTATTATTTCTTTTTAATTTTTCTGCATTAATCCTGTTTCCTAGTGAAGGACCATAATTTTTTCTTTAGAAGTGACATTTGAAATATAGGTACCCTGGTTTCTCTTTTTGTATTCATTGTTATATGTCATGTTTCATCCCAGAAGAGTACGGAAAGAGCTTAATTCCTATGATATATGAACAGGAAAATTAGGGTAAGCAAAATGAACACCAACATACTGAAACAAGAGGTTTATCATTGTTATTTTTTTAATATATGATGAAAAACTATTTCTTTTTTTCTTACTTTGTATTCTTTTTTATAGGGATTCTCCCTTGTCATTATATTTGATTTTGGTAGCCTGTGGATTGTATAAACTTTAATCTGAATAGAACAAAGAAGGGGCATAGCAACATATTGAGATGGAGGAAAGTGCCACAACATTCCTCACAAGATAATATCTTGGAAATGTCATTTACTGCTGGGTCAAAGGATATTTGAAACAATAAAATGTAAGAAAATGAGAGATAGGGTAACATAAGACAAGAAAGTGATCCACTGGCTTACGCAAATATTTATAATAACTTTGTAAATCAACTTGACAAGTTGAATTGAAGAGTAGAGTATTGATACACTTATTTTAAATTTCCTAAGTTTACACATGGATATGTATGCAGATTGGTTTGAAGTCTATATACAGACATGTGTTGATAGATCTGTTCTCTTCTCATTCTGAACAATCTAGAAAAGGCACAAGTTGCACTGAGTCTACAGGTTCCAAGCCATCCCTCAAAAATTAATATTGAATTCATTCCTCCTCACTATTTCTTCAGGAAAACCAAGAAACATTTGGAATTACACACTAGGCACACATATGCCCATAAACAGAAACTCTTCCATTTCACCACCAATAATAAAAATATTAAATTTCCTCCTCTGTACCCATGTAATTCAACTGTATTGAAACTATATTGCATAGGAAACCAACCAACAACTGTTCATAAAGTGGATCTTCCTAACCTATGCTTCAGACTATTGCATTTTCATCAAGAATGTTGTATTAGGGAAATGAACCCTAAGATATGTATTCAAATGTTTTTCTTTCTTTCATGTGATTATTTCTAACATATTTATAAGATGATTCCTTTGTTGCTTTGTAGGTCCCCCCACCCCATGATATAACCCTTGCTTGCACTGTATTTGATGTCGCTATAATTTGTGGATGGGAAGGGAAAAAATTGTTTAAATAGGGATACTGTTGGACCCATTGCAACAATGAGATGTACAAGTCGTTATGTCGAAAACAAACTTTACAACTGCTGTGGGAGGGGAGGAGGTTTCAGTGGAGGGGATAAGCGGAGGATGGGAAAGGATGGGAAGGGCAAAAAAGGAGGAGGCTACAATGCTTGATAATAAATGTAATCATTATCTTGTCCATGTATTTGTAACCCTTTTGTACAGTATTTGCACAATAAAAAAAAATAATGTTATAGACCAAAGTGCCAAATCAACTATAACTATTTGAGGGCAAATATATATGGAGCAAAATTACAAACAATTTGAAAATGAAGATAGTCAATAAATATGGTTCCATGAACGTGTTTTTGTTATACTCGACAGTTACAGTCCACTCTTCTTGAAACATTTTAGAAATATATTGACACATTTCCAGAAAATAAATATTCTCTTGCTTGAAAAATATGTTTTCTTCACAAAATCATACCATCTTCACATTTTGCATTTCCCTCCTCAAAAGAATACATTTTGAATGATATTTTGTGTACACACAAGAACCTGGTTTTTCCTTGCCACAGGTTTTGGAAAGAACTACGAGAATCCTTGCTCAGATTAAATTACACATGGAAATTATTTAGATGGATGGGACACTTGTGTAGTAAGAAATTTTCTGCCTTTCAGTACAGAGTAGAAAATCGTAAGTTTGTATAAGAAGTCTAATATCATTAAGGTTTTGTTATGTATTTCTTATGCTCTACAATTGTAACAATATATGTAATGGAAGATGATACCCATAAGGAAATTTAAGGACAGTGAAAAATGAAGTATGATTTGGTCTCTGTTGAGAAACAAATGCAGATTTGATGATTGACGTTTCCATACTCCAACCTTAACATGTCTATGTGGAAAGTGACATGGTGAATTCCAATGAAGTCATAAACACATGAGTTTACTTATGGATTCAATGTATGGGTGAATAGGTAGAAGAAATCAAAATGAATTCATTTGCTTGAGTGAACGTCACTATATACCTACATACATATATGTTTCTGTATATAAGTAAGCTGTAGCTAAAACTGTGAGAAACGGTTTGAATTCATGGTGTGATAACAATGATTCCTGCAAGAAATAAGAAAAAAATATCGTTTACTTTCTTTGGAAAAGACACGAGTGTATATTTCTGTATTTTGAATATGAACATGAACTTCATTAGTCGTTCAAGAGATGTTCAAAAATTAATAAGAGCACATCATCAGTTATTTTCAAAAAATTTCATGCTTGCTTTTCCACTTCCATGTCCATTCAAACTTGTTCTTTGTATACAAACCATTTCACAAATTATGCTTGGACACTCTCTGTCTCAACACATTCAAAGTTAGTTGAACATTTGCAGTGTAACCCTAGTCAATGCATTACTACAATTATTATGGTCCAGTTCTTCAAATCATTCCCAATATTCCCCATTCAGGCTCAGCTATGCCTTGCCAACGGTTCTGAAATATGTCTCTTTTAAAATATTCATGAATGTATCATGATCCAGGAAAATAAGCAGAAAGTGTTCACATGGTTGAATAGAATAGAAAAGCCACAGTGGATTTTCTATATAATGTTATTGCGATGAATTTAAATAAACAGGATATTTTTTTATCTCCATTTCAATATTTGTGAAGGCATGCATAAAAACAAATCACAAAGAGTGATTATTTCATGAGATGTATCCTTTAAAAGGATATATGCTGTATGGTAGGGAAGTAAAATATGGAGTTACCAAGAAAATACCTTCAGTTACAATTACAAGAAATGTATTAAAAAAATGTTTTCCCATTATTATCTGTAGAGAAAAAAATTCCCTTAAAAGTGACATTCACATTGTGAGTTGGTATGAAGTAAATATATTCATCAGTCCAGAAAAATAACTAACCTTTAAGAAACATACACATGTCAATTGTCAGTGTGAAGAGTGAAATATTGGACTTTGAAATGAATATAGAAAATTTCCATTAGCTAGGTTAATATTATTTCATTAAAAATACTTTCTCAAATACATATGGTTATGAGAATTCCATGCCAGAAGCACACCAAGGTTTGGAATGCATGACTGGGTTTGAGCCCAGGGTCAGATGTTTAACTATCAATGGCCCAATTATGGATTCACTTCTCATTACCAAAGAAGACATATAAGGAAAATATTTCTGAACAACCTGTGATTAATGTTTATCATGATTGAGTAAAATCTAGAATTGAAGGTAGAAAAAACATCCTCAGTTTTCAAGCGAAGTATCGTAACACAATTTCGTTGACACACACAAAAATACACAAACACACAAATATTTGCATCCCCAAATTGGACAGGAAAGGAAACAGAAATATGAGATCACACACACAAATCTTCTCACATATATATAAAATGACAAAAATGGGGTTGGACAAACTGTAAAAGACAAATGAGGAAGTAACATTGTCTACATATTCACACATCCTCCCATCAATTCACAGGTTCTCAAGTATCATCCAATTTTAGAAGCCAGAAAAATTATGATTCATAAATAGGACATATTATCATAAGGGAACAGATTAGTTATACTTGGAATCATATTAAATGGTAATAACAAAAGAAGTTGAGGAAATATCACTGCATGTTACACTACTCTGAATTGCAAAGAGAAAATGCAAGTTAGTACAACTAGGAAGTGAATAAAATCTAACTGGCTCCTATCTGGATGAAAGTATTTCCAAGATTTTGGAAATCCCAGCGAGTAAACCAAAATACCAGTGATGAATATTGCATTACAGTCCTTTATTTGGTTCTTGCTGGTCGTTGGGCTTGAATTCTGGGCTTGTTCAGAGTCCTTAAGCTCTTTAAAGTTCTAATGCTCTACCAGTTGATCTACAATGCCACTTCCAGTTATGAGGTAATGAGGGTGTGACAAAGGTTCCTGTTGGACTGCCTTGAAAACTATTCCTCAGATCTCAGCCTCCAACATGTCCCTAAACGACTTGTACCAGGCTTCCTTTCTGTTATCCATAGTGTTGATGATTTTTCTGTTTCATTGTTCCCGACATTCATGCACACTGCAGGTCCAAACCTGATTTTCCTTAGGGATAATGCTCTATAGTATTCCATTCTGAGGGGATGAATTCTAGAAACGAATCGAAAAATACTCATTGACTTTATTAATCCATAATAAGAGCCTCATGGTTCAAACACAAAAATGCTAGAATTAATAACATTATCACCTGGCCCTCAAATGTGGTTTTCCACCCCAAAAAACATTTCCTATGGCATATTCTTAATTCTATTGATCAAAAATTGAATTGATCCATTCAGTTTGAAAGCAGTATGAGTTTTAATCCTCTCTATAATATCCATGAGTTAGAAAATTGTCATCTGATGAAAGGGTGAACATGTCTATTCCCATTAGTCTGCCTCAGTTATCACTTTCTTCACTATAAAACCTGCCAAATCATCCTGCACATAACATTGTATTGTCTGACATACAGCAGGCAATTGAATACAAATTCCAAGTACACTTATTACCTTTTCACAGGAAGCATATATGAGGCCCGACCGTGATGAGAGGCTCATGTAAATACAACTTGGTCTTAAGTTAAACATGCATGATTTTTTTTAAAAACAGGACTGATCAGAGAAGATTTTTTTTATAACATCAGCACATCTAGAATCCATTGTCTCACTTATGAAAAGGATAATATCTCTTATTGGCAAGCAACACAAATTACATCACTCTACCTGTAATAAATGCTTAGGAACAATTCCATGCAAGCCCAATTACTGTCCATTTGTTCCTTTATTTGCCACATTACCATTTCAGGAAGAGATAGTTGCTTTGATAATCTATAAAATCAACAGTTCTATATATTTTGTGACCTTGGAAGGACAAGTTTATTCTAACAATTACAGTTCTTTAAACAATCTCGTAAATACTCAATAAGCTACAATACCTTTTGTAGTTACACATCTAATTTTGATTATCCTAACTATACCATATCCAATGTGTTTGCATACTTTATTCGGGAATGGTAAATGTGATATCCATGTATGTATTGATGATTAAAAATAGCTCTAAATATATTTTATTAATATATATGTTTGCAAAATGCAAATTGTAAATCATCTCAAGAATCTCTTCAAATAATGCAGGAAGACAATTAAACCATGTAGTTATTTTTACAATAATAATCAATTTCAAAATGTAGACATGATACCCACATGCGACTGTACACATTGATCAATTACCAGTTGAAGGTATTCCCACTTACAATTTCATAAATGATGAGATGAGTGAATCCTGAAACCATGAAAAGGGGGAGAAAGTATTGGTTTAAAAAAAACTGCAATGGATGCATTCCCTGATTGAAATTGATTGTAAGCGAATGAGAAGATTTTTCAGATAAGGTAAATCTGATCTTCAGAAGTAGGTTGAATTTCTTTTTTTTTATTTTGAAAATACTGTACAGAGGAGTTACAATTACATGGGCAAGATAATGAGTACATTTCTTATCAAGCATTGTAGCCTCCTCCTTTGTTTCCCCTTCCCATCCCTTCTCATCCTCCCTCCATCCCCCCACTCAATCCTCCCTGCCCTCACCCAGGCACAAAAGTTGAAAAGTTCGTTTTCGACATAAGGACTTGTACATCTCATTGTTGCAATGGGTCCACCTGTATCCCTATTTAAACGATTTGTTTTTCCCCTTCCGCTCCAAAAATTATACTGACATCAAATTCAGTAAAAGCAGAGGTTATACTGTGGGGGAGGGACATACAAAGGAACAAAGAACCAATCTTATAAATGTGTTAGCAACATTCGCAATAAATCAAACAAACAAACAAAAAAAAAACATTTGTATATACACCTTAGGTTTGGTCTTAGTGAAACTATACTTCGGTTTTACCATCAAGTCACCAGGTCAGAGAGTAATCCAAAACTTCGTATGTAGTGAACAATATATATGTTTGTGCAGAAGAGAAAGTGTGTTATTCATTCATCCTATTTATTCAACTTCAATTATTACAGAAAGTTATATTTCATAAGAAGACAGCATTTTCTTTACCTGTTGTTGCCAGAGGTTTTGATTGTGCCCCAAACAAAACTTGGGATACAATCTTCTAACGATTCTGCCAAGGAGAGGAATACATACTTGGTTGAGGAGTCAGACTAAATTTCCTTTAACCTTATCAATATAAAGAACAATAACAAGATTGACAGCCTTATGAACCTTACAAGAAACATTTAGTTGGATTATAAACATTGAAAAGAACAAATTATTTTAGAAATATGTTAGAAGCAATAGCAAGCAAGAAAGAAAAAAACATTTGTGTTTGACATGGCTTTTGATCATGTAGGACTGCATATCTCTATGTATGTATTGATATTAGCATAGGAGACAAACAAAGTTGAACAAAGAATTTTAATTTCACACTTAAAGGAACAAATCATACATAAGCACCACATAAGTTGAGACTCAATCACGGAAGATTCAGAAAAATACAACAAATCTTTACCTTTATCCCAAACTTCCTCTGAGGAAACATACTGCCATGTATTTTCAGAACTCTTTTTTTGGGGGGAGGGGTCCTGGTCGTGGCCCTGAACTCTGGGCCTGGGAGCTGTCCCTCAGCTCTTCAGCTCAAGGCTAGCACTCTAACACTTGAGCCACAGCGCCACTTCCGGATTATTTTTCTGCTTATGTGGTGCTGAGGAATCGAACCCAAGGCCTCATGCATGCAAGGCCAGCACTCTATCACTGAACCTCCTTCCCAGCCCAGTACTCTTGCCTTGTTTCTGGTTCTAAGTTATTTTGACTACAAGCAAAGAGAAATCTACCATCAGAGTAGATTCGGAAGCAACTGGTCTACATTGATTTGGACTGTGTTTTAAATATCAGGTTTGCCTACATCATCTTCAAGAGAAGTTTTGTCTATAAAAGTTGTAATATATTAACTGAGTTAATCTCACAGAACCAGGTGGCAAGCATTGAAGGGACAAGTAGAAAATTTGGAAGCAATATGAGAATTATTCTGTGTAACAAAAGTTCAAATGTGAAAAAAGTATTCAATTTTTTTCTTTTTAGATTTCTTTCGGCACGATGCCTTCCGTGAGGCTTGACACCACGATATGGGAGCTATGCTAGTGCACCCTTTGGCAGAGAGCTAGATTTCTGCAATTTTAGCCATAGCACCTCTTCTCTCTGTTGTCATTTGATAGTCGAGATAAGATTCTCAATGACTTCCCTTCCTGGGCTGGCATCAAAAAATAATACAGAGATCTCAATCTCTCAGATTGATATGATTGCAATAGAAGGAATCAGTGCCAGGCTTCATAAAATTTTCTTACGAACTTCAGAAACGTACATTTACTCAATTTTGGCCTTTATTTACTAAAATATGGGTTACTTATGCACAATTTATACACCCATAGAAATGGTGATTGAAAATATAGTTGACAATCCAAAATGGAGGCTCATCAAATGTCTTCTTTACAAACACAACGCAGAAGCTGTGTTTCACTTGAAGCTCTGGAAATTACTGTAGTAGTGTTACATTCAGAAAGAAAAAAAAAACCCTATTCTGTCAAACTTCAAATATTGTGAAATTTTTGATCAAAATAGAAGAACAATTTTGTACTCAATACCCTAAATATAGATAAGAGACACAATACATCTCCCATGTTAACAGTTGTTGAGCACGGTCTGAAAACTAAAGTATCCAAAATGAATTATAGGCCAAATGATAATACAGTGCGTGTCTTAACAAAATGATTTGGTGTTGAAGAATGACATTACTTTACATTTTGGCAATTAGGCAATGGGAAAGAAAAGGACACCACCTCTAAAATTTGTGAAACATGGCATACACAGTTTGACATAACTGCCCACACAAAACATTTTGCTCATGTTCTGCTTTGAATGGAGATCTAGAAATACAAGGGGAGAAGTACAGAAGTTGGACTTCCATTGTCTTGCTTTCCATTGCGTGCTGCGGAGATTTCAGAAGGAATACAAATATCTCTCCATGACATTTCTGCCATACACATTCTCTCACACGTTTCACAAATACTTTCAACAATTTATCTTAAAAATAATTAAATTTATCCATGAACTCGATATGAGACCCTTGTCCATTTTATGGCTAGTGAAGATCTTCTCCCAATCTGTGGGCATTCTATTGATCTTGCTAGCTATGTCCTTTGCCAAGCAGAAGCTCTGCAAGTTTTTATTTGACCTTTTGTTATGGAGGAGATTTTACTTGGGTACAGTATTCTTGGTTGATAGTTGTGTATGTTTAAGGCATGGCATATGTCATTCCAGGCTCTTCTTGCTTTAATTGTCTCTGCTGAAAAATCTGAGGTGATTCTAATTGGTTTCCCTTTATAGTTGATTGATCTTTTCTCCTAGACACATTAAAAAGGATCTTTTCCTTGGTCTGAATTGATCTTGTGCATATTATACTGTGATGGTGGGAGATCCAGTTCTGGTCTGCTCTATTTGGGGTTATAAAAGCTTCTTGTATCTTAATGGACCTATCCTTTTGCATTTTGGGAAGTTCTCTGCTAGGATCCTTTTAAATAAATTTCCTAGACCACTAACCTCTTTCTAGGTGTTCCTCTACAACCATTATACACAGACTAGGCCTTCTGATAGTGGCTTCCAAATATTGAACGGATCTATCATATTTCTTGGATTGCCTTGGATAGTTGTATATTCTTTCTCTAAAATAGCTATGCTGTCTTCAATCCCCGAGGTTTGATTTTCAGCATGGTGTAACCTACTGTCAAGGCTATGTTTTTGTATTTTTTTTAAATTTGTTTTCCTTCTAATTGGTGAGCTTTGATGGCTTCAAATTCTTCGTTGCATCTTTGATTTAGATCTTCTGTGAAATTCTTTACTTCCTTAATTTGGTGTTCAGTGTTCCTTCTGAAATCACTTAGTTGATTCCTTCTGTTGCGCTCCATTCCGCCTTCGCTTTTGGTCTCCCTGAATTCTTTCACGGTGTATTTAGGCGTCCATGATTGCCTCTATTAATCTCATCCCACTCTCCCAATTCTTGTATTACTCCTGTATTAGATTTCTCATGTTCACACAATTCCTGTTTTTCTCTTTAACTGTCCTCAACCTGCTCATGCATTTCCTGTATTTCTCTTTGACTGTTCTCAACCTGATCATGCCATTCCTGTATAAAAATATTTGAGTAGCCTCCTCACAAGCATGAGATTCCTCTATTAATTTTGGGTTTTCTCCTCTCACTCCCTATTACACTCACACTGAGTGCTTTGCAAGTTTTCAATCTTTTCATAAAACATGTTTACCAATCGTGTTTGGAGAACTTTTTGGACACTCTCCTCTGGATTATTTATTAACTGTTCTGTCACCTGATTATCAAGAATAGGAATTGATATACCCATCTTGCAATTTTTCTTGTGTTTCTCCAGCTTTTTCTGCCCATTTGGTATGAAAATAACACCAGTTTTGTGTTAGAGCATTATTTTAAAGCAAGCTTCAACCAGAATCCTGTAGTTGCACAGTAAAAATGGCTGCAGATAAAATCTAGTTCAATAGACACAATCTATTCAATGTCAAACAACTATGGATTAATGGCCTAAGAAGAGGAAAGAAGGATTTAGCAAGCCAGAAATTATTGGATTAAGGGAGAAGGGTGGAGAAAAATATGATTAGAGGGATGTGGTGAGGTAAAAGGAGAGTGAATTTAACCAAGTCCTAATGCCAGAGAGGGAATTGGATTGGACAGTATGATAGAAGAAAGATTTTTAAAAAAGAAAAAAAATGAAAAAACAAAAATTTAAATTTAAAAAGTGAAACACATAAAATAATGTAAGACTAAAGTAATTATATTGAGGGAAGAAAAGGATAGGATGAGAGGAGGGGAGGGACACTAAAGAGACATGAAAAACAAAAAAATAAAATTTCTTAAAAGTAGTTATTAATTATATTAATTATTATTAATTATATAGGTATAAAAAGATAATACCCTATTAAAGTAGTGAAACCTAAGACCTTGTGAATCAAGTAATAAATTTATTCATTACATATGTAAACAATGGAGGATAAGCTCTAATGTTCGAAGATGGCTGTATATCTCGAGATGAGCAAAACAGTAATTAAGTCATCCAAAAAAGAAAGAAAGAGAAAAACATGAAAAGAATGAAAAGAGGGACCCAAATGTCAAAAAAATAAAAATAAAAAAGAAGTACACACACACCCATATGTAACCTAAAATAAAACTTTTGAAGGAAAAAAACAGATTAATAGAAAACACTTCTTAATTTAAATTTTAAAGTTACAAAAAGAGTTCTTTGATATATTTTTTGCGGGGAGGGGAAGGGAAGATCGTGTATCTCCCCTAGGTCCATAAGCAGTCTCTTGGTAGGGTCTCTGGTCTGCTTGTGGTGTTTGGTTTTCCTGTGGCTTGATGGGTTTCTTAAGTCAGTTTGTTTGAACAGGCAGAAAAATGCTCTGCTTTACCCAGGATTTTGTGATCCTCTTCCCAGGCTACTTCAGTGGTAGGGAGATCCGAATTGAGATTCACAAAAGAGGAAGATGGCTGTTTCCTCTAGTTTGGAAATGCTGTGAAGAGGCTAGGTTCTGAGTAGGGTTGAGGCCTTTCAGCAAACAGCTTTTTCCTGAAGGGCTATTTCCTGAGACACAGAGCCCAGCCTGGTGTAAATGTCAGGGTTTATGTTTACTGAGTTTCAATTGTTTGTCTATGCTTCTGTAGAGAGGGGCAGTCTCTGGCTTTGTATACCCAATGAATAAAGTCACTCTTCCAGGGGCAAGGCTACATGTTCCTGGGCAGAGTGAATTTCCCCGGTATGGTGCTGAGCCTGGCAGGTAGGTTAGGTTCTTGTGACCTGACTCTTTTGTTTTCTTCTAAGGCCTGAGTTGGAGCTAGATGCTCAGCTAGGCTTTTGTCAATATTAATGATGGAGTTCTCCGTGGTGGGGGAGGGGCGGCCTTCCCTCCTCTGCTTCCTGAGGAGTGAGGATGTCAGGGCTCTATTCACTCCAGATTCTGGTCCGTGAACTTCAGGATGAAAATATCTGCTACTCCTCAGTTCTTGCTGGTGTTGAGTAGAGTCCAACCCCTGCTGTGTCTGGCACCTTTTTCTTGAACTCTCTCTGTTGTAGGTGTGGAGGCTACAGCTACCGCCACTGCCACCACTGCCTCCACAGCTGAGGCTACCAGCAAGTAGTCCTATCTGTATCCTTGCCTGGATTTTCCCTCTCTGGCCAAACTCTGTACTGTGATGGCACAACTTGGTGTGATTCTTTAGCCTAGGACTGCTCACTGGAACAATAAATCTGCTTTCTATGCAAGAACTTGATTAGCCTCCAGCTTCTCCTCTGCCATCTTCCTCTCCCTCCTAGGCAGTTGTTTCTTTGAAGATTTGTTCTTATAGAATTGATATTTTCAAGTTTCAAATATATTTTACATATGAGGCTGTTGTCCATTGTATAGCTAGTGAAGATCTTCTCCCAATCTGTGGGCTTTCTTCTGATCTTGCTAGCTATGTATACTTTGCCATGCAAAAGCTCTGCAGCTTCATGCAATTCCATTTGTCCATCTATTCTTTGATTTGTAGTGTTTCTGTGTCAAGGAGACCTAAGGTTTCTCCAATTGCTTGCTGTGATGTTTTCAGGGTGTCTGCTTTTACTTTGAGGTCTTTGATCCACTTGGAGTTGATTCTGATGATTAACCAATTTTGCTAGCACCATTTACTGAAGAGGCTGTCTTTCATTCTATTCTTTTAGCTCCCTTATCAAAGATTAGCTGCTATTGGTCTTCGTGTTCATTTCTTGGATTTCTTATTCCATTGGTTCTTAGGTCTGTTCTTGTGCAAGTACCGAAATATTTTGATTAGTGTAGATTTGTAGTAGAATTGAAAATTTGGTATTGATGTTTCTCCAGCACAGTTCTTTCTCTTAAGGATTGTTTTTGCTATTCATGGTCTTTTATTGTTCCATATAAATTTTTGGATTGCTCTTTCTACTTTATTGAAGAATGAAGTGGAATATTGATGATTTGCAATGAATTTATAGATAGCCATGGGAAGTATTGTCATTTTCACTGTTGATCCTTCAAATCCAAGAGCATGGGAGGTTTTCCACTTACTAAGTTCACCTTTGATATGCTTTTCTATAATTTAAGTTTTCATCGTAGAGATCCTGCACTTCTTTGGTTAAGTTAACTCCTAGGTGTATTATTTTTTGTAACGGTATTACAAAAGGAGTAGCTTTACTGATTTCCGCAGCTCTCTTCTGATTGTTGGCATACAGAAAAGCCATTGCTTTCTGAGGGTTAATTTTATGCACTGCTACTTTGGCAAAATTTCAGATCAGCTTAAATAACTTGTGAGTAGAGTCCAGGAGATTCTTACATATGACATCATGTCATCCACAAAGAGGGAGAGTTTTACTTCATCTGTCTCTGTTTGGTTCCCCTTTATATGTGCATCATCTTATTGATGTAGCAAGGCATTCTAATACTAAATTGAAGAGAAGTGGAGAGAGTTGACATCCTTGACTGAATCCTGGTTTTAGAGGAAATGGCTTTAGTTTACACCATCTAGGTAAATGCTTGCTGTAGGTTTGTCTTATATAGCCTTTATTATAGTGACGAATGTTGCATGGATTCCAAATTTTTCCAAAGCCTTCATCATAAAGTGGTGTTGGATCTTGTCAAATATTAATTCTGCATCTATTGAGAGAATCATTTGGTTCTTATCCTTGCTCTTCAGAAGTGATAATTTGTAATAATTGATTTGCATATATTGAACCAGCTTTGCATCCCTGAAGAGAATTCTGTTGTTGATTGTTTCTGTGTTTTTTTTTTGGATTCTAATTCACTCATTTTGATGTAATTTTAATTGTTTCCATCTACAGGATTGGAGTTTAGTTTGCTGTTGTTTTTCCAGGGGGTTCAGATGTCTCATTAAATTGTTGTTTTCACATCTCTCCAAATTGTTGATGAAGGAACTCGGAGCTATAAACTTGCCTCTGAGTAATGCCTTTCCTGTGTCCCAGAGGAACTGGTAATTTGTGTGTTCATTTTTGTTGAATAACATGAACATTTGAATTTCCTCTCTAATCTTTTACATGGGCCACTGGTGATTCAGCCATGTGTTGTTCAGCCTCCATGTGTTAAAGGAGAATTTCTTTGCTGGGTTTTGGTATTGTATTCTAATTTTATTCCCCTAGGTATGAGAGAATGCAGGGTATAATTTCAATGTTTGTGAATATGGACAATTTTGCTTTGTGACTTACAATGTGCTCTGTTTTGGAAAATGTATCATGTCCTGCTGAGAAGACTGTGAATTCTGATGTTGCTGGGTGAAATATTCTGTTAAATCTAGTCTGTAAAATGTAGCTGGTCTAGGCAGTTGTTTAGATCTATGGTTTCTCCGTTCAATTTTTGCCAAGTTGATCTACCTAGAGGGGATAATGGTGTGTTAAATTCCCCAACAATTAATGTCTTTAGATCTAAGTGAGATTTGAGGAAAAGTAGGGTTTCTTGAATAAATTTGGGTTCTCCGTTGTTTGACGAATAGATGTTTAGAATTTTAATATCCTCCTGAAGGAGAGATCCTATAACTTGTATGTTTTTATCTCTTCTCATTAACTTTATTTTGAAGTCTTTTTTATCTGATGTTTGGATTGCAACTCCTACTGGTATATGGGTACTGTTGACTCGCTAGATTTTATTACAGCCTTTCAATTTCAGAATATCTTTGTTTTGATGGGCAAGTTGTGATTTTGAAAGCAGCAGGTAGAAGGATCCTGCTTTTTAATCCATCTAGAAAGGCTATGTCGGTTAATTGGAGACTTTATTCCATTAATATTGAACGTTAGAACTGATAGATTTTTGGTACTTCCTGCCATGTAGCTCACATTCTTGGGGGAAGTGACAGCTGGGTTCTTCCTATGGTTCTTTGATTCTCAGTTTGGGTGTGGTTTCTTGGCCTTTATAATGCTCTTGTTGGTTTTCTATGTGTAGGACATCTTAAGTATATTTTGTAGGGCTAGTTTTGTTCCATATATTGTTTGAGTTTTTCTTTGCTATGGAAGGTTGCTTTTTTTATTCCATTATAAAGGAGAGTTTAGGTGGGTACAGTATTCTTGTTTGATAGTTTGTCTTTAGAGCATGCCATATATCATTCCAGGCTCTTCTTGCTTTGTTTGACTCTGCTGATAAATCTTCGGTTATTCTAATTGTTTTTCCTTTTTAATGATTGGTATTTCTCCCTGACAGTTTCAGGATTCTTTGCTTTCTCTGAATTGATCCTAGGTGTATTACACTGTGTTGGTGGTTGGTCTTGTTCTTGTCTGATCTATTTGAGTTCTAAAAGGTCTAGGTTTTTGCATGTTAGGTTAGTTCTCTGCCAGGATCCTGTTAAATAAATTTCGTAGAACATTAACTACTGTCTCTATGTGCTCTTCTACACGCATTTTCCGCACTTTAGGCTTTCTGAAAGTCTTTTCAAAATATGCAATAGACCTATCATATGTCTTGGATATGTCTTGTATAGTTGTATGTTCTTTCTCTGTGTTACCTAGGCTGTCTTCAATCCTAAAGATTCAGTCTTCTGCATGGTTAACCTACTGTCAAGACTTTCTCTTTTGTGTTTTATTTCCTTTCCTTCTAATTAGTCTGCTTTTATGACTTCAAATTCTTTGTTGGAGCTTTGTTTCCGATTTTGAATGGACTTCATTAATTCCTTAATTTGGATTTCATGAATGACTCCATTGAACTTTGTCTATTCTCATCCAGCTTGCACAATGCCTGTATTCCTCTTTGATTAGCTTCCTCATGCTCAGGCAATTCCTGTCTTTCTCTTTGGCTATTCTCTGCCTGCTCAGGCAATTCCTGTATTATTCTTTGATTAGCACCCTCAAGGTCAGGAGATTCCTGTTTTAAATTTTGTCAGCTTGAGTATGCTCACGAAGTTAGTGTCAATCTTTG
The DNA here is from genome assembly GCF_019054845.1 of Dipodomys spectabilis. Lineage (NCBI taxonomy): Eukaryota > Metazoa > Chordata > Mammalia > Rodentia > Heteromyidae > Dipodomys > Dipodomys spectabilis. The sequence continues at coordinate 5,399,172 of NW_024871210.1, read as the reverse complement.
GTTAGCTTCTTCTTGCTCCCTATCATGCTCACACTGAGTCTGTTGCAGGCATTCTATCTTATTATTCACCAATCTTATTATTCACCATGTTTCACAGTGTTTCTAGAACTTCTGGGCAATTCTCTGGATTATTCATTAACTGTTCTGTCACCATATATCATGAGTGGGAGTTGAGATAACTGGACTTGCCATTTTTCTTGTGTTTCTCTGTCTTGTTCTGCCCACTTGTTATGAAGCAACTTACTGCTAGGACTATTTTAAGGCAACCACAGCCCTTTAGTTGTACAGATTGATTGATGCAGTCAAAATGGCTGCAGATACGATCTATTTCAGCACATACAATCTGTTTCAAGATCAAACTACTATGGATTATTGGGCTAAGAACATCAAAAGGGTATTCAGCAGACCAGAAATTAATACGTTTAGGAAGATTCATTGGGAAAAATAGAATTAGAGCAATAAAAGTAAAATCATATATTTAAAATTAAAAAAAGAAGCATTGTTACTTTTCAGAAAGGGCTAAAATACACACATGCTCTGATTGTGAATACCTGGGAAACAGAAAGAGCATTGGACAGCAAAACATTACAGCTAAACACACAGTTGAACGATCTGTCACAAAAATAAACTTAAGTGAAAAACAAGAAAGAAAACTAATAAAGAAAAGACTTAACAGACTATTGGGATCCTCACTTGAAAGGTAATGCAGAAGTAGCATCTCCCAGTGCAAACTGTGAAGGTATGAAAAAAATCTCAATAGCAACGTTGAGAATTTCGAGGTGAAGCTGAAAAGCAAAGTTGCTGTGAGAAGGAGCAGCAGTTGGACAGCCAAAGGAACTCTCCTGTGACTCTGGAAGAACACTTGCAACTTGAGGAGTTTGACAAGGAGATTGGGATCATGAAAGGGAGCTTTCATGAGAGAAAAGGAGGAGGATAAAAAGTGAGAAGTCTCCAATGTTCCAGACTGAGCTTAAGGATACTAAGCAGTTGGTAAAGGAACTAGAGTCCCCTGATGTGCAGGGAAACCACTGAGCTAATTATGTAGGTGGGTAGACCACACTAAAACTAGTAGATAACATTGAAAGAAGCAAAAAGAGTGGTAACATGTGTGGAGACACATGTGTTGTAGCAGAATTTCAATGTAATAACGAGATAGAATTGTCACAATGTCTAGCAGTGTGATATCACAGTCGTCATGATGTCACAGTAGATTTCTGATGTCACTTGTCATACCTGAAACATGCGGTCCAGAACAGACTATGAGCTCAGAAAGATCCTAAGATATCAAAATAACAGCATATCAGAGATGATTTGAAGACAGGACAGGTTTGTGATGTCTCAGTGGGTTAGTGATGTCCCAGTGGAAATATGATGTTAGAAAGGATTGTGATGTCACAATGTTTATGAGATCATAAGGAGTTTCACAGATCAACAAACATGCCACGTTTGAAATAGAATGGATTTCAGAATAGGCATTCACGATGGGTCTATGACCTCAGAATTATATTGTGATATCCTAATTCTATGATGTCATTGTGTTTTTGTGATATCACATTGAACTGATGGTGTCATAATGACAATGTGATTTTACACTGGTAATGATGTCACAAGGGATTTGTGACATTACAATAGCATGTCATCTCAATTGTATTTTGTTAATGAGGACATGGGTACACATGCGGTTTTTCAAATTTGCTAAGAGGTTATAGTAGGATTGGGATGTCACAATGTGATCATGATGTCAGAACAGCAATGCAATTTCACAATAGTTTTGTCACAGTGATGATGAGGTTACAATGGGTTTGTAATGTAGCTAAAAGTTTATGATATCACAATGACATGTCCAGTTCATTTTCATCAGTGTCCAGTGCAGCTGAAGGGGCCCCTCTGTTGTATGATCTTCCCAGTTTACCTCTGGTTTGGTGTATTCCTCCTAGTTTCCCTCAGAATTGCACATATATGCCATATATTTGGACAGTAGAATTAGGTCATTATATAACGATATAACAAGACAAGTGGAGGTCATTGGTTCTAGGGACCTGTTTACTTTGTCATATCTCCATACATTTTGTATTTTACATTCACATATCAGGGACATCATACCATTTGTCTCTTTACTCTTGGCTTAGCTCCATCAAAATAACTTTTTCTAAATTCCATGCATTTTCCTGCAAATTCCATTATTTTCTCCTTTCTAATGACTGTATAATATTCTATTCTATACAAGTGAAACAATTTTTGGGTCCATTCACCTGCACTGGGGCTTCTGGTGTTCTTTTTATATCTTGGCTACTGTGAACCGTGCGCCAATGAATGTGAAGATGCATGTGTCCCTGTATACTGCTTTCTGTTGCTCAGGGTAGATTCTGAGGCATGGTATGGCTGGGTCATAGGGGAAGTTAATATTTAGCTTTCAGAAGTATCTCCATACTGTTTTCAAAGTGTTTGTATTAGTGTACATTCCCAACAGCAGTGCAGTAGGGTTTCTCTTTCTCTGCTTCCATTCCAGCATTTGTCATTGGCTGAATTGAGGCTGTGGACCATTCTGATTGGGAAAGGTGATATCTCAGGGTTGTTCTTATTTGCATTTCCATTACAGACAAGGAGGATGAACATTTCCTCATGTATTTCTTTGCTATTTTTATCCCTTCTAGAAGTCTGTCTTGAGTTCCCTTGGTCATTTAGAAATTGGTTTGTTAGTTTTTGGAAGGATCATGTTCTTGAGTTCCCTGTATATACTGGATATATCATGGGTAAATTGTTTTCCCAATTAGTTGTCTGTCTTTCCAGTTTGAGTTCTATGTCTTTAGCCATGCAGAAACTTTTTAAAGTAGTCCCATTTGTGGAATCTCTCTTCAATTTGTTTTGACCCTGTGACTCTGTTCAGGAAATTCCTGCCTGTGCCTATAACTTCGTGTCTGTCCTTCTCTGTCCTGAAGTAATTTCAGAAATTCACATTTGTTGTTAAGGCCTTCAATTCATTTTGAGTTGATGTAGGGTCCATTTTTAGCTTTCTGCACGTGGCTGCCATGTTTCACCAACACCAGTAGTTGAGGAAGCTTCGGTTCTTCACTGCATGTCTTTGGCTTCTTTGTCTGTAAGAATGTGGTTTTATTTCTGGACCTTCTAATCCATTCCAATGGACTTGGGGCCTGTTTTTTGCCAGTACCAACTTGCTCTCTTTATTATCATGGCTCTATAGTATAGTTTGAGAACCGTATCATCATTTCTCAGTGTTGTTGGAGTTTCTGCATAGATTGGTTTTGGCTATGAATTTTTGGACTGAAGCTTAATATATTATGTCATTCGGATTTTAATGGGAATTGCATTGAATTTGTATATTAATTTAGGCAGTATGATCATTTTCCTCATATTAAATCTGCCTATCTAAGAACATGGAAGATCTTTCCATTTCCTGGAGTCCTCTATGATTCCTTACTTTAAGCTTTTATAGTTTTTATTAAATAGTTTCTTTACATCTCTGGTTAGGTTAATTCCTAAATATTTTATTTTTTTGAGGTTATTGTGAATGGGGATCTTTCCTTGATTTCCCTTCCTGCTTGTATTTTCTTAGGGTACAGAAAGGCAAATGATCTTGTGGGTTAATTTTGTTTCCTGCTACATTCCCAAAGTGGTTTACAAATTCTAAAAGTTTGAAGCTGGAATTTTTGGGACCAATGAGGAATATTATCATGTCATCTGCAAAAAGGGATAGTTTCAATTCCTCCTTTTCTATGCAGATCCCTTTAGTGTCTTTTGCTTGCTTTACACTCTAAGGATTCCAGAACTGTACTAAAGAGAAGTGGGGAGAGTGAGCATCCTCTCCTTCTTCCTGATTTTAGGAGAATTGTTTGTTGTTTTTCCCCATTAAATATAATATTAGCTATTGGTCTGTCATATGTACATTTTACTATTTCAAAGAATGTTTCAACTATACCTATGCTCTCAAGATATTTTAACATAAATGAATATAGTACATTATCCAAGGCCTTTTCCATGTCAATGGAAATAATTATGTCGTTCTTGACCTTGGATCTGTTGGTGTGATGGAATTCATATATTGATTTAGGTATGTTCAACCATACCATCATTTCTGGGATGAAGTCTACTTGATCATGATATATGATTTTTATATGCTTCTGAATTCTATTGGCTAATGTTTTTGAGGAGATTTACCTCTATGTTCATCAAGGAGATTTTTCTGTAGTTCTCTATTTTGTTGGGTCTTTGCCTGGTTTGGAGATGAATGTGATATTGGCTTCATAGAATTCCTTCTGTTTTTTTGTTTGGTTGTTTGTTTTCTGAAGGGTTTGGGGTGTGTGGATATTAGTTCCTGTTTACAAGTTTTATCATGCTCCTTTTGTCTTTGGCTTTTCCTTGTTTAAAGACGTCTGATTGTTTCCTCTATCTCATTGTAAGTTATTCGATTATTTTAATTGATGTATTTCTTCTATGTTCAGTATGGGCAATTTGTATTTCTGTAAAATTTCATCGATTTCTGCTAAGTTTTTCTCCCTTACTGAGTTTAGATTCTGGAAATAGTTCTTTAGAATTGAATGTCAGTTATTTGTTATACTTTTTCTCGTCGAATCTGTAATCTTATTGATTTTGATTTCCTCTCTTCTTCTTTTAATCTTGTCAGCGTTTTTTCAGGTATGCTTTTGCTAAATTTATTTATAGTTTCCTTAGTCCCTATTTCGGTAAGTTCAGCTCTTATTTTGATTTTTCTCACTCCATTTAGTAACTTTAGGTTCAATTTTTTCATGCTTTCATAAAAGTTTTATTTGCAACATGACATTATTTACTTTCTCTGTCTCCCCTTTTTTGATGTACGCACTGAGAGGAAGATTTTGCCCCTCAACTCTTCTTTTGCCATGCCGCGCAGATTTCTTTGTGATTTGTATTCATTTTCATTGAATTTTAGAAAGTTTTACTTTTCTCTTTAATTTCTCCTGTTACACAGATTTTGCTCAGAAGTATGTGTTCAATTTCCATGTATTTTATTAATTCTATGGTGTGCTTTGATATTGAGAACTAGCTTGATTCCACTGTAGCCAAACAGATTACAGGGGAATATGTCCATCCACATTTACTTGCTTAAAGCCTTTCTATGAACTATGATATAGTCTATTTTGGAGGAACTTCCATGGGCTGCTGAAAAGAATGTGTACTGGATTGTTGTAGGGTGGAAAACATCATTGATGCCAATTAATTCTGCTTGAGATACGGCATCATTGAATTCAGAGACTTCTTTGTCAATCCTGTCATTGGTAGATCTTCGTTTGGTGAGAGTAGAGAATTAACATGTCCCAGTATTATTGTATATGGATCTATTTTATTTTGTAAGTCTGAGAGTATTTAACAAACATACTTGGGTGCGTCAAGGTTTGAGGAGTATAAGTTGATGAGGTTTCTAGCTTCTTCTTGAATTGTTCTCTGAATTAATATGTAGTGTTCCTCTTTGTCTTTTTTTTTTTTTTAATGTTGGTTCTCAGAATACTGCATCTAATTTTGTATGCTTCTCCTGTTTGAAAATCCTGTATATCTTTTGATAATTCATTTTTTGTTCCTGAAATTTCGGATCTATATCTTCCTTTAATAATTGAACATTATCTCTAAAATTTCTTGGATGTGCTATTTGTCTTCCATTTCTGTTTTGCTTTCACTGGGGCTCTTTTCTGGGTGTCTGTTGTTATCTGGGTTTGGCTTTCTATCTTGGCTCTTGACGAATTTTGTAAATTTTTGCTGTGAGTTTTGCATCAGGTTTCAGGGATTATTGGAGCACAATTGCAAACTCTGACTGCTTTGGTCAATAGCTGGCTGGCTTTCTTGGTTCTTGGTTGATGCCTGGACCAATTGAGGAAGCTCACTCTCAGCCTTGAGTTGGCTGAGTCTTTACCTGTTCTCAGTTCTGATAGGAGAGAGGCCAACATACAGATTATAATCTGATGCACATAGGACTCTCAGTTGTCTTCTGGAGATCACAGGCAGTTCCCATCTTCAACCAAGGACTAAGCAGCCTACACTGCTCCTGCTCCCTCCTATGGGTGCTCTTGCCTCCAGTTGCTGGAGTCCTTCAGGAATTCCTGAGTGTAATAATGTGCTAGTACTCTAAGCTGTCCAATCCCCCGCCCATGATATATAGGTCAGGTACTGATGAGATTTGTGTTTCTGGTTGTAGCTCCCTGGTTTTTTGCCATCACAGGAATGGTTCCTAGGGGTGGATTTTCCCTTCTTTCAACCCTCTTCTGAGGCATGTATCAGCTTTTCACTTCAATCATGACTGGTGGGTTGTGGGTTGTGTGGCTCAAGAACCCTTTCCCAAGTCCTGGCCCTGGCTCCTGGTCCCCAGACTGCGACACACTATTTGGGCTCAGGCCGGACCTGTTATGCTGGATTTCCCGCTTTGAGTATGCAGTTCGGATTTCTTCTGCTGACTGTTGTCGCCCATAGGTGCTGTTCTTGGCTTGAGCCTTTATGATTCTGCCCCAGGGCACATTTGGTCAAGCTTGGTGGGCTGGTTGTACCACAAAAGGTAATGGGAAGCTTGCACATTTCCCAGTTTTAATAGGGCCTGTAGTCTAGGTGGTAGGCAGTGGGATCTGGATGAAGTTTGGGGGTTACCAGCAGCACTGGTCTCCCTTGGGGAAAAGGGTGTTCCTGTGGTGTGCCCACTTATCCAGGAGCAGGTTGGGAGCTCTTCAGTATTGCTGTGGTCTATCTGTTTCTGTGTGCTGTAGGACACTGGATGCTACCGTATTCTGAGATCCATTGAGATAATTGTGAACTGGGCCAGATGGTGTTGGTTGCTCAGGGTCTGTGTTATACACCATCTCTGCCTCTTTTTATGTGGTCCAGATCAGTGCCATAGGCTTGTTTTGTGATAGCATGGAACACTCTAGTTCTGGGGGTTGGTGATCTTTGGTGGGAAGATGAGAAGCTGATCTGCTGGCAAAGAGTGGGTAGGGTCTTCATGCATGTTCTAAACTCCAAGGATTCTTTATCTGCACTGTCTGAGTTCGCACTGGCATCTTGGTAGTCTTCTGCACTGACCTTCTGTGGATAGACCTCTGTATTTCTGGGGTTTCAGCGCACAGCTGTGACTTTGGTGGAATTGCACAGGGCTGCTTCACTGATGAAGTGTGTGGGAAAGGTCTAAGCTACAAGATTGCTCTGATTGAAATCATCAGGTCTGACACAGGCACCTTGGACATCTGCTGCAATGGCATTCTGCAGAATACCCACTGTTGCTCTGGGGTCCCTGGTCACTCTAGACTGGACCATGCTAAAGCATGGCATGTAGTTGTGCCATCAGCAGGCAGTGGAGGAAGGGTCTTGGTGCACGTTCTCTGGACCAATAATTGTCTCTGTTTGCACTCTCTGGGTTAGCACTGGCACCGTAGGAGTCCTCTGCACTGGTGTTCTGTGGTCAGACCTCTGTTTATCGGGGTTCCCCCCATGGATTTCATGCCAATTGACTTAGTGGGATGGTGGGGAGCTGCTCTGCTAATGAGGGGTGTGCGAAGGGTCTTTGTTCCGGTTCCAAACTACAAGGATTCTCTGTTTATATTCACCAGGTCACCACTTTGGGAGTCTGCTGCACTGGCATTCTGCAGATTATCCATAGTTGCTTTGGGAACTCTGGCAGCTCCAGACTGAGCCAGGCCACAGTTTATCAAGGGTGAGGGAAGGTCTTCATGCTTTTCTGTTCTGAAATATTATCCTTTTGTTTTTTACACCTCCTGTTTTTCTCTGGGTATTCATCATTTTGCTACGTAAACATTTGGAACTTGAACTCTATTTGGTTGGAGAGAGCTGTGGTGATTCACAACTGTTCTGTTGCCATCTGGGTCCTCCTTCCATAATAATATTTTGATGTAACAATTAGTTGGTGACGCAAAATTCGTGATGAGGTCACAGTAGATTTGTGATGTTGTAATGGCTTTATGATGTCAGAGAGACATGACAAATCTCAATTATCATTAAATCAAAATGATTATATGAGTTCCCAAAGGGAATAGGATGTCTCGAAACACAAAATGTGATGATGTCCTAACAATTTTGTGAGTTCCCAATGTGACACAATGGTCATAATGTCAGGAAGTGTGATGGAACTGTGGTCATGATGTCACAGTTGATTTCTCATATCACATGCCATACCTGAAATATTATGAGCTTCAAAAGAGGCTATGAGCTCACAAAAGGCCTAAGATATCATGATTATAGCATGCCACAAAGTTATGAGAACAGGACCGGTTTATGGTGTTACACTGTGGTAGTGATATCACCATGGCTATGTGAAGTCACAAATGGATTGTGATGTCACAATGGGTTTCTGATATCAATACATATGCCACATTTGAAATAGAATGAAATCATACAATAGACATTGTCAATGAATCTATGATATCACAATGACTATGTGTTGTCATAATGTTATAGTTCCATTGCTGTTTTATGATGTCACAATGAGCTGATGGTGTCATCATAACAATAAGATGTCACAGTTTACATGATGTCTCAAAGTACTTGTGAGGTTACAATGGAATGTGTGGGCTCAATTGTCATTATTTCACAAAGAGGATATGAATAGGGATTGTGCTGTCACAAAGCCACAAAGGACATATGTTTTTTAAAAGATGCTAAGAAGTCATATATTTGAGATAACATGTGATCATGATGTCACAACAGCAATCTGATGTCAGTTTGTGATCTTACAGTGATGTTGAGGTTACAAAGCTTTTGGGATGTCTCTATGAATTATTATATCACAGTGACATCTTCAATTTCAAATGTTACTATTTTACAATGAGAATATGAGTTCACGGAGGGAGCTTGAAGTCCCAAAGGCAATGAATTTCTTAATGTTATGAAGTCATACTATGTTTGTGAAAATATGAGACAATGGTATCATAATAGCAATGTTAAGTAGCAATATCATGTGATAATAATGTTTTAATGTCACAAATATTTCATGATGCCATAATGGTGAAGAGGTCATAATAGGTTTGTGATGTCACAATAAATTGGTGTTGTCACAATGGAATGCTGAAAGATAAAAATCATTAACTCACAATGAGTATATGAGTTCACAGAAACTGATGTCTACACAGATGTCAGATGTGTTGTAACAAATTTAATGAAGTCCTGTTTTGTGATGTTACAAACCTGTGATACAATATCATACTGAGACACAATGGTTATGCAATCTGGCAATGGGATATCATAGAGGTCATAATATCACAGTTCATTTATGTATCATATGTCATATGTGAAATATTAAGAGGTACAGAACAGCTTATGAGCTTACAAAAGTCCTAAGCTATCACAATGGCAGCATGCCACTAAAGTTATGAGAACAGGAGAGTGTAGTCATGTCACAGTGGGTTTGTGATAACACAATGGCAATGTGATATCACAAGGGATTTGTGATGTCACAATGGTTGTGTGATCAGAATAGGTTTCTGATATCAACACATATACCCTATGGGAAATAGAATGAAAATACATAATATGCATTCTAATATTTCTTTGACTTCATAATGATTCTGTGATGTTATAATGTTATGATATTATTATATTTTGGGATGTTACAATGAGCTAATGCTGTCATAATGACAATAACATGCCATCATAAGTGATTACGATGTTACAGACATGTGTGATCTCAATTGCCATTAGTTCACAATGTCCAGATGGGTACACAAAGGGGTTGTGATGTCACAAAGACCATGAACTCTTTTTATAGTGCTTAGAGGTCCTAATAAGTTTTGGATATCCCAATGTGATCATGAATTCATAAGGGCAATGTGATATCAAATGGGTTTGTGATGTCACAATGGTAATAAGATCACAAAGGGTTAATGATGTCACAACAAGCTTGTAATATAACAACTATAACAGCTACATGTTCACTTTCAATTGTACTAGTTCACAATGAGGTTGTGAGTTCCCAGAAGGAGCTCTAGTACTCAAAGTACGTGAATATTCCAAATTATTGTGGGGTCATAATAGGTTTGTGAAAACAATGGAATTGAGATATCACAATGTCATTATGATTTCAAAATATCACATCATACTAAGGTACTTATGAGGTGGTGATAACATATTGATGATAAGGTCAAAATAAATTTCTGATGTCAAATGCACGGGTTTGTCAGAATGGCATTACTGATATCAAAGGACATTCATTCACAATAAGTATATGAATTCACACAGAGACTGAGGTATTTCCTTGGACATGTGTTGTCACAAATGCAAAAATTCCTAAGAATGTGCTCATGTCACAATGTGACACAGGTTCATGATGACTGACAATGGTCATGATACCACAGTGGATTTCTGATATCGCATGATATATCTGATATATTATGAAGTCAACAACAAATTATGAGCTCACAAATATACTTAGATATAACTATGGCAGCACATGAGAACAGGACAGGTTTGTGATGTCACCGTGAGTGACATTGCAATGTCCATGTGATTTCACAGAGTGATTGTAAGGTCACAATAATTATGATGTCACATGGGTTTCTGATGTCAACCCACATGCCAAATGTGATATAAAATGAAACCAATGCATAGGCATTTATAATGTGTGTATGATATCACAATGGCAGTGTGAAAACATAATGCTTTCATGTCATTGTACTTTGCTGGTATCTCATGAATGGATGGTCTCACAAAGACAATTTGATATCAATGTGATGATGCCACAAAGTGTTTGTGATATCACAAAGGCCTGTGTGATCACAATTGTCATTAGCTCACAATGAAGATATAGGTGACATCACACAAAGAGTGTGATGACACAAAGGCCATATGTGTTTTCAAAAGTGCTAAAAAGTCATAAGAGGTCTGGGAACTGACAATGTGATAGTGTTATAACAGCAATGTCATGGCACAGAATCACATCACAATCTTGTTTTGTGTCACAATTAGTTAGTGATTCCATAATGGAGATGAGGTCACAATAGTTTTGTAATGTCAAAATGGGTTTTAATGTAACAATGGCATTCTGGATCTCTTATTTTGATACCACAATTAGTTTGTGATGCCATAATGGAGATGAGGTCCCAATACTTTTGTGATGTCGAAATGGGTTTTAACGTAACAATGGCATTCTGGATCTCAATATTCAGTTACTCACAATGACTATATGAATTCACAAAAGGACTGTGATATCTCCAAAGGCATGTGTTGTCACAAATGTGGTGACGTCCTAACACGTTTATGAAGTCAAAATGTGCCACCAAGTCATGACATCTGGCAGTTTGATGAATCAGTTGTCATGACGTCAGTGTATTTCTATGACATATCATACCTGAAGTATTATGAGGCCCAAAACTGATTATGAGTTCACAAAGGGCCTAAGATGTCATAATGGCTGCATGTCACAAAAGTTATGAGGACAGGTTTGTGATGTCTCAGGTTAGTGATATCAACATGGCAATGTGATGTCACAAAGGGATTGTGACTGCTCAATTGTAATGAGATAAAAATGGGCTTCTGGCATCAACCCAACTGCCACAATGGCATTTGACATCAATTCCCATGACATATTTGATAGAATGAAATCACAGAATAGGCATGCTCAATGTATCTATGTAGTAACAGTGTCAATGAGATGTCACAATCCTATGATGCAAATGTAGTTTTGTTATGTCACTTATGAGTGGATTGTGTCATAATGACAATGTGGTATCATACTGGTGATGATATCAAAAGGTGTTTGTGATGTTATAACACGTGTCTGATCTTAATTGTCATGAGGTCACAATGAGGATGTGGGTAATGAGAGATATTGTGATGTAAGAAAGGCAATTTGTTTCTTGAAAGAAGCTGAAAGTTCATAAGAGTTTGGTGATGTCTCAATGTGATCATGATATCACAACAGCAATGTGATATCACAATGGGTTTGTGATAACACAGTGGTAATGATGTCCCTTGGGGTTTGTGAAATCACAACAAGTTTGTAATATCACAATCACGTGTACAATTGCAACGCTTCTAGTTCAAAATGAGGATAGGAGTTTAGAGAAGGAGTGTAAATCCCAAAGGCCGTGACTTTTCTAAAATGTTGTAACGTATAATAGATTTGTGAAAAACCAATGGGACAGTGATATTACAAGGTCAATATGATGTCACGATATCTCCTCATGATAATAGTTTGAATGCATAATTGGCTATGCCATACCGGTGATAAGGACATTATAGTTCTGTGATATAACAATGGGCAGATGATGTCATAATTGAATTCCAGATCTCAATTCTCATTGACTCTCAATGAGTATATGAGCTCAAAAGAGACTGTGATGTCTCCAAATGCAAGTGTTGTCACAAATATGATGAAGTCCAAACAGGTTTTGATGTCACAATGTGACACAATAGTCATGAAGTCTAGCAGTGTGATGCCACAGGGATCTTGAAGTCAATGTGTATTTCTGATATCATATGTCATACCTGAAATATTTGAGGTCAAAAACAGATAATCTTCTCACAAGGTGCATATCACAATGGCAGCATGTCACACAATGTATGAGGAGAGGAGAGGTTGGTGATGTCACAGTGGGTTAATGATATCACAATGTCAATGTGATGTCACAAAGGGATGGTTATGTCACAATGCTTATGCAGTCACCAAGGGTTTTGGCTAGAGACCTACAAGCCACATTTCAAATGGAATGAAATCATAGAATAATCATTTATAATGTGTCCATATCCCAGAGAAAAGGCAATGACTATGCTATGATGACATTGAATTTTGATTATGTCACAATGAACTGATGGTGTTATATGTGAAAATGACACAGTGGAGATGATGTCAGAAAGTGACCGTACAAATGGGTTACAATTACAAGAGCACGGTAATGAATATATTCCTTATGCAACATTGTTGCCTCCTCCTTTGTTTCCCCTTACCATCCCTTTCCATCTCCCAACCCTCAACACCCACCCTCACCCCTCACCCCTCACCCCTCACCCCCAGCCAAAATTATAAAGTTCATTTTATGGCATAACTACTTGTACATCTCTTTGTGGAAATGGGTCCATCTGTATCCCTATCTAAACTGTTTTTCCCCTTCCCCTGCACAAATTATAACAACATCAAATACTATGAAAGCAGGTGTTATACCATGGGGAAGGGACATACAAAGCAACAAAAAAATCATCTTGTAAATATGTTAGCAACTATTTGATGTTGTGATCATTTGTGGAGGGGAAGGGAAAAAACAACAACAACAAGTGGTTTCACCAGAGATACAGGTGTACCCTTGCAGCAATGAGATGTAAAAGTTGTTATGTTGAAAAACAAAATTTACAACTCTGTCGGTAGGTAGGGGTTGGGAGGTGAGAGTGGATGTGCGAGATGGGAAGGGATAGGAAGGGAAAACAAGGGCGGAAACAACATGCTTGACAAAAAATGTACTCATTACCTATGGGTTTCTCAATTTTGTTAATGTTTTCGAAAAACCAACTCTTTGTTTTGTTGATTCTTTCTATATTTTTTTTGGATTCTAATTCATTTAATTCTGATGTATTTCTATTTTTTTTCTTTCCAGCTAATGGATTGGGGTTTATCTTGCTGCTCTTTTACAAAGAGGTTCAGATGTTTCATTAAATTGTTGGTTTCAGATCTCTCCATTATGTTGATGTAGAAACTCAGACCTATAAACTTGCCTCTGAGACCTGCCTTGGCTGTGTCCCAGAGGAGCTGGTCATTTGTGTGTTTATTTGTGTTGAATATCGTGAACCTTTGGATTTCTTTTCTAATCTCTTCCATGACCCACTTGCGATTCTACAGTGTGGTGTTCAGCTCCAGGTGTTACAGGACTTTCTTTGGTGGCTTTTTGTGTTGAGTTTGAATTTTATTCCCTTGTGGCCTCAGTGAATGCAAGGTATAACTTCAGTTTTTCTGAACTTGGAAAAGTTTGCTTTGTGACCTAAAACATGGTTTATTTTGAAATATGTTGCATGTGCTGCTGAGAAGAATGTGCATTTTGATGCTGCTGACTGGAATATTCCGTACATGGTTTTAAATCTAGTTGATCTATACTGTTGTTTAGATCTGTATTTTCTCTGTTGAGATGTTGCTGTGTTGATCTACCTAGTAGGAATAATGGTGTGTTAAAGTCCCCAACAATTAATGTCTTTAGATCTATGTGAGATTTGAGGGAAAGTAGTGTTTCTTGTATAAATTTTGGTGCTCCACTGTTTGGCGAATGGAGATTTAGAATTATAATATCCTCCTGAGGGAGAGATCCCTTAATTTTTATGCATTGATTTTTTTTATCTCTTCTCACTAATTTTTAACTTGAAGTCTATTATATCTGATTTTATGATTGCAACTCCTGCTTGTTTATAGGGGTGATTGGCTTGGTAGATTTTATTCCAGCCTTTCACTTTCAAAATGTGTTGTTTTTATGGGCAAGGTGTACTCCTGAAGACAGTAGATAGGAGGATCTTTGTTTTTAATCCAACTCTTGAGTTTATGTCTCTTAATTGGAGAGTTAATTCCGTTAATGTTGAGAGATAGGACTGAGAGGTATTTGGGATGTCCAACCATCTTATCCACTACCTTGAGACCTGTGGCAACTGGATTCTTCCTTATGGTTCTTGAATTCTGTTTGGGTGCAGTTTCTTGGCCTTTAGTATGGTCTTGTTGGTTTTCTATGTGTAGGACATCTTTTAAGTATCTTTTGTAGGGCTGCTTTGGTTGAGATATATTCTTTCACATTTTCTTTGCTATGGAAGGTTTTTTATTTGACCTTGGGTTATGAAGCAGAGTTTACTGAGTAGAGTATTCTTGGTTGATAATTGTTTGTCTTAAGGTCATGGCATACATAATTCCAGGATCGGCTTGCTTTCATTGTCTCTTGTGAGAAATCTGAGGTGATTCTAATTAGTTTCCCTTTATAGGTGATTTATCTTGTACCTTTGACAGCTTTAAGGATCTTTTCCTTGGTCTGAATTGATCCTATGCAGATTATACTCTGATGGTTGGATGTCCTGTTATGGTCTGATCTATTATGGATTCTAAAAGCTTCTTGTATATGAATAGGCTGGATGACTTTCTCCTGGGTGGACCTGAGCCTGGCAGGGCAGGTCAGGTTCCTGTGACCTGCTAAATGACTTGTTTGTTTTCTTCCAAGGCCTTAGTTGCAGCTAGATGCTCAATGGGCCTTTGTCAGTATCAAAGATGGAGATACCAGTAGTGGGTGTGGGAGAGGTGGCCTTCCCTCCTCTACTCCCTGTATAGGAGTGAGGATGTCAGGATTCTACTCATGCTATACTATTGGGTTCTGGATCGTCTCTGCTCTGGGTTCTGCAGAATGAAGGTATCTACTCCTTGTCAATTCTTGCTGGTGTTGAATAGAATATGCTCACCTGCTCTGTCTAGAGCCTTTGACCTGGACTCTCTGTGTTGTAGGTATGGTGGCCATTTAAGCCACCATTTCCGCAGCTGCAGCTACTGCTTAGTGTTCATAACTGTCTTCCTGCCTGGATTTTCCCTCTCTGGCCACACTCTCTGTACTGTGATGGCACACTTGGTGTATTTCTCTGGAACACCAAACTGCTTTCTATTCGTTCGTTCATTCCTTCCTTCCAGTTTTCTCCCTTTCTATACTTCCTTCTTTCTTCCTATTCTCATTTAAACTCCATCCCTTACCATCCATCCAAAATCATTTCATACTTTCCTTTCACCTTACCCTCCCTGACTAACCCAAGCATGAAGATCTGAAGTTAAATTCCTGGCCTGGAAGTTGAAATTGGGATTGAGATTGGAACTAATACTCTGGTCCTTGAACTCAAAGACTTGTACTTGTACTCTTGAGCTGGAATTTGAACTCCTATCCTGCGCCAGAAACTCTGGGCCTGAGCCTTGAATTCACAATGTGGGCTTTGAACCCAGGCCTGCACTTGAGTTCGTGGCCTGGGAATAGAATTCACGGCCTGTTCCTAGAACTAGTGCTTAGTAACTGAACTTGGATCCTAGGCATTTAACTCGTAGCTGGGCATTGAAGTCAGGTGTGAGCCTTAAGCTCACTGCCTGGGACGTGAATTCATGTCCTGACATGAACTTGTCACCTGAGATTGACAAATAGGGACATGGGACCTGAACAGGTAGGTATCCTTGCCTGAGCTCATTTCCTGGGAATTGAACACACAGCTGGGGCTTTGAAACTGGTTCCTAGGCCTTCAACTAAGGCTGGATCTTGAACTCCAAGCTGCTCATTGACGTAACTGTCTATGCCATGAATGTTGGCCCAGGAACTTGAACTCATTTCTGGGTCTTGAATTTGTAGCCTGGGCCCTGAATATAGGACCTAGAAATTGAATTCACAGCCTGTGCCTTGAACTAGGAGCCTGGGACTTGAACTCAATTCTGGGCCTTGAACAAGTGACCTAAACCTTGAATACATTTCCGGGGACTTAAATTTGGAAACTCGAGAAAGTTTCTGAGCTTCTCTGTGCTCAATACTGGTGCTCAATTACTGGAGACTCAACTATTTTTCTGTTTTTGTTCCATGGCTGGAGAAAAATTTTAGTTTAAGTTTTACTTTTTTGAATCACAAATGTACATTTTGCTACAAGACAAGTCAATCCATCTGTTTCCATATTTCTCACATTTGGTTTATTTGCTTCTGCTTTATATGTAAATAGTTCCCTTTATGTGAAAGTGGAGGGCCTGGGCTGGGAGGAAGGGAGTTTGTAATGTGGGGGGGAAGGGCTCTACACTTTTATGCTTTCAATAGAAAGGGAGGAGAGGGAATTATCAGGCATCCAGACTGTTGGGAGATACTAGGTGCACAGACAAGTAAGTAGGGTACAGAGACAGCTGTGCAAAAAAAAGATTTAATTGCAAGACCAAAATATGAAGCACACATGAATAGAGTTGCACATATGTGCACACACAGAGGGTTGAGAGAAGTTTCATAAACCAGGCCCTGCTTTGATTAGGTGTTCTCTACCTTCCCAGCTGCTTTTCCCTTCAGGTTAGGGTTGAGGGATTGATATTGAACCCAGAGACTTTCTACATTCAACTCCCCTTCCTCATGTCCAGAGACCCCCCTCCCCTGCTGTTGGAAGAATAAAGCTCCCAAAATTACACCACAAGACTTGTTATGATGTATAAGCGTGGCAAGATAAACTGCAATCCAGTAGATGTAATGAAATAATAAAAAGTAAATCAGAATTAAATGAATTACAATAAAATATGTATAGAAAAAATCAACAAAACAGTTGGTTCTTCGAAAAAATTAACAACATTGACAGGCCCTTACCAAATCTTATCAGAAAAAGAAGAGAACACACCCAAATAAATAAACGCAGAGATGAGTATGGAAACATCACCACGGAAACAAGCAAGATTCAGAACATTATAAGGGAATACTTCTCAAAACCTTATGCTAATAAGTTTGAGAACTTGACAGAAATGGACCTTTTCCTAGCAAATAATGACATGCCAAAACTAAACCAAGATGAGTTAAACCATCTTACCAGCCCCATATCAAGCATTGAAATAGAAACAGCAATAAGAGACCTCCCAGCTAAGAAATGTCCAGGACCAGATGGTTTTACAGCAGATTTCTACAAGGCCTTCAAACCGGAGCTCACACCAATACTCCAACTCTTCAATGAAATTGGAAGAGAAAGTTCACTACCGAATGCATTCTATGAAGCCATCATAACCCTCATCCCAAAACCAGGCAGGGACTCATCAAATAAAGAGAACTACAGACCCATTTCTTTGGTGAATATTGATGCAAAACTTCTCAACAAAATTTTGGCCAATCGACTTCAACAGTTCATACAAAAAATCATACACCACGATGAAACAGGATTTATTTCAGGGATGCAAAGCTGGTTCAATATACGCAAATCAATTAATATTATTCATCACATCAACAGGAGCAAGGATAAGAACTACATGGTTATCTCAATAGATGCAGAAAAAGCATTCGAAAAGCTCTAACACCCCTTTATGATGGGGTTTTGGAAAAATTAGGAATCCATGGAACATTCCTCAATGCAATAAAGGCTGTATATGACAAACCTACAGCAAGCATTATAATTAATGGTGGAAACTAAAGCCATTTCCTCTTAACTCAGGAACAAGACAAGGATATCCAATATCCATTTCTCTTCAATCTAGTATTAGAATGCCTAGCTACAGCAATAAGACAAGATGCAGACATAAAGGGGATACAAATAGGGAAAGAAGAAATAAAACTCTCCCTCTTTGCAGATGACATGATCTTGTATTTAAAGAATCCCATAGACTCCACTCCCAAATTACTCAAGCTGATTCAAAACTTTGGCAAAGTAGTAGGGTATAAAATTAACCTCCAAAAATTAATGGCTTTTCTGTATGCCAACAATGAGAAAAGTGTGGCTGAAATTAGGAAAGGAACTCCATTTGTAATAGCCCCACAAAAAATAAAATACCTAGGAATTAATTTAAACAAAGAAGTGAAGGACTTCTATAATGAAAACTTTAAAATTGTGAAAAAGAAAATTGAAACAGAACTTAAAAAACTGGGAAAACCTCCCACGCTCCTGGATTGGAAAGATTAACATCGTGAAAATGGCAATACTTCCCAAGGCTATCTACAAATTCAACGCGATACCTAACAGAATTCCAACCTAATTCTTTAAGGAAACAGAAGAAGCAATCCAAAAATTCATATAGAACAATAAAAGACCTCGAATAACAAAAACGCTCCTCAATGGAAAGAACACTGCTGGAGGTATATCAATACCAAATTTCAAACTCTACTATAAAGCTATGGTAATCAAAATAGTTTGGTACTGGCATAACAACAGACCTCAGCACCAGTGGAATAGAATTGGAAACCCAGAAATGAACCTACAGACTTATAGCCATCTAATCTGCGATAAAGGAGCTAAAACAATAGAATGGAAGAAAGACAGTCTCTTCAGTAAGTGGTGCGGGCAAAATTGGTTAACTACTTGTAGAAAACTAAAGCTAGATCCTCATATATCACTCTGCACCAGAATCAACTCCAAATGAATCAAAGAACTCGGAGATTAAGCAGACACTCTGAAAACATTTCAGGATGGAATAGGAGAAACCTTAGGTCTCCTTGGCTCAGGCCGAAATTTTCTGAATAGAGACCAGGAAGCACAACAAATCAAAGAAAGGTTGGACAAATGGGATTGCATGAAATTGCAGAGCTTCTGCATGCAAAGGACATAGCAAGATCAATAGAAAGCCCACGGATTGGGAGAAGATCTTCACTAGCCATACAACAGACAAGGGTTGCATATCTAAAATCTACTTGGAACTCAAAATATTAAATTCTCCAACAACAAATCCTCAAAGAAACAACTGCCCAATAAATAAATGGGCTAAAGACTTAAAGAGAAACTTCTCTGAAGAAGAAAGAAGCATGATCTTGTCCTGCTACTGCTTCCAAAATTCAAACCCCTTGCTTTGTCTGTTCTTCTTCGTTAATTCTTTTATCAAACACCCAATGGGTAACCTCTACCAACTCAGTAGCTTTCCTAGCAAATCTTTTGTTTTGAAACGTTCTTCTAATTCTGGGGCTAACTGGGTAACAAAGGCCATAATTAGGACTCTTCAAATTTCCTGGGCCTCAGGATCTACAGACATATTCCTCCCACAGGCCTCTACCAGCTGTTCCAGAAAAGCATTTGGGGACTCACTGGGGAGGTGTACAGTCTCACTCACCTTAGATTAATTAATTGGCTTCCTAGTCACTGCCTATATCATGATAACAGTATCTGGTAATAATTGGTAAATACTTCTTTACCTCGATTGCTGTTATAGTCCTACCAGCTTGGGTTAGTCAAGGGCAAGGTTTACGTTAAATGGAATAGGTCATCATTGGGGGAATCATCAGATCCAAAGATTGGCTTCAAGACAATGTGCCAGATTCTTTCCCTTTGCCTTTTACAGGTAAAAAAAAAAACACCTGTAAAATTTGCTGACAATCATCGCAGGTGGACTGCCATGAGAAAGATACTCTCTAATAAGAAAATGATCACTGGGATTTTTTAGAAAAGGACACATTTTGTTGTTTCCAGTTATAAAGCTCACTATTTGTAAAGGGAACATTCTAAGAAAAGAGGCCTGGTCACCATCTCCACCATGAACCTGTCTCAAGGATAATAAGAGGACTGTAACACATTGTAGCACCTAAGGATGGTTTAGGGAACCACTGTTGGTTTGGGACGTTCTTAACATTGGAGGTGCTGATGGATCTATCAGAACTAGAGGGAGAGTAAACCTGTTGGTCTTACTCTGGGAGATCCTATAATACAGGGGGAGAAGATTTTTCAGTAAGAGAAATTTAGGATATTTTTCTCCAATCCTGGAAAAAAGGAATAAACAAGGGTGTATACATAGGTCATAGAACTAGCAGCAAACAAACAGAAACTCATAACCTGTTCCTACATGTCAGATATGATATCAGAAATCCACTGTGACATCATGGTACAGTGATATAACAATGCCTAAGTATCACAAAATTATATCTTAATAATGTTTGTTGTCAAAAATTAGTTGGTAATGCCACAATTAGTTGGTGGCCACAATGGGTTCGTGATATCACAATGGCATGTAGTATTGTAGTATCTCAATTTTCATTACCAAAGATTAATTCATTTCACAGTGGAACTATGATGACTCCCAAGTCATGTGTTGGCATAAATGTGATGAAATATGAGTAGGTTTTGATATCACATTGTGACACATTGATCATGATACCTGGCAGTGTGATGTCATATAGTTATATCATAGAGGATTTCTGATATCACATATCAGAAATATTATTAGTTCAAAAACATGTTATGATCTCACAAAGGGCCAAACATATAACAATGGCAGCATGTCACAAAAATTATGAGGACAGGACAGATTTTTGGGTTGGTGATACCACAATGGTGATATTATGTCACAAAGGGATTTTGATGTCACACTGTTTATTAGGTTCCAATGGGTTTCTGATATCAATCCACATACCACATGTGAAATAGAATTAAATCACAGAATAGTCAATCACAATTTCTATGCTATGACATCATGATAGCTTAGTGATATCACAATAATCTGATAGTGTAATGTCACAATGTGATGTCATAGTGGTGATGAGGTCACAAAGTCCTGTGATGATAGGATGGAATGTCTGATCTCAATTGTCACTAATTCACAATGAGCATTTGTATACACAAAGGGACTATGATGTCACAAAGGCCATGTGTTTATTCAAAGGTGATGAGATCATATTGTTTGGGATATCCAAAAGTGATCTTGATTTCACAATGGCAATGTCATGTCAAAATGGGTTTGTGACAATGCATTTTTGATGTCTCTACAAGTTTGTAATACCACAATGGGGTGTTCCATTTCAATTGCTATTTGTTCCCAATGAGGATAAGAGTTCACAGAAGGAGCTTGAATTCCCAAAGTTCATAAATTTTCTCAAAAGTTATGAGTCCTAATAGAACAATGGGATGGTATTATCACAATTGCAATATGATGTCACAATATTATCATAATAATGTATTGATGTCACAACTTGTTGGTGATGTCATAATCGGGATGAAGTCACAATATATTCATGATGTCACAATGGGTTTTTGAAGTCCAACTTGTGTGTCATGTCTCAATTTTCATTAATTCACGAGGTGTTTTTGATTTCACACAAGGACTGTGATATGGCAAAGTGTCTGGGTTGTCACTAGTGTGATGAAGTACTAACAGATTTGTGATGTCACTATGTGACATACATTTAACAGTGTAATATCATAATAGTTGTCACAGTGGATTTCTGCTATCGCATACCATAGCTGAAAAATGAGGTTGGAGATTCTGAGCTCACACAGTGCCTAAGGTATCACAAAGGCAGCATGTCACAAACATTATGTCAGGATTAGTTTGTGATGTTACAGTGGGTTAGTAATATCACAACAGCAATGTGAAATCACAAAGGGATTGTGATGTCATAATGGTTATGAGGTCACAATGGTTTTCTGATAACACATATGCCACATTTGAAATAGAATTAAATCACAGAATAGGCATTCACAATGAGTCTATATTGTATCAATGAAAATGTGATGTCAAAATGCTATGATATCATAGTTTGTTGATATCCCAAATAGCTGACGGTGTCACTACCAACATGGCAAATTGATGTCATAAATGTTATGAGGTCATATGGGTTTCTGATATCAACATATGTGTCTCATTTGAAATAGAATGAAATTACACAATAGGCATTCATGATATACCTATGAATTCACAATGACAATGTGACATCATAATGCTATGATGTCATTGTAGTTTTGGGCTGTCACAATGAGCTGATGATGTCCTAACAACAATGTGATGTCACACTGGTGATTAGAAATTTTGAGGATGAAAACACGTTATGACCTCATACAAGGCTTATGATATCACAATGATAGCATTGCACAAACTTTTTGAGCACAGGACAGGATTGTGATATAACAGAGGGCTAATGGTGTAACATAGCAATGTGATGTCACAATGGTTAGGAGGTCACATGTGTTTTGGATAACAACCCATATGCCACATTTGATATACAATTAAATCACAGAAGAAGCATTCACAATGTGTCTATTTCATGAAATTGCCAATGTGGTGTCATAATGCAATGATGTCATTGTAATATGATGATATCACAATGAGCCGATGGTTTCATGATGACAATGTGATGTCACAATAGTTGAATTGTGACATCAATTGATTTCTCAATGGCAAGTCAGATCTCAATTATTACTTCACTATGAAGGCTGTGATGTGACAAAGGCTATTTGATTTATCAAAGGATCTAAGAGATAAAACGTTTGAGATTATAGAATGTGATCATGATATCACAAAATCAATATAATGTTAAAAAAAAGCTTTGGGATATCACAGTGGTGTTGATATCACGTGATATAATTATGTCACAACAAATATCTAATATCATAAACACAATGATCAAATTCAATTGCTACTAGCAATCAATGAGGATAGGTGTTCACAGAAGCTTGAAGTCCCACATGCCATGAATTTTTTAAATTTGATGAGGTCATAATATTTTTTATAAAAATAATAGAACAATTATAACACAATGGTGATATGATGTGACAATTATGTAATATGACATATTATGACAATAATATGTAATAATACAGTTTTGAAGTCACAATTGGTTCATAATGCCATGATGGCTATCATGTCACATCACAAATATTTGCAATGTGACTAGGGACATATAATGAGTTTCTGATATCAATACACATGCCACATTTGAAATAGAATGAAATTACAAAACAGGCATTCACAATGTATCTATGAGTTCATAATGAAAATGTGATGTCATAATGCTTTGACACTATGATGCTATGGTGCATTATGTAATGTTATGTCACCAAGGGTTTTGATGTCACAGTGATGAGATCACAATGGGTTTGTCATTTCATAACGAGTTTGTAATATCACAATTACAAGAACACTCTTAATTCCTACTTGTTCACAATGAGGATACTAGTTAATAAAAGGAACTTAAAGTCCAAAAGGCCCATGAATTATCTAAAAAGTTTCGAGGTCATAGTAATGTTGTAAAAACACAATAATGTATTGATATCACAATGGAAATGTGATGTCACAATATTATGTCATAATATTGCTTTAATGTCACAACTGGTGGGTGATGCCATAATGGTGATGTTGTCACAACAGGTTTTGATTTCTCAATGGGTGGTGATGTCAAAATGCCATGCTGTATCTTGTTATTAATTCTCAATGAGTATATGACTTCACAAATGTAATGTGATAAAGGCAAAAGGCATTTTTGTCACAATTCTTTTGAAGTCCTACTAGTGTTTTGATGTCACCATTTGAAACAATGGTCATGACTTCTGGCAGTGTGATATCACAGTGGTCATGTCACAGGGAATTTCTGATATCATATGTCATACCAGAAAGATTATGAGGTAAAAGAAGTTTATGAGCTCACAATGGTCCTAAGATATGTCAATGGTAATAGGTCAGATATGTTATGACGAACATTTTGTGATATCACAGTGGGTTAGTGATATCACAATGGCAATGTGTATTCCAAAAGAGATTTTGATGTCAAAATATTTGTGAGGTGACAATGAGGGTCTGTTATCAACCCTCATGCCACATTTGAAATCGAATGAAATCATAGAATAGGCATTCACAAAGTGTCTGTGATGTCACAGTGACAATGTGATGTAATAATGCTATGGTGTCATTGTATTTTGGTGATGTCACAATGAGCTGATGTGGTCATAATTACAATGTGATATCACACTGATGATGTCACAAAGTATTTGGGATATTACAAGGGCATGTCTGATCTCAATTGTTATTTTACATCATGAGGATATGGGTACACAAAGGGATTGTGATGTCTCAGATTCTACGTGGTTATAATAGGTTTGGGTTTTCACAATGTGATCATATTGTCACAAAAGCAATGTGATATCACAATTGGTTTGTTATGTCCAAGTGGCAATGTGGTCACAATGGGTTAGTGATTATATGAGGATCCTGTAATAACCAGGAGGTCCCAAGTAATCCTCAATAATTTTTGTGTCCTTGTGGACCTGCCTTTTATTGAGAGCTAGGCATGCAGTCAAAGGGGGAGAGGTATGCTGCTTGATTGGGTGGGGGTATGAAGCCCCACATGGTGTGAGGTCAAGAAGGGATTGGGCAGTGTGTAGTTTGGTTAGAGATGGTTGAAAACTGCTGGCAGGGAACCCTTTGGATTGGGGGAGTGGTAGAGCCAATATCTAGGCCCCATGTTCAGAGTAACAGAAAGGGAAAGGGTGAAAAGAACTGGAAGCAAGTGGTGAAACAGCAGGAGGGGAAAGACTTGGGAGGAGAGGAATTTTAGGGATAGCAGGATGGGAAGGACAGCAACTCGCCTCTGGAGGTGATCTGTGGCTTCCTTAAGTATCCACTTAGGACCACTGAGGACTTCTTGGACACCTTTTAGAGGACATCTGGGACCTATTCTGGAGGTCATATGGGTCCTCCTTTAGAGGTCATCTACAGCCTCATTGAGAGACCATTTAGGACTTCCTCCAGAGGTAATCTGGGGAATTCACTAAGAAGATACCGTGGACTCTTTGAGAGGTCATCTTGGGCCTCCTTTGAGGACATCTGGGACCTCCTCCGGAGGTCATCTGTGTCTCCTCTGAAAGTCATCTAAGGCTTCCTTGTGAAGTCATCAGGGTCTTCCTTTGGAGAACATCTAGGGCACCCTCACAAAGCTTCTGGGACATCTTCTGGAGGTAATTTGCTGCTTTTTCAAGAGAGTATATGGGACTTACTCGAGAGTCCATTGGGACCTCACCTCACTGGGGCCTCCATAATAGGCCATCTGTGACCCTTAATGAGATGATCTGGCGCCTCATCGTGAGGCCATCTGAGAACTCCTTTTGAACTTCCTCTGGAGGTCAACTCAGGCTTCCTTTAGAAACCATTTGGAACCTCTTCTGGAAGTAATCTGGCATACTTGAGAAACAATTTGGGTCTTTCTCAAGAGTGTAATTAGCGACCTCAACAGGCCTCTCGCAAGTCCTCCGTCAGTCACCTGGGGCTAGCTTGGAAGCCATCAGAGACCTCATCTGGAGATCATCAGGGGTTTCCTCAAGAGGCCATCTCTGGCCTCCTTTGGAGATCATCTAGGGTTTCCTCCTCGTGAGTTAATCTTTACCTCCTCTGGAGGTCCTCTGGGGCTTTGTTGGGAAATCATCTGGGGCCTCATTGAGAGGTCATTTGGGCATCCTCCATAGGTCTTCCAGGACATCCTTAAGACGTCATCTTTGAGAGATGTGGCACAGGTGAGTTAAGTGTCTGTGGCTATCGATCTGTGTGTGTTTCCTCATAGCCCTATATCCTGTATAGTCCTTTATTGCAGGATGAGAGAACAATGTCCAAAAGTTCTAACTAAAAAATCTTTTCCCTTGTGTCATAGGATCCCCCAGAGGTAGACCACTGGAGTTCTCTCCCTCATATTCTGTGCCATTAACACCTCTGATGTTCAGAAGCCACCATAACAGAAGTTGTACCAACATCCTCAGGTAGTTCAATGTGGTAAGGTCCCCTTATTACCCTTGAAACAGGCACATGGGGGAGATGGTGGTTCAGCCCTCTTTCTAATATATGCTTCCTTACAACTAGTGATCTGTGTGGTTGGAAAGAGAAAAATGCACCCTTTTCCGAAAAATTCCAAGGGCTCATCTCCTTATTAGAGACAGTATTTTTCACACACCAATCTAGCTGAGATGATTGTCAGCAAGTTTTATAGGTGCTTTTCACCTGGAAGGAAATGGAGTGAACCTGGCACAGTAATTTGACGTTGGTCCTTGGACGAGATGGTCACCCCATTGTTGACCCAGTCATTTCCCAGATTAAACCAAGCTGGGACTACAATATTGATTGAGGAAAGGAGGTACTTCCCAAGTATCACCAGACTCTGTTTGCAGGGATCCAGGCAGAGACTAGGAAGCAAGTTCATTGATCTAAGTTGATCAGTACTGTACAACTCCCCAATTAATTCCCTGATACTTTTCTTGGACAGCTCCTGGAGGCCTATAGGACCTATAGCATATAGATCCTGTTGCCTCAAAGAATGGAAGAGCCCTAAATATGGCCTTCATTACCCAGCTGGCACCCAGGCAGTAGAAGGAAACTTCAAAATTAGCTTTTGAGGAAAATATGAGCGGGTAGCTGTTGCCCAGAGAGTGTTTGATAACACAGATACCCTCGAAGAAAACCAGTCTAAAAAGGGGACAGGGATCGTGAAACCCATGGCAAAGACAGTATAATTCATATGCAAATGGCAGTAGGGAACCTCTAGGACTAGATCAGTGTGATTATTGCAAGAAAAATGGGTAAAGGAATCTCCAAGGAGGACAAAGAGACAATGACAGGCTAAGTAAGCATGTTAGCCTATTGGATACTGTGTTCATATCTCTGGAAAAACATGAGGAGCTTCAGGCTGTAAAATCCACCTGTATTCAACTAAAAATTTAGCTCTGAACTTCACAACAAATGAGGCAAAGAAAGAAATTACACATTTGTGTCTGAAATAGGATTTAAAAAGACTGAATCTCCAATACCTACCACTCAAAATGCAAGAGGTTAAAAACACATGAACAGCATGCTAGAGAAAACCAAGAATTATGGAATGTGAAAAAAATGTTTTAAAGACATAAATCAGGGAGTTGTGAGAGTCAAAAGTGAGAACAAAATCCTCAAAATGAACCTGGAAAACATTCAAATTAATTCCAAGTACGTCAACCTCGGTGAGCATTAGGCAAAGATGGGGACCAAAGTTCAGAGAAACAGGATACCACTACTACTGTCACCATGGTTTTGTGATATCAAAATACATGCCACATATGAAATAGAATGAAATCACAGAATAGGAATTCACAATGTGTATATGACATCACGTTGACATTGTGATGTCCTAATGAAATATCATTTTTGTGATTTCACAATGAGCTGATGGTGTCATAAGTACATTGTGAGATCACACTGATGATTTCACAAAGGTTTTGTGATGTTACAATTTCATGTCTGAACTCAATTGTCATTAAAACAAGGATACGGTACACAAATAACTGTGATCTCACAAAGATCATGTGTTTCTCCATAGCAACCCAGAGGTCCTAATAGTTTTGGGAAGTCACAACATGATCATGATGTCACAGTGGCAATGTGATGTTAAAATTAGTCGGTGATGGGGATGGGAAGGTGGCTCAGTGGTAGAGTGCTTTCCTTGTATGCATGAGGCCCTTGGTTCCATTCCCCAGCACCCCATAAACAAAATGAAAAAAGCTGGAAGTGGCACTGTGGCTCAAGTGGTAGATTGGTAGCCTTGAGCTGAAGAGCTATAGGACAGTACCCAGGCCCATAGTTCAGGCCCCATGACCGGACACCCCCCAAAAATTAGTTGCTGATGCCATAGTGGTGATGTGGTTACAATGTTTGTGATGTCATAGTGTGTTAGCATTGTCAGAGCAAGTTTGTAATATCACAATGACATGTCAATTGCTACTAATTCTAAATGAGGATATGAGTTCACAGAAGGAGATGGAAGTCCCAAAGGGCATCAATTGTCTAACATGTCATGAGATCTTACTAGGTTTCTGAAAACATGATGGGACAGTGATATAAAATGTTAGTATGATCATGAAACCACATTAGCCATTTTATGTCACAATGCATTGGTGATGTCACAATGGTGATGAGTTTACATGGGTTGATACAGTCACAATGGGTTCGTGATGTCACAATGAATATGTAATATCACAATGACCTGTCCAGTTTGGATTCCTACTAATTTACAATGAGGTTACAAGTTCAAAAAGGAGTTGAAAGTTCCAAATCCCATGAATTTTCTAAAATGTTAGGTGTTTATAATTTTTTTGTGAAAACACAATGGAACCGAGATATCAAAATGTCAATGAATTGTTAGAATATCAGATCATAAAAAGGTTTCGTTATCACAATTGGTAACAACATAAGGATGAAGAGGTCACAATAGGTTAGTAATGTCACAATGGGTTGGTGATCTCACAATGGCATGCCAGATCTCTACTGTCATTAATTTATAAGGAGTATATGAGTTCACAAAGGGCTTTGATGTCTCTAAAGCCACGAATGTGATGAAGTCCTAACAGGTTTGTGATGTCAGAATGTGACAGAAATGATTGACTGAGATATCAGAAAAGCCACGTATTTTTTCAAAAGTGCTAAGATTGCAGAATAGGTTGGGTTGTCACCATGTGACATGGCAATATGCTGTCACAGTGGTTTTGTGGTGTCACCGTTGTGATGAGGTAACAATGGGTTTGTGATGTGACAAGTTTATAATATCATACTCATATTTCCTATCTCTGTTGTTTTTTGTTCACGAGGATGCAAGTTCACAGAAGTAGCTTCAAGTCCCAGTACATGAATCTCCTAAACTGTTATGAGATAATTCTAGTTTTATAAAAACATAATGTGACAGTGATATCACAATAGCAATATGATGTCACGATATTATATAATAATGTTTTTATGTCACAATTAGGTGTTGATACCATACTGGTAATGCAGTCATAATAGGTTTATGATTTCACAATGGGTGTGTGATGTTACAATGGCATTCCAGGTTTAAATTGTCATTAATTCACAATAAGTATATGAGTTCACACAAGGACTGTGATGTCTCCAAAGGAATGTCTTGTAAGAAATGTGATGAAATCCTAACAAGTTTATGATGTCACAATGTGAAACAATTGTCATGACATCTAGAAGTAATATCACAATGATCCTGAAATCACAGTAGATGTCTGATATCACATGTAGTACCTGAAATGTTCTGAGGTGGAAAACTGTCTCACAAAAGGCCTAAGATATCACAATGGCAGCATGTTACATGATTTTTGAGTAGAGGGCAGGTTTGTGATATAGAATCAACCCAGATGCCCTTCAGTAGATGAATGCATCAAGAAAATGTGGTATTTATTTACAATAGAATTCTATGCCCCATCAGACATAATGAAATCACCCCCTTTTTTAGCAAATGGAAAGATGTCACAATTTGTTGGTGATGCCATATTAGTGTTGAGATCCCAATAGGTATGTGATGTCACAATGGTTTTGTGGTGTCACAATGACATGCTATATCTCAATAGTCATTAACTCACAATGAGTATATGAGTTCACAAAGGACTGTGAAGCCTAGAAAGGCATGTGCTGTCACAAATGTTTGACGTCCTAAGATATCAGGCCTGTGATGTCACCTTTGGTTTGTTATATCATAATTGCCAAGTGATGTTATGAAGAAATTGTGATGTTACCATCAGTTTACAATATCAAACTACGTGCCATTTTGAAATAACATGAAATCACAGAATAGGAATTATCAATGTGATTATGATGTCTCAAAGATAAAGTGATGTCATAATGTTATGATGTCATTGTAGTTTTGTGATGTCCCAATGAGCTGTTTCATACTCAAACAAGTACATTGTGACATGACATTCCATTGTACCATCAGAATCACATTGTGACATCCCAAATCTATTATGTCTTCTTAGCACCTTTGAAAAAGCATATGCTTTTTTGACATCACACTATAGTTGTGTGCCAATATTTTTTTTATTGTGAAAATACTGTACAGAGGGGTTACAATTACATGGGCAAGATAGTGAGTATGTGTGCCAATATTTTGAATAACAATTATATGCATGCCTCTGTAACATCACAACCACTTCATGACATCATTACCACCATGACATCACACTGTCATTATGACACCATCAGCTCATTGTGATTCACAAACCACAAAGACAGCATAGAATTATGGCTTCACATTGTCATTGGGATGTCATAGACACATTGTGAATTCCTATTATGTAATTCATTCTATTTCAAATGTGGCATATGTGTTATCAAAAACCTATTGTGACCTCATTACTATTCATCACCGGTGAAACACCAATTTGTGGCATCAAAATATTATTATGGTATGATATTGGAAATCCCATTTGTGTTTTGATATCACTGTCGTATTTTCTCAATTCAATTATGACCTCATAACATATTAGAAAATTCATGGCCTTTGGGACTTCAAAGTCCTTCTGTGAACTCAGAGCCTCAGTGTGAACTATTAGCCATTGTTTTTAGACATGTGATTGTGATATTACAAATTCCTTCTCACGTCATTGGCACATTGTGGCAGCGTATTGCATTGTGACATCACAATCATTTTGGGACATCCCAAAGCTCTTATGATCTCTTAGGTTCTTTGAAAAAACACATGATCTTTATTACATCGCAGTCCCTTTCTGTACACATATCCTCATTGTAATCTAATGACAATGGAAATCAGAGATGCCATTATAACACCACCAGCCCTTTGTCACATCATCACCAGTGTGATGTCATATTGACCTTCTGACATGATCAGCTCATTGTGACATAATAAAAAGAGAATATCATAACATTATGACATCACAGTGCCATTGTGACATCATAGTCACATTGTGAATACCTATTCAAGGATTTATTTCTATTTAAATTGTGGCATGTTTGTAAACATTTGGGTAAATGCCCAAAAGTGGGATTGCTGGGTCATAAGCGAGCTCTATGTGAAGTCTTTTGAAGATTCTCCATACACCTTTCCAAAGTGGTTGAACAAGTTTACATTCCCACCAACAATGAAGTAAGGTTCCCTTCTGTCCACATACCCTCCAGCATCTGTTGTTGTTAGAGTTCTTGATTTTTGCCATTCTAACTGGAGTGGGGTGGTATTTCAATGTTGTTTTGATTTGCATTCCTTTTATGGCTAAGGATGTTGAGCATTTCTTCATGTGTCTATTGGCCATCCTTCTTTCTCCTTCAGAGAAGTTTCTCTTTAAGCCTTTAGCCCACTTATTTATTGGGCAGTTGTTTGAGAATTTCTTGTTGGGGGATTTTTAAAGCTACCAGCACAACTGCTGCATTATTTACCATAGCTAATATATGGAACCAACCCATATGCTCCTCAGTAGATGAATTGATCAAGAAAATGTGGTATACATACACAATGGAATTTTATAACTCCATCAGAAAGAATGACATTGCCCCATTTGTTAGGAAATGGAAAGACTTGGAAAAAAATTATATTAAGTGAAGTAAGCCAGGCCCAAAAAAATAGGTCCCATGGTTTCCCTTATTTGAAATATCTAGTATATGTATGAGTCAAGGAGAAAAGATCAGATAATGTGATGTTAGGAAAATGAACCCTTAGATATGTATTCTAATGTTTTTTTTTTCTTTCATGCAATTGATTCAAATGCATTCATAAGATTATCTCTTTGTTGCTTTGTATGTCCCTCCCCCACAGTATAACCCTTGCTTTCACTATACTTGATTTCAGTATAACTTGTGGAGGAGATGGGGAAAAACAAGTCATTTAAGGATACAGGTGGACCTGTTGCAACAATGAGAAGTACAAGATTTCATGTCGAAAACGAGCTTTACAACGTTGGTGCGGGGAGGGGGGGTGGGTAGGATTGCGGGGGGAGGCTGGGAATGGATGTGAACGGTAAACAAAGGAGGAGGCTGCAATGCTTGATAAGAAATGTACGTATTTTCCTGCCCATGTAATTGTAACCCCTCTCTACAGTATGTTCACAAAAAAAATAAAATTAAAATAAAAAAATAAATTGTGGCATGTGAGTAGATATCATAAACACATTGGGATCTCCTAATCACTGTGACATCATAATCCAATTGTGACATCATATTGCCATTATGCTATCATTAATTCACTGTAACATCACAAACCCGTCCTGTTCTCATGACTTTTTTGTGTCTCAATCATTGTGCTGGAATGCTGTGCCTCAGTGCTGTCCCTCAGATCTTCAGCTCAGGGCTACAATTCTACCTCTTTACCAGAAGCACTACTTCCATTTTTTTGTGGTTTATTGGAAATAACAATCTCAAAGACTTTCCTGTCCATGCTGGCTTTGAAGCACAATCCTAACAACTCAGTATCCTGAGAAGTTAGGATTAGAGGCAGGAGCCACTGGCTGCTCCTAAGTTTTGTGAAAAACCCATTGCTACATCACAAACTATTGTGACCTCATCACCAATATGGAATCACCAATTAATTATGACATCAAAACATTTTATGACATGATATTTTGTTATCACATTGCCACTGTGATATCACAGTTCCATTCTGTTTTAACAAATGACCTTAGAAAATTGA
This sequence comes from Dipodomys spectabilis, assembly GCF_019054845.1. Classification (NCBI taxonomy): domain Eukaryota; kingdom Metazoa; phylum Chordata; class Mammalia; order Rodentia; family Heteromyidae; genus Dipodomys; species Dipodomys spectabilis. The sequence continues at coordinate 5,366,377 of NW_024871210.1, read as the reverse complement.
TGACTTTGGGAATTCAAGCTCCTTCTCTGAACTCATATCGTTTTTGTGTACTAGTAGCAATTGAAATCGAATGTGTGATTGTCATATGTAGAACTTGTGAAATCACTATCCAATAGTGACCCAGTCACTACAATGACATAGAAAACCCATTGTGACATCACATTGCTTTGTGACATCGTGATCACATTATGACATCCAACTATTGTTATGTCCTCAGTACCTGTGAAAGAACACAAGGCTTTTGTGATATCACAGTCCATTTGGGTAACAACATTATCATCGTGAATGAAAGACAGTTGAGAGATTTGCCAATTTAACATCACAAAATCTTAATGACATGACTAGTGTGACATCACATTGTCATTATGACACCATTAACTTTTATAACATCAACAAAGTACAATTATAGGATTATGACATTACATTGTCATTGAGCTATTGTGGACATATCTTGCATGCCTATTCTGTGATTTCATTACTTTTCAAATGTACCATGTGGATGGCAGAAACCCACTGGGACCTCATAAACACTGTGAAATCATATTGCCATGGTAGTAACACTAACCCACTGTGGCATCGTAAACCGGTGCTATCCTCTTAACTTTTGTGACATGCTGCTTTTGTGATAACTTAGCCTTTTTTGAAGTCATAATCTGTTTTCAACCTCATAATATTTCAGGTATAACATGAAATATGGAAATCCACTGTGATACAATGAGCATTGTGACATCAGACTGCCGGATATCATGCTCATTGTGTCACTTTGTGGCATCACAAACTTATTAGGACTTTATCACCTTTGTGACAACACATGCCTGTGGATTCATCACAGTTCCTTTGTGATCTTACATATTCTTTGTGAGTTAATGAAAATTAATATCCCCATGCTATTGTAACATCCCCAACCCATTTTTGATATCAGAAAGTTATTGTGAACTCAACACCAATTGTGACAAAAAAACATTAGGACAAGATGGCATTCTGACATCACATTGCCAATGTGATATCATATTTCCATTGTGTTTTCAGAAACCTATTATTATATCATATTTTTTTAGAAAATGCATGTACATTGGGAATGGAAGCTCCTTTTGTGAATTTGTATCCACATTGTGATCTAGTAGCAATTGAAATTGTACATGTCATTGTGTTATTACAAACTCATTTTGACATTGCAAACATATTGTGGCATCATCAATTGTGACTTCACAAATCTATTAAGATAACACATTGTCATTGTGACATCAATACCAAAATGTGAAACCTATTATGAAAATAACTTTGAAAATAACATTGCCTTTGTGCCATCAGAGGTCCTTCATGTACCTGGTTAAACTCGTTATGAACTAATGGCAATTGACATCCAGCATGCCATTGTGACATAACATACATATTGTGATTTCATCACCAGCATGGCATCACCAACTAATAGTGATATCTTAAAATTATTATGTCACAATGTTTTGGCATCACATTGCCTTTGCTTTTCACAAACGTATTATGATATCATACATTTTAAACAATTCTTGAACTTTAGGTCTTCAAGCTCCTTCTGTGAACTTGTATCCTAATTCTGAACTAATAGCAATTGAAATTGGACAGGTCATTGGGCTATTTCATACTCCTGTGATCTCAATCACCCATTATGACCTCATCAAACCACTCTGACATCACAAACCTGTTATGATATCATAATACTGATGTGACAACATGATCACATTCTGACATCCCAAAACAATCATGACTTCATTGCAACTTTGGAAAAAAAATGTCTTTTGTGACACCACAGTGCCTTGCATATGCCTATCCTCATTGTGACCAAAGGACAATTGAGATCAGACAGCCCATTGTAATGTCAAACCCTTTGTGACACCATCACCAGTAAGACATCATATTGTATTTATGAAATGATCAGCATATTGTGACACACAAAACTACAATAACATCATAAAACTATGGCATCACTGTGTCATTATGATGTAATAGACAAATTATGAATACCTAATCTGTGATTTCATTTTATTTCAAATCTGGCATGGGGCTTCATATCAGAAACCCATTGTGATAACATAACCATTGAGACATCAAACTCCCTTTGTTACATTACTTTGCCATTGTGATATCACTAAGGCATTGTGACATCACAAGCCTATTCTGTCCTCAGTACTTTTGTGCCATTCTGCCATTCTGACATCTTAGGACTTTTGTGAGCTTATAATCTGTTTATGATCTCATCATATTTTAGGTATGATATTTGATATCAGAAATCCTCTGTGACCTCATGACCATGGTGACATTACAGTGCCAAAAATCATGAATATTGTGTCACATTGTGAATTGACAAAACTTTTATGACTTCATAACCTTTCTGACAACACATGACTGTAGACAACACAGTCCCTTTGTCAACTCATATACTGATGGTAATTTAATGACTAATGAGAACTGGCAAAATATTATGAATGACCAACAAAATTCATTGGATGTTATCACCAGTATGGTCTCACCAAATAATTGTAACATAAAAACAAGATTATGACATGATGTAGTGAAATCACATTGACATTGTGATATCAATGATATATTGTGTTTTCCCAAACCTGGAAAGGGCTCATAACATTTCAGAAAACTTATGGACTTTGTGGTTTCAAGCTCCTGTGAACTCATACATAATGTGAATGAGTAGCAATTGAGTTTGAACATGTGTTTGTGATATTACCAACTTGTTGTGTCTTGACAAACTGATTTTGAATTCATTATGGTATCTATGACATCACAGTATTGTTCTGTGTCCATATCCTCATTGTAAACTAATGACAATTGAGATCAGACCTGCCATTATAACATCACAAAAACTTTATGACATCATCACCACTGTGACATTGCATTGTAGTTATGATACCATCAGCTCCTTGTGACAACACAAATGACAATGACATCATAGAATTATGACATTAAATATCAGTGATGTCTTAAAAACATTGTGAATGCCTACTCTGAGATTTCATTCTGTTCCAAATATTGCATGTGGGTTGGTATCAGAAACCAACTTCGATCCATAAAGGTCATCATCAAATAATTTTGACATCAAAACTTTATTATGACATGATATTGTGACATACATTGCAAGTGTGATATCACTGTCCCATTGGGCTTTCCAAACCCTATATTGACCACATAACATTTTAGAAATTTCATGTACTTTTGGACTTCAAGTTCCTTCTGTGAACTCATATCCTCATTGTGAACTAGTAATAATTGAAATACATGTATGACGTGAGATCAGAAATCCATTGTGACATCATCACCATTGTTACATCACAATGACAGATGTCATGATCATTGTGTCCCATTGTGACATCAAAAACCTGTGAGGACTTCATCACATTTGTGCAACACATGCGTTTTGAGACATCACAGTCCTTGTGGGAACTAATATACTCATTATGAGTTAATGACAACTGGGATCTGACATGCCATTGTGACATCAACAACTGATAGTGACATTACAAACATATTGTGACCTCATGACCAGGATGATATCAACAAATAATTTAATCAATACATGGTATTGTGACATCACATTGCCCTCATGATATCAGAACCGCATTGTTTCCAGAAGCCTATTGTTACCTCATAATGTTTTAGAAAATTCAAATTAACTGGGCACTGGTGGCTCAGGAGGTTGTAATCTTGGCTACTCAGGAGGCTGAGATTGAGGATCATGGTTCAAAGGCAGCATGGGCAGAAATATCCATGAAACGTTTATCTCTAATAAACCACCAGAAAACAAGAAGTGGCATTGTAGCTCAAGCTGTGGAGCGCTAGCCTTCAGCTAAAGAGCTGATAGACAGTGCTGAGCCCCAAAGTTCAAGCCCAATACTAACAAAAAAGTAGAAAAGAAAATGCATATTCTTTGGGACTGGATGCTTCTTTTGTGAACTTGTATCATATTTGTGAATTAGTAGCAATTGAAAATAAATACATACTTGTGATATTACCAATTCATTGAGATATCCCTAACCATTGTGACCTAATCACCAAAGTGACATGAGAAACTCATCATGACATCACATTGCTGTTTGTGACATCATGATCACATTGTTACATCCCAAACCTATTATGACCTCTTAACACCTTTGAAAAACCAACTCACATTTTTGACATCACAGTCCCACTTCTGTCTGAAAACAGGCTTAAAAAAGGCTCTGAGTCTCCAATAGGTGGAGTCAACATACACCAAAAGGTTAAAAGCACATTGAAGAGCATACTGGAGAAATCTGAGAGGGAATTATCAGACATGAAAAATAGATTTCAAAAAATAAAGAAGGAACATGTAAAAGTAAAAAAATGAGAAAAATGCTCAAAAGGAACCTAGAAAACAGTCAGTTTGAAATGAAATCCAAGACCACTAGCCTGGGTGAGAATGAGGCAAAGTTGGAGACCACATGTCTGAGGCTGAAAGATGCACTGGATGCCAATGCTGCCATCCTTGCTGAATGCAAGCTAGCCCAGGAGGAGAACCCGATGCTATATGTGGAAATCAAGGCCTATTAAAAGGATTTGGACATGATACAAGAATGTATTAGGCTGAAGTACAGACTGATTACAATCTTTGAAGTGTGTGAGCAGAAATTTAAAGCAACAGAAAAAGAACTGATAGTGTAGTTAGTGAAGCAGACACAGAAGTGTCATGTTCTAGAATAGGAGGCCAAAAAAGTAAATAGAAAAATATCAGGCTCAAGAAAGAGATTGTTCTCTTCAGAAAGAGATAAAGGACCAACATACTCGGATAGGGAATGACTGCAAATGGGAAAAAGTATTAGGCAGAAAAACAGAAGAGTTAAACAGTTGAATGATCTGTCACAAAAATACACAGAAGTAAAAAAAAGAAAAAGATGCTACTAGAGGAAAAAGACCAAGAGAGCAACAAGATCCTCACCAAAAATGTAAGGAGAAGCATTGTGGAGCAATGGAACAAGTGGAGCAAGGAAACAAATCCACTCAACAACACCATTGAGAACTTTAAGGAGGAGCTGCATAGCAAGCAAAGGTGCTGTGAGAAGGAACAGCAGTTGGACGGTAAAGGAATTCTGCTGTGACCCTTGCAGAACACTTTTAGGTTAAGGAAGACTTTGAGAAGGAGATTGGGATCATGAAAGCAAGGAGGAGGATAAAATGGAAGAAGTCTCCAAGCTGCAGACTGAGGTTCAGAGTACCAACCAGAAGTTAACGAAACTAGAGACCCCAAGGATATGGCAACAAATGAGCTGGTCAGGTAGCTCAGGAGACCACTCTAAAATCAGTGGGGGCACTAGAGATATTAGTGATTAAGATTAAAGGAAGAAGTCAAAACAGTGGTAACAAGCTTGCAAATGTGGTGACTCAACTTGTGAAAAATGGTTACATGCCTTTTGTCTGTTTACATCTAATTATTGGGCACCCTGATAAGTTGTCCTGTGTCACTTCCTAAAACTGTCTTCAAAACCAATAGGCCCTCAGCCTAACAATCTTATGTGATGTATATAGAAAGTTGTCAACTGGTAAATGCCAAAGAGCTTGAAGATATAGTGAAGGCTTATGTGAGTAACCTCACCTGATGAATTTTGGAAAGCAGACTTCACAGAGAGAAAGTCTGGAATGTATGGTTTTAGGTATCTGTTATTGATAGTGGACACTTTTCCAAGCTGGACTGAGGCATTCCTGACAAAAACTGAAACGAGTCAGGTAAAAGCCAAAAATTTATTCCATGAACCTCTTTCCTCAGTTTGACTTACTGACAGCAGTGGGGTCCTACAATGGGCAGGACTTCACAGCCCAGGTGGTTCAATTAGCTAAGGCCCTAGGGATAAATTGGAAATTACATTGTATTATTGACCTCAGAGTTCATGACTGGTAGAAATTTAAGGAAACTTTAAATTAATTACAGAGACTAGCCATGACTGGGTAAATAGGCTGACCTTTGGCTCTCTTTCAGCAGGAATCACCCCATATTTAAAGAATTCACTCCCTTTCAAATAATTTATGGTAGATCACAGCCTTTGGCTCCTAAATTTCGGAAAGCTATAGTAACATAAATGTCTAACCACAATCTTGTATAGTCCCTGCAGGTTTTGCAAGAAGTTCATTTATGTCCTTCTACTTTGGTAGCTAAGGCTTATCCTGAGTAAAACTCCACCAACCATTTCTTGCCTAGACAGCTGGTGTGGGTTAAAAGCTATTGTGCTCCTGAATTGGAGCCCATGTGTCAAGGACCTTAATTGATTGTGGTAACTAAACCACTGCCTATTAAATATGCATGGAAACAGCATATTTCACTATCAAGGGAAACAGACAGTGGACCAATATCCAGAGAAGACTACAAGATGGACAGTTCAAGACACTCAGGATCTGTTAAGGATAACACTTACTAAGTGGTAATTATTCTTAGCTAGTGTGTTTCTATGGATTCTTCCATGTTATCTGTTAAATTTGCATTTCAAGTCAGTTCAATGCAGGGAGAGAAGGGACGCTTAGGTTTTGGTCTAAAATTATTCAAGGATTTGATTGGACATGAAAACCAGTGGAGATTGTAAAAACCAGTGGGGACCTACTAATTGATGGGACCTGAGAATCAGCATACTCCCTTTGCAAACAGATCTAAACGACATGATATCATAATGCTATGATGCTATTGTAATTTGGTGAGGTTACAATTAGCAGATGGTGTCATTAAAAAAAACTATGATGACACATTAGAGATGATGGAACAAAGTGTTTTTGATGTTAAAACCGAATATGTGATCTCATTTGACATTAGCTCAAAATAAGGATATGAGTACACACAGAGACTGTGATGACAGAAAGGCCATGCCTTTTTACGAGGTGCTATGAGTTCATGAGTTTTGGAATGTCACAATGTGATCTTGATGTCAGAACAGCAATATAATATCACAACTGGTTTGTCATGTTACAATGGTGATGAGGTGACAATGGGTGTGTGATGTCACAATGAGTTTGTAATATGGCAATCGCATTGCAATTGCTACTAGTTCAAAATGAAAATATGAGGTCACAGGAATTTAAAGTCCCAAAGACCATGAATTTTGTAAAATGTTACCAGGTCAAAATATGTTTGTGAAAACACAATGGTATAGTGAAATCACAGTTTAAATATGATGTTACATCATGTCATAAGAATATTTTGATTTCACAATGAGTTGGTGATGACACACTGGTGATCAGGATACAGTAGGTATGTGATGTCACAATGGATTGGTGGTGTCAAAATCACATGACAGATCTCAATTTTCATTACCTCACAATGAGGATATGAGTTCTCAATGTGATGTTGATGTCTCAAAAGGCATATTTTGTCATAAATATGATACAGTTTTAACAGATTTGTGCTGTCAAAATATGACACCAAGGTCAGGTGTCTGTAAGAGTATGTCAAAGTGATCCTTATGTAACAGTGGATTTCTGATATCACATATCATTCCTGACATATTATGAGGTGGAAAACAGACTATGAGCTCACAAAGAGCCTAAGATATCACATTGACAGTATTCATTGTCTTTGGGACTTCAAGCTCCTTCTGTGAATTCATATCATCATTGTAAACTAGTAGCTATTGAAAATGGACATGAGGTTGTGATATTAAAAACTTGCTATAAAGTCACAAACCCATTTGACCTCACTACACTTTGGCATCTCAAACCCATTGCACATCACATTGCCATTGAGATATCAGAACCACATTATAACATCCCATTCCTATGATGGCTTCTTATTACCTTTATAAAAACATGTAGCCATTGTGGCATCACATTTACGCATTGACCTGATATCCTCATTGTGAACTAATGACAGTTGAGTTCAGACATGCCATTGTAACAATACAAAACATTTTTTACATCATTACCAGTGGGACTTCACATTGTCCTTTTCACACCATCTTGTTGGCTATATCCTTTTCCCTGCAGAAACATTGCAATTTCATGCAATCCCATTTGTCCATTCTTAGATTTGTTTGTTTCTAGGACCTCATTAAGAAAATTTCAGCTTGTGCCAAGGAGCCTAGAGTTTCTCCTATTCCTTCCTGTAATGTCATGCAATCCAATTTGTCCAAACTATCTTTGATTTGTTGCATTTGTGGATCTTTATTAAGAAAATTTTGGCCTGTGCCTACGAGCCCTAGAATTTTTCTCCTATTCCTTCCTGTAATATTTGCAAGGTGTCTGCTTTGACTTTGAGGTCTTTGATCCATTTACAGTTGAGTCTGGTGCAAGGTGATATATATGGATCAACCTTCATTTTTCTGCGTACTTTACCAATATTGCAAGCACTGTTTACTGAAGAGGATGCTTTCTTCCATTCTATATTTTTTGCTCTGTTATTGAGAATTAGGTGTTTCTAGGACTGTGGGTTCATTTGTGGACCTGCAGTTTGGTTACATTGATACTCAGGCCTGTTTTTGTGCCAGTACCAAGTTGTATTAATTACTATGGCTTTGTAGTAGAGTGTGAAGGTTTGTTTTGATATTATTCCAGTAATTTTCTCTCTGCTAAGAATTATTTTTTGCTATTTGGGGTCTTTTGTTTCATATAAGGTTTTGGGTTGCTTCTATTTCATTTGAGAATGAAGTTGGAATATTGATGGGTATTGCATTGAAATTGTAGATAGACATTGGCATTATTGCCATTTTCATGATGTTAATCCAACCTAGACAGGATCATGGTAGATATTTCCAAATACTCAGACCTGCTTTAATTTCCTTTTTCAGGTTTCAAAAGTTTTTATCATAGAGGTCTTTCACTTCTTTAAGTTATTTTAGTATTTTAGTTTTGTGTGGCTATTATAAAAGCAGTTGCTTTCCTATTTCAGCCTTGTCTTTCTTTGTATTGGCATATAGAAAAGCCATTCATTTTTGAGGTGTAATTTTATATCCTCTTCCTTTGCCAAAGTTATGGATCAGCTGCAGTAACTTGAGTGTGGAGTCCATGGAATTCTCTGTATTCCAGATCATGTCATCTGCAAAGAGAGATGAGTTTTACTACATCTTTCCTTTGGGATCTCCTTTTCTTTTCTTTTTTTTTTTTTGGGTCCGGTCGTGGGGACTGAACTCTGGGCCTGGGCGCTGTCCCTCAGCTCTTCAGCTCAAGGCTAGCGCTCTACTACTTGAGCCACAGCGCCACTTCCAGCTGTTTTCTTCTTGATTATGTGGTACTGAGGAATTGAACTCAGGGCCTCATGCATGCAAGGCAAGCGCTTTACCACTGAGCCACCTTCCCAGCCCCTCCTTTTCTTTTCATCTTGTCTTATTGCTCTAGTGAGGCACTCTAATTCTAAATTGAAGAGAAGTGGAGAGAGTGGACATTGTCTCATTCCTCAATTTACAAGAAATGGCTTTAGCTTTGCACCATTAAGTATAATGCTGGATCTAGGTTTGGCCTACACATCCTTTATTATATTGAGGAATGTTTCATGGATTCCTTGATTTTTGAGAGCTTTAATAATAAAAGGAGGTTGTATGTAGGTAAATGCTTTACTTCATGTGGTTCTTATCCTGGCTATTGTTGACATGGTTAATTGTATGGATTGACTTGCAAATATTGAACCAGCTTAGCGTCCCTGAAATGAATCCAGTTTGATCACGGTTTATGATTTTTTTTTTTTTTGCTGTTTTTGAATTCGATTGGTCCAATTTTTTTTGAGAAATTTTGCATCGATGTTTATCAAAGAAAAAGGTCTCTTTCTTTGATGAGTTCCTCCTTGGTTTTGGAATAAGGGTTATTACAGCTTCAAAGAAATTCTTAGGTAGTGAACTTTCACTATCAATTTCATTGAAGATTTGGAAAAGTATTGGGGTGAATTCTGCTTTGAATGCCTTGGGTAGTCCACATGTAAATCCATCTGGTTTTGGACTTTTCTTGTGTTGGAGGTCTCTTATTGCTCTTTTATTTTGATGCTTGATATGATTCCGTTAGTTGCTTTAAATCATCTTGGTTTAGTTTGGGCATTACAAAATTTGCTAAAAAAATCAACCATTTCCTTCTGATTCTCGAACTTATTAGCATAAAGGTTTGGAAGTATTTCTTTAGAATGTTCTGAATCTTGTTTTGTTGTTGTTGTTGTTGTTTTCCTGTGGTGATGTTTCCATTGTCATCTGAGTTTGTTTATTTGGGTGTGTTCTCTTTTTCTGTTATAAGATTTGCTAAGACTCAATTTTGTAATTTTTTTCCCTAGAACCAACTGTGTTTTGATGATTCTTTCTATGTTTATTTTGGTACCTGATTCATTTAATTCTGATTTAATTTTGATTAATTTTACTGTATACTGGATTGGGGTTTAGTGTGGAGGGCTGCGGGAGCCACGCCCAAAGACGGCGCAGCCGTAAGGCGCGGCCGAAAAAGCAACATTGTAGCTCCTTGGTTCATGGCACGGCTGCGACCAAAGATGGCGCTGGCTCCACCTTCCGTCTTCCCTGTGATGAGTGCTCTCTGTAAAAACAACTCCTTATATGGCTATGACTTGGCTCCTAGTTTGCTTCCGCGTTTGCAGCCCTATGGGTATATGCCACGTGGCGCTTCAGGATTGGCCATCCAGGAGGCTTATAACTGGAGCTCGTGGGCGGGGGGGGAGGGGGGGGGGGGGAAGGGGGCGGGGAGGGGGAGGGCGGAGGAAGGAGAAGGAGAAGCAGGAAGAAGCCAGAGGGAGAGAAGCGTGTAGACAAGGTTCCTGAATAAACTGCATTGAGAAGAATCCCGGGTCACGTCTTCCTTGCTGGTCGAGGTGGTCGCGACAGTTTAGATTGTTGCACTTTTTCAAGAAGGTTAGGTATCTCATTAAATTTTGGTTTCAGATATCTCCAATTTGTTGTAATTGGAACTCAGAGCTATAACCTGCCTTTGCTGTGTCCCAGAGGAGCTAGTAATTTGTATGTTCATTTTTGTTAAATATCAAGTACATCTGAGGTTCGTTCCTAATGAATTCCAAGACACACTAGTGGTTCAATTGTGTGTTGTTCTGCCTCCATGTGATACATGATTTCTTTTTTTTTTATTTTTTTGGGTCCTATTGTGGGGTCTGAACTCTTGGCCTGGGCGCTGTCCCTTAGCCCTTCAGTTCAAGGCTAGCACTCTACCATTTGAGCGACAGTGTCACTTCCGTATTTTTTTTCTGCTTACGTGGTGCTGAGGAATTGAACCCAGGGCCTCATTCATGCAAGGCAAGCGCTCTACCACTGAGCCACCTTCTCAGCCCTCTGATACAGGATTTCTTTGGTGGCTTTTGGCCTTGAATTCCACTTTTATTATGCAGGGGATAATTTCAATATTTCTGAACTTGCACATGTGGTTTATTTTGGAGAATGTTCCACGTGCTGCTGAGAAGAGTGAATTCTGCTCCTTGTGGGTGAAATATTCAGTAGATGTCAGGACTACATGATCTATTTAGTTGTTTAGGTGTGAGATTTCTTGAGTTTTTCCTAGGTTGATTTATCTAGCAAAGATAATGTTGTGTTAAAGTCTGCAACATTTAATATCTTTGTATTTATGTTATATTTTATGGACTATAATGTTTCTAGAATAAATATGTGTGCTCCGTTTTTGGTGAATAGATATTTAAACTTGTAATATCCTCCTGAATTAGAGATCTATTAATTAGTATGTAATGATGTTCTTTATCTCTTCTCATTAACTTTAATTTAAAGTCTACTTTATCTGATATTACAATTGCAACTTGCACCCGTTTATGGGGACTGTTTGCTGGGTAGAAATTATTCCAAATTTTCAGGATGTATTTGGTTTTGGGGGGCAAGATCTGTCTCTTGAATGAAAAAGATAGAAGGATCTTCTTGCTTTCATTGTTTCTGGTGAGTATGATGAAGTTTTTCTGATAGGTTTCCTTTTATAAGTGATTGACTTTTTCTTCAGACAGCTTTAAGGATCCTTTCCTTTCGTTCCATTGAACTTTTTGGATTACAATGTAATGGTGGGATGCCCTGTTCTGCTCTGATCTCTTTGGAGTGATAATGGCTTCTTGAATCTCAATCAGTCTATCTTTTTGCATGTTTGGGAAGTTCTCTGCTAGGATCCTGTTAAATTTCCCACACCTTTCACATCTGTCTCTAGTCCCTCTTCTATAACCCTCAGCTTTAAATTAGGCTTTCTGGTGGTGTCTTATAAATGTTGAATAGATCTATTTTATTTCTTCAATTAGTCTTGAATACTTGTCTGTTCTTTCTTTCATGTCTCGACTGTGTTTAACTACAGAGATTGGATCTTCTTCATGGGCTAACCTACTGTCAATGCTTTCAACTTTTTTTTCTTCCCTTTCATTCTAATTGGTCAGATTTATGGTGTCAAATTTCTCGTTGAAGCTTTGTTTTAGGTATTCTATAGACTTCTTTAACTCCTCAATTTCTTTTCATAGTTAATGCTCAAATCCCTTAGTTGACTGGTTATAGTTTTTTTGGACTGCCTTTCCTTCAGTTGGCTTCAATCAGCATTCCATTTGTGGCCTCCATATATTCCTGCAGCTTCCTGTTTGTGTGTTCCATGATTATATCTATTATTTTTTTTTTTACCTCTCACTCAGGCAATTCCTTTCTTAATCTATCATTGGCCTTCTAATGTTCATGAAATTCTTGAATTAATTTTTGGTTAGTCTCATCATGCTGATGCATATCCCTATCATACTTATACCGAGTTCTTTGCAGGCTTTCAATCTTCACTCAGCAAGTTTACCAGTAATATTTCTAGAGAATTTGGGAACTCTCCTCTGGATTATTCATTAACTACTCTTTTGCCTAATTACCATGTTTTTGAGTTGCCATTTTACTTGTGTTTCTCTGGCTTGTTCTGCCCATTCAGTCCTAGAGCACTATTTTAAGTCAGGCATAATACAGAGCCCTCTAGTTGTACAGATTGATGCAATCAAAACGAAAAGAGACATAATCTAATTCAACAGATACAACCTAGTTCAACATAAACCAACTAGGGATCCATGGACTAAGAAAATAAAAGCTAAGTCATCAGACAAGAAACTAATAGGTTTAGGGAGAATTGTGAGCAGAAAATATTAGAGGAATGTGGGGAAGGAAATGGAGAGAAGGAATATCTATATAATTGATGCTCTTCTCTATCTAGTTGCTAGATGTCAGAAGTAGACAGCAACATTTCTGCCAACTTCAGTACAGATTAGAATGCAGGAGTTATAAAGTATTCATTTTAGCCAGGTCACCAATATTTAATTTCATGCCCCAAACTCTTCCACTTGCCTTTTGCTCTCTAGTAGTTGTTTTTTTTTTTGTTTTTTTTTTTGGCCCGTCCTTCCCTGCTGCACTCAGACTTCATTGAAGGACTACCACCAAGGGACAGCTGCTGCCTACTCCCGGAGGGGACCACATTTCAGCATTTTACCCCTGATGTCAATGTTTCTAGCCAGCAGGTACTAGCCAGAGAGAATCTGCACCCTTTCTATAATTCTCAAAGGCTGGAATGTAAGGTCTGCCCAAGGCCATGCAGTCCACTGTGCAGACACTTCCTTACCTCTTGGATAAATGTCTGTCCAATTTCTGTTACATAGGTAACTGGAACACCTGGAAGTACTCCAACTTGCCCTCTTTTTAGGTCACATCCTGGGTCGCCCCAGCTCATGCCTCCCATCTGACCATAAGAGTGTCACTGTCCCTGAGGTTATATCCAACTCCAGTGTAGCCATAACCTTTTGCTACCTGGCACCCTCTCTTCCTTTACCTGGCCGAGATAACTCCATGTCCAATAGTAGGACTCCTTTTGCTGCCATGGCTCTCCACCATGCAGGGTGCGGGCAACAGTTTGGTATTTTCCCTGATTAGCACATTTTCTTCATCATGTACCTAAAGAAACCTACCAACAGAGTATACCTTAAAATCACAAATCCATTGTGTTCTCATCACCCCTGTCATATCAAAAACTCATTGTGACACCACATTCCCATTGTTACATCATGATCATATTGGACATGCCTTTGTCATACCTTTGTGTACTCATATCCTCATTATGAACTAAGGAAAATTGGGATCAGACATACCATTGTAACATCACAAACCCTTTCTGATGTAATCACCAGTATGACAGCACATTGTCATTGTGATACCCTCAGCTCATAAAGAATCACCAAACTACAATGACATAATATAATTACATCACATTATCATTGTGATGTTATAGACACATTGTGAATGCCTACTCTGTGATGTAATTCTACTTCACATGTGTCATGTGAGTAGATACCAGAATCCCATTGTGGCCTCATAACCATTATGACATCACAATCACTTTGTGACACCACATTGCCATTGAGAAATCACTGTCCAATTGTAATCATGGCCTCTGGGACATAAAGCTCCTTCTGTCAACTCCTATCCAAATTTTGTACTAGTAACACTTGAAATGGGACATGTGATTCCTATATTTCTAACTTGTCATAATATAGCTAACCTATTTTGACCTCATAACCACTGTGACATCTCATACACATGAAATCACATTGCCGTTGTTACATCACATTCACATTCTAATACTCCAAATATAGCATGATCTCTGAGCACCTTTGAAAATGAATATGGCCTTTGTGACATCACTATCCCTTTGGGAACTAGTGTCAATTTTTATCAGACATACAATTTTAACATCACAAGGCCTTTGCAACATTATTACCAGTGTGGCATCACACTCATTTTGACACAATCAGCTCATTGTGATATAACAAAATTAAAATGACATCATAGAATTATGACAGCATATTGTCATCTTGCTATCATAGGAACATTATGAATGCCTACTGTGTGAGTTCATTCTATTGCAAATGTGGCATGTTGGTTGATATATGAAAACTATGATATCCTCATAATGATAATGATATCATATTTCAAAAGTGACATCACTCAAACAATGTGACATCACAAACCTGTCCTGTCCTCTTAAATTTTGTGACTTGCTGTAATTTTGATACCTTAAGTCTCTGTGAGATCATAATCTGTTTTGGAACTCATAATATTTCTGGTATGATATGTGACACTGAAATCAACTGTGACTGTCAAGGAGAAAAGATCAATCACTTCAAAAAGGAAATGAATTAGAATCACCTCAGATTTTTCAGGAGAGACAACGCAAGAAGAATCTGGAATGATGTATGCCATGCCCTAAAGACAAACAACTATCAACCAAGAATACTGTACCCAGCTATATTCTTCTTTATAACTAAAGGTCAAAGAAAAACCTTCCATAGCAAAGAAAAACTGAAACACTACTATCTCCATCAAACCAGACCTATAAAAGATACTTAAAGATGTCCTATACAGAGAAAAGCAACAAGACCAGAATAAAGGCCAAGAAACAGCACACAAATGGAGAATCCAAGAAACATGGGAAGAACCCAGTTGACACAGCCCCCAGCTACCAAGAAGGTTGATATGGCAGGAACCACCAAAAACCTTTCAGTCCTAACTCTCAACATTAAGGAACTTAACTCTCCAATTAAGTGACATAGACTGTCTAGTTGGATTAAAAACCAAGGTCCTTCTGTTTGCTGCCTTCATGAGACACACATTTCCCATAAAACAAACACATTTTAAAAGTGAAAGGCTGGAATAAAATCTACCAAGTATAGGACCCCACGCACAAAAAAAGAGGTGTGAGTTGCAATGTTAATATCAGATAAATAGACTTCAAATTAAAATTAGTGAGAAGAGATAAAGAAGGTCGCTACATACCAATTAAGGGATCTCTCCTTCAGGAAGATATTAAAATTATAAATGCCTATTCGCCAAACAATGGAGCACCAAATTTATCCACGAAACTCTGCTTTCCCTCAAATCTCACTTAGATCCAAACACATTAATTGTTGGGCATTTTAATAAACCACTATCCCTACTGGATAGATCAATTCCACAAAAACTCAACAGAAAAACCCTAGATCTACTACATAGATCAAATAGATTTAACATACATCTATCGAAATTTCACCCAGAAGCATCAGAGTACATGTTTTTCTCAGCAGCACACAGAACATTTTCCAAAATAGACCTCAATTTATGTCACAAAGCAAACATCCAAATTCAGAAACATTGAATTTATACCTTGCATTCTCTCAGACCCCAAGGGAATAAAATTAGAATTCAACACCAAAAGCCACCAAAGAAAGTCCTGTAACACATGGAGGGTGAACAACAACACACTATTGAGTCACCAGTGGGTCATGGAGGACATTAGAAATGAAATTCAAATGTTCATGATATTCACCAAAAAAAACACACAATTTACCATCTCCTCTGGGACACAGAAAAGGCAGTACCCAGAGGTAAGTTTATAGCTCCGAGTTCCTACATCAACAACTTGGAGAGATCTGAACACAATAATTTAGTGAGATATCTGAACCTCTTGCAAAAAGAGCAACAAGATAAACCCCAGTCCAGTAGACAGAAAGAAATAATGAAAATTAAATCAGAATTAAATGAATTAGAATCCAAAAAAACACAGAAAGAATCAACAAAACAAGGCTTGGTTCTTCATTCGCATTGTGACTTCCGAATCCTTTTGTGACATCACATTGCCAATGTGATATACCTAACCCACTGTGACATCACAATCACTCTTTTCTCGTAACTATTATGCCATGCTGCTATTGTGATATCTTGGGCCATTTGTGAACTCATAATCTCCTTTAAACCTCATACTGTTTAAGGTATGACATGTGATATCAGAAATCCACTGGAATTTCATAAACATTGTGACATCAAACTGCCAGAGGTCATGATCCACATGTCTGATTGGGACATTACAATGCTGTAGGGACTTCATCACATTTTGACAACAATTTTGGAGACATCACAGTCCCATTTTGAAATCATATTCTCATTGTGAACTACAGACAATTGAGAGCAGATGTGCCATTGTAATATCACAAAACCTTTGTGGTATCATCACCAGTATAATATCTCATTGTGTTTATGACACCATGAGCTCATTGTGACGTCAGCAAACTACATTGGCATTATAGCACTTTGACATTACATCATCATTGTGACATCATAGGCACATTTTGAATGCCTACTCTGTGATTCATCTTAATTCAAATGTGGCATGTGGGTTGATATCAGAAACCTATTGTCACCTCATAACCATTGTGATATCACATTTCCATTGTGATAAAAGTAAAACAATGTGACATCACAAGCCTGACATTTACTAACTGTGTGACATGTTGATATTTTGAAATAGGCCTTTTGTGAGCTGATAATCTTTCATTCTCTTCATATTGCAGATATAACATGTGATATTAGAAATCCACATTAACTTCTTTATCATAGTGACATCACACTGCCAGACATCTTGACCATTTTGTCACAATCTGATATCAAAAACCTGTTAGGGACTTCATGACATTTGTGACAACACATGCTTTGGGAGACATAGTGTCAATGACTGAGGTATTGGGATCCCTGGGTATGGTTCGTGAAATCACCAGGACACAGAGTATGCTGAGTGCAAACAGCAATTGCCACTGCATGCTGTGCTTTATTCCTTGTGGGTATTTAAAGACAAGCAAGCATTATCTTTGCCATGATTTAATCAGGAGACATTCACACAAAAAAATTTCAACAGATACAATTTTGCTTAAACTATGAGACAATATCTTTGTATATTTTTATCTAAACTATTTTAGAGCAAGCTCAAACCACTTCCTCATACTCAGGAAAATGCTTAACTAGCTGTTCATCTATGTGACTAACTGTTCATCTATGCTTAAGTAAGCAGAAGAGCTACTTTCTCAGCTCCCAGAAGTCTGTAACAAGTGCTTTGAGATAGGGAGAGGGAACATGTTCCCTCTCTAGCCCCGCATGCCAAGAGCTTCCTACATGCACAAACACAATCCTCAAATAATCCTGAGGCTGGAGTCTGCATTATTCTGCCCCTCCAACACAGACACTGAATCTTCACAATTTCCTTCTTTTTTCTTTTGTTTTAAAAGTAAAACTTTCCACAGGGTTATCATAGAAGCTTGTATTGGTTTCATAAAAATCAAACATAACAGTACAAGTATAAACAAAACAATAGCAATCATAATTCCCATACCACTAGCAGCATGTGAAATGCTTTGTAGTAATTCTTTTGGTTCCAACCCTTCCAACTGTTTAATAAATGCATCAGCAATATTAGAAACATCATCATTTGTAAATTGTTTAAGAAAATATCATGTACGTTACATTGTAAGTGAGCAATCAACTGAGCCGCAGTAGAATTTCCAAATAAATACTGCTGTATTACATTCCAATCACATATAGATTCATTATATTTTACATTAGTAATGCAAAAGGTAGTAGAATTCCAATCACATTTCAATAATAACTGTTTTTCCACAGCCAATAACTTTTTTCCTAACCATCCCACCATCTGTTGAAGAACATTAATCTGTGTTTGTAACTGAGCATCAATTTCTACCATTGAAACCGACAATTCATGTCAATCCCAGTGCCAATCTTCCACAGTGTGTAGTTTTTAAGGAAGTATGTAGGGCAATTCCAGACACTGCAGCAACAGTGGTAATAGCAATTAAGCTTAAAATCACAGCTACAGTGGCTCCAATCATACGCTTTGTACGTTTTAGCAGTTAGTTAAAAAGTTGATTAACAACACGATCCAGGGGATTTGGGGACCATTCTCTTCCTAATTTAACAGGCAACCAAATGTGAGTTCTTTGTTGAAAAGTCATAATACTATCACTGCCTTAAGATCGAGAGGAATTAACGCAAGAATACAGGCGACAATTAAAACAAGAAAGAGTAGGAGAAACTGTAAAATTTCCTACTAAAAATACATAAGGCAGAGGTACACAAGCAGTTACATCATAAGATTTGTACAAAGTAAAATTATAAGTGGACGCAGTGATCGCCGTTCCCGAAAACGATCCATTTGATAGCATCACGGGTTTCAGCGCTGCTGCGACCTTCCCCAAATGAGTCTAAATAGCAGTGGGTGGAGCCATGAAAGCCCATTGAGCATCTGCAATGCCTCCATCTCCCCAGGCCATCAATCGAGCTCTGGTAAGCGATCCATTAATGGCATCAGGCATCCGAGTAACATTAGATAAATCACATCTAGTAATATTCCATTCTGAACATGTATTAATAAACTGTCCAAAAGGTCCCCAATTAATAAAATTATACAACATTTCTCCAAATGTTCATCTACCCTCTTGCCACACAAAAGCCTGATATTTTAAATCAATATAAGTGAAATCAGGGCACATAGGTAAGGATAACTCTCCATCCAAGGTGATGCTTTCCCAGCTACTATTAGTGGGCCAACTAGGCAATCACTGCAGCTGTGTTCTAGAATTGGAAGTGCCTTTCCCAGGGAAGACCCAATGTTGCCAATTCATAACTAAACACAGAGGAGGTCCCAGACAAACTGGCAAGGAATGAGTATAGTAAGTAAAATTTCAAAAGCTACCATCATCCTTATTGTTAATTGTCAAATTATTCCAAGGAGGAGATGAAACAGCAGGGAAGGTATTGAGAGTTATATGCGTGTCTCCCCATACAACGGGTTCCAATAAAGGAGTTTTAGGAACAAAGGCCCAATAACTTACATTGGCATGGGCAGAGTTTACAGAAAGAAGGGTGCACATGGCCAGGAATAAGTTCTCGGCTGTGACAGGTATACTAGTGCGTTGTAACATCTTTTGTCCTTCTCCAGTCAACTTTTTAACCTGTCTCCAGCTGGGCAGCGGGGCAGCCCACTGACACTGATGGCGATGTCGTCCCAGAGCTTAGTGAGACATGACCTGCACGGGGGATTTCTTCTTCCTCAGTTGGTGGCCAATTCCTTATAGGATACGGGGCTGTCCTCACTAGGCCGTGTCTGTATTCATCGGGCATGAAACCAGTATTGTCTGTCATCCTGTGTAAACACAAAACCATATCCTCGCCCCTTATGCAATAATGTTCCTGTTTGTCATTCAGCATCCAATGTAATCTTAATCCATACGGGACCATTTAAATAAGGTGTTCCTAATATTTGTTCAAAATGGCCCTCAGCTGTAGTTAAAATATCTCCTTGTGACAACTTTAAAAAGTTAAGAACATAATGAGCCTGATATAAAATTATTTCAGGATTTTGCATGGAAAAACCACAAAATATCCATACATTTGTCCAAACTTTTCCTCCTTCTTAATTTTTTAAAAAATTTGTTGTTTTACTGTGCATGAACTCGTTCATTAACGGTTTGTCCTTAGGGGTTATATTCTATTTCTGTAATATGTACCACTTCATAAAGTTCACAAAATCTTTCAAATTTGATACGTATATAGGCTGGTCCATTATCAGTCTTTATTTTGGCAGATACTCCCTTGATGGCAAAAGCTTCCAATAAGTGTTGTATTACATGGCTAACAGTTTCTCCCATAAGGGCAGAAGCCCAAACAAATTTGGAATAAGTATCTATTGTAACATGTACAAAGGAAAAATGGGCAAAGGCTTGTACCTGGGTAATATCTATTTGCCAAAGTTTATTAGGTTGTAATCCTGGAGGATTTACTCCAGGAGTTAAAACTCTCAGATGCACTGGTCTGCAAATAGGACATTTTTAAATAATTGGTTTAGCTTGAGAATAAGGTATTTTATAATGCATATGTAAAAGGTCAGCATTTGTATATAAATGGGTGTGATCCTGTTCAGCAGAAGCAAAAATAATTTATCCACCTGATCATTGCCATACACAAGGTACCCAGGAAATGAAGAGTCAGCCCTAATGTGTGTTACAAACCTTTTGGCATTACATTGTTGTAGTAATGCTTGTAATTGTTCATTTAATTTGTTTAACTGGGGTTTAGATGAATAGATAACAGCAGTGACTCTCTTAGTCACAACTCCTCTAGCATAGGCAGAATCAGTATCAATATAAATATCTCCCACAAAACCTTGCAACACCTTAATAATAACAAAAAGTTCATCTGTTGAACTTATGTTAAAGTAGTACTTTGCACCGAATATGTATTTGTCGTCAAATAAGCACTCTTTGTTTTGAAGACATCTGTAAAAACGGTAAGAGCAGTGGGAATAGAGTCCTTGGTAATTATATCATTAATGACAAATTGTTGTTTACCCAATGAATCCCACAGTTTACCTTTGGGAAAATTGCACAGTGAAATTTACTAATGCTATTTGTAGCATTTCAGACATGTTTAACAGGAAAAATGATTTCAAACAAATCATACCCCAATAGAGTATATACCCGTTGCCTGGCCTGTTGAATAATAATTGCCAACTGTTGTTCATAAGCTATAATATTTTTGTAAATCTATGCAACGTATAAATACACTCTAATGACAGCTCATTTTGTCCTATAATTCCTGTTGGGTATTTCCAAAATATATAAAATTTATGGATTGATCCAGGGTTACTCGATGTATAAATATTTCTGTCATGCTCTGTTCTACATATTGTAATTTTCTTTCAGCCTCCTTGAAGTTCTTTTGCTATGTAAATCAGGCTCCCCTTGTAACAATGAAAACAAATTATGTAATTGATAAGTAGGGATTCCTAGGGCCGGTTGCATCCAATTAATAACTCCTCCTAAATATTGAAAATCATTTAACATATGTAATTGATCACATCATAAATATATTTTTTGAAGTGCCACTTTGTCTAGAAACAACATATCCTAAATATTTTACTACTGTATCTTTTTGTATTTTTTCAGGTGCTATTATTAACCCAAAATCTTTAAATATACAGGGTAAGCACTGTAACACCATTTCTAATTCTGCCATATTTGGTCCTGCAAATAAAAAGTCATCAATATAATGAGAAATACAAATGTGAGGCCATTTTTGTCTAACAGGTTTTAAGGCGTTATCAACATATATCTGACACATGGTTGGAGAGTTCCCCATTCCTTGGTGCAACACCTTCCATTAGAGGCGCTGACAAAGGCCTTGATAACTTATTTTTGGTAAAGAAAAGGCAAATCTTTTACAATCTTTTACATGTACAGGAATGGTAAAAAAAAAAAAAAAAAAAAAACAATCTTGTAAATCTATTATTATTTTTGGCCAATTTTTAGGAAGCATGACAGGCAATGGTATACCATGTTGTAAAGCCCCCATAGGGTACATGGATGCATTAACTCCTTGTAAATCAGACAGCAATCTCCATTTCCTTTACTTATTTTTAATAACAAATGTTGGAGAATTCCATGGTGACATAGACGGCTCAATATGTCCTTTGTTTAACTGTTCTTCAACTAATTGTTGAGCTGCATCTAATTTCTCTTTTGATAAAGGCCATGGTACAATACAAAGAGGTTCGTCAGATTTCCATAATATGTTTATGGGCTCCATCTAAAAATGTTAAAATGAATATGAGCTCCTCATTGTTCCTGTACATCTCTACCAATTATGCTAACTCTAATTTCCATAATATAAGGTTTAAGGACAGCGGTCTGTCCATCTTCTGAGGTTATAGTAACATACAACACCACTTGTCCTATAGAATTTATGGGAGTATTGCTAACTCCTTTAATATTACACGGGATTATTTCATATAATAAATGATAGGCCATTCATGAGTGTTGATAATAGTAACATCTGAGCCGTTATCTAATAGTCCTGTTAATATCTTTCCCTGAATATTAATTTTAATCTTAGGCTGTATTTTAGTAATAGGAATAGTCCAAAACACCTTTTGTTGGTTAGTATTTCCAAATCCCCCAAAACAGGCTGTAAATGACTTTCCAATAGATATATATGGTAATAACAAAATTTGAGCAATTCGTTCACACTTTATGAAGGAAATATCTGCAGCAGCTGACATTAAGATTTTTATTTCTTCAATTTAGTCAGCATCAATCATTCGTAAATGTACTAAAACTCCTGCATTAAGAGTGGATCTACCAGTCAATATGCCAAATGTTCCTTCAGGTAAAGACCCATAAATTCTGGTAGGAATTTTTTGTGGCCTATCACCAACTTTCAAAGTAAAATCTTCTAAGATTGGCATGCCCACTGCAGCGCTGTGGGCTGTGGCAGGGACAAGGGAGAAAATGATTGGCTGTCTTCGGTTATTAATCCTGGGCCCCTGGGCTAGCCCGATGGAGACTTTCCCTGCATAGGGTAAGCATTTTTTATAGAAATTCCATTAATGTGTAATTTTGATTACATTCTCTTGCCCAGTGCTGTCCTTTTTTAGTGAAATTACTGGTTTCTCTTGTTAACATCAGTAGCCTTTTCACAATTCTCCTTTATATGTACCATTTGACCACATCCAAACATTTTAGAGGCTTTGGTTTTAAAGCATGCCAGGTAGTGGCCATAGGTTCAGCAAACAACTGCATACATCGGGATTTGGATGTAATATCTTTACACATCCTTAAATATTTATTTACATCCCCAGATTCTTTAATAAGCAATAAGGCTTGTCTAAAGTCCTCATTAGCATTTTCATAAGCCTGGATGGACAACAGTTTTTGCTGTGCAGCCTCTCCCACAACGGTACATTCCAAGGTAATTTCAATCGTGATAAAAATTCAAAATAAGGTTCATTAGGTTTTTGAATTACTTTAGTACAGGAGCCATAATGCTCTCCTACCAGCCTAATCCTCTCCCATGCCTCAATATCTATGTCTGGTAACTGCTCATGGATCTCTTCAGGAGAGTTCATTTGCATATGAGCATCTGCATATTGTTCTGTTGTTCTGTTCCACTCAACATGGGAAAGGTTATGACCTGCAGGGGTGGAGTATTGCCCTGTCCATTTTGTCTAGCCCTTTCTGTAAGTAAACCATATTTTCCATTGTAGGTATTCAGGTTCCTTAAGCAAGACTCTACAAAGCATCTATCAATCCTTGGGAGCAAAATTATTGTAATGTCCGGAAAGCCCATTAAGCAATTCCTTAACATAATGAGACTGAGGACCATATAAAATCACTACCTTCTTAAGTTTACCAATATCATCGATAGCACACCCTCATATCTGGCTGGTTGAGCTATAACATTCATAGTGGGTGGTCGGATTACAGGATAAGAAAAAATAGGCATTTCATCGTCGGACTCACTGTCTGAGCCCTTTGTTTTGTGAGGGAGTGGTGCCATAAAAATTGCATCCGCAAGCGGAGGAGCCGAAGGCTATTTTACTTTCACTTTCTCAGATTCTCCTTTCACTCTGCTAATTTCTAACTCCATATGTTGTAAGCTTGATAAAATCACTTCAATTTGCTCTGACCTTCTATTTAGGCTTTCAGTTTATTCCTTTTCAACCTCTTTTACCTGTTGTTTTTATTCCGTTAATTGCGATGCATCCTTATCTATTGCGTCCTTAACCTCAGAGTTCAATTGTAAATCTACAATAGAAGGGGCAGCCTCTTTCTTGAAGTCTGCTATTAATCCTCATTTAAAGCTTTAAGAAGGGTATGTAAAATAACCCAAATGAACGAAAATCTAATAGGAATCCTTTCCACTTCTTGAACAGCTCTTTCTACATTATACTTTACTCATTTCCTGTTATCAACATCTACCGTCCCTTCCTCCGGGAATCAAGAATTCCATTCCCTAAATATATTAATACACATTTCTATGTCAGAAGAAGAAATAGTTACACCATAGGCAGCAAGTAAATGTTTTAGCACATGTAAGTACAGAGTAGACTTAACTTGTCCCATCACCCTGTAATTAAAAATACTTACCTGAATATCCCTTCCTGAATTCAACACTGCAAGGTCCCTGTTCAGTCAGCAATTGTCAACAACTAAGTTGTTGGGGTCTCTGGGTAAGGGTCGGGAAATCAGTAGGACACAGAGGACACAGAGTACAAATAGCAATTGCCACTGCATGCTGTGCTTTATTCCTTGTGGGTATTTATAGACAAGCAAGCATTATCCTTGCCAAGATTTAATCAGGATACATTCACACAAAGAATTTCAACTGATACAATTTTGCTTAAACTATGAGACAATGTCTTTGTATATTTTTATCTAAACAATTTTAGAGCAAGCTCAAACCACTTCCTCGTATCAGGAAAACGCTTGACTACCTGTTCTTCTATGCTTAAGTAAGCAGAAGAGCTACTTCCTCAGCTCCCAGGAGTCTGTGACATGTGCTTTGAGATAGGGAGAGAGAAAATGTTCCCTCTCTAGCCCCACATGCCACGTGCTTTCCACATACATAAACACCATCCTCAGATAATCCTGAGTCCAGTGCCTGCATCATTCTACCCCTACATTACAGAACCTGAGTCTTCACAACATAGTCTCTTTTTGAACTCATTTACTCATTTTGAATTAATGACAATTGAGGTCTGGCCTGTCATTGTGACCTGGCCAACACATTTTTATTTCTATACCTATTGTGACCTCAACACTAGTATGGAATCACCAGGTATTTGTGATGACGATTTTTTTTTTTTGGTCAGTCATAGGTCTTGAACTCTATGCCTGGACACTGTCCCTGAGCTCTTCAGCTCAAGGCTAGCATTCTGCCACTTGAGCCACAGAGCCACTTCTGTTTTCTCTGTTTATGTGGTAATGAAGAATCAAACCCAGGGCCTCATGCATGAAAGGCAAGCACTCTACCACTGAGCCACTTACCCAGCCTAACATACAATATTATGGCATATTTTTCCATCACATTGCCAATGTGACATCACTGTCTCATTCCATTTTCACAAACCTATTATATCCTCCTAACATTTTAGAAAATTCATGGTCTTTGGGACATGTGCACACCTGTCTTCACTGTTTACTAGGAGAATTGAAATTGGTCATGTGGTTTTCATATTACAAACTCATGAAATCATAACTTCATTTTGAATTCATTATCACAAACCCAGTGCAAAATCACATTTCCTTTGTGACATCACCACCACATTGTGACATCTCACACCTATTATGAAAAACCACATTGCCTTTTTGGCACAGTCCTTTAGTTTACCCATGTCCTCATTGTGAAATAATGACAGTTGAGATCAGCTATGCCTTTGAAACATCACAAACCCTTTGGGAAATCATCACCAATATGATATCATATTGTCATTATACCATCAGCTCGTTGTGATAAAAAAATCTATGACATCAAAGCATTATTAAATCATATTGTCATTGTGACATAGACTCATTCTGAATGCCTATTCTCTTATTTCATTCTATTGCAAATGTGGCATGAGTTTTAATATCAGAAACTCATTATGACACCATAATCCCTTTGTTAAATCACATTGCCCTTGTAAAATTACTGACCCAGTGTGACATCATAAACCTCTCCTGTCCTCCTGATTTTTGTCATATGGTCTCATTGGGCTACCATTTTTAGTTCATAATCTGTTTTTGAATATAACATTTCAGTTATGATATGTGAATATAATATTTCAGGTATGACATGTGACATTATGATCATTATGACATAACTCTGTCAGATATCATGACCATGAGTCATGTTGTGACATCACAAACAATTCATGGCCTTTGGGACTTCATGCATATTTGTTTAAATTGTGACCTCATTTAAACTAGTAACAATCGAAATAGGACATATATTTTGTGATATTACAAACCCATTGTGAAATCATAAAACCATTGTGACCTCATCAGTGCTGTGGCATCACCAACCTATTGTGAAATCACATTGCCATTGTGACACCATAATCACCTTGTGATATCCCAAATCAATTAACACCTCAACATCTTTGAAATCTAAATGGCCTCTGTGATATCATAGTCCCTTTGTGTACCCATATTCTCATCGTGAACTAAGTATGGGACAGGTTTTTGTTGTCACAGTGGATTAGGGTTTTCACATTGGCAATGTGATGTCACAAGCTCATTGTGATGTCCCAATAGTTATGAGGTCACACTGGGTTTTTGATAATCTATATAACACATATAAAATACTATGAAATCATAGAATATGCATTCACAGTGTGTCTATGACATCCCAATGGCAATGAGATGTCATGATTCTATGATGCCATTATCGTTTGTGATGTAACAGTGAGCTGATGGTATCATAATAAGAATGTGATGACATTCTGGTGATCGTGTCACATAGTGCTTGTGATGTTATACTGACCTGTTTTAGATCAGTCGTCATTAGTCCACAATGAGTATACTGGTATATATAAGGACTGTAATGTCACCAAGGCGATATGTTTTCAAAGAATCTAAGAGGTCATAATAGTTTGGGGATGTCAAAAGGTGGTTGTGATATCACAGTAATATTTGACATCACAATCATTTTGTGATGTCACAATGAAGATGTGGTGACAATGATTTTGAGATGTCACAAAAAGATCGCAATAATGGAATGGTCAGTTTCAATTGTTAGTATTTCAAAATGAGAATACAAGTTCACAGAAAGAGCTTGAACACCCTAAGTCCAACAATTTTGGAAAATATTATGTCATTATAGGTCTGTGAAAACATAAATGGGCAGTGACATCACTATAGCAATGTGATGCAGAATATCATGTAATAATAATGTTTTGACATCACAATTATTTGGTGATGACATACTGGTGATGAGGTCAATAGGATTGAGATATCTCAATTGGGTTGGTGATGTCACAAGTGCATGCGGGATTCTCAAGTATTAATTTACAATAAGTATATGAGTACACACTTTGATTTCTCCAAAGTTCCATGTTGTCACAAATGTGATGAACTCCTTATAGCTTTGTGATGTCACAAGGTGACAACATGGTCATGACCTCTGATAGTCTGATGTCACAATGGTTATGATTCAATAATGGATTTCTGATATCACATTTTTTACCTTAAATATTATGAGGTGGAAAACACATTATGAGCTCACAATGGGCCCAAGATATCACAATGGCAGCATGTCACAAACCATATGATGATGAGAAGTTTGTGATATCAGAGTGGGTAAGTGATATCACAATGGTACTGTGGTCTCACAAAGTGATCATGATGTCACAATGATCTTCTGGTGTCAATTCATTTCTGATATCAATCCACCTGCCACATTTGACATAGAATGATATCACAGAATAGACATTAACATTGTGTCTATGAAATCACAATGACAATATGATTTCATATTGCTATGTTGCCATTGTAGTTTGGGATGCCATGATAAGCTGATGATGTCATAACAACAATGTAAAGTCACAGTGTTGATGAGGTCCCAAAGGTTTTGTGTTGTTACAATAGCATATCTGTTCTCAATTTTCATTAGTTCACAATGAGGAGATAGTACACATAGGTAATGTAATGTCACAAATACCGTGTTGTCTTTTAAGTTGCAAAGAGTTCATAAATAATTTCGTATGTCACAAAGTGGTCATGATGTCACAGTGGCAACTTTTTATCACAATGGATTTGTGATGTCATCATTGTGATGAGGTCAAAATTGGTTTGTCTTGTCATAGCTTTGTAATGACTTTGTAGTGACTTTTACAATTTCAATTGCAACTATTTCACAATGAGAATACAAGTTCCCAGAAGGAGCCTGAATTCACAAAGACCTTGAATTTTATAAAATATTATGAGGTTATAATTGCTTTGGGAAAACTCAATGGGACAGTGGTATCACAATGACAATGTGATTTCACTATGGTTATGGAGTCACAATGTGCTTCTGCTATCAACATACAGGCTACAGTTTGAATAGAACGACAGAATAGGCATTAACAATGTGTCTATTATGTCACAATGACAACGTGATGTCCTAATTTTATGAAGTCATTGTATTTGAGGATGTTACTATGAGCTGCTGGTGTCATAACGACAATGTGATATCACACTGGTGATGATGTCACTAAGGTTTGTGATGTTACAATTTTATTTCTGATCTCATTAGTTCACAATGAGTATATACGTACACAAGTGTATTGTGATGTCACAAAACACCATGTGTTTTTTCAAATGTTCTTAGAAGTCATAATAGATTTGGGATGTCAGAACGTGATTGTGGTGTCATATTGCAAAGTGATGTTACAATGGCTCTGTGATGTAGGAGTGGTGATGATATCACAATGGGTTAGTGATGTCACAATGAGTTTACAATTACATATCCAATTTCAATTGCTACTAGTTCACAATGAAGATACAGATATAACCAGGAGGGCTCACATTATTGGTGGGATTCAATATTCATTATCGGCCCATGTGTGGGCCAGGTGGAGGAGGGGCAAATGTCATTAAAAGTTGGTGTGTATACTCCTATTGGGATTGGGGTGACAAGCCCCACATAGTGTACTGTCAAGAAGTCTTTGGGCAGTGGGTAGTTTGAGATGTGATAGTTGAAAATTGTTAGGGTTTATTGGAGTCGGGGAGGGAGGGGTCCCGTCTATACATGGGCAGAATGTTTGGAGCAAAAGAAGGGGAGAGAAAGAGTGGAATGACCTGGAAAGAAGGATGGGAATTGACAGAATGGAGGAAAGACTGGAGGAGAGGAAAATTAAAGGAAGGTAAGGATGGCAACTGGCCACTGGACTGCATCAGGGCAGGCTAGTTGAGAGTGAAGTGCCCTGAAGAGAAGAAGGAAGTAGGGGAAAGAAAAAGAGAAAGTCTTTGAAGGAAGGAATGGTTATGCAGGAGTGAGGAATGAAAATGGAACAAAGCCTTGCCTTTTGAAGTTTGGAGCTTTAGAGAAAATACATTTTGAGGTTGGTGGTTTGCAGAACAATTAACAAAGTGTGGGGCTGCACATTGGTGATCTGAAGTTTGATGGTCGAGGCTGCTCTTGGATCTGGGCATCCAGCCTAGGGAAAGGTATTTGCAGGCCACTTTCTAATATAAATAAATTTGTTTATTATCTTAAATGTGTCTCAATGGACGGTCTCACACTTTAGAGTTCATAATTATTGGATCCCCCAGTGAGATAGTCCATCTGGATGGCATCAGGCCTTTGTCCCCTAAAAACTTCCTCATAGGTGAGCGTCTCAGCCCTCAATGTTTAGATCCTCCTTCGAGTGTTAGTTTGCTGAGGACCAACAAAGACAAGAGTTATTTAGAACGCTGTAGGGTTAAGTCTGGGCAAGCTTTCCAGCATATATTGGGGGCTCCTTTTGGAGGTTATTTGGGATTTCTTTGGAAGCCATCTGTATCTCCTCAAGGATGTCTCAGATGAGAAAGCCCTAGAAGTCATCCAGGTCTTCCTTGAAAAGCAATCTTGAACCTCCTTGGATGTGATCTCAGAGCGACCATCGGAGACCTCTTTGGAAAGTCATCTGGTACCTCTGAAGAAACCATCTGGGACCTCCCTCAGGGGTCATATGGGGCTTCCTTGCGAATCTATCTGGGATTACCACTGGAGATCATCTGTTACTTTTCTGAGGAATCATCTGTGATCTCTTCCAGAGGTCATCTGGAGCTTCAATGAGAACCCATCCAGTACTCCTTGAGAAGTCATCTGGGGCCTCCTCCAAAGGCTATCTGGGACCTATTCTGGAGGTCATATGGGGCCTCCATGAGAGACTACCTGGGAATTACTCCTGGGGTCAACTGGCTTACCTCCAGAGGTCATTGAGGACTTCCCTGAGAAGCCATATGGGACCTTCTCTGCTGGTAACCTGGGACTCTTTCAAGAGGTTCATCTGGGACCTCCTGCAAAGGTCATCTGGGGCCTCATCTCAAGGTCATTTGGGGTTTCCACAGGAAGCCATCTGGGACGTTTATGAGAGGCCATCTGTGTCCTCTTTAAGAGGCTATATGGGACTTCCTCCAGAGGCCATCTGGCAGTTCCTTGAGAGTGCATCTTTGATAGATGTGGGACATGTGTGTTAAGTGTTCGTGGCTATTGGTTTATGTGTGATTCTTGATAGTTATATCTGTTTACTCCTTTTTTTGAGGATGAGAGAAAAATATCGTATAGTTCTCTTGAATGAAGATCATTTCCCCTGGTGTTAGCAACATTTTCAGATGCTGTACACATGGGAGGAAAGGGAGAAAATCCAGATCAGTGCCTTGAAAGGGGTCCTTGGATGAGATGGTTCCCTGACAAAAGACCCAATCTGGAGCAAGTCTTTCCCCAGAATTGCCCAGGCTGTGACTACAAGTGATCGAGGTAAGGAGCCAATTACCAATTATTGCCAGATTGTGTTAGTAGGAATAGCATCAGCAGCTAGGAAAGCCAACCCATTTCTCATTTAACTAAGGTAAGTGAGACAGTACAGCTCCCCATGAGTCCCCAAATGCTTTTGTGGAATGGTTCCTAGAGGCATATAGGAAATATATACCTAAAGAAGCTGAGGTCCCTGAGAATCGAAGAGTCTTAAATATAAACTTCTTTTCATAGTCAGACACACCTATTGGGAGAAAGCTTCAAAAGCTAGAGAGTCTTGAGGGAACGTTGTTATCTGAGATGGTAGAATTTGTCTAGCAGGAATTTGGTATCAGAGATAACCTGGGAGAAAAAAACAGCCTAAGAAAGGGAGTTTTTGGTAGCAGCACCTGGACATGGATCAAAAAAACATCAGCAAAGACAGTATAATTCATTTGCAAATGGCAGTAGGGAACATATAGGGCTAGATCAGTGTGCTTATTGGTAGCAAAACAGACATTGGAAAAGGGAATTCCAAAGGAGGGGAAAGATAGAAAATGACAGGTGATGTAAGAATGTTAGCCACCTGGAAACTGCATTCAGATCTCTTACGAATCATGGAAAGGAGCTCTGGATTCTGAAATCCAACTATGTTCAACTTAAAATTCAGCCCGCTGTACTTAAAAACAAATGTGGTGAAGAAAAATATTCACACACATACCTGAAAGCACAGGCTTAAGAAGACTCTGAATCTCCAATATTTTCCAGAAAAAAACACCAATAGCTTAATACTGCATTGAACAGCATATGTAAGAGAGATTTTCTTGGATGTAAAGAATAGTTTTGAAGTCACAAATCAGTAACTTGTGAGAGTCAAACAGAATAAAATCTCAAAAATGAACCAAGAAAAACACTCAGAATGAAATAAAATTCAAGTATATCTGACAGGGTGAGAATGAGGCACATATGGAGAACACAGGTCAGACCTGAAGGAGAGACAGGAGTCCAACACTGCCATCCTTGCTGACTAGAAAGTTGGCCAGAAGGAGATTCTGACGTAGGATTCAGAAATTAAGGCCCAGTAAAAGGAGCTGAACATGTTATAAGGAGGTTTTAGGATTCAGTACATGCTGATTATGAACATTGAAGAGAGTGTGAGCTGAAATTCAAAGCAACAGAGAAAGAACTGAAAGAGGAGTTAGTGAAACAGGCACAAAGTGCCTTGCATTGAAGAGGAGACCAAGAAAAGTAAACAGAAATATATCGGGCTCAAGAGACATTGCTTTCATGGGATATTCCTGGGAAAGGGAAAGAGCATTAGGCAAAAAAACACAAAAGCTAAACAAATAGTTAAAAAGATCTGCCACAAAAGTACAATGAAGTGAAAAATAAGAAAGAGAAGCTAATAGAAGAAAAGTCCAAACAGACTGTTGAGATTCCCACCATAAATGTAATGCAGAGGCAGAATGTCCCAATGGAAAAGCTGGAGGTGGAAAAAAAAAAAAACCCTCTCAGTAGTACCATTGAGAACTTTACAGAAGAAGTTGACTAGCAAGCGAAGGTTATGTGAGAAGAAACAGCAGTTGGATAGTCAAAGGAACTCTCCTATGACCCTGGTAGAACACTTGCAGGTTGAGGAGGACAAGTGTGCAAAATGTGGAGAGTGAATTTCAGAAAATTGTTTACAGGCTTACACCTTCTGCCTGTACATATCTGGTTATTTGGGGCCCTTGTAAATTGTCCTGGGCCACTCCTAATTCTATCTTGAAAACCCCTAGGGTCTTGGCCTTACTATCTTATATATCATATATAGAAAATTTCCAAGAAGTAAATGATGGAATGCTGAAACATATGGAGAGGGCAGTTACACTTATGTGAGAAACCTCAATTTGTGAATTTTTGGAATTGGACTTCAATGAGGGAAAGTATGTTATTACAGTTTGTATTATGTTAGTATTACTGTTAGTAATAATGTTCACTTTTTCAGGCATGGTGACACAGTCAATGGACCAATCTCCAAAGAAGGCTGCAATTTTGGATTGTTCAGACACAGACGATCTATTGAGGATACAACTACAATTGTTAGTTTGAGTTAAGTAGATTATTTCTTTGGTTTTCTTATTTTCTGATAATTTTGCATATTAATTTGTGTATAAATTTGTGTATTAATTCTGTACTATAGGTGGGGGGAGAGAAGCAATGTTTAGAATTTGTTCCAGAAGGAATCAAGGATTTGATTAGACACATAAAATAATTGGGAATATTTTAACCAGGGGGCCCCAATAATCAGCAGATCTGCTAATCAGTGTGTTCTCACATCCAGTCTGCTGGAATGGAAAGGGTGCATGGTGCTGAATGGGTGTGTCATGCTGCTGGAAGGGCTATCAAGAAGGTACTGGACAGTGGATAGTTTTGGAAATGATGGTTGAAAACTATGAGGCAGTTAACCCTTTGGAGTGGGGGAGAGATACAGAGGATATATAAGCTGTCTGTTAAGAGAGGAGAGAAAGAAGAAAATCCTTGAAGGAAAGAAGTGGTGAGACAGCAGAAGGGAAACCTGGGAAGAGAGGAACTTCAGGGAGAGCAGGGGGGGAAGGTCAGCAACTGGCCACTGGGACAGAGCAGAGCAGGCTTTTGGAAATTGAAGAGGACTGAAGAGAAGGAAGAAGTGGTGGAAGGGAAAAAGAGAAATATCTGAAAGGGCAGATTGTAGAGAAGAAGCGAGGAAGGGAAAAGGACAAAGCTTTCCCCTTTGAACTTTGGAACTTTGGAGAACATAATTTAGGAGTTTAGTGATTTACAGACCATTTAACAAAGTGCTGGGCTGCCCATTGTTTGTCTAATGTTTAGTAGTCGAAACTGCTGTTGGCTCTTAGTATCCAGCCTTGGACACAGAAGATGTAGGCCCCTTTCTAGTGTAAATCATTTTATTATCATAAATATACCTCAATTGAATGTCTTGTCCTTTATGGGTTATAAGTTTACAAGTTCAACAAAGAGCTTGATGTCCCAAAGGCCATATATTTTCCAAATTGTTATGAGGTCATATTAGATTTGTGAAAACCCAATGGAACAGTGATATCACAATTGCAGTGTGATGTCACAATACCTTGTCAGAATAATATTTATGATGTCACATTTACTTAGAGATATCATACTAGTGATAAGGTGACAATAGGTTTGTAATGTCACAATGGCTTGGTGATACAACAATGGCATGGTGGATATCAATTGTCTTTAACTCTCTCTGAATGTATGCATTCACAATGGGACTTTGATTTCTCCAAAGGCATTGTGATATCACAATGTTTACAAAGTGAAAATGGATTTCTCTTATTACATGACATATGTGGAATATTATGAAGTTGAAAACAGATTATGAGCCCACAAGGGGTACAAGATATCACGGTAGCTTTATGTCACAAAGACTGGAGAAGTTTTTGATGACAGAGTGAGTTAGTGATATCACTATGTAAGTGTGATGTCACAAAGCCTTTATAAAGTCACAATAGTTAAGGGTCAAATGGATTACTGATATCAACCCAAATGCTACAATGTAAATAGAATGAAATCATAGAATAGGCACTCAGAATGTGTCTATGATGTCACAATGACAATGTGATTTCATAATGCTATGAGGTTATTGTAGTTTTGTGATGTCATAATGAGCTTAATGACAATGGATGTTACACTGGTGATGATGTCACAAAAGTTTTGTGAGGTTATAATGGAAATATGTAATCTGAGTTGTCATTACCTCACAATGACATTATGTGTACACAAAGAGATTGTAATTCAGAAAGGCCACATTTGTTTCAAAAGTGCTAAGAGGCTATAATAGGTTATTTTATCATCGTGATGTCCCTAGGGCAATGTGATGTCACAATGGTCACAATGTTACCGTGGATTTCTTATACCACATATCACACCTGAAATATGAAGTCAGAAAGAATATGAATTCACAAAGGACTAAGATATCACAATAGCAGGATATCACAATACTTAATAGGATAGGACCGGTTTGTGATAGCTGAGTGGGTTTAGTCATATCACAATGGCAATTATGATGTCACAAAGGTATTTCATGTCATTATGGTTATTAGATCCCAATGGGTTTCTGATATGAACTCACATACCACATGTGAAATAGAATGAAACAACAAATAGGCTTTCAGATTATGTCTTCAAAGTCACAATGGCAATGTGATGTCATAATGCTATTGTGTTATCTTAGTTTTGTGATGTCACACTGCTTTGATGCTGTCATGACAACAATGTGATGCAACACAGGAAACGATATCAGAAATGGCATATGATGTTACAATGGCAGATCTGATCTCAATTTTCATTAGTTCACAATGAGGATATGGGTACAAAAAGGGACTGTATTTTTTTCAAAGTTTCTAAGAGGTCATAATAGATTTGGGATATCACATGATTTCATGATGTCATAATGGCAATGTGATGTCTCAATGGGTTTTTGATGTAATAGCGGTGATGAGGTCACAATGGATTTGTATTGTCACAATGTGTTGTTATATCACAAGAACAAGTCCAATTTCAATTGCTGGTACTTCACAATGATGATACCAGTTCACAGAATGAACTTGTCCTAAATGCCATGAATTATCTAAAATATAATGAGGTCATAAGAGGTTTTTGAAAACACAGAGGCAATGGTATCACTATGGCATTGTGATGCCACAACTTCATGTCATTAATAATGTTTTGATATCATGATTAGTTGATGAGGTCACAATAGCATGCCAGATCTCAATTGTTAATAGCTCATAATAAGTATAAGAGGTCTCAGAGTGTTTTTTTTTTTCTCCAAAAGCATGTGTTGTTACAAAATTGATTAAGTCCTATCAGGTTTGTGATGTCATGATATATGGCAGTGTGATCATGATGACACATCATATTTCTGATATCACAATCATACCTGAAATATTATGAGTTTAAAAACACATTATGAACTAAGAAAGGGAGTATGATATCTCAATGGCAGTATGTGACATAAGTTTATGAGGAACAGAATAGTTTGAGATTTCACACTGGATTACTTATATCACAATGGAAATATGATATCACATATGAATTGTGATGTTACAGTGGTAATTATGACACAATGTGTTTCTGATATCAACACACTGGCCACATTTGAAATACAATTAAATCACAGTATACTCATTCAAAATGGAACTATGATGTCAAATTAACAATGTGATGGCATTAATGCTCTTGTGTCATTGCAGCTTTGTGATGTCACAATAAACTGATAATAAAATGACAATGTGATGTAACATTACTGATGATATCACAAAGGGTTTTTGATGTTACAATGGCATTTGATTGATCTCAATTGTCATTACTTCACAAAAAGGACATACATATACAAAATGTGATGATACAAAGACCTTGTGTTTTTGCACATGTGCTGAGAGGCCATTAGAGGTTTGGGATGAGAAAACGTGATGGTGAAGTTGCAATTGCAATGTGATTTCAAAATGGATTTGTGTTGTCACAGTGGTGATGAGGTCACATTGTGTTAGTGTTGTCAAACCAGATTGTAATATCACAATCACATATCCAGAGTATGAGCTCTAAATGGCCTAAGATATCACAATGGCAGCATGTCACTAAAGTTATGTGGACAGGACAAGTTTGTGATATCACAATGTTTTAGTGATATCAAATGGCAATGTGATATCTCAATGGTTATGAATTTTCTTTAGGTTTCTGATATACACACAAATGCCACATTTTAAATAGAATGAAATCATGGAGTAGACACTTACAAGGTCACCATGGAAATGTGATGTCATAATGTTATGATGTAGTTCAGTGATGTCACAATGAGATTATGGTGTCATTATGAGTATATTATGTCATATTTGAGGAGGTCATGAAGTGTCTGTGATGTTACAAAGATGATGAGGTCAACATGGGTTCCGATATCCACATAAGCTACATTTGAAATAGAATGCCATCACAGAACAGACTTTCATTAGTGTCTATGACATCACAAAGGCAATGTGATGTCATAATGCTATGAAGTTATAGTAATTTGGTGATGCTGTAATGAGCTCTCATAATGACAATGTGATGTTGCATAATGATGATGTCACAAAGGGTATGTAATGGTAAAATGGCATGTCTGATCTTGTGTCCTTAGTTCACAAGGATGATATGGTTACACAATGGGACTGTGACATCACAAAGGACATGTGTTTTTTCATAGGTGCTAAGTGGTCATTTAATGTTTCAGATGTCACAATGTGGTCATGATGTGACAAAGGCAATGTGATGTTAAAATGGGCTAGTGATGTCACAGTGATGTTGAGGTCCCAAATGATTTCTGACTTCACAATGCGTTTGTAATAACACAATTACATGTACAATTTCAATTGATTTTAGTTCACAATGAGGATAGGAGTTCATAGATGGAGCTTGAAGTCCAAAAGGCCATGAATTTTCTAAAAAGTTATCAGATCATAATAGGTTTGTGAAAAAGAAAACAATGGAACAGTGATAGCACAATGGCAAGGTGATGTCAAAATAATAGGTCTTAATCGAATTTTGCTGTCACAATTAATTGGTGATGCCATCTGGTGAGGAGGTAATAGGTTTGAGATGGGTTGGTGATGGCAAAATGTCTGCCAGACCACAAATATCATTAATTCACTGTGAGTATATAAGTTCAAATAAGGACTGTGATATATCCAAAGGCATATGTTCTCACAAATGTGATGAAGTCTTAAAAGAATTGTAATTACAACAAAACACAATGGTCATGATGTCTGGCAGTGTGATATAACAGTGGTCATGATGACACAGTCATTTCTGATATCACATATCTGAGATCTTATGGGGCCAAAAATACATTATGAGTTTTAAAAAACCTTAAGTTATCACACTGGCAGCATGCTACAAATATTATGAGGACAGGACAGGATTGTGATGTCACAATGTGTAGATGATATCACAATAGCAATGTTATGTCACAAAAGTATTGAAATGACACAATTGTTTCCTTGTGAGTCAATGAAAATTGAGATCTGCCATGCCATTGTAATATCTCCAATGTATTGTGACATCACAAACCTATTGAGACCTCATCACCAGTATGGCCTTATCAACTAATTGTGACACCAAATCATTATGATATGATATCGTGACATCACATTGCCATTGTGATTTCACTAACCTGCTGTGACATTGAAAACCATTCCTGTCCTCAAAACATTTGTGACATGCTTATAATCTGTTGTAGATCTCATATTTTAGGTTTGATATGTGCTGTGGAAATACACTGTGAACTTATAATTGTGACCTCACACTCAAGATATCATTAACATTGTGTCACATTGTGATATCACAAAACTTTTAGGACTTCACATATGTGCCAACACATGACTATGGAGACCTCAAAATCCTTTTTGGAACTCATATCCTCGTGAGGATTTAAAGATGGAGGTCTGACATACCACTCTGACATCACCAACTGATTGTGACATCACCAAAATATTGTGACGTCAGCACCTTTATGACAACACCAACTAATTGTTACAACCAAACATTATTATGACATAGTTTTGTGGCATCACATTGCCATTATGATATCACTGTCCCATTAGTTTTTCATAAATCTATCATGAGCTCATGACATTTTAGATAATTCATGGCCTTTGGGACTTCTAGCTCCTTCTTTAAACATGTATACTTATGACCTATGAAGCAGAAGACAGTCCATTGAGACTTATTTAAGACAATAAACAAAATTATTTACTAGAAAGCGTCCTTAAAATAACTTGTTCTGGTCTGGATAGCCAGAGTGAACCAAGAGCTACACTGACCACCAAACGTCAGAGCTGCCATGGGTGGCCTCAACCTTTGTTAATTTGTCTGCAAACCACCAACCCAAAATTTATGAACTTCCAAGGGCAATGCTTTGTCCTTTTCCCTTCCTCCGTCCTTCTTTACAGATCTGTCCTTCTTTCCAGGTTTTTCCCTTTTTCCCTTCCACCACTTCCTTCTTCTCTTCTGGCCTCTCCACTCTTCACTGGCCTATCCAGTTTTATCCTGGTGGCCAGTTACCATCTTTGCCCTCCTGTTCTCCTGCAAATTCCTCTCTTCCTAAGATTTTTCCCCTTCTGCTGTCTCTGCAATTCCTTCTAGGTGTTTCCAATCTTTCTTTCCCCTTCTGTTGCTCTGAATGTGCAGGCTATATATAGACTGTACCCTTCCATCACTTCAAAGGGTCTCCTGCCTAACAGTTTTCAACCATCATATCCCAAACTTCCCACAGCTCAATCATGTCTTGATAGCTCACATGTGGGACATGATACCTCAAACCCTACAGCAGCATGTCCAGCCCCCGTCAGAGGCTTACCCCATGCTCTCCAGGGCCATGGGGTCATTGTAATTATTGGGCCCCTGCTTGTTATTACATTCACCACTGATTTTCATATCCAATAAAATCCTTTATCCCTTCTTGACCAAACGCTAAACGTTCCCTTCTCATTCCTATATTGGACAGGTTTGAAATCCAAATTAAACATATAACAAGGAGGAAACCATAGAAAGACACTAGTTAACACCAATTAACTCTTGGTAATTCTTATCTTTAACAGATCCTCTGAGTGTGTTTGAACATTCCATCTTGCAGCCTTCCCTGGATATCATTCCACTTTTGCTTCCATTTGAGAGTGATGGACTCAATGCTGTTTTCCTGCAACATTAGCCTATGGTGTAGTTAGCACTACTGAGTAAGGTTCTTGCCACTTGGTTTCCAGTTCTGAAGCATGTTGCCTTTTTACCCACACCAGCTGTGCAGACAGGAGGCCAGTGGGCCTCAGCTATCAAAGGAGAGACACCTCCAAGAATATGTTGCAATGCCTTCAGGGACTGTGTAAGATTGTGATTAAACATTTTTGTTAATATAGTTTACCAAGTTTAGGAACCAAAGAGGATGATCTATAATAAATTATTTTGAAAGGAGTGAATCCTTTAACATAAGGTGTGTATCTTTCTTGAAAGAGAGTAATAGGGTGGAGGCTTAGCCAGTCATGGCCAGTCTCTGTAATTAATTTAAGTTTCTTTAAGGTTAAATTCATTCTTTCTATCTGCCATGAACTCTGAGATCAATAAATACAATGGAACTTCCAATTTAATACTAGAACCTTAGCTAATAATTGAATAATTGGGCCATGAATATGGGGCATTGCTAGTGGTTAACCAAATCGAACATTTATTTAATGGAACCCTTAGATATGTATTTTAATAGTTTTTTATTTCATGCATTTGTTTCTAATGCAATTATAAGATTATCTCTTTGTTGCTTTGTATGTCCTTCGCCCACAATATAACCCCTGCTTTCACTATATTTCATGTCAGTATAATTTGTGGAGGAGATGGGGAAAAAACAAGTCGTTTAATGCAACAGGTGGACCTGTTCCAACCATGAGAAGTACAAGTTGTCATGTCGAAAAAGAGCTTTACAACGTTGGTGCGGGTGGGGGGTGAGGGGTGAGGATTGGGTGGGGATGTGTGAGGAGGCTGGGAAGGGATGTGAAGGGTAAACAAAGGAGGAGGCTGCAATGCTTGATAAGAAATGTACGCATTATCCTGCCCATGTAATTTTAACCCATCTGTACAGTATGTTCACAAAAAAGAAATTAAATTTAAAAAAAAGAAGTTCCTGCCTGTACCTATAAATTCAAGTGTCTCTCTTAGTCTGTGCTTTAGTAGATTCAGATTTTCAGGATTGATGTTATGGTCTTTTAGCCATTTTGAGTTGTCAAATATCAGATGATTGTAAGCATGTGGTTTTATTTCTGGATCTTCTAATCTATTCCATTTTTTTTCTTTTATGCAATACCAAATTGTCTTCGTTATTATGGCTCTATAGGAGAGTTTGAAGTCCATCATAGA
Organism: Dipodomys spectabilis; assembly: GCF_019054845.1. NCBI lineage: Eukaryota > Metazoa > Chordata > Mammalia > Rodentia > Heteromyidae > Dipodomys > Dipodomys spectabilis. Next base: position 5,325,422 of record NW_024871210.1, on the reverse strand, counting down.
GAATCCTACGGTTTATTTGCCTAGAATTGTTTTGGCACCATTTCCTGGTGTCCTGATATTTTATGTTTTTATACTTTTCTTTAAATAAATAATTTCCATCTTTGGTAAGGTTAATGCCAAAATATTTTTTTTAATTTTTATTTTTATTATGAAAATACTGTACAGAGGGGTTACAATTACATGGCAAGATAGTGAGTACATTTCTTATCAAGCATTGGAGCCTCCTCTTTTGTTTACCCTTCCTTTCCCTTTCCATCCTCCCTTCCCCCCCACCCAACCCTCAAACAAGTTGTAAAGTTCGTTTTTGATATGACAACTTGTACTTCTCATTGTTGAAACAGGTCCACTGTATCCTTATTTAAACTACTTGTTTTCCCTCCTTCCCCTCCACAAATTATACCAACATAAATAGAGTGAAAACAGAAGTTATACTGTGGGGGAAGGACATACAAAGCAACAAAGAAATAATCTTATAATTGTGTTTGAAACAAATGCAAGAAAGAAAAAGAAACAGTTAAACACATATGTTAGGGTTCATTTTCCTCACATCACCTTATCTAACCTTTTCTGCTTGACTCATACTTATACTAGATACTGCAAATAAGGGAAACCATGGGACCTATGTTTCTTTGGGCCTGGCTTACTTCACTTAATATAATTTTTTCCAAGCCTTTCCATTTCCTAACAAATGAGGCAATGTCATTCTTTCTGATGGAGGCATAGAATTCCATTGTGTATATATACCACACTTTCTTGATCCATTCATCTACTGAGGGGCATCTGGGTTGGTTCCAGACCTTAGCTATAGTAAATAATGCTGCAATAAACATAGTTGTGCTGTTAGCTTTAGTGTGGTCTTGTTTGTAAACAAGACCACACTAAAATGCCCAAAAGTGAGACTGCTGGGTCATAGGGGAACTGTATGTGGAGTTTTTGAGGAAACTCCATACTACTTTCCAAAGTGGTTGAACAAGTTTACACTGCCAACAACAATGAAGTAAGGTTCCCTTCTGTCCACATCCCCTCCAGCCTCTGTTGTTGTTAGAGTTCTTGATTTTTGCCATTCTAACTGGGGTAAGGTGGTATCTCAATGGTATTTTGATTTGGAATTCTTTTATGGTTAGGGAGGTTGAGCATTTCTTCATGGGTCTATTGGCTATCCTTCTTTCTTCTTCAGAGAAATTTCTCTTTAAGTCTTTAGCCCATTTTTTTATTGGGCAGTTGTTTCTTTGAGGATTTGTTGTTGGGGGATTTAATTTTTTTGAGTTCCAAGTATATTTTAGATATGTGACGCTTGTCTGTTGTATGGCTAGTGAAGATCTTCTCCCAATCCGTGGGCTTTCTATTAATCTTGCTAGCTATGTCCTTTGCCATGCAGAAGCTCTGCAACTTCATGCAATCCCATTTGTCCAACCTTTCTTTGATTTGTTGTGTTTCCGGGTCTCTATTCAGAAAATTTCGGCCAGAGCCAAGGAGACCTAGGGTTTCTCCTATTCCATCCTGTAATGTTATCAGGATGTCTGCTTAGTCTCCGAGTTCTTTGATTCATTTGGAGTTGATTCTGGTGCAGAGTGATATATGAGGATCTAGCTTTAGTTTTCTACAAGTAGTTAACCAATTTTGCCAGCACCATTTACTGAAGAGGCTGTCTTTCTTCCATTCTATTTTTTTAGCTCCTTTATTGCATATTAGATGGCTATAGGTCTGTAGGTTAATTGCTGGGTTTCCAATTCTTTTCCATTGGTCCTGAGAGCTGTTCTTATGCCAGTACCAAGCTGTTTTGATTACCATAGCTTTATAGTAGAGTTTGAAATTTGGTACTGATATTCCTCCAGCAGTGTTCTTTCAGTTGAGGAGCATTTTTGCTATTCAAGGTCTTTTATTGTTCTATATGAATTTTTGGATTGCATCTTCTGTTCCCTTAAAGAATGAGGTTGGAATTTTGATATGTATAGCGTTGAATTTGTAGATAGCCTTGGGAAGTATTTCCATTTTCATGATGTTAATCTTTCCAATCCAGGAGCATGGGAGGTTTTCCGATTTTCTAAGTTCTGTTTTAATTTCCTTTTTCAAGATTTTAAAGTTTTCATCATAGAAGTCCTTCACTTCTTTGGTTAAGTTAATTCCTAGGTATTTTATTTTTTGTGGGGCTATTACAAATGGAGTTGCTTTCCTAATTTCAGCCACACTTTTCTCATTGTTGGCATACAGAGAAGCTATTGATTTTGGGGTGTTAATTTTATACCCTGCTACTTTGCCAAAGTTTTGAATCAGCTTGTGTAATTTGGGAGTGGAGTCTATGGGATTCTTTAAATACAAGATCATGTCATCTGCAAAGAGGGAGAGTTTTATTTCTTCTTTCCCTATTTGGTTCCCCTTTATGTTTGCATCTTGTCTTATTCCTGTAGCTAGGCATTCTAATACTAGATTGAAGTGAAGTGGAGACTGGATATCCTTGTCTTGTTCCTGAGTTAAGAGGAAATGGCTTATTTTTCCACCATTAAGTATAATGCTGGCTGTAGGTTTGTCATATACAGCCTTTATTGTATTGAGAAATGTTCCATGGATTCCTAATTTTTCCCAAACCTCCATCACAAAGGGGTGTTGGATCTTTTCGAATGCTTTTTCTGCATCTATTGAGATAACCATGTAGTTCTTATCCTTGCTCCTGTTGACGTGATGAATAATATTAATTGATTTGCGTATATTGAACCAGCTTTGCATCCCTGAAATGAATCCTGTTTGATCTTGGCATATGATTTTTTGGATGAACCGTTGAAATTGATTGGCCAAAATTTTGTTGAGAAATTTTGCATCAATATTCACCAAAGAAATGGGTCTGTAGTTCTCTTTCTTTGATGAGTCCCTGCCTGGTTTTGGGATAAGGGTTTTGATGGCTTCATAGAATGTGTTTGGTAGTGAACTTTCTCTTCCAATTTCATTGAAGAGTTGAAGGAGTATTGGTGTGAGCTCTGTTTGAAGGCCTTGTAGAAATCCGCTGTAAAACCATCTGGTCCTGGACATTTCTTAGCTGGGAGGTCTCTTATTGCTGTTTCTATTTCAATGCTTGATATGGGCCTTGTAAGATGGTTTAACTCATCTTGGTTTAGTTTTGGCATGTCATTATTTGCTAGGAAAAGGTCCATTTCTGTCAAGTTCTCAAACTTATTAGCATAAAGTTTTGAGAAGTATTCCCTTATAATGTTCTGAATCTTGGTTGTTTCTGTGGTGATGTTTCCATACTCATCCCTGCATTTATTTATTTGGGTGTGTTCTCTTCTTTTTCTGATAAGATTTGCTAATGGTTTGTCAATTTTGTTAATTTTTTCCAAGAACCAACTTTTTGTTTTGTTGATTTTTCTATAGTTTTTTTGGATTCTAATTCATTTAATTCTGATTTACTTTTAATTATTTCATTCCATCTACTGGATTGCGGTTTATGTTGTTGCTCTTTTTCATCATAACAAGTGCTGTGGTGTAATTTTGGGAGCTTTATTCTTCCCGCAGCAGGGTAGAGGGGCCACTGAATATGAGGAAGGTGAGGTGAATGTAGAAAAGCTCTGGGATCAATATCAATTCCTCAACACTAACATGAAGGAAAAAGCAGCTGGCAAGGTAGAGAACACCTAATGCAAAGTGTGGCCTGGTTCATGAAAGTTCTCTCAACACTCTGTGTGTGCACATATGTGCAACTTTATTCCTGTGTGCTTCATACTTTGGTCTTGCAATTAAATCTTTTCTTCCACAGCTGTCTCTGTACCCTGTCCACCTACTTATCTCCCAACAGTCTGGAAGGCCTGATAATTCCCTCTCCTCCCTTTCTATTGAAAGCATAAAAGTGTAGAGCCCCTCCTCCCACATTACACACTCCCTTCCTCCCAGCCAAGGCCTTCCATGTTCACATAAAGGGAACTATTTACATATAAAGCAGAAGCAAATAAATCAAATGTGAGAAATATGGAAACAGATGGATTGCCTACTCTTCTAGCAAAAAGTACATTTGTGATTCACAAACTAAAACTAAAACTAAAATCTTTCTCCAGCAATGGAACAAACACAGAAAAATAGTTGAGTCTCCAGTAATTGAGTACCAGTATTGAGCAGAGAGAAGCTCAGAGACTTTCTCAAGTTTCCAAATTTAAAGCCCCGGTAAAGTATTCAAGGTTTAAGTCACTTGTTCAAGACCCAGAACTTAGTTCAAGTCCCAGGCTCCTAGTTGAAGGCACAGGCTGTGAATTCAATTTCTAGGTCCTATATTCAGGGCCCAGGCTACAAATTCAAGACCCAGAAATGATTTCAAGTTCCTGGGCCAACATTCATGGCATAGACAGTTAGGTCAATGAACAGCTTGGAGTTCAAGACACAGCCTTAGTTGAAGGCCTAAGAACCAATTTCAAAGCCCCAGCTGTGTGTTCAATTCCCAGGCAATGAGCTCAGGCAAGGATACCTATTCAGGTCCCATGTCCCCATTTTTCAATCTCAGGTGACAAGTTCATGTCAGGACATGAATTCACGTCCCAGGCAGTGAGCTTAAGGCTCACACCTGACTTCAATGCCCAGCTACGAGTTAAATGCCTAGGATCCAAGTTCAGTTCCTAAGCACTAGTTCTAGGAACAGGCCGTGAATTCTATTCCCAGGCCACGAACTCAAGTGCAGGCCTGGGTTCAAAGCCCACATTGTGAATTCAAGGCTCAGGCCCAGAGTTTCTGGCACAGGATAGGAGTTCAAATTCCAGCTCAAGAGTACAAGTACAATCTCAATCCCAATTTCAACTTCCAGGCCAGGAGTTTAATTTCAGATATTCATGCTTGGGTTAGTCAGGGAGGGTAAGGTGAAAGGAAAGTATGAAATGATTTTGGATGGATGGTAAGAGATGGAGGATAAATGAGAATAGGAAGAAAGAAGGAAGTATAGAAATGGAGAAGATAAAACTGAAAGGAAGGAAGGAAGCAAGAGGAAGGAAGGAAGGAAGGAAGGAAGGAATGGAGGAAGGGAGAAATACAGGGCAGTAGCGAGAAATATAGACAGGAGGGAGGGAAAGAAAAGATGGGGAGAAGAAGAGAAGAAGGGGAAAGGGAAGAATGTGAAGTAAGGAAAGAAGGAAGAGTAGAAGGAGGGGAAGAGAAGGACGAATAGTGAAAGGAAGAAGAGCAAGAGGATGAGGAGTGGGAAAAGAGAGGGAGGGTGAGGAAGAGGAGGAACAGGAGAAGTATCTTTCCCAGGATTTAATGTAAGTATTAGTGTTGAATCAATCCAAAGAATTTTATTCATGTTCAAAGTTTGCTTCGAAATTTGGAGGACATTGATGGTAGGAAAAAACAAAGGGGAGAGGCAACGATGCTTGATAGGAATTGTATTTATTACATTGCTCATGTAATTGTAACCCCTCCGTAAGTATTTTCACAAAAACAAACTTATTGAGAAATTGTAGCCAATTTTTGATACTATTCATTAGGTAAAGGTTGCTGTATAAATACGCACATCCTCAAAAACAACCTGTTTTCAAAACCACCATGTCTGCTCATCATCTTCTGAATTCACATATCTATACTATACTCTAACTGCATTGTTCCATCTTTCTTTCTCATGGTATATCTTCAGAAAAAAATGCTTGATGTACCAATCCAATGAGAAACAGGGCTGTATTCAGTGTCTTATGTGTTCATGTGCAATACTGTTGGAAAACAAATTCTATTTTCAGAAAGACAAGCATTACACCGGTTAGTGTGAACAATAAAAGATACAATGTGGAAAAGAAGTAATAATTAGTAATTGAACTCACGTGTAAAATTGTTAAAATTGATATGAACTTAGGTAGCTTGTGCTTACTGCCCTTCTATACTTCGAAAATAGCTAATAGAGTTCTTAGCATTTATCAAAGTTGTACACCAGTGATTGCTATTTTCCTTTGACTCAAGAAAGAATGAACAAGTGTATTTTTCTAAAATTTTCTTGTCATTCTCTGAAAGAAATTAAAAGATACAGTGTGTTCCATGACGGCCTTTCTTTTTCACAGTTCATGCATTTTTTTGGTCAACTGTTTTTGAACAATGTTCAGAGTTCCCATCATCTGAAAAGTATATCTAAATATATGAAAATGAGGTGAAAGTTATGATTTTGTAATTGTCAACCAAATTATATGACAGTTGTAATTCAGCAGGTAATAATTTTTTCTCACTAAGTCTTAAGACTATCTAATGACTGTATTTCTCGAGATAATTTTTATCTCTTCTTAGTGTGAATTCTATAGTAATTATTAAAATTCTATTCTTGTCCCTTGTGTTCAAATTTATTTTGAGGGTCTCTTCCATCACATCAGTATAAAACTGACCATTTATTTGCTATAATTAGCATATAACTATGATAATTTTATCAGATTAGAAGAAAAGCTCCAAAGCTCTATACTTTGGTAAAGAGAGAGAGAGGGATAGAATATATTATTATATAAAATGAAGCTCCAGGAAATGAATATAAAGATAGCTTCGGAACCGTTTATGCTTATACTTCTGGTTCTTAATAAAGCATATGATTATTTTGTCTCTACCTCATGTTTTTCCTCCTGTTGTCATTGTATTTGATTTTGGTTCCATGTTGTATGTTGATTTTTGTAATGATGGGATAGGAGAATAAAAAAATTCCAGATATAAGAATACAGGAGGAGTAGGGAGTACTGGGAAGATGGCAGGGGCGAAGCTGGAGGCTGAACAAGCTCTCCAATAGAAAGCAATTTGGTGTTCCAGAGAAATACACCAAGTGTGCCATCACAGTACAGAGAGTTTGGCCACAGAGGGAAAATCCAAGCAGGAAGACAGTTATGAACAGTTAGCAGTAGCTGCAGCTGCAGAGATGGTGGCTTAAATGGCCACCATTCCTACAACACAGAGAGTCCAGGTCAAAGGCTCTAGCCAGAGCAGGTGAGCATATTCTACTCAACACCAGCAATAACTGACAAAGAGCAGATACCTTCATTCTGCAGAACCCACACCAGAGACGATCCAGAAACCAATAGTATAGCAAGAGTAGAATCCTGACATCCTCACTCCTATTCAGGGAGTAGAGGAGGGAAGGCCACCTCTCCCCCACCCACTACTGGATATCTCCATCTTTGATACTGACAAAGGCCCATTGAGCAGCTTGCTCAAACAAAGGCCTTGGAAGAAAACAAACAAGTCATTTAGCAGGTCACAGGAACCTGACCTGCCCTGCCAAGCTCAGGTCCACCCAGGAGAAAGTCACCCAGCCTATTCATATACAAGAAGCTTTTAGAATCCATAATAGATCAGACCATAACAGGATATCCCACCATCACAGTATAATCTGCATAGGATCAATTCCGACCAAGGAAAAGATCCTTAAAGCTGTCAAAGATACAAGATAAATCACCTATAAAAGGGAAACTAATTAGAATCACCTCAGATTTCTCACAAGAGACAATGAAACAAGATGATCCTGGAATTATGTATGCCATGACCTTAAGACAAACAATTATCAACCAAGAATACTCTACTCAGTAAACTCTGCTTCATAACCCAAGGTCAAATAAAAAACCTTCCATAGCAAAGAAAATGTGAAAGAATATATCTCAACCAAAGCAGCCCTACAAAAGATACTTAAAAGATGTCCTACACATAGAAAACCAACAAGACCATACTAAAGGCCAAGAAACCGCACCCAAACAGAATTCAAGAACCATAAGGAAGAATCCAGTTGCCACAGGTCTCAAGGTAGTGGATAAGATGGTTGGACATCCCAAATACCTCTCAGTCCTATCTCTCAACATTAACGGAATTAACTCTCCAATTAAGAGACATAAACTCAAGAGTTGGATAAAAAACAAAGGTTGGACATCCCAAATACCTCTCAGTCCTATCTCTCAACATTAACGGAATTAACTCTCCAATTAAGAGACATAAACTCAAGAGTTGGATAAAAAACAAACGTTGGACATCCCAAATACCTCTCAGTCCTATCTCTCAACATTAACGGAATTAACTCTCCAATTAAGAGACATAAACTCAATAGTTGGATTAAAAACAAAGATCCTCCTATCTACTGTCTTCAGGAGTACACCTTGCCCATAAAAACAACACATTTTGAAAGTGAAAGGCTGGAATAAAATCTACCAAGCCAATCACCCCTATAAACAAGCCGGAGTTGCAATCATAAAATCAGATATAATAGACTTCAAGTTAAAATTAGTGAGAAGAGATAAAGAAAATCAATGCATAAAAATTAAGGGATCTCTCCCTCAGGAGGATATTATAATTCTAAATCTCCATTCGCCAAACATTGGAGCACCAAAATTTATACAAGAAACACTACTTTCCCTCAAATCTCACATAGCTCTAAAGACATTAATTGTTGGGGACTTTAACACACCATTATTCCTACTAGGTAGAACAACCCAGCAACATCTCAACAGAGAAAATACAGGTCTAAACAACAGTATAGATCAATTAGATTTAAAACCATGTACGGAATATTCCAGTCAGCAGCATCAAAATGCACATTCTTCTCAGCAGCACATGCAACATATTCCAAAATAAACCAAGTTTTAGGTCACAAAGCAAACTTTTCCAAGTTCAGAAAAACTGAAGTTATACCTTTCATTCACTGAGGCCACAAGGGAATAAAATTCAAACTCAACACAAAAAGCCACCAAAGAAAGTCCTGTAACACCTGGAGCTGAACAACACACAAGTATAATCACAAGTGGGTCATGGAAGAGATTAGAAAAGAAATCAAAAGGTCCACGATATTCAACACAAATAAACACGCAAGTGACCAGCTCCTCTGGGACACAGCCAAGGCAGGACTCAGAGGCAAGTTTATAGGTCTGAGTTTCTACATCAACATATTGGAGAGATCTGAAACCAACAATTTAATGAAACATCTGATCCTCTTTGTAAAAGAGCAGCAAGATAAACCCCAATCCATTAGCTGGAAAGAAAAAAAATAGAAATACATCACAATTAAATGAATTAGAATCCAAAAAAACTATAGAAAGAATCAACAAAACAAAGAGTTGGTTTTTCGAAAACATTAACAAAATTGAGAGACCCATAGGTAATGAGTACATTTTTTGTCAAGCATGTTGTTTCCGCCCTTGTTTTCCCTTCCTATCCCTTCCCATCTCGCACATCCACTCTCACCTCCCAACCCCTACCTACCGACAGAGTTGTAAATTTTGTTTTTCGACATAACGACTTTTACATCTCATTGCTGCAAGGGTACACCTGTATCTCTGGTGAAACCACTTGTTTTTTTTTTTTATTCCCTTCCCCTCCACAAATGATCACAACATCTAATAGTTTCTAACATATTTACAAGATGATTTTTTTGTTGCTTTGTATGTCCCTTCCCCACGGTATAACACCTGGTTTCATTGTATTTGATGTTGTTATAATTTGTGCAGGGGAAGGGGAAAAACAGTTTAGTTAGGGATACAGATGGACCCATTTCCACAAAGAGATGTACAAGTAGTTATGCCATAAAATGAACTTTACAATTTTGGCTGGGGGTGAGGGGTGAGGGATGAGGGGTGAGGGGTGAGGGTGGGTGTTGAGGGTTGGGAGATGGAAAGGGATGGTAAGGGGAAACAAAGGAGGAGGCAACAATGTTGCATAAGGAATATATTCATTACCGTGCTCTTGTAATTGTAACCCATTTGTACGGTATTTTCACAATAAAATGTCACTTTGTGACATCATCTCCACTGTGTCATTTTCACATATAACACCATCAGTTCATTGTGACATAATCAAAATTCAATGTCATCATAGCATAGTCATTGCCTTATCTCTGGGATATGGACACATTATAAATGATTATTCTATGATTTCTTTCCATTTGAAATGTGGCTTGTAGGTCTCTAGCCAAAACCCTTGGTGACTGCATAAGCATTGTGACATAACCATCCCTTTGTGACATCACATTGACATTGTGATATCATTAACCCACTGTGACATCACCAACCTCTCCTCTCCTCATATATTGTGTGACATGCTGCCATTGTGATATGCACCTTGTGAGAAGATTATCTGTTTTTGACCTCAAATATTTCAGGTATGACATATGATATCAGAAATACACATTGACTTCAAGATCCCTGTGGCATCACACTGCTAGGCTTCATGACTATTGTGTCACATTGTGACATCAAAACCTGTTTGGACTTCATCATATTTGTGACAACACTTGCATTTGGAGACATCACAGTCTCTTTTGAGCTCATATACTCATTGAGAGTCAATGAGAATTGAGATCTGGAATTCAATTATGACATCATCAGCCCAATGTTATATCACAGAACTATAATGTCCTTATCACCGGTATGGCATAGCCAATTATGCATTCAAACTATTATCATGAGGAGATATCGTGACATCATATTAACATTGTAATATCACTGTCCCGTTGGTTTTTCACAAATCTATTATACGTTACAACATTTTAGAAAAGTCACGGCCTTTGGGATTTATACTCCTTCTCTAAACTCCTATCCTCATTTTGAACTAGAAGCGTTGCAATTGTACACGTGATTGTGATATTACAAACTTGTTGTGATTTCACAAACCCCAAGGGACATCATTACCACTGTGTTATCACAAACCCATTGTGATATCACATTGCTGTTGTGATATCATGATCACATTGAGACATCACCAAACTCTTATGAACTTTCAGCTTCTTTCAAGAAACAAATTGCCTTTCTTACATCACAATATCTCTCATTACCCACATCCTCATTGTGACCTCATGACAATTAAGATCAGACACGTGTTATAACATCACAAACACCTTTTGATATCATCACGAGTATGATACCACATTGTCATTATGACACAATCCACTCATAAGTGACATAACAAAACTACATTTGCATCATAGGATTGTGACATCTCATTGACACTGTTACTACATAGATACATTGAGCATGCCTATTCTGTGATTTCATTCTATCAAATATGTCATGGGAATTGATGTCAAATGCCATTGTGGCAGTTGGGTTGATGCCAGAAGCCCATTTTTATCTCATTACAATTGAGCAGTCACAATCCCTTTGTGACATCACATTGCCATGTTGATATCACTAACCTGAGACATCACAAACCTGTCCTCATAACTTTTGTGACATGCAGCCATTATGACATCTTAGGCCCTTTGTGAACTCATAATCAGTTTTGGGCCTCATAATACTTCAGGTATGATATGTCATAGAAATACACTGACGTCATGACAACTGATTCATCAAACTGCCAGATGTCATGACTTGGTGGCACATTTTGACTTCATAAACGTGTTAGGACGTCACCACATTTGTGACAACACATGCCTTTGGAGATATCACAGTCCTTTTGTGAATTCATATAGTCATTGTGAGTAACTGAATATTGAGATCCAGAATGCCATTGTTACGTTAAAACCCATTTCGACATCACAAAAGTATTGGGACCTCATCTCCATTATGGCATCACAAACTAATTGTGGTATCAAAATAAGAGATCCAGAATGCCATTGTTACATTAAAACCCATTTTGACATTACAAAACTATTGTGACCTCATCTCCATTATGGAATCACTAACTAATTGTGACACAAAACAAGATTGTGATGTGATTCTGTGCCATGACATTGCTGTTATAACACTATCACATTGTCAGTTCCCAGACCTCTTATGACTTTTTAGCACTTTTGAAAACACATATGGCCTTTGTGTCATCACACTTTTTGTGTGATGTCACCTATATCTTCATTGTGAGCTAATGACAATTGTGATCACACAGGCCTTTGTGATATCACAAACACTTTGTGGCATCATCACATTGACATCAAATTGTCTTTGTGAGACCATCCATTCATGAGATACCAGCAAAGTACATTGACATGAAAGCATTATGTTTTCACACTGCCATTGTGATATCATACACACATTATAAATGCCTATGCATTGGTTTCATTTTATATCACATTTGGCATGTGGGTTGACATCAGAAACCCATGTGACATCATAATTATTGTGACCTTACAATCACTCTGTGAAATCACATGGACATTGCAATGTCACTAACTCACGGTGACATCACAAACCTGTCCTGTTCTCATGTGCTGCCATAGTTATATCTAAGTATATTTGTGAGCTCATAATTTGTTGTTGACTTCATAATATATCAGATATATCATGCGATATCAGAAATCCACTGTGGTATCATGACCATTGTCAGTCATCATGAACCTGTGTCACATTGTGACATGAGCACATTCTTAGGAATTTTTGCATTTGTGACAACACATGTCCAAGGAAATACCTCAGTCTCTGTGTGAATTCATATACTTATTGTGAATGAATGTCCTTTGATATCAGTAATGCCATTCTGACAAACCCGTGCATTTGACATCAGAAATTTATTTTGACCTTATCATCAATATGTTATCACCACCTCATAAGTACCTTAGTATGATGTGATATTTTGAAATCATAATGACATTGTGATATCTCAATTCCATTGTTTTCACAAACCTATTATGACCCCACAATAATTTGGAATATTCACGTACTTTGAGTACTAGAGCTCCTTCTGGGAACTCACAACCTCATTGTGAACTAGTACAATTGAAAGTGAACATGTAGCTGTTATAGTTGTTATATTACAAGCTTGTTGTGACATCATTAACCCTTTGTGATCTTATTACCATTGTGACATCACAAACCCATTTGATATCACATTGCCCTTATGAATTCATGATCACATTGGGATATCCAAAACTTATTAGGACCTCTAAGCACTATAAAAAGAGTTCATGGTCTTTGTGACATCACAACCCCTTTGTGTACCCATCTGGACATTGTGAACTAATGGCAATTGAGATCACACATGTCTGTAACATCGTAATCACTTATGATGGCATGTTATTGTCATTATGACAGCATTAGCTCATTGTAACATCCCAAAATATAATAATATCATAACATTATAACATCACAGAATCATTATGAAGTCAAAGAAATATTAGAATGCATATTATGTATTTTCATTCTATTTCCCATAGGGTATATGTGTTGATATCAGAAACCTATTCTGATCACACAACCATTGTGACATCACAAATCCCTTGTGATATCACATTGCCATTGTGTTATCACAAACCCACTGTGACATGACTACACTCTCCTGTTCTCATAACTTTAGTGGCATGCTGCCATTGTGATAGCTTAGGACTTTTGTAAGCTCATAAGCTGTTCTGTACCTCTTAATATTTCACATATGACATATGATACATAAATGAACTGTGATATTATGACCTCTATGATATCCCATTGCCAGATTGCATAACCATTGTGTCTCAGTATGATATTGTATCACAGGTTTGTAACATCACAAAACAGGACTTCATTAAATTTGTTACAACACATCTGACATCTGTGTAGACATCAGTTTCTGTGAACTCATATACTCATTGTGAGTTAATGATTTTTATCTTTCAGCATTCCATTGTGACAACACCAATTTATTGTGACATCACAAACCTATTATGACCTCTTCACCATTATGGCATCATGAAATATTTGTGACATTAAAACATTATTATCACATGATATTGCTACTTAACATTGCTATTATGATACCATTGTCTCATATTTTCACAAACATAGTATGACTTCATAACATTAAGAAATTCATTGCCTTTGGGACTTCAAGCTCCCTCCGTGAACTCATATTCTCATTGTAAAATAGTAACATTTGAAATTGAAGATGTCACTGTGATATAATAATTCATAGAGACATCCCAAAAGCTTTGTAACCTCAACATCACTGTAAGATCACAAACTGACATCAGATTGCTGTTGTGACATCATGATCACATGTTATCTCAAATATATGACTTCTTAGCATCTTTTAAAAAACATATGTCCTTTGTGGCTTTGTGACAGCACAATCCCTATTCATATCCTCTTTGTGAAATAATGACAATTGAGCCCACACATTCCATTGTAACCTCACAAGTACTTTGAGACATCATGTAAACTGTGACATCTCATTGTTATGATGACACCATCAGCTCATTGTGACATCATAAAACAGCAATGGAACTATAACATTATGACAACACATAGTCATTGTGATATCATAGATTCATTGACAATGTCTATTGTATGATTTCATTCTATTTCAAATGTGGCATATGTATTGATATCAGAAACCCATTGTGACATCACAATCCATTTGTGACTTCACATAGCCATGGTGATATCACTACCACAGTGTAACACCATAAACCGGTCCTGTTCTCATAACTTTGTGGCATGCTATAATCATGATATCTTAGGCCTTTTGTGAGCTCATAGCCTCTTTTGAAGCTCATAATATTTCAGGTATGGCATGTGATATGAGAAATCAACTGTGACATCATGACCACAGTTCCATCACACTTCCTGACATTATGACCATTGTGTCACATTGGGAACTCACAAAATTGTTAGGACATCATCACATTTTGTGTTTCGAGACATCCTATTCCCTTTGGGAACTCATATAATCATTTTGATTTAATGATAATTGAGATTTGTCATGTCTCTCTGACATCATAAAGCCATTACAACATCACAAATCTACTGTGACCTCATCACGAATTTTGCGTCACCAACTAATTGTTACATCAAAATATTATTATGGAAGGAGGACCCAGATGGCAACAGAACAGTTGTGAATCACCACAGCTCTCTCCAACCAAATAGAGTTCAAGTTCCAAATGTTTACGTAGCAAAATGATGAATACCCAGAGAAAAACAGGAGGTGTAAAAAACAAAAGGATAATATTTCAGAACAGAAAAGCATGAAGACCTTCCCTCACCCTTGATAAACTGTGGCCTGGCTCAGTCTGGAGCTGCCAGAGTTCCCAAAGCAACTATGGATAATCTGCAGAATGCCAGTGCAGCAGACTCCCAAAGTGGTGACCTGGTGAATATAAACAGAGAATCCTTGTAGTTTGGAACCGGAACAAAGACCCTTCGCACACCCCTCATTAGCAGAGCAGCTCCCCACCATCCCACTAAGTCAATTGGCATGAAATCCATGGGGGGAACCCCGATAAACAGAGGTCTGACCACAGAACACCAGTGCAGAGGACTCCTACGGTGCCAGTGCTAACCCAGAGAGTGCAAACAGAGACAATTATTGGTCCAGAGAACGTGCACCAAGACCCTTCCTCCACTGCCTGCTGATGGCACAACTACATGCCATGCTTTAGCATGGTCCAGTCTAGAGTGACCAGGGACCCCAGAGCAACAGTGGGTATTCTGCAGAATGCCATTGCAGCAGATGTCCAAGGTGCCTGTGTCAGACCTGATGATTTCAATCAGAGCAATCTTGTAGCTTAGACCTTTCCCACACACTTCATCAGTGAAGCAGCCCTGTGCAATTCCACCAAAGTCACAGCTGTGCGCTGAAACCCCAGAAATACAGAGGTCTATCCACAGAAGGTCAGTGCAGAAGACTACCAAGATGCCAGTGCGAACTCAGACAGTGCAGATAAAGAATCCTTGGAGTTTAGAACATGCATGAAGACCCTACCCACTCTTTGCCAGCAGATCAGCTTCTCATCTTCCCACCAAAGATCACCAACCCCCAGAACTAGAGTGTTCCATGCTATCACAAAACAAGCCTATGGCACTGATCTGGACCACATAAAAAGAGGCAGAGATGGTGTATAACACAGACCCTGAGCCACCAACACCATCTGGCCCAGTTCACAATTATCTCAATGGATCTCAGAATACGGTAGCATCCAGTGTCCTACAGCACACAGAAACAGATAGACCACAGCAATACTGAAGAGCTCCCAACCTGCTCCTGGATAAGTGGGCACACCACAGGAACACCCTTTTCCCCAAGGGAGACCAGTGCTGCTGGTAACCCCCAAACTTCATCCAGATCCCACTGCCTACCACCTAGACTACAGGCCCTATTAAAACTGGGAAATGTGCAAGCTTCCCATTACCTTTTGTGGTACAACCAGCCCACCAAGCTTGACCAAATGTGCCCTGGGGCAGAATCATAAAGGCTCAAGCCAAGAACAGCACCTATGGGCGACAACAGTCAGCAGAAGAAATCCGAACTGCATACTCAAAGCGGGAAATCCAGCATAACAGGTCCGGCCTGAGCCCAAATAGTGTGTCGCAGTCTGGGGACCAGGAGCCAGGGCCAGGACTTGGGAAAGGGTTCTTGAGCCACACAACCCACAACCCACCAGTCATGATTGAAGTGAAAAGCTGATACATGCCTCAGAAGAGGGTTGAAAGAAGGGAAAATCCACCCCTAGGAATCATTCCTGTGATGGCAAAAAACCAGGGAGCTACAACCAGAAACACAAATCTCATCAGTACCTGACCTATATATCATGGGCGGGGGATTGGACAGCTTAGAGTACTAGCACATTATTACACTCAGGAATTCCTGAAGGACTCCAGCAACTGGAGGCAAGAGCACCCATAGGAGGGAGCAGGAGCAGTGTAGGCTGCTTAGTCCTTGGTTGAAGATGGGAACTGCCTGTGATCTCCAGAAGACAACTGAGAGTCCTATGTGCATCAGATTATAATCTGTATGTTGGCCTCTCTCCTATCAGAACTGAGAACAGGTAAAGACTCAGCCAACTCAAGGCTGAGAGTGAGCTTCCTCAATTGGTCCAGGCATCAACCAAGAACCAAGAAAGCCAGCCAGCTATTGACCAAAGCAGTCAGAGTTTGCAATTGTGCTCCAATAATCCCTGAAACCTGATGCAAAACTCACAGCAAAAATTTACAAAATTCGTCAAGAGCCAAGATAGAAAGCCAAACCCAGATAACAACAGACACCCAGAAAAGAGCCCCAGTGAAAGCAAAACAGAAATGGAAGACAAATAGCACATCCAAGAGATTTTAGAGATAATGTTCAATTATTAAAGGAAGATATAGATCCGAAATTTCAGGAACAAAAAACGAATTATCAAAAGATATACAGGATTTTCAAACAGGAGAAGCATACAAAATTAGATGCAGTATTCTGAGAACCAACATTAAAAAAAAAAAAAAGACAAAGAGGAACACTACATATTAATTCAGAGAACAATTCAAGAAGAAGCTAGAAACCTCATCAACTTATACTCCTCAAACCTTGACGCACCCAAGTATGTTTGTTAAATACTCTCAGACTTACAAAATAAAATAGATCCATATACAATAATACTGGGACATGTTAATTCTCCACTCTCACCAAACGAAGATCTACCAATGACAGGATTGACAAAGAAGTCTCTGAATTCAATGATGCCATATCTCAAGCAGAATTAATTGGCATCAATGATGTTTTCCACCCTACAACAATCCAGTACACATTCTTCTCAGCAGCCCATGGAAGTTCCTCCAAAATAGACTATATCATAGTTCATAGAAAGGCTTTAAGCAAGTAAATGTGGATGGACATATTCCCCTGTAATCTGTTTGGCTACAGTGGAATCAAGCTAGTTCTCAATATCAAAGCACACCATAGAATTAATAAAATACATGGAAATTGAACACATACTTCTGAGCAAAATCTGTGTAACAGGAGAAATTAAAGAGAAAAGTAAAACTTTCTAAAATTCAATGAAAATGAATACAAATCACAAAGAAATCTGCGCGGCATGGCAAAAGAAGAGTTGAGGGGCAAAATCTTCCTCTCAGTGCGTACATCAAAAAAGGGGAGACAGAGAAAGTAAATAATGTCATGTTGCAAATAAAACTTTTATGAAAGCATGAACAAATTGAACCTAAAGTTACTAAATGGAGTGAGAAAAATCAAAATAAGAGCTGAACTTACCGAAATAGGGACTAAGGAAACTATAAATAAATTTAGCAAAAGCATACCTGAAAAAACGCTGACAAGATTAAAAGAAGAAGAGAGGAAATCAAAATCAATACGATCACAGATTCGACGAGAAAAAGTATAACAAATAACTGATATTCAATTCTAAAGAACTATTTCCAGAATCTAAACTCAGTAAGGGAGAAAAACTTAGCAGAAATCGATGAAATTTTACAGAAATACAAATTGCCCATACTGAACATAGAAGAAATACATCAATTAAAATAATCGAATAACTTACAATGAGATAGAGGAAACAATCAGACGTCTTTAAACAAGGAAAAGCCAAAGACAAAAGGAGTATGATAAAACTTGTAAACAGGAACTAATATCCACACACCCCAAACCCTTCAGAAAACAAACAACCAAACAAAAAAACAGAAGGAATTCTATGAAGCCAATATCACATTCATCTCCAAACCAGGCAAAGACCCAACAAAATAGAGAACTACAGAAAAATCTCCTTGATGAACATAGAGGTAAATCTCCTCAAAAACATTAGCCAACAGAATTCAGAAGCATATAAAAATCATATATCATGATCAAGTAGACTTCATCCCAGAAATGATGGTATGGTTGAACATACCTAAATCAATATATGAATTCCATCACACCAACAGATCCAAGGTCAAGAACGACATAATTATTTCCATTGACATGGAAAAGGCCTTGGATAATGTACTATATTCATTTATGTTAAAATATCTTGAGAGCATAGGTATAGTTGAAACATTCTTTGAAATAGTAAAATGTATATATGACAGACCAATAGCTAATATTATATTTAATGGGGAAAAACAACAAACAATTCTCCTAAAATCAGGAAGAAGGAGAGGATGCTCACTCTCCCCACTTCTCTTTAGTACAGTTCTGGAATCCTTAGAGTGTAAAGCAAGCAAAAGACACTAAAGGGATCTGCATAGAAAAGGAGGAATTGAAACTATCCCTTTTTGCAGATGACATGATAATATTCCTCATTGGTCCCAAAAATTCCAGCTTCAAACTTTTAGAATTTGTAAACCACTTTGGGAATGTAGCAGGAAACAAAATTAACCCACAAGATCATTTGCCTTTCTGTACCCTAAGAAAATACAAGCAGGAAGGGAAATCAAGGAAAGATCCCCATTCACAATAACCTCAAAAAAATAAAATATTTAGGAATTAACCTAACCAGAGATGTAAAGAAACTATTTAATAAAAACTATAAAAGCTTAAAGTAAGGAATCATAGAGGACTCCAGGAAATGGAAAGATCTTCCATGTTCTTAGATAGGCAGATTTAATATGAGGAAAATGATCATACTGCCTAAATTAATATACAAATTCAATGCAATTCCCATTAAAATCCGAATGGCATAATATATTAAGCTTCAGTCCAAAAATTCATAGCCAAAACCAATCTATGCAGAAACTCCAACAACACTGAGAAATGATGATACGGTTCTCAAACTATACTATAGAGCCATGATAATAAAGAGAGCAAGTTAGTACTGGCAAAAAACAGGCCCCAAGTCCATTGGAATGGATTAGAAGGTCCAGAAATAAAACCACATTCTTACAGACAAAGAAGCCAAAGACATGCAGTGAAGAACCGAAGCTTCCTCAACTACTGGTGTTGGTGAAACATGGCAGCCACGTGCAGAAAGCTAAAAATGGACCCTACATCAACTCAAAATGAATTGAAGGCCTTAACAACAAATGTGAATTTCTGAAATTACTTCAGGACAGAGAAGGACAGACACGAAGTTATAGGCACAGGCAGGAATTTCCTGAACAGAGTCACAGGGTCAAAACAAATTGAAGAGAGATTCCACAAATGGGACTACTTTAAAAAGTTTCTGCATGGCTAAAGACATAGAACTCAAACTGGAAAGACAGACAACTAATTGGGAAAACAATTTACCCATGATATATCCAGTATATACAGGGAACTCAAGAACATGATCCTTCCAAAAACTAACAAACCAATTTCTAAATGACCAAGGGAACTCAAGACAGACTTCTAGAAGGGATAAAAATAGCAAAGAAATACATGAGGAAATGTTCATCCTCCTTGTCTGTAATGGAAATGCAAATAAGAACAACCCTGAGATATCACCTTTCCCAATCAGAATGGTCCACAGCCTCAATTCAGCCAATGACAAATGCTGGAATGGAAGCAGAGAAAGAGAAACCCTACTGCACTGCTGTTGGGAATGTACACTAATACAAACACTTTGAAAACAGTATGGAGATACTTCTGAAAGCTAAATATTAACTTCCCCTATGACCCAGCCATACCATGCCTCAGAATCTACCCTGAGCAACAGAAAGCAGTATACAGGGACACATGCATCTTCACATTCATTGGCGCACGGTTCACAGTAGCCAAGATATAAAAAGAACACCAGAAGCCCCAGTGCAGGTGAATGGACCCAAAAATTGTTTCACTTGTATAGAATAGAATATTATACAGTCATTAGAAAGGAGAAAATAATGGAATTTGCAGGAAAATGCATGGAATTTAGAAAAAGTTATTTTGATGGAGCTAAGCCAAGAGTAATGAGACAAATGGTATGATGTCCCTGATATGTGAATGTAAAATACAAAATGTATGGAGATATGACAAAGTAAACAGGTCCCTAGAACCAATGACCTCCACTTGTCTTGTTATATCGTTATATAATGACCTAATTCTACTGTCCAAATATATGGCATATATGTGCAATTCTGAGGGAAACTAGGAGGAATACACCAAACCAGAGGTAAACTGGGAAGATCATACAACAGAGGGGCCCCTTCAGCTGCACTGGACACTGATGAAAATGAACTGGACATGCCATTGTGATATCATAAACTTTTAGCTACATTACAAACCCATTGTAACCTCATCATCACTGTGACAAAACTATTGTGAAATTGCATTGCTGTTCTGACATCATGATCACATTGTGACATCCCAATCCTACTATAACCTCTTAGCAAGTTTGAAAAACCGCATGTGTACCCATGTCCTCATTAACAAAATACAATTGAGATGACATGCTATTGTAATGTCACAAATCCCTTGTGACATCATTACCAGTGTAAAATCACATTGTCATTATGACACCATCAGTTCAATGTGATATCACAAAAACACAATGACATCATAGAATTAGGATATCACAATATAATTCTGAGGTCATAGACCCATCGTGAATGCCTATTCTGAAATCCATTCTATTTCAAACGTGGCATGTTTGTTGATCTGTGAAACTCCTTATGATCTCATAAACATTGTGACATCACAATCCTTTCTAACATCATATTTCCACTGGGACATCACTAACCCACTGAGACATCACAAACCTGTCCTGTCTTCAAATCATCTCTGATATGCTGTTATTTTGATATCTTAGGATCTTTCTGAGCTCATAGTCTGTTCTGGACCGCATGTTTCAGGTATGACAAGTGACATCAGAAATCTACTGTGACATCATGACGACTGTGATATCACACTGCTAGACATTGTGACAATTCTATCTCGTTATTACATTGAAATTCTGCTACAACACATGTGTCTCCACACATGTTACCACTCTTTTTGCTTCTTTCAATGTTATCTACTAGTTTTAGTGTGGTCTACCCACCTACGTAATTAGCTCAGTGGTTTCCCTGCACATCAGGGGACTCTAGTTCCTTTACCAACTGCTTAGTATCCTTAAGCTCAGTCTGGAACATTGGAGACTTCTCACTTTTTATCCTCCTCCTTTTCTCTCATGAAAGCTCCCTTTCATGATCCCAATCTCCTTGTCAAACTCCTCAAGTTGCAAGTGTTCTTCCAGAGTCACAGGAGAGTTCCTTTGGCTGTCCAACTGCTGCTCCTTCTCACAGCAACTTTGCTTTTCAGCTTCACCTCGAAATTCTCAACGTTGCTATTGAGATTTTTTTCATACCTTCACAGTTTGCACTGGGAGATGCTACTTCTGCATTACCTTTCAAGTGAGGATCCCAATAGTCTGTTAAGTCTTTTCTTTATTAGTTTTCTTTCTTGTTTTTCACTTAAGTTTATTTTTGTGACAGATCGTTCAACTGTGTGTTTAGCTGTAATGTTTTGCTGTCCAATGCTCTTTCTGTTTCCCAGGTATTCACAATCAGAGCATGTGTGTATTTTAGCCCTTTCTGAAAAGTAACAATGCTTCTTTTTTTAATTTTAAATATATGATTTTACTTTTATTGCTCTAATTCTATTTTTCCCAATGAATCTTCCTAAACGTATTAATTTCTGGTCTGCTGAATACCCTTTTGATGTTCTTAGCCCAATAATCCATAGTAGTTTGATCTTGAAACAGATTGTATGTGCTGAAATAGATCGTATCTGCAGCCATTTTGACTGCATCAATCAATCTGTACAACTAAAGGGCTGTGGTTGCCTTAAAATAGTCCTAGCAGTAAGTTGCTTCATAACAAGTGGGCAGAACAAGACAGAGAAACACAAGAAAAATGGCAAGTCCAGTTATCTCAACTCCCACTCATGATATATGGTGACAGAACAGTTAATGAATAATCCAGAGAATTGCCCAGAAGTTCTAGAAACACTGTGAAACATGGTGAATAATAAGATTGGTGAATAATAAGATAGAATGCCTGCAACAGACTCAGTGTGAGCATGATAGGGAGCAAGAAGAAGCTAACCAAAGATTGACACTAACTTCGTGAGCATACTCAAGCTGACAAAATTTAAAACAGGAATCTCCTGACCTTGAGGGTGCTAATCAAAGAATAATACAGGAATTGCCTGAGCAGGCAGAGAATAGCCAAAGAGAAAGACAGGAATTGCCTGAGCATGAGGAAGCTAATCAAAGAGGAATACAGGCATTGTGCAAGCTGGATGAGAATAGACAAAGTTCAATGGAGTCATTCATGAAATCCAAATTAAGGAATTAATGAAGTCCATTCAAAATCGGAAACAAAGCTCCAACAAAGAATTTGAAGTCATAAAAGCAGACTAATTAGAAGGAAAGGAAATAAAACACAAAAGAGAAAGTCTTGACAGTAGGTTAACCATGCAGAAGACTGAATCTTTAGGATTGAAGACAGCCTAGGTAACACAGAGAAAGAACATACAACTATACAAGACATATCCAAGACATATGATAGGTCTATTGCATATTTTGAAAAGACTTTCAGAAAGCCTAAAGTGCGGAAAATGCGTGTAGAAGAGCACATAGAGACAGTAGTTAATGTTCTACGAAATTTATTTAACAGGATCCTGGCAGAGAACTAACCTAACATGCAAAAACCTAGACCTTTTAGAACTCAAATAGATCAGACAAGAACAAGACCAACCACCAACACAGTGTAATACACCTAGGATCAATTCAGAGAAAGCAAAGAATCCTGAAACTGTCAGGGAGAAATACCAATCATTAAAAAGGAAAAACAATTAGAATAACCGAAGATTTATCAGCAGAGTCAAACAAAGCAAGAAGAGCCTGGAATGATATATGGCATGCTCTAAAGACAAACTATCAAACAAGAATACTGTACCCACCTAAACTCTCCTTTATAATGGAATAAAAAAAGCAACCTTCCATAGCAAAGAAAAACTCAAACAATATATGGAACAAAACTAGCCCTACAAAATATACTTAAGATGTCCTACACATAGAAAACCAACAAGAGCATTATAAAGGCCAAGAAACCACACCCAAACTGAGAATCAAAGAACCATAGGAAGAACCCAGCTGTCACTTCCCCCAAGAATGTGAGCTACATGGCAGGAAGTACCAAAAATCTATCAGTTCTAACGTTCAATATTAATGGAATAAAGTCTCCAATTAACCGACATAGCCTTTCTAGATGGATTAAAAAGCAGGATCCTTCTACCTGCTGCTTTCAAAATCACAACTTGCCCATCAAAACAAAGATATTCTGAAATTGAAAGGCTGTAATAAAATCTAGCGAGTCAACAGTACCCATATACCAGTAGGAGTTGCAATCCAAACATCAGATAAAAAAGACTTCAAAATAAAGTTAATGAGAAGAGATAAAAACATACAAGTTATAGGATCTCTCCTTCAGGAGGATATTAAAATTCTAAACATCTATTCGTCAAACAACGGAGAACCCAAATTTATTCAAGAAACCCTACTTTTCCTCAAATCTCACTTAGATCTAAAGACATTAATTGTTGGGGAATTTAACACACCATTATCCCCTCTAGGTAGATCAACTTGGCAAAAATTGAACGGAGAAACCATAGATCTAAACAACTGCCTAGACCAGCTACATTTTACAGACTAGATTTAACAGAATATTTCACCCAGCAACATCAGAATTCACAGTCTTCTCAGCAGGACATGATACATTTTCCAAAACAGAGCACATTGTAAGTCACAAAGCAAAATTGTCCATATTCACAAACATTGAAATTATACCCTGCATTCTCTCATACCTAGGGGAATAAAATTAGAATACAATACCAAAACCCAGCAAAGAAATTCTCCTTTAACACATGGAGGCTGAACAACACATGGCTGAATCACCAGTGGCCCATGTAAAAGATTAGAGAGGAAATTCAAATGTTCATGTTATTCAACAAAAATGAACACACAAATTACCAGTTCCTCTGGGACACAGGAAAGGCATTACTCAGAGGCAAGTTTATAGCTCCGAGTTCCTTCATCAACAATTTGGAGAGATGTGAAAACAACAATTTAATGAGACATCTGAACCCCCTGGAAAAACAACAGCAAACTAAACTCCAATCCTGTAGATGGAAACAATTAAAATTACATCAAAATGAGTGAATTAGAATCCAAAAAAAAAAACACAGAAACAATCAACAACAGAATTCTCTTCAGGGATGCAAAGCTGGTTCAATATATGCAAATCAATTATTACAAATTATCACTTCTGAAGAGCAAGGATAAGAACCAAATGATTCTCTCAATAGATGCAGAATTAATATTTGACAAGATCCAACACCACTTTATGATGAAGGCTTTGGAAAAATTTGGAATCCATGCAACATTCGTCACTATAATAAAGGCTATATAAGACAAACCTACAGCAAGCATTTACCTAGATGGTGTAAACTAAAGCCATTTCCTCTAAAACCAGGATTCAGTCAAGGATGTCAACTCTCTCCACTTCTCTTCAATTTAGTATTAGAATGCCTTGCTACATCAATAAGATGATGCACATATAAAGGGGAACCAAACAGAGACAGATGAAGTAAAACTCTCCCTCTTTGTGGATGACATGATGTCATATGTAAGAATCTCCTGGACTCTACTCACAAGTTATTTAAGCTGATCTGAAATTTTGCCAAAGTAGCAGTGCATAAAATTAACCCTCAGAAAGCAATGGCTTTTCTGTATGCCAACAATCAGAAGAGAGCTGCGGAAATCAGTAAAGCTACTCCTTTTGTAATACCGTTACAAAAAATAATACACCTAGGAGTTAACTTAACCAAAGAAGTGCAGGATCTCTACGATGAAAACTTAAATTATAGAAAAGCATATCAAAGGTGAACTTAGTAAGTGGAAAACCTCCCATGCTCTTGGATTTGAAGGATCAACAGTGAAAATGACAATACTTCCCATGGCTATCTATAAATTCATTGCAAATCATCAATATTCCACTTCATTCTTCAATAAAGTAGAAAGAGCAATCCAAAAATTTATATGGAACAATAAAAGACCATGAATAGCAAAAACAATCCTTAAGAGAAAGAACTGTGCTGGAGAAACATCAATACCAAATTTTCAATTCTACTACAAATCTACACTAATCAAAATATTTCGGTACTTGCACAAGAACAGACCTAAGAACCAATGGAATAAGAAATCCAAGAAATGAACACGAAGACCAATAGCAGCTAATCTTTGATAAGGGAGCTAAAAGAATAGAATGAAAGACAGCCTCTTCAGTAAATGGTGCTAGCAAAATTGGTTAATCATCAGAATCAACTCCAAGTGGATCAAAGACCTCAAAGTAAAAGCAGACACCCTGAAAACATCACAGCAAGCAATTGGAGAAACCTTAGGTCTCCTTGACACAGAAACACTACAAATCAAAGAATAGATGGACAAATGGAATTGCATGAAGCTGCAGAGCTTTTGCATGGCAAAGTATACATAGCTAGCAAGATCAGAAGAAAGCCCACAGATTGGGAGAAGATCTTCACTAGCTATACAATGGACAACAGCCTCATATGTAAAATATATTTGAAACTTGAAAATATCAATTCTATAAGAACAAATCTTCAAAGAAACAACTGCCTAGGAGGGAGAGGAAGATGGCAGAGGAGAAGCTGGAGGCTAATCAAGTTCTTGCATAGAAAGCAGATTTATTGTTCCAGTGAGCAGTCCTAGGCTAAAGAATCACACCAAGTTGTGCCATCACAGTACAGAGTTTGGCCAGAGAGGGAAAATCCAGGCAAGGATACAGATAGGACTACTTGCTGGTAGCCTCAGCTGTGGAGGCAGTGGTGGCAGTGGCGGTAGCTGTAGCCTCCACACCTACAACAGAGAGAGTTCAAGAAAAAGGTGCCAGACACAGCAGGGGTTGGACTCTACTCAACACCAGCAAGAACTGAGGAGTAGCAGATATTTTCATCCTGAAGTTCACGGACCAGAATCTGGAGTGAATAGAGCCCTGACATCCTCACTCCTCAGGAAGCAGAGGAGGGAAGGCCGCCCCTCCCCCACCACGGAGAACTCCATCATTAATATTGACAAAAGCCTAGCTGAGCATCTAGCTCCAACTCAGGCCTTAGAAGAAAACAAAAGAGTCAGGTCACAAGAACCTAACCTACCTGCCAGGCTCAGCACCATACCGGGGAAATTCACTCTGCCCAGGAACATGTAGCCTTGCCCCTGGAAGAGTGACTTTATTCATTGGGTATACAAAGCCAGAGACTGCCCCTCTCTACAGAAGCATAGACAAACAATTGAAACTCAGTAAACATAAACCCTGACATTTACACCAGGCTGGGCTCTGTGTCTCAGGAAATAGCCCTTCAGGAAAAAGCTGTTTGCTGAAAGGCCTCAACCCTACTCAGAACCTAGCCTCTTCACAGCATTTCCAAACTAGAGGAAACAGCCATCTTCCTCTTTTGTGAATCTCAATTCGGATCTCCCTACCACTGAAGTAGCCTGGGAAGAGGATCACAAAATCCTGGGTAAAGCAGAGCATTTTTCTGCCTGTTCAAACAAACTGACTTAAGAAACCCATCAAGCCACAGGAAAACCAAACACCACAAGCAGACCAGAGACCCTACCAAGAGACTGCTTATGGACCTAGGGGAGATACACGATCTTCCCTTCCCCTCCCCGCAAAAAATATATCTAAGAACTCTTTTTGTAACTTTAAAATTTAAATTAAGAAATGTTTTCTATTAATCAGTTTTTTTCCTTCAAAAGTTTTATTTTAGGTTACATATGGGTGTGTGTGTACTTCTTTTTTATTTTTATTTTTTTGACATTTGGGTGCCTCTTTTCATTCTTTTCATGTTTTTCTCTTTCTTTCTTTTTTGGATGACTTAATTACTGTTTTGCTCATCTCGAGATATACAGCCATCTTCGAACATTAGAGCTTATCCTCCATTGTTTACATATGTAATGAATAAATTTATTACTTGATTCACAAGGTCTTAGGTTTCACTACTTTAATAGGGTATTATCTTTTTATACCTATATAATTAATAATAATTAATATAATTAATAACTACTTTTAAGAAATTTTATTTTTTTGTTTTTCATGTCTCTTTAGTGTCCCTCCCCTCCTCTCATCCTATCCTTTTCTTCCCTCAATATAATTACTTTAGTCTTACATTATTTTATGTGTTTCACTTTTTAAATTTAAATTTTTGTTTTTTCATTTTTTTTCTTTTTTAAAAATCTTTCTTCTATCATACTGTCCAATCCAATTCCCTCTCTGGCATTAGGACTTGGTTAAATTCACTCTCCTTTTACCTCGCCACATCCCTCTAATCATATTTTTCTCCACCCTTCTCCCTTAATCCAATAATTTCTGGCTTGCTAAATCCTTCTTTCCTCTTCTTAGGCCATTAATCCATAGTTGTTTGACATTGAATAGATTGTGTCTATTGAACTAGATTTTATCTGCAGCCATTTTTACTGTGCAACTACAGGATTCTGGTTGAAGCTTGCTTTAAAATAATGCTCTAACACAAAACTGGTGTTATTTTCATACCAAATGGGCAGAAAAAGCTGGAGAAACACAAGAAAAATTGCAAGATGGGTATATCAACTCCTATTCTTGATAATCAGGTGACAGAACAGTTAATAAATAAACCAGAGGAGAGTGTCCAAAAAGTTCTCCAAACACAATTGGTAAACATGTTGTATGAAAAGATTGAAAACTTGCAAAGGACTCAGTGTGAGTGTAATAGGGAGTGAGAGGAGAAAACCCAAAATTAATAGAGGAAACTCATGCTTGTGAGGAGGCTACTCAAATATTTTTATACAGGAATGGCATGATCAGGTTGAGAACAGTCAAAGAGAAATACAGGAAATGCATGAGCAGGTTGAGGACAGTTAAAGAGAAAAACAGGAATTGTGTGAACATGAGAAATCTAATACAAGAGTAATACAGGAATTGGGAGAGTGGGATGAGATTAATAGAGGCAATCATAGATGCCTAAATACACCGCGAAAGTATTCAGGGAGACCAAAAGCGAAGGCGGAATGGAGCGCAACAGAAGGAATCAACTAAGTGATTTCAGAAGGAACACTGAACACCAAATTAAGGAAGTAAAGAATTTCACACAAGATCTAAATCAAAGATGCAACGAAGAATTTGAAGCCATCAAAGCTCACCAATTAGAAGGAAAACAAATTTAAAAAAAATACAAAAACATAGCCTTGACAGTAGGTTACACCATGCTGAAAATCAAACCTCGGGGATTGAAGACAGCATAGCTATTGTAGAGAAAGAATATACAACTATCCAAGGCAATCCAAGAAATATGATAGATTCATTCAATATTTGGAAGCCACTATCAGAAGGCCTAGTCTTTGTATAATGGTTGTAGAGGAGCACCTAGAAAGAGGTTAGTGGTCTAGGAAATTTATTTAAAAGGATCCTAGCAGAGAACTTCCCCAAAATGCAAAAGGATAGGTCCATTAAGATACAAGAAGCTTTTATAACCCCAAATAGAGCAGACCAGAACTGGATCTCCCACCATCACAGTATAATATGCACAAGATCAATTCAGACCAAGGAAAAGATCCTTTTTAATGTGTCTAGGAGAAAAGATCAATCAACTATAAAGGGAAACCAATTAGAATCACCTCAGATTTTTCAGCAGAGACAATTAAAGCAAGAAGAGCCTGGAATGACATATGCCATGCCTTAAACATACACAACTATCAACCAAGAATACTGTACCCAAGTAAAATCTCCTCCATAACAAAAGGTCAAATAAAAACTTGCAGAGCTTCTGCTTGGCAAAGGACATAGCTAGCAAGATCAATAGAATGCCCACAGATTGGGAGAAGATCTTCACTAGCCATAAAATGGACAAGGGTCTCATATCGAGTTCATGGATAAATTTAATTATTTTTAAGATAAATTGTTGAAAGTATTTGTGAAACGTGTGAGAGAATGTGTATGGCAGAAATGTCATGGAGAGATATTTGTATTCCTTCTGAAATCTCCGCAGCACGCAATGGAAAGCAAGACAATGGAAGTCCAACTTCTGTACTTCTCCACTTGTATTTCTAGATCTCCATTCAAAGCAGAACATGAGCAAAATGTTTTGTGTGGGCAGTTATGTCAAACTGTGTATGCCATGTTTCACAAATTTTAGAGGTGGTGTCCTTTTCTTTCCCATTGCCTAATTGCCAAAATGTAAAGTAATGTCATTCTTCAACACCAAATCATTTTGTTAAGACACGCACTGTATTATCATTTGGCCTATAATTCATTTTGGATACTTTAGTTTTCAGACCGTGCTCAACAACTGTTAACATGGGAGATGTATTGTGTCTCTTATCTATATTTAGGGTATTGAGTACAAAATTGTTCTTCTATTTTGATCAAAAATTTCACAATATTTGAAGTTTGACAGAATAGGGTTTTTTTTTCTTTCTGAATGTAACACTACTACAGTAATTTCCAGAGCTTCAAGTGAAACACAGCTTCTGCGTTGTGTTTGTAAAGAAGACATTTGATGAGCCTCCATTTTGGATTGTCAACTATATTTTCAATCACCATTTCTATGGGTGTATAAATTGTGCATAAGTAACCCATATTTTAGTAAATAAAGGCCAAAATTGAGTAAATGTACGTTTCTGAAGTTCGTAAGAAAATTTTATGAAGCCTGGCACTGATTCCTTCTATTGCAATCATATCAATCTGAGAGATTGAGATCTCTGTATTATTTTTTGATGCCAGCCCAGGAAGGGAAGTCATTGAGAATCTTATCTCGACTATCAAATGACAACAGAGAGAAGAGGTGCTATGGCTAAAATTGCAGAAATCTAGCTCTCTGCCAAAGGGTGCACTAGCATAGCTCCCATATCGTGGTGTCAAGCCTCACGGAAGGCATCGTGCCGAAAGAAATCTAAAAAGAAAAAAATTGAATACTTTTTTCACATTTGAACTTTTGTTACACAGAATGATTCTCATATTGCTTCCAAATTTTCTACTTGTCCCTTCAATGCTTGCCACCTGGTTCTGTGAGATTAACTCAGTTAATATATTACAACTTTTATAGACAAAACTTCTCTTGAAGATGATGTAGGCAAACCTGATATTTAAAACACAGTCCAAATCAATGTAGACCAGTTGCTTCCGAATCTACTCTGATGGTAGATTTCTCTTTGCTTGTAGTCAAAATAACTTAGAACCAGAAACAAGGCAAGAGTACTGGGCTGGGAAGGAGGTTCAGTGATAGAGTGCTGGCCTTGCATGCATGAGGCCCTGGGTTCGATTCCTCAGCACCACATAAGCAGAAAAATAATCCGGAAGTGGCGCTGTGGCTCAAGTGTTAGAGTGCTAGCCTTGAGCTGAAGAGCTGAGGGACAGCGCCCAGGCCCAGAGTTCAGGGCCACGACCAGGACCCCTCCCCCCAAAAAAAGAGTTCTGAAAATACATGGCAGTATGTTTCCTCAGAGGAAGTTTGGGATAAAGGTAAAGATTTGTTGTATTTTTCTGAATCTTCCGTGATTGAGTCTCAACTTATGTGGTGCTTATGTATGATTTGTTCCTTTAAGTGTGAAATTAAAATTCTTTGTTCAACTTTGTTTGTCTCCTATGCTAATATCAATACATACATAGAGATATGCAGTCCTACATGATCAAAAGCCATGTCAAACACAAATGTTTTTTTCTTTCTTGCTTGCTATTGCTTCTAACATATTTCTAAAATAATTTGTTCTTTTCAATGTTTATAATCCAACTAAATGTTTCTTGTAAGGTTCATAAGGCTGTCAATCTTGTTATTGTTCTTTATATTGATAAGGTTAAAGGAAATTTAGTCTGACTCCTCAAACAAGTATGTATTCCTCTCCTTGGCAGAATCGTTAGAAGATCGTATCCCAAGTTTTGTTTGGGGCACAATCAAAACCTCTGGCAACAACAGGTAAAGAAAATGCTGTCTTCTTATGAAATATAACTTTCTGTAATAATTGAAGTTGAATAAATAGGATGAATGAATAACACACTTTCTCTTCTGCACAAACATATATATTGTTCACTACATATGAAGTTTTGGATTACTCTCTGACCTGGTGACTTGATGGTAAAACCGAAGTATAGTTTCACTAAGACCAAACCTAAGGTGTATATACAAATGTTTTTTTTTTGTTTGTTTTTTTTATTGCGAATGTTGCTAACACATTTATAAGATTGGTTCTTTGTTCCTTTGTATGTCCCTCCCCCACAGTATAACCTCTGCTTTTACTGAATTTGATGTCAGTATAATTTTTGGAGCGGAAGGGGAAAAACAAATCGTTTAAATAGGGATACAGGTGGACCCATTGCAACAATGAGATGTACAAGTCCTTATGTCGAAAACGAACTTTTCAACTTTTGTGCCTGGGTGAGGGCAGGGAGGATTGAGTGGGGGGATGGAGGGAGGATGAAAAGGGATGGGAAGGGGAAACAAAGGAGGAGGCTACAATGCTTGATAAGAAATGTACTCATTATCTTGCCCATGTAATTGTAACTCCTCTGTACAGTATTTTCAAAATAAAAAAAAAGAAATTCAACCTACTTCTGAAGATCAGATTTACCTTATCTGAAGAATCTTCTCATTCGCTTACAATCAATTTCAATCAGGGAATGTATCCATTGCAGTTTTTTTTTAAACCAATACTTTCTCCCCCTTTTCATGGTTTCAGGATTCACTCATCTCATCATTTATGAAATTGTAAGTGGGAATACCTTCAACTGATAATTGATCAATGTATACAGTCGCATGTGGGTATCATGTCTACATTTTGAAATTGATTATTATTGTAAAAATAACTACATGGTTTAATTGTCTTCCTGCATTATTTGAAGAGATTCTTGAAATGATTTACAATTTGCATTTTGCAAACATATATATTAATAAAATATATTTAGAGCTATTTTTAATCATCAATACATACATGGATATCACATTTACCATTCCCGAATAAAGTATGCAAACACATTGGATATGGTATAGTTAGGATAATCAAAATTAGATGTGTAACTACAAAAGGTATTGTAGCTTATTGAGTATTTACGAGATTGTTTAAAGAACTGTAATTGTTAGAATAAACTTGTCCTTCCAAGGTCACAAAATATATAGAACTGTTGATTTTATAGATTATCAAAGCAACTATCTCTTCCTGAAATGGTAAGGTGGCAAATAAAGGAACAAATGGACAGTAATTGGGCTTGCATGGAATTGTTCCTAAGCATTTATTACAGATAGAGTGATGTAATTTGTGTTGCTTGCTAATAAGAGATATTATCCTTTTCATAAGTGAGACAATGGATTCTAGATGTGCTGATGTTATAAAAAAAATCTTCTCTGATCAGTCCTGTTTTTAAAAAAAATCATGCATGTTTAACTTAAGACCAAGTTGTATTTACATGAGCCTCTCATCACGGTCGGGCCTCATATATGCTTCCTGTGAAAAGGTAATAAGCGTACTTGGAATTTGTATTCAATTGCCTGCTGTATGTCAGACAATACAATGTTATGTGCAGGATGATTTGGCAGGTTTTATAGTGAAGAAAGTGCTAACTGAGGCAGACTAATGGGAATAGACATGTTCACCCTTTCATCAGATGACAATTTTCTAACTCATGGATATTATAGAGAGGACTAAAACTCAAACTGCTTTCACACTGAATGGATCAATTCAATTTTTGATCAATAGAATTAAGAATATGCCATGGGAAATGATTTTTGGGGTGGAAAACCACATTTGAGGGCCAGGTGATAATGTTATTAATTCTAGCATTTTTGTGTTTGAACCATGAGGCTCTTATTATGGATTAATAAAGTCAATGAGTATTTTTCGATTCGTTTCTAGAATTCATCCCCTCAGAATGGAATACTATAGAGCATTATCCCTAAGGAAAATCAGGTTTGGACCTGCAGTGTGCATGAATGTCGGGAACAATGAAACAGAAAAATCATCAACACTATGGATAACAGAAAGGAAGCCTGGTACAAGTCGTTTAGGGACATGTAGGAGGCTGAGATCTGAGGAATAGTTTTCAAGGCAGTCCAACAGGAACCTTTGTCACATCCTCATTACCTCATAACTGGAAGTGGCATTGTAGATCAACTGGTAGAGCATTAGAACTTTAAAGAGCTCAGGGACTCTGAACAAGCCCAGAATTCAAGCCCAACGACCAGCAAGAACCAAATAAAGGACTGTAATGCAATATTCATCACTGGTATTTTGGTTTACTCGCTGGTATTTCCAAAATCTTGGAAATACTTTCATCCAGATAGGAGCCAGTTAGATTTTATTCACTTCCTAGTTGTACTAACTTGCATTTTCTCTTTGCAATTCAGAGTAGTGTAACATGCAGTGATATTTCCTCAACTTCTTTTGTTATTACCATTTAATATGATTCCAAGTATTACTAATCTGTTCCCTTATGATAATATGTCCTATTTATGAATCATAATTTTTCTGGCTTCTAAAATTGAATGATACTTGAGAACCTGTGAATTGATGGGAGGATGTGTGAATATGTAGACAATGTTACTTCCTCATTTGTCTTTTAAAGTTTATCCAACCCCATTTTTGTCATTTTATATATATGTGAGAAGATTTGTGTGTGTGATCTCATATTTCTGTTTCCTTTCCTGTCCAATTTGGGGATGCAAATATTTGTGTGTTTGTGTATTTTTGTGTGTGTCAACGAAATTGTGTTACGATTCTTCGCTTGAAAACTGAGGATGTTTTTTCTACCTTCAATTCTAGATTTTACTCAATCATGATAAACATTAATCACAGGTTGTTCAGAAATATTTTCCTTATATGTCTTCTTTGGTAATGAGAAGTGAATCCATAATTGGGCCATTGATAGTTAAACATCTGACCCTGGGCTCAAACCCAGTCATGCATTCCAAACCTTGGTGTGCTTCTGGCATGGAATTCTCATAACCATATGTATTTGAGAAAGTATTTTTAATGAAATAATATTAACCTAGCTAATGGAAATTGTCTATATTCATTTCAAAGTCCAATATTTCACTCTTCACACTGACAATTGACATGTGTATGTTTCTTAAAGGTTAGTTATTTTTCTGGACTGATGAATATATTTACTTCATACCAACTCACAATGTGAATGTCACTTTTAAGGGAATTTTTTTCTCTACAGATAATAATGGGAAAGCATTTTTTAATACATTTCTTGTAATTGTAACTGAAGGTATTTTCTTGGTAACTCCATATCTTACTTGCCTACCATACAGCATATATCCTTTTAAAGGATACATCTCATGAAATATTCACTCTTTGTGATTTGTTTTTATGCATGCCTTCACAAATATTGAAATGGAGATAAAAAAATATCCTGTTTATTTAAATTCATCGCAATAACATTATATAGAAAATCCACTGTGGCTTTTCTATTCTATTCAACCATGTGAACACTTTCTGCTTATTTTCCTGGATCATGATACATTCATGAATATTTTAAAAGAGACATATTTCAGAACCGTTGGCAAGGCATAGCTGAGCCTGAATGGGGAATATTGGGAATGATTTGAAAAACTGGACCATAATAATTGTAGTAATGCATTGACTAGGGTTACACTGCAAATGTTCAACTAACTTTGAATGTGTTGAGACAGAGAGTGTCCAAGCATAATTTGTGAAATGGTTTGTATACAAAGAACAAGTTTGAATGGACATGGAAGTGGAACAGCAAGCATGAAATTTTTTGAAAATAACTGATGATGTGCTCTTAATAATTTTTGAACATCTCTTGAACGACTAATGTAGTTCATGTTCATATTCAGAATACAGAAATATACACTCGTGTCTTTTCCAAAAAAAGTAAACGATATTTTTTTCTTATTTCTTGCAGGAATCATTGTTATCACACCATGAATTCAAACCGTTTCTCACAGTTTTAGCTACAGCTTACTTATATACAGAAACATATATGTATGTAGGTATATAGTGACGTTCACTCAAGCAAATGAATTCATTTTGATTTCTTCTACCTATTCACCCGTACATTGAATCCATAAGTAAACTCATGTGTTTATGACTTCATTGGAATTCACCATGTCACTTTCCACATAGACATGTTAAGGTTGGAGTATGGAAATGTCAATCATCAAATCTGCATTTGTTTCTCAACAGAGACCAAATCATACTCATTTTTCACTGTCCTTAAATTTCCTTATGGGTATCATCTTCCATTACATATATTGTTACAATTGTAGAGCATAATAAATACATAACAAAACCTTAATGATATTAGACTTCTTATACAAACTTACGATTTTCTACTCTGTACTGAAAGGCGGAAAATTTCTTACTACACAAGTGTCCCATCCATCTAAATAATTTCCATGTGTAATTTAATCTGAGCAAGGATTCTAGTAGTTCTTTCCAAAACCTGTGGCAAGGAAAAACCAGGTTCTTGTGTGTACACAAAATATCATTCAAAATGTATTCTTTTGAGGAGGGAAATGCAAAATGTGAAGATGGTATGATTTTGTGAAGAAAACATATTTTTCAAGCAAGAGAATATTTATTTTCTGGAAATGTGTCAATATATTTCTAAAATGTTTCAAGAAGAGTGGACTGTAACTGTCGAGTATAACAAAAACACATTCATGGAACCATATTTGATGACTATCTTCATTTTCAAATTGTTTGTAATTTTGCTCCATATATATTTGCCCTCACATAGTTATAGTTGATTTGGCACTTTGGTCTATAACATTATTTTTTTTTATTGTGCAAATACTGTACAAAAGGGTTACAAATACATGGACAAGATAATGATTACATTTATTATCAAGCATTGTAGCTTCCTCCTTTTTTGCCCTTCCCATCCTTTCCCATCCTCCCCTCATCCCCGCCACTCAAACCTCCTCCCTTCACACAACAGTTGTAAAGTTTGTTTTCGACATAACGACTTGTACATCTCATTGTTGCAATGGGTCCAACAGTATCCCTATTTAAACAATTTTTTCCCTTCCCATCCACAAATTATAGCGACATCAAATACAGTGCAAGCAAGGGTTATATCATGGGGTGGGGGGACCTACAAAGCAACAAAGGAATTATCTTATAAATATGTTAGAAATAATCACATGAAAGAAAGAAAAACATTTGAATTCATATCTTAGGGTTCATTTCCCTAATACAACATTCTTGATGAAAATGCAATAGTCTGAAGCATAGGTTAGGAAGATCCACTTTATGAACAGTTGTTGGTTGGTTTCCTATGCAATATAGTTTCAATACAGTTGAATTACATGGGTACAGAGGAGGAAATTTAATATTTTTATTATTGGTGGTGAAATGGAAGAGTTTCTGTTTATGGGCATATGTGTGCCTAGTGTGTAATTCCAAATGTTTCTTGGTTTTCCTGAAGAAATAGTGAGGAGAAATGAATTCAATATTAATTTTTGAGGGATGGCTTGGAACCTGTCGACTCAGGGCAACTTGTGCCTTTTCTAGACTGTTCAGAATGAGAAGAGAACAGATCTATCAACACATGTCTGTATATAGACATCAAACCAATCTGCATACATATCCATGTGTAAACTTAGGAAATTTAAAATAAGTGTATCAATACTCTACTCTTCAATTCAACTTGTCAAGTTGATTTACAAAGTTATTATAAATATTTGCGTAAGCCAGTGGATCACTTTCTTGTCTTATGTTACCTATCTCTCATTTTCTTACATTTTATTGTTTCATGCAGGGAGCCGGGACAAACGCAATTACAAGATGGCACCCACGTCCTTTCTGCTTAGAGGTAAACAACTCCACATTAGGCAGTGCTTGGCGGGACTGCGGGTCCCTAGCTTTGCGCATGCGCCACCATTGTAAATCCTGAGCCAATCCCGTGGCACCTGGTGACAGTAGAAGGTTCAGCCAATCCTGAAGCGACCCGTGTTCCAAACCCTATATAAGCGGCTGCATTTCCTTGCTCGCTCTCTTGCGCTCAAGCTCTCCCTTCAACTAAAAGGCTCTCCAATAAAGTGTGATCTGAGAAGACTCCTGGTGTGGTGGTCGTTCTTCCTCGCTGGCCGAGAAGGCGTTCGCCGCAAGTGGTGCCAAAACCCGGGACCTGCGCAAGAGGTCGAACAGGAGCCAGAACTCAACACACGGAGTGGAGACGTCGGTAAGTATCCCTAGGTATGCTGTTTTCTACTATGGACTATTGGTTGTTTGCATTGCTGCTTCCTTTGTGGTTTGTCTTTCTGGTGGTTCTCTGTGACTGTCTGCGTTGTGGGGATGACTACAAAGAGGGGGTCTCAAGGAGACCCCTGTACCCTTTTTTGAAGGAATTTTTAAACCGGTTCTCAGCCCCACATGTGGAAGGGCAGGACCAACAATGCAGTGATACTGTGAGTGACTCAGAGGAAGAAATGTTAGAGGAGGAAGGAGAGCAGCTCCATCCAGCTGATAATGAAGACTTAGAAGAGGCTGCGGCTGAGTATGAGGCAGACAGATATGGGGGGCGGCGTCCCCAAACGATAAGAGTACCGCAGCAGCCAGAAAGGAGGAAAGGAGCTGGCCCTCACCCGTGGGCCCCTCCCCCACCGTACCCGCCGGCGAGGCGGAGTCACTTTATAAAAGGGAGCACATGGTTGCGGCTGGCGGCCGCATTTCCGGTTTTTGAAAATCCAATTACTAATGAAAGAAATTTTGAGCCGGTTTCCTACTCCCAGCTTAAGGATTTAGTTGAGGCAGTCCGGACTTATGGAGTGACAGCTAATTATACCATAGCCTTACTCCGAAGGCTGACTGTTAATGCCATGACGCCTACGGACTGGTTCGAGGTGGCCCGCACCTGCCTTAACCACG
Source organism: Dipodomys spectabilis (assembly GCF_019054845.1). Lineage (NCBI taxonomy): Eukaryota > Metazoa > Chordata > Mammalia > Rodentia > Heteromyidae > Dipodomys > Dipodomys spectabilis. The sequence continues at coordinate 5,287,045 of NW_024871210.1, read as the reverse complement.
GGCAATTTCTTGATTTTCGATCTATTGTTCATGACAAGGCTCAAGCTCAATACAGACAAAACGTCCATGATGGGCATCCTGATTGGACTGTAGACATGCTTCTTGGGCAGGGACCCTTTGCCGTGGATCAACTAGGGTACCCCTTTGAAGTGTACCAGCAAGTGAATACCCTTTTTTACAAATCCTGGCGAGCTCTTCCAAACAAGGGGGAGATGGCGGGCAATTTAACAAAAATCACTCAGGCCCCTAATGAACCATTTTCCGACTTTGTTGCTCGCATGCTGGAGACAGCTGAGCGGGTGTTAGGAAATTTGGAGACAGCCATGCCATTTGTGCAACAAATCATTTTTGAACAAAGTACTCAGGAATGTCAGAGGGCAATTACCCCAGTTAGAGCTCAAAGCCTGGAAGCTTGGATAAAAGCCTGTAGAGAGGTGGGTGGCCCTCTGACCAATGCGGGGCTGGCGGCTGCTGTTTTGTCAGCTGCCAGGGCCGCAAAAGATAATAAGGGAAAAGGATGTTTTCGGTGTGGTCAGTTGGGACATGTTAAATGACAGTGCCCTCAAAATGGTGGTCCTGCACAAAACACGCCCAGGCTGCTAAGGACTCCAGGGGTGTGTCCTCGTTGTAAAAAGGGGAAGCATTGGGCCAACGAATGTAGGTCAGTCAGGGACATTGATGGACATCTTATCCCAAAAATCATTTCAAACACTCATTCGGAACCAGAGCCAAAAAACAGGAAAAGGGGCCCTCGTCCCCAGGGCCCGAAAATTTATGGGGCATTTCAGACTCCGGTTCCCGAACAACCCCCACAACAACCCTCCAACCAAAGAGAGCAACCTCAGGCTCCGCAGGGTTGGACCTCTGTGCCACCTCCGGACTGGTATTAACCCAACAGATGGGAGTTCAGATTGTGGAGACGGACATGACAGGACCCCTGGATAAGGACACTGTAGGAATAGTTCTAGGACGCTCCTCCTCTACTATGAGGGGGCTAATAATTTACCCAGGGGTAATTGACCCGGACTATACGGGAACCACTAAGGTCCTCTGTCATGTCCCCCGCGGGGTAGTGTCTATTTCCCCCGGAGACAGAATTGCACAACTTCTGGTTTTGCCTTCCTTGCACGGCAACTTCCCTGCTAAGGAGATAAAGAGAGGTGATGGAGGGTTAGGCTCCACTGGAGTCGACCTTACATGTCTGTCCTTAGCTTTGGACCAAAGGACCATGTTAACTCTTCAAGTGGAAGGAAAAAGATTTGAGGGACTGGTGGATTCAGGGGCAGATAGAAGCATCATCCGAAGAGGGGAGTGGCCAAAGCGATGGCCAACTCAAAAATCCTCCCAAACCTTGCAAGGGCTGGGCTATGCTGAGGCCCCACAGTTAAGTGCAAAAGAATTGACTTGGAGAACAGACGAAGGCCAGATCGGGAGGATGCAACCCTTTGTGGTTGACGTCCCCGTTAACCTTTGGGGAAGAGATGTACAGCAACAGCTAAAGTTAACCTTGACTAATGATTATTCCGAGGCCAGTCAAAACATGATAAAACAACAAGGATTTGTTCCAGCCCTGGGGCTTGGGCGATGTCTCCAAGGATGCAAGGAGCCAATAGAGCCACTTCCTAAGCAGGATAGAAAGGGTTTGGGTTTTTCTTAGGGGCCCCTGAAAACAAAGCTTCCACTAAAGGTGTGGTGCCCATACCTTGGTTATCCCAAAAGGCGGTGTGGATTCCTCAGTGGCCCCTCTCTCAAGAAAAGTTGGAAGCAGCACAAACCCTTGTTCAGGAACAGCTACAGTTGGGGCATGTTGAACCTTCCGTGTCATCCTGGAACACCCCAATTTTTGTAATAAAAAAGGCCTCTGGAAAATGGAGACTGCTACATGACCTTCGAGCAGTAAATGCTCAGATGCAGATCATGGGACCGGTGCAAAGGGGGCTCCCCCTGCTTTCGGCATTACCTAAAGAATGGCCTATTTTAGCCTTAGATATTAAGGATTGTTTTTTCTCCATACCACTCCATAAAAAGGACAGGGAGTGCTTTGCTTTTACTTTACCTTCAGTTAATCATGAAACTCCGGATGCTCGCTACCAGTGGAAGGTTCTCCCTCAGGGGATGGCTAATAGCCCAACAATTTGTCAATTGTTTGTAGGAGCTGTGTTGGCCCCTGTTAGAAAAAACTTTCCAAAGGTACGGATTATCCATTATATGGATGATATCTTGTTGGCTGCTCCTTCAAAAGAGACTCTTCATAGAGTGTTTGGGCAGATAACGGAGACCTTAGCTGAGAAGGGATTGATAATTGCCCCTGAAAAGGTTCAACAGACTAGTGTTGTTCAATTTCTGGGAACCATTGTTTCTCCCAATGAGATTAAGCCGCAAAAGCTCTTTATTCGAACTGATCACCTTAAAACACTTAATGATTTTCAGCAATTGGCAGGAGACATTAATTGGATAAGGGGATTTCTTAATCTCCCTCGGTCAGAGTTGTTACCTTTGTTTGCCATTTTGGAGGGTGACCCTGAAGTCACCTCCTCTAGGTCCCTGACACCTTTAGCACTAAATTCCCTACAAAAGGTTGAGGCAGCTTTGTCTAGGGCTCAACTTTCACGGGTTGATTTAAAATTACCTATCGATTTATGTATATTAAAAACGAAAAATTATCCCACGGGGGTTCTTTGGCAAAATGGCCCCTTGTGGTGGCTTCATGGCAACTCGGTGGGAGCAAAGACAGTCCAATATTTTCCTGAATTAGTGGCTAAACAAGCACTTTTGGGCATAAAGTATTGTTTGATGCACTTTGCAAAGATCCCAGATAAATTAATCATTCCATATACCCGTGAGCAAGTTGAGATTTTGGCCGCTACAGTGGATATGTGGGCGATTCTTGTTTGCTCATTCCCCAATATTATTGATAATCATTATCCTAAACATCCTTTGCTTGCCATAGTTAAAAAAGATTTAATATATTTTCCTGTTGTTACTTTAAAGAAACCCTTGGCTGATGCTTTAACCATTTTTACGGATGGATCAAAATCTGGACAAGGTGCCTTCCTTGTTCAAGGACGCCGACAGCCGGTGGTCTTTAATTTTCGGCCAAACGTCCCACAGGCTGTTGAATGTTTAATTGTGCTTGAAGTTTTTAAAAGATTTGATCAACCTATTAATTTATTTTCTGATTCACTATATGTAGTAAATGCTGTTGCTTCCCTTGAAGTTGCTGCTTCAATTAAACAGGCCAGTACAATTTCTAATGTTTTGCTACAGATTCAATCCCTTATTTTAGACAGAAAACACCCTTTTTATATTGGACATATTCGTGCTCACTCTATGTTGCCGGGCCCAATGGCAAAGTGTAATGACTTAGTGGATCAAGCAACTCGGGCTGTGGCTCTGGTCACTGCTGATCCTGTAAAATTGGCAGAGGATTTTCATAGGTTGTATCATGTGCCTGCAAATACCCTTAGGAAAAGATATAATTTGCCCAGACATGTAGCTAGGAAAATTGTTAAAGCCTGTAAATCTTGTGTTACCTTTCTTCATCCTCCCCATGTGGGGGTAAACCCCAGGGGGTTGAGACCAAACGCCTTGTGGCAAATGGATGTTACTCATTTGACAGAATTCGGAAAGTTAAAATATTTACATGTGTCTGTGGACACCTTTTCTGGTGTCATTCATGCCACACCTTTGGCAGGAGAAAAGGTGTCTCACGTTAAAATACACTGCTTGGAAGCTTGGGCAGCTTGGGGAAAGCCCCTTAGACTTAAGACAGATAATGGCCCTGCTTATACTTCCCAGGGTTTTCGTGCCTTTTGTGCACAACTGCAAGTTGCCCACACTACCGGGTTGCCTTATAATCCTCAAGGACAAGGTATAGTGGAAAGAGCCAATAGAAGCATAAAAGAAATGCTTCAAAAACAAAAAGGGGGAATTGCTGAGTCAGCGTCCCCCAGGGAAAGACTTTCCCTTGCGCTCTTTACCCTCAATTTTTTTAATTTTAAATGATAAAGACCAGTCTGCAGCAGACCGGCATGTGACAAGAGACTCTACAGACAATGAAGACATGGTTATGTGGAAGGATGTCATTGATAACAAATGGTATGGACCGGATCCGGCTATTACGAGATCCAGGGGAGCTGTTTGTGTTTTTCCACAGGATCAAGAAACACCACATTGGGTCCCAACTCGGCTAACAAGATTGGTCAAGGAAACTCAGGACGAAAAACAGGATGATCAAGAAGGCGTTGAGCGTGATAATATTATTGATGGTCAAGGAGAGCTACGATGGGGGATCCTATCGATGTTCCCGAGGCCGATGCCAGTTAGGCATGATGCCCGCCTTTTTGTGGATTGCCATTGTGACTGTCAATTCCACGTGAATGGATCCCGGATTTGTGGAGGGGCTCCAGTCCTGGATTTCCTCCACTGTTTCCTGGTTCAAGGAATGGGTGGGGGTGGGGTTTATTTTTAGCTTGCTGCTTGGGCGGATGCGTGGTCTGCCTATGGTTGGTCTGTCGCCTTCGAGCCCAAACCAGTAGGGACAAAGTTGTTATTTCGCAAGCATTAGCCGCCTTGGAGAGTGGATCCTCACCCCAAATTTGGCTGTCGGCCCTGAGAGGTCATTAAGCCTTATCATTTCGCATAGCCCTAGCACCCCGAGGGATCTGGGGATCCCATTGCACCGGGACGGGTATGTGACTGATAACTTGGAACAGGGTGCAAGGCAAGTGCACTGCACTTGAGAAGAATTTTCCTCTCAAGAAGAGCACGTTGGGCTGCAAGTGGGTTGATGCTCAAGATCCCACCTCTGCAAAAAAGGCATCGGACGGGCCTGGTCGTCACTGGGGAAGGCGCCCCCCAAGCGAAGGCCAGTGCAAGGTCCTCTCTTTGAGACAGAGGCCCGACCTCTACTCTTACCTGTTACCAAAACAAAAGGGGAACTGCAGGGAGCCGGGACAAACGCCATTACAAGATGGCGCCCACTTCCTTTCTGCTTAGAGGTAAACAACTCCACATTAGGCAGTGCTTGGCGGGACTGCAGGTCCCTAGCTTTGCGCATGCGCCACCATTGTAAATCCTGAGCCAATCCCGTGGCACCTGGTGACAGTAGAAGGTTCAGCCAATCCTGAAGCGACCCGTGTTCCAAACCCTATATAAGCGGCTGCATTTCCTTGCTCGCTCTCTTGCGCTCAAGCTCTCCCTTCAACTAAAAGGCTCTCCAATAAAGTGTGATCTGAGAAGACTCCTGGTGTGGTGGTCGTTCTTCCTCGCTGGCCGAGAAGGAGTTCGCCGCAGTTTCAAATATCCTTTGACCCAGCAGTAAATGACATTTCCAAGATATTATCTTGTGAGGAATGTTGTGGCACTTTCCTCCATCTCAATATGTTGCTATGCCCCTTCTTTGTTCTATTCAGATTAAAGTTTATACAATCCACAGGCTACCAAAATCAAATATAATGACAAGGGAGAATCCCTATAAAAAAGAATACAAAGTAAGAAAAAAAGAAATAGTTTTTCATCATATATTAAAAAAATAACAATGATAAACCTCTTGTTTCAGTATGTTGGTGTTCATTTTGCTTACCCTAATTTTGTTGTTCATATATCATAGGAATTAAGCTCTTTCCGTACTCTTCTGGGATGAAACATGACATATAACAATGAATACAAAAAGAGAAACCAGGGTACCTATATTTCAAATGTCACTTCTAAAGAAAAAATTATGGTCCTTCACAAGGAAACAGGATTAATGCAGAAAAATTAAAAAGAAATAATAAATAATAAGTTTTTGTAATACTGTTCAAAGGCCTATAAAAACTTAAAAGTTATATCACCCTGCATCAGATCAATTCCAAATGAATCAAAGATGTCGAGGTAATGGAAAATATTGTGAATGAAAGGAATACAGAAATACTAGGGCTCATTAGAAGAGGTTGCAACGTTCTGATTACGGAGGAATAAATACATTAAGTCAAAGAAAAGCGAGACAAAATTGATTGAACCTGCAGAGCTACTTCATGACCAAGGACATATCTAGAAAGGTATATAAAGCCAGAAGACTGGGAGAAGATCTTCAGAAGCCAAGAAATAGAAAATGGTCTTAGAGCTGAAATATAATGAAAATTCAACCAGCCAAAGCTCCCTCCCTCCTAAAAAAATCCAATTGATAATGACCCTCTATGGCAAGAAGTGTAAATGTTTAAAGAGAGATTTCAGTGATGGGGAATTGAGAATGACTAAAAGAACTATGAAGAAGTGCTCAACAATGCAAATCAAGTCAACATTGAGATGGCAACGCATTCCATTATAATGTAAAAGTTACGTTAATTCCTATATTATTTACCATAGGGAAAATAAGGAATCACCCCAGATGCCTGAGTGTCGATAAGGGATCAAGAAAAGGTGGCATATATACACAATGGAATTCGATTTTCCACTAGAGAGAATGGCACAGTCCCATTTGTAAGGAAATGGAAAGAGTTAAACAAAACAGAACAAAACAAAACAAAAACTGTGAATTGAAGGAGTGCAGACCCAAACAAACCTATCGTCCATGGTTCTCTTATTTGTAAAATCTGGCATATGTCCATTTTGGTCCTAAAGGAGGATCACAATAGCTTAATAATAATATACTTAACACTATAGAAGCTTAGGCTAAGCAAAATGAATTCTAGATACAAAATAAATTGGTTTTTCTTTCTTGATTTTTTAAAAAAGAATCTGTGGAGCTGTTTCTTTTTAGTTGCATTTTTTTTCCTTTACTTTCCTATGTTTTATACAATGCTGTCATTGTATTTGGTTTTGGTACACTGTGTATTACATTTAAGTTAATCAGAATTAGGCAAGGGAAAGGGAATGTCAAAATATGAGACAAAGGAAAGAGAAACAAATTAAGAACAATCCCAGCAAAATAATATCTTGTAAATACACATTACATCTAGTGGGGAAAAAAATGGAGATTTTATGCTGAAGAACAGTGTAGGAAAAATAAAGTAAGAACATGTAATGAGAAAAGTACTTATTCACTGTCTTACATATGTAAGCTATTCCCTCTGTACATCACCTTGACAAGATGCTATTTAAAAAACAGTATTGATATATACACCACAATTTTCATCAATTTACACATAGAAACTTGTCGATGGGTTTGTAGTACATACACATACTTGTGAAAATAGTTGTTCTCTTGACTTTCCTAAAACATAGAAAATATACAGGTTTCCCTGTCACCAGGTTGCAAGGCAAAGTTGACAAATGAATGTTGAAATCATTTTTGTTCAAATATTTCTGTACGAATCCCAATACTCATTTGAAGTTGCAAACCCGGAGAAATCCTGAGGCTCAAATATGCTCAGATCAGAAACCCTTACAATTTCGCATCTATCATAAATGTGAGCAAGATTCTCACATGTGAAATTTCCTCATCTACAGTCAAATATTTCAACTTTTTTGATTACATAGGAATCGTAACTACTAATAAATATTTTTTGGCCAGAGAGATCTTCCTAAAATATATTTCAAAGTCTATTCCATTTATCAGTAGGAATGCTGTGGACCAGGAATGTCAAACGAACCATAACACTGTTGTGGTTGGCCCATAAATATGAGGGACAAATTACGCACAAGTTGAAAGCAAACATTCATTTGATATGGTTTTGTGAACTGGTCTTGAATTATAATCCAAAGTTACGGATTAATCTTTCTTCAAAAGATTATAAATGTACCAGAAAATTCTCAAATTACACACGTATTCTTATCTGATAAATCACAGATTCTCTGTACAAAATATGGTATCTTCAAAAAGTACACATTGCCCCCGCCAAAACCAAAACATAATTTGGTTGGTATTGTATGTACACCTGCAAGAAACTTTTTCCCTGCTACAAGCAATGGGAAGAAGTCACAGAATTCTGCAAATTACATAACACATGAAAAATATCGAGAAGATTTAGAATATTGTGACTTGTGAGAAACATTGCAAAATTAGATGGTTTAACAAACCCATAAACTTTCCCTACCCATTCTTGTGTTTAGAACACAGAAGTTGATCTGAAATTTTTAAAAGGGACCAAATATAAGTATACTCTTCTTATATTTTTATTATATTCTACAGCAATAATTAGTGAAATGGAACAAATTATTCCAAGAAAAACATAAATATTGTGATGGTTCCACTTACATTTAGAATTTAGGAAACAGTACTTTCCTCAGTTATCTTTCTTCACCCAACAACCTGGGAATGCTAAGTAATGAGCACTTCGCTATGTCCAATGTGTCCCTGAAAGATGTGCTTTTGTCTTCTATGCCCTTCAATTCCACATTTTGTTTCATTGACTGTTCTGGCATTAGGCACAATTATTCATTATGTAAAATAGTCAAGATACTTAACTCCCCCAAAATCAGAAAAAAATCTGATTCTTTTCTATTTGCCTTGAAATGTTTCTATAACACTTGTCCCTGTCATTGCAGGACAAAACAGTCATATAACTTTTGCATTCTCTGGAGAGACATAATTCCAAATCCCTTGCTGGTGTCTCACTATTATCAAATATTCCATTGTACATTGGTTCATATCTGCTGTCAGTAAGTCGTTCAAGGAAAATTGTTGATGGTACATAGCACACTAGTAAGAATTAAGGAATATGAAGGAAATGGCTATTAATATCACACATTCTGCTGATTGGAAACCCCCTTTGTAAAATGTGTGATTCTTTTTGAAGGAAAATTTTGAATAGAATGATTCTGAACTTTGTAATTTTGCAAAGCTCTGTAAAATTCTTTCAAAAAATGCCATCTCAACATAAGGCAGTTAGTATTTTGAGGCACTTCTGCCAAACAGTAAGTTTGTAGACCTTCAGTGTTACACAGAAATATTGTGAATGTTTCTTCCTTTTTTTGTTTGTGGTGGAGTTTGTACTCTGGGCTTGGGCTTGTTCCCTGAACATTGCAGCTCAAAGCTTGAGCTCTGCCACTTGAAAGAGACTGCCATTTTTGGTTTTCTAGTGGTTATTTGGAGACAAAATTCACACTGACATTCCGGCCCAAACTGGCTTTGAAACTCCTACCTCAGGATTTTTCCTTTTACTCTCACTTCTAAACATTACTCATATTCAGAGATTTTCTGAATATCAGTTGTTGTCTTCCTACAAGTTCATTCTCTTGTCATATTCTCTAGTTTTGATTGAAATGCCAGGATACTACACAATGAATTGCAATATTGTTCTTATCACATAATTGTAGAACTGCTCTCTAAATTTCTGGCCAATATTCCATTAAGTCTCCTAATTTAAAACTTTGTCTTTGCTAGGAAACTTTTAGGATTGTTTCCTAACAGTTAATAATAGCACAAGATAAGTATCAAAGTATACATTAAAAAAATGAATTATCCAGGCACAGAAACTATATAACTATACATTTTCAGTAGCTTCCTGGGAATTTTTCCTCATAATTCAACCTGTGATCCACAAAGTAGAAATGCTCTACGAAATTTTATTAAAAATTTAGGGAAAAAGAAATCGTTTAAATAGGGATACAGGTGGATTCATTTTAACAATGAGATGTACAAGTCATTATGTAGAAAACGAACTTTACAACATTGTTTGGGGGGGAAGCGAATTGGGTGGATGGGAGTGGGGGGGGATGCGAAGGGATGGGAAGGGGGAAAATAAAAGCAAGTGTCTACAATGCTTGATAAGAAATGTACTCATTATCTTGCCCATGTAATGGTAACCCCTCTGTACAGTCTTTTGAAAATAAAAAATAAAGGAAAGTTTTTTATTAAATTCATCTGAATAGTTCTGAGAATTGGGCTGGTTATCCTCCATATGCTATGCACCAAGTTATAGTACAGAATTAATTCCAGAAACATTCCTAACATTTAAGTTAAAAATATTTATTAAATAAATATTGAGAAATATTTTTATCAAAAAGAGGACTTCAAATGAATTTAGTAGTTATCCAGTCGTTTTATATCTGAGATAACATTTCTATTTTTTCACATCAACTTAGTTTCTAAACAGATACCTGGGGGAGACATTGCAATGCCTTTGATTTGAATGAAACAGGAAAGTATTTGAATATATTCTGCAATAATGAGTTCTACCTAGCTTGTAGCGACTCTGGAGAGAGGAATCCAGAAGGCATGCATATTTCCTTAAAGTCATGTGGAAAATTAAAAAATAATGTATCTCATCTGAACGAGTAATGAAGAATAATCAATCAGGGTTGATACTGATTAAGGACTCACAATTAATAATTTATGAGAAAAAAAATTCACCATCAATAACCAAATGTCAGTGACAATTCTGAAAAAGGGAGCATGTTTCATGAATAAACACCTTTTGAGAAACGACTTCCAAAATAATCTTGTATAAACTAATTTGGAAAATGAGTGTCATTTTACATTACCTGTACTATGTTTTGAATTGCGTTATTTATTCATTTAATTAATTTTCTGCCTGGAAGGGTAAAGTGATTAAGTGGATGTCCTCCAGTTTAGGTGCTCTGGGAGAACAAACACACTGTTCAGATGACATCCATAGGATCTACATTTTATGCAGTTAATAGTAATTATACTCACACATTCTATCTTTAATATATGTAAGATGCACAGCTGACCTAACAAGAACAACACTGTATGTCTGGCTATAAAATCACAAGTTCTGCTTCTTTTCAGATGAAGGTTGATTTACTTGTAAAAATTTATTCAAAATTGTAATAGTTGTTCAATTTGAGACAGCACTCCATCTGCTGAATCTGAAATACTCTCCATTTTCTCTTTGAATTTCCTGGAGAGAAAATCCCCAAAGGCAGTTTGCTAAGGAAATATGATTTCCCAATTGTAAATTTAGACAAAACCTTTTAATGTGACCTAATGATAATTCAAATATTTTAACCTCATTCTGATAATAATTGTCAGCTCAAATTATAGTTCTTTTAGGAGGAAAGTATACAATAGTCAAGATATTTGTGTAAAGAGAACATGTGAAAATATAGTAGCCAAATGAATACTTTCCATTTTTTTCCCATAAAGTATTGATTTGTTTCTTTGTGTCGAACTATGTTAATGTGTGTGTACTGATCACTTGCTATGTTCTTCTTAGTTTCTTCCTATAATTTTCTCTTATACATGTTTCTGAAGTATTTGATTTGATCTGGCCCAATCTTGTTTCAACTTATGCCTCCTCAGTTGCAAAAACAAAATTTTTCTTACATTATTTAGGGAAGCAGAGATATTCTCATGCCTTCAATAGGATTAACCCATACACAAATATGTACAATATGGCACCTTGAAATAATATTTAAAATAAAACCTTTTTTATGTTTCCTGCCTAAAATTCTCTCTTATCACTCATTTAGGATAACCACTATGTTCTCTAACATTTACAGGATTTAAAAAATATAGATGTTCCCTTTCAGTACAGGTCTGAAGATACAGATATGTGAAAACTAATTTTAAGCAGGATTCAGTCTTTAGAAACTCCTCACATTGTGCTGTTGTGCAATATTGACGTTTAACATTCATAAATTTATGAAAATATAATTATTTTACATGATTCTATAGCTTTCCCTATTATCACTACATACTGTGACTGTTACTACTTTACAAACAGTGCACAATTCTTATGGGAAACAAAGCGATTCTCAGTTTAAATATAGGGCAGAATTGTGCATGGCATGCCTTTTGTAATTATATTGAAGATTTTTTTAATCATATCACTTCATAATTTTTTGTAAGTTGATACAATTCTTAAATCAATTCTTACTTTTTTCATCACAGAATATACATAGCTTCACGTTGTGTTGTGCAAGAGTTTTTTTTAAATTTTTTTGGGGGGCAGGGGATTATGTGGCCTGAACCCTGGGTCTGAGCACTGTCCTTCAAATCTATAGTTCAAGACTAGTGCTCTACCACTTCAGCCACAGAACCACTTCTGACTTTTTCTTGTTATTTGGTGCTGCGCAATTGAACCCATGACCTCATACATGCAAGGCATGCAATTCAGCCAACCTCCCAGCCTCAGACAAGTGCTATTTTCAGAATTTTGGATCTATAGCAATCCCCATGAGTAGATGTGCCAGTTATTTCCTGCTTACAGAAAGTATTTTAAGGTCTTTTGCACGAAAACATATTAATTTTTTATTGTTACAAGTGAATAGTATTCTCCAATTCAGGAATTATTTTTTAACACCAAATAAATCTTTTTTTTTTTTGCTTTTTAAATACAGGAGAGTCATTTATTGCAAGCTCGAGCTTAGTCTCCCAACCTTCACGGATGCAGCGGGTCAGAGTTGAGAGCCCCAACTTATGGGGTGGCAAGGTTTTTATCACAAGTAAAGCAAGGGCGGGGGCCCCCAACTTAGCAGTTACATCATTGGCTAACAAATGGTTAGCTAAGGGTTTGTATGTTTTGGCACATTCTTATCGGTTAGTACAATTGGTTATTATTTACGAATTTTAGCAGACATTTAGTCAGCGTTTTATAACAGTCTTGTAACAGTCTCATTAGATAGGGCAGCGAGTAAACCACAAAAAAATATGCTGACCATGCAACAATTGGGGTCTCAGGGTCTCAGTCTCTGGGGACTTTCCACCTTCTCACTCATTGGCTGTTGCTAGGGGAACTTATCAGGTAGGGTGCAGGTGGGACATCTGTGATCATTTCGGAGACCTAAGCTCATATGCTGGAAATAGGCCATCTCTCACATTAAACCTTTTATGCACAAAATGGTGATTGTCTTGGTGGGTTCTACATACCCCCCTTTTCTTGAAATTAGATGGGGGATCCAATCATGGACCCCTAATATTAAGTTCTATGTTAACTTTATCAATGGGTGTATGTTCAGGATTGTCTTAATGCCTTTGTATCAGAGCACCAAATAAATCTTTACACAATTTTATATTTTACAGAAATTTCAAATGGATTTAAATGCCCCAAACACAGGAATTCCCACTGACATTTGTACTAGAACTTGTAAGAAAACTTTTAGCAAGAATAGACTACTCCCATGGTTTTTACAGAATCATTCTATCATAGGTGATCACTGAGTAAATTGTTTAATGTAGAGTGAGGTTTTGGATTTTAGTATTTACTCATATTGCTGAAGGAACTTCCAAGAGAGAAGACATGCTGAATATTTTAAGAATGTGATTTGTCAAAAACTATTGAAACTAGCAACGTGAAAATGTATATTATGTTGATATGGTGAGATTCATAAATTTTAGGAAAAAATTCCACATCCTGTTACAACAGTTGTCAAGTTACACCTCCACCCGCACAAACCAACAAAAATATGATACATAAAACTAAATTGCTGAGAATTTCATTTAGCCAAGTACAAATCCCTCTTTTAACACTAACTGTAAGTTACATCATTTCCTTGTTATTTAATGAATTACTACTTATAATTAAATTGATAAACTTTACCTTCTTTTGGCTGGACATTGCACTATAATAAAAGTGTGTGTTTATATTGTTGTGTTTCCTTTTTCTTCTTTTTGTTTAGGACGCTTTCATTTGTGTGCTTCTAATTTCATGATGCTTGTCTTCTTATTTCAAAGCAGAATATATTTGACAAGAATTTTTTGGGAGTAGTCATTCTGAATATCAATAAACATGAAGTAAACGTTATAATTCACTTCAGTTTAATTGATTTTCAATTTTCTGCTAAATCAATAGAATTCCACCCTTGAGAATAGAAAAAAAAAAGATGATCATTCCTTAATACACTTTGTTCAACGTAGCATTTACGGAATAATGCAGTCTAATATCAACTGGTATATTCTCTTAAATCCTGGTCATATTTTCTGTACCTGTCAGGAAGGCTATTTTCCTTTGAGAACTCAAAAAGAACAAAAATCTCACAATGCAAACATTGTCATATGTGATAGTGCTACCTCTACGAAATAGAGTAATAGGGAATTTGGATGCCATAAATACTTCATTTTTGCTTTGTGTTAGTATTTTTTGTTCTTTTTTAAAAATGTTGTGAAAAGATGGTATAGAGCAGAGTTACATTTATGTCACTAATGGGTGTATTTCTTGTGGGGCATTGTTATCCATCCTTTTTTTTTTCCACTAACATTTCCCTCCTCCATCTCCAATACTCTTTTTCCATCACAATGTGGTAAATTTCATTTCCAATGCAGTGTCCTGTGAGTATCATTATTTGAATGGATCATATTTTGTTCTTGTTTCAATATTTTAATTTTCTCCTTCTCCTTGCAAATTTCACCAATTTATATAGGAAATAGGCACCAAAATCAAATGCAGTGACAGGAATATACCAATGGAGAAAGAACATACAGTAGAAACAACAACAAAATTCATGTAATACATTAAAATCAAGAAAAACAAAGAAAAACAACTTCTGTCCATATCTTTTTTTATTTCATGTAACATAGTTTTCTATAGTATTACAATAATTATATACATCTATCTATCTATCTATCTATCTGTCTATCTATCTATCTATCTATCTATCTATCTATCTGTCTGTCTGTCTGTCTGTCTGTCTGTCTGTCTGTCTGTCTGTCTGTCTATCTATCTATCTATCTATCTATCTATCTATCTATCTATCTATTTAGCTATCTATCTATCTACCTACCTACCTACCTACCTATCTTTTTATCTATCTATCTATTTCTCTCTATCTACCTATCTATCTATAATCTATCAATCTGATACACTTTCTGCTCATCTGATATCATATACATATGCCAATGATTACAAATGATCCATTTGTGTTGAACATTTGGAACGGACAATCCTAATAAGTATCAACACAAGAGACTCTAACGGGATTCTATAAATTCCTATAGCAATCACATCTAGAAGAGATAAAACTGTTCTTGAGATATATTCAGTAGATACTGCTCAGGTATAGTGAGATAAAATCATTACCTGTCCACTTACAACTAAAAATTTTGTTGATGTTTGCAAAATCATATTTCACCGTATTTTCATTAATTTTGTTACACATTTTTCCTGTCCTATTTAGATGATTAAAATTGGAGACCTGGACTTGGTGTTCAAGACCTAAAGGGACACAAACAGTCTTTGATTAATGGATTATAGTCTGATATGAAATGTGGACAATATAATTATTGGCAGGAATTGAAATCCAATGATCTATATTAAACTTTCAATGTGTCATTTCAAATACACTTCGTTTTGATTAATTTCAGAAGATAGTTATGAGGGCCAATACTTAGAGATTTCCTGTACTCTAGTAATAAATACATAAAGAAGGAATGGAATTTCCTTTTTGAACATTAACAAAATAAGCCAACAAACAAAATGCATGAAATATGGAAAAGGAAGTAAGTCAAGGAAAACCTCTCTTTCTATGTCTTTCATAGAGCAAATGGGAAAATGAATATTATATATCATTTTCTTGAGATCAATGCATTCTTGGTTTTTCAAAATGTTACTTCATGAGAATTTTAGAAAAAATGCTATTGATCATATTTTTTCTTACTTGTCAACGAAAAATTACAGCCTTCAAATATACAATTAGGATAAACGCTAAAACACTATTGTCTGCACATTTTGAAAGTACTGATGTGCCAGAAGCACATGCTACCCAAATTCATGCCAATTTTAACAATTTTGCACATGAGTTGAAACACTAATTACTAATTGTTTCCCACATAATGTATTTCACTTTTCATACAAACCGGTGTTATGATTACCTTTTTTCTGAAATTACAAATTGTTTTCAAAAAGTATTGCCCATGAATAAATAATACTGTGGAACTATTCCTGTTGCTAATTTGACTGGTTCTTCAAAGCTTATTTTATGAATTTTTACCTTGTGATAGAAACAGGAATTGTGTAGTTAGGGTACAGGTTAGATACGTGAATACGGACGATAATCATCACATATGCTGATTTTGAAAACAGGTGTTTCTGGTGATGTGCATATTTAGTCATTAGTACTTTTCCTATTGAATAATATAAAATATTGGATGGAATCTTTGCAGAAAAATTTAACATGAGTACAATTGTTGAGCTTGTTTCAAAACTAATACTTACTTGAATCCTGGAAAAGAGAGTTTATGGGTTACCCTAAGCAATTTCTATTCCTATTGGATTGTGTAGAGACTATAGAAAGACCAAGGAATCAACATAAGCAGAAACGTTTTACAATGCATATTAAAAAGGAAAAATGTGAGAATATATACATAGATTGCCTATATCTGCCCTTCCAGACAGTGACCAACATAAGTCAAGAAACATTCATTTTTATAAATTTATACACGTTTCTCTAACTGTTCATGTCAGGAAAATGGAAGCCTGTTTGTGGTGAGCAAAGCATTTTTTAATATTCACATTTTCTTATTCTGTATTTGGTTGTTGTCTAGGTTCAAAACACCTGGACAAAGTAATTAAAGCCAGAATAGTCATTGAAACTTGGATGAACTCCTCAATTTCAGAAGTAACATGATTTCTCTGTCATCAAAAATTCATAGATGTTTAACTCAGAAGATTTATTTGTGACAAACCATTTTTGAATAGTTTTTCAGTTTGGTCCATGACATTTCAACTCCAATAGTGCCATGAAGTAAAGCGTTCATTGGATCATTTTCTTTGTTACTTATCGTGTGTGCACCTTTTGCTCGATTACTGTTAGAACAAATTGCAAATATTCATGAATCCTTGAATGCCATTCACTAGAATACAACTTCAGTGATTTTTTGTTTTTTGGTTCTTCATGAGACACTCTCCTATCAAATATTTTCCCAACATATACAATGTGCATGAATTATTAGTAATTGTATCTATCAGTAGACTCCTTTAATGAAGAAACCAGTGGAAGCCTACTCCATCTGTGAAATGTGCTTAGTGATTTCAAATGTAGTCTAATTTTATCTCTATTACTTCCATTGTAGTTGGGGTTAACCAAAGTATCTTGTATGCAGTAGCTTACAATGCAGTAGCATACACAACAGAGATAGTGAAAATGGGACTGACTACTTAGAAGGAATTAGAATGAGGATCAAATTGCAGGCTGCTCAATAACAGGGAGAAATCAACTACTGATTAATTACTGAATTTCAATACAGTTGAAATGAATTCTACTGCAATGAAGAATATAAGATGTTGGATGTTGTCCTAGACTTTGAATTAATTGTCAGAAACCCATGTTGGGCTGGAAGTCCAGAGATCCTGATTCTTATATGAGCTTGATTTGCCCTAACAAGAATGATGAACACATGCACAATGAACATAAAACCTCCTCTTTACTCCTGAGAAGCCTTCTTAAGGGAATCGTTTCTATCTACTTCAGAGAGGGTTCCTGCCCTGCTTCATCAGATATCAAGCACTCCTATACCATCCTTTATCAGATCCTAAGTTTTCATGTTTTTGTTTTTGGTCAGGGATTTGGCCTGACTTTCCATTTAAAGACAAATAATGGTTTTTAATAGTTTTCTCCCTTTGCGGTTTTGTTAGAATTGTCTCAAACCCTGTTCCATTGTTTGACACATAGCAATATTGAAATTCTTCAGTTCCTCAGGTTCACCAAAGAGCAATTCCAAACAGGGAGATTTGACAATCCACATTATCCGTTCCTTATATTTTAATAACAACTACTTATATTTGCAGTACTTTGTTCAGATACACTAGATATTTAATGAAGGAATGTGCCACTGAGTAATACATACTAGAAATTTGTTTAAGTCTCTCTACTCCCAAAGTCCCCTGAATATGACTACAAAATATTGGGTAGGAGGTTTTTTAAAAAATTACTTGGTATTTATGAAAACTATGGGTAGTGAATCTGCCTAATACTAGAATAGTGACAAATACAATGAACCGCCTTCTATATGTCTTCTATATGTCATTACACATGATGATTTCAATTTTTAGAACTTTGAATATACTATTTTTAATAATACACAATTCAATTTCATGTTTTCTGGATTGATCTGTCAACCAAGACTTTAATTGAAAATTCTACAAAGAAGTTTTATTCTTTTGAAATATGCAAATTCTTCCTATTAAATGAACACAAATACATAAAACTGTATGTGTGTACATAAACACACACATTCAGTAATATGTCTTTATAGAGTAAATGCTTTGGTTCTTTGTGTTATATACTAACGTTAATATTTGTATATATGTTTGTTGTATATACATATATATAGATAGACATAGATATACATATCTATATATATATGAGGCATCCATTCTGGGATCTGGTCTTTGTCTTGCTCTGTTTATTTTATATTTGCAAATAGTTGCTTTGAGAAATCTTAGCCCATTTTACTAGTACTTTACATGATTATGTATCTAAGGTATGAATTAAAGAGACATACAGAAAGATGAAGCACATGAAGTAAAGAAGATGAATATTTTTGCCATAAATCAAATATATTCTAAAAATATCTTATGAAACTACTTTTTAATAACACAGTGCTAATTGGCATTCCTGTATATAAAAATAAACACTGTCATTCTGAGACAAACTCTGCCCTCACAACAGTATGGATAACTTTGTGTAATGATGGAGTCAGAGAACGAACATGAAAGTTTTATGTATAAACAGCACTGAAACTTAACCCGAGACAATTTGCTTTAGTAAATTAGCAGCAGTAAGATTTATTTTAGTGATGTATTATGATCATTTTTTAGCATGCACCATTTATGAACATGAGAATTTTCCTAATGTTCAAATGATGCTGCCTGTTTGTTTACTAAAGATAGCATTTTCTAGATGTTCCTAGCTATCAGTAGAAAAATAAAGAAATGAAGAAGGGAAGAATATAGTAACAGTTAAAGATTGATTTATTGTGGCTTATGAACCACAGAAAGCATATTGCTGTCTAGGCAGAACTAACAAATAGGTCTTGAATATGAGGTCTGGGCATTTAACTTGTGGACAGCTCTTTGAATTGCAGTCCTGGGACTTTAACTCATGTCTTTGGAACTGTACTAAGGGCCTGGGAGTAGAACTTGCTGCCTGGGTCTTGAACCCATGGCCTGGCCCTTGAACTCAGCCTGGGCATTGACAGTAGTGCCTGGGCCTTGAATTTAATTCCTGGAAGTTGAAATTACTGGAACAGCCTTAATTTTGGCTTAGGCCTTAAAGTCAGTGTCTGGGAGTTAAATTGTAGCACTGGACCTTGAAAACGGTGCATAGGATTAGAACTGGGGTCCTAGGACTTGAATTCATATTTGGGCTTGAAACTTTGGCTCAGCCTTGAACTTACAGCTTTGGACCTGAACACGGGGCCTGGAATTTGAACTGGGCCCCTGGACCTTGAACTCTGAGCCTACAATTTTAATTTGGGACCAGATATTTTTACTCATGGTCTTGGATTTGAACTCTTGGCCTGGGACTAAATTCAAAGCTATGGTCTGTCATTCAAAACACCCATTTGAACTGGGATCCTGGGCCTTGAACTGGGCCCTGGGATTTGAACTTATTTGTGGACCTGAAACTATGGGCCTTCACATTGAATTCACACACTGAACTTTTAGCTCACAGCTTGAGCCTTCATCTCAAAATGTGTTATTTGAATGAGGCCCTGCATCTTGAACTTCTGGTGGATGTGGGAACCTGGGATTTAAACTCACAGCCTGAAACTTGAACACATGCCTGATCCTTGAAATCAGGAACTGGGACTTGGATTGTGGCCAGAACTTTAAACTCAGGACCTGTGACTTAAACTTTTAGTCTAAGTCTTGATCTCGGGGCCTAAGACTTGAATTCAAAACTTGGCAATTGAATTCACAGCCTATGCTTTGGAGTTGGGGCCTAGGTATTCAGCTTTCTGCCTGGATTTGAATTTGGGTGAAGGACTTGAACTTTCAGCATGAAACCTAAACTCAGGGCCAGAGCATTGAACTTCGCATCCAGGACTTGAATAACCAGCTTAAGCCTTGAACTCAGGCGCTTAGCCTTCAGCTTATGACCTGGTCTTTAAACTCAGGTACAGAGACTTGAATTCAGAAACTGGGACTGGAATCCCAGACTGAGCCTTGAAATTCTGAACTAGTTCGGGAATTCAGAGACTTAATCTTGAACTCATTGCCTGGGACTTGAGTTTAAACCATGAGCAATGAACTCGGGCCATGGGTCTTGAATTGTCAGCCTGGGACTTGCAATCAGGGTATGAGACATTTAACTTGTGTCCTAGTGCATTGAACTTGGGGCCTAGAATTGGAACTCAGACCTTGGGAATTGAACTCAGGATTGTGACTGGAACTTGCATGTTGGGCCTTGAACTCACAATATAGGGCTTGGACCTTGACAGTGTACTCAGTGTCAGGGACTTGAACTTTCAGTATGCAATTAGAACATGGGGCCAGGGATATTAACACAGCCTAGGCAATGAATTGGTCCTGAACCTTGAACTTGGAGCTTGGTAGTTGAACTCAGGCTTGGGACTGGAACTCCCTTGCTGGGCTTTGAACTCACAACCTGGGACTTGAATTAGGCCTTGCCTGGACCTTGTACTCAGTGTTCAGGCCTTGAACTCACAGTGTGCAATCTGAACATGTGGCAGGGGATGTTAACAAAGCTTGGGACATGAACATTACCTGGGTTGCAAAATCAGGATCTGTAACTTCACCTCATGGCCTATCCTTAACTTCAGTGCCTGGGACTTGAACATACAGATAGGGGCTTGAACTCATGGGGTGGTACCTGAAATGCTGCATGGACCTTGAACTTGCACCCTGGGATTTGAAATCCTGCCTGGGCTTTGAACTCACAACCCAGGTTTTGAACTGGGTGCCTGAGCCTGGAATTTGGGGCCTAGGAATAGAAATCATATTTGGGGCTGAAACTCTGGGCCTGGGCCTTGAATACTCAACCTGGATCTTGAAGTGACAGTCTGGCCCTTTATCTCACAATCTGTGCTTTAATCTTAGATCTGGGCCTTGAACATCCAACCTGGGCCATGAATTCAATGCCTTTAACTGACAGTCTGTGATTTGATTTTATATCCGGGTTTTTGAACTGCGGTCCTGGACCTTTAACTCAGCAAGAACCGGATAGTGGTGCTTCAGTTTGGGTCCTGGCCCTTCAACTGATGGTCTGGGCCCTAGTCTCCTGGTCTGCTACTTAAACTGAAAGCCTAGGATTTGATGTCTGTGCCTGGGTCTTGAATTCAATGCTTTGGCATTTAATTTGTAATCTGGGCCTTGAACTGAGTACCTCAAACTTGAATTGGAATCTGGAACTTGAACTCATAGACTGGGCCTGAAACTTTGAGTCTGGATTTTGAACTCAAAGACTTGGGCTTCAACTCACAACTTGTGCCTTGATCCCACAATGTTGAACTGTAAGAGGAAGAGGGAACCTGGGACTTCAACATGGGTCCTAGAACTTAAATTCACAGCCTGGGCTTGACCCAGTCTTGGCACTTGAGTTTATGTCCTGGGCAGTAAACTCAGGACCTCGACCCAGAACTTATGACCTGTGCTTTAAACAGTGGCCATGGACCTTTAACTCAAGGACTGGGACTTGGACTCAGCACCTATGACTTGAATTCTCAGGCTGGCATTTTTACTCATGGTCTGGTCTTGAATTCTCAGCCTGGGATTTGAATTGCTGGCCTGCAACTTGAACTGTTGGCTTGTGATTTGAACTACTGGCCTGGCCATAAACTCTTAGCTGGGCTTATTACTTGAACTCATAGACTGAACTTTTGGCCTGGACATTGAACTGAAAAACCTAGGAATTGAACTCCGAGACTGAGCTATGAACTCTCAGTGTGGCATTAAGAACATGGACCTCTAAGTTGGGGCCTGTGATTTGAACTAAAGTCTTGGACTTTGAACTCAAAACCTAGGCCTCAAACTGGATGGTTGGACATTGAACTGTTGACCTGGGACTTCAACCCATAGCTGGGTCTAAAACTGGGCCTGGGACCTATACTCACAACCTGGGCCTTGAAACTCAAACCTGGGCATAAACTCAAAACCTGGGCCTTGAACTCAAAACCTGGGACATGAACTCATAGGCTGGTAGTTTAACTGGGACCCACGTCCTTGAAATTTTGGTCTGAGGATTGAAATCAGGGCCTGGGCCTTGAACTTTGGGCCTTCAACTTGAAGTACAGAACTGGGAATTTTACTCTGGAGCCCTCGGTTCTGTTCAGGCATACGCGTCATCTGTACAAGCGGCACCTGGCACTGTGAATGTGTATCCTCGGGTCTCTGTGTCTGTCAGTACTGGCGATCCTGCTACTGCACATGTGGCATTGATAGTGAGGACTCCTAGTACTGTTAATGCGTATCTTGGAATCCTTGTGTCTGTTCATACCAGTGAGCCTTCTGGGGCACAAGGTGCTCTGGATTCACATGCCTGCTCTATAATCACTGGTGGTTTTACTAGGACACCCTATTGTGTCATATTCGAAAGTTACGAATAGGATAAATGAATAAACTTTCTGTTCTCCAAACCCATAATTTTTCCTCATTACAATGTAAGTTTTGAATTTCTGTATGATCTGTTGACCCTATGATTCGTGGCAAACTTCAAGAGTAATTTCACTGGGACCGATAAAAAGTGTCATCCGCCAAACTACTTCAAAACAAAATTACTGCATCTGAATGTTTGCTTCATTCTTGTTCTGTGTTTATATTTTTTCTTTTATTTATTTTTTCTCATTCTCTTATATTCAATTTCAATAAGGGAAAGCGTAGATGACAGTGATATGTCACACAAATATTTTTATTCCCATTTTCATGGTTTCAGGATTCATTCATCTCATCAATTCTGAAATTGTGAATGGGAGTATGTTTAACTGGTAATTAACTAATGTATTCACATGTGGGTGCGTACTATGCCTTCATTCTGAAATTGATTAAGTAGCTCTATATTAAATAAATGAATTTAGAGTGAATGTTAAACCACCTATACATAAATGGATTTCTAATTTCACATTCCTTATGAAATATGAAAACTTTCAATATTTTGAAGAGAGGAAGATCAAAATAAATGTATAACTTCAAAAGTTATTGTATCTCTGAGTGAGAGTATTATGAGATTGCTTAAAGAATTGTAACTGGTGACACATACTTATTCTTATGTAGTCCCAGAATAGATTGCATTTTTGAATTTATGGAATATTAAATAAGAATACTCTCTTAATGACATGGCATGGAGCAAATTCAAGAAAAATGAACAGTAATTGGGCTTGCCAGGTACTCTTCATAAGCATTTTTCCATTTGGAATCATGTGATTTGTGTTGCTTGCCAATATTGGCCCTCATCATTTTGTAAGTGAGGCAGTAGACTCTAGATATATTGATGTTTTCAAGTATTTCCTTTGTGGTCAGTAGTGAAAAAAAAAAAACAAGCTTATTCAACTTAGTATCAAACTGTTAATATATAAGTTGGTCATAATGGCGGGGCCTCATGTATTTTTTTTCATTTTATTTTATGTTTTTGTGAACATACTATAAAGAGGGGTTACAATTACATGGGCAGGATAATGCGTACATTTCTTATCAAGGATTGCAGCCTCCTCCTTTGTTACACTTCACAACCCTTCCCAGGCTCCCACCCAACCCCCGCAAGCAATCCTCCCGCTCTCCAACCCCCCCAACATTGTAAAGCTCATTTTTGACATGACAACATGTACTTATCATTGTTGCAACAGGTCCACCTGTATCCTTAAACGACTTGTTTTTCCCCATCTCCTCCACAAGTTGTACTGACATCAAATATACTGAAAGCAGGAGTAATATTATGGGGGAGGGACATACAAAGCAACAAAGAAATAATCTTATAACTGCGTTAGAAACATATTCATGAAAGAAAAAAACATTAAAATACATATCTAAGGGTTCATTTTCCTAACATCACATTATCTGACATTTTCTGCATGACATACATATACTAAATATTGCAAATAAGGGAAACCATGGGACCTATGTTTCTTTGGGCCTGGCTTACTTCACTTCATATAATTTTCTCCAAGTTTTTCCATTTCCTAACAAATGGGGCAATGTTATTCTTTCTGATGGAGGCATAGAATTCCATTGTGTACATATACCACATTTTCTTGATCCATTCATCTACTGAGGGGCATCTGGGTTGGTTCCATATCTTAGCTATGGTAAATAATGCTGCAATAAACATAGTTGTGCTGGTAGCTTTAGTGTGGTCTTGTTTGTAAACATTTGGGTAAATGCCCAAAAGTGGATTGCTGGGTCATAGGGGAGCTCTAGGTGAAGTCTTTTGAGGAACCTCCATACTGCGTTCCAAAGTGGTTGAACAAATTTACATTTCCACCAACAATGAAGTAAGGTTCCCTTCTGGCCACATCCCCTCTAGCATCTGGTGTTGTTAGAGTTCTTGATTTTTGCCCATCTTACTGGGGTGAGGTGGTATCTAAATGTTGTTTTGATTTGGATTTCTTTTATGGCTAGGGATGTTGAACATTTCTTCATGTGTCTATTGGCCATCCTTCTTTCTTCTTCACAAAAGTTTCTCTTTAAGTCTTTATTTATTGGGCAGTTGTTTCTTTGAGGATTTGTTGTTGGGGGATTTAATTTTTTGAGTTCCAAGTATATTTTAGATATGTGACGCTTGTCTGTTGTATGGCTAGTGAAGATCTTCTCCCAATCCGTGGGCTTTCTATTGATCTTGGTAGCTATGTCCTTTGCCATGCAGAAGCTCTGCAACTTCATGCAGTCCCATTTGTCCAACCTTTCTTTGATTTGTTGTGTTTCCGGGTCTTTATTCAGAAAATTTCGGCCTGAGCCAAGGAGACCTAGGGTTTCTCCTATTCCATCCTGTAATGTTTTCAGAGTGTCTGCTTTGACTCCACGGTCTGATCCATTTGGAGTTGATTCTGGTGCAGGGGGCTATATAAGGATCTAGCTTTAGTTTTCTATATGCAGTTAACCAATTTTGCCCGCACCATTTACTGAAGAGGCTGTCTTTCTTCCATTCTATTGTTTTAGCTCCCTTATCGAAGATTAGATGGCTATAAGTCTGTACCTTCATTTCTTGAGTTTCCAATTTTATTCCATTGGTCCTGAGGTTTATTCTTATGCCAATACCAAGCTGTTTTGATTACTATGGCTTTATAGTAGAGTTTGAAATTTGGTATTGTTATTCCTCCAGCAGTGTTCGTTCCGTTGAAGAGTGTTTTTGCTATTCGGGGTCTTTTATTGTTCCGTATGAATTTCTGGATTGCCTCTTCTATTTCCTTGAAGAATGAGGTTAGAATTTTGATAGGTATCGCGTTGAATTTGTAGATAGCCTTGGGAAATATTGCCATTTTCACGATGTTAATCTTTCCAATCCAGGAGCATGGGAGGTTTTGCCATTTTCTAAGTTCTGTGTTTATTTCCTTTTTCAAGATTATAAAGTTTTGATCATAGAGGTCCTTCACTTCTTTGGTTAAGTTAATTCCTAGGTATTTTATTTTTTATGGGGCTATTACAAATGAAGTTGCTCTCCTAATTTCAGCCACACTTTTCTCATTGTTGGAATACAGAAAAGCCATTGATTTTGGGGGGTTAATTTTATACCCTGCTACTTTGTTCTAGTTTTGAATCAGCTTGAGTAATTTGGGAGTGGGATTCTTTAAATACAAGATCATGTCATCTGTAAAGAGCGAGAGTTTTATTTTTTCTTTCCCTATTTGGATCCCCTTTATGTCTGCATCTTGTCTTATTGCTGTATTTAGGCATTCTAATATTAGATTGAAGGGAAGTGGAGAGAGTGGACATCTTTTTCTTGTTCCTGAGTTAAGAGGAAATGGCTTTAGTTTTTCACCATTAAGTGTAATTCTGGCTGTAGGTTTGTCATATACAGCCTTTATTGTATTGAGGAATGTTCCATGGATTCCTAATTTTTCCAAAACCTTCATCATAAAGGGGTATTGGATCTTGTCAAATGCTTTTTCTGCATCTATTGAGATAACCATGTGGTTCTTATCCTTGCTCCTGTTGAGGTGATGAATTATTTTAATTGACTTGCATATATTGAACCAGCTTTGGGGCCTCATGTATTCTCTACCTGAAAAGGTAAAAGCATTTTAAAGAAAATATATTTGATTGTCAGTTGTATGTCAAATATATTTCAATGTTGTCTGAAAGATGACTTGGCAGTTTAGACAGCGAAGAAACTGCCACTTGAGGAGATAACACTGTTGGAAAAATTCATCCTAACAAAGGATGACAATTTTCTTACTCATGAAGATTATAGAGAGTTCTAAATCACATACTGTTTTTAAATATGCAGATCAATTCTGTATTTGATCAAGAGAAAATGTTTACTCTTTTGGTTATCGCGATTAGCATCCTTCTTCATGCAGAGGAAAATGTACAGGACATGGGAAATTATTTTTGTGGTCGAAAACCACACTTGAGCCAGGCCAGCTGACAATGGTGTTAATTCAAGCATCTCAAGTGTTTTACACAGGAGGCTGTCATTACAAATCAATAAAGTCAAGGATTTTTCTCAGCTTCATTTAGGGAATGAAGCCCTCAAAATGGAATATTATAGAGTATTATCCTTGAGAAAAATCATGGTTACTCATTGATCAAAAAATGCCATCAATACCATATGGATAACAGAGAAAAGAAGCCTGATACAGGTCAATTAGAAACCTGTAAGAGGCTGACATCTGAGGATCAGGTTTCATGGTAGTCCACCAGGATCTTCTATGAGGCTCTCATCACTAATTCAGCACCTGAGAATTGGAAGTGGAATTGTTGTTTTATTGGGACTGCATTAGCCTTGATGAGAAAAGGCCTGGGAGTTGAAGGCCAATGAAAACTGCAACAAAAACCAGAGACAGAAATGGCATGCAATGTGTAGAAATAACGCCTCATACTCATGGGTATTTCCAGAATCTTTGAATTAATTTAAATGAAATAAGAGTCATTTATATTTTATTGACTCTCTATTTGGACCATCTTGCATTTTCTCTTTGAAAGTCAGTCATGTTTGAGGGGCAGTGATATTTCTCTAAGTTCCTTGGTTGTTAGAACACTGAATGTAACTCCATGGTAATACTAATCCTGTTCCCTTATTCTAATATGTCTTAGTTATAAAAGCATAATTATTTTGGCTTTTAAAAGTAGATGAAACTATCAATCTGTGAATTGATAAGAGAATCTATGTCAATGTAGGATACCAGGTTACTTGCTGATGTCGATTAAGGATTTAATCAACTCTATCTTTGTAATTATACACCTGTGAGAGGATTTCTCTTCATGATCAGATATTTTTATTACCTATCCATTTGTAGATCCTTGTGTGTCTGTTTCTGTGTGGGGGTGTGGGTGTATGTGTACAAACTGAAATGATGTCACAATTTTTCCCTACGCTGTTCAGTACCCATAAGGTGAAGCAGAGCACATTACTATGATTTTTGGAATTTAAAACTCAGGAGACTTGCCCACCTTCAATACTTGATTTTACTCAATCACGATAAACTTTAATCACAGTTTGTTCCATATATTTTTTGTTTTGCTTCTTTGGTAATGAGGATTGAATCCATGATTAGGTCATTGCTTTCAAGCCTCTTACCTTGTGTTCCGTCCCAGGCAAGTGCTCCAAGTGTTGGTGTGCCTCTGGAATAGAATTCTCAAAGTCATACATATTTGAGAAAATATTCTTAACAATGAAATGGTAATGTAAGCTAATGACAATCGTTTCCATGTTCATAAAGTCCAATATTCCCATGTTCATACTGACAGGTGACATTTACATATTCTTTTGCCTGGAGAAGATATTTACATCATAACACTTCACAATGTGACTGTCACTTCATAATGGTATTTGTGTTGTCCGCGTATAAGAATGTGAAAAGATTTTATTTGAGTGATGTCACATTGCTCGTAATTGTACCTGAAAGTATTTACATGCTATCCCTTTTATTTTGCTTGCCTAACCTTAAGCATGTAGCTTTGGTAGGATACATCTCATGAAATAATCACTGTGTGTGCTTTGTTTTTAGGCATTCCTTCACAAATATTGAAATGGAGATAAAACTATCATGTTGATTTTTGTTCATTGCAATAAAGTTATACAGTATATCCACTGTAGATTTTCTTTCTAGTACAACCATTGAAGAATTCCTTCTAATTTTCGTGGATGCATAACATATTCATAAATAGTACATAAGAGGCATATTTCAGAACTTGTGCCAATAAATAACTGGGCCTGAATGAAAAATTTAGAGTAAGTTTGAAGAACTGGACGATAATAATTAAAGAAATAGATTGACTACTGTCACACTTCAAATGTTCAACAAAATTTGAATGTGTTGGGAAAGAGTGTCAATGAGTAATTTAGAGAAGTTGTGTATACAGTGACAAAGTTTGAATGGAACTAAAAGTGAAAAGAAGCACGAAACTTTTGACAATAACTGCTGTTATTAGTTTTTGCATTTCTCTCCAACCACTACTCAATTTCCTTTTTCTTTATAGGCAGCATACAGAAATATATATTTGGGTCTTTTTCACAGAAAGAATAATAATATTGTTTTTTCTTACTACTCCGCAGCAATGACCAGTGAACAAAACATGAGTTGAAACCATTTCTCATTACTTTACCTACATTTTAAGTTTATAAATACATTGTGAAGCTCAATTTATGAAATAAATTCGATTTGACATCTAATAACTATTAAAAATTTTAAATTTCATTAGAGTACACATTGTTTTCCTCAAACCTACAATTAAACCCAGGTGTTTATAGATATTGCAAATCACCATGTCAGTTTCCACATAGATTTGGTAAGGTAGGTGTATGGAAACTTCAATTATTAAGTCCAAATGTGCATGATTCCCTAAAGAGAATAAGTCGTACTTAATTTTTCACTTTCCTCAAGTTTTCCTGTGTATATCAACTTCCATTTCATTTATTGTAATAATTGTAAAGCCCAATAAATCTTTAACAAAAGTTTAATGACACATTATCCCTTACATTAATCTTACATCAATTCCATATAGAATGGCATGAAAATTTAGACGGGATTTTTCAACCAAAATTCTGAAGTGTATATTTTACTATACAAGATGCTCATCCATCTCAATGATTTCCATGTGTAATCTCACCTGAAGGACACTGTGAGTTCTTTCCAAAGCGTGTGGCAAGGAAAAAACAAGTGCACAAAATGCGATTGGTGAAGATAGCATATGTTTGTGCATAGAATGTGATATTTATAGGGCAAGAGGATATGCATCTTTAGTAATTTCACAATATATATTTACAATGTTCCAACGAAAGTGGGCTGTGACTGTCGAGTACAACACAAGGCACTTTCATGAAACCATATTCAATGACTTTATCTTCATTGTCAACTTGCCACATGTATATATGGCCCCCACATATTTACAGTTAATTTGGCACTGTCGTCCTCAAAATTCCTGATGCAAAAAGGAATACTCTTTGATGTATATTTTAGGAAAATCCACCTTGACAAAAATTGTTGGAGGGATTTCTATGAAATCAGTGGAGTTGAATTATTTGAGGAGAAATGAGGGAGTTAAAAGTTCGAGTATTGCTTATAATTATTGGTGTTGAAATGGGAGAATTTCTGATTATGGTCACATTTGTGCACCTATTGTTTAATTTGAAATATATATTTGTTTTCTCTAGAAATAGAGAGCAAGAATGGATTTCACATTAATTTCTGAAGGGTATTTTGCAGCCTGTAGACTCAGGGAAACCTGTGCCTTTTCTACTTCAGTAGGCAAGTAAAGAGACCCAAATTATCAACACATGTCTGTATAAGGAATACTATATATATATATATCAATGAGTAAACTTAAGCAAATCAAGAGAATTGTGTGTAACAACACCCTTCTTTTTTAGTTAAATCTTATTGTCAATGTGATGTATAAAGTGATTATTATGTATGTAAGGCAATGAATCCTTTTCTTGTCATATTTTGCCATATCCTTCATTTTTCTCACACTTATTTTGCCTCAAATATCCCTTTCCCTAATTGTACATGTCTTATCCAACATGTTGCCCTCTGAGGAATATAGTAGCATTCGTTAATTCTGTGCCTTCTATCTCAAGATTTTGTTGTTCCCTTTCCATGACCTATTTAGATCAATGTGCATACAACCAGAGGCTACCAAAATCAAATAGAGCTGCAGGAAGGAAGAAACCCTATGGAAAATAAAGTTAAAAATACAAGAAAAAGAGAGATAGTTCTTTACAGTATTTTTAGAAAAAAATACCAAAAATGAAGGACCTCTTATTTCCATAATTTGCATTTATTTTACTTAAGCTAATTTTGTATGTTTATATGTGCATAGCTGTTAAACTATTACAATCTTCTATTAGACTGAACAGGATATATATCCTGGTACTTAGAATGTAAGTATCACTGGTAACAAAAAAAGGTAACTTCATTTGGCAAGTTCAAACTTAAACAGGGAAAATGCTGAAAAAAGAATAAGCTATATTCTATAAACAATTCTGGCAAAATTGGTTAAATAGCTATGAAAATAATGTTTCATGCTTATATATCACCTTCTGTCAGCATCAATTCAAAGTGAATCAAAGATCTGAAGTTAAAGGAAAATATTCTGACAGGAAGGAATATGAGAAATAGTAGGCCTCCTTAGAAGTCTTTGAAACTTTCTTAATATAAATGCCTAAATGCATCAAGTAAAAAAAGGTTATACAAATGGCAATGCTTGAACCTGCAGGGCTTCTTCATGACAAGGGCCTCGATAAGTAGGTAAATAGAAAGTCAAAAGCCTGGGAGTAGTTCTTTACTAGCCATGAAACAGAAAACATTCTTATCTGAAGTATAATGGAAATTCAAAAAGTTGATTTCCCCAAAAAACTTCCAAACAATAAAGCCACCATATTATAATAAGGGTAAATATTTAGAGAGAGATTTCATTGATGAGGAATTGAGAAAGCCCAAAAGACATATGTGAAAATTCTCAACAGCTCTGGCAATAAAATCAATGCAAATCATGTGAACATTGAGATTTCACCACATACATTTAGAATTGCAAAGTCATGTTCATTGCAGCATTACTTACCATAAGGAAAACAAGGATCCACCCCAGATGCCTGAGCATAGATTAATGGATCAAGAAAATATGGTGTATATTCACAATGGATTCCTGTTTCTATAATAAAGAATGACGTAATCCCAATGTTAAGGTCTTGGAAAGACTTGGAAAAAATCATATGAATTGAAGGGGCCAGATCAAAAGAAACATAGAATCCATGGAATCTCTTATTTGCAAAAATTCGTATATGTTCACTTTAGTCTCAGAAGAGTATCATAATAACTTAATAGCAATATACATTTGACTATAGAGGATTAGGCTAAGCAAAATGAACTCCAAGCTACAGAAACCATAGGCTTACCTTTGTTGATTTTTTTTTAATGTACTGTGCGAAACTATGTCTTTTTACTTGTGTTTTTCTTTATTTTCCCATTTTTATAATTTTTTTATTGTGAAAGTACTGTTCAGAAGGGTTACAGTTACATGAGCAAGTTAAGTGCATTTCTTATCATGTAGTCGTGGTATTTGATTTTAGTACACTGTGTACTACATATAAGTTAATGAGAATCAGAAATGGGAAGAGGAACATCAAAATCTGAGACAAAGGCCAAAGAGCAAACCGAGAAAAAAAACAAAACAATGACAAAACAACACGTTGGAAATAAAATTTACAACTGGTGGGAGTGGATGGAGATTTGAGGCAGAAGAAAAGTATGGGAGAAATGATCAGTGGGTAATAATATATGACCAGAAATGTACTCACTCGGTAATACATATATAATTCTAATCCCTCTGTCTATCACCTTGACAATAAGATTCCGTTAAAAAAAAAGAGTATTGGTACATACACTTTTCAATTCTCATAAATTTCTACATAAATACATATATTGATGGATTTGTAGTACATGTGCAGACATGTGGAAATGGTTCTGTTCTCTTTACATTCCTAAACACATAGAAAAGTCATAGGATTCCCTAAGTCACCAGGTTCCAAGCCAATATTGGCAAATTACAAATTAATACTGAAATCAATTTTGTTCAAATATTTCTTTTTTACCTACCTATTGATTATTTTTTATTGTGAAAATACCATACAGAGGTGTTACAATTACATGGGCAAGGTAATGAGTAAATTTCTTATCAAGCATTGCTGCCTCCTCCTTTGTTTCCCCTTACCATCCCTTCCCATTTCCCCCCCTCCGCCTCAACCTCCACTTTCCCCTGCCCGTTTAACTTGTCCTACCCCCACTCCCGTTACAATGTTGTAAGGTTCGCTTTTCGACATAACGTCTTGTACATCTAAATGTTGCAATGTGTCTATATGTATCCCTATAAGCATGGCCCACAGAAACATAGGTCCCATGGTTTCACTTATTTGCAGTAACTAATACATGTCTGAGACAAGCAGAAACCGTCAGGTAATTTGACATTAAATGAAGTGAACACCAAAATAAGGACTCAATGTGTTTTTCCGTTGTTGCTATTGTTTCTAACTTATTTATAAGATATTCAGTTGTTGTTTCATATGTCCCTTCCCCCACGGTAAAACCCCTGTTTTCTCTGTATTTGATATTGGTATAATTTTGGAAGGTGAAGGGAAAAAACAAATTGCTCAAATATTTCTGTAGGAATTTCAGGACTCATGTGAAATTGCAAACCAGGAAAAGTCCTGGTGATGAAATATGCCCCAAATCGGAAACCCTCCTATGTTCACACCTTCACATTTTCATAAATGTGAGCAAGTTTCTCACATGTGAAACTTCCTCTTCTGTATTGAAATACTTCAACTCTATTGAATATATAGAAATCCTAACTACTAATAAACACTTTGGCAAGGTACGTCTTCCTAAAATATGCTTCAAAGGCTATTCCATTAAGCAATAGCAATCCTGTGGACAGAAATAGCAAATCATCGATAAAATTGTGGTGGTGGGTCATCTAAATATGAGGGATTTATGATATAAAAGGTGAAAATAAAGCTAAATTCATCCAATATGGTTTCATAACTTAGCCTTCAATTACATCCAAAGTGACAGATAAATCTTCTTTGAACATTTTAGCAATATACAGGAAAATTCTCAAATGATGCCTGTATTCTTTTCTGATAAATGTCACATTCTCTATATAAAAGTATGGTAACTTCCTAAAGTGAAGATTGTCCCCCAAAACTAATAAAAGTTGGGTGATAGGTTATGGACACCTGTAAATATGTTCTGTATCTCTGCCACTGGCATTGGGAAGAAGTCACACTCTTCTCTTTGTACAACAGCAGTTCATGGGAAAGTTGCATGAGGTTACCTTATCATTATACTTACATCTTTATTATGTTGTACAGCAGTCATAAATGAAATGGAACATATTATTCCCATAGAAATGTAACTATTTTGAGGGGTCCATGTATGATTAGAAATTAGTAAAATGTCCATTCTTCAGGTTACTTTCTTCATTCAAAAACTTGGCTCTATCCAAGTTATCCCTGAGAGACCCGCGTTTAGCTCCCATGCCCTTCAATCCCATATTTTGTTTGCTTGACTGTTCTCCAGTTAGACACAATTGTTGATTGGGTACATTACTCAAGATTCTTGACTCCCCATAACATCAGGAAAAAGCAGACACCTTTCTATCTGACTTGGAAATTCTCTGTAATTCCTGTCACTTTCATTGCAGGACAAATGGTCATATAACTTTTGTGTTCTGAGAAGAAACAGAATTCCAGATTCCTTGTTGGTGTCTCAATATTCCCAGATTTCTTTCTACATTGATAAATATCTGCTGTTATTAAATCATTCATAGAAGACTCTTGATAGTACATACAACAATTATAAGAATTTAGGTATATATAAGAAAGGAACAATCTCACACCTTCTCCATCAAAAGAAACACATGTGTAATAAGTGTTTGAGAATTTTTGAAGAGAATTTTTGAATATTGATTCTGAATTTTGTAATTTGTAAAAGCTCTCTATGCAATTCCATCGAAAAATGGCACCTCATCATGAGGCAGTAAGAATTTGCAGCACTTCTGACAAAGACTAGAACTTTCAATATTACACAGAAATATTTTACACATTTCTCTTTCTTACATTTTTTTGTTTGTCTATCATGGGGTTTATACTGTGGGAAAGAAGGAAGATGTTAAGGATGAAAGAACGAAGGAGGGAAGGAAGGGAAGAAAAAGAAGGAAGGGAAGGAAGAAAGGGAAGAAGGAGGGAATGAAGCAAGTGAGGAAGGAAAGAAGATAGTTAAGCCGAGAAGAAGGCAAGGTGGGAAGAGGGAAGTCAGGAAGGAAGAAGGTAATGAAAGGAGGGAGGAAAAAAGGAAGGAAGGAAGAAAAGAAAGAAGGAAGAAAGGAAGAAGGAAGCGAAAGAAAGCAGGTATTAAGGGAGGGAGTCAAGTGGGAAGGAAGGAGGGAATGAAAACCGAGAGTGAGGAAGGAAGAATAAAGAAAGGAAGGGAGAAAAAGGTAAAAAGAAGAGTAAGCTGGAAGTAAGGAAGAAGGAAATTAAGGAAGGTGGGAGGAATTGTGATCTTGGCACAGTGTGGAGGAAGCTCTTTAGTTCACCCCTGGTTTTTCTGAACTTTCTTGGTTTCTTTCCTGGGTTTCAGTGGCCACGTGGAGGTCCAGTGACTGAAATCTGACGATGTGTTTGTGTGTGTCTGGGGGGTGGGTGGGGTGTGTGGGAACCTTGCCTGGAAAATGCTTGCAATCCAGCCCTATATATGTGGTGAAATTTAAGCGCTAAAGGATCACATGTTAGATTCTAGGCTGTTCTGCTTTGCCAGTCCACAGCCAGCCAATGCTTGATCCAGCCGCAAAACCTTCTGTTCCAGAAGGTGGGCGGGAATAAATTCACACAAATGACAAGGAGAGGGAAGGGAAAACAGAGGCTGTGGGTGATCAGCATTATTCCGTTATCTTCCTCAGAGAGTTTTCAGGACTTCCTCTGCTTTATCCCCAGAGCTCCAGATAGGAGTTGGGGGCGTCTGTTGGGAGGTAAGAGACAGGGGGCAGCTGCCCTCCTCCTCCTCATCCTCCTGTCCTTCTAAACCTTTACTTCCATCAACCTGAAGGTGGCCATGGACTCCCAGTGGATTACCATCTGGGAAAGGCATAGGCCATGGTTCAGACAAATCTGTCATAGGAAGAGAGCTGGAAGCACTATGCCAGGATTAGGACACTCTGGGTGAGAGTTGATGGAGAAAGCTGAAGGTGGGTGTAGAGAGGGAAGAGATACCTGGCAGTCACAGGAATGGAACAAGGCTTTGGGTCCCATCAGAGGAAAGATTCTGTTTGTGATGACCTCTGGTGCAGATCTTACTTCACTCAGAAAAGATTAGTTGGTTGACTGGTCCTTGCAGTGAGTTATTAGGTTGATTGTTGCATTGGTGGGTGACTTGGTAGGTTGGTTAATTAGACAGAGCAATTCTTCTTTTCTCATATGATAGTTCATATCACAGTCTCTATGAACCTGGTGTCCAGGCTCATGTGAAAAAATGATATTTAGATATCAAATTCCTGCATTGATATGATTTCATACATGAGGAACAATGAGAGGCTCCATAACATTTTTTATTAAACTTTGGAGACATAAATATACTCAGAATTTCTGCCTCAGTTTATGCAAATAATGTTTAGTTATATATACACGATTAATGTATACAAAGGGTGATAGAACAGGATATTGAAAACATCCCAAATGGAGGGTCATCACAGGTGACTTGTTTGCAAAACACAAGAACAGAAACTGTTTCTCCTATATCTCTGGAACTTACTGTAGCAGTGTTAAATTAGGAAAAATCTAATTTTCTACCTACAATTGTGTCAACCTTCAAATACTGTGAGGTTTTTCATCAAAGTAAGAGCAATTTTGTAATCAATATCCTAGATACAGAAAGAGAAACAATGTATCTCTCCATGTTATAAGTTTATATCCACGGCCAGAAATATAAAGGATTGAAGCTGAATTCAGATTGTAGGATAGTAGCGTGGATGTCTTAACATATTAAAATTTAACCTTCAAGAATATCAGAAATTTACAAGTTTGCCACTAAGCAATGGTGAGTGATAGGAAACCAACTCCAATATTATTGAAATCTGGCAAAAACAATTTATTGTCCAACACAAAACATCTTTCCCATGCTCTGCTTTAGAAACACACAAGTTTAACTTCAACTATCATAGTTTCCACAAAATTCTGCAGTTTTCAGAAGAAATAGAAAAGTCTCTACATGGGGCTGGGAAGGTGGCTCAGTGGTAGAGTGCATGCCTTGCATGCCAGAGGCCCTGGGTTCGATTCCTCAGCACCACATAAGCAAAAAGAAAAAAGCCGGAAATGGCGCTGTGATTCAAGTGGTAGAGTGCTAGCCTCGAGCTGAAGAGCTAAGGAACAGTGCCCAGGCCCAGAGTTCAGGCTCCATGACCGGACCCAAAAAAACAACAACAAAAAAAGAAAATTCTCTACATGACATTACTTCCCACATACTCTCTCATGTCATTCAAAACACTTTCCAACATTTACCTTAAAAGATATTCCCAAATGTATTCATGAACTGATACCGTTATGTGGTACCAATATATTCTACTGAAACATTAACTTTCTACATTTCCCCAGATGGTGTGGGAATCTGCACAATCTAAGAATCTGATTTTTATCATTGGGACACTGCAATAAACTCTCAGGACCCTCAGATTCCTCTGAACATGAAAAAATAGTGTACTGGAGAAAAGAAATATGCAGTGGAAAATAGAAACCTTTGTCGTTTTTCCTTAAAGATCTGTAAAATACTTTAGGATTCCCTATTAGAAGAATGAAGATTCAAAATATGATGAAGTTTTATGGGAATTACCTTCTGATGTATCTCATTTCCCTATAGGTAGATTTTACTTTTTTTCTTTTTTAAAATATTCATTCCAGTTAAACACTTAATGTTTGAGTCAACTGGCATTGTTACAATGCGTTGTCTTCTGAGGCTATACAACATGCAGGGTTCATGATTTACCTGCATTTTTACAACTCAATGAAGGAAAAGCCCCAAATTTACTTGTTTTTTTTTCATGTCAAACTGGCCTATATAATGTCAAAGTTATAATTATCATCATGTCTAAAATTTCAGAATCCATATAGAGCCATGTTATCCATCCTGTTATGTTGCTTCTGTGAATATAACTTTTGTGATTCAAAAAAAAGAAAGTAAGGTGAACACGACCAGGCAAATAATTTCTAAAACCATCTGAATGTTCTTCTATTGAGAGGTAAGTAAATGTCTGCAAGTCCGGTGGGAGAAAAATACACAAAGAAAAATCATGACTAAATATTTCAAAATCAGATGACATATATGAAATTACTTCTTTAGTGAAATATAAAGCAAATAGGTAGAACATATTTATCTCTAAATCTTTTTGTAGCTAGACACACATGCACTGAAATACATTGATTTCTCTGTCTATTTCACATAATAGGATCACTTGTAGTAAGCAATAGCAATATATAACTTTTGAGTGCAATACAATCCATAATTTTCAGGTATTTGTTTTCTCCATCATAGGGAACCAGTAAAGGAAAATATGTCATGACAACTTTTAAGCAAATTTGGAAAAGGCTTCCTAAATTATACATGTCTGAATTAATCAATTCCATACCCCCTTTTAAAATATCAAACACCTACAAAAATATACACTCATCTAAAAGACGATTTGCCATTCTTCTATATCTATCTTGATTCCTGCTAGGTTTATAAGATCAGTAGGGAGAATTATTCAGATAACTGCTTCTTAGAGAAAATATGTACCAGAGAGCAAAGGAATCATGAGAGTCAACGTTTGAAATTGGGACTGTTGTTCAATAATTATTACATTACAGTAGAACAGTGTCTAGTTTACCATGAGGAGAGCCAGAAGACATTTAAACACAGGACTCACAAAAATGTCATGGGAATAGAAGTAAATTTGAAGATCTCCAGAATTTAAAGTGCTATTTTCTGAAGTGTGGTGAAGTAAAGTATTTTGATTCTTCTATCCATTAAAGTGCCCACTTGGAGAAACTTTTGTAAGTACATCTTACAATGTCATTTTTAGAAAGAAAACAAGCCATTCAGAGGAAAATGTCCCAGTGATGTCCAAGAGCCAAATACATATGGAAGAAGGAAATGAGAGCAAGGAACTGTTACCTGTCTTCTAAAGTTAACTGGATTCACGAAACAAGTTAAGTATCCATTCCTCTGTACAATGGAAGGAATCCCATACTTAAGATTTCTACAGCAATCAATACTTCTGTGTAGAGTCTTTTCTGGGTTTGTCACAGTTACTGTGATGTAGCCAATAATCCTCACTTCTTTTTAACAAACAGAGGAAATTCAACCCTTTTTTCCTATATGAAAATAGAAATGCCTCTGCCAGCCTGACACCAGGAGGCAATATCTCATTTTCTCTTATATGCATTGTTGGATTATAATTCTGTGGAAGAGAAATGCACTCAGTAGTCAAATACAGTGAATTGATTTCCCACACTTTTCAAGTATGTGTGTGTGTGTCTAGGTGTGAGAGAGAGTGTGCATGTGGTTTCTGTGTTTTAAAGATACTGTAAAGAGAGGTGACAGTTTCATGAGCAAGATAATGATTCCATTTCCTATCGAGCATTTTTACCCTCCTTGATTTTTTCCTACCATGCCTTTCCTCCCTATCTCTCCAACTCATCCCTCCCCCATGCAATGTGGTAAAGTTTGTTTTCAACAGTATTTTATAGATTTCATTGATACAATTGGTCAACTTGTATCCTTATTTAAGCATTTTGTTTTTTCCCTTTCCCTCCCCGAATTATACTAGTTTATATTCAGTTAATATTCATGACACCCACATCAAATACATTGAGAACAAGGGTTCTACCATGGGCAAGGAACATACAAAAGAACAAAAAGTAATTACATGGTACATTATAAATACATTAGGATCAATAGAAAGAAAGAAAAAAGATATTTTATGTCCCGATCTTAGGGTTCATTTCACTTAACATCATCTTATATGATCATATGTACAAAGATTTGGCCTTTTCTGTGTGTCCTACACATGTACTCCTTATTGCAAATAAGGGAAACAATGGGACCTATGTTTTTTTGGGACTGGCTTACTCACTTAATAAATTTTTCCAAGTCTCTATTCTATAACAAATGGGGCAATGGCATTCTTTATGATGGAGGCATAGAATTCCATTAGTTTATGTATATACCACATTTTCCTGATCCATTCATCTACTGAGGGGCATCTGTGTTGCCTCAGTATCTTAGCTATGGTAAATAATGCTTCAGTCAACATAGTTGTGTTGCTAACCTGTACATGGCCTTGTTTGTGATCGTTTGCAGAAATGACCAAAAGTGAGATTGTGGATCATTTGGGAGCTCTATGTGGAGTCTTTTCAGGAAACTCCATACTACTTTCCAAAGTGGAAACTTTTCACTCCCACCAATAATACAGTAGGATTACCTTCTGGCCACATCACGTCCGTCATGTGTTATTATTAGAGTTATTGATTATAACAATTCAAAATTGAGTGAGATTGAATCTCAATGTTGTTTGGATCTTCATTTCTTGTATGGCTATAAAGGTTGAGCTTTTCTTCTTGTGTCTATTGGCCATTCTTATTTCCTCATCATAGATTTTTCTCTTTAAGTGTTTAGCTCATTTCTCTATTGAGCAGTGTTTTCTTTGAAGATTGATTGGGGGATTTATTTTTTTGCATTCCAAATATAATTTAGATATGAGAACATTATATGTTTTATAGGTGGTAAAGGTCTTCTCAAAATCTGCAGGCTTTATATTGATCTTGCTAGCTATGTCTTTTGCCATAGAGAAGCCCCACAGATTCATGCCATCACATTTGTCGAACCTTTATTTGGTTTTTGAGTTTTTGGGTCTCTATTAATAAAATTTTAGCTTGTGCCAAGGAGACCTAGGGATTCTCCTGTTATTTCTGGTAAGGTTTTCAGTGTGTCTGCTTCGACTCTGAGGTCTTTGATCAAGTTAGAGTTGATTCTGGTGCAAGGTGATATATAAGGATCTAGCTTTAGTTTTCTGTGGATGATTAACCAATTTGCCAGCACCATTTACTGAAGAGGCTGGCTTTCTTCCACTCTATTTTTAGATCCCTTATCGAGGATTAGATGGCATAGGTCTGTGGGTTCATTTCTGGGTTTTCAGTGCTATTTAATTGGTATTCAAGCCTGTTCTTGTTCCATTAACATTTCATTTTTATGGCTTTGCAGTGGCGTTTGAAATTTAGTATTGGTATTCTTCTAGCACTGTTCTTTCTGATAAGGATCGTTTATGCAATTAGGGGTATGTTATTGTTCCATATGAATTTTGGATTGTTTCTTCTATGCCATTAAAGAATGAGGTTGCAATATTGATAGTTATCTCATTGGATTTGTTGATAGCCTTTGTAATTATTGCCATTTTAACATTGATCTTTCCAATCCAGGAACATGGCGGTTTTTTCCGCTTCCTAAATTTTGCTTTGATTTCCTTTTTCAGGTTTTTAAAATTTTCATTATAGAGGTCCTTCACTTCTTTAGTTAAGATAGCTCCTATATATTTTAATTTTGTGGGGCTATTACAAAATTATTGCTTTCCTGGTTTCAGCTCTACTCTTTTCATTTTTGGAATACAGAAAAACCATTGGTTTTTGAAGGTTAATTTTATTACCTGCTACTTTGCCAAGGTTTCAAATTAGCTCGTGTAATTTGGGAGTAGAGTCCATGGGATTCTTTAAATACATGATCATGTCATTTGCAAAGAGGGAGAGTTTTACTTCAACTTTTCCTTTTTGGATCCCCTTTATGTTTGCATTGAATTGCCAATACATGCATGAAGATATATGGCCAAATAGAAATGTCAAAAACTCCAATGTACACCCAATGATTTCTTCCTAGCATCTGTATGAATTTTTAAATAAAAGAAATAGCAAGGAAATATGGGATTGTATTAAGTGTATAAGATGATTTGGTACAGTGATAAATCTAAATTGTCATGATAACTCTCTTTGAATTTTGTAAGATATTCAAACAAAAATTCTACTGCAATTCTTTGCATATAATGTGTGATAGTTATTCCACCCTCACAGTGGGTTTTTTAGTATGTACAAATTCATTTTCCTATTTGATGTATCTTTTCAATTTTAAATAATTGATATTGATATAGTTTCTTTAAAGGCTCTCTGTTGATATATTTTGTTATCCTTGAATGTGACTATGAAATATTCAAATATTCAAACATTCACTTTAGCTAATAATCAGAGTTAGTTATTGGATTGGACATGTAGCAAAAGAATCATGCTTAACCTACAAGATGGTTAATAAGGAAAAAAATGAAATTCCTTGCACAAACATCAAATTAGTCCGCAAATTTCAAACCATTTCCATCCAAAAATAATGTAAATTGGAACTCCAATGAGATTGCTACTTACTCCAGTTTCAGTGGGACATATTAAGAAAAGAAATCATATCACAGGTTGGGAATAATAGTAGCCTGATGTATGAATGTAAGCAAGGTTAAAACAGCTTGGAAAGCTCTATACAATTTTTTTAAATATTAAAAAGAGAAGTCTTCCTTTATCTGAAATCCATTCACTTGCATTTACCCAAAAGTTCATAATTAAGGATACCATTCACACATCAACACGAATATGATCATTTTATCATTACTTACCATACCCTGTTGGATAAATACATTTTGGCATACTACCTATAACCACATCACAAAATGTTCACATCTTGTATTTTGAATAAAACTCTATGAGATTAAATGGAATTCTATAGATAAAGTTATTAATACTGTATTTTTTCAGCCTTTTCCTCCTTAGAAAATCTATTCCTACTGGGAGCTGGTTTTTCAAGCTTGTAATAATCCTAGGTACGCAGGAGGCTGAGATCTGACAATCACGGATGAAGGCCAGACTGTTATCTCCAATAATTCACTCGAAAACCAGTTAGTGCTGTGGCTCAATCATTAGATTCTCCTTGAGCTGAAGATTGCAGGGACAGCACCCAAGTGTGTGTGTGTGTGTGTGTGTGTGTGTGTGTGTGTGTTTGTGTGTGTGTGTGTGTGTGTGTGTGTGTGTGTAGTCAGTTATATATATGTATCTATATATATTCTTCTATTCAACATACAAAAAGAATTATACCAATGTTCACATATTTCAGCAAGATTTCAGACCTGATTTCTGGCTTGTCACTAAACCAAGTTGCTTAATCAGGACAGAATCCCACTTTGAAGAGTTTTTTATTCACTCACTCACATTTATTTTTGCCTTGAATTATTTACCCAAAACTCATTCAACTCGCAAAAACACTGTTATTGTGGATGAAAACTGAACAAATAAGACAAAAACCCACACATGTTAATTCCATTTGAGATGCTGGAGAATTTAGATGTCATACAATTGGACATTCACTTGAAGCCTTAGAATAATATTTTATTCCAAAACCAGTGTATTTTGATGCCAAATTTACAACTTTCCCTTTGAAAGCACTTGGATTTAGGTCCTAGATTTCTTTCAAAGTATGTCCTAGTGAAATTTGTCAGATTAGCATTACAAATATTTGCCTTTTCTCACCATTTTGTACATTTGAATATTGATGTACACTATACTTTGGTTTGAAAATTACCATACAACTTCTACATTGCATCATTCGGCATGAGACATATACATTCTTTGACAATTTCAACGATTTATTGAATATACTAATTATTTATTTCATACTCTACACAATACACACACAAAATGAAGCATCCTTATCATGGACAAAACTATGACAAAAAAATGAAAACACTGAAGTGGAATTACCATATAGCAAAGTATGCTTACATTTCCATGATTTGACAATTCCTAACATTAAAATATGCATGGATAATTAAAATATGCATGGATAATTAAAATATGAAATGGATAATTTTGATGAAGTTACAAATACCTGCATGTGTTGGTGACTTCAACAAGTAATTAAATATCATTATCTGTACAATTACATGGTAATTCATATACATTCGTAATAAATTGGCTAGAAGTAATCAAGAAAATGAAAAAAATGCATTGACTGAATTCATCATATACTAATTCATTTCAACTGCATTTCAGGCAATGAGAAACACTTTAAAATCATGGGTACATTCCCAAATGGATTCGCACATGAATCTAGTTACATTTATGTGTAAGATAATCTTAAATACATTTGTCTAGTTTGGAAATGTTTAGCAACAATATTCATGGGAAGATTGAAAGATACCTGAACATTGAAAATGGCACTGATGAATATCCTGAAGTCATGATGTGCTCTAAAGTCCTCATAGATTGATGAAAAGTTGCTAATTGCCAAGCAAGGAAATGAAGAGTAATCATGATATGCTGTCTTTCCCATCAATGTGCTAGGGGGTTGTCTATATGATACATGCTCGTAAGGCTTACACTGTTTCTATGATACAGTTCTAGTAAGAATCTGTATACCAATAACAAAACTGAAAATAGTATATTTATTTTTATATGATTATTCATAAGTTTTGTGTTGGGAAAATACCTTATAAAGAGGTTACAATTACATTAGCAAATTAATGAATTCATTTTCATCAAGCATTGTTACCTCCTCCTTTTTTACCTTTTACCATACATGCCTTCCCATCACCACCCACACCCGCCCCACCAAAGTTGTAAAGTTTAATTTACAACACAGAATTTTGTATATTTAATTGTTGCGATCAGTCCATCTATATCCCTATTTAAAGAATTTGTTTTATTCTCTTCCCCTATACAAATTATATCAACATCAAATACAGTGAAAACAGCAGTTATATCATGGGGGGGGGGGACACACACAAAGCAACAAAAAAATCATCTTATAAATATGTTAGAAAAAATAGAGAGAAAAACCATCTAAGTCCTTGTCTTGGGGTTCATTTCGCCAACCATCAATTTATTTGACCTTTTCTGCTTGTCACATACATATACTAGTTATTGAAAATAAGGGAAACTATGGGACCACTGTTTCCTTGGGCTTGACTTACTTCACTTAATATAAATCCCCCAACAACAAATCTTCAAAGAAACAACTGCCCAATAAATATGTGGGTTAATGATTTACATAGAAATTTATCTGAAGAGACAAGGAGGATGGCCAATAGACACATGAAGAAATACTC
This sequence comes from Dipodomys spectabilis, assembly GCF_019054845.1. Classification (NCBI taxonomy): domain Eukaryota; kingdom Metazoa; phylum Chordata; class Mammalia; order Rodentia; family Heteromyidae; genus Dipodomys; species Dipodomys spectabilis. The sequence continues at coordinate 5,242,895 of NW_024871210.1, read as the reverse complement.
AAACTCTTCTTGCCATAAAATAAATACAATAAAAACAACACTGAGATACCATCTCATTACAGTAAGAATGGCTATAATCAAGAATTCTAACACGAGATGCTTCAGGGAATGTAGACATAAGGGAACCCTACTTCATTGTTGGTGGGAGTGGAAACTTCTTCAACAAGTTTGGAAAGTAGTATGGAGTTCATCAAAAGGCTCCACATAGAGCTCCACTATGACAGCAATAGCACTTTTGGGCATTTACCCAAATGATCATAGACAAGACCATACTAAAGCTGGCAGCACAGCTACGTTTATTACAGCATTATTGATCATAGCTAAGATATAAAACCAAACCAGATGACCCACAGTAGATGAGTGAATTAAGAAAATGTAGTATACATACCCAATGGAATACTATGTCTCCTTCAGAAAGAATGGAAAGGCTTAAAAAAATTTATATATCCTTAAGGTTATCATGTTCACGTGCCTATTTTGTCATTCAACGCAATTATTTTAACATTTATATGGAAAAACAGTGAGTAAAGTAATGTGAAATACAAACTAATTCTTTTCAAACATTTTTTTTGTTTTTACAGAAAAATAATGTACAGAGGGGTTGAAGTTAAATTAGTAAAAAATAAGTACATTTCCTGGAGTATTATTACCTCCTCCTTTGTGTTTTCCATGCCAAACCTTCCTTCTCCACCTAACTTATTCTTCCATCCACTCCCCAAGTTTTAAAGTTTATTTTCAAAATAGTATCTTCTATACTTCATTGCTACAATGGGTCAAACTGTGTTCTTGTTTCAGCATTTTGTTATATCACTTTACCTCCCTAAACAAGGTGCAGGGCACCAATGTCAAATACAGTGAAAACTGTTTATACCGTGGGGAAAGACATTACAAGAGAAATAAAAAAATTCACACAGTATATTTGAGATACGTTGAAAACAATAGTAAGAAAGAAAACAGTATTTGGCCCTGGTTAACATCAACTTATCTGGTTATATGTGCATAGATTTTCATCTTCTCTGCTTGTCCTTGACTTATACTAGATAGTGCAAATAAGGGAAATCATGGGACCGATATTTATTTGGCTTGGCTTACCTCATTTAATATAATTTTTTGCAAGTTTTTCCATTTTTTAACAAATGGGGGAGATGTGATTCTTTATGATGTAGACATAGAATACATATATATATATGAATATGCATACACATATATATATATGTATATATATATATATGTATATATATATATATACATATATATGCAATGGAATAAGATACCTTTCCCAAATTTAATATGAACCATATTTCTGAAATTTTATTAAAATAAAGTATTATCAGAGAAATGTACAAAATATATCTACAACTACTTATATATGCGTATTCCATCTTCAGAATAAATTGAATGAATACATTCTGAAACTGTTGAAGATTTTAAAATGAAGGAATATATCATTATACCCTCGCAAAAATAGAAATTGTGGAAACAAGAATGCCAAGGATATTAGATCTACTCTTTATGTTTAAAATCTTCTGGTGATAAATAATGATTCTCACCCCAAATATACTGTTTTTCTTAAATTTCAGAGTCCAAATTTAATCCAATAAATTGCTTGTAGTTAGGAAGGAAGTAGTTTATTTTGAATAGTATGCTATATAACCATTGTACATGGTTTGTTTATTTTTGGTTCGTATAGTTCTGAAAATTTACTCATATGTTGAATGTCCAGCCCATATCCTGCTGTTTAAAAAATCTTAGCATGCTCTTTCCCCTGGCCTAAGAGAAATTACTTCAGAGTTTCTTACGGATAATTAGAAGGATAAATGTAGAGATAGTGAAGGATATTGAATGTCATAAAGTAGTAATTTTGTCTAGCCTGGAGTAAAAGTAATTCCTTACCAAAGAAATTTTCTTCAAAAAACGAATGCTATTGAGAAATATGTTTCATTAGTTATAAAATTGGCTGTAGAATATTTGTCTAAACTTATAACAAAGAGATAAATGACAGCACAATTTTAGAGTTAAATTTGTTCTTGAAATGCAGTGTTGACAAATGAAAAACATGGCCTTCTAAAATAATCTTACTTCCATGAATGTATCCAGTTCAATTCAAAAGAATTACCCACATTATCTTCAAAATTTTTATGAACATGGTTATTCATCTTAGCTCTATATCTCTGAAAATTTTCATTTTCCTGAATCATTGATATCTAGGTTTCCTCTTCAGGAGGAAGCAACATGAAATTTGGATAGAAGTCTTTAATGCAAATAACTTTGGAAATGATGTAAAATTTCTGCAGTATTGTTTCAACATCTCAAGTTGCCTCCTCCCACCATTTTATATTTGATTTTCATTCCAGGGACACAAAATTCCTACTACTAAATGTAATAGCCTTTGAACCACATTTTAGGATGATATTCCTTGCCAAAGTTTTTATTAGAGAATAGGATTCTTATATAATCAGTAGAGTTGAAGTATTTGACTACAAAAAAAAGATTGGCATGTGAGCATATTGCTCACATTTCTGATAGGTGTTCAAATATGCATGTTTCTAATTATGGGAATATTTGAGCAACAGGATTACCCTTCATTTGTAATTCCAAATGTTGTTTGGATTGATACAGACATATTTGAAAAAATTTCAACATTAATTTGGAAATGATGGCTTGATATCTGGAAAAATAGCGTAAATTGTGTAATTTCTATTCATGTTTGGCTGTAAAGAGAAAAGAATTATGTCCATGTGTCTGTATATGGACCGCAAACTTATCGACATTAGTATCTAATGTGCATTTATGAGAATTAAAAAATGTGTATGTATAAATTCATCAATAAAGTCAATCTTACTGTCAAGGTGATGTACAGAGGGATTACACTTTCATATGTAAGGCAGAAAGTACTTTACTAGTCATATGTTCATACCCACTCTTCATTTTCCTCAAATTTTTCTTGTATTTCAATGTATCCCCTCCCACATGGTATAAAGTTTACTTCGAGCTTGTTATTGTTTTCTGAGTCTTGTTGGATTAGTTTTCAAATACAGTGACAACATTGGACAAAACAGGAAATTAATACATAAAGCAAGTGAAAAAATAGCTTCACATAGTCTATTTAGAAAATCATCAACACATTTCAGAGGAAGATGAGGGAGGAGAAGCTAGGGGCTAAGATATGAGTTGAAACCAGAGAAAGGTCCAAGGCTAGACCTAGTGGTGTCATCATAGTACAGTTTAGTCAGAGAGAAAAAACTCAGAAACCTTGGTGAATGAGACAGATTCAATAACATTCAGGTGTCCACAGCCGGAGCTACCATATCAACAGACAGAACCTGGGATAAAATCCAAAACCATGTGCAAGCAGATCCTATTCACCACCACCAAGAACTGACAAGGAGTTGTAATCTTCTTCCTGCTGATCACAGACCATAGCAGACTGATGATGGACCAGAAACCAAGGGAAAGGTGTGAGTAAACATTGGGAGTAGGACATAATATACCAGATTAATCTTAATAATATTTAAAGACCACACAAGACATCCTAATTCCTTATACAACAGTGGTGGGAAGGTAGCCCTTCTCAATCTCTAGAGTAGATATTAACAAAGACCAGGCCAGAGGAGCTAGTACATAATTCTGGATGTGAAAGAGGACAATAGGAGCCATTCAAAAGGTCAAAGGAAACTGATATGTGAGGCTTAACTCTACTCCCGGGGAAAGTTGCCCTTCCCAGTCAAAGGCCTCACAAATAAAGAAAGTTCCAGGAAAAATACAATATAAGAGAAATTATCCAATACAGGTCTTTCTGCTTTCCCTGCTGTCCTGCAAATCCTATTCCTATTATCACGAATCAAGGAAACTGAGATTCCAAGCTTCTTTACCAATTCAGCTCAATCTGTTACCAATAATGCTAAACAACAACAAAAAAATAGAAGGTTCAAAACAAGATATGGCTGACACTTGGATGTATTTTTTTTTTTTTTTGGTGATCAACCTTACTGGGCTAATCAGCACTTGATTCTGTCCTTATTGTGTAAAGCCAGGACTAATAGCATTATTTTGTTAGCAACACTTGAATTACTACTTCAAGACAAAGTATTGGCTTCTAAAGAGAAAAAAAATAACACCTCAAGTTATAATTGTACGTATATTTCACATGTGCATTGGGTATATTTTTGATGCACTGTTTGGAAAATTTGAAAAACAAACTGGCATGAGATTTCCTGATTCTAATGATGCACATTTTTTTTTATATTAGGAAGTAGAAATAATTTGAGATTTTTCAGGTTCATGGATTTTGTTTTTTCCCCAAACTATCTCAATTACAATTAATCTTAAAATTGGACATTATATTAAAGTTGTGTCATGTTACATTCCCAAGAAGGATCAGAATACATCTAATCCAGTCACAATGATGTAGCTGTAACCTTTCAACTGAAAGGGCAACATTAAGGGATACATTTGATATTCAAAGAACAATCTGGAAATATTTGATTTTGATGGTTATGATTCAGAAATGATCCTGGTTTATATATAAAGTTGGTTTAAGTTGCAATCAAATGAGAGAAGAACCAATATATTTGTTATTGTAAAGATATATATGTACATATATACATACGTATGTGTGTATGTATATATACATATGCATATATATACATACATATATACATAGAGATAGAGAGGTGGGGAGGAGTTACACTTACATGGCAAGGAAATGATTCCATTTTCTATCAAGCATTGTTAACCCTCCGACTTTATCCCCTACCTTCCCCCTTCAATTTCTCCCTCTTCCCCCACCCGACCAAGTTGTAAAGTTCATTTTCAAGTTAGCGTCTTGTACATCTCATTGTTACATTGGGTCCTCCTATATCCTTATTTCAGCGTTTCTTTATTTCTCTTCCCTTCCCAAATTAGAGCAGCGCTTCTTCAATCAAATTGTGTGCTCAGTTTTTGGTGAATTGATACTTAGAATGTTAATATCTTCCAGAAGCACAAATGCCTTAATTAACATTTATTGACTTTCTTTATCTCTTTTGGATAATTTTAATTTGAAATACATTTTATTGGATACTAGGATCTCAACTTCATCCTGTTTATGTGGCCTATTTTCTTGATAGATTTTATTCCATCCTTTCAGTATGGTTGTTCCTGTCATGAAAATCATCATCTTGGGACAATGCCATCAGGGTTCTTCCTATGTTTCTTGGATTCTCTGTAGGATGTTTCTTGCCCTATATTGTGCCAATTAGGTTTTCTGTGTTTAATACATATTTAATTAACTTTTATAGAGATGGTTTAGTGGAGATATATTGTTTAAATTTTATTTATTGGGGAAGGTTTTTATTTGGCCTATCATTAACAAAAAGAGGTTTTCTAGGTACAGTATACTTGGTGGACCGGCTATTCTGTCTTTAATGATCTATGCTGAGAAATCTGAAGATAGTATTATGATTGTTGACGCATTATAGTTGATTGATCATTTCTCCTTGATGGCTTTAAGGATCCTTTCCTTGCTCTGAATTGATCCTGTGCAGAATATTAAGTGCAGAATATTATGTGACAGTGGAAAGGATGCAAAATTGGATCACCATATGGATCTCAATCAATGTAATACATCATATAAAGAAGACCAAAGATAAGAACCACACTATTACCTCCAAAGGTACAGAAACAGCATTTGTCACGTCCAACTCCCCTTTATGAAGAAAGCAATGTAGAAACTATCCAGGGAACATTTCTCAGTTCAAAAAAGGCTGTTTATAACGAAATTAAAGCAAGCATTACACTTAATTGTGTAAAGTTAATGCCATTTCCTCTAATCTCTGGAAGAAGAAAGTGATGTCCACTTTCTCCATTCCTCTTCTATATCGCATTAGAAGGGCTTGCTAGAGCAATTTGACAAGATGCACATATAAAGGGAAGATGAAGTAAAATTCCCCCTCTTGGCAGATGAAATGGTCTTGTATTTAAAGCACCCACTGACTCCACTCCCAAGTTACTCCTGCTGAGTAGAATCTTTGGTAAAGTAGCAAATTTTCCCTCAAAAATCAATGGCTTTCTTTAATGCCAATAATGAAAACAGCAGAGCTGAAATCAGGAAACAACTCTGCTTGTAAGAGCCACAGAAGAAGTAAAATATCGAGGAATTAAAGAGATGAAGGGTCCTTATGATGAAAAGTTTCAAAACCTGAAAAGGAAATTAAAGGAGAACTAAGGAAGTGGAAACACTTCCCATGTTCCTGGATTTGGAAGATTAACATCGTGAAAATGACAATAATACCAAAGACTATCTACAACTTCAATGCCTACTCATTCCAACCTCATTCTTCAATGGAATAGAAGACATCCAAACATGCATATAGAAGAAGAAAAGATCCCAAGCCTCAAAAATAATATTTACCAGAAAAAAAAGCACTGGAGGATTTATAATACCAGACTCCAAACTCTATGACAAGTCCGTAGAAACAAAAGAGTTTAATCTCTATGACAAATGTGTAGAAACAAAAGAGCTTAATAATGGCACAAGAACAGATTTGAAGACCAATGGAATGGAACCGAAGAAACAGAAATGAAACCACAGAAGTATAGCCACCTAATCTTTGATAAGGGAGCCAAAACCATCAAATGGAAGATAGACATTCTCTTCAGTAAATATTGATGGAAAATTGTATAAACATTGTAGAAAACTATTATTAGATCCTTATCTATCACCTTGCACCTGAATCAATTACAAATGGAACAATGACCTAGAAGGTAAAGCAGAACCCTTGAAAATACTACAGGAAAGAACAAGAGAAACACCAGCTCCTTGGCACAGTCTAAAATATTCTTAATATAGACCCAGAATCCCAACAAATAAAAGAGAAGTTGGACTAATGACATTGCAGTTAACTCTAGCGCTTCTGCATGACAACGGTCATAGCTAGCAAGGTCCATAGATAATCCAAAAATTAGGAGCACATCTTTAGTAGTAGCTACAAACCAAACAATGGCCTCATATCTAAATTATACTTAGAACTCAAAAGACTAATTCCTCCAAAAACAAATCCTCACAGAAACAATCAGACCATCAGCAAATGTGCTAAGACTTAAAAAGGGAATACTCTGAACATGAAGTAAGAATGTCCAATAGATACAGGAAGAAATACTGAACTTTGCTGGCATAATCAAAAGAAACTGGGAAATCAAAACAATATTGAGATTCCACCTCACAACATTAGAATGTCTTGACCAACAAAATTAATAACAGTTGCGGAAGAGAACGTGGCCATCATTGGTGACAGTGTAAAGTGATTCAACCGGTCTGGAAAGTAATATGCACATTTGTCAAAAGACTACACATAGAGATCCTCTATGATTCAGCAATCCCTCTTATGTGCATTTATCCAGTTGAAAACAAACAAGGCCATACTACAGCTACCAGCACATCTATATTTGTTGCAGTACTATTCACCCTGCCTAAGACATGATAGCAAACATAATATCTTCAGTAGACAAGTGGATCAAGAAAATATGGTGTGTGTGTGTTTGTGTTTGTGCGTTTGTGTATGCATTCTATGCTTCCTACAGAAAGAACAGCATGCCCATTTGTTAGGAAATTGAAAGAACTGGGGAAAAATTCATATTAATTTCAGTAAGGTAGTCCCAAATAAATTTAGGTTCCATGGTTTCCTTTATTTGCAGTAATTAGTACAAATATAGGATAATAATCTCAGATGAGCTGAAAAGATCAAAGATTATGAACATATTTCTATAAAAGATGTTGGTTAGTGAAATGAATCCAAGATATCGACTCAACAGTTCTGTGTTGTTATTGATTTAATTTATTATGTGCTTTTTTTGTTTCCCTTATCTGTTTTTCACCCTATGAAATATCCCCCTTTGGCACCTGAAAGGATTTTTGTAAGCTCTATCTAGCATATAAACTAGGAAGGAGAAGGGGAATAACAAAACACTGAAAAAAGGATGTAGGATGACCTATTGCAACAATGATACCACAGGAGAGTATATTGCAGAAGAATTTGACCTCTTTGAATGCAGGAAAAGGTGGGTGGGAAGAGTGTGGGAGTTGGAGAAGGGAGGGACTGTGAGACAACCATAAAGGAAGAGGTAACAATGATTAACTACTAATGTACTATTGCTTTACTCATGTATCTGTAATTCCTGTGTACAGGATCTTTACAAGAAAATAAGATTTAGAAAAAGAAAATATACTTAAGAACCAGTCCAACTCCCAAAAGGAGGTTTTCAGTGCAATACAATCCAAAAATAAGTAATTTCAGAAAGAAACATATACATGACAGCAGATTGATGAACAATGAAAGACTTTATGGAAAAAGTAAGTAGTAATTAATTAACCCAGTTGTAAAATTATTCCTAAATATTCTATACAAATGTATGCTATCATAAAATTTGGATAGAATTTGCTTATAGCAAATCAATATTTTGAATATATGCAGGTAATAGAGTTCTTAATATTTCTCCTAAATGTATATTAGAAGATTGTCATTTATCTTTGACTCAAGGTATCAAAAATAGCCAAAACAATTATTCCAACATTCTCAAAAAGACCACTTTGAAAAATAATTATTACATTGATTTTAAGCAAAAGGATATCGTATATTTAGATTGTGCATCACTCTCTGAAAAAGTCAGAAAGGTAGAGAGCTGCTTTCCTCAACTCCTTTCTACTTAATAGTTCATGCCTTTTGTGTGTTGGCATATATTGTTAATATTACAGAAGCAATATATATATATATATATATATATATATATATATCCCTTCTTCAAGGAAATACTTTGTGGAAATCACAACATAATGACTCTGATGACTATCACTGGAAATTAAGCATAGCGAAGTACATTGGGACGGAGTATTTGAACTTTTAATATCGATGTTTATGTTTGAAATCATGCCTGTTATTACATTGATGCATTCATTATATCAAACTAAAATGAATCAATCAAACAATATTTGGGTTCTGTTAGTCAATTGATTTTGATCCAAACAGACTTACACAAAAGTTCGGGTCTTCAAGTTTTAATCATCCCTAAATACAAGAAAGAAATGATATCAAAATACCTGAAAATATGTTAGATGAATGATCTCGCAATCTTTGACCAAATTACATGATGGTTGTATTTAGGAAGTTAATAATGTTAGGAGTTGTAACTATGCCTTAGAAGTATCACCTGAAAGTCTCAGGGTAATTTTAACTGTTGTCAGTTTGACTGTTACAGTAAATTTCAAAATACTCTTCATGTCTTCTGTGTTCAGACTTATTTGTTTTGTCCCTTATGAATGATAACCTGAAAACGGATTGGATCTTCAAAATATCTGATTATTCTGTATGTGGTAGAGGTAGCTTTATCACATATAACAATTTTGCGCTGTGAAATATTTGATCTCTTTATGTTCTTTATACCATTTACTGAATAAAATATTGGAAGTATGAACATGATGTAAGAGTCCATATATACAATATTCTTCTGGACGTTAGATTGTACTAATTCTTCAATGCTAAAACTCATACAGTGTGTTAAAGAACTATCAACGTTTTTCTGTTCTCAGATATGGAATTCGATTGATTTAGGTAGAAAAGTGAAAAGCAATTAAACTTTAATCAAATCTTAATGTTGACTTCATATTTATTGATACCCAAAATGCCTCCATCGCCTCCTGAAAATGTTGTCAAATGCGTTCTGATTTGAAATGAGAAGACACATGTCAGGAAATAAGAAGCATACAAGGAGATTTTAAATTGAAAGCACCCTAAGGCAAAAAGAATAGAGGCAAGCCCCAAACCAAAACCAAAATCAAAATTAGATTCTTTTCTTCTGTCACATTGCAATGTCCATCCAAGAGAAGGGAGAGTTTATCAACACTCATATTGTGTCATTCATTCAAGGGACAAGAAAATGAAAGCAAGTAACTTAGAGATATATAGTTGAAAGTGGGATTCATACTTACGAGTAGAAAGTTTTCATCAATTTTGCTTAGTACAACATTTCTTTGAGGAGGTGGACATGCGTGTTAGATGGGGAAACTTTCCAAGATCTGAAACAGGCTGTGGAATATTTTCTAAAATTTGGGATTTCAGAAATTTCACCAGATGATATAATTTTATGCACTTCTAGGTCCAAGAGGGATTTTAAGAAAACACAATCTTAAAATATCCAGCATATTTTTTTTAAGTTTTACTGTATAGTTTCTGTACAGAGGGATTCCAGTTACATGAATAAGGCAATGATTACAGTACTTTTTGGTCAATTTTATAGTTTCACTTGTTGATGTCCTGTCGCATCCACCTCGACCAGCAAGGAAGACATGACCCGGGATTCTTCTCAAAGCAGTTTATTCAGGAACCTTGATTATTAGCTTCTCTCTCGCCCCGCACCCGCACTCCCGTTATAAGCCTCCTGGATGGCCAATCCCGAGGTGCCACGTGGTATATACCAATAGGGTCGCAAACATGGAAGCAAACTAGGAGCCAAGCCATAGCCATATAAGGAGTTGTTTTTCACAGAGAGCACTCGCCATCGGGAAGGCGGAAGGCGGAAGCCAGCACCATCTTTGGCTTGACAGTGCCATGCGGCCACGCCATCTTTGGCCAGCTCCCGCAGCTCTCCACAATGTCCCACTACCTCTTCCCACCTCAACTTCTTCACTCCTCTGCATACCCCTTCTGAAGAAGTAAAGTTCGTTTCTAATATACTGTCTTGTGGTTATTCTAGTTGCAATATGTCATTGTGTTCCATAATTCAGGCATTTATTACACCCCTACCCTTCACCAGATCAGACAAATATATAAACATGATGAATGGTACCAAAATTTACTACAGTGTCTACAGGAGATATGCCATAGGGAAAAGATCAATCAAAGAAACAACAATAAAATAAAATCACCGAGGACATTTAAAACAATAACTATAAAGACAGCTCTTTTGTCTTCATATTTTGGAGTTCATGTCACTTAGCATTATTTTATATGATCATATGTGCATCAGTTTTGAGCTTTTCAGCTCATCTAATAATATTATATGATATGTATATTATTATTGCAAATAAGGGACACCATGGGACCTAAATTTCTTTGGGACTGGGTTACACAACTTAATATGATTTTTACAAGTGTTTCCTTTTCTTAATCAAAGGGACAGTGTCCTCCTGTCTGTTGGAAACATAGAATTGCTATCTCTATACATATGTATATACAAATGTATAGACTGGCCATATTTTTTGTGCCACTCATCTACCTCATCTATTGAAAGTCATTGGGGTTGGTTGTTTTTCTTAATTATTGTGAATAATACTGAAATAAATATAGTTGTGCTGGTAGCTTCACAAAGGCCTTGTTAGTGAACAAGTAGTTAAGTGCCCAAAAGTAGGATTGCTGAATCATAGAAGAGCTCTATGCATAATATTTTGAGGAAACTTATACTGCTTTTCAGAATGTTTGAAAAAGTTTACCATCCCACCAACAGTATGGTAGGGTTCCTTTTGAGCCACTTCTCGTGCCAAAGCATCTATCATTATTAGATTATTTATTATAGGCACTCTAACTGGGATAAGGTGGAATATTAATATTTTTTTCTTTATGGCTAGAGAAATTGAGCATTTCTTCAAATGTCTATTGACTAATCTCATTTCCTCTTCAGAGAGGTAATTTCGTTTTGGCCTTAAAGAAATTATGAAGACCAAGTATCTGACTCCCTGATAACAAGAAGTGTCCCCTTTCAGAGAATTGTTCACATTTATTGGACAAGAAATATAAAACTTTTCTGATCTTACTCATCCTCTATTTATATATTAAGACTTAGTTTTACATAGGAGAAGTGTTTTAAAATAAAGAGTATTTTTTGACAGGAGCATCTTTTCCAAAGGAACAGCACAAAACAATATTTATATAGTTTCTGTGAAAAAGAACTTAACACATATTCTGTAATCAGGAAATAACTAACAAGGTTAATCATAGTAGTTGCTATAGATACCAGAGTCTGAAAATAGTACTTTACTAATGACACTAAAACTCTTTTGTGAAGGATTGTCCTTTTGTGGTTTTGTCATTCCATTTAAAACGTTCTGATTAATATCAAGAGATTATCACCTCATGTATGACTTTTTCTGCAATTATATAGTCACATTCAATTCAAATTATTGCTTGTGTTTAGAAAGGAAGCAGTTCACTTTTTAGTCATTGTATATTTTCTTTTTCATTTCAAATAAGTAAACGATTTCCAGATGAAAACTGTATTTCTGTTGTGACAGTCCTGTATTATTGTGAAAGTACATGACTTTGTCCCCACATTTTGAGGCTAACATGTTCTCAACCATAATGTCCAGGAGAGATAAAAATACTCATTGATGTGCAAGATGATATTTGAATTCAGGCCCTAGGATAGCATATTTTACTTTGAGTAAGATATAAGAGAGTATATGGAAGACACTAATCTATTTCTATAAAACAATGTATTAGAAAAAAATAATTACAACAAATGGTTGTAAAGCCTCAAGGAAAAAATAAAATCATGCCACTTTTTGACATGTTTTTTTCACTTCAGTTCAATTGCAATAAGTCAAGAAACAGGATGGATAGGATTGTAAGGACTTGCACTTGCAAGGAAGAAAGGATTGAGCAAATTATTTGGTGTATAAACATGACCGAAAAAGTTGTCATCATTGAAGAAATTTATGCATAAGATGCAAAACTGAAGGAGATCTATTTACTAAACTCAGTCATTCTATGGGAAAGGACACTGCCATGTTACCAAGAAATCTTGACTACACCATCAGAGAAATAGTACATCCAGCATAGTAAATGAACAATGTTTTATAGGACTTGTGCTACAAATGAAGCTTACCTGTAACTTCCTCATTAGATTTGGTTCCATCGAAATTAGTATATTGTTTTGATTCCATGGAACTAATTTGTGAATATTGTGAGGACACACAGCCAAATTGACACAAAGATAGGCTTGATTGTATGCAACCAATGTCTCATACAGATAAAAAAAACTATTCCAACATTTTATATTCTCATGACTGAACTTTGCATAATATTTCTAGATTATGGATAACAGCATTAATTAACTGAAAATTATTCCACAAAATTATCAATAATCCACTGTGGCCCAGTAGACCTATGAAGATTCCTGTACCAGTATCATGTCATTTACTGAAAATAAACCATGGTCTTGCAACTTGATTAACAGCTAGAAAATATGACTTAACCAGTCCTGATGAAAGATGTAAAGTAAAAGCACGAGGAAAGTGAGAAAATATTGAGGCTTATATTGTGAGATTTCTACTTCAGTTCCGTAGGTAGAAAATATCTTCACTTAAGTATGTAGTGGTTGGAGTTGTAATAAATACAGCAAAGTTTATAGGACAATTAATTTGTCAAAAGCCAAACCACTGAATTTTAGAGAATCGGAGAACAATGTATGTTATTTAGATTGAAGACAGAAAGGAAGTAAATAAACTCGAACATGCTACAAGACTGAAAATAAACTGAACCTATCATTAAATGTGACAATATGAATGAGTCTCACCAAGGAGAGCAAGTAACCTTACCCTCTGAAGAAAGAAAGTTTACATCAAGCAGGTATGTCTATCGTTTTTGTCACTTGCTTCCAGTGTGCCTTCGGGATGGAGATCTACTTATTCTATTATTTATATAACCATATTTTTTATTGTGAAAATACCATACATAGGTGTTACAATTACATGGGCAAGATAATGAGTATATTTCTTATCAAGCATTGTTGCCACCTCCTTTTTTCTCCTTCCCTTCCCTTCTCATCTCCCTCCACCCCATAACCATAATTTCTTTGTCAACATTATTCAGTTTATTGAACACCATCCCACATGATGGCTCCCAGAAATAACAAATTTCAAAAGCGAAGATACCACAGCATGCCCTAACTTTTCCCTTTTAGATTTCCTGAGAATTGTGCTGTGGTTCAGTAGAATTGAATTCTGGGTGGAATTCTTACCCTTTGTAACTCACATATAAAAATGTCCTATTGCTCTTATCTATTTGCCCTTGCCTACCCATCATCTAGGTTCAATTGGTACACTCATTTCATGTGCACTTTCATTGTTTGTAATTCCAGTACTCATATGAATAGAAATCATAAATTTGGACATTATATATTAGGTTTCAATCAGGGTGATCATAGGGCAGTAGAAGAACCTCCTCAAATGACCTCTCAAAATTCACGACTGCCTATTGAAGACATGTACTCATATGAAGAAGCCTTTACCACTATCATATCAATTACCCGAATCTTACCATACCAGCAGGCATTAGTTCAGAGTTTGTTAAGGAGGATTTGAAGGATGAATGTGGAGATAGGGAAAGATAGTAAAACTTGTGATATAGTAAGTTTTGTCTAGCTGTCATCAATAAAAGTAAGTGCTTACAAAAAATTATCTTCAAAAACAGAATATTAGTTGAGAAATATTTTACTGTGTCACAGAACCCAGCCTGGAGCCATTCTCAGGATTTATGTTTACTGAATTTCAATTGATTTTCTAGGCTGTTGTAGGGGGTGGCAGCCTCTGTTTACCCAGTAGCAAGCCACTCCTGTGGGCGCATTTTCCTCTGCCTGTGCTGGGTGACTTTTTCCTGGGTGGAGTTGAGCCTGGTAGGTCTGGGCCGATTCCTGTGACCTGCTAACTGACTCTCCTGTTTATTCCCAAGGCATGAATTGGTGCTAGCAGCTCAGCCAGGCCTTTTGCACTATCAAAGATGGAGATCTCCAGTAGTGGGGTGGGGGATTGGTGGCCATCCCTCCTCTGCTCCCTAAGAAGGAGTGAGGATGTCAAGCTTCTACTCACTCCTCCGGAGTGTTGTTTCGAGGGTCGTCTCTGGTCTGCAATCTGCAGGATGAAGGTATCTGCTAATTTTCAGTTCTTGCTGGTGTTGAGTAAAATTGACTTGCCGGCTGCCTCTGGCACCTTTGTCCCGTCCTCTCTTTGTTGCAGGTATGGTGGCAGAAACCACCACCCCTGTGGCAAGTGCTCAGAAATATCTCCTTGCCTGGATTTTCCTCTCTGGCAAAATGCTCTGTACTGTTATAGCACACGTGGTGTAATTGTGTGGCCTAGGATTGTTCACCGGGACACTAAAACTGCTTTCTATGTGAGGGCTTGTTTAGCCTCCAGCGTCTCCTCACCCATTTTCCTAACACTTCACCAAATATTTTGTATTTAAATTTTTTGTTGTTCCTAAAAATAAAAATAGGTTGAAAAATATTCAGATGCCAGTGGTTCTCATGTATAATCATAGCTACTCAGGAAGCTGAGATTTGAGGATCTCAGTTTGAAGCCAGCCTGGGTAGAAACGTCGATGAGATTCATATCTCCAATTAACTCCTAAAACAATCCAGAAGTTGTGCTAAAGTTCAAGTGGCAGAACATTAGCCTTAAACAAAATGAGCTCAGTCACTGAGCACAGGCCCTGAATTGACATCTCTTGGCAGGCAAAAATCAAAAAAAACAAAAAACAACACAAATCTAAAAATAGTCATAAAAATATTAAATATTTAATAAAATCATATTTTAAGATCATTTCTGTATTTCTTATCACATATCAGACTTTATGCTCATACCACCCAGATTACTCAAAAAGTTGTTAGTTTGTGAGAAATAAGATAATCCTGTGAAATATAAGGAGTTTTCAATATATATGAAATGTATTTTGTGTAAAGTAAATTTTATGATATTTTTGTTTTGGAATCTTTTGGGAAGAAATAATAAAACATTAGTAAACTCTTCATGTCAGAAGTAGCCAAGTGCCTCAATGTTAGCCTTGAATATGTAACCTAATGTTTTAAGAAGGTTAATTAATTTGAAAATAGATAATAAATAAACATAAGAAGTCAAGGTCATGTATTAGACCAAGTCTTGGCAAAATATCCAGATTGACAAGTAATTAAGATGAAGTTGGAGACAGAGGCATGTAGAAGTCTGGCAAGAACATAATATAAATAGGAGTGTGACTCTGTAGCCAGACTTAACAAGTTGAACACAGGTCCGTTAGATCATAATCAAAATGAGAGAAGGAACACACGCATTAGGAACACACTCTATCAACCTATATGATAGAGAAAAGTTAGTAAGCGTAACAATTAGGGAAAGAATGAAAAAGCAAAACAAATCAACTCAGGATGATTGAAAACTCTAGACAAAACAGGGGGGACAGAAAAAGGAAAAAAACTCCATTAAACTGATTGCTTACACATGTATATTTTATACGATTTGTGAGGAATAAAGAGAAAGTGAAGATGAGCAGCATAGTTATATACTTTAATAAGAAGACTATCAGCACCTTGTAATATTTTACACTTTGAAATTGACAAAATGCTTGCTGAAGCCACGTCTCCCTTCTAATTTAGTAAATATAAGATAGTGGCAAGTCTTCTTTAGCAGGAATTTTGACCGTGTTTAGAACAGATGAAAATAAGTTATGAAATGATCAAACATATGAGAAAGTATATGTATTTGTTTCCATTTACTTACAATTATCAAAGGTCTGACCCAGTTTGAGAAAGTCAAATACATTAACATAGTGTGATCTCCAAAAGCACAGATGTAAGTTCTTTCATACTAGTATTTACCTAATAACAGAGGAGTCCATGACTCAGAGTTCTCTTTTTAAAATTTTTAAGAATTTTACTGTCTTCAGAATTGTTTCTTTGAATTCCACCTAATCTATTTGAATCATACAGAATTACCCATCCAATATGTAGAAAGTTTACAATGGCAGGTATATAGATAGAGTCAATAATGCACAGCTCAGCTCCATTGTTCTGATAAGTGGGATTTAAATGTGATTGTCTTGGATTTAGTGTGATTGTGGTTGGCAGGTTTGATAAGGTGGATAATTTGTAAGAAGAGGAAAGCAGGAAATGGATAGTAAAAAGACAAGCTGATATACATACATCCCTACTCTAGTATCTACGGTATCCCAATTCTGTTTTGCAGATGTTGGAAAAAATAATCAGAGCAAGGACAGAAATTTACAGTAAGGAAGTTTTGGGCAAAGGGACAAAGATAAATGGTAATGCCATTTGTTTATTTCCCCACCGAAGTACTATGAAGTGGAATGTAGTGATTAAATGTCATCAGTTTTTTTCCTCCAGAATATTGAGTTATATTCAACTTTTATTAGAATAGTGGTTGACAGGAAATTTCAAATAATTTATAGTCATTTGATATTATGTTGAAAATGAACTTTACAAATTTCGTGAAGGGGTAAGTTGTGGAGTTGGGTGGGAAGGGATTGTAAGGGAAAAACAAAGACGAAGGCAACAATGCTTGATAGGAAATGCACTCATTACCTTGATCATATAACACAAACACCTCTATACAGTATTTTCACAATAAAAAAACAATGAAAAACAGCTAATAAGTTAAAAAGAATCGCATTTATTAGCTGTTTTTTTTATTTTTTATTGTAAAAATAGTGTACAGCTGGCCAATAAACTTTACAATCACTTTTCTGCTACTTGCTCTTTTTAAGGCGAATACTGTGTCTCATCATTTGATGTACAGGTTCTGTGGTATTCCAAAATGCCATAGAATCTTTCACAAGAAGTCCTGAGTAGAATCTGCCATTTCAAATTCTTCTTTTCCAGCATAGTGTTGAAAATGAAATAATTTCAAGGCTATCCCATCAGTTCCTTATGAAAAATTGCAAAGATATATTTTTAATAATAAGGAGAATTATGGCAAATAGTAAGATGAATGAAATTGATTGAACTTACATTTTATTATAGGAAAACTGGTTTATATTTATGTAATCTGAATTTACAGAAAGGAATTGACAATATTATTGTAGCAAGATTTCACATCTGTCTCAGGTCACCATGAAAATGACTAAAAAGTATACATTTTTATCATTTTATCTATGATTTTACTTAATCTTTCCAATTAATCTAAGTATTTTATTGTAGCTCCTTTGGAAAATGGAAAATTAATCTGACCTGACCTGACAATCCTCATATTATTCAACCATTGCCAACATCTCGAGCAATTAAGAAAACATCAGAGTTCCTTATTTGATATCTACCAGCTTAGTAAGTTTATAATAAGACTAATATTTATTATTTAGTTGTATCACAATGTTATGTGAATTTGTAATTAGATCTTAGTTATAACTCATATGCAATTTAATATTCTAAACTTGCTAAAATTTAAAAACCAATTTTCAGATTTAAGCATTAAAAATAATTCACTTATGGCTTTCAATAATAGCATTCCTTCCTTTTGATGTTGAGTTATAGATTTTCAGAAGCTTTCTTATTTTTGCTTATTTTTTTTTGTATCTAATGTCCTTGGTCTAATGTTAAGTCAAACTGAGAAAGGCTCATGATACATGCATGAATATTCATTGGAGCTTAAATTAAATAGAGATGCTGCCTTCTAAGCTTCATCCTGATAGTGGTTCACTTTTTCTTCCGATATGATGACATCAAAAGAGTCTCAAGCAAGGTGAATTTATTTATTTACTTTTTATTTTTTAATTGTCCAAATACCATACAGAAGGTTTACAATTACATGAGCAAAGTAATGAGTATATTTCTTATCAAGAACTGTTTCCTCTTCTGTTGTTTTCTTTTCCCTTCCCTTCCCATCTCCACCTCACACCCCCTACAACCCTTGTCCCCCGTTTGTATCCTCCAAATTTGTAAATTTGTAAAGTTCGTTTTTCGACATAACGTCTTGTACATCTTATTGTTGCAATGGGGTCCAACTCTATCCCTATTTAAACAAATAGTTTTTTCCCTTTCCCTCCACAAATTATACCAACATCAAATACAGTGAAAATACGGGATATACCGTGGGGGGAAGGACATTTATTTTCATTTAAAAAGAAAATATAGTTTGTTATTACCAGTGGCCAGCTCATGAAACATGAAAATGATATTCACAACCGTGGGTATTAGAGAAAAATTTGCTTTTTGTTACTATTTGTGCTGTTTGAAGAATTTTTTATTGTAAAAATGCTGTAGAGAGAGGTTACAATTACTTGAATGAATTAATGAGTATATTTATTTTCAAGAGTTATTGCTTCCTCTTTTGTTTCCCAATCCAGTCCCTTCCCATTTACCCTACCTCCGTCCTCGCCCATCCCATCCATCTCTCCCATGCTTCCTCCCCCCCCCCCCCCCCCCCGTGCCAAAGTTATAAAGATCGTTTTTGGACATATCGTCTTGTACATCTCACTGTTGCAAAAGGTCCACATGCATCCTATTTAAACAGTTTGTTTACTCCCTTCCCCTCCCCAAATTATACTAATATCAAATACAGTCCAAACAATGGTTACACACTGGGGGAGGAACATACAAAGGAATAGAAAGATTACGAGGACCTTATAAATAGAAAAAAATAGCAAGAAAGTAAAAAAAAAAAAAAAAAAAAAAAACGTGAGTCCTTATTTTGGGCTTCATTTTGATTAATATCATTATCTGATCTTTTCTGCTTGTCTCTGACATATACGTTATTGCAAATAAGCGAAACCATAGGACCTATGTTTCTTTGGGCCTGGCTTACTTCACTTTATATAATTTTTTCCAAGCAGAACATTTATTAATAGAGACCCAGAGACACAACAAATCTAAGAAAGGTTGGAAAAATGGGACTGCATGAAGTTACAGAGCTTCTGCATGGCAAAGGACATAGTTAGCATGATCAATAGAAATCCCACGGATTGGGAGAAGATCTTCACTAGCCATACAACTGACAAGGGTCTCATACCTACAATATCCCTGGAACTCAAAATATTAAATTCCCTAAAACAAATCCTCAAAGAAACAACTTCCCAGTAATAAGTGTACTAAAGACTTACGGAGAAACTTCTCTGAACAGGAAATGAGAATGGCCAATAGACACAGGAAGAAATGCTCAACCTCTCTTGCCATAAAAGAAATGCAACTCAAAACAACATTGAGGTTCCACCTCACCCCAGTTAAAATGGGTATAATCAAGAACTCTAATAACAACAGATACTGGAAGGGATGTGGACAGAAGCAAACCATACTGCATTGTTGATAAGAGGGTAAATTTCTTCTATCACTTTGGAAAGTAATATGGCACTTCCTCAAAAGATCGACATCGAGATCCCCTATGACCAAGCAATCCCACATTTGGGTATTTACCCAATGATCACAAACAAGTCTATACTAAAGTTAGCAGCACAAATATGTTTATAGCAACATTATTACCATAGCTAAGAAAGGTAACCAGCCCACATGCCCCTCAGTAGATGAATGGATCAAGAAAATATTGTACATAGACACAATGGAAGTCTATGCCTTGATTAGAAAGAATAACATTGCCATCTTTTTGAAAATGAAAAGACTATTTCTGATATTATATCAGACATTTCCATACAGAAGGAACACTCACTGCCATATCACATCTCTGAAGTATTAGAAAATTGAAAGTAAAATTAACATTTATTCCCTATTGCTTTCTCTCTTCATATAAGCTTATGTTAGAAGCTTTGGTATTATTACATCCATTTTAGTAACTGCATAGTCCACAATAATAAGATTATTTTATGCAATTAAAATAACACTTTCTCAACAATCATCCACAAAGACAAAACTTGCATTTTTCTACTATATATTAATTTGACTAATTTCAAATTTCATATAAATGTCTGTTACAGAATAAAAGTATTTTTTTGCTGTCAATTTATTTATAATTTATTAATCCTTTTCATTGCATCAGTTAGCAGTTTAATTATTTTACTATGTACTAATCTAATTTATGAAAATAGCATATTTTTTTGTCATTTTTCTTTTGGTGTATATTTTCCACTTATTAACTATTATAAATATACATACTATGAGAATTCATATAAAGAGTTTCAGTAGAAACTCTTTTTTCTAAGCATTTTATTTTAGTGTCTTTTGTATTTTCTATTCTTTACTGTGTTCTTTAATTCCAGTAGTTTCTGTAAGCTTTTGTCTAAGATTTTGTCTGATTCTAATTTCTTATAATATGAATTGGGCGATTTTATTATTCTTTTTTTACATCAGTCATGGGTCTGAACTTTTCAGTTCAAGGATAATATTTTCCCACTTGAACCCTTTCCAGATTTTTTTCTGCTTATATGCTGCTGAGGAATTGAACCCAGGACCTCATGCATGCAAGAAAAGCACTCTTCCACTAAGCCACCTTCTGAGCTCCAAATTATGGTATTTTCTTGGTTGTTCTAATATTCAAAATACAGAGTAACATAACCTAAATTCCTCTAAGAATAACAGAGTACTATTCAAAGTTGCTGTATCTTATTCATAAGAGAATGTTAACAATTATTCTCTCATTTCCCTAACAAAATTGCTGTCATTCATTCCCCTGAATCATAACCTCTAATCATTTTATTCTCTTTTGCTATTATTACTTTTAATAACATTCTATCAATAATCTGTAACTAACAGAAGGAGAATCCTTTATTTTGATACATGGAAAAAACTAGAAATTAACTTCTTTTGAGTGTAAAAAAATTTTTTAGATATCTTCCATTTCCCTCTTTGTAAAGAAGATTCAACATTATCTGCACAGCAAGTTCATTTGTAACAAATGGCTTCAGTTTTTTTATTGGAGACAATCTCTGTCTATGTATCTCTCTTTTTCACTGTCTCTGTCTCTGTCTGTCTCTGTCTCTGTATCTCTTTCTCTCTAAATATATATGTATATATATATATGTATATATATATATGTATATATATATGTATATAGATATATATCACTGAATGAAAATTTCTGGATTGATTGTGATTTCATTTCTTTCTCTTGTTTTACATTATAATCCCAACAGCTTTGTAAATAATCTCTCCATTTTTTGCCATTAAATATTTTGCTATTTTAAAAGTTTAGGAAGACTTTCATGCATTATATAAAAACAGACATTTCCTCTCATTTTACCTTACAGCTAATATAACTGTTACGTCCGTTCAGAAGAGTCTTCAGATAAAATTTGAAAGTAAGGCATTGGTTCATGCTCTTAATCTCAATAGCTAGGTGCAACTGTTGCAGTAAGTGAAATCTTTGGAGAACTCCAGGACTTTCGTAAACACCATAAATTAGAAATTAAAATAGAAAGCCTGTGTACTGCAAAATATCCACTCTCTCTACTCTCAAAATCTCATTGCCATTGAAAATGTTACCCCACTCTCTCCTATTTACCACAGCCGAACTTTGGAATACTAGAGACTAAGTGTAGAGCTCATAGGCTTGTCCTTTTTCTCCACATATTAATTCCTCTGTTACCTATACATGCACAACCAGACAGTTCCTTGGTTGAGAGCACAGAGGTAAAAAAAAAACAATACTCTGATTCTGTTCTGATGCTGTTACAAACCATTCATCTTTTCTTTACCATATTTACATTTAAATATTATTCTCTGATTTATTATTTTCAAAGACATCCACTCATATTTTAGATTTCCTACACATCCTTTCTTTAAGTCGGGTGGTGATTTCTCTTGTGATTTAATATTTGCATCTCTTTCTGTAGTTTTTGGAGTATCAAAAATAACCCCATCTTGATTAAACTAGCTTCCTCTTAATGGCATCATGATAAACACTTTTTTTCTTGAACAAATTTTTGTAGATGGCAGTTGCTCTCATATACTTTTATTCTTATTAGTTTTTAAAAATGACTCATATTTTAGGAAGCTATATATTCCACTGTTCAATTCATACTTCTCTAGCTTTTATTGCATCTAAATTCAAGAACAATAAATCACCCAAGTCCCGTAGAATACTTACAAATATTTCGGGGAAATAGTTTAGAAGCCTCTTTCCTGGGCCAATGGTGAAATCCTCGTCTACTCCAAACTGTTGAGTAAGGTGAGCTTAATAGACCATTTCTTACAAGTGAATTGAAACCATTTTTTGGTTATTATTGTCATTAAAGTATTTGTTAGGTATCATGTGACTATTTATCATTTTGTATTTCCCTCCCCCATGGTATAATCTGTTTTCACTGTATTAAATGATGATATATTTTGGAGAAGGGAAGGGAAAAACAAAATAGGGTACAGGTTGACCTCTGACAACAATGAGATGTAGAAGACACTATGCTGAAAAACGGATTTTACAATTTAGGCTGGGGACTTTGGGCGAAGTGTAGTTGTGGAGATGGGAGGGAAGAGA
Organism: Dipodomys spectabilis; assembly: GCF_019054845.1. Classification (NCBI taxonomy): domain Eukaryota; kingdom Metazoa; phylum Chordata; class Mammalia; order Rodentia; family Heteromyidae; genus Dipodomys; species Dipodomys spectabilis. Next base: position 5,219,728 of record NW_024871210.1, on the reverse strand, counting down.
TACTAGGAGAAAAACAAAGGAGGAGGTAACAATGCTTGATAAGAAACGTACTCATTACCTTGCTCTTGTAACTGTTACCCGTCTGTACAGTAGTTACAAAATAAAAAGAGTTATTTAAATAAAAATTACGCAAATATTTCTAGCTCTTCCGGAGTGTGGAAATCTTAGGGTCTCATTTCCAAGCTAGCTCAGGGGAAAGAGTATGATAGACTCCATCTCCAATTTAACAACAACACCAGGGCTGGAGAGATTGTTCACTTAGCAAAGCATTAACCAATAAAGCAAGCAGAGTGAGTAGGAAGTCCTGAGTTATAATAGTAGTACCACCAAAATCAAGGAAAAAATTCTCACTTTCTTTCTTTTGATTCTTTCCCAGTAATCATATCGAAATACGTTTTACATTTTTGGGCTTTGTTTCAGTTCATATTTTAAGATGACTTACAATTCAGGAATACATTTTCAAAATTTCTGGTTATTATAAGCAATTCCTTTTTTAAAATATTATTATAAAAATGATATACAATGTGTTTACAGATAGGTACGGAGTACATTTCCTTTTGAATGGTTTCATCCCCTTTCTCACTCTCCCCCACCTGACTCCTCTCCACGTCCCAGTTTTATAGTTCATTTTAACATATTTTACCATTTGATTTCTTGTTATATTCATATTCTGTGTTTTTCATTCATATACAATTTTAGTTAGAATGAATCAATTCCTCTACTTATATCTAACAAAAAACTGAAATGTATCTTAGTTATATTGATTTTTGGTGGCTCTTTTATATTAACCAATATTAATAGAAAGAAATTTCATTGTACTATTTACCTGCATTCATGTAATATTCCTTGATAAAAAGCATCTTTGGTTACATAATTACGTTTCCATAAAACTGTATAGAATATCATTATCCCCATTCAATCTATTCCATTTGCTCACTCCTTCTCTGTAATCTTCAGGGCCAAATACTATTTATTTAATGTATGTTATCTATTTAAGGTTCCAAACACACATATAAAAATCTGTGATAATATTAGTCTTTCTGCTAAATATAGAACACTTGACACAGTGACTTTCAATTTTCTCCATTTTCCTGCAAATGACATAATTCTTGATGTATGAATAATAATCGACTGTGTAAATACACTACATTTTTTTGATTATTTCATTGTTTGAATGGATCACCTAGTTTGATTGCATTGATTGACTATGTAAATTATGCTTTAATAGGTCATATGATCTATGTTTATTTTAATGAGAAACTTCCATTGTGACTTCCATAGTGGATTTACTAATTTACATTGCTATAAATAGCATAGAGATTACTATTTTCGCAACATCTTCAATATCACGTGTTTGGAGCTTTTGTTTGTTTTGTTTTATTGCTTTGAGGATAGTTATTCTGACGACAAAACACAGAATTTCAGTGTCTTTTGATTTGCATTTTTCTCTATAGGAAAGGATGTCAAATAGTTCTTTATATAGTTGTCAACCATTTGTACTCCTTTAGAGTAAAGACCACTTATTAAATTGGTTGGTTGTTTGGGTAAATCCTCATATTGCACCTATGTCACAACATAACCAGATCGTATTTTAGTCAGGCCACATTTATAATATTAATGTGGTCATAAATATAGTTGTTCTACTTGCTTTCACATGTTCCAGTGTTCTCCGACCACACATATAATAGACAGTATTTACTGATAACAATCTTCAGGCAAACTATTTAATTGTATAATTTCTTGTTTACTAACATTGCTGTAAAATCATCCTAGCTGAACTCAATAATTAATTTTCCAAATTTATTCATATTAGTAACTCTATATAATAATTCTATGGGCAGACTCCCAATTTTCCTCCCATCTTTCATTTTCTTCCAGTGGATCACTCAGGTTCTAACTTGGTGTTTGCTTAACTTATCTTATCCTTCTCTTCTTCTAAACTCTGTTGATCCAATAACCATCATCTTTAACTGGGATCCTTATAACTTGTTGATTTTTCAGTAGACAAATCACAAGATATTTTGGAAAGTGATAGACTGTGTTAATGAATGATGCACAAGAAATGAATTGTCTGATGAAATATGGAATACCAGGATGAATTTGCACTTCCAATGAATATACTTTTACTAAAAATTACGTATTGTTTATCTTAAATGCTAAGTTAAGTGGATATTTTGCGTTTATTCCAGGTATGCCTCTGCTATTATTTTTGGCTGTCCTGAGGCTAGAACTCAGGGCAATGTCTCTGAGTCTGTGCTCATGACTAGCACTCTATCACTTGAGTCAAGGATCTATTCTGGGTTTTTTCTTTATAGTTTATTGGAGATGGGAGTGTCAGGGACTTTCTTGCCTGAAACTATTTCAAACCAAATCCTCAAATATCAGCATCCTATAGAAGCGAGAATTAAAGGTGTGAGCCACTTGCGCGCTCTATTAACAGTTTTATTCCAATGTATAAGTTATGCTGAGGGTAGTTCTCACATTGATTTCTTTAAGATAATCAGACAATTTTCGTCTGTGGCTCTCTAAACCCACTCACATTCCTGCCGAAACTGTTCCTTTTATACACCCTATGGCCAACATTTGTTAACTTCACTAGTAAGGATATTGTAAGACCTGATTTCTATGCTGTTTAAGTTTCTGTTTTAATAAGGTTCCATATCTTAGCTATAGTAAATAATTCTGAAATAAACATAGTTGTGCTGGTAGCTTTAGTAAGGTTAGGAGAAACCCTAGTTTTACTAGGGTCAGGCCGAAAGTTTCTCAATACAGATCAAGAAGTACAACAAATCAAAGAAAGGTTGGACAAATCTGATAGTATGAGCAGCAGAGCTTCTGCATGGCAAAGGACATAGCAAGGAAGATCAATAGAAACTTCATGGATTGGGAGAAGATATTCCAAACATACATGGAACTCGAAAGATAAAATCCTCCAAGAACAAATCCTCAAAGGAACAACTGTCTGATAAGTGGGCTAAAGACATTAAGAGAAACTTCTCTGAAGAGGAAACAAGAATGCTCAATCGATACATGAAGAGATGCTCAACCTCTTTAGCCATGAAAGAGATTCAAATGAAAACAACATTGAGATTGCACCTAACATGGTGAGGGTGGCTATAATCAAGAGATCTAATAACTACAGTTGTTAGAGTGGATGTGGCCAGAAGGGAACCCTATTGCTTTGTTGGTGGCAATATAAACTTGTTCAACCACTTTGGAAAGCTGTATGGAGGTTCCTCACCTACTCCATATAGAGCTCCACTACGACTCAGCAATCCCATTTTTTGGCATTGACCTAAATAATCACATACTTTTCCCATTTTGTGTTTGCAACTAACACTCCAAACAACACTCCTACTTTCCCTTTCTCTGTACAATAAACTTTCTTTCAAAGTATACCAAATTTTCCTACACAGCTTCGGTTATTTTAGGTTCAAGAGTACATGATTTGGTCTCTTTCACCTAAAACTAGAAATTTCATCTTGGAAATAAATTTACATTCCACTTATGGTGGCACACACCTGTAATCTCAGCATTCACTTAGTAAAGATAAAATCATCCAGAGTTCAAGGTCAGCCTGCACTACGTGAAAAAAGAAAAAAAATGAATTCTTTTTTCTCTAAGTGCTTGCTTTTCCAAAGACTGCCAAGTGTGCATTTGATTCATCCCACAAGAAAACATAAAAGACTAGCAGGATTTTCACCATAACGATTTGAAAACAAACTCTAGTATTTGTAAATCCACGCTTAAATATTCTGCCATTTAATGTTTTAACAGTAACAAAAGCTAAACCATAAGCTCTTTCAAGGGTTATAACTCCTTCATCTTATTTCACAAATTTCCAGACGATAATAAGAAAAAAATATTCAAAATGGCATTCCTGATGGTACCTACTAGAAGTTCAAAACAGTTCAGCTCTCATGTAAATTAATTTAATAACTCAATAATACCATCATAATTCTTCCATTATTTCATTCTGTCAATTTCAATGTTGTATTCATCTCAGAGTTTGCAGTAAAATGGTAGTGCCAGTTCAGTTCATGATAATTACAGACACAAATAAATAACCCTAAATTTACTTAACAAGAAAACATTTTATAGAATTGCCAGCTACTTTTTTTAAAATCACATTATTTTGAAATAGATGCCACTCTAATGACTAAAGTTTTCAAGGAATTGAATAGAAATATATTGACTTAAATATAACAAGAATTTTCCTGTGTTAACAATAGAAGATAATTGTACAACTGCGCAGCACATAAGTCATCAAAACCAGGACATGTTAAGATACAGAAAGAAAAAACTGAGGTAGATTATTAAAATATTTTCTACTCTTTCAATGTGGTCAAATTGTATATGTTGAAGCAATACTTACCAATATAGATGAACACCTGGAAAAATTATATTAACCCTATGTGAATGCTTAATAATTTCTATGTTCATATCAATATATTTGGACAATTCTTTCTTACACATAGTTTTGAAGTATTTGTTAGGTGCAATTCTGTTTCATCCTATACTTCTTCGGTTTCAAAAACAGAATTTTTTTTCTTACATTAATTAGGGAAGCATCGATCTTCCCATTTTTGTAATAGGAATAACCTATATGGCACCTTGCAATAACATTTACAATAAATCATACTTTCACCTAACTCCTGCCTACACTGTCTTCTTCAAATATACTAAGATAACTAATATGTGCAGAATTTGCAAATATTGATATCTCTTTTCAAAGACAGAAAAACAGCCTCTTCAATAAGTGGTGCTGACCAAATTAGTTAATCCTCAGGAAAACTACTCCTACAACTTTAGATATCACCCTGTACCAGAATCAACTCCATATAGCTCAAAGACATAGAAGTCAAGGAAGACACCCTGACCATATTACAGGAAGGAACAGGAGACACTCTAGGGGTACTTACCATGGGCCAAAGTTTTCTTATTTTTTAGTGATAATTTTTTTTTCTTTTAGTAATAAGTTTCTTATTGTGAAAAATAATGTACAGGGGGTTACAGATACATGAACAAGGTATTGGGTAAATTTCTTATCGAGCATTGAATGATAATACAGACACACAGCAAATCAATGAAACTTTTGACAATTGGGATCGCATGAAACTCCATAGCTTCTGCAAGGCAAAGGATATAGCAACCAAGATCTATAGAAATAGAACCGATTGAGAGAAGAACTTCACTACCCATAAAACGGAAAAGGATGTCATATCTAAAATATATTTCGAAAAATTAAATCTCCCAACAAAAAATTCTCAAAGAAACAACCATCCATTAACAAGTGCGCTAAAGACTTAAAGAGAAATGTCTCTGAAGAAGAAATAAGGATGGCCAGTAGATATGTAAGAATCGGTCACGTTCTCTAACCATAAAATAATTGCAACCCCCGATGTCACTGTATTTGATTCAATTTTCCTGTAACATGTATGTACATTTTTTTTGTAATTCCGGGAAACGGGGGAAGCAAAATAACAAAATGATGAAATAAGTATATAGGATGACCCACTGTAACAACTAGATGTACAAGACACTACGTTGAAAAGGAACTTTAAAATTTGCAAAGAAGTTGAAGGGAGGAATTGGAGAGGGGAGGGAGAAAACGGGGGTAGGGAAAAGCAAATGAAGACGAAAAATTTCGATATGACATGAACTTTTTACCTTGCTTATAAAATTATAAGCGTTCTGTGTAGTCTCTTTCAATAAAAATACATATTTAAAATACAGAAATAAAAATAAAAACAGAGAAATACAATATTGAGATTACACATTACTCAGTTATAATCAAGTATAATGAAGAATGTACTACCAACAGATGCTGGAGGGGATGTGGCAAAAAGGGAACACTACTGCATTGTTGGTGGCATTGTAAATGTGTTCAACCACTTTGCAAAGTATAGAGGTTCCTCAAAAACGACACAGACAGCTCCCTTATTACCAAGCAATCCAACTTTTAATCATTTACCCAAATGATAACAAATAAGACTGTCCTAAAGCTACCAGCACAAGTATGTTTATTGCAGCGTTACTTACAATAGCTAAGATATGGAACCAACCCAAATGCCCCTCAGTAGATGAATTGATCAAGGAATACATGAATTCTATATCTCTATCAAAAAGAAGGACATGGTACCAATTGTTAGGAAATGGAAAGACTTAGAAAAAAATATATTAAGTGAAATGAATCAGACCCTAACAAATATAAGTCCATGTTTTCCCTTATCTAAAATAAATAGCATATGTTTAGGATAAGTAAAAGAGTTCTAAAGCTATGCACATTTCACCAGGTAAGCTGATGCCAAATGAAATTAACCCCATAAAGAGATAGAAGTTTTTTTACCTTTCTTACTCTTCTTTTTAATGTACTTAAAATTTACTATGTAATTTTAATAGTTGCTGTTGTTTCTTTGTATGTTCTTCCCCCATGGAATGGAATTACTCCGATTGTCACTATATTTGCTTTTAGTGTCTTGCATTTTGTATACACATTTTTCTAATTTGGGAAGGGAGTTAGAAATATCAAAATGCTGATGACCCATTTTAACATTGAGATGTATAATATACTATGTTGAAAACGAACCTTACAACATTGGGTGGGGGAGAGAACAGTTGGGGAGGTAGGGCGGATAGGGATAGTAAGGGAAAATCAAGGAAGGTTAACAATGCTCTAGAGAAATGGATTCATATTGCTCATGTATTTGCAACCCCTCTGCAGAGTATCTAAATGACACACACACACACACACACACACACACGAGAAAATTGTGGGAAATGAATTCACAGTGTTTGATTACTGAGTGCTCATGCATTTCTCTTCCACAGAATTATAATCCAACAATGAAAAGTAAGAGAAAGTGAGATGTTGTCTCCTGGGATCTGGCCAGCAGTAGCCATTTCTGTTTTCATATATGGAAAGAGGGCTGACTTTCCTCTGATGGTTAAAAAGAAATCAGGATTAATGGTTATATCACAGTAACTGTGTCCCCACCATGAGAAGACTCTACACTGAAGTATTGATTGTTGTAGAAAACTATGAATGGGATATCATCCATCGTTGAGAGGAAGGGATACTAAACTTTTTTAGTGAATTCAGTTAACTTTATGAAACCAGTCACACTTCCTTTCCGTCATTTCCTTCTTCCCCAACTAACATATACAAACTATTTGGCTCGTGACTGTTACTGGGACATTTCTCTCTTAATGGCTTGTTTTCTTTCTTCAAATGACATCCCAAGTTATATTTACTGAAATTTTCTCCAAGTGGGCACTATTGTTTAAAAGTACTGATAAAAGTATCAAAATATTTTCCTTACCACACTTCAGAAAATAGCAATTTCCATTCTAGTAATCTTGAAATTTACTTCTACTCCTGTCACTTTTATGTGAGTCCTATGTTTAAATGACTTCTGGCTCTGCTTCATCGCCTACTAAACACTGTTCTACTGAAATTGAATTCTGATTGAACAACAGCACCAGTCTCAAACTTTGAATCTCATGATTCACAATGATTCCTTTGCTTTGTGATACATATCAGCTCTAAGAAACAGTTACCTGAATGATTCTTCCTACTGATGTTATAATCATAGTAGTAATCAAGATAGACGTAAAAGAATTGCAAATCTTCTTTCAGATGAGTGTATATTTTAATGGGTGTTTGATATTTTTAAAGGGTTAATGGAATTGGTTAATTCGGACATCCATAATTTAGAAAAATTTTTTTTCCAAATTCGTTCAAAAGTTGTCCTTTTATTCATTGTTCTTTTACTGGTTGTCCATGATGAAGAATAAAAAAGCTAACTAACCAACCTACCAAGCCAACCATCAACCACTCAATCATCCCAACAACCAACCAAATAACCCAACTTCCGACCAGTGGTCCAATTCACCTTTTCTGAGTGAGGTCAGATCTTTGCCAGAGGTTATCACAAACATAATTTTTCCGGGGATGCTATCCAAAACCCTACATCTCTGTGAATGCTTTCTATTTCTTAGACTCCCTACTCCCTGAACCTCCCTGCATCCATCTTCCCCAGCGGTTCCTGATACTGGTGCAGGACTTCCTGCTGTCCCTGGACTTCTATGGCTGAACTGGCTGCAGCACGTGCTATGCCTTTGCCCAATGCTCATCCAATGCTTGTCATGCCCTCCATGTGGTTGATGGAGGTAAAGAAAGAGGAAGAGGACGACAAGGAGGAGGAAAGCAGCTGCTCTCTGTCCCCTCCCCCCTCCACACCTACCTGGGGCACGATGGATAATTCAAAAGAGGCTCTGAATACACTGTGGAGGAAATAATCAACAAACACTGACCACTAGTAGCCTATTTTCCCTTTCCTTTCCTTGGCATTTATGTAAAGATATTCCGGCCAACCCTAAGGCCCAAATAGTGTTTGGGGCTGGATCAAGCCCGGGTAGCCTTGAACTGGCAATACAGAATAGCGTGGAGTTGAACATGGGACCCATTGCCTTTAACTTCCCTCACACAAGTACATGGCCAGAATAACAGTTATTTGCCAGCCATTAGCGCCTCCATCCCCAAGGTCAGAATCCAGTTCCCTGGGCATCCCACATAGATATCAAGCCCCAGGAGGGAAACCAAGCCAATTCAGACATCCCAGCTCCGAGGGATGTGTGCAACATGGTCACAACTCCTCCCTCATCCTTTTATTTCCTTTAGTTCCAGCTTACCCTTCTTTTCCCTTCTTCCTCCCTTCCTTTCTTTCTTTCTTTTTATTTCCTCAGTCTCATTTTTTATTCCGTCCTTCCTTTCCACTTACCTCCCTCCATTACTACCTTCCTTCTTCCTTTCTCTTCCTCGTTCCTATGTTCCTTGTCCCTCTTTTCTTTCTTCCCTTCTTCCTTCCTGCCTTCAGTCCTCCTTTCCCTACTTCATCTCTTCCTTGCTGTCTACTTTCCTCCTCTCCTCCCTTCATCCCCTCTTTCCTCTCGCTTACTACCTTTCTTCCTTCTTCCTCCCATCCTTTTCTACTTCCTTCTTCCCTCCTTCCCTTCTATATTCTTTTCTCTCTGTCCTCCTTTCTTTATCTCTGCCTTCCTTCTTTCCTTACATGCCCTCTCCCTTTCTTCCTTCTTCTCTATCTCCGTGTATACATTTCTTCCTTTGCCTTTTAATATTCCCTTAATCCTTAGGCCCATCGTTGCCTCCTTCCCTACTTCTTTGCCAACTCCACCTTTTAGCCTGGTCCATACTTCCTTTCATCTTCCATTTTTCTATTCCCTTTCCCTTCCCTCTTCTTTCTATCATTGCTTGCTTCTCTTTTCCCTTATGGCCTCCTTTTTCCCACCTTCATTGCCCCACTCCCTCTCTCCCTTTACCACCTTCATTCTTCCTTCTCTACCTACCATCCACTATCACAATTCACACAGCTTGGCTAAAGGAGGAACCTGGGTGTTCCAAGCAAGAAGCAGATCCTTAGGAAAATATTTCCATCAAACAAACGATCATGTTGAGGCCTTCCCAAACAGGGAGCAGCAGGACAAAGAAAAGGAGGGGAAGGAGAGGAAGAGGAGACAGAAATAGAAATGAAGAATTTAGGAGATTCTTTCACTTCACAAAGGCCCTGTCTCAGGAAACCTTGGTCTTTCTTGATATTGAAAAAAGAAAAACAGGTAAACAACAACAAACAAAACAACATAACAAGTCCTGTGGTATAATTTTGGGAGCTTTAATCTTCCCACAGCAGGGCCTCTGGACATGAGGAAGGTAAGGTGAATGTAGAAAAGGTCTGGGATCAATATCAATCCCTCAACCCTAACCTGAAGGAAAAAGCAGCTCGCAAGGTAGAGAACACCTTAAGCAAAGTGGGGCCTGGTTCGTGAAACTTCTCTCAAACCTCTGTGTGTGCACATGTGTACAACTCTATTCCTGTGTGCTTTATACTTTGGTCTTGCAATTAATTCTTTTTTTGCACAATTGTCTCTGTACCCTGTCCACCTACCTATCTCCCGACAGTTTGGAAGGCCTGATAATGCCCTCTCCTCCCTTTCTATTGGAAGCGTACAAGTGTAGAGGCCCTCCCCACACACACATTACATGCTCCCTGCCTTCCAGCCCACCCCTCCACTTTCACATAAAGAAACTATTTACATATAAAGCAGAAGCAAATAAATCAAATGTGAGAAATATGGAACCAGATGGATTGACTTCTCTTGTAGCAAAAAGTACATTTGTGATTCAAAAACTAAAACGAAAATGAAAAATCTTTCTCCCGCCATGGAACCAACACAGAAAAACAGTTGAGTCTCCAGTAGTTGAGAACCAGTATTGAGTACAGAGAAGCTCAGGAACTTTACCAAGTTTCCAAATATAAGGCCCCGAACCATATTCAAGGTTTAGATCACTTGTTCAAGGCTCAGAACTGAGTTAAAGCCCCAGGCACAGGCTGTGAGTTCAATTTCTAGGTCCAATTTTCAGGGCCCAGGCTACAAATGCAAGGCCCAGAAATGAGTTCAATTTCCTGGGCCAACATTCATGGCATAGACAGTTAGGTCAATGAACAGAATGGAGTTCAAGACCAAGGCTGAGATGAAGGCCTAGGAACCAATTTCAAGGCCCCAGCTGTGAGTTCAATTCCCAGGTAATGAGCTCAGGCAAAGATCTCTGTTCAGATCCCATTCTTGGAATTATGTATGCCATGCCCTAAAGACAAACAATTATCAACCAAGAATACTGTACTCAGTAAACTCTCCTTCATAACCCAAGGTAAAATAAAAAACCTTCCATAACAAAGAAAAAGGGAAATAATATAATCTCAACTCAAGCAGCCCTACACAGGATACTTAAAGTTTTCCTACACATAGAAAACCAACAAGACCACACTAAAGGCCAAGAAACCGCACCCAAACTGAGAATTCAAGAACCATAGGAAGAATCCAGTTGCCACAGGTCCCAAGATAGTGGATAAAATGGCTGGACATCCCAATTACCTCTCAGTCATATCTCTCAACATTATCGGATTTAACGCTCCAATTAAGAGACATAAACTGACTAGTTGGATTGAAAACCAAGATCCTCCTATCTACGGTCTTCAGGAGTGACACCTCGTCCATAAAAACAAACACATTTTGAAAGTTAAAGAATAGAATAAAATCTACCAAGCCAATCACCTCCATAAACAAGCAGGAGTTGCAATCATAAAATCAGATATAATAGACTTCAAATTGAAATTAGTGAGAAGAGATAAAATCACTGCCTAATAATCAAGGGATCTCTCCCTCAGGAGGATATTATAATTCTAAATCTCCATTCGCCAAAGAGTAGAGCACCAAAATGTATGCAAAAAACACTACTTTCCCTCAAATCTCACATAGATTTAAAGAAATTAATTCTTAGGGACTTTGACACACTACTATTCCTACTAGGTAGCTCAACTTGGCAAAATCTCAACAGAGAAAATACAGATGTAAACAACAGTCTAGATCAACTAGATTTAAAACCATGTACCGAATATTTCACTCAGCAGCATCAAAATGCACGTTGTTCTCAGCAGCATATGCAACATTTTCCAAAATAAACCACGTTTTAGATCACAAAGCAAACTTTTCCAAGTTCAGAAAAACTGAAGTTATACCATGCATTCTCTGAGGCCATAAGGGAATAAAATGCAAACTAAACACAAAAGCCACCAAAGAAAGTCCTGTAACACCTGGAGCTGAACAACACACTGTAGAATCACAAGTGGGTCATGGAAGTGATTAGAAAAGAAATCCATCACTTCTTTAGTTAAGTTAATTCCTAGGTATTTTAATTTTTGTGGGGCTATTACAAATGGAGTTGTTTTCCTAATTTCATCCACACTTTTCTCATTGTTGGCATACAGAAAGGCCATTGAATTTTGGGAGTTAATTTTATAACCTGCTACTTTGCCAAAGTTTTGAATCAGCTTGAGTAATTTCGGAGTGGAGTCTATGGGATTCTTTAAATACAAGATCATGTCATCTGCAAAGAGGGAGAGTTTGATTTCTTCTTTCCCTATTTGGATCCCCTTTATGTCTGCATCTTGTCTTATTGCTGTAGCTAGGCATTCTAATACTAGATTGAAGAGAAGTGGAGAGAGTGGGCATCCTTGGCTTGTTCCTGAGTTAAGAGGAAATGGCTTTAGTTTTTCACCATTGAGTATAATGCTGGCTGTAGGTTTGTCATATACAGCCTTTATTGTATTGAGGAATGTTCCATGGATTCCTAATTTTTCCAAAACCTTCATCATAAAGGGGTGTTGGATCTTGTCGAATGCTTTTTCTGCGTCTATTGAGAAAACCATATGGTTCTTATTCTTGCTCCTGTTGATGTGATGAATAATATTAATTGATTTGCGTATATTGAAACAGTTTTGCATCCCTGAAATGAATCCTGTTTGATCGTGGTGTATGATATTTTGGATGAATTGTTGAAGTCTATTGGCCAAAATTTTGTTGAGAAGTTTTGCAACAATGTTCATCAAAGAAATGGGTCTATACTTCTCTTTCTTTGATGAGTCCCTGCCTGGTTTTGGGGTGAGGGTTATGATGGCTTCATAGAATGTGTTCGGTAGTGAGCTTTCACTTTCAATTTCATTGAAGAGTTGGAGGATAATTGGTGTGAGCTCTTGAGATATATCATGATCTTGTATTTAAAGAATCCAACGGACTCTACTTCCAAATTACTCAAGATGATTCAAAACTTTGGCAAAGTACCAGAGTGTAAAATTAACCCTCAAAAATCAATGGCTTTTCTGCATGCCAACAATGAGAAAAGCGTTGCTGAAATTAAGAAAGTCCATTCATAATATCCACACAAAAAAATAAAATACCTACGAATTAACTTAACCAAAGAAATGAAGTACCACTCTGATGACAACTTTATAAACATGAAAAAGGAAATCACAACAGAACTCCTAAAGTGGAAAAACCTCTCATTCTTCTGGATTGGAAGGATCAACATCGTGAAAATGGCAATACTTCCTAAGGCTATCTACAAATTCAATGCGATACCTATCAATATTCCAACCTCAGTCTTCAAGGAAATAGAAGAGGCAATCCAAAATTTCATATGGAACTATAAAAGACCCCAAATACATGGAGGAATACCAACACCGTATTTCAAACTCTTCTACAAAGCCATAGGAATCAAAATAGCTTATTACTGGCACAAGAACAGAACTTAGGATCAATGGAATAGAATTGAAACCCGAAACTGAACCTACAGCCCTATAGCCAACTAATCTTCGAGAAGAGAGCTAAAAAAATAGAATGGAAGAAAGACAGCCTCTCTGGTAAATGGTGCTCGCAAAATTGGTTAATCACATGTAGCAAACTAAGCTAGATCCTTATATATCACCCAGCACCCGAATCACCTCCAAATGGATCAAAGCCCTGGGAGTCAAAGCAGACACTGAAAACATTACAGGATGGATGGAGAAATCCTAGGACTCCTTTGTACAGGCCGAAATTTTCTTAATAAAGACTCAGAAACACAAAAAATCAAAAAGGTTGGACAAATGGGATTCCATGAGCTTCTGCATGGCAAAGGACATAGCTTGCAAGATCAATAGAAAACCCATGGATTGGGATAAGATCTTCACTAAACATACAACAGATAGGGGTCTTATATCTAAAATATACCTGGAACTCAAAAATCTAAATCCCACAACAACAATCCTCAAAGAAACAACTGCCCAAAAAGTACGTGGGCTAAGGACTTAAAGAGAGAAAGGAAAGAAGGATGACCAGTAGACACGTGTAGAAATGCTCTACCTCCGTAACCATAAAATAAATGCGTATCAGAACAACATTGAGATACCACCTCGCCACAGTTAGAATGGCTATAATCAAGAACTCTAATAACAATAGATGCTTGAGGGGATGTGGACAGAAATGAACCTTACTACATTGTTGGTGGGAGTGTAAACTTGTTCAACCACTTTGGAAAGCAGTATAGACGTTCGTTAAAAGACTTCACATATGACACAGCAATCCCACTTTTGGGCATTTAACAAATGATCACAAATAAGACCATGCTAACCCTACCAGCACAACTATGTTTTTGCAGCATTGTTTACCATAGCTAATATATGGAACCAACCCACATGTCCCTCAGTAGATGAATCGATCAAGAAAATGTGGTATCTATACATAATGGAATTCTATGCCGCCATCAGAAAAAAAATGACATTGCCCCATTTGTAAGGAAATGGAAAGAATGGAAAGACTTGGAAAAAATTATGTGAAGTGAAGTGAGCCACGCCCAAAGAAACATGGGTCTTATAGTTTCCTTTATTTCAAATAACTATTATGTATCTGAGACAAACAGAAAAGTTCAGATATGGTGATGTTAGGTGAGATGAACAACAAGATAAGTATTCAAATATTGTTTATTTCTTGGGATTGTTTCTAACATATATATAAGATGATTTTTTTGTTATTTTGTATGTCCCTCCCCCACTGTATAACCCCTGTTTTCACTTTATTTGATGTTGGTGTAATTTGTGGTGGGGAAGAGTAAAGAAAAATAGTTCAAATAGGGATACAGGTGGGCCCATTGCAACAATGAGAGTTACAAGCCATTATGTCCTAAATGGAACTTTACTAATTTAGTCGGGAGCTGGGGTAGTAGGGGGGAAAATGTATGGGGGTAGGAGAGTGGGAGATGATAAGGGATGGGAAGGGTAAAGAAAGGAGCAGGCAACTATGCTTGATAAGAAATGTACTCCTTGCATGAGGTTCCGGGAAGATGGCAGAGGAGAAGCTGGAGGCTAAACAAGCTCTCACATAGAAAGCAGTTTTAGAGTTCCAGTGAACAGTCCCAAGCCAGAGAATCACACCAAGTGTGCATCACAGGACAGAGAGTAAGGCCAGAGAGGGAAAATCCAGGCAAGGATACAGATCTGAGCGCTTGCCAGCAGCCGAAGCTGCGGCAGCAGTGGTGGGGGCGGTAGCCACAGTTGCCATACCTGCAAAACAGAGAGTTCAGGAAGAAGGAGCCAGATGCTGTGGTTGAGCGGATTCTACTCAACACCAGCAAGAACTGGACATCTTCAAGGAGTGGGCATCTTCATCCTGCAGTTTGCAGACCAGACACGACCCAGGAACCAAGACTCATAGTGAGTAGAAGCCTGTTGTCCTAACTCCTTCTCAAGATACAGAGGAGGGAAAGCCACCCCTCCCCCCAGTAAAGGAAATCTCCATCTTGAATACTGACAAAGCTCTGCGGAGCTGCTAGTTCCAACTCAGGCCTTGGAAGAAAACTAGAGTCATTTAGCAGGTCACAAGAACATAACCTGACCTGCCAGACTCAGCTCCACCCAGGGAAAATTCACCCAGCTAGGACACCAGCCCCAGGAGTGGCTTTCTTCAATGGGTAATCAGAGCCAGAGGCTGCCCCTCCATTTAGCAGCCCTGACAATCAATTGAAATTCGGTAAACATAAACCCTGAGAGTGGCTCCAACCTGGGCTCTGTGACTTTTGCACAAACTAGCCCCCGGAAAAAGATACTGTTTGCTGAAAGGCCTCAACTCTACCCAGAACCTAGCCTCAGCACAGCATCTCCAAAGTTGAGGAAAAAGCCATATCCTTCTTTTGTGATACCCAAAGCAGATCTCCCTCCCATTGAACTAGCCTGGGAAGAGGATCACAAAATCCTGGGATAAGCAGAGTATTTTTCTGCCTGTACAAACAAACTGATTTAAGAAACCAACCAAGCCACAGAAAAATCAAACTCCACAATCAGACCAGACACTCCAACAAGAGGCTGGTTATGGACACAAGGGAGATGCAGGATTTTTCCCACCCCTCCTCCACAAAAAAAAATCAAAAAACTTTTTTTCCGTTTTTTTTTGCATCTTTTATGAAAATTTTTTAAACTTTTTTTTAATTTTTAATTTTTACCTTTTTTGAAAAATATTGTTTTCTAGTAACTTTTTTTTTCATCTTAAAATTTTTATTTTAAGGGTATATGTGTGTGTGCGTTTTTATTTCTCTTTTTTTCCTTTGTCAAAAAACATTTTTTTTTGTTTTTTGTCTAGCTATCCTGACCTTCTGATCTTTTTCTTCTTTCTTATCCTTTTCACTTTTTCTTCTCTTTCATTCTTCTTTATGTGACTTAATTGTTGTTCTGCACATCCTCAGATAAACCCGTACTCGATTATTAGACCTTATCCTCCATTGTGTACACACATTGTCCTCAAATTTATTACTCAATTCAAAACCTCTTATACTTAAATTCCTTAATAGCAATACTACCTCTTTATACCTCTATAATATTTTAAGTATTTTTAGTTTTAAATTTTTCACATCTCCTCTATATCCCTTCCCTTCTCTCACTATATCCACGTTCTTCTCTACGTATTTTGTTTTCGATTCTGCATAATATTTTTATTTATTACTTTTCTATTTTTTTCTGGTCTCTTTTTCCCCTTTCTCTTTCTTCTTATTTGCTCTCTCTCTACTTTCATCCTATCCAACCAATTTTCTTCTTTGAGATTAGGACTTATTTAACTCTCCCTGTGCCTTCCCACATCACTCTATTCCTATTTTTTACACACATCTTTCCCTAAACCTAATAATTTTTGCGATTCGTAGCCCATTAATACATAGTTGTTTGATGTTAATGTTTCTGTTGAATCAGATTGTATCTGCAAACTATTGACTGTGCAAATACAGACTTTGGTTGATGCTTACCTTAAGTTAGTGTTCTAGCATAAGACGTGTTATTTTCATCCCAAATCGTCAGAGTAAGCCACAAAAACACAAAAAAAAGGTAAGCCCGGGTACCTCAACTGCCATTCATGATAATCAGGGGACAGAACAGATAATGAATAATCCAGAAGAGAGTTCCCAAATAGCTCTACAAACACTGCTGTCAAACATGATAAATGAAAAGATTGAAAACGTACAAAGGACTCTGTATGAGCATGATTGGAAGAGCAAGGAGGCAATAAAAAGGTTTTTACAGGAATATCATGAGCGTGAGAAAGCTACTCAAAAACTGAAAAAGGATTTGCGTGAGCTGCTAGAGAATACTAAAAGAGAAAGGCAGGAATGGCGATAGCTGGCTGAGATTACTCAAAGAGAACTACAGAAATGGCATCAACGGGATCGAGAGGAAGCAAAGCAAAGAGTAACACAGGAATTGAGTGAGCAGGATGAGACTACACACAGACCACTAAAGGCATTCGTGGAATACATTAACAAAGAGCTGAAGGAAGTCAGGGAGACCACAAAGGGAATGCTGAATGGAACCCAACAGAAGGAATGGGAGTCCAAGGAAACCATAACCAATCAACTAAGTTATTTGAGAATAACCACTGAACCCCAAGTTAAGGAAGTAAGGAAGTTCATACTAGATCTAAGTCAAAGCTTCAACAAAGAATTTGAAGCCATCAAAGCTGACCAATTCGAAGGAAAATAAATAAAAGCAAACTAGAAAGTCTTGACAGCTGGTTAGGCCGTGCAGAAGATCGAATCTCAGGGATTAAAGACAGCATAGATATTATAAATAAAGAACATACAACTATCAAAGACAAGTCCAAGAAATATGGTAGATCTATCCAACACTTGGAAGACTCCATCAGAAGGCCTAATCTAAGGATAATGTATGTAGAGGAGCACCTAGAAACAGAAGTTAATGTTCTAGGAAATTTGTTTAACAGGATCCTAGCAGAGAACTTCCCAAACATGCAAAAAGTTAGGCCTATTCAGATACAAGAAGCTTCTAGAACTCCAAAAAGACCAGGCCAGAATAGGACATCCCACTGTCACATTATAATCCACACTGGATCAACTCAGACCAAGGAAAAGATCCTTAAATCTGTGAAGGAGAAAAGATTAATCACCTATAAAGGGAAACAAATTAGAATCACCTCAGATTTCTCAGCAGAGACAATCAAAGCAAGAAGACCCTGTAATGATGTATGCCATACCCTAAAAACAAACAACTATCAACAAAGAATACTTTACCCAGCTAAACTCTCCTTCATAACTGAAGGCCAAATAAAAACTTTCCATAGCAAAGAAAAATTAAAACAATACATCTACACCGGCTCTACAAAAGATTCTTAAAGATGACCTACATATAGAAAACCAACAAGACCACAATAAATGCCAAGAAACCACACCCAAACTGAGAATCCAAGAACCATAGGAAGAACCCAGTTTTCGCAGCCCCCAAGAAGATGGATAACAAGACAGGACTTCCCAAATACCTCTCCGTACTCTCTATCAACATTATCAGACTTAACTCTCCAATTAAGGGACATAGACTGTCTAGTTGGATTAAAAAACAAGTTCCTTCTACCTGCTGCCTTCAGCAGTTACATCTTGCCCGTAAAAACAAACACATCTTCAATGTTAAAAGCTGGAACAAAATTTACCAAGCAAACAGCCCCCATAAACAGATGGGAGTTGCAATTCTAATACCAGATAAAATAGACTTCAAATTAAAATTCATGAGCAGAGATACAGAATGGCGCCAAATACTAATTAAGGAATCTCTCCTTCAGGAGGATATTACAATTCTAAATATCTATTCGCCAAACAACAGAGCACCCAAATTTATCCAAGAAACACTCCCATAGATCCAAAGATATTAATTTTTGGGGATTTTAACACACCACTCTCCCACAAGACAGATTAACTTGGCAAAAACTCAGTAGGAAACCGCACATCTAAACAGCTGCATAGATCAACTAGACTTAACAGACATCTATCGGAAGCCAGAATACACATAGCTGCATCAGAATACACGTTTTTCTCAACAGTACACGGAACATTTTCTAAAATAGACCACATTTTAGGCCATATCGCTAACTTGTCCAAATTCAGAAACATTGAAATTATACCTTGCATTCTCTCTTACCACTAAGGAATAAAATTAGCACTCAAGACCAAAAGCCAGCAAAGAAAGTCCGGTAACACATGGAAGCTGAACAACACACTGCTAAAACACCAGTGGGTCATGGAAGAGATTAGAAAGGAAATTCAAATGTTCATGCTATTCAACAAAAATGAGCACACAAATGACCAGCTCCTCTGGGACACAGCAAAGTCTGCACTCAAAGGCAAGTTTATAGCTCTGTGTTTCTACATCAACAAATTGGAGAGGTCTGAAACAAACAATTTAATGACATATCTAAACCTCCTTGAAAAAGAGCAGCAAGATAAACCCCAATCCAGTAGACAAAAAGAAATCATTAAAATTAATTCAGAATTAAATGAATTAGAATAAAAAAAAATATAGAGAGAATTAACAAAACAAAGAGTTGTTTCTTCGAAAAAATTAACAAAATTGACAGACCCTTAGCAAATCTTATCAGAAAAAGAAGAGAACACACCCAAATAAATAAACTCAGAGATGACAGTGGAAACATCACCACAGAAACAACCATAAATCAGAACATTATAAGGGAATAATTCTCAATCCAATATGATAATAAGTTTGAGAATTTGGCAGAAATGGACATTTTCCTAGCAAATATTGACATGCCAAAACTAAACCAAGATGAGTTAAACCATCTTAACAGGCCCATATCAAGCATTGAAAGAGAAACAGCAATAAGAGATCTCCCAGCTAAGAAAAGTCCAGGACCAGATGATTTTACAGCAGAATTCTTCAAGGCCTTCAAAGCAGAGCTCACACCAATACTCCTCCAACTCTTCAATGAAATTGGAAGAGAAAGTTCCCTACCAAACACATTCAATAACCCTCATCCCAAAACCAGACACTCATCAAAGAATGAGAACTATAGACCCATTTCTTTGATGAACATTGTTGGAAAACTTCTCAACAAAATTTTGGCCAATCGAATTCAAAAACTCATGCAAAAAATCATACACCACTATCAAACAGGATTCATTTCAGGGATGCAAAGCTGTTTCAATATATGCAAATCAATTAATATGACTCATCACATCAACAGGAGCAAGGATAAGAACTACATGGATATCTCAATAGATGAAGAAAAAGCATTTGACAAGATCCAACACCCATTTATGATGAAGGTTTTGGAAAAATTAGTAATCCAAATTACTCAAGCTGATTCAAAACTTTGGCAAAGTAGAAGGGTATAAAATTAACTTCCAAAAATCAATGGCTTTTCTGTATTCCAACAATGAAAAAAGTGTGGCTGAAATTAGGAAAGCAACTCCATATGTAAGAGCCCTACAAAAAATAAATTACCTAGGAATTAACTTAACCAAAGAAGTGAAGGACCTCTAAGAGGAAAACTTTAAAAACTTGAAAAAGGAAATGCAAACAAAACTTAGAAAATGGCAAAACCTCCCATGCTCCTGGATTAGAAAGAATAACATCGTGAAAATGGCAATACTTCCCAACGCTATCTACAAATTCAATGCAATACCTATCAAAATTCCAATCTTATTCTCCAAGGAAGTATAAGAGGCAATCCAAAAATTCATATGGAACAATAAAAGACCCCGAATAGCAAAAACGCTCCTCAACAGAAAGAACACTGCTGGAGGAATATCAATACCAAATTTCAAACTATGCTATAAAGCCACATTAATCAAAACTGCTTGGTACGGGCACAAGAACAGACCTCAGGACCAATGGAATAGAATTGAAAACCCAGAAATGAACCTACAGACCTATAACGATCTAATCTTCGATAAGGGAGCTAAAAAAATAGAATGGAAGAAAGACAGCCTCTTCAGTAAATGGTGCTGGAAAAATTGGTTAGCTACTTGTAGAAAACTAGAGCTAGATCCTTATATATCACCCTGAACCAGAATCAACTCCAAATGGATCAGAGACCTCGGAGGCAAAGCAGACACTCTGTAAACATTACAGGATGGAATAGGAGAAACTCTAGGTCTCCTTGGCGCAGGCCTAAATTTTCTTAACAGACACCCGGAAACACAACAAATCAAAGAAAGATTGGACAAATGGGATTTCATGAAGTTGCAGAGCTTCTGCATGGCAAAAGACATAGTTAGCAAGATCAATAGAAAGCCCACGGATTGGGAGAAGATCTTCACTATCCTTTACAACGGACTAGGGTCTCATATCTAAAATATATGTGGAACTCAAAAAATTAAATCCCCCAACAACAAATCCTCAATGAAACAACTGTCCAATAAATATGTTGGCTAAAGACTTAAAATGAAACTTCTCTCAAGAGGAAAGAAGGATGACCTGTAGACACATGCAGAAATGCTCAACCTCCCTAGCCATAAAAGAAATGCAAATCACAAAAACACTGAGATACCACCTCACCCCGGTTAAAATAGCAAAAAGCAAGAACTCTAACAACAACAGATGCTTTAGGGGATGTGGACAGAAGGGAACCTTACTGCATTGTTGATGGGAGTGTAAACATGTTCAACCACTTTGGAAAGCAGTAAACGTTCCTCAAAAGACTTCATCGGAGCTCCCTTATGACCCAGCAATCCCATTTTTGGGTATTTACCCAAAGGTTTACAAACAAGACCACACTAAAGCTACCAGCACAACTATGTTTATTGCAGCATTATTTACTATAGCTAAGATAGGGAAACAACCCAGATGCCCCTCAGTAGATGAATGGATCAAGAAAATGTGGTATATGTACACAATGGAATACTATGCCTCCATCAGAAAGAATGACATTTCCCCATTTTTTAGGATATGAAAAAACTTGGAAAAAATTATATTAAGAGAAGTAAGCCAAATCCATAGAAACATAGGTCCCATGATTTCCCTTATTTGCAATATCTAGTATATATATATGAGTCAAGCAATTAAGGTCAGATAATATGATGTTAGGAAAATGAATGCTTATATATGTATTTAAATGTTTGTTTTTTCTTTCATGCATTTGTCTCTAATGCATTTATACGATTATTTCTTTGTTGCTTCGTATGTCCCTCCCCCACAGTATAACCCCTGCTTTCACTATATTTGATGTCGCTATAATTTGTAGAGGAGATGGGGAAAAACAAGTCGTTTAAGTATACAGGTGGACCGATTACAACAATTAGAATTACAAGTTCTCATGTCGAAAACGAATTTCCCAATTTTGGTGTTGGGTGGGGTTGAGTGGGGGGCGATGGGAGGCTGGGAAGGGATATGTATGAAGGGTAAACAAAGGATGAGGCTGCAATGCTTGATAAGAAATGTACTCATTAATTGCCCGTTCAATTGTAACGACTCTGTACAGTATGTTCACAATTAATTAATTAATTAATTAATTAAAGAGATGATATGCACATTTCTTTCCTTTTCCTTACTGTCAGCTTTTCCCTCTAGGTCCCTCATTCACTCACTTCCATCACTGCCCTTGAGTTGCTTAGTTCATTTTCATTAATGTCCAATGCAGCTGAGGCATCCTTCTGGTGTGTTTTCCTCTATCTATCTCTGATTCTGTGTCCTCTTCTTAGTTTCACTCAAATGTGTGCATATATACCTTAAATGTGGTCAATAGCTTTGGGTTATTTTGTAATGAAACAAGATTACTGGAATCTTTGTTTGTCGAGTGCTGTTTACTTTTTTGTATCTCTTTACATGTTGTATTTAATATCCACATATCAAGGAGATCGTTTTCCATTTGTCTCTTTTGGCTTACCACACTCAAAATTATTTTTCTAATTCCATCCATATCCCTGCAAATGCCATTATTTTTTCTGTTCTAATGGCTGCATAATATTCCATTGTATATTGGTACCACAATTTTTGGATCTATTTATCCATTAGGATCATCCAGTAGGACATCTGGGTTGTTTGCATATCTTGACTATGTGAGCAGTGCTGCAATAAACATGGAAGTGCATGTGTACTTGTATCCTGGTTCCTGTTGTTCAGCATAGATACCTAGGAGTGGTATGGCTGGGTCATTGGGAAGGTCTATGATTAGTTCTGAGGTACCTCCAGACTGCTTTCCAAAGTGGTTATTTTAGTGTCTATTCCCAGCAGCAATGCAATAGAGTTCCTTTCTGTGCATTTGTCAATGGCTCCCTCCAGCCTTTGTTTTGGCTGACCTTAGGATGCAGACTATGCAGAATGGCATAAGGTGATATCTCAGGATTGTTTTTAATTGCATTTCCTTTACAGCCACGGATGAATAGTATTTCCTCATGTGCTCTTTGCCAATTTATCTCTTCTGAGAAGTCTCTTTTTAGTTCTTTTGACCATTTCGCAATTGGTTCATTAGGTTTGGGAGAGATTAGTGTATATACTGTAGGCCTTTGTCTGATATATTGCTAGTAAATATTTTTCCCAATTGTTTCTTTCTAGTTTGGTTGCTATGTCTTTAGCTGTGCAGAAACGTTTTGTTTTAAAGTAGTCCCATTTGTTGAGTCTCTCCCCAATTTGTTGTGATCGTGGAACTCTGCTAAAGAAGTTCCTGCCTGTGCCTATAAATTCAAGTGTCTCTCTTAGTCTGTGCTTCAATAGATTCAGATTTTTGGGATTGATGTTATGGTCTTTTATCCATTTTGAGTTGTCAAATATCAGATGATTGTAAGCATGTGTTTTTATTTCTGGATCTTCTAAACTATTCCATTATTTTGCTTTTATGCAATACCAAATTGTCTTTGTTACTATGGCTCCCTAGTAGAGTTTGAAGTTCAGTATAGGGAACCCTCTCTTTTTTTTTTTTTGCCTAGAATTGTTTTGGCACCATTTCCAGGTGTCCTGATATCTTTATGTTTTTATACTTTTCTTTAAATAGATCCTTTCCATCTTTGGTTAAGTTAATTTCAAAATATTTTATTTTTTGATGTCATTGTGTGAATAGTGTTATTTCCTTGATTTTATTTTCTCTGGTGTACGTACAGAGAACTGATTTTTGTGGGTTTTTGTATCCTGCTACTTTGCCAAAGTGGTTTATAAACTCTTTTGAGGTGGAGAAAACTTTTAGGATCATTGAGGTGTAATATCATTTCATCTGCAAAAAAGGATAGTTTAACTTCTTCCTTCCCAATACAGATCCCTTTCAAGTCTTTCTCTTGCTTTATTACTCTGGCTAAGCATTGCAGGACTATATTAAACAGGAGAGGTTAGAGAGGACATATTTGCCTACTTCTCAATTTTAGGAGAATTTGTTGTAGTATCACCCCATTAAGTATAATATTGGCTATTGCTCTCTCATATATGGCTTACAGAGTTTTAAGAAAATTCCTCTACTATTCTCTTCAGAGCATTTAACATGAATAAATTTGTACTTTATCAAAAGCCTTTTCCACATCAATAGAGATCATCATGTGGTTCTTTTCTTTTATCTGTTGTAGGGCCTAAACTGTGGGCTTTGGTGTTGTCCCTCAGATCTTCAGATCAAGGATAGCACTCTACCACTTGAGCCACATTTCCACATCTGGTTTTCTCTGCCTATGTGGTGCTGAGGAATTGAACCAGGTTCTCATGTATGCAAGGCATACACTTTATCACAGCCATTTTTCCAGCAAATTCCTGACTATAATTAGCTGCTGGTGGCCTGAGTTGTTCAATAACCAGTCTGGGATACACAAGTGAGGCTCTGATGTTGGCTCCCTGCACACACACAAAGATCTTTTGCTGTCATGGTTTGGTTCCTGAGGGCTGTTGAGACATTCTTTGCAGCCTCTTCTGAAACCTGTACGCAGACTCTGACTTCAATCAGGAGAGGTCGTTTATGTAGCTCAGTCACCCATCCCCCTGCCTGGTCCTGTGTTTCTGTCAGCATCCTGGGACACACTCTTTGGGCTTAGGTGGGACCTGTGCTGCTGGGTTTCCCACGCAGGTTACAGAGTTTGGATTTCTTCTTCTTTTGGACCCTGTGGCCCACTGTTGCTCTTCCCAACTTGAGTGTTTATGCTCCCTTTATGGGTTGCTTTTTTCAAGCCTTGTGGGCTAGGTGTGCTCCAAAGGCTGATGGGGTCCTTGCACAGTTTTACTGGAACCGGTAGTCCAGGTGGTAGGGTGAAGGGTATGCATCAAGCTCTGGAGATTACTGCCAGCACTGTTGTCTCTTGGAACGGGGTAAGGCTGGTCATGTTGGGGGAATTAGCTAGAACTGGTTGAGAGCTGTTGAATGGTGCAGGCACAGATCATTGTCTCTGTGCACTGTAGATTGCAGGTTGCTACCAGGGTTAGCATTGTATTGAGATGATTGTAGTCTGGGCTGGGTGATGTTGGTGGCTCAGGGCCTGTGTTTTACACCATCTCTGACTCTGTTTATGCTGTCCTGGTAAGCATCATGGGTGTTTATGCATTGGCTTCCTATGGGTCACTGTGGTTCTTGGGGCCCAGGAGTTTTGGCAGGATGGCATCGTACCCCTTTGCCAGTGTGGGGTCCAATAGGATCTTTCTGCATGTTCTGAGCTCCGATGTTTTTGTCTCTATTTGCAATGTCCATATCAGCACAGGCACCTGGGATCTCCTGCACTGGCCTTCTGTGGATGGACCCCTGTAGTTCTTGGCTTCCCACCACTGTTGTGTGGCCTGGGAAATTTGGTAGGATTATGCAAGGTTGCTCTACCTATGAGGGCTTGGAGAAAGCTCTTTGTGAAGGTTCCAAGCTCTGAGGTTCCTCTTTTTACAATCACTGATTCTGGCACCAGCACTTTGGATATGTTCTTCATAGGTATTCTTCAGATAGCCTACTGTGATTCTGGGTGATCTGCGATGGGCTCTGGTTTGGCACAAATTTGCAAGGACATCAATGGTTGGGGAAGGGTCTTCGTGTTTTTTCCCATTGTAATTTTTTTCCTGTACTTTTTATTTCACCTCTTTTTATCTGGGTGGTCATCTTTTCAGTCATGGGTCTTTTGGAGAAATTGAGTTTTGGAACTCTCTGTTTTGTTTGGAGAGAGCTGTGGTGTTTCCCTATTGTTTGGGCACCATCTTGGTCCCCCGTTCCATAATTATGTTTGATGTAAAAAATAGTTGGTTATACCAAAGTGTTGAGGAGCTCACAATAGATTTGTAATATCACTATGGGTTGATGATGTCACAATGACATGGTGGATCTCAATTGTCATTAACTTACAATGATTATGAGTTCTCAAAGGACAGTGATGTCTCCAAAGTTAAGTGTTGTCTCAATAGTTGACAGGCTTGTGATGTCACAATGTAACACAATGATCAATGATATCTAGCTGTGTGATGTCACAGTGGCCATGAGGTCAGTGTGGATATCTGATACCATATATTCCTGAAATATTATCATGTGAAAAACAGATTATGAACTTACCTAGAATCTAAGATGTCGAAATGGCAACATGTCACAAAAATTAATAGGACAGGACCAATTTGTGATGTCATAATGGGTTAATGGTATCACAATGGCAAAGTGAGGTCACAAAGGGATTGTCATGTCACAATGGTTATGAAGTCAATATGGGTTTCTGATATCAACCACATGCCTCATTTGAAAGAAAGAAATCACAACATAGGCATTCACATTGTGTCTATTATGTCACATTGGCTATATGATGCCATAATAGTTAATGTCATTGTACTTTGTTGATATCAAAATAAGATGATGTCAAAATGACAATTATGGTGTCATAATGGTTTGTGGTATTACACTGGCCTATCTGTTGCAGTAATCATTAGTTCACAATGAAAATATGGATAAAAAATGGGACTGTGATATCACAAAAATGATGTGTTTTTTCAAAAGTGCTCAGAGACCATAATAGGTTTGAGATGTCACAATTTGATTTTGATGTCACAACAGCAATGTGATGTCACTATAGGACTGTGCTGTCACAGATGTAATGAGGTGATTTTATAATATTAGTAATATCGATTACATATTCCATTTCAATTGTTCTGTTAGAAATAAGGATAGGGGTACACAGAAGGAGCTTGAAGTCACAAAGGCCATGATTTGAAAAATGTAATGAAGTTATATTAGTTTTTCAAAAACACAATGGGAGTTATATACCGAATATGATATGCTGTCACACTGGTTACTGCATCATAATGGTTTCTGCTATCAACCCAGAGTCCACATTTGAAATAGAATGAAATCAGAGAATAGGAATTCACAATCTGCCTATGACATCACAATGACAATGTAAAGTAATAATTCAAAGTAATAATAATGATGTTGAAGGTTGGTTATGTCCCAATGAGCAATGTGATGTTACACTGATGATGATCTCAGAAAGGCTTTGTGATGATACAATGGCATGTCTGATCTCAATTGTCATAGTACACAATGAGGATAGGGGCACACAAAGGGACTTTGATGTCACAAAGGCCATGTGTTTTTTTCAATGATTGTAAGAGGTCATAATAGCTTTGTGATGTCACAATGTGATCGTGGCTAAAAGCATGAGTGATGTCATATTGGTGATGAGGTCACAATTGTTTGCTGCTGTAATAATGAGTTTGTAATATCAATTTCCATTGGTGCTTGTTAACAATGAGGATGCTGGAATAAGCACCTGGGCTCCAATCATTTATGGGACCTAGTCATCATCTTGCCCCTATGGCCTGGCCTATGGAAGAGGGTGGTTTATGCTTCTGAACGGGTTGAGCTGTCCTGTAACACACGGAGAGATGTCAAGAAGGGATTGGGCATTGTGCAGTTTGAGAAGTGACAATTGAAAACTTAGGCAAGAGATCTGTTGGAGTACTGGAAGTGTACAGCCCTTATATAGGCTGGGTTCATATCAAATGAAGGGGAGAGAAAGAGGGGAAATAACTGGAGGGAAGAAAGTGGTGAGACAGCAGGAGGGCAAGACCTGACAAGAGAGGATGTTGAGTGAGAGCAGGAGGGTAAGGATGGCAACTCATCAATGGGGCACAGTCCTGTGGAAAGTAGAGAGGCCTAAAAAGAAGAAGGAACTGGTGGAAGGGGAATAGGGAAAGACCAGGAACAAAGGACAGATCTGTAGAGGAGTGAGGAAGGGAAAAGAAAAACCTTGTCTTTTGAACTCTGGAGCTGTGGAGATCATAATTTTGGTATTGGTGATTTGCAGATGAATTAACAAAGGGCATTGCTGCCCATTGGATATCTGAGGTTTGGTGTTCAATGCTGCTCTTGGCCTGATTATCCAGCCCAGAACAAGATAAACACAGACCCCTTTGCAGTGTAAATTATTTTATTATCTTAATCGTACCTTGATGGATTATTTCATGCTTTACAGGACTTAAATTTTGGAGGCCCCATAGAGATAATCCATATGGATCGAACTGGGCCTTGGCCCCTGGGTAAACCTCCTTGTATGTGAGTTTCTCATCCCTCAGGGGTGAAAGCCTCCCTAGAGTTGTTGTTTCCTGTGGACCAACAGGGATAAGAGTCATTTCAGGGCTAGGAAGGTACTCAGTGTTAGAGTGCTTACCCTGCATGCCTGAGGCCCTGGGTTCCATTCCTCAAAACCACATAAACAGAAAAAGCTAGAAGTGGCACAGTGATTCAAGTGTTAGAGTGCTAGCATTGAGCAGATGAGCTGAGGGACAGGGCCTAGGCCCAGAGTTCAGGCCTCATGACCAGACGAAAAAAAAAATAAGCCCCCCAAAAACAGAAAACAAGAGTTATTTCAGACCCATGTAGGAGTGAGAGTCTCGGCAAACTTGTCAGCCTGATTTTGAAACTTCTTCTGGAGCTCATCTGTGGCATTCTCAAGAGGCCATTTGGGCCTTCTCTGGAGGATATTTTGGGTAATCTCATGAGGCCATCCTTGAGAGGGCATTAAGGGCCTTCTTGAGAGTTCATCTTGGATTTCCTTTAGAAGCCATCTGTGACCTAATCTGGAGGTTATCTTTGCCCTCCTCGAGGTCCTCATCTAGGCCTTCCTCCAATCTGGTGTTATACTGGTAGGACATCTGGGACTGACTCGAGTGGAAATTTGGGTCTTTTTTGAGAGGCTATTTGGGGCCTGTCCTATAGTTTACCTGGGAATTCCTCTGGTGGTCATTTGGGGTCCCTGAAGAGGCCAATTGAGAATTCCTCCACTGGTCATCAAGGCACTTAAGTGAGAAGGCATCTGTGAACTCTTCCAGGGGTCATGTTAGGCGTTCTCAACAGGTCATCTCAGATGTCCTCTGGAGGTCAACTAGAGACTTCAAGAGGTCATCTGGAGTGTCTTTAAAGCCATCTGAGACCTCCTTGAGTGGTCTTTTGTAGCCTCCTTGAATGGCCATCTGGGACCTTCTCCAGAGGTCATCTAGGATCTCTTCAGTAGCCCTTATGGGATCTCTCCAGAGATCAACTCATACTTCCTCAAGAGGGCATCACTGAGAGATATTGGACATGTGGGTTTAGGGTTTATGGCTATTTGTGTGTGCTGATAGTTCTGTTTCCTGTATAAACATCTGCTTACTCCTTTTTTTTCCAGGTTGGGAGTACAATATGTGAAAGTTCCTGTAACTGAAATATATATCTTCTGGTGTTTCAGGATCCCCCAGAAGAAGACACGTCCTCCTAATCTGTGCCATCAGCATCTCTGATGTTCAGTCCCTCCATACCAGAATTAGTTTCTTGAAGCAGCCTGAGGTGGTACACAACAGGCACATTGGGGTGACGGTGGGCAAACTAACCTTGTAATACATGTTCCCTTTACAATTAGTGTCATGTATAAGGGGAAATAGCACAATCCGTCCTTTTCTGAAAAAGCCCAGGGCCACATCTCTTTACATCAGCTCACCTGGGATGACTGAGGGCAACTTTCACAGGTGCTTTCCATCTGGGAGGAAGAGAGCGAATCCGGGACAGTGGCTTGAAGGCGGTCCTTGGACCGGATCATTCCCCCACTGAAGACCCATTCCTATTGGAGCAAGTCTTTCCCCAGACTCAACCAAGCTGGGAGTAGAACAGCAGTCACGGTAAGGATGTGCTTAGCAATACTGCAAGCCTGTTAGCAGGATAAGGGCAGCGGCTTGGAAGCCAACTAATTTAATTAAGAAGAATGAGACTATACTTCCCCAATGAATCCCCTAATGCTTTTCTAGAAATCTTCCAAGAAGCCTATAGGAACTACATGCCTATAGACCCTGAGGCCCAGGATAATTGAAGAGCCCTCAATATATCTTTCACTACACCGTCGGCCCAGATATTTGGAAAAAAAAACTTCACAATTTAGAAGGATTTTAGAAAAGGTATTATCTGTGTTGGTAGCAGTTGCCCAACAGATGTTTCATAACAGTTATGCAGTGGAAGAAAAAAACAGTCTACGAAGGGGTTTCACATAGCAGCACCAGGACAGGGATCAAGAGACTCATGGTGAAGACAGTTTAATTCATTTGCAAATATCAATAGAGATCCTCTAGGACTAGATCTGTGTGCTTACTGGAAGTAAACAGCAAGGGAAAAAGGAATTTCCAAGGAAGAGAAGGATTAAAAATGACACGTTAAGTAGGCAGGTTGCCACTGGGAAACTGTGATTATATCTCCTGAGAACAAAGCAAATGAGCTCGGGAGTCTGAAATCCAACTGTGGTAAACTTAAAAATCAGGCCACTGAACTTAAGAAAAAATATGGTGATGAAAAATTTCACATATTTCTGTTCAAAAACACAGGCTAAAAAATATTCTAAATCTCAAATACATGCCAATCAAAATCAACAAATAGATTAAAAGTGCATTAAACAGCACAGTGGAGAAAAGAAAGAATTATCAGATGTGAAGAAAAGATTTGAAGACATAAATCATAAAATTGTGACAGTCAAAAATAAGAACAAAAATTCACAAAATGAAACTGAGAAAAACGCAGAATCAAATGAAATCCAAGTACATCAGAAAAGGTGTGCCTGATGCAAAGGTCGAGCCCACAGGTCGCAGGCTGAAGAGGACAAGAACATCAATGCTTCCATCCTTGCTGACTTCAAGCAAGGCCAGGAAAAGATCCTGACACTGTACATGAAATCAAGGCCAGGTAAAAGGAGCTTTTACATTTGAAGGGTGTGAGCAGAAATTCCAAGCACCAGAGGAAAAACTGAGAGGCCAGTTAGAAATAGACCCAAAATTCCTGTGTCTTTGAAGAAGAGGCCAAGAAAAGTGAGCAGAATAATAAATGGGTCAAAATACGGATTGTTACTCTTTCGAAAGAGTCAAGGACACTCATATTTTGATGGGGAATATCTGGGAAAAACAGCATGAGGCACAAAAAAAACAAGAGTTAAACAGTGGAAAGACTTGTCATAAAAATACAAGGAAGTGTAAAACAAGAAAGAGGAGCTACTAGAGGAAAACACAAAGACAATGACAAGATCCGCACCATAAATGTAATGCAGAAGTGGTATGTCCCAATGAAACAGAGGAAGGTGAAAAAAACCCTCTCAATAACACCACTGAGAATTGAACGGAGGAGATGAAGAGCAAGCAAAAGTGCTGCTGAAAGAGCAGCAGTTGAACATTCAAAGGAACTTTCCTGTGACCCTGGAAGAACACTTGCAAGGTCAGGAGGAATTAAAAAAGGAGATTGGAATCATAAAACCAAACTGTAATGAGTGAAAAGCAGGAGTATAAATGGAAGAAGTCTCCAAACTCCAAACAGGTTCAGAATAATAAAAAGGAGTTAAAGAAACTAGAGATCATGTAGATGCAGGGAAACAACTGAGCTGATCAGGTAGCTCAGGAAACCACTCTAAAATCAGTGGTGTTTCTAGTGCTACTACTCGTTAAGATTAAAAATGGAACAAAAAAGTGGTAACATATGTGTAAATGTGGATACTGATCTTGTGAAAAGAATTACATGTTCATACCTTCTATCTGTATCTGTTTATTTGACATGGTGGTAATTTGCCAGCAGCAAAAACTGTCTTGAAAACCATTGGGGCCCCTGCCTGACAAACTTGTATATAGAAAGTTGCCAACAGGTAAATTCTGGAAAGCTCCAACATGAAGTTCTCAGAAGGAACTTCAAGTCAAAATCTGATCATGATGTCACATCAGTAATTAGATATCACAGTGCTGATGAGGTCCCAATGTATTTGGGATGTCACAATGAGCTTGTAATATCACAATGATATGTCCGACTTCAGTTGCTACTAGTTCTCAATGAATTCAATGTTCACAATGTTCAAGGAAGGAGCTTGATATCTAAAATGTTATGAGGTCATGATGAAGTAGGGAGATCAGTTCTGGCCATCACCTTAGTGGCCACATGGTTGATTGTGGAATCTAGCATCTTGCTTTCATGCTGGTGGAAAAAAAAAACCCTGCCTATCACCTAACTCCAAGGTAGTGTGCATGACGATAACCCTGGAGACAGGTGCTGGTTCTTGGCTGATAGGTAACTGGATTTGCTTGGACTGGGAATTTCCTAATGATCTGACCTCTGCACCGACCTACTTAGGTCTGAACCAGCTTAGACATCATTACGTCTTGCCAATTGTCTCACTGATCATGTCCTGTGTCCTGTCTCCTGGCTCAGCTTCGGTCATCATTGCAGCCCAAGTAAGCTATCCATACCATTGTTGGCATGGTTTTTGTTTTTTGTTTCTCTTTAGCATGTTTCCTAGCTGTGTTACTTTTCTTTGCTTGATGTAGGTCTTTGAAACAATTGGCTACTGCAACCTGTAAACTCTATTATAAATATTATGATATACTATATTTCAAAATGAGCCTTCTGGGAGGATTTCCCTTACAGCAATTAAAGTGTTCTGAAAACACTGTGGGACAATGATATCACAATGAAAATGTGGTCGAAATATCATGTCATAATAATGTTTTGAAGTAACCATTAACTGTTGATGCCTACTGTGATCACACTAGGCTTGAGATGTCACAACGAGGTATGGATAGCAAAATGGTATACAGGATCACAATTTTCACTAATTTATAATGAATATATGAGTTCACAGAAGAACTGTGATGTCTCTAAAGTATGTATTGTGAAAAATGTGATGAAGTGCTAGCAGGTTTCTGATTTCACTATGGGACAGAATGGTCATGACCTCTGGCATTGTGATGTCAGAGTGGCCTTGATATCACAGAAGATGTCTTTTATAACATGTCAAATCTGAAATATTATCAGTTTGAAAACAAATTATTAGCTCACAAATTGAAAAATTATTAGCCTAAAGTATCACATGGGAAAGAAATTTTGTGGAGAAGACAGGTTTGTGATGGCACAGTGAGTTACTGATATCATTATGGCAATGTGATGTCACAATGCTGATTAGTTCACAATGGATTTCTGATAACACACATGCCACATTTGAAATAGGATGACATTGCAGAATAGGCATTTACAAAGTGTCCATGATGTCACAATGCAATGTGATGTCAAAGGGTATGATATGATTGTAAGTTTTGTGATATCACAATGATATGGACAATGTGAGACAGTTGTTGTCACAAAAGGTTTTGATGTTACAATGGCAGGTTGAATCTCAATTGTCTCTATTTCACAATGAATACATGGGTATACTAGAGACTATTGTGTCACAAAGGACTTGTGTTTTTTAAAAGTGCTTACCGCTCCCAGTTGTTTTAATCAACATCTCTCATAGAAACCAGTTTTATTGTTCCAGTGCAAAGTCCAAGACTTTAGTCTCACATGATGTGCTATAATAGTACAGAGAGCTTGGTCAGATGGGAAAAATGCTTGCAGCTTGGTTATGGAGACAGACTTGAGCTCTCAAAATTGTCCTTAGCAGTAGCTACAGCAGCTGCTACCATTGCCACCTCATCAACAAATACAGCCCAGAACACAGTCACCAGATGTGGCTTGTGAGAAGATTAAACTCACCACCAGCAAAAACTGACAAGGAGCAAACATCTTCATCCTGCTCATCACAGATATTTGCAGACCATAGATGGCCTGGAAACCCATGGGAAGGCTTGAGTACCACACAAGCAAGACTTCCTTAATCCTTTCCACAGAGCAAGAGTGGGAAAGTATATACTCCCCAACCACAAGAGGAGAACTCCTTCCTTGATACAGACAAAGACATGACAGAACACCCCATGATAAGACTTTTGAAGAAACCAGTAGGATCCATTTAACAGATGAAAGGAACCTGACATGCCAGGTTCAGATCCAGGCAAGGAGATAGTTTTACTTTCCAGGCAGAGGAATTTCTACCCGTAGATAACTGACTTTAATCACTGGGTACAAGGCTATCCCACCACAATGTAGCACAGTCAGCAGACCTAGCTGCCTGAGAGTAAAAGAAAAAAATTGGAAACAGTAAATATATATCCTGACAATGGCTCCAGGCTGGTCTATATGAGTGTCTCAGGAGCTAGCCCTGCAGGGAAAAGCTACACATTCTGACAGGCCTCAACATTACCCTGAGCCTAGCCCC
Source organism: Dipodomys spectabilis (assembly GCF_019054845.1). NCBI lineage: Eukaryota > Metazoa > Chordata > Mammalia > Rodentia > Heteromyidae > Dipodomys > Dipodomys spectabilis. The sequence goes on along the minus strand of NW_024871210.1, from coordinate 5,185,551 downwards.
ATCAGAGTAACTCCAAGCTAGAAGAAACAGCCATCTCTCTCTTTTGTGATACTCAAAGGAATTCACCATCACATTGAATTACCCTGGGAAGGTGTTATAAAATCTCTAGTAAGGAAGAGCATTGTTCTGCCTGCTGAAACAAACATTTAAGAAACCAATGAAGCCACAGGAAAATCAAACACTGTAAGCAAACCAGAGCACCAATAAACTGGTTAAGGACTCAGGGAAGATAGAAGATCCAGCCTGAAAAAAGAAACTTAAAGAACACTTTTGTCTATCTGTTTTTAGAACTATTAAAAAATTGTTTTCTATTTTTTCATCATTTTTTATTGTTTTTACTTATTTCTCTTGGTACTTTTGTGCTTCCTTTGCTATATTTAGTAGCTGTTCAATTCATCTTCAGATATATATATCCATATTCAATTATTTGATCTTATTCTTAATTGTGAACATACTAATTAATGTATTGATTACTTAATTCACAAACACTCATCATTAAATCCCTTAGTTGTATTTTTCCTTTATACATTTTTAAGTGTTTCATTTAAAAATGTTTTCTTTTTCCTTTTCCTGTCTCTCCCTTTTCCTTTCCTTCTATCCATTACCTCCCTCAGCATTTAGGTATTATGTTATCTCTCTCCCTGTCCATTCCCATATGTCTCTAATTTTATTTTCTCCTCACAATTCTCCCTGAACTTACTAATTTCTGCTCTTCTGACTTCTTCTTTGATTTTCTTAGTCTAGGTATCCCGAGTTGTTTGTTGTTGAACTAGATTGTATCTAATGAACTGGATTGTACATGTACTTATTTTGAGTGTGTTAAACAATTTGTGCAACTACAGAGCTTAGGTTGATGATTTACTAAAACAGTGTGCTAGCACAGTATTGGTTTTGCCTTCATATAAAAATTGGCAGAACCCGGTGGAGAAAGACAAGAAAAATGGTATGGCCAGGTATCTCTACTCCCACTAACAATGAGTGGGAGTCCTTATCTTGGGGTTCATTTCGCCTAATAACTTATCTGACTGTTTCTGCTTGTTTCAAACATATACTAGTTATTGCAAATAAGGAAAACAATGAGACCTATTTTTCTTTGAGCCTGGCTTGCTTCACTTAATATAATTTTTTCCAAGTTCTTCTATTTCCTAACAAATGGCGAAATGGCATTCTTTCTGAGGGAAGCAGAGAATTCCATTGTGTCTATATACCACATTTTCTTGATCCATTCATCTATTAAGGGGCATCTGAGCTGGTTCCGTATCGTAGTTATCATAAATAATGCTGTAATATAAATAGTTGTGCTGGTAGCTTTAATATGGTCTTGGTCTTGCTTGTGATTCTTCATGTAAATGCCCAAAAGTGGGATTACTGGGTCAAGGGGAGGTCTATATGAAGTCTTTTGAGGAACCTCCAATACTACTTTCCAAATTGGTTAAACAAATTTACAAGATAAGGTCTCAAATATTTTTTCTAACATATTTACGATTTTTTGTTGATTTGCATGCCCCCCCCCCCAAGAAATAACTCCTGATTTCATTGTATTTGTGGAGGAGAAGGCAAAAACCAATTGTTTAAATAGGAATACAGGTGGACTCATTGTAAAAATGAGATGTACAAGACCTAATGTCGAAAAACGAACTTTACAACATTAGTGCAGAAGTGGTGGTGGGATGGGAATAAATGGGAAGATGAAACAAAGGAAGAGGCAATAATGATTCATAAGAAATATACTCATTAATTTCTTATGTAATTGTAACCTCTCTGTATAGTATTTTCACAATAAAAGTAATATAATAAATAAATATAATAATCCAGAGGAGAGTTCCCAAAACCCTCTACAAACACTACTGGTACATATGTAGGATGAAAAGTTTGAAAGCCTGCAAAAGACTCTGTGTGAACGTGATAGGGAAATGCAAGAGCATGATGAGGCCAATGAAAGATTAATACAGAAATTAATGAGCCTGAGAGGCTTATCAAAGGGTAATTGAGGAATTGCTTGAGCAAGATGAGAAAAAAATGATTAATAGATGCATTAATGGAATCCATAAACAGAAAGCTTGGGCAATCCCTAGAGGCTACAAAGGAAATGCTGAGTGAAGCCCAATGAAAGGAAAGTTTGTCCAATTAACTTATAACCAATCAAGAGATTTTAGAATACATACTGAAAACCATATTAAGAAGGTAAAGAAGTCCATACAAGACGTAAAACAAACCTCCAACAAAGAATCTGAAGCCATCAAATTCGACCAATTAGAAGGAAAGGAAATAAGAACACAATAGAAAGCCTTGAGAGTAGTTTAGTCTGTGCAGGGGATCCAGTCTCTGGTACTGAAGACAGCCTTGACACTATAAAAAAAAAAAAAAAAAAAAAAAAAAAACAAAAACAAAAAAAAACTACAAATCTAAGCAATATGATAGATCTATTCAATAGTTAGAAGAGACCACCAAAAGGCCTAAATTAAGGCTAATGGTTGTAGAGGAAGGCTAAGAGCAGTGAAACGTCTAGGACATTTATTTAACCGGATTCTAGCAGAGAACTTCCCAAACATGCAAAATGATATGTCCATTCAGACACAAGAAGATTTTAGAACACCAGATAGAACAGACCAGAATACAACATCACACTGTCACATTGTAATCCACACAGGATCTATTGAGACAATGGAAAGGCTGAGTAAAGCTTTTAGGGAGAAAAAATAATCACCTATAAAAGGAAACCAATCAGAAAAGTTTCAGAATTCTCAGCAGAGTCAATGAAAGTAAAAGGGCCTGGAATGGACTGGGAAGGTGGCTCACACCCTGGGTTTGACTCTTCAGCATCACATAAGCAAAAAGAAAAAAGCCAGAAGTGCCTCTGTGGCTCAAGTGGAAGAGCTCTAGCCTTGAGATGAAGAGCTGAGGGACAGCGCCCAGGCCCAGAGTTCAGGCCCCACGACTGGACCTCCCCCCAAAATAAGGTCCTGGAATGATGCCTGCCAGCTTCTAACGACAAACAACTATCAACTAAGAATACACCACTCAGCTAAATTCTCCTTCATAGCATCAGGACAAATGAATATCTTTCAGAAAAAAACAAACACTGAAACCATATATCTCCACCAAATAGTATTATAAAATACACTTAAATGTATCCTACACATAGAAAACCAGCAAGAGCACAATAAAAGCCAAGGAGCAGCCCCCAAACAAAGAGTCTAAGAATCCTAGGTAGAATCCAGTGGGCACAGCCCCAGAGAAGATGGATACCATGGCAGCAATTACCAAACACATCAATCCTAATTCTTAGTTTTAAATGGAATCAACTCTTCAATTAAGGGACATAGATTGTCTACTTGGATAAAAAAATCTACCTTCAAGAAACATACCTTGTCCACAAAAACAAACGTCTTGTGAAAATGGAAGGATGGAGTAAAGTCTAACAAGAGAACATCACCATAAACAGGTGGGAATTGAAATCAAAATGTCAGGTAAAATGGACTTCAAGTTAAAATTAGCAAGAAGAGATAAAGAATATCATTACATATTCTTTAAAGGATCTCTCCTTCAGAAGTATTTGACAATTTTAAATATCTGTTCACCAAAAACAGAGGACCGAAATTAATCCAAGGAACACTAATTGCCCTAAAATATCATATAGATTGAAAGACATTAATTGTTGGGGACTTTAAATCACCACTATCCTAGCTGGATTCAGAAACACAGCAAAGCACAAGAGAGAAACCTCAGATATAAAGAACTGCATAGACCAACTAGACGTAACAGACATGTACAGAATATAACACCCATCAGCATCTGAATACATATTCTCCTCAGCAGCTCATGGAACTTTCTTCAAAATAGATCACATTTTAGGTCACAAAGAAAATTTGTCCAAATTCAGAGACATTGAAATTATCCCCTGCATTATCTCAAAACACAAGGGAATAAAAGGAGAATTCAGCACCAAAAGCCACCCAAGAAAACCCTGTAACACATGGAGGCTGAACAACACCTTGTTGAATCACCAGGGGGTCATGGAACACATTAAAATGGACATTCAAATGCTCATGATATTTAACAAATATCATATTCCTCTGGGACACAGAGAAGATAGTACTCAGATGCAAGTTTATAGCTGATTCCATATACCAACAAATTGGAGAGATTTGAAAACCAATAATTTGCCAATTCTGCCAAGGGCTATCTACAATTTTAATGCAATACCTATCAACATTTCTACCTCATTCATCAATGAAATAGAAGAAGCAACCCCCAAATTCACATTGAACACTGAATAACAAAAGCAATCTTTAGCAGAAAGAACAGTGGTGGGAGAATATCAATACAAAATTTCAAATTCCAATACAAAGCTATAGTAATCAAAGCAGCTTTTTCCTGGCACAAGAATAGACCTGAGGTACAATGGAATTGAACTGAAGACCTAGAAATGAACCCACAGACCTGTAGCTGCCTAAACTTATATTAGGGAGCTAAAACGATGGAATAGATGAAAGACAGCCTCTTCTGTAAATGCTGCTTTCCAAATTTAGTAAACAAAAAAGCTGAACCTAAATTCTTAGATATCACCCTGTACCAGAATCAATTCCAAATGGATCACAATCTTCACCATGAAAGCAGACACATGGAAACATTAGAGGAAGGAATAGGAGTTATTCTAGGGTTCATTGACAATGGACAAATTTTCTGAAGAAAGACCCAGAAACACAAAAACTCAAAGAATAGGTTGGACAAAAGGGATTTCATGCAACAGCATACTTCTGCAGGGGAAAGTACATAGCTACCAAGGTCAAAGTAAAGCTGAGAGATTGGGAAAAAAATCTTCATTACCCATCCAACAGACAAGGGTCTCTTACCTAAAATATAATTAGAACTCACAAAATTGAACCCAGCACCAACAAATTCTCAAAGAAACAGCCGCCCCATTAATAAATGGGTTAAAGACTTACAAAGAAACAATAGCAAGAAAGAATAAAACCACTTGTTTCCCTACCTTGGTTTTGATTTCACTTAACATCATCTTATCTGGTCAATATGTACATAGCATTTGACTTTTTCCGCTTGCCCAGACATATACTAGTTATAGCAAATAACTTGTTTCTTTTCTTTTTTCTTTTTTTTTTTTTTGCTTTGTATGTTCCTCCCCTACAGTATAACTCCTGTTGTCACTGTATATAATGTCGGTGTATTGCATCTTTTATATACACTTCTCTAATTTGGGGAGAGAAAGAGAAAAAAAAGTTTATATAGGGATACAGGTTGCCCATTGTAACAATGACATCTACAAGACACTTTGTTGAAAATGGAAATTTACAATAGGTGTGTGAGGGGAGAATGTAGTTGTCGAGGCGGAAGGGATGGTAGGGCAAAACAAAGGAAGAGGCAATGCTTGATAGGAAATGTAATCATTACCTTGCTCAGGTAACTGTTACCTCTCTGCACAGTTTTCTTTTTTTATTGTGGAAATACCATACAGAGGGGTTACAATTACATGGGCAATGAAATGAGTACCTTTCTACTTCAGCGTCGTTGCATCCTTCTTTGTTTCCCCGTACTATCCCTTCCCATTTCCTCCTACAATACCCATTCACCCCGCATACCTCCCTGACAAAGTTGAAAAGTTCGTTTTTCGACATAATATCTTGTACATCTCCTTGTTGCAATGGGTCCACATGTATTCCAATTTAAACAATTTGTTTCTCCCTTCCCCTCCACAAATTATACTAACACCAAATACATTGAAAATACGGGTGATACCGTCAGCAAGGGTCCAACGAAACAACAAAGAAATATCTATAAAATATGTTACAAACAATAGCAATAAAGAAAAAAAACTTTTAGGTCCTTATCTTGGGGTTCATTTCACCTAACACCAACTTGTCTTAACGTTTCTGCATGTTTCAGATATACTAGGTACTACGAATATGGGAAACAATGGGACCTATTTTTCTTTGCTCTGGGTTACTTCACTTAATGTAATTTTTTCCAAGTCTTTGCATTTCCTAGCAAATGGAGCAACATCATTTTTTTTTCTGATGGAGGCATTTAATTCCATATATATATATATATATACACCACATTTTCCTGATCCATTCATCTACTGAGGAGCATCTACTTTAGAATACAGTATGGAGATTCCTCAAAATACTCCACGTAGAACTCCTCTATGACCCAGCAATCCCACTTTTGGGCATTTACCCAAATGATCACAATCAAGACAATACTAAATATACCAGCACAACTATGTTTACTGCAGCATTATTTACCATAGCTAAGATATATAGAGTATTCTCTCAATAATAAAAAAAAAACTTATTTAAAAAGACTTCAAGAGATACTTCTCTGAAGAGGAAATAAGAATGGCCAACAGACACATGAAGAAATGCTCAACTTTTCTAGCCACAAAAGACCTGCAAGTTAACACAACATTGAGATTCCACATCACCTCAGTTAAAATGACCATGATCAAGAAATCTAATAAAAGATCCTGGAATGTATGTGGTCAAATGTATACCCTAGTTCACTTAAGGTGGAAGCATGAACTTGTTTAACCACCTTTGAAAGGAGTATGGAAGCTACTCAAGGGAAAATGCATAGAGCTCATGCATCATCCAGCAATCCCATGTTTGGCCATTGGCACAAATGGTCACAAACAAGGCCATAAACAGCAATCAGCATAAGAATGTTTATCACAGCATTATTCACCCCCAAAACTTCAGTAGATGAACTGATCAAAAAAATATGATAGATAGAGAGAGAGAGGGAGAATACATTTTCTTGAATATATAGTTCATATGTATAAACGTATATATGTACATGTTTATACATATATTCATATATATTTATATATGTATATGTATGTATATAGATGCATATATATGTAAATTAAAGACATTATTTATATCTTAGATATGTATATATATTAATATATCTATATATTGTATATATTGTATATGTATTATATAAGCATATACAGTATATATAATATATACTTCTATATATTTGTATATATAACATTTACAATATTTGTATATACATATATTTATATATACAATATGTACTCTATATTATTATAAATAATATTATAAAAAATATATCAATATAGATTATATAAAATGAATAATAAACATATTATCATTTATATATATACATATATATATACATATCTATAGATATAAATATATATTCTATATATGTAATATAATATAGGTATATATGGATATATACCTATATTATATAAGCATATGTATTATATATATAACTATGTTATTTATTTGTAGGTATATATTAAATATAAATATGTCATAAAGTTATATATTTATATAATATAAATTTTATTTAATATAATATGTAATATATTCTGTATATTTATATACTATATATATATACCTATGTATATATATATGTGCCTATATATACCTAAATTTTATAGGTAAATATCTGAATATATTCCTTTATATTAACATACATACGTAAATATAATATGTATATATCTGTGTATATACCTATATATTATATATGACATATGTAATATATATATACATATTATATGTATTCATATTATGTACATATCTATATATACATGTTTTATATATATTATATATTTCATATTTTACATTAGATATTTATGAATTATATATTACATATACACCAATATAATACTTATTATATAGGTACATACATGTATATATCTATCTATATGTAGGTATATATATATATTTATATATAATATTCATTATATAGTTTTATATACATATAATATATATATATAACATGTAGGTATATATATATTATATATTATAGTAATAATTCTTAATAGACAGTGTACTAATTATTTTACTCATGTAACTCCAACATCTTTGGTTTATTGTTTTTTGGGGCCTAGAAAGAATGTCAATGCCCGATTTGTTAGGAAATGGAAAGACTTAGAATAAATTATATAAAGTAAAGTAAGCCTGGGCCAAAAAACATAGGTCCCATGGTTTCCCTTATGTGCAATAACTAGTATATTTCGAGGAGGAGCAGAAACGGTCAAATAAGTTGATGTTAGGTGAAATGAAGTGCAAGGTAAGGACCGAAAATTTTTTTTTTCTTTTTTGCGATGGTTTCTAACACATTTATAAGATGATTTTTTTTTAACTTTGTATGCCCCTCCCCCATTACATCACCCCTGTTTTCATTGTATTTGTTGTTGGTATACTTTGTGGAGCAGAAAGGAAAAAAAATGTTTAAATAGGAATAGAGGTGGAACCATTGCAATGAGATGTGCAAGATGTAATGTCGAAAATGAACTTTATAACTTTGGCCAGACGTGGGGTGAGGGTGGAAGGTAGGGAAGGGGTAAGGGACGCAAGAGTGTGGAGTCAGGGAGTGGGGATGAGAAGTGGGAAGGGATGGGAAGTTGAAACAAAGGAGGAAGGACAAGTGCTTTATAAGAAAGGTACTCATTACCTTGCCCATGTATTTGTAACTCCTGTGTACAGAATTTTCACAGTAAAAATAAATAAATAGAATAAATCTCTTTGGACAGCATCTTTACAAGGAAGTATATAATGAAATAAGTTAGGACTTCAGAACTTTGCTTACAACCCATGATTTCGAGACATCACAGCCCTTTTGTAAACATTTGTGCATTAAAGACAATTGAGTTTTGGCATTCCATTGTGACATCACCAACCAATTGTGGCTTCACAAATGTATTGTGATTTCAACATGCTTGTGGCACCGCCAACTAATTGTGACATTAAAACATTATTACATCATATTTTTACATCAGATTGAATTATGATATAACTGCCCATTGTGTTTTCACAAACCTAGTATGTTCTCATAATATTTTAGAAAATTCCTGGCCTTTGGGACTCCCAGCTCTTTCCTTGAACTCCTGTACTCCTGAACTAGGAGCAAATAAAATTGAAGACGTGCTTGTGTTATTTCAATCTAACTTTTTTTAAGCGCAAACACAATTTGACCTAATCACCCCTCTGATATAACAAACCCATTATGATGTTACATTGCCCTTTTGAAATCATGATCACATTGTGACGATTATAGGTTTGTGAAAACCCCATGGGACAGTAATATCACCCTTATAATGTGATGTCACAATATCATGTCATTATTACTTCTTAGCATATGACTATTTCTTAGCTCCTTGGAATAAACACAAGTCCATTGTGACATCACAATCCCTTTTTCTACCCATATTCTCTTTGTGAACTAGTGACAATTGAGATCAGATATGCCATGGTAATATCACAAACCCCTTGTTACATCATCACCATTTGGATGTCACATTCCTGGTATGACACCATCAGCTCATTTTGGCCTCACAATACTACAATTTCATAATAGTATTATGATATTACATATGCATTGTTACATCATACATTCAATATGGATGTGTATCATATGAAATCCTTTTGTTTCAAATGTGACATGTGTCTTGTTATCAGAAACCCATTGTGACTGCATAACCATTGTGGTATCAATAATCCGTTGTGACATCACAAAATCCTGTTCTCATAATTTTGATAAAATATTACCTTTGTGCTATCTTAGGCCATTAGTGAGCTCATTATCTATTTACGACTTCGTAATATTTCATGTATGGCATGTCATAGAAAACCACTGTGACAGCATGACTGCTGTAACATCACACTGCCAGATGTCATGAACATTGTGTCACATAGCCACATCACAAACCTCTTTGGACTTTCACGCATTTGTGTTGAGACCTGCATTTGGAAATACCCCTATTGCCTTTTGAACTTATGTATTTATTTAGAATAAATGACAATAGAGATCTACCATGACATTTTGATTTCAGCATCCCATTGTGACCTCAGAAACCTTCTGTGACCTCATCACAATTATGGCATCAACAACTATTTATGACATCAAATCATTATGTCATGGTATGGTGACATCATTTTCTTTGTGACATCATTGTCCCATTTTGTTTTCACAAACATATTTTAACTCCATCACATGTTAGAAAACTCATGTGCTTTGGGCCTTCTATCTCCTTCCTTGAAAGCAGATCCTACTTGTAAAACAGTAGCAATTGAAATCAGACCTGTGATTTAAATATTACATGTGTGGTCATATCATTATCCTATTGCTGATGTCATAACCACTGTGACATCACAAAAACATTTTGACATCACATTGCTGTTGTGACATGATTATCACATTGAGACATCCCAACCTGTTACGACCTCTCTGAACCATTGAAAAAAAAACACAAGGCTTCCTTTGTGACATCAAAGTCCCTTTATTTACTTATATCCTCATTGTGGATTAAGGACAACACACCTTCCATTGCAACATCAGAAACCTATTGTGACCTCATCACCGGTATGACATCACAAGCTTATCCCCTCGTCATAATTTTTGAAATGCTGCCAATGCGATACTTAGACTCTTTGTGAGCTCATGTTCTGTTTTCAAGCACATAATATTTATGACATGTGATATTATAAAAACACTGTGATATCATGATAATTGTGACATAATATTGTCAGAGTTCATGACCACTTTACCACATTTTGACCATCAAAAGCTTGTTAGGAATTCATCACATTCCTGCCAACACATGCCTTTGGAGAGCTCACAATCCCTTTCTGAGCTCATATAATCATTGGCAGTTAGACAATCCATAGGGATTTCACAAAATTCTGTGACATCGTCAACATTATGACATAAAAAAATCAAAAAATAATTGTCACAACCTTACATAATCATGACATATCATTTGCCATTGTGATATTTCTGTTCCATTGGGTTTTCCCAAGCATTATGACTTTGTAACATTTTAGAAAATTCATAGGCTTTGGGACTTTAAGCTCCATATGAACTTATATATTAGGACCCATAAAATCAAGACAATCCTTAGAGACAAATTTAAGATAACAAAGTTGTTTATAATAGAAAAGGAACTGCAGCTACCTTGTACTGGACTAGATACCCAGAGACATGAGCAACCTCGACCACCTCAGATCACCAATGGGCAGCCCTGTCCTTTATTATTTGGTCTGCAAAACAAGAACCCCCAAATTAGAATCTCCAAAGCTCCAAACTTCAAAGGGCAAGGCTTTTTGCTTTTCCCTTCCTCCCAACTTTTCTGCACACCTCTCCTATCTTCCTGTTCTTCCCCATTCCCCTTCCACCACTTCCTTCTCTTCAGTCCCCTCCACCCTCCACACCATTGACCTGCTCTACCCTAGTGGCCATTCGTCATGCGTCCCCTCCTACTCTCTCTCAACTCCGTTTCCTTCCAGGGCTTTCTCATCCTACTTTCTCACCACTATCTTCTAACAGGACTTTCTCCCCTTTCTCTCCTGGTCTATTATTCTGAACACAAAGCCTATAGATAGGCTGTACCCCTCTGTCACATCAATGGCTCTCCAGCCGTACAATTTTAAACCATCTCAAACTGCACAGTGCCCAGTCACTACGTGACAGCTCACCATGTTGGGCTTGACACACTATCCCCTCCAGCAGCATGCTCAGTCCTATTTGGTGGAAAGCCTTGTCCACTCCAGCATATCAAGCCAAGGGGCTACACTGATTATTGAGCCGTGGTGACCATTGGGGCCCCACTGGTTAGTATATCCCCCACTGGTTTTCATATACAATCAAATCATTGATTCCTTCTGGAACAAATCCTAAACTTTCCCTTTTCTCCCCTACCCTCAACAGATTTAAAATACAATTATAACAAATAATAAGGAGTAAACCATAAAAACACAGTAGTTAGCACTAACTAACACTTGGTAAATCTTTCCCAAATGGATTCTTTAAGTTTCTCTGAACTGCACATAGTGCTGCCTTCTCTGGATATTGTTCCACTTGAGAATGATGGATCCAGTGCTATTTCCCTGCAGCCTTAATAGCCGATGTTGTAATTAGCAACACCAAGTACGTTTCTTTCCAAATGGGCTCAGGTTTAGGAGCAAGATGCCTTTTTAACCAGACCAGCTCTCCAGGCAAGAAAGAGTGGTGGAATTTTTCTCAGGAGGCCAGCGGATAAGCCAAACAACATGTTGCAAAGACTGCAGGGACTGTACAGATTGTGGTTAATTTCTGTTGATATAGCTTTGCCAAGTTTAGGAACAACGATCAAAGGCTTAAGAAGGCAAAGGATGCAATGCTGCCATCCTTGCTGACTACGAAGTAGGGCAGGAGAATATCCTGACACTCTACATGGAAATCAAAGCCCAGAGAAAGGAGCTGGACATGATGCAAAAATGTATTAGGATGAAGTGCATAGTAATTATAAGCTATGAAGCATGTGAGCTGAAATTCAACAAAGAAAGAATAAAAAGAGCAGCTGATGGGGCTGACTAGAGGTGCCATGTCATAGAAGAAGAGGCCATGAAAACTAAACAGCAAAATATCAGAATCAAGAAAGAGATTGTTATTCTTCAGAAAGAGTTAAAGGACAGCCATGCTCTGACAACGTAGTGAGTACATTTCTTGTCAAGCATTGTAGCCTCCTCCTTTGCTTACCTTTCCCATACCTTCCCATTCTCCCTGCTCCCCAACCAATCCTCCCCTCCCAAGTTGTAAAGTTCGTTTTCGACATGACAACTTGTACTTGCATTGTTGCAATAGGTCCACCTGTATCCTTATTTAAACGAATTTTTTTCCTCTTCCACTCCGCAAATTATACCGACATCAAATACAGTGATAGCAGGGGTTATACTGTCGGAGAGGGACATACAAAACAACAAAGAAATAATCTTATAATTGCGTTAGAAAAAAGTGCATGGAAGAAAAAAAAAACATTTAAAATACATATCTTAGGGTTCATTTTCCTAACATCACCTTATCTGACCTTTTGTGCTTGACGCATAAATAAACTAGATATTGCAAATAAGGGAAACCATGGGACATTTGTTTCTTTGGGTTGGCTTACTTCACTTAATATAATTTTTTCCAAGTCTTTCCATTTCCTAACAAATGTGGCAATGTCATTCTTTCTGATGGAGGCATAGGATTCCATTATGTATATATACCACATTTTCTTGATCCATTCACCTACTGAGGGGCATCTGGGTTGGTTCCATATCTTAGCTATGGTAAATAATTCTGCAATAAACATAGTTGTGCTGGTAGCTTTAGTGTGGTCTTGTTTGTAAACATTTGGGTAAATGCCCCAAAGTGGGATTGCTTGGTCATAGGGGAGCTCTTTTTATTGAAGTCTTTAGAGGAACCTAAAGCCATGGAGAAAATAAAGTGATTGTGTTGCACAGATTTACTAGGGAGCAAACCTACACATGAGAGCCTTGGCCAATGCTCAAACTTTACCCGCTTTTATAACTAGGATATTTATAGTGGGTTTAAATGAACCTAAGAGTTTTCCAGCGGGGATTAGTAAGAAAATAACTGATGGTAAGACATAGATAACATGTGAAATGATTTGAAGCATGAGAAAGGAGAGATGAAGGCAGTGGGTGAAGCTCGAAGCCTAGCCAGGTGCCAGCTAAGGAAGGTATAGTTACACAAGGGAAAGGCAGTAAATCAGGCCTGTTTATCAACAAAAGAACTGGTCTGAAGCCTCAAAATGAGGACCTCCTTCTATGTGGACTGAACAGTTTCTAACATGATGTTTCATTTAAATTAGGAAGCACGATTTGTGATTTTTGCAGTATTGGATGGTGCATAGTCACAGGCAATCTCTGCTATGTCAGCTAATCCAATATACTCATTCTTGTGTAACCTAATAGCCAGGTTTCAACACAAACCAGTCAAATGAGATTGTACAAATGAAACTTTGACTTTTCCTTTCGCTGAATGAAAAGTCTGCGAAATAATTTATCTTCCATATATTTACAAAACATTCTCATGATCTTTTCCACTTTCTTGGCTTGATTACTGATGTTCATAGTACATTTAGAAACAATATTTGTTGCTGGGGTACAGGATGCAAACACTTGCATATTAATAAAGAGTCATTTTCTGAGGAAGGAAAGTTGTGGTGTAAAGAAACCTAAAAAATAAAAGACAGCATACTTGAAATTATTTTCTATCAATATCGGTCTCTACGTGTAGATTTTGTTTCCCATTATTTCAGGAGGTCCATTTTTGTTATCTTCCTTTTCTCCATCTGGTTATCCTATAATATCTAATAATATCTTGGAATTGTTGTATCTTTACTGGATTCTCTCATTTCTGATGGAAGGGCCTGAAGGATAAAAAATTGAATTTCTGTTTTGGTTTTACCTTTTTTATTATTATTATTTTAGGAACTGTCACTAAAAATGAGATATAATAACAGGAGACAGATTCATTTCCATCTTCCTACCCTAGTCTTTGGTACTTACTGATCCCCAAATGTGAAAATAAAGACAGGAAGCTGCTTATTTAGATATTCTTTAGAATTTCAAGACTTCATTAATGCAAACCCCTTAGTATGTACATCATACATGGGTACAAAACTGGTGGCAATTTTTAATTATTCTCAGAAACTAGGATATGTGGTATCCATGTAGTTGCATCAGGAAAACTGTGTAGTTGAGTTTAGTTTACTAAACTAAGACTGCTGTAACAAATTTCTTCAAATTTAATGGATTGCATTATCCATATTTATAATTTTACAGTTGTAAAGGACAGATATCTAACAGAAGTCTCACTAGATTAAAATCTAGCCACAAACAGAGCTGAAATATTTTCAGATGATTCTAGGGGAAAAGGCATTCACTTTTTTTTCTTTTTTCTTTTTTAAATTGTGAGAATACCATACACAGGAGTTACAATTACATGGGCAAGATAACAAGTAGATTTCTTATCAAGCATTGTTGTCTCCTCTTTGTTTCCCCTTCCCATCCCTTCCCCTACTCTCCCTACGTCCCCACACTGGGTCCTAACCCGGAAACCAAAGTTGTAGTTGATGTTGGTATAATTCGTGAAGGGGAAGGGCAAAAACAAATCATTTAACTAGGGATGCAGTTAGACTGATTGCAACAATGACATGTACAAGTTGTAATGTCGAAAAATGAACTTTACAAGGTAGTTATATTCTGTTCCACTTTCCAGAACTTTCACAATATGGTTGTTGTCTTTTCCTGTATTTCGCAATCTAGTTGTTCTCTTTTCCTTCATTTACTTTTTTTTAAATTAAATTTTATTTTTTTCTGTGAACATTCTGTACAGAGGTGTTACAATTACATGGGCAGGATAATGCGTACATTTCTTATCAAGCATTGCAGCCTCCTCCTTTGTTGACCCTTCACATCCTTTATCAGCCTCCCCTCTACCCTTCCACCTAAACCGACCCCCCCAACATGCGCACCAATGTTGTAATGCTCGTTTTCGACATGACAACTTGTACTTCTCGTTGTTGCAACAGGTCCACCTGTATCCTTAAACGACTTGTTTTTCCCCATCTCCTCCACAAGTTATACTGACACCAAATATAGTGAAAGCAGGGGTTATACTGTAGGGGAGGGACATACAAAGCAACAAAGAGATAATCTTATAAATGCGTTAGAAACAAATGCATGAAAGAAAAAAAAAACATTAAAATACATATCTAAGGGTTCATGTTCCTCACGTCACATTATCTGACCTTTTCCGCTTGACATACATATACTAGATATTGCAAATAAGGGAAACTATGGGACCTATGTTTCTTTGGACCTGGCTTCCTTCACTTAATATAATTTTTTCCAAGTTTTTCCATTTCCTAAAAAATGGGGCAATGTCATTCTTTCTGATGGAGGCCTAGAAGTCCATTGTGTATATATACCAGTTTTTCTTGATCCATTCATCTACTGAGGGGCATCGGAGTAGGATCCATATCTTAGCTATGGGAAATAATGCTGCAATAAACATAGTTGTTCTAGTAGCTTTAGTGTGGCCTTGTTTGTAAACATTTGGGTAAATGCCCCAAAGTGGGATTGCTGGATCATAGGGGCGATCTATGTGAAGTCTTTTGAGGAAGCTCCATAGTACTTTCCAAATTGGTTGAACACGTTTACATTCCCACCAACAATGAAGTAAGGTTCCCTTCTGTCCACATTCCTTCCAGCATCTGTTCTTGTTAGAGTTCTTCATTTTTGCCCTTCTAACTGGAGTGAGGTGGTATCTGAATGTTGTTTTGATTTGCATTTCTTTATGACTAGGGATGTTGAGCATTTCTTCATGTGTCTATCGGTGGTCCTTCTTTATTCTTCAGAGAAGTTTCTCTTTAAGTCTTTAGCCCACTTATTTATTGGGCAGTTGTTTCCTTGAGGATTTGTTGTTGGGGGATTTAGTTTTTTGAATTGCAAGTATATTTTAGATGTGAGACCCTTGTCCGTTGTATGGCTAGTGAAGATCTTCTCCCAATCCGTGGGCTTTCTATTGATATTGCTAGCTATGTCCTTTGCCATGCAGAAGCTCTGCAACTTCATGCAATCCCCTTTGTCCAACCTTTCTTTGATTTGTTGTGTTTCCGGGCCTCTATTCAGAAAATTTCGGCCTGAGCCAAGGAGACCTAGGGTTTCTCCTATTCCATCCTGTAATGTTTTCAGAGTGTCTGCTATGACTTCGAGGTCTTTGATCAATTTGGAGTTGATTCTGGTGCAGGATGATATATAAGGATCTAGCTTTAGTTTTCTACAAGTAGTTAACCAATTTTGCCAGCACCATTTTCTGAAGAGGCTGTCTTTCTTCCACTCTATTGTTTTAGCTCCCTTATGGAAGATTAGATGGCTATAGATCTGTAGGTTCATTTCTGCGTTTCAATTCTATTCCATTGGTCCTGAGGCCTGTTCTTGTGTCAGTGCCAAGCTCTTTTGATTACTGTGGCTTTATAGTAGAGTTTGAAATTTGGTATTGATATTCCTCCAGAAGTGTTCTTTCCGTTGAGGAACTTTTTTGCTATTAGGGGTCTTTTATTGTTCCATATGAATTTTTGGATTGCCTCTTCTATTTCCTTGAAGAATGAGGTTGGAATTTTGATAGGTATCACATTGAATTTGTAGATAGCCTTGGGAAGTATTGCCATTTTCAGGATTACACGATAATATTAATTGATTTGCCTTTATTGAACCAGCTTTGCATCCCTGAAATGAATCCTGTTTTTTTGTGATGTATGATTTTTTGGATGAGTTGTTGAAGTTGATTGGCCAAAATTTTCTTGAGAAGTTTTGCATCAAGTTTCATCAAAGAAATGGGTCTATAGTTCTCTTTCTTTGATGAGTCTCTGCCTGGTTTGGGGATGAGGGTTATGATGGCTTCATAGAATGTGTTCGGTAGTAAACTCTCTCTTTCAATTTCATTTGAAGAGTTGGATGAGTATTGGTGTGAGCTCTCCATTGAAGGCATTGTATAATTCTGTTGTAAAGCCATCTGTTCCTGGACATTTCTTAGATGGGAGGTCTCTTATTGCTGTTTGTATTTCAATGCTTTACATGGGCCTGTTAAGATGGTTTAACTTATCTTGGTTTAGTTTTAGCATGGCAATATTTGCTAGAAAAAGGTCCTTTTCTGTCAAGTTCTCAAACTTATTAGCATAAAGTTTTGAGAAATATTCCCTTATAATGTTCTGAATCTTGGTTGTTTCCGTGGTGATGTTTCCATTCTCATCTCTGAGTTTATTTATTTGGGTGTGTTCTCTTCTTTTTCTGATAAAATTTGCTAAGGGTCTGTCAATTTTGTTAATTTTTTCGAAGAACCAACTCCTTGTTTTGTTGATTCTTTCTATAGTTTTTTTGAATATTAATTCATTTAACTCTTATTTAATTTTAGTTATTTCTTTCCATCTACTGGATTTGGATTTATCTTGCTGCTCTTTTTCAAGGAGGTTTAAATGTGTCATTAAATTGTTGGTTTCAGATCTCTCCAATTTGTTGGTGTAGGAGCTCAGAGCTATAAACTTGCCTCTGAATACTGCCTTTGCTGTGTCCCAGATGAGCTGGTAATTTGTGTGTTCATTTTTGTTGAATAGCATGAACATTTGAATTTCCTTTTTAATATCTTCCATGACCCACTCGTGATTCAGTAGTGTGTTGTTCAGCCTCAAGGTGATACCGGAATCTCTTTGGTTGCTTTTGGTGTTGAGTTCTAATTTTATTCCCTTGTAGTAAGAGAGAATGCAAGGTATAACTTCAATATTTCTGAATTTAGACAAGTTTGCTTTGTGGCCTAAAATGTGTTCTATTTAGAAAATGTTCCATGTGCTGCTGAGAAAAATGTGTATTCTGATGTTGCTGGGTGAAATGTTCAGTAGATGTCTGTTAAATCTAGTTGATCTATTCAGCTGTTCAGATCTGCAGTTTCTCTGTTGAGTTTTTCCGAGTTGACCTATCTACTGGGGAGAGTGGTGTGTTAAAATCCCCAACAATTAATGTCTTTGGATCTATATGGGATTTGAAGGAAAGTAGTGTTTCTTGGATAAATTTGGGTGCTCCATTGTTTTGTGAATAGATATTTAGAATTGTAATATCCTCCTGAAGGAGAGATCCGTTAATTAGTCTGTAGCGACCTTCTTTATTTCTTCTCATGAATTTTAATTTGAAGTATATTTTATCTGATATTATGATTGCAACTCTTGCCTTTTTATGGGGGCCTTTTTGTTGGTAGATTTTGTTCCAGCCTTTAACATTGAAAATGTGTTTGTTTTTACAGGCAAGATGTGACTCCTGAAGGCAGCAGATTGAAGGATCTTGTTTTCTTAATCCAACTAGACAGTCTATGTCGCTTAATTGGAGAGTTCAGTCCGTTAACGTTAAGAGATAGGACTGAGAGGTATTTGGGAGTTCCTGCCATGTAAACCACCTTCTTGGGGGCTGCGAAAACTGGGTTCTTCCTATGGTTCTTGGATTCTCAGTGTTTGAGTGCACTTTCTTCGCTTTTATTGTGGTCTTGTTGGTATTCCACGTGTAGGACATCTTTAAGAATCTTTTGTAGGGCTGGTTAGGTGGAAATGTATTGTTTCAATTTTTCTTTGCTATGGAAGGTTTTTATTTGGCCTTCAGTTATGAAGGAGAGTTTAGCTGGGTACAGTATTCTTGGTTGATAGTTGTTTGTTTTTAGGGCTTGGCATACATCATTCCAGGCTCTTCTTGCTTTGATTGTCTCTGCTGAGAAATCTGAGCTGATCCTAATTGGCTTTCCTTTATAGGTGATTAATCTTTTCTCCTTCACAGATTTAAGGATCTTTTCCTTGGTCTGAGTAGATCCGGTGTGGATTATAATGTGACAGTGGGATGTCCTATTCTGGTCTGGTCTATTTGGGGTTCTAAAAGTTTCTTGTATCGGAATAGGCCTATCTTTTTGCATGTTTGGGAAGTTCTCTGCTAGGATCCTGTTAAATTTCCTAGACCATTAACTTCTCTTTCTAGGTGTTCCTCTACACACATTATCCTTAGATTAGGCATTCTGATGGTGTCTTCCAAGTGTTGGATAGATCTATCATATTTCTTGGACTTGTCTTGGATGATTGTATGTTCTTTCTCTGTAATATCTAGGCTTTCTTCAATCCCTGAGATTCGATATTTTGCATGGTCTAAACTGCTGTCAAGACTTTCTACTTTGTTTTCCATCTCTTTTCTTTCTAATTGGTCAGCTTTGATGGCTTCAAATTCTTTGTTGAAGCTTTGGTTTAGATCTTGTATGAGCTTCTTTACTTCCTTAACTTGGGGTTCAGTGTTTATTCTCAAATCACGTAGTTGATTGGTTATGGTTTCCTTGGACTCCCATTCCTTCTGTTGGATTCCATTCAGCATTCCATTTGTTGTCTCCCTGACTTCCTTCAGCTCCTTGTTAATGGATTCCATGAATCCCTTTATTGATCTTTGTGTATTCTCTTCCTGCTCTCTCAATTCCTGTATTACTCTTTGATTAGCTTCCCCCAGTACGTGGGATTCCTGTTGTTCTCTTTGAGTGTTCTCAGCCTGCTCATGCCATTCCTGCCTTTCTCTATGAGTATTCTCAAGCTACTCATGCAAATCCTGTATCAGTTTTTGAATAGCTTCCTCACACTTATGAAATTCCTGTATATACTTTTGGATTGCCTCCTCTCTCTACCTATCACGCTCATACAGATTTCTTTTTATGTTTTCAATCTTTTCATTTAGCAAGTTTGCCAGCAGTGTTTGTAGAACTATTTGGGAACTCTCCTCTGGATTATTCATTATATGTTCTGTCCCCTGATTATCATGAATGGCAGTTGATATACCCGGTTTTACCATTTTTCTTGTGTTTTTCTGGCTTACTCTACCCATTTGAGATGAATATAGCACCAGTTTTGTGCTGGAACTCTATCTTAAGGCAAGCATCAACCAAAGTCTGAATTTGCACAGTCAACAGTCTACAGATACAATCGAGTTCAACAGATACATCTATTCAACATCAAACAATTATATGTAAATGGGCTACAAACTGCAAAGAAGAATTTGGAGGGGAGTTCCGGGAAGATGGCGGAGGAGAAGCTGGAATCTGAACAAGCTCTTGCATAGAAAACAGTTTCAGAGTTCCAGTGAACAGTCCCAAGCCAGAGAATCACACCAAGTGTGCCATCACAGGACAGAGAGTTAGTCAAGAGAGGGGAAGCCAAGCAGACACATCTGAGCAGCTGCCGCTGCGGCGGCAGGGTCGCAGCGGCGACCACCGCCGCGGAGGCATACCTGAGACGCAGTCCGGGACGAAGGAGCCAGACGCAGCGGACGAGCGGATTCTACTCAACACCAGCAAGAACCGACAAGGAGCGGACAACTTCATCCTGCACTTTGCAGACCAGAGACGACCCGAGATCCAAGACTCCGCGTGAGTAGAAGCCCCACTTCCTCACTCCTCTGGGAGCAGAGGAGGGAAGGCCACCCCTCCCCCCCCAGCACCGGTGATCTCCATCTTGGATACCGACAAAGCTCGGAGGAGCGGCTAGCTCCAGCTCAGGCCTTGGAATAGAGCTAGTCATTTGGCAGGTCACAGGAACTTGGCGGCGAGGTGACCTCACAGACTCAGTTCCATCCAGGGAGGGGTCGCCCAGCTCAGGCACCAGCCACTGGAGTGGCTCTCCTCGCTGGGTGGCCAGAGCCAGAGGCTGCCCCTCCCTCTAGCAGCCACCACAATCAATTGAAAAACAGAAACCCTGAGAATGGCTCCAGGCTGGGTGCTGTGAGTTTTTTTTCACAAAATAGCCCCAGGGAAAAGCTACTGTTCCTTGAAAGACCTCAACTCTACCCAGAACCTAGCCTCATCACTGCATCCCCCTCTTTTGTGATTCTCAAAGCAGATCACCCTCCCAGTAAACTAACCTGGGAGGGGGATCTCAAAATCTTGGGTAAACAGAGCATTTTCCTGCCTGTTCCAACAAACTGACTTAAGAAACCAATCAAGCCACAGGACCTCAAGCTGACCAGAGACTCCAACCAGACTCTGGTTACAGACAAAAGGGAGATACAGGACACTTCCCACCCCTCCCCAAAAAAAAAAAAAAAATCAAAGAACTTTTTTTTTCTTCTTCTTCTTTTCTTTTTTTCTTTTTCTTGTTTTGTTTTTTTTCGTTTTTTGTTACCTTATATATATATAAAAATTTTTTTTTGCTTTTCTAAAACTTTTATTAATCTTTAATTTTTGCCTCTTCTGAAAAAATAATTGTTTTCCATTAACTTTTTTTTTTTTCTCCTCTTATAATTTTTATTTTAGGAATACGTGAATGTGTGTTTTCTTTTCTTTTCTTGTCTTCTTTCTCTTTTTCTTTCATTCTTAATTATCTTTTTGTTTTTTTTTCTAGCTCTACTGAACTTCTGATCTTTTCTTCTCACTTTCCTATCCTTTCCATCTTTTCCTCTTTGTTCATCTTTATGTGACTTAACTCTTGTCCTGCACATCCTCAGATAAACCCGTAGTTAACCAGTAGACCCTATCCCCCATTGTGTACACACTTAATCCACAAACTTATTACTCAATTCAAAACCTCTGAGACTTAAATTCACTAATAGCAGTACTTTATACCTATACAATATTTTAAGCATTTTTTTAAAGTTTTTCTCATCTCCTCTATGTCCCTCCCTTTCTCTCAACATATTCATATTCCTCTATAAATAGATGGTCTTTTAATCTCTAAAATAACATTAATTTTTACGTTTCTATTTTTTTTTCTGGTCTCTTTTCATTCCCCTTTCCCTTTCTTCTTTTTCTCTCTCTCTCTACTTACATCCTACCCAACCTATTTCCTGCATTGTGATTAGGACATAGTTAACTCTCCCTGTGCCTCCCCACACCAATCTATTCCTATTTTTTACCCACATCTCTTCCTAACCCTAATAATTTCTGGCTTTCCAAATTCTTCTCTGCAGTTCGAAGTTCTTTAACATATAGTTGTTTGATGTCGAATAGATGTATCTGTTGAACTAGATTGTATCTGTAGACTATTGACTGTACAAATGCAAACTTTGGTTGATGGTTGCCTTAAGATAGTGTTCTAGCACAAAACTGGTGCTATCTTCATCTCAAATGGGCAGAGTAAGCCGGAAAAACACAAGAAAAATGGCAAATTCGGGTATCTCAATTCCCAATCCTGATAATCAGGGGTTAGAACAGATAATGAATAATCCAGAGGAGAGTTCCCAAACAGCTCTACAAACACTGGTGGCAAACATGATAAATGAAAAGTTTGACAACGTACAAAGGACTCTGTATGAGCGTGATAGGGAGAGAGAGGAGGCATCCCAGAAGTTTATACAGGAATATCATAAGCGTGAGGAAGCTACTCAAAAACTGATACAGGATTTGCGTGAACAACTTGAGAATACTCAAAGAGAAAGGGAGGAATGGCGTGAGCAGGCTGAGAACACTCAAAGAGATCTGCAGGAATCCCACGAACGGGAGGAAGCTAATCAAAGAGTAATACAGGAATTGAGAGACCAGGTAGAGAACACACAAAGATCACTAAAGGCATTCATGGAATCCATTAACAAAGAGCTGAAGGAAGTCAGGGAGACCACAAAGGGAATGCTGAATGGAACCCAACAGAAGGAATGGGAGCCCAAAGAAACCATAACCAATCAACTAAGTGATTTGAGGACAAACACTGAACACCAAATTAAGGAAGTAAAGAAATTCATACAAGACCTAAAACAGAGCTTCAACAAAGAACTTGAAGCCATCAAAGCTGACCAACTAGAAGGAAAAGAGATAAAAAACAAAGTAGAGAGTCTTGACAGCAGGTTAGACCATGCAGAAGATCGAATCTCAGGGATTGAAGACAGCCTAGATATTATAGAGAAAGAACATACAACCATCCAAGACAAGTCCAAGAAATATGATAGATCTATCCAACACCTGGAAGACACCATCAGAAGGCCTAATCTAAGGATAATGGGTGTAGAGGAACACCTAGAAACAGAAGTTAATGGTCTAGGAAATCTGTTTAACAGGATCCTAGCAGAGAACTTCCCAAACATGCAAAAAGATAGGCCTGTCCAGATACAAGAAGCCTTTAGAACCCCAAATAGACCAGACCAGAATAGGACATCCCACCGTCACATTATAATCCACACAGGATCAACTCAGAACAAGGAAAAGATCCTTAAAGCTGTCAGGGAGAAAAGGGTAATCACTTATAAAGGGAAACCAATTAGAATCACCTCAGATTTCTCAGCAGAGACAATCAAAGCAAGAAGAGCCTGGAATGATGTATGCCATGCCCTAAAAACAAACAACTATCAACCAAGAATACTGTACCCAGCTAAACTCTCCTTCATAACTGAAGGCCAAATAAAAGCCTTCCATAGCAAAGAAAAATTGAAACAATACATCTCCACCAAACCAGCCCTACAAAAGATTCTTAAAGATGTCCTACACATAGAAAACCAACAAGACCGCAATAAAGGCCAAGAAACTGCACCCAAACTGAGAATCCAAGAACCATAGGAAGAACCCAGGTTTCGCAGCCCCCAAGAAGGTAGATAACATGGCAGGAACTCCCAAATACCTCTCAGTCCTATCTCTTAATGTTAACGGACTGAACTCTCCAATTAATCGACATAGACTGTCTAGTTGGATTAAAAAACAAGACCCTTCTATCTGCTGCCTGCAGGAGTCACATCTTGCCCATAAAAACAAACACATTTTCAATGTTAAAGGCTGGAACAAAATCTACCAAACAAACGGACCGCATAAACAGGCGGGAGTTGCAATCCTAATATCAGATAAAATAGACTTCAAATTAAAATTCATGAAAAGAGATAAAGAGGGTCGCTACATACTAATTAAAGGATCTCTCCTTCAGGAGGATATTACAATTCTAAATATCTATTCGCCAAACAATGGAGCACCCAAATTTATCAAAGAAACACTACTTTCCCTCAAATCCCATATAGATCCAAAGACATTAATCGTTGGGGATTTTAACACACCACTCTCCCCACTAGATAGATCAACTCGGCAAAAACTCAACAGAGAAACCGCAGATCTAAACAGCTGCATAGATCAACTAGACTTAACAGACATTTACCGAACATTTCACCCAGCAGCATCAGAATACACGTTTTTCTCAGCAGCACATGGAACGTTTTCTAAAATAGACCACATTTTAGGCCACAAAGCAAACTTGTCTAAATTCAGAAACATTGAAGTTATACCTTGCATTCTCTCTGACCACAAGGGAATAAAGTTAGAACTCAACACCAAAAGCCACCAAAGAAAGTCCGGTATCACATGGAGGCTGAACAACACACTGCTGAATCATGAGTGGGTCATGGAAGAGATTAGAAAGGAAATTCAAATGTTCATGCTATTCAACAAAAATGAACACACAAAAAACCAGCTCCTCTGGGACACAGCAAAGGCAGTACTCAGAGGCAAGTTTATAGCTCTGAGCTCCTACATCAACAAATTGGAGAGATCTGAAACTAACAATTTAATGACACATCTAAACCTCCTTGAAAAAGAGCAGCAAGATAAACCCCAATCCAGTAGACGGAAAGAAATAATCAAAATTAAATCAGAATTAAATGAATTAGAATCCAAAAAAACTATAGAAAGAATCAAGAAAACAAAGAGTTGGTTCTTCGAAAAACTTAACAAAATTGACAGACCCTTAGCAAATCTTATCAGAAAAAGAAGAGAACACACCCAAATTAATAAACTCAGAGATGAGAATGGAAACATCACCATGGAAACAAGCAAGATTCAGAACATTATAAGGGAATACTTCTCAAAACTTTATGCTAATAAGTTTGAGAACTTGACAGAAATGGACCTCTTCCTAGCAAATATTGACATGCCAAAACTAAACCAAGATGAGGTAAACTATCTTAACAGGCCCATATCAAGCATTGAAATAGAAACAGCAATAAGAGACCTCCCAGCTAAGAAAAGTCCAGGACCAGATGGTTTTACAGCGGAATTTTACAAGGCCTTCAAAGCAGAGCTCACACCAATTCTCCTCCAACTCTTCAATGAAATTGAAAGAGAAAGCTCACTACCGAACACATTCTATGAAGCCATCATAACCCTCATCCCAAAACCAGGTAGGAACTCATCAAAGAAAGAGAAGTATAGACCCATTTCTTTGATGAACATTGATGCGAAACTTCTCAACAAAATTTTGGCCAATCGACTTCAACAATTCATCCAAAAAATCATACACCACGATCAAACAGGATTCATTTCAGGGATGCAAAGCTGGTTCAATATACGCAAATCAATTAATATTATTCATCACATCAACAGGAGCAAGAATAAGAACCACATGGTTATCTCAATAGACGCAGAAAAAGCATTTGACAAGATCCAACACCCCTTTATGATGAAGGTTTTGGAAAAATTAGGAATCCATGGAACATTCCTCAATACAATAAAGGCTGTATATGACAAACCTACAGCCAGCATTATACTCAATGGTGAAAAACTAAAGCCATTTCCTCTTAACTCAGGAACAAGACAAGGATGCCCACTCTCTCCACTTCTCTTCAATCTAGTATTAGAATGCCTAGGTACAGCAATAAGACAAGATGCAGACATAAAGGGGATCCAAATAGGGAAAGAAGAAATAAAACTCTCCCTCTTTGCAGATGACATGATCTTGTATTTAAAGAATCCCATAGACTCCACTCCCAAATTACTCAAGCTGATTCAAAACTTTGGCAAAGTAGCAGGTTATAAAATTAACCCCCAAAAATCAATGGCTTTTCTGTATGCCAACAATGAGAAAAGTGTGGCTGAAATT
Source organism: Dipodomys spectabilis (assembly GCF_019054845.1). Classification (NCBI taxonomy): domain Eukaryota; kingdom Metazoa; phylum Chordata; class Mammalia; order Rodentia; family Heteromyidae; genus Dipodomys; species Dipodomys spectabilis. The sequence goes on along the minus strand of NW_024871210.1, from coordinate 5,159,384 downwards.
AGGAAAGCAACTCCATTTGTAATAGCCTCACAAAAAATAAAATACCTAGGAATTAACTTAACTAAAGAAGTGAAGGACCTCTATGATGAAAACTTTAAAATCTTGAAAAAGGAAATCAACACAGAACTTAAAAAATGGCAAAACCTCCCATGCTCCTGGATTGGAAAGATTAACATCGTGAAAATGGCAATACTGCCCAAGGCTATCTACAAATTCAACGCAATACCTATCAAAATTCCACCCTCATTCTTCAAGGAAATAGAAGAGGCAATCCAAAAATTCATATGGAACAATAAAAGACCCCGAATAGCAAAAACGCTCCTCAACGGAAAGAATACTGCTGGAGGAATATCAATACCAAATTTCAAACTCTACTATAAAGCCATAGTAATCAAAACAGCTTGGTATTGGCATAAGAACAGACCTCAGGACCAATGGAATAGAATTGAAAACCCAGAAACGAACCTACAGACCTATAGCCATCTAATCTTCGATAAGGGAGCTAAAACAATAGAATGGAAGACAGACAGCCTCTTCAGTAAATGGTGCTGGCAAAACTGGTTAACTACATGTAGAAAACTAAAGCTAGATCCTTATATATCACCCTGCACCAGAATCAACTCCAAATGGATCAAAGACCTTGAACTCAAAGCAGACACTCTGAAAACATTACAGGATGGAATAGGAGAAACCCTGGGTCTCCTTGGCTCAGGCCGAAATTTTCTGAATAGAGACCCGGAAACACAACAAATCAAAGAAAGGCTGGACAAATGGGATTGTATAAGGTTGCAGAGCTTCTGCAGGGCAAATGACATAGCTAGCAAGATCAATAGAAAGCCCACGGAATGGGAGAAGATCTTTACTAGCCATACAACGGACAAGGGTCTCATATCTAAAATATACTTGGAACTCAAAAAATTAAACCACCCAACAACAAATCCTCAAAGAAACAACTGCCCAATAAGTAAGTGGGCGAAAGACTTAAAGAGAAGCTTCTCTGAAGAAGAAAGAAGGATGGCCAATAGACACATGAAGAAATGTTCAACATCCCTAGCCATAAAAGAAATGCAAATCAAAACAACATTGAGATATCACCTCACTCCAGTTAGAACAGCAAAAATCAAGAACTCTAACAACAACAGATGCTGGAGGGGATGTGGACAGAAAGGAACCTTACTTCATTGTTGGTGGGAATGTAAACTTGTTCAACCACTTTGGAAAGCAGTATGGAGGTTCCTCAAAAGACTCCACATAGAGCTCCCCAACGACCCAGCAATCCCACTTTTGGGCATTTACCCAAATGATCACAAACAAGGCCACACTAAAGCTACCAGCACAACTATGTTTATTGCAGCATTATTTACCATAGCTAAGATATGGAACCAACCCAGATGCCCCTCAGTAGATGAATGGATCAAGAAGATGTGGTATATATACACAATGGAATTCTATGCCTCCATCAGAAAGAATGACATTGCCCCATTTGTTAGGAAATGGAAAGGCTTGGAAAAAATTATATTAAGTGAAGTAAGCCAGGCCCAAAGAAACATAGGTCCCATGGTTTCCCTTATTTGCAATATCTAGTATAGGTATGAGTCAAGCGGAAAAAGTCAGATAATGTGATGTTAGGAAAACAAAACCTCAAATATGTATTTTAATGTTTTTGTTTCTTTCATGCATGTGTTTCTAATGCATTTATAAGATTATTTCTTTGTTGCTTTGTGTGTCCCTCCCCCACAGTGTAACCCCTGCTTTCACTATATTTGATGTCAGTATAACATGTGGAGGAGACGGGGACAAACAAGTCGTTTAAGGATTCAGGTGGACCTGTTGCAACAATGAGAAGTACAAAATGTCATGTCAAAACCAGCTTTACAATGTCGGTGGGGGGGGGAGGGGGGGTATGATTGGGTGGGAGGGAAGGGGGAGGCTGGGAAGGGAGGTGAAGGGTAAACAAAGGAGGAGGATGCAATGCTTGGTAAGAAATGTATGCATTATCCTGCCCATGTAATTGTAACCCCTCTGTACAGTATGTTCTCAAATAAAATAAAATAAAATTTAAAAAAAAAAAAAAAAAAAAAAAAGAATTTGGAAAACCAGAAATTATTAGGGTTAGGGAGAGATGTGGCTAAAAAATAGGAATAGAGTGATGTGGGAAGGCACAGGGAGAGTTAACTAAGTCCTAATCTCAAAGCAGGAAATAGTTTGGGTAGGATGAAAGTAGAGGGAAATAAAAAAAGAAGAAAGGGAAAGGGAAAAGAAAAGAGACCAGAAAAAATAGAAAAGTAAAAATTAATAAAATTATGTAGACACCAAAACAATCTATTTAGAGAAGAACGTGAATACATTGAGAGAAGGGGATGGATATAAATGATATGTGATAAAATTAAAAATAAAAATGATTAAAATATTAAATAGGTATACAGAGGTAGTACTGCTATTAAGGAATTTAAGTCTCAGAGGTTTTGAATTGAGTAATAAATTGGTTGATTATGTGTTACACAATGGGGGATTGGGTCTAATAGTCAACTACGGGTATATCTGAGGATGTGCAGGACAAGAATTAAATCACATAAAGAAGAATGAAAGAGAGGAAAAGGTGAAAAGCATAAGAAAGGAAGAAAAAAGATGAGAAGTTAAGTAGAGCTTAACATAAAACAAAAAGATAATTAAAAAAGAAAAAAGAGAGAAAGAAAACAAAAAATGAAAAAAACGCACACTCAGGTATTCCTAAAATAAAAATTGTAAGAGGAAAAAAAAGTTACTGGAAAACAATTTTTTTCCAAAAAAGGCAAAAGTTAAAGATTAAAAAATGTTTTAGAAAAGAAAAAAAAATTTATATAAGGTACCAAAAGAAAAAAAAAAAAGAAGAAGAAGAAGAAAAATTTCTTTGATTTTATTGGGAGGTGTGGAAAAAATCCTCTATCTCCCTTGTGTCTGTCACCAGCCTCTTGGAGTCTCTGGTCTGCTTGTGGTCCTGTGGCTTGGTTGGTTTCTTAAGTCAGTTTGTTCGAACAGGCAGAAAAATGCTCTGCTTTACCCAGAATTTGGCAATCCTCCTCCCAGGCTAGTTCAATGGGAGGCAGATCTGCTTTGAGTATCACAAAAGAGGGGGATGCAGTGATGAGGCTAGGTTCTGGGTAGAGTTGAGGCCTTTCAACAGACAGTAGCTTTTCCCAGGGGCTAGTTTGTGAAAAACTCACAGAGCACAGCCTGGAGGCATTCTCTGGGTTTCTGTTTACTGAATTTCAATTGATTGTCCAGGCTGGAAGAGGGAGGGGCAGATTCTGGCTCTGATTACCCAGTGAATACAGCCACTCCTAGGGCTGCTACCCGAGCTGAGTGACTTTTTCCTGGGGGGAGCTGAGTCTGGCAGGTCACACCACCGTTAAGTTCTTGTGACCTGCTAAATGACTCATTTTATTTCAAGGCTTCAGTTGGAGCTAGTAGCTCCTCCGAGCTTTATCAGTATCCAAGATGGAGATCTCCAGTAGTGGGAGGGGGGCAAGGGTGGCCTTCCCTCCTCTTCTCCCTGAGAAGAAGTGAGGACATCAGGCTTCTACTCACACAGAGTCTTGGTTCTTGGGTCGTCGCTGGTCTGTGAACTGCAGGATAAAGGTGTCTGCTACTTGTTGGTTCTTGCTGGTGTTGAGTAGAATCTGCTTACCTGTTGTGTCTGGCTCCTTGGTTCAGATTCTCTGTGGCTCAACTATGGGACCTGCAATCGCCACCGACACCGCTGCCGCTGCCGCGGTGGCTACTGAGAAGAGCTCAGATGTATCTCCTTGCCTGGATTTTCCCTCTCTGGCCTGACTCTCTGTCCTGTGATGGCACACTTGGTGTGATTCTCTGGCTTAGGACTGTTCACTGGAACTCTAAAACTACTTTCTATGAGTGAGCTTGTTTAGACTCTAGCTTCTCCTCCGCCATCTTCCTGGAACCCTGTGTTTTCTTCATTTTCTAGTGTACCATCTTTACACCTTTCTGATGGTTAGGTCCCAATCCTTTCCCTTTCCAACTAAATCTGGGAAATTTAAGTACCCATTTGAGTATAGTTCCTCCATGTGATAGTTATTCAAATTTGCATTCCTTGGGTAAGGAAAGGTGATTATTTTACTGCTAACCCAAATCTACATTTGAGGGATTACATATTTGGGGGCAATAGATGTTTTGGGAAGGTATTTTTGTGCCTACCACAATGAATGTGTAGCTTTCTTTCTACTATGTCCTGTTATACTTTCATTAGATTTGAACAACATATTCCTTCTTTGAAATCTAACTAAAAAAAAAATAAAATTATTCCCTGAAAGTAATACTGATTAAAACATTGTCACCTCCTAGAAACTTTAAATACCAGAGAGCAGCTACTGAAACAATTCTGGCACTTTTTATACACTCTGTTTAAAGTTTCTCTTTTCAAAAGCATTTGACTGCTATTTTTGGTAATATGGTTTATATTTATTTGACTGCTATTTTTAAAGAATGCATCACCCAATTCTTGTTCTCTTTTTCTAACTTTCTTGTGCCTAATCTATTTCTGAAATAAACATAACTATTTGAATTATTTGAACTGCTTATTGAAGTTGAATCAGTATGGAGAGGAAAAGAAAAAAAAATATGTCTCTTTGTATATGTCACTTTCAAAATGTACCTACAAGCTATTTATCTTAAAATCAGCTATTTTTCATTAGGTTTATATTCTGATAAAGTTTAGCCTCTCAAGACACAATGTTATTGCAACATTATTTCAGATCTCTCAAAAGCAAACAAAAAATTCCTATTTATTCCTTTTAAAAGCTTAGCCAAAGCAAGCTTTTTAGATACATAGAGTCATGTTCAGATACTATGGTGCAAACCAGAGAAGGAAAGAAAATAATGTTTTAATTCTTCTATGAGCCACTGTGATTTATTGAAGTGATTTCTGAAAGAATGAAATTGATGCATGGATGCCTTTTGCTTAATATCCACAATGAGTCATTCATCCTTTATTAATAGGAGATTTTAGAGAAAGGATGATAATTCATATTAGAAAAAGGAGAAGGTGAATATGAAGGAGAAATGTAGGCATTTTGTTTCTCCACATCTCAATCACAATTATGGATAATGATTGTGGATATTAGATATCGTGCTCAAGAGTGATTAAACTCATTTATAGAAAAGATAACCCCACATGCAAGTGACTACATGGAGAATGCTTATTGATAGACAAAATGTAATAGCATCCAGCAGGAAATTCTATCTATATGTTTACTTCTTGTTTAGAATTTGTTAAATTCTGGTGTTCTATAGTCAATTCTTATGAAGGTATACAAGGATGGTAAGAAACTCACATATTGATATTATGTTATAATAATAGCTTAGTTTTTGCTGTGTTATATGAGGCTACATTTGAGTTTTGCCTTTATTTCCCATGCTTTAGACTCCCAGAATATAATTTGAAGGAAGAGTCCCCTGGAAATATGCTACTTTTATTTGTTTATTTATTTATTTATTTATTTTGGGTTTGTTCATGGGCCGGAACTCTGAGCCTGGGCGCTGCCCCTCAGCTCTTCAGTTCAAGGCTAGCACTCTACCACTTGAGCCACAAAATATGCTACTCTTACAGATATGGGGAAACAATCATCTCTTAGGAACACACAATGGGATAAAAATCTTCCTCCAGAAATAGTTTTTAATGCTTGCTTCTGGTTCAATTTTTTAAGCTGAAGTAAGTCACATGACCTATCTTGACATTCCAGATTAGAGGGAAATCTCACTTACAGGAAGCTGATGTAGGCCATACAGTTATTTGCAAAGATATGTAACACTTGAGAAAAAGAGAAAAAAGAAGAGTATCATAATACAATCAACAATACTTTCCAACACATGTCTCTGCAGGAACAAAGCTATTATGTAACATTGTTTATAAAAGTATTAGAATTTCAAGTCATGTTTTCATGCCTTGGATGTTACAGGAATTAGAAAATATTGTGATACTGACTTCATAAAATTTCAAAGAAAACTGGAGCAATCTTTTCCATACTAGGAGAAGAACTTTATACTTTGTAATGTAGGATCTTTTCTTTTTATATGAATATATTTTGTTAACTACATGTGACTATCCACAAGAATAAATTTCTACATTTATCTGCGTCTTGTGCAGAGAGCATAGTCAATTAGATAAAAATGGGAGTTAATCAGTAGCACTTTTTAAAATGCGAAATAAATGGAGAGTAAGCTAATGCACATATTTTTCAACTATCGCCTACCACCTCCTCCTCCTTCCTTCCTAGAAAACACTCTCAACCAAAAAAAAAAAAGGCTTAAGTATTTGGCTCTTGACCTTGCAAGTGGAAGCAGAATGATATGGATGTGAGAGCTGACTGTTTATGCTGTTTTACATAATAATGCTACATGCAACAGTTCTATGAGTCCTGCGGGTCTCAACTGTACTTTCTTAGTTATGTGACATGAATGTCAGCCTTACTGCACTTAGTATTGTTTTATACTTCCTTTTCAACACCTGGCCAAAATTGTGATACTGTGTAATGGAATGAAAATGTAATACCATCTTAAGAAAGTCATTTAGGACTCTGGAAATATGGCTTCATGGTTCAGTGATTGCCTAGCATGCATGGAACCCTGAATTCAATTCCTCAGTACCACATAAATAGAAAAAGAAACACTGGAAGTGGAGCTGTGGCTCAAGTGGTAGTTTGCTAGCCTTGAGCGGGGAAAAAAGCCTTGAATTCAAACCCCAGGACTGGCAGAAAAAGGTCATTTAATTAGTAAATGCAAAATAAAAAACCCATACTTGGAATATATAATTGCTCCATCCATACTGATACCTGACAAGAGTCCCTAATTCATGTGCTTACCTATATTAGGTTACTGTGTTGAAAAAAAGTATTGTTCATTAGGTCATGGCAATTAATGCCAGGAATGTGCTTAGATAATAAGTGATGATTAATCCTAGAAATCCAGTGATTCCTGGTTCTTGAGTGGTCACTTCTAATTACAATGAAAAGGTTAATCGCAGTGAGATTTAGAAATCTTTTTAGTCAAGCATAGCACCAAAAACACAGAAGGTAGTTAATAGTTATGACAAAAGAGAAGGAATAATTCCAGATGGAAGGAATAAATGATAGTAAGTAAGGTATCCAGAAACTGTTCCATGGAACCATTTTTGGATATTGAGGAATTAGTCTTATTTATCGAGGCTTATTCCTCATTGCATTTAGCATTCAAAATCTCTTACGCTAGTTCTTAACCTCTGCGTACCAAGTTGTATCTCCTTCTATGCTGATCTTTCATACCCGATCACTTTTGCTTTCTAAAAATCTGTCTTTCTCTATTTGTCTATGAACATTTTCTGATATAAAGTCCACCTATCTAGTAGGCATAGGATGATAATGTAAGGGTCCCATAGCGAATAAGTCATTAAGTTAACACCGAAAAAGAGGACATAATTATTGCTATTTCAATTATTCTGAATAGATGCAATGTCATTATTTCATTCGAATTTCCATGATTTGTCTACATAGTGTCATTAAGTGCACACAAATGCAAATATGAGCTGGGTCCCAGTGACTCATGTCTGTAATCCTCGCAAATCAGGAGGCTGAGACCAGAGGATTGAGGTTCAAAGTCCCCCTGGGAAGGAAAGTCCATGAGAATCTTATCTTCAATTAAGTAAGCACCAGAAAACTGGAAGCAGTGAGGTACATAAAGTGATAGAGCAATCATCTTGAGCTGAAGTTTTGAGGGATAATGCCCAGAACCAGAGTTCAAGCCCCAAGACCAAAAATTAAAAAAAGAAAGTATGACTTTGCCTATCCCCAAGACAAACTATGATGTCAATAGTAATCTTCCCAAGCGGAAAAATAAATAATTTAGTGCACCTACTTTTGCTGAATTAAAGCTATGGCTTCTTTTCTGGACATATTCTCTTTCAAAAATTGTCAAATATTAGCTTTATAATAAATTTCTACTAATATTTCTCAGTTCAAAGCAGAACTCTTGATACAATTGGTGTCTCTTGTCTTAGTTTTTATCTCATTTCACAGCCAACCCAGGATGGAGAGCCTGTCAAACTCATACTTGTAATTAAAAAGAAAAAACATAAGTGGAGTTGTGGCTCAAGCAGTAGAGTACTAGCTGTGGGGGCAGGTGGACAGAGAAGTCAACTCTACCGGAACAGGGTCCAGAGCCTGGTTTTAAGCCCCAGAACCAGCAGAAACTAAACAATCAAGCAAAAACAAAAAAGCCACAAGATATATCTTGGTGACCCTTCTTAAAGCAGCACTGGTCTGAGAAGAATCTCCTTTTGCTAATTAAATTCACTGGATCCTGCTTTTTTGGAATTCTTGTTGCTATGGAGAATCCAGGGCCAGACTATAGGAATTAATAACTGATTCCGGCCACAAGAGAATCATTTCAGGATTGAAATTTCCCCACAAAAGGCACTTTAATGCCTCCCTGATTTTGTTTCTCTGCAGTAGAACACTTTGAAAACAAAGTTATTTCCTTTTTGTCGATGTTGGCCTTCAAATTGCATAAAGTTTCCTTTTGTAATACTCTTAACTAGAAGTTTACAAACAAGTTTTATATGAGTAATGAACACACTCGAAAAAGTCAGGAACAAAGTTTCCTTTAAGCCTTCGATTCTTTTCTTCTACAGTAAAAATGAGAGCACAAATTACCTTGAACTTTGTCATCCTCTATGTTCAATTCCTCTCCTCGAGTAACAGTTCCTTCCAATAAGAATCTATGTTGCTGCTCTTTCAAAAGTGTTAATATACACTAATGTTTTCTTGCTTCACTGAATAGCACAAGGATATTTTGGACATGAGATAACATGTGTTTCAGAGACAACATAGTAAAGAGAAAATATGAAATTTAAATGGCTTATAAAAACATTAACCAGTAGTACATTGAGTTCAAATTTTGTAAGTGCTCCGTAAATTAAGACCAATTTTTTGATTATTTTATTTGTGAACATATTGTACAGAGGGGTTACAATTACATGGGCAGGATAATGCATACATTTCTTACCAAGCATTGCAGCCTCCTCCTTTGTTTACCCTTCACATCCCTTCCCATCCTTCCCCCTCCCCCAATTAAGGCCAATTTTAAGTAGGAAGAAGATTCTCAGAAATTGTGTGTGTGTATGTGTGTGTGTGTGTGTGTGTGTGTGTGTGTGTCTGAGTGTGTGTGTTGTGAATTATTTCCCAAGTGTACATGAGTTAACAGTAGGGGAACAAGAGGAATAAAAAAAAAAGAGAAGTACTGTTTTTAAATATAAAGGTTGAATGCACTATAGAAGACTCTATAAATTGGACAACATTGAAACAGTAAAGCCAAGGCCAGTATGTTCATCTATGGGAGTGATATAGAGAAAGCATTACTAAGTGGAACATGAAGGATGAAGCTACCTCTTTCATCTCCTGGCTCTAAATCAGGGTTGCTAATCACACAAATTGGTAAAAAGTAGAAAGCAAGAATAATTCTGGTTCCAAAGCCAGTCAGATAGAAGAGCATAGACTTCACTGGAAAAAAGGCCATATTGAGAAAGCAGGGATTATACTAGCAATGAGTTGGTAGGAAAGATCACCTTTCCTTTCTTTTCCTTTCCTTTCCTTTCCTTCCTTTCCTTTCCTTTCCTTTTCTTCTCTTTCCTTTCCTTTCCTTTTGTTGATTCTGGGGCCTGAAGTCTGGGCTTAGATGTTGTCCCTCAGCTCTGCAGCTCAAGGCCAAAGTCCTACCATTTGAGCCACAGTGTCACTTCCAGGTTTCTTGTGATTAATTGGAGATAACAGTCTCCTTGAGCTGGGCACCAGTGGCTCACGCTTTTAATCCTAGCTACTTAGGAGGCTGAGAAGTGAGGATCATGGTCCAAAGCCTGTCAGAGCAGGAAAGTCTGTGAAACTCTTATCTCCAATAAACCACATAGAAAACCGGAAGTAGCACTGAGGCTCAAGTGGTAGAGTAATGCCTCAAGCTGAAGAGCTGAGGGGCAGTGCCCATGCCCAGAGTTCAAGCCCCACGACTGACCAAGGGAAAACAAAAACAAAAACAAAAATAAAAAACAAAAAAATCAAAAATCAAAAACAAGTCTCAAGGACTTTTCTATCCAAAATGGCTTTAATCCAATTCTCAAAACTCAGTTTTTTGTACAGATAGGATTACAAGCATGAGCCACTGCCACTCGGTTTAAGATCTCATTTGAACAGTGTACACTCATGGTATGTAATCTGTATGAACATCTTTATTTGTAGGAATTCTGGGGTTTAAAATCAGGGGCTACAACTTACACTTCACACTCACAGTTTAAAAATTGATACTCCTGGAAAAAATTAAACCTAACTACGTAAAGGGGGATGGGAAATGCAGTTTGCAGGCAGCGTTCGCAGAACAGTCTTTGAGACACTACCTATAATTAACCAGTGCAAAGCTGCTTTGGAAGAATGGCTCAAGTGATGGAATACTATTCATGAGCAAGATTGCTTAATGAGAGCTTGAGGATTTTGCTTACGTAATACAAACCGACACACACACACACAGAGGGACCTTATATGTGCAAACACACATACACAAATGATACAACTCAGAATGTGTAGAAATGTTAGAAAACAGTAGAAAATATGTCCTGAGTAAGACTGGAATCAATTGATAATTTTTAATACTAGAAATTTCTCATGTGAACTGTCCTCCAAATGTTTGAGAATATTGCATAGGTAGGGAGCAGAGATAGTCAGAAAATCGAGTAATGGTTATTAAACTATCAGAACCATAGAGGAATCAATCAGAGACCACAGCATATTCATATGCTGTGTCCAATGTTAGAACATCTTTGAAAATAATACATACAGCCTGAACAGTCATTCTAGTGGATAAGCTCATAGGAGAAGTTCAGAATTGCTACTGTGTATCTAGATTAAATAACAAAAACAATCTATGGCAGGGCAATGTAACACAAGCCTGGAATTCTAGCAGTCAGTCTGAGACAGGAGATTAGGGATTGGAATTACATAGTGATACCTTCCCTGGAAAAGGTAGTATAATTTTGTCTCAATAAAATAAACCAAACCAAAAGAAAGGGATACAGAGTTGGAAGTTTGGGTTAATTTTGTCATTATGTTTTGGGAAGTCAAGGTTCCTAATGAAATACAACTCATATGTAATCCTCATTTGTGTTTTTTTTTTTATTTTCATTGTGAACATACTGTACAGAGGGATTACAATTACATGGGCAAGATAATGAGTACATTTCTTATCAAGCATTGCAGCCTTCTCCTTTGTTTACCCTTCACATTCCTTCCCAGCCTCCCACTGCCCCCTATCCAATCCTCCTCCTCCCACCAAAGTTGTAAAGTTCGTTTTCGACATGAAACCTTGTACTTCTGATTGTTGCAACGGGTCCACCTGTATCCTTAAACGACTTGATTTTCCCCTTCCCCTCCACAAATTATAACGACATAAAATATAGTGAGAGCAGGGGTTATCTCTTCATTAGCGAATATTTGTAGATGTAATGTCGCTCGTGGTTACCAACCAAATTTGAGAAACCTAAACAACAACCTTCTGTTGTATTTAAATAAATGATGGATTGCAGAAGCTGTAGCCCTTCCTAAATTAGAATATAGATTTAAATAAATATGTTGGTTTTGTTTATAATTGGGTATTATATAGGACATTACAAAATTCTTTTTAAGTAGCAGATTTAATTTACAAATTCAAAAATGATTCTGGCATGCTGTTTGCCTAGAATATTCTTTCAAGAGAGGAGAAATTAGAACTTAGTTAATAGATAATTTAAATAGTTCATGTAAGAATTTATAATGTGAAGAATCTAGACAGAGTTTCCAACACATGGATATTAATTTATAAATTTAGAAAAAGAGTAATATTTCAGGGTTTGTTATAACATGGTATGAAGGGAGTATTTGTGTGAAATCGTGGTTCTTCTACCAATATGTAACACAGGAAGAAAATTCCTTAATTACGTGACTCTATATACTATGAGAAAAATGCTAGGAATGGGGTTTGTTTATATTTTTGTTTTTGTGTTTTGTTTGGTCCCAAGGCGTGAGCTCGGCCTACACACAGTCCTTGAGTCTTTTTGTGCTCAATTCTAATGATCTACCACTGGAATGGCAGTGCCACTTTGGTCTAGCTTTTTTTGAGTAGTTACTGGAGTTAGAAGAGTCTCAGAAAACTTCCTTCCTGGGTGTGCTTGAACCATAATCTTCAGCCCTTAGTCCCGTGAATATCTAAGATATTTAAAACTATAAATATAAATAATATTTTGCAATTGTTCTCATTTCAAGAATACCACAGGGGAAAAATGATATAACAAGTAGTTATTTCCAAAAACGAACTTTACAACTTTGATGGGGGGGATGATCGAATAGGGTGACGGGGGGAGAGGGGTAATGGGAAGGGATGGGAAGGAGAAACAAAGGAGCAGGCAACAATGCTGGATAAGAAGTGTACTCATTATTTTTCCCATGTAATTGTAACTCCTATGTATGGTATTTTCACAATTAAAAAAAGATAAATAATAGCTTATTCTCATGAACAAGAGCTTACTCTTTAGGAATTATTACAGATGTTTCAGAGCTTTATCCTCTACCAGAATGTGGCAATTTTTCCATCGAATTCTCAATATGTAATACCTGATGGGAAACAGCATCTTCTGAAGAATTACATAACATACAAACAGGTGATGTTTTGTATCTTTCTAGTATGAAATGTGGAGAATTTGAAATTAAGTAGTTAGTAGTTAAAGGAATTTTGAAGAATTCCTATATTCTGTCCTCTTAACAACTTACCTACTTTTTAAAGATGAATTTCTAAAGAATTAAACTGTTTTCTGGTTTACAATGAGACAATACTAAAATAATCTTTATTTTTCAAAATAATGTCAAATCTGAAAATATTGTGAAAATATGGTATAGTTTGATACAATTCAAGTTGATGAGCCTCTGATAAAGAAGGGGTGATTAATTCAAATTAGATGGCAAATAGTATTAATTTTTAATAGGTAATACACTTAGAATAATATTTACTAAACCAATAGAGTGAAGTTATATTTTATGTACCTAATTTTTTAACTTTAATTTTATTGTCAAGGTGATGTACACAGGGGTTACAGTAAGAAAGTTTGTGAATACATAACTTTTTAAATTTGTTACCCCATCCTCATTTTTCACACTTTTCCTTCACCCTTAGACCCCTCAGAATTTCTACAGTAAATTTCAAACATATTGTCTTCTGAATATTGTTATTGCATTGCTTTCCCCTTTTTCCTTTATTCACGATTTTGTTGTTGTTCTTCCCTTCTCTAATTAAGATGAATGTATATACCATACACATTGTACCAAAATCAAATACAGCAGAGGATAAAGCAAAGGGGGAACACACACACACACACACACACACACACACACACACACAAGTAATCACATATTACACCAAAAACAACTGCAAAAGAAAACATCCGTTAACCTATCTTGGAGTTCATTTTGCTCAGCATCATCTTATCGCATCATATATACATAGGTATGAAGCCATTCTGCTCATCTGCTAGACTCTCTTAAACATTTCCTAATTAATACAAATGAGGAAAACCATGCAATCTGTTTCTTTGTGTCTTGCTTGTTTTATTCAATGGGATTTTTCCATGTCTTTCCATTTCCTTATGAATGGTGTGATATCATTCTTTCTGATGGAAGCATAGAATTCCACTGTGGATATGTATAGCACATTTTCTCGATTCATCCATTGAGAGGCAGATGAGTTTTAAAGATGGTTACATGAAAGTATCACTTAGGAACATTCAAAAATGACAGATGCCAATTTCACAGACATTCTAAAAACATGATTTCTAAGTAAGATAGGATTATGTGGTGGTAGAAGCATTGAGATATCTGAACAATTCTAATGTTTATGTTGCACTGAATTACACAAGAAGCTATCCAATATAAAATAGGATAAAAATTGAAGTGATAAAATATTCACTTGAGAAAGTTTTAGGAGGCTGCCTGAAGGATAAAGTTCATATAATATTGAAGAATTTAGAAATGAAAGCTCAACTATGTGTCTTTAAATAAAAATCATGAACACGAAATGGCAAAAGAAGGGGAGGAGAAGAAAATAACTGACAGCAGATCATTGTCCCTAGTTAGAGTATAAAAAAACAAACAAACATAATCTATAGCTTCCAGGTTAAAAAGAGACCAATATAATATGTCCCCCTTAATTTAGGTACATGTGAAATATTTACTTGGTTTTCCCAAAATAAATGAATACATAATAATAAAATAAATGAAGACATAAAGGTAATTTTTTTCCAAATCTTTCCCTTTCCTAACGAATGGAGCACAGTCATAGAAGTCATTAGCATTCCATTGTGTATATATAGCACATTTTCTTGATCCAATCATCTACTGAGGAGCATCTGGGTTGGTTCAATATCTTAACTCTGGTAAATAAGCTGCAATACACATAGTTGTGCTGGTAGATTTAGTGTGGTCTTGTTTGTGAACATTTGGGTAAATATCCAAAATTGGGATTGCTGCATCATAGGGGAGCTCTCTGTGTCTTTTGAGGAAACTCCATACTGCTTTCCAAAGTGGTTGAACAAGTTTACAATCCCACCAACAATGCAGTAAAGTTCCCTTCTCTCCACATCCCCTCCAGCCGCTATTGTTCTTAGAGTTCTTGATTTTAGCCATTCTAACTGGTTGTTTTGATTTGCATTTCTTTTATGTGTAGGGAGTTTGAGCATTTCTTCCTGTGTTTATTGGCCATCCTTCTTTCCTCTTCCGAGAAGTTTCTCTTTAAGTCTTTAGACCACTTACTTATTGGGCAGTTGTTTCTTTGAAGATTTGCTGCTGAGGGTTTTTAATTTTTTGGGTTGCAGGTATATTTTAGATATGAGACCCTTGTTTGTTTTATGGCTACTGAAGACCTTCTCCAAATCCATGGGCTTTCTATTGATCTTGCTAGCTCTCTCTTTTACCAAGTAGAAGCTCTGCAATTTCATGCAATCGCATTTGTCCAAGTTTCTTTGATTTGTTTTCATTTCTAGGTCTCTATTAAGAAAATTTTGGCCTGTGCCAAGGAGACCTAGGGTTTCTCTTATTCCATTCTGTAATGTTTTCAGAGTGTCTGCTTTGACTCTGAGTTCTTCAATCCATTTGGAGTTGATTCTGATGCAGGGTGATGCATAAGTATCTAACTTTATTTTGTCAGCACCATTTACTGAAGAGGCTGTCTTTTTTTCATTCTATTTTTTAACTTCCTTATTGAAGATTAGATGGCTATAAGTATTTATGTTCATTTCAGGATTTAAATGGAACAATAAAAGACCCAAACAGCAAAAAACGATACTTATTCAGAAAGAACAGTCATGGAGGAATATCTATACCAAATTTCAAACTCTACTGTAAAGCCATAGTATTCAAAACAGCTTGGTTCTGGCACAAGAACCGACCACAATACCATTTTTATAATAATTTTATTTGTTTTTAGTTTTTAATGTCTCCTTTCTATCCCTTCCCTACTCTCATCCAATCCCTGCTCTTCTCACAATTTCATCTTTAAAATTAGATAATTTTTGTCTCACTTTTTAAATTTAAATGTATGTTTTTCCATTTTTTTCTTGTCTCTTTTCTTCTCTCTCTATCATTCTGTCCAATCCATTTCCCTCTTTGAAATTAGGACTTGGTTAATTTCACTCTCCATTTATCTTTCCACACACTCTAATCCTATTTTTCTGATTTCTCCCTAAACTGATAATTTCTGGTTTGCTAAATTCTTCTTTGTTGTTCTTAGCCCATTAATACATAGTTTTCTGATGTTGAATAGATTGGTATCTGTTGAACTAGATTTCATCTGCAGCCCTTTAACTGTGTAACCACAGGACTTTGGTTGAAACTTGCCTTAAAATAGTTTGCTAGCAAAAACTGGTGTTAGTTTCATACCCAATGGACAGAACAAGCTGGAAAAACACAAGAAAAATGGAAAGTAAGGGTATCTCAACTGCAACTCATGATAATCATGGGACAGAAAAGATAATGAATAACCCAGAGGAGAGTTACCAAAAAGCTCAACAAACACTAATGGTAGACATGGTGAATGAAAAGATTGAAAACCCATAAAGGACTCAGTGTGAGCGTGATAGAGAGACCAAGGAGGCAAACCAAAGGTCAATACAAGAATATCATTAATGGAAGAAGCTTCTCAAAGTTTGATACATATATATATATATATATATATATATATATAGAATCAACAAAACAAAGAGTTCTTTCTTTGGAAAAATTTATACAATTGACAGACCTTAGCAGAAAAAGAAGAGAACACGCCCAAAGTAATAAACTCAGAGATGAGAATGGAAACATCACCACAGAAACAACCAAGATTCAGAACATTATAAGGGAATACTTCTCAAAACTTCATGCTAATAAGTTTGAGAATTTGGCAGAAATGGACCTTTTCCTAGTAAATATTGACATGCCAAAACTAAACCAAGATGAGTTAAACCATCTTAACAGTCCCATGTCGAATATTCAAATAGAAACAAAAATAAGAGAACTCACAGCTAAGAAAATCCAGGACCAGAGGGTTATACAGCGGAATTGTACAAGGCCTTCAAAGCAGAGCTCACACCAAGACTCCTCCAACTTTTCAATGAAATTGAAAGAGAACGTTCACTACCGAACACATTCTATGAAGCCATCAAAACCATCATCCCATAATCAGGCATGGAATCATCAAAGAAAGAGAACTATAGACCCATTTCTTTGATGAACATTGATGCAAACTTCTCAACAAAATTTTGGCCAATCGACTTCAACACCTCATCCAAAAAGTCATACACCACGATCAAACAGATTTCATTTCAGGGATACAAAACTGGTTCAATATACGCAAATCAAATAATATAATTCATCATATCAACAAGAGCAAGGATAAGAATCACATGGTTATCTCAATAGACTCAGAAAAAAAAACATTTGACAAGATCCAACACCCTTTTATGATGAAGGTTCTGGAAAAATGAGGAATCCAGGGAACATTCCTCAATAAAATAAAAGCTGTATATGACAAAACTGCTGCAAGTATTATACTCTGAGGTGAACAACTAAAGCCGTTTCTTCTTAACTCAGGAATAAGACAAGGATGTCCTCTCTTTCCACTTCTGTTCAGTCTAGTATTAGAATGCCTATCTAGAGCAATAAGAAAATATGTGAACATAAAAGGGTTCCAAATAGGGAAAGATGAACTAAAACTCTCCCTCTTTGCAGATGACATGATTTTATATTTAAACAATCAGAGGGACTCCACTCCCATATTACTCAAGCTGATTTAAAACTTTGCTAAATGGCAACGTATAACATTAACCCTCAAAAATCAATGGCTTTTCTATCTGCCAACAATGAGAAAAGCATGGCTGAAATCTGGAAACTCTATTCGTAATGGTTCAACAAATAATAACAAACCTAGGAATCAACTTAACCAAAGAAATGAAGGACCTCCACGATAAAAACTATAAAAACCTGAAAAAGGAAATCAATACAATTTAGAAGGTGGCAAAAAAATCCCATGCACCTGCATTGGAAGGATCACCATCGTGAAAATGGCAATACTTCTCGAGACTATCTACAAATACAGTGCTATACTTATCAATATTACAACCTCATTCTTCAAGGAAATAGAAGAGGCAATCCAAAATAAAATGGAACAATAATAGACCCTGAATAACAAAAATGATCCTCAACATAAAGAACTATGCTGGAAGAATATCAATACCAAATTTCAAACTCTACTTCAAAGCCATAGTCATCAAAATGGCTTATTACTGGCACAAGAACAGACCTTAGGACCAATGAAATACACTTGAAAACACAGAAATGAACCTACAGACCTATAGCCATCTCATCTTCTATAAGGCGGCTAAAAAAAACAGAATAGCGGAAAGACAGCCTCTTCAGTAAATGGTGCTGGCAAAATTGGTTAACTATTAGAGAAAACTAAAGCTAGATCATTATATATCCCCCTGCACTAGAATCAAATCCAAATGGATCAAAGACCTCGGAGTCAAACAGACACTCTGAAAGCATTATAGAATGGAATAGGAGAAACCCTAGGTCTCCTCGCCAAAGGCTGAAAATTTGTTAATAGTGAATCAGAAACAGCAAATCAAACAAAGGTTAGCCAAAAGGAAATGCATGAAATTGCAGAGCTTCTGCATGGCAAAGGACACAGCTTACAAGATTAATAGAAAGCCCACGGACTGAGAGAAAATCTTCACTGACCATACATTGGACAAGAGTCTCATTTGTAAAATATGTCTGGAACTAAAAAAAATTAAATCCCCCAACAACAAATCTTCAAGGAAACAACTGTCCAATAAATAAGTGGGGTAAAGACTTAAAGAGAAAATTCTATGAAGAGGAAAGAAGGGCCAATAGACACATGAAGAAATGCTCAACCTCCCTACCCATAAAAGAAATGCAAATCAAAACAACATTGAGATACCACCTCACCCCAGTTAGAATGGCTATAATCAACAACTCTGATAACAACAGATGCTGGAGAGGATGTGGAGAGTAGGGAACATTACTGCATTGTTGGTGGGAGTGTAAACTTGTTCAACCACATTGGAAGGGAGATTGGAGGTTCCTAAAAGACTCCACATAGAGCTTCCGTATGACCCAGCAATCCCACTTTTGGACAATTACCCAAATGATCACTAACAAGACTCTACTAAAGCTACCAGCACAACTATGTTTATCTCAGCATTATATATCATAGCTAAGATATGGAATCATCTCAGATGCCCCTCAGTGGATGAATGGGTCAAGAAAATGTGGTGTATAAACAGAATGGATTTCTTTGCCTCCATCAGAAAGAATGACATTTCCCCATTTTTTAGAAAATGTAAAGACTTGGAAAAAAGTATGTTAAGTGAAGTAAGTGAGGCCCAAAGAAACATAGGTCCCTTGGTTTCCATAGTATATGTTTGAGACAAGCAGAAAAGTTCAGATAAGTTGATGTTAGGTGAAATGAACCCCAAAATAAGCATTCAAACATTGTTTTTCTTTCATGTAATTGTTTCTAACATATTTATAAGATGATTTCTTTGCTGCTTTGTATGTCGCTCCCCTCCTTATAACCCTTCTTCTCACTGTATTTGATTTTGGTATAATTTATAGAGAGGAAGGGAAAAAACAAATCGTTTATATAGGGATACATCTGGACCTTTTGCATCAAAATGAGAGGTACAAGCCGTTGTGCAAAATTGAACTTTATTTTCTTCTTTGGTCGGGGGTGGGGTGGTGTGTTGGGGGGTGTCTGGTGGCATTAGCAGGGGAGATGGGAAGAGGAAACAAAGGAGAATGCAACTATGTTTGATAAGAAATGTAGTCATTACCTTTCCCATGTAATTGTAATCCCTGACGCATTGGAATAAAGATATTCACAAGACACTATATGGAAAATAAACTTTGCAGCTTTGGGGTGGAGGAAGAGTTGTGAAGGTGGATGAAGTAAAAGATAGAAGAAAAAAAGAAAGAGGGGATAATAGTGCTTGACAAAATATGTACTCATTACTGACATGAATGTAGTTTTTCTATAAAGCATCTTTTGAAGAAAATGATTTTAAAAATACAAGGCCAAAAATAACAACAGAAAACAAAAAACAAATTGATTAGGGTTTTCAAATACCCTATTATCTGTATGAGGTTGAAGTAGCTTTATCACATGTGACTATCATTGCATTGTGAGATTTTTGTTCTTTTTAAGTTCCCCAAGGAAATTAGCATTTCCTGAAGGATACTGAAAACATGAGCAGGAAGTAACTTTAATATAAATATACTGTTTGACATTATACTGTATTACTTGCTAAATACTAAGTTGACCAAACTGTGTTACAGAACAGTGATTTTTTTTTATATTCTCAAGGGTGGAATTTGATTTATGAAGAAAAGTGAAAAGCAATTAAGTCAAATATAATGATAACTTCACCTGTATTAATATTCAGAATGATTTAGTCCCTTGAAAACTTCTTGTCAAATACATTCTGATTTGAAATACAAAACAAATGTTATGAATTGAGAAGATTACATTGTTGTTTGGAAATAAAAGTGGCCTAAGACAGAAAGAAAACAAATAAAAACAATAATAATACTACCAACAACAATACACTTTTATTAGAGTGGAATGTTCATCCAAAATTGGTATAGTTTATCATCTTTAATCCAAGCAGTAATTTATTCAAGTGACAATAAAATGAAAGAAAGTAACTGAGATATAGTGTTAAAATTGTGATTCATACTTGGCTAAAGAACTTCTCAGGAACTATTTTTTATATACCATTCTTTTTTGTCGGTGTGTGTGGGTGAAATTTGAACTTGCTCACAGTTGTATTGGGCTGTAAAATGTTTTCTAAAATTTATGAATTTCATCACATAGTGTAAATGTATATATATATATATATATATATATATATATATATATATATATATATATATATTGCTAGGTTCAATAGAGGTTTTCACAAATCACCTTATTAAAATATTTGACATGTGTTCTATTTGTAGCTCGTATTTTGCTACGAGTAATTACTGCAATCTAAAGGGATCATACAACTTTCACCATTTACTCAGTGATCACCTGTGATAGAATAATTCTGTCAAAACCCTGGCAATTTATTCACGTTTAAAACTTGCGTTGAAAGTTCTCGGTCCATTATCAGTGTGAATTGAGAGTGGAGAATACGCATGCATATGAAATTTCTGTACAACTTCAAATTTTTTAATAGGTAATTTGGTACTAAAGAATAATATGTAAATGGAAGAATACTATTCATGTTTACAAAACCATATTTTTATATGTGTAAAAGTCCTTACCATAACTTCTGTAATCAGGAAATAACTGATAAGGATATTCATAGAGATTGTTATAGATACAACAATTCTAAAAATAACAGTTGTTTAATTAGCCTAAAATTCTTTTTTCCTCTGTTCATTTTGTATATGCAAAAAGAAGCTAATTGCAAAATTAGAATTCAAAGAACTGATATATATATATTGTTATAATCATCTGTATCAAAGTGTGAAGAGGTGATATGTAACACTAGTGTTTCCATCAATTCTATTATTTACATCGATTTTTTCTTTCTTATTTAAATTTTATTGTCATAGTGACGTAAGTTGGGGTATAGTTACACAAGTAATGAGTCCAATCCTTCTTAAAATTGTTACCCCCTTTCTCATTTTTCTCCCTCTTTCCCATGACCCCTAATGTTGTACAGATCCTATCAACACATTGTCTTGTGAGTATTGCTGTTACACAGGATCCCCCGTTTTATTTGTCATACAATATTATTTTCACCCCAGTCATTGCATAAGTTCAATGTTTTAGGTCTAACTTTTCACACTAGCATCATGGTGAACACACAAGCCTCCACAGAGTTTTATAAACCATTTGGAAATACATCACATTGATAAAACCGAGTGTACTATCACAAATTACAGACTCAAAAATCAAGGTTGTGATAAAGAAATCAAATACAACTTTACTAGCTTTGGAAGTACTTTATTCATGATTTTATGTGACTACTGTACTCATTTGCTCGTTTCCTAAACTCTTGCACATCACAGTGTGAAGTGATCTGTGTCCTCCGATGAGAATACGAAGATGAATACATCAAGAATTATATCTATATTCAAAAATTTTGAATTGAAGTGATATGATCCCATATCTTTAATATAATAACAACAGATGTGTCATGCATAACGATGCCACATGTTTAATCTTTATACATGTGAAACATGCAAAGTTTTAAAGTTTTAATGTCACATACATAGTGATAAAAGGGAGAGATATAGAACTTTGTAGAATTAGTTTTATTTTCATAAATATATTAATATCTGTCGATGTGAGTATTGCAATTGGACAGTGAAACATTAGGAGTTTCTAAAGACTGCCTCTTGTTAAAAATTTTTTTTAACTTACCTGTATCATCAGAACTCTGGTGAAAGGGAATATCAATATGTGCAAGCTCTCTGTGTGTTAGAGAAATTAATAGTTATTCGAATTGCATGATAAGAAGTGAGGAGTATAGGCAGAAGTCATGCAAATAATGATTTACTTTAAACTTTATGGCAAGGTGCCAAATTGCATATATGTACGTTTGGGTTGATCACATTAAAATAACGGGAAAATTCATGCTTCCCAAATTAACGTAACAAAAATGTTCTTTTTACAAACAAAGAGGCATAAGTTAAAGCAAGATTGCACCATGTTCAACCAAATGCTTCAGAAATATGCATGAGAGAATTACATGGAGAAACTGACACATAGAAAGGTTTGAATATAGTGGGCTGAGAAGTTGGCTCACTGGTAGAGCGCTTGCCTTGCATGCCTGAGGCTCTGGGTTCGATTCCTCAGCACCACATAAGCAAAAAAGAAAAAAGCCGGAGTTGTCACTGTGGCTCAAATGGTCGAGCACTAGCCTTGAGCTGAAGAGCTGAGGGACAGGGTACAGGGCCAGAGTTCAAGCCCCACGTCTGGACGCCACACCCCCCCAAAAAAGAAAGATTGAATATATACACATTAACACAGTTCATCACAAAGAAGCAAATCAATGATTTAAAAATTTTTGATAAAAAAAGAAAACTTTAATTTGGTCTTTATATTTTCTCATGTTCTCTGAACACAACTATCTTGACTATTGTTTTCTTCCACCCTAAAAACTTATACTTTAAGCTGCCAGGTAAAATATTTGAATTATCATGGAGTCACATTAAATGGTGTTGCCTATGTTTATCTTTGGAAAATTTTATGAAGTATATATATGATCCCCAAGCAAACAGCCTTTGGGGATTTTCTTTCTAGGAAATTCAGAGATATTTTATTTCAGATTCAGCAAATGGCGTGCTGCCTCAAATTAAACAATTCTTACAAGTTTGAATAAATTTCCCTGATTAAATTTACCATTATATGAAAATAAAAGTAGCTGGTGATTTTGTATCCACTCACATATTTTTGTTCCTGTTAGGTCAGATGCACATAACGTGTACACCAAAAAAGAGAATATGTGAATATAATTCCTATTGACTGCATGAAAAGTTGATCCTATTGGAGGACATACAGTTAATCATTACCCATTCCCAGACAAGATATCAAGTGAATGGATAAATAACTCAATTAAAAAAAATATATAGGTAATGTAAAATGGCATTCCTTTTCCAATATTTAGTTAACATAAAATTATATGGGGAGTTGTCTCTCATATCATGTTTATACTTGAAATATATTTCCTTTGTCAGAATTGCAAATGACTATTTTGTTCTTGACAATTAAGTAGCTTTTCACAAATTAGGTGATTGTGAATCCTTAGTCAGTTTCAACCCTAACTGATTTTTCCTTCATTACTCTGACTTGTGTCCTATTTTTTGTTTTTCAGTTTATGTCCCACATGATTGCCAGAAAATGGTGTGCGTGAAAGATAAATAGACACAGCAAATATAGCAGGAAGCCCTTCCATCAAATAGACATGTTATTTGCACTGGTCACATACACTGTCTTCTCTATGTGGAGTGCTAATTACTGTTGTTCTGATATAATCCTTTTCCTTTTCATGATCTCAGGTCTTTCATCAGCAAATCAGCATATGTCAACTGAAATGCTGCTTTCTGCACCAAAGACAGAAGTGAAGATTCCACTACTGAGTACTATGATTTTCATCATAAAATTCACTGGAATTCTGCTATACTTCAACAGAAGGGTGCTACTGGTGTTTTCTTCACCTCTAACTCATGTGAACCAGGATCATAGTGTTTATACCTAGGGAAAAGTGCTTTATATCACTCTTGTTTCGAAGGTTTGTTTGTTGTAGAGAATTTTTCTCTTTCCTAAAAATATTCCCAGACCTCCGCGAAAATACCTGGATTGTAACATTTCAGCTCCTGAAACAAGGTGACTGGAGTGCAGAGTATTTTCTTATTAATGAAATTTATGAAGCAAGGAATGAATTACTTTAATTAGAATTATCTTTAATTAGAATAAATACATATATATTTTAATAAATGTGTCTTTAGTTAGGAAATATTTTATGCTGTGTAACATGTATAAAAGTATGTAAAACCTGTGCCTTAGACTATGACATCGAGGAATATGATATACTTGTACGTGTAAAACTATTCTGAGAAATTTAGGATTGTGAAAGGAAAGTGATATGTTCTCATATAATCCTAAACTTCCTGTGGTTTTGTCAAACTACTACTAAGTAAGAACAAGACAGACGGAAGGCCTCAATATAGGTGTTTATTTTATATTAAATCAAGCAAAAAGATGTATAATGTGGCTGTTAGTTCTTACAATTTTCCATGCCTAGAATGTATTGCCCATATTTTGTAGACCTTTTTTTGATAACAGCTGAAAGAAGAAAACAATTCTCAAGCATATTTGAAATTGTCTGAAATTGTGAAAGGCTTACTGTTGTGTAATAGCCACTAGCCATAATGACTTTTTCCCCCAAATTCTCTTTTTGCAACTGGCATTTTCTGATACATACCAGATAGGCTTATGTAAAGGTAATTTGGCTTGAACTCAGGACGCTTCCAATACCTTCACATACTATTAAAAGCAATGTGCTATTGTTAAAACAATAAACTTTTTTCATTATTTTTTATAGACAACAAATTTCATTGTGAAGTGACAATCACATTGTGAAGTGTTACCAGGTAAATATGTACATCAGGCCAGAAAACTAATTAATATCTAAAGAATATATGCATGTCACCTGCCTATATGAACATGGAAATATTGGGCTTTGCTATGAATATTGAAAAGATTGTCATTAGCATTTCTTTGTTAAGATTATTTTCTCAAATATGTTTGACAGAGAATTCTATGCCAGAGATAAACCAATATTTGGAATACTTGGCTGTGATCAAAGCCAGGTTAAGAGGTTGAAACCAATGGTGAAATCATGGTTTCAATCTTCATTACCAAGGAAGAAATATAAGAAAAATATCCTGGAAAAACTATGATTAATGTTTATCATGATTGAAGAAAATCAAGAATTGTAGGCAGGCAACATCTCCTCATTTTAATTTCCCAAAATAATAGTAATTTACCCTGCTTCATTTTATGGGTGCTGAAATAGAGTAGGGAATAATTGTGACCTTCCAAGTTGTACACAGACACACACATACACACACGCACACAAATGCACACAAAGATTTGCATCTACAAATGGACAAGGCAACAAAAATACCTGATTACACATACAAGTCTGCTCACATATATATAATGATAGAGTATTGTTGATTAAATCTTTGAGACAAATCAGCCAGGAATATGGACTCCTATATTGCCACAGATTTTCTCATTAATTCTCAAGTTCTCTAGTACCATCCACTTTTGAGAAGCCAGAAAAAAAAATATGATTCTCTTAGATATATAAAGCATAAGGAAACAGGACTCATATTACCATGGAATCATATTCAGTTCTAGCAACAGAGGTACTTACGGAAATACCACCTCCCCATCAAACATTATTTTCTGAATTTCAAAGAGAAAATGCAAGATGGTCCAAATAGAGAGTAAATAAAAATGAAATGGTCTTTTTTTTCGGTGAAAATAATTCACATTTTGGTAATACCGTAAGTTTGGGACATTATTGATTAATATTGCTTTACATTTGTTTCTCTGTTTGTTGGTGGTGGTGGTCATTAGGCCTGAACTCTGGGCATGGGTGCAAGCCCAGACCTATTCCCCTCAAGGCGAATCATCTACCAATTGAACAACAATTCCACTTCGAATTCTGAGGTGATGAATGAGTGATGAGAACCTTCTAGACGCTCCTGGTGTGCTGCCATGAAACCTGATCCTCAGATATTAGCTTCCTACAGGCTTCTAAATGACCTGTATCAAGCTTTTCTCTGTTATACACACTGTGTTGATAGCATTTTTTGCTAGTTTGTCCCCAACTTTCATGCCTACTGGAGGTCTACAAGCAACCATGGTTTTCCTCAAGGATATTGCTCTATAGTATTTCATTTTTAGGGGCTTCATTCCCTAAATGAAGCTGAGCAAAATCCTTGATTTTATTGATTTGTTATGAGAGCCTCATGTGTAAAACTTACAATATAGTGAGGAAATTTTATGGGTTTGGAGAAAAGAAAGTTTGTTATTCACTTATCCTATGTCTTTTCTTTTGATTTTGACAGACAATAGTGTGTCATAGCAAAAGAGCACATGATTAAACGGCATGAACGTGCATCCAGAGTATCTTACATGTCAGCAGATTCACTCGTACTGACAGACACAAGCATTTCAGGGTACACATACATTGTACTTAGAGCCCACAATACCGATGCTGCAAGTGTAGTAGCAGGATAAACAGCACTGATAGAACAAAGGATCCCAGGATAAGCAAGCACAGTGCCAGCAGCCCTCAGTATAGAGGACGTTTATGCCTGAGCAGGCCTGCCCAAGCTAAGAACCCAAGGACTGCAGAGTTAAAATGCCAGATCTACACATCAAGTTGCAGGCCCTGAGATCAAGGCCCAGACTATGATTTCAACCCTTAGTCTTTTATTACAAGGTCCTGGGCCCCAGTTAAACTACCAGCCCATGAGTTCATGCCCCATGCTATGAGTTCAAGGCCTAGGCAGTGACTTAAGGCCCAGAGTTTCAGGCCCAGCTATTATTTCAAGTTCCAGGAAAACAGTTCAAGGACTAAACAGCAGTTCGAGGCCGGGGTTTTGAGATCAAATTCAAAGCCCTCCGATTAAATCATAGGCCCTGCATTCTAGGTCCAGGGCCCAAGTAAATATGCCAGGTTAAGAGTTAATTGCTCAGTTTCTGAATTTAAGTTCTAGGCTTTGAATTCAAGGTCCAAGCCCCAAGTTAAAGGCTCAGGACACAAGTTCAATACCCAGACCCTGAATTTAAATCCCAAACATTGAGTTCCAGGCCCAGAAGTTGATACCAGGGCCCATGAGTTTAAGGTCCAGCTTATCAGCTAAAAGCCCCATCCCCAATTTGAAGTCTCAGTGAACCCTTTCCCACTGAGTTCAAGATCCAGGGCCCCAGTTCAAGTAGCAGTTCATGAATTCAAAGCCCAGGTTGTGTGTTTTAGGCACAGTCCAGGAATTGAATACCCTAGTCCAACATGTTCAAATGAGATTATGAATTCAGGTCCCAGGAACACAGGTTAAGTAGCCTAGGTACTGAGTTCAAGGCTTAAGTCATGAATTAAGGTCTCAGGCAATGAGTTCAAATCCCAGCAGTTCAAATCCCAGGCCAAGATTTCAAGTAGCAGATCATGAGTAAAATTCCAGGCTAAGAATTCATGTCGCAAGTCCTAATTTCAAGGGCCAGCCCTTGAGTTGAACGTCCATGGCCCACTGTTTGAATCCCAGGTCATGAGTTCCGGGCTCAGGTCCTGAGTTTAATGCCAAAGACAGGAGTTCCAGTCCTAAGCCTGGAATTAAAGTCTCAGGGTGATAATTCAATGCCCAGACCAACAGTTCAACTCCTAGGCACTGATTTCAAGGCCCAAGCCCTGAATTGAAGCCCTATGCTGAGAGGTAAAGTTTGAGGCCCCAAATTCAAGTCTCAGTCTGACAGTTCAAAGCCCAGGCCAGGACTTCAACATAGAAGCTGCAAATTCAAGTCCCAGGCCCTGAGTTCAAGACCTATGACCCAATTCCAGTGAGAAGATGAAAGTTCAAGGCCCAGGCCCCAAGATCAAGGCTAAAGCTGCAATGAAATTCCCAGGAATGGACTTGAAAGCCGGTGTGCAAGTTTAAAGCCCGTGCTGTGAGTTTAACTCCTAGTCCCTATGTTGGAGTCCCAGGTCCCCCCTACCTCCTGTAGTTCAACATTTTGGGATGAAGGCCCAAGCTGTGAGTTCAAGGACTATTCTGAGAGTTCAAGACCCATGCCTAGTGCTTCAGGCCCAGAGTATGAGTTCAAGCTCCAGGTCCCAATTCAAGGCTGAGAAACACAGTTCATCACCCCTGTTACAAATTGAAGGGCAAGGTATTGAATTCAAAGCCCAGGCCCAGATATCAAATCCCAGGCTTTCAGTTCAAGGCTTAGACCATGAGATTAAGGCCCAGACTATGAGTTCAAAGCCGAAACCCCAAAATGAAATCTCAGTACCCACTTCTTGTCGAGTTCAAAGTCCAGGGACCCAGATCAAGAACCAGAAATAAGATTAAGGCCAGGCTGTGAGTTGAAGACCCAAGCCAGTCATTTAAGTCACAGGCTGTGAGTTCAAGGCCCAGGATGAGAATGCAAGGCCCAGTTTGTGAGTTCAAGACCCTGGCCCAAAGTTTTAGACCCTTTTATGAGTTCTTTGCCCAGGCTCCAACTTCATGTTCAAGGCACTCTGTTCAGGACCTGGGTTGTGAATTCAAATCCCAGTCTGTGAATTCAAACACCATGCTCAGATTTCAAGATCGAGGGCAACATTTCACATATCACTCCATGAGTTCAAGCCTTAGGCTGTGAGTTCCAGTTAGAGGCTTTGCATTTAAACGTGAACACTGAGGTTAATTCCCAGATCCCGAGTTCAAACCCCCGGCCATGTGCATGTCCCAAGCTTTTTAATATCCCCGGCTCCTTGTTCAACTTACACACTGTAAGTTCAAGGCCTGGACACTAAGGTCAAGATTCTGGGACTAGTCCAAATCCCAGTTTGTGAGTTCAAGACTCAGCATGTCAGTTCCAGTCCCAAGTTTGAGTTCAATTCCCAAATTCGAAGAACAACTTCCAGGCAAACTTCATGTCCCAGGCTGT
Organism: Dipodomys spectabilis; assembly: GCF_019054845.1. Classification (NCBI taxonomy): domain Eukaryota; kingdom Metazoa; phylum Chordata; class Mammalia; order Rodentia; family Heteromyidae; genus Dipodomys; species Dipodomys spectabilis. The sequence continues at coordinate 5,130,572 of NW_024871210.1, read as the reverse complement.
GTTAACATCCCTGGCCCCATTTCAAAATTGAATCCTCTGAATTCAAGGCCTAACACAGAGTACAAGGTCTAGGACCCCAGTTCAAGTCCCAGGTTGTGAATTCAAGGCCCAACTTGTGAGTACCAGCCTCAAGCTTTAATTCAACTCCCAAGCTCAAATTCAAATTTGAGGTCCCAATTTCAAGGCCCAGGCCCCAAATTAAATGTCAGGGTATTGACTTTAAATTCGAGGCCCAAATTCAAGACCCAGGCTGATAGTTTAAGGCCCATGTATCAAGTTCAATGCTCATGCTCCCACTTAATTCCCAGGGGCTGAGTTCATATCTTGGCCCATGAGTTCAAGGACCAGGTCAAAAGTTCAAGGATCTGGTCCTGAGTTAAAGGCTAAGGCTGACCATTCAAGTCCCAGGCACTGAGTACAAGGTTCCGACCCCAAGTTCAAGTCCCATGCTGAAAGTTCAAGTCCTAATACTAAATTCAAAGCCAGGCAGAAAATTTAAGTCCTAGGTGCCAAATTCAAAGCTCAGGCATGGAATTCATTTCTCAGACCTGAATTCAAGGCCTAGGCCCAGAGTCTATGGATAACTCTAAGGATTTTCTATTCATATTGGATGGTGTGGAGGCTGTGGAAGGATCAAGGAATCAACAAAGGAGAAAATTGTCACATGGCATATTAAAATTGGAAAATGTGAGAACATAAAGAGATTGAGTAATTCTGCCCTTCCAGACAGTGGCCAACACAAACCAATAAGTACATCATTTTCTATAAATTTCTATGCATTTCCATAAGTGGTCAGGTCACGAAAATGGAAGTTTGTTTGTGCTGAGCAGAACAAATATTACTGTTTACATTTTCTGATTCTGTGTTAGGCTCTTGTCCGGGTATGAACCACATGGACAACATTTTTTGGGGGTTGTATTTGTGTGTGTGTGTGTGTGTGTGTGTGTGTGTGTGTGTGTGTGTGTGTGTGTGTAGGTGTAACTTGTCAATAGTTTTAACATGCTGTGGAATATTTCTTAAAATTTATGAATTTCACCGTATCAACACGTTGTATAATTTTACATATCGCTGGGTTCAATGAAGTGACAAATCACATTCTTAAAATATTCAGCATGTGTTCTTTCTCTTTGTAGGTCCTTCTTCATTAGGAGTAACTACTGCAAATTCGAGAGTTCATACTACTTTAATAATTTTACTGAGTGATCACCTGTGATAGAATGATTCTGTCAAAACTCTGGCAGTAGTCGATTCTTGTCTAAAAGTTTTCTTGAAAGTTCTCATTCCATTGTCATGGTACATTTCTGTGTTTGGAGTATATATATTCTTTGAAAATTTCTTTAGAATATCAGATTTTGTGGTTTATTTGGTAGTATAAAGCAATACATGAATTGGAGAATACTATTCACTGGTAACAACACCTCATTTATCTATTTTCTGTGCAAAAGACTCTAACATACATTCTGTAATCTGGAAATAACAGGCATATATATTCATAGAGATTATTAAAGATACCTCAATTCTGAAAATAGCAGTTGTCTTGGCCTGGCAAGAACTCATTGATAGAGTTCTTGACATGCATGCATGAGGCCCTAGATTCAATTGCTCAGCACCACATAAGCAGAAAAATGAAGAAGTGATACTTTGAGTGAAGTAGTAGAGGACTAGCCTTGACCTGAAAAGGTGATGGACAATGCTGAGACAACAACTGACAAAAAGAAGTCTTGCAAATCACAGTGTGATGAAGAGACTATATTCTATGATGAGGAGACTACAATTAATTGACTCAAGACATATATCAACTCACAAAAATATGATAAAAAAATCTTGAATATAATTGAAAAAGGCCTGTTATGCATAATGGTGCCCCTGTGTTTAAACAGAGAATTAGTTTGTTTCCCTAAAGAAGTGTGCAATGTTTGTAAAATAATCACAGGCACAGTATGTAGGTATAAGGAAAGATATAGAATGATGTAGAATTAATTATACTTAAAAAGTATGTAAATACTATACCTTAAAATATGACATGGAACTGGATGCTGGTGGCTCATGCTTGTAATCCTAGCTACTAAGGAGGCTGAGATCTGAGGGTCAAGGTCCAAAGCCAGTCCTGACAGGACATTCTGTGGGACACTTATCTCCAACAAACCAGTAAAAATCCACAAGTGGCATTGTGGCTCAAGTGATAAAGCACTTGCTTTGAGCTGAAGAGTGCAAGGACAGCATCCAAGCCCAGAGTTCAACCCCCCTCCCAACAAAAAAAAGGAAGAAAGAAAAAAATGTGACATGGAGTTATATGATATAGCACCTTTTGATTTAAAATGTTCTCAAAAAATTAATGAAATAATGTGAAGGGAAAGTGATGTGAAGTTCTGATGTAATGTTAACACCCCATCCTCTGGGTTTTCTCTAAATTACTGATGGCTAAGAGCAAGACAGAGGGAAGTACTCAATATAGGTGTCAAATAAAGATATATAGTAGCAGTTAGTCCTTATAACTTGGCAGGCCTAAAATGTATTGCTCATATTTTTGGGACTTTTCTTGATAACAAATGAAAGAAGGAAACAATTCACAATTATATTCAAATTGTGTGAAACTATTCGTAAATGTTTAGTGATGTGTGATAGTCATTTGCAATAATGTCATTTTTTGAAATTTCCTTTTTTTGCAACTGGCATATTCTGATACATAACAGATAGGCTTTTATAGATCATTGAGCTTGACCTCAGGGCCACTCCATATCTCTACGGTCTTTTTACTCAAGTCCAACACTCTATTGTGATCTGGTATTTCATTTGAAATAAGACTCTCCTGCCATTGTGGCTTTAACCCAACATCCTCCTGAGTAGCTAGGAGTAGCTAGGATTGAAGGCGTGACCACCAGGACTCAGCTACAAAATTTTACACAAGACTTCTTTTTTTTTTGTTCTGTATGTCATGGGCTTGAAGTCTGGGCCTGTATTCTGTCCCTCACTTCTTCAGTTCAAGTTTATCTCTCTACCACTTGAGGCACTGCACCAATTCCCTTTTTTCTGAGTGGTATATTGGAGATAAAAGCCTCAGGTACTTTCCTGCTCAAGCTCGCTTTGTACCAGGATCCTCATATCACAGCCTCCTGATTAGCTAGAATTACAGGCATGAGACACCGGCGTTCATCACACAAGAATATCTTAAAGCAGAGTCTTCACTGAAGGAAAAGTAAAATTTGGGAATATTGACAATCAAAAGCTGTTGTTGGAACGTTCTTTTAAATGGTAACAAACTTCTTCATATGCAAGTGAAGCGACTGAATTGCAGAAGAGAAAACTTATGAACATCTTGTTTTCAAAACTATAACATGAATATTAGTGCCATTTTCATTTATACGAGTTTGAGAAGGCAATTTTCTAAACTGATAGAAACAGAAGCATTCTGGTGTTGCTGTACATATAGGACAAAACCTGCAATTTTTAGAAACTGCCATCAAAACACACATGGGAAAGTGGAAATAGAAGAATAATATCATTATTTGTTAAGGTAGAAACAACCAAGAACCAAACAACCTTTAGAAATAGTATTTGGAAGGTGCACAAATGATACATTTTCGTTGATATCACCTAAAATAAAGGAGGATCCTCCCAGAAGCAGCAAGAAAACATCCTCATTACCTTGTTTACAACCAATTGTTGTTGAATATGTCCCTTGAGTTTTGTGTTTTTCATTGTGATAGGGAAAATACTGGCCATTTCCTTTTCATGACCTCAGAACTCTCAGATCAACTTGTGCTTCAGTCAATTGAAAGATAAAACAACCTGACAAGGTGTACATTATGGTCACTATTCTTTTATTCAATGAATTTCATGGCAAATGTGCTATTTTAAGGAGATGTGTGCCTTGTTTGAATTTTCTGTATTTTCGACGATTCTCCTAGCAGATATTACACCTTTCCTTTGATTATTTATTGCTATGCACACGTAACACCCCATTATTCTTTTCCACTTTTTGTCTATAAATAAAATCAGAGGAGGAAAATTAACAGTTATGTTACAGCATTTATCACAGCAAAAAAATAAAAATAAGCTTGAGTAGTATGGTTTAGAATCCTAAAGTGTGTGTGGAGACAGAAAATCGGAAAACTGGTCTCTTCATGAAACTTGCCAACCAACTGACACAGAACAATTGGGCCTCAAGTTTTAAGTACTCTGGATGATACTTGAAATCCTCAAATTCTCCATTGTGGCTGGAATAGAAGGAAAAAAAGAAAAACCATGTCTTCAATTCTGGCAACATATAAATGACAATAGTTGGATGAAATTTGGCAAGCATATATTATTATTAACATATTTCACACTGCACATATGTCATTCTTGCCAATAAAGACTTAATTTAATTCAAGAATTAATATATAAATATATTCATTTTTTCAATTATGCATCCATCGAGGTATGCTGTCAATACCTACATATCATTTTATTGCTTATTATAATTTTTATCTTGGAGTTATATCCTTGAATGTGTATTGATCAGTATTCTGTTATATTAAATCATATTTTTTTATGTGAAATGATGTGAACGTTATTTAGAGTTATTAATGCAGATCATTGTCTGAAGTGCCTTATTCTGAAGTAATATTAAAATGTAATAATAAAGAAAAATAATATCACATATTGATGTATATAAAAATATATGGCATTCTTTGTATAGTTTCATGAAACTCTAGGACCACATCTCAAATTTTGAGCCTAAATTTGTTGACTAGAATATGTAACTCCTTCATCAAGAAGAGAAAAAATGTTACAGATTGAAAAGTAGCCAATAAAATCTGAAATCCTATTGGGAATGTGTACTCCTTGGTAGGAGAAGTTGTCAGTTTGAGGCCACCATTCTGTCTATATCTTTCTTTCTTCCCATGGTTGATTGAGAAATTGCGAGAATTATATTAGGGTTAATTACAGAGAATTTTCATCAAAATCATTGAGTGTATTTTGAATTCATAGAAGTTAAAATGTTGATAATAGAACTCTATTTCAATTTGCAGAAACCTTCTTAAAATTGTAATGCTTCATGGAAGTAACTAGACCCTTTACAAAGGAGAAATATGAATATCTTGTTTTGTAACATGACAGCATACATCCCAGATATTTCTAGGACCAAACAATTTTGAAAATCCTCTATGGTGCATCTAGAAAAATCTGTCAATTAGTTAATGTATCAATTGGACAATTGCAGCACTATTCAGAGAGTGATGGCAAAAGAAATGACTGCATAATTTGGAAGGCCACAGTTCTTCTGTAGAATGTTTGCTTACTATATGTAATAGCAAAACATAATAAAGTTTACTGACAAGTCATCAAAATAAATCTTAGAATGATCTTTGTTTCTATCTCCTCAACTTCGCTGGTTTAAACTAAATAGAGGTGGAAGAGGAAATAAATACACCACGGGAATACATGGACCGAAGTGCTTATAATTAAAATGGAATTAAAAATGACAATCGTCAAAATGATAACAAAGACTGAATAAGACAGCAGTAGGTTAGGTGGAAAAAAAATTAACAAAACTGATAAACCCTTAGCAAATCTGAAAGCAGAGGGAGTCTGAGAGAAGAGGGACAGAGAGAGAGAATGTACCCAAATGAGTCAAACCAGAGATGAGATATTTAACCTCATGACAGAGTCAAGATACAGAAGAGGATAAGAGAATATTGCGAAACGCTAGTAAAATAAAGCCCTAGACAAAAAGGGTTTACAGGTCATTTCTGGAAGTCCTTCAAAGGAAAACCTACTGTAATCCTCTTAAAATCTTCCATGAAGCAGACAGTGAACTTACACAATGAACTTGCTGTATGATGCCAGCATACTGCTTAGCCACAAACCTCATATGGATTCCTCAGTAAAAGAACTGTAGAAACATTTCTTGCTTGAACTTCATTGCAAACTTTCTCAATAAATTTCTTTAGAACTGACATGAAGAACTAATAAAAATAACCCACAAACTCTGACGGAAGTGGAATCATACAAGAGGGGAAAGTTTCCAAATAGGGAAAGAAGAAATGAATCTCTACTTCTTTGCAGATAACTTGATTCTCTATTGAAAAACTTATAGAATACAATCACAATCCTTTGGCTGTTCTAATCTTTTGGCAAAGTAACAGAGTTTATAATGAACTCAAATAAATCATTTCAGTATGCCCAATATGAGAAGAATTTAGCTTAAACCACAAAAAAAAAAAACCTTCTTTTGTGATAGCCTCCAAAAGAAAATACCTACGATTTCACGTAAGCAGGGAAGTGAAGGACCTCTGTGAGGTACACATCAATCATCTGAAAATAGAAATTCAAGCATAGTTAATAACATGACAAAACCACACACGCTCCTGTATTTGAAGTATTGACATTGAGAAATTTCGGAAATTCTCAAAAGCTACTACCTCCAAATTCAAAGTAGTACTGATCAACATCCCTAAAACATAATTTAATGGAAGAGAAGGCATAATCAAAAAAGTCACATAGACATGTAGACGAACCAGGAAGCAACCCTTAGCAGGAAATTCATAGCAAGAATATCAATACTCTACTGAAAACTCTATTATTGAAAACACAGAAAACCTCAAAATACACACAAACTCACTCACACACATACAATACAGCAATATGGAAACATATGCACATATATACACAGATGTTTGTATACAGACATATACATACATACACATATAAAATGAGAATTGGCACATAAACAGGCCTAAAGATCTAGGGAATAGCATTAAAGACACAGAAATCATCCCAGAGATTTACAGCCACCTAAATTTTGATAAAGATGCCAAAAGCATCAGATAGAGGAAAGGGAAACTCTTCTCAATATGGTGCAGATAAAAATCGCTATACATGTATGAATAATTTAAAGTAGAACTTTATATTTCAACTTAAGTTAGAGCCAAGTGTAAATGAAACAAAGGCCTCAAAGTAGGTTTATGTATCATGAAATATGATAGTATGGATTAGGGGATGACGTATTGAACTGCGTAATCAGGTCAAAATTTACTACATAACAATCCAGTCACAACGAATCAAAGGAGGGCTGAATATAATGGATTGTGTTCAACTGTAGAATTTTGCAGCGCAATATTCAGAGGTAGCAAGAGAAATATGCATAATAAACCCACCATTTGGGAGACAATCTATTGAACTCTAACTATACAACATGCAGGGGTGACAGAGCTCACAAAATTAAATTCCCTCAATAACAAATTCACAAATCCTCAGAGAGAAAACTGCCTGATAAAGAAGTGGGATAAAGACACAAGAGACACTTCTCTGAAGAGGAAATGACAATGACCAGTACACACATGAAGAAATGTTCAACCTCTTTAGCCATAAAAGCAATTCAGACAAACAACATTGAGATTCCAGCTCATCACAATTGGAATGGCTATAATCAAGAACTTTAATAACAACAAATGCTGGAAGGGTTGTGGCAAAAGGAAGTCCTACTATATTGTAGGTGGGAGTATAAACTTGTCTAACCACTTTTGAAAGGCGTATGGAGGACCCTAAAACTCCGAATAGAGTTGCTCTATGACCCAGCACATGATCACAAACAAGACCATACTAATCCTACCAGAACAACTTTGTTTAAAACAGCATTATTTACCATAGATAAGAAATGAGGTATTGGGAAGGTGGCTCAGTGGTAGAGGGCTTGCCTTGCATGCCTGAAGCCCTGGGTTCGATTCCTCAGCACCACATAAGCAAAAAGAAAAAAAGCCGGAAGTGGCGCTGTGGGTCAAGTGGTAGAGCGCTAGCCTTGAGCTGAAGAGCTGAGGGACAGCGCCCAGGCCCAGAGTTCAGGCCCCACGACTGGACCCCCTCCCCCCCAAAAAAGAAATGAAATCAACACAGATCCCCCTGAGTACATGAATGGATCAGGAAAATGTGGTACACACACACACACACACACACACACACACACACACACACACACACAGAGAGACAATGGAATTCTATGCCTCCATCAGTAAACATTTGTTAGAAAATGGAAAGGCAAAGGAAAATTATATTAAGTGAAGTAATCCAGGCCCAAAGAAACACAGGTCCCATGGTTTCCTTTATTTGCAATAAATAGTACATGTCTGGGACAAGCAAAAAAGTTCGAAAGCTATGTACAATTAACAAGATAAAATGATGTTAAGTGAAATGAACTCCAAGATAGGGACACAAGTGGTTTTTTCTTACTTACTAGTGTTTCTAACACATTTATAAGTACCATGTGATTTTTTTTGTTGCTTTTTATATTCCTGCCCACATTATTATCCATGTTTTCAATGTATTTGATGTCGGTGCCCTGCATTATCTCTAATTTGGGGAGGGAAAGGAAAAAAAAAGAGAATGATTAAAGAGGGATTCAAGTTGACCCATTGTATGAATGAGATGTACAAGACTGTTGAAAAATAATTTTTACAATTTAGCATGGAGGGAGAGGGGTTTACTTGTGGATGTGGGAGGAAGGAATAGTAGGGGAAAAACAAAGGAGGAGGGAACAATGCTTGATAGGAAATGTATTCATTACCTTGGTCATGTAACTGAAACCATTTGTACAGTATTTTTAAAATAAAAAATTTTAAAAAAGTTCATTACAAAACAACCACCTTATTTATAAGTTGTCTAAATTATGCAAGAGATTCTTATGTGTATGACCAATAGCTGCATGCGGAAATATTTAATATCTCTGGTGCCAAAATCGAAATGCAAATAACTACAGTGTACATCAAAAGTGCTGTGCTTATCATTAGCATGAATTCTGTAAAAATACTGTATGAAGAGTGACAGTTACATGACTAAGATAATTAGTACATTTTTATTGAGCATTATTGCCTCCTCCTTTGTTTTTTTTCCTCCCATTGCTTCCTTCTGAACATTCTCAACTATTCCCCACAATGAAATTACAAAGTTCATTTTCAACATAGGGCCTTCAACATCTCCTTATTACATTGGTTCAAACTGTATACCAATTTAAGCATTCTGTTTTTTTTTCCCTTCACCTCTCCAAATTAGAAAAAAATATATACGACAGGAAGGACACTGGAATCAAATACAGTGAAAACAAGAGTTATATTGTGGGTGTGGGGGGAACATACCAAAGAAACAAAAAAGCTCATACTACATTTTAAATACATTAAAAACAACAGCACATGTTCCTATCTTCAGGTTCATTTCTCTTAACACCATCATATATCTCTATCTGTTTATATATGTATATATACGTATATGTGTATGTATATCTCATAAATATACGTATATATCATATATATGTATATATATATATGTGTGTGTGGTTGTGTGTGTGTGTGTGTGTGTGTGTGTGTGTTTGTGTTAGTGTGTCTCTCTCTATGTCTATACATATTTATTTAGCTTCGGACCTTTTTGCTTGTCCTAAATTTATACTAGCTATTCCAAATAAAGGAAACCATGTGACCAATGTTTGTTTGGGCCTGACTTACCTCACGTAATATAATTTTATCCAAGTCTTTCTGTTTCCTACCTAATGGAGTGGTCATTCTTTCTGATGAAGGCATAAAATTCATATATATATATATATATATATATACGTGTATATATATATATATATATACAGATATATACAGATATACAGATAAGTACATACATGCATATTACATATGTAAATATGCCACACTTTCTTGATCCATTCATTTACTGAGTGACATCAGGCTTGGTTTCCTATCTTAGCTATGGTAAATAATTCCATGATAAACATAGTTGTGTGGTATGTGTAGTATGGTCTTATTTGTGATCATTTGGGTAAATTCTCAAAAGTTGGATTGATGGGTCATAGGGGAGCTCTAATTTTTTTATTGTAAAGATACTATACAGAGGGTTACAGTTACATGAGAAAGGTAAAGAGTACACTACCTATTGAGCATTGTTACCCCCTCCATTGTTTTCCCCTTACCAACCCTTCTTTCCCTACCTTCCCCAAGGTTCTTTTTTTTAATTGTGATTAAGTGATTACATAATTTCCCAAATTTCAGAGTATTGTGGAATAATGATGCTCATTTAAAATCACAAGTTCATTCTAACTTTCCTGGAGCAAATTGTGTATGACAGGCTATAACATATAATGGTGTTTACATATACACCATACATGAGATCAGCAGCATGGGGATATTTAGTAGTTGTTATAGAAGTTGTGAATTTCTTCACGTGTATATTGGCCTTTCTAATTGCCCCTTCAGTGAAGTTTCACTTTAAGTATTCGGCCTACTTCTTGACCAGGCAGTTGTTTCTTTCGTTCTTTTTAAAAAAATTTTTATTGTGAAAATACCGTACAGAGGGGTTACAATTACATGGGCAAGGTAATGAGTACATTTCTTATGAAGCATTGTTGCCTCCTCCATTGTTTCCCCTAAAAATCCCTTCCCATCTGCCAAACAACTGAAACAACTGCCAAATAAATAAGTGGGCTAAAGACTTAAAGAGAAACTTCTCTGAAGAGCAAAGAAGGATGGCCAATAAACACGTGAAGAAATGCTCAACATCTCTAGCCATAAAAGAAATGCAAATCAGAACAACATTGAGATACCGCATCACCCCAGTTACAATGTCTATAAACAAGAACTCTAATAACAACAAATGCTGGAGGGGTTGTGGACAGAAGGAAACCCAACTCCATTGTTGGTGGGAATGTCACCTTGTTCAACCACTTTGAAAGTAAGTTGTTTCTTTGAGGACTTGTTGTTGGAGGATTGAGTTTTTTGAGTTCTAAGTATATTTTAGATCCGAGACCCTTGTCCATCAAATGGCTAGTGAAGATTTTCTCACAATCCGTGGGCTTTCTATTGATTTTGCTATCTATGTCCTTTGCCATGCAGAAGCTTTGTGACTTCAATCACCATGAATTTATATGCATGAAATCTGATAAGAAATATGAAGGTTTTTTGTGGCTGTAACATATATTACTACATTGACATGATTTACTTTTAATTTTGGTAAGATATTTATTCAACCCCAAACTCAAGTGAACTGTTTTGAATACAATGGCTGATAATTATTCTTTCCTCACAGTTGATTTTTGTGAATGTAACCTTAATTTATCCTCTTTGATGCACCTTGTATTGAATTTAATTTTTTTTATATTAATGATGTCTCTTTTAAGATTTTAATCTATTGTCCTATCTGTTGATATCGTCTGTTATCCTTGAATGTGGCTAGCAATATGCAAATGCCCTCTAAGGAAAAAAGAATCGATGTGGATAATAATAATGGTTAGATATTAGCTTGCTCAGGTAGCAAATGAATCTTTCTTACCCTAAAAGATTGATAATATAGAGCAAAGGTACTTCCTTGCATTAACATCAAGTTTGACTGCAAATTTGAAACAACTTCCAGGAATAAAAGAATTCAAATGAAAACTACACTGAGATTCCTACTACTTCCCGTTAAAAAAAGAAATCATATCAGAAGCTAGCACATATGTGACCAAATGGGAATGCTGCTAGTCTGTTGTATTAATGTAGACTAGATTCAACCACCTTGCAAAGAATTTTGGAGGTTCCTCATATATTAAAAACAGAGCTCCTCTATCAATCAGCAATCCTATTCCTTTGCATTGACCTGAAGGATTGCATACTAGTATACAATAAACATACCAACATGACTATGAATATTGTTATAATTAATATAGCTAATGAATGGAACAAACACTGGTAGATCAGTCCCCTTTGGCCTACTGCATATAATCATTTCTTGAAATGTGTACATCCTGTAAATTCCATAAAGCTATTAGAGGCCAAATGGGTTGAAGTCGATAATGGTAATTAGGAAGATTTTAAAAAGACTTGTAACTATTGCTCGAATTTTTCAGCTTTTTCCTTCTTATAAAAAAATTAATTGTTTTGTCTGTCATTGGGCTGAAATCTGGGCATTAGCACTGTCGTTCAATACTTCAGCTCAAAGAATCAAACCCAGAGTCTCATGCATACTTATCAAGAACTCTAATATTTAGCCACTTTCCCAGCCTAAAAAAATTTAGTCTTGACACCAACCTATAATAATTTTACCAAATGATACATGATGTTGTACACATTTTTTAGTTTGATTTCATAACCTAGTATCTGATCAGAACATTTCACCAAACACACACACACACACACACACACACACACACACACTCACATTGTCCCACCACAAATTCACACTGAAAGAATGAAGATATAAGCAGCATGATACTAATGTAAGTTACTCCTGGAAGGAATCCCAGTTTGAAAATATTTTCATTCATTCCCTCATATCGTCCTGTGCCTTGAATTATTTACATTAAACTGATTCAACTATAGAAGACCAGTTATCACAGATGAACACAGACAAATAACAAAACACGATACACTTTAATTACCTTTGATATATTTTAAAATTTAGACCTAATACATTTGTGCATATACTTTCATCAACCCCATCTTTATGTACTCCCAAACTAATGAAGACTGATGCTGATTTTGAAAAATTTTCCCATTGAAAGAATTTGGAATTAGGTTGTGGCTGGGTTTCACAGTAGTCATTGTGTAATTGGACAGTGTATACACAACCATAAGAAAAAAACAACTTGATTGCTTTCATTATTTTGAACATTAGATTATGTATGTACAAAGAACCTGATTTTAAAATTGTCATACTTCGTCATAAAGGGGTGTTGGATCTTGTCAAATGCTTTTTCTGGATCTATAGAGATAACCGTGTGGTTCTTCTCCTTGCTCCTGCTGATGTGATGAATTATATTAATAGACTTGCGTATACTGAACCTGCTTTGCATCCCTGAAATGAATCCTGTTCAACCGTGATGTATGATTTTTTTGGATGGATTGTTGACGTCAATTGGGCAAAATTTTGTTGAGAAGTTTTGCATGAAAGTTCATCAAAGAAATGGGTCTATAGTTCTCTTTCTTTGATGAGTCCCTGCCTGGTTTTGAGATGAGAATTGTGATGGCTTCATAGAATGTGTTCGGTAGTGAAGATTCTCTTTCAATTTTATTGAAAAGGTGGAGGAGTATTGGTGTGAGCTCAGCTTTGAAGGCCTTGTAGAATTCCGCTGTAAAACCTCTGGTCCTGGACTTTTCTTAGATGGGAGGGCTCTTATTCCCAACCTCATTTTTCAAGGAAATAGAAGAGGCAATCCAAAAATTCATATGGAACAATAAAAGACCCAGAAGAGCAAAAACGATCCTCAGCAGAAAGAACAGTGCTGGAGGAATATCAAGACCAAATTTCAATCTCTAGTATAAAGCCATAGTAATAAAAAAAGCTTGGTACTGGCACAAGAACAGACCTCAGTACCAAAGGAATAGCATTGAAAACACAGAAATGAACCTACAGACCTATAGCCATCTCATCTTTGATAAGGGAGCTAAAAAAATAGAAGGGAAGAAAGGGAGCCTCTTCAGAAAATGGTGCTTGCAAAATTGGTTAACTACTTGTAGAAAACTTAAGCTAGATCCTTATATATCACTCTGCACCAGAATCAACTCCAAATGGATCAAAGAACTCGGAGTCAAAGCAGACATTCTGATAACATTACAGCATGGAATAGGAGAAACCCTAGGTCTCCTTGGCTCAGGCTGAAATTTTCTGAATAGAGACCCGGAAACACAACAAATCAAAGAAAGGTTGGACAAATGGGATTGCATGAAGTTGCAGAGCTTCTGCATGGCAAAGGACATAGCTATCAAGATCAATAGTAAGCCCAGGGATTGGGAGAAGATCTTCACTAGCCATACAACAGACAATGGTCTCATATCTAAAATATACTTGGAACTCAAAAAATTAATCCCCCAACGACAAATCCTGAAAGAAACAACTGCCCAATAAATAAATGGGCTAAAGACTTGAAGAGAAACTTCTCTGAAGAAGAAAGAAGGATGGCCAATAGACACATGAAGAAATGCTCAACCTACCTAGTCATAAAATAAATGCAAATCAAAATGAAATTGAGATACTCCCTCACTCCAGTTAGAATGGCTAAAATCAAGAACTCTAAAAACAACAGATGCTGGAGGGGATGTAGATGAAAAGCAACCTTTCTTCATTGATTACAAACAACACCACACTAAAGCTACCAGCACTACTATGTTTATTGCAGCACTATTTACTATAGCTAAGATATGGAACCAACCCAAATACCCCTCAGTAGATGATTGGATCTAAAAAATGTGGTATATATACTCATTGGAATTCTTTGCCTACATCAGAAAGAATGGCATTGCCCCAGTTGTTACGAAATGGAAAGACTTGGAAAAAATTATATTAAGTGAAGTAAACCAGGCCCAAAGAAACATAGATTCCATCGTTTCCCTTATTTGCAATATCTAGTATATGTCTGAGTCAAGCAGAAAAGGTCAGATAAGGTGATGTTAGGGAAATGAACCCTCAGATATGTATTTGATTTTTTTTTCTTTCATGTGATTGTTTCTAACACATTTAAAAGATTATTTGTTTGTTGCTTTGTATGTCCCTCTGCCACAGTATAACCCCTGCTTTCACTCTATTTGATGTCGGTATAATTTGTGGAGTGGAAGGGAAAAAACACATTGTTTAAATGCGGATACATGTGGATCCATTGCAACAATGAGATGTACAAGTCCATACGTCGAAAAATGAACTTTACAACTTTGGTGCGGGGTGAGGGTGTGTAACAGGGAGGATTGGGTTGGGGGTCGGGGGCAGGATGGGCAGGGATGGGAAAGGGAAACAAAGGAGGAGACTGCAATGCTTGATAAGAAATGTACTCATTATCTTGCTCATGTAATTGTAACCCCTCTGTACAGTATTTTCACAATAAAAACTAAAAATTAAAAAAAAAAATTATCATACTATAGCCACTGTGCATTTCTCTGTATGGAATATGTGAAATTCCGTTATTATCAAATATCCTAATTCGGTATTTTATAGTGTAACATGTATTACAGAAAATGAAGCATCCTCTTCACAGGCAAAACAATAAAACGAATGGAATATTGTTCACAATAAAGCAATCATGAATGCATTTTGATGATTTTCTTAACAATCAGTAACACAGTAAATATTGTTGTAAAGTGCATATATGAATTTAACCAAGTCAGAAATATCTGCAGGTGTTTGTGTCTTCAACAACTATTAACGAATAATTATCTACATACTTACCTATAAAATCATACATATTCATAGCAAATTGGAGAGAGTTAGTCGAGAAAATAAAAAACGGTTCTTCTGATTCCATTAAGCATATAGTTATTTAAATTACATTTGAGTCAATAAAAATCAGGTTCAAATTATGGGTAAAGTTTGCAAATGGAGGCATTTTGATTAACGAATTCAATTAAGGCCTAGTTACATTTTTTTAAAATAAAATAATGTCAAATGTATTTCTCTGGTTTGGAAATAACCTGAATATTCATGGATTGATCTAAAGGTACATGAAATTAGAAAATGACACTGGCAAATATACTCAAATAATTAGGTGCTGTATTCAAATTATTAATCCATGAAAAGTTGATAATTGACAAATGAGAAAATGAAGAGTAATCTTCAGACATTGTATTCCTCAACAAGTCCCCAGGGTTTCTATGATATAGTTCCCCTTTGAATTTTTTTTTTTATCATATTACAAAATTGAAAACAGTATACTCCTGTAAGGTGCTCATGTTGATGTGAATAGTTTTCATTCAATACAATTCTTTTATCTTTTATATAGTGAAGCATAGACATTTATTACAAATACACAATTTTTTGTCAAAACTATATGAACAATATTTCATTGATTCTAATTGGATAAAAGGATTGATCTGAGAAATCCAGAAAAATATTTCCATGTTTACTTGGATATTATCATTGAGTTGATGGGTAAATTTGAAAAGTGTAAAGAGTTTAAAATGTAGGAACATGTAGATATTCGCTCTTGAAAATAGAAATTGTTCAACCAAGAATGAGAAGGAATTTTGGTATACTCATTGCCTTTAAAATCTTCTGGTTATAGTGATCATCACCCCACATAGAAAATTTTTTTTAATTAGAGAATCAGCATTCATTCCAAAAAGGTGCTGATTGTTAGGAAGGAAGAAGTTTATTGAGAATATTACACTTGTTAGTCATTTTATATAGTTTGTTTATTTTCTTCTCACCCAGGTACATGAGGTCCAGATGAAAAATGAATTTCTGTTGCCTGTTGTGACAGTATTTCATTGTGTTCCCAAATTTTGGGGCTAAGGTATACCCAAACATAATTGCTACTTAAGATACAGATACTGATTTTAGGTGTTAGACGAGGTCTAATTTCAGACACCTTGCAGTCTTAATTTACTTTCTGCAAGATATAAACAGGTGTATTGAAGAAACTAAACTATTACCATGAAACAGCGATTCAGTATTTACAAATAGTTGTAAAGCTTCAAGATGAAAATTTAAAAATGTCTCTTTTAGACATGCTTTGCTCATTTGGTTAGAACTGCCAGGCTTCAAGTAATATGGTGATAGGATTTAAAGATTTTCATTAGTAAGAATAAAATTATTGAGCAAAATATTCAATAAGGGAACATGACAGATAAAGGTGTCATCATTATTGAATGGGAGATTTATGCGTGAAACAAATTGTTTAAATAGAGATACAGGTGGACCCATTGCAAAAATGAGATTGTTGTTCAAGATGTTATGTCGAAAAACGACATTTACAACTTTGGCCCCCGCGGTGCGGGACGGTGTTTGGGGGTAAGGGGGAAGCAGGAGGAGAGATGGGAAGGGATGGCAATGGGAAACAATGGAGGACGCAACAATGTTTGATAAGAAATGTACTCATTTCCTTGCTCATGTAATAATAACCCTTCTGTACAGTATCTTCGCAATAAAAAAAGAATGGAAAACTAAAGGAGCTCTTTATACTTAACTCAGTCATCTTAAGAGAAAGGACACGCAAAGTTACCAAGTGTTGACTACATGATCAGGCAAATAATCATCAAGCATTGCAAAGGTCTAAAGGGGCTACTAATTGTAGGCCTTGTGCTAGAAATGAAGCTTAAATATATTTTCCTTATTAAACTTTTGTTCCATTGAACATAGTATATGCTTATTGGTTTGATTCCATGGAACTCAATGGTGAGCATTGAGAGGAAACAGCTAAATTTGAAGAAATATCAACATGATTCTATGCAACCAATTTTCTCAATGATGTCCTGTACCCAAACTATAGCACAGTGTTGTAACTTGATTAACAACAACAAGTACAACTTACCAAATTCTTATGAAAGATTTAATGTATAAATGTGGGGAAAGTGAGCGAATATTTAGATTCACTTTCAGAGATTTGAAATGTACTTCCACAGGGAGAAAACATTTTAATTGTGTAGTTAGTTGCTTGGACATACAGTAATATATAGGAAATAGAATAGGACACTGAACCTGTGAGAAGCTAAACCAGTGACTTTAGAGACACTGAGGACAAAATATGTTATTTATGTATGAGTGGTTAGTGAAAAATATAAGCTAGTACATGCTAGGAGAATGAAAATAAATCGAGCCTTTCT
The DNA here is from genome assembly GCF_019054845.1 of Dipodomys spectabilis. NCBI lineage: Eukaryota > Metazoa > Chordata > Mammalia > Rodentia > Heteromyidae > Dipodomys > Dipodomys spectabilis. Next base: position 5,113,035 of record NW_024871210.1, on the reverse strand, counting down.
GATGTGTGTCAAAGTATACAGCCAGCAGAGGAGGAAACGTTACCCTCTCGATAGACAAGGACTTACATCAAGTAGGGGTCTCAAGAGCAGTGGTCACTTGCTTGCAGTGTGACTTCAGGATGGGGCTGTAGTTATTCTATTATTGATAGAACCATAATCTCTTTGTCATGATTACTCACTTTTTTGAACATCATCCCACCTTAGGGCAAGTCAATGCTTCCCTGCAGGTAGAAATGATAAAAGTGAAGTTTGCGCAGCATGCTCTATTTTTTCCCCTTTAGATTTTCTGAGAACTCTGCTATTGCTCAGTAGAATTGAACTCTTGGTGGCTTTCCTACCCTCTGTAACTCACATATAAAAAGATGTGTCTACCCTCTGTCTGGTTTGAGTGATGCATTAATTGCCAGTGCAGGTTTTATACTTTTTTATGGCAGTTTTCATAAGAACAGGAAATCAGAAATTGATACATTGTAAATTAGACCTAAAATTGTGTGCATATAACGTAATAGAAGACTTTTCTTCATAATGACCCCTGAAATTGGTTGACCACCTACTGAAGACATGTACTCATATGAAGAAGGTTTTATCACCGTCGTGCCATTAATCCAATACTTACCATGCTCCTCCGCCTGGACTATGAGGCAGCAGGAACAATTTCAGTTTCTTTTTAAAAAAATATTGTAAAAATAGTGTAGAGAGGGGTTACAATTACTTGATTAAGGGAATGAGTACATTTCCTATTAAGCATTATCACCTCCTCCTTTGTTTTTCCCTATAATCCCTTCCCAACCCACCTCCTCAACTCCCTCACACCCCCAAATTGTAAAGGTGTTTTTCATTATAATATCTTATATATCTCATTGCTACAACACGTCAACCAGTGTCCTGTTTCAGCATTTGTACCTCCACAAATTAAAAAAATACATATAAAAGACGCAGGGCACTGTCATCAGGGGTTATAACTTGGAGGAAGAACATACAAGGGAAACAAATCATATAGGACAGTTTAGAATCATAAAAGCAATTCAAGAAACTAGAAACAACTTATGTCCCTATCTAGGGATTCATTTTATTTATCATCTTCTTGTATGGTCACATGTATATAGCTTTTGGACTTTTCTACTCCTCCTCGATTTATACTATTTATTGTAAATTGGGGAACCCATGGGTCCCATGTTTCTTAGGACCTGGCTTACTGCATTTAGTATAATATTTTCCAGAAAAACAAATCGTTTAAATAGGGATACAGGTGGACCCATTGAAACAATGAGATGTACAAGTCGTTATGTCGAAAATGAACTTTACAACTTTGGTGGGGGATGGGGCGGGAGGATTGGGTGGGGAAATAGGGGGAGGCTGGGAAGGGATGGGAAGGGGAAACAAAGGAGGAGGCTACAATGCTTGATAAGAAATGTACTCATTATCTTGCCCGTGTAAATGTAACACCTCTGTACAGTATTTTCACAATAAATAAATAAAAAAAGGAAAAAAAAGGAAAAAATTAATTTTTTCCAAGTCTTACCATTTCCTAAAAAATGGGGTGATGTCATTCTTTCTGATGGAGGCATTGAATTCATTTCTAAATGAGGGTTAGAAGGATAAAGGTGGGGATAGTGAGGAATAGTGAATATTGTGAATTAACAAGTTTTGTCGTCTTTAGTAAAAGTAATTGTTTACAAAGTAATTTTCTTCAGAAAGGGAATATTAGGTGAGAAAGTTAGTTCACTGTGTAGATAATAAATAGAGTGTAGAAACTGTCTAATCTTATAAACAACGGTTAAAAATGAAAAACACTAGGTTTTAATGTAATCTCACTTAAATGAATTCTGTGCAAATTAAGGACGATTTTCCTACAATATTTTCAATATTTTGTGAGTGTAGTTATTAATTTTAGATCTAAATGCCTGATAATTTTCCTTTTCCTTCCTCCTTTATGTCTGTGTTTCCGCTACAGGAGGAAGCAACATAAAAATGAAGTAGAACGTTTCAATGCATATTTTCTTTACAGAGATGCTGTCAAATTTCTTCGATGTTGTTTAAATACCGGTGGTTATTCTTTAAGTTACTAATATTATGATATTTTATTAGAGAAATGTAGAACAGCTGAGCGCCAGTGGCTCAGGTCTGTAATCCTAAGTACTCAGGAAGGTGAGATCTGATGATAAGGTTCAACGTCAGCATTGGCAGGAAAGTCCATGAGATTATTTTTTCTCCAAATGACCACTAGAAAAGTGAAAGTGGCAGTCTCTCTCAAGGGGCAGAGCGCAATCCTGGAGCTAAAGTGTGCAGAGACAACGCCCAACCTCACAGTACAAACTCCAAGACAGACACAAAAAAGCCAGAAGAGAAGGATTTGCAATATTTCTGTGTAATTCTGAAGGTTTAGGAAGCATAGTATATGACAGACGTGTTTTAAATTACTCACTGTTTTATTATGAGATGACATTTTTGCCGGAATTGTATAATATATTTGGCAGAAGTGCTTCAAATTATTCACTGCCTTATGATGACATGACATTTTTGCAGGAATTGTATAGAGAGCTTTGCCAAAGTTCAGAATCTATAAATTCAAAATTTTCCTTCAAAAACATCTCAGTCTCATTACAAAGGGGTCTCCATGTAAGGGAGAATGTGTGATATTGATATTAATGGCTCTTCCCTACGTATACCTTCATTCTTAACCATGTGTTATGTACTATCAAGACTCTTCCATGAATGCCTTACTGACAGTAGATATTTACCAATGTACAAAGGAATCTTTGGGAATATTGACATGCCATCACTGAATTTGGAATTAATTCTCTCCTGAGAATGCAAAAGTTATAACATTGTTTTGTACTGTAATGACAGGGACATGAGTTACAGGGAGTTGTCCAGGCAAATATAAAAGAATCAGCTTTTTTTCTGGTCTTAGGGTGAATAAAGAATCTTGACTATTTTAAAAAATGAATAATTGTGCCGAATTGGAGATTATTCAATCAAACAAAATATGGGAATGAAGGGCATACAAGCCACAAGCTAGTCTATCAGGGACACCTTGGATTTACCCTAGTACCCATTAGCATGCCTAGGTTGTTGGTTGAAGAAAGAAACCTGAGGTAAGGACTGTTTCCTAACTTCTAAATGTAAATTGACCCCTCAGAATAGTTACTTTTGTCTGGGAATAATATGTTCCATTTCACTTATTAATAATGTAGAATATAAGAAAAATATAAGAAAAATAAATAATTTGTGGTTCCTAATACGAACTTCCCAATAATTTCTGTGTTCCAAAAAGAAGAATGGGTAGGAAAATTTTACCGATTTTTTAAACCACCTAATTTTGCAACGTATTTGTCAAGGCATAAGATTGTAAATCATCTCAATATTTTTCATGTGTAATCTAATCTGCAGAAAAAATCTGTGCGTTTTTCCAATTTTCTGTAGCAGGGAAAATTAGATTCTTGCTGGAGTACAAACAGCTGACATTTATAAGTTTTGGGGGACAATGTGGACTCTTTGAAGATACCATATTTTGTACAGAGAACCTATGATTTATTAGACAAGAATTTGTTCTGAAAAGATGAACCTGTAAGTTATGATTTTAATTCAAGGTCAGTTCATGAAACCATACATCATGAATATTTGTTTTCGACTTGTGTATAAATTGCCCCTTATATTTAGGCCCCCCATCATTTTTTAGTTCATTTGGCATTCTTGGGCCACATCATTCCTATTGCTAACTGGAATAAACTTTCAAGTATATTTTAGGAAGATCTCCCTTGCCAAAATGTATTTATTACTAGTCAGTTTCCTATGTAATCAAAAGAGATGAAGTATTTGACTACAGATGAGGAAGTTTCACATCGTAGAGTCTTGCTTACATTTATGATAGTTGTGAAAATGTGAAGGTTTCTGATTTGGAGCATATTTGAGCATCAGTATCTCTTGGTTTGCAATTTCAAATGACTATTTGGATTCCTACCGAAATATTTGAAAAAAAAATGATTTCAACATTAATTTGTCAATTTGTGGGCTTGAAACTTGGTGACCTAGGGAAACGTGTCTGCTTTTAGGAACGTCAAGAAATCAGACATTTGTGTACTATTGACTTAATTATCTACAGGTAAACTTATGAGAATTGAGAAGAGTGGATGAATCAATACTCTTCTTTCTAATGGAATCTTGTCAAGGTGATGTACAGAGGGATTTGCACTACATATGTAAACAATGAATGAGTACCTCTCTCATCGTAGCTTTTTACCTATTTTTCACTTTTACTGTTTTTTGCCTAAAATCTCTATCCTCTCCCACCAGGTGTAATGTTTATTCCCTTCATATAGATTTGTTGGGATTCTTCTTGTATGGTTCACCCTATATCCTTTGTCTCAGATTTTGTTGTTCCCTCCCTGTGCCTAATTCTCATTAACTTACATGAAATACAGTGTGTACCAAAATCAAATACAGTGACAACATTGTACAAAACACAGGAAAATAAAGGAAGAAGGCAAGTGAAGAGAAATACCTTCACATTCTACATTTTAAAAAATCAAGAAAGAGAAACCAACTATTATTTATTGCATAGTTGAGATTGTTTAGCCTAATATTTTATGGTCATATGTATATTACTATTAAGCTATTGTGATACTATTCTAGGACTAAAATGGACATATACCAGTTTTTAGAAATAAGAGAAACGATGGAGCCTATATTTGTTTGGGTCTGGAGCCCTTTAATTCATGTTTAAAATTTTCCATTTACTTTCAAATGGCACTATGTCATTATTTCTAATAGAAAATATAATTCCATTGTGTTTATACCCCACATTTTCTGATCCATTAATCGCTCTCAGGCAGTGTGGGGTGGTCCCTCGTTTTCCCTATGGAATGCACATAACTTTGCCATTCTAATGGAATGTGGTGGAATTTCAGTATTGACTTTATTTGGCTTGATTTTATTGTCACACACATTCAGCATTTCTTCCTATATCCTTTGGCCATTCTCAATTAGCCATCAGTGAAGTCTCTCTTTAAGTATTTAGACTTCTTTTCATAGACTGGGGAATTGTTCAGGTTTTCTTTTTGCCGGGGTATTTGATTTGTTGAATTTTATTTATATTTCAACTCTACGATCCTTTTCTCTTTCTTGGCTAGTGAAGATCTCCTCCCAATTTTTCTGCTTTCTTTACCTACTTAGTTATGTCCTTTCTTATAAAGAATTGGTACAAGTTCAAGCAATATAGTGGGTCTAACGTTTCTTTGACTTGATGCTTTTGTGCATTTGTAATGAGAAAGTTTCAACCTGTTCTACGCGACCTAGTATTTCTCTACTGCTTCCATTCTGAGTATTTTCTTCAACCTCGAGGTCTGATCCCTTAGGAAAGTGTTTTGACACACGGTGCTGTATAATCTAACTTTAAGCTTTTATAAGAATTTAATGAGTATTACAATATTATTTATTAAATATTGATTCTTCATTTTAAAGCATTTACCCTGCTTCTTTTTAAACTTACCTAATGAAGAGTCATATTTTTTTTTCTTTAGAAGTGGCATTTAAAATATAGGTGCCCTACTTTCTCTTTTTGTCTTAACTGGTATATGTCCAGTTTCATCCAAAGAGGAGTGCAAGAGTTTAATTGCTATGTATACATGAACAAGAACATTAAGGTAAGAAAAATGAACTCCAAGAAACATGAGGTTTATTATGGTTGGTATTTTCTTAAAAAATACTATGAAAAACGATTTCTTTTTTGTTGGTATTTGTCCTTTATTTTTCATACGGTTTCTCCCTTCTTGTCACTGTATTTGATTTCGGTAGACTGTGGAATCTATAAACTTTAATCTGAATAAGGCAAAGAAGAGGAATCAAAAATTTAGAGATAGAGGACAAGGGGTGAACCAATGCCACAAAATTCCTCACAAGAAAACATGTTGGAAATGGCCTTTACAGCGGGTGGGGGAGGAAGGGACCAGTTTTGAATCAGAATAAAGTGTAAGGAAAATGAGGGAAAAACTAACATGTGAAAAGAAAACCATTCACTGCCTTAGATACATAAGTATAATCATTTTGTACATCACGTTCCCCTTAGTCTGAGGGTTCTAAACTATCCTTCACAAATTAATGTTGAATTCATTCCTGCTCACAATTTCTGAAGGATAACCAGGAAACATTTGCAATTATATAGTAGGTGAACAAATAAGCCCAAAATCAGAAACTCTGCCATTTCAACACCAATAATAAATATGAGGCACATTCTTACATCTTTAACTTCCTCACTTGTACCCAAAAGACTCGACTAAATTTATTACACAGGAGTCCTACCAACAATTTTTACAATGTGGATCTTCCTAAAATATGCTTCGAAAATTATTCCATTTTGCATCAAGAATATTTTGGACCACTATGAATATTTGGGAGCATACATATGTGTGGCAATTACACACAAATTACATATGAAGATAGTCATTGAATATGGTTCCATAAAAGTGTGTTTGCTATATTTTACATATACAGTCCACTCTTTCTTGGAACATCATACAATGAAAAAATGCATATCCTCTTGCCCTAAAATAATCACATTTTTAGCACACAATCATGCTATCTTCACAAATTGCTGTTTGGCCCCTCAAAAGAATACGTTTTGAATGTTATTTTGTGTTCACATACATTAACCTGTTTTTTTTTTTTTTTTCTGCCACATGTTTTGGGAAGAACTCTCAGAATCCTTGTTTAGGCGAGATTACATGTGGAAAGGATTGAGATAGATGAGAAGCTTCTATAGTAAGAACTATACTTCAGAATGTTGGTTGAAAAATCCCTTTGAAATTTTAATGGCATTCTATATGGGAATACATAATTGGTGTACATTTGTATGAGAGGTCTTATATCATTACAGTTTTGTTATGTATTTAATAGGCTCTGAAATTATATCAGTATATGAAATGGAAGATGATGTTCACAGGCAAACTTAAGGACAGTGAATAAAGAAGTATGATTTGTTCTCTATTGGGAAACAAATGTAGATTTCGATTTGATTATTAAAGTTTCTATATTCCAACCTTACTGTGTCTATGTGGATAGTGACATGGTGAATTCCAGTAAGGACATAAACACCCGGCTTTGCTTCTGGATTCAAGGAAAGAGTGAGTAGGGATTGAATAGGTAGTAGAAATTTAAATGAATTCATTTGGTTGAATGAGCATGAACAATTTATTAATAAATATAAGACGTAGATGAAAAAATGAGAAATGGTTTGACCTCATGGTTTGTTCATAGGATGATTCCTGCAAAGAAATAGAAAAAATATATTATTTTACTCTCTGTGGAAAACACTGGAATACGTATTTCTGAATTCTGCACATGAACAAGAACTTCACTAGCAGTTCAATCAACATTCAAAAACTAATAAGAGCATATCATCAGTTATTTTCAAAAAAATCATGCTTACTTCCACTTCCATTTCTACTGAAATTTGTTCATTGTATACAAGCCACACTAATTAAACTTGGACACTCTCTGCCTCAACACATTCAAACTTCACTGAACAATTGAAGTGTGACCCTAGTCAATCTATTATTTCAGCGATTATTTTTCAGTTCTTAAAAATTTACTCTAATATCACCCTTTCAGGCTTCGCTATGTCTTGGCACGATTTCTGAACTAGGTCTCTTGTAATATATATATGGACATATCATGCATCCAGGAAAATAGGAACAAATACTTCACGTTGTTGTATCATAAAGAAAATCCATAGTGGTTTTACTATAATGTTATTACAATGAACTTAAATCAACACTGCATTGCAATATTTGTGAACGGATGCATAAAAACAAACCACAAAGAATGATTGTTTTATGGGATGTATCCTACCAAATGATACATGCTTTATGGTAGACAAGTAAAATATGAAGGGATACCATGCAAATACCTTCAGGTACAATTACAAGAAATATTCCATGGCTCATAAAAATAAACAGCTTTTCCATTCTTATGTGTGGACAAAACAAATGCTATTGTGAAGTCACAATTACATTGTGAAGTGGTATCAGGTAAGTATATTCCGAAGTTCTGAGAAATAATTAAACTTTAAGACACATATGCATATCCTCTCTCAGTAGGAACACTGAGATATTGGACTATGAAATAAGCATAGAAAATTTACTTAACTTAGATTAACATTCCTACATAAACACTGCTTTCTCACATAGGTATGGTTATGAGAATTATATGCCAGAGACATACCAACATTTGGAATATATCACTTGGATCAAGCCCAAGGTAAGAGGCTTGAATATCAATGGACCAATCAAGGATTCAATACTAATTGCCAAAGAAGACACATTAAAAAAAATCCGTGAAATCCTGAGATTAGTTTTTATCATGAGTGAGCAAAATCAAGAATTGAAGGCCGGTAAAATATCCTCACTTTCCAATTCCAAAAAACATCCACTTATGAAACAGAGTATTGAAACAGAGTGGGAAAAAATGTACACCATTTCAATTTGTACACACCCAAACACAACATTTGCATCCACAAATTGACAGGTAACAGAAATATCTGTTCACAAACACAAATCAGCTCACATGACTATCTATCTATCTATCTATAAAATGGCAAAGCTAGCATTAGATAAATCTTGAATAGACCAATCAATAAGTAGCATGGTCTCCTACACTGTCACAGATTTTCTCATGAATTTAAAGATTCTTTAGTATCATCTACTTTTTAGATGCCAGAAAATTATGATTCCATAAGTAAACAAATTAGCATAAGGGAAGAGAATTAGTAATCCCATTGGGTCACAGTAAGTGTTCTAATAACCAATAAAGTAAGGAAATAGGGTTGCGAACGTGGCTCAATGGTAGAGCAATTGCCTTGCATGAATGAGGCCCTGGGTTCGATTACTAAGCACCATATATGCAAAAAAAAGCCGGACATGGTGCTCTGGCTCAAGTGGTAGAGTGCTAGCCTTCAGCTGAAGACCTGAGGGACAGCGCCCAGGCCCAGAGTTCAGGCCCCAGGACGGGACAAAACGTGAAGTAAGGAAATATCACTGCTCCCTCAAACATTACTCTCTGAAATTCAGAGAGAAAATACATGATATTATGAATAGGGGCTGAATAAAATCTAACTAGCTCTTATGTGGAAGAAAAAAAAAATCTGCGATTTTGGAAATACCAGTGAGTATGGGGCATTGTTGATGAATATTGCATTACATTCCTGTCTTTGGTTTTTGTTCTTGTTAGTCATTGGGCTTGAACTTTGGTCTTGGGCATGGTCCCTGAGCTCTTCAGAGCTCTAATGCTCTACCACATGAGCTACAGAGCCACTTCCAGTTTTGAGATGGTTAATTGGTGATGAGAGTGTGACAAATATTACTGAGTTCTGAGGATCAGATCTCAGCTTCCTACAGGTCCCTAAGCAACCCGTATCAGGCTTTTTTTCCCTCTGTTATCCAGAGTGCGCTGATGATTTTTGCGCTTGTCTGTTCCCAACATTCATGCACACTGACAGTCTATGAGTAACCATGGTTTTCCTTAAAGATAATGCTCTCGATAGTCTTTGATTTTGAGTGGAATAATTCCAGAAATGAATCTAAAAAAATCCTTCACTTCATTAATCTATTATTAGATCCTTGTTTTTAAAACATGTGAGATGCTAGAATTAATATTATCTCCTGGCCTGGCTCAAGTGAAGTTTTCTACCCCAAAAATTGTTTCCCATAACATATTCCTTCACCTTTCCACGATAGAGGATGAGAAACTCAATAACTCAAAGATAAATGTATTCTCTTGATCAAATTCTAAATTGACCTGTTCAGTTTGTACATTTGATTAGTTTTAGTCCTTGCTATAATCTTCATGAATTAGTAAATTGTCATCAGATGCAAGGGTGAATTTATCTATTACTATTACTCCTCCTCAACAATTTCTTCCTATATAAACTGCCAATTCATCCTTCACATAATATTGTAATATGTTTGACATATAGCAGACATTTCAATACAAATACTTAGTATGCTTAGTACCTTTTTACAGGAAGAATATATGAGGCCTGACGGTGATGACAGGCTCACATAAATTCACCTTGGTCTTATGTTGAATAAGTTTTTTTTTTTCTATTCTGATTAGAGGAGAAAAATCTTAACATTATCAATACATCTAGAATCTCTTGTCTGACTTATAAAAAGGAAGAGGTCTCATATTGGCAAGCAAGACAAATTATATGATTCCAAATTAAATAAATGTTCATGAATAATTCCAGGAAAAAACAATTACTGTTCACTCTTTCTTTTATTTGCCATCTTAACATGTCAGAGAGACTTACTGATTTCAAATTCCATACAATCAAACATGTAATCTATTTTCTGACAAGTTCATTCTAGCAATTAAAATTCTTTAAACAATCTCATAAATTACACTGAATTACACAAGAAGATATCCAATATAAAATAGGATAAAAATTGAAGTAATAGAATATTCACTTGAGAAATACATAGGAGGCTGCCAGAAGGATACAGTTCATATAATATTGAAGAATTTAGAAATGAAAGCTCAAGGGGAGGAGAAGAAATTAGCGGACAGGAGATCATTTCCCTAATTAGAGTGTAAAAAACAAACAAACATAATCTATAGCTTCCAGGTTAAAAAGAGACCAATATAATATGTCCCCCTTAATTTAAGTACATGTGAAATATTTACTTGGTTTTCCCAGAATAAATGAATACATAATAATAAAATAAATGAAGACATAAAATAATTTTTTCCATATCTTTCCCTTTCCTAACGAATGGAGCAATGTCATAGAAGTCATTAGAATTCCATTGTGTAAATATAGCACATTTTCTTGATCCAATCATCTACTGAGGGGCATCTGGGTTGGTTCCATATCTTAGCTCTGGTAAATAAAGCTGCAATGAATATAGTTGTGGAGGTAGATTTAGTGTGGTCTTGTTTGTGAACATTTGGGTAAATATCCAAAAGTGGGATTGCTGCATCATAGGTGAACTCTTTGTGTCTTTGGAGGAAAGTCCGTACTGCTTTCCAAAGTGGTTGAACAATTTTACAATCCCACCAACAAAGCATTAAAGTTCCCTTCTCTCTACATCCCCGCCAGCCGCTGTTGTTCTTAGAGTTCTTGATTTTAGCTTTTCTAACTGGTTGTTTTGATTTGCATTTCTTTTATGGCTAGAGAGGTTGAGCATTTCTTCATGTCTATTGGCCATCATTCTTTCCTCTTCAGAGAAGTTTCTCTTTAAGTCTTTAGACCACTTATTTATTGTTTCTTTGAAGATTTGTTGTTGGGGGTTTTAATTTTTTGAGTTGCAGGTATATTTTAGATATGAGACCTTGTTTGTCGTATGGCTACTGAAGATCTTCTCCGAATCGGTGGGCTTTCTATTGATCTTGCTAGCTATGTCTTTTGCCATGCAGAAGCTCTGCAATTTCATGTAATCCTATTTGTCCAACTTTCTTTGATTTGTTGTAATTCTGGGTCTATATTAAGAAAATTTTGGTCTGTGCCAAGGAGACTTAGCATTTCTCCTATTCCATTCTGTAATGTTTTCAGAGTGTCTGCTTTGAATCTGAGGTCTTTTATCCAGTTGGATTTGATTCTGATGCAGGAAGATGCATAAGAATCTAGGTTTAGTTTTCTACAAGTAATTAACTAATTTTGCCAGAACCATTTACTGAAGAGGCTGTCTTTCTTCCATTCTATTTTTAGCTTCCTTATTGAAAATTAGATGGTTATAAGACTTTATGTTAATTTTGCGATTTATATACAACAATAAAAGGACCCAAATAGCAAAAAAAAAAAGATCCTTAACATTCCTGGAGGAATAACTATACCAAATTTCAAACTCTACTGTAAAGCCATAATAATCAAACAGCTTGGTACTGTCACAAGAACCAACCCTAGTATCATTTTTTTAAGAATTTTTTTTTTAGTTTTTAATGTCTCTTTCTCTCCCTTCCCTACTCTCATCCAATCCCTCTACACTATTTTTACAATATTTTTTTAAAAAGAAACTGAAATTGTTCCTGCTGCCTCATAATCCAGGCGGAAGAGCATGGTAAGTATTGGATTAATGGCACGACGGTGATAAAACCTTCTTCATATGAGTACATGTCTTCAGTAGGTGGTCAACCAATTTCAGGGGTCATTATGAAGAAAAGTCTTCTATTACGCTATATGCACACAATTTTAGGTCTAATTTACAATGTATCAATTTCTGATTTCCTGTTCTTATGAAAACTGCCATAAAAAAGTATAAAACCTGCACTGGCAATTAATGCATCACTCAAACCAGACAGAGGGTAGACACATCTTTTTATATGTGAGTTACAGAGGGTAGGAAAGCCACCAAGAGTTCAATTCTACTGAGCAATAGCAGAGTTCTCAGAAAATCTAAAGGGGAAAAAATAGAGCATGCTGCGCAAACTTCACTTTTATCATTTCTACCTGCAGGGAAGCATTGACTTGCCCTAAGGTGGGATGATGTTCAAAAAAGTGAGTAATCATGACAAAGAGATTATGGTTCTATCAATAATAGAATAACTACAGCCCCATCCTGAAGTCACACTGCAAGCAAGTGACCACTGCTCTTGAGACCCCTACTTGATGTAAGTCCTTGTCTATCGAGAGGGTAACGTTTCCTCCTCTGCTGGCTGTATACTTTGACACACATCAGAAAGGCTCGATTTATTTTCATTCTCCTAGCATGTACTAGCTTATATTTTTCACTAACCACTCATACATAAATAACATATTTTGTCCTCAGTGTCTCTAAAGTCACTGGTTTAGCTTCTCACAGGTTCAGTGTCCTATTCTATTTCCTATATATTACTGTATGTCCAAGCAACTAACTACACAATTAAAATGTTTTCTCCCTGTGGAAGTACATTTCAAATCTCTGAAAGTGAATCTAAATATTCGCTCACTTTCCCCACATTTATACATTAAATCTTTCATAAGAATTTGGTAAGTTGTACTTGTTGTTGTTAATCAAGTTACAACACTGTGCTATAGTTTGGGTACAGGACATCATTGAGAAAATTGGTTGCATAGAATCATGTTGATATTTCTTCAAATTTAGCTGTTTCCTCTCAATGCTCACCATTGAGTTCCATGGAATCAAACCAATAAGCATATACTATGTTCAATGGAACAAAAGTTTAATAAGGAAAATATATTTAAGCTTCATTTCTAGCACAAGGCCTACAATTAGTAGCCCCTTTAGACCTTTGCAATGCTTGATGATTATTTGCCTGATCATGTAGTCAACACTTGGTAACTTTGCGTGTCCTTTCTCTTAAGATGACTGAGTTAAGTATAAAGAGCTCCTTTAGTTTTCCATTCTTTTTTTATTGCGAAGATACTGTACAGAAGGGTTATTATTACATGAGCAAGGAAATGAGTACATTTCTTATCAAACATTGTTGCGTCCTCCATTGTTTCCCATTGCCATCCCTTCCCATCTCTCCTCCTGCTTCCCCCTTACCCCCAAACACCGTCCCGCACCGCGGGGGCCAAAGTTGTAAATGTCGTTTTTCGACATAACATCTTGAACAACAATCTCATTTTTGCAATGGGTCCACCTGTATCTCTATTTAAACAATTTGTTTCACGCATAAATCTCCCATTCAATAATGATGACACCTTTATCTGTCATGTTCCCTTATTGAATATTTTGCTCAATAATTTTATTCTTACTAATGAAAATCTTTAAATCCTATCACCATATTACTTGAAGCCTGGCAGTTCTAACCAAATGAGCAAAGCATGTCTAAAAGAGACATTTTTAAATTTTCATCTTGAAGCTTTACAACTATTTGTAAATACTGAATCGCTGTTTCATGGTAATAGTTTAGTTTCTTCAATACACCTGTTTATATCTTGCAGAAAGTAAATTAAGACTGCAAGGTGTCTGAAATTAGACCTCGTCTAACACCTAAAATCAGTATCTGTATCTTAAGTAGCAATTATGTTTGGGTATACCTTAGCCCCAAAATTTGGGAACACAATGAAATACTGTCACAACAGGCAACAGAAATTCATTTTTCATCTGGACCTCATGTACCTGGGTGAGAAGAAAATAAACAAACTATATAAAATGACTAACAAGTGTAATATTCTCAATAAACTTCTTTCTTCCTAACAATCAGCACCTTTTTGGAATGAATGCTGATTCTCTAATTAAAAAAAATTTTCTATGTGGGGTGATGATCACTATAACCAGAAGATTTTAAAGGCAATGAGTATACCAAAATTCCTTCTCATTCTTGGTTGAACAATTTCTATTTTCAAGAGCGAATATCTACATGTTCCTACATTTTAAACTCTTTACACTTTTCAAATTTACCCATCAACTCAATGATAATATCCAAGTAAACATGGAAATATTTTTCTGGATTTCTCTGATCAATCCTTTTATCCAATTAGAATCAATGAAATATTGTTCATATAGTTTTGACAAAAAATTGTGTATTTGTAATAAATGTCTATGCTTCACTATATAAAAGATAAAAGAATTGTATTGAATGAAAACTATTCACATCAACATGAGCACCTTACAGGAGTATACTGTTTTCAATTTTGTAATATGATAAAAAAAAAAAATTCAAAGGGGAACTATATCATAGAAACCCTGGGGACTTGTTGAGGAATACAATGTCTGAAGATTACTCTTCATTTTCTCATTTGTCAATTATCAACTTTTCATGGATTAATAATTTGAATACAGCACCTAATTATTTGAGTATATTTGCCAGTGTCATTTTCTAATTTCATGTACCTTTAGATCAATCCATGAATATTCAGGTTATTTCCAAACCAGAGAAATACATTTGACATTATTTTATTTTAAAAAAATGTAACTAGGCCTTAATTGAATTCGTTAATCAAAATGCCTCCATTTGCAAACTTTACCCATAATTTGAACCTGATTTTTATTGACTCAAATGTAATTTAAATAACTATATGCTTAATGGAATCAGAAGAACCGTTTTTTATTTTCTCGACTAACTCTCTCCAATTTGCTATGAATATGTATGATTTTATAGGTAAGTATGTAGATAATTATTCGTTAATAGTTGTTGAAGACACAAACACCTGCAGATATTTCTGACTTGGTTAAATTCATATATGCACTTTACAACAATATTTACTGTGTTACTGATTGTTAAGAAAATCATCAAAATGCATTCATGATTGCTTTATTGTGAACAATATTCCATTCGTTTTATTGTTTTGCCTGTGAAGAGGATGCTTCATTTTCTGTAATACATGTTACACTATAAAATACCGAATTAGGATATTTGATAATAACGGAATTTCACATATTCCATACAGAGAAATGCACAGTGGCTATAGTATGATAATTTTTTTTTTAATTTTTAGTTTTTATTGTGAAAATACTGTACAGAGGGGTTACAATTACATGAGCAAGATAATGAGTACATTTCTTATCAAGCATTGCAGTCTCCTCCTTTGTTTCCCTTTCCCATCCCTGCCCATCCTGCCCCCGACCCCCAACCCAATCCTCCCTGTTACACACCCTCACCCCGCACCAAAGTTGTAAAGTTCATTTTTCGACGTATGGACTTGTACATCTCATTGTTGCAATGGATCCACATGTATCCGCATTTAAACAATGTGTTTTTTCCCTTCCACTCCACAAATTATACCGACATCAAATAGAGTGAAAGCAGGGGTTATACTGTGGCAGAGGGACATACAAAGCAACAAACAAATAATCTTTTAAATGTGTTAGAAACAATCACATGAAAGAAAAAAAAATCAAATACATATCTGAGGGTTCATTTCCCTAACATCACCTTATCTGACCTTTTCTGCTTGACTCAGACATATACTAGATATTGCAAATAAGGGAAACGATGGAATCTATGTTTCTTTGGGCCTGGTTTACTTCACTTAATATAATTTTTTCCAAGTCTTTCCATTTCGTAACAACTGGGGCAATGCCATTCTTTCTGATGTAGGCAAAGAATTCCAATGAGTATATATACCACATTTTTTAGATCCAATCATCTACTGAGGGGTATTTGGGTTGGTTCCATATCTTAGCTATAGTAAATAGTGCTGCAATAAACATAGTAGTGCTGGTAGCTTTAGTGTGGTGTTGTTTGTAATCAATGAAGAAAGGTTGCTTTTCATCTACATCCCCTCCAGCATCTGTTGTTTTTAGAGTTCTTGATTTTAGCCATTCTAACTGGAGTGAGGGAGTATCTCAATTTCATTTTGATTTGCATTTATTTTATGACTAGGTAGGTTGAGCATTTCTTCATGTGTCTATTGGCCATCCTTCTTTCTTCTTCAGAGAAGTTTCTCTTCAAGTCTTTAGCCCATTTATTTATTGGGCAGTTGTTTCTTTCAGGATTTGTCGTTGGGGGATTAATTTTTTGAGTTCCAAGTATATTTTAGATATGAGACCATTGTCTGTTGTATGGCTAGTGAAGATCTTCTCCCAATCCCTGGGCTTACTATTGATCTTGATAGCTATGTCCTTTGCCATGCAGAAGCTCTGCAACTTCATGCAATCCCATTTGTCCAACCTTTCTTTGATTTGTTGTGTTTCCGGGTCTCTATTCAGAAAATTTCAGCCTGAGCCAAGGAGACCTAGGGTTTCTCCTATTCCATGCTGTAATGTTATCAGAATGTCTGCTTTGACTCCGAGTTCTTTGATCCATTTGGAGTTGATTCTGGTGCAGAGTGATATATAAGGATCTAGCTTAAGTTTTCTACAAGTAGTTAACCAATTTTGCAAGCACCATTTTCTGAAGAGGCTCCCTTTCTTCCCTTCTATTTTTTTAGCTCCCTTATCAAAGATGAGATGGCTATAGGTCTGTAGGTTCATTTCTGTGTTTTCAATGCTATTCCTTTGGTACTGAGGTCTGTTCTTGTGCCAGTACCAAGCTTTTTTTATTACTATGGCTTTATACTAGAGATTGAAATTTGGTCTTGATATTCCTCCAGCACTGTTCTTTCTGCTGAGGATCGTTTTTGCTCTTCTGGGTCTTTTATTGTTCCATATGAATTTTTGGATTGCCTCTTCTATTTCCTTGAAAAATGAGGTTGGGAATAAGAGCCCTCCCATCTAAGAAAAGTCCAGGACCAGAGGTTTTACAGCGGAATTCTACAAGGCCTTCAAAGCTGAGCTCACACCAATACTCCTCCACCTTTTCAATAAAATTGAAAGAGAATCTTCACTACCGAACACATTCTATGAAGCCATCACAATTCTCATCTCAAAACCAGGCAGGGACTCATCAAAGAAAGAGAACTATAGACCCATTTCTTTGATGAACTTTCATGCAAAACTTCTCAACAAAATTTTGCCCAATTGACGTCAACAATCCATCCAAAAAAATCATACATCACGGTTGAACAGGATTCATTTCAGGGATGCAAAGCAGGTTCAGTATACGCAAGTCTATTAATATAATTCATCACATCAGCAGGAGCAAGGAGAAGAACCACACGGTTATCTCTATAGATCCAGAAAAAGCATTTGACAAGATCCAACACCCCTTTATGACGAAGTATGACAATTTTAAAATCAGGTTCTTTGTACATACATAATCTAATGTTCAAAATAATGAAAGCAATCAAGTTGTTTTTTTCTTATGGTTGTGTATACACTGTCCAATTACACAATGACTACTGTGAAACCCAGCCACAACCTAATTCCAAATTCTTTCAATGGGAAAATTTTTCAAAATCAGCATCAGTCTTCATTAGTTTGGGAGTACATAAAGATGGGGTTGATGAAAGTATATGCACAAATGTATTAGGTCTAAATTTTAAAATATATCAAAGGTAATTAAAGTGTATCGTGTTTTGTTATTTGTCTGTGTTCATCTGTGATAACTGGTCTTCTATAGTTGAATCAGTTTAATGTAAATAATTCAAGGCACAGGACGATATGAGGGAATGAATGAAAATATTTTCAAACTGGGATTCCTTCCAGGAGTAACTTACATTAGTATCATGCTGCTTATATCTTCATTCTTTCAGTGTGAATTTGTGGTGGGACAATGTGAGTGTGTGTGTGTGTGTGTGTGTGTGTGTGTGTGTGTGTGTTTGGTGAAATGTTCTGATCAGATACTAGGTTATGAAATCAAACTAAAAAATGTGTACAACATCATGTATCATTTGGTAAAATTATTATAGGTTGGTGTCAAGACTAAATTTTTTTAGGCTGGGAAAGTGGCTAAATATTAGAGTTCTTGATAAGTATGCATGAGACTCTGGGTTTGATTCTTTGAGCTGAAGTATTGAACGACAGTGCTAATGCCCAGATTTCAGCCCAATGACAGACAAAACAATTAATTTTTTTATAAGAAGGAAAAAGCTGAAAAATTCGAGCAATAGTTACAAGTCTTTTTAAAATCTTCCTAATTACCATTATCGACTTCAACCCATTTGGCCTCTAATAGCTTTATGGAATTTACAGGATGTACACATTTCAAGAAATGATTATATGCAGTAGGCCAAAGGGGACTGATCTACCAGTGTTTGTTCCATTCATTAGCTATATTAATTATAACAATATTCATAGTCATGTTGGTATGTTTATTGTATACTAGTATGCAATCCTTCAGGTCAATGCAAAGGAATAGGATTGCTGATTGATAGAGGAGCTCTGTTTTTAATATATGAGGAACCTCCAAAATTCTTTGCAAGGTGGTTGAATCTAGTCTACATTAATACAACAGACTAGCAGCATTCCCATTTGGTCACATATGTGCTAGCTTCTGATATGATTTCTTTTTTTAACGGGAAGTAGTAGGAATCTCAGTGTAGTTTTCATTTGAATTCTTTTATTCCTGGAAGTTGTTTCAAATTTGCAGTCAAACTTGA
Organism: Dipodomys spectabilis; assembly: GCF_019054845.1. NCBI lineage: Eukaryota > Metazoa > Chordata > Mammalia > Rodentia > Heteromyidae > Dipodomys > Dipodomys spectabilis. The sequence continues at coordinate 5,094,173 of NW_024871210.1, read as the reverse complement.
TGTTAATGCAAGGAAGTACCTTTGCTCTATATTATCAATCTTTTAGGGTAAGAAAGATTCATTTGCTACCTGAGCAAGCTAATATCTAACCATTATTATTATCCACATCGATTCTTTTTTCCTTAGAGGGCATTTGCATATTGCTAGCCACATTCAAGGATAACAGACGATATCAACAGATAGGACAATAGATTAAAATCTTAAAAGAGACATCATTAATATAAAAAAAATTAAATTCAATACAAGGTGCATCAAAGAGGATAAATTAAGGTTACATTCACAAAAATCAACTGTGAGGAAAGAATAATTATCAGCCATTGTATTCAAAACAGTTCACTTGAGTTTGGGGTTGAATAAATATCTTACCAAAATTAAAAGTAAATCATGTCAATGTAGTAATATATGTTACAGCCACAAAAAACCTTCATATTTCTTATCAGATTTCATGCATATAAATTCATGGTGATTGAAGTCACAAAGCTTCTGCATGGCAAAGGACATAGATAGCAAAATCAATAGAAAGCCCACGGATTGTGAGAAAATCTTCACTAGCCATTTGATGGACAAGGGTCTCGGATCTAAAATATACTTAGAACTCAAAAAACTCAATCCTCCAACAACAAGTCCTCAAAGAAACAACTTACTTTCAAAGTGGTTGAACAAGGTGACATTCCCACCAACAATGGAGTTGGGTTTCCTTCTGTCCACAACCCCTCCAGCATTTGTTGTTATTAGAGTTCTTGTTTATAGACATTGTAACTGGGGTGATGCGGTATCTCAATGTTGTTCTGATTTGCATTTCTTTTATGGCTAGAGATGTTGAGCATTTCTTCACGTGTTTATTGGCCATCCTTCTTTGCTCTTCAGAGAAGTTTCTCTTTAAGTCTTTAGCCCACTTATTTATTTGGCAGTTGTTTCAGTTGTTTGGCAGATGGGAAGGGATTTTTAGGGGAAACAATGGAGGAGGCAACAATGCTTCATAAGAAATGTACTCATTACCTTGCCCATGTAATTGTAACCCCTCTGTACGGTATTTTCACAATAAAAATTTTTTTAAAAAGAACGAAAGAAACAACTGCCTGGTCAAGAAGTAGGCCGAATACTTAAAGTGAAACTTCACTGAAGGGGCAATTAGAAAGGCCAATATACACGTGAAGAAATTCACAACTTCTATAACAACTACTAAATATCCCTATGCTGCTGATCACATGTATGGTGTATATGTAAACACCATTATATGTTATAGCCTGTCATACACAATTTGCTCCAGGAAAGTTAGAATGAACTTGTGGCTTTAAATGAGCATCAGTATTCCACAATACTCTGAAATTTGGGAAATTATGTAATCACTTAATCACAATTAAAAAAAAAAGAACCTTGGGGAAGGTAGAGAAAGAAGGGTTGGTAAGGGGAAAACAATGGAGGGGGTAACAATGCTCAATAGGTAGTGTACTCTTTACCTTTCTCATGTAACTGTAACCCTCTGTATAGTATCTTTACAATAAAAAAATTAGAGCTCCCCTATGACCCATCAATCCAACTTTTGAGAATTTACCCAAATGATCACGAATAAGACCATACTACACATACCACACAACTATGTTTATCATGGAATTATTTACCATAGCTAAGATAGGAAACCAAGCCAGATGTCACTCAGTAAGTGAATGGATCAAGAAAGTGTGGCATATTTACATATGTAATATGCATGTATGTACTTATCTGTATATCTGTATATATCTATATCTATCTATCTATCTATCTATCTATCTATCTATCTATCTATCTATCTATCTATCTATCTATACGTGTATATATGAATTTTATGCCTTCATCAGAAAGAATGATCACTCCATTAGGTAGGAAACAGAAAGACTTGGATAAAATTATATTACGTGAGGTAAGTCAGGCCCAAACAAACATTGGTCACATGGTTTCCTTTATTTGGAATAACTAGTATAAATTTAGGACAAGCAAAAAGGGCCGAAGCTAAATAAATATGTATAGACATAGAGAGAGACACACTAACACAAACACACAGACACACACACACACACACACACACACACACACACACACACATATATACATATATATGATATATACGTATATTTATGATATATATATATATATATATATATACGTATATATACATATATAAACAGATAGAGATATATGATGGTGTTAAGAGAAATGAACCTGAAGATAGGAACACGTGCTGTTGTTTTTAATGTATTTAAAATGTAGTATGAGCTTTTTTGTTTCTTTGGTATGTTCCCCCCCCCCCACACAATATAACTCTTGTTTTCACTGTATTTGATTCCAGTGTCCTTCCTGTTGTATATATTTTTTTCTAATTTGGGGAGGTGAAGGGAAAAAAAAAAACAGAATGCTTAAATTGGTATACAGTTTGAACCAATGTAATAAGGAGATGTCGAAGGCCCTATGTTGAAAATGAACTTTGTAATTTCATTGTGGGGAATAGTTGAGAATGTTCGGAAGGAAGCAATGGGAGGAAAAAAAACAAAGGAGGAGGCAATAATGCTCGATAAAAATGTACTAATTATCTTAGTCATGTAACTGTCACTCTTCATACAGTATTTTTACAGAATTCATGCTAATGATAAGCACAGCACTTTTGATGTACACTGTAGTTATTTGCATTTCGATTTTGGCACCAGAAATATTAAATATTTCCGCATGCAGCTATTGGTCATTTTTATTTCATACACATAAGAATCTCTTGCATAATTTAGACATCTTATAAATAAGGTGGTTGTTTTGTAATGAACTTTTTTAAAATTTTTTATTTTAAAAATACTGTACAAATGGTTTCAGTTACATGACCAAGGTAATGAATACATTTCCTATCAAGCATTGTTCCCTCCTCCTTTGTTTTTCCCCTACTATTCCTTCCTCCCACATCCACAAGTAAACCCCTCTCCCTCCATGCTAAATTGTAAAAATTGTTTTTCAACAGTCTTGTACATCTCATTCATACAATGGGTCAACTTGAATCCCTCTTTAATCATTCTCTTTTTTTTTCCTTTCCCTCCCCAAATTAGAGAAGATGCAGGGCACCGACATCAAATACATTGAAAACATGGATAATAATGTGGGCAGGAACATAAAAAGCAACAAAAAAAATCACATGGTACTTATAAATGTGTTAGAAACACTAGTAAGTAAGAAAAAACCACTTGTGTCCCTATCTTGGAGTTCATTTCACTTAACATCATTTTATCTTGTCAATTGTACATAGCTTTTGAACTTTTTTGCTTGTCCCAGACATGTACTATTTATTGCAAATAAAGGAAACCATGGGACCTGTGTTTCTTTGGGCCTGGATTACTTCACTTAATATAATTTTCCTTTGCCTTTCCATTTTCTAACAAATGTTTACTGATGGAGGCATAGAATTCCATTGTCTGTGTGTGTGTGTGTGTGTGTGTGTGTGTGTGTGTGTGTGTGTGTACCACATTTTTCTGATCCATTCATGTACTTAGGGGGATCTGTGTTGATTTCATTTCTTTTTTTGGGGGGAGGGGGTCCAGTCATGGGGCCTGAACTCTGGGCCTGGGCGCTGTCCCTCAGCTCTTCAGCTCAAGGCTAGCGCTCTACCACTTGAGCCATAGCGCCACTTCCGGCTTTTTTTCTTTTTGCTTATGTGGTGCTGAAGAATCGAACCCAGGAGGGCCTCAGGCATGCAAGGCAAGCGCTCTACCACTGAGCCACCTTCCCAGTACCTCATTTCTTATCTATGGTAAATAATGCTGTTTTAAACAAAGTTGTTCTGGTAGGATTAGTATGGTCTTGTTTGTGATCATGTGCTGGGTCATAGGGCAACTCTATTCGGAGTTTTAGGGTCCTCCATATGCCTTTCAAAAGTGGTTAGACAAGTTTATACTCCCATCAACAATATAGTAGGACTTCCTTTTGCCACAACCCTTTCAGCATTTGTTGTTATTAAAGTTCTTGATTATAGCCATTCCAATTGTGATGAGCTGGAATCTCAATGTAGTTTGTCTGAATTGCTTTTATGGCTAAAGAGGTTGAACATTTCTTCATGTGTGTACTGGTCATTGTCATTTCCTCTTCAGAGAAGTGCCTCTTGTGTCTTTATCCCACTTCTTTATCAGGCAGTTTTCTCTCTGAGGATTTGTGAATTTGTTATTGAGGAAATTTAATTTTGTGAGCTCTGTCACCCGTGCATGTTGTATAGTTAGAGTTCAATAGATTGTGACCTGATTACGCAGTTCAATACGTCATCCCCTAATCCATACTATCATATTTCATGATACATAAACCTACTTTGAGGCCTTTGTTTCATTTACACTTGGCTCCAACTTAAGTGGAAATATAAAGTTCTACTTTAAATTATTCATACATATATAGCGATTTTTATCTGCACCATATTGAGAAGAGTTTCCCTTTCCTCTATCTGATGCTTTTGGCATCTTTATCAAAATTTAGGTGGCTGTAAATCTCTGGGATGATTTCCGTGTCTTTAATGCTATTCCATTGATCTTTAGGCCTGTTTATGTGCCAATTCTCATTTTATATGTGTATGTATGTATATGTCTGTATACAAACATCTGTGTATATATGTGCATATGTTTCCATATTTCTGTATTGTATTGTGTGCGTGAGTTTGTGTGTATTTTGAGGTTTTCAATAATAGAGTTTTCAGTAGAGTATTGATATTCTTGCTATGAATTTCCTGCTAAGGGTTGCTTCCTGGTTCGTCTACATGTCTATGTGACTTTTTTGATTATGCCTTCTCTTCCATTAAATTATGTTTTAGGGATGTTGATCAGTACTACTTTGAATTTGGAGGTAGTAGCTTTTGAGAATTTCCCAAATTTCTCAATGTCAATACTTCAAATACAGGTGTGTGTGTGGTTTTGTCATGTTATTAACTATGCTTGAATTTCTATTTTCAGATGATTGATGTGTACCTCACAGAGGTCCTTCACTTCCCTGCTTACGTGAAGTCGTAGGTATTTTCTTTTGGAGGCTATCACAAAAGAAGGTTTTTGTGTGTGTGTGGTTTAAGCTTCATTCTTCTCATATTGGGCATACTGAAATGATTTATTTGAGTTCATTATAAACTCTGTTACTTTGCCAAAAGATTAGAACAGCCAAAGGATTGTGATTGTATTCTATAAGTTTTTCAATAGAGAATCAAGTTATCTGCAAAGAAGTAGAGATTCATTTCTTCTTTCCCTATTTGGAAACTTTCCCCTCTTGTATGATTCCACTTCCGTCAGAGTTTGTGGGTTATTTTTATTAGTTCTTCATGTCAGTTCTAAAGAAATTTATTGAGAAAGTTTGCAATGAAGTTCAAGCAAGAAATGTTTCTACAGTTCTTTTACTGAGGAATCCATATGAGGTTTGTGGCTAAGCAGTATGCTGGCATCATACAGCAAGTTCATTGTGTAAGTTCACTGTCTGCTTCATGGAAGATTTTAAGAGGATTACAGTGGGTTTTCCTTTGAAGGACTTCCAGAAATGACCTGTAAACCCTTTTTGTCTAGGGCTTTATTTTACTAGCGTTTCACAATATTCTCTTATCCTCTTCTGTATCTTGACTCTGTCATGAGGTTAAATATCTCATCTCTGGTTTGACTCATTTGGGTACATTCTCTCTCTCTGTCCCTCTTCTCTCAGACTCCCTCTGCTTTCAGATTTGCTAAGGATTTATCAGTTTTGTTAATTTTTTTCCACCTAACATACTGCTGTCTTATTCAGTCTTTGTTATCATTTTGACGATTGTCATTTTTAATTCCATTTTAATTATAAGCACTTCGGTACATGTATTCCCGTGGTGTATTTATTTCCTCTTCCACCTCTACTTAGTTTAAACCAGCGAAGTTGAGGAGATAGAAACAAAGATCATTCTAAGATTTATTTTGATGACTTGTCAGTAAACTTTATTATGTTTTGCTATTACATATAGTAAGCAAACATTCTACAGAAGAACTGTGGCCTTCCAAACTATGCAGTCATTTCTTTTGCTATCACTCTCTGAATGGTGCTGCAATGGTCCAATTGATACATTAACTAATTGACAGATTTTTCTAGATGCACCATAGAGGATTTTCAAAATTGTTTGGTCCTAGAAATATCTGGGATGTATGCTGTCATATTACAAAACAAGATATTCATATTTCTCCTTTGTAAAGGGTCTAGTTACTTCCATGAAGCATTACAATTAAGAAGGTTTCTGCAAATTGAAATAGAGTTCTATTATCAACATTTTAACTTCTATGAATTCAAAATACACTCGATTTTGATGAAAATCCTCTGTAATTAACCCTAATATAATTCTCCCAATTTCTCAATCAACCATGGGAAGAAAGAAAGATATAGACAGAATGGTGGCCTCAAACTGACAACTTCTCCTACCAAGGAGTACACATTCCCAATATGATTTCAGATTTTATTGGCTACTTTTCAATCTGTAACATTTTTTCTCTTCTTGATGAAGGAGTTACATATTCTAGTCAACAAATTTAGGCTCAAAATTTGAGATGTGGTCCTAGAGTTTCATGAAACTATACAAAGAATGCCATATATTTTTATAGTCATCAATATGTGATATTATTTTTCTTTATTATTACATTTTAATATTACTTCAGAATAAGGCACTTCAGACAATGATCTGCATTAAAAATTCTAAAGAACGTTCACATCATTTCACATAAAAAAATATGATTTAGTATAACAGAATACTGATCAATACACATTCAAGGATATAACTCCAAGATAAAAATTATAATAAGCAATAAAATGATATGTAGGTATTGACAGCATACCTCGATGGATGCATAATTGAAAAAAGGAATATATTTATATATTAATTCTTGAAGTAAATTAAGTCTTTATTGGCAAGAATGACATATGTGCAGTGTGAAATATGTTAATAATTATATATGCTTGCCAAATTTCATCCAATTGTTGTCATTTATATGTTGCCAGAATTGAAGACATGGTTTTTCTTTTTTTCCTTCTATTCCAGCCACAATGGAGAATTTGAGGATTTCAAGTATCATCCAGAGTACTTAAAACTTGAGGCCCAATTGTTCTGTGTCAGTTGGTTGGCAAGTTTCATGAAGAGACCAGTTTTCCGATTTTCTGTCTCCACACACACTTTAGGATTCTAAACCATACTACTCAAGCTTATTTTTATTTTTTTGCTGTGATAAATGCTGTAACATAACTGTTAATTTTCCTCCTCTGATTTTATTTATAGACAAAAAGTGGAAAAGAATAATGGGGTGTTACGTGTGCATAGCAATAAATAATCAAAGGAAAGGTGTAATATCTGCTAGGAGAATCGTCGAAAATACAGAAAATTCAAACAAGGCACACATCTCCTTAAAATAGCACATTTGCCATGAAATTCATTGAATAAAAGAATAGTGACCATAATGTACACCTTGTCAGGTTGTTTTATCTTTCAATTGACTGAAGCACAAGTTGATCTGAGAGTTCTGAGGTCATGAAAAGGAAATGGCCAGTATTTTCCCTATCACAATGAAAAACACAAAACTCAAGGGACATATTCAACAACAATTGGTTGTAAACAAGGTAATGAGGATGTTTTCTTGCTGCTTCTGGGAGGATCCTCCTTTATTTTAGGTGATATCAACGAAAATGTATCATTTGTGCACCTTCCAAATACTATTTCTAAAGGTTGTTTGGTTCTTGGTTGTTTCTACCTTAACAAATAATGATATTATTCTTCTATTTCCACTTTCCCATGTGTGTTTTGATGGCAGTTTCTAAAAATTGCAGGTTTTGTCCTATATGTACAGCAACACCAGAATGCTTCTGTTTCTATCAGTTTAGAAAATTGCCTTCTCAAACCCGTATAAATGAAAATGGCACTAATATTCATGTTATAGTTTTGAAAACAAGATGTTCATATGTTTTCTCTTCTGCAATTCAGTCACTTCACTTGCATATTAAGAAGTTTGTTACCATTTAAAAGAACGTTCCAACAACAGCTTTTGATTGTCAATATTCCCAAATTTTACTTTTCCTTCAGTGAAGACTCTGCTTTAAGATATTCTTGTGTGATGAACGCCGGTGTCTCATGCCTGTAATTCTAGCTAATCAGGAGGCTGAGATCTGAGGATCCTGGTACAAAGCGAGCTCGAGCAGGAAAGTACCTGAGGCTTTTATCTCCAATATACTACTCAGAAAAACGGGAATTGGTGCAGTGCCTCAAGTGGTAAAGAGATAAACTTGAACTGAAGAAGTGAGGGACAGCATACAGGCCCAGACTTCAAGCCCATGACATACAGAACAAAAAAAAAAAAAAGAAGAAGTCTTGTGTAAAATTTTGTAGCTGAGTCCTGGTGGTCACGCCTTCAATCCTAGCTACTCCTAGCTACTCAGGAGGATGTTGGGTTAAAGCCACAATGGCAGGAGAGTCTTATTTCAAATGAAATACCAGATCACAATAGAGTGTTGGACTTGAGTAAAAAGACCGTAGAGATATGGAGTGGCCCTGAGGTCAAGCTCAATGATCTATAAAAGCCTATCTGTTATGTATCAGAATATGCCAGTTGCAAAAAAAGGAAATTTCAAAAAATGACATAATTGCTAATGACTATCACACAGCACTAAACATTTTACGAATAGTTTCACACAATTTGAATATAATTGTGAATTGTTTCCTTCTTTCATTTGTTATCAAGAAAAGTCCCAAAAATATGAGCAATACATTCTAGGCCTGCCAAGTTATAAGGACTAACTGCTACTATATATCTTTATTTGACACCTATATTGAGTACTTCCCTCTGTCTTGCTCTTAGTCATCAGTAGTTTAGAGAAAACCCAGAGGATGGGGTGTTAACATTACATCAGAACTTCGCATCACTTTCCCTTCACATTATTTCGTTAATTTTTTGAGAACATTTTAAATCAAAAGGTGCTATATCATATAACTCCATGTCACATTTTTTTCTTTCTTCCTTTTTTTTGTTGGGAGGGGGGTTGAACTCTGGGCTTGGATGCTGTCCTTGCACTCTTCAGCTCAAAGCAAGTGCTTTATCACTTGAGCCACAATGCCACTTGTGGATTTTTACTGGTTTGTTGGAGATAAGTGTCCCACAGAATGTCCTGTCAGGACTGGCTTTGGACCTTGACCCTCAGATCTCAGCCTCCTTAGTAGCTAGGATTACAAGCATGAGCCACCAGCATCCAGTTCCATGTCATATTTTGAGGTATAGTATTTACATACTTTTTAAGTATAATTAATTCTACATCATTCTATATCTTTCCTTATACCTACATACTGTGACTGTGATTATTTTACAAACATTGCACACTTCTTTAGGGAAACAAACTAATTCTCTGTTTAAACACAGGGGCACCATTATGCATGACAGGCCTTTTTCAATTATATTCAAGATTTTTTTTATCATATTTTTGTGAGTTGATATATGTCTTGAGTCAATTAATTGTAGTCTCCTCATCATAGAATATAGTCTCTTCATCACACTGTGATTTGCAAGACTTCTTTTTGTCAGTTGTTGTCTCAGCATTGTCCCTCACCTTTTCAGGTCAAGGCTAGTCCTCTACTACTTCACTCAAAGTATCACTTCTTCATTTTTCTGCTTATGTGGTGCTGAGCAATTGAATCTAGGGCCTCATGCATGCATGTCAAGAACTCTATCAATGAGTTCTTGCCAGGCCAAGACAACTGCTATTTTCAGAATTGAGGTATCTATAATAATCTCTATGAATATATATGCCTGTTATTTCCAGATTACAGAATGTATGTTAGAGTCTTTTGCACAGAAAATAGATAAATGAGGTGTTGTTACCAGTGAATAGTATTCTCCAATTCATGTATTGCTTCTTACTACCAAATAAACCACAAAATCTGATATTCTCCAGAAATTTTCAAAGGATATATATACTCCAAACACAGAAATGTACCATGACAATGGAATGAGAACTTTCAAGAAAACTTTTAGACAAGAATCGACTACTGCCAGAGTTTTGACAGAATCATTCTATCACAGGTGATCACTCAGTAAAATTATTAAAGTAGTATGAACTCTCGAATTTGCAGTAGTTACTCCTAATGAAGAAGGACCTACAAAGAGAAAGAACACATGCTGAATATTTTAAGAATGTGATTTGTCACTTCATTGAACCCAGCGATATGTAAAATTATACAACGTGTTGATACGGTGAAATTCATAAATTTTAAGAAATATTCCACAGCATGTTAAAACTATTGACAAGTTACACCTACACACACACACACACACACACACACACACACACACACACACACACACACAAATACAACCCCCAAAAATGTTGTCCATGTGGTTCATACCCGGACAAGAACCTAACACAGAATCAGAAAATGTAAACAGTAATAATTGTTCTGCTCAGCACAAACAAACTTCCATTTTCGTGACCTGACCACTTATGGAAATGCATAGAAATTTATAGAAAATGATGTACTTATTGGTTTGTGTTGGCCACTGTCTGGAAGGGCAGAATTACTCAATCTCTTTATGTTCTCACATTTTCCAATTTTAATATGCCATGTGACAATTTTCTCCTTTGTTGATTCCTTGATCCTTCCACAGCCTCCACACCATCCAATATGAATAGAAAATCCTTAGAGTTATCCATAGACTCTGGGCCTAGGCCTTGAATTCAGGTCTGAGAAATGAATTCCATGCCTGAGCTTTGAATTTGGCACCTAGGACTTAAATTTTCTGCCTGGCTTTGAATTTAGTATTAGGACTTGAACTTTCAGCATGGGACTTGAACTTGGGGTCGGAACCTTGTACTCAGTGCCTGGGACTTGAATGGTCAGCCTTAGCCTTTAACTCAGGACCAGATCCTTGAACTTTTGACCTGGTCCTTGAACTCATGGGCCAAGATATGAACTCAGCCCCTGGGAATTAAGTGGGAGCATGAGCATTGAACTTGATACATGGGCCTTAAACTATCAGCCTGGGTCTTGAATTTGGGCCTCGAATTTAAAGTCAATACCCTGACATTTAATTTGGGGCCTGGGCCTTGAAATTGGGACCTCAAATTTGAATTTGAGCTTGGGAGTTGAATTAAAGCTTGAGGCTGGTACTCACAAGTTGGGCCTTGAATTCACAACCTGGGACTTGAACTGGGGTCCTAGACCTTGTACTCTGTGTTAGGCCTTGAATTCAGAGGATTCAATTTTGAAATGGGGCCAGGGATGTTAACACAGCCTGGGACATGAAGTTTGCCTGGAAGTTGTTCTTCGAATTTGGGAATTGAACTCAAACTTGGGACTGGAACTGACATGCTGAGTCTTGAACTCACAAACTGGGATTTGGACTAGTCCCAGAATCTTGACCTTAGTGTCCAGGCCTTGAACTTACAGTGTGTAAGTTGAACAAGGAGCCGGGGATATTAAAAAGCTTGGGACATGCACATGGCCGGGGGTTTGAACTCGGGATCTGGGAATTAACCTCAGTGTTCACGTTTAAATGCAAAGCCTCTAACTGGAACTCACAGCCTAAGGCTTGAACTCATGGAGTGATATGTGAAATGTTGCCCTCGATCTTGAAATCTGAGCATGGTGTTTGAATTCACAGACTGGGATTTGAATTCACAACCCAGGTCCTGAACAGAGTGCCTTGAACATGAAGTTGGAGCCTGGGCAAAGAACTCATAAAAGGGTCTAAAACTTTGGGCCAGGGTCTTGAACTCACAAACTGGGCCTTGCATTCTCATCCTGGGCCTTGAACTCACAGCCTGTGACTTAAATGACTGGCTTGGGTCTTCAACTCACAGCCTGGCCTTAATCTTATTTCTGGTTCTTGATCTGGGTCCCTGGACTTTGAACTCGACAAGAAGTGGGTACTGAGATTTCATTTTGGGGTTTCGGCTTTGAACTCATAGTCTGGGCCTTAATCTCATGGTCTAAGCCTTGAACTGAAAGCCTGGGATTTGATATCTGGGCCTGGGCTTTGAATTCAATACCTTGCCCTTCAATTTGTAACAGGGGTGATGAACTGTGTTTCTCAGCCTTGAATTGGGACCTGGAGCTTGAACTCATACTCTGGGCCTGAAGCACTAGGCATGGGTCTTGAACTCTCAGAATAGTCCTTGAACTCACAGCTTGGGCCTTCATCCCAAAATGTTGAACTACAGGAGGTAGGGGGGACCTGGGACTCCAACATAGGGACTAGGAGTTAAACTCACAGCACGGGCTTTAAACTTGCACACCGGCTTTCAAGTCCATGCCTGGGAATTTCATTGCAGCTTTAGCCTTGATCTTGGGGCCTGGGCCTTGAACTTTCATCTTCTCACTGGAATTGGGTCATAGGTCTTGAACTCAGGGCCTGGGACTTGAATTTGCAGCTTCTATGTTGAAGTCCTGGCCTGGGCTTTGAACTGTCAGACTGAGACTTGAATTTGGGGCCTCAAACTTTACCTCTCAGCATAGGGCTTCAATTCAGGGCTTGGGCCTTGAAATCAGTGCCTAGGAGTTGAACTGTTGGTCTGGGCATTGAATTATCACCCTGAGACTTTAATTCCAGGCTTAGGACTGGAACTCCTGTCTTTGGCATTAAACTCAGGACCTGAGCCCGGAACTCATGACCTGGGATTCAAACAGTGGGCCATGGACGTTCAACTCAAGGGCTGGCCCTTGAAATTAGGACTTGCGACATGAATTCTTAGCCTGGAATTTTACTCATGATCTGCTACTTGAAATCTTGGCCTGGGATTTGAACTGCTGGGATTTGAACTCATTGCCTGAGACCTTAATTCATGACTTAAGCCTTGAACTCAGTACCTAGGCTACTTAACCTGTGTTCCTGGGACCTGAATTCATAATCTCATTTGAACATGTTGGACTAGGGTATTCAATTCCTGGACTGTGCCTAAAACACACAACCTGGGCTTTGAATTCATGAACTGCTACTTGAACTGGGGCCCTGGATCTTGAACTCAGTGGGAAAGGGTTCACTGAGACTTCAAATTGGGGATGGGGCTTTTAGCTGATAAGCTGGACCTTAAACTCATGGGCCCTGGTATCAACTTCTGGGCCTGGAACTCAATGTTTGGGATTTAAATTCAGGGTCTGGGTATTGAACTTGTGTCCTGAGCCTTTAACTTGGGGCTTGGACCTTGAATTCAAAGCCTAGAACTTAAATTCAGAAACTGAGCAATTAACTCTTAACCTGGCATATTTACTTGGGCCCTGGACCTAGAATGCAGGGCCTATGATTTAATCGGAGGGCTTTGAATTTGATCTCAAAACCCCGGCCTCGAACTGCTGTTTAGTCCTTGAACTGTTTTCCTGGAACTTGAAATAATAGCTGGGCCTGAAACTCTGGGCCTTAAGTCACTGCCTAGGCCTTGAACTCATAGCATGGGGCATGAACTCATGGGCTGGTAGTTTAACTGGGGCCCAGGACCTTGTAATAAAAGACTAAGGGTTGAAATCATAGTCTGGGCCTTGATCTCAGGGCCTGCAACTTGATGTGTAGATCTGGCATTTTAACTCTGCAGTCCTTGGGTTCTTAGCTTGGGCAGGCCTGCTCAGGCATAAACGTCCTCTATACTGAGGGCTGCTGGCACTGTGCTTGCTTATCCTGGGATCCTTTGTTCTATCAGTGCTGTTTATCCTGCTACTACACTTGAGCATCGGTATTGTGGGCTCTAAGTACAATGTATGTGTACCCTGAAATGCTTGTGTCTGTCAGTACGAGTGAATCTGCTGACATGTAAGATACTCTGGATGCACGTTCATGCCGTTTAATCATGTGCTCTTTTGCTATGACACACTATTGTCTGTCAAAATCAAAAGAAAAGACATAGGATAAGTGAATAACAAACTTTCTTTTCTCCAAACCCATAAAATTTCCTCACTATATTGTAAGTTTTACACATGAGGCTCTCATAACAAATCAATAAAATCAAGGATTTTGCTCAGCTTCATTTAGGGAATGAAGCCCCTAAAAATGAAATACTATAGAGCAATATCCTTGAGGAAAACCATGGTTGCTTGTAGACCTCCAGTAGGCATGAAAGTTGGGGACAAACTAGCAAAAAATGCTATCAACACAGTGTGTATAACAGAGAAAAGCTTGATACAGGTCATTTAGAAGCCTGTAGGAAGCTAATATCTGAGGATCAGGTTTCATGGCAGCACACCAGGAGCGTCTAGAAGGTTCTCATCACTCATTCATCACCTCAGAATTCGAAGTGGAATTGTTGTTCAATTGGTAGATGATTCGCCTTGAGGGGAATAGGTCTGGGCTTGCACCCATGCCCAGAGTTCAGGCCTAATGACCACCACCACCAACAAACAGAGAAACAAATGTAAAGCAATATTAATCAATAATGTCCCAAACTTACGGTATTACCAAAATGTGAATTATTTTCACCGAAAAAAAAGACCATTTCATTTTTATTTACTCTCTATTTGGACCATCTTGCATTTTCTCTTTGAAATTCAGAAAATAATGTTTGATGGGGAGGTGGTATTTCCGTAAGTACCTCTGTTGCTAGAACTGAATATGATTCCATGGTAATATGAGTCCTGTTTCCTTATGCTTTATATATCTAAGAGAATCATATTTTTTTTTCTGGCTTCTCAAAAGTGGATGGTACTAGAGAACTTGAGAATTAATGAGAAAATCTGTGGCAATATAGGAGTCCATATTCCTGGCTGATTTGTCTCAAAGATTTAATCAACAATACTCTATCATTATATATATGTGAGCAGACTTGTATGTGTAATCAGGTATTTTTGTTGCCTTGTCCATTTGTAGATGCAAATCTTTGTGTGCATTTGTGTGCGTGTGTGTATGTGTGTGTCTGTGTACAACTTGGAAGGTCACAATTATTCCCTACTCTATTTCAGCACCCATAAAATGAAGCAGGGTAAATTACTATTATTTTGGGAAATTAAAATGAGGAGATGTTGCCTGCCTACAATTCTTGATTTTCTTCAATCATGATAAACATTAATCATAGTTTTTCCAGGATATTTTTCTTATATTTCTTCCTTGGTAATGAAGATTGAAACCATGATTTCACCATTGGTTTCAACCTCTTAACCTGGCTTTGATCACAGCCAAGTATTCCAAATATTGGTTTATCTCTGGCATAGAATTCTCTGTCAAACATATTTGAGAAAATAATCTTAACAAAGAAATGCTAATGACAATCTTTTCAATATTCATAGCAAAGCCCAATATTTCCATGTTCATATAGGCAGGTGACATGCATATATTCTTTAGATATTAATTAGTTTTCTGGCCTGATGTACATATTTACCTGGTAACACTTCACAATGTGATTGTCACTTCACAATGAAATTTGTTGTCTATAAAAAATAATGAAAAAAGTTTATTGTTTTAACAATAGCACATTGCTTTTAATAGTATGTGAAGGTATTGGAAGCGTCCTGAGTTCAAGCCAAATTACCTTTACATAAGCCTATCTGGTATGTATCAGAAAATGCCAGTTGCAAAAAGAGAATTTGGGGGAAAAAGTCATTATGGCTAGTGGCTATTACACAACAGTAAGCCTTTCACAATTTCAGACAATTTCAAATATGCTTGAGAATTGTTTTCTTCTTTCAGCTGTTATCAAAAAAAGGTCTACAAAATATGGGCAATACATTCTAGGCATGGAAAATTGTAAGAACTAACAGCCACATTATACATCTTTTTGCTTGATTTAATATAAAATAAACACCTATATTGAGGCCTTCCGTCTGTCTTGTTCTTACTTAGTAGTAGTTTGACAAAACCACAGGAAGTTTAGGATTATATGAGAACATATCACTTTCCTTTCACAATCCTAAATTTCTCAGAATAGTTTTACACGTACAAGTATATCATATTCCTCGATGTCATAGTCTAAGGCACAGGTTTTACATACTTTTATACATGTTACACAGCATAAAATATTTCCTAACTAAAGACACATTTATTAAAATATATATGTATTTATTCTAATTAAAGATAATTCTAATTAAAGTAATTCATTCCTTGCTTCATAAATTTCATTAATAAGAAAATACTCTGCACTCCAGTCACCTTGTTTCAGGAGCTGAAATGTTACAATCCAGGTATTTTCGCGGAGGTCTGGGAATATTTTTAGGAAAGAGAAAAATTCTCTACAACAAACAAACCTTCGAAACAAGAGTGATATAAAGCACTTTTCCCTAGGTATAAACACTATGATCCTGGTTCACATGAGTTAGAGGTGAAGAAAACACCAGTAGCACCCTTCTGTTGAAGTATAGCAGAATTCCAGTGAATTTTATGATGAAAATCATAGTACTCAGTAGTGGAACCTTCACTTCTGTCTTTGGTGCAGAAAGCAGCATTTCAGTTGACATATGCTGATTTGCTGATGAAAGACCTGAGATCATGAAAAGGAAAAGGATTATATCAGAACAACAGTAATTAGCACTCCACATAGAGAAGACAGTGTATGTGACCAGTGCAAATAACATGTCTATTTGATGGAAGGGCTTCCTGCTATATTTGCTGTGTCTATTTATCTTTCACGCACACCATTTTCTGGCAATCATGTGGGACATAAACTGAAAAACAAAAAATAGGACACAAGTCAGAGTAATGAAGGAAAAATCAGTTAGGGTTGAAACTGACTAAGGATTCACAATCACCTAATTTGTGAAAAGCTACTTAATTGTCAAGAACAAAATAGTCATTTGCAATTCTGACAAAGGAAATATATTTCAAGTATAAACATGATATGAGAGACAACTCCCCATATAATTTTATGTTAACTAAATATTGGAAAAGGAATGCCATTTTACATTACCTATATATTTTTTTTAATTGAGTTATTTATCCATTCACTTGATATCTTGTCTGGGAATGGGTAATGATTAACTGTATGTCCTCCAATAGGATCAACTTTTCATGCAGTCAATAGGAATTATATTCACATATTCTCTTTTTTGGTGTACACGTTATGTGCATCTGACCTAACAGGAACAAAAATATGTGAGTGGATACAAAATCACCAGCTACTTTTATTTTCATATAATGGTAAATTTAATCAGGGAAATTTATTCAAACTTGTAAGAATTGTTTAATTTGAGGCAGCACGCCATTTGCTGAATCTGAAATAAAATATCTCTGAATTTCCTAGAAAGAAAATCCCCAAAGGCTGTTTGCTTGGGGATCATATATATACTTCATAAAATTTTCCAAAGATAAACATAGGCAACACCATTTAATGTGACTCCATGATAATTCAAATATTTTACCTGGCAGCTTAAAGTATAAGTTTTTAGGGTGGAAGAAAACAATAGTCAAGATAGTTGTGTTCAGAGAACATGAGAAAATATAAAGACCAAATTAAAGTTTTCTTTTTTTATCAAAAATTTTTAAATCATTGATTTGCTTCTTTGTGATGAACTGTGTTAATGTGTATATATTCAATCTTTCTTTTTTGGGGGGGTGTGGCGTCCAGACGTGGGGCTTGAACTCTGGCCCTGTACCCTGTCCCTCAGCTCTTCAGCTCAAGGCTAGTGCTCGACCATTTGAGCCACAGTGACAACTCCGGCTTTTTTCTTTTTTGCTTATGTGGTGCTGAGGAATCGAACCCAGAGCCTCAGGCATGCAAGGCAAGCGCTCTACCAGTGAGCCAACTTCTCAGCCCACTATATTCAAACCTTTCTATGTGTCAGTTTCTCCATGTAATTCTCTCATGCATATTTCTGAAGCATTTGGTTGAACATGGTGCAATCTTGCTTTAACTTATGCCTCTTTGTTTGTAAAAAGAACATTTTTGTTACGTTAATTTGGGAAGCATGAATTTTCCCGTTATTTTAATGTGATCAACCCAAACGTACATATATGCAATTTGGCACCTTGCCATAAAGTTTAAAGTAAATCATTATTTGCATGACTTCTGCCTATACTCCTCACTTCTTATCATGCAATTCGAATAACTATTAATTTCTCTAACACACAGAGAGCTTGCACATATTGATATTCCCTTTCACCAGAGTTCTGATGATACAGGTAAGTTAAAAAAAATTTTTAACAAGAGGCAGTCTTTAGAAACTCCTAATGTTTCACTGTCCAATTGCAATACTCACATCGACAGATATTAATATATTTATGAAAATAAAACTAATTCTACAAAGTTCTATATCTCTCCCTTTTATCACTATGTATGTGACATTAAAACTTTAAAACTTTGCATGTTTCACATGTATAAAGATTAAACATGTGGCATCGTTATGCATGACACATCTGTTGTTATTATATTAAAGATATGGGATCATATCACTTCAATTCAAAATTTTTGAATATAGATATAATTCTTGATGTATTCATCTTCGTATTCTCATCGGAGGACACAGATCACTTCACACTGTGATGTGCAAGAGTTTAGGAAACGAGCAAATGAGTACAGTAGTCACATAAAATCATGAATAAAGTACTTCCAAAGCTAGTAAAGTTGTATTTGATTTCTTTATCACAACCTTGATTTTTGAGTCTGTAATTTGTGATAGTACACTCGGTTTTATCAATGTGATGTATTTCCAAATGGTTTATAAAACTCTGTGGAGGCTTGTGTGTTCACCATGATGCTAGTGTGAAAAGTTAGACCTAAAACATTGAACTTATGCAATGACTGGTGTGAAAATAATATTGTATGACAAATAAAACGGGGGATCCTGTGTAACAGCAATACTCACAAGACATTGTGTTGATAGGATCTGTACAACATTAGGGGTCATGGGAAAGAGGGAGAAAAATGAGAAAGGGGGTAACAATTTTAAGAAGGATTGGACTCATTACTTGTGTAACTATACGCCAACTTAGGTCACTATGACAATAAAATTTAAATAAGAAAGAAAAAATCGATGTAAATAATAGAATTGATGGAAACACTAGTGTTACATATCACCTCTTCACACTTTGATACAGATGATTATAACAATATATATATATATATCAGTTCTTTGAATTCTAATTTTGCAATTAGCTTCTTTTTGCATATACCAAATTAACAGAGGAAAAAAATATTTTAGGCTAATTAAACAACTGTTATTTTTAGAATTGTTGTATCTATAACAATCTCTATGAATATCCTTATCAGTTATTTCCTGATTACAGAAGTTATGGTAAGGACTTTTACACATATAAAAATATGGTTTTGTTAACATGAATAGTATTCTTCCATTTACATATTATTCTTTAGTACCAAATTACCTATTAAAAAATTTGAAGTTGTACAGAAATTTCATATGCATGCGTATTCTCCACTCTCAATTCACACTGATAATGGACCGAGAACTTTCAACGCAAGTTTTAAACGTGAATAAATTGCCAGGGTTTTGACAGAATTATTCTATCACAGGTGATCACTGAGTAAATGGTGAAAGTTGTATGATCCCTTTAGATTGCAGTAATTACTCGTAGCAAAATACGAGCTACAAATAGAACACATGTCAAATATTTTAATAAGGTGATTTGTGAAAACCTCTATTGAACCTAGCAATATATATATATATGTATATATATATATATATATATATATATATATATATATATATATTTACACTATGTGGTGAAATTCATAAATTTTAGAAAACATTTTACAGCCCAATACAACTGTGAGCAAGTTCAACTTTCACCCACACACACCGACAAAAAAGAATGGTATATAAAAAATAGTTTCTGAGAAGTTCTTTAGCCAAGTATGAATCACAATTTTAACACTATATCTCAGTTACTTTCTTTCATTTTATTGTCACTTGAATGAATTACTGCTTGGATTAAAGATGATAAACTATACCAATTTTGGATGAACATTCCACTCTAATAAAAGTGTATTGTTGTTGGTAGTATTATTATTGTTTTTATTTGTTTTCTCTCTGTCTTAGGCCACTTTTATTTCCAAACAACAATGTAATCTTCTCAATTCATAACATTTGTTTTGTATTTCAAATCAGAATGTATTTGACAAGAAGTTTTCAAGGGACTAAATCATTCTGAATATTAATACAGGTGAAGTTATCATTATATTTGACTTAATTGCTTTTCACTTTTCTTCATAAATCAAATTCCACCCTTGAGAATATAAAAAAAAAAATCACCGTTCTGTAACACAGTTTGGTCAACTTAGTGTTTAGTAAGTAATACAGTATAATGTCAAACAGTATATTTATATTAAAGTTACTTAATGCTCATGTTTTTAGTATCCTTCAGGAAATGCTAATTTCCTTGGGGAACTTAAAAAGAACAAAAATCTCACAATGCAATGATAGTCACATGTGATAAAGCTACTTCAACCTCATACAGATAATAGGGCATTTGAAAACCCTAATCAATTTGTTTTTTGTTTTCTGTTGTTATTTTTGGCCTTGTATTTTTAAAATCATTTTCTTCAAAAGATGCTTTATAGAAAAACTACATTCATGTCAGTAATGAGTACATTTTTTGTCAAGCACTAATATCCCTTCTTTCTTTTTTTCTTCTATCTTTTACTTCATCCACCTTCACAACTCTTCCTCCACCCCAAAGCTGCAAAGTTTATTTTCCATATAGTGTCTTGTGAATATCTTTATTCCAATGCGTCAGGGATTACAATTACATGGGAAAGGTAATGACTACATTTCTTATCAAACATAGTTGCATTCTCCTTTGTTTCCTCTTCCCATCTCCCCTGCTAATGCCACCAGACACCCCCCAACACACCACCCCACCCCCGACCAAAGAAGAAAATAAAGTTCAATTTTGCACAACGGCTTGTACCTCTCATTTTGATGCAAAAGGTCCAGATGTATCCCTATATAAACGATTTGTTTTTTCCCTTCCTCTCTATAAATTATACCAAAATCAAATACAGTGAGAAGAAGGGTTATAAGGAGGGGAGCGACATACAAAGCAGCAAAGAAATCATCTTATAAATATGTTAGAAACAATTACATGAAAGAAAAACAATGTTTGAATGCTTATTTTGGGGTTCATTTCACCTAACATCAACTTATCTGAACTTTTCTGCTTGTCTCAAACATATACTATGGAAACCAAGGGACCTATGTTTCTTTGGGCCTCACTTACTTCACTTAACATACTTTTTTCCAAGTCTTTACATTTTCTAAAAAATGGGGAAATGTCATTCTTTCTGATGGAGGCAAAGAAATCCATTCTGTTTATACACCACATTTTCTTGACCCATTCATCCACTGAGGGGCATCTGAGATGATTCCATATCTTAGCTATGATATATAATGCTGAGATAAACATAGTTGTGCTGGTAGCTTTAGTAGAGTCTTGTTAGTGATCATTTGGGTAATTGTCCAAAAGTGGGATTGCTGGGTCATACGGAAGCTCTATGTGGAGTCTTTTAGGAACCTCCAATCTCCCTTCCAATGTGGTTGAACAAGTTTACACTCCCACCAACAATGCAGTAATGTTTCCTACTCTCCACATCCTCTCCAGCATCTGTTGTTATCAGAGTTGTTGATTATAGCCATTCTAACTGGGGTGAGGTGGTATCTCAATGTTGTTTTGATTTGCATTTCTTTTATGGGTAGGGAGGTTGAGCATTTCTTCATGTGTCTATTGGCCCTTCTTCTTTCCTCTTCATAGAATTTTCTCTTTAAGTCTTTACCCCACTTATTTATTGGACAGTTGTTTCCTTGAAGATTTGTTGTTGGGGGATTTAATTTTTTTTAGTTCCAGACATATTTTACAAATGAGACTCTTGTCCAATGTATGGTCAGTGAAGATCTTCTCTCAGTCCGTGGGCTTTCTATTAATCTTGTAAGCTGTGTCCTTTGCCATGCAGAAGCTCTGCAATTTCATGCATTTCCTTTTGGCTAACCTTTGTTTGATTTGCTGTTTCTGATTCACTATTAACAAATTTTCAGCCTTTGGCGAGGAGACCTAGGGTTTCTCCTATTCCATTCTATAATGCTTTCAGAGTGTCTGTTTGACTCCGAGGTCTTTGATCCATTTGGATTTGATTCTAGTGCAGGGGGATATATAATGATCTAGCTTTAGTTTTCTCTAATAGTTAACCAATTTTGCCAGCACCATTTACTGAAGAGGCTGTCTTTCCGCTATTCTGTTTTTTTTAGCCGCCTTATAGAAGATGAGATGGCTATAGGTCTGTAGGTTCATTTCTGTGTTTTCAAGTGTATTTCATTGGTCCTAAGGTCTGTTCTTGTGCCAGTAATAAGCCATTTTGATGACTATGGCTTTGAAGTAGAGTTTGAAATTTGGTATTGATATTCTTCCAGCATAGTTCTTTATGTTGAGGATCATTTTTGTTATTCAGGGTCTATTATTGTTCCATTTTATTTTGGATTGCCTCTTCTATTTCCTTGAAGAATGAGGTTGTAATATTGATAAGTATAGCACTGTATTTGTAGATAGTCTCGAGAAGTATTGCCATTTTCACGATGGTGATCCTTCCAATGCAGGTGCATGGGATTTTTTTGCCACCTTCTAAATTGTATTGATTTCCTTTTTCAGGTTTTTATAGTTTTTATCGTGGAGGTCCTTCATTTCTTTGGTTAAGTTGATTCCTAGGTTTGTTATTATTTGTTGAACCATTACGAATAGAGTTTCCAGATTTCAGCCATGCTTTTCTCATTGTTGGCAGATAGAAAAGCCATTGATTTTTGAGGGTTAATGTTATACGTTGCCATTTAGCAAAGTTTTAAATCAGCTTGAGTAATATGGGAGTGGAGTCCCTCTGATTGTTTAAATATAAAATCATGTCATCTGCAAAGAGGGAGAGTTTTAGTTCATCTTTCCCTATTTGGAACCCTTTTATGTTCACATATTTTCTTATTGCTCTAGATAGGCATTCTAATACTAGACTGAACAGAAGTGGAAAGAGAGGACATCCTTGTCTTATTCCTGAGTTAAGAAGAAACGGCTTTAGTTGTTCACCTCAGAGTATAATACTTGCAGCAGTTTTGTCATATACAGCTTTTATTTTATTGAGGAATGTTCCCTGGATTCCTCATTTTTCCAGAACCTTCATCATAAAAGGGTGTTGAATCTTGTCAAATGTTTTTTTTTCTGAGTCTATTGAGATAACCATGTGATTCTTATCCTTGCTCTTGTTGATATGATGAATTATATTATTTGATTTGCGTATATTGAACCAGTTTTGTATCCCTGAAATGAATCTGTTTGATCGTGGTGTATGACTTTTTGGATGAGGTGTTGAAGTCGATTGGCCAAAATTTTGTTGAGAAGTTTGCATCAATGTTCATCAAAGAAATGGGTCTATAGTTCTCTTTCTTTGATGATTCCATTCCTGATTATGGGATGATGGTTTTGATCGCTTCATAGAATGTGTTCGGTTGTGAACGTTCTCTTTCAATTTCATTGAAGAGTTGGAGGAGTATTGGTGTGAGCTCTGCTCTGAAGGCCTTGTACAATTCCACTGTATAACCCTCTGGTCCTGGATTTTCTTAGCTGTGAGGTCTCTTATTGTTGTTTCTATTTGAATATTCGACATGGGACTGTTAAGATGGTTTAATTCATCTTGGTTTAGTTTTGGCATGTCAATATTTACTAGGAAAAGGTCCATTTCTGCCAAATTCTCAAACTTATTAGCATGAAGTTTTGAGAAGTATTCCCTTATAATGTTCTGAATCTTGGTTGTTTCTGTGGTGATGTTTCCATTCTCATCTCTGAGTTTATTACTTTGGGTGTGTTCTCTTCTTTTTCTGATAAGATTTGCTAAGGGTCTGCAATTGTATAAATTTTTCCAAAGAACCAACTCTTTGTTTTGTTGATTATATATATATATATATATATATATATATATATATATATATATATATGTATCAAACTTTGAGAAGCTTCTTCCATTAATGATATTCTTGTATTGACCTTTGGTTTGCCTCCTTGCTCTCTCTATCACGCTCACACTGAGTCCTTTATGGGTTTTCAATCTTTTCATTCACCATGTCTACCATTAGTGTTTGTTGAGCTTTTTGGTAACTCTCCTCTGGGTTATTCATTATCTTTTCTGTCCCATGATTATCATGAGTTGCAGTTGAGATACCCTTACTTTCCATTTTTCTTGTGTTTTTCCACCTTGTTCTGTCCATTGGGAATGAATCTAACACCAGTTTTTGCTAGCAAACTATTTTAAGGCAAGTTTCAACCAAAGTCCTATGGTTACACAGTTAAAGGGCTGCAGAAGATATCTAGTTCAACAGATACCAATCTATTCAACATCAGAAAACTATGTATTAATGGGCTAAGAACAACAAAGAAGAATTTAGCAAACCAGAAATTATCAGTTTAGGGAGAAATCAGAAAAATAGGGTTAGAGTGTGTGGAAAGGTAAATGGAGAGTGAAATTAATAAAGTCCTAATTTCAAAGAGGGAAATGGATTGGACAGAATGATAGAGAGAGAAGAAAAGAGACAAGAAAAAAATGGAAAAACAAAAATTTAAATTTAAAAATTGAAACAAAAATTATCTAATTTTAAAGATGAAATTGTGAGAAGAGCAGGGATTGGATGAGAGTAGGGAAGGGATAGAAAGGAGACATTAAAAACTAAAAACAAATAAAATTATTAAAAATGGTATTGTGGTCGGTTCTTGTGCCAGAACCAAGCTGTTTTGAATACTATGGCTTTACAGTAGAGTTTGAAATTTGGTATAGATATTCCTCCATGACTGTTCTTTCTGATAAGTACCGTTTTTTGCTGTTTGGGGCCTTTTATTGTTCCATATAAATCCTGAAATGAACATAAATACTTATAGCCATCTAATCTTCAATAAGGAAGTTAAAAAATAGAATGAAAAAAAGACAGCCTCTTCAGTAAATGGTGCTGACAAAATAAAGTTAGATACTTATGCATCACCCTGCATCAGAATCAACTCCAAATGGATTGAAGACCTCAGAGTCAAAGCAGACACTCTGAAAACATTACAGAATGGAATAAGAGAAACCCTAGGTCTCCTTGGCACAGGCCAAAATTTTCTTAATAGAGACCTAGAAATGAAAACAAATCAAAGAAACTTGGACAAATGCGATTGCATGAAATTGCAGAGCTTCTACTTGGTAAAAGAGAGAGCTAGCAAGATCAATAGAAAGCCCATGGATTTGGAGAAGGTCTTCAGTAGCCATAAAACAAACAAGGGTCTCATATCTAAAATATACCTGCAACCCATAAAATTAAAAACCCTCAGCAGCAAATCTTCAAAGAAACAACTGCCCAATAAGTAAGTGGTCTAAAGACTTAAAGAGAAACTTCTCGGAAGAGGAAAGAAGGATGGCCAATAAACACAGGAAGAAATGCTCAAACTCCCTACACATAAAAGAAATGCAAATCAAAACAACCAGTTAGAATGGCTAAAATCAAGAACTCTAAGAACAATAGCGGCTGGAGGGGATGTGGAGAGAAGGGAAGTTTACTGCATTGTTGGTGGGATTGTAAACTTGTTCAACCACTTTGGAAAGCAGTATGGAGTTTCCTCAAAAGACACAGAGAGCTCCCCTATGATGCAGCAATCCCAATTTTGGATATTTACCCAAATGTTCACAAACAAGACCACACTAAATCTACCAGCACAACTATGTGTATTGCAGCTTATTTACCAGAGTTAAGATATTGAACCAACCCAGATGCTCCTCAGTAGATGATTGGATCAAGAAAATGTGCTATATATACACAATGGAATGCTAATGACTTCTATGACTGTGCTCCATTCGTTAGGAAAGGGAAAGATTTGGAAAAAAATTACCTTTATGTCTTCATTTATTTTATTATTATGTATTCATTTATTTTGGGAAAACCAAGTAAATATTTCACATGTACCTAAATTAAGGGGGACATATTATATTGGTCTCTTTTTAACCTGGAAGCTATAGATTATGTTTGTTTGTTTTTTTATACTCTAATTAGGGACAATGATCTGCTGTCAGTTATTTTCTTCTCCTCCCCTTCTTTTGCCATTTCGTGTTCATGATTTTTATTTAAAGACACATAGTTGAGCTTTCATTTCTAAATTCTTCAATATTATATGAACTTTATCCTTCAGGCAGCCTCCTAAAACTTTCTCAAGTGAATATTTTATCACTTCAATTTTTATCCTATTTTATATTGGATAGCTTCTTGTGTAATTCAGTGCAACATAAACATTAGAATTGTTCAGATATCTCAATGCTTCTACCACCACATAATCCTATCTTACTTAGAAATCATGTTTTTAGAATGTCTGTGAAATTGGCATCTGTCATTTTTGAATGTTCCTAAGTGATACTTTCATGTAACCATCTTTAAAACTCATCTGCCTCTCAATGGATGAATCGAGAAAATGTGCTATACATATCCACAGTGGAATTCTATGCTTCCATCAGAAAGAATGATATCACACCATTCATAAGGAAATGGAAAGACATGGAAAAATCCCATTGAATAAAACAAGCAAGACACAAAGAAACAGATTGCATGGTTTTCCTCATTTGTATTAATTAGGAAATGTTTAAGAGAGTCTAGCAGATGAGCAGAATGGCTTCATACCTATGTATATATGATGCGATAAGATGATGCTGAGCAAAATGAACTCCAAGATAGGTTAACGGATGTTTTCTTTTGCAGTTGTTTTTGGTGTAATATGTGATTACTTGTGTGTGTGTGTGTGTGTGTGTGTGTGTGTGTGTGTGTTCCCCCTTTGCTTTATCCTCTGCTGTATTTGATTTTGGTACAATGTGTATGGTATATACATTCATCTTAATTAGAGAAGGGAAGAACAACAACAAAATCGTGAATAAATGAAAAAGGGGAAAGCAATGCAATAACAATATTCAGAAGACAATATGTTTGAAATTTACTGTAGAAATTCTGAGGGGTCTAAGGGTGAAGGAAAAGTGTGAAAAATGAGGATGGGGTAACAAATTTAAAAAGTTATGTATTCACAAACTTTCTTACTGTAACCCCTGTGTACATCACCTTGACAATAAAATTAAAGTTAAAAAATTAGGTACATAAAATATAACTTCACTCTATTGGTTTAGTAAATATTATTCTAAGTGTATTACCTATTAAAAATTAATACTATTTGCCATCTAATTTGAATTAATCACCCCTTCTTTATCAGAGGCTCATCAACTTGAATTGTATCAAACTATACCATATTTTCACAATATTTTCAGATTTGACATTATTTTGAAAAATAAAGATTATTTTAGTATTGTCTCATTGTAAACCAGAAAACAGTTTAATTCTTTAGAAATTCATCTTTAAAAAGTAGGTAAGTTGTTAAGAGGACAGAATATAGGAATTCTTCAAAATTCCTTTAACTACTAACTACTTAATTTCAAATTCTCCACATTTCATACTAGAAAGATACAAAACATCACCTGTTTGTATGTATGTTTCCATCTTCTTCAGAAGATGCTGTTTCCCATCAGGTATTACATATTGAGAATTCGATGGAAAAATTGCCACATTCTGGTAGAGGATAAAGCTCTGAAACATCTGTAATAATTCCTAAAGAGTAAGCTCTTGTTCATGAGAATAAGCTATTATTTATCTTTTTTTAATTGTGAAAATACCATACATAGGAGTTACAATTACATGGGAAAAATAATGAGTACACTTCTTATCCAGCATTGTTGCCTGCTCCTTTGTTTCTCCTTCCCATCCCTTCCCATTACCCCTCTCCCCCCGTCACCTTATTCGATCATCCCCCCCATCAAAGTTGTAAAGTTCGTTTTTGGAAATAACTACTTGTTATATCATTTTTCCCCTGTGGTATTCTTGAAATGAGAACAATTGCAAAATATTATTTATATTTATAGTTTTAAATATCTTAGATATTCCCGGGACTAAGGGCTGAAGATTATGGTTCAAGCACACCCAGGAAGGAAGTTTTCTGAGACTCTTCTATCTCCAGTAACTACTCAAAAAAAGCTAGACCAAAGTGGCACTGCCATTCCAGTGGTAGATCATTAGAATTGAGCACAAAAAGACTCAAGGACTGTGTGTAGGCCGAGCTCACGCCTTGGGACCAAACAAAACACAAAAACAAAAATATAAACAAACCCCATTCCTAGCATTTTTCTCATAGTATATAGAGTCACGTAATTAAGGAATTTTCTTCCTGTGTTACATATTGGTAGAAGAACCACGATTTCACACAAATACTCCCTTCATACCATGTTATAACAAACCCTGAAATATTACTCTTTTTCTAAATTTATAAATTAATATCCATGTGTTGGAAACTCTGTCTAGATTCTTCACATTATAAATTCTTACATGAACTATTTAAATTATCTATTAACTAAGTTCTAATTTCTCCTCTCTTGAAAGAATATTCTAGGCAAACAGCATGCCAGAATCATTTTTGAATTTGTAAATTAAATCTACTACTTAAAAAGAATTTTGTAATGTCCTATATAATACCCAATTATAAACAAAACCAACATATTTATTTAAATCTATATTCTAATTTAGGAAGGGCTACAGCTTCTGCAATCCATCATTTATTTAAATACAACAGAAGGTTGTTGTTTAGGTTTCTCAAATTTGGTTGGTAACCACGAGCGACATTACATCTACAAATATTCGCTAATGAAGAGATAACCCCTGCTCTCACTATATTTTATGTCGTTATAATTTGTGGAGGGGAAGGGGAAAATCAAGTCGTTTAAGGATACAGGTGGACCCGTTGCAACAATCAGAAGTACAAGGTTTCATGTCGAAAACGAACTTTACAACTTTGGTGGGGGGAGGAGGATTGGATAGGGGGCAGTGGGAGGCTGGGAAGGAATGTGAAGGGTAAACAAAGGAGAAGGCTGCAATGCTTGATAAGAAATGTACTCATTATCTTGCCCATGTAATTGTAATCCCTCTGTACAGTATGTTCACAATGAAAATAAAAAAAAAAACACAAATGAGGATTACATATGAGTTGTATTTCATTAGGAACCTTGACTTCCCAAAACATAATGACAAAATTAACCCAAACTTCCAACTCTGTATCCCTTTCTTTTGGTTTGGTTTATTTTATTGAGACAAAATTATACTACCTTTTCCAGGGAAGGTATCACTATGTAATTCCAATCCCTAATCTCCTGTCTCAGACTGACTGCTAGAATTCCAGGCTTGTGTTACATTGCCCTGCCATAGATTGTTTTTGTTATTTAATCTAGATACACAGTAGCAATTCTGAACTTCTCCTATGAGCTTATCCACTAGAATGACTGTTCAGGCTGTATGTATTATTTTCAAAGATGTTCTAACATTGGACACAGCATATGAATATGCTGTGGTCTCTGATTGATTCCTCTATGGTTCTGATACTTTAATAACCATTACTCGATTTTCTGACTATCTCTGCTCCCTACCTATGCAATATTCTCAAACATTTGGAGGACAGTTCACATGAGAAATTTCTAGTATTAAAAATTATCAATTGATTCCAGTCTTACTCAGGACATATTTTCTACTGTTTTCTAACATTTCTACACATTCTGAGTTGTATCATTTGTGTATGTGTGTTTGCACATATAAGGTCCCTCTGTGTGTGTGTGTGTCGGTTTATATTACGTAAGCAAAATCCTCAAGCTCTCATTAAGCAATCTTGCTCATGAATAGTATTCCATCACTTGAGCCATTTTTCCAAAGCAGCTTTGCACTGGTTAATTATAGGTAGTGTCTCAAAGACTGTTCTGCGAACGCTGCCTGCAAACTGCATTTCCCATCCCCCTTTACGTAGTTAGGTTTAATTTTTTCCAGGAGTATCAATTTTTAAACTGTGAGTGTGAAGTGTAAGTTGTAGCCCCTGATTTTAAACCCCAGAATTCCTACAAATAAAGATGTTCATACAGATTACATACCATGAGTGTACACTGTTCAAATGAGATCTTAAACCGAGTGTCAGTGGCTCATGCTTGTAATCCTATCTGCACAAAAAACTGAGTTTTGAGAATTGGATTAAAGCCATTTTGGATAGAAAAGTCCTTGAGACTTGTTTTTGATTTTTGATTTTTTTGTTTTTTATTATTGTTTTTGTTTTTGTTTTCCCTTGGTCAGTCGTGGGGCTTGAACTCTGGGCATGGGCACTGCCCCTCAGCTCTTCAGCTTGAGGCATTACTCTACCACTTGAGCCTCAGTGCTACTTCCGGTTTTCTATGTGGTTTATTGGAGATAAGAGTTTCACAGACTTTCCTGCTCTGACAGGCTTTGGACCATGATCCTCACTTCTCAGCCTCCTAAGTAGCTAGGATTAAAAGCGTGAGCCACTGGTGCCCAGCTCAAGGAGACTGTTATCTCCAATTAATCACAAGAAACCTGGAAGTGACACTGTGGCTCAAATGGTAGGACGTTGGCCTTGAGCTGCAGAGCTGAGGGACAACATCTAAGCCCAGACTTCAGGCCCCAGAATCAACAAAAGGAAAGGAAAGGAAAGAGAAGAAAAGGAAAGGAAAGGAAAGGAAGGAAAGCAAAGGAAAGGAAAAGAAAGGAAAGGTGATCTTTCCTACCAACTCATTGCTAGTATAATCCCTGCTTTCTCAATATGGCCTTTTTTCCAGTGAAGTCTATGCTCTTCTATCTGACTGGCTTTGGAACCAGAATTATTCTTGCTTTCTACTTTTTACCAATTTGTGTGATTAGCAACCCTGATTTAGAGCCAGGAGATGAAAGAGGTAGCTTCATCCTTCATGTTCCACTTAGTAATGTTTTCTCTATATCACTCCCATAGATGAACATACTGGCCTTGGCTTTACTGTTTCAATGTTGTCCAATTTATAGAGTCTTCTATAGTGTATTCAACCTTTATATTTAAAGACAGTACTTCTCTTTTTTTTTTTATTCCTCTTGTTCCCCTACTGTTAACTCATGTACACTTGGGAAATAATTCACAACACACACACTCACACACACACACACACACACACACACACACACACACACATACACATACACAATTTCTGAGAATCTTCTTCCTACTTAAAATTGGCCTTAATTGGGGGAGGGGGAAGGATGGGAAGGGATGTGAAGGGTAAACAAAGGAGGAGGCTGCAATGCTTGGTAAGAAATGTATGCATTATCCTGCCCATGTAATTGTAACCCCTCTGTACAATATGTTCACAAATAAAATAATAAAAAAAATTGGTCTTAATTTACGGAGCACTTACAAAATTTGAACTCAATGTACTACTGGTTAATGTTTTTATAAGCCATTTAAATTTCATATTTACTCTTTACTATGTTGTCTCTGAAACACATGTTATCTCATGTCCAAAATATCCTTGTGCTATTCAGTGAAGCAAGAAAACATTAGTGTATATTAACACTTTTGAAAGAGCAGCAACATAGATTCTTATTGGAAGGAACTGTTACTCGAGGAGAGGAATTGAACATAGAGGATGACAAAGTTCAAGGTAATTTGTGCTCTCATTTTTACTGTAGAAGAAAAGAATCGAAGGCTTAAAGGAAACTTTGTTCCTGACTTTTTCGAGTGTGTTCATTACTCATATAAAACTTGTTTGTAAACTTCTAGTTAAGAGTATTACAAAAGGAAACTTTATGCAATTTGAAGGCCAACATCGACAAAAAGGAAATAACTTTGTTTTCAAAGTGTTCTACTGCAGAGAAACAAAATCAGGGAGGCATTAAAGTGCCTTTTGTGGGGAAATTTCAATCCTGAAATGATTCTCTTGTGGCCGGAATCAGTTATTAATTCCTATAGTCTGGCCCTGGATTCTCCATAGCAACAAGAATTCCAAAAAAGCAGGATCCAGTGAATATAATTAGCAAAAGGAGATTCTTCTCAGACCAGTGCTGCTTTAAGAAGGGTCACAAAGATATATCTGGTGGCTTTTTTGTTTTTGTTTGATTGTTTAGTTTCTGCTGGTTCTGGGGCTTAAAACCAGGCTCTGGACCCTGTTCCGGTAGAGTTGACTTCTCTGTCCACCTGCCCCCACAGCTAGTACTCTACTGCTTGAGCCACAACTCCACTTATGTTTTTTTCTTTTTAATTACAAGTATGAGTTTGACAGGCTCTCCATCCTGGGTTGGCTGTGAAATGAGATAAAAACTAAGACAAGAGACACCAATTGTGTCAAGAGTTCTGCTTTGAACTGAGAAATATTAGTAGAAATTTATTATAAAGCTAATATTTGACAATTTTTGAAAGAGAATATGTCCAGAAAAGAAGCCATAGCTTTAATTCAGCAAAATTAGGTGCACTAAATTATTTTTTTTCCACTTGGGAAGATTACTATTGACATCATAGTTTGTCTTGGGGATAGGCAAAGTCATACTTTCTTTTTTTAATTTTTGGTCTTGGGGCTTGAACTCTGGTTCTGGGCATTATCCCTCAAATCTTCAGCTCAAGATGATTGCTCTATCACTTTATGTACCTCACTGCTTCCAGTTTTCTGGTGCTTACTTAATTGAAGATAAGATTCTCATGGACTTTCCTTCCCAGGGGGACTTTGAACCTCAATCCTCTGGTCTCAGCCTCCTGATTTGCGAGGATTACAGACATGAGTCACTGGGACCCAGCTCATATTTGCATTTGTGTGCACTTAATGACACTATGTAGACAAATCATGGAAATTCGAATGAAATAATGACATTGCATCTATTCAGAATAATTGAAATAGCAATAATTATGTCCTCTTTTTCGGTGTTAACTTAATGACTTATTCGCTATGGGACCCTTACATTATCATCCTATGCCTACTAGATAGGTGGACTTTATATCAGAAAATGTTCATAGACAAATAGAGAAAGACAGATTTTTAGAAAGCAAAAGTGATCGGGTATGAAAGATCAGCATAGAAGGAGATACAACTTGGTACGCAGAGGTTAAGAACTAGCGTAAGAGATTTTGAATGCTAAATGCAATGAGGAATAAGCCTCGATAAATAAGACTAATTCCTCAATATCCAAAAATGGTTCCATGGAACAGTTTCTGGATACCTTACTTACTATCATTTATTCCTTCCATCTGGAATTATTCCTTCTCTTTTGTCATAACTATTAACTACCTTCTGTGTTTTTGGTGCTATGCTTGACTAAAAAGATTTCTAAATCTCACTGCGATTAACCTTTTCATTGTAACTAGAAGTGACCACTCAAGAACCAGGAATCACTGGATTTCTAGGATTAATCATCACTTATTATTTAAGCACATTCCTGGCATTAATTGCCATGACCTAATGAACAATACTTTTTTTCAACACAGTATCCTAATATAGGTAAGCACATGAATTAGGGACTCTTGTCAGGTATCAGTATGGATGGAGCAATTATATATTCCAAGTATGGGTTTTTTATTTTGCATTTACTAATTAAATGACCTTTTTCTGCCAGTCCTGGGGTTTGAATTCAAGGCTTTTTTCCCCGCTCAAGGCTAGCAAACTACCACTTGAGCCACAGCTCCACTTCCAGTGTTTCTTTTTCTATTTATGTGGTACTGAGGAATTGAATTCAGGGTTCCATGCATGCTAGGCAATCACTGAACCATGAAGCCATATTTCCAGAGTCCTAAATGACTTTCTTAAGATGGTATTACATTTTCATTCCATTACACAGTATCACAATTTTGGCCAGGTGTTGAAAAGGAAGTATAAAACAATACTAAGTGCAGTAAGGCTGACATTCATGTCACATAACTAAGAAAGTACAGTTGAGACCTGCAGGACTCATAGAACTGTTGCATGTAGCATTATTATGTAAAACAGCATAAACAGTCAGCTCTCACATCCATATCATTCTGCTTCCACTTGCAAGGTCAAGAGCCAAATACTTAAGCCTTTTTTTTTTTGGTTGAGAGTGTTTTCTAGGAAGGAAGGAGGAGGAGGTGGTAGGCGATAGTTGAAAAATATGTGCATTAGCTTACTCTCCATTTATTTCGCATTTTAAAAAGTGCTACTGATTAACTCCCATTTTTATCTAATTGACTATGCTCTCTGCACAAGACGCAGATAAATGTAGAAATTTATTCTTGTGGATAGTCACATGTAGTTAACAAAATATATTCATATAAAAAGAAAAGATCCTACATTACAAAGTATAAAGTTCTTCTCCTAGTATGGAAAAGATTGCTCCAGTTTTCTTTGAAATTTTATGAAGTCAGTATCACAATATTTTCTAATTCCTGTAACATCCAAGGCATGAAAACATGACTTGAAATTCTAATACTTTTATAAACAAAGTTACATAATAGCTTTGTTCCTGCAGAGAAATGTGTTGGAAAGTATTGTTGATTGTATTATGATACTCTTCTTTTTTCTCTTTTTCTCAAGTGTTACATATCTTTGCAAATAACTGCATGGCCTACATCAGCTTCCTGTAAGTGAGATTTCCCTCTAATCTGGAATGTCAAGATAGGTCATGTGACTTACTTCAGCTTAAAAAATTGAACCAGAAGCAAGCATTAAAAAACTATTTCTAGAGGAAGATTTTTATCCCATTGTGTGTTCCTAAGAGATGATTGTTTCCCCATATCTGTAAGAGTAGCATATTTTGTGGCTCAAGTGGTAGAGTGTTAGCCTTGAACTGAAGAGCTATGGGGCAGCGCCCAGGCTCAGAGTTCAGGCCCATGAACAAACCCTAAATAAATAAATAAATAAAAGTAGCATATTTCCAGGGGCTCTTCCTTCAAATTATATTCTGGGAGACTAAAGCATACGAAATAAAGGCAAAACTCCAATGTAGCCTCATATAGCACAGCAAAAACTAAGCTAATATTAGAACATAATATCAATATGTATACCTTCATAAGAATTGACTATAGAACACCAGAATTTAACAAATTCTAAACAAGAAGTAAACATATAGATAGAATTTCCTGCTGGAAGCTATTACATTTTGTCTATCAATAAGCATTCTCCATGTAGTCACTTGCATGTGGGGTTATCTTTTCTATAAATAAGTTTAATCACTCTTGAGCATGATATCTAATATCCACAATCATTATCCATAATTGTGATTGAGATGTGGAGAACCAAATGCCTACATTTCTCCTTCATATTCGCCTTCTCCTTTTTCTAATATTAATTATCATCCTTTCTCTAAAATCTCCTATTAATAAAGGATGAATGATTCATTGTGGATATTAAGCAAAAGGCATCCATGCAACAATTTCATTCTTTCAGAAATCACTTCAATAAATCACAGTGGCTCATAGAAGAATTAAAACATTATTTTCTTTCCTTCTCTGGTTTGCACCATAGTATCTGAACATGACTCTATGTATCTAATAAACCATTTGCTTTGGCTAAGCTTTTAAAAGGAATAAATAGGAATTTTTTGTTTGCTTTTGAGAGATCTGAAATAATGTTGCAATAACATTGTGTCTTGAGAGGCTAAATTTTATCAGAATATAAACCTAATGAAAAATAGCTGATTTTAAGATAAATAGCTTGTAGGTACATTTTGAAAGTGACATACACAAAGAGACATATTTTTTTTTCTTTTCCTCTCCATACTGATTCAACTTCAATAAGCAGTTCAAATAATTCGAATAGTTATGTTTATTTCAGAAATAGATTAGGCACAAGAAAATAAGAAAAAGAGAACAAGAATTGGGTGATGCATTCTTTAAAAATAGCAGTCAAATAAATATAAACCATATTACCAAAAATAGCAGTCAAATGCTTTTGAAAAGAGAAACTTTAAACAGAGTGTATAAAAAGTTCCAGAATTGTTTCAGTAGCTGCTCTCTGGTATTTAAAGTTTCTAGGAGGTGACAATGTTTTAATCAGTATTACTTTCAGGGAATAATTTTATTTTTTTTAGTTAGATTTCAATGAAGGAATATGTTGTTCAAATCTAATGAAAGTATAACAGGACATAGTAGAAAGAAAGCTACACATTCATTGTGGTAGGCACAAAAATACCTTCCCAAAACATCTATTGCTCCCAAATATGTAATCCCTCAAATGTAGATTTGGGTTAGCAGTAAAATAATCACCTTTCCTTACCCAAGGAATGCAAATTTGAATAACTATCACATGGAGGAACTAGACTCAATTGGGTACTTAAATTTCCCAGATTTAGTTGGAATGGGAAAGGATTGGGACCTAACCATCAGAAAGGTGTAAAGATGGTACACTAGAAAATGAAGAAAACACAGGGTTCCAGGAAGATGGCGGAGGAGAAGCTAGAGTCTAAACAAGCTCACTCATAGAAAGTAGTTTTAGAGTTCCAGTGAACAGTCCTAAGCCAGAGAATCACACCAAGTGTGCCATCACAGGACAGAGAGTCAGGCCAGAGAGGGAAAATCCAGGCAAGGGGACACATCTGAGCTCTTGTCAGTAGCCACCGTGGCAGCAGCAGCGGTGTTGGTGGCAATCGCAGGCCCCATACTTGAGTCACAGAGAATCCGTAACCAAGGAGCCAGACACAACAGGTAAGCAGATTCTACTCAACACCAGCAAGAACCAACAAGTAGCAGACACCTTTATCCTGCAGTTCACAGACCAGCGACGACCCAAGAACCAAGACTCTGTGTGAGTAGAAGCCTGATGTCCTCACTTCTTCTCAGGGAGAAGAGGAGGGGAGGCTACCCTTGCCCCCCTCCCACTACTGGAGATCTCCATCTTGGATACTGATAAAGCTCGGAGGAGCTACTAGCTCCAACTGAAGCCTTGAAATAAAATGAGTCATTTAGCAGGTCACAAGAACTTAACGGTGGTGTGACCTGCCAGACTCAGCTCCCCCCAGGAAAAAGTCACTCAGCTCGGGTAGCAGCCCTAGGAGTGGCTGTATTCACTGGGTAATCAGAGCCAGAATCTGCCCCTCCCTCTTCCAGCCTGGACAATCAATTGAAATTCAGTAAACAGAAACCCAGAGAATGCCTCCAGGCTGTGCTCTGTGAGTTTTTCACAAACTAGCCCCTGGGAAAAGCTACTGTCTGTTGAAAGGCCTCAACTCTACCCAGAACCTAGCCTCATCACTGCATCCCCCTCTTTTGTGATACTCAAAGCAGATCTGCCTCCCATTGAACTAGCCTGGGAGGAGGATTGCCAAATTCTGGGTAAAGCAGAGCATTTTTCTGCCTGTTCGAACAAACTGACTTAAGAAACCAACCAAGCCACAGGACCACAAGCAGACCAGAGACTCCAACAAGAGGCTGGTGACAGACACAAGGGAGATAGAGGATTTTTCCCACACCTCCCAAAAAAAATCAAAGAAATTTTTCTTCTTCTTCTTTTTTTTTTTTCTTTTGGTACCTTATATAATTTTTTTTTTCTTTTCTAAAACTTTTTTTAATCTTTAATTTTTGTCTTTTTTGGAAAAAAATTGTTTTCCAGTAACTTTTTTTTCCTCTTACAATTTTTATTTTAGGAATACCTGAGTGTGCGTTTTTTTCATTTTTTGTTTTCTTTCTCTCTTTTTTCTTTTTTAATTATCTTTTTGTTTTATGTTAAGCTCTACTTAACTTCTCATCTTTTTTCTTCCTTTCTTATGCTTTTCACCTTTTCCTCTCTTTCGTTCTTCTTTATGTGACTTAATTCTTGTCCTGCACATCCTCAGATATACCCGTAGTTGATTATTAGACCCTATCCCCCATTGTGTAACACATAATCAACCAATTTATTACTCAATTCAAAACCTCTGAGACTTAAATTCCTTAATAGCAGTACTACCTCTGTATACCTATATAATATTTTAATCATTTTTATTTTTAAGTTTATCACATATCATTTATATCCATCCCCTTCTCTCAATGTATTCACGTTCTTCTCTAAATAGATTGTTTTGGTGTCTACATAATTTTATTAATTTTTACTTTTCTATTTTTTCTGGTCTCTTTTCTTTTCCCTTTCCCTTTCTTCTTTTTTTATCTCCCTCTACTTTCATCCTACCCAAACTATTTCCTGCTTTGAGATTAGGACTTAGTTAACTCTCCCTGTGCCTTCCCACATCACTCTAATCCTATTTTTTATCCACATCTCTCCCCAACCCTAATAATTTCTGGTTTTCCAAATTCTTCTTTGCAGTTTGTAGCCCATTTACATATAATTGTTTGATGTTGAATAGATGTATCTGTTGAACTCGATTGTATCTGTAGACTGTTGACTGTGCAAATTCAGACTTTGGTTGATGCTTGCCTTAAGATAGAGTTCCAGCACAAAACTGGTGCTATTTTCATCTCAAATGGGTAGAGTAAGCCAGAAAAACACAAGAAAAATGGAAAAACCGGGTATATCAACTGCCATTCATGATAATCAGGGGACAAAACAGATAATGAATAATCCAGAGGAGAGTTCCCAAATAGTTCTACAAACACTGCTGGCAAACTTGCTAAATGAAAAGATTGAAAACATAAAAAGAACTCTGTATGAGCGTGATAGGTAGAGAGAGGAGGCAATCCAAAAGTATATACAGGAATTTCATAAGTGTGAGGAAGCTATTCAAAAACTGATACAGGATTTGCGTGAGTAGCTTGAGAATACTCATAGAGAAAGGCAGGAATGGCATGAGCAGGCTGAGAACACTCAAAGAGAACAACAGGAATCCCACGTACTGGGGGAAGCTAATCAAAGAGTAATATAGGAATTGAGAGAGCAGGAAGAGAATACACAAAGAGCTGAAGGAAGTCAGGGAGACAACAAATGGAATGCTGAATGGAATCCAACAGAAGGAATGGGAGTCCAAGGAAACCATAACCAATCAACTACGTGATTTGAGAATAAACACTGAACCCCAAGTTAAGGAAGTAAAGAAGCTCATACAAGATCTAAACCAAAGTTTCAACAAAGAATTTGAAGCCATCAAAGCTGACCAATTAGAAAGAAAAGAGATGGAAAACAAAGTAGAAAGTCTTGACAGCAGGTTAGACCATGCAAAATATCGAATCTCAGGGATTGAAGAAAGCCTAGATATTACAGAGAAAGAACATATAACCATCCAAGACGAGTCCAAGAAATATGATAGATCTATCCAACACTTGGAAGACACCATCAGAAGGCCTAATCTAAGGATAATGTGTGTAGAGGAGCACCTAGAAACAGAAGTTAATGGTCTAGGAAATATAACAGGATCCTAGCAGAGAACTTCCCAAACATGCAAAAAGATAGGCCTATTCCGATACAAGAAACTTTTAGAACCCCAAATAGACCAGACCAGAATAGGACATCCCACTGTCACATTATAATCCACACCGGATCAACTCAGACCAAGGAAAAGATCCTTAAAGCTGTGAAGGAGAAAAGATTAATCACCTATAAAGGAAAGCCAATTAGGATCACCTCACATTTCTCAGCAGAGACAATCAAAGCAAGAAGAGCCTGGAATGATGTATGCCAAGCCCTAAAAACAAACAACTATCAACCAAGAATACTGTACCCAGCTAAACTCTCCTTCATAACTGAAGGCCAAATAAAAACCTTCCATAGCAAAGAAAAATTGAAACAATACATTTCCACCAAACCAGCCCTACAAAAGATTCTTAAAGATGTCCTACACGTGTCCAACAAGACCACAATAAAAGCGAAGAAAATGCACTCAAACACTGAGAATCCAAGAACCATAGGAAGAACCCAGTTTTCACAGCCCCCAAGAAGGTGGATTACATGGCAGGAACTCCCAAATACCTCTCAGTCCTATCTCTTAACGTTAACGGACTGAACTCTCCAATTAAGCGACATAGACTGTCTAGTTGGATTAAGAAAACAAGATCCTTCCATCTGCTGCCTTCAGGAGTCACATCTTGCCTGTAAAAACAAACACATTTTCAATGTTAAATGCTGGAACAAAATCTACCAAAAAAAGGCCCCCATAAAAAGGCAAGAGTTGCAATCATAATATCAGATAAAATATACTTCAAATTAAAATTCATGAGAAGAGATAAAGAATGTCGCTACATACTAATTAACGGATCTCTCCTTCAGGAGGATATTACAATTCTAAATATCTATTCACAAAACAATTGAGCACCCAAATTTATCCAAGAAACACTACTTTCCTTCAAATCCCATATAGATCCAAAGACATTAATTGTTGGGGATTTTAACACACCACTCTCCCCAGTAGAGAGGTCAACTCGGAAAAACTCAACAGAGAAACTGCAGATCTGAACAGCTGA
Source organism: Dipodomys spectabilis (assembly GCF_019054845.1). Lineage (NCBI taxonomy): Eukaryota > Metazoa > Chordata > Mammalia > Rodentia > Heteromyidae > Dipodomys > Dipodomys spectabilis. The sequence continues at coordinate 5,054,094 of NW_024871210.1, read as the reverse complement.
ATAGATCAACTAGATTTAACAGACATCTACTGAACATTTCACCCAGCAACATCAGAATACACATTTTTCTCAGCAGCACATGGAACATTTTCTAAATAGAACACATTTTAGGCCACAAAGCAAACTTGTCTAAATTCAGAAACATTGAAGTTATACCTTGCATTCTCTCTTACTACAAGGGAATAAAATTAGAACTCAACACCAAAAGCAACCAAAGAGATTCCGGTATCACCTTGAGGCTGAACAACACACTACTGAATCACGAGTGGGTCATGGAAGATATTAAAAAGGAAATTCAAATGTTCATGCTATTCAACAAAAATGAACACACAAATTGCCAGCTCAACTGGGACACAGCAAAGACAGTATTCAGAGGCAAGTTTATAGCTCTGAGCTCCTACACCAACAAATTGGAGAGATCTGAAACCAACAATTTAATGACACATTTAAACCTCCTTGAAAAAGAGCAGCAAGATAAATCCAAATCCAGTAGATGGAAAGAAATAACTAAAATTAAATAAGAGTTAAATGAATTAATATTCAAAAAAACTATAGAAAGAATCAACAAAACAAGGAGTTGGTTCTACGAAAAAATTAACAAAATTGACAGACCCTTAGCAAATTTTATCAGAAAAAGAAGAGAACACACCCAAATAAATAAACTCAGAGATGAGAATGGAAACATCACCACGGAAACAACCAAGATTCAGAACATTATAAGGGAATATTTCTCAAAACTTTATGCTAATAAGTTTGAGAACTTGACAGAAAAGGACCTTTTTCTAGCAAATATTGCCATGCTAAAACTAAACCAAGATAAGTTAAACCATCTTAACAGGCCCATGTAAAGCATTGAAATACAAACAGCAATAAGAGACCTCCCATCTAAGAAATGTCCAGGAACAGATGGCTTTACAACAGAATTATACAATGCCTTCAATGGAGAGCTCACACCAATACTCATCCAAATCTTCAATGAAATTGAAAGAGAGAGTTCACTACCGAACACATTCTATGAAGCCATCATAACCCTCATCCCCAAACCAGGCAGAGACTCATCAAAGAAAGAGAACTATAGACCCATTTCTTTGATGAAACTTGATGCAAAACTTCTCAAGAAAATTTTGGCCAATCAACTTCAACAACACATCCAAAAAATCTTACATCATGATCAAACAGGATTCATTTCAGGGATGCAAAGCTGGTTCAATAAAGGCAAATCAATTAATATTATCGTGTAATCCTGAAAATGGCAATACTTCCCAAGGCTATCTACAAATTCAATGTGATACCTATCAAAATTCCAACCTCATTCTTCAAGGAAATAGAAGAGGCAATCCAAAAATTCATATGGAACAATAAAAGACCCCTAATAGCAAAAAAGTTCCTCAACGGAAAGAACACTTCTGGAGGAATATCAATACCAAATTTCAAACTCTACTATAAAGCCACAGTAATCAAAAGAGCTTGGTACTGACACAAGAACAGGCCTCAGGACCAATGGAATAGAATTGAAACCCAGAAATGAACCTCCTGAGCTATAGCCATCTAATTTTCCATAAGGGAGCTAAAACAATAGAGTGGAAGAAAGACAGCCTCTTCAGAAAATGGTGATGGCAAAATTGGTTAACTACTTGTAGAAAACTAAAGCTAGATCCTTATATATCATCCTGCACCAGAATCAACTCCAAATTGATCAAAGACCTCGAAGTCATAGCAGACACTCTGAAAACATTACAGGATGGAATAGGAGAAACCCTAGGTCTCCTTGGCTCAGGCCGAAATTTTCTGAATAGAGACCCAGAAACACAACAAATCAAGGAAAGGTTGGACAAAGGGGATTGCATGAAGTTGCAGAGCTTCTGCATGGCAAAGGACATAGCTAGCAATATCAATAAAAGCCCACGGATTGGGAGAAGATCTTCACTAGCCATACAACGGACAAGGGTCTCACATCTAAAATATACTTGGAATTCAAAAAACTAAATCCCCCAACAACAAATCCTCAAGGAAACAACTGCCCAATAAATAAGTGGGCTAAATACTTAAAGAGAAACTTCTCTGAAGAAGAAAGAAGGACGGCCGATAGACACATGAAGAAATGCTCAACATCCCTAGTCATAAAGAAATGCAAATCAAAACAACATTCAGATACCACCTCACTCCAGTTAGAATGGCAAAAATGAAGAACTCTAACAAGAACAGATGTTGGAGGGGATGTGGACAGAAGGGAACCTTACTTCATTGTTGGTTGGAATGTAAACTTGTTCAATCAATTTGGAAAGTACTATGGAGCTTCCTCAAAAGACTTCACATAGATCGTCCTTTTGATCCAGCAATCCCACTTTTGGGCATTTACCCAAATGTTTACAAACAAGGCCACACTAAAGCTAATAGAACAACTATGTTTATTGCAGCATTATTTCCCATAGCTAAGATATGGATCCTACTCCGATGCCCCTCAGTAGATGAATGGATCAAGAAAAACTGGTATATATACACAATGGACTTCTAGGCCTCCATCAGAAAGAATGACATTGCCCCATTTTTTAGGAAATGGACAAACTTGGAAAAAATTATATTAAGTGAAGGAAGCCAGGTCCAAAGAAACATAGGTCCCATGGTTTCCCTTATTTGCAATATCGAGTATATGTATGTCAAGCGGAAAAGGTCAGATAATGTGACGTTAGGAACATCAACCCTTAGATATGTATTTTAATGTGTTTTTTTTTCTTTCAGGCATTTGTTTCTAACGCATTTATAAGATTATCTCTTTGTTGCTTTGTATGTCCCTCCCCTACAGTATAACCCCTGCTTTCACTATATTTGATGTCAGTATAACTTGTGGAGGAGATGGGGAAAAACAAGTCGTTTAAGGATACAGGTGGACCTGTTGCAACAACGAGAAGTACAAGTTGTCATGTGGAAAACGAGCATTACAACATTGGTGCGCGTGTTGGGGGGGGCGGTTTAAGTGGAGGGGTGGAGGGGAGGCTGATAAAGGATGTGAAGGGTAAACAAAGAGGAGGCTGCAATGCTTGATAAGAAATGTACGCATTATCCTGCCCATGTAATTGTAACACCTCTGTACAGAATGTTCACAGAAAAGAATAAAATTTAATTTAAAAAAAAGTAAATGAAGGAAAAGAGAACAACTAGATTGCGAAATACAGGAAAAGACAACAACCATATTGTGAAAGTTCTGGAAAGTGGAACAGAATATAACTACCTTGTAAAGTTCATTTTTCGACATTACAACTTGTACATGTCATTGTTGCAATCAGTCTAACTGCATCCCTAGTTAAATGATTTGTTTTTGCCCTTCCCCTTCACGAATTATACCAACATCAACTACAACTTTGGTTTCCGGGTTAGGACCCAGTGTGGGGACGTAGGGAGAGTAGGGGAAGGGATGGGAAGGGGAAACGAAGAGGAGACAACAATGCTTGATAAGAAATCTACTTGTTATCTTGCCCATGTAATTGTAACTCCTGTGTATGGTATTCTCACAATTTAAAAAAGAAAAAAGAAAAAAAAGTGAATGCCTTTTCCCCTAGAATCATCTGAAAATATTTCAGCTCTGTTTGTGGCTAGATTTTAATCTAGTGAGACTTCTGTTAGATATCTGTCCTTTACAACTGTAAAATTATAAATATGGATAATGCAATCCATTAAACTTGAAGAAATTTGTTACAGCAGTCTTAGTTTAGTAAACTAAACTCAACTACACAGTTTTCCTGATGCAACTACATGGATACCGCATATCCTAGTTTCTGAGAATAATTAAAAATTGCCACCAGTTTTGTACCCATGTATAATGTACATACTAAGGGGTTTGCATTAATGAAGTCTTGAAATTCTAAAGAATATCTAAATAAGCAGCTTCCTGTCTTTATTTTCACATTTGGGGATCAGTAAGTACCAAAGACTAGGGTAGGAAGATGGAAATGAAATCTGTCTCCTGTTATTATATCTCATTTTTAGTGACAGTTCCTAAAATAATAATAATAAAAAAGGTAAAACCAAAACAGAAATTCCATTTTTTATCCTTCAGGCCCTTCCATCAGAAATGAGAGAATCCAGTAAAGATACAACAATTCCAAGATATTATTAGATATTATAGGATAACCAGATGGAGAAAAGGAAGATAACAAAAATGGACCTCCTGAAATAATGAGAAACAAAATCTACACCTAGAGACCGATATTGATAGAAAATAATTTCAAGTATGCTGTCTTTTATTTTTTAGGTTTCTTTACACCACAACTTTCCTTCCTCAGAAAATGACTCTTTATTAATATGCAAGTGTTTGCATCCTGTACCCCAGCAACAAATATTGTTTCTAAATGTACTATGAACATCAGTAATCAAGCCAAGAAAGTGGAAAAGATCATGAGAATGTTTTGTAAATATATGGAAGATAAATTATTTCGCAGACTTTTCATTCAGCGAAAGGAAAAGTCAAAGTTTCATTTGTACAATCTCATTTGACTGGTTTGTGTTGAAACCTGGCTATTAGGTTACACAAGAATGAGTATATTGGATTAGCTGACATAGCAGAGATTGCCTGTGACTATGCACCATCCAATACTGCAAAAATCACAAATCGTGCTTCCTAATTTAAATGAAACATCATGTTAGAAACTGTTCAGTCCACATAGAAGGAGGTCCTCATTTTGAGGCTTCAGACCAGTTCTTTTGTTGATAAACAGGCCTGATTTACTGCCTTTCCCTTGTGTAACTATACCTTCCTTAGCTGGCACCTGGCTAGGCTTCGAGCTTCACCCACTGCCTTCATCTCTCCTTTCTCATGCTTCAAATCATTTCACATGTTATCTATGTCTTACCATCAGTTATTTTCTTACTAATCCCCGCTGGAAAACTCTTAGGTTCATTTAAACCCACTATAAATATCCTAGTTATAAAAGCGGGTAAAGTTTGAGCATTGGCCAAGGCTCTCATGTGTAGGTTTGCTCCCTAGTAAATCTGTGCAACACAATCACTTTATTTTCTCCATGGCTTTAGGTTCCTCTAAAGACTTCAATAAAAAGAGCTCCCCTATGACCAAGCAATCCCACTTTGGGGCATTTACCCAAATGTTTACAAACAAGACCACACTAAAGCTACCAGCACAACTATGTTTATTGCAGAATTATTTACCATAGCTAAGATATGGAACCAACCCAGATGCCCCTCAGTAGGTGAATGGATCAAGAAAATGTGGTATATATACATAATGGAATCCTATGCCTCCATCAGAAAGAATGACATTGCCACATTTGTTAGGAAATGGAAAGACTTGGAAAAAATTATATTAAGTGAAGTAAGCCAACCCAAAGAAACAAATGTCCCATGGTTTCCCTTATTTGCAATATCTAGTTTATTTATGCGTCAAGCACAAAAGGTCAGATAAGGTGATGTTAGGAAAATGAACCCTAAGATATGTATTTTAAATGTTTTTTTTTTCTTCCATGCACTTTTTTCTAACGCAATTATAAGATTATTTCTTTGTTGTTTTGTATGTCCCTCTCCGACAGTATAACCCCTGCTATCACTGTATTTGATGTCGGTATAATTTGCGGAGTGGAAGAGGAAAAAAATTCGTTTAAATAAGGATACAGGTGGACCTATTGCAACAATGCAAGTACAAGTTGTCATGTCGAAAACGAACTTTACAACTTGGGAGGGGAGGATTGGTTGGGGAGCAGGGAGAATGGGAAGGTATGGGAAAGGTAAGCAAAGGAGGAGGCTACAATGCTTGACAAGAAATGTACTCACTACGTTGTCAGAGCATGGCTGTCCTTTAACTCTTTCTGAAGAATAACAATCTCTTTCTTGATTCTGATATTTTGCTGTTTAGTTTTCATGGCCTCTTCTTCTATGACATGGCACCTCTAGTCAGCCCCATCAGCTGCTCTTTTTATTCTTTCTTTGTTGAATTTCAGCTCACATGCTTCATAGCTTATAATTACTATGCACTTCATCCTAATACATTTTTGCATCATGTCCAGCTCCTTTCTCTGGGCTTTGATTTCCATGTAGAGTGTCAGGATATTCTCCTGCCCTACTTCGTAGTCAGCAAGGATGGCAGCATTGCATCCTTTGCCTTCTTAAGCCTTTGATCGTTGTTCCTAAACTTGGCAAAGCTATATCAACAGAAATTAACCACAATCTGTACAGTCCCTGCAGTCTTTGCAACATGTTGTTTGGCTTATCCGCTGGCCTCCTGAGAAAAATTCCACCACTCTTTCTTGCCTGGAGAGCTGGTCTGGTTAAAAAGGCATCTTGCTCCTAAACCTGAGCCCATTTGGAAAGAAACTTACTTGGTGTTGCTAATTACAACATCGGCTATTAAGGCTGCAGGGAAATAGCACTGGATCCATCATTCTCAAGTGGAACAATATCCAGAGAAGGCAGCACTATGTGCAGTTCAGAGAAACTTAAAGAATCCATTTGGGAAAGATTTACCAAGTGTTAGTTAGTGCTAACTACTGTGTTTTTATGGTTTACTCCTTATTATTTGTTATAATTGTATTTTAAATCTGTTGAGGGTAGGGGAGAAAAGGGAAAGTTTAGGATTTGTTCCAGAAGGAATCAATGATTTGATTGTATATGAAAACCAGTGGGGGATATACTAACCAGTGGGGCCCCAATGGTCACCACGGCTCAATAATCAGTGTAGCCCCTTGGCTTGATATGCTGGAGTGGACAAGGCTTTCCACCAAATAGGACTGAGCATGCTGCTGGAGGGGATAGTGTGTCAAGCCCAACATGGTGAGCTGTCACGTAGTGACTGGGCACTGTGCAGTTTGAGATGGTTTAAAATTGTACGGCTGGAGAGCCATTGATGTGACAGAGGGGTACAGCCTATCTATAGGCTTTGTGTTCAGAATAATAGACCAGGAGAGAAAGGGGAGAAAGTCCTGTTAGAAGATAGTGGTGAGAAAGTAGGATGAGAAAGCCCTGGAAGGAAACAGAGTTGAGAGAGAGTAGGAGGGGACGCATGACGAATGGCCACTAGGGTAGAGCAGGTCAATGGTGTGGAGGGTGGAGGGGACTGAAGAGAAGGAAGTGGTGGAAGGGGAATGGGGAAGAACAGGAAGATAGGAGAGGTGTGCAGAAAAGTTGGGAGGAAGGGAAAAGCAAAAAGCCTTGCCCTTTGAAGTTTGGAGCTTTGGAGATTCTAATTTGGGGGTTCTTGTTTTGCAGACCAAATAATAAAGGACAGGGCTGCCCATTGGTGATCTGAGGTGGTCGAGGTTGCTCATGTCTCTGGGTATCTAGTCCAGTACAAGGTAGCTGCAGTTCCTTTTCTATTATAAACAACTTTGTTATCTTAAATTTGTCTCTAAGGATTGTCTTGATTTTATGGGTCCTAATATATAAGTTCATATGGAGCTTAAAGTCCCAAAGCCTATGAATTTTCTAAAATGTTACAAAGTCATAATGCTTGGGAAAACCCAATGGAACAGAAATATCACAATGGCAAATGATATGTCATGATTATGTAAGGTTGTGACAATTATTTTTTGATTTTTTTATGTCATAATGTTGACGATGTCACAGAATTTTGTGAAATCCCTATGGATTGTCTAACTGCCAATGATTATATGAGCTCAGAAAGGGATTGTGAGCTCTCCAAAGGCATGTGTTGGCAGGAATGTGATGAATTCCTAACAAGCTTTTGATGGTCAAAATGTGGTAAAGTGGTCATGAACTCTGACAATATTATGTCACAATTATCATGATATCACAGTGTTTTTATAATATCACATGTCATAAATATTATGTGCTTGAAAACAGAACATGAGCTCACAAAGAGTCTAAGTATCGCATTGGCAGCATTTCAAAAATTATGACGAGGGGATAAGCTTGTGATGTCATACCGGTGATGAGGTCACAATAGGTTTCTGATGTTGCAATGGAAGGTGTATTGTCCTTAATCCACAATGAGGATATAAGTAAATAAAGGGACTTTGATGTCACAAAGGAGGCCTTGTGTTTTTTTTTCAATGGTTCAGAGAGGTCGTAACAGGTTGGGATGTCTCAATGTGATAATCATGTCACAACAGCAATGTGATGTCAAAATGTTTTTGTGATGTCACAGTGGTTATGACATCAGCAATAGGATAATGATATGACCACACATGTAATATTTAAATCACAGGTCTGATTTCAATTGCTACTGTTTTACAAGTAGGATCTGCTTTCAAGGAAGGAGATAGAAGGCCCAAAGCACATGAGTTTTCTAACATGTGATGGAGTTAAAATATGTTTGTGAAAACAAAATGGGACAATGATGTCACAAAGAAAATGATGTCACCATACCATGACATAATGATTTGATGTCATAAATAGTTGTTGATGCCATAATTGTGATGAGGTCACAGAAGGTTTCTGAGGTCACAATGGGATGCTGAAATCAAAATGTCATGGTAGATCTCTATTGTCATTTATTCTAAATAAATACATAAGTTCAAAAGGCAATAGGGGTATTTCCAAATGCAGGTCTCAACACAAATGCGTGAAAGTCCAAAGAGGTTTGTGATGTGGCTATGTGACACAATGTTCATGACATCTGGCAGTGTGATGTTACAGCAGTCATGCTGTCACAGTGGTTTTCTATGACATGCCATACATGAAATATTACGAAGTCGTAAATAGATAATGAGCTCACTAATGGCCTAAGATAGCACAAAGGTAATATTTTATCAAAATTATGAGAACAGGATTTTGTGATGTCACAACGGATTATTGATACCACAATGGTTATGCAGTCACAATGGGTTTCTGATAACAAGACACATGTCACATTTGAAACAAAAGGATTTCATATGATACACATCCATATTGAATGTATGATGTAACAATGCATATGTAATATCATAATACTATTATGAAATTGTAGTATTGTGAGGCCAAAATGAGCTGATGGTGTCATACCAGGAATGTGACATCCAAATGGTGATGATGTAACAAGGGGTTTGTGATATTACCATGGCATATCTGATCTCAATTGTCACTAGTTCACAAAGAGAATATGGGTAGAAAAAGGGATTGTGATGTCACAATGGACTTGTGTTTATTCCAAGGAGCTAAGAAATAGTCATATGCTAAGAAGTAATAATGACATGATATTGTGACATCACATTATAAGGGTGATATTACTGTCCCATGGGGTTTTCACAAACCTATAATCGTCACAATGTGATCATGATTTCAAAAGGGCAATGTAACATCATAATGGGTTTGTTATATCAGAGGGGTGATTAGGTCAAATTGTGTTTGCGCTTAAAAAAAGTTAGATTGAAATAACACAAGCACGTCTTCAATTTTATTTGCTCCTAGTTCAGGAGTACAGGAGTTCAAGGAAAGAGCTGGGAGTCCCAAAGGCCAGGAATTTTCTAAAATATTATGAGAACATACTAGGTTTGTGAAAACACAATGGGCAGTTATATCATAATTCAATCTGATGTAAAAATATGATGTAATAATGTTTTAATGTCACAATTAGTTGGCGGTGCCACAAGCATGTTGAAATCACAATACATTTGTGAAGCCACAATTGGTTGGTGATGTCACAATGGAATGCCAAAACTCAATTGTCTTTAATGCACAAATGTTTACAAAAGGGCTGTGATGTCTCGAAATCATGGGTTGTAAGCAAAGTTCTGAAGTCCTAACTTATTTCATTATATACTTCCTTGTAAAGATGCTGTCCAAAGAGATTTATTCTATTTATTTATTTTTACTGTGAAAATTCTGTACACAGGAGTTACAAATACATGGGCAAGGTAATGAGTACCTTTCTTATAAAGCACTTGTCCTTCCTCCTTTGTTTCAACTTCCCATCCCTTCCCACTTCTCATCCCCACTCCCTGACTCCACACTCTTGCGTCCCTTACCCCTTCCCTACCTTCCACCCTCACCCCACGTCTGGCCAAAGTCATAAAGTTCATTTTCGACATTACATCTTGCACATCTCATTGCAATGGTTCCACCTCTATTCCTATTTAAACATTTTTTTTCCTTTCTGCTCCACAAAGTATACCAACAACAAATACAATGAAAACAGGGGTGATGTAATGGGGGAGGGGCATACAAAGTTAAAAAAAAATCATCTTATAAATGTGTTAGAAACCATCGCAAAAAAGAAAAAAAAAATTTTCGGTCCTTACCTTGCACTTCATTTCACCTAACATCAACTTATTTGACCGTTTCTGCTCCTCCTCGAAATATACTAGTTATTGCACATAAGGGAAACCATGGGACCTATGTTTTTTGGCCCAGGCTTACTTTACTTTATATAATTTATTCTAAGTCTTTCCATTTCCTAACAAATCGGGCATTGACATTCTTTCTAGGCCCCAAAAAACAATAAACCAAAGATGTTGGAGTTACATGAGTAAAATAATTAGTACACTGTCTATTAAGAATTATTACTATAATATATAATATATATATACCTACATGTTATATATATATATTATATGTATATAAAACTATATAATGAATATTATATATAAATATATATATATACCTACATATAGATAGATATATACATGTATGTACCTATATAATAAGTATTATATTGGTGTATATGTAATATATAATTCATAAATATCTAATGTAAAATATGAAATATATAATATATATAAAACATGTATATATAGATATGTACATAATATGAATACATATAATATGTATATATATATTACATATGTCATATATAATATATAGGTATATACACAGATATATACATATTATATTTACGTATGTATGTTAATATAAAGGAATATATTCAGATATTTACCTATAAAATTTAGGTATATATAGGCACATATATATATACATAGGTATATATATATAGTATATAAATATACAGAATATATTACATATTATATTAAATAAAATTTATATTATATAAATATATAACTTTATGACATATTTATATTTAATATATACCTACAAATAAATAACATAGTTATATATATAATACATATGCTTATATAATATAGGTATATATCCATATATACCTATATTATATTACATATATAGAATATATATTTATATCTATAGATATGTATATATATATGTATATATATAAATGATAATATGTTTATTATTCATTTTATATAATCTATATTGATATATTTTTTATAATATTATTTATAATAATATAGAGTACATATTGTATATATAAATATATGTATATACAAATATTGTAAATGTTATATATACAAATATATAGAAGTATATATTATATATACTGTATATGCTTATATAATACATATACAATATATACAATATATAGATATATTAATATATATACATATCTAAGATATAAATAATGTCTTTAATTTACATATATATGCATCTATATACATACATATACATATATAAATATATATGAATATATGTATAAACATGTACATATATACGTTTATACATATGAACTATATATTCAAGAAAATGTATTCTCCCTCTCTCTCTCTATCTATCATATTTTTTTGATCAGTTCATCTACTGAAGTTTTGGGGGTGAATAATGCTGTGATAAACATTCTTATGCTGATTGCTGTTTATGGCCTTGTTTGTGACCATTTGTGCCAATGGCCAAACATGGGATTGCTGGATGATGCATGAGCTCTATGCATTTTCCCTTGAGTAGCTTCCATACTCCTTTCAAAGGTGGTTAAACAAGTTCATGCTTCCACCTTAAGTGAACTAGGGTATACATTTGACCACATACATTCCAGGATCTTTTATTAGATTTCTTGATCATGGTCATTTTAACTGAGGTGATGTGGAATCTCAATGTTGTGTTAACTTGCAGGTCTTTTGTGGCTAGAAAAGTTGAGCATTTCTTCATGTGTCTGTTGGCCATTCTTATTTCCTCTTCAGAGAAGTATCTCTTGAAGTCTTTTTAAATAAGTTTTTTTTTTATTATTGAGAGAATACTCTATATATCTTAGCTATGGTAAATAATGCTGCAGTAAACATAGTTGTGCTGGTATATTTAGTATTGTCTTGATTGTGATCATTTGGGTAAATGCCCAAAAGTGGGATTGCTGGGTCATAGAGGAGTTCTACGTGGAGTATTTTGAGGAATCTCCATACTGTATTCTAAAGTAGATGCTCCTCAGTAGATGAATGGATCAGGAAAATGTGGTGTATATATATATATATATATGGAATTAAATGCCTCCATCAGAAAAAAAAATGATGTTGCTCCATTTGCTAGGAAATGCAAAGACTTGGAAAAAATTACATTAAGTGAAGTAACCCAGAGCAAAGAAAAATAGGTCCCATTGTTTCCCATATTCGTAGTACCTAGTATATCTGAAACATGCAGAAACGTTAAGACAAGTTGGTGTTAGGTGAAATGAACCCCAAGATAAGGACCTAAAAGTTTTTTTTCTTTATTGCTATTGTTTGTAACATATTTTATAGATATTTCTTTGTTGTTTCGTTGGACCCTTGCTGACGGTATCACCCGTATTTTCAATGTATTTGGTGTTAGTATAATTTGTGGAGGGGAAGGGAGAAACAAATTGTTTAAATTGGAATACATGTGGACCCATTGCAACAAGGAGATGTACAAGATATTATGTCGAAAAACGAACTTTTCAACTTTGTCAGGGAGGTATGCGGGGTGAATGGGTATTGTAGGAGGAAATGGGAAGGGATAGTACGGGGAAACAAAGAAGGATGCAACGACGCTGAAGTAGAAAGGTACTCATTTCATTGCCCATGTAATTGTAACCCCTCTGTATGGTATTTCCACAATAAAAAAAGAAAACTGTGCAGAGAGGTAACAGTTACCTGAGCAAGGTAATGATTACATTTCCTATCAAGCATTGCCTCTTCCTTTGTTTTGCCCTACCATCCCTTCCGCCTCGACAACTACATTCTCCCCTCACACACCTATTGTAAATTTCCATTTTCAACAAAGTGTCTTGTAGATGTCATTGTTACAATGGGCAACCTGTATCCCTATATAAACTTTTTTTTCTCTTTCTCTCCCCAAATTAGAGAAGTGTATATAAAAGATGCAATACACCGACATTATATACAGTGACAACAGGAGTTATACTGTAGGGGAGGAACATACAAAGCAAAAAAAAAAAAAAGAAAAAAGAAAAGAAACAAGTTATTTGCTATAACTAGTATATGTCTGGGCAAGCGGAAAAAGTCAAATGCTATGTACATATTGACCAGATAAGATGATGTTAAGTGAAATCAAAACCAAGGTAGGGAAACAAGTGGTTTTATTCTTTCTTGCTATTGTTTCTTTGTAAGTCTTTAACCCATTTATTAATGGGGCGGCTGTTTCTTTGAGAATTTGTTGGTGCTGGGTTCAATTTTGTGAGTTCTAATTATATTTTAGGTAAGAGACCCTTGTCTGTTGGATGGGTAATGAAGATTTTTTTCCCAATCTCTCAGCTTTACTTTGACCTTGGTAGCTATGTACTTTCCCCTGCAGAAGTATGCTGTTGCATGAAATCCCTTTTGTCCAACCTATTCTTTGAGTTTTTGTGTTTCTGGGTCTTTCTTCAGAAAATTTGTCCATTGTCAATGAACCCTAGAATAACTCCTATTCCTTCCTCTAATGTTTCCATGTGTCTGCTTTCATGGTGAAGATTGTGATCCATTTGGAATTGATTCTGGTACAGGGTGATATCTAAGAATTTAGGTTCAGCTTTTTTGTTTACTAAATTTGGAAAGCAGCATTTACAGAAGAGGCTGTCTTTCATCTATTCCATCGTTTTAGCTCCCTAATATAAGTTTAGGCAGCTACAGGTCTGTGGGTTCATTTCTAGGTCTTCAGTTCAATTCCATTGTACCTCAGGTCTATTCTTGTGCCAGGAAAAAGCTGCTTTGATTACTATAGCTTTGTATTGGAATTTGAAATTTTGTATTGATATTCTCCCACCACTGTTCTTTCTGCTAAAGATTGCTTTTGTTATTCAGTGTTCAATGTGAATTTGGGGGTTGCTTCTTCTATTTCATTGATGAATGAGGTAGAAATGTTGATAGGCATTGCATTAAAATTGTAGATAGCCCTTGGCAGAATTGGCAAATTATTGGTTTTCAAATCTCTCCAATTTGTTGGTATATGGAATCAGCTATAAACTTGCATCTGAGTACTATCTTCTCTGTGTCCCAGAGGAATATGATATTTGTTAAATATCATGAGCATTTGAATGTCCATTTTAATGTGTTCCATGACCCCCTGGTGATTCAACAAGGTGTTGTTCAGCCTCCATGTGTTACAGGGTTTTCTTGGGTGGCTTTTGGTGCTGAATTCTCCTTTTATTCCCTTGTGTTTTGAGATAATGCAGGGGATAATTTCAATGTCTCTGAATTTGGACAAATTTTCTTTGTGACCTAAAATGTGATCTATTTTGAAGAAAGTTCCATGAGCTGCTGAGGAGAATATGTATTCAGATGCTGATGGGTGTTATATTCTGTACATGTCTGTTACGTCTAGTTGGTCTATGCAGTTCTTTATATCTGAGGTTTCTCTCTTGTGCTTTGCTGTGTTTCTGAATCCAGCTAGGATAGTGGTGATTTAAAGTCCCCAACAATTAATGTCTTTCAATCTATATGATATTTTAGGGCAATTAGTGTTCCTTGGATTAATTTCGGTCCTCTGTTTTTGGTGAACAGATATTTAAAATTGTCAAATACTTCTGAAGGAGAGATCCTTTAAAGAATATGTAATGATATTCTTTATCTCTTCTTGCTAATTTTAACTTGAAGTCCATTTTACCTGACATTTTGATTTCAATTCCCACCTGTTTATGGTGATGTTCTCTTGTTAGACTTTACTCCATCCTTCCATTTTCACAAGACGTTTGTTTTTGTGGACAAGGTATGTTTCTTGAAGGTAGATTTTTTTATCCAAGTAGACAATCTATGTCCCTTAATTGAAGAGTTGATTCCATTTAAAACTAAGAATTAGGATTGATGTGTTTGGTAATTGCTGCCATGGTATCCATCTTCTCTGGGGCTGTGCCCACTGGATTCTACCTAGGATTCTTAGACTCTTTGTTTGGGGGCTGCTCCTTGGCTTTTATTGTGCTCTTGCTGGTTTTCTATGTGTAGGATACATTTAAGTGTATTTTATAATACTATTTGGTGGAGATATATGGTTTCAGTGTTTGTTTTTTTCTGAAAGATATTCATTTGTCCTGATGCTATGAAGGAGAATTTAGCTGAGTGGTGTATTCTTAGTTGATAGTTGTTTGTCGTTAGAAGCTGGCAGGCATCATTCCAGGACCTTATTTTGGGGGGAGGTCCAGTCGTGGGGCCTGAACTCTGGGCCTGGGCGCTGTCCCTCAGCTCTTCATCTCAAGGCTAGAGCTCTTCCACTTGAGCCACAGAGGCACTTCTGGCTTTTTTCTTTTTGCTTATGTGATGCTGAAGAGTCAAACCCAGGGTGTGAGCCACCTTCCCAGTCCATTCCAGGCCCTTTTACTTTCATTGACTCTGCTGAGAATTCTGAAACTTTTCTGATTGGTTTCCTTTTATAGGTGATTATTTTTTCTCCCTAAAAGCTTTACTCAGCCTTTCCATTGTCTCAATAGATCCTGTGTGGATTACAATGTGACAGTGTGATGTTGTATTCTGGTCTGTTCTATCTGGTGTTCTAAAATCTTCTTGTGTCTGAATGGACATATCATTTTGCATGTTTGGGAAGTTCTCTGCTAGAATCCGGTTAAATAAATGTCCTAGACGTTTCACTGCTCTTAGCCTTCCTCTACAACCATTAGCCTTAATTTAGGCCTTTTGGTGGTCTCTTCTAACTATTGAATAGATCTATCATATTGCTTAGATTTGTAGTTTTTTTTTGTTTTTGTTTTTGTTTTTTTTTTTTTTTTTTTTATAGTGTCAAGGCTGTCTTCAGTACCAGAGACTGGATCCCCTGCACAGACTAAACTACTCTCAAGGCTTTCTATTGTGTTCTTATTTCCTTTCCTTCTAATTGGTCGAATTTGATGGCTTCAGATTCTTTGTTGGAGGTTTGTTTTACGTCTTGTATGGACTTCTTTACCTTCTTAATATGGTTTTCAGTATGTATTCTAAAATCTCTTGATTGGTTATAAGTTAATTGGACAAACTTTCCTTTCATTGGGCTTCACTCAGCATTTCCTTTGTAGCCTCTAGGGATTGCCCAAGCTTTCTGTTTATGGATTCCATTAATGCATCTATTAATCATTTTTTTCTCATCTTGCTCAAGCAATTCCTCAATTACCCTTTGATAAGCCTCTCAGGCTCATTAATTTCTGTATTAATCTTTCATTGGCCTCATCATGCTCTTGCATTTCCCTATCACGTTCACACAGAGTCTTTTGCAGGCTTTCAAACTTTTCATCCTACATATGTACCAGTAGTGTTTGTAGAGGGTTTTGGGAACTCTCCTCTGGATTATTATATTTATTTATTATATTACTTTTATTGTGAAAATACTATACAGAGAGGTTACAATTACATAAGAAATTAATGAGTATATTTCTTATGAATCATTATTGCCTCTTCCTTTGTTTCATCTTCCCATTTATTCCCATCCCACCACCACTTCTGCACTAATGTTGTAAAGTTCGTTTTTCGACATTAGGTCTTGTACATCTCATTTTTACAATGAGTCCACCTGTATTCCTATTTAAACAATTGGTTTTTGCCTATTCCTCCACAAATACAATGAAATCAGGAGTTATTTCTTGGGGGGGGGCATGCAAATCAACAAAAAATCGTAAATATGTTAGAAAAAATATTTGAGACCTTATCTTGTAAATTTGTTTAACCAATTTGGAAAGTAGTATTGGAGGTTCCTCAAAAGACTTCATATAGACCTCCCCTTGACCCAGTAATCCCACTTTTGGGCATTTACATGAAGAATCACAAGCAAGACCAAGACCATATTAAAGCTACCAGCACAACTATTTATATTACAGCATTATTTATGATAACTACGATACGGAACCAGCTCAGATGCCCCTTAATAGATGAATGGATCAAGAAAATGTGGTATATAGACACAATGGAATTCTCTGCTTCCCTCAGAAAGAATGCCATTTCGCCATTTGTTAGGAAATAGAAGAACTTGGAAAAAATTATATTAAGTGAAGCAAGCCAGGCTCAAAGAAAAATAGGTCTCATTGTTTTCCTTATTTGCAATAACTAGTATATGTTTGAAACAAGCAGAAACAGTCAGATAAGTTATTAGGCGAAATGAACCCCAAGATAAGGACTCCCACTCATTGTTAGTGGGAGTAGAGATACCTGGCCATACCATTTTTCTTGTCTTTCTCCACCGGGTTCTGCCAATTTTTATATGAAGGCAAAACCAATACTGTGCTAGCACACTGTTTTAGTAAATCATCAACCTAAGCTCTGTAGTTGCACAAATTGTTTAACACACTCAAAATAAGTACATGTACAATCCAGTTCATTAGATACAATCTAGTTCAACAACAAACAACTCGGGATACCTAGACTAAGAAAATCAAAGAAGAAGTCAGAAGAGCAGAAATTAGTAAGTTCAGGGAGAATTGTGAGGAGAAAATAAAATTAGAGACATATGGGAATGGACAGGGAGAGAGATAACATAATACCTAAATGCTGAGGGAGGTAATGGATAGAAGGAAAGGAAAAGGGAGAGACAGGAAAAGGAAAAAGAAAACATTTTTAAATGAAACACTTAAAAATGTATAAAGGAAAAATACAACTAAGGGATTTAATGATGAGTGTTTGTGAATTAAGTAATCAATACATTAATTAGTATGTTCACAATTAAGAATAAGATCAAATAATTGAATATGGATATATATATCTGAAGATGAATTGAACAGCTACTAAATATAGCAAAGGAAGCACAAAAGTACCAAGAGAAATAAGTAAAAACAATAAAAAATGATGAAAAAATAGAAAACAATTTTTTAATAGTTCTAAAAACAGATAGACAAAAGTGTTCTTTAAGTTTCTTTTTTCAGGCTGGATCTTCTATCTTCCCTGAGTCCTTAACCAGTTTATTGGTGCTCTGGTTTGCTTACAGTGTTTGATTTTCCTGTGGCTTCATTGGTTTCTTAAATGTTTGTTTCAGCAGGCAGAACAATGCTCTTCCTTACTAGAGATTTTATAACACCTTCCCAGGGTAATTCAATGTGATGGTGAATTCCTTTGAGTATCACAAAAGAGAGAGATGGCTGTTTCTTCTAGCTTGGAGTTACTCTGATGGGGCTAGGCTCAGGGTAATGTTGAGGCCTGTCAGAATGTGTAGCTTTTCCCTGCAGGGCTAGCTCCTGAGACACTCATATAGACCAGCCTGGAGCCATTGTCAGGATATATATTTACTGTTTCCAATTTTTTTCTTTTACTCTCAGGCAGCTAGGTCTGCTGACTGTGCTACATTGTGGTGGGATAGCCTTGTACCCAGTGATTAAAGTCAGTCATCTACGGGTAGAAATTCCTCTGCCTGGAAAGTAAAACTATCTCCTTGCCTGGATCTGAACCTGGCATGTCAGGTTCCTTTCATCTGTTAAATGGATCCTACTGGTTTCTTCAAAAGTCTTATCATGGGGTGTTCTGTCATGTCTTTGTCTGTATCAAGGAAGGAGTTCTCCTCTTGTGGTTGGGGAGTATATACTTTCCCACTCTTGCTCTGTGGAAAGGATTAAGGAAGTCTTGCTTGTGTGGTACTCAAGCCTTCCCATGGGTTTCCAGGCCATCTATGGTCTGCAAATATCTGTGATGAGCAGGATGAAGATGTTTGCTCCTTGTCAGTTTTTGCTGGTGGTGAGTTTAATCTTCTCACAAGCCACATCTGGTGACTGTGTTCTGGGCTGTATTTGTTGATGAGGTGGCAATGGTAGCAGCTGCTGTAGCTACTGCTAAGGACAATTTTGAGAGCTCAAGTCTGCAAGCATTTTTCCCATCTGATCAAGCTTCTGTACTATTATAGCACATCATGTGAGTCTAAAGTCTTGGACTTTGCACTGGAACAATAAAACTGGTTTCTACGAGAGATGTTGATTAAAACAATTGGGAGCGGTAAGCACTTTTAAAAAACACAAGTCCTTTGTGACACAATAGTCTCTAGTATACCCATGTATTCATTGTGAAATAGAGACAATTGAGATTCAACCTGCCATTGTAACATCAAAACCTTTTGTGACAACAACTGTCTCACTTTGTCCTTATGATAGCATCATATCATTATGATATCACAAAACTTACAATCATATCATACCCTTTGACATCACATTGCATTGTGACATCATGGACACTTTGTAAATGCCTATTCTGCAATGTCATCCTATTTCAAATGTGGCATGTGTGTTATCAGAAATCCATTGTGAACTAATCAGCATTGTGACATCACATTGCCATAATGATATCAGTAACTCACTGTGCCATCACAAACCTGTCTTCTCCACAAAATTTCTTTCCCATGTGATACTTTAGGCTAATAATTTTTCAATTTGTGAGCTAATAATTTGTTTTCAAACTGATAATATTTCAGATTTGACATGTTATAAAAGACATCTTCTGTGATATCAAGGCCACTCTGACATCACAATGCCAGAGGTCATGACCATTCTGTCCCATAGTGAAATCAGAAACCTGCTAGCACTTCATCACATTTTTCACAATACATAATTTAGAGATATCATAGTTCTTCTGCGAACTTATATATTCATTATAAATTAGTGAAAATTGTGATCCTGATACCATTTTGCTATCCATACCTCGTTGTGACATCTCAAACCTAGTGTGATCTCATCACAGTAGGCATCAACAGCTAATGGTGACTTCAAAACATTATTATGACATGATATTTCGACCACATTTTCATTGTGATATCATTGTCCCACAGTGTTTTCAGAACACTTTAATTGCTGTAAGGGAAATCCTCCCAGAAGGCTCATTTTGAAATATAGTATATCATAATATTTATAATAGAGTTTACAGGTTGCAGTAGCCAATTGTTTCAAAGACCTACATCAAGCAAAGAAAAGTAACACAGCTAGGAAACATGCTAAAGAGAAACAAAAAACAAAAACCATGCCAACAATGGTATGGATAGCTTACTTGGGCTGCAATGATGACCGAAGCTGAGCCAGGAGACAGGACACAGGACATGATCAGTTAGACAATTGGCATGACGTAATGATGTCTAAGCTGGTTCAGACCTAAGTAGGTCGGTGCAGAGGTCAGATCATTAGGAAATTCCCAGTCCAAGCAAATCCAGTTACCTATCAGCCAAGTACCCGCACCTGTCTCCAGGGTTATGGTCATGCACACTACCTTGGAGTTAGGTGATAGGCAGGGTTTTTTTTTTCCACCAGCATGAAAGCAAGATGCTAGATTCCACAATCAACCATGTGGCCACTAAGGTGATGGCCAGAACTGACCTCCCTACTTCATCATGACCTCATAACATTTTAGATATCAAGCTCCTTCCTTGAACATTGTGAACATTGATTTCATTGTGAACTAGTAGCAACTGAAGTCGGACATATCATTGTGATATTACAAGCTCATTGTGACATCCCAAATACATTGGGACCTCATCAGCACTGTGATATCTAATTACTGATGTGACATCATGATCAGATTTTGACTTGAAGTTCCTTCTGAGAACTACATGTTGGAGCTTTCCAGAATTTACCTGTTGGCAACTTTCTATATACAAGTTTGTCAGGCAGGGGCCCCAATGGTTTTCAAGACAGTTTTTGCTGCTGGCAAATTACCACCATGTCAAATAAACAGATACAGACAGAAGGTTTGAACATGTAATTCTTTTCACAAGATCAGTATCCACATTTACACATATGTTACCACTTTTTTGTTCCATTCTTTAATCTTAACGAGTAGTAGCACTAGAAACACCACTGATTTTAGAGTGGTTTCCTGAGCTACCTGATCAGCTCAGTTGTTTCCCTGCATCTACATGATCTCTAGTTTCTTTAACTCCTTTTTATTATTCTGAACCTGTTTGGAGTTTGGAGACTTCTTCCATTTATACTCCTGCTTTTCACTCATTACAGTTTGGTTTTATGATTCCAATCTCCTTTTTTAATTCCTCCTGACCTTGCAAGTGTTCTTCCAGGGTCACAGGAAAGTTCCTTTGAATGTTCAACTGCTGCTCTTTCAGCAGCACTTTTGCTTGCTCTTCATCTCCTCCGTTCAATTCTCAGTGGTGCTATTGAGAGGGTTTTTTTTCACCTTCCTCTGTTTCATTGGGACATACCACTTCTGCATTACATTTATGGTGCGGATCTTGTCATTGTCTTTGTGTTTTCCTCTAGTAGCTCCTCTTTCTTGTTTTACACTTCCTTGTATTTTTATGACAAGTCTTTCCACTGTTTAACTCTTGTTTTTTTTGTGCCTCATGCTGTTTTTCCCAGATATTCCCCATCAAAATATGAGTGTCCTTGACTCTTTCGAAAGAGTAACAATCCGTATTTTGACCCATTTATTATTCTGCTCACTTTTCTTGGCCTCTTCTTCAAAGACACAGGAATTTTGGGTCTATTTCTAACTGGCCTTTCAGTTTTTCCTCTGGTGCTTGGAATTTCTGCTCACATCCTTCAAATGTAAAAGCTTAATGCACTCTTGTATCATGACCAGCTCCTTTTACCTGGCCTTGATTTCATGTACAGTGTCAGGATCTTTTCCTGGCCTTGCTTGAAGTCAGCAAGGATGGAAGCATTGATGTTCTTGTCCTCTTCAGCCTGCGACCTGTGGGCTCGACCTTTGCATCAGGCACACCTTTTCTGATGTACTTGGATTTCATTTGATTCTGCGTTTTTCTCAGTTTCATTTTGTGAATTTTTGTTCTTATTTTTGACTCTCACAATTTTATGATTTATGTCTTCAAATCTTTTCTTCACATCTGATAATTCTTTCTTTTCTCCACTGTGCTGTTTAATGCACTTTTAATCTATTTGTTGATTTTGATTGGCATGTATTTGAGATTTAGAATATTTTTTAGCCTGTGTTTTTGAACAGAAATATGTGAAATTTTTCATCACCATATTTTTTCTTAAGTTCAGTGGCCTGATTTTTAAGTTTACCACAGTTGGATTTCAGACTCCCGAGCTCATTTGCTTTGTTCTCAGGAGATATAATCACAGTTTCCCAGTGGCAACCTGCCTACTTAACCTGTCATTTTTAATCCTTCTCTTCCTTGGAAATTCCTTTTTCCCTTGCTGTTTACTTCCAGTAAGCACACAGATCTACTCCTAGAGGACCTCTATTGATATTTGCAAATGAATTAAACTGTCTTCACCATGAGTCTCTTGATCCCTGTCCTGGTGCTGCTATGTGAAACCCCTTCGTAGACTGTTTTTTTCTTCCACTGCATAACTGTTATGAAACATCTGTTGGGCAACTGCTACCAACACAGATAATACCTTTTCTAAAATCCTTCTAAATTGTGAAGTTTTTTTTTCCAAATATCTGGGCCGACGGTGTAGTGAAAGATATATTGAGGGCTCTTCAATTATCCTGGGCCTCAGGGTCTATAGGCATGTAGTTCCTATAGGTTTCTTGGAAGATTTCTAGAAAAGCATTAGGGGATTCATTGGGGAAGTATAGTCTCATTCTTCTTAATTAAATTAGTTGGCTTCCAAGCCGCTGCCCTTATCCTGCTAACAGGCTTGCAGTATTGCTAAGCACATCCTTACCGTGACTGCTGTTCTACTCCCAGCTTGGTTGAGTCTGGGGAAAGACTTGCTCCAATAGGAATGGGTCTTCAGTGGGGGAATGATCCGGTCCAAGGACCGCCTTCAAGCCACTGTCCCGGATTCGCTCTCTTCCTCCCAGATGGAAAGCACCTGTGAAAGTTGCCCTCAGTCATCCCAGGTGAGCTGATGTAAAGAGATGTGGCCCTGGGCTTTTTCAGAAAAGGACGGATTGTGCTATTTCCCCTTATACATGACACTAATTGTAAAGGGAACATGTATTACAAGGTTAGTTTGCCCACCGTCACCCCAATGTGCCTGTTGTGTACCACCTCAGGCTGCTTCAAGAAACTAATTCTGGTATGGAGGGACTGAACATCAGAGATGCTGATGGCACAGATTAGGAGGACGTGTCTTCTTCTGGGGGATCCTGAAACACCAGAAGATATATATTTCAGTTACAGGAACTTTCACATATTGTACTCCCAACCTGGAAAAAAAAGGAGTAAGCAGATGTTTATACAGGAAACAGAACTATCAGCACACACAAATAGCCATAAACCCTAAACCCACATGTCCAATATCTCTCAGTGATGCCCTCTTGAGGAAGTATGAGTTGATCTCTGGAGAGATCCCATAAGGGCTACTGAAGAGATCCTAGATGACCTCTGGAGAAGGTCCCAGATGGCCATTCAAGGAGGCTACAAAAGACCACTCAAGGAGGTCTCAGATGGCTTTAAAGACACTCCAGATGACCTCTTGAAGTCTCTAGTTGACCTCCAGAGGACATCTGAGATGACCTGTTGAGAACGCCTAACATGACCCCTGGAAGAGTTCACAGATGCCTTCTCACTTAAGTGCCTTGATGACCAGTGGAGGAATTCTCAATTGGCCTCTTCAGGGACCCCAAATGACCACCAGAGGAATTCCCAGGTAAACTATAGGACAGGCCCCAAATAGCCTCTCAAAAAAGACCCAAATTTCCACTCGAGTCAGTCCCAGATGTCCTACCAGTATAACACCAGATTGGAGGAAGGCCTAGATGAGGACCTCGAGGAGGGCAAAGATAACCTCCAGATTAGGTCACAGATGGCTTCTAAAGGAAATCCAAGATGAACTCTCAAGAAGGCCCTTAATGCCCTCTCAAGGATGGCCTCATGAGATTACCCAAAATATCCTCCAGAGAAGGCCCAAATGGCCTCTTGAGAATGCCACAGATGAGCTCCAGAAGAAGTTTCAAAATCAGGCTGACAAGTTTGCCGAGACTCTCACTCCTACATGGGTCTGAAATAACTCTTGTTTTCTGTTTTTGGGGGGCTTATTTTTTTTTTCGTCTGGTCATGAGGCCTGAACTCTGGGCCTAGGCCCTGTCCCTCAGCTCATCTGCTCAATGCTAGCACTCTAACACTTGAATCACTGTGCCACTTCTAGCTTTTTCTGTTTATGTGGTTTTGAGGAATGGAACCCAGGGCCTCAGGCATGCAGGGTAAGCACTCTAACACTGAGTACCTTCCTAGCCCTGAAATGACTCTTATCCCTGTTGGTCCACAGGAAACAACAACTCTAGGGAGGCTTTCACCCCTGAGGGATGAGAAACTCACATACAAGGAGGTTTACCCAGGGGCCAAGGCCCAGTTCGATCCATATGGATTATCTCTATGGGGCCTCCAAAATTTAAGTCCTGTAAAGCATGAAATAATCCATCAAGGTACGATTAAGATAATAAAATAATTTACACTGCAAAGGGGTCTGTGTTTATCTTGTTCTGGGCTGGATAATCAGGCCAAGAGCAGCATTGAACACCAAACCTCAGATATCCAATGGGCAGCAATGCCCTTTGTTAATTCATCTGCAAATCACCAATACCAAAATTATGATCTCCACAGCTCCAGAGTTCAAAAGACAAGGTTTTTCTTTTCCCTTCCTCACTCCTCTACAGATCTGTCCTTTGTTCCTGGTCTTTCCCTATTCCCCTTCCACCAGTTCCTTCTTCTTTTTAGGCCTCTCTACTTTCCACAGGACTGTGCCCCATTGATGAGTTGCCATCCTTACCCTCCTGCTCTCACTCAACATCCTCTCTTGTCAGGTCTTGCCCTCCTGCTGTCTCACCACTTTCTTCCCTCCAGTTATTTCCCCTCTTTCTCTCCCCTTCATTTGATATGAACCCAGCCTATATAAGGGCTGTACACTTCCAGTACTCCAACAGATCTCTTGCCTAAGTTTTCAATTGTCACTTCTCAAACTGCACAATGCCCAATCCCTTCTTGACATCTCTCCGTGTGTTACAGGACAGCTCAACCCGTTCAGAAGCATAAACCACCCTCTTCCATAGGCCAGGCCATAGGGGCAAGATGATGACTAGGTCCCATAAATGATTGGAGCCCAGGTGCTTATTCCAGCATCCTCATTGTTAACAAGCACCAATGGAAATTGATATTACAAACTCATTATTACAGCAGCAAACAATTGTGACCTCATCACCAATATGACATCACTCATGCTTTTAGCCACGATCACATTGTGACATCACAAACCTATTATGACCTCTTACAATCATTGAAAAAAACACATGGCCTTTGTGACATCAAAGTCCCTTTGTGTGCCCCTATCCTCATTGTGTACTATGACAATTGAGATCAGACATGCCATTGTATCATCACAAAGCCTTTCTGAGATCATCATCAGTGTAACATCACATTGCTCATTGGGACATAACCAACCTTCAACATCATTATTATTACTTTGAATTATTACTTTGCATTGTCATTGTGATGTCATAGGCAGATTGTGAATGCCTATTCTCTGATTTCATTCTATTTCAAATGTGGACTCTGGGTTGATAGCAGAAACCATTATGATGCAGTAACCAGTGTGACAGCATATCATATTCGGTATATAACTCCCATTGTGTTTTTGAAAAACTAATATAACTTCATTACATTTTTCAAATCATGGCCTTTGTGACTTCAAGCTCCTTCTGTGTACCCCTATCCTTATTTCTAACAGAACAATTGAAATGGAATATGTAATCGATATTACTAATATTATAAAATCACCTCATTACATCTGTGACAGCACAGTCCTATAGTGACATCACATTGCTGTTGTGACATCTCAAACCTATTATGGTCTCTGAGCACCTTTGAAAAAACACATCATTTTTGTGATATCACAGTCCCATTTTTTATCCATATTTTCATTGTGAACTAATGATTACTGCAACAGATAGGCCAGTGTAATACCACAAACCATTATGACACCATAATTGTCATTTT
This sequence comes from Dipodomys spectabilis, assembly GCF_019054845.1. NCBI lineage: Eukaryota > Metazoa > Chordata > Mammalia > Rodentia > Heteromyidae > Dipodomys > Dipodomys spectabilis. The sequence goes on along the minus strand of NW_024871210.1, from coordinate 5,028,126 downwards.
GACATCATCTTATTTTGATATCACCAAAGTACAATGACATTAACTATTATGGCATCATATAGCCAATGTGACATAATAGACACAATGTGAATGCCTATGTTGTGATTTCTTTCTTTCAAATGAGGCATGTGGTTGATATCAGAAACCCATATTGACTTCATAACCATTGTGACATGACAATCCCTTTGTGACCTCACTTTGCCATTGTGATACCATTAACCCATTATGACATCACAAATTGGTCCTGTCCTATTAATTTTTGTGACGTTGCCATTTCGACATCTTAGATTCTAGGTAAGTTCATAATCTGTTTTTCACATGATAATATTTCAGGAATATATGGTATCAGATATCCACACTGACCTCATGGCCACTGTGACATCACACAGCTAGATATCATTGATCATTGTGTTACATTGTGACATCACAAGCCTGTCAACTATTGAGACAACACTTAACTTTGGAGACATCACTGTCCTTTGAGAACTCATAATCATTGTAAGTTAATGACAATTGAGATCCACCATGTCATTGTGACATCATCAACCCATAGTGATATTACAAATCTATTGTGAGCTCCTCAACACTTTGGTATAACCAACTATTTTTTACATCAAACATAATTATGGAACGGGGGACCAAGATGGTGCCCAAACAATAGGGAAACACCACAGCTCTCTCCAAACAAAACAGAGAGTTCCAAAACTCAATTTCTCCAAAAGACCCATGACTGAAAAGATGACCACCCAGATAAAAAGAGGTGAAATAAAAAGTACAGGAAAAAAATTACAATGGGAAAAAACACGAAGACCCTTCCCCAACCATTGATGTCCTTGCAAATTTGTGCCAAACCAGAGCCCATCGCAGATCACCCAGAATCACAGTAGGCTATCTGAAGAATACCTATGAAGAACATATCCAAAGTGCTGGTGCCAGAATCAGTGATTGTAAAAAGAGGAACCTCAGAGCTTGGAACCTTCACAAAGAGCTTTCTCCAAGCCCTCATAGGTAGAGCAACCTTGCATAATCCTACCAAATTTCCCAGGCCACACAACAGTGGTGGGAAGCCAAGAACTACAGGGGTCCATCCACAGAAGGCCAGTGCAGGAGATCCCAGGTGCCTGTGCTGATATGGACATTGCAAATAGAGACAAAAACATCGGAGCTCAGAACATGCAGAAAGATCCTATTGGACCCCACACTGGCAAAGGGGTACGATGCCATCCTGCCAAAACTCCTGGGCCCCAAGAACCACAGTGACCCATAGGAAGCCAATGCATAAACACCCATGATGCTTACCAGGACAGCATAAACAGAGTCAGAGATGGTGTAAAACACAGGCCCTGAGCCACCAACATCACCCAGCCCAGACTACAATCATCTCAATACAATGCTAACCCTGGTAGCAACCTGCAATCTACAGTGCACAGAAACAATGATCTGTGCCTGCACCATTCAACAGCTCTCAACCAGTTCTAGCTAATTCCCCCAACAGGACCAGCCTTACCCCGTTCCAAGAGACAACAGTGCTGGCAGTAATCTCCAGAGCTTGATGCATACCCTTCACCCTACCACCTGGACTACCGGTTCCAGTAAAACTGTGCAAGGACACCATCAGCCTTTGGAGCACACCTAGCCCACAAGGCTTGAAAAAAGCAACCCATAAAGGGAGCATAAACACTCAAGTTGGGAAGAGCAACAATGGGCCACAGGATCCAGAAGAAGAAGAAATCCAAACTCTGTAACCTGCGTGGGAAACCCAGCAGCACAGGTCCCACCTAAGCCCAAAGAGTGTGTCCCAGGATGCTGACAGAAACACAGGACCAGGCAGGGGGATGGGTGACTGAGCTACATAAACGACCTCTCCTGATTGAAGTCAGAGTCTGCGTACAGGTTTCAAAAGAGGCTGCAAAGAATGTCTCAACAGCCCTCAGGAACCAAACCATGACAGCAAAAGATCTTTGTGTGTGTGCAGGGAGCCAACACCAGAGCCTCACTTGTGTATCCCAGACTGGTTATTGAACAACTCAGGCCACCAGCAGCTAATTATAGTCAGGAATTTGCTGAAAAAATGGCTGTGATAAAGTGTATGCCTTGCATACGTGAGAACCTGGTTCAATTCCTCAGCACCACATAGGCAGAGAAAACCAGATGTGGAAATGTGGCTCAAGTGGTAGAGTGCTATCCTTGATCTGAAGATCTGAGGGACAACACCAAAGCCCACAGTTTAGGCCCTACAACAGATAAAAGAAAAGAACCACATGATGATCTCTACTGATGTGGAAAAGGCTTTTGATAAAGTACAAATTTATTCATGTTAAATGCTCTGAAGAGAATAGTAGAGGAATTTTCTTAAAACTCTGTAAGCCATATATGAGAGAGCAATAGCCAATATTATACTTAATGGGGTGATACTACAACAAATTCTCCTAAAATTGAGAAGTAGGCAAATATGTCCTCTCTAACCTCTCCTGTTTAATATAGTCCTGCAATGCTTAGCCAGAGTAATAAAGCAAGAGAAAGACTTGAAAGGGATCTGTATTGGGAAGGAAGAAGTTAAACTATCCTTTTTTGCAGATGAAATGATATTACACCTCAATGATCCTAAAAGTTTTCTCCACCTCAAAACAGTTTATAAAGGACTTTGGCAAAGTAGCAGGATACAAAAACCCACAAAAATCAGTTCTCTGTACGTACACCAGAGAAAATAAAATCAAGGAAATAACACTAGTCACACAATGACATCAAAAAATAAAATATTTTGGAATTAACTTAATCAAAGATGGAAAGGATCTATTTAAAGAAAAGTATAAAAACATAAAGATATCAGGACACCTGGAAATGGTGCCAAAACAATTCTAGGCAAAAAAAAAGAGAGGGTTCCCTATACTGGACTTCAAACTCTACTATGGAGCCATAATAACAAAGACAATTTGGTATTGCATAAAAGCAAAATAATGGAATAGTTTAGAAGATCCAGAAATAAAAACACATGCTTACAATCATCTGATATTTGACAACTCAAAATGGATAAAAGACCATCACATCAATCCCAAAAATCTGAATCTATTGAAGCACAGACTAAGAGAGACACTTGAATTTATAGGCACAGGCAGGAACTTCTTTAGCAGAGTTCCACGATCACAACAAATTGGGGAGAGACTCAACAAATGGGACTACTTTAAAACAAAACGTTTCTGCACAGCTAAAGACATAGCAACCAAACTAGAAAGAAACAATTGGGAAAAATATTTACCAGCAATATATCAGACAAAGGCCTACAGTATATACACTAATCTCTCCCAAACCTAATGAACCAATTGCGAAATGGTCAAAGGAACTAAAAAGAGACTTCTCAGAAGAGATAAATTGGCAAAGAGCACATGAGGAAATGCTATTCATCCGTGGCTCTAAAGGAAATGCAATTAAAAACAATCCTGAGATATCACCTTATGCCATTCTGCATAGTCTGCATCCTAAGGTCAGCCAAAACAAAGGCTGGAGGGAGCCATTGACAAATGCACAGAAAGGAACTCTATTGCATTGCTGCTGGGAATAGACACTAAAATAACCACTTTGGAAAGCAGTCTGGAGGTACCTCAGAAGACCTTCCCAATGACCCAGCCATACCACTCCTAGGTATCTATGCTGAACAACAGGAACCAGGATACAAGTACACATGCACTTCCATGTTTATTGCAGCACTGCTCACAATAGTCAAGATATGCAAACAACCCAGATGCCCTACTGGATGATCCTAATGGATAAATAGATCCAAAAATTGTGGTACCAATATACAATGGAATATTATGCAGCCATTAGAACGGAAAAAATAATGGCATTTGCAGGGATTTGGATGGAACTAGAAAAATAATTTTGAGTGTGGTAAGCCAAAAGAGACAAATGGAAAACGATCTCCTTGATATGTGGATATTAAATACAACATGTAAACAGATACAAAAATGTAAACAGCACTCGACAAACAAAGATTCCAGTAATCTTGTTTCATTACAAAATAACCCATAGCTATTGACCACATTTAAGGTATATATGCACACATCTGAGGGAAACTAAGAAGAGGACACAGAATCAGAGATAGATAGAGGAAAACACACCAGAAGGATGCATCAGCTGCATTGGACATTAATGAAAATGAACTAAGCAACTCAAGGGCAGTGATGGAAGTGAGTGAATGAGGGACCTAGAGGGAAAAGCTGACAGTAAGGAAAAGGAAAGAAATGTGCATATCATCTCTTTAATTAATTAATTAATTAATTGTGAACATACTGTACAGAGTCGTTACAATTGAACGGGCAATTAATGAGTACATTTCTTATCAAGCATTGCAGCCTCATCCTTTGTTTACCCTCCATACATATCCCTTCCCAGGCTCCCATCGTCCCCCACCCAACCCCCCCCCCCCCAACACCAAAATTGGGAAATTCGTTTTCGACATGAGAACTTGTAATTCTAATTGTTGTAATCGGTCCACCTGTATACTTAAACAACTTGTTTTTCCCCATCTCCTCTACAAATTATAGCGACATCAAATATAGTGAAAGCAGGGGTTATACTGTGGGGGAGGGACATACAAAGCAACAAAGAAATAATCGTATAAATGCATTAGAGACAAATGCATGAAAGAAAAACATTTAAATACATATCTAAGCATTCATTTTCCTAACATCATATTATCTGACCTTAACTGCTTGACTCATATATATATACTAGATATTGCAAATAAGGGAAATCATGGGACCTATGTTTCTTTGGATTTGGCTTACTTCTCTTAATATAATTTTTTCATATCCTAACAAATGGGGAAATGTCATTCTTTCTGATGGAGGCATAGTATTCCATTGTGTACATATACCACATTTTCTTGATCCATTCATCTACTGAGGGGCATCTGGGTTGTTTCCCTATCTTAGCTATAGTAAATAATGCTGCAATAAACATAGTTGTGCTGGTAGCTTTAGTGTGGTCTTGTTTGTAAACCTTTGGGTAAATACCCAAAAATGGGATTGCTGGGTCATAGGGGAGCTCCGATGAAGTCTTTTGAGGAACGTTTACTGCTTTCCAAAGTGGTTGAACATGTTTACACTCCCATCAACAATGCAGTAAGGTTCCCTTCTGTCCACATCCCCTAAAGCATCTGTTGTTGTTAGAGTTTTTGCTTTTTGCCATTTTAACCGGGGTGAGGTGGTATCTCAGTGTTTTTATGATTTGCATTTCTTTTATGGCTAGGGAGGTTGAGCATTTCTGCATGTGTCTACTGGTCATCCTTCTTTCCTCTTGAGAGAAGTTTCATTTTAAGTCTTTAGCCAACATATTTATTGGACAGTTGTTTCATTGAGGATTTGTTGTTGGGGGATTTAATTTTTTGAGTTCCACGTATATTTTAGATATGAGACCCTAGTCCGTTGTAAAGGATAGTGAAGATCTTCTCCCAATCCGTGGGCTTTCTATTGATCTTGCTAACTATGTCTTTTGCCATGCAGAAGCTCTGCAACTTCATGAAATCCCATTTGTCCAATCTTTCTTTGATTTGTTGTGTTTCCGGGTGTCTGTTAAGAAAATTTAGGCCTGCGCCAAGGAGACCTAGAGTTTCTCCTATTCCATCCTGTAATGTTTACAGAGTGTCTGCTTTGCCTCCGAGGTCTCTGATCCATTTGGAGTTGATTCTGGTTCAGGGTGATATATAAGGATCTAGCTCTAGTTTTCTACAAGTAGCTAACCAATTTTTCCAGCACCATTTACTGAAGAGGCTGTCTTTCTTCCATTCTATTGTTTTAGCTCCCTTATCGAAGATTAGATGGCTATAGGTCTGTAGGTTCATTTCTGGGTTTTCAATTCTATTCCATTGGTCCTGAGGTCTGTTCTTGTGCCCGTACCAAGCAATTTTGATTAATGTGGCTTTATAGTATAGTTTGAAATTTGGTATTGATATTCCTCCAGCAGTGTTCTTTCTGTTGAGGAGCGTTTTTGCTATTCGGGGTCTTTTATTGTTCCATATGAATTTTTGGATTGCCTCTTATACTTCCTTGGAGAATAAGATTGGAATTTTGATAGGTATTGCATTGAATTTGTAGATAGCGTTGGGAAGTATTGCCATTTTCACGATGTTATTCTTTCTAATCCAGGAGCATGGGAGGTTTTGCCATTTTCTAAGTTTTGTTTACATTTCCTTTTTCAAGTTTTTAAAGTTTTCATCATAGAGGTCCTTCACTTCTTTGGTTAAGTTAATTCCTAGGTAATTTATTTTTTGTAGGGCTCTTACATATGGAGTTGCTTTCCTAATTTCAGCCACACTTTTTTCATTGTTGGAATACAGAAAAGCCATTGATTTTTGGAAGTTAATTTTATACCCTTCTACTTTGCCAAAGTTTTGAATCAGCTTGAGTAATTTGGATTACTAATTTTTCCAAAACCTTCATCATAAATGGGTGTTGGATCTTGTCAAATGCTTTTTCTTCATCTATTGAGATATCCATGTAGTTCTTATCCTTGCTCCTGTTGATGTGATGAGTCATATTAATTGATTTGCATATATTGAAACAGCTTTGCATCCCTGAAATGAATCCTGTTTGATAGTGGTGTATGAATTTTGCATGAGTTTTTGAATTCGATTGGCCAAAATTTTTTTGAGAAGTTTTCCAACAATGTTCATCAAAGAAATGGGTCTATAGTTCTCTTTCTTTGATGAGTGTCTGGTTTTGGGATGAGGGTTATAGAATGTGTTTGGTAGGGAACTTTCTCTTCCAATTTCATTGAAGAGTTGGAGGAGTATTGGTGTGAGCTCTGCTTTGAAGGCCTTGAAGAATTCTGCTGTAAAATAATCTGGTCCTGGACTTTTCTTAGCTGGGTGATCTCTTATTGCTGTTTCTCTTTCAATGCTTGATATGGGCCTGTTAAGATGGTTTAACTCATCTTGGTTTAGTTTTGGCATGTCAATATTTGCTAGGAAAATGTCCATTTCTGCCAAGTTCTCAAACTTATTATCATATTGGATTGAGAAGTATTCCCTTATAATGTTCTGATTTAAGGTTGTTTCTGTGGTGATATTTCCACTGTCATCTCTGAGTTTATTTATTTGGGTGTGTTCTCTTCTTTTTCTGATTAGATTAGCTATGGGTCTGTATATTTTGTTAATTTTTTTGAAGAACCAACTCTTTGTTTTGTTGATTTTTTCTGTAATTATTTTTTGGATTCTAAATCATTTAATTCTGATTTAATTTTACTTATTTCTTTTCGTCTACTGGATTGGGGTTTATCTTGCTGCTCTTTTTCAAGGAGGTTCAGATATGTCATTAAATTGTTTGTTTCAGACCTCTCCAATTTGTTGATGTAGAAACACAGAGCTATAAACTTGCCTCTGAGTACAGACTTTGCTGTGTCCCAGAGGAGCTGGTCATTTGTGTGCTCATTTTTGTTGAATAGCATGAACATTTGAATTTCCTTTCTAATCTCTTCCATGACCCACTGGTGTTTTAGCAGCTTTTAACATTGAAGATGTGTTTGTTTTTACGGGCAAGATGTAACTGCTGAAGGCAGCAGGTAGAAGGAACTTGTTTTTTAATCCAACTAGACAGTCTATGTCCCTTAATTGGAGAGTTAAGTCCGATAATGTTGATAGAGAGTACTGAGAGGTATTTGGGAAGTCCTGTCTTGTTATCCACCTTCTTGGGGGCTGCGAAAACTGGGTTCTTCCTATGGTTCTTGGATTCTCTGTTTGGGTGTGGTTTCTTGGACTTTATTGTGGTCTTGTTGGTTTTCTATATGTAGGACATCTTTAAGAATCTTTTGTAGAGCCGGTGTAGATGTATTGTTTCAATTTTTCTTTGCTATGGAAGGTTTTTATTTGGCCTTCAGTTATGAAGGAGAGTTTAGCTGGGTAAAGTATTCTTTGTTGATAGTTGTTTGTTTTTAGGGTATGGCATACATCATTCCAGGGTCTTCTTGCTTTGATTGTCTCTGCTGAGAAATCTGAGGTGAGTCTAATTGGTTTCCCTTTATAGGTGATTAATCTTTTCTCCTTCACAGATTTAAGGATCTTTTCCTTGATCTGAGTTGATCCAGTGTGGATTATAATGTGACAGTGGGATGTCCTATTCTGGTCTGGTCTTTTTGGAGTTCTAGAAGCTTCTCGTATCTGAATAGGCCTATCTTTTTGCATGTTTGGGAAGTTCTCTGCTAGGATCCTGTTAAACAAATTTCCTAGAACATTAACTTCTGTTTCTAGGTGCTCATCTACACACATTATCCTTAGATTAGGCCTTCTGATGGAGTCTTCCAAGTGTTGGATAGATCTACCATATTTCTTGGACTTGTCTTTGATGGTTGTATGTTCTTTATCTATAATATCTATGCTGTCTTCAATCCCTGAGATTTGATCTTCTGCACGGTCTAACCAGCTGTCAAGACTTTCTACTTTGCTTTTTTTTATTTTCCTTCGAATTGGTCAGCTTTGATGGCTTCAAATTCTTTGTTGAAGCTTTGACTTAGATCTTGTATGAACTTCCTTACTTCCTTAACTTGGGGTTCAGTGGTTATTCTCAAATAAGTTAGTTGATTGGTTATGGTTTCCTTGGACTCCCATTCCTTATGTTGGGTTCCATCAGCATTCCCTTTGTGGTCTCCCTGACTTCCTTCAGCTCTTTGTTAATGTATTCCATGAATGCCTTTAGTGGTCTGTGTGTAGTCTCATCCTGCTCACTCAATTCCTGTGTTACTCTTTTCTTAGCTTCCTCTCGATCCCGTTGATGCCCTTTCTGTAGTTCTCTTTGAGTAGTCTCAGCCAGCTATCGCCATTCCTGCCTTTCTCTTTTAGTATTCTCTAGCAGCTCATGCAAATCCTTTATCAGTTTTTGAGTAGCTTTCTCACGCTCATGATATTCCTGTAAAAACCTTTTTATTGCCTCCTTGCTCTTCCAATCATGCTCATACAGAGTCCTTTGTACGTTTTCAATCTTTTCATATATCATGTTTGACAGCAGTGTTTGTAGAGCTATTTGGGAACTCTCCTCTGGATTATTCATTATCTGTTCTGTCCCCTGATTATCATGAATGGCAGTTGAGGTACCCGGACTTGCCATTTTTTTGTGTTTTTGTGGCTTACTCTGCCGATTTGGGATGAAAATAACACGTTTGATGCTAGAACACTAACTTAAGGTAAGCATCAACCAAAGTCTGTATTTGCACAGTCAATAGTCTGCAGATACAATCTGATTCAACAGAAACATCTTATTAACATCAAACAACTATGTATTAATGGGCTACGAATCTCAAAGAAGAATTTTGGTATACCAAAAATTATTAGGTTTAGGGAAAGATGTGTGTAAAAAATAGGAATAGAGTGATGTGGGAAGGCACAGGGAGAGTTAAATAAGTCCTAATCTCAAAGAAGAAAATTGGTTAGATAGGATGAAAGTAGAGAGAGAGCAAATAAGAAGAAAGAGAAAGGGGAAAAAGAGACCAGAAAAAAATAGAAAAGTAATAAATAAAAATATTATGCAGAATCGAAAACAAAATATGCAGAGAAGAACGTGGATATAGTGAGAGAAGGGAAGGGATATAGAGGAGATGTGAAAAATTTAAAAATAAAAATACTTAAAATATTATAGAGGTATAAAGAGGTAGTACTGCTATTAAGGAATTTAAGTATAAGAGGTTTTGAATTGAGTAATAAATTTGAGGACAAAGTGTGTACACAATGGAGAATACAGTCTAATAATCGAGTACGGGTTTATCTGAGGATGTGCAGAACAACAATTAAGTCACATAAAGAAGAACGAAAGAGAAAAAATTGAAAAGGATAAGAAAAAAAAAGATCAGAAGTTCAGTAGAGCTAGACAAAAAACAAAAAAATTGTCTTTTGACAAAGGAAAAAAAGAGAAAGAAAAAAACGCACATACACATATACCCTTAAAATAAAAATTTTAAGAGGAAAAAAAAAAGTTACTAGAACACAATTTTTTGCAAAAAAGGTAAAAATTCAATATTAAAAAAGGTTTAAAAAAATTTTCATAAAAGGTGCAAAAAAAAAGGAAAAAAAAGTTTTTTGATTTTTTTTTTTGTGGAGGAGGGGTCGGAAAAATCCTGCATCTCCCTTGTGTCCATAACCAGCCTCTTGTTGAAGTCTCTGGTCTGATTGTGGTGTTTGATTTTTCTGTGGCTTGGTTGGTTTCTTAAATCAGTTTGTTTGAATAGGCAGAAAAATGCTCTGCTTAACCCAGGATTTTGTGATCCTCTTCCCAGGCTAGTTCAATGGGAGGGAGATCTACTTTGGGTATCACAAAAGAGGGAGATGGCTTTTTCCTCAACTTTGGAGATGCTGTGATGAGGCTAGGTTCTGAGTAGAGTTGAGGTCTTTCAGCAAACAGTAGCTTTTCCTGGGTGCTAGTTTGTACAAAACTCACAGAGCCCAGCCTGGAGCCACTCTCAGGGTTTATGTTTACCGAATTTCATTTGATTGTCAGGGATGCTAAATGGAGGGGCAGCCTTTGGCTCTGATTACCCAGTGAAGAAAGCCACTCCTGGGGCTGGTGTCCTAGCTGGGTGAATTTTCCCTGGGTGGAGCTGATTCTGGCAGGTCAGTTTATGTTCTTGTGACCTGCTATATGACTCTAGTTTTCTTCCAAGGCCTGAGTTGGAACTAGCAGCTCCACAGAGCTTTGTCAGTATTCAATATGGAGATCTCCTGTACTGGGGGGGTGGGGGGATAGCCTTCCCTCCTCTGTATCCTGAGAAGGAGTGAGGACATCAGGCTTCTACTCACTCTGAGTCGTGGTTCCTGGGTCATGTCTGGTCTGCAAACTGCAGGATGAAGATGCCCACTCCTTGAAGATGTCCAGTTCTTGTTGGTGTTGAGTAGAATCCACTCACTCACCACATCTGGCTCCTTTTTCCCGAACTCTCTGTTTTGCAGGTATGGCAACTGTGGCTACCGCCCCCACCACTGCTGCCACAGCTTCGGCTGCTGGCAAGCGCTCAGATCTGCCTCCTTGCCTGGATTTTCCCTCTCTGGCCTTACTCTCTGTCCTGTGATGGCACACTTGGTGTGATTCTCTGGCTTGGGACTGTTCACTGGAACTCTAAAACTGCTTTCTATGTGAGAGCTTGTTTAGCCTCCAGCTTCTCCTCTGCCATCTTCCCGGAACCTCATGCAAGGAGTACATTTCTTATCAAGCATAGTTGCCTGCTCCTTTCTTTACCCTTCCCATCCCTTATCATCTCCCACTCTCCTACCCCCATACATTTCCCCCCCCTACCACCCCAGCTCCCGACTAAATTAGTAAAGTTCCATTTAGGACATAATGGCTTGTAACTCTCATTGTTGCAATGGGCCCACCTGTATCCCTATTTGAACTATTTTTCTTTACTCTTCCCCACCACAAATTACACCAACATCAAATAAAGTGAAAACAGGGGTTATACAGTGGGGGAGGGACATACAAAATAACAAAAAAAGCATCTTATGTATATGTTAGAAACAATCCCAAGAAATAAACAATATTTGAATACTTATCTTGGTGTTCATTTCACCTAACATCACCATATCTGAACTTTTCTGTTTGTCTCAGATACATAATAGTTATTTGAAATAAAGGAAACTATAAGACCCATGTTTCTTTGGGCGTGGCTCACTTCACTTCACATAATTTTTTCCAAGTCTTTCCATTCTTTCCATTTCCTTACAAATGGGGCAATGTCATTTTTTTTTCTGATGGCGGAATAGAATTCCATTGTGTATAGATACCACATTTTCTTGATCGATTCATCTACTGAGGGACATGTGGGTTGGTTCCATATATTAGCTATGGTAAACAATGCTGCAAAAACATAGTTGTGCTGGTAGGTTTAGCATGGTCTTGTTTGTGATCATTTGTTAAATGCCCAAAAGTGGGATTGCTGTGTCATATGTGAAGTCTTTTAACGAACGTCTATACTGCTTTCCAAAGTGGTTGAACAAGTTTACACTCCCACCAACAATGTAGTAAGGTTCATTTCTGTCCACATCCCCTCAAGCATCTATTGTTATTAGAGTTCTTGATTATAGCCATTCTAACTGTGGCGAGGTGGTATCTCAATGTGGTTCTGATATGCATTTATTTTATGGTTATGGAGGTAGAGCATTTCTACACGTGTCTACTGGTCATCCTTCTTTCCTTTCTCTCTTTAAGTCCTTAGCCCACGTACTTTTTGGGCAGTTGTTTCTTTGAGGATTTGTTGTTGTGGGATTTAGATTTATTGAGTTCCAGGTATATTTTAGATATAAGACCCCTATCTGTTGTATGTTTAGTGAAGATCTTATCCCAATCCATGGGTTTTCTATTGATCTTGCAAGCTATGTCCTTTGCCATGAAGAAGCACATGGAATCCCATTTGTCCAACCTTTTTGATTTTTTGTGTTTCTGAGTCTATATTAAGAAAATTTCGGCCTGTACAAAGGAGTCCTAGGATTTCTCCATCCATCCTGTAATGTTTTCAGTGTCTGCTTTGACTCCCAGGGCTTTGATCCATTTGGAGGTGATTGGGGTGCTGGGTGATATATAAGGATCTAGCTTAGGTTGCTACATGTGATTAACCAATTTTGCCAGCACCATTTACCAGAGAGGCTGTCTTTCTTCCATTCTACTTTTTTAGCTCTCTTCTCGAAGATTAGTTGGCTATAGGGCTGTAGGTTCAGTTTCGGGTTTCAATTCTATTCCATTGATCCTAAGTTCTCTTCTTGTGCCAGTAATAAGCTATTTTGATTCCTATGGCTTTGTAGAAGAGTTTGAAATACGGTGTTGGTATTCCTCCATGTATTTGGGGTCTTTTATAGTTCCATATGAAATTTTGGATTGCCTCTTCTATTTCCTTGAAGACTGAGGTTGGAATATTGATAGGTATCGCATTGAATTTGTAGATAGCCTTAGGAAGTATTGCCATTTTCACGATGTTGATCCTTCCAATCCAGAAGAATGAGAGGTTTTTCCACTTTAGGAGTTCTGTTGTGATTTCCTTTTTCATGTTTATAAAGTTGTCATCAGAGTGGTACTTCATTTCTTTGGTTAAGTTAATTCGTAGGTATTTTATTTTTTTGTGTGGATATTATGAATGGACTTTCTTAATTTCAGCAACGCTTTTCTCATTGTTGGCATACAGAAAAGCCATTGATTTTTGAGGGTTAATTTTACACTCTGGTACTTTGCCAAAATTTTGAATCATCTTGAGTAATTTGGAAGTAGAGTCCGTTGGATTCTTTAAATACAAGATCATGATATATCTCAAGAGCTCACACCAATTATCCTCCAACTCTTCAATGAAATTGAAAGTGAAAGCTCACTACCGAACACATTCTATGAAGCCATCATAACCCTCATCCCAAAACCAGGCAGGGACTCATCAAAGAAAGAGAAGTATAGACCCATTTCTTTGATGAACATTGATGCAAAACTTCTCAACAAAATTTTGGCCAATAGACTTCAACAATTCATCCAAAATATCATACACCACGATCAAACAGGATTCATTTCAGGGATGCAAAACTGTTTCAATATACGCAAATCAATTAATATTATTCATCACATCAACAGGAGCAAGAATAAGAACCACATGGTTTTCTCAATAGACGCAGAAAAAGCATTCGACAAGATCCAACACCCCTTTATGATGAAGGTTTTGGAAAAATTAGGAATCCATGGAACATTCCTCAATACAATAAAGGCTGTATATGACAAACCTACAGCCAGCATTATACTCAATGGTGAAAAACTAAAGCCATTTCCTCTTAACTCAGGAACAAGCCAAGGATGCCCACTCTCTCCACTTCTCTTCAATCTAGTATTAGAATGCCTAGCTACAGCAATAAGACAAGATGCAGACATAAAGGGGATCCAAATAGGGAAAGAAGAAATCAAACTCTCCCTCTTTGCAGATGACATGATCTTGTATTTAAAGAATCCCATAGACTCCACTCCGAAATTACTCAAGCTGATTCAAAACTTTGGCAAAGTAGCAGGTTATAAAATTAACTCCCAAAATTCAATGGCCTTTCTGTATGCCAACAATGAGAAAAGTGTGGATGAAATTAGGAAAACAACTCCATTTGTAATAGCCCCACAAAAATTAAAATACCTAGGAATTAACTTAACTAAAGAAGTGATGGATTTCTTTTCTAATCACTTCCATGACCCACTTGTGATTCTACAGTGTGTTGTTCAGCTCCAGGTGTTACAGGACTTTCTTTGGTGGCTTTTGTGTTTAGTTTGCATTTTATTCCCTTATGGCCTCAGAGAATGCATGGTATAACTTCAGTTTTTCTGAACTTGGAAAAGTTTGCTTTGTGATCTAAAACGTGGTTTATTTTGGAAAATGTTGTATATGCTGCTGAGAACAACGTGCATTTTGATGCTGCTGAGTGAAATATTCGGTACATGGTTTTAAATCTAGTTGATCTAGACTGTTGTTTACATCTGTATTTTCTCTGTTGAGATTTTGCCGAGTTGAGCTACCTAGTAGGAATAGTAGTGTGTCAAAGTCCCTAAGAATTAATTTCTTTAAATCTATGTGAGATTTGAGGGAAAGTAGTGTTTTTTGCATACATTTTGGTGCTCTACTCTTTGGCGAATGGAGATTTAGAATTATAATATCCTCCTGAGGGAGAGATCCCTTAATTATTAGGCAGTGATTTTATCTCTTCTCACTAATTTCAATTTGAAGTCTATTATATCTGATTTTATGATTGCAACTCCTGCTTGTTTATGGAGGTGATTGGCTTGGTAGATTTTATTCTATTCTTTCACTTTCAAAATGTGTTTGTTTTTATGGACAAGGTGTCAATCCTGAAGACCGTAGATAGAAAGATCTTGGTTTTTAATCCAACTAGTCAGTTTATGTCTCTTAATTGGAGCGTTAAATACGATAATGTTGAGAGATAGGACTGAGAGGTAATTGGGATGTCCAGCCATTTTATCCACTATCTTGGGACCTGTGGCAACTGGATTCTTCCTATGGTTCTTGAATTCTCAGTTTGGGTGTGGTTTCTTGGCCTTTAGTGTGGTCTTGTTGGTTTTCTATGTGTAGGAAAACTTTAAGTATCCTGTGTAGGGCTACTTCAGTTGAGATATATTATTTCCCTTTTTCTTTGTTATGGAAGGTTTTTTATTTTACCTTGGGTTATGAAGGAGAGTTTACTGAGTACAGTATTCTTGGTTGATAATTGTTTGTCTTTAGGGCATGGCATACATAATTCCAAGAATGGGATCTGAACAGAGATCTATGCCTGAGCTCATTACCTGGGAATTGAACTCACAGCTGGGGCCTTGAAATTGGTTCCTAGGCCTTCATCTCAGCCTTGGTCTTGAACTCCATTCTGTTCATTGACCTAACTGTCTATGCCATGAATGTTGGCCCAGGAAATTGAACTCATTTCTGGGCCTTGCATTTGTAGCCTGGGCCCTGAAAATTGGACCTAGAAATTGAACTCACAGCCTGTGCCTGGGGCTTTAACTCAGTTCTGAGCCTTGAACAAGTGATCTAAACCTTGAATATGGTTCGGGGCCTTATATTTGGAAACTTGGTAAGGTTCCTGAGCTTCTCTGTACTCAATACTGGTTCTCAACTACTGGAGACTCAACTGTTTTTCTGTGTTGGTTCCATGACGGGAGAAAGATTTTTCGTTTTCGTTTTAGTTTTTGAATCACAAATGTACTTTTTGCTACAAGAGAAGTCAATCCATCTGGTTCCATATTTCTCACATTTGATTTATTTGCTTCTGCTTTATATGTAAATAGTTTCTTTATGTGAAAGTGGAGGGGTGGGCTGGAAGGCAGGGAGCATGTAATGTGTGTGTGGGGAGGGCCTCTACACTTGTACGCTTCCAATAGAAAGGGAGGAGAGGGCATTATCAGGCCTTCCAAACTGTCGGGAGATAGGTAGGTGGACAGGGTACAGAGACAATTGTGCAAAAAAAGAATTAATTGCAAGACCAAAGTATAAAGCACACAGGAATAGAGTTGTACACATGTGCACACACAGAGGTTTGAGAGAAGTTTCACGAACCAGGCCCCACTTTGCTTAAGGTGTTCTCTACCTTGCGAGCTGCTTTTTCCTTCAGGTTAGGGTTGAGGGATTGATATTGATCCCAGACCTTTTCTACATTCACCTTACCTTCCTCATGTCCAGAGGCCCTGCTGTGGGAAGATTAAAGCTCCCAAAATTATACCACAGGACTTGTTATGTTGTTTTGTTTGTTGTTGTTTACCTGTTTTTCTTTTTTCAATATCAAGAAAGACCAAGGTTTCCTGAGACAGGGCCTTTGTGAAGTGAAAGAATCTCCTAAATTCTTCATTTCTATTTCTGTCTCCTCTTCCTCTCCTTCCCCTCCTTTTCTTTGTCCTGCTGCTCCCTGTTTGGGAAGGCCTCAACATGATCGTTTGTTTGATGGAAATATTTTCCTAAGGATCTGCTTCTTGCTTGGAACACCCAGGTTCCTCCTTTAGCCAAGCTGTGTGAATTGTGATAGTGGATGGTAGGTAGAGAAGGAAGAATGAAGGTGGTAAAGGGAGAGAGGGAGTGGGGCAATGAAGGTGGCAAAAAGGAGGCCATAAGGGAAAAGAGAAGCAAGCAATGATAGAAAGAAGAGGGAAGGGAAAGGGAATAGAAAAATGGAAGATGAAAGGAAGTATGGACCAGGCTAAAAGGTGGAGTTGGCAAAGAAGTAGGGAAGGAGGCAACGATGGGCCTAAGGATTAAGGGAATATTAAAAGGCAAAGGAAGAAATGTATACACGGAGATAGAGAAGAAGGAAGAAAGGGAGAGGGCATGTAAGGAAAGAAGGAAGGCAGAGATAAAGAAAGGAGGACAGAGAGAAAAGAAGATAGAAGGGAAGGAGGGAGGAAGGAAGTAGAAAAGGATGGGAGGAAGAAGGAAGAAAGGTAGTAAGCGAGAGGAAAGAGGGGATGAAGGGAGGAGAGGAGGAAAGTAGACAGCAAGGAAGAGATGAAGTAGGGAAAGGAGGACTGAAGGCAGGAAGGAAGAAGGGAAGAAAGAAAAGAGGGACAAGGAACATAGGAACGAGGAAGAGAAAGGAAGAAGGAAGGTAGTAATGGAGGGAGGTAAGTGGAAAGGACGGACGGAATAAAAAATGAGACTGAGGAAATAAAAAGAAAGAAAGAAAGGAAGGGAGGAAGAAGGGAAAAGAAGGGTAAGCTGGAACTAAAGGAAATAAAAGGATGAGGGAGGAGTTGTGACCATGTTGCACACATCCCTCGGAGCTGGGATGTCTGAATTGGCTTGGTTTCCCTCCTGGGGCTTGATATCTATGTGGGATGCCCAGGGAACTGGATTCTGACCTTGGGGATGGAGGGGCTAGTGGCTGGCAAATAACTGTTATTCTGGCCATGTACTTGTGTGAGGGAAGTTAAAGGCAATGGGTCCCATGTTCAACTCCACGCTATTCTGTATTGCCGGTTCAAGGCTACCCGGGCTTGATCCAGCCCCAAACACTTTTTGGGCCTGAGGGTTGGCCGGAATATCTTTACATAAATGCCAAGGAAAGGAAAGGGAAAATAGGCTACTAGTGGTCAGTGTTTGTTGATTATTTCCTCCACAGTGTATTCAGAGCCTCTTTTGAATTATCCATCATGCCCCAGGTAGGTGTGGAGGAGGGAGGGGACAGAGAGCAGCTGCTTTCCTCCTCCTTGTCGTCCTCTTCCTCTTTCTTTACCTCCATCAACCACATGGAGGGCATGACAAGCATTGGATGAGCATTGGGCAAAGGCATAGCACGTGCTGCAGCCAGTTCAGCCATAGAAGTCCAGGGACAGCAGGAAGTCCTGCACCAGTATCAGGAACCGCTGGGGAAGATGGATGCAGGGAGGTTCAGGAAGTAGGGAGTCTAAGAAATAGAAAGCATTCACAGAGATGTAGGGTTTTGGATAGCATCCCAGGAAAAATTATGTTTGTGATAACCTCTGGCAAAGATCTGACCTCACTCAGAAAAGGTGAATTGGACCACTGGTCGGAAGTTGGGTTATTTGGTTGGTTGTTGGGATGATTGAGTGGTTGATGGTTGGCTTGGTAGGTTGGTTAGTTAGCTTTTTTTTTCTTCATCATGGACAACCAGTAAAAGAACAATGAATAAAAGGACAACTTTTGAACGAATTTGGAAAAAAAATTTTTCTAAATTATGGATGTCCGAATTAACCAATTCCATTAACCCTTTAAAAATATCAAACACCTATTAAAATATACACTCATCTGAAAGAAGATTTGCAATTCTTTTACATCTATCTTGATTACTACTATGATTATAACATCAGTAGGAAGAATCATTCAGGTAACTGTTTCTTAGAGCTGATATGTATCACTAAGCAAAGGAATCATTGTGAATCATGAGAGTCAAAGTTTGAGACTGGTGCTGTTGTTCAATCAGAATTCAATTTCAGTAGAACAGTGTTTAGTAGGCAATGAAGCAGAGCCAGAAGTCATTTAAACATAGGACTCACATAAAAGTGACAGGAGTAGAAGTAAATTTCAAGATTACTAGAATGGAAATTGCTATTTTCTGAAGTGTGGTAAGGAAAATATTTTGATACTTTTATCAGTACTTTTGAACAATAGTGCCCACTTGGAGAAAATTTCAGTAAATATAACTTGGGATGTCATTTGAAGAAAGAAAACAAGCAATTAAGAGAGAAATGTCCCAGTAACAGTCACGAGCCAAATAGTTTGTATATGTTAGATGGGGAAGAAGGAAATGACAGAAAGGAACTGTGACTGGTTTCATAAAGTTAACTGAATTCACTAAAAAAGTTTAGTATCCCTTCCTCTCAACGATGGATGATATCCCATTCATAGTTTTCTACAACAATCAATACTTCAGTGTAGAGTCTCTCATGGTGGGGACACAGTTACTGTGATATAACCATTAATCCTGATTTCTTTTTAACCATCAGAGGAAAGTCAGCCCTCTTTCCATATATGAAAACAGAAATGGCTACTGCTGGCCAGATCCCGGGAGACAACATTTCACTTTCTCTTAATTTTCATTGTTGGATTATAATTCTGTGGAAGAGAAATGCATGAGCACTCAGTAATCAAACACTGTGAATTCATTTCCCACAATTTTCTCGTGTGTGTGTGTGTGTGTGTGTGTGTGTGTGTGTGTGTGTGTGTGTGTGTGTGTGTGATTTAGATACTCTGCAGAGGGGTTGCAAATACATGAGCAATATGAATCCATTTCTCATGAGCATTGTTAACCTTCCTTGATTTTCCCTTACTATCCCTATCCGCCCTACCTCCCCAACTGTTCTCTCCCCCACCCAATGTTGTAAGGTTCGTTTTCAACATAGTATATTATACATCTCAATGTTAAAATGGGTCATCAGCATTTTGATATTTCTAACCCCCTACCCAAATTAGAAAAATGTGTATACAAAATGCAAGACACTAAAAGCAAATATAGTGACAATCGGAGTAATTCCATTCCATGGGGGAAGAACATACAAAGAAAAAACAGCAACGATTAAAATTACATAGTAAATTTTAAGTACATTAAAAAGAAGAGTAAGAAAGGTAAAAAACTTCTATCTCTTTATGGGGTTAATTTCATTTGGCATCAGCTTACCTGGTGAAATGTGCATAGCTTTAGAACTCTTTTACTTATCCTAAACATATGCTATTTATTTTAGATAAGGGAAAACATGGACTCATATTTGTTAGGGTCTGATTCATTTCACTTAATATATTTTTTTCTAAGTCTTTCCATTTCCTAACAATTGGTACCATGTCCTTCTTTTTGATAGAGATATAGAATTCATGTATTCCTTGATCAATTCATCTACTGAGGGGCATTTGGGTTGGTTCCATATCTTAGCTATTGTAAGTAACGCTGCAATAAACATACTTGTGCTGGTAGCTTTAGGACAGTCTTATTTGTTATCATTTGGGTAAATGATTAAAAGTTGGATTGCTTGGTAATAAGGGAGCTGTCTGTGTCGTTTTTGAGGAACCTCTATACTTTGCAAAGTGGTTGAACACATTTACAATGCCACCAACAATGCAGTAGTGTTCCCTTTTTGCCACATCCCCTCCAGCATCTGTTGGTAATACATTCTTCATTATACTTGATTATAACTGAGTAATGTGTAATCTCAATATTGTATTTCTCTGTTTTTATTTTTATTTCTGTATTTTAAATATGTATTTTTATTGAAAGAGACTACACAGAATGCTTATAATTTTATAAGCAAGGTAAAAAGTTCATGTCATATCGAAATTTTTCGTCTTCATTTGCTTTTCCCTACCCCCGTTTTCTCCCTCCCCTCTCCAATTCCTCCCTTTAACTTCTTTGCGAATTTTAAAGTTCCTTTTCAACGTAGTGTCTTGTACATCTAGTTGTTACAATGGGTCATCCTATATACTTATTTCATCATTTTGTTATTTTGCTTCCGGCGTTTCCCGGATTTACAAAAAAAATGTACATACATGTTACAGGAAAATTGAATCAAATACAGTGACATCGGGGGTTGCAATTATTTTATGGTTAGAGAACGTGACCGATTCTTACATATCTACTGGCCATCCTTATTTCTTCTTCAGAGACGTTTCTCTTTAAGTCTTTAGCGTACTTGTTAATCGATGGTTGTTTCTTTGAGAATTTTTTGTTGGGAGATTTAATTTTTCGAAATATATTTTAGATATTACATCCTTTTCCGTTTTATGGGTAGTGAAGTTCTTCTCTCAATCGGTTCTATTTCTATAGATCTTGGTTGCTATATCCTTTGCCTTGCAGAAGCTATGGAGTTTCATGCGATCCCAATTGTCAAAAGTTTCATTGATTTGCTGTGTGTCTGTATTATCATTCAATGCTCGATAAGAAATTTACCCAATACCTTGTTCATGTAACTGTAACCCCCTGTACAGTATTTTTCACAATAAGAAACTTATTACTAAAAGAAAAAAAATTATCACTAAAAAATAAGAAAACTTTGGCCCATGGTAAGTAGCCCTAGAGTGTCTCCTGTTCCTTCCTGTAATATGGTCAGGGTGTCTTCCTTGACTTCTATGTCTTTGACCTATATGGAGTTGATTCTGGTACAGGTTGATATCTAATGTTGTAGCAGTAGTTTTCCTGAGGATTAACTAATTTGGTCAGCACCATTTATTGAAGAGGCTGTTTTTCTGACTTCTGAAAAGAGATATCAATATTTGCAAATTCTGCACATATTAGTTATCTTAGTATATTTGAAGAAGACAGTGTAGGCAGGAGTCAGGTGAAAGTATGATTTATTGTAAATGTTATTGCAAGGTGCCATATAGGTTATTCCTATTACAAAAATGGGAAGATCGATGCTTCCCTAATTAATGTAAGAAAAAAAATTCTGTTTTTGAAACCGAAGAAGTATAGGATGAAACAGAATTGCACCATGTCCTAACAAATACTTCAAAACTATGTGTAAGAAAGAATTGTCCAAATATATTGATATGAACATAGAAATTATTAAGCATTCACATAGGGTTAATATAATTTTTCCAGGTGTTCATCTATATTGGTAAGTATTGCTTCAACATATACAATTTGACCACATTGAAAGAGTAGAAAATATTTTAATAATCTACCTCAGTTTTTTCTTTCTGTATCTTAACATGTCCTGGTTTTGATGACTTATGTGCTGCGCAGTTGTACAATTATCTTCTATTGTTAACAACAGGAAAATTCTGGTTATATTTAAGTCAATTCCTTGAATACTTTAGTCATTAGAGTGGCATCTATTTCAAAATAATGTGATTTTAAAAAAAGTAGCTGGTAATTCTATAAAAGGTTTTCTTGTTAAGTAAATTCTAGGGTTATTTATTTGTGTCTGTAATTATCATGAACTGAACTGGCACTACCATTTTACTGCAAACTCTGAGATGAATACAACATTAAAATTGACAGAATGAAATAATGGAAGAATTATAATGATATTATTGAGTTATTAAATTAATTTACATGAGAGCTGAACTGTTTTGAACTTCTAGTAGGTACCATCAGGAATGCCATTTTGAATATTTTTTTCTTATTATCGTCTGGAAATTTGTGAAATAAGATGAAGGAGTTATAACCCTTGAAAGAGCTTATGGTTTAGCTTTTGTTACTGTTAAAACATTAAATGGCAGAATATTTAAGCGTGGATTTACAAATACTAGAGTTTGTTTTCATATCGTTATGGTGAAAATCCTGCTAGTGTTTTATGTTTTCTTATGGGATGAATCAAATGCCCACTTGGCAGTTTTTGGGAAAGCAAGCACTTAGAGAAAAAAAAAATTCATTTTTTTTCTTTTTTCACGTAGTGCAGGCTGGCCTTGAACTCTGGATGATTTTATCTTTACTAAGTGAATGCTGAGATTACAGGTGTGTGCCACCATAAGTGGAATGTAAATTTATTTCCAAGATGAAATTTCTAGTTTTAGGTGAAAGAGACCAAATCATGTACTCTTGAACCTAAAATAACCGAAGCTGTGTAGGAAAATTTGGTATACTTTGGAAGAAAGTTTATTGTACAGAGAAAGGGAAAGTAGGAGTGTTGTTTGGAGTGTTAGTTGCAAACACAAAATGGGAAAAGTATGTGATTATTTAGGTCAATGCCAAAAAATGGGATTGCTGAGTCGTAGTGGAGCTCTATATGGAGTAGGTGAGGAACCTCCATACAGCTTTCCAAAGTGGTTGAACAAGTTTATATTGCCACCAACAAAGCAATAGGGTTCCCTTCTGGCCACATCCACTCTAACAACTGTAGTTATTAGATCTCTTGATTATAGCCACCCTCACCATGTTAGGTGCAATCTCAATGTTGTTTTCATTTGAATCTCTTTCATGGCTAAAGAGGTTGAACATCTCTTCATGTATCGATTGAGCATTCTTGTTTCCTCTTCAGAGAAGTTTCTCTTTATGTCTTTAGCCCACTTATCAGACAGTTGTTCCTTTGAGGATTTGTTCTTGGAGGATTTTATCTTTCGAGTTCCATGTATGTTTGGAATATCTTCTCCCAATCATGAAGTTTCTATTGATCTTCCTTGCTATGTCCTTTGCCATGCAGAAGCTCTGCTGCTCATACTATCAGATTTGTCCAACCTTTCTTTGATTTGTTGTATTTCTTGATCTGTATTGAGAAACTTTCGGCCTGACCCTAGTAAAACTAGGGTTTCTCCTAACCTTACTAAAGCTACCAGCACAACTATGTTTATTTCAGAATTATTTACTATAGCTAAGATATGGAACCTTATTAAAACAGAAACTTAAACAGCATAGAAATCAGGTCTTACAATATCCTTACTAGTGAAGTTAACAAATGTTGGCCATAGGGTGTATAAAAGGAACAGTTTCGGCAGGAATGTGAGTAGGTTTAGAGAGCCACAGACGAAAATTGTCTGATTATCTTAAAGAAATCAATGTGAGAACTACCCTCAGCATAACTTATACATTGGAATAAAACTGTTAATAGAGCGTGCAAGTGGCTCACACCTTTAATTCTAGCTTCTATAGGATGCTGATATTTGAGGATTTGGTTTGAAATAGTTTCAGGCAAGAAAGTCCCTGACACTCCCATCTCCAATAAACTATAAAGAAAAACCCAGAATAGATCCTTGACTCAAGTGATAGAGTGCTAGTCATGAGCACAGACTCAGAGACATTGCCCTGAGTTCTAGCCTCAGGACAGCCAAAAATAATAGCAGAGGCATACCTGGAATAAACACAAAATATCCACTTAAATTAGCATTTAAGATAAACAATACGTAATTTTTAGTAAAAGTATATTCATTGGAAGTGCAAATTCATCCTGGTATTCCATATTTCATCAGACAATTCATTTCTTGTGCATCATTCATTAACACAGTCTATCACTTTCCAAAATATCTTGTGATTTGTCTACTGAAAAATCAACAAGTTATAAGGATCCCAGTTAAAGATGATGGTTATTGGATCAACAGAGTTTAGAAGAAGAGAAGGATAAGATAAGTTAAGCAAACACCAAGTTAGAACCTGAGTGATCCACTGGAAGAAAATGAAAGATGGGAGGAAAATTGGGAGTCTGCCCATAGAATTATTATATAGAGTTACTAATATGAATAAATTTGGAAAATTAATTATTGAGTTCAGCTAGGATGATTTTACAGCAATGTTAGTATACAAGAAATTTTACAATTAAATAGTTTGCCTGAAGATTGCTATCAGTAAATACTGTCTATTATATGAGTGGTCGGAGAACACTGGAACATGTGAAAGCAACTAGAACAACTATATTTATGACCACATTAATATTATAAATGTGGCCTGACTAAAATACGATCTGGTTATGTTGTGACATAGGTGCAATATGAGGATTTACCCAAACAACTAACCAATTTAATAAGTGGTCTTTTCTCTAAAGGAGTACAAATGGTTGACAACTATATAAAGAACTATTTGACATCCTTTCCTATAGAGAAAAATGCAAATCAAAAGACACTGAAATTCTGTGTTTTGTCGTCAGAATAACTATCCTCAAAGCAATAAAACAAAACAAACAAAAACTCCAAATGTGATATTGAAGATGTTGCGAAAATAGTAATCTCTATGCTATTTATAGCAATGTAAATTAGTAAATCCACTATGGAAGTCACAATGGAAGTTTCTCATTAAAATAAACATAGATCATATGACCTATTAAAGCATAATTTACATAGTCAATCAATGCAATCAAACTAGGTGATCCATTCAAACAATGAAATAATCAAAAAAATGTAGTGTATTTACACAGTCGATTATTATTCATACATCAAGAATTATGTCATTTGCAGGAAAATGGAGAAAATTGAAAGTCACTGTGTCAAGTGTTCTATATTTAGCAGAAAGACTAATATTAGCACAGATTTTTATATGTGTGTTTGGAACCTTAAATAGATAACATACATTAAATAAAGAGTATTTGGCCCTGAAGATTACAGAGAAGGAGTGAGCAAATGGAATAGATTGAATGGGGATAATGATATTCTATACAGTTTTATGGAAACGTAATTATGTAAGCCAAGATGCTTTTTATCAAGGAATATTACATGAATGCAGGTAAATAGTACAATGAAATTTCTTTCTATTAATATTGGTTAATATAAAAGAGCCACCAAAAATCAATATAACTAAGATACATTTCAGTTTTTTGTTAGATATAAGTAGAGGAATTGATTCATTCTAACTAAAATTGTATATGAATGAAAAATACAGAATATGAATATAACAAGAAATCAAATGGAAAAATATGTTAAAATGAACTATAAAACTGGGACGTGGAGAGGAGTCAGGTGGGGGAGAGTGAGAAAGGGGATGATACCATTCAAAAGGAAATGTACTCCGTACCTATCTGTAAACACATTGTATATCATTTTTATAATAATATTTTAAAAAAGGAATTGCTTATAATAACCAGAAATTTTGAAAATGTATTCCTGAATTGTAAGTCATCTTAAAATATGAACTGAAACAAAGCCCAAAAATGTAAAACGTATTTCGATATGATTACTGGGAAAGAATCAAAAGAAAGAAAGTGAGAATTTTTTCCGTGATTTTGGTGGTACTACTATTATAACTCAGGACTTCCTACTCACTCTGCTTGCTTTATTGGTTAATGCTTTGCTAAGTGAACAATCTCTCCAGCCCTGGTGTTGTTGTTAAATTGGAGATGGAGTCTATCATACTCTTCCCCCTGAGCTAGCTTGGAAATGAGACCCTAAGATTTCCACACTCCGGAAGAGCTAGAAATATTTGCGTAATTTTTATTTAAATAACTTTTTATTTTGTAACTACTGTACAGACGGGTAACAGTTACAAGAGCAAGGTAATGAGTACGTTTCTTATCAAGCATTGTTACCTCCTCCTTTGTTTTTCTCCTAGTATCTCTTCCCTCCCATCTCCACAACTACACTTCGCCCAAAGTCCCCAGCCTAAATTGTAAAATCCGTTTTTCAGCATAGTGTCTTCTACATCTCATTGTTGTCAGAGGTCAACCTGTACCCTATTTTGTTTTTCCCTTCCCTTCTCCAAAATATATCATCATTTAATACAGTGAAAACAGATTATACCATGGGGGAGGGAAATACAAAATGATAAATAGTCACATGATACCTAACAAATACTTTAATGACAATAATAACCAAAAAATTGTTTCAATTCACTTGTAAGAAATGGTCTATTAAGCTCACCTTACTCAACAGTTTGGAGTAGACGAGGATTTCACCATTGGCCCAGGAAAGAGGCTTCTAAACTATTTCCCCGAAATATTTGTAAGTATTCTACGGGACTTGGGTGATTTATTGTTCTAGAATTTAGATGCAATAAAAGCTAGAGAAGTATGAATTGAACAGTGGAATATATAGCTTCCTAAAATATGAGTCATTTTTAAAAACTAATAAGAATAAAAGTATATGAGAGCAACTGCCATCTACAAAAATTTGTTCAAGAAAAAAAGTGTTTATCATGATGCCATTAAGAGGAAGCTAGTTTAATCAAGATGGGGTTATTTTTGATACTCCAAAAACTACAGAAAGAGATGCAAATATTAAATCACAAGAGAAATCACCACCCGACTTAAAGAAAGGATGTGTAGGAAATCTAAAATATGAGTGGATGTCTTTGAAAATAATAAATCAGAGAATAATATTTAAATGTAAATATGGTAAAGAAAAGATGAATGGTTTGTAACAGCATCAGAACAGAATCAGAGTATTGTTTTTTTTTTTTTACCTCTGTGCTCTCAACCAAGGAACTGTCTGGTTGTGCATGTATAGGTAACAGAGGAATTAATATGTGGAGAAAAAGGACAAGCCTATGAGCTCTACACTTAGTCTCTAGTATTCCAAAGTTCGGCTGTGGTAAATAGGAGAGAGTGGGGTAACATTTTCAATGGCAATGAGATTTTGAGAGTAGAGAGAGTGGATATTTTGCAGTACACAGGCTTTCTATTTTAATTTCTAATTTATGGTGTTTACGAAAGTCCTGGAGTTCTCCAAAGATTTCACTTACTGCAACAGTTGCACCTAGCTATTTAGATTAAGAGCATGACCCAAAGCCTTGCTTTCAAATTTTATCTGAAGACTCTTCTGAACGGATGTAACAGTTATATTAGCTGTAAGGTAAAATGAGAGGAAATGTCTGATTTTATATAATGCATGAAAGTCTTCCTAAACTTTTAAAATAGCAAAATATTTAATGGCAAAAAATGGAGAGATTATTTACAAAGCTGTTGGGATTATAATGTAAAACAAGAGAAAGAAATGAAATCACAATCAAGCCAGAAATTTTCATTCAGTGATATATATATCTATATACATATATATATATATATACATATATATTTAGAGAGAAAGAGATACAGAGACAGAGACAGACAGAGAGAGACAGAGACAGTGAAAAAGAGAGATACATAGACAGAGATTGTCTCCAATAAAAAAACTGAAGCCATTTGTAACAAATGAACTTGCTGTGCAGATAATGTTGAATCTTCTTTACAAAGAGGGAAATGGAAGATATCTAAAAAAATTTTTTACACTCAAAAGAAGTTAATTTCTAGTTTTTTCCATGTATCAAAATAAAGTATTCTCCTTCTGTTAGTTACAGATTATTGATAGAATGTTATTAAAAGTAATAATAGCAAAAGAGAATAAAATGATTAGAGGTTATGATTCAGGGGAATGAATGACAGCAATTTTGTTAGGGAAATGAGAGAATAACTGTTAACATTCTCTTATGAATAAGATACAGCAACTTTGAATAGTACTCTGTTATTCTTAGAGGAATTTAGGTTATGTTACTCTGTATTTTGAATATTAGAACAACCAAGAAAATACCATAATTTGGAGCTCAGAAGGTGGCTTAGTGGAAGAGTGCTTTTCTTGCATGCATGAGGTCCTGGGTTCAATTCCTCAGCAGCATATAAGCAGAAAAAAATCTGGAAAGGGTTCAAGTGGGAAAATATTATCCTTGAACTGAAAAGTTCAGACCCATGACTGATGTAAAAAAAAATAATAAAATCGCCCAATTCATATTATAAGAAATTAGAATCAGACAAAATCTTAGACAAAAGCTTACAGAAACTACTGGAATTAAAGAACACAGTAAAGAATAGAAAATACAAAAGACACTAAAATAAAATGCTTAGAAAAAAGAGTTTCTACTGAAACTCTTTATATGAATTCTCATAGTATGTATATTTATAATAGTTAATAAGTGGAAAATATACACCAAAAGAAAAATGACAAAAAATATGCTATTTTCATAAATTAGATTAGTACATAGTAAAATAATTAAACTGCTAACTGATGCAATGACAAGGATTAATAAATTATAAATAAATTGACAGCAAAAAAATACTTTTATTCTGTAACAGACATTTATATGAAATTTGAAATTAGTCAAATTAATATATAGTAGAAAAATGCAAGTTTTGTCTTTGTGGATGATTGTTGAGAAAGTGTTATTTTAATTGCATAAAATAATCTTATTATTGTGGACTATGCAGTTACTAAAATGGATGTAATAATACCAAAGCTTCTAACATAAGCTTATATGAAGAGAGAAAGCAATAGGGAATAAATGTTAATTTTACTTTCAATTTTCTAATACTTCAGAGATGTGATATGGCAGTGAGTGTTCCTTCTGTATGGAAATGTCTGATATAATATCAGAAATAGTCTTTTCATTTTCAAAAAGATGGGCAATGTTATTCTTTCTAATCAAGGCATAGACTTCCATTGTGTCTATGTACAATATTTTCTTGATCCATTCATCTACTGAGGGGCATGTGGGCTGGTTACCTTTCTTAGCTATGGTAATAATGTTGCTATAAACATATTTGTGCTGCTAACTTTAGTATAGACTTGTTTGTGATCATTGGGTAAATACCCAAATGTGGGATTGCTTGGTCATAGGGGATCTCGATGTGGATCTTTTGAGGAAGTGCCATATTACTTTCCAAAGTGATAGAAGAAATTTACCCTCTTATCAACAATGCAGTATGGTTTGCTTCTGTCCACATCCCTTCCAGTATCTGTTGTTATTAGAGTTCTTGATTATACCCATTTTAACTGGGGTGAGGTGAAACCTCAATGTTGTTTTGAGTTGCATTTCTTTTATGGCAAGAGAGGTTGAGCATTTCTTCCTGTGTCTATTGGCCATTCTCATTTCCTGTTCATCTTCACTTTCTCTTTATTCCTCACAAATCGTATAAAATATACATGTGTAAGCAATCAGTTTAATGGAGTTTCTTTTCCTTTTTCTGTCCCCCCTGTTTTGTCTAGAGTTTTCAATCATGCTGAGTTGATTTGTTTTGCTTTTTCATTCTTTCCCTAATTGTTACGCTCACTAACTTTTCTCTATCATATAGGTTGATAGAGTGTGTTCCTAATGAGTGTGTTCCTTCTCTCATTTTCATTATGATCTAACGGACCTGTGTTCAACTTGTTAAGTCTGGCTACAGAGTCACACTCCTATTTATATTTTGTTATTGCCAGACTTCTACATGCCTCTGTCTCCAACTTCATCTTAATTACTTGTCAATCTGGATATTTTGCCAAGACTTGGTCTAATACATGATCTTGACTTCTTATGTTTATTTATTAGTCTATTTTCAAATTAATTAACCTTCTTAAAACATTAGGTTACATATTCAAGGCTAACATTGAGGCACTTGGCTACTTCTGACATGAATAGTTTACTAATATTTTATTATTTCTTCCCAAAAGATTCCAAAACAAAATATCATAAAATTTACTTTACACAAAATACATTTCATATATATTGAAAACTCCTTATATTTCACAGGATTATCTTATTTCTCACAAACTAACAACTTTTTGAGTAATCTGGGTCGTATGAGCATAAAGTCTGATATGTGATAAGAAATACAGAAATGATCTTAAAATATGATTTTATTAAATATTTAATATTTTTATGACTATTTTTAGATTTGTGTTGTTTTTTGTTTTTTGATTTTTGCCTGCCAAGAAATGTCAATTCAGGGCCTGTGCTCAGTGACTGAGCTCATTTTGTTTAAGGCTAATGTTCTGCCACTTGATCTTTAGCATAACTTCTGGATTTTTTTACGAGTTAATTGGAGATATGAATCTCATCGACGTTTCTACCCAGGCTGGCTTCAAACTGAGATCTTCAAATCTCAGCTTCCTGAATAGCTATGATTATACATGAGAACCACTGGCATCTGAATATTTTTCAACCTATTTTTATTTTTAGGAACAACAAAAAATTTAAATACAAAATATTTGGTGAAGTGTTAGGAAAATGGGTGAGGAGACGCTGGAGGCTAAACAAGCCCTCACATAGAAAGCAGTTTTAGTGTTCCGGTGAACAATCCTAGGCCAGACAATTACACCACGTGTGCTATAAAAGTACAGAGCGTTTTGCCAGAGAGGAAAATCCAGGCAAGGAGATATTTCTGAGCACTTGCCACAGGGGTGGTGGCTTCTGCCACCATAACTGCAACAAAGAGAGTACGGGACAAAGGTGCCAGAGGCAGCCGGCAAGTCAATTCTACTCAACACCAGCAAGAACTGAAAATTAGCAGATACCTTCATCCTGCAGATTGCAGACCAGAGACGACCCTCGAAACAACACTCCGGAGGAGTGAGTAGAAGCTTGACATCCTCACTCCTTCTTAGGGAGCAGAGGAGGGATGGCCACCAATCCCCCACCCCACTACTGGAGATCTCCATCTTTGATAGTGCAAAAGGCCTGGCTGAGCTGCTAGCACCAATTCATGCCTTGGGAATAAACAGGAGAGTCAGTTAGCAGGTCACAGGAATCGGCCCAGACCTACCAGGCTCAACTCCACCCAGGAAAAAGTCACCCAGCACAGGCAGAGGAAAATGCGCCCACAGGAGTGGTAAACAGAGGCTGCCACCCCCTACAACAGCCTAGAAAATCAATTGAAATTCAGTAAACATAAATCCTGAGAATGGCTCCAGGCTGGTTTCTGTGACACAGTAAAATATTTCTCAACTAATATTCTGTTTTTGAAGATAATTTTTTGTAAGCACTTACTTTTATTGATGACAGCTAGACAAAACTTACTATATCACAAGTTTTACTATCTTTCCCTATCTCCACATTCATCCTTCAAATCCTCCTTAACAAACTCTGAAGTAATGCCTGCTGGTAGGGTAAGATTCGGGTAATTGATATGATAGTGGTAAAGGCTTCTTCATATGAGTACATGTCTTCAATAGGCAGTCGTGAATTTTGAGAGGTCATTTGAGGAGGTTCTTCTACTGCCCTATGATCACCCTGATTGAAACCTAATATATAATGTCCAAATTTATGATTTCTATTCATATGAGTACTGGAATTACAAACAATGAAAGTGCACATGAAATGAGTGTACCAATTGAACCTAGATGATGGGTAGGCAAGGGCAAATAGATAAGAGCAGTAGGACATTTTTATATGTGAGTTACAAAGGGTAAGAATTCCACCCAGAATTCAATTCTACTGAACCACAGCACAATTCTCAGGAAATCTAAAAGGGAAAAGTTAGGGCATGCTGTGGTATCTTCGCTTTTGAAATTTGTTATTTCTGGGAGCCATCATGTGGGATGGTGTTCAATAAACTGAATAATGTTGATAAAGAAATTATGGTTATGGGGTGGAGGGAGATGGGAAGGGAAGGGAAGGGGAAAAAAGGAGGTGGCAACAATGCTTGATAAGAAATATACTCATTATCTTGCCCATGTAATTGTAACACCTATGTATGGTATTTTCACAATAAAAAATATGGTTATATAAATAATAGAATAAGTAGATCTCCATCCCGAAGGCACACTGGAAGCAAGTGACAAAAACGATAGACATACCTGCTTGATGTAAACTTTCTTTCTTCAGAGGGTAAGGTTACTTGCTCTCCTTGGTGAGACTCATTCATATTGTCACATTTAATGATAGGTTCAGTTTATTTTCAGTCTTGTAGCATGTTCGAGTTTATTTACTTCCTTTCTGTCTTCAATCTAAATAACATACATTGTTCTCCGATTCTCTAAAATTCAGTGGTTTGGCTTTTGACAAATTAATTGTCCTATAAACTTTGCTGTATTTATTACAACTCCAACCACTACATACTTAAGTGAAGATATTTTCTACCTACAGAACTGAAGTAGAAATCTCACAATATAAGCCTCAATATTTTCTCACTTTCCTCGTGCTTTTACTTTACATCTTTCATCAGGACTGGTTAAGTCATATTTCCTAGCTGTTAATCAAGTTGCAAGACCATGGTTTATTTTCAGTAAATGACATGATACTGGTACAGGAATCTTCATAGGTCTACTGGGCCACAGTGGATTATTGATAATTTTGTGGAATAATTTTCAGTTAATTAATGCTGTTATCCATAATCTAGAAATATTATGCAAAGTTCAGTCATGAGAATATAAAATGCTGAAATAGTTTTTTTTAATCTGTATGAGACATTGTTTGCATACAATCAAGCCTATCTTTGTGTCAATTTGGCTGTGTGTCCTCACAATATTCACAAATTAGTTCCATCGAATCAAACCAATAAGCATATACTAATTTCGATGGAACCAAATCTAATGAGGAAGTTACAGGTAAGCTTCATTTGTAGCACAAGTCCTATAAAACATCGTTCATTTACTATGCTGGATGTACTATTTCTCTGATGGTGTAGTCAAGATTTCTTGGTAACATGGCAGTGTCCTTTCCCATAGAATGACTGAGTTTAGTAAATAGATCTCCTTCAGTTTTGCATCTTATGCATAAATTTCTTCAATGATGACAACTTTTTCGGTCATGTTTATACACCAAATAATTTGCTCAATCCTTTCTTCCTTGCAAGTGCAAGTCCTTACAATCCTATCCATCCTGTTTCTTGACTTATTGCAATTGAACTGAAGTGAAGAAAACATGTCAAAAAGTGGCATGATTTTATTTTTTCCTTGAGGCTTTACAACCATTTGTTGTAATTATTTTTTTCTAATACATTGTTTTATAGAAATAGATTAGTGTCTTCCATATACTCTCTTATATCTTACTCAAAGTAAAATATGCTATCCTAGGGCCTGAATTCAAATATCATCTTGCACATCAATGAGTATTTGAATCTCTCCTGGACATTATGGTTGAGTACATGTTAGCCCCAAAATGTGGGGACAAAGTCATGTACTTTCACAATAATACAGGACTGTCACAACAGAAATACAGTTTTCATCTGGAAATCGTTTACTTATTTGAAATGAAAAAGAAAATATACAATGACTAAAAAGTGAACTGCTTCCTTTCTAAACACAAGCAATAATTTGGATTGAATGTGACTATATAATTGCAGAAAAAGTCATACATGAGGTGATAACCTCTTGATATTAATCAGAACGTTTGGAATGGAATGACAAAACCACAAAAGGACAATCCTTCACAAAAGAGTTTTAGTGTCATTAGTAAAGTACTATTTTCAGACTCTGGTATCTATAGCAACTACTATGATTAACTTTGTTAGTTATTTCCTGATTACAGAATATGTGTTAAGTTCTTTTTCACAGAAACTATATAAATATTGTTTTGTGCTGTTCCTTTGGAAAAGATGCTCCTGTCAAAAAATACTCTTTATTTTAAAACACTTCTCCTATGTAAAACTAAGTCTTAATATGTAAATAGAGGATGAGTAAGATCAGAAAAGTTTTATATTTCTTGTCCAATAAATGTGAACAATTCTCTGAAAGGGGACACTTCTTGTTTTCAGGGAGTCAGATACTTGGTCTTCATAATTTCTTTAAGGCCAAAACGAAATTACCTCTCTGAAGAGGAAATGAGATTAGTCAATAGACATTTGAAGAAATGCTCAATTTCTCTAGCCATAAAGAAAAAAATATTAATATTCCACCTTTTCCCAGTTAGACTGCCTATAATAAATAGTCTAATAATGATAGATGCTTTGGCTGGAGATGTGGCTCAAAAGGAACCCTACCATACTGTTGGTGGGATGGTAAACTTTTTCAAACATTCTGAAAAGCAGTATAAGTTTCCTCAAAATATTATGCATAGAGCTCTTCTATGATTCAGCAATCCTACTTTTGGGCACTTAACTACTTGGTCACTAACAAGGCCTTTGTGAAGCTACCAGCACAACTATATTTATTTCAGTATTATTCACAATAATTAAGAAATACAACCAACCCCAATGACTTTCAATAGATGAGGTAGATGAGTGGCACAAAAAATATGGCCAGTCTATACATTTGTATATACATATGTATAGAGATAGCAATTCTATGTTTCCAACAGACAGGAGGACACTGTCCCTTTGATTAAGAAAAGGAAACACTTGTAAAAATCATATTAAGTTGTGTAACCCAGTCCCAAAGAAATTTAGGTCCCATGGTTTCCCTTATTTGCAATAATAATATACATATCATATAATATTATTAGATGAGCTGAAAAGCTCAAAACTGATACACATATGATCATATAAAATAATGCTAAGTGACATGAACTCCAAAATATGAAGACAAAAGAGCTGTCTATATAGTTATTGTTTTAAATGTCCTCGGTGATTTTATTTTATTGTTGTTTCCTTTGATTGATCTTTTCCCTATGGCATATATCCTGTTGACACTGTACTAAATTTTGGTACCATTCATCATGTTTATATATTTGTCTGATCTGGGGAAGGGTAGGGGTGTAATAAATGCCTGAATTATGGAACACAATGACATATTGCAACTAGAATAACCACAAGACAGTATATTAGAAACGAACTTTACTTCTTCAGAAGGGGTATGCAGAGGAGTGAAGAAGTTGAGGTGGGAAGAGGTAGTGGGACATCAACAAGTGAAACTATAAAATTGACCAAAAAGTACTGAAATCATTGCCTTATTCATGTAACTGGAATCCCTCTGTAGAGAAACTATACAGTAAAACTTAAAAAAAAATATGCTGGATATTTTAAGATTGTGATTTCTTAAAATCCCTCTTGGACCTAGAAGTGCATAAAATTATATCATCTGGTGAAATTTCTGAAATCTCAAATTTTAGAAAATATTCCACAGCCTGTTTCAGATCTTGGAAAGTTTCCCCATCTAACACGCATGTCCACCTCCTCAAAGAAATGTTGTACAAAGCAAAATTGATGAAAACTTTCTACTCGTAAGTATGAATCCCACTTTCAACTATATATCTCTAAGTTACTTGCTTTCATTTTCTTGTCCCTTGAATGGATGACACAATATGAGTGTTGATAAACTCTCCCTTCTCTTGGATGGACATTGCAAAGTGACAGAAGAAAAGAATCTAATTTTGATTTTGGTTTTGGTTTGGGGCTTGCCTCTATTCTTTTTGCCTTAGGGTGCTTTCAATTTAAAATCTCCTTGTATGCTTCTTATTTCCTGACATGTGTCTTCTCATTTCAAATCAGAATGCATTTGACAACATTTTCAGGAGGCGATGGAGGCATTTTGGGTATCAATAAATATGAAGTCAACATTAAGATTTGATTAAAGTTTAATTGCTTTTCACTTTTCCACCTAAATCAATCGAATTCCGTATCTGAGAACAGAAAAACGTTGATAGTTCTTTAACACACTGAATTCGTTTTAGTATTGAAGAATTAGTACAATCTAACGTCCAGAAGAATATTGTATATATGGACTCTTACATCATGTTCATACTTTCAATACTTTATTCAGTAAATGGTATAAAGAACATAAAGAGATCAAATATTTCACAGCGCAAAATTGTTATATGTGATAAAGCTACCCTACCACATACAGAATAATCAGATATTTTGAAGATCCAATCCGTTTTCAGGTTATCATTCATAGGGGACAAAACAAATAAGTCTGAACACAGAAGACATGAAGAGTATTTTGAAATTTACTGTAACAGTCAAACTGACAACAGTTAAAATTACCCTGAGACTCTCAGGTGATACTTCTAAGGCATAGTTACAACTCCTAACATTATTAACTTCCTAAATACAACCATCATGTAATTTGGTCAAAGATTGCGAGATCATTCATCTAACATATTTTCAGGTATTTTGATATCATTTCTTTCTTGTATTTAGGGATGATTAAAACTTGAAGACCCGAACTTTTGTGTAAGTCTGTTTGGATCAAAATCAATTGACTAACAGAACCCAAATATTGTTTGATTGATTCATTTTAGTTTGAGATAATGAATGCATCAATGTAATAACAGGCATGATTTCAAACATAAACATCGATATTAAAAGTTCAAATACTCCGTCCCAATGTACTTCGCTATGCTTAATTTCCAGTGATAGTCATCAGAGTCATTATGTTGTGATTTCCACAAAGTATTTGCTTGAAGAAGGGATATATATATATATATATATATATATATATATGTGTGTGTATATATATATATATATATATTGCTTCTGTAATATTAACAATATATGCCAACACACAAAAGGCATGAACTATTAAGTAGAAAGGAGTTGAGGAAAGCAGCTCTCTACCTTTCTGACTTTTTCAGAGAGTGATGCACAATCTAAATATACGATATCCTTTTGCTTAAAATCAATGTCATAATTATTTTTCAAAGTGGTCTTTTTGAGAATGTTGGAATAATTGTTTTGGCAATTTTTGATACCTTGAGTCAAAGATAAATGACAATCTTCTAATATACATTTAGGAGAAATATTAAGAACTCTATTACCTGCATATATTCAAAATATTGATTTGCTATAAGCAAATTCTATCCAAATTTTATGATAGCATACATTTGTATAGAATATTTAGGAATAATTTTACAACTGGGTTAATTAATTACTACTTACTTTTTCCATAAAGTCTTTCATTGTTCATCAATCTGCTGTCATGTATATGTTTCTTTCTGAAATTACTTATTTTTGGATTGTATTGCACTGAAAACCTCCTTTTGGGAGTTGGACTGGTTCTTAAGTATACTTTCTTTTTCTAAATCTTATTTTCTTGTAAAGATCCTGTACACAGGAATTACAGATACATGAGTAAAGCAATAGTACATTAGTAGTTAATCATTGTTACCTCTTCCTTTATGGTTGTCTCACAGTCCCTCCCTTCTCCAACTCCCACACTCTTCCCACCCACCTTTTCCTGCATTCAAAGAGGTCAAATTCTTCTGCAATATACTCTCCTGTGGTATCATTGTTGCAATAGGTCATCCTACATCCTTTTTTCAGTGTTTTGTTATTCCCCTTCTCCTTCCTAGTTTATATGCTAGATAGAGCTTACAAAAATCCTTTCAGGTGCCAAAGGGGGATATTTCATGGGTGAAAAACAAATAAGGGAAACAAAAAAAGCACATAATAAATTAAATCAATAACAACACAGAACTGTTGAGTCGATATCTTGGATTCATTTCACTAATCAACATCTTTTATAGAAATATGTTCATAATCTTTGATCTTTTCAGCTCATCTGAGATTATTATCCTATATTTGTACTAATTACTGCAAATAAGGGAAACCATGGAACCTAAATTTATTTGGGACTACCTTACTGAAATTAATATGAATTTTTCCCCAGTTCTTTCAATTTCCTAACAAATGGGCATGCCGTTCTTTCTGTAGGAAGCATAGAATGCATACACAAACACACAAACACAAACACACACACACCATATTTTCTTGATCCACTTGTCTACTGAAGATATTATGTTTGCTATCATGTCTTAGGCAGGGTGAATAGTACTGCAACAAATATAGATGTGCTGGTAGCTGTAGTATGGCCTTGTTTGTTTTCAACTGGATAAATGCACATAAGAGGGATTGCTGAATCATAGAGGATCTCTATGTGTAGTCTTTTGACAAATGTGCATATTACTTTCCAGAGCGGTTGAATCACTTTACACTGTCACCAATGATGGCCACGTTCTCTTCCGCAACTGTTATTAATTTTCTTGGTCAAGACATTCTAATGTTGTGAGGTGGAATCTCAATATTATTTTGATTTGCCAGTTTCTTTTGATTATGCCAGCAAAGTTCAGTATTTCTTCCTGTATCTATTGGACATTCTTACTTCATGTTCAGAGTATTCCCTTTTCAAGTCTTAGTACATTTGCTGATGGTCTGATTGTTTCTGTGAGGATTTGTTTTTGGAGGAATTAGTCTTTTGAGTTCTAAGTATAATTTAGATATGAGGCCATTGTTTGGTTTGTAGCTACTACTAAAGATGTGCTCCTAATTTTTGGATTATCTATGGACCTTGCTAGCTATGACCGTTGTCATGCAGAAGCTCTAGAGTTAACTGCAATGTCATTAGTCCAACTTCTCTTTTATTTGTTGGGATTCTGGGTCTATATTAAGAATATTTTAGACTGTGCCAAGGAGCTGGTGTTTCTCTTGTTCTTTCCTGTAGTATTTTCAAGGGTTCTGCTTTACCTTCTAGCTCATTGTTCCATTTGTAGTTGATTCAGGTGCAAGGTGATAGATAAGGATCTAATAATAGTTTTCTACAATGTTTATACAATTTTCCATCAATATTTACTGAAGAGAATGTCTATTTTCCATTTGATGGTTTTGGATCCCTTATCAAAGATTAGGTGGCTATACTTCTGTGGTTTCATTTCTGTTTCTTCGGTTCCATTCCATTGGTCTTCAAATCTGTTCTTGTGCCATTATTAAGCTCTTTTGTTTCTACACATTTGTCATAGAGATTAAACTCTTTTGTTTCTACGGACTTGTCATAGAGTTTGGAGTCTGGTATTATAAATCCTCCAGTGCTTTTTTTTCTGGTAAATATTATTTTTGAGGCTTGGGATCTTTTCTTCTTCTATATGCATTTTTGGATGTCTTCTATTCCATTGAAGAATGAGGTTGGAATGAGTAGGCATTGAAGTTGTAGATAGTCTTTGGTATTATTGTCATTTTCACGATGTTAATCTTCCAAATCCAGGAACATGGGAAGTGTTTCCACTTCCTTAGTTCTCCTTTAATTTCCTTTTCAGGTTTTGAAACTTTTCATCATAAGGACCCTTCATCTCTTTAATTCCTCGATATTTTACTTCTTCTGTGGCTCTTACAAGCAGAGTTGTTTCCTGATTTCAGCTCTGCTGTTTTCATTATTGGCATTAAAGAAAGCCATTGATTTTTGAGGGAAAATTTGCTACTTTACCAAAGATTCTACTCAGCTAGAGTAACTTGGAAGTGGAGTCAGTGGGTGCTTTAAATACAAGACCATTTCATCTGCCAAGAGGGGGAATTTTACTTCATCTTCCCTTTATATGTGCATCTTGTCAAATTGCTCTAGCAAGCCCTTCTAATGCGATATAGAAGAGG
The DNA here is from genome assembly GCF_019054845.1 of Dipodomys spectabilis. Classification (NCBI taxonomy): domain Eukaryota; kingdom Metazoa; phylum Chordata; class Mammalia; order Rodentia; family Heteromyidae; genus Dipodomys; species Dipodomys spectabilis. The sequence goes on along the minus strand of NW_024871210.1, from coordinate 4,988,821 downwards.
AATGGAGAAAGTGGACATCACTTTCTTCTTCCAGAGATTAGAGGAAATGGCATTAACTTTACACAATTAAGTGTAATGCTTGCTTTAATTTCGTTATAAACAGCCTTTTTTGAACTGAGAAATGTTCCCTGGATAGTTTCTACATTGCTTTCTTCATAAAGGGGAGTTGGACGTGACAAATGCTGTTTCTGTACCTTTGGAGGTAATAGTGTGGTTCTTATCTTTGGTCTTCTTTATATGATGTATTACATTGATTGAGATCCATATGGTGATCCAATTTTGCATCCTTTCCACTGTCACATAATATTCTGCACTTAATATTCTGCACAGGATCAATTCAGAGCAAGGAAAGGATCCTTAAAGCCATCAAGGAGAAATGATCAATCAACTATAATGCGTCAACAATCATAATACTATCTTCAGATTTCTCAGCATAGATCATTAAAGACAGAATAGCCGGTCCACCAAGTATACTGTACCTAGAAAACCTCTTTTTCTTAATGATAGGCCAAATAAAAACCTTTCCCAATAAATAAAATTTAAACAATATATCTCCACTAAACCATCTCTATAAAAGTTAATTAAATATGTATTAAACACAGAAAACCTAATTGGCACAATATAGGGCAAGAAACATCCTACAGAGAATCCAAGAAACATAGGAAGAACCCTGATGGCATTGTCCCAAGATGATGATTTTCATGACAGGAACAACCATTCTGAAAGGATGGAATAAAATCTATCAAGAAAATAGGCCACATAAACAGGATGAAGTTGAGATCCTAGTATCCAATAAAATGTATTTCAAATTAAAATTATCCAAAAGAGATAAAGAAAGTCACTAAATGTTAATTAAGGCATTTGTGCTTCTGGAAGATATTAACATTCTAAGTATCAATTCACCAAAAACTGAGCGCACAATTTGATTGAAGAAGCGCTGCTCTAATTTGGGAAGGGAAGAGAAATAAAGAAACGCTGAAATAAGGATATAGGAGGACCCAATGTAACAATGAGATGTACAAGACGCTAACTTGAAAATGAACTTTACAACTTGGTCGGGTGGGGGAAGAGGGAGAATTTGAAGGGGGAAGGTAGGGGATAAAGTCGGAGGGTTAACAATGCTTGATAGAAAATGGAATCATTTCCTTGCCATGTAAGTGTAACTCCTCCCCACCTCTCTATCTCTATGTATATATGTATGTATATATATGCATATGTATATATACATACACACATACGTATGTATATATGTACATATATATCTTTACAATAACAAATATATTGGTTCTTCTCTCATTTGATTGCAACTTAAACCAACTTTATATATAAACCAGGATCATTTCTGAATCATAACCATCAAAATCAAATATTTCCAGATTGTTCGTTGAATATCAAATGTATCCCTTAATGTTGCCCTTTCAGTTGAAAGGTTACAGCTACATCATTGTGACTGGATTAGATGTATTCTGATCCTTCTTGGGAATGTAACATGACACAACTTTAATATAATGTCCAATTTTAAGATTAATTGTAATTGAGATAGTTTGGGGAAAAAACAAAATCCATGAACCTGAAAAATCTCAAATTATTTCTACTTCCTAATATAAAAAAAAATGTGCATCATTAGAATCAGGAAATCTCATGCCAGTTTGTTTTTCAAATTTTCCAAACAGTGCATCAAAAATATACCCAATGCACATGTGAAATATACGTACAATTATAACTTGAGGTGTTATTTTTTTTCTCTTTAGAAGCCAATACTTTGTCTTGAAGTAGTAATTCAAGTGTTGCTAACAAAATAATGCTATTAGTCCTGGCTTTACACAATAAGGACAGAATCAAGTGCTGATTAGCCCAGTAAGGTTGATCACCAAAAAAAAAAAAAATACATCCAAGTGTCAGCCATATCTTGTTTTGAACCTTCTATTTTTTTGTTGTTGTTTAGCATTATTGGTAACAGATTGAGCTGAATTGGTAAAGAAGCTTGGAATCTCAGTTTCCTTGATTCGTGATAATAGGAATAGGATTTGCAGGACAGCAGGGAAAGCAGAAAGACCTGTATTGGATAATTTCTCTTATATTGTATTTTTCCTGGAACTTTCTTTATTTGTGAGGCCTTTGACTGGGAAGGGCAACTTTCCCCGGGAGTAGAGTTAAGCCTCACATATCAGTTTCCTTTGACCTTTTGAATGGCTCCTATTGTCCTCTTTCACATCCAGAATTATGTACTAGCTCCTCTGGCCTGGTCTTTGTTAATATCTACTCTAGAGATTGAGAAGGGCTACCTTCCCACCACTGTTGTATAAGGAATTAGGATGTCTTGTGTGGTCTTTAAATATTATTAAGATTAATCTGGTATATTATGTCCTACTCCCAATGTTTACTCACACCTTTCCCTTGGTTTCTGGTCCATCATCAGTCTGCTATGGTCTGTGATCAGCAGGAAGAAGATTACAACTCCTTGTCAGTTCTTGGTGGTGGTGAATAGGATCTGCTTGCACATGGTTTTGGATTTTATCCCAGGTTCTGTCTGTTGATATGGTAGCTCCGGCTGTGGACACCTGAATGTTATTGAATCTGTCTCATTCACCAAGGTTTCTGAGTTTTTTCTCTCTGACTAAACTGTACTATGATGACACCACTAGGTCTAGCCTTGGACCTTTCTCTGGTTTCAACTCATATCTTAGCCCCTAGCTTCTCCTCCCTCATCTTCCTCTGAAATGTGTTGATGATTTTCTAAATAGACTATGTGAAGCTATTTTTTCACTTGCTTTATGTATTAATTTCCTGTTTTGTCCAATGTTGTCACTGTATTTGAAAACTAATCCAACAAGACTCAGAAAACAATAACAAGCTCGAAGTAAACTTTATACCATGTGGGAGGGGATACATTGAAATACAAGAAAAATTTGAGGAAAATGAAGAGTGGGTATGAACATATGACTAGTAAAGTACTTTCTGCCTTACATATGAAAGTGTAATCCCTCTGTACATCACCTTGACAGTAAGATTGACTTTATTGATGAATTTATACATACACATTTTTTAATTCTCATAAATGCACATTAGATACTAATGTCGATAAGTTTGCAGTCCATATACAGACACATGGACATAATTCTTTTCTCTTTACAGCCAAACATGAATAGAAATTACACAATTTACGCTATTTTTCCAGATATCAAGCCATCATTTCCAAATTAATGTTGAAATTTTTTCAAATATGTCTGTATCAATCCAAACAACATTTGGAATTACAAATGAAGGGTAATCCTGTTGCTCAAATATTCCCATAATTAGAAACATGCATATTTGAACACCTATCAGAAATGTGAGCAATATGCTCACATGCCAATCTTTTTTTTGTAGTCAAATACTTCAACTCTACTGATTATATAAGAATCCTATTCTCTAATAAAAACTTTGGCAAGGAATATCATCCTAAAATGTGCTTCAAAGGCTATTACATTTAGTAGTAGGAATTTTGTGTCCCTGGAATGAAAATCAAATATAAAATGGTGGGAGGAGGCAACTTGAGATGTTGAAACAATACTGCAGAAATTTTACATCATTTCCAAAGTTATTTGCATTAAAGACTTCTATCCAAATTTCATGTTGCTTCCTCCTGAAGAGGAAACCTAGATATCAATGATTCAGGAAAATGAAAATTTTCAGAGATATAGAGCTAAGATGAATAACCATGTTCATAAAAATTTTGAAGATAATGTGGGTAATTCTTTTGAATTGAACTGGATACATTCATGGAAGTAAGATTATTTTAGAAGGCCATGTTTTTCATTTGTCAACACTGCATTTCAAGAACAAATTTAACTCTAAAATTGTGCTGTCATTTATCTCTTTGTTATAAGTTTAGACAAATATTCTACAGCCAATTTTATAACTAATGAAACATATTTCTCAATAGCATTCGTTTTTTGAAGAAAATTTCTTTGGTAAGGAATTACTTTTACTCCAGGCTAGACAAAATTACTACTTTATGACATTCAATATCCTTCACTATCTCTACATTTATCCTTCTAATTATCCGTAAGAAACTCTGAAGTAATTTCTCTTAGGCCAGGGGAAAGAGCATGCTAAGATTTTTTAAACAGCAGGATATGGGCTGGACATTCAACATATGAGTAAATTTTCAGAACTATACGAACCAAAAATAAACAAACCATGTACAATGGTTATATAGCATACTATTAAAAATAAACTACTTCCTTCCTAACTACAAGCAATTTATTGGATTAAATTTGGACTCTGAAATTTAAGAAAAACAGTATATTTGGGGTGAGAATCATTATTTATCACCAGAAGATTTTAAACATAAAAAGTAGATCTAATATCCTTGGCATTCTTGTTTCCACAATTTCTATTTTTGCGAGGGTATAATGATATATTCCTTCATTTTAAAATCTTCAACAGTTTAAGAATGTATTCATTCAATTTATTCTGAAGATGGAATATGCATATATAAGTAGTTGTAGATATATTTTGTACATTTCTCTGATAATACTTTATTTTAATAAAATTTCAGAAATATGGTTCATATTAAATTTGGGAAAGGTATCTTATTCCATTGCATATATATGTATATATATATACATATATATATATATGTGTATGCATATTCATATATATATATATATATGAATTCTATGTCTACATCATAAAGAATCACATCTCCCCCATTTGTTAAAAAACGGAAAAACTTGCAAAAAATTATATTAAATGAGGTAAGCCAAGCCAAATAAATATCGGTCCCATGATTTCCCTTATTTGCACTATCTAGTATAAGTCAAGGACAAGCAGAGAAGATGAAAATCTATGCACATATAACCAGATAAGTTGATGTTAAGTGAAATATACCCCAACCCAGGGCCAAATACTGTTTTCTTTCTTACTATTGTTTTCAACGTATCTCAAATATACTGTGTGAATGTTTTTATTTCTCTTGTAATGTCTTTCCCCACGGTATAAACAGTTTTCACTGTATTTGACATTGGTGCCCTGCACCTTGTTTAGGGAGGTAAAGTGATATAACAAAATGCTGAAACAAGAACACAGTTTGACCCATTGTAGCAATGAAGTATAGAAGATACTATTTTGAAAATAAACTTTAAAACTTGGGGAGTGGATGGAAGAATAAGTTAGGTGGAGAAGGAAGGTTTGGCATGGAAAACACAAAGGAGGAGGTAATAATACTCCAGGAAATGTACTTATTTTTTACTAATTTAACTTCAACCCCTCTGTACATTATTTTTCTGTAAAAACAAAAAAAATGTTTGAAAAGAATTAGTTTGTATTTCACATTACTTTACTCACTGTTTTTCCATATAAATGTTAAAATAATTGCGTTGAATGACAAAATAGGCACGTGAACATGATAACCTTAAGGATATATAAATTTTTTTAAGCCTTTCCATTCTTTCTGAAGGAGACATAGTATTCCATTGGGTATGTATACTACATTTTCTTAATTCACTCATCTACTGTGGGTCATCTGGTTTGGTTTTATATCTTAGCTATGATCAATAATGCTGTAATAAACGTAGCTGTGCTGCCAGCTTTAGTATGGTCTTGTCTATGATCATTTGGGTAAATGCCCAAAAGTGCTATTGCTGTCATAGTGGAGCTCTATGTGGAGCCTTTTGATGAACTCCATACTACTTTCCAAACTTGTTGAAGAAGTTTCCACTCCCACCAACAATGAAGTAGGGTTCCCTTATGTCTACATTCCCTGAAGCATCTCGTGTTAGAATTCTTGATTATAGCCATTCTTACTGTAATGAGATGGTATCTCAGTGTTGTTTTTATTGTATTTATTTTATGGCAAGAAGAGTTTGAGTATTTCTTCATGTGTCTATTGGCCATCCTCCTTGTCTCTTCAGATAAATTTCTATGTAAATCATTAACCCACATATTTATTGGGCAGTTGTTTCTTTGAAGATTTGTTGTTGGGGGATTTATATTAAGTGAAGTAAGTCAAGCCCAAGGAAACAGTGGTCCCATAGTTTCCCTTATTTTCAATAACTAGTATATGTATGTGACAAGCAGAAAAGGTCAAATAAATTGATGGTTGGCGAAATGAACCCCAAGACAAGGACTTAGATGGTTTTTCTCTCTATTTTTTCTAACATATTTATAAGATGATTTTTTTGTTGCTTTGTGTGTGTCCCCCCCCCCATGATATAACTGCTGTTTTCACTGTATTTGATGTTGATATAATTTGTATAGGGGAAGAGAATAAAACAAATTCTTTAAATAGGGATATAGATGGACTGATCGCAACAATTAAATATACAAAATTCTGTGTTGTAAATTAAACTTTACAACTTTGGTGGGGCGGGTGTGGGTGGTGATGGGAAGGCATGTATGGTAAAAGGTAAAAAAGGAGGAGGTAACAATGCTTGATGAAAATGAATTCATTAATTTGCTAATGTAATTGTAACCTCTTTATAAGGTATTTTCCCAACACAAAACTTATGAATAATCATATAAAAATAAATATACTATTTTCAGTTTTGTTATTGGTATACAGATTCTTACTAGAACTGTATCATAGAAACAGTGTAAGCCTTACGAGCATGTATCATATAGACAACCCCCTAGCACATTGATGGGAAAGACAGCATATCATGATTACTCTTCATTTCCTTGCTTGGCAATTAGCAACTTTTCATCAATCTATGAGGACTTTAGAGCACATCATGACTTCAGGATATTCATCAGTGCCATTTTCAATGTTCAGGTATCTTTCAATCTTCCCATGAATATTGTTGCTAAACATTTCCAAACTAGACAAATGTATTTAAGATTATCTTACACATAAATGTAACTAGATTCATGTGCGAATCCATTTGGGAATGTACCCATGATTTTAAAGTGTTTCTCATTGCCTGAAATGCAGTTGAAATGAATTAGTATATGATGAATTCAGTCAATGCATTTTTTTCATTTTCTTGATTACTTCTAGCCAATTTATTACGAATGTATATGAATTACCATGTAATTGTACAGATAATGATATTTAATTACTTGTTGAAGTCACCAACACATGCAGATATTTGTAACTTCATCAAAATTATCCATTTCATATTTTAATTATCCATGCATATTTTAATTATCCATGCATATTTTAATGTTAGGAATTGTCAAATCATGGAAATGTAAGCATACTTTGCTATATGGTAATTCCACTTCAGTGTTTTCATTTTTTTGTCATAGTTTTGTCCATGATAAGGATGCTTCATTTTGTGTGTGTATTGTGTAGAGTATGAAATAAATAATTAGTATATTCAATAAATCGTTGAAATTGTCAAAGAATGTATATGTCTCATGCCGAATGATGCAATGTAGAAGTTGTATGGTAATTTTCAAACCAAAGTATAGTGTACATCAATATTCAAATGTACAAAATGGTGAGAAAAGGCAAATATTTGTAATGCTAATCTGACAAATTTCACTAGGACATACTTTGAAAGAAATCTAGGACCTAAATCCAAGTGCTTTCAAAGGGAAAGTTGTAAATTTGGCATCAAAATACACTGGTTTTGGAATAAAATATTATTCTAAGGCTTCAAGTGAATGTCCAATTGTATGACATCTAAATTCTCCAGCATCTCAAATGGAATTAACATGTGTGGGTTTTTGTCTTATTTGTTCAGTTTTCATCCACAATAACAGTGTTTTTGCGAGTTGAATGAGTTTTGGGTAAATAATTCAAGGCAAAAATAAATGTGAGTGAGTGAATAAAAAACTCTTCAAAGTGGGATTCTGTCCTGATTAAGCAACTTGGTTTAGTGACAAGCCAGAAATCAGGTCTGAAATCTTGCTGAAATATGTGAACATTGGTATAATTCTTTTTGTATGTTGAATAGAAGAATATATATAGATACATATATATAACTGACTACACACACACACACACACACACACACACACACAAACACACACACACACACACACACACACACTTGGGTGCTGTCCCTGCAATCTTCAGCTCAAGGAGAATCTAATGATTGAGCCACAGCACTAACTGGTTTTCGAGTGAATTATTGGAGATAACAGTCTGGCCTTCATCCGTGATTGTCAGATCTCAGCCTCCTGCGTACCTAGGATTATTACAAGCTTGAAAAACCAGCTCCCAGTAGGAATAGATTTTCTAAGGAGGAAAAGGCTGAAAAAATACAGTATTAATAACTTTATCTATAGAATTCCATTTAATCTCATAGAGTTTTATTCAAAATACAAGATGTGAACATTTTGTGATGTGGTTATAGGTAGTATGCCAAAATGTATTTATCCAACAGGGTATGGTAAGTAATGATAAAATGATCATATTCGTGTTGATGTGTGAATGGTATCCTTAATTATGAACTTTTGGGTAAATGCAAGTGAATGGATTTCAGATAAAGGAAGACTTCTCTTTTTAATATTTAAAAAAATTGTATAGAGCTTTCCAAGCTGTTTTAACCTTGCTTACATTCATACATCAGGCTACTATTATTCCCAACCTGTGATATGATTTCTTTTCTTAATATGTCCCACTGAAACTGGAGTAAGTAGCAATCTCATTGGAGTTCCAATTTACATTATTTTTGGATGGAAATGGTTTGAAATTTGCGGACTAATTTGATGTTTGTGCAAGGAATTTCATTTTTTTCCTTATTAACCATCTTGTAGGTTAAGCATGATTCTTTTGCTACATGTCCAATCCAATAACTAACTCTGATTATTAGCTAAAGTGAATGTTTGAATATTTGAATATTTCATAGTCACATTCAAGGATAACAAAATATATCAACAGAGAGCCTTTAAAGAAACTATATCAATATCAATTATTTAAAATTGAAAAGATACATCAAATAGGAAAATGAATTTGTACATACTAAAAAACCCACTGTGAGGGTGGAATAACTATCACACATTATATGCAAAGAATTGCAGTAGAATTTTTGTTTGAATATCTTACAAAATTCAAAGAGAGTTATCATGACAATTTAGATTTATCACTGTACCAAATCATCTTATACACTTAATACAATCCCATATTTCCTTGCTATTTCTTTTATTTAAAAATTCATACAGATGCTAGGAAGAAATCATTGGGTGTACATTGGAGTTTTTGACATTTCTATTTGGCCATATATCTTCATGCATGTATTGGCAATTCAATGCAAACATAAAGGGGATCCAAAAAGGAAAAGTTGAAGTAAAACTCTCCCTCTTTGCAAATGACATGATCATGTATTTAAAGAATCCCATGGACTCTACTCCCAAATTACACGAGCTAATTTGAAACCTTGGCAAAGTAGCAGGTAATAAAATTAACCTTCAAAAACCAATGGTTTTTCTGTATTCCAAAAATGAAAAGAGTAGAGCTGAAACCAGGAAAGCAATAATTTTGTAATAGCCCCACAAAATTAAAATATATAGGAGCTATCTTAACTAAAGAAGTGAAGGACCTCTATAATGAAAATTTTAAAAACCTGAAAAAGGAAATCAAAGCAAAATTTAGGAAGCGGAAAAAACCGCCATGTTCCTGGATTGGAAAGATCAATGTTAAAATGGCAATAATTACAAAGGCTATCAACAAATCCAATGAGATAACTATCAATATTGCAACCTCATTCTTTAATGGCATAGAAGAAACAATCCAAAATTCATATGGAACAATAACATACCCCTAATTGCATAAACGATCCTTATCAGAAAGAACAGTGCTAGAAGAATACCAATACTAAATTTCAAACGCCACTGCAAAGCCATAAAAATGAAATGTTAATGGAACAAGAACAGGCTTGAATACCAATTAAATAGCACTGAAAACCCAGAAATGAACCCACAGACCTATGCCATCTAATCCTCGATAAGGGATCTAAAAATAGAGTGGAAGAAAGCCAGCCTCTTCAGTAAATGGTGCTGGCAAATTGGTTAATCATCCACAGAAAACTAAAGCTAGATCCTTATATATCACCTTGCACCAGAATCAACTCTAACTTGATCAAAGACCTCAGAGTCGAAGCAGACACACTGAAAACCTTACCAGAAATAACAGGAGAATCCCTAGGTCTCCTTGGCACAAGCTAAAATTTTATTAATAGAGACCCAAAAACTCAAAAACCAAATAAAGGTTCGACAAATGTGATGGCATGAATCTGTGGGGCTTCTCTATGGCAAAAGACATAGCTAGCAAGATCAATATAAAGCCTGCAGATTTTGAGAAGACCTTTACCACCTATAAAACATATAATGTTCTCATATCTAAATTATATTTGGAATGCAAAAAAATAAATCCCCCAATCAATCTTCAAAGAAAACACTGCTCAATAGAGAAATGAGCTAAACACTTAAAGAGAAAAATCTATGATGAGGAAATAAGAATGGCCAATAGACACAAGAAGAAAAGCTCAACCTTTATAGCCATACAAGAAATGAAGATCCAAACAACATTGAGATTCAATCTCACTCAATTTTGAATTGTTATAATCAATAACTCTAATAATAACACATGACGGACGTGATGTGGCCAGAAGGTAATCCTACTGTATTATTGGTGGGAGTGAAAAGTTTCCACTTTGGAAAGTAGTATGGAGTTTCCTGAAAAGACTCCACATAGAGCTCCCAAATGATCCACAATCTCACTTTTGGTCATTTCTGCAAACGATCACAAACAAGGCCATGTACAGGTTAGCAACACAACTATGTTGACTGAAGCATTATTTACCATAGCTAAGATACTGAGGCAACACAGATGCCCCTCAGTAGATGAATGGATCAGGAAAATGTGGTATATACATAAACTAATGGAATTCTATGCCTCCATCATAAAGAATGCCATTGCCCCATTTGTTATAGAATAGAGACTTGGAAAAATTTATTAAGTGAGTAAGCCAGTCCCAAAAAAACATAGGTCCCATTGTTTCCCTTATTTGCAATAAGGAGTACATGTGTAGGACACACAGAAAAGGCCAAATCTTTGTACATATGATCATATAAGATGATGTTAAGTGAAATGAACCCTAAGATCGGGACATAAAATATCTTTTTTCTTTCTTTCTATTGATCCTAATGTATTTATAATGTACCATGTAATTACTTTTTGTTCTTTTGTATGTTCCTTGCCCATGGTAGAACCCTTGTTCTCAATGTATTTGATGTGGGTGTCATGAATATTAACTGAATATAAACTAGTATAATTCGGGGAGGGAAAGGGAAAAAACAAAATGCTTAAATAAGGATACAAGTTGACCAATTGTATCAATGAAATCTATAAAATACTGTTGAAAACAAACTTTACCACATTGCATGGGGGAGGGATGAGTTGGAGAGATAGGGAGGAAAGGCATGGTAGGAAAAAATCAAGGAGGGTAAAAATGCTCGATAGGAAATGGAATCATTATCTTGCTCATGAAACTGTCACCTCTCTTTACAGTATCTTTAAAACACAGAAACCACATGCACACTCTCTCTCACACCTAGACACACACACACATACTTGAAAAGTGTGGGAAATCAATTCACTGTATTTGACTACTGAGTGCATTTCTCTTCCACAGAATTATAATCCAACAATGCATATAAGAGAAAATGAGATATTGCCTCCTGGTGTCAGGCTGGCAGAGGCATTTCTATTTTCATATAGGAAAAAAGGGTTGAATTTCCTCTGTTTGTTAAAAAGAAGTGAGGATTATTGGCTACATCACAGTAACTGTGACAAACCCAGAAAAGACTCTACACAGAAGTATCGATTGCTGTAGAAATCTTAAGTATGGGATTCCTTCCATTGTACAGAGGAATGGATACTTAACTTGTTTCGTGAATCCAGTTAACTTTAGAAGACAGGTAACAGTTCCTTGCTCTCATTTCCTTCTTCCATATGTATTTGGCTCTTGGACATCACTGGGACATTTTCCTCTGAATGGCTTGTTTTCTTTCTAAAAATGACATTGTAAGATGTACTTACAAAAGTTTCTCCAAGTGGGCACTTTAATGGATAGAAGAATCAAAATACTTTACTTCACCACACTTCAGAAAATAGCACTTTAAATTCTGGAGATCTTCAAATTTACTTCTATTCCCATGACATTTTTGTGAGTCCTGTGTTTAAATGTCTTCTGGCTCTCCTCATGGTAAACTAGACACTGTTCTACTGTAATGTAATAATTATTGAACAACAGTCCCAATTTCAAACGTTGACTCTCATGATTCCTTTGCTCTCTGGTACATATTTTCTCTAAGAAGCAGTTATCTGAATAATTCTCCCTACTGATCTTATAAACCTAGCAGGAATCAAGATAGATATAGAAGAATGGCAAATCGTCTTTTAGATGAGTGTATATTTTTGTAGGTGTTTGATATTTTAAAAGGGGGTATGGAATTGATTAATTCAGACATGTATAATTTAGGAAGCCTTTTCCAAATTTGCTTAAAAGTTGTCATGACATATTTTCCTTTACTGGTTCCCTATGATGGAGAAAACAAATACCTGAAAATTATGGATTGTATTGCACTCAAAAGTTATATATTGCTATTGCTTACTACAAGTGATCCTATTATGTGAAATAGACAGAGAAATCAATGTATTTCAGTGCATGTGTGTCTAGCTACAAAAAGATTTAGAGATAAATATGTTCTACCTATTTGCTTTATATTTCACTAAAGAAGTAATTTCATATATGTCATCTGATTTTGAAATATTTAGTCATGATTTTTCTTTGTGTATTTTTCTCCCACCGGACTTGCAGACATTTACTTACCTCTCAATAGAAGAACATTCAGATGGTTTTAGAAATTATTTGCCTGGTCGTGTTCACCTTATTTTCTTTTTTTTGAATCACAAAAGTTATATTCACAGAAGCAACATAACAGGATGGATAACATGGCTCTATATGGATTCTGAAATTTTAGACATGATGATAATTATAACTTTGACATTATATAGGCCAGTTTGACATGAAAAAAAAACAAGTAAATTTGGGGCTTTTCCTTCATTGAGTTGTAAAAATGCAGGTAAATCATGAACCCTGCATGTTGTATAGCCTCAGAAGACAACGCATTGTAACAATGCCAGTTGACTCAAACATTAAGTGTTTAACTGGAATGAATATTTTAAAAAAGAAAAAAAGTAAAATCTACCTATAGGGAAATGAGATACATCAGAAGGTAATTCCCATAAAACTTCATCATATTTTGAATCTTCATTCTTCTAATAGGGAATCCTAAAGTATTTTACAGATCTTTAAGGAAAAACGACAAAGGTTTCTATTTTCCACTGCATATTTCTTTTCTCCAGTACACTATTTTTTCATGTTCAGAGGAATCTGAGGGTCCTGAGAGTTTATTGCAGTGTCCCAATGATAAAAATCAGATTCTTAGATTGTGCAGATTCCCACACCATCTGGGGAAATGTAGAAAGTTAATGTTTCAGTAGAATATATTGGTACCACATAACGGTATCAGTTCATGAATACATTTGGGAATATCTTTTAAGGTAAATGTTGGAAAGTGTTTTGAATGACATGAGAGAGTATGTGGGAAGTAATGTCATGTAGAGAATTTTCTTTTTTTGTTGTTGTTTTTTTGGGTCCGGTCATGGAGCCTGAACTCTGGGCCTGGGCACTGTTCCTTAGCTCTTCAGCTCGAGGCTAGCACTCTACCACTTGAATCACAGCGCCATTTCCGGCTTTTTTCTTTTTGCTTATGTGGTGCTGAGGAATCGAACCCAGGGCCTCTGGCATGCAAGGCATGCACTCTACCACTGAGCCACCTTCCCAGCCCCATGTAGAGACTTTTCTATTTCTTCTGAAAACTGCAGAATTTTGTGGAAACTATGATAGTTGAAGTTAAACTTGTGTGTTTCTAAAGCAGAGCATGGGAAAGATGTTTTGTGTTGGACAATAAATTGTTTTTGCCAGATTTCAATAATATTGGAGTTGGTTTCCTATCACTCACCATTGCTTAGTGGCAAACTTGTAAATTTCTGATATTCTTGAAGGTTAAATTTTAATATGTTAAGACATCCACGCTACTATCCTACAATCTGAATTCAGCTTCAATCCTTTATATTTCTGGCCGTGGATATAAACTTATAACATGGAGAGATACATTGTTTCTCTTTCTGTATCTAGGATATTGATTACAAAATTGCTCTTACTTTGATGAAAAACCTCACAGTATTTGAAGGTTGACACAATTGTAGGTAGAAAATTAGATTTTTCCTAATTTAACACTGCTACAGTAAGTTCCAGAGATATAGGAGAAACAGTTTCTGTTCTTGTGTTTTGCAAACAAGTCACCTGTGATGACCCTCCATTTGGGATGTTTTCAATATCCTGTTCTATCACCCTTTGTATACATTAATCGTGTATATATAACTAAACATTATTTGCATAAACTGAGGCAGAAATTCTGAGTATATTTATGTCTCCAAAGTTTAATAAAAAATGTTATGGAGCCTCTCATTGTTCCTCATGTATGAAATCATATCAATGCAGGAATTTGATATCTAAATATCATTTTTTCACATGAGCCTGGATACCAGGTTCATAGAGACTGTGATATGAACTATCATATGAGAAAAGAAGAATTGCTCTGTCTAATTAACCAACCTACCAAGTCACCCACCAATGCAACAATCAACCTAATAACTCACTGCAAGGACCAGTCAACCAACTAATCTTTTCTGAGTGAAGTAAGATCTGCACCAGAGGTCATCACAAACAGAATCTTTCCTCTGATGGGACCCAAAGCCTTGTTCCATTCCTGTGACTGCCAGGTATCTCTTCCCTCTCTACACCCACCTTCAGCTTTCTCCATCAACTCTCACCCAGAGTGTCCTAATCCTGGCATAGTGCTTCCTGCTCTCTTCCTATGACAGATTTGTCTGAACCATGGCCTATGCCTTTCCCAGATGGTAATCCACTGGGAGTCCATGGCCACCTTCAGGTTGATGGAAGTAAAGGTTTAGAAGGACAGGAGGATGAGGAGGAGGAGGGCAGCTGCCCCCTGTCTCTTACCTCCCAACAGACGCCCCCAACTCCTATCTGGAGCTCTGGGGATAAAGCAGAGGAAGTCCTGAAAACTCTCTGAGGAAGATAACGGAATAATGCTGATCACCCACAGCCTCTGTTTTCCCTTCCCTCTCCTTGTCATTTGTGTGAATTTATTCCCGCCCACCTTCTGGAACAGAAGGTTTTGCGGCTGGATCAAGCATTGGCTGGCTGTGGACTGGCAAAGCAGAACAGCCTAGAATCTAACATGTGATCCTTTAGCGCTTAAATTTCACCACATATATAGGGCTGGATTGCAAGCATTTTCCAGGCAAGGTTCCCACACACCTCACCCACCCCCCAGACACACACAAACACATCGTCAGATTTCAGTCACTGGACCTCCACGTGGCCACTGAAACCCAGGAAAGAAACCAAGAAAGTTCAGAAAAACCAGGGGTGAACTAAAGAGCTTCCTCCACACTGTGCCAAGATCACAATTCCTCCCACCTTCCTTAATTTCCTTCTTCCTTACTTCCAGCTTACTCTTCTTTTTACCTTTTTCTCCCTTCCTTTCTTTATTCTTCCTTCCTCACTCTCGGTTTTCATTCCCTCCTTCCTTCCCACTTGACTCCCTCCCTTAATACCTGCTTTCTTTCGCTTCCTTCTTCCTTTCTTCCTTCTTTCTTTTCTTCCTTCCTTCCTTTTTTCCTCCCTCCTTTCATTACCTTCTTCCTTCCTGACTTCCCTCTTCCCACCTTGCCTTCTTCTCGGCTTTCCTATCTTCTTTCCTTCCTCCCTTGCTTCATTCCCTCCTTCTTCCTTGTCTTTCTTCCCTTCCTTCTTTTTCTTCCCTTCCTTCCCTCCTTCGTTCTTTTATCCTTCACGTCTTCCTTCTTTCCCATAGTATAAACCCCATGATAGACAAACAAAAAAATATAAGAAAGAGAAATGTGTAAAACATTTCTGTGTAATATTGAAAGTTCTAGTCTTTGTCAGAAGTGCTGCAAATTCTTACTGCCTCATGATGAGGTGCCATTTTTCGATGGAATTGTATAGAGAGCTTTTACAAATTACAAAATTCAGAATCAATATTCAAAAATTCTCTTCAAAAATTCTCAAACACTTATTACACATGTGTTTCTTTTGATGGAGAAGGTGTGAGATTGTTCCTTTCTTATATATACCTAAATTCTTATAATTGTTGTATGTACTATCAAGAGTCTTCTATGAATGATTTAATGACAGCAGATATTTATCAATGTAGAAAGGAATCTGGGAATATTGAGACACCAACAAGGAATCTGGAATTCTGTTTCTTCTCAGAACACAAAAGTTATATGACCATTTGTCCTGCAATGAAAGTGACAGGAATTACAGAGAATTTCCAAGTCAGATAGAAAGGTGTCTGCTTTTTCCTGATGTTATGGGGAGTCAAGAATCTTGAGTAATGTACCCAATCAACAATTGTGTCTAACTGGAGAACAGTCAAGCAAACAAAATATGGGATTGAAGGGCATGGGAGCTAAACGCGGGTCTCTCAGGGATAACTTGGATAGAGCCAAGTTTTTGAATGAAGAAAGTAACCTGAAGAATGGACATTTTACTAATTTCTAATCATACATGGACCCCTCAAAATAGTTACATTTCTATGGGAATAATATGTTCCATTTCATTTATGACTGCTGTACAACATAATAAAGATGTAAGTATAATGATAAGGTAACCTCATGCAACTTTCCCATGAACTGCTGTTGTACAAAGAGAAGAGTGTGACTTCTTCCCAATGCCAGTGGCAGAGATACAGAACATATTTACAGTTGTCCATAACCTATCACCCAACTTTTATTAGTTTTGGGGGACAATCTTCACTTTAGGAAGTTACCATACTTTTATATAGAGAATGTGACATTTATCAGAAAAGAATACAGGCATCATTTGAGAATTTTCCTGTATATTGCTAAAATGTTCAAAGAAGATTTATCTGTCACTTTGGATGTAATTGAAGGCTAAGTTATGAAACCATATTGGATGAATTTAGCTTTATTTTCACCTTTTATATCATAAATCCCTCATATTTAGATGACCCACCACCACAATTTTATCGATGATTTGCTATTTCTGTCCACAGGATTGCTATTGCTTAATGGAATAGCCTTTGAAGCATATTTTAGGAAGACGTACCTTGCCAAAGTGTTTATTAGTAGTTAGGATTTCTATATATTCAATAGAGTTGAAGTATTTCAATACAGAAGAGGAAGTTTCACATGTGAGAAACTTGCTCACATTTATGAAAATGTGAAGGTGTGAACATAGGAGGGTTTCCGATTTGGGGCATATTTCATCACCAGGACTTTTCCTGGTTTGCAATTTCACATGAGTCCTGAAATTCCTACAGAAATATTTGAGCAATTTGTTTTTTCCCTTCACCTTCCAAAATTATACCAATATCAAATACAGAGAAAACAGGGGTTTTACCGTGGGGGAAGGGACATACGAAACAACAACTGAATATCTTATAAATAAGTTAGAAACAATAGCAACAACGGAAAAACACATTGAGTCCTTATTTTGGTGTTCACTTCATTTAATGTCAAATTACCTGACGGTTTCTGCTTGTCTCAGACATGTATTAGTTACTGCAAATAAGTGAAACCATGGGACCTATGTTTCTGTGGGCCATGCTTATAGGGATACATATAGACACATTGCAACATTTAGATGTACAAGACGTTATGTCGAAAAGCGAACCTTACAACATTGTAACGGGAGTGGGGGTAGGACAAGTTAAACGGGCAGGGGAAAGTGGAGGTTGAGGCGGAGGGGGGGAAATGGGAAGGGATGGTAAGGGGAAACAAAGGAGGAGGCAGCAATGCTTGATAAGAAATTTACTCATTACCTTGCCCATGTAATTGTAACACCTCTGTATGGTATTTTCACAATAAAAAATAATCAATAGGTAGGTAAAAAAGAAATATTTGAACAAAATTGATTTCAGTATTAATTTGTAATTTGCCAATATTGGCTTGGAACCTGGTGACTTAGGGAATCCTATGACTTTTCTATGTGTTTAGGAATATAAAGAGAACAGAACCATTTCCACATGTCTGCACATGTACTACAAATCCATCAATATATGTATTTATGTAGAAATTTATGAGAATTGAAAAGTGTATGTACCAATACTCTTTTTTTTAACGGAATCTTATTGTCAAGGTGATAGACAGAGGGATTAGAATTATATATGTATCACCGAGTGAGTACATTTCTGGTCATATATTATTACCCACTGATCATTTCTCCCATACTTTTCTTCTGCCTCAAATCTCCATCCACTCCCACCAGTTGTAAATTTTATTTCCAACGTGTTGTTTTGTCATTGTTTTGTTTTTTTTCTCGGTTTGCTCTTTGGCCTTTGTCTCAGATTTTGATGTTCCTCTTCCCATTTCTGATTCTCATTAACTTATATGTAGTACACAGTGTACTAAAATCAAATACCACGACTACATGATAAGAAATGCACTTAACTTGCTCATGTAACTGTAACCCTTCTGAACAGTACTTTCACAATAAAAAAATTATAAAAATGGGAAAATAAAGAAAAACACAAGTAAAAAGAAATAGTTTCGCACAGTACATTAAAAAAAAATCAACAAAGGTAAGCCTATGGTTTCTGTAGCTTGGAGTTCATTTTGCTTAGCCTAATCCTCTATAGTCAAATGTATATTGCTATTAAGTTATTATGATACTCTTCTGAGACTAAAGTGAACATATACGAATTTTTGCAAATAAGAGATTCCATGGATTCTATGTTTCTTTTGATCTGGCCCCTTCAATTCATATGATTTTTTCCAAGTCTTTCCAAGACCTTAACATTGGGATTACGTCATTCTTTATTATAGAAACAGGAATCCATTGTGAATATACACCATATTTTCTTGATCCATTAATCTATGCTCAGGCATCTGGGGTGGATCCTTGTTTTCCTTATGGTAAGTAATGCTGCAATGAACATGACTTTGCAATTCTAAATGTATGTGGTGAAATCTCAATGTTCACATGATTTGCATTGATTTTATTGCCAGAGCTGTTGAGAATTTTCACATATGTCTTTTGGGCTTTCTCAATTCCTCATCAATGAAATCTCTCTCTAAATATTTACCCTTATTATAATATGGTGGCTTTATTGTTTGGAAGTTTTTTGGGGAAATCAACTTTTTGAATTTCCATTATACTTCAGATAAGAATGTTTTCTGTTTCATGGCTAGTAAAGAACTACTCCCAGGCTTTTGACTTTCTATTTACCTACTTATCGAGGCCCTTGTCATGAAGAAGCCCTGCAGGTTCAAGCATTGCCATTTGTATAACCTTTTTTTACTTGATGCATTTAGGCATTTATATTAAGAAAGTTTCAAAGACTTCTAAGGAGGCCTACTATTTCTCATATTCCTTCCTGTCAGAATATTTTCCTTTAACTTCAGATCTTTGATTCACTTTGAATTGATGCTGACAGAAGGTGATATATAAGCATGAAACATTATTTTCATAGCTATTTAACCAATTTTGCCAGAATTGTTTATAGAATATAGCTTATTCTTTTTTCAGCATTTTCCCTGTTTAAGTTTGAACTTGCCAAATGAAGTTACCTTTTTTTGTTACCAGTGATACTTACATTCTAAGTACCAGGATATATATCCTGTTCAGTCTAATAGAAGATTGTAATAGTTTAACAGCTATGCACATATAAACATACAAAATTAGCTTAAGTAAAATAAATGCAAATTATGGAAATAAGAGGTCCTTCATTTTTGGTATTTTTTTCTAAAAATACTGTAAAGAACTATCTCTCTTTTTCTTGTATTTTTAACTTTATTTTCCATAGGGTTTCTTCCTTCCTGCAGCTCTATTTGATTTTGGTAGCCTCTGGTTGTATGCACATTGATCTAAATAGGTCATGGAAAGGGAACAACAAAATCTTGAGATAGAAGGCACAGAATTAACGAATGCTACTATATTCCTCAGAGGGCAACATGTTGGATAAGACATGTACAATTAGGGAAAGGGATATTTGAGGCAAAATAAGTGTGAGAAAAATGAAGGATATGGCAAAATATGACAAGAAAAGGATTCATTGCCTTACATACATAATAATCACTTTATACATCACATTGACAATAAGATTTAACTAAAAAAGAAGGGTGTTGTTACACACAATTCTCTTGATTTGCTTAAGTTTACTCATTGATATATATATATATAGTATTCCTTATACAGACATGTGTTGATAATTTGGGTCTCTTTACTTGCCTACTGAAGTAGAAAAGGCACAGGTTTCCCTGAGTCTACAGGCTGCAAAATACCCTTCAGAAATTAATGTGAAATCCATTCTTGCTCTCTATTTCTAGAGAAAACAAATATATATTTCAAATTAAACAATAGGTGCACAAATGTGACCATAATCAGAAATTCTCCCATTTCAACACCAATAATTATAAGCAATACTCGAACTTTTAACTCCCTCATTTCTCCTCAAATAATTCAACTCCACTGATTTCATAGAAATCCCTCCAACAATTTTTGTCAAGGTGGATTTTCCTAAAATATACATCAAAGAGTATTCCTTTTTGCATCAGGAATTTTGAGGACGACAGTGCCAAATTAACTGTAAATATGTGGGGGCCATATATACATGTGGCAAGTTGACAATGAAGA